>NC_086374.1:87538058-92390558 GCF_036588685.1 Mytilus trossulus | reverse complement strand
CGTCCGTTTAGCCTCGGTCACACCTTACCGGATAGCTCGAACGGACGCCTAACGGTTAAAAAAAAAGTTATCCGTTGACAATTTTTTTTAACCGTTGGGAGTCCGGTGGTGTACTAACGGACATGTAACGAATGCCTAACGGACACACAACGGACATTGAACGTACGTGAAACGGATACGTACCGGACAGAACGGACGTCGAACGTACATCCAACGGACGAGTACCGGATAAAACGGACACCTAACGGAAGCGTAACGGATAAAACGGATGAACAAAATAATCTGATAATTAAAAGCAATAAACTCAAGTAATTAAAGAGCTGTATCGATATGTTGTTGTTATTGGTTTTGGTAGGCGGCTTACTTATGTAGTAATTGCGCCTTAAAATAACATATTATGTATATTTACTGTCAGTCCTTAATTTAATTTTAGTACAACCTTTTGGCGAGTAAGTATATGAAACTGTGGTGGACTGTATTACAATAAAGTATGCATATGTAGAAAAAAAAACATACAGAAGGTGCATGTAACAGGAAAAATAAAACACGCGTCTGGCGTATAAAATTATTAGCCTGGTGCCTTTGATAACTAAAGGATAGTTCTTAATGAATTGTACATAATTAATTGATAGGTATCATTCAATTGTTAAGAAATTTTATCTGGTTGTTCACCTTTGTTTCTGGATCGATATCGCAAGTTTACTTCATTAAGACAGATACATCTTTAAGACGAAGAAATAACAAAATGGAATCTGTTATTAGACGAAGATATATTAATTCAGTTAGTAAAACAAAAATTAAAGTACAACGGCTTGATTTGATAAGAATGTGTCTTAATATATTCTTTCTCGTAGAAAAAAGTTATGGGCTCGAAGCTGAAGTTGACAAATTAGAATTTAAATGTGGGTTTCGTAAAAAAAAACACCCATCAAAACACAAAAGATGTATATTCGATGTGTACATGTTACTAAAAGGAAACAGTAGTATACATGCAGCTGTTTAAAAGTCATAAACTGATTCGGGAGAAAAGATATTCAGGTTACAAACTAAACCCGAGGGAAACACATCAATTACAAAGTGGTTTAACTGCATAGTACTGATGTCAATGTATATGTGTTCCTTATGTGTATCTCTAAAAACATTATTATAGTTCTAAAGTATTCTGTATAAAACAAAACTTCTATGTCTATTTCGTGGGGGAAACTATAGTTAATTCCACAATATTTCGTTAATATAGAAGATAGACAGGGGAAGTGATTACAGACATTATGAATCAAGAATAAAGGAGAGATTGTTGAATAATTATTGGTTTGCTTGACGTTGAGTTGCGTCTGGTTCATGCCTGTTCATGCCAAACCAAGTTAACCAGTATAAAGGTTTTGAAAATGATCTCTGTCCTTGGAAAACGTGTGTCTGTTGGTTAGGTCCAACAATTTTGCCTTGCAACGGCCACTTACATGAACATACTCTTATAAATTTGTTACAAATGTTCTAAACGTGAAGAAACATGGCACTCTTTTCACGAGGAAATGGTTTTAATATAAAGTCATCCCCATTTCTTCCGTCCTGCATACTTACACCTCCCTCCGGACGCCACGAAATGACGGTTGGCAGAAGACATCCGTATTATGGCCACATTTCTATTCCCAAGTCACCATAGGGAGAATAAGGGAAGGAAAACAGAGAGAAGAAATATCTTCTGCATCCTTATAAATCAAAGCTATATAAATTTGATATTGGCGTTTTCAAGATCAATAACCATGATCCTTTTCAATGAATTTGATTCGTCTAAATATCAGAACTTAGAGGTTGTACACATATTGATATTTTATGATGATTAATTGATTGTTGGTTGCTTCACTTCAAAAAGCTAATATTTCATGCATATTCAGGACGAGAACAAATTAAAAATAATACAATTGGTAGGTTCTGTACAGTCGTCCAGATTATGGTCGGAGAAATTTAGACTGCCACGGGAAATGAGGGTACGTTGAATAGGAACAGTCATTTGGCCTTACAACACACCACTTTAGGATACCTAAAAGAATTGTTTCAAGAGTTCTTAACGTGCAAAAAGAGTAGCCCTCACCTTATACGAGGCATCAGATTTAACGTCCCCATACTCATCGGCCGTGGCTGCAAACTTGTACATCATGCACAGTAAAAACGAACGCTCCATTTTGTATAGATTACCTAGCGAACTTGTTCAGATTCACTTTGACTGGGTTATTATTATAAGCTGTATTTAAACTTTAGACTGCAAAGGGGGGGGGGAGCTGGCGAAGAGTTCATGATCAAACTTTTATGATGTATTTTCTGAAATAAACAAGCCTGTGCTGAAGTTGTCAGATTCTAATTGTGAATATTTGTTTGGAATTTTAAGAGACCTAGACTAATTAATCTTACTGTATTACACATGTTACACTAGCGTTAGAGATGTTTCTTTGGATAGGATCACTGCTTAAATATAAAGTAATTATACATGGACAAAAATGTACTGTCTTGTTAAGGTTTTCGACAGAGTCAATCTGCCTGAAATGTGACAAGACCAGGCGTCAGCCTTCCTATAAAATCTAAATGACAGCTGAACTCGTATGAAGCTGCGGCAGGAGCAAAAATCAAAAGAGGAAGCGGCGAACGGACTAGGTTGGATGTCGGTGTACAGGATCAACCTAGCAGTGAAGGTTCAACAGTGCGACCTGATGCACTTTCTAGCAGTGAAGAGTCCCCTATGCCGCCCGTGTCACCGACCAATAGGACAGATGTATTGATGACAAGGGAATGAAGGTGAACGAAGCTTCTAGGAAGTGTAAATGTAGCGACCTTGAAATTTATGGAAACTAATAAGTCACCCGGTCTGGATGGCTTATCTGAAGATTTATTTTAATATTTATCAATCAATATTGTTGGTCATATGTTGTTATCAATTTAATTTGTGAATAAGACAGACTATAGTACTTAACATTACGATTTTAAGTAAGATTATGTGTACTATAATGGGCCTAGTTTAAAAAAATAGGTATAGACCAAACCTGTGCATTAAAAGGTCGTACTATTTTAAATAATGCCCAATTGCATCGAAGTATTGTAGATCATGTAAACCCGAAAAACTTAAAATGTCCTTTGTATTCTTAGATCAAGAGAAAGCTTGTTGAGTAAATTGTAACTTTAGTAACGAGTATGAAAAGTTAAATGTCAGCTGGTCCGGATGGCTAAATATCCAAAGAATTTTATTTGACATTTATTTATATATTTGGTCATTATTATTATATGAGATTATTTTTTCCGAGGATACTTTGTCTGATTCTCAGAAACTTAGTTAAAGTACTTCAATTTGTAGAGATAATACTAAACATTATTTTGTCAAGTTTTATCGCCCTTTAAGTTTATTGAATATTGATTGAAAATCTTAAGTTAGATTACAAGTACTAGAATGGGCATAAAATATCTGATAAATAATAGATATCGACCAAACCTGTGAGTTTTACATTAGACAATGCCCATTTCCTCAAAAAAGTTGTAGATTATGTTAATAGAAAAATGGGCATTTCTATCTCTAGATCAAGAGAAAGCTTGTGACAACATTGTACATGAATTTGTGTCTAATGTTTTATAAACATTAAACTTTGGACCCAGTTTAATAAATGTGTTAAGATATTGTATAATGATTTATCTTTTTGTATTCTTGTGAATAATTTTATTCTTTATCCTGTAAAGATAACTCGCTCTGTAAAACAAGGGTGTAGTGTATATCCTTTATTATACGTTTCATGTTTAGAACCATATAGAAGTAAAGATATTGTAGGTATATATTTACCTGGTACCTGTTCTTGGCAGATAATAGCATTGATAGTTTTTATCACCTGTGTTTACTTGATTTCAATGGTAAGGGTTCTGGTTCTTAGTTGAATAAAACAGAGGTATTTGGCTAGGTGCTTGGAAAGAAAAAAAGGATAACTATTTTTTTTTATACATGTAGATTTGGAATTGATTTAGTTAAAAGCATTAACATTATTTGGCTTCCTATTTATAAAAAATTTGAAAAAAATGTTGAATATATGGTGATTTCGAAGTTTAACTTTATTAGACACATATTTAATTATTAATGTATTAGCATATTCTAACATATGGTATGTAGGAAGTGTTTTATTTATGTCGAAGTATTATATTAATAAGTTTCAAAACGGTCCGGTAGAAATGTTCAGTAAAATTGATATGTAATTAGACATGTTTAAAAAAAATCACGTGGTGGTTTGAATAATATAAACTGAAAATTGTATTGATGTTTGATATTCGCCATCAAGAGAGAGACCGAAATTCTCGGAGATGGAAGATCAGATCTAGACGACTATTTATTTAGATAGATTCAAGAGACCCTTCGTTAAAGAGCCTATGCCATTTGTTAGATTTGAAATGTAATTCATATTTGTTGGGTTACTTCATTCATTATTACTGAATTTATTTATTTTATGTATAGTACCTGTAGATACGATTTTTGGGTATTTGCGCATACATGTACATGTAACGTTGCGCTCTTATGAATTGTTATATTTCCCGTTTTTAAAGTTTTATGACGTTTAACCTTTGACGTACGTTACGTTGTCTAGTTTTTATTCATTGCAAGTTATTTGATATTCGGAGACACATCATTATTTTATAATTTATGTAAATTTTTAAGAACAATATTTATTTAAAGAAGAAATACTAAGAATTGTAAAAGTATTAATAAATTAAAATGTATTTCAATTAACTTTTTAATTTAACAAGTTATTCATGAATGATTCCCAAATCAAGGACAACAAAACATTAATTTATTTGATAATATAAGGCATTGAAAGTTAATAGGTATTAGATGGTTTAAAATAGCATTAATCATCAAAATAAAACAATATTATTTAATTAATGTTCCTGAAACAATGCACAGAGTCATAAACCATTTGTAAACAGTTGCCATTTAAACACAGTTGATTAAACAAATTGTGCTAATTCCATTAGTCATTGTTTTATCATGTACTTAAAGGATTTATATATATTGAACAAGGGTGGTGAAGGTTGTTGTCTTTTTTCTCAAAATGAAAATTTACGATGAATGAAATATCTCTTAAGAATTTCATTATGGTAATTGCTACATAGTTTTAAATTAACAAGAAAAAACCCACATATTAACATGATTCAAAGAGCAAAGTTAGAATCATAATTTTATTCATTTTTGATTTAACATAGCACTATAATTTGTAAATACCTCGAATCTAAACTATACATTTTCATGTTAATTTTTTATATAAATTGTGCCCTGTCATTTTCCTGTTAGCATGGTTTTTCATGAATTTTCGATTTTTTTTTTTCTAATTTTCAAATTAACACAATTATAATCATGTTAATTTGTGAACATCATTATAAAATCATCTTCATTATACATTTACCCATGACAGATTAAATGTCATCCCCAATGCAATAAACTATTGTGTCTTAATTTGTATATTAGCTCAATCATGTATATAAGACTTTTTGATTATTACCTATCCAGTCATTGCCAGTGTTAACATCCTGATTAGTTTAATGTCACGTTTGCATGGTCATGTTCATTAAATACAAATATTTTAATTATTTATTTTCAATTTGATTAAATTGTTTTTTTTAGATTGAATTAGTAAACATGTGCATACAATGCAGTTAACACAGTAAATGTTTTGACAATTTACTTGATAATACTATATCTATAAAAGATATTTTGAGCTTCATGATTCTTTAAAAAGTTTTATACCATGTTAACATTAAAAAAATATGCATACATATAGATTTGTTTAATGTTTTCCTGACATATTGAATGTTAACATAAAATAGTTATGTAGAAAATTCAAAAAATCTGCAGTCAGATGTGAATGTAAATGATCAAAGGAGATGTGGGATATATATCAATGATGCATCAACCCAACAGTTAGGCAACAATAAAGTAACCAAAACACAATTCAACAAGTGTCGAAAAATATGACTCATGATTAGAAAGTCCTTTAATCATTGTAGAATAAATGAAAAGACCATTGAATGTTACTACTTGTAAGTTAGATAACATGTATGCATAAACAGCAGGATATACTATTAATTTTGGATATAAAAATGCATATTTTAAAAGTTATCTGAATATTGATTTATTAAAATAAAATATGGTAAATAAATAAATTAAATAAAGAAAGTGTTGTCTGAGCTGCAAAGCATTATTTAATGCAAGCTGTAATAAGTAAAAAGTATACAGGGAAACACAAAAGATGTAAAATTTATTAAACTCAAGGATTTAAAACATTAACTGGGAGGGTTAAGTGTTGGAACAGTAAAGTTCATTCATTATATACCCTGGACAAAGGGGAAGTCAATAACATCTACATAGTAACAGTGCATTTATTTATTCATTTTATTTTTTTATGCATTACATTTTTTTTTCATGTTTGTAGTATCAATATTTTTCATATTAACATGAACAAAGAAATAACCTGTTGTGTGGTAGAGAGGAATAACTATGTCCATGATGTCTGACTTTAAAGAATTTATGAAATAAAATATGATGTGAGCCTCAATAAGACAGTAACCCTTCAAAGAAAATACACAGTCGCACTTAAAAAATATTAATGTAGGGAAAAAGACAACACCATATATAGAATTTAGACCCCCTAAAAAGATTGATTCTTCTTGTTAAAAGGGACTTGAAAATAGAATTGTAAAATTCCTATAATGTTTTGGTCAATCACATGATGATTGATAGTTTTATATAGGTAAATACTATTATTGTAATTGATTTTCTTATTTTACAATGTATATATATGTAGTATTATATTTATTATTAGTTACACATTTACTGTTCTTAAGTCTTAATGATTTTTTTTTTGTAGAATCATATTGAATATGTATTGGTGTGACTATGATTCCCACTTAGAATATGGAGCTGCTACATGTGCACTTTGATCCATAGGAAATATAGATGTCACTGAGTCACTCATTATTTTGTGGTAGTTATCTATTGTTTTTGGATATAACTAATAGGACGTGCAGCATTATTCCATGTTGATGATGTGATGTTCTGATTAAATTGGACGAAAAGAAGAAAATTGTGCCTTGTACAAATAGGAAACTTACAAATTGTATTAAAAAAACCCCACATTACTGGATGACTTAATACCATGGATAATCATGATAATTATTAATCTGCTTTATCAACAGTGAATTCGAATAACCAAAATTCATAGTTGCAGTGCATATAACATGTATTAATGGAGCAATCATTCATTGTATCTGTGTTCCATGAATACCGAGGATAATTATTCATTTGAAATAGAAATTTGGAATAATGAAAATTGATAGTTTCAGTGAATACTAATAGTAAAAGTGCATCATATCTGAATTCATAAATACTTTTGATTTGTGAATAATCAGTCATTTTAATATACATGTACTAACAATATGGATAATGTGAATTTCTAGTTTCAGTGAAATTTACAAAACAGAACATGTATATTGCATCTGAAGTTTATGTTGGTTTTGCACTTGTCAACTACCGCCAGCATGTCCAGGGTGTATAAAAAGATCTTAACCACCCATGAAGGGTCTCGCGTAGTCTGTATCAATTGTTAAGTGTCAAATGACTGCGTGCTGTCTGAATTAGAATTAAATAAAAATCTTAATTAGTGGCCAAGTGTATGAAACAAATAAACCATGCATGTTCTTCAAAGACTAATTCTATTGTCCCTTCTGCAACAAAAGTTGAAATATGCAAGAAATAGGTATTACAATCTACCAGTGGCTACAGCGTAACCTTTTGTATAAAGCTTCACCAGATACATTTTAGAAGTTTAAAGACCTGGATACTTTTTTATGTTATAAAGTTTCTGTTAGGGACTTGTCCATTGCAGTCTGCCTACTTTTCATGATACACTACATGTACTTTTAACTGTTTGAACAGTCATACAGTGAAATACACTCTATGTCTTACATGTCAGACTTGACCTCAATGAAAATGTCACGGTTCATTGAACAATGTTTAGTTTTTGTGGTCTGATCTATTTCCAAAAGTTTCTCATATGCTTAGTAAACTAAATGAACATGTATGACATGTACAGTTGCGGATCAAGCAATTTAAAAAAGGGAGGGGGTATTCTCAACCGAGAGTAAAGGGGGGTTCCAACTATATGCTCCCATTCAAATGCATTGATCGTCCAAAAAAAGAAGGGTTCCATTCCCCCGGAACCCCCCCCCCCCCCCCCATTTTTGGGTCAGCCAATGATGTATAGGATCACTATGTTTTGCATATTGGATATTCATAAGATGATAAGATGTACAAGTTTGATTGGATGGCTTTAAATCTGACCATGACCTCATTTCATGTTACATTGGGCAATGATTAGTTTTCATGGTTTGGATGTTAAGTCTATTTCACAGTATATAAATCACTATATTTTGGGTATGGGATGTCAGTTTGAAGGGTGTACAGTACATCATCTGTCTGGCATGAATAATTTGACTGTGACTTCATTTTCAAAGGTTATTGATAATGAAAAGTTTGTGTGATACTTGTACATGTAGTAAAACCTTCATACATGTAGTCAAAGCAGACATTACATTTCAGCATATGCAAGGTCACTCTTTTTTTACATCTGACACCTTTGATCATGTCTACGAACGTGATTATACGAATGTATATGTTTTTTAATAACAAAAGTCTGACAACTGTTAACAATTGTTATAATTTATTTGATAATACTAGGTATTGTAGTCTTGTATAACACGTATAATGTAAGATAACCAGAATTAGGAGATGTGGTATGAATTTCAACAAGACAAACAGCAACCGTAGACCAAGTGATGTAATTGTTAGTAACTGCACATCCTTCAACAATGAGCAAAATCAGTACTGCACATTGTGTGATAATGAAAAATATATAACAGGCCTAAGCATATTAGATGATGTAACACAATGTATATACAATCGTCAGCAAGCCAGTACCAAAGTTCTGACTACGCAGCTGGTTATGGGTCTCAAAAATGTATAGTCAACCAGCAATCGTATTGACAGAACTTAGTCTGAACAAGAAAAATACATTAACACAATATGCGTTATAAATGCAAACATATGCATACATAAGTGTCATGCTATAAATAATCATCACAGTCAATTCCGCAAGTGGGGGCCGACATTTATCTAATATATAATGTGTTTATAAAGGTCGAATTAGTATACCGCTGTTAAAAAGTCATCACTTTTTAAAATATGATAAATCAAAATCAATTGTGTTATATGTTTAAACGCCAAAGTGCAAGTTGAATTAGAATATAAATGCGAGATTTAAAGATATTATTAAAATTGATAATGTGTTTGAAAATTTTGCATATAATACATTTGTACAAAATCATTATAAAAGCTAGTTATATTGATATATCAAATTCCTACTTAATATGATAATTTACTAGATTTCAACATGCTATTGGCATGATTGCACACACTGAGTCATTATACAGTTATATTTTTACATATGAACATCCATATTTTTTATTTTCTTTCCTTTGTCCCCTTTTAAAATGAAAATAAGACATATTAATGTGCATTAAGAGTAATTTGATGTTTTGTTTTATGCTCAAAATGTACTGTAGTGTGTGTCTCTATAATTGCATGTTAATCTGATTTCATTTTTTTTATAAACATCCAGATTATTTTTAACACTAAAAAAGTAATTTTGACTTGCCAAATTTATACATAGGATTTTATTTACTATAAACTCGTCCTTTCGTCCTTGTTGCTTATTAAAAGTCAGAAAAACGTTCAGTCGACAATTTAACAACCCTTTTTGAGGAAAAGTACATTTTGACCTCTTATCTTTCTTCAATGGAATAAAAGAAAATGATAACTTGAAACAAACTTACCTCAAAATACTACCCAGTAGAAAAAATAGCACTATACTGATATGCAAAAGTGCACCCAATATTGCTTATTCAATGAAATATAAGTAAAATATTAGTAAATTATTACTATACAAGGCATCAACTAAACGTGAAAACCAACACTCTTACTTTGATGAAACTAGTCTTATTACATGGAATTATGATCCAGTTAATGATAAAAAGCATGCATTTTATTAGAAATTGACACAGATTTCTTTTCCCTTTTCAAGTTAGCAAAATAATCAGTACACAAGCACGACTACATTATAATTTGAAAATAATAAATAGAGGTGAAACAGATCCGACTATAAGTATATGACATTGTGTAATTTTAACCTTATAACCCCCATTTGAACTAGTACATGTACATGTACAATTACATGTAGCTATAACTTCAACATGGTGATAGGTCATAGGTTCACATGTATGTACTTTTAGATAGTTCATCAGTTAAATTACGGATTAACTTTGATGTTTATGCAAAAATAAACTATATACAGATTCGTGACATTTGGATAGGTTCATACTTAAAATTGGCTCTTACAATATTTATGCAAAATAAAGAAAATGTACATGCTCATGTAAACTATTGGTAGTGTAAATTGCAAGGGTGTAACAGAAACAGTTAAAAGAGCTGATATTATACAAAATATAAGGACTTATATGATATAACTATATTAGTAGACACCCATAGCTAATCTGAAAATGGCTTCATGAATGGGGATATGTGGGGACATTTAGTTCTTATTCTAGTAAAATTAGAGGGGTAACTATTCTTTTCAAAAATACTTTCGAATACAAGATCCATGAGGAAACTATAGACCCAATGGGTAATTTTATTATACTACATATCACCATTCAGGACTACCGTATAACTTTGGCAGCTATATATGGACCAAATAATGATGACTAAGTGTTTTGTTAGAACATAAAACACTACAGCAATTCGTTAATTGTAGTAGCGGGAGATTGGAATGTTGTTCAAGATTATGACATGGACACATAACATAATAGAAGTAAACATAACCCCCAGTCAAAAGCCAGATTCATGAGGAAATGCATGAACTAGATTTATTAGATATATGTCGCCAGTAGCACCCTTTCATGATAATAGGTACTCATGACGGGATCCAAATCACAAACTAAGTCGTTTGGACTACTTCATGATTTCATCAGATATAGAAGCATTTGTGTTTTCATTAGATATAGGGATAAGTTATAGATCGGATCATTCTCCTGTATTGATTAAGTTTTTCTAGTCAAAAAGAGGGTAGGGTACATGGAAATTTAATAACAGTGTTTTGAAGGAAACTGAATTTATTGAGAAAGTAAAAGGGGACGTACATCAAAACTGTCATCGAAGAGTATGAGTCTATAGATATTGAGACAGAGGATAAACAGTTAAATATAAGCTATCAGCATTTATGGGATATAATTAAGGTGAAAGTCCGCGGATCTGCAATCTTATTCTCGTCTTTCAAAAAAAAAAAAAAAATAGGAAATAAAAAAATAAAAATACTATAAAAGATATCATTATTAGATGAAAAACTTTTAAAGAATAACTTGCCATCAGTATACCAAGAAAGGGAAGGGATCGAACTAGAATGAAAAATATTAAGGGAAAAATGTAAAAGGGATAATAACAATAGCTAAGGCAAGATAGAAAGTAGAGGGGGAAAAAGGGAAGTAACTATTTTTGTGTAATTTTGAGGGAAAAAAAAATAACACAGAAAAAATTATCCCAAACTAATTTTTGAGGACGAGACTGAGATAACAGATCCCAGTACTATTAAAAATGAGCCAAAACAGTTTTATGAAAAAAATATATACTAGTTGTAACCATTGTTACTTGAAACTCACAGGGCCCTATTTCTTCAACATGATAATGCTTTTATTACAAAACCGAATGAGGAAGAGGTGGTTTCCTGTGAGGGACCTTTTACAATGTAGGAATGTTTGTCTTCTCTTAAATTTTTGAAAAACTCCAAATCACCTGGTATAGATGGATTTACTGTTGAGTTCTATAAATTCTTTTGGAATGATATTAAGATAAGACTGGTAAGATGTTTAAATGAGGCTTTAGAACATGGAAAGTTCTCTATCAAACAAAGGCAGGGACTCATTACTTGTATACCAAAGAACTGGCGACCTATCACACTTTTGTGTGTAAACAAAAAGATAGCTACAGCAAGTTTAGCAAACAGACTAAAAAAGGTGCTGGTAAATATAATTAGTCAAACACAAAAAAGGTTTTCTTAAAGGTAGGTATATAGGCGAATGTACTAGATTTATTTATGATCTGATGGCAAAGTTGGAGGAAGACGACATTCCTGGACTTTCACTTTTAGTCGATTTTGAAGAAGCTTTCGACACGGTCGAATGGCTTTGCAGTTTTATGGCATTGACCATACATTAATAAGTTGGATTAAGGCATGCTACTGTGATGTCTCTAGTGCAGAGTTAAACAACGGATATATTTCAGATTTGTTTTCATTAAAAAGAGGGGTTCTTCAAGGGAAACTCTGTCTCCTTATCCATTTATTTGAGTTTTTCAACTACTCAGTGCAGCTATTAAAAATGAATCTGATGTTGCTGGGGTAACATTTAATGACTCGGAATTTTTATTGAGTCAATATGCTGATGATTCTTCCCTCATCCTGGATTGTGACAAAAAGTGTCTAAATCAATGTCTAAATTTGTTTGATAAATTTTTTAAATGTGCCGGACTTAGGTGTAATGTTGACAAAACTGAGGCCATATGGATTGGGTCAAAAAAGGGGAGTATGTAAAAACTTTTGCCAGAAAAAAAATCTTGTTTGGAACCTTTCTGGGAGATTCAAACTGTTAGGGTTATGGTTTGAGTTTGCTAAAAGGGATAAGACCATATAATTTTACAGCCAAGATAAACACTATCAAGTCACTTCTTAATACTTGGGCTAATAGAGAACTAACATATATTGGGAGTGTGGCTGTGATTAAAACCTTACCACTTCCTATTTTGGTTCAAGTTCTGACTGTCCTTCCCCCCAGATGGGGTTTTAAGGGAGATTCAAAATATTGTTTTCGGTGTTTTATTGAAAGGAAAACCAGGTGAAGTGAAAAGTACAGTGGTTATGTCCGAACAATGTTATGGCGGTCTTAAGAAGCCTAATATTTACTATTTTTGTTATAGCTTAAAAATGGCTTGGCTGTATAAATTACTTGAACCCCAAAATTAATCTCCTTAGAAGTTTTGCTGCTTAGTTACATTCAGAAATTAGGGGGACAAAATCTTACATTTAAGTAAGAAAGGATTGCTTTATTTCGCAAACCAAGAGGCTCTCAAGAGCCTGAATCGCCCACCTTAATTTTTTGGGTTAAATCTCTCATCAATGATTATTTTGGCTTTTCAATCTAATTCAAGAGGGACAAAAGGTACCAAGGGGACAGTCAAACTCATAATCTAAAACAAACTGACAACGACATGGCTAAAAATGAAAAAGACAAACAGAAAAACAATAGTACACATGACACAACATAGAAAACTAAAGAATAAACAACACGAACCCCACCAAAAACTAGGGGTGATCTCAGGTGCTCCGGAAGGGTAAGCAGATCCTGCTCCACATGCGGCACCCGTCGTGTTGCTTATGTGATTACAAACGTTCTTTGAATCGTCCTATTTTCTTCAAAAACAAAAAAAAATAATCATTTTCTCCAATGTAATATTTTAGCCATAGCAGCTATGTTTCTTGACATACAAGGAAATAAAATATAAAATTTATACTAGATACTCTGAAACTCGTTTAGCCTTAGTTTGGCTGAAATTGATACAGCAGTTTCAAAGGAGAAGACTTTTAAAAGTAAGTCAACATGATGAACTAATTGTGAAAAAAGTCTTCAAAGGGCAATAACAGTTTATCTGTATCTATAATAATGTTCAAGATAATAACAAAAAACTGCAAAATTTCTTTAAAATCATCAATTCAGGGGCATTATACCTGAAAAATCAGTTACCCAATTCGGCTGAAAATTTCAAGACAGGTAGACCTTGACCTAATAAATACTTTAACTTCTTGTCTTATTTGCACTAAATGCTGGAGTTATTGAGATATAAGCCAAAAACTGCATTTTACCCTGTGTTCTATTTTTAGCCATGACGGTCATGTTTTTTTGACGAAATAGAAAATAAAACACACATTTTATTTTACACACCCTACTGATAATTCAGTTGAAGTTTGGTTGAATTTGGTTTGAGTAGTTTTAGAGGAGAAGATTTTTTAAAGTTAGCAAATATGATGAACAAATTGTAAAAAATTGTCATTAAAGGACAATAACCCCTTAAGAGGTCAATTGACAATTTTGGTGATATTAACTTATTTGTAGATCTTCCTTTGCTGATAATTTTTGCTGTTTACAGTTTATCTTTATCTATAATAATATTCAAGATAATGACCAAAAAATGCAAAATTTCCTTAAAATTACCAAATTAAGTGGCAGCAACCAAACAATGGGTTGTTTGATTCATCTGAATATTTCAGGGCTGATAGATCTTGACCTAATGAACATTTTTTACCCCATGTCAGATTTGCTCTAAATGCTTTCGTTTTTGAGATATAAGCCAAAAACTTCATTTGACCCTTATGTTCTATTTTTAGCAATGGCGACCATGTTTGTTGATAGATCAAAACTTCGGATACAATTTATAAACTAGATACCCTAAGGAACATTCAGTTAAGTTTGGAAGTATTTGGCCCATTAGTTTCAGAGGAGAAGATTCTTGAAATAGTTTACGACGACAGACGACGGACGCCAAGTAATGGCATAAGCTCACATGGCCCTTTGGACTAGGTGAGGTTAAAAGTCAATTCCCTTTGGCATGATATCCTGGTTAATTTTTTAAAATTGAAAAATAAGTTGACAGTTGACAACTATACCGATATTCTGGCCGAGTCCATATAGCTAAATCCAAACATATAAATGAATAGCAAGATGATTTTGAAGGGTAAATATATTGAAAATTGTATAATTTTTATCAATGATCTGGTGTCAGATAATAATACATTATTCTCATTGAGAAAAAAGTATGATATCAATACTAATTTTGTAGTTTTATCGTATTTTAAGTGCTATTCCATATAGATGGAAAAGTAGGATAGAAGGTATTTCTTAACTTGAAAATATAGTAAATAAATTAGTAGATAAAGTTAAAAAAGAACCCAAATCTTGTAAATTTTTCAATAATTTTTTTCTGGAGGATACTAAAGTATTATCACTATCTTCCTATATCAAATTGAAAATAGACTTGAATATACAGATTGAAGATTAGAATGCTACTTATTCCATGCCCTTCATTATAACCAAAAATTCGTTTAAAAAAAAAATCAATTTGAGATTGTTCATAGGATTTTATCATGTAATTTCTTTTTATATAAATGTAAATTAAAAGAAACTGAACTATGCACATTTTGTTCAGAAGTTAGAAAAAATATTGTTCACGTTCTTTGGGAATGTAATATAACACAAAACGTATGGTTAATCATAATGGATTCAAGAACTTTGAGTGATTTTATTTTATTTTAATCAATCTATTTAAAACTCTACATCAAAGATATTGATTGAGGACTCATCTTTGTAATTTACGCAATAATAGGTTTTTTTTCACCGTAGTGTTAATTTTGTATTTAAACATGTGAAGCTGAATAGAAATAGTGGTTTTTAGGATGACTTATAGCCAAAAGTTTAATGACATTTTGAAAAAAGTCGAATATTGAAATGAAAAATTATCAATAATTCTATGTCCGCAATATTGGATATAACCGGAAGTTAGAGTTTTAAAGATATATGTCTTTGTATCCATGAGAAGCACCAAAGAAAAGTTCCTGCACAATATAATGATATAAACAATACTTTAAAACACATTTAAATTACCCTCTCTAAAAATAAGCTTATTCAAGTAGTATATCCGCCATGTTGGATTTTACAGGAAGTAGGATTTTTGATGACATCTTTTCTATATCATATATATAAAAGTAGTACAAACAAAGGTGTGTACCAAATAGTATAATAGTAGCATGTTAATAACACCTTTTCACATACTAGCCTTCGATATTGGGCGAATTGGGCGAATTAAAGTACGATGTCCGCTATTTTGTATTTTACCGGAAGTGAGAATTTTTTTTCAAATGCATCCCTATCAGAAATGAAAGAAAAATAATTGAGGAAGGTCTATGCAAAATTTCATGCTTGTAGCATGATGTGCACATTTTTTCACAAAGCCGGCGTACTATGTGTGTAACTGTCTATAAATAATGGCGAAACTAGTTTAACAAGGTTCAAATCTTGTAAAATCTAGAAAAAAACGCAAAGAACATCTCATTATGAACTTTAATTTCTTGTTCTCATAGTGGAAAAGGTAATAAATGCCTTTAAATTGGGAACTTCGAAAGTATCTTGAGCTCAACGCAGTTACTAGATCTTTAAACATACTTGCCTTGTATTGTAATCAGTTTTTCAAATACTAGTAGTGTAGATAAAAATATAGACTCTGTCTGATGATCTTAATCAATTAATAGTTATCCCACGAGAACGCGGTTTGTCAGTATCAGATCACCCCGATGGCCGGAGTCCAGAGGGTAATCTAACACTGACACACCAAGTCAGAGTGGGATATCTTTTTTACATTCCAGCTGTTTTAGATTAGACGAAAAACCATTTACAATTGATAAAATCTAGTTTAGAACGCCACAGAACCATTAGAATATACTTTATATATTCTACTATAGGATGTATACCCTTTATGACCCCCGAACTCGATGAGTAGATATCAAACAATGTAAACTCGGCCCACTGGCCGATCGACCCACACTATATTGCCACTTTATAAAAAAAAAAAAAACATTACTGTTTACAGACTCGACCCACTTTTGAAAAAGTGTAAAATCAAATTGGACAGTCAGTCTGACAACTCACATTATTAACGAACAGGGTTAAAACCCCACTAAATAAAGGTCCGCCAACTCGACCCACTTATAAAAATATCTTGCTTCCTTTAAATATATCAACTTATTGGAATTCGTATCCAGTAGTCCTGGTATAATGGTATGTGTCGTGGCTTGATATGCCAAAGGTCTTGAGTTCGAATCCCAGCATATTTAATGGATGTTTACTTGGTGAATTCTGGTAGCTACATTGTAGTCTTGTCAGTATAAAAAGTAAAATCACAAAAATACTGAACTCAGAGGAAAATCAATTTGGAAAGTCCATAATCACATGGCAAAATCAAAAAACAAAACGCATCAAAAACGAATGGACAAGAACTGTCATATTCCTGACTTGGTACAGGCATTTTCAAATGTAGAAAATGGTGGATTAAACCTGGTTCTATAGCGCTAACCCTCTCACTTTAATAACAGTCTCATCAAATTCCGTTACATTTACATGATGCGCTAAATAAACAGTCACAATCAATAAAATAGTCAAAATATGGGAACATCAGTCATCATCGTATAACAATTTAACAGGACACAACAACATCTACTATCTACGAACACATGGATTGATTTGAGTGTCTGACGTCAGAAAAATTATATACGTCACATAAATTTGTCGTTCAATGTGCATACAATAGTTATCCAAAGTACCTGGATTATAAACAATTTTAAATTTTACATAGGCAATGAGCGCAGACAGGGTTAAAAAATCAAAAGTATGTAAGAATAAATTACAGAAATCAAACTAGTCCAAAAGTTATACATAGAATTTATGAGAATCCAAAACTTTTAAAAGGAACAATTTAACAGGACACAAAAACCTATCCACGAACACATGGATCTACTTGAGTGTCCGACGTCAGAAAAATTATATACGTCACATAAATTTGTCGTTCAATGTGCATACAAACAATTTTAAAATTTACATAGGCAATGTACGCATACATAATTAATCATAAGTGTTATAGTTAATTTGACATTCCCGCCAAAATGTAACAGAACAAAGGAAAGCATGCATAACAAAGAATCTCAAACTGAGGTGATCTGAGCCGGATCACCCCTGTTAGAACAAATGAGCTAGGATGTAATCCTTTATAAAGACACTTCTTCTTATATCATTTTTGATTTCTTCTTACATGAGGACCGATCACCAAAGGGTAAATCGATTTAAGTCGGATCGATTTTTGACTGGATACATTTTTCGCTGGAACATTCTGACACACTTCACAATTCAGAGGAGGCTGGTATAATTTTTATGCCTGAAAAATGTTAAAATAATCCCCCGAATGTTTTTTGGAATTGCCTAATTTTCTGCGATCATTTAGTAAAATTAAACTTTTTTTTATTTATGTCCGCTCCTTTATCGTATTTTAGGATATCTTGGTTCTTTTTCTAACCTTCTAAAAATAATTGCTGAATACTTATGTTTAAAAAATGTTGCATTATATTCGAATGCTATTTGGAGTGCTTATAGCGTATGGAGTTAGTTCAAGCCACTTTAAATCAATCAAATCCATCTGCTTTGGAACCAACTGTTACTTTCGAGTCTGCTTCAAGCTAGTTTCACCATGTCAGGAATTTAGAAAACATTTAGTATTATCGCAATTTTCTAATTTGATATAGATTTACTCCAATATATAAATATTCTACAGAAAACATGATATTCTGTTTATGAGTTTTAAGTTTAGACAGTGATTTCATAATTTGCTTGTTTTTCTTTTTAAGTATTATGATGATCTGGTCATTTGAATTTGTCAGATTTTATCTCTCATTTAATCTCAAAATTATATTTTTATTTACCTGCTGTCTCATATTTGTTTCTGGACAATTTTGTGTCTTAATACTTTTATAAGGATTTAGGCCAGCAATTTATCTTTGTCATATAGATTGTATTGTAGTATTTGATTTAAAACAGCTTTTAGAAAAACTTGACGATATAATTTGGATTAAAAGAAAATCATGTTTCTTTAAAACCCAACTTATGAATCGTTTAAAAAAGATTTTTAAAATTTTTAACAAAAGGAAAATTGCTCTGGAAAAAAAATGTTCTTTAGCAATCACATTAATTCTATTTATCACCAACACAAAGGGAGAAGAGATATGCTTTGATAATTTCAAATAAAAAAAAGTTCTTTCAGTATTTACATGCATTTATTAATTTTCGTCTCCCACGTATCATATTAAAATATTAATGTGAAAATTTAAGACATTATTGAAATTAATAGTGTTTGAAAAATGCATTTCAAAAGCTAGTATTATTTATAAATATACTGCAGCTGTGCTATTTGAGCAGTCAAATTGCATTGACTGTATACATGTATTCATAGGGTGCTATAAACAGTTTCGTATAAAAAACTAGGGGTTATTCCCCGACTAAAAATAGACTTGGAGGGAAGTCCCTTTTTATCAACATAATTGGTAAAAAAGTATCATGTTTTTTATATTTGATTGTAAAAATAAGTTAATTAGCTTCAATTAAAACAGGTTTGGAATGATTAAAATAATTTTTAAAAATTAGATTAAATACACATGTTTTAAGGGGAGACAAACTGTAAACATCCTGTTTTTTTGGCAGTGAAAAGTGCAAAACTTATTTGCACCCAATGTAGCTCTTTTCGGAGCAGGCGAACGTAGCCTGAAGCATTAATTTTTAGAAAGACCAGGTAAAAACCTATGAAATTCATACAGTTTTGAATATGAAAAATGTGCACGTATCATGTCTGCATGGGTGTGCACATGGCCTGATTTCATGTTATTTATGCATAGATTAGGCAATGTTTTCCCCATTTTCTCTGGATAAAACTTTTTGGTACTATTAAAAGTACAATTTATTTTTATTTCATTATAAACTAGAGAAAATTCTGATTCTAATGATATCTAGTTTTATACAAGTATCTTCATTAACATTAACACCACTAAGGGTCAATTATAGATGGTCCCTCAAAATATGACGTCATAGAAAAAAACTGTTGATTGCACCCATATGTCATATACAGTCATTGACCGTATATCACCTTGTTTATGACGTTGACAATGTGTTCCCGTAGAGTTTTATTTATGACGTCAATAAAACATACAGGTTTGCGGAAATTTAACGTCGTCCGCTTCAAATTAAGAAATGATGTTTTTTACCCAAAATACTTCATTTAGAACATTTTTAAGAGTTGCAGTGTAGAAAGAATAACCATACATTGTCTCGAAATATTAATTTGTTATTTGTACTCGGCTCGAAACAGGTAACAATGCTCGGCACAGCCTCGCTTTCTTCCTGTTTCTAAGCCTTGTACAAATAACATTGATATTTCGAGACAATGTATGGTTATTCTATTTATATAATTCCTACTTAATATGATAATATACTAAATTCCGACAAGCTATAAGCATGATTGCACACACTGATCCATTATACAGTTATATTTTTACACATGAACATGCATATTTTTGAGTATTTTCTATTTTCTTTCTTTGATCCCCTTTTATAATGAAAATATGACATATTAATGTGCATTTAGAATATTTTTTGTTTTATATTATGCTCAAAATGTACTGTAGTGTGTGTCTCTATAATTGCATGTAAATCTGATATTACTTTTTATAAACACCCAGATTATTAATTTTAACACAAGTTAAGTAATTTCGACTTCCCAAAATTATACATACGATTTTAGTTACTATAAACTCGTCCTTGTTGCTTGTTAAAAGCCGGAAAAACGTTCAGTCGACAATTTACCAACCCTTTTTGAAGAAAGGTACATTTTGACCTCTTATCTTTCTTCAATGGAATAAAAGAAAAAAATAATTTGAAACAAACTTGCCTCAAAATACTATCAAGTAGAAAAGATTGGAAATTACCGTAAGTGAAGATTTAAAAGTGGTTATATTAACCTATTTGCCATATTTTATAAAACAATGAACAATATATTTGAGCCAGTCCATGCGAAAAGGTACAAAAAGTCCTTTTGGTAGACTTTACAGGACACGTTATCAAAGTTTGTTATAGTATTTTTAAAAAACGATTTTATCCGAAAAAAGTTACATTAATGTAAACATTCATAAAATTGTCAATTCTATCCCAAATTTGTCAACTAAAACAGAAAAAGACGTAGAAATATCTGATTTTTTTTGTATGTGAACAAGAGTAAAATCATTTGTTTCCCCGAATAATGCTTTACCGACCAGAAACTATAAAAAAAAACACAACCTGATACTATACAGAGACAAAAGTTAATAATTTCACTCAGTTCTACAGGTTCAAAGAAAGTAAAACAACATTAAAGTTATTTAATATTATATAAATCAACATCAGTTGAACAAGTTAAGTATTATATAAATCAACATCAGTTGAACAAGTTAAGTTAAGTTAAGTTATTTAATATTATATAAATCAACATCAGTTGAACGGGATTCGAACCATTGCCCGGTTTGATTGCATTGATATCAACATCCTAAGCGAGAGCCTTATCCCCACTGCTACCGGGGCTAACATTACCAATTGCCAAATCAAGCCATTTAAACCTTACTTTGAAAAAGATTGAAATTTATGAAACAATTCATTAAAAATCTTGATAAAACTAAGGGGGGGGGGGGTCTCAGCACTTGGAGGTGCGTGTAGACCACAGCTTGATGATATGAGGAAAAGTAATTGTGTTTTATAAATCACAAGTCTACTACCAATAATTATGCACACTTTTTAGAATTTCGTAAAATTTTCGTTTTTGTACCTTTTCGCATGGACTGGCTCATTTAATAATGATTTTTTCTAACGTTGATTTTCTTCTTTTATTGAAAACCAGAGATTCTCTTAACAAACCATTACACAAACGTTATAATTGTGTGTAACTGTCTATAAATAGTGGCGAAACTAGTTTAACAAGGTACAAATACTGAAAAATCTAAAAAAAAAAAAAAAAAAATAACCAAAAGAACATCTCATTATAAATTTTAAGGTCTTGTTCTGATAACGGAAAAGGGTAGAAATCTAATAAATGACTTTAAATTGGGAACTTTAATAGTATCTTGAGCTCAACTCAGTTACTAGATCTTTAAACATACTTGCCTTGTATTGTAATTAGTTTTTCAAATAACAAAACAAAAACAAAAAACAAATACTTTATTAGAGTCTCACCTCAAAATTGACATACATTTATACATTTATAAAATTACAGTAATATTTAAAACAACATGAGCCACTCTAAAAAGAGTTATGAGAGACTATAAAATTTCTACAAAACACATTATTATCTACAATTATATAAAATACCTTTTCTTTTTAATAATACATCATAGCAGATTTTGGCTAAAAAGTAACACACATTTTCATCAGTGAATAAAAATTTGAATTTATCATCATCAGACAAATTAACAAAATCACAATTAAAAGAGCTAGCATGTCTAAATAAAATAGCTCGTAAATCTGCATATACTGGGCAGTTAATTAAGACATGTTTCTCATCTTCAATAAAGTTATTTTTCTTACATTGCTCATTAAAACATAATCTATTGTCAACCATAATGCCTTCATATCGGCCAGTTTCTATTCTCAGAGGTGCAACACCACATCTAAATTTAGCATATGCACTCTTATATTTTCCAGGCATATTAATACATAAATATTTTTCTCTATTAAAACATTGCTTAAACATTCTATACGTTCGCAATTTACTTCTTTCATTGTACATTAAGTCAGAGTACCACTTCTCTTTATATCTACAAAAATTTTCCTTTTCAATTTGTTTAATTGTATTTTTATCAATAGAAAAATCAGTATTACATAAAAACTCCATATCCATTTCTTTAAATTTCACATTGACTCTATAATTCCAATTTTTAAATTTACTATTACAGCATCTATTGCCCCATAAGAAAACCTTTTTATTAACTCTACAATGAGACATTTTAGTAAGTCTCGACCATAATCTAAAAATACATGTCCACTGAGATATAATACTGGGCATCCAACCCATATCTCCATATAAGGCTAAGTTAGGGGTGTATTTACCCACACCCATAAAAAATCTCATTGCTCTATTTTTTACAGCATTAATACAAGAAAAATCCTGGTGACCCCAAATTGAGGCACCGTATTCAATTACAGACATAACAAGTGTATCAAAAAGTTTTGTAAATGTATCAAATTGAAAACCTCCATTAGCTTTACATTTAGCTATTAATAAACCTAATGACCTACTTGCAGATTTAGCTACTGCCTTAGCCATACAATTGTAGTCTAAAAATTCTGACAACAGTAAACCTAGATAAGTATAACTAGGAACAATTTCCATATCATTATTATTAAGTACAAAAGTAAAATTTGTCTTTGGTATAGACTTAGTTCTGAAATGTACAATTTTTGATTTCTCTAGATTTACAACTAAATCATTTTTACAACACCATATATTTAAAGTATCCAACATTTTTTGTAAATCTTTCTCATTTTCTGTTATAAATACAAGATCATCTGCATAAAGTAGTACACAAATTTTTTCATCATCAATTTTTACTCCAATATCTAATTTTTTTACTTCATCTACAAGGTCATTAATAAAAATGTTAAACAAAATTGGAGACAGAATACACCCTTGTTTCAAACCACATTTAACCTCAAACCAGTCAGTAAAATTACCATTTACTTTTACACATGAATATACATTTCTATAAAGTGAAAAAATAGCATTTAACATTTTACTACTTATACCTAAATTTTCCAATTTACCAAAAAGCAAATCCCTGTTTATCCAGTCGTAAGCTTTTTTAAAGTCTATAAATGCTACAAATGGTGATAATTTACGCAATTTACGTGTTTCTATGACAGTAGTCAAAGTAGAAATATGGTCTATAGTATTTCGTCCCTTTCTGAAACCATTTTGTTCATCATGAAGAAAATTAAGTTCATCAAGTTTAACGGTAAGACGAGAGTTTAATACACCACAGTAAAGTTTATAAGATACAGGAGCCAAAGTTATTCCACGGTATGCCATAGGGTCTCTTGGATCTGCAGTAGAGCTCTTTGGAATCGGAGTAATGATACCTTTCGACCATAAAGCAGGTATCTTACCAGAGTCAAAGCAAATATTAAAAATTCGAGTTAAAGCTAACAATGCAGTTTGATTCTTATAAAGTTCAACCGTAATTTCATCACAGCCAGGCGATTTACCATTTTTTGAAGACAACAGTACATTATACACTTCTTCATATGATATAAAGCTATCAAGATAATCATCATACACATTTTCATTACTATGAATATATTCAACATTACTATGATTATTTCTATTTAACATATTAGAAAATTCACATTTCCATTTATCTAATACTACATTTTTATCACATGATACTGACTCATCACTTAATTTCACTTCCATTGGGATAAAACTTCGGCGTTCACTACCAACTCCTATTTTACCAATTTTCCTCCAAAATTCCTTTGGATTATCACAAGACTTTATTAAATCTTCTTGTAAGGAATACCAATATTTTCGTTTAGAACTTTGAACGGCCTTATCGAATAACCTACGTTTATTCACAAATATATGTCGCAACTCCTGTTTATTACGCTTAATTTTACATTTAATCCACACTTTTTCGGCTTTACACACTTCATTCCACAATAAAGTAAGCTCCTCATTCCACCATTCTTTTTTACACCTTCTTCTTTTATTAATATTAAATCCATTTGATAGAACAATATTTTTAGCCGGTAATTTATTACACATTTCGGTTTTAACGATTTTCACAAAATTTTCATACATATTATCAATATTACTTTGATCGGCAATTGAATTTTCTAAAAAACAAATAGCATTATCAATTTCAGCGATAGTAGATTCTTGACACAACCAATCTTCTGGTAAATTTCTTGTATCATATTTTTTCTTTGTCTCAGAAGTTCCTCTTGTCTGTGTATTTATACAGCAATTTGAGTCAAAATTCAAGGTAAAATCCCAAGTTAGTAATGAATGATCGGGCATAGCTTTCTTCAAGTCGTATTTTCCCAATGCATTAATTTGTTCAACTATTGAACTTGTTCTGATTACATTAAAATTGTTAAAATTATCCAAATGTTCATATGGCAAAACACAATAATCCACCACACTCATTCCTCTAGTGGATACAAATGTAAAATCATTATGTAATGTTTTTCGACCATTCAAAATACAGCAATTTACATCTGTTAAAAAGTCACAAAAAATATTTCCATATCCATTATGCTGAAAGTCTACCACATTTCTTTGTGGCAATTTATCTATTCCTTCAATAGAGTCCGGCAAATCTGAACAACGACTATTCCAATCACCACAAATATAAAATGGTTTTCCTTGTGGAATTGTGTATATGTTTGTCATTAAAATATCAAAAAATTCATGAATATTCACAGCCCTTGTGGAATTTTCCGGCGGTAAATATATAACACATACATAAAAGCAGTTATGTGCAAAGTTTTTATCTTCAAATTTTACCCAGATTATACCATCTGTGTATTGTAGATAAAAATATAGACTCTGTCGGATGACCTTTATTAATCCTTTAAAAAGACACTTCTTCTGATATTATTTTTGTTACATGGGGACGCATCATCAAAGGGTGAATTGATTTTAGTTCGATGGATTTTTGGCTGGTTACATTTTTTTTCTTTTCGAATTGGCTGATTTTCTGTGATCATTTATTAAATTACACCTTTATTTATTTAAGTCCGCTCCTTTATCGTAATTAAGGATATCTTGATTTTTTTCCAACCTTCTTCAAATAATTTCTGAATACTTATGGTCCAAGTACACAGTTATCGTCCTTTTGTGTTCGTTGTCTACGAATATATTCCTCAGTGTAAACAGTGTTTAACTTGCATGTTTTATTTGATACACTTTCCCAATTTATTTCTTGATATTAGATGAATAAAATACTAAGTAGGGGGGTGCACTTCGAAATAATTGTGTTCTCGGGCATAAGAGATGATTTCCTGAAATCTACATTCTGTACTTTGGCAACATTCCTGAATGATTTGCGGGTTTTATTTTTTAAAACTCAATCAAAGTAAAGGATTTACATCTTTGGTTTACAGAAATTCTGTTAAAATATGCCATTTTTGCATTCAACGGCTATAATAAGCATTTTAAGGCAGTTTACATTTTATGGTTAAGAGGCATGCTGGCTTTCTATCTGACAGCGTTTTTGGTTCCTGATATTTGTGTTTCTATGCCTAAATCAAATTTAATTACTAGTAACCATTTGTGAACTCTGAATATAGAGAAAAGTGCAGCATATTTTGTATTGGTTAAACGGCCTAATTGGTGTATGTAAAATGTGAAGAGTTTTGTACAACAAATCTGTAGTCCATCACAAATATTTCACTAAATCTGTAAAAAAAGCACTTTACCATATTCAGTTCACCTTACTCCTTTCATAGGCTACCATATTTTTTTCCCTGTATGATAGCAAGTGGTCCAAATTTATGCCCATTGAGACTAAAACTAAATGCAAGTTTTCAATTGAAAAATGAAAAAAACGGCCATCAGACCATATTGTCTTTCAAAAAATGTAAATGCAAGAGTCCTTTTGCCATTAGACTTCTTGTATCATAACACCTTAGCACAGAAATTAGCAAACAAGCAACACATTTTCATTTCTGAAAGCTTCTGTATGCATTTTTATATGTCAATATGGGCTACCGTCTAAATCTACTCTAAATAATTCTCAGTACTGCATGGCCCAAGACCATTTTATACTCATGTGGTATGCTTTTTGTATATTTTTTTTGTACTTTTAAAATACATTTAATATATATGACAGAATAATTTAGGCTTTAAAAACTTCAAAAACTTCAAATTGGCTGAGAAAAAGGCATATTTATATAAGGCTTCCCTGAATTTTAAAATCTCTATTTTCAGACATAGGCTCATATAAATTTGACTTTGGAGTAATAACAATACATCTGATAAATAAAATGAGTGTTCAGGTGCTTACTTTTTAATATTCAAGAGCATTTAAAAAGCAAATATTTGCAAAATTTCAAATGTTTAGGCCCAAATCTTGACATTTGAAGATATCTAATTTAAACGTCAAAAATAAACATCCAAATGTCATTACTAAAACGACCCTAGTTTCTCTAATATATCCCATATGGCCATGAAACTTGGCAAACTATCTTCTCATAATTGTCTAAGATTAGGTTATACAAAGTTTGATTAAGATTGGTCAAGTCTTTTTGTCATATTAGGTCCAAGGACACAGTTATCGTCATTTGTTTTTTTTATCTACGAATATAGTCCCTAGTGTAAACAGTGTATAACTTGCATGTTTTATTTGATACATTGTCCCAACTTATTTCTTGATATTAAACGCATGATATACTAAGGAGGGATGTAATTACATGTTAACAAATTTGGGTGCTGAATCTTAATGTTAGGTAGAGATTTGGTCAAGTTCAAAAAGGTCAAACTTTATCACGTCTGAAGCTGTCAAACTGAATTGTACACCCCCTTAACACATAATTGTCAATATTTTGAGTTAGAGTTGGTAGAAGTTTCTATAATTTTGATATTATTTGTCTTACTTGTAGTACACTACACTTTTAAGATTTTTTGAGAAAGAGCAGGTGCGATTTTTTTAAATTTCAATTTCTTGTCTAATAGAAAGCACTACGAAATAACTGTGTTCTCGGGCCTTATGTTTTATAATTATTGTTTTATATTCGAATGCTATTTGGAGTGCTTATAGCGTATGGAGTTAGTTCAAACCACTTATATCAATCAAATCCATCTGCTTTGGAACCAACGGTTACTTTCGATTCTGCTTCAAGCTAGTTTCACCAAGTCAGGAATTTAGAAAAAAATTTAGTATTATCGCAATTTTCCAATTTGACATAGATTTACTCCCAGATATAAATATTCTACAAAAAACATGATATCCTGTTTATGAGTTTTTAGTTTAGACAGTTATTTCATAATCTGCTTTTTTTCTTTAAAATCAAAATTATGATGATCTGGTCATTTGAATTTTTCAGATCTTATCTCTCTTTTAACATCAAAATTATTTCCCGTTATTTACCTGCCGTCTAATATTTGTTTCTGTACAATTTTGTGACTTACACTTTAACACGGATTTTGTCAAGGAATTTATTTTTGGTTATATTGGTTGTTTTGTAAATAGTAAGCAAACAATAGTGAGGTAAAAATTTGAAATAAAACAAAAGTTTTTCTTTTAGAAAAAAAATTGACGAATTTAATTTGAAATGAAAGATAAACGTGGTTCTCGATTGATAAATCGTTTAAACAGTTTTTAAATATTTTTACAAAGGAAAAACTGGTCTGGAAAAGAAGTGTTCTTAAGCAATCACGTTAATTTTATTTGACACCAACACAGTGGAAGAAGATAGGTTTTAATTTTTTCAAATAATCAAGAGTGTTTTCAGACTTTATTTACATTAATCATGTTAATCAAATTTCGTCTCCCACCTATCAAATAGCTATCTAACCAATTCATTGCATTATGCCTTTGTATTACTACCTTTGTAATAATGCATATCGTTACACACCTGACGTCTTCTCGTCGATTATAAAGCAATTTGTCGAAACCAATTCTAATTTGAATCAGCTTCCACAATAAAGTTCATAATGGATAACACCCTCATTTCCTCTTTGTCAGGGTAACGACAGCTATTTTGAAAATTCAAGTCATTAATCGCATTTACATGTGCTAATCATCATGTTTGTAAAAAGGCTTTACGTTTTGAGCTTTTTGAGGTTTTGCATTTTTTTGCTGTTTCAATGACAACAGCAGCCGTTTTGGAAATAACAAAGTCAAATAGAAAGTCTTCACATGCCAATCAATATTTTTGTAATTTTTCATTGAGTTTGGAGCACTTTCTATATTTTCGCATTGTTTCTGTTTCCATAGAAACGATGACCATCTGGTACATTCCAAAGCAAGGTGCACAACTTCACACGTTTGTCAACTTGATAGCATAGTTCCATCAAGATTGTTCCATCCAATTAAAAGAAACAGCTTGAACAAAATATGCAGAAAAATATAAATAATAATAAAAAAAAGGTAGAATAAATATGTCACCCAAACTCCGTTTGAGGGTGCCATAATAATAATGTTTAAACTACAACTTCAAGTCTTTCTTCTGAATACAAAGTTTCAAGCATTTAATTACTATGAAGAATAACTACACATGAAAACCATTTCAAATCGGTGGCTTGAATGTATTTCTCGATATCCTCGTGATTGCATCCAGTTCAAACCTAACTATTATATAACAACACCTTTTAGGTTTTAAGTACGTTTTTAAATAAAAAATATTTTGCTGTTCAATTGTTTTACCTTTACAAAAAAATAAATGGAGACCAAGGGACACAGAAAGACAGAAATGTAATGCATCATGATCTTCAGATTTAGATTGTCAATTTAAATATCATTAACTTATAACGGACGTTTTATTGGTGATATGCTGGGAAATATGACATGTTTTAAACCCAGTGGGTGTAGTACTGTTGACTATGCCTTGACCAGTGTGGACCTCATTAACTCTGTTAGTTTTTTTCAAATATTAGAACCTTCATATTTATCTGATCATGCTCAAATTGTAGTCTTTTTAAAAGGGTGTATATCCATGCAAAATATGAATATAGACAGAAAATATAGTGAGATAGATATGACATTTAAATGGGAGACTATTTCTAAGGAAAAATTATATACTGTTTTAGAAGAAAGCAGCACTAGAGATGAAATACTTGGTTATGAAAATACACCATTTGAAATAAATTGTTCTGGGGTTGAAAGAGCAGAACAACAACTAAATAATATATTTAAAACATTAACCATGCGCTCATGTAAAATTATTAAATCCTTTCGTGAAAAGAAATTAAAAAAGAAAAAGCCATGGGAAGATAGAGAACTAGCTGATGTAAAGAAAACTGTATCAAATCTAGCCAAATTATTACGAATAAATCCTTATAACCTCAATTTAAGAAATAATTTCCTAGGTCACTGTAAACTGTGTAAAAAATTAATAAAAAGAAAGAAAAATCAATTTAAAAAGGAAATATTTAGTCAGCTTTCAGCCCTTAGAGATACAGACCCTAAACAATATTGGAAATTATTAAAGTCATTAAAATATGAGAACACTAATAAAAAAATTGAGCTTCAAGCTGGTTTTCCAGAAATTATTGATCATTTTAAGCATCAAGGAGAGTCTGTAAATTATGATATAAAGAATTTAAAACTAAAATTGAAACTGATATATTAAATGAAACTGATGCACTTTTATTCAATGAGGTAACTGATAAACCTTTTACTATCAATGAAGTAAATAAATGTATACAAAAATTAAAAACTGGGAAAAGCTCTGGTCCAGACCAAATTAGTAATGAAATTATTAAATATAGTGGTGTTGTTACTTGTAAAGCTATTACTAAGCTTTTTAATTTAATTCTTGATTCTGGTAAATATCCATCAAACTGGAGAAAATCTTTTACCATACTTATTCATAAAGCTGGAGATAAGCTAGATATTAATAACTATAGGGGAATTTCCCTTCAAAATTGTATTGCTAAACTTTTCAGTGCTGTTATTAATTCTAGAGTTGTAACTTACTATGAAGACAAGTTTTCAGTTCATCAATTTGGATTTAGAAATAATCATAGGACAGCAGATAGTATTTTTATTCTAAAAACTTTAATGATAAAATATTTGACAAAAAAGAAGAGTAAAATTTACTCTTGCTTTGTTGATTTGCGTCGTGCTTTTGACACTGTTTGGCATGCTGGTCTCTTATACAAATTAAAGAAGGATGATGTTGGAAAGAAAATATTTGAAGTAATTAAAGATATGTATAAGTGTTGTGAATCTTCAGTTAAAATAGATAATAAACAATCTGAATTTTTTGAAATAGATAAAGGGGTCAAACAAGGGGACAGTTTGAGCCCCACATTGTTTAATTATTTTATTAATGATCTCCATTCAATTTTTGATGGGACATGTGATCCTGTGTCCTTAGATAAAACATCAATAAGTAGTCTTAGTTTTGCTGATGATCTTTTAATATTATCACAATCACAAAACGGTTTACAATCTGCTTTGAATAAACTGGAAAAATATTGCTACAAATGGCAGCTGACTGTAAATACAAATAAAACAAAAGTTATGATTTTTCATTCTAGAAATTCTTTTGAGTCAAAATTTTTTTATAAACAAAATCAGTTAACTGAAGTTAAAGAGTATAATTTTCTTGGGAACATTATTGATAATAAAGGAAAATTTAAGAGATCTACACATGAACTATCCAAAAAAGCGCTTAAAGCGTTATTTTCACTAAAAAAATATATGTCTAATTTTCATCATGTCCCTGTTGATTTATCATGTAAATTATTTGATTCACTTATTAAACCCATAATTTTATATAATAGCGAGATCTGGTTTATGGAAGATTATTACTCAATTTATAGAGCCATAAATAGAGCCACTTTGCATGGAACTAACTGTGATATTTTATCATTGACAGATAGATTAAGCTTTGAGAAAGTGCATCATAAGTTTTGTAAAACTGTTCTTGGAATTAAAAAAACCTCATGTAATATAGCTGCAAAGTCTGAGTTAGGACGATTTCCACTTGACTCTTTTATTAAAACTCAAGTTTTATTATATTTTTGTAGAATAAACTGCCATGAAATAAACCCTCTTGTTAAAGAAGCTTTTGCAGTAAATAAGTTAATGTCTGAAGATGGAATATACACTTGGTACACTTTTGCCAAGCATATTTTTAAAGAATTTAATATTGATGAAGAACAATATGTTGATTCTGATAAACCTTTTAAACTTATAAAAAATTCACTCAAAAAAACTTTTAAATGTATAGTGAAGGAAAAGTATAATAACATCACTCTTCAAAAACTTTCAAATATTGATAACAGTTCAAAACTTTATCTTTATAGTAAACTTAAAAATGAAATTAAATTTGAGGACTACCTGCACAATCTAAACAATTTTAATAGTCGTCAGCTTTTAACAAAATTACGTGTAAGTGATCATAATTTGGAAATTGAATTAGGACGTTATAAAAAAATTCAAAGAGAACACAGACTGTGCAAAGTTTGTAAAATTTTAGATGATGAGGAACACTTTTTCCTTCATTGCCAAATTAACAGTAATGTAAGACATTCCCTTATAAATGCAATTAAAACCCATTATCCTAATTTTAACCAGCTTGACTCAAACTCTAAACTTAAAACTATTCTAGATCCCAATAAAGATATTTTGTCTAGTGTTGTAGACTATATAAAGCAATCTATGGAATTGCGAAAATAAGGTCCATATTGGTCAATTATTATATACATCTATATATAGATATATGTTATTAATATCAACTTCACTTTTTAAAAACATTTATCATGTATAGTTATGTTTCTTGTCACTTGTGTATACATTGTACTATGTTTGCATTTTAACCCGCCAGGGTTTCATGTTTTTTTGCAATAAAGTATTATATAACTTTAAACTTAAAATGCAGTCAACTAAAACTCGTTGTTTGAATTTATAATTGAATATAACTATCTCTCATTTAGTGTTAAAAAATCTGCGTTTGCTGCTTCATGTTATAATTTTCATTTAAGAAAAGGAAACAAAAACTTTTTTCTCTAAAAGGCATACTTTGAGAATATTAAAAAAGAAACAAGGTAAGATAACTACATACCATTTTGCAAGATTTTGCTCAAACTTGATACAACTGGCTTATCATTGCAGACATGTTTTTTGAATATAAATCGACATCAGATAAGCATGTTACGTATATTAAATAAATGTTGCAAGTATCACCAAATAATAACCAATAATGAAATTTGCATCTGTCAATACGATGCAAAGTTCTCCCATTATTTTTGGTGTGTTTGATTTTCAATTTTTTTTTCTGTCATTTATATAAGATTTTCTATGGTATCAATCGTAGTGGAAACTTATGTAAGTAATTAAGCAAGTACCTTGACATATTTCTAGTTCGGCAAGTATTTTGGATCAAAGCACTCTAGGTGAAGAAAAGTGTTTGCCGTTCCTGAAAAACATTTTTTATATCAACGCAAAAGAACGGATCACACTGAACTAGCGACATTCTTAAACTATTCACATTAATTTACTTAGCTTGAATAAGATTAATTTGTAAAATAAGAAAAAATATATCATCATTTGATTATGCTTCCTTGTTTTGATTACTTTTGGATTTACAATCGTGCATTTTGCCGTGAAATTCATATACTCTAACGACATCGTCCAAAGCCGACGGGAAGCTCTTTTATAATAAATGTATATGACGTGTGAGTATGATCAGAAAATTCCAAACAATATCTAAATTATACCGCTGGTGTGTACGCATAGAACGTTATAATATTAAAGTTAAGATCATTATAAAAATAATCATTAATATTCTTGTATGTAATGAGCAAAAGAGATGATTGTTTCAAAAGTCGACAGAAAATTAATTTGTCCACTTGGATAAATCATCTATTTTAAAGATGAAATGATTGGGGTTTTATGTCTGATGAGAATAAACTTAAAGAATAGATGGGTTTACTATATAAGTAGTATCAGATTGATATATATTAAGAAAAATATCTCCATATCAATCTCTATATAAAAATGCTGCTTAAAACTTCAGCAATTTGATACACAAAGCTCATGAAAATCTATAATAACAACAGGAGTGCGAAATCATGACTCTTTTGTAGTGTATTTTTTTCAGATGGTGACGTTTCCTTGTCACCATCTTATTGTTTTATATATATATCAACTTGAACGATTCGCTCAAGTACGTAACAACGTATAAGGGTTTACCTAGAGAAATTAATGTATTACTGAAAAATTATTACACCCGGGTTTTCGATCTAACAATCTAGTCAAAACGCTGTCTAAATTTTATCATCGGTTCAATATTTTCAGTCGTAAATATAATTCAACATGCAGACAACTTATACGTTCAGGTACTGTACATACAATTGATAATATTATTTACAAAGCACAAACATGTCGGCAGTCACATCAAAAGCTAGCAATACCTTTAAACAGACTTAGGCCGTGTTCACATTGACCTAAATTCGGTGTTGTGTTAGTGTAACTCACACGTAAACTAAACACAATTGCGTTCCCATTGATAAAACTCAATGTTTACATGTAGATTAAATCATGATTTATCTACACACAGTCGATAGTCAATGTAGGCCTTGTGTAGGTTAAGTGTACACAAAACTAGGCATTTAGGACATTAGTTTTACCGTGTATATATTTAAGGAGGAAACTATAATTGATAATTATAAGTATAGTTCTTTACAGAAATTATTGTCTAAATTTTAAAGATTTTTTTTTGTTAAAAAAAATTAACGTACATTATTAACCCCTGATCAAGACTCAAAGCAGCATCATTGCCGAACCCATAAGGCAGCAACCAAGTGATTTTCGGGCGGGGGGGGGGGGCTATTATAGATGAGTATAAAACATACTATATATAATGCTAAAATTGATTCGACTTGTCACCAAAATTTGTCCTGAAAAAAATCAATAGCCTACCTCCCCCCCCCCCCCCCCCCCCCGCTCCACCTCCCCATCCCAAAATAATGAAGTAAATAGTTGCTGCCTAATTCATTTGAAAAGGTCTTCCCGAATCGACTTGACGTACACAGAAATATTCGCCACTGGTCTTTACTCAAACAACGATTCACGCATTAATGCAGGACTTAAAAAAGTGTGAGGTAAATGATATGTTTGTCTAGTATCTCAGACCCGTTAAATAACACTTAAAATAAATTTAAAAAACGTTACCCTATTCCTTTACCAAATACTCCTTGGAGAAGAAATACCATTTGAAACAAACAGAAAAGATAAAAATGTAGTGATCGGGCAGATCCCTAATATCTCCATCCTTTTTTCCGGCTGTAAGCACGCTGTTGCAGCTAACGTTTTCTAATGCGTAATCGAGACATATCTAGTGTATTCAAACTACTACAAATAATAAAAATGGCTTTCATAAAGTAGCAACCACTTAACTTAAAAAAAGGGGGAGGGTTATTTTTTTTTATCTGAGTCAGAATTTTTCGCGCGTACGTTTTTATTCCTTTTTTTCGATGCTGGTGATCACATACTTTTTTTTCAATATTTAACACTATTAATAATGTATGGGGAAACTCTTGATTCAGAATTTTTTTATCATCTGTATGACCTTTTTTTATCATCTGTATGACCATTTTTTTTTTTTTATCAAATTGGGGATCGGAATATTTCCATTTCCACCCCCACCCCCCGTTTGAAGACAAATGGTTGTTCCCTTACCGCTAGAAAAATTGTTCAAAAAATTTGAATTCAGTTCTACGTAATGAACATTTAAATGACATATAGTTTACAAGTGGGAACAAATCTTATGTACAGGTAGCTAAACAAGGTGTATAGATGTGAACAAATGTAATGTGAAACCAGTGTACACTGAGACTGCTGTGTTATAGTAGTCTCAGGTGTACATTACACTAAACTAATTGTAAACATGTTTACTCTACACGGCGATTGGTGTGAACACGGCCTTATTAAGAAGGGATATAGTTACGATTATGTTGTCAAGTCAATTAAGATTGCATATTTAGGCTTTAATTTATATTCTTTTACAGGGTCTCTGCATTGGGAAATAACACATTTTTTCTATTACTGTCTGCAGCAAGATACAAGTTTATTAAAAACACTCACTCAGTCACACATTGTGTGCAACAAAAGCAACATAACATATATAGTATACAAAATAATAGATTGGTTAATAAATATTACAAATAAAAATGACAAGTTATTGGCATGATACGTGTTATTTTCTCTGGTGGTACAATACTGAACACCTTACCGGATGAATTGTGCTTGGTATTCCTATGGTGCAGACGTTATCTTTCAATCAGTTTAATTGGGGTCTGAAGCTGGGATGTCAGAAACTATTTATTTGATGTATGCATCAGTGCCAATTTGTTTTGTTTATTTTGTTATATATTCTGACATCGGACTCGGACTTCTTTAAAATTCTGTTTTATTGTGCGTATTGTTGTTGGTTTGTTTTTGTCTACATTGAATTGGCTGAAGGTATAGGGAATGTGTGATGTCACAAAAATAATGGTTTAACATGCTACATATGTCCCAAGTCTGGAGACTCTAGCCTTTGTTAGTCTTATATACTTTTAGTTTGTTTTATGTATTTCGAAGTTTAGTATAATGTCTATTATAACTAAACTAGTATACTAGGGGCCAGTTGAAGTACACCTCCTGGTGCGTGATTCTCTCGCTGCATTGAAGACTCATTGGTGGCCGTGGTGTAGTGGTTAGTGCATCGGACTACTAACTTAAAGGTTCCTGGTTCGATTCCCGTTTGGGATGAAAATTTCAGGAACTCAATTTTCGGCTCTCCCTTGACACCATTTGCGAGTATGGTCTTGAGGAAACGATGATAGTCCGTCGGAAGGGGACGATAAATGGCTGACCCGTGTTAAGAGAGAGCCATATCTCTTGCACGTTAAAGACTTCCTTGTAGATTTCGAAAAAGAGTAGGCTAATGCCGCTACAAGGCAGCACTCGCACCCGCAAAGTGGAGAGGGATTAATATAAGTTGCAAAACTTGTTTCCCAATCCACTCTAAATAAATATGTTTAAACTAAACTCATTGGTGGCCTCAAATCTTGTCTGCACTTTGGTCGGCTTGTTGTTTTTTGATACATTCTCCATTTTCATTCCCAATTTTATATTTAATTTTCTTTAATCCAATATTTTATACAAAAGGATTTTTTTTTTATCTAGGCAGGAATATGACAATGTTTTTCCATTCCGTTTTTTCATTGGGATAAAGAACTTTCTTTGGGGGGAGGTAATTTCCTTAGAGTCGGGTATGTTTTGTATATTTTTGTTTTTCTGCGACGAAGTAATAGAAGATATTTTTTTTTAGCCAATAACTGTTTATCAAACGAAAGCTGATGATAGCTATGTCATATTCCTATAGTTTAACATGGGTATTCTTTTATTGCTTTGCTGGTTGGCTAATTGATTTGTTTGTTGGTAGCTGTACAACGTATGGATTAATTAATTAATTAAATATGTTATTGATTGATTATTACATGTACTTTGCATAACGTAAACAATCGCATATCATTTGTCATATCGACTCGTTGATTGATTTTTTTATTTTTTTAAGCTGTTAGCATATTTATTTATAGTGGATTGGGAAACAAGTTTTGCAACTTATATTAATCCCTTTCCACTTTGCGGGTGAATGATTGATTTAGTGTTTGATTAAATTCCTGTGACCCATTCACAACATTTGGAGATATTGTTGCTAAAGTAATGAAGACTATTTCAAGTAAAATTGATAGGTACATTACTAAAGTACAGTAACAAATTTAATAAAATGTTTTCAACTGCACATTTAATTTTGTTTACATCTTGTTTGGCTCAAAAATTACCAATCAGCCTCAAGAAGACGATACTCAATTTGGAGTGATAAGTTTTGCGTATCATTTTAAAAACCTTTTTGTATTTAATGAGTTCTACATAATCTCAAAACCATCAAAAGTCAATGATCATTAATTGCATCATTAATAAATTTCAAAAAGATAATTTATTTTCTAGGTATAAAGGTATGAACATGTCACCTACAAAAACAACGGTTTCAACGAATACATCACTGATATGGAAAATTGCCGCCGTTTTCTTTCTGTGTACTACATTAATATTCGTCAGTCTGTTTGTTTGGAGTGAATTAAAAGGTAAATATATACATTTGTTTGTTTTACACCTCGATTTTTTTGGCAAATATTAAAATTATTTTTGAAACTTCAGTGTTCATATCAGAACAAAAGGTCATAATGTTGTAATGATTGTCTACAAGACAAATGTCCAAGTGCACAATAGACAAAACGACGAAGCTGTAAGAGACTAGAATTGGTCGTCTTTAATTCTACTGATCAAGAACAGAAACTGGTTTAAGATTGTCGAGTAAGTCCAATTTGTAAGTCACTGTAACAGTTGGATTTTCAGTTGTCAGTAGTAAAACATGGAAAATTCATATTAAAATCATTGTATATGTTGTGCAAATAAGCCCCTAAAAGAATTACGAACTTAAGCTATAAAGAAACGTACCAGAGAGACGTCGACTATGTATATAATACCATATTCATAATATGCATGTATGTTAAAGATTAATTTAGGAGGAATACTACTTTAAGAAACCTCGAGGCTACAATAGTTGCGAAAAAGTTACTAGGGTTCCTTTTAGTTATATTTTAAGAATAATTACCAGTCGGCGATTCAGTAGGAAAGAATAAACACATCTAAATTAAAATAATTTCATTAAACTAATCAAAATTCAGTTCATGTATACTTCAGCTCATGCATACATACTTGCGCTTGTGCACATTTCTTCATTTTCTTCTTCTTTAGGTTTTTAGTACTCCTTCATTATCTGAAGAGTATATACAGTTTTGCGCTGCCTTTTACAAAAACACAAAAACAATTGATGAGTTTAGAGTGCGTATTTGTTTTTTAATTCTAAACTGTGATTAAAACTATGTACATAGGCCAAGATTGAGTTAAATGAATTTGTGGAGAACAGTTGGTGTAAGCTGTTCTCTAAGTGTGTCAACTGTGGTTACAACGAGTGTGTGGACAGGTAGTGAATTCCATTGAGTAATGATGTACGGGAAAATTAAAATTTATATGTATCTTTTTCGTAGAAATGTGTCTGAAAGTGAAACTATGAGTTTTGTGGGTTCTACTGTCTTATTGTATGAGAATAGCAGATGGAATTGCTACGATTTGATGTCCCATTTTGAAGAACATTATCAATCTTGTGCGTAATCTTCTTTCTGGTAGTGTTGGCCAGTTAATCAGGTCTGTAGGACTGCTGATGTCATAGTACCTGTTGCAGACATATCTGGCAGCTCGTTTTTGGACCATCCTAAGTTTAGAGGTTTATTCAACTGTGTGAGGGTCCCATACTGAACATGAATAGTCAAGCTTCGGACGAACTAGTGTCAGATATGCCTGGGTTTTGATGTTCAGGCATTATGTTTTTAAATTTCTTTTGAAGAAGACCAAAGATTTGCTACCATTAGCTATGCTGTTGTGTGTATGTTTTTGACCATTTTAAAATTGCTTGTAGTGTAATGCCCAGGTATTTTGCTGAAGTGACTAGTTCAAGTTTGTAATTGTGCAGGATACAGTCATGTTTAAACTGTGATACTGTAAGGACTGTGCATTTGTCTGGATGGAAAGCCATCAACCAGTCTTGCTCCCACCTAGCAGCTGCATCTAAATCTAACTGGAGTGCATCACAGTCACTTTAAGATTTGATGGTGTTGTAGATGATACTGTCGTCGGTAAATAATTGATGAGTCTTATGTAGACGAAACGCGCGTCTGGCGTACTAAATGATAATCCTGGTACCTTTGATAACTATTTATAGTCTGAGCTTACTGGATTGTAAGTATTATATTCTGGTAGGTCATTAATGTATAACAGGAATAATATTGGTCCCAAAACTGTTCCTTAAGGGACACCTGGGGTGACTGGGGCCAGGTCAGATGACTCTCCATCCATGACAACTGTTTGTGTTCTGTCATTTAAGAAGGCAGCGACACAGTAGTGTTTCTTTTTAAATACAATAATAGTTAAGTTTGTATAGAAGTCTTTTATGAGGGACTTTGTCAAATGCTTTGGCAAAGTCCATTATAATTAAGTCGGTTTGAGTGTTATTGTTGTTATTTGCTGCAAGCTCTTGTATGCATTAAATAAGTTGGGTCTCACATGATCGTGACTGACGGAAGCCATGCTGGAGGTTATACAGTATGTTGTTCTTTTCAAAGTGGTTAATGATGTGTTTAGTGATGATATGCTCCATAAGTTTACAGGAAATACATGTAAATGATATCGGGCGGTAATTTTCTGGCTTGTAATTTCCCCTTTTTTAAATGCTGGTGCTACATATTGGTAGCAGATACGTGTTTCCAGTCCGTTGGCATTATGCCAGTTTCAAATGATGCTTTAAAGATTAGTGTAAGAATTGGAGCTGTTTGATATTTATAGTTCTTTTAATATTCTGTCACTGATGTTGTCTGGGCCAGTTGCCTTATGAAGGTTTATGTTGTGTAGTAGTTACTTGACACCAGGTAAAGATATTTAAATTTGTGTTATCACAGGGTGTGGGCTAGGACATTTGTCTTGAATGGTGTTATTTGATTCTTCTTTTTACAAGGGAGCTATACCGGTGTTATCTGTGCGCAGTGATTTTATAAAGGAAAACAGTTTTTTAGGTTTTGATTGATTGTTAGATAGTTGCATTGAGTTGGTCCGGTTCATTTATTGGTAAATCCAATATAATTTTGTCAATGTAACTGCAATATGCTACCTTTTGTTCTTTTTGCACTAATTTTTCAGATGTGTGTACTTAGTGAATTGTTTCATTTTAAATTATATTTTATTTTAGTATTTATCATTTTCCTAAGGTTGTTATGAATCCAAGGTAGTCTAGATCTGTTTTAGTATGTAAGGAACTTGTGTGGGATGTTGTTTTTTTCATGTAACCCCAATATGCTACCCTTTGTTTTTTTGTACTTGTTTTTTCAGACGTTTAATTTGTACTTGTCTGCATATTATTAACGAGTACTTAGTATAGGATTCTTTCTTTACGTGTTGGTATGTTAACTATTTGGTGTAAGTTATGATCATAAAGAAGTTCTCTAATAGTGAATTATGCTGTTCTTGATCTGGTTTCCCTGGTATAACTTCAAGGACAGACCAGTCAATGTGGCCTAGGTTAAAAACGCCACCTTCTAGTATGTTACTGTTTGAAGTTTGATTTATTCTACTCAATGATTAGTCTTATTTATTTATGGAGTTCCAATCATCTGATGGTGGCCTAAAATAACTTCCAACTAGCAGGTTTTTTGCACCCGATATGTTTATTTGTGCCCAAATGATTTCACAGTCAGTTTTTAGTTCTTGGATTTCTGTGCTTATACATTCTTTGGTGACTGTAAGTAATACCCCCATAGCTTTGGTTGTTTTTACTTGGTTGTCTATCAGCTCTATAGATGTTATAAAGATCTGTTGAGAAGTATTCGAAGGAGAATGATTTTTTTGTCAAGCCAAGATTCAGTACCAAGGATAATATCTAATTTTACAGAGTCATCAAGAACATTAAATAGTGAGAATAAGACAGGTAGTATAATAAAACAGTATTTCAGTACCATGGTTGGTCGTGTGGTGCACACTGTTCGTATACTATAATAAATGTTTTACTGCGATTAAATACCTGTGCTAGAGATAAGAAGTGTGGAAAGAGGGTACATCAGTTTACAATTGGGTCAAATAATATTTTGACGGTTTCTGTCTAAATATATTTCAAAGAGTGTAATCTACTTTTAAAATTGTATTTTAGTGATGTATTGATTATACCTAAGTACATTGAGTAAATATATTTTTATGTTGCAATCTGGCATAAGTAGTTAAACTAAATTTCAAGTTAATAATGTCCTATTCTTCAAAAACACATCCACATGGTATCGTAACAATAAATCAAGAGAACAACATAAACTAACATATAATACAAATACGGAATGCAATCCGCATGAATACACCAAAGACTGGTTAAGGAGAGATAACTCTCATAAAAGTATGTTTACTTTACCAAACGACTTGCCATACCAAACTGACATATAACAATATGATAATCTTCAAAATTTAGGGTGGTAACGATGATTGTAAATACTAATTTCAGAAAATGTTCTGAGCCTGAACAAGATCGACTGTTCAGGTCCACGCATGCGCAAATGCATATTGAAACCTTATTCGTACACTACCCACAACTCCGTTGTATTTACTCATTTCTATTGAGAATAAAAATGAACCACTCCACACTTACTTTTTAAATCAATTAAAAATTTTAATAACGTGCCCGGAAATTTAGAAATGATCCATGTAAGCTTTTCGCTCCTTTAAATACACTTATTCTAAAAGGTTAACTACTCAACACTGTAATAAGATAATTGCATGTTGTTTTTATTGGTATAAATATTGATTTTGCTATCTAAATTTAAAGATAACTAAATATTACTAGTATGGTATATACATATACATATTCATGAATCTACAATCTGTCGATACCTGTAACTTGGCATTGCACAAGGTCATGTTTTTCTTTGGATGTTTATGACGTTTTTACACTAAATCCATTGGATGTTGAATGTGTACGGATTGAAAGTGTAGTCTTAGATGCATTATTTTTTAATCAGTTGTTAGTGGCTTTGAACTAGCTGTCATATAACTGCGAGTACTCATAGATCTTTTCATTGTCTTTTTGTGTCGGGATGTATAAGTACCCGGCCACGTCAACTTTTGTCTATCTGATGAGTTAAGCCTTTTTCAACTGATTTTTATAGTTCGTTGTTTTGTTGTACTGTTTTACATCTGTCCAGGTTAGGGGGAGGATTGAGGTCCCGCTAACATGTTTACCCGGCCATATTATTTCTGTATGTGCCTTTCCCAAGTCAGGAGCCTGTTATTCAGTGGTTGTCGTTTGTTTATGTGTTACATATTTGTTTTTGTTCATTTCTTTTATATAATTAAGGCCGTTAGTTTTCTGGTTTAGTAGGTATTGCGGGGTTCCTTTGTTTAGTTTTAAGTCAATGCGGGTGTTTTCATTTCTTTGGTTTCACACGATATTTTAAAATCAAAATAGGTTGTTGTATTACTCTATCACAACGTTAAGACAGGTTGAAAGCTAGAGATTTTTCGCAAACATAAATAAAAACGGCTTGTAGTTGAGAAGAACCATACTCCTGACTCGGTACAATACATTTTGGCTATCCATACCACCTGCTTATATTGCAATGTGAAAAATACTGCTAAAATGACAACACTGCATGCCAGGAATACAATATAAACGAACACAAGCTACTCATCACAGACAAATACATAAATAAATAATATAATAGAACATAACGAAATGTAACCGCAGAAAATAACAACGAACACTGTGACATCCTATGAATTTACGACAGCACACTGGTACAACAAAATCAAATATAAACGGTAAGCTGTAGGCACATTAGGTTATATAGTAATACATTAAAATATTTTAAAAACTGATGAATGTTACTAGAAATCAAAATGTTAATATATATGACAATCAGTTTCAATATTTAAGAATTAACCCTGTTTATGATACATGTACACATAAACATACGTTAAATATTGAATGGTTTTATTCTTTAAAAATGTTTCCTTCGAGTCGTTTTGAAAAAATGATATGTAATTGCCACTAACATATCCGTTTCCTGGAATGTTTTCGTTTTAAAGGATCATTATATAAACGTACTATTTAAACGAAACATTAAGTCTGAGTTATTTTTGTTTGAAACGCTTTTAAAAGCAAATTATACAATTAGTAGTCAGCGTGTTGTACAAATAATCTTAAACAACATTGCCTGTGTATTCTTGGCTTGTAAGTCAAACTTCATCTCACTTTTTCCGTATTTAAAATTTTGTTTCTCACATCTCTGGTAAATAAACTCATCAGAGATACAAGGTTACTAAAATATAAACTCCAAGACTCACCAATGACGCTCGAATAAAAAAAAAGACAAGGTCGAAGGGTAACAGAGGAAGATGCATTTTGAAACAAAACTTTGTTAACGCTAAAACAACAAATCATGAAAATCCGAAATTCGTCCGTCACCAAGAACAAAAATATAAGATAATATCTTAAGTATGTTACAAATCAAATATAGGAATTTGAGTATCGATGAACTAGACTTAAGGTGGCTCGCGGGTCGAAATGATATTTTTATTTACTATAGGATTTTGCTATATTTTTGTATAAATAAACTTTATCTTATTCTTAATAGAAAAATAAAATAAAATAATGGGGTCACTATTCATTAACGCTCATAATCTTTCTTTGAAAGAAGCATACATTTTTGTAAAGATACCTTTTTTCTGTTAAACTAACAGGAGAAATAGTTGTCATATCTTTCAAATTTCACAAAAGTTTAGTTTAAGTACAGCCCATTTGAAAATTATAATGAAAAATATAGGTCACCGATGAGTTAAAAAAAGATATTTCAATTTCAATGCCAAAAATGGCATTTTTACACCTCAGGGAGATATGTTTTGTTAATGAAATCTACATTTTAAACGTCATCTGGGGCCAACACGAATTGATTTTTATTGAATTGATTGTTTACCGTATGATAAAGAAACAACTACTAAAGGTAAAAAAAAAAAAAATGTGTAATGAAAAATATATATTTAATTTTTTCTGGGTTTGTTTTTTACCCTCGAGCCTCCATAACAACAAATACCCCTATAATATTTTAAATAAACGATCATCCATGACGTTTCTTACTTTAACAATTGTTGCAATAACTTTATCAATAACAGTTCCTATCTTAATGAGTCGCGTTTTATGAGATAACCGATCTATTTCGTTAGAATAAAGTTCAGTGCTCGCGACCAATGAAATTGTAAGATTCTATATTCCATAATTTTGAAGACCGAATAGACATCATGTTCTAAGTAGTGGACACAGAGCATTTATCTAGGAGTAAACTTATACTTGCGTTTACAGTTGACGAAAATCAAGGAGTCACCTCAAAAAGGAAAACAACCCAACTGAAATACATAGTAAAATTAATTGATATTTTACTATCATAGTCTTTTCGACGACACATAATACAAAACTTATGGTCACAACAGATGTGAATCGTCACAAAGTCCTCTTAACTTAAGTGTTTTTTTCACTTTCTGAATGCGTGTTCAACCTCTACTCTATAGTGTTTAATACTGTTAACCAACTTATTTTGCTGATACTTCATTTCGTGTTTTGCACTTTCTTGTTCCCCTAGCAGCTATTAAATTTCGCGACTTTCTTATTCTTATGATATTATTTTTATAAGGAAAGATCCAAGTTCTACATTTCCGTAAATTTTTCTGTGTGAAGGTGTTCTGAACAGTAAAAGAAAAACATGACGTTGTGAAATGCCAAGATACATGTTTCGACAGATTGTAGATCTAGGAATGTTTTTATATATATAATAACAACATTAATATTTATACCAAATAAACAATAATCAATTATCCAATTACAGTGTTGAATTGATAACATTTTAGAATAAGTTTATTTAAAGAATCGATAAGTTTACTAGCATCGTTTCTAAATTTCGGGGCACGGTAAACATATTTCCGTAAAAGTGAGGATGTAATAGCGCGCTATATAATATTACATTAGATGTATGTTTCATTATAATACGTTATTCTGATTGGCTAATTGCACATCACATGTTATTCCTTAAGCAGTTGTATAACACATAAAACTTTTCATTCATGATGCCACGAGGTCCCATAATAAAGTGCACAGGTAAATTAAATAAAAACTTAGTGTAAATAGTGTTTTCATGATCCTAGCTAAAAATGTAATTATAAGTATTGAATGCTTCTTTTTGTAACTTCATAGGATTGAGAAAGCGTTGATCGTGCGCACATTAAATTTTTAAGAATGAAGCGCTTCCGCGCTTCATAAAAAATGTACTTTGGTCAACGCTTTTACACCCCAATAAAGTTACAAAAAGAAGCATTCATTTCTTAAATAAAAGCTGCAGTACAATTGGTTGTGCAATACAATCTAGTTTTAACTCGGATTTTGAATTGTTACAATTGAACGGTATATAAACAAAAAGAAACTCCCTCACTAAATATTGCATAATTTAAATTAACACTTACAATTAAAAAAAACTTCTGTACAGTTTCTACCATTGTATTACACCTTGTGTCATCTTTCGCCAAAAATACAATTAACTAAAATTTTCTTAATAGATAGAAATATAAATCCATTAATACAATGCATCAAGCATTGTCAAGTTAAAGTCCTTGTTCATTTTAAACATTAACTTACAATGAAAGGAATTAAAATGAGTTAATGTTGCAATTTGTTAATACAGCTGTTTCACAAACCACGCCTTAGTATGCGATATATATATATATAATATTCATAGATGTTTTGTTCCAATTACCTACTGGTTTCGGAATATGATCTATTTGTTTCATCTAATTGAGACATAAATTGGGAATGTAGAAATTCATAGTCAAATTAAAATCTGATAACGACTCAAAGTGAAGATAGTGGAATATAAAAAATTAGTTTATGTTTAAACCCTTTTGAAGTTTAGGGCATATAAATGTTGAAAATATACTGTATAGCCTTATATTTTGAACAATGAAAAAATAGTATTGTATATGAGCTTTCCGTTTTAGAATATAATTTTTCAGAAACTTCATAGTAAAATTTGCAGTTTTAGCCGTTAAGGGCGTTCCTTTGCCAATTGCATTGTCTATGTTAGTAGGATTGCAACCTTTTTAGGTAAAAAAAAAGAATATGTAAAATTTTTCTAAATCTGCTTTATCCTCAGAATTTTAATTAGATTAATTCAAATTTAAATCTATAACTATTTCATAAAAAAATCTTGAAAGTCCTGGGCCTTTACTTCGATGATTCAGCATAATTTCACAGTTATCAATATACATAGTTTGCACGAAGCCCTTAAGCAAATAAATTGCATAATGTATGCACATTTCTAATTTAAATTGTTGACCAATACTTGTATTATCTTGAGGCAGTCATTGAAACGCATTGATCATTGAAAAATATTGTCGTTAGGGTGTTGTTCTTTTGAAATACAAAAGCACGCATTAACACCTGACCACAGTATAAAAAAACAAGCTACAGATACAAACGATACCTCAATAAAAGTAACAGTAGTGTGTTCTATCCAAAAAAAAATTAAATATTCCATATTCATAGAAACACCAGAATTATTCTGCAAATTTGAGGCCCAGGGTGAAAAAAACCCTGAGAAAATCAATATTCCCGGATTGATTTAGCCTGTCAAATATCATCTGTATAGAAATTGTGCTGTGAATTTAAGCAAAGAAACAGATTTCATCACTCAATACTATAAAACTGTTAGTTTATTCGTTAATACAACTTTTGAAAATATAGCTTTGTTAACACAGTTCAAGTCAAATACACGTTAAATAATATTAGGTATACTGTTAGGGATATTATTGCATAGCAATATTATATTTTCCGAAAAAGTAACCAAAAGTTAGGCTGCAATAAATTTTAATATTGCACTAGTGCAATAGATCTTTAAACTGCATGACGTCATCAACGCGAAACTCTTACTTTAAACAAATTTTTACTTTCAAATATTATATTGCTATACAATAAAAGGGTTGTTGCATGAATATGGGGGAATATTCATGCAATAACCCTATATATTATGAAAATTTCTTAATTATCATTTAAAGCGAAATTGTGAACTTTTGTGGTAAATTGGCACATAGTAAGATGTGAACTGCGTGGCAAAATCCGATACTTTATATATACCATATATTGAATAAGCTCTCGTAAGCTCGAGCAATATAAAACTCGGGACAATATTCCTTAATAATTATGCAATTACCCTATATCATTGAAAATTAATATTTCCCACAGAAAGTAACCAAAAGTTAGCGTGCAATAATTTCTAATATGTCTCTAGTGCAATACATCTTCAAAATACAGAACGTAATCAACGACAAAATCTTAGTTTTAACCAATGTTTACTTTCAAATATTATTATTGCTATACGATAAAAGGGTTATTGCATGAATATTGGGGAATGTTCATGCAATAACCCTATAATATATGAAAATTCCTTAACTTATCATTTTAATCGAAATTGTGAACTTTTATGGTAAATCGGCATATAGTAAGATGTGAATTGGAGACAGTGGCAAAATCCGATACTTTATATAATTTTGGATGCTGTAAACATGAATACTAAACTTTACATTTTTAGTATTCTAAATTGTTTTCAATTTGTTATCAGAACAGTTTATACAGATGCAAGGTATTTCATGTCAGCAAACATGCACATATGTTAAGCTGACATTAATTGAAGTCTTGTTTTCAAATTCTTCACAGATATGATCTCTTTGTTTCATCGGGTAATAATATATCTTTGGAATGTTACAAACAAATATATACATGAGGGGGGATAGGACCTTAATCGGGACTCCGGGATCGGATGTTTTTAAGCTCGGGATTTCGGCATTGACCTTTTCGGGATCCGGGAATTCTTTTTTCGAATTTCGGGACCTCGGGATTTCGTATTTTTTAATCCGGGATTTCGGTATTTCGTGTTTTTAAGCCCAGGAATTTGGGATCAAGACCCCTCCTACCCTCCCTCATACATGCATAGCGGTTTTATTGAAATATGTGGAAGACTCAGAGTGAAGGGAGGGGTAGTAAATAATTCCAGTATAAATTCAAACTCTTAGAAATTTGGGACAAATTAAGGTTGAAAATATGACGCTTTCTGTTCCAGCATATAATTTGTTGCTTTTCATATTCACGTGCAGTTTCAAGCATTCTGGATGTTTTCAGAGTCGTCCGTTTACACACCATGCCATCATAACAAAGAACAGTTTGTTGTTAATAGTTTCAATACAGTTACTTTTATGCTTTTAATAAAGGCAATGTCACATGAATGTCATTACGTAGTAATACTATTGATCTTGATCCTTTTATAACGACTATGATGTGTAATTACAAATTGGATTGCATCAGAATATAAAAGAATACAATAATGCTCAATTGATATACATTTTTTTCCCAATTTTAGGAGACACAGATTCTGGAAATCAAGGTAACTTTAACATTTGTAAATGCATATTACTTTAGAAATACATAATTAAGATTTGGCAGTCGTTGATGTTTAAACTGATGATCTTTTGATTAAAACGATGCAACCATGTGATATTATTATTTCAAACCGAAACTTATAATTAAACTTTCTAAAGCTTGGCTATAGCTAAATGCTAAAAATTGTAATATATTATATCAACGATCATGTAGGTAAAACTAAAAGGGTTTGTAACTTTGAGAATCGTTTGTTTGTGAATTTATTTTTGAACATTTAACAAAAATATGACTCTAGACGCTAAAAAAGCTATTTTCTTATCCCATGCATAGATTAACCTTAGCTGTATTTGGCACAACTTTTTTGTAATTTTGGATCCTCAATGCGCTTCAACTTTGTACTTGTTTGGCTTTATAAATATTTTGATATGAGCGTCACTTATTAGTCTTATGTAGACGAAACGCGCGTTTGGCGTACTAAATTACAATCCTTGTTCCGTTGATAACTATCAACCAGATACTTAATGAAATAAAATGTATATATTATATAAATAAATAATAATGGATATCAACTGTCATACTCAAGACTTTAAACAGGCATTTTCTTATGTAGAGAATGGTGAATTAAACCTAACTTAACCACTCACTTGTAGGACAGTCGCAGCAAATTACATTCTCATATTCTCATTAATGAAATTCCAAAAAGTTGTGCCAAATACGGCTCAGGTAATCTATCCCTGGAATAAGAAAACCCTTAGTTTTTCGAAAATTTCAAAGTTTAGTAAACTGGAAATTTATAAAAAAAATTACCACATAATTGATATTCATGTCAACACCGAAGTGTTGACTACTGGGCTGGTGATACCCTTGGGGACGAAACGTCCACCAGCAGTGGCATCGTTGATAGTTGTCCCATTAGCATCCATACACATTTTGTTATGTTTTCATGCATCTTCTATATTTACATTGTACTCTTTTTGCAGTAACGCCATGTTTTAGATCTCAATGCGAAAACGATGGGATTTGTTCGGTGACTGGTAATAGCTTTTCCTGCAACTGTTTAAACGGTTATTCCGGTTCAAACTGCGAAATAAGTGAGTAATATAAGATCCACATTTGACATGCATAGTTAAGAAGGGATATAGTTACGATACGTTTGTCAGATCATTAAAGATTGCATATTTTGGCTTTAATATTGTATAAAAAAAGAAGATGTGGTATGATTGCCAATGAGACAACTATCCACAAAAGACCAAAATGACACAAACATTAACAACTATAGGTCACCGTACGGCCTTCAACAATGAGCAAAGCCCATACCGCATAGTCAGCTATGAAAGGCCCGGATAAGACAATGTAAAACAATTCACACGAGAAAACTAACGGCCTTATTTATGTAAAAAAATTATCGAAAAACAAATATGTTACACATAAACAAACGACAACCACTGAATTACAGGCTCCCGACTTGGGACAGGCACATACAAAAATAATGTGGCGGGGTTAAACATGTTAGCGGGATCCCAACCCTCCCCTAGCCTGGGACAGTGGTATAACAGTACAACATAAGAACGAACTATCAAAATCAGTTGAAAAAGGCTTAACTCATCAGATAGACAAAAAATAAAGGGGACGTGGCCGGGTACATCCCGACACAAAGAACAGATCTGAGAGTAGTCGCAGTTATCTGACAGCTAGTTCAAAACAATAACAACTAATAAAAAAAAACATGCCTCTAAGACTAAACACTCAATCCGTTCACATCCAACATACAATGGATTTAGTGTAAAGACGTCATCAACAGTCAGAGAAGAACATGACCTTGTGCTACCAAGTTACAGGTATCGACAGATTGTAGATCCATAAACATGTATATGTATATAACATACTTTTTACACTAGTAATTTTTTGGGCCCTTTATAGCTTGTTGTTCGGTGTGAGCCAAGGCTCCGTGTTGAAGGCCGTACTTTAACCTATAATGGTTTACTTTTTAAATTGTTATTTGGATGGAGAGTTATCTCATTGGCACTCACACCACATCTTTCTATATCTAGATATATTTAGTTAGCTTTTAAACTACTGATATCAAAATCAATATTTATACCAATAAAAACAATATTCAATAATCTTATGACAGTGTTGAATAGGTAACCTTATAGAATAAGTTTATTTAAAGGAGCAACAAGTTTACATGGATCATTTCTAAATTTCCGGGCACGGTTAACAACATTTCCGTAAAAATGAGGATGTGCTATCCCGTTTGAAATAAGTTTTCTACAGGTACAACCAAACTTCAAAACCAAATTTTTATATCTATTGAAAATTTAGTAAAGGTTGTAAGTAATTTATGGTAACGATATCCCTGGTTTAATAATTTACCAGTAATACATAGGTTGCGTTCGTTAAAAACAAATACGTCACAACAGACAAGGGCATAGCGATCAAGTTGTGAAATATAAACACCGTAAGATGGTGCCAAAGGAACAACACCATCTAAAAATGGAAAATTAACAATAGGGAACGAAAAATCGTCTCTTTTGTCGTAAATTCTAGTGTGTAGTTTCCCGTTAAAAACTGAAATATCTTAATCCAAGAAAGGACATTTATAACCAAAGTTTTTGATTCACTTACCCTTCCGGAGCACCTGATATCATGCCTGGTTTTTGCTGGGGTTCGTGTTGTTTATTTTTTAGTTTTCTGTTCGTGTCGTGTGTGCTATTGTTTGCGTGTCTGTAATTTTTAATGCTATTAATTAAAAATTGAGAATGGAAATGGGGAATGTGCCAAAGAGACAACAACCCGACCATAGAGCAGACATCAGCAGCAGGTTTTCAATGCAGCGAGAAATCCCCGCACCCGGAAACGTCCTTCAGCTGACTCTTAAACAAATATATATACTAGTTCAGTGATAATGAACGCCAAACTAAACTCCATATTGTACACACGAAACTTAAATTTAAATAATACAAGACTAACAAAGGCAAGAGGCCCCCGACTCGGGACAGGCGCTAAAATGCGGCGGGTTTAAAAAATGTTTGTGAGATATCAACCCTCCCCACACCTCTAGTCAATGCAGAAAAGTGAACGCATAACAATACGCACATTTCAGTTCAAGAGAAGTCCGAGTCTGATGTTAGAAGATATAACCAAAGAAAATAAACAAAATGACAATAATACATAAATAACATCAGACTACTAGCAGTTAACTGACATGCAAGCTCCAGACTTCAATTAAACTATTTAAAAAATTATGTCTTCATCTATATTGTTTGTTTGTCCTTTTCATTTTTTGCCATGCATGGCGTTGTCAGTTTATTTTCGATTTATGAGTTTGACTGTCCCTCTTCGTCTCCACTTCATAGAGTCTTTGCATCGGCACTAAACAAATTTATTTAAAAAAAAAGTTGATGGCATGACACGGATTATGTTCTTTCCATATATTTTATGATATTATGAAACTAAACCCCTAACGGGAAGGATTTTGCCTGATATTCATATGATAAAGACATAAACTTTTAATTGAGTGATGAAGCTTGCATGTCAGTTAACTACTAGTCTGTGTATTATTGTCATTTTATTTATTTTCTTTTGTTGCATCTTCTGACATCGGACTCGGACTTTGCTTGAACCCAAGTCAGGAGCCTCTGCCCTTAGTTAGTATATAACGGAATTTGATGAGACTGTTATTAAAGAGAGAGGGTTAGAGCTATAGAACCAGGTTTTAGCCACCATTTTCTACATTTGAAAATGCCTGTACCAAGTCAGGAATATGACAGTTCTTGTCTTTTCGTTTTTGATGCTTCTTGATATTTGATTTTATGTGATTATGGACTTTCCGTATTGATTTTCCTCTGAGTTCAGTATTTTTGTGATTTTACTTTTTAGTTTTGTATAATTTTAATTTTAGTTTCTGGTGTACAATTCGGAGTTTAGTATGACGTCCTTTATCCCTGTAGTAGTATGCATATTTTTAAGGGGCCAGCTGTAGGACGTCTAAGGATGTGGGAGTTTCTCGCTATATTGAAGACCCATTGGTGGTATACGACTGTTGTCTACTCTATGGGCGGGTTGTTGCCGCTTTGACACATTCCCCATTTCCTTTCTCAATTTTATTGATATTTTCACTACATACGCCAATTTGATAGCAACCTTGCGACTAATATTTCAAACGGCATCTATATTTAGGGTAACATTATGTTTTAACGATGACAGACAGTTAAGCGAAATACTCATCATAAGGGCTAAGATTTGCTCAAACTCGCTGCGTCTTAGGTATAAATACAACACCACTTAAGGTATGAAACAACTATGAAACCACTAATGCACTGTCCAACTGCTTTATGTTTAAAATTCTGCAATGTAAAGCATTAATATTCATCTTCCCTAATTTTGTTTTAAGTTGAAATGCGTTTTTTATTATTATTGAACAACATATTGCATTACTGCTTTTAACACTTTACTTCACTATTTCAACATTAACATTGGTTTATGTTTTTAATACTTATTTTACTTCTATTTGACAATACCATATTACATGTATTTATATCTTGCTTGAGTCAAATCAGAACATATTGAACATTGGAACTCGATATATTATTTTTTAGACAATGGGTGGTTGGATTGATGTTATGTGATCCAGTGGCAAGTTAAGTGCAGGAAGAGGACATGATACTCAGATATACATACAATGTAATAAACATATTTTGTATAGAACTAGACCAATAATGCACTGGGCTCCTTTTGCACATGCTAGTTCACCACAAGGAGAGAATCTGCTATAAGACATGTCCCCCTACATGAGCAGGTACCTTCAGACTGAACAGTGTATGTTTTTCTCCTTTTACTGTGAGCTGAGCGAATATTCAGAAATACGACCACTTTTTTTAGTCTAACTTCTCAAAAATAAATTTCCAATCATATGCTCAATGTAAGATTTTTAATGGTTAAATACATTTATTGACAGATTTCTTTTTTTTTTGTATACATTAATCATGCTGCAATTTCATTCACTTGTAATGAGTGTATTGTGAATAGTAACTTAAATACATGTATGCATAACTCTTGTACTCTTTCCTATAAAACTGCAGAGCGTATTTTACGAAAAGAATATATGAAATTTAGTGCTACAATATTTAGGCATCCCGTTAACGGGGAGTTGAAAGGGTGAGAACTACATTACTCAGTATAGCATGTTCACATGAGAACTGATGACTTGCAGAAACTCTTGGTTTGTAGTTCCTCAGAAATCTCTGATTGATTTGAATCTTACAGACATACAAACAAAGGTACATTTTGTAAAATAAGCATAAAAATTTAAAGAAAGATTTCCAACAGACTGATTAATGTCTGACGGAGGTCATTTGGTACATAATTAACCTTTTTGATTTTTGAACATATATGGTTTGCTTTTCAAAATTAATTTTTATTGACTGAATTAAACAAGCTGAATAACTCAAATTTTTGTTCTATCTTCTTATCAACTGCAATAGCTTCCATCGAAATACAATAAACAGTAATCTTAAGAATGAACAGCATTAAAAAGTAAAAAAATGTGTTTTTCTCTCTCTCAATTTAATGCGTTTTTTTTAATAACTGTTTCATAATTCTGCTTCAATGTTATTTTCCATTGCTCTTCCTATGCATGTGATATATATCTTTGCCAACTTGTTTCTGGAAAGGAAAAAGTGGATTATAACATTTATCATTTTGTTAAAGTTCAATAATAAGATTAAACATAGGTCAACCATGACATAATGTGAATCAGTGTACATGCATTGCTAAAGGTGGTATAACGTTAATGATACAAGGTTTATATTATACAGGGAGAAAAATGAAAGAAAAAAAATGGAACAATGTTTGATTTACCTACTTGAAAACTGGCCTTGAAGTCATTAAACTTTCGAGTCAGTTATTTACGCAAACTCCAAAATCAACAAATCAACCAATCAAAATGCTGGATTTCAATTTTCGACCACGATTTTTTTTCTCCGGGCACTGAGAAAATTTTGTATGACTTCAGGGCCTGATCTTATACGATTTGGAGAATAATTTTAGCGTCCCAAGTCTGGGTTCATGGCAAATATCCATGTTTTCAATACGGGCTGCACTTTTAACATTTTTAATTTGTATTTTTATAAATTAGGTCGTTAATTTTTCTGAATTAAATTGTTTCATATATTGTTTATGTCATGGTCTTTTGTAGCCGACAATACGGTATGGGTTTTCTCATTGTTGAAGTCTGCACAGTTGTATATTATTGTTCACATTCACATCGTCTCAAATTTGGTGGATAGTTGTCTTAGTGACAATCCTACAACTTTTTATCATTTTATACATATGCAATAGTTTAAAAATTAAATAAAAGTATTCTTTTTGTGATTTTTTTCATTATTAGTACCAGTGGAAATTCTCATTATAATAAATTACTATCTTTTAAATCTGTAATTCGGTTGCAGAGAAGGAGATTTTTGTTTATATTTCCTTTAGGTTCCTAAGTTCAACTATGTCCTGCTGTAACACTCTGACATCTTTGGATCGGCAACAAAACACAAATGTATTAATATAATCTGATTATTCGAGCACAATATCAATGCAATCTGTGAAACAGTTAAATGAGAAGGTTTGTGTACGGATATGTACTTCCCGTAGACTTCTTTGTTAACTTTAATGATATATTTCAATTGTTGAAGAATTGTATTTCTACTCTTTATTTTTTTGAACTTGCTCGTTGTTGGTTTGTTGTCATATGAACACACTACAACATTTCATGATATTGAAATAAAATTATAGGAATAACTGCAAATATTTACTTTAAAAAAAATCATAATTGAGTGTAAAACTATATATAAACCTACCTTTCAAATTATTTCAATGTTCTACTGTCACCTTTCATACCAGTTCTATCTCTATCTCATATTTTATCTGTTCATGACAATTTTTAGTCGTTGATCTAAAACTTTATTTTCCTCATAGACTTAGTCTTTGTGTTCTGGTGGGATCCATTTTAGATACCTATAACAATAGATCATACTGCATCAAATACGTTGCATGCAATTATAAAAGTTATTCCCAACATGCATGTTATGGTATTAATTATGGACGTAACACTTTGTAAATTGTCCTTTGAAAAAATACATCATGAAATAAAGTTTGTATCGATGATTTACAAAATTCAGTAAAGTGGTTCAGGAGTTATTGATGACACTTACGTGGAACATAAGGACAAGATATGTTCCATATGTGAACACATTCTCACTAAGAAAATGTCACCAGAAGTGCAAGTCAGTCATCACAACGGATAATGTTTATAAGTGATACAGTAAAAACAGTAAAACCATTGGTAGTAAAATTGTGCAGGATGTTTAATTTTCAACAAATGTAAGATTGGTCACCTTTATTAAATCGGATGCCTCATATAGCATGTATAGAAAGAGAGTGCCATGATCTCTGCAGGTTAATAACTATTGCAACAACTCTTTGAGAGGCCGTCGGTGGCCTTTTGTCTGAATATGCAGCAGGGCAAATTCCTGTCCACCTTCAATATGCTTTCGTTGTCCAGTGGCAGTCCAAGTTTCATTGACCTTCTTTCACCCCAGATGACATCTTTTACAGGACTTACCTATTGAACTTATTTAACAATTGTTTTGAACATGCATGTAATATTTGCCACTGGACATTAAGCAAATTTTTAATACATGTACTCTAATATGTTATTATTTTGAGGAATCTCAGTAGGATCATTTTAAACTATGGGGATTATCCTCTTAAAATATAAATATTATCCATACAAAGTATTGCTCAATAATTATGTGTCGGATTACTAGTATTCGTGTGTCGGTCCAATGGGTCGTCGGACTTATAGGGCGTCAGACTATTGGGGTGTCGGACCAATATGGTGCCCGAACAGAAAGATTTAAAAGGCAAAAAAAAAAATTAAAAAAAAATGTGCAACTTATAAAAGGGTCTGGTCTGGAAGTGGTTTCTTCATTTCTGTATTCAGTAATATTCTATATCATTTTTCACTTTTTATTATTAATTTTGCCTGTTGTTCTCTTTTCTTCATATTCAAGCACCACACTATTATCGATTCTTCATTGCTTCTGTCTACTTTATAACAACAATGGGAATAATATGAAAGCCAGCCAAATAGGACATTGGAAAATTGTCTGTTTTCTGTTTCTTGGTTTATTCTTGCTTGTCGTTGGAGGCAAACTTTGTCTTTCTGTCTCTTTAGTTTGTGTGCATTATAATAAATTAAACGAATGTAACACAAATTTGCCATCTTTAAACAAATTTTATACTAGTAATCAACAGAAGTATAAAAAAAATATGAACTAAGTCTTTGAAGTTAGATGCATGATTTTTGTTATTAGTTGTTAGTGGCTTTGAACTAGCTGTCAGTAACTGCAAGTACTCTCAGATCTGTATTTAGTGACCTTTTTTGTTGAGTAACGGTAACGTCCATTATGTTTTTGTTAATGAGATGTATTTCTATTTGCATTCATCTGTTATTTAAAGTTAAATAAGCCTTTTTCAACTGAATTTTATAGTTTGTTGTTATGTAGTACTGTTACAACTCTGTTCCAGGTTTAGGGGGGAAGACCCTAGCATGTTTAACCTCACCACATTCTGTATATATGTTCCTGTCCGAAGTCAGGAGCCTGTAATTCAGTGGTTGTTGTTTGTTGGTGTGTTACATATTCATTGTTCGTTCATTTTTGTACATGAATAAGAACGTTAGTTTTCTTGTTTGAATTCGTTGACATTTGTCATTTTGTTGCCTTTTTTAGCTGACTATGCGATATGGCTTTGCTCATTATTGATGGCCGTATGGTGACCTATATTTGTTAATTTCTGGTCATCTGATCTGTTGTGGAGAGTTGTGATTATTCCGCTCATTTTGGTTGCCATGATTGGCAAATAAAATATATGTTGTTGCTGTTGTTGTTGTGTCGTTGACAATAATACGGCATCTTTTTTTATAAACTATATATATATATATATTACGGATTACAAATGTGTCGAGGTTTGTGATTGGATAACAACACAGAGATGTCAGTGTATATTCAGGAAACTGCCGGGGTATATACGACGTTTTTATCCCCAAATGGAACCTCAAAAACGTCATCATAACACCGGTTACTATGTGACGTAGTCAAAAGCTATCAGATTGTCAGAGGCTCACAGAGGGAAAATAATGACGTGCTTCAGTCAATAATACATTTTTGGTACAAAATCACGCAATTAACACTTTTAATACTTAAATTTAATGTTGAAAGTGTTATTATAAATTATTACATACACGATAAAAGTATGATCACAGCAAATTAGAAAATCCTTCACGTATGCCAAACATATTAGGGTTTTCACCTTATACTATGTGTTGTGAACAAAAACCTGCACTGGAAAATAACATTAAGTCAGGGGTAATCCGTAATATATGTGTAATTCAGGCTCAGGGGATATAAACTCTAAGCCGGGAATGTAACAGTATATACCCTGTCTGAGACCTGAATAACATATAATATACAACTCGTCTAAACATAGGGTGCAATCAACAGTTTTTTTCTATGACGTCACATTTTTAGGGACCATGCATAAGTGACCCTTAGTGGTGGACTGATTAATAAAGATACTTGTATAAAACTTGATATCACTGGAATCAGAATGTTCTCTAGTTTATAATGAAATAAAAATAATGTGTACTTTTAATATATTAAAAACATTCCATCCAATGAACATGGGGGAAAAAAGCTCTAATTTTGACAGAAAAAACTTGAAACCAGGTCATGTGCACAGACATGAAGACATGATCCATGCACATTTTTCATAATCAAAACTGTATGAAATTTGTAGGTTTTTACCTGGCCTTTCAAAAAAATCTTGTTTCAGGGTACGGTTTCCTGCTCCGAAAAGAGCTACAGTGGCTGCAAATAAGTTTTCAATTTTCACTGCCAAAAAAACAGGATGTTTACAAAGTTGTCTCCCCTCAAACCATGTAAAGTTAATTTAATTTTTTAAAATATTTCAATCATTCAACCTGTTTTAATTGAAAGCTAATTAACTATTTTTTACAATCAAACACAAAAAACATGATACTTTTGCACCAATTGAGTTAATAAACAGGGGTTTCCCTCCATGGTTATATTTAGTCAGGGGATAACCCCTAGTTTTTTTATACGAAACTGTTTATAGCACCCTTAAGGCAAAACTTTATATTCAATATATTAAAATTTCTTAGCTTTTCTGAATCTGTACACTATACCGATTAAAATGATGTCTTACTTTAAGGATTGTGACCACGAATAGTGATAATACAGCTCTTTTCTCATGTCGCGTAGTACTGACATATTGGCCAGTGGCAAACAGTTAAACCAGCTAATTCCAAACATTTCCTGTATCTCATTTTCATCAGTTTTACAAAGAAAATAATTCATAAAATAGGGTTTCTTTTGAATAAATAGAATAAAAACTATGAAATAAGCATGACTAAAGTTACTTGAAATATATTTTGTCCCTAGTATTATGTGAACTAAGTTATAGCTGAGTTCAGAAAAATATGGAAAAAGTGTTTTTCTTAGGAATGGCACATGTACCTTTAAGACTATAAAAAGTACCAAATATATAATATAATGAATTAAGATTTATGTCACACTGATCAGTAGTAAAGGTCAAAGTAGAAAATATCTACACTTTAAATGTGCAACCTATGGTTTCAAATATATGAGAGATTAAATAAAATATCATGACGTCGCAAAAAGATGCAAAAAACTTCAATATTCGCGCAGAGTCTGGTTTTCTTATTTCTGGTTGCTATGTACCAATCTGTAATATTTGCATTAAATATACCAAACTGATGCTTTTAAATTACAGTATACATGCCGTACAATATTTTTCAGAATTATTTTACTCCATTCGCATGCACTTTTCTATGCTAAAACATCACTATAATATATATTTGTCCCTTTAAGGGTGCAATCAACAGTTTTTTTCTATGACGTCACATTTTTAGGGACCATGCATAAGTGACCCTTAGTGGTGGACTGATTAATAAAGATACTTGTATAAAACTTGATATCACTGGAATCAGAATGTTCTCTAGTTTATAATGAAATAAAAATAATGTGTACTTTTAATATATTAAAAACATTCCATCCAATGAACATGGGGGAAAAAAGCTCTAATTTTGACAGAAAAAACTTGAAACCAGGTCATGTGCACAGACATGAAGACATGATCCATGCACATTTTTCATAATCAAAACTGTATGAAATTTGTAGGTTTTTACCTGGCCTTTCAAAAAAATCTTGTTTCAGGGTACGGTTTCCTGCTCCGAAAAGAGCTACAGTGGCTGCAAATAAGTTTTCAATTTTCACTGCCAAAAAAACAGGATGTTTACAAAGTTGTCTCCCCTCAAACCATGTAAAGTTAATTTAATTTTTTAAAATATTTCAATCATTCAACCTGTTTTAATTGAAAGCTAATTAACTATTTTTTACAATCAAACACAAAAAACATGATACTTTTGCACCAATTGAGTTAATAAACAGGGGTTTCCCTCCATGGTTATATTTAGTCAGGGGATAACCCCTAGTTTTTTTATACGAAACTGTTTATAGCACCCATATATATATATATATATATATATTTAGACAATATACGTATAGTGTCTTGAAATATGAAATTTATTTGTATGAGGCTTAGAAACGGGAAAATGCGAGGTTCTACCGAGCATTTTCCCGTTTCGTGCCGAATACAAATAAATTTCATATTTCAAGACACTATACGTATATTGTCTTTATACTGAAATCGAAAAAAAAAATGAAAAATGAAAAAAACATGTAACAAAAATTGTTAAAAAAAGTGTTTGGAATTTCCCTCTTGGGGTACCATTTTGGGGGATTTCCCTATGAGCGTAGTCCAGGTGGTAAGACATTGGCGTATTAAGGAATTAGAAAGGGAAAATGAACTTAATTGATAGCATTTGATAAACATGCCATATAAATAACCAATTTGAAGACATAAAAGTTTAAATTCAAAAAAGTTTGACCATTGTTACTTTACGTTGTGATGGTCGTGACGTGATGTTGTTGATGAAATACAATAAGGAGGCGGGGCTTATAGGTCAATTGGGGTCATTGACGTATAAAGCTAACGTTTATACGTATAGCTTTATCTGTACAGTAAAATAGCTGATTGCAGTATAAATATATATATACAACTCGTCTAAACATCAACCCAACAATGTTAGATCTGTAAATTTGCTTTCGCAAATTTTTGGTTCTTCCCTCGCCGGGATTCGAACCCATGCTACTGTGATATCGTGACACCAAATCGCCTGCACTGCAGCCGTCCCGCTAGACATATATATATAAACGAGTCTAAATTGAAAACTACGTTCAAACCTATGACTGCGTTGGATAAAAACCGCAGTTTTTATACGTGTGCATGTAAAACAAATTTCGTTGTAGAAGGATCTAAAAACAGCACAAACAACATTTTCCAAAAGACCAAAAGAGTGAAAAAGTATATTTAAACAAATATATATATATATATATATATACGAGTCTAAATTGAAAACTACGTTCAAACCTATGATTGCGTTGGATAAAAACCGCAATTTTTATACGTGTGCATGTCAAACAAATTTCGTTGTAGAAGGGTCTAAAAACAGCACAAACAACATTTTCCAAAAGACCAAAAAAGTGAAAAAGTATATTTAAACAAAACGCATATATATATATATATGTAAATCGAATGTTCTGTTCCCTTATGAACCACATAAATTTGAACTAAATTCTTGAAGGGAAAGACATTGTTTTTGTATAAATGTCAACAGAATATAGAATGTTGTGTCAACACAGTATACAGAATGTTGATTCCGGCAAAATATATGATCTGACAGGATGCTCACGGAATAAAACTTGTGATGGAAGAAGACATAGCCTACATTTGACTTGTAAAACATACATGAACAATAGCAATCCGTAGATGATTCGAAAAGGATCCGCCATCTCTGACTTGTCGTAACAATCGTCTCTTTCTGTAACTTTAAGAATTTCTGCAAGTGGCTGGTAAACCGATATTTTTTCTGCTGTATTTCTGTATCCTATCCTTCCCGGCTGATCTACTGTTGTCTCAAATTTTGCCGTTGATGTTATTATCGTCATCACAAAAGCGCGTCAATATGGAACATACAATTGCCTATTCAGTCGGAAAGCAAGCCCTTAGAAACGACCGTTGTTGCTACTTTCTTAAGACAACAATGGAACTGATATTAAAACCCGCCATTCTGAAATTGCGTTCATTTCGCGGAATTTTTTTTTGGCGCCAATTTGGAAGTTTATCCCTTTTTCAGTTTCCTACTAGCCATTAGGGTCTGTAATATATTTATTTCGATTTGTTAACCATGGATTATATTATCAACAGGAATAAATTCTCAAACATGTCAAATTGGCCGTCTTTTAACGATCCCGTAATGTTGTTGATCGTCGTTTAAAATTATTTTCTTTTCTTTTTTTCATAGATTTAATAACAAAGACTATATGTACTATACAAAAAATTAATAACACGTATTTCAAAATACAAATAAAAGCATCAAGTATAACGTTCTATCAACCCTTGGGAAACCCCGTTTTAACTAAATTCCAAAATAAGGACATTTTTTGACATTGTAGTTTTTCGGTCTTACACATTGATGTCACCTTGCATCTAAACACAGTCAATGTACAAATATTTAGTATGTTTGTTTGAAAAAGTAATGGCGAGATCAGCTGTGAATATTTGACTGGATTAATATATTCTCTTTAGACTAAGTCAGTGAAATGTATGACTTAACTAAAACAAGGTAAGTAAATCGTATACTGTCTTTGCTCAACACTAACTGCTTTAGATGACCGACATAAAACACATTTTGTGATTTGAAGGAATCCTGCAAAAGTAAATGAAAAAGTATTGTCCTAAATTTGAACTTAGGCAGCCAACAAACCATTTGATTTTCTGGTGGGGTAGGGGTTGGTGGCTATTGAGTATTGATTGTAATATAATTTGTTTTTTTACCCTGTGAAAAAAATGTTTCTTTTACCCTCAGCTGCCATTTAATGAAATGCTAAAATTGAAAAGAGAAGAATTGTTTTCAACTTGTCAGGGGAAAAAAATCCATAGTTCCCCCTCCCTGAAAACAAATGGTTGCTGCCCAAACAATCTCTTTCAGAGTATCATTTTAATCAATCTTATTCAAAACTTTATCATACTGACATGCAGTGTGACTTAATTTTGACTTGTGATCTAAAACATAATTGTCCACTTAGCCCCCAGAAACTGCTCTGAAATACTTTCACATAAATATAAAAATGCATAGTTTTTTTAATGTTATTAATTATAAGTTTTTTCAAATAGAAAAAAATAAATATTACTGAGTCTATTTTAATCTTATTCATTTTCAAGCTCATGATTAGCACCATTTATTTATTGGTTTAGTGTGTCATTTTATAATTTGAGCCCATTCATTAATTTAAAAACTATAACTTGCATGAAATCAATGAGTTGTTCATACAAAGATTGCAAATAATTTTCCTTTTATTTAAAACAATGAACAGAAGATTTTACATTCAGCTTTCATTATGATCTCTTTTAAGTTTAAATGAAAAAGGTAGGACCTACTTGCAAGTGTCAGAAATGAAAAGGAAATCAACTCCTGTTTTTTTTTTTTATCATTTTCATACTGTCTTGATCCATTATTCATGAATATTTAGACTACCCCTTGTATAAATTGAGTAGACATTTATTTCTGTGTTAAAATAATTTGGTTGCAGCAGTAAAAATACCTAACAAAACATGAATATTAAATTAACTCTTGGAATATTAAATTAATATTCAATTATTAACCCTATTATGGCACATAGGGACACATCTAGGGCCTATTTCACTGGGACTGAGTTCTGAAAAGTGATAAAATGTGTTTCTCTATTTTTTTGCACATGTTTATAGTATCAAAATGTATATAAGAGATTATTTTTAATAATATCCACTTGTAAATAACAGCATTATGGTGTTTGATATAACAATAGTTTTTCATGATAGTGTCAAACAAAGGGACGTAACTCGTGAATTACCGTCGGCCCCGCTTCGTCAGAAATATCGACACTTCTAACTGGCACATTTGCGTATCTGTGCATATCAACTGGCACAAATTTGACATATCGTAGTCAAAGTTATGTTACATAACATAATTTAAATTCAGCATAGCTTCCCGAGAAGTTAAGAAAGAAAATTACGATTTAAATTTTTTTTGACCACATTTTTTGGTCAACACCTACACTTTGAAGACATATTATGAAAGAAAGAAATGAGTTAAATCCATAATTGAGTTAATGAAAATATTCCTTATATACTCAAGAATGTTCACTTAAAAGCAAATTAGTTTTAATTCATTGTAACAGCTACAAGTTCAAAAAAACGGGCTTCCCTTTTTTGGGTAAAAAAATGCCCATATATGGTAATCACATGACGTCCATTGTTGCTTTAAGAAATGGGGTCAAATCGGGGTCAGCTTTCCGACTGATTGTAAAACGTTTATGTGATTGGATTTACACATGACGTCATTCATTGTTTACAAACGTTATTTTTGCACTCGCACTGACATTTCAACAGTTCAACAGTTCAAACTTCTTCTGGATTGAATACCACAATGGGATTGAAGGTAGATCAAGGTATAGTAGTACATTGAATATTTTAAAACTGAGAAAAGTGTAGCATATAGCTAATTCAAAACATATTACGTTAGTTTTAGATAAAAAAAAGCAGAATACGCGTTACACAGTGGCGGACCCCTTGGGTTCCGGGGGTGGGAACACCAAATTATTTTGGACGTTCAATGCATTATTATATAAAGTACTACTTAAAATATTTTATTTCTCCCATTTTTTCGCTATAATTATGAAATCTTTAGGGGACTGAGTTGGAACCCCCCTTTTTCCTTTTATCTGAGTGTTTGGAACCACAGGCACTTGTTTCTATCCTAGTCCTATAACATATGACCTCGGGGGCATTATTTACTATTTCTATTTGCTGTTCGGATATTTTCTTTTTACTATCAATGTGCCAAAAAAAAAATTGGAAATATCAGTATAAAAACGTTAAAAATTGAATAAGAATGCGAAGTCATATGTTATAGGTCTAGTTTCTATCCATACGAAGGTCGACTATGGATAGTCGACCTTCGTATGGATAGAAACAAGTGCCTGTGTAGGTCGACTATGGATAGTCGACCTTCGTATGGATAGAAACAAGTGCCTGTGTTTGGAACCCTCTTTTAAAACAATGGGTGGATCCGCCTCTGGTTACAGAACTTTCTGTAAATGTCAAAATAGGTATAAAATCGCGGGTTGCTTTGGATATACATATTATTACTTCTTTGCCAAACCTTATTAAATAGATTATAGTATTAATATTTGTCAAATTGATATATGTGAAATGATCAGCCTGACTTTCTAAACATATGATTGGATAAAGGGAGGTGCGGTACACCCCTCGGCGTAAGAAGGGGGAGGGGTCCGAAAGTTGGACCCCTTTTTTTGTCGAGCCTTCGACTTTAGTCGAAAAAGCGAGACTAAGCGATCCTACATTCCGTCGGCGTCGGCGTCGTCGGCGGCGTCAACAAATATTCACTCTGTGGTTAAAGTTTTTGAAATTTTAATAACTTTCTTAAACCATACTGGATTTCTACCAAACTTTGACAGAAGCTTGTTTATGATCATAAGATAGTATCCAGAAGTAAATTTTGTAAAAATAAAATTCCATTTTTTCCGTATTTTACTATAAATGGACTTAGTTTTTTCTGCAAGGAAACAAAACATTCACTCTGTGGTTAAAGTTTTTAGAATTTTAATAACTTTCTCCAACTATCCTGGGTTTGTACCAAACTTGGACAGAAGCTTGTTTATGATCATAAGATAATATCCAGAAGTAAATTTTGTAAAAATAAAATTTCATTTTTTCCGTATTTTACTTATAAATGGACTTAGATTTTTCTGCAGGGAAACATTACATTCATTCTGTGGTTAAAGTTCTTAGAATTTTAATAACTTTCTTAAACTATCCTGGGTTTGTACCAAACTTGGACAGAAGCTTGTTTATGATCATAATATAGTATCCAGAAGTAAATTTTGTAAATAAATAAATTCTTTTTTTTCATATTTTACTTTTAAATGGACTTAGTATTTCTGCAGGGAACCATTACATTCACTCTGAGGTTGAAGTTTTTAAAATTTTAACAACTTTCTTAAACTATCCTGGGTTTGTACCAAACTTGGACAGAAGCTTATTTACGATCATAAAATTGTATCCAGAAGTAAAGTTTGTAAAAAGATTACTCCGTTTTTTCTGTAATTTACTTTTAAATGGACTTAGATTTTCTTACAATCATAAAATAGTAACAAGAGGAATATTTTTATTGATTTTTTTCCTCATTGTTGTTGAGCCTGCGATTTACAGCAAAAATAGGCGAGACATTGGGTTCCGCGGAACCCTTACAAATTTTTAACGATAAATGCATAAATTTGAAAAGGGAAATCTATTTGGAAACCCTATCTACAGATTTGGAACCCCCTTTTAAAAATGTGTTTCCTATTTTGACAGGATTTTATTACTATTTACCATTATAGGTCAAAGTACGGTCTTCAACGCCGTGCCGGCATGAGCTCTCACCGAACAGCAAGGTTTAAAGGGCCCCAAAAGTGACTAGTGTAAAACCATTCAAACTTGAAAACCAACTACAGAATGCCAAACTCCTGACTTAAGACAATAACCTCTTTTGTATTGTTACAATCTCAAAAACGTGTCCGATAATTTAAGAATGTGTCCGGTTAAAAACGCCAGAATATTTCAAAACTCATATACCCCCAATGATACTCTGTAAAGTAAAAATGCAATTCAATATTAATGGTGTGGGATACGATAGAACCCATATTGTTCGGTTGGATTGTAAATGATTAGAAAAAAAAGTCGAAGCAGGTGCCAAAAAAAAATCTGGAGGAAAGGTTTGACAATCCGTACAGACAAATGTCCAAGTTTGCTACAATGTGCACGCTTTCTTCTGCTTGCAGACACAGACTATAGGTCTGGTTTTTAAAAAAAATTGCACAATAAAAAGCTATTTTTATTTGAAGCGCTTTAATTTATGATTTTCTTTATCAATATGATTATTATTATTATAAAGTTCAGACAGAGGTACTTCACAATTTAGAAAACTAATACATCATGTACATTTTATATTGTATTTTTTTTCCCGGTGCTTGACCACGTTTACTGTATGTCATTGATTTATTAAACATTAGTTTGTTCAGCATAGGTAATTCATAACAAGCATAACTGCAGGCTAAGTTTACAACACATAATTAACTATTGATTACTTAATGTCCAGTGGCAAATATGTCATGCGTATTTAGAAAAAAATCCATTAACATTGCATTTAATAAGTTTTGTAAAGTTTAAATCATCGTTTATAAATAGTAAGTAAATTCTATTGTTTTAATATTATCCGGTGATGCCTATAAATGTCTTTTTAAAAAATGTATGTCTATGAGGGTACTGCTCGACCGGCGTCCCGCAGAAGTGGTTTCGCCAGTTGACATGTTTATCAAATCATTGACGTCACATTGACGCGTTTTTGAGGAATCGGACACGTTTCTGTGTGCTACCATAGATAGATGTATAACATCTCTGGCTAGGTGCTACATATATGACTATGTATGATAAATTTTCAATTAAATTAAATTTCCACTTCAATCTATTAAACATCAATGTACTTTTGTATAAAGTAGTTAGTATATATTTTAATGTCTTTCGTCGTTGTTTCACGGATCTTATTATAAAGAGCACATAAATAGACCGATGGTTAAAGCTACACGTGTATGAAATATTTGCCACTGGCAAACACCAATACTTTAATGATGATGAATTAAATTATCATATTTTCCTTTTTTTTTTTATTTAGAAACACATTTCAACTTTGATTGATTATAATATTATATATACATGTGGTATCAGAAGTCCAGTCCATTAGTGATTACTGGACTTATGGTAGTATATAAAGTAATAAGTAAATTTTGATGTCATACCATTCCCATCCATAATTGTGCATTCTTTTTATTTTTACATAACACAGAAATGAGGAAAGTTTTAACATAAGATAATTTATTGTAGCCTAGACCTGTTGGTGACCTTCTGCTGTTGTTTTTTATTTGGTCGGGTTGTTGTCTCTTTGACACATTCCCCATATCCATTCTCAATTTTATTATTTATAAATTCATTACATTTTCTTTCCTCAGAATGATTAACAGCAATGGAGACAGGAGCAGACATGGGAATGTTCGATGTGAAAATTGAAGACCTATAAACAAAATGATGTATCTAGACAATATGGCACTCATCAGAAAAAAACAACAACATTTAATCATGAACCATTGAATCCTGAGTTTCGTACAAGTACCAAAACATTAAAGGTGGATGCTTATAATGAGCTCATATTAGAACTAAAGTGTCCTCTTGAATTACCACTGTACATGTTAAAAGACACATCATATCCGGGACTGAATTGAGGAAAAGAGCCAGGAAACTGACATTCAACAAAGCATTCCAAAGAAAAGATGGCATAGGGGGAGAGCAATGAAACATGATACATGCAAAATTAATTGTTTCTTTGATTGTTTTATTTATGAGCTTTAAAGGGTCATAAAATAACCAAGGGGCGTAAAAATGACAGAGATTTTTGCCACAAACTTCACATGTTGGTATGACATTGAATGTTTTATTATATATTAAAAAATGGTTATGATAAATAAAAGAAATTCCAGTTATGATTAAAAATAAGGTAATCGAGAGATTGTTTTGTGTTGATTATAATGCATTGCCTAACATAGCAACATATAACTGCATTAATTACAACATGATGTTTTAAGCAATAGCAAAATACCAAAAAATGAACAGTATTGAAGATTCTAATCTTGTTTGATATATATATAAATTATGCGCTATTATACAGTTGATACTGTAAAATATCAGCCTCGAACCACAGTGTGAATCTTCCTGATGTCGAGTGCGTATTTTTTTTTTATAAACACTGAAAGACAGTCACAATCAAAATCAAGAAGTAAGCAAAGAATCACAAAACGAAAGGGCATTTACAACAACACATTGACAATTACATATATAAAAACAACACGAACTCCATTAAAAACCGGGAGTGAATTCAGGTGCTCCTAATGCGTATTATTTTTATAAACACTGAAAGACAGTCACAACCAAAATCAAGAAGTAAGCAAAGAATCACAAAATAAAAGGGCATTTACAACAACACTTTGAAAAATACATAAAAGACAACACGAACTCCATTAAAAACCGGGAGTGAATTCAGGTGCTCCTAATGGGTAAAATCCGATAAACTGCTTATCTTGCTTCATTTCTGTTGTTTTCTCCTTCGCTTCAATAGTATTTCGATAGACGAGAGTAAGCTTGATAATTTTCCTTGGTCATGTTCACGTCGCTAAAAAAAATCTGCACAGCAGGGTGATATAGTAGTCTCAGTATAGTCTAAGAGAAAAACGTAACCAGCTAAAAAAAGGATAATAATAATATTGTCACAGAATTATCAAACCTATATTTGGATACCAATTGTACTGAGATGCACATTGTTAAAACTTCTCTAAAGATAAACACTTAATCAGAGATATCTACAAAAGATACAAAATATGCCACAAATTATTATATAGCATACTATACTTACCGAGTTAAAAAGTTTTCAGTTCCAAATATTTTTTGAAACAATACACATTCAAGTTAAAAAGATTAACAACACTAAATCTACTGAAACAGTACTGAAAATAACAATACCGAAATAGTACTGTCAAAATCAGTACTGAAACAGTACTGTCAAAATCAGTACTGAAACAGTACTGACACAGTACTGTCAAAATCAGTACTGAAACAGTACTGTCAAAATCAGTACTGAAACAGTACTGTCAAAATCAGTACTAAAACAGTACTGTCAAAATCAGTACTGAAACAGTACTGACAAAATCAGTACTGAAACAGTACTGTCAAAATCAGTACTAAAACAGTACTGTCAAAATCAGTACTGATTTCATTGAAAGTATAACATTATAAGTTTTCAGTCTTTCCTAACAGTACTGATATGCACGAGGGTAGAAATGTACCAAAAAAGTATAGGTAAATTATTGGTTGTGTAGATGATTCAAATGAAATAGACACTTAAGTGTTTAAAAATCTGTCGTCAGATGAATCTGAAATTTAAGGCCAAAATCGGTCATTACCAGACCTACTCCTTTATTAAAGTCAGAAACAGAACCTGAAAATATTGACAATGAATAAAATTTTAATTTCAGCAATATTCAACAGCTTTTAAAACAATTCATTATGCTATTGATAGTTAAGTTCCTCGGATTAGTTAGCATTAAAGATGTTATCTCTACCGTTACACCAAAGACATTGTCATGTAACTCGAGTTCGTTTCTTTCTTGGTTACTTACCCAGTTTTGTCAATTAAGCATAACTATTTAAAACAACTGTCATACAAGTAGGTGGTTTAGCTAGCTGTAAAACAAGGTTTTCCAAACAATTTTCCTCAGAAAATCCCGGTACCATGTCAGAAAAATATGACAGGTGTTTTCAATTAGTTCATCTAGCTGCTAAAGTCCAATTTCAATTTTGTCAGTTTTTATGAACATGCCTCTTTTTAAATTTATCTTAGAGTACGTATACATTTTTTTTTTTATTAAATTTTTCATTAAGAGGCTGTCCAGGTAAATATCAGGCAAATCCTATGATATGGTTGGCTCAACATAATTTTTTTCCCCACTAAATTTGTGGTTCCAATGCAATGTTTATCTTATACAAAGGATATGTATGTCAAAGATATTTTTGAATCAAACGTGGATGGCTCAGAAAATGATTTAAAAGTTCACTAACAATGCAACACAATTTTTTGAATAAATTTTCAGTGCTTTCTATGTATTTGTTTCTGTTTATTTGTTGCAGTTAATAAAAAAAAATCTAACTTTGAGAAAGAACGAATTTGTGATATGAAATAGATGAAAAAACTTTGTAAACAAAATATGTCATGTGCCATCCACTGCCTGGTTTTTCCATGGACACCCTCTTAATTTTATGTGAACTTGTTCATTCCAGATCATTCTAGGCAAATGACATATGTCATAGATTACCTGCATGTTTTAATTAATCTGGCTTGCTCAAATGGAGTTCGGTATTTTTTATTATACGTTTCATTTATAATAATTATGTGAACGTCTTATTGGGGACTTTTATAGCTGAATATGCGGTATGGGTTTTTCTCATTGTAGAAGGCCGTACGGTGACCTATAGTTGTTAATGTCTGTGTCATTTTGGTCTCTTATGGACAGTTATTTCATTGGCATCATGCCACATCTTAATTTTTACTTGTTCGTTTCAGATCGTTCTTTGCCAATGGTGTATGCCATGTTGGTTAAAGCTTCTGTTACCTGAATGTTTTACTAGATCCGGCTTGCTCAAGTGGACGGAAGAGGTCCTTGTCTTGCTATTTGCATCCTTCTTTTTTCAGGTGCTATGTTTTTTCTCTCTATATACCAACCTAATACCACTAGTTTAATTGCATGCACACTAGGCTAAAATAAATCCGAGTTAGATGATTGTCGACATATTCGTTATCACGTTTGTTCAGTTTATGTGATTCCTTTTTTTTTTTAATTTGGTTTGTCATTTTTATTTATTTATGAGATTTTAACATCTGTAAAGTATTGCTGCCTGAATTTAAGATTAATGACATTAATTATGTATCAGCTAATTCATTGATTTAATCAATCGTCAAAGGTATGAAATGAAGACGAATAATTTCATCGCATATAAAGTTTTATTAGGGTAGATAGGGTGTCTTCCTCAATCATGGATTTCAAAAAATACTAGAAAACATCGGTCTATATATTTGATAGAATTTGCAAATTTTGAGAGTTATATGGTGTAAAAATTTTCATTTCAATGCAGAAAATGAGATATTTTATCATATTTATGGTTGTATTTTACCAAAAAAAAGAAAATTTTGTTTTATTCAATTTTTCAAACTTTGCCACATAAGGGGAGGCAACTCAAATGTAAGGGCAGATAATTCAGATAAAGGTACTTTTACAATCGAATGTGTTAGGAAGTTCACTATTCTATTATGTAGCAAAAAAACGAGTCCGGTGACCTCATTTTTTCTTTTTCTTATCTGAAAACATACTATTGAAGCTATCTACTCATATTTATCTAAAAATTCTATTGTTCAGTTTTCGTTTTATGGCAGAAATTGGGTTTTCCATGCATAATCTTTACATAATCTGTTCATTTTGTACAACCTGTAGCATGACAATAAGCCCCAAGACCCATTCTTTTTATTTTATCATTTTTTAAAAGCATGATATAAACTACATTTTGGCAAATTATTAAAATTAAAAAATTCTATGGATTATAATTTGGACACTCAATCTACCTTAAATTATAACTAGGAACAGTGTGTTGAAATAATCATGTTCATTGTATCTGTATTCGAGAGCCACCATTAGAAACAATTGTTGTTTATCTTCACCTTCACTATGTTATCTAAAAAGTTACTCTTAGGAGATACTTATTATGATAATAATTTAGTTCTATTACATTAAGGATTCAAGGCGATAAAGATGTGAAACTTAATAAAAATGTCAACGATAACAAAATACCAAAAACATAATACAATTATCACTTATCAAATTGTTTGACAATGGTATACGATGACTAAACAATGACTTATACAAAATGTGTAAAACAATGACTGTTTCGGTCTAACTTTTGATATAGATACTGATACCAGATTATGAAAGATTATTTTTATACTGTGTGTTATCAAATAATATCCATTTATTAGTACTCTAACTTCAAAACTATTTGCATAAATTTATATTCGATAGTGTGTCTTATTTCCACTGGACATGGCGGCTGCAGAGTACCGCAATGCCAAACAGACGTAAACGGTTTGCACACTAGTTTGCACAGACAGAGGGTTTAGGATGTTGCAGATAACAATATTATTATAACAAAATTTATCCTGTTAACGAATGCGAACTTGTTCATATTCAATGCACAAGCTACTCATTATCAATTTAATCATATGTGTAATAGTAAAGTTTGATAAACAGAAATTAAAATTACAACATCGAAAAATGCGGACAAAACACTACACAGAAAATCATATGCTTCAGCAAATGAGAAAACATCGAACGTATCGACCTTATTGTACTTTAAGTGACTGCAATGGAAAATTAGTTTCATCCTGTTTACTACAAAATGATGTTAGTACTGATAAAAGCTATATTATAATATCGAACAACATCAATGAAATGATTTTAAAGAATAAGGTTGATTTGAATGATCAATACATTTCCCAGGATGTTTTTTTTATTTATTAACGAGCTCTATACGTGAGGGTGTTCATGTTCCAAAACGTTGGAACCAATCAGATTATTATCTACTTTATAAGCGTTGGTTTGATTCGTTGGGGGTGTGTCTTATAAATGTATGACGAGAAGCCTCTGTATGAAGCATTGATCTCCTATGTGAAGGCATAGAAAGTGTACTATGGCGACCCGATGGCGGTAACAGAGAACAACAAAAACTATTTTGTAGGTTAATGCATGTAATACAACCTATCTGTCTGGTATTGGTAATACTTCTCTTTACACATTCATGTAAAACACACTCTTTTTTGTCAAATAACACTTGAAATTAAATGAAGTTGCGGTGCATCGAAGGATCCAGCCTCCGGTGGACCGACTCCTGTCGTCCTGGTCGAAAATCGTCAAATCATTTTGATGGCTACCGAAAGAATATTCTTGTCATTATCTGTTTCACTAATAATATCTTAGAAATTAGGTGACTAACATGATGTCATTATACTCCTTCAAATGTCTTCAAATTTAAGGTTCATCATAACAAACGGACAAACATGGCTTTATTTACATGCCAAAAAATACTCTGAGTACAGACTATGTGGAACTAAATTTAATGAAATATTATGGGGGAGGGGTATCCAACCAGGTATCGGGATTGTTCGCCCTGATTACATGTTCGCCCTAGGTACATTCACACTGAGTTTCTTCGCCCTGATACAGGGATCTCCATCAATGTCCATGGATGAAAATTGAACGATGGAGGAACTTTCACAATCATAAACCGTATCTACGCCGTACAGTGTAGCGCGATCGAAATTATTTCATCCCTCCACATAAGGATAGGTGAACATGCTAATTCATTGCTTATTTAAATTATATTTATTTGAATTTTCATTATAAATACTAGATATAGAAGTACATGTATATATATTTTCAATAATTGCCGTTTGTAACCCTTCAAATGCCAAGCCCTCATGCCCCTCACTTTACCTTAGTCGAGAATGACCAATATCTATCATGAAGGTCTCCATGTAGTTTTCTTGCTATTTTTGGTTATTGTTAAAAATCATGTGGAGCTTATTTTTCACGAACACTGTCAAATTCAGAAGTCATGAACCCATTACCGGTATGGCTGGTTTGCAGCAACGACAAAACGAGAAGTACAGGTAAAAAGGCCAGGTTATGTAAAAGGTTTAAAAGATTTGTTAAGCAAACATTGTCAAATGAATAGGTTTTTAATGACTTTATCTAGCAAATCCATGCTATGCAACATGCATCTTGCGAGTCTGAATAGAAACCGGAAACGCAGATGTTTCAATTTGATTGTAAATTCCGAATTACGATACGATATTTCTTTACAGAAAATATTAAAAGTTTTTATTACTTTTTAACTTTTAAAGTAATTCTATATTTTTGTTACAATACAGCAGTACTGGAGTTATTTGTGATGAACTAATAATTACTGTTTTACTTCTTATTTTGTACTTCTTAAAAAGGGGGATGCTGATAGCGTAACTTAGTCAAAATAAAAGCATGTGATAGTCCATTTGTTCGCCCTATTTTCATGTATGATATGTATATGATACATTAATGAACGAGATATATATATTTTATATATGTTAAAATTTATGTATATCCATTAAAATTAAATACAGAATACTTGCCAATTTATATAAATTAAATAAAATTCTTGGCTGCATTGTTACACTTTAATTTATAATTAAATTCTGAGAAACCTATTTCCTAGTAAGGTAATTACATACGGATACAAACTTAGTCATCAATGAATTGTCATGTCATGGTTTCTTTTATACACATTACACATGTCACCAAGGCCCTATACATACAATGTATGTTATTAACACATCATGGACCATAATAAAACAGAAGACCTATGTAGCTATTATCAACACATCATGGGCTCAAACTACAATGAAACAGAAGACCATGGATCAATTAGACACCCCATGATCTCTTTTATACATATAACCCATGAGACCATGGACTTATAATTAACACATCTATTAACACATGAGACCGTAGACATAATTCATGTTATTAACACATCATGGACTCTTATACCACAATAAAGATAGACCCTGGATCAATTAGACTCAAAAACATGCCATGGTCTCATTTTATGCATATTACACATGAGACCAAGGACCTATTCATGTACATGCTATATATCTGTCATAAGCATATCATTTAAACCACATATAAACATAAGATCCTGGACCAAACAAAACTGTAAATGGCATGACATGGTCTCATTAATGCATATTACACGTGAGACCATGGACCTAAACATATCTTGGACTTTTAAACCACAAAGAAACATGAGACTAAGGACCAAATAGACAGTAAATAACATGCTATGGTCTCATTAATACATATTACACATGAGACCATGGACCTATAAATCTGTAAATAACACTTCATAGACTCTTATACCACAAAGAAACAAGACCATGAACCATTAGTCTGTTTTCCAATTCCTGTAAGGAGAGACTACTTTTTTGGTTGCCTCCCTTAGGAGGATATTAATGTTTAATGACAATGGAGATCTAGTAGAAAAAGCAAACATATCTGTGCATTTTGTGAGTAACCATTAAGTTTTTCGAATCATTTGAAAACATTTTACTTTGTGTTAAGCTAAACACTTTTGATAGCAAGTTATTTTTCAATAAAAATTTGTTAAAACGCTAATATATCACTTTCAACTTAAGCTGAGTGGTCAAATATCAGATTACGATTGACCAAGGGAAGTTATTTGTTTAAAAAGTGTGTAGTTACAGAATCAAATTGGTAATTGGTAAAGGAATTGTTTTACAGTAAAAAAATAATGATGTAAAACATGTAGTAGACTGTAGTTCTTTAAAAATAAAAAATTATATCAATTATTTGAATGATAGCTAACAATGATTCTTACGAAGGATACTATAATTATGATACATTACACTTCAATTTATGATATGTACCTGTTTGATATATAGATAAGATAAAAAAAAAAATTTATAGTGTCACATATTGATTGCCATAATGAAGTACACAATATACATATCATCACATAAAACATTCAATCAATACCCACCCATAAAATTGACTTATGAGACACTTTTAAAACTCTATATTTACACTAAATTCTTATAAAAATCTGTATTGACACTAATTTACAAATACGTTATCTGTTAAGTAAAAACAAAATAAACTTGGCGATTAAAAAGTAATGAATAAAAATAAAGTAAAATAATGTTACTAGATCTATCACAGTTAATAAAATTGCAATCCATTAAATAAAAATACTTCAGTATAAAGTTATAACTTAAAATTAAAGAAGAAAAAAATCAGGTTAACCTTAATCTTGTTTTAACACTAGTTAAAAGTGAAAAGTTTTCGATGTAAAAAGAATTTATGCAAACTCTTACAAAAATATTGCTGTATTTCTTCGCAGTTCATGCTATTAACATATTGATCATTTAAATTCATACTGTTAAAATTTTCAATATATTCAACGCATTCAAGTAAAAAGTCATATCTCAAATCTGAATATAATGGACATGTCATTAGAAATTTTTTTTCTGTTTCTATTTCATCTAGTTCACAGTATCTACAAAGTCTAGCGGAGTAGGCGGCCTGGAGTAACGCCCGGTCTCCAGGGCTAGCGGCAACGAGCCAGCGCGAAACACTGCCATGCATCGTCTCTGATATTTTGGAATGTTTATTCTGGTATAATGTTTCAACATTAACATTGTCCTTATAAAGTCGATAGGTACGAAGTTTGTTTCCATTAACTTGGTTCCCTTTATCATATAAAAGTTCATTTAGCCATTCTACATTGGCCAAGTTGATGAGTTTTTCATGGACCACTTCCATTGCATTGTTCACAGAAACGCCAATGTCCTGTACAACAATATTACTATCCACCTTGTCCACAATTTTATTCACCTCAAAGTCCAACCTTTTCTTCTTCTGGATGACCATCTCCAAATCTTACTTAGGAGACGATTCTCATCAAGTCTATAAAGTTTACATAGTAAGCGTACACACAATTTTCTTAGTTTAGTCTTGGTCGAGGTCCAGTCCATATATATATATATATACCGGTATGTTATATATGTATTCATATATATTTAACATGCTTTACATGTTATAATATCATTTTACTTTTATTCCAGTCTGAAAATAATAATACAAGCTGCATCATTTTTCTAATTCTGTAAAGATTTCAGAGATGTCAATTTCCCAAGTGTTGAAAAGAAAACTATAATGTTTTGTGTATTTAGTTCTTTAAGATTCTATTTTGACTTAAATTTAGTAACTTTACATAGTCAGTCAAGCCAATTAAAATGTTTTAGTCCTATATGTGTGAAAACTTTAATTTGTGCATATTTATTTACATATTATTTTTCATAAAATGGAAATACATGTAATAGATAAACAGTATCAATATAAAAGATCACATGAGTAGCAGATAAATCATGGTGATGTTTATAGTACATGTATATACTTTATGAGAGAGAGAAAAATCTGTTGAATTAGAGATTATATATTTAAAAAATTAAAGTTGTCTCGAGTTATCCTACATTATGCTACTTAGTACATGTAGTATATTCATAGTGTATTTTATATGGAATATTGATCACTGTTTTAATTTATTTTAAGTGCTTTCAAAATTCAAAATAACTTATTACAGGTATTTTACAGTTATTCAAATATTATTTTTATGCCCCATTTATGGGCATTATGTTTTCTGGTCTGTGCATCCGTCTGTTCGTTCTTTTGTCCATTCGTCTATCTGTCCCAGTTAGGTTCAGGTTAAAGTTTTTGGTAGAGGTAGTTTTTAATGAAGCTAAGGTCCAATCATCTTGAAACTTAGTATACATGTTCCATTTAATATGATCTTTCTAATTTTAATGCCAAGTAAGAGATTATCCCCCATTTTCACGGTCCGCTGAACATAGTAAATGATAGTGCCCAGGGGCATCCGTGTACTAGGGACACATTCTTGTTTTTAAAGCAATTGCTTTCATGCCGTCGCGTATGGCCATCTTTGTGACCCAGATCAGAGACTCCGCCCAGATCAAGCCATAGTATTTTGTTAAACAGGCTCCTGGTCTGTCATTCTTAAACACCAATGTATGTTTTCTAATGCAATACATAGCTTGAAACTTTTGAAAAACGTTAGTGGATTTAAGAAGTTTCAGCATACGTTCTTGTAGATGTATTTTTGTATTTAGGGGGACAACCGTTTGACTATCAAAAAACATAGACGTCCGAGTGAAAAAAATGCATTTTTATACATGCGATTCCGTTTTCCGTTCGTACGTTGTTTCAACAAAATATGGAATCATTTCAGTTGTTGATTTAGTATTGAAAATTTGACTGAATTATCTTTTATAATATACGGTTTTATATGTTTAATTGGTGTTTTTTTAAGAAAGAGGTCAGGTGCTCTTGTTCATTCATAAAATTGTCGTTCATTCATAAATATATCGTAAAATCAAAATCACTACACAGGTTATCAGGTTATACGTAGTGTCAAATGATTACCTGTAATCTAAAAATAGACAAAGTTAACTGACCTATTTTGTTGATTTGTTTGCGCAAATAATTTAGAGGAACGAAACCCTTGTTAAAAACACATAACAATATTTAAAGTTTGTTTTCCTTTTTTTGTCATAACTCCGTAAGATTTATCGATCACCTTACTAATGAAATGGACTCGTCCAAACGTGATAGATGCCAATTAAGTCCAGATGAAGAGATATTTACAATTTGGAATTTTCTAGTTTCATAGATTAAAAAAAGTACATCCTTTTTGGATATCATATTCAAAACTGGGTATGCATGACAAATGATAAAACCATTATCCTCGTCTTTCCAATGGACGAGTCTACTACGTTTGTTGACCCTCGACGGTCCACCGTGTTTGCAATTTTATTTCACATGTTTTCGAAATATTGAAGATCATTTTCACAATGTTTCCTGAAAATTGGATAAATATCAAAGCAACTTAGAGCTGTTTGTTCTTGTTCGTTTTAATGACAATTTAATGTCATGTTTGTCTGTGATGGCCCCTCTTTTCGGGATTGCACGAGAATTATAGTTATCTCGTACCGCATGAGGATGACACATATCAACTGAGCAATAATGTTTGGGACTTAGTTTTTAAGAAATGATGACAAAGTAACATTATGAAAATATTTTTAGTCAGCTGAAATATATATTTATTTTTTACATGTTTATGTCTTGTAAAATATTTTGTTTCTTTCCCGTTTTTCAACATTTGCGTCTGGAAAGTTGAAATGTTTTTACTGAAGTGTTAAATTTAAATTAATTATGAAAATTAAATCAATAAAGGAAATTATTGCCCAGTTACAAACACTACTAGGGGATAATCCATTATAATTTCTCTTGGAGTTATATGTTTCAGCACATGTATATTTGACCCCAACTTTAGCCTGGTAAACGTGTTGTCTCCTTGTGAAATATAAAACATATTAAAAATGACTTTCTGCTAAAGTCTTTAATTGATATAAAGTTAAAACCTTCTTAATTCTCACTAGACAACACTCCTGTCATGTTTAATTCTTAAATATATGTGGATGAAAAAAAAGTCCCCAAAACATAAACATGGCAGCAATTGCTTTTACAGCCTTTCAGGCTTTGATTTATAAATGTAAAAAGTGTTTTTTTCTTATATAAGTTTCTTTAGTATCACTCTTGATTACTTAAATTTAGCATATTATACTTTTAGGTGGAGAATTTCAAAGATAAACATCCAGGATATGCTATTATTTGTATGGCTGTTGTTAATAATGCCATTGTGCATGTTGTATCAACTGGTATGTATCTGTAATCATATATTTGAGACAATTTTTCTCTGATAAATTTTTATCATGCCATGTCTTAAACAAATATTACTACATGTATTATTACATTAAATGGACTTATTAACCATAGTAAAAGTAATCAACCCTGAAAAAATATTGATAGATTATTGAGAGTTTCTCTGCAAAAATCTCATTAAAAACAAACAAACATCCACTTGTTAGAAAGATCTATTTTAGAGTTAAAATATGATAAATGAAATAGACATATATATGGTCAATTTTTAAATGTAATAATTTCAGTAGACCTGTGCTATTTATAAATTCAACTTTCTTTATTTAAATTTTACATTTAAATACATTTGTACTTAAGAGTTTCTTTGCTTTTCGAGTTTTAACTTATTAAACTGAGATAGATTTAAACAGCAAATGTTGATATATTGAATAGATATATATGTTTTTCTATTTTATTCAGGTTCAGTACAGATGAAGTTTATGTTTGTTCAAAATTAGCATGTGACAAAGGCGTACACAGATATACTTTTTGGCATGCAGTTTAATGGTAAACCTACAGAATATATAAAAAAAGAAGATGTGGTATGATTGCCAATGAGACAACTATCCGCAAATAGATGCATTAATATTAATGTTTGGCGAGTTGAGTCTTTTTAGTTGAAGGGAAAACCAAGTGGCATATTGTAATTAGAGCTGTTAAACCATATTTTTATGATACTGATACAGTGCTTGTTTTTCAGAGGCAGACAAAACTCCAGATCAGGCTGCAGACAATAATATTGTATCAATACCATACTCTTCTGTGCTGGAAACTAACGTCTATGATTTGCATGTTGGCATCATGAGATCGCTGATATCCAAATCAGCTAAACCAATCACTTCTCTATCTAGTATGACGCAATTTATTTTTATGTATTTTCCTTTTTTTAATATTAATAATGTATGGTTTTCATTGTTATATCCTTGTAACTTCTAAACATTTTTAGATAGCACATTTTTAATGGTTTACCATTATAACTTGCATGACTTACTGATAGGATGTAATAACTTTCTATTTAACCTTGATAAAGGAGGATATGATGCAGCTTATTGGCTTGCCTGTTTTCATGACATTTTTTGCACTTGGTTGCAGTTTATATACATTCTAGGATTGAAAGCCTTTGGCCTAGAAAACATCAGCATAATGACCCATATCTTTTCCCTTTGGTATTTAATCCTTTGTAATGTTTTGCCTATATTTATGATATTTACATATTTCTTTTTAAGATACAGGCTCTTTGGGTTTAATTGTTCTTTCAGAATTGGTCTATTCCATGGGCATAATCTTTTGATAGACAGTGTTACAAATAATACTCATTATTTTACTCATCTTTTACACCATCAACTTTTGTAGTCACATCAATCAGTCGTAATGCAAATTGCTATTGAATATCTTTTAGTATATAAATGGTACTGAAGAAGAATGTGTAGAAACTGTCAACCATGATCCAATAGAGCCTTAGAAAATATGAGAAGGGGACAAGGAAATGCAGGAGACCGATAAAGAACAAGGGGGCATAATTTTTCAAGACAGGACAGGAGAAAGGGCAAGAACCAGAGGGGTAAACACATGTTCGATATGAAGATAATTCAATACAGGTTGTTTTTTATGTCTGTTTAGGTTAAGGAACTTTTATTTTTTCACAAATAATTAAAGTTATTCATTGTATATATTTAAAAGAGACCAAATGATATAGTAGTTAACAACTATAGTTCACTTTTCTATATCCAACAATGAGCAACACCCATACCCTTATCCAGCCATGAAAGTCCCTGAAATGACAAATGATAAACATAAAATTCCTGTACAAAACAATATACAAATATGATATCAGAAGACAACCAATGAATTACACTGGATTTGTCCTTTTTTTCTGTTGTACTAATAGGAGAAATAGAGGTAATATCGAAATAAAAAAAGAACTTAATTACATAAATCTCTTAAATTTTTAAATTATTTGGTTTGTGTACAGCTTATTTGAAAACAATAATAAAAAATATAGGTCACCGATGAGTTAAAAAAAAAATATTTCAGTTTTATTGCCAAAAAATGCATTTTTGCATCAAAGGGAGATTATTTGGAGCTTTTTCAATGAAATTGATATTTTAAGTCATCTGGGGCCTTATCAATTTATTTTTATTAAATTTTGTACCATATCATAAAGTTATAACTAATAGTGTAAAAATAAAATTTTATTTTTTCTCCTAACCAAGTACATTCGTTACATTTTTTAGCGAAACATGATCGGTTTTATTGAATATTTCAGATGAGATCATAGTTTAATAATTCAAACCCAATTTCATAGAAATTTCGTGATGACGACCCCTTGATTATCTTTAAAGTTAACCTGGTCATACTTTAATTAATTTTCTTTTTTTTGGGGGTTTACAGTTAGATGGAAGGATAGATCGTGATCTTGAAGGGAATTTGGTAATACCCTAAGATGATGTTGTGAAGCTGTTACCTCATCATATAGCCGAATGTTTATTCAGAAGGTATATATTGTATCACAATAAAGGAGTATTTCTAAACAGATTGGTTCCCTAATGTCATCTTAAATGTAAGTAGTCGGTACCAAACACCAATTTAAAATTTTGATCTGAATTGTTGTTACGCTATATGACACACGACGTGTTAAAACATACTGATTTGCTCACATACAATTTTGAATGTGGTTGACCAAAGTTCATCAAATGACAATAATAAGAAATTATAATGTATATCCTTTTCACGTATAAATTTTTGTACCCGCGAGCCTCCTGAAGTGTTAAATTTTTATCCTTTTAGAATAAGTTTATTTAATAATTGATAACTACTCAGAGCATACCTAATTGTTTAAAGCTTGGTTAACAACATGATACAGAAAATCTAATGAACTGTCAAATTATTTTTAAAGAAGTCTTTAACTGTTACAGCAACAGGAGATATTAAGTATTATTTTTGTCGAGCCTTCGACTTTAGTCGAAAAAGCGAGACTAAGCGATCCTACATTCCGTCGTCGTCGTTGTCAGCGGCGGCGTCCACAAATATTCACTCTGTGGTTAAAGTTTTTGAAATTTTAATAACTTTCTTAAACCAAACTGGATTTCTACCAAACTTGGACAGAAGCTTGTTTATGATCATAAGATAGTATCCAGAAGTAAATTTTGTGAAAATGAAATTCCATTTTTTCCGTATTTTACTTATAAATGGACTTAGTTTTTCTGCGGGAACACATTACATTCACTCTGTGGTTAAAGTTTTTTAAATTTTAATAACTTTCTTAAACTATCCTTGGTTTGTACCAAACTTGGACAGAAGCTTATTTATGATCATAAGATAGTATCCAAAAGTAAATTTTGTAAAACGATAAATCCATTTTTTCCATATTCTACTTTAAATTGACTTAGATTTTCTGCCAGCAACACATTCACTCTGTGGTTAAATTTTTAAAAATTTTGATAACTTTCTTATACTATTTTTAATTTTATTTGTACCAAACTTGGACAGAAGCTTGTTTATGATAAAAAGCTAGTATCTAGAAGGAAATTTTGTTAATATTTTGTACCTGTGTATCAGGGCTTCCAAAATTTTTCTGAGCCAGCCGGACATTTTATATCTGATCCGAATTTTAATCCCCAAGGCTAAGTCACAAAAGGCAATTATGGTAATCAGATGGCCATCCCAATGATTGACATTAGATTAAAAACGATATTAAACTTTACTTTGATATGAATTTGATGTTCTGACATAAACTGTTAAAATTGGCATTGCATCATTCAAAGTGTGCACATCAGCGTGCTCATATCTGCATTAGACTCTTTAATTGTGCATAATGACGTTGTCAAGAACTTTATTTTCGTTTCTAAAGTCACATTTTTCAAAACCGGATGTTGAATTGACAATGGTAAAACATGGACCATAAACGGATACGTAAAATCCGTGTACGTTTCATAGCACGACTGAGCAAAGAAGCTCTTTCCACGTTATTTCTTCAACAAAATACTTGAAATGAACATTAGGTACAGGTATCAATGATAGTTTTAGAATTTTGAAGAAATGTAGGATGCATAATTGAATTTCCCACCTCTGCACATGCGCACACGTGTTCTTGTTCATACAACGTAGTTCTGACGTTTTTTTCATGTAAAACCTTTTTAAATGTTTCAAGAAATCAAGTTTATAAATGAATTTATTATAAATAAATTTGATCTTTTGGACTAAATCAATTAGATACAAACCGCTGAAATGTACGAAAGTAATTGTGAATGGACAGATTAATTTATACGATGTCTGGTACTAAAATTAGTTTACCTGTCACCTGAACAGGTAGTTTTCAGCTGTCCAACAACTAATTAGCCGTGATTAAAATTAGAAAGTATTGAAGTAAGGGTTGTTTTGATAATAATTAATGAACATGTCACTTTTATGACCGGAAATGTATGGCTGTTAAAGGCAAAATGTTGGGTCAAAAAGATCGTGAATTATATTAAAATGACCGAAAAAGCCTTGAAAACTAAAAAGTATATGACCGTTTCATGCTTTTCCCAGCCGGTCTTTTATCGGACATTATACAAATGACCGGAATATATGACCGTTTTGGAAGCCCTGCTGTGTATCTGTATTTTACTTATAAATGGACTTAGTTTTTCTTCCAGTTAACATTACATCCAGTCTGCAGTTAAAGTTTTTAAAACATTTATTAGATTCATAAACTATCCTGGATTTTTACCAAACTTGGACAGAAGCTTCTTACAATCAAAAGATAGTATCAATCGGAATATTTTTATTGATTTTTTCCCTCAATTTTGTTGAGCTTGCAATTTACAGCAAAAGTAGGCTAGACACTGGGTTCCACGGAACCCTTACAAATTTTTTATTATGTTTTTGTTTTTATTACCAAATATGTGTGTTCTTTTTATATAAAAGTAGATGCACTGAAAACATTTTAAGATTGAAGGATATTTTATAAAATAAAAGAAAAGAGAAAATATACACTCAATTTTCATGGAAGAGGTAAAAAATAACATTGAATATTTTAGAATGCACAAATTGAAGTTTATTTTTAACAAAAAACACATAGAGGCTACTGTCATGGCCTTATCTTTAAGTTAAGTTCACTGTACAGAAAAAAGAAGCTGTAAATTGGCCAGTTAAAACATAAATGTTGGGTACATGCAAAAAAAAATACCATTAACACAAAACAAAATGATTGATTGATTGAAAATATTCATGCATGTTCAGGATGACATCATAAATTACAAATATATTAAAGGAAACATGTCTGAAATGTTTTTATGTCCCACCTACGATAGTAGAGGGGCATTATGTTTTCTGGTCTGTGCGTCCTTCCATCCGTCTGTCTGTTCATTTGTTCGTCTGTGCATCCATCCCTTCATCTAGTAGGCATATAATTTGAGTTGATAACATACATGTAACTGCAGATTTTAAAATATTTTTTCATAGCCTACATTAAATCATGCATTAAGATTAGAACTACATCCTTGTTTATTTTACTTTGTTTATAGTTAATATTCTTTGGAAATCGGGTAATATTAGATATGGTTTTTTTTGGTTTTTTTTAGGTATAAAGACTGTATACCACTTTCCATAGGGGAATGAACAGATTACCAGTTCACAGCAAATGAAAGTTGCATTTATAATGCAGTGTCCATTATCCTCTATAGAAATGAAGATACGGCTGTGGTACTGAAGCTGGCTGAAGTGTTGAAATGGTGGATAATATGGTATCATTTCCAAAATATGTAAGAATACAATATATATTTTTTTTATTTTTCCTTTCCCTTCAAAAGATTCATTGTTGACTCTTTTTGTGTACAAAGTAATTGCATGGAAGATAAAGGATTACAAATTTTAGATTGAGTTGTACTTTAATCAAGGTATAAAGCACCATTATTATTACTCTTTATTTAAATGAAAGAAACTTTTTTAATTGATTGTCAAAACAAAATTTAGATTGATTAGTAGGATGTTAAAAATCTGTTTGAAAACTAATTACAAACTATTTAGTTAAAAATTTAATTTAAGAATTGTTGCTCCTTCATAAATCTTATGACTGGAGACGTTATTTTGCTAAACAGTTCTCTTAAATTGTTAAATCAATATAAAGCAAGTATAAAATTCAACATTAAGACCTGTTTATTTTAAAATATTTATAATTGCAATTCACAAACCATTCATATGATCACAATCTGGTGCTTCAATCAATTTCACTATAATGTAGTATGATAAAAGAGTAGCACATAAGTATACAAATGTAAACCAAAAGGATATGCATAAAAAAATTATGTAAATCACAGGTTACCATTAAGGGGTTATCTATGCTTGGCAATGTTAATTCTTTTTTTTGCCTATAGAAAGGTATATTTATTCTTATGGTATTATTGTAATATTTCTCTTAAGATTGTAGAAGAATTCAAAGAGAAAACTGACCTGTGGGTTAAATCTACCCTGCAGCAGGTGATTGCAGCCTCAACAGCAGAGGAAGTAGAGTATGGATGCAGAAAAGAGCTGGTCTCGACTATTCAATATCCATACAGGGACCCGAAGTAAGTATAAAGTTTCTCAAAATAATTTTTATGATTTAAATGTTTAAAAATTATATTAATATGAAAATGAGGAAATGTAGTACGATTTCCAATGAGATTACGCTCCACAAAATACAAAATTACACATTTATTTAACACACATTATTTAACAACTACAGGTCCCAGTCCAATCTTCAACATTAAGTACAGTCCATATTGCATAATGGGCTATAAAAGCTCCAAAATGACAAATCTAAAACCATTCAAACAAGAAAACTTACAGCCTGATTTATGTACAAAATAATGAATAAAAAATGCACATATTTCCTTAAAGCAAATAGTTATAGTTCTGTTCTGTATATGATTACTGGTCAACTTTTTTTGATGATCAATGCATGAAATAGTAGACCAAGTATTCTGTTTTTAATTTTGCTACCTATGTATATTAACTATAGCTTTGTTATTTTTGTTTCAGCTGTTTCCCATTGTTGTTTCCCATTGTTTTCATGTCCAATACAACAGCACTGCAAAAAATACCAGCAGTACAGCAGCTGATCGTGCCACCATTAACATTCTCAGCTAGACTATCATCTTTACACTTGGTTTTGATGCCTACCAAGCCAAGACATATGTAAGATATAAAAGGTGTAGGCCTCACTTCATCCTGCAATCAGCTAACTATTGTACAAATAACAGGTACAAACATAGTCAACTCTATCTACAATGAGGTTCCAGATGTCTGCTCATTGGGACCATATGGAATCAGTATTGCGGATTGTGCGCTTTTTTGGCCTTCAGTTCTGCTGTTTTATGGACAGCAATCACAAGGTTATAACCCCAGGCTAGGTGGAATGTACCATTTGTGGACAGTTGGTTCATGATAAATGCATGGGTGTCACTGCAGCAACCTTTAGCTTGCAGGATGATTTACCATGTTGATGTGATTGCCTGCAAAAAGGAGAGTTTTAACAGAAAAGATTAAAACTACCTAGCTCTCGTTAAAAAACTCTCCCTTTATCCAGTCTAATTTACCCAAATATAAAATTTTCAATACTTAGTACTTCATTTCTATGGAAATTTTACCAAAATATTTCTAAGTACTTCATTTCTATGGAAATTTTACCAAAATATTTCTATAAGTTTTTTCTATATTTTTGATGAATGTAAGTTTATTTTTATGTACACCATTTAGAGATAAGTCTTAGACTATTGGAACAGTATTTTGCATTGTGGTAGCTTCAATTTATTTAACATTGCATACTTATAATATTTTTTTTTTATTTCAGCATTGAATACTACACAAATTTGCAGGTTAAAGACCTGGATATGGATTTCGATGTAAGTGAAAGAACAAACATATATTAAATAATGCTGACTCAGATCACTACAAATGACCAAACACTAAAATGAGAAGAAACACAAGTTATACAAATATTACGTATTTTGTTTTTGTTGTAAATAGCCAAAACATGATTTCTTCTTTGAACAGTATGCCACACTTTTTGTTTTACAGTTCTACTGGTGATGAAATATTATATTAAGGTGGTACCAAAGCCCTTGGCTAAAATTGATTTAACAGAGTTATCTCCCTGTTGTGTTATGTACCACCTTAAAAGGGCATTGTCATGGTCCACAGAGTACTGATTTCAGATGAAATTTCAATATAAGAAAATTCTGTTGACCTGTAAACTTCTAGTATCATTCATGAAGATCAAGAGGAATACATGTTGAAATGTGAAATTGGTATATAGATTGAATTATAGTGAAAAAGTTTTCAAACTGATTCAAATGATTTAACATTTTGTTCTTATTAATTTTAGGTTTATATACAAGTTCTATGTTAAAAAGAAGAAGTAAACAAGCTTATGGCTGAACTGGTTCTCACGAGACATAAACCAGCTGACCACTGTCAATCATCTCATGTTGACAACTTTATATCATTCCATGTTGATCACTGCATATCATTGTGACATCCATTTTCATTTTTTTCTTCTTCAAAAAACGTTTATCTGTAGATATTTGTTGCAAAACCTGTTGACTAAATCTATATTTAAAGTGGCAACCCATATATTTAAATTTTTTTTATGATATATAATCTCTTATATCAACTTTTTAGCTCACCTGGCCTAAAGGGCCAATTGAGCTTTTCTCATCACTTGTAGTCTGTCGTCATTAACTTTAATAAAAATCTTTCCCTCTAAAACTACTGGGCAAAATTTAACCAAACTTAGCCACAACCATCATTGGGTTATCTAGTTTCAAAAATGTGTCTGGTGACAGGGCAAACCAAACGGATGGCCGCCACTGCTAAAGATAGAACATAGGGGTAAAATGTAGATTTTAACTTGTATTTCTGAAACCAAAGCATGTAGAGCAAATCTGAAAAGGGGTAAAATTGTTTATCAGATTAAGATCTATCTGCTTAGAAATTTTCAGATGAAGCAGACAACCCTTTGTTGGGTTGCTGCCCCTGAATTAGTAATTTTAAGGAAATTTTTCCGTTTTTGGTTATTATCTTGAATATTATTATAGATAGAGATAAACTGTAAACAGCAATAATGTTCAGCAAAGTAAGATCTACAAAAAAGTCAACATGACCAAAATGGTCAATTGTCCCCTTGACAAAATTGGCCAAATTTATGAAAATTGTTAAAATTGACAATGAAGGGCAATAACTCCTTAAGGGGGTAATTGACCATTTTGATCCTATGACTTTTTTGTATTTCCCTTTATTGTCAATTTTTAACAATTTTCATCAATTTTGTCAATTATTACAAAATGAGTTAACATCTGGGACAAGTTCATTATAGATATAGTCAGCAGCAAAAATGTTCAGTAAAGTAAGATCTATAAACACATCACCAAAACACAATTTTGTCATGAATTCATCTGTGTCCTACGTTTATGATATGCACATAGACCAAGGTGAGCGACACTGGCTCTTTTAAGAGCCTCTAGTTTATTTGCAAATATTAATCCTAAAAATGATGTTCATATTTATCTCACAAAACTTTTTTTGAACTCAGTAATTGATAACATATCTTTGATATATTTTTTCATTATATTATTATTGAAAATATAATTGTTAAAACTCTTGGCTATAAAATTAAAATATTAATCCTTAATAGCTAAAAATGATGCTCTAATTTATCACAAGAAAACTTGTTTGGAACTCAAATATTGATAACATATATGACTTATGTTTTCATTATATTATAATTGAAAATATAATTGTTAAAACACTTGACTATGAAATTATGTAATTATCTTAATTCAGCATGGAAAACAAGATGTCAAATTATTACTTAACATTGTATCATTTATGTTGTTTTCTGCTATTTATTATTGTGTCATATATGTAATATATGTTTTGATTGCAATGGCATGTAAATTTATTTTTCCAAATAAACTTATTCATTCATATTCAATTATATAGATTTTAGTATATGAAAACTTCCGTTACAAGACATAGTCATGGTATATGTGCATTTAAATTGAAGCTTTAGACAAGGATGTTTGCTGTCATTGTAAGGTTGAACTTTGTCATAAGCTTAAAATGTTTTCTCTTTTTTATTCCTATGAATTGTTTATACCCTTTTAATAGATTTAGGAAGATGTGGTATAAATGCCAATGAGACCACTTTCCATCTAAATAACAATTTATAAAAGTAAACCATTATAGGTCAAGGTATGGCCTTCAACATGGATCCTTGGCTCAAAGTAAACAACCAGCTATAAAGGGCTAAAAAAATTACTGTATCTGTAACTCATTGGTGTTTAAACGGTGTATAGAGTTTATACCAATCAAATAACTCTGTCTCACTGGTGTATGAACATTTTATCTTACCCCTATAGACTACCGGTACAAGGTGACTAGGTATATTTGATATAGGTTGTTCTAAAAAATATAGGGTTAATTACCTAATGGGGAAAGTAAGGAGTTGCTTCCCTTTCAAAACAAAAAATATGCCATCACCCTTCATATATACAAAACAGTGTTGGGGTAAAATCTGAAAGGATTCCACAGACGAAGAAATAGTGGAGAAAAGGTTGTCTCATTGTTGTATGAATGTTATATTGGGTTTATACCCATCGAATATCTGTGTCTCATTGGTATATCAACCTTATATAGGCTTTATACCCAATGAATAACTGTGTCTGATTGGTAAATAGGGTTTATACCTATATAATAACTGTCTTGATGGTATGTGTGTTTTAATGTCCAGCTATCCTCTCTGGATATTGCGGACTGATATACCTATTTACAGATTTGGGTCTGTGTCATTTGGCTTTCATCATACTCTGGACTGCCATGTTGTGGCTAGTACAGATTATCAGACTGTTCTGCCAAGATGTCTGCTTGCATTGCCTCTTAGGATTCTATTCTTGCGGGCTATGTATGTGTTGGAGTGCACGGTAGGTCTGGGTCGTTGATGTCTTATTGGTGTATTAACGTTTTATATGGAACATATAAATCAAATGACCATGTCTCATTGATGAATAATCGTTTTATAGGATATACACCCATCGAAAAACTGTCTTATTGGTGTATGAAAGTTTTGTAGGGTTCAAACACATCGAATAAATGTGTATCATTGGTGAATGGACGTTGCTTAGGGTATATACCCATTGAATAACTGTCTCTTTGATGTAAGAAAGTTTTATAGGGTTTATACCCATCGAATAACAGTCTCATTGGTGTATGAACGATATATAGGGTTTATACCCATTGAAAAAATGTGTCTTATTGGTGTATGTACGTTATATAGGTTTATACCCATCGAATAACTGTGTATCATTGGTTTTTGTACGTTATATATAGGGTTTTATACCCATTGAATAAGTGTCTCATTGATGTATAAACGTTTTATAGGGTATATACCCATCGAATAAATGTGTCTCAGTGGTATATAACGTTTTACAGGGTATATATCCATCGAATAACTGTGTCTTTTAGGTGTATGAACGATATACAGGGTTTATATCCATTGAAAAAAATGTGTCTCATTGGTTTTTGTACGTTATATAGGGTTTTATACCCATTGAATAAGTGTCTCATTGATGTATAAACGTTTAATAGGGAATATACCCATCGAATAAATGTGTCTCATTGGTAAATGTACGTTATTTAGGGTATATATCCATCGAATAACTGTGTCTCATTGGTGTATGAACAATATATAGGGTTGATACCCATCGAATAAATGTGTCTCATTCATGTATGAAAGTTTTAAAGGGTTTATACACTTCGGATAACTGTTTCTTATTGGTATAAAGGGTTTATACCCATCGAATAACTGTGACTCATTGGTGTATGACCGTTATATAGGGTTAATACCCATCGAATAGATGTGTCTCATTGGTGTATGCAAGATATACAGGGTTTATACCCATTGAATAAATGTGTCTCGTTGATATATGAACAATATATATAGGTTTTATACCTATATAATAAATGTGTCTCATTGGTGTATGATCGTTATATAGGGTTTATACCCATCGAATAACTGTGTCTCATTGGTGTCTGAATGATTTATAGGGTCGATACCCATCGAATAAATGCGTCTCATTCATGGATGAAAGATTTAAAGGGTTTATTATCATCGAATAACTGTGTCTCATTGATGTATGCAAGATATACAGGGTTTATACCCATTGAATAAATGTGTCTCGTTGATATATGAACAATATATATAGGTTTTATACCTATATGATAAATGTGTCACATTGGTGTATGATCGTTATATAGGGTTTATACCCATCGAATAACTGTGTCTCATTGGTGTCTGAATGATTTATAGGGTCGATACCCATCGAATAAATGCGTCTCATTCATGGATGAAAGATTTAAAGGGTTTATTATCATCGAATAACTGTGTCTCATTGGTGTATGACCGTTATATACGGTTTATACCCATCGAATAACTGTGTCTCATTGGTGTATGACCGTTATATAGGGTTTATACCTATAGAATAGATCTGTCTCATTGGTATATGAACGATATATAGGGTTTATACCCATCGAATAACTGTGACTCATTGGTGTATGACCGTTATATAGGGTTTATACCTATAGAATAAATGTGTCTCATTGGTAAATGTACGTTATTTAGGGTTTATACCCATTGCATTACGGTGTCTCATTGATGTATAACGGGTTTTATGGATACACATCGAATAACTGGGTCTCAATGGTATTTGAACGTTATGTAGGGTTTATACCAATTGAATAACTGTATCTCATATAGCAATTAAAACGTCTGAATTCAAGTACTTTCTTGGCCATCATACACAATTTACACCTGCAAACAGCATTTTAAAAGAAAAAAAGTTGAATCAGTCATCAGTTGATTTACTTTTCATTTGATGTCTATGAAGCGCTCAAAGGGAAAACATCACCAGTAAATAGATATATATATATATGCAATATGTAAATATATCGTGTAATGCACAGAAGCAGTTTGTTTAGTACAACCATCACCAGTGTTCTTCAAATCATTTTGAATTCTGTCCCACATCTTTCGAGTCCGTTGAAAAATCTTGTGAACATACTTTTTACATGTACCTCAATAGAACTATTTATCTTCTTTTCTTCCATTTACCTATTACTTGGCATCAACCTTTGACTGCTCTGGTTTATTGTTTGTTTTAAAATATGCGAGACTGGTAAATAATATTTACTGACCAAACTACCACACCTTTTTGTCTCATACCAAATCTCATTCTTAATTGGCAACACTATTAGACAGTTATACTGCCAAAGAAACAATAAAAACGATAAGCATAAATAAAGTTTATTGGAGTATGAAATATGTATACATCAATTTATAGGCTTACAAATGTTACTGCACATCAAGAAAATTCCATACCTTGGTTCTTTTTATTGTATTTTCTTTTAAATAAAATAAGAAAACAACATTTATATAAATATGCTGTTATAAAAAAAAACTGTACTGGGCTCATCATGCCGCTAGTGTGAATAATGAAAGAGGACAATGTTATTTAACTGCCAAAAACCCAGGTGACGTCTATTTATAAATGCTTTATGAAAAATATCATCGGTACATGTTTTCTGTTTTGAACTAGTTTTCAGTGCCTTTGTCTTCCTCCTACATTGCTACTCTTTTTTCATTTGTAAGTTGTTTTCTGGGTTTTATGCCAATACAATGGGTCATACAATGTTCAACTGCTATTTAGTTGTAACATCAAAGTCAAATGTTGTCAGGTTAAGGGAAGGATTGCACGCTCACAACCACTTGAACTCCAAATCAATCTGTAATAAAATTCCAATATAGAGGGCCTGTATTCCATAGCTTGGAATTGGTTGCCATCTAAGAGTGCGCACAAAATAATATAGTGTGCGCACAATATAATAAAGTGTGCGCACAATATAATATATTGTGCGCACAACTTAAATATATTGTGCGCACAACTTAAATATATTGTGCGCACAACTTAAATATATTGTGCGCACAAAATAATATAGTGTGCGTTAAATTCTTTGACCTTACACATGATACAGGTCTTCAATGTCTCCTTTTTAAAGTGACAGAATGGAGAAATGCATAAAGTTTTCTTTTGAAATGGGGCTAGAATATATGGAAATATTCATCACTGCATTTGTATCAACTCCTGACAGGAATACTGAAGAAGTAACGTTTATTTCGTCTGACACTTGGTTTACCAACAAATGCGTTGGAAGCCTCCACTTTATATCAGAGTTTATTGGAACGGTTTGAAACAGACTTGGCAAAAGAGCGAGGAAACTATCGAACTTATGTACACTTTGATACTATAGCTTTACCTGTTTTCTTGTAACAAATATGAAAAAAGTACTGTTTGCACTTATACTCAATTCATGACTTTGATTTTGTTACCCTGTTCGTCATTACATTGTGTATATTTAAAAGTCTTTACGTCCGTTCATCCGTCCGTCTCTGTTTATTGTAAATGTTTTGGTGATAGTTTATAATGAAGTTTTAGTGTCACCAACTTCAATGTGGTTTCTAAGAAGGTATCATTGTAAAAGTGTAGAGTAAGTCAAATCCACTGAAAACTGAATACACGTACAAGTTGTTTTGTTGTTGTTGTTGTTTTTTTTTTTTTTTATCAAAGATGACTATGTTTGATCATGGTTAAGTAAGGTTCTCATCCAAAATGTACTGTTCGTTATTGAAATGTGACGGTGTGTTCAGTCTACGAAATTCACCATGAAGTTGTGATCAAATAAAGATAAACTGAACTGGGTACATATATAAAGCAGAAGATGCAATATGAGTGCCAATGAGACAGCTCTCCATCTAAGTCATAATTTATTAAAAGTTAACAATTATTGGTTATAATACGGTCTTCATCATGGAGCGTTGGCTCACACCAAACCACAAACTATACGGCCCAAAATGGCTATAACAAAACGATTAACAGATATGAGCCACACCAATAAAAGACAATCACTGAATAACAAGCTCCCGACATTGAACAGTATGCTTATTATGATTTAAATTTTTAAGCGTTGAATACAAATATTTCAGGTCAAGTTATAGTTTCATTCTGTTTAATAGTCTTTAATAGAAGAGAGGATAAGAGGTCACTTATAGTATCTATTTTTGATCGATTTCATTATAAAATTTTACAGTATGTTGTTCGTATTCATTTTGAAACTAAAATGTTACGAAACAATTTAGGAATAGCCAATGAAATTCCTCAGTGGAATATTTTGAAAATAAACGAAACAATTATGATTCATTTTTTCCAAATATGTATAGGAAGATGTGGTGTGAGTGCCAATGAGACAACACTCCATCCAAATAACAATTTAAAAAGTAAACCATGATAGGTTAAAGTACGGCCTTCAACACGGAGCCTTGGCTCACACCGAAAAACAAGCTATAAAGGGCCCCAAAATTACTAGTGTAAAACCATTCATACGGGAAAACCAACGGTCTTATCTATATAAACAAAACGAGAAACACGTATATATTACATAAACAAACGACAACTACTGTACATCAGATTCCTGACTTAGGACCAAATATGGTCCGTTTTTGGGGTATCATTTATTCCAAACTTTGTGACCCTCGATGCGATTGTCAAAGAGACAACTATATACATATACAACATATCTCATACAAATATGGGTTATATTCTTTTCATATATTTTTATGATGACTCAACCCCTAACGATAAGGACTTTGCTTGATATTCATATGATTAAAACATAATCTTTCAATCAGTTTAGTTGAGGTTTGGAGCTGGCATGTCAGTAACTGCTAGTAGTCCTGGTTATTTTATGTATCATTGTCATTTTGTTAAGGTTCATTTGTTACCTATTCTGACAACGGACACGTGCTTCTTTACTGTCGGTATTGCTGTGTGTTTTTTTTAATCTGCATTGGCAAGAGGTATAAAAGGAGGGTTGAGATCTCACAAAACATGTTTAACTCAGCCGCATTTTAGTGCCTGTCCAAGGTCAGGAGCCTCTGGCCTTTATGGATCTTGCTGGTTTTTTAATTTTAGTTTTTTGTATACACTTCGGATAGATAAAGGAAGATATGGTATGAGTGCAGATGAGACAACTCTCCATCTAAGTCACAATTTATAAAAGTAAACCATTATAGGTGAAGGTACGGTCTTCACAAGTATCTTAGGCTCACAACAAACAGTAAGCTATAAAGGGTCCCCAAAGTTACCAGTGTAAAACCTTTCAAACGGGAAAACCAACGGTCTAATCTATATACAAAACGAGAAACGAGAAACAACTGTAAAGTTTAGTATGACGTCCATTTTCACTGAACTAATCCATATTTTTGTTTATAGGCCAGCTGAAGCACGCATTTGGGTGCGGGATTTTTTCTTGTTGTATTGAAGAACCAAATATATCTGAGAAACAACCCTTATATGATTTGCGCGCCTTATAATTATTTTGTACATTAAATCCAGTTTAACTGTACCATGTATACCTTTAAAAAAAAATAGAACAATTCTGAGATATGATGATACCGACCAGCCAAATATATATACATTACAATCATTCTATAAAACAAATATTGTTAATTTATTCCTTATATAATCTGAAAATCATACCAAACAAGAATCAAATAACACGAACCAATGAACCATGAATATAAAATCAAGGTCATATTAATATAATTGCAAGATAGACAATTTCACCATACAAACATTCCATACTCCAAAAATATATCTAACTAAATGCTTAAAGTATCCGAGAAATACACCAAAACACAAACATTTTACTGTGCCGGACCACTTAACACTGAAAATGATGCCAAGGTCAGATGACACCTGTGAAGTGGACATTTAGACATTAAAATCGTTCAATACAACCAAATATAGAAAAACTATTGCATTTGGTATCTTAGATTTTGTCTAAACCACGAACACATAACACGAACACGTAAAATGAGGTCATGGTCAAGTGAAAACTGTTTTCCTAATTTTGGGAGCACACCATATTATTTAAGTGTGCACAGTATATTATAATATGCGTACAATATGTTTAAGTTGTGTGCACAACATATTTAAGTTGTGCGCACAATATATTCAAGTTGTGCGCACAATATATTATTTTGTGCGCACTATATATTTAAGTTGTGCGCACAATATATTATTTTGTGCGCACTATAAATTTAAGTTGTGTGCACAATATATTATTTTGTGCGCACTATAAATTTAAGTTGTGTGCACAATATATTATTTTGTGCGCACAATATATTTTTTTTTCTTTGCATGTCCCTAGCGGAGCTCCGTACATTGGCAATCATACCACATTTCTTTTTTTTTAAATTAGGCATAAACCTCAAATAGATTTTAATAACACTTTGCAGCTTGATAGTACAGCCAATTCGTATTCCTGGAAGCGGATACCTGGCAATGGTAACTGGTTTATAACTCTTTTTTTTACAAATAATCTAAATCTTTCCGAGGATGATAAAGTACAAATTCATCAAAAAAATAATTCATTTCAGATCATAGAAATGTACGATTACAGTCATGAGTCTGATACATTAAATTTGCAGACTCAAAAATGATAATTAAAATTGTTCTTATTTACAACATAGTATATGAACAAGTAAAAATAAATAGAACTGCAAGTCATTTGTGCCAATTAATGACAATAACAACAATGAAATTGTCAGTTAATTTAAAAACATAATATCTCCTTGACAGACAACAGCTTCTTTCATCTTCTTGACCACATCCTGATAAAAGAATAAACAAACAAAACATTAAGAAAACATTCAACAATTTACTGAATTTATGAGCACAACTTTTTTTTAAATAAGATGTTTTCATGAAATGAATGTACACATTGATTGATATATTTTTGTTTAGAAGCAGTCAAAATAGCTATGCAACTCCTTTTTTTTTTTTTTTTTTTAAATTTATGCCTTTATTAGTATAAATTTCTCACATTTCGTAGTATAGGGAGATATAATTGTATATACCGTACTAGCGTAGTAGTTTTATAAGTTAACGTCACTAGGTATAGCACATGTGACTAACTTTATAGTGGGACATTTTTTCCAATAGATGATCACTTTCTAACCCGCTGCAGGGCAACATTCAAGTTCCATACATATTATGAATATACTTTTGGTACATGTATGCATTTATATATTTTTCAAAAACAATACACGTCCAAGTATGTCTTGTCAGATGACTTTATGCATGAGGTCGGATCCATGTTTCCAGTTTATTCCACTATTGGGTTTGTTTGGTTGTACCTGACAGGCGAGGTCGTTTATGATCGATTTATTCAGTTATTCAGTTTACATTCATGTCAACCATATTATAGCTCTTGCTAGTACAAGGTTTACTTTTTCTAGATAAGTTGTACCTAATAGTATATTTTTTGGTTTTTGTCATCAGGAGTAATTGTGGTTTTTGCTTTTTTCATATGGTTATATATATATATATTAGGACACATGGATGTAATTATCTAATAAATTCTGTTGTCCACTATGCTTGCTGGGCTATCTGCAACACTTTATATATTGTATTCATTTGTGCCTTATAATAGATATGAGCTTATAGGGTATACTATATATCATTAAATAGATGTACAACTAAACAGGTAATTAGTGTAAAAGTTCATTCATAAATTAGAGTACAGGTACGTAAACCATGTATATTCTAGGAAAGTACAGATATCTTAAATAAGGATTTCATGTTGAAAGGTAATTTTGTATACAGTTTGTACATCTTTAATCTATAAAATCAATGTTAAGACATGATGGTCTTGACAAGTCCAAGATAGATGAAAGCCATTCACAATACAGCATTCATAAATAGTTCTTCCCTTTCTATTTATAGTTATATACTCTAAATCTGTACACATTTGAAAAGACTTTGATGAATAGTTCAATTTATATACCTTTAAGAATTCATTGATAGTTCTCTGGTTCTTCTGACCTGAAAAAGAACAAACAAACAACAGAGCCAGTATACATTTAAAATGGAAATTATTTAAGTCACATCAAAACACAGGTTTAGATCAAACCAAGAACAATTTTCTTCGTTAACCATGATGCAATCATGAAGAGATTAATCATACTTTATTTTTTCTCTCAGTTTTTGGGGGATTGTTAGGTATCCCTTATTGACTGTTACCACATACTGCTCTGTATTCAAATTTCTGTCAGAAAAAAATTGAAATTCAGAATTTATTTGGAAGTATCATATTGAAAAAAAAATGACATTTATTTAACAAACTGTTCTCAAAATCAATACAGATCTTTGTCACATTATATTTGAAGAATCATCCCCATTTTTTTTTTTCTCTCATATTTATTTGAAAATAATTCTTTGTTATGACAATATACTTTTCTACTTAACCTTTTGTTTATCCTCACTGCTTACAAACCAATATGCCATGAATGAAAATGCACATACTGTACCATATATTTTTTGTTCACACCATAGAATGTACTTTATTTTTTTTTCTTCTTTATTGTTGAAGGCCATATGGTGGAATATAATTGCTAACATGCACAGCTCTTGGACTTTGGCTGATAGCTTTTTCATTGGCAATCATACCAATTCTCATTATTTTTATATTGTCGAAATTCAAAGAAAAAACTAACTTGTATAAATGACCAGATTAGGTGTATCTAATATTGTTTTGTTGTTGTCAATTCAGGCTAAATATGCAGCTGCTATATCACATCTCTGTTCAAATGACGAGCGTTTCATTTCACACCACTGATGAATCATGTATTGAAGGTAAAAGCAAAATTTTCCCAATGACATAGATCTGGCAGAATATTTGATTTTCTGAATGAATGAGTTGAACTGCTCGCATATTTCCGTGTTCAAGCCCTGCAATGGACAAATTCTTTGGGATTTGTAGCAGAAAGGACATTTGTGACTGTAGCCATGAAATAAATCGTGCCAAAATCGGGTATTCTCCCAGAAACCAGGTTCCCTGTTCAGACAGTACTCCTCAAACTGACATGAAAAATCATAAAATACCTCTTCTGGAGCATGTTCTAAGTATGAATAGGCAGAAGAGAAAGGGTCTTTCCTCCCTTCAGATCCTGGAATGATATGAAAACCATAACAATGACCATAGTGCTTAGGGTCAAACCAAAGAAATAAGTATGTAGTACCACGTCTGGAGACCTCGGGGTATATCTTATTACACTGCTCATCAGACCTAGTAGGTGGGTCATCATAATTCTTTGAATGTGCATTTTCATTCATGGTATAAATTGGAATGTCTCTAAGCTTCTCTCCACTGGGTGTAAAGTAGTAAGCTGCACCATATCTTTCAGGATTGTACGTAGACGGCTGACGGACAGCAGGAGGTGGATCTTTATTCTTTTCTCTTATACGTTGGATTCTTAGGACAAGATACTGAAATAAAGAAATAACATCAGAAAATGACTGTTCATAAGGTAAAGCAGCATATAAAGTATCACGAATTTCTGGAGAAAAATCAGATATCAAATTTATTCTGTGGTTTTGTGTAGATGTTCTCAATTCCAACAAAATAGAATCCAAAAGATCTGTGTAGCGAAAAGGAATCAATGATGACAAAGAATGATTTGTTGACAAAAACTTGAATATAACTGCTAATTTCTTCTGTACAGACTCAGGATACTCATTACATACAAATTTGCGCATGATGTTTGAACACTGATCAGAAACTGTTTCAATAAGGAGTGTATTTCTAATGAGTTCTTCTTCAAATTCTAATGTCTGATTTAATTGTCCAAGTGCTTTTTTTGATGTGTATGCAAGGTGATCTCTGCATTTTCTTATTATAGCATCCGGTTGTTCTTCGCTATTGAAATTCAAGAAACAACGATCATTTCTTCTGTGACATGGGTCAATTTTTTCTGTTGAAGTTGGTTTTTCTATTGGATCTGTATCTGCATTTTTAAAGCTAATACCAATTTTAGTGCCATCACATGCTAAGAATTTTGGGTTGTATTTGCAGATAGAACAAGGCTTTCTGAAATCAGTCTTGAATTTACTACTCCATGAAAACCACCAAGCAATGAATGTTTGAGGGTACATAAATTTAGCTGAATTAAGAAAATTTCTCCTGTATTTTTTGCTCATGATTTTGCAATATGCACTGAAAGTGACATGAGTGTTCAATGCATGATCTACAAAATCCCAGCCAATCTCATCTCCTGCAGCAGTTTCCTTTGAAAGAAAATGGAGGCTGTCTGAAGATCCACCATATTGAACTTGGCACTCTGCATTTGCTGCCAAGCAATTCCTACCAAATACCTAAAAAAAGAAGGAAAAGCAAATTGCATTTTTCTATTAAATACTTAAAGCCAAAATATAGATTTTATCTGTTTCTGATTCATCACGGAATTCAAGTATCTGTATATTATTTCTACATCAGTTGAATATGAAATATACTGTTTAAAATAAAGTATCATAACTTTTGATTTAACTATGTTCATACTAATAATTGCATAAAAGAAATAGTATTTAATTTATACAGGTAAGGGTCATATAAAATATTTCTTGGAATCGATTGGCAGGAGCCTTTTGTTGGATAAACTTTTTTTTTTTAAATAAACTTTTGTAGGACTGAACACTACACATTCATTTATATAACACTTTAAAAAAAATAAACAATTTTTAATTACTTTGTATAGGGCCCACATTGGAATTTAAAAATTGAGAAATGAATAACCTCACTGGATCTGCACTAGTAATTGTTTGTCTCATCAATGATATGAATGATATTAAGAAAAACAATTAAATAGGCAAATTATAAAAATTACATTGAAAATTGTAGTATCTACAAAAATTTAAAGTCTTTTTAATTTCATTAAACTGGTTTATAATTAAAAATAAATGAAAGCACACATAGTTCTTAAATTCAAAATGGCTCAAGACTTAGTAAAACATTCTCACTTCAAATCTAGCTGGTCCGTTTGTCAAAAACACCACTGTCCTGTACTTCACCTCGGTCAATACCCCATTTGGATGGTCATCATCAGAGTAGCCGGCCTTTAATTAAAAGAATTTTATTAGACATGAAAACACTAAGCAGAAAAATAAAAAAATATAAAATGTTGAGATATCCATGCAATCTGACCAGATATTTCATTCTAAAATCTAAATAACATGTAAATATTTTGCCATAGAAGCTGAGATAGTTAAGATACTCTTAAACAATAATGTACATCTAGTCTGTCTTTATAACAATTACAAATCAGGCATACTGCACTGGTTATCAGAATTTCGGATACACCAAACCAGGCACTTTATATTTGAGAAACAGGCTATACATGCCCTTAATTTTAGAACTCATTCATATATTTTTGTATCATTCAAAATTATCAGTAAATTGTATGTTCTACAAGGATCACCAATCCTTCACCTTTCATCTGATACCTTAATTACATAAATTTATTCTACATAAGTTTTACCCTTCTCTGTAGAAACTATTTTGTTTTAAATATGTACTACCTTCCAGTATGTCCTTTTTTGACCAGGACTGATTAAGTTGTGTTACAACTAATCATTTTTTTTAAAGAATTCCTTTCAAGCTAGTGCTAGGGGCCATCTTCAACTTGCATTGAGGTGATTTTATTTTTTTAATTTTTTGTTTTTTTGTGTTGAAGGCCTCACTGGTCCTTTCAGATAAAGAACAGCAATAATAGCACTGTTTCTTTGCTTTTTTGAGTTTCTTTGATGTGTACTGTTTTTTTTTGGGTCATGGATGAAAACCCATCATTCTTTGTTTTCCAATTTTGTTATATTTTGCACTTATAGAATTTGTGCCATTTAGGGCAGAATTTTGTAGTAGAAATTTAATAGAGAAAAAAATTACCCCACAAAGACATCCGTCTTCTAATACAGGAGGAAAGAGTACAAGTGGATTGTTTCCGGTCAAATATCCTTTAGTGTCTCGAACAACTCCTTCTGCACCATCAAATACAGCTAATCTTCTTATAATTGCTCGTTGTAAGGCTGGATCATCTTCCTCCTTGGGTCTGTGCTCACTCAAACTTGGGAAATCCCAAAGTCCTGTTGCCGGATTAAAAAAATTTGTCTAAAAACAAAATGTGAACATATTTAATAAATATAACATAACAGACAAAATAAAGTATGTAGTACTATATGAAAAAACTGACATCATGACGTGAATTGTTTCTTCCATATTTTTTTAGATTAACCTTTTTAGTTAGGTAAAATCATACTTTATGGGCAATTGTATCAGTTATTGTATTTATGTTAATTTAAAAACGATTTTTGGTCCATCAAGGAATTGTTTGTGTTGTAGGCATTTAGTTGGTAATTGCATGTTATTTCCAACGTTGGCAAATTCAATTTGATTAAAAGTTTGAGTGAACGGTGTTATTCTTGTCTATTAATTAGATATCTGCTTTGGTTTAATGATTGTAGTTTTTAACTTACCCTCTTTGTTTGAGTAGTTTCTGGTTGAAAAGTATCCTCCAAATCATTCTCATCTTCCTCATTATCAATAAATGCTTCCTCATCTTCATCTTCAATGTCTTCTTCAATATCATTACCATTCATCCATAAATTTTTGTGGTCTTTCATTGCCTGCAGATGAGGACAAACATTACTTGTTTCGCACAAGTATATGACTTTACGAGTAGAAAAACTGTAAATGGCACTACATTCACCGGACTGGCATGATACACGGTTTCTGGAAACATTCACAAACTTACAATCTTGACTACTGTTTGGTACAACTGAAAACTTTTTTGTTCGAAGAGAAGACAGAAGTAAAATTACAGGCTTTTGTAAAGCAGCCAAAGATAACATTATACTTTTCTGAGATTTTGTTGGTGATGTAAAAACTTCTGTGCTGAAGTAGATGGGATAATCAGGTTCAATAATTTCTTTGAAATACTTTATATGGCAGCATTTGATGTTAATAGAATCTATTTCTGTGTCAGGCTGTTCATCTAATGTTGCGAGCTGTAATAAAGTTGCAAAGAGTGTACATGTGCAATGGTATACGTTGACATTCCCAACATTTCTCCTTGTCATGTGAACAAAAGATGACTCCATTAAACATCCAGTGGTCATGTTGACGTCATTCAAACAGAGGACATCGATATCTGATTCGTGAACACGCCAAAATAAACCTCCAGTTTCAGTTTGTGCTGTTTTATACTTTTCATACAAGGAATTGTCTGAAGCCCTGTTGTGTGTTGTAAAGAGAGGATTAACAGTTCGAAGGTTTCTTAAAATATCCTCTTCATTTAAAGCTTTGCGTTTAGGTCTTACTTGTCTCTGAGTAGAATTTTGCATATTTTCCCCAATGTTGATGTTGTCGTCATTGATGTTCTGGCGCAAATTTGCTTGGGAAGACTCTGGGTTACGAAATTTGTCAACTAATCTAAAAATAGCAGAGTAGTTGGATTCTCTGTGATGGTAAAGTATCAGATTACGAAGAGAAGCAGGCTTATATTTCTCAGTGGAATCGCGGATAGATAACATTCTACCATAGCCAACATGAGCATGGGTTCCCTCATTCCAATAGTGGTCATTTGGTAGGCAGGAAATAATTTTGCACTGGTCATATAATGTGTATTTTGAGCTGGATGGTGGATCAAAAATAAATTTAAATTCTGGATTCTCAACAGGGACTCCTTTAGAACGGTAGTTATGTATGGTATTTTCCCATATATGGAGAATAGGATGAAAGACTCCTGAGGCTTCGAGAAATCTACAAAAGAAATATTTAGTTTCAATCATATTACGGTAGATATGTTTTAGGTTAAAATTTCAGACAACTGAAAATATAATATTCTACAGATATAATATTTAATATATGAAATAATATAACTGTAAAGTATCTTTTTTTTAACATGTTAAACTGGTCTCAAAGATTCTCCTTTAATAGCATATATATATCAAAAACAAATACATTATATATTTTTTTCTTATCTGATAAACAACTAGAGGCTCTAAAGAGCCTGTGTCGCTCACCTTGGTCTATGTGAATACTAAACAAAGGACACAGATGGATTCAAGACAAAATTGTGGTTTGGTGATGGTGATGTGTTTGTAGATCTTACTTTACTGAACATTCTTGCTGCTTACAATTATCTCTATCTATAATGAACTTGACCCAGTAGTTACAGTGGAAAATGTTAGTAAAATTTTACAACTTTTGAAAACTGTTAAAAAAAATGACTATATAAAGGGCAATAACTCCTTAGGGGTCAATTGACCATTTTGGTCATGTTGACTTTTTTTTAGGTCTTACTTTGCTGTACATTATTGCTGTTTACAGTTTATCTCTATCTATAATAATATTCAAGATAATAACCAAAAACAGCAAAATTTCCTTAAAATTACCAATTCAGGGGCAGCAACCCTTCGGGCCAGGTGAGCTAAAAATGTATTTACATTTCTTTTTGATGTTCATTTTTCTTAAACTTGCATTATATTTTTCAGAACAATTAAACATATTAATAAACAATGTTAAAAGCTATTCCACAATAGGAGAAAAAACAGCTTAAATTACATAATTAGTAAAATAGAATGTTTGAGGACAAAAATACACCTTCTCATATTTTGCTATTGTCTGCATGCTGTGGTTCTTATCATTGTGTATGAGTATCACAAGAATTGGATGAGTAAAACTTAAGTTAGAGAGAGCAGAAATAAAAATTGGGATGTATGGATGGACTGTAAAAGGTAACACACAATGCTTCTTTCACCCTAAAGCAGGGGCATAACAAAAGTATGGTAAGTATATCATGTATATAGATTCAAAGTGTCATTTTTTTTTTTTCATTTACACACTAAACTTTTAAACCAATAATATTTTTCTTCAATTACTCCTGCAATAAAATAAATAAATACATAGTTGAAAATTGCAAACTGAATAAAAAGATAAATTTATATCTAATTTTAACAAGTATTCCTTAGAGAAAAACTAAGAACATTAATTGATACAAGTTTCAATTCTGAAGATCTCAATTATACCTGGCTTTTTGAGTATTGTTTTCTTTGAGCGAGTCATGTTTGATAACATTTACCACTGTTCCTAGTAACTGGCAGGATTCTGTTGAGGTTTGCGCCTTTGCCATCAACTTTCTGTGTGAATTAAGAATACTGGTTTTATTTCTTTCAAGAAGGTTGACGTATCGTCTTCCAGTATCTGAACCAGGATTACCTACAATAATAAACAATAATCTCATTCTTTGAAACTAGCATTATAAAATTACGGTGTAACTGCTGTTGAGGACAGAATAGTGTTTTTGAATGAGAATATTATCTAGAAAAAATACACTATAGTCGCCGTCACGTAAAATTGGCACCATAATTTTTGTCAAAATTTTCTAAAATATCGACCGCGTTTACTCGAGATCATGTTTTTCAATTAGCGGGATAAAAATCCAATCCAAATACATACTACTGTCCTACCTTTTATTGTGTTTGCACAGTATAATCCTGACCTTCACAAAATCCAGGATTATTTTGTATGGTGGAATCCGACATTGTTATTACCGGAAGTGTTGCCGTGGAGTCCACGTGCTCTCAATTTTCTTGTGTCTCTCGGAGCTGTGCGTCATCTCTATGTAAAAAGCGCGGGAAATCGTATCATCAATGACAATGATATTACCTGGAGAGTAACGAATGTTATGTAGTAAGGGATCCTCATAGAAACCAAGATGGCGGTTTTACAATGAAAACAATCTTGAAAAATGTGAAGGTCAGGATTATACAGTGCAAACACAATAAAAGGTAGGACAGAAGTATATATTTGGATTGGATTTTTATCCCGCTAATTGAAAAACATGATCTCGAGTAAACGCGGTCGATATTTTAGAAAATTTTGACAAAAATCATGGTGCCAATTTTACGTGACGGCGACTATAGAGAAATATCTCTTATCAGACGATTGATTGCTGTTGTTGACTCGCCCTAATTAGCTTTAACATGTAGGTCCAGGTTAAACATACCTTGCTGGGTTCAAACTTACAACCTCAATGTTGACAGGATAATTATCACATTAAATCACTAAACTGCTGAAGCTCCCATTTTACAAAATTCAAATTGGAGCATGCATATGCAGAATATTCTTAATAACTTAAATCACAATCCTCTTTAAAAATAGAAAAAATAAATTATTGGAAGCAGCTTATAAATCATATCATTTGTATTATAAAAAGCTCGAAGTTTTTTATATGCTGTTCATATATAATTATGTATGTCTGTTTATGTTTTACTTGCTTATGGCTTTATTTTTTTTATTTATCATAAATTGTCTTCTATGTTTCATCTTTCTCCATAGTTTGGTACCATCTATGAAGCTTATCAATTTGAGGCTGAACATGGAATTATGACCAATGCAGTTGTCTTTATTTAGTGTATATTTTAAAATAGTAAACTTGCTTAAAGAATGATGACTTCTTTTTCTTTCTAACTTAAGGGTGTATCTTCTGTGGTACTGCTTTATATCATCTTGAGTGGAAACTTGCAACCAAACCAGTTTTGTCATATCCAAACGATGTTCCTCAAAATAATTCTTAAGCTGAGACATTCCTAGTGACAAAAAATAAGAAACTTATTTCTGTAAATGTTACAACAATGAATAAATATATTTTTTCACAAATTGAAATAATGCTAAATGTTACTGATTCGACAAATTTATCTTAACACTATGCAGAATTTGTAAAAAAAAAAAAGATATTCATATAAAGTTTTATTCACCATTAACTTTTTTTTCTAGATTTCCTTATTCACAATCATGGTATGTTAACAGGACCTGTTATAAAACTGCATGATGTGTTAACATTTTTAGAGGCATTTAATTGTATAATGTTGATAGTGAAAACTGCTCTAGAACTGATATAAATGAGTTTCCTTCAAAAATATATATACCTGAAAAACATGATAATCATGAGTTGTATGGCTAAGAACCATGATTAATCATATGATATAAAATAGTTTATACTTTAAGGAATGTTTAATTCCTTATTTTTTTTAGATTAATTGCACACCTTACTCAAATAATGTTATAACATAGACATATTACAAATATGAAAACAATGTAAAAAAGTAAAAAAAATTCAATGGGAAAAAACTAAGGACAATTGTCATGATTGTGTAGATCACTGTGTATGAATTTACATGGTACATGTAGATATGAACAATAATGAAGCATACCCTCAGATAAGAAATATCCCTGAAGAACTCCACTTTCAAAAAATCTACAGTAGTAAACATCATCAAGCTTAAAGAAGGAGCAGTAAAACTCTCCATCAGTAAGGGAGGGTGATGACAGATCTAACATGGTTTTCTCTAACTGAAATAAAAACGGTGTTTCTGGTGAAGTGAAGTCAGCAGCGGCCAAAGATTCAGAACATTTTCCTTCTAGATACACAGCTCTTGAGGCAATTTCTAGATTCTTCTTTAAGCTGACTTTCCATTCTACAATGAATTTTGATTTATACGGTTTACTTATTCATTTTAACAATAGATTTTTTACCTAGAAGCAACATGAATTTCATTTAAAAATGTAAAGATTTTTGCAATAATAAAACCATTTAAAATAAATGAAAGATGATATGTTTGTTAACCTTATATCATGTAGAACATTGACATGTCAGTTAGCTAAGTTTTTGTGCTGATTTTACTCAGAAAATGTATTGTTTATCTTTTTGTTTCAAGTTTAATAAATATATAGTAATGCTATCAATATAAAAAAAAACAATTAAAAATACTGCACATACATGACATATATTTCTACAATTTATGTTATTCATGAATTACCTCTGTCTTCCAACTGTTGCAAAACTGAAGATGATGGACATGCTAATTCTGGTCTAGTTGAGCGTACTCCAAAAGTTTCCTATCAAATAAACAAATAATAAATTTAAAAATGAAAATTTTCTTACTACATGTTACTGTGTATAATTTCAGCTTACGCCCCAAAAGGTAATAAGCATTTGTTATATGCCACATAATAACTTATCATAGCCAAGCTGCTGACATTTTTCACTATCTACTAAATAAAGAACTAGAATGAAGCCTTAGTAAGGTGTGACTCATAATATTTTTAGAAAGCACTTGGGTTTAATTGATTACTGATTATACATGGACACATGCAAGTAACTGATCTTTAGATAAAATTAAAATTAATCAAACAGAAGCACAAGTTTTTTTAGATGAAATATAGAAAATGTTCCTCTGCACACGCACCTGTACATCATTTTATTGTTCAACTGATAGGAATTCAAGAAAGAACCCATTAGATCTTGATGAAACTTTAAGAAAACCTTGAAAACCACAGTTAATTGTTTCTCCTAAGCAAAGGGTTAGGAATTACTAGAATTTAGGCAGGACCCCATTGGAAATTTAGTGTTCCCTTTTTTCAGTCAGATTGATGCAAAATGTTTAAACTTCATTATCATGATTATAATAAATTAAAAGATATGATTGCGGAAAAATAGATATGGTGGTGTTATAATTCCTCTAATGTCTATATGTTTAGTATTGTTAAAAACTCCATTTTAACAAAAAACAATATTTCAACCAGATTTGCTATTTTCCCCAACTATCATGTGTATGCAAATAAACAAATGATCTTAAAAGGAAGGGGAATGTAGCACTCATTTTAAACTTATTAGATGAAGCTGAGAAGCAGGTATTCAATCCTGACTGTTGCCTTTTCCCACTTCCCACTTTAGTTAATATATATATAGAATAACCATACATTGTCTCGAAATATCAATGTTATTTGTAAAAGGCTTAGAAACAGGTAGAAAGCGAGGCTGTGCAAAGCATTTCTAGCTGTTTCGAGCCAATACAAATAACTTTTATATTTAGAGACAATGTATGGTTATTCTTTATACTGCAACTCTTATAACTGTTCTAAATGAAGTATTAAGGGTAAAAACCATCATTTCTTTATTTTGAGCAGAAGACATCAAATTTCCACGAACCTGTATGTTTTATTGATGTCGTAAATAAAACTCTACGGAAACGCATTGTCAACGTCATAAAAAAGGCACTAACTGTATATCACATATGAATATACGGTCAATGCAATTTGACTGCTCAAATAGCACAGCTGCAGTAGATATATAAAAAATAATATTGATAAAATATTTTATAAAATTTTAATGTCAATGAATGTTACAATGAATATAAAGTTACATTCATTGACATTAAAATTTTCTTCAGAAAATTTCTTCAGAAAATTTCAGTAAAAATATGTAAACTTTAAAAAAAAAATGACAATATGTCGATAGTAGTATTTAGTACATATGTGATGCCCAACATAGATGTGTAAGCATTGTGTATTAGTTTAATAAAATATAAGACAATAACTTCGAGAGGATAACCGCACTTCAGAATAAAAGCCAAAAATAGAGACAAAATGTATGTTATGTATGTAACTATGTATGTGCCAGTACCAAGGCAGGAGCCGGTAATTCAGTGGTTGTCGTTTGTTAATGGGTTACATATTTTCTTTTCATTCAACATTTTTTTAAACATAAATTAGACTGTTTGTTTTCTCGTTTAAATTGTTTTACATTTGTCATTTCTGATCCTTTTATAGCTGAATATACGGTATGGGCTTGCTCATTGTTGAAAGCCATACAAGAACCTATAGTTGTTAATTTCTATGTCTCTTGTGGAAGGTGTCTCATTTATGGCAATCATAACACATCTTTTTTTTTATATACACCATAGGGAGAAGTGGAGGGTCGTGTCATGTTTTTTTAAACTCTATTTTCCAAATCAGGAACCTGATGTTAGTTGGTTGGTTGTCGTTTGTTGATGTGGTTTAGTAGTGATTCTGTTTTTTTATAATTAGGTTTCCAAGTTTGAATGTCTTTATAGCTTGCTGTTCAGTGTTAGCCAGGTCTCTGTGTCGAAACCTTTACCTTTGATCTGTAATTGTTTACCTTTACAAATTGTGATTTTGATGGAAAGTTGTCTCATTGGCACTCATACCATATCTTCTTACACCTATCTATATCTATTTATTTCTTTTAAAAGCATTTGTGTGTGACAACTGCTTAGGAGGTATTTCCCTGCCTTGCCAAGTAAACATTTTCCTCTAATTTTTTTACATCCAATAACAAAGGGAAATAATCCAAATTTACAAAATTACGGGTTAACTCGGCCCAGGATCAACTCGAACCACGACAAGACAAAACAGCACACTCAAAATCATGTCACAAAAAATAAAATGAAAATATAAAATAATACGGAAATACCGACTTACCTACCCTAAATTTTTTTAAAGCATGTAACCTTAACAGACATAATATATATATTTTTTGGCCTAAAAATAAAAAAATGTTTTTTTATAAATTATTTACAAACTAAAAAAACCAAACTTTTTGTCACCTGTCATGCTTGCGTAAAACATATATTCGGTGTGAGCCAAGGCTCCGTGTTGAAGGCCGTACTTTAACCTATAATGGTTTAATTTTTAAATTGTTATTTGGATGGAGAGTTGTCTCATTGGCACTCACACCACATCTTCCTATATCTATGATATTAAAGTTGGGTCTAAAAAAACACACATTGGCGGCAATGGCCTTGTTTATACATGTAAATAAATACAACCATTAAACCATTCCAATGTATCGAGAATTGGTACTTACAGAACATTAGCTATTTCTAGACTATTCTGCAGAATAACAATCCTGAAGATGTTTGAACCAATAGTTTGTGAAGTTAGCGGTCAGTGTAACAAGTTGTCAAGTTGTATTTTGCCAATGTATGAAAGAATTTTTTAATCTGGACTAGCTAGAAGGATAAATTCTGGATTTCTTTGCAAATTGAAAAATCATATTCAGTTTAATATGTTTAAACATTTTCAACAATTGTTTACTGCATGTTGTAGCAGATTATTCATCTTGTACTGTGAAAGCTCATTATTTTTTAGCTCTTACCGAATCTAGGTTATTCTCCTTTTTTCAGTAACCCCCCCCCCCCCCCCCCAATCCTAATTTGTAATAAATTTCCATTGTTTTTGTTTTTTTTAATGTAGTGTTCCCAAGTTCTTGTCAAATACACAACTCAAGACTAAGATTAAAGTTATCCAGTCATGCAGTGTATGCTTTCGTTTATGCCCAGAACGACTTTTTTGTAACTTTAGTTTCTCATATATGAATGCACGTGCGGAGCGTGGGACCTTATTAAACCTGGGTATATATGAAACCTCCAAAGGTTAATAGTTAGTAATTACTTTTGTAATAGGTATGACTAGCTATTGACGAGTAGTGTACGCACATCTTCGGTTGGGCTTCGATGTTTTTTTTAAAGGGGGAGGGTCGATGTTATGGAGTTGAAAACCCGCAAGACACACTGTTAAAGCACTTTTTGCTGCATTCAGTTGGCAAGCTAACTTACTTTCACTAAATTACTCATAATCCTGCTAATAATTAAATAAAATCAACTATAGAATTGTTGTGACCCCTTGGTGAAGCAACAATGGCCGACAAAGATGCTCTGCAGCAGTAGCTATATCACATGATTCAAGCAACCAATGGGACGTACAGCACCAGACTTTTTTGTAATATATGATATGATTGGTTCCTACGTTTTGGTAGGTAAATACTATGCGTAATTTACTTATTTAAACGTTAAAACAGCTCAATTTCCGAATGTATAAAGCATGACAAAATATTTCTGCAGGAAAAAAAGGAGACGATTATGTAAGGTTAAGAACATGGTTGATGTCAAAATAAAGTTTATTGTATAAAGCAAAGTTTAACAAAGGAAATGTTTTGAAGACAAATTTAATAATTGTAAAAAATGAATTTGTAAAATATAGGGTAAAACGTCATTACAAATGTAGAGTAAAAAATGTGATACATCTTTGTTATTACACACTACTTATTTCTGCCTATCTGTGTAATTTGCTTTTACTCAAGTGTTAAGTATTACGTCACAAGAAACCTTATAGAAAAGGACCACAAAAGACACTTTACATACAAATCAATGTAAATGATGAGTAAAAAGTAATTTATGAAAAAAAAAAATCAAATAATTACAGTTTCTGTCTTACGTTTGATACTGAAAAGGTACCTAATTGTGTTAGATAATTGTTATACTGTGTGTTGTAAGATAATGTCTATACTGTGTTCCCAACACAGTATAAAAATGATTCATTTGTTATTAGTATTATAACTCTAAAACCAATATCTGCATAAATATACAAAAAGCTAAGACATTTGATTTGATGTCCTGTTTCGAGCGGACGTGGCTTAAGAGTACATTAATGACAAACGGACGCAAATGATTGGCATACTAGGTTGAACAGACAAAAAGAGGAATGAATATGTTGCAGATGACCGTAAATCTTATTGTAAGTTTAGACTTGTTTTTATTAAATGCACATGCAACTCATTTCTCAGTTTAATCATACATGTACTAACAAAATTTTAAACAGAAGTTAAAATGATCGCATTGACAAATGCCGACTAAACACTATACAGAAAATCAAATAATTCAGCACACGAGGAAAAAATACGTAGCAACTTTAGTACACAATTTCAAATCATGATGGGATTATGGTTACTAAAAATCAATGTAAGTACTCATAAGAGCAATATCTATAAATCTTACTACAATATCAATGAAAAAATCTGGATTAAGATTGTTTTATTGAACAAAAAGTTTCCTAGGATAGACTTTTTTTATATCTAAAAATTAAAACAGCTAAATTTCCGAATGTATAATGGTTGCACTTTGTAAATACTGCATTTTTTCTGTTGGGGAGATATGTAATATTTACAGATAATTTGATTTGTTAATATACTGGTTCCCAGATATGATCCCTATGCTCCATCTCATAGAGACATAACTTGGAACTGGTACCAGTATAAAAAAAAAGTACTATTGCGGTAAAAAAATGAATTCTGAAGCAGGCAAAAGGTTGGGATAGTACAACATGTTTTTATATGTTCAAACTCTAACAAGTTCGGGGCATATACATATTGAAATTGTGCCGCACAGCCCTATATTTTATAACAAAGAAAGTGTTAATAAAGACAAGTTTAATGATTGGAAAAAAATATTTTTGTAAAATATAGGATAAAACGTCATTCCAAGTGTAGAGTAAAACAGGTGATAAATCTTTGTTATTAAACACTACCTATTTCTGCTTATCTGTGTTTGCTTTTACTCAAGTGTTAAGTATTACGTCATAAGAAACCTTATAGAAAAGGACAATAAAAGACATTTTACATAAAATAAATGTCTAAATTAAAAGTATAGATGTACAAAATTGAAAGAAAATGTGGGGCAAAACACGTTTTTTGTGTGTTTATATTTTCCTTTCGCATTTTACTGCAAGAGCTGAAGTACTGATAACTGGACTGACAATGTCCTCTGTCACTATCTCCATGTAATCACAGAGTGATAATTAGAAGTTAATCGGTGCCAATTTTACTGAACCACACGCGACAGTTAATATATCTTCAATTATACCGACGATAAACCTATTGTTAAATTTCAAAATTTAATGCAAACGTACATACGCTGATAAAACAACATCGGACAAAACTATAAAGCCAATTTTGGACTTTCCTATATAAACTGAGTGTTTATGGTTTGTTATGGGGATGAATACATACCTTGTCACGTCCGTACAGTGTTTTTGTTTATTGCTTTACTTTGTATCATTCTGAGTTATTCCCATTTCAACTGACTTTTGTGGTGTGTTTTTTTGATACACTGTTAAATCGTAAGTTGTACCAGGTTAAGGGAATGGCTTGCTGCCAAATAACTACTTGGACGCCACTGCATTGTGTATGTACCTGTTTCAGGTCAGTTGATTATTACTGGGTGGTTTTAGTTTATCATATTCATTTTTCGTTTAATAACTGATCATTCATATGCGTAACAGATAGATACCATTTATAATTACAATATCTTTTTAGTTAGACTCATCTATATTTTTTTTGTTAAACCAAGGACACACTTTGTCTTCCTTATGTTCACAATTCTCTTTTAAAAATGTAAATTCAATGAATTTCTATAGATGTTCCAAATATGAACAGGAGTAATTATGCCGTTGAACGGCGACCTAGTGAAAACGTTAGAATAGACAATAAATAATGTTCAACAATAGATAGATATACTGGATACAATATTTCACGCTCTAAAGCATGTTCAGTCGAGAAAAGCGTTTTTATTATGAAGACGCAATTTTTAGGAAATTTGGTCATTAATGGTCTTTTACTTAGGACTTCCTTCATTTGGCCTTTTTAACTTTTGTCGACACTGATGAGTCTTTTGTAGACAAAACGCGCGTCTGACATAAGTTCACATTTCATCCTTGTATCTATGATGAGTTTATGTTCACATTTCCTCCTAGTATCTATGATGAATTTATGTTCAACGTTTCACACTCAGTCAAGTTTCTTATTTGACTGTTGAATTACAAATTTGTTACTGTCTTATGTTAAGATAAGATTTAATTTTTTTATGCGTTATTACTTATCACTAGATATAACATATCAACTTCATTTACACGGTTGGTTTCATTTGTATATCGGTAAGACCCTTTCATCGAATGTAATCCCTTTACTGTTTTATTTGTATGGCGCGTGTTGCTTAGACTCTACTTTTCTATTACGTTTTTTTGTATTCTTTCGTTTTATTTTCGTTTTTTGACAAGGCACTGTCGTATTGTATCCGACCTACGAGTCTGGTTGTTCCTGTAGTATTTTGAACTGAAAGTTTACAACTTAAAGTGCACTGGAACATGTTAATATGATTCATTTTAAAGAATGTTCGCATTTACTTGTAATCAAAAGTATCGACCCAAAAATGAAATCATACCGTCCTATTTTTACAACGTTCAAAGTCGAATAATACACATTTAGTTTGCTTAAATGTTAGTGCTGATGTAATATGCAAACCACGTAATATAATGTCAATATAATTATCACTTATATACCAACTTAACTATATAAAAGAAAGATACCGTTGCGACAAGCTGACACATAATATCTCATCCCTCAGGCGATTTCCTCATTTAAAATACAGAAAATTGTTTAATTACGTTATAATGTCTATTGTTATTCCGTCGATCAAAAGTATTGGGACATGTTCAAGAAACGAAGGAATATTGGATCAGCACAGTGAATATGACGGATTGTCAGGATCAAAATTGAGCTTTTTTATTCCGAAAAAAGAATATACTAGTGAAATTAACACTGACATTTTAAGGTTCTACAGTGAAACTAAACTAAACAGCCCGAACTACTGCCAATGAATATGATAAAAACCATCACTATGGATGTTGATCGGTCAGCTCCTCATTGTCCACAAAATACAATTTGTAATTGCTGATTATATTTCTCAATCACGTTCTTCTTATGAATATTGAAATAAACTCAACACTGTACAGTCATTATAGACTTTACACTACAAAACGCATTATGGATTGTGGAGTGATAGGTTAGAATACGTTTATGTATTTTGGAGTTTGGTATTTCACAACTTGGCCATGGCCGTGATCATTCTCGACAAAGTAGGATGTTTGCGACTCATCGACTCATCTGTTTACACTAGAGACAGTTGGAGACCATTTGGGCTGTCTCCTGCTTGATCCATTTTTCTTTGAACATCATAATATTTAAAGCTCACCAAGTACCCGTGAGGCTGCAAGCCGACCGTACGATAGCTTTTGGGCCTGTCCAAGACATTTTACATTTCCATTCTCTCACAGAATATATAAAACAGTCGAAAAAACATTGATGTCACTTTAGAATGTTTTTTGTAGTAAATGTATTTTTGTATATGTGATTAAAAACTATTATATGAAATAATGACTGAATATTTATTACTTTTTATGAAATTTTGTCATTCTTAATCTGAGGTATTGTAAATACAACCAATTAGCAGTTAAGTGGGGATAAACACAAATAGTTAAAATAAATGTGTCCCAGATTTAAATGAATAACCAAGTTTTTGTCTTGACTTAAATTTCGATTGGTTCTTTTCTTGTTATTGATGCAGTAGTGTAACAGAGACATGTCCGATAAAATAAGCTAACACTTATATTGTCATGAAGTTTGTTTGTCCCTAATATTTTATTGACTGTGCATTTGCATTCATATATCGCAGATCAAATTTATTTGTTCATAGTGTATTAATTTGCGTTTTTTGATTGAGTTAAGCCTGCCAATTGATATTTTACCGTGTGTTTTTCTATGTTGTGATGTTATGCTATTGTTTCAGAAAAAGGTAGAAGGTTTGGATCCATTAAAACGTAGTAGTTGTCGTTTGTTTATGAAATTTATACGTGTTTTTGGTTTCTCTGTTTTTTTTTATATTGATTAGACCGTTGGTTTTCCCGTTTAATAAGTTTCATACTAGTAATTTTGTGCCCTTTATAGCTGGTTGTTCGGTGTGAGCCGAGGCTCCGTGTTGAAGGTTGTACATTGAACTATAATGGTTTACCTTTTTTTAAATTGTTGTTTGGCTGGAGAGTTGTCTTATTGGCACTCATACCACATCTTCCCATATATATAGGCTCGTTAAACCGCACTAAATAACACCTCTTGATGTAGATTAGTATACATCTGTGTTATATTATATACGAAACCAACAGGCTGTTTGCCAAAGGTTTTAATTTATCAATGATATTAATGAACGATGTAGTATCTTTTAAATATGTAGACTGATTTTGAACTATTGGATATTCGTCGATTATGCATTGGTCGTATAATGATTCAACATACTTCATGACCTGAATTTTCAGTTCAATCTAATTGGCAGTAATCTTTAGTATTTAGTTGCCTTGTGACTTTTTTCAAATTGCGTAGCGCTATTTTTTCGCCCTTAGTAGGATTGTTTTTTTTTACATTTATTTCTATTGGTAGAAAAGACAATTAAAGCTTGGTTAAATCTTTATCATTTTGCAACGTATGGCACGTAGAGGCCGGTTTATATACTGTATTGCTACAACATGGACGAATGTCAGTTTTTCTTGACTGAACATATACCGACAGTTATTTACATGACACGGGTTAGGTTATTCTCATATATTTTATGATAGTGTAACACTAAATCCCTAACGGGAGGGATTGTGCCTAATATTCATTTAATGAATACATAACCTTTCAATCAGTTTAATTGAGGGTTGGAGATGCCATGTCAGTTAACTGTTAGAAATCTATTGTTATTTATGTATTATTTCATTTTATTTATTATCGGTTGTTACATCTTCTGATATCGGACTCGGACTTCTCATGAACTGAATTGTAATTTGCGTATTGTTATGCGTTTACTTTTCTACATTGGCTAGAGGTATAAGGGGAGGTTTGAAATCTCATAATTATTTTTGACCCGACCGCAATTTTGCGCCTGTCCCAAGTCAGGAGCCTCTGACCTTTTTTAGTCTTGTATGATTTTTAATTTTAGTTCACTACATTGTAGACCTGTTGATGGCCTTCGGCTATTGTTTGCACTATGGTCGGGTTGTTGTCGCTTTGACACATTCCCAATTTCCTTTCTCAATTTGATAAGTATAAACTTTTTTTTGCATTTCGTTTTACCTAGTATGCCAATTATTTGCATCCGTTTGGTATACCAGTACTTTTCAGCCACGTAAAGTCGAAATAGGACATACAATCTTTTCTTATTTGTACTGTATATTGATGCAGAAATAGGATTTGAAGTTATAAATCTAATAAAAAGTGAATCATTTTTATACTGTGTAGGTTACACAGTATAAAAACTATCTTATAACACACAGTATACAAATTTTCTAAAAATTCCGGTATCAGTATCTATATCAAAAGTAATACAGAATCTGTCATTGTTTACATTTTTTTTATCAGTCATTGTCGAACAAGTTGATAAGTGATAACTATTATGTTTTTGATATTTTGTTAGCGTTGACATTTAATTAAGTTTCACATCTTTAAAGCCTTGGATCCTTAATAAAATAGAATTAAATTAACACCTATGATTTACTTTTAAATAACATATAATAGTGAAGGTAATTTAATCAAATGTTCAATTCGATCAACTTATTATTTCTACATTTGTCTTAATTTTTTACATTTAACGATTGATTAAATCAAGGATTTAGGTGATACACAAATATATCGTTAAGCTTTTAATCCATGGAGCATTACTTTACTGATCTACGAATCTTATAAATAAATCAAACAGACAAACCAAATTAAAAAAATGAGGGAATCGCATACTGAACAAACGCGATGTGTCGACAAGCTTCTACCTGAGCGTTATTGTATCTCAGTTTGCATGCAAATGAACTAGTGGTGTTGGAGTAATTAAAGTTTAAACTCATAACACCTGACAAAAAAAAGAAGGATGCAAACTGCAAGAAAAAAACTTCTCCATTTGAGCAAGCAAGACTAAGTAAAGCATGCAGATAATCAGAGCTTTAACAAGCATGACATTTGCCATTTGCATAGAACAATCTAAAGAGAACACGTTCACATATTATAAATGAAAAGTTTAATAACAAAAACGTATACGTTAAAAAGAGGCATGTTCATAAAAACTGATCAAATTGAAATTGGACTTTAGCAGCTAGATGAACAAATTGAAAACACCTGTCACATATCTGATTTGGTGCAGGCATTTTCTGAGCAAAATTGTTTGGAAAACCTTGTTTTACAGCTAGCAAAACCTCCTACTTGTATGATAGTTGTTAATATTTATGCTATATTGACAAAACTGGGTAAGTAACATAAAAATAAATAAAACAGAGATACATGATAATGTCTTTGGTGTAACAGTTAATATCGCTCCTGTATTGGCATGAATACATGTATCAATCTTAATGTCATTTTTAAAATTTCCTGTTACAAATCTTTGAATTTTCCGTAAAACTAAGGATTTTCTTATCCCAGGAATAGATTGCCTTAATCATATTTGGCACAACTTTTTGGAATCTTGTCCTCAATGCTCTTCAAATTTAACTTGATTAGCTTTATCACTATTTTGATCTGGGCGTCACTGATGAGTCTTATGTAGACAAAATGCGCGTCTGGCGTATTAAATTATAATCCTGGTACCTTTGAGAACTATCTACACCACTTGGTCGATGCCAATGCTGGTCAAAGTTTCGTCCCCGATTGTATTGCCAAATGTGTAGTCAGCACTTCGCTGTTGACATGAATTCATGTCTCTATTTTAATGTCATTTTTTTAATTTCCTGTTACAAATCTTTAACTTTTCGTAATACTAAGGATTTTCGTATCCCAGGAATAGATTACCTTAGCCGTAGTTGGCACAACTGTTTGGCATTTTGTCCTCAATGCTCTTGAACAAGTTTGGCTTTATCACTTTTTTATCTGAGCGTCACTGATGAATCTTATGTAGACGAAACGCGTGTCTGGCGTATTAAATTATAATCCTGGTATCTTTAATTTGATAACAAATGCTTCCTTAACTGAGGAACTTAACTATAAATATCATACTGAATTGCTTTAACATCTGTTGAATATTGCAGGATTTACACTTAAAGAACTATTCGAACAGTACTAAAAAGTAAAGAAACGAAAATACCGAACTCCAAGAAAAATTCATATCGGCAAGTCTATTATCATCAAGTGACATAATCAAAGGCTCAAACACGTCAAACGAATGAATAACAACTTAACTTTGTGCATTAGTATGAAAACAAAATGATCTTTCGGGCAAATATTATAACGAATATAATAACTAACCATGATAAAACTACCATATAGTATAGCTTGCATCAATTATTTCTTAAATTCAGGGCAACTTACCGAACTATTAAGCGTAATAATCTGATTCACAGCACATATTCGTTTGTACGTTTTATTTTTCAAAAAGAAATCGGCAACAGTGTTCTTCTAGCTACTTACCGACTTTTTTTTATCATTTTAATGAGACTTACGTTATGAGGAAGCTTCTGCAGTAGGACGAAACGAAACAACCATAATCTTTTAACTTCACAGTCTTCTCGAAAGAGGATATCCTCTCACTGTAAAAATTAAAGTTTGATTACTATGCATACATATCCCATCCATAAGATAAATTTCACATTAGATACAGTTTAGTCTGCCTCATTCCGTGTCTTCGATGAAGAAATTGACAAACTTGTTATTTCAGTTTCCAAATTGTGAGCTTTCTCTTTCTTAGTAGCAATATTTTAGCACCTCATAGTTGAAACGATATTCTATAGTTTGCCTTTCCTGTCAATATTTTCATCGTTTTTTTCTGCTTACAACTTAGTTTGACACCAATAGTTTGAAGTTATGAAGTCAAAATCGTACATTCGAAAGTTCGATCAACATTTGGTTCACAATACAAGAACATCAGTTTACATATGATAATCGAGATGATTGAAGTTAATGGTAATCACAATCCTTACCCTTTTCCATAAATATGACAAACATGACACCGTATTTGTACATGACCATCACATTAGGTGAGAAATGTTGAGCAGAATCTTTAACTCTTCCAAGTCAACCCTAGATTTTTGGGAAAGGGGTTTGTGTTGTTCTTGCTTTTGTTTAAATTGTTGTCGTTTAAACTTTGTTATTTCTTAATCTCAAGGGCTGTACTTGTTTTTTACAACCAGCCCAGTAGTCAGCAGTTCTGTTTTGACATGAATTATCATTGATATTGTAATTTTTATAGATTAAAGGTTAACACAACTCTTGAATTTTTGAAATACTAAGTCTTTTCTACCTGATGAAATATATTACCTAAGCTGTATTTAACACAATATTCATGTAATTATAATTTCGTTGCCTGAATTATAAGATTATTGATATTAATTGTGTATTAGCTAATTAATTGATTTATTCAATCATCAAAAGAGGTACGTTAGAAACCAGAGGGATAGTCAAACTTATAAATCGATAATAAACTGACAATGCCATGGCTAAAAATGAGTTTATTTGATGTCCTATTTCGACCTGACCTGGCTTAAGAGTACATTAATGCCAAACGGACGCAAATGATTGGCATACTAGGTTGAACAGACAAAAAGAGGAATGCGTATGTTGCAGATGACCGTCCGCATGTATCTTAGTAAATCCAGTCTTATTACAAGTGTGGACTTGTTTTTATAAAATGCACATGCAACTCATTTCTCAATTTAATCATACATGTAATAATAAAATTTGATAAACATAAGTCAATATGATCGCATTGACAAATGCCGACAAAACGCTATACAGAAAATCAAATAATTGAGCACAAGAGAAAAAAAAACTTATCGACTTTAGTTTACTTCGAGTTACTAGAATTTAATTGAAGCAAAATTTCAAATCATGGTGTCATAATAATTTCTAAAAATCAATGTTAGACTGAGAAGAGCAATATTTAGAAATCTTACTACAATATCAGTGAAAAAAGAGATTACGTTTATTGAATGAACAATACGTTTCCTAGAATGGTATTTTTATTTTCAAGCTCTATGTGTAATACAATTCGGGGCATATAACTACCGCGAAGCCCTATATTTCATAATCAAGAAAGTGTTAATAAAGATAAGTTTAATGATTGGAACAAATAATTTTTGTTAAAGATAGGGTAAAACGTCATTCCAAATGTAGACAACAGGTGATAAATCTTTGTTATTAAACACTATTTATTTCTGCCTATCTGTGTAGTCTGCTTTTACTCAAGTGTTAAGTATAACGTCATAAGAAACCTTATAGGAAAGGACCATAAAAGTAACTTTACATAAAATAAATGTCAAAAATTAAAAGTATAGATGTACAAAATTGAAAAAAAATGTAGGGCAAAACTTGTTTAAATGTTTCTTTTTTATTTTCTTTGTTTCGCATTTTAATGCAAGAACTGAAGTACTGATTGCTGTACTGACAATTGGGTAGGTCACTCACAGTCTATTGCCATTTAACCCCAGAGTAATAAATCGAACATTGTTGGTGCCAATTTTACTGCACCACACGCGAGTTTTGACAGTTAATGTATATTCAATGATATCGAAGGTAAGAATATTGTAACATTTCAAAACTTTATGCACACGTTCAAACTCTGATAACACAACAAGGGACAAAACTAAAAGCCAATTCTATACTTTCATATATATACTAAGTGTTTATGGTTTGTTATGGGGATGATTACATACCCTGTCACGTTCGTTCAGTGGTTTTTTTTAATTGCCTTACTTTGTATCATTCTGAGTTATTCCCATTTCAACTGACTTTAATGGTGTGTTGTTTTGTTACACTGTTAAATCCTTGTACCAGGTTTAGGAAAGGATCTGCTGCCAAATAACTACTTGGATGCCACTACATTGTGTATGTGCATGTTTTAAGTCAGTTGATTATTATTTAGTGATTTTAGTTTGTTGCTGTTTATCATGTTCGTTTTTCGTTCTTTGATTATACATACATTAGGCGTTTAGTTCTCTCAATTGAATTGTTTGTTTTACATATAGGGAGCATTTATAGCTTACTATGCGGTATGGGTTTTGTACATTTTGGTTGAACTACGATGTTCCATAGTTGGAAATGTCCATGTCATTTGTCTCTTGTTGAGGAGATTTGTCTCATTGGCAATCATACAACATCTTACTCTAACAACAAATTACTCCGATACAGTTGAAGCGTTAAATGACCAAAAAGACCTATAATGTTAGCAACGTTAAAGTAAGATTATTTTCGTTTAACTGCTCTTTGTTGTGTTATTTTTATCTTGGAAGAAGGAAAAGATATGCGTCAATCGAAAATAAATTCCGGATAAAACCGAAATTCAAATCCACACTAATATGAAAATAGGCCATACATTATCAAATAATCATACAGATACTTAACAGTTAGATAGCATTTATAATACCAATATCTTTTTAGTTAGACTCATCTATTTTCTTTGCCAAACCAAGGACAAAGCTAGTCTTCCCTAAGTACATAAATCTCTTTTAAAAATGAAAATTCAATGAATTTCTCTAGATGTTCAAAATATGAGAAGGAGTAATTATGCCGTTGAACGGCGACCTAGTGCAAACGTTAAAAAAGACAATAAAAAGTGTTCAACAATAGATAGATATACTGGATACAATATTTCTTGCTTTTAAACATGTTCAGTCGAGAAAAGTGTTTTTATTATAGAGACGCAACTTTTAGGAAATTTGCTCCTTAATGCTCTCCAACTTCGTACTTTTTTGGCCTTTTTAACTTCTTTGGATTTCTAGCGTCACTGATGAGTCGTTTTTAGACAAAACGCGCGTCTGGCGTAAGTTCACATTTCATCCTAGTATCTATGACGAGTTTATTTTAACATTTCATCCTAGTATCTATGATGAGTTAATGTTCAACGTTTCACACTCATTGAAGTTTCTTATTTGACTGTTGCTTTACAAATTTGTTACTGTCTTATGTTAAGATAAGATTTAATTTTTATGCGTTATAACTTATCATTAGATATAACATATCAAATTCATTTACACGGTGGGTTTCACATGTATATCGGTTAGATCCTTTGCAGCGAATGAAATTCCTTTAGTGTTTCATTTGTAAGGCGCGTGTTGCTAAGACTCTAGTTTTCTTTTAAGGTTTTTTATTTACTTTCGTTTTATTTTCGTTTTTTGACATGGCACTGTCATTTTGTATCCGACCTATGAGTTTGATTGTTCCTGTATTTTGTACTGAAAGTTTACAACTTAAAGTGTTCTCTATATCTCATTCCTCAGACAATTTCTTCATTTAAAATACAGAAAGTTGTTTAATTACGATATGATGTCTATTGTTATTCTGCTATCAAAAGTTTTGAATCATGTTCAAGAAACGAAGGAATATTGGATCAGCACAGTGAATATGACGGATTGTCAGAATCAAAATTGAGCTTTTTCATTCCGAAAAAAGAATATACTAGTGAAATTAACATTGACATTTTGAGGTTCTACAGTGGAACCAAACTTAAGAGCCCGAACTACTTCCAATGAATATAAAAACCAAGCTGAACGGATGTTCTTTGGTCAGCTCCTCATTGTCAACAAAATACAATTTGTAATTGCTGATTATATTTCTCAATCACGTTCTTCTTATGAGTATTGAAATAAACTGTACAGTCATTATAGACGAATCTGCATCAATATACACTACAAAACGCAATTTGAATTGTGGAGTGATATGTTAGATGACGTTTATGTATTTGAGAGTTTGGTATTTCACAGCCTGCACATGGCCATGATCTTTCTCGTCGTAATCGGAAGTATACTGCTTCCGACTCATGACTCATTTATTTACACAAGAGCCGGTTGGAGACCATTTGGATTGTCTCCTGCTTGATCCTTTTTTCTTTGAACAACATAACAGTTAAAGCTCATCAAGTACTCGCGAGGCTTGCGATAGCTGTTGGACCTGTCCAAGAACTTTTACATTTCCAATCTTCCACAGAATATATAGAACATATATAAAATATATAAAACTGACTGAATATTTCTTACTTTTTATGAAATTTTGTCATTCTTAATCTGAAGTATTGTAAATACAACCAATTAGCAGTTAAATTGGAATAAACACATATAGACTAAAATGATGTGTCGCAGATTAAATGAATACCAAAGTTTTTGTCTTGACTTACATTTCGTTTGGTTCTTTTCTTGTTATTGATGCAGTAGTGTAACAGAGACATGTCCGATAAAATAAGCTAACACTTATATTGTCATGAAGTTTGTTTGTCCCTAATATTTTATTAACTGTGGATTTGCATTCAGATATCTTAGATCAAATTTATTTGTTCATAGTGTACTAATTTACGTTTTGTGATTGAGTTAAGCCTGCCAATTGATATTTTACCGTGTGTTTGCTATGTTGTGATGTTATGCTATTGTTTCAGAAAAAATGTAGAAGGTTTGGATCCATTAAAACGTTTAATCCCGCTGCAAATGTTTGCACCTGTCCAGAGTCAGGAATCTGATGTACAGTAGTTGTCGTTTGTTTATGTAATTTATACATGTTTATCATTTCTCGTTTTTTATATAGATTAGACCGTTGGTTTTCCCGTTTAATTGGTTTCACACTAGTAATTTTGGGCCCTTTATAGCTTATTGTTCGGTGTGAGCCAAGGCTCCGTGTGAAGGCCGTACATTGATTTATAATGGTTTACCTTTTTTCAAATTGTTGTTTGGCTGGAGAGTTGTCTTATTGGCACTCACACCACATCTTCCTATATCTATAGGCTGGTTCAACCGCACTAAATAACACTTCTTGATGTAGATTAGTAAACATCTGTGTTATATTATACGAAACCAAGAGGCTGTTTGCCAAAGGTTTTTATTTCTCAATGATATAAATGAACGATGTAGTATCTTTTATATATGTAGACTGATTTTGAACTATTGGTATAAGAAAATAGTCAACGTAATGACATATAAGCAAGGTTACATAACCATACTGTGATAAAATTGGTCTGTCAGGTAGAGTTATATTTAATTCATTTAATCCAGCATGTTGTATTTGTTTAAACGTCTCTGTTTCAGGACGGTGATTTGTTTTGGAGAATATAAATTCTCCCTAATCGTGTTTCTTTTAATTTTTAACCATTTGATTAAGATTCAAATGATATTTCGTCGATTATGCCTTGGTCGTATAATGATCTAACATACTCAATGACCTGGATTGTCAAATCAATCTAATTGGCCGTAATGTTGAGTATTTAGTCGCCTTGTGACTTTTTTCAAGCCCTTAGTAAGATTGTTTTTTTTACATTTATTTCTATTGGTAGAAAAGACAATTCCAGCTTGGTTAGATCTATACTGTAAATTCAGATATTATTGCGAGGTTTTTATTATTGCGAAAAATGCAACAGAGTTGTAAACGCAATAATTTAAACTCAAATTTTGAAATATTTTATTTGAATTAAACAGGATTTTCTCAAAATCGTAAAAATTAAAATCGCATTTAAGTCTAAACTGACAAAATCGCAATAATCGTGATAATTTCTGAATTTACAAAAATATATAAGTATAATTTTCCAACGTAGGGCACGTAGAGGCCGGTTCATATCTTGTATTGCTAAGAAATGGATGAAGGTCATTTTTATCTTAACTGAACATATTCCGACAGTTATTGGCATGACACGGGTTTTGTTCTTCTCATATATTTTATGATAGTATATCACTAAACATCTAACGGGAAGGATTGTGCCTGATATTCATCTGATCAATCAGTTTAATCGAGGTCTCGATCTGGCATGTGTTTATTATCGTTTGTTACATCTTCTGACATTGGACTCGGACTTCTCTTGAACTGAATTGTAATGTGCGTATTGTTATGCGTTTACTTTTCTACATTGGCTAGAGGTATAGGGGAGGTTTGGAATCTCATAAACATTTTTGACCCCACTGCAATTTTGGGCCTGTCCCAAGTCAGGAGCCTCTGACCATTGTCTTGTATGATTTTTGATTAAAGTTTCTTGTGTATAATTCGCAGTTAAATATGACGTCCATTATCACTGTACCAGTATACATGATTTTTAAGGGGCCAGCTGAGAGACGCCTAGGGGTTCTGGATTTTCTCGTTACAATGTAGACCCATTGATTACCTTCGGCTGTTGTTTGCTCTATGGTCGGGTTGTTGTTGCTTAAACACATTTCCCTTTTCCTTTCTCAATTTTATCGTAGTTTCCTAACAAATTCTTTGTAGTCTTTAAGTATAAAAAAATGTTTGCATCTTTTTTTACCTACTATGCCAATTATTTGCGTCCGTTTGGCATAACAGTACTTTGCAGCCACGTAAAGTCGAAATAGGACATGCATTTTTTTCTTATTTGTACTGTATATTAATGCAGAAATAGGGTTTGAAGTTATAAATCTAATAAAAAGTGAATCATTTTTATACTGTGTAGGTTACACAGTATAAAAATTATCTTATAACACACAGTATACAAATTTTCTAAAATTCCGGTATCAGTATCTATATCAAAAGTAATACAGAATCTGTCATTGTTTACATTTTTTTTAATTAGTCATTGTCGAACAAGTTGATATGTGATAACTATTATGTTTTTGATATTTTGTTAGCGTTGACATTTAATTAAGTTTCACATCTTTAAAGCCTTGGATCCTTAATAAAATAGAATTAAATTAACACCTATGATTTACTTTAAAATAACATATAATAGTGAAGGTAATTTAATTAAATGTTCAATTCGATCAACTTATTATTTCTACATTTGTCTTCATTTTTAGCTCACCTGGGCCGAAGGGCCAAGTGAGCTTTTCTCATCATTTGGCGTCCGTCGTCCGTCGTCGTCCGTCGTCGTTAACTTTTACAAAAATCTTCTCCTCTGAAACTACTTGGCCAAATTAATCCAAACTTGGCCACAATCATCTTTGGGGTATCTAGTTTAAAAAATGTGTTGCGTGACCTGGTAAACCAACCAAGATGGCCGCCACGGCTAAAAATAGAACAAAGGGGTAAAATGCAGTTTTTGGCTTATAACTCAAAAACCAAAGCATTTTGAGGAAATCTGACATTGATAAAAATGTTTATCAGGTCAAGATCTATTTGCACTGAAATTTTCAGATCAATTGGTCAATCGGTTGTTGGGTTGCTGCCCCTGAATTGGTAATTTTGAAGAAATTTTGCTGTTTTTTGTTATTATCTTGAATATTATTATAGTTAGAGATAAACTGTAAACAGCAATAATGTTCAGCAAAGTAAGATCTACAAATAAGTTAACATGACCAAAATGGTCAGTTGACCTGTGTAGGAGTTATTGCCCTTTATAGTCAATTTTTAACCATTTTTCGTTAATTAAAGTAATCTTTTACAAAAATCTTCTCCTCTGAAACTACTTGGCCAAATTAATCCAAACTTGGCCACAATCATCTTTGGGGTATGTAGTTTAAAAAATGTGTTGCGTGACCTGGTAAACCAACCAAGATGGCCGCCACGGCTAAAAATAGAACAAAGGGGTAAAATGCAGTTTTTGGCTTATAACTCAAAAACCAAAGCATTTTGAGGAAATCTGACATGGATAAAAATGTTTATCAGGTCAAGATCTATTTGCACTGAAATTTTCAGATCAATTGGTCAATCGGTTGTTGGGTTGCTGCCCCTGAATTGGTAATTTTGAAGAAATTTTGCTGTTTTTTGTTATTATCTTGAATATTATTATAGTTAGAGATAAACTGTAAACAGCAATAATGTTCAGCAAAGTAAGATCTACAAATAAGTTAACATGACCAAAATGGTCAGTTGACCCGTGTAGGAGTTATTGCCCTTTATAGTCAATTTTTAACCATTTTTCGTTAATTAAAGTAATCTTTTACAAAAATCTTCTCCTCTGAAACTACTTGGCCAAATTAATCCAAACTTGGCCACAATCATCTTTGGGGTATCTAGTTTAAAAAATGTGTTGCGTGACCTGGTAAACCAACCAAGATGGCCGCCACGGCTAAAAATAGAACAAAGGGGTAAAATGCAGTTTTTGGCTTATAACTCAAAAACCAAAGCATTTTGAGGAAATCTGACATGGATAAAAATGTTTATCAGGTCAAGAACTATCTGCCCTGGAATTTTCAGATGAATCGGTCAATCGGTTGTTGGGTTGCTGCCCCTGAATTGGTAATTTTGAGGAAATTTTGCTGTTTTTGGTTACTATCTTGAATATTATTATAGATAGAGATAAATTGTAAACAGCAATAATGTTCAGCAAAAAAAGATCTACAAATAAGTCAACATGACCAAAATGGTCAGTTGACCCCTATAGGAGTTATTGCCCTTTATAGTCAATCTTTAACCATTTTTCATAAATCTAAGTAATCTTTTACAAAATCTCCACTGAAACTACTAGGCCACAATCATCTTTGGGGTATCTAGTTTGAAAAATGTGTCCGATGACCTGGCCATTCAACCAAGATGGCCGCCACGGCTAAAAATAGAACATAGGGGTAAAATGCAGTTTTTTGCTCATAACTATGAAACCAAAGCATCTAGAGCAAATCTGACAAGAAGTTAAATTGTTAATCAAGTCAATATCTATCTGCCCTGAATTTTTCAGATGAATTGGACAACTGGTTGTTGGGTTGCTGCCCTCCAATTGGTAATTTTTAAAGAAATTTTGCCGTTTTTGGTTATCTTGAATACTATTATAGATAGCGAGAAACTGTAAACAGCAATAATGTTCAGCAAAGTAAGATCTACAAATAAGTCAACATGACCTAAAGGGCCAATTGACCCCTTAAGGAGTTATTGCCCTTTATAGTCAATTTTTAACAATTTTCATTAATTTGGTAAATTTATGTAAATTTTTACCAAATATAGTTCTCTGTTACTAATGGGCAAAGTTCATGATAGATATAATTGTAAGAAGCAAAATCGTTCAGTAAAGTAAGAACTTCAAACACATCACCATCACCAAAATACAATTTTGTCATGAATCCATTTGTGTCCTTTGTTTAATATGCACATAGACCAAGGTGAGCGACACAGGCTCTTTAGAGCCTCTAGTTTACATTTAACGATTGATTAAATCAAGGATTTGGCTGATACACAAATATATCGTTAAGCTTTTAATCCATCCAGCATTACTTTACTGATCTACGAATCTCATAAATAAATCAAACAGACGAACAAAATTACAAAAATAAAAAATCGCATGAACTGAACAAAACGAGAGAACGTGCGAGACGTCGCCAAGCTTCTACCTCAGCGTTATCGTATCTAAGTTGGTATGCAAATGAACTTCTGGTATTGAGGTAATTAAAATTTAAACTCATAACACCTGACATAAAAAAGAAGGATGCAAATTGCAAGAAAACGATTTTTCAATTTTAGCAAGCGAGATTAGGTAATCCGAGCTTTAACAAGCATGACATATACCATTTGCATAGAACGATCTAAAATAAACACGTTCACATATTATAAATGAAAATTTTAATAAGAAAAAGAACGTATACGTACTCTAAGATGAATTCAAAAAGAGGCATGTTCAGAAAAACTGACAATATTGAAAATGAACTTTAACAGCTAGATGAACTAATTGAAAAAAACTATCATATTTCTGACTTGGTGCAGGCATTTTCCGAGCAAAAGATTTTGGAAAACCTTTTACAGCTAGCGAAACCTCCTTCTTGTATGACAGTTGTTAATATTTATGCTATATTGACAAAATTGGGTTAGTAACCCCAAAAGAAACGACACAGTGATACATGATCATGTCTTTGGTGTAACAGTTGAGGCAGTACCGCTTCGGTGTTGACACAAATACATGAATCAATTTTAATGTCATTTTTAAATTTCCTGTTACAAATCTTTGAATTTTCGTAAAACTAAGGATTTTCGTACCCCAGGAATAGATTACCTTAGCCAAATTTTTAGAATTGTGTCCCCAATGCTCTTCAACTTTGAACATGTTTGACTTTATCACTATTTTGATCTGAGCGTCACTGATGAGTCTTATGTAGACGACACGCGCGTCGGGCGTATTAACTTATAATCCTGGTATCTTTGATAATAAGTGTTACCTTAACTGAGGAACTTAACTATAAATATCATACTGATAAAATTGAGAATGGAAATGGGGAATGTGTCAAAGAGACAAGATCCCGACCATAGAAAAAAACAACAGCAGAAGGTCACCTACAGGTCTTCAATGTAGCGAGAAATTCCCGCACCCGGAGGCGTCCTTTAGCTGGCCCCTACACAAATACATACTAGTTCAGTGAAAATGAACGTCATACTAATTTCCAAATTGTACACAAGAAACTAAAATTAAAATAATACAAGACTAACAAAGGCCAGAGGCTCCTGACTTGGGACAGGCGCAAAAATACGGCGGGGTTAAACATGTTTGTGAGATCTCAACCCTCCCCCTATACCTCTAACCAATGTAGACAAGTAAACGCATAACAATACGCACATTAAACTTCAGTTCAAGAGGAGTCCAAGTCTGATGTCAGAAGATGTAACCAAAGAAAATAAACAAAATGACAATAATACATAGACTACTAGCAGTTAACTGACATGCCAGCTCCAGACTTCAATTATACTGACTGAAAGATTATGATTTCATCATATGAACATCAGGCACAATCCTTCCCGTTAGGGGTTAAGTGTTTTACCATCATAACATATATGAGAAGAACATAACCCGTGTCATGCCAGTGTCAGTTCCGATGCAAAGACCTTATCAGTGACTCAATATTAACCCCAAAATATGCAATCTTTAATGACTTGACAACAGTATCGTAATTATATCCCTGTTTAATAAGTTTATTCAAAGGTTTTGTTAGTTTCTGAGTTGAATACTTACACCTTTGTGCTTTATAAAGAATATTTTCATAAAAAAAATTGGATGTGAAATACCTGAAGTCTGCATGTTGAGCTATGTTTACGAATGATGTCCTTATACCGATGATAAAATTTAGTAAATGTTTTGACTAGTTTGTGATATCGAAAACCCTAGTGTAATAATTTTTCAGTAATACATAAATTTCACTCGTTAAAATCTAAAACATTGTTACTTACACGAGCGAATCGTACAAGTTGAGATATATAATCACCGTAAGATGGTGACAAGGGAACGTCACCATCTAAAAATGGATAATTAATAATTATTATGAAAACAAAATGATCGTTCTGGCAAAAATAATAACGAATATAATGCCTAACCATGATTAAACTACAATATAGTATAGCTTGCATCAATTATGTCTTAAATTCAAGACAACTGACCAAACTATTAAGCGTAATAACCTGATTCACGGCATATTTTCGTTTGTATGTTTTGTTTTTCAAAAATCAAATGACAACAGTTATCTTCTAGCTACTTACCGACTTGTTTGTACCATGTTAATGAGGCATACGTTCTGAGGAAGCTTCTGCAGTAGGACAAAACGAAACAACCATACTCTTTAAACTTCACAGTCTGCTCTAAAGAGGATATTTTCTCACGGTAAAAAATAAAGTTTGATTACTATTCATACATATCCCATCCATAAGATAAATTTCACATCAGATACAGTTTAGTCTGCCTCATTCCGTGACTTCGATGAAAAATTGACAAAATTGTTATTTCAGTTTCCAAATTGTGAGCTTTCTCTTACTTAGTAGCAATATTTTAGCACGTCACAGTTGAAACGATATTCTATAGTTTACCTTTCCTGTCAATATTTTCTCCGTTTTTTGTCTGCATATAACTTAGCTTGACGCCAATAGTTTGAAGTTATTAAGTCAAAATCATACATTCGAAAGTTTGATCAACATTTGGTTGACAATAGAAGAACATCAGTTTACATATAATGATCGAGATGATCGAAGTAAGTGGTGATCACAATCCTTCCCCTTATCCATAAATATGAGAAAAATGACACTGGATTTGTACATGAGCATCACAATAGGTGAGCAATGTTGAGCAGAATATTTTACTCTTCCAAGTAAACACTAGATTTTGGGGCAAGGGGGTTGTGTTGTTCTTGCTTTTATTTAAATTGTTGTCGTTTGAACTTTGTTATTTCTCAATCTCAAGGGCTGTACTTTTTTTTACAGTGGTAACAATCTTGTCTATATAATGACATAAAAATCATGTTTCACTTTCCCCGGGGGTATCACCAGCTCAGTAGTCATCAGTTCTGTTTTGACATGAATTATCATTGATATTGTCATTTCTATAAATTAACTGGTAACAAAACTTTTGAATTTTTGAAATACTAAGTCTTTTCTACCTAAGGAATATATTACGTATCTGTATTGAACAAAATATTCATGTAATTATAATTTCGTTGCCTGAATTTTAAGATTATTGATATAAATTGTGTATTAGATAATTCATTGATTTATTCAATCAGTAAAAGAGGGACGAAAGATACCAGAGGGACAGTCAAACTTATAAATTGATAATAAACTGACAATGCAATGGCTAAACATTATTTTATTTGATGTCATATTTCGATCTGACCTGGCTTAAGAGTACATTAATGCCAAACGGACGCAAATGATTGACATACTAGGTTGAACAGACAAAAGAGTAATGAGTATGTTGAATTTGAGGAATTTGAGGAATTTGATGAGACTGTCATTAAAGTGAGAGGGTTAGTGCCATAGAACCAGGTTTAATCCACCATTTTCTACATTTGAAAATTCCTGTTTCAAGTCAGGAATATGACAGTGCTTGTCCATTCGTTTTTGATGCGTTTTGTTATTTGAAATGCCATTTGATTATGGACTTTCCGAATTGATTTTCCTCTAAGTTCAGTATTTTTGTGATTTTACTTTTTTGCAGATGATTATATGCATATATCTTAGTCTTATTACAAGTGTGGACTTGTTTTTATTAAATGCACATGCAACTCATTTTTCAATTTAATCATACATGTAATAATAAAATTTGATTTAATATGATCGCATTGACAAATGCCGACAAAACACTATACAGAAAATCAAATAATTGAGCACACGATTAAGTATAACGTTATAAGAAACCTTATAGGAAAGGACCACAAAAGACACTTTACATACAAATAAATGTCAAAAATTAAAAGTATAGATGTACAAAATTGAAAAAAAATGTTTGGCAAAACTTGTTTAATAAAATTAACGGTACCAATTTTCTTGAACCAGATGTGCATTTCGACAATACATGTCTCTTCAGTGATGCTCGTTGCCAAAATATTTGAAATCCAAAGCTTATATAAAAGATGAAGAGCTATAATCCAAAAGTTCCAAAAAGTATAGCCAAATCCGTAAAAGGAATCAGAGCTTTGCAAGAGGGAGATACATTCCTTAATTTATAATAATTTCTAACATTTTGTAACAGCAAATTTTAATAACACAAAAAAATCCGTATTTTCATGCCAGTAACATAGTACTGGCTAATGGGCTAGTGATACCCTCGGGAACTAATAGTCCACCGGTTTAAATTTTCTTGTTAATTTTCTTTGTTTCGCATTTTAATTCAAGAACTGAAGTATTGACTGCTGGCCTGATTAAGGGGATGATCACTTACAGTCTATCGCCATGTAATCCCAGAGTTATAATTAGAACATTAACGGTGCCAATTTTACTGCATCACACGCGAATTTTGACAGTTAAAATATTTTCAATGATACCGAAGGTAAACATATTGTAAACTTTCAAGTACATTTTAGTAGAACTACGATATCCCATATTTGGAACGGTCCATGTCAATTGTCTCTTCAGGAGAGTTGTCTCATTGGCAATCATACCACTTCTTCTTACTTTGTTATATCTACGATGACACAAAAGTGATAACCACGAGAAGAGTCATCGATCAAAAGTGGCATCGTTTAAGTTGTTGTAAATTACTCCGATACAGTTGAAGCATTATATGACAAAAAAAGACCTATAATGTTAGCAATGTCAAATTAGGGTTAATTCCGTTTAATTGCTCTTTGTTGTGTTATTTTGTTCATGGAGGAAGGAAGAAAGATGCGTCAATCGAAAATAAATTCCGGATAAATCCTAAATTCAATTCCACATTTATATGACAATAGGCCATAAGTTATCAAATAATCATACAGATACTTAACAGTTAGATAGCATTTATAATACCAATATCTTTTCAGTTAGACTAATCTATTTTCTTTTCCAAACCAAGGACAAACTTAATCTTCCCTAAGTACATAATTCTCTTTTGAAAATGAAAATTCAATGAATTTCTCTAGATGTTCAAAATATGAGCAAGAGTAATTATGCCGTTGAACGGCGACCTAGTGCAAACGTTAAAAAAGACAATAAAAAGTGTTCAACAATAGATAGATATACTGGATACAATATTTCACGCTTTAAAGCATGTTCAGTCGAGAAAAGTGTTTTTATTATAGAGACGCAACTTTTAGGAAATTTTCTCCTTAATGCTCTCCAACTATGTACTTTATTTGGCCTTTTTAACATTTTTGGATTTGAGCGTCACTGATGAGTCGTTTTTAGACAAAACGCACGTCTGGCTTTAGTTCACATTTCATCCTAGTATCTATGACGAGTTTATGTTAACATTTCATCCTAGTATCTATGATGAGTTAATGTTCAACGTTTCACACTCATTGAAGTTTCTTATTTGACTGTTGCTTTACAAATTTGTTACTGTCTTATGTAAAGATAAGATTTAATTTTTATGCGTTATAACTTATCATTAGATATAACATATCAACTTCATTTACACGGTGGGTTTCACATGTATATCGGTTAGATCCTTTGCAGCGAATGAAATTCCTTTAGTGTAAGGCGCGTGTTGCTAAGACTCTTGTTTTCTTTTAAGGTTTTTTGTTTACTTTCGTTTTATTTTCGTTTTTTGACATGGCACTGTCATTTTGTATCCGACCTATTAGTTTGATTGTTCCTGTATTTTGAACTGAAAGTTTACAACTTAAAGTGTTCTCTATATCTCATTCCTCAGACAATTTCTTCATTTAAAATACAGAAAGTTGTTTAATTACGATATGATGTCTATTGTTATTCTGCTATCAAAAGTTTTGAATCATGTTCAAGAAACGAAGGAATATTGGATCAGCACAGTGAATATGGCCTTTTTAACTTCTTTGGATTTTTAGCGTCACTGATGAGTCGTTTTTAGACAAAACGCGCGTCTGGCGTAAGTTCACATTTCATCCTAGTATCTATGACCAGTTTATGTTAACATTTCATCCTAGTATCTATGATGAGTTAATGTTCAACGTTTCACACTCATTGAAGTTTCTTATTTGACTGTTGCTTTACAAATTTGTTACTGTCTTATGTTAAGATAAGATTTAATTTTTATGCGTTATAACTTATCATTAGATATAACATATCAACTTCATTTACACGGTGGGTTTCACATGTATATCGGTTAGATCCTTTGCAGCGAATGAAATTCCTTTAGTGTAAGGCGCGTGTTGCTAAGACTCTAGTTTTCTTTTAAGGTTTTTTGTTTACTTTCGTTTTATTTTCGTTTTTTGACATGGCACTGTCATTTTGTATCCGACCTATTAGTTTGATTGTTCCTGTATTTTGAACTGAAAGTTTACAACTTAAAGTGTTCTCTATATCTCATTCCTCAGACAATTTCTTCATTTAAAATACAGAAAGTTGTTTAATTACGATATGATGTCTATTGTTATTCTGCTATCAAAAGTTTTGAAACATGTTCAAGAAACGAAGGAATATTGGATCAGCACAGTGAATATGACGGATTGTCAGAATCAAAATTGAGCTTTTTCATTCCGAAAAAAGAATATACTAGTGAAATTAACATTGACATTTTGAGGTTCTACAGTGGAACCAAACTTAAGAGCCCGAACTATTTCCAATGAATATAAAAACCAAGCTGAACGGATGTTCTTTGGTCAGCTCCTCATTGTCAACAACATACAATTTGTAATTGCTGATTATATTTCTCAATCACGTTCTTCTTATGAGTATTGAAATAAACTGAACACTGTACAGTCATTATAGACGAATCTGCATCAATATACACTACAAAACGCAATTTGAATTGTGGAGTGATATGTTAGATGACGTTTATGTATTTGAGAGTTTGGTATTTCACAGCCTGCACATGGCCATGATCTTTCTCGTCGTAATCGGAAGTAGACTGCTTCCGACTCATGACTCATTTATTTACACAAGAGCCGGTTGGAGACCATTTGGGTTGTCTCCTGCTTGATCCTTTTTTCTTTGAACAACATAATAGTTAAAGCTCATCAAGTACTCGCGAGGCTTGCGATAGCTGTTGGACCTGTCCAAGAACTTTTACATTTCCAATCTTCCACAGAATATATAGAACATATATAAAATATATAAAACTGACTGAATATTTCTTACTTTTTATGAAATTTTGTCATTCTTAATCTGAAGTATTGTAAATACAACCAATTATCAGTTAAATTGGAATAAACACATATAGACTAAAATGATGTGTCGCAGATTAAATGAATACCAAAGTTTTTGTCTTGACTTACATTTCGTTTGGTCCTTTTCTTGTTATTGATGCAGTAGTGTAACAGAGACATGTCCGATAAAATAAGCTAACACTTATATTGTCATGAAGTTTGTTTGTCCCTAATATTTTATTAACTGTGGATTTGCATTCAGATATCGCAGATCAAATTTATTTGTTCATAGTGTACTAATTTACGTTTTTTGATTGAGTTAAGTCTGCCAATTGATATTTTACCGTGTGTTTGCTATGTTGTGATGTTATGCTATTGTTTCAGCAAAAATGTAGAAGGTTTTGATCCATTAAAACGTTTAATCCCGCTGTAAATGTTTGCACCTGTCCTAAGTCAAGAATCTGATGTACAGTAGTTGTCGTTTGTTTATGTAATTTATACATGTTTCTCATTTCTCGTTTTTTATATAGATTAGACCGTTGGTTTTCCCGTTTAATTGGTTTCACACTAGTAATTTTGGGCCCTTTATAGCTTGTTGTTCGGTGTGAGCCATGGCTCCGTGTGAAGGCCGTACATTGATTTATAATGGTTTACCTTTTTTCAAATTGTTGTTTGGCTGGAGAGTTGTCTTATTGGCACTCACACCACACCACATCTTCCTATATCTATAGGCTCGTTCAACCGTAAGTAAATAGTCAACGTAATGACATATAAGCAAGGTTGCATAACCATACTGTGATAAAATTGGTCTGTCAGGTAGAATTATATTTAATTCATTTAATCCAGCATGTTGTATTTGTTTAGACGTCTCTGTTTCAGGACGGTGAATATTTTGGAGAATATAAATTCTCCCTAATCGTGTTTCTTTTAATTTTTAACCATTTGATAAAAATTCAAATGATATTTCGTCAATAATGCCTTGGTCGTATAATGATCTAACATACTCAATGACCTGGATTGTCAGTTCAATCTAATTGGCAGTAATGTTGAGTATTTAGTCGCCTTGTGACTTTTTCAAATTGCGTAGCGCTATTTTTTCGCCCTTAGTAAGATTGTTTTTTTCACATTTATTTCTATTGGTAGAAAAGACAATTCCAGCTTGGTTAGATCTATACTGTAAATTCAGAAATTATTGCGAGGTTTTTATTATTGCGAAAAATGCAACAGAGTTGTAAACGCAATAATTTTAACTCGAATTTTGAAATATTTTATTTGAATTAAACAGGATTTTCTCAAAATCGTAAAAATTAAAATCGCATTTAAGTCTAAACTGACAAAATCCCAATAATCGTGATAATTTCTGAATTTACAGAAATATATAAGTATACTTTTCCAACGTAGGGCACGTAGAGGCCGGTTCATATCATGTATTGCTAAGAAATGGATGAAGGCTTTTTTTATCTTGACTGAACATATTACGACAGTTATTGGCATGACACGGGTTTTGTTCTTCTCATATATTTTATGATAGTATATCACTTAACATCTAACGGGAGGGATTGTGCCTGATATTCATCTGATCAATCAGTTTAATCGAGGTCTGGATCTGGCATGTGTTTATTATCGTTTGTTACATCTTCTGACATTGGACTCGGACTTCTCTTGAACTTAATTGTAATGTGCGTATTGTTATGCGTTTACTTTTCTACATTGGCTAGAGGTATAGGGGAGGTTTGGAATCTCATAAACATTTTTGACCCCACTGCAATTTTGGGCCTGTCCCAAGTCAGGAGCCTCTGACCATTGTCTTGTATGATTTTTGATTTTAGTTTCTTGTGTATAATTCGCAGTTAAATATGACGTCCATTATCACTGTACCAGTATACATGATTTTTAAGGGGCCAGCTGAGAGACGCCTAGGGGTTCTGGATTTTCTCGTTACAATGTAGACCCATTGATTACCTTCGGCTGTTGTTTGCTCTATGGTCGGGTTGTTGTTGCTAAAACACATTTCCCTTTTCCTTTCTCAATTTTATCGTAGTTTCCTTACAAATTCTTTGTAGTCTTTAAGTATAAAAAATGTTTGCATCTTTTTTTACCTACTATGCCAATTATTTGCGTCCGTTTGGCATAACAGTACTTTGCAGCTAGTAAAGTCGAAATAGGACATACATTTTTTTCTTATTTGTACTGTATATTAATGCAGAAATAGGGTTTGAAGTTATAAATCTAATAAAAAGTGAATCATTTTTATACCAGTATAAAAATTATCTTATAACACACAGTATACAAATTTTCTAAAATTCCGGTATCAGTATCTATATCAAAAGTAATACAGAATCTGTCATTGTTTACATTTTTTTTTATTAGTCATTGTCGAACAAGTTGATAAGTGATAACTATTATGTTTTTGATATTTTGTTAGCGTTGACATTTAATTAAGTTTCACATCTTTAAAGCCTTGGATCCTTAATAAAATAGAAATAAATTAACACCTATGATTTACTTTTAAATAACAAATACTTGTGAAGGTAATTTAATTAAATGTTCAATTCGATCAACTTATTAGTTCTACATTTGTCTTCATTTTTTTACATTTAACGATTGATTAAATCAAGGATTTAGCTGATACACAAATATATTGTTAAGCTTTTAATCCATGCAGCATTACTTTACTGATCTACGAATCTCATAAATAAATCAAACAGACGAACAAAATTAAAAACGAAATGAGGGAATCGCATGAACTGAACAAAACGAGAGAACCCGCGAGACGTCGCCAAGCTTCTACCTCAGCGTTATCGTATGTAAGTTGGAATGCAAATGAACTACTGGTATTGAGGTAATTAAAATTTAAACTCATAACACCTGACATAAAAAAGAAGGATGCAAATTGCAAGAAAACGATTTTTCAATTTTAGCAAGCGAGATTAGGTAATCCGAGCTTTAACAAGCATGACATATACCATTTGCATAGAACGATCTAAAATGAACACGTTCACATATTATAAATGAAAAGTTTAATAAAAAAAAAGAACGTATACGTACTCTAACATGAATTTAAAAAGAGGCATGTTCAGAAAAACTGACAAAATTGAAAATGAACTTTAACAGCTAGATGAACTAATTGAAAAAAAAACTATCATATTTCTGATCATGACTTGGTGCAGGGATTTTCCGAGCAAAAGTTTTTGGAAAACCTTTCACAGCTAGCGAAACCTCCTTCTTGTATGACAGTTGTTAATATCTATGCTATTTTGACAAAATTGGGTAAGTAACCCCAAAAGAAACGACACAGTGATACATGATCATGTCTTTGGTGTAACAGTTGAGTCAGTATCGCTTCGGTGTTGACACAAATACATGAATCAATTTTAATGTCATTTTTAAACTTCCTGTTACAAATCTTTGAATTTTCGTAAAACTAAGGATTTTCGTACCCCAGGAATAGATTACCTTAGCCGAATTTGGCACAAATTTTTAGAATTGTGTCCCCAATGCTCTTCAACTTTGAACATGTTTGACTTTATCACTATTTTGATCTGAGAGTCACTGATGAGTCTTATGTAGACGACGCGCGCGTCGGGCGTATTAATTTATAATCCTGGTATCTTTGATAATAAGTGTTACCTTAACTGAGGAACTTAACTATAAATATCATACTGATAAAATTGAGAATGGAAATGGGGAATGTGTCAAAGAGACAAGACCCCGACCATAGAAAAAAAAACACCAGCAGAAGGTCACCAACAGGTCTTCAATGTAGCGAGAAATTCCCGCACCCGGAGGCGTCCTTTAGCTGCCCCCTACACAAATACATACTAGTTCAGTGATAATGAACGTCATACTAATTTCCAAATTGTACACAAGAAACTAAAATTAAAATAATACAAGACTAACAAAGGCCAGAGGCTCCTGACTTGGGACAGGCGCAAAAATGCGGTGGGGTTAAACATGTTTGTGAGATCTCAACCCTCTCCCTATACCTCTAACCAATGTAGACAAGTAAACGCATAACAATACGCACATTAAACTTCAGTTCAAGAGGAGTCCAAGTCTGATGTCAGAAGATGTAACCAAAGAAAATAAACAAAATGACAACAATACATAGACTACTAGCAGTTGACTGACATGCCAGCTCCAGACTTCAATTATACTGACTGAAAGATTATGATTTCATCATATGAACATCAGGCACAATCCTTCCCGTTAGGGGTTAAGTGTTATACCATCATAACATATATGAGGAGAACATAACCCGTGTCATGCCAACAACTGTTGTTAGAATAAATGTGTTAAGTTCCGATGCATAGACCTTATCAGTGACTCAATATTAACGCCAAAATATGCAATCTTTAATGACTTGACAACAGTATCGTAATCATATCCCTTCTTAATAAGTTTATTCAAAGGTTTTGTTAGTTTCTGAGTTGAATACTGACACCTTTGTGCTTCATAAAGAATATTTTCATAACAAAAAATTGGATGTGAAATACCTGAAGTCTGCATGTGGAGCTATGTTTACGAATGATGTCCTTATACCGATGATAAAATTTAGTAAATGTTTTGACTAGTTTGTGATATCGAAAACCCTGGTGTAGTAATTTTTCAGTAATACATAAATTTCTCTCGTTAAAATCTAAAACATTGTTACTTACACGAGCGAATCATACAAGTTGAGATATATAAACACCGTAAGATGGTGACAAGGGAACGTCACCATCTAAAAATGGATAATTAATAATTATTATGAAAACAAAATGATCGTTCTGGCAAAAATAATAACGAATATAATGCCTAACCATGATTAAACTACAATATAGTATAGCTTGCATCAATTGTGTCTTAAATTCAAGGCAACTGACCAAACTATTAAGCGTAATAACCTGATTCACGGCACATTTTCGTTTGTATGTTTTGTTTTTTCAAAAATCAAATGGCAACAGTTATCTTCTAGCTACTTACCGACTTGTTTGTACCATGTTAATGAGGCCTACGCTATGAGGAAGCTTCTGCAGTAGGACAAAACGAAACAACCATACTCTTTAAACTTCACAGTCTGCTCTAAAGAGGATATCTTCTCACGGTAAAAAATAAAGTTTGATTACTATGCATACATATCCCATCCATAAGATAAATTTCACATCAGATACAGTTTAGTTTGCCATATTCCGTGACTTCGATGAAAAATTGACAAAATTGTTATTTCAGTTTCCAAATTGTGAGCTTTCTCTTACTTAGTAGCAATATTTGAGCACCTCACAGTTGAAACGATATTCTAAAGTTTACCTTTCCTGTCAATATTTTCTTCGTTTTTTGTCTGCTTATAACGTAGCTTGACACCAATAGTTTGAAGTTATTAAGTCAAAATCATACATTCGAAAGTTTGATCAACATTTGGTTGACAATAAAAGAACATCAGTTTACATATAATGATCGAGATGATCGAAGTAAGTGGTGATCACAATCCTTCCCCTTATCCATAAATATTAGAAAAATGACACCGGATTTGTACATGACCATCACATTAGGTGAGGAATGCTGAGCAGAATCTTTTACTCTTCCAAGTAAACACTAGATTTTGGGGCAAGGGGGTTGTGTTGTTCTTGCTTTTGTTTAAATTGTTGTCGTTTGAACTTTGTTATTTCTCAATCTCAAGGGCTGTACTTTTTTTCACAGTGGTAACAATCTTGTCTATATAATGTCATAAAAATCATGTTTCACTTTCCCCGAGGGTATCACCAGCTCAGTAGTCATCAGTTCTGTTTTGACATGAATTATCATTGATATTGTAATTTTTATAAATTAACTGGTAACAAAACTTTTGAATTTTTGAAATACTAAGTCTTTTCTACCTAAGGAAAATATTACCTTATCTGTATTGAACAAAATATTCATGTAATTATAATTTCGTTGCCTGAATTTTAAGATTATTGATATAAATTGTGTATTAGATAATTCATTGATTTATTCAATCAGTAAAAGAGGAACGAAAGATACCAGAGGGACAATCTTATAAATTGATAATAAACTGACAAAGCCATGGCTAAAAATTATTTTATTTGATGTCATATTTCGATCTGACCTGGCTTAAGAGTACATTAATGCCAAACGGACACAAATGATTGACATACTAGGTTGAACAGACAAAAGAGTAATGAGTATGTTGAATTTGAGGAATTTGAGGAATTTGATGAGACTGTCATTAAAGTGAGAGGGTTAGTGCCATAGAACCAGGTTTAATCCACCATTTGAGAATTCCTGTTTCAAGTCAGGAATATGACAGTGCTTGTCCATTCGTTTTTGATGCGTTTTGTTATTTGAAATGCCATTTGATTATGGACTTTCCGAATTGATTTTTCTCTAAGTTCAGTATTTTTGTGATTTTACTTTTTTGCAGATGATTATATGCATATATCTTAGTCTTATTACAAGTGTGGACTTGTTTTTATTAAATGCACATGCAACTCATTTCTCAATTTAATCATACATGTAATAATAAAATTTGATAAACATAAGTTAATATTTCAAATCAAGGTGTCATTATTATTTCTAAAAATCAATGTTAGTACTGAGAAGAGCAATATCTATAAATCTTACTACAATATCAATAACAAAATCAAGATTAGGTTTATTTGAATGAACAATACGTTTCCTAGAATGACATTTTTATTTTCGAGCTCTATGCGTAATACAATTAAAAAAAAATTAAAACAACTCAATTTCCGAATGAATACAGGTTGCACTTTGTAAATACAGCTGTTTTCTGTTTGGGAGATATGTAATATTAACAGATAATTTGATTTGTTAATATACTGGTTCCCAGATATGATCCCTATGTTTCATCTCATAGAAACAGACCTTGGGACTGTTTCCAGTATAAAAAACATACTATTGCGGTGAAAAAAAAATTCTGAAGCAGGCAAAAAATTACAGGTTAGGGTAGTAAAAAATGTTATTATAAGTTCAAACTCTAACAAGTTCGGGGTAAATAAATGCCGCGCAGCCCTTTATTTTATAACCAAGAAAGTGTTAATAGAGATAAGTTTAATGATTGGAAAAAATGATTTTTGTAAAAGATAGGGTAAAACGTCATTCCAAATGTAGAGTAAAACAGGTGATACATCTTTGTTATTAAACACTATTTATTTATGCCTATCTGTGTAGTCTGCTTTTACTCAAGTGTTAAGTATAACGTCATAAGAAACCTTATAGGAAAGGACCACAAAAGACACTTTACATAAAATAAATGTCAAAAATTAAAAGTATAGATGTACAAAATTGAAAAAAAATGTTTGGCAAAACTTCTTTAATAAAATTAACGGTACCAATTTTCTTGAACCAGATGTGCATTTCGACAATACATGTCTCTTCAGTGATGCTCGTTGCCAAAATATTTGAAATCCAAAGCTTATATAAAAGATGAAGAGCTATAATCCAAAAGTTCCAAAAAGTATAGCCAAATCAGTAAAAGGAATCAGAGCTTTGCTTGAGGGAGATACATTCCTTAATTTATAATAATTTCTAACATTTTGTAACAACAAATTTTAATAACACAAAAAAATCCGTATTTTCATGCCAGTAACAAAGTACTGGCTACTGGGCTGGTGATACCCTCGGGAACTAATAGTCCACCGGTTTAAATTTTCTTGTTTATTTTCTTTGTTTCGCATTTTAATTCAAGAACTGAAGTATTGACTGCTGGACTGACTATCGCCATGTAATCCCAGAGTGATAATAAGAACATTAACGGTGCCAATTTTACTGCACCACACGCAAATTTTGACAGTTAAAATATCTTCAATGATACCGAAGGTAAACATATTGTAAACTTTCAAGACTTAATGCAAACGTTCAAACTCTGATAACACAACAGGGGACAAAGCTAAAATCCAATTCTGGACTTTCATATATATATATACTTAGTGTTTATGGTTTGTTATGGGGATGAAAACATACCCTGTCACTTCCGTTCAGTGGTTTTTTTTAATTCCCTTACTTTGTATTATTCTGAGTTATTCCCATTTCAACTAACTTTAATGGTGTCTTGTTTTGTTACCTGTTAAATCGTTGTAGAAGGTTAAAGAAAGGGTTTGTTGCCAAATAACTAATTTGACGCCACTACATTGTGTATGTGCATGTTTCAAGTCAGTTGATTATTATTGTGTGGTTTGAGTTTGTTGCTGTTTATCATGTTAGTTTTTCATTTATTAATTATACATAAATCAGGCGTTTAGTTCTCTCAATTGAATTGTTTGTTTTTCATATAGGGAGCATTTATAGCTTACTATGCGGTATGGGTTTTGTACATTTTGGAAGAACTACGATATCCCATATTTGGAAGTGTCCATGTCAATTGTCTCTTCAGGAGAGTTGTCTCATTGGCAATCATACCACATCTTCTTACTTTGTTATATCTACGATGACACAAAAGTGATAACAACGAGAAGAGTCATCGATCAAAAGTGGCATCGTTCAAGATGTTGTTAATTACTTCGATACAGTTGAAGCGTTATATGACCAAAAAAGACCTATAATGTTAGCAATGTCAAATTAGGGTTAATTCCGTTTAATTGCTCTTTGTTGTGTTATTTTGTTCATGGAAGAAGGAAGGAAGAAAAATGCGTCAATCGAAAATAAATTCCGGATAAAACCTAAATTCAAATCCACTAATATGAAAATAGGCCATAAATTATCAAATAATCATGCAGATGCTTAACAGTTAGATACCATTTATAATTCCAATATCTTTTTAGTTAGACTTATCTATTTTCTTTTACAAACCAAGGACAAACTTAGTCTTCCCTAAGTACATAATTCTCTTTTAAAATGAAAATTCAATGAATTTCTCTAGATGTTCAAAATATGAGAAGGAGTAATTATGCTGTTGAACAGCGACCTAGTGCAAACGTTAAAAAAGACAATAAAAAGTGTTCAACAATAGATAGATATACTGGATACAATATTTCACGCTTTTAAACATGTTCAGTCGAGAAAAGTGTTTTTATTATAGAGACGCAACTTTTAGGAAATTTGCTCCTTAATGCTCTCCAACTTCGTACTTTTTTGGCCTTTTTAACTTCTTTGGATTTTTAGCGTCACTGATGAGTCGTTTTTAGACAAAACGCGCGTCTGGCGTAAGTTCACATTTCATCCTAGTATCTATGACGAGTTTATGTTAACATTTCATCCTAGTATCTATGATGAGTTAATGTTCAACGTTTCATTGAAGTTTCTTATTTGACTGTTGCTTTACAAATTTGTTACTGTCTTATGTTAAGATAAGATTTAATTTTTATGCGTTATAACTTATCATTAGATATAACATATCAAATTCATTTACACGGTGGGTTTCACATGTATATCGGTTAGATCCTTTGCAGCGAATGAAATTCCTTGAGTGTTTCATTTGTAAGGCGCGTGTTGCTAAGACTCTAGTTTTCTTTTAAGGTTTTTTGTTTACTTTCGTTTTATTTTCGTTTTTTGACATGGCACTTTCATTTTGTATCCGACCTATGAGTTTGATTGTTCCTGTATTTTGAACTGAAAGTTTACAACTTAAAGTGTTCTTTATATCTCATTCCTCAGACAATTTCTTCATTTAAAATACAGAAAGTTGTTTAATTACGATATGATGTCTATTGTTATTCTGCTATCAAAAGTTTTGAATCATGTTCAAGAAACGAAGGAATATTGGATCAGCACAGTGAATATGACGGATTTTCAGAATCAAAATTGAGCTTTTTCATCCCGAAAAAAGAATATACTAGTGAAATTAACATTGACATTTTGAGGTTCTACAGTGGAACCAAACTACTTCCAATAAATATAAAAACCAAGCTGAACGGATGTTCTTTGGTCAGCTCCTCATTGTCAACAAAATACAATTTGTAATTGCTGATTATACTTCTCAATCACGTTCTTCTTATGAGTATTGAAATATACTCAACACTGTACAGTCATTATAGACGAATCTGCATCAATATACACTACAAAACGCATTATGAATTGTGGAGTGATATGTTAGATGACGTTTATGTATTTGAGAGTTTGGTATTTCACAGCCTGTACATGGCCATGACCTTTCTCGTCGTAATCGAAAGTAGACTGCTTCCGACTCATCGACTCATTTATTTACACAAGAGCCGGTTGGAGACCATTTGGGTTGTCTCTTGATTGTTCTTTTTTTCTTTGAACAACATAATAGTTAAAGCTCATCAAGTACTCGCGAGGCTTGCGATAGCTGTTGGACCTGTCCAAGAACTTTTACATTTCCAATCTTCCACAGAATATATAGAACATATATAAAATATATAAAACTTACTGAATATTTCTTACTTTTTATGAAATTTTGTCATTCTTAATCTGAAGTATTGCAAATACAACCAATTAGCAGTTAAATTGGAATAAACACATATAGACTAAAATGATGTGTCGCAATTTAAATGAATACCAAAGTTTTTGTCTTGACTTACATTTCGTTTGGTTCTTTTCTTGTTACTGATGCAGTAGTGTAACAGAGACATGTCCGATAAAATAAGCTAACACTTATATTGTCATGAAGTTTGTTTGTCCCTAATATTTTATTAACTGTGGATTTGCATTCAGATATCGCAGATCAAATTTATTTGTTCATAGTGTATAAATTTACGTTTTTTGATTGAGTTAAGCCTGCAAATTGATATTTTACCTTGTGTATTCTATGTTGTGATGTTATGCTATTGTTTCAGAAAAAATGTAGAAGGTTTTGATCCATTTAAACGTTTAATCCCGATGTCCTAAGTCAGGAATCTGATGTACAGTAGTTGTCGTTTGTTTATGTAATTTATACATGTTTCTCATTTCTCGTTTTTTATATAGATTAGACCGTTGGTTTTCCCGTTTAATTGGTTTCACACTAGTAATTTGGGGCCCTTTATAGCTTGTTGTTCGGTGTGAGCCATGGCTCCGTGTGAAGGCCGTACATTGATTTATAATGGTTTACCTTTTTTCAAATTGTTGTTTGGCTGGAGAGTTGTCTTATTGGCACTCACACCACATCTTCCTATATCTATAGGCTGGTTCAACCGCACTAAATAACACTTCTTTATGTAGATTAGTAAACATCTGTGTTATATTATACGAAACCAAGAGGCTGTTTGCCAAAGGTTTTTATTTCTCAATGATATAAATGAACGATGTAGTATCTTTTATATATGTAGACTGATTTTGAACTATTGGTATAAGAAAATAGTCAACGTAATGACATATAAGCAAGGTTACATAACCATACTGTGATAAAATTGGTCTGTCAGGTAGAGTTATATTTAATTCATTTAATCCAGCATGTTGTATTTGTTTAAACGTCTCTGTTTCAGGACGGTGATTTTTTTTTGGAGAATATAAATTCTCCCTAATCGTGTTTCTTTTAATTTTTAACCATTTGATTAAAATTCAAATGATATTTCGTCGATTATGCCTTGGTCGTATAATGATCTAACATACTCAATGACCTGGATTGTCAAATCAATCTAATTGGCCGTAATGCTGAGTATTTAGTGGCCTTGTGACTTTTTTCAAATTGCGTAGCGCTATTTTTTCGCCCTTAGTAAGATTGTTTTTTTTCACATTTATTTCTATTGGTAGAAAAGACAATTCCAGCTTGGTTAGATCTATACTGTAAATTCAGAAATTATTGCGAGGTTTTTATTATTGCGAAAAATGCAACAGAGTTGTAAACGCAATAATTTAAACTCAAATTTTGAAATATTTTATTTGAATTAAACAGGATTTTCTCAAAATCGTAAAAATTAAAATCGCATTTAAGTCTAAACTGACAAAATCGCAATAATCGTGATAATTTCTGAATTTACAAAAATATATAAGTATAATTTTCCAACGTAGGGCACGTAGAGGCCGGTTCATATCTTGTATTGCTAAGAAATGGATGAAGGTCATTTTTATCTTGACTGAACATATTCCGACAGTTATTGGCATGACACGGGTTTTGTTCTTCTCATATATTTTATGATAGTATATCACTAAACATCTAACGGGAAGGATTGTGCCTGATATTCATCTGATCAATCAGTTTAATCGAGGTCTCGATCTGGCATGTGTTTATTATCGTTTGTTACATCTTCTGACATTGGACTCGGACTTCTCTTGAACTGAATTGTAATGTGCGTATTGTTATGCGTTTACTTTTCTACATTGGCTAGAGGTATAGGGGAGGTTTGGAATCTCATAAACATTTTTGACCCCACTGCAATTTTGGGCCTGTCCCAAGTCAGGAGCCTCTGACCATTGTCTTGTATGATTTTTGATTTTAGTTTCTTGTGTATAATTCGCAGTTAAATATGACGTCCATTATCACTGTACCAGTATACATGATTTTTAAGGGGCCAGCTGAGAGACGCCTAGGGGTTCTGGATTTTCTCGTTACAATGTAGACCCATTGATTACCTTCGGCTGTTGTTTGCTCTATGGTCGGGTTGTTGTTGCTTAAACACATTTCCATTTTCCTTTCTCAATTTTATCGTAGTTTCCTAACAAATTCTTTGTAGTCTTTAAGTATAAAAAAATGTTTGCATCTTTTTTTACCTACTATGCCAATTATTTGCGTCCGTTTGGCATAACAGTACTTTGCAGCCACGTAAAGTCGAAATAGGACATACATTTTTTTCTTATTTGTACTGTATATTAATGCAGAAATAGGGTTTGAAGTTATAAATCTAATAAAAAGTGAATCATTTTTATACTGTGTAGGTTACACAGTATAAAATTTGTCTTAAAACACACAGTATACAAATGTTCAAAAATTCCGGTATCAGTATCTATATCAAAAGTAATACAGAATCTGTCATTGTTTACATTTTTTTTATTAGTCATTGTCGAACAAGTTGATAAGTGATAACTATTATGTTTTTGATATTTTGTTAGCGTTGACATTTAATTAAGTTTCACATCTTTAAAGCCTTGGATCCTTAATAAATTAGAATCAAATTAACACCTATGATTTACTTTTAAATAACATATAATAGTGAAGGTAATTTAATTAAATGTTCAATTCGATCAACTTATTATTTCTACATTTGTCTTCATTTTTAGCTCACCTGGCCCGAAGGGCCAAGTGAGCTTTTCTCATCACTTGGCGTCCGTCGTCCGTCGTCGTCCGTCGTCGTCGTCGTCCGTCGTCGTTAACTTTTACAAAAATCTTCTCCTCTGAAACTACTGGGCCAAATCAAACCAAACTTGGCCACAATCATCATTGGGGTATCTAGTTTAAGAAATGTGTGGCGTGACCCGGTCAACTAACCAAGATGGCCGCCACGGCTAAAAATAGAACATAGGGGTAAAATGCAGTTTTTGGCTTATAACTCAAAAACCAAAGCATTTAGAGCAAATCTGACTGAGGTAAAAATGTTTATCAGGTCAAGATCTATTTGCCCTGAAATTTTCAGATGAATTGGTCAATCGGTTGTTGGGTTGCTGCCCCTGAATTGGTAATTTTGAAGAAATTTTGCTGTTTTTGGTTATTATCTTGAATATTATTATAGTTAGAGATAAACTGTAAACAGCAATAATGTTCAGCAAAGTAAGATCTACAAATAAGTTAACATGACCAAAATGGTCAGTTGACCCGTTTAGGAGTTTTTGCCCTTTATAGTCAATTTTTAACCATTTTTCGTTAATTAAAGTAATCTTTTACAAAAATCTTCTCCTCTGAAACTACTTGGCCAAATTAATCCAAACTTGGCCACAATCATCTTTGGGGTATCTAGTTTAAAAGATGTGTGGCGTGACCTGGTAAACCAACCAAGATGGCCGCCACGGCTAAAAATAGAACAAAGGGGTAAAATGCAGTTTTTGGCTTATAACTCAAAAACCAATGCATTTTGAGGAAATCTGACATGGGATAAAAATGTTTATCAGGTCAAGATCTATCTGCCCTAAAATTTTCAGATGAATCGGTCAATCGGTTGTTGGGATGCTGCCCCTGAATTGGTAATTTTGAGGAAATTTTGCTGTTTTTGGTTATTATCTTGAATATTATTATAGATAGAGATAAACTGTAAACAGCAATAATGTTCAGCAAAGTAAGATCTACAAATAAGTTAACATGACCAAAATGGTCAGTTGACCCGTTTAGGAGTTATTGCCCTTTATAGTCAATTTTTAACCATTTTTCGTAAATTAAAGTTATCTTTTACAAAAATCTTCTCCTCTGAAACTACTGGGCCAAATTAATCCAAACTTGGCCACAATCATCTTTGGGGTACCTAGTTTAAAAAATGTGTGGCGTGACCTGGTCAACCAACCAAGATGGCCACCACCGCTAAAAATAGAACATAGGGGTAAAATGCAGTTTTTGGCTTATAACTCAACAACCAAAGCATTTTGAGGAAATCTGACATGGATAAAAATGTTTATCAGGTCAAGAACTATCTGCCCTGAAATTTTCAGATGAATCGGTCAATCGGTTGTTGGGTTGCTGCCCCTGAATTGGTAATTTTGAGGAAATTTTGCTGTTTTTGGTTACTATCTTGAATATTATTATAGATAGAGATAAATTGTAAACAGCAATAATGTTCAGCAAAGTAAGATCTACAAATAAGTTAACATGACCAAAATGGTCAGTTGACCCCTTTAGGAGTTATTGCCCTTTATAGTCAATCTTTAACCATTTTTCATAAATCTAAGTAATCTTTTACAAAATCTCCACTGAAACTACTAGGCCACAATCATCTTTGGGGTATCTAGTTTGAAAAATGTGTCCGATGACCTGGCCATTCAACCAAGATGGCCGCCACGGCTAAAAATAGAACATAGGGGTAAAATGCAGTTTTTTGCTTATAACTATGAAACCAAAGCATCTAGAGCAAATCTGACAAGTAGTTAAATTGTTAATCAAGTCAATATCTATCTGCCCTGAATTTTTCAGATGAATTGGACAACTGGTTGTTGGGTTGCTGCCCTCCAATTGGTAATTTTTAAAGAAATTTTGCCGTTTTTGGTTATCTTGAATACTATTATAGATAGCGATAAACTGTAAACAGCAATAATGTTCAGCAAAGTAAGATCTACAAATAAGTCAACATGACCTAAAGGGTCAATTGACCTCTTAAGGATTTATTGCCATTTATAGTCAATTTTTACCAATTTTCATTAATTTGGTAAATTTATGTAAATTTTTACCAAATATAGTTCTCTGTTACTAATGGGCAAAGTTCATGATAGATATAATTGTAAGAAGCAAAATCGTTCAGTAAAAAAAGAACTTCAAACACATCACCATCACCAAAATACAATTTTGTCATGAATCCATTTGTGTCCTTTGTTTAATATGCACATAGACCAATGTGAGCGACACAGGCTCTTTAGAGCCTCTAGTTTACATTTAACGATTGATTAAATCAAGGATTTAGCTGATACACAAATATATCGTTAAGCTTTTAATCCATGCAGCATTACTTTTCTGATCTACGAATCTCATAAATAAATCAAACAGACGAACAAAATTAAAAAAATAAAAAATCGCATGAACTGAACAAAACGAGAGAACCCGCGAGACGTCGCCAAGCTTCTACCTCCTTCTTGTATTACAGTTGTTAATATTTATGCTATATTGACAAAATTGGGTTAGTAACCCCAAAAGAAACGACACAGTGATACATGATCATGTCTTTGGTGTAACAGTTGAGTCAGTATCGCTTCGGTGTTGACACATATACATGAATCAATTTTAATGTCATTTTTAAATTTCCTGTTACAAATCTTTGAATTTTCGTAAAACTAAGGATTTTCGTACCCCAGGAATAGATTACCTTAGCCCAATTTTTAGAATTGTGTCCCCAATGCTCTTCAACTTTGAACATGTTTGACTTTATCACTATTTTGATCTGAGCGTCACTGATGAGTCTTATGTAGACGACACGCGCGTCGGGCGTATCAACTTACAATCCTGGTATCTTTGATAATAAGTGTTACCTTAACTGAGGAACTTAACTATAAATATCATACTGATAAAATTGAGAATGGAAATGGGGAATGTGTCAAAGAGACAAGATCCCGACCATAGAAAAAAACAACAGCAGAAGGTCACCTACAGGTCTTCAATGTAGCGAGAAATTCCCGCACCCGGAGGCGTCCTTTAGCTGGCCCCTACACAAATACATACTAGTTCAGTGAAAATGAACGTCATACTAATTTCCAAATTGTACACAAGAAACTAAAATTAAAATAATACAAGACTAACAAAGGCCAGAGGCTCCTGACTTGGGACAGGCGCAAAAATACGGCGGGGTTAAACATGTTTGTGAGATCTCAACCCTCCCCCTATACCTCTAACCAATGTAGACAAGTAAACGCATAACAATACGCACATTAACTTTAACTCTACTTTCCGCTATATAGATGACGTTCTTTCACTAAACAATTCAAAATTTGGTGACTATGTGGATCGCATCTATCCCATCGAATTGGAGATAAAGGATACTACAGATACAGTTAAGTCGGCTTCATATCTTGACTTACATCTAGAAATTGACAATGAGGGTCGGTTTAAGACAAAACTTTACGACAAAAGAGATGATTTCAGCTTTCCAATTGTGAACTTTCCATTTCTAAGTAGCAACATTCCAGCAGCACCTGCATACGGGGTATATATCTCCCAATTGATACGATATTCCCGTGCTTGCATTTCCCATCATGATTTTCTTGATAGAGGGTTACTGCTCACAAGGAAGCTATTAAACCAAGAGTTCCAAATGGTGAAGTTGAAACCATCCCTTCGTAAATTTTACGGACGCCATCACGAGTTGGTTGACCGTTATGGAATAACCGTTTCACAAATGATATCGGATATGTTCCTTACGTCGTAACTACAATTCCCTTCCCTTTCATGAATTTGACCTACCGAATTAGACTATTTACCGGATTTGTAATCACATAAGCAACACGACGGGTGCCGCATGTGGAGCAGGATCTGCTTACCCTTCCGGAGCACCTGAGATCACCCCTAGTTTTTGGTGGGGTTCGTGTTGTTTATTCTTTAGTTTTCTATGTTGTGTCATGTATACTATTGTTTTTCTGTTTGTCTTTTTCATTTTTAGCCATGGCGTTGTCAGTTTGTTTTAGATTTACGAGTTTGACTGTCCCTTTGGTGTCTTTCGTCCCTCTTTTAAACTTCAGTTCAAGAGGAGTCCAAGTCTGATGTCAGAAGATGTAACCAAAGAAAATAAACAAAATGACAATAATACATAGACTACTAGCAGTTAACTGACATGCCAGCTCCAGACTTCAATTATACTGACTGAAAGATTATGATTTCATCATATGAACATCAGGCACAATCCTTCCCGTTAGGGGTTAAGTGTTATACCATCATAACATATATGAGAAGAACATAACCCGTGTCATGCCAACAACTGTTGTTAGAATAAATGTGTTAAGTTCCGATGCAAAGACCTTATCAGTGACTCAATATTAACGCCAAAATATGCAATCTTTAATGACTTGACAACAGTATCGTAATTATATCCCTTCTTAATAAGTTTATTCAAAGGTATTGTTAGTTGCTGAGTTGAATACTTACACCTTTGTGCTTTATAAAGAATATTTTCATAAAAAAAATTGGATGTGAAATACCTGAAGTCTGCATGTTGAGCTATGTTTACGAATGATGTCCTTATACCGATGATAAAATTTAGTAAATGTTTTGACTAGTTTGTGATATCGAAAACCCTAGTGTAATAATTTTTCAGTAATACATAAATTTCTCTCGTTAAAATCTAAAACATTGTTACTTACACAAGCGAATCGTACAAGTTGAGATATATAATCACTGTAAGATGGTGCCAAGGGAACGTCACCATCTAAAAATGGATAATTAATAATTATTATGAAAACAAAATGATCGTTCTGGCAAAAATAATAACGATTATAATGCCTAACCATGATTAAACTACAATATAGTATAGCTTGCATCAATTATGTCTTAAATTCAAGACAACTGACCAAACTATTAAGCGTAATAACCTGATTCACGGCATATTTTCGTTTGTATGTTTAGTTTTTCAAAAATCAAATGGCAACAGTTATCTTCTAGCTACTTACCGACTTGTTTGTACCATGTTAATGAGGCATACGTTATGAGGAAGCTTCTGCAGTAGGACAAAAAGAAACAACCATACTCTTTAAACTTCACAGTCTGCTCTAAAGAGGATATCTTCTCACGGTAAAAAATAAACTTTGATTACTATGCATACATATCCCATCCATAAGATAAATTTCACATCAGATACAGTTTAGTCTGCCTCATTCCGTGACTTCGATGAAAAATTGACAAAATTGTTATTTCAGTTTCCAAATTGTGAGCTTTCTCTTACTTAGTTCAATATTTTAGCACGTCACAGTTGAAACGATATTCTATAGTTTACCTTTCCTGTCAATATTTTCTTCGTTTTTTGTCTGCTTATAACTTAGCTTGACACCAATAGTTTGAAGTTATTAAGTCAAAATCATACATTCGAAAGTTTGATCAACATTTGGTTGACAATAAAAGAACATCAGTTTACATATAATGATCGAGATGATGAAGTAAGTGGTGATCACAATCCTTCCCCTTATCCATAAATATGAGAAAAATGACACTGGATTTGTACATGAGCATCACAATAGGTGAGCAATGTTGAGCAGAATATTTTACTCTTCCAAGTAAACACTAGATTTTGGGGCAAGGGGGTTGTGTTGTTCTTGCTTTTATTTAAATTGTTGTCGTTTGAACTTTGTTATTTCTCAATCTCAAGGGCTGTACTTTTTTTTACAGTGGTAACAATCTTGTCTATATAATGACATAAAAATCATGTTTCACTTTCCCCGGGGGTATCACCAGCTCAGTAGTCATCAGTTCTGTTTTGACATGAATTATCATTGATATTGTCATTTCTATAAATTAACTGGTAACAAAACTTTTGAATTTTTGAAATACTAAGTCTTTTCTACCTAAGGAATATATTACGTTATCTGTATTGAACAAAATATTCATGTAATTATAATTTCGTTGCCTGAATTTTAAGATTATTGATATAAATTGTGTATTAGATAATTCATTGATTTATTCAATCAGTAAAAGAGGGACGAAAGATACCAGAGGGACAAACTTATAAATTGATAATAAACTGACAAAGCCATGGCTAAAAAATATTTTATTTGATGTCATATTTCGATCTGACCTGGCTTAAGAGTACATTAACGGACGCAAACGATTGACATACTAGGTTGAACAGACAAAAGAGTAATGAGTATGTTGAATTTGAGGAATTTGAGGAATTTGATGAGACTGTCATTAAAGTGAGAGGGTTAGTGCCATAGAACCAGGTTTAATCCACCATTTTCTACATTTGAGAATTCCTGTTTCAAGTCAGAAATATGACAGTGCTTGTCCATTCGTTTTTGATGCGTTTTGTTATTTGAAATGCCATTTGATTATGGACTTTCCGAATTGATTTTCCTCTAAGTTCAGTATTTTTGTGATTTTACTTTTTTGCAGATGATTATATGCATATATCTTAGTCTTATTACAAGTGTGGACTTGTTTTTATTAAATGCACATGCAATTCATTTCTCAATTTAATTATACATGTAATAATAAAATTTGATAAACATAAGTTAATATGATTGCATTGACAATGCCGACAAAACACTATACAGAAAATCAAATAATTGAGCACACGAGAAAAAAACCACGTATCGACTTTAGTGTACTTCCAGTTACTAGCATTTAATTGAAGCAAAATTTCAAATCAAGGTGTCATTATTATTTCTAAAAATCAATGTTAGCACTGAGAAGAGCAATATCTATAAATCTTACTACAATATCAATAACAAAATCAAGATTAGGTTTATTTGAATGAACAATACGTTTCCTAGAATGGTATTTTTATTTTCGAGCTCTATGCGTAATACAATTAAAAAAAATTTAAAACAGCTCAATTTCCGAATGAATACAGGTTGCACTTTGAAAATACAGCTGTTTTCTGTTTGGGAGATATGTAATATTAACAGATAATTTGATTTGTTAATATACTGGTTCCCAGATATGATCCATATGTGTCATCTCATAGAGACAGACCTTGGGACTGTTTCCAGTATAAAAAACATACTATTGCGGTGAAAAATAAATTCTGAAGCAGGCAAAAAATTAAAGGTTAGGGTAGTAAAAAATGTTATTATAAGTTCAAACTCTAACAAGTTCGGGGTATATAAATGCCGCGCAGCCCTATATTTTATAACCAAGAAAGTGTAAATAGAGATAAGTTTAATGATTGGAAAAAATGATTTTTGTAAAAGATAGGGTAAAACGTCATTCCAAATGTAGAGTAAAACAGGTGATACATCTTTGTTATTAAACACTATTTATTTATGCCTATCTGTGTAGTCTGCTTTTACTCAAGTGTTAAGTATAACGTCATAAGAAACCTTATAGGAAAGGACCACAAAAGACACTTTACATAAAATAAATGTCAAAAATTAAAAGTATAGATGTACAAAATTGAAAAAAAATGTTTGGCAAAACTTGTTTAATAAAAATAACGGTACCAATTTTCTTGAACCAGATGTGCATTTCGACAAAACATGTCTCTTCAGTGATGCTCGTTGCCAAAATATTTGAAATCCAAAGCTTATATAAAAGATGAAGAGCTATAATCCAAAAGTTCCAAAAAGTATAGCCAAATCCGTAAAAGGAATCAGAGCTTTGCATGAGGGAGATACATTCCTTAATTTATAATAATTTCTAACATTTTGTAACAGCAAATTTTAATAACACAAAAAAATCCGTATTGTCATGCCAGTAACAAAGTACTGGCTACTGGGCTGGTGATACCCTCGGGAACTAATAGTCCACCGGTTTAAATTTTCTTGTTTATTTTCTTTGTTTCGCATTTTAATTTAAGAACTGAAGTATTGACTGCTGGACTGACAATGGGATAGGTCACTAACAGTCTATAGCCATGTAATCCCAGAGTGATAATTAGAACATTTACGGTGCCAATTTTACTCTACCACACGCGAATTTTGACAGTTAAAATATCTTCAATGATACCGAAGGTAAACATATTGTAAACTTTCAAGAATTAATGCAAACGTTCAAACTCTGATAACACAACAGGGGACAAAACTAAAAGCCAATTCTGGACTTTCATATATATATATATACTTAGTGTTTATGGTTTGTTATGGGGATGAATACATACCCTGTCATGTCCGTTCAGTGGTTTTTTTTAATTGCCTTACTTTGTATTATTCTGAGTTATTCCCATTTCAACTAACTTTAATGGTGTGTTGTTTTGTTACACTGTTAAATCGTTGTAGAAGGTTAAGGAAAGGGTTTGCTGCCAAATAACTAATTGGACGCCACTACATTGTGTATGTGCATGTTTCAAGTCAGTTGATTATAATTGTGTGGTTTGAGTTTGTTGCTGTTTATCATGTAAGTTTTTCATTTATTAACTATACATAAATCAGGCGTTTAGTTCTCACAATTGAATTGTTTGTTTTTCATATAGGGAGCATTTATAGCTTACTATGCGGAATGGGTTTTGTACATTTTGGTAGAACTATGATATACCATATTTGGAAGTGTCCATGTCAATTGTCTCTTCATGAGAGTTGTCTCATTGGCAATCATACCACATCTTCTTACTTTGTTATATCTACGATGACTCAAAAGTGATAACAACAAGAAGAGTCATCGATCAAAAATGGCATCGTTCAAGTTGTTGTAAATTACTCCGATACAGTTGAAGCGTTATATGACCAAAAAAGACCTATAATGTTAGCAATGTCAAATTAAGGTTAATTCCGTTTAATTGCTCTTTGTTGTGTTATTTTGTTCTTGGAGGAAGGAAGAAAAATGCTTCAATCGAAAATAAAACCCGGATAAATCCAAAACTCAAATCCACTAATATGAAAATAGGCCAAAAATTATCAAATAATCATACAGATGCTTAATAAAGGCAACAGTAGTATACCGCTGTTCAAAACTCATAAATCCATGGACAAAAAAAATCGGGGTAACAAACTAAAACCGAGGGAAACGCATTAAATATAAGAGGAGAACAACGACACAACACCGAAACGCAACACACACAGAAACGGTTAACAGCTTAACAGTTAGATACCATTTATAATTTCAATATCTGTTTAGTTAGACTCATCTATTTTCTTTGCCAAACCAAGGACAAACTTAGTCTTCTCTAAGTTCTCTTTTAAAAATGAAAATTCAATGAATTTCAATAGATGTTCAAAATATGAACAGGAGTAATTATACCGTTGAACGGCGACCTAGTACAAACGTTAGAAAAGACAGTAAATATTGTCAACAATAGATAGATATACTGGATACAACATGTACAATATGTCAAGCTCTAAATTATGTCCAGTCGAGAAAAGACGCAATCAGGGAAGAGTTCGTTACCGAATAAATCATCTTTTGTTTTTTAAACTAAGACTTCAGTTATTTTACTGTTGCAAGTTTTCAAATCACAGCTTAACCATTTTATACTTATAACTGTCGTATGTGTATACATTTAGAGTATAACAATATAGTTGATTAGATCACCAAATTCTGAATGCCAAGATAATATTTTAATCTTTTTACTATGTTTGTGTACAATATTATCAATGTCTGTATAAGAAAGTAGATTCCAATATTATGTGTTAATCGCATCACTTTTTTAAACCACCTGAAGAAAACAATCATTAGTCGCAGTTATTGAAATAACATCTTCTTTGTATACATTTGTTTGTAAATATCAATGTATGCTTCATACCTTAAAAACAATGAAAAACTAAATGCACGGTAATTCCAACGGAGAAGTCCTTATAAAGACATACGACATGATACGATTGTTGTTGTGTGATTTTTTTTTGCATTTATTCGTATTTTGACCTTTTATAGATATATATATATATATATAACTCTATTGGAATAATCGTTGCTGAAGAAGGCAAAACGGAGATCTCTAGCTCTTTAAATCTACTTCATTCTGTGAAAGAAGAACAGTTATATCAGTGATAATTACACAACTTCTTTTCATTTTTAGGAGGTCTTCTATGATTCAATTGATTCTTCTATCCATCTTGTCGCTTTAATACGGTTTAGTTAATGATTTTTAGTGAAGAAGTAGACTAAAATATATTGAAGTAATTTCATTATGAAATAAAAATAATGAACATTTCTGCATGTCATTTCATAAGGACCTTGTCGTTTCCAAGTAAATATAATATCACCGAATCTTGTATCCATGTCGCCGTTTATGAACCTTCTAATTTTTCAATTTAGTTTGGAGTCCCTCACTACATTTGTTACATCATATTATATATTTGATATACATAGTAGTATGTGAATTACAACCGAGCAATAAAGAATATAAAATAAACCATAACAAAACTATAACATTAAATTTGCACAGTATATCATTTATTTGTTAAAAACTGGTGATCTTTAAAAACAATTACACGTTATAACGAATTACAATAACATTTTTAATCGTCATCCGCAAGCTTTATAATGCATGTAGTAAATTCGCAAGTCATTTGCCATTAGTCAAACAGCAACCGAAACCTCAGCTTATCCTAGTATGCATTGTCGAAACAAAATTGATCCAATTATAGAACTATGTGTATATCTGCCCTTTTCGACGAAACATGCTTTATGATTAATGAACATTATAAATCAATTTTTTTCGACTTTTTAAATCCTATTTTAATTGTGTTTGGGTATTTATAAGAATAAAGATAAATACTATGCTTATGTTTTGTGTATTGCTTGTCTTTCAGACGCATCTAATCAAATCATTCCTAACCGAAATCATGACAAAATCGCCCCTTATAACAACGCATTAGCATCTACTTTTAAACAAAAGCGACGGATTCATATTAAAAATTTTCAATATTCAGTAGCAAGTTTACTGCAACATGATTGCTTATGCAATAAATGTCTACTTCTGTAATTACAACTAAAACAAGACCCAAACGAAACACAATTAAAATGGAGAAATGATAAAATAAACTACAGCAGAAATATATTTGTAAACATGTACAATACTTCAGAATAAATAACTAAATATTCAGTCATTATTTTATATAATAGTTTTTAATCACATATGCAAAAAAAATCATTTACTAAAAAAACCATTCCAAAGTGACATCAATGTTTTTACGACTGTTCTAAATATTCTGTGGAAGTTTGGAAATGTAAATATAATTGGCAATTAGTATGGCGTTCGTTATCACTGAACTAGTATATATTTGTTTAGGGGCCAGCTGAAGGACGCCTCCGGGTGCGAAAATTTCTCGCTACATTGAAGACCTGTTGGTGACCTTCTGCTGTTGTTTTTTCTATGGTCGAGTTATTGTCTCCTTGACACATTCCCCATTTCCATTTTTAATTGTATACTGGCTGGTGATTAGATGAATCTCGTTAAACGTTACGTAAATGAAAGTCGTAGTACTGACTCAATTTAAAGCGATGGATTGTTGGTTGATTTAGGTCCTGTTGCAAATTAGATTTTCATCTTCAGGACGACAACAAAAAAAACAATATATACAACAGGCTAGTTCTATACCAGAGTCTATACCAGAGGCCGTCCGGAAAAGGTATGGAAAATTCGGAATGCCACTGGAAAATGAGAGAAAAGAACCAGCCTTGCAACACGCCACCAATTGATTCATTAAAAATTTATTGCACTTGTTTCTTAGAGTGCTTAAACGATGTACTCTCTTTACACGATTCTTTAGCTGTAACGTTCCCCTTTTTACTAACTTGACTGCGTAATTGTACATTGCGCATAGCCTCATATAAGTCCCACTTTTGGAAGAATGTTACTGGGAGTCGGAAAAAGACCAGTACCAAATGTCTATTCCACGCTCACACATGTGTCAATTTCAAAATTGAAACTAACATGTTGTACTTAATAAACAGGCCGTCAAATTTCCAACCTCCATGACAATCTAAGTGCTAGCCTATTTTATCTGTCATGTCTCTGTTACACTACTGCATCAATAACAAGAAAAGAACCAAACAAAATTTTAGTCAAGACAAAAACTTGGGTATTCATTTAAATCAGGGACACATTATTTTAAACTATTTGTGTTTATTTCCCATTTAACTACTAGTTGGTTGTATTTACAATAATTCAGATTAAGAATGACAAAAATTTCATAAAAAGTAATGAATATTAAGTCATTATTTTATATAATAGTTTTTAATCATATATACAAAAAAAACATATACTACAAAAAACATTCCAAAGTGACAACAAAGTTTGAAAATGTAAAAGTTCCTGGACAGGCCCTAAAGCTATCGCAAGGTCGGCTCGGAGCATCACGGGTACTTGGTGAGCTTTAAATGTTATGTTGTTCAAAGAAAAATGGATCAAGCAAGAGACTAACCAATTGGTTTCCAACCAGCTCTTGTGTAAAAAGATGAGTCGATGAGTCTCAAACAGTCTACTTTGGATTTCGACGAGACAGATCATGGCCATGGTCAGGCTGTGAACTACCAAACTCCCAAATACATAAACGTCATCCAGCCTATCACTCCACAATCCATAATGCTTTTTGTAGTGTAAAGTGATGCATATTCGTCCATACTGACTGTACAGCTTTGAGTTTATTTCAATATTCATCAGAAGAACGTGATTGAGAAATATAATCAGCAGTTACAAATTGTTTTTTGTGGACAATGAGGAGCTGATCAAAGAACATCCGTTCAGCTGGTTTTTATTTCATGTTCAATGGAAATAGTTCGGGCTGTTTAGTTTGGTTCCACTGTAGAACCTCAAAATGTCAGTGTTAATTTCACAAGTGTATTCTTCTTTCGGAATAACAAAGCTCAATTTTGACCCTGACAATCCGTCAAATTCACTGTGCTGATCCAATATTCCTTCGTTTCTTGAACATGTCCCAAAACTTTTGATAGACGGAATCACTATAGACATTTTAGCGTAAGTAAAAACTTTTCTGTATTTTAAATGAGGAAATCGTCTCAGGGATGAGATATTATGTGTAAGCTTGTCGCAACAGTAACTTTGTTTTATATACCTAAGTTAGTATATAAGTGATAATTATATTGACATTAAGTTTCGTGGTTTGCATATTACATCAACACTAACATTTACGCAACCTAAATGTGTTTAATCCGACTTTGAACTTTGTAAAAAATAGGACGGTAAGATTTCATTTTTAGTGGGGTTGTTACATTTCGCTACTTTTGATTACACGTAAATGCGAACATTCTAGCTTCGATCATCTCGATCATCATATGTAAATTGATGTTCTTTTATTGTCAACCAAATCTTGATCGGACTCTCGAATGTATAATTTTGACTTCATAACTTGAAACTATTGGTGTCATGATAAGTTGCAAGAAGAAAAAAACGAAGAAAGTATTGACAGGAAAGGCAAACTATAGAATATTGTTTAAACTGTGAGGTGCTAAAATATTGCTACTAAGTAAGAGAAAGCTTACAATTTGGAAACTGAAATAACAATTTTGTCAATTTCTTCATCGAAGTCACGGAATGAGGCAGACTAAACTGTATCTGATGTGAAATTTATCAGATGGTTGGGATATAAAACTTTATTTTTACAATGAGAGGATATCCTCTTTAGAGCAGACTGTGAAGTTAAAGATTATGGTTGTTTCGTTTCGTTCTACTGCGGAAGCTTCCTCATAACGTATGCCTCATTAACATAATGAAACAAGTCGGCAAGTAGCTAGAAGAACATAGTTGCCGATTGCTTCTTGAAAAACAAAACGTACAAACATAAATGTTCTGCCAATCAGGTCATTACGCGTTATAGTTCTGTCAGTTGCCCTTTATTTACGAAATAATCGATGCAAGCTATACTTTATTGTAGTTTTATCATAGTAAGGCATTATATTCGTTATTATTTTTGCCCGAACGATCATTTTGTTTTTCATACTAATGCACAAAGTCACGGAATGAGGCAGACTAAACTGTATCTGATGTGAAATTTGTCACATGGTTTTAATTTTTACAGTGAGAGGATATCCTCTTAAGAGCATACTGTGAAGTTAAAAGAATATGGTTGTTTCGTTTCGTCCTACTGCAGAAACTTCCTCATAACGTATGCATCATTAACATGATAAAAACAAGTCGGTAAGTAGCTAGAAAAACACTGTAGCCGATTGCTTTTTGAAAAACAAAACGTACAAACGAAAATGTGCTGTGAATCAGGTGATTACGCTTAATAGTTTGGTCAGTTGCCCTGAATTTAAGACATAATTGATGCAAGCTATACTATATTGTAGTTTTATCATGGTTAGGCATTATATTCGTTATTATTGTTGCCAGACCGATCATTTTGTTTTCATACTAATGCACAAAGTTAAGTTTTGATTTATTCGTTTGACGTGTTTGAGCATTTCAATATGTCATTTGATGATTATCGACTTGCCGATATGAATTTTCCTTGGAGATCGGTATTTTTGTTTCTTTACTTTTAAGTACTGTTCAAATAGTTCTTTAAGTGTAAATTCAGCAATATTCAACAGCTTTTAAAGCAATTCAGTATGATATTTATAGTTAAGTTCCTCAGTTAAGGTAGCATTATTTATCAAAGATACCAGGATTATAATTTAATATGCCAGACGCGCGTTTCGTCTACATAAGACTCATCAGTGACGCTCAGATCAAAATAGTGATAAAGCCAAACATGTTCAAAGTTGAAGAGCATTGAAGACAAAATTTAAAAAAGGTTTGCCAAATACGGCTAAGGTAATCTATTCCTGGGATAAGAAAATCCTTAGTTTTACGAAAATTCAAAGATTTGAAACAGAAAATTTATAAAATGACATTAAAATTGAGACATGTATTTGTGTCAACACCGAAGTGCTGACTAAACGGCTGGTGATACCATCGGGGACGAAACGTCCACCAGCAGTGGCATCGACCAAGTGGTGTAAATAGTTATCAAAGTACCAGGATTATGATTTAATACACCAGACGCACATTTCGTCTACATAAGACTCGTCAGTGACGATCAGATCAAAATAGTGATAAAGCCAATCAAGTTCAAATTTAGGACAAAATTCAAACAAGATGTGCATAATACGATTAAGGTAATCTATTCCTGGGATAAAAAAAATCCCTAGTTTTACCAAAAAATCAAAGACTTGTAACAGGAAATAGACATTAAAATTGATACATATAAAAAAAGAAGTTTTGGTAAGAATGCCAATGAGACAACTATCCACAAAAGACCAAAATGACACAAACATTAACAACTTTAGGTCATCGTACGGCCTTCAACAATGAGCAAAGCCCATACCGCATAGTCAGCTTTAAAAGGCCCCGATAAGACAATGTAAAACAATTCAAACGAGAAAACTAACGGCCTTATTTACGTAAAAAATGAACGAAAAACAAACATGTTACACATAAACAAACGACAACCACTGAATTACAGGCTCCTGACTTGGGACAGGCACATACATAAACAGGGTTAAACATGTTAGCGGGATCCCAATCTTCCCCCTAACCTGGGACAGTGGTATAACAGTACAACATAAGAACGAACTATAAAAGTCAGTTGAAAAAGGCTTAACTCATCAGATAGACAACAAATACAAAAATACAAAAATACATGTATTCATGTCAACACCGAAGCGATATTAACTCAACTGTAACACCAAATATTTTATAATGTATCTCTGTTTCGTTTCTTTTTGGGTTACTAACCCATTTTTTCCACAGAAAATCCCTGCACCAAGTCAGAAATATGACAGGTGTTTTCAACTAGTTCATCTATATACAGAAATATGCCTCTTTTTAAATTTATCTAAGAGTATGAATACGTTTTTTTTTTTCATTAAACTTTTCATTTATGATATATGAACGTGTTCATTTCAGATCGTTCTATGCAAATGGCATATGTCATTTTTGTTAAAGATTCTATTACCTGCATGTTTTACTTAATCTTGCTTGCTCAAACGGAGCAGTCTTTTTCTTGCAATTTGCATCCTTCTTCTTATGTCAGGTGTTATGAGTTTTTACTAATGTTAATTAATTTAATATCATTAGTTCATTTGCATGCAAACTGAAATACAATAAAGTACGCTTTAGGTAGAAGCTTGTCGACATTTCGCGTTCTCTCTTTTTGTTCAGTTCATACGATTTCCTCATTTGTTTAATTTGGTTTGTCTGTTTGATTTATTTACGAGATTCGTAGATCAGTCAAGTAATGCTGAATGGATTAAAAGCTTAACGATATATGTGTGTATCATCTAAATCCTTGATTTAATCAATCGTTAAATGTAAGAAATGAAAAGAATGTTGAAATAATAAGTTCATCGATTTGAACATTTAATCAAATTGTCATTTGGAACAGTGTGTTTAAATAATCATGTTCATTGAATTTGAATTCGAGAGCTACCATTAAAAAATTTGTTATTTATCTTCACCTTTACTATTATATGTTATTTAAAAGTCAATCATATGTGTTAATTTAATTCTTTTTTATTAAGGATCCAAGGCTATAAAGATGTGAAACTTAATTAAATGTCAACGCTAACAAAATATCAAAAAACATAATACAATTATCACTATTCAACTTTTTTGATAATGTTATATGAAGATTTATGACTGAACAATGATTAATAAAAAAAAAACGTAAACAATGACTGATTTTTTATTACTTTTGATATAGATACTGATACCGGAATTTTAAGAAAATTTGTATATTGTGTGTTATAAGTTAATTTGTGTACTGTGTATCCCATACAGTATAAAAATGATTCATTTTGTATTTGTTTTATAACTTCAAACCCTTTTTCTGCATTTATACACAATATAGCCAAGATTTTATCTCCTATTTCGACTTTTCGTACAGTTATGCCAAACGGACACAAATGATTGGCATACTAGGTAAAAAAATGCCAAAAATGTCTATACTAAAAGACTACAATGAATTTGCTAGAAAACTACGATAAAAAAGGAAATGGGAAATGTTTTAAAGGGACAACAACCCGACCATAGATCAGAAAACAACCGAAGGCCATCAATGGGTCTTCGATGTAGCGAGAAACTCCCGCACCCGTAGGTGTCCTTTAGCTGGCCCCTTAAAACATATGTATACTGATACAGTGGAATTGGCCGGCATACTTAACTCCGAATTATACTCAAGAAACAAAAATTAAAAATCATACAAGACTAACAAAGGCCAGATGATTCTGACTTAGGACAGGCTCAAAATTGCGGCGGGGTCAAACATGTTTATGAGATATTAAACCTTCCCTATACCTCTAGCCAATGTAGAAACGTAAACGCAAAACAATACGCACATCAAAATTTAGGTCAAGAGAAGTCCGAGTCAGTTGTCAAAAGATGTAACAAAAGCAAATAAATAAAATGACCATGATACATAAATAACAACAGACTTCTAGCAGTTAACTGACATGCCAGCTCCAGACCTCATTTAAAAGATTATGTCTTCAACGTATGAATATCAGGCACAATCCCTCCCGTTAGGGGTTTAGTATCATATTATTATAAAATATAAGAACATAACCCATGTCAATATATTTTTACACGATATTTTTTTTTTTATTTACGAGCTCTATACGTAATATACACATTTATACGTTAAACGAGCTCAATTTCCAAATGTATAAATCATTACACAATATTTTCGTAGTTAAAACAGAGACAACTATTTAGGTTTAAGTACATATTTGGTGTTAAACTAACGTTTATAAAACAAAGTTTTACCAAGAAAGTGTTAATTACAACAAGTTTGATAATTGAAAAAAAAAAAGATTTTTCTTAAATGTAGGGTTAACGTCATTACAAATGGATGATATATCTTTGTTATTAAATATCATCTATTTTTGCTAGTCTTTGCCGTCTGTTTTCAACCAAAGTGTGAAGTATTACGTCATAAGAAACCTTATAGAAAAGGACCACAAAAGACACTTTACATAAAATCAATGTTGAATATTAAAAGTACAGATCTAGATGGGCAACTCTTTGTCAAATTCTTTGTGTACATTTTGTTTTTCTCATTTTAATGCAAGAAATGAAGTACTGATTACTAGACTGACAATTCCCTCGGTCACTAACAGTCTATCACCAGAGGTATCCTCAGAGTAATAGTTAGAACATTAACGATACCACTTATTTTAGAATTAATTTCAAAACTTAATTTCAACGTTCGAACGCTGATAAAACACATGGGACAAAATTGATAGCCTCGTCTTGACTCTCAGATCTATATTTAGTTTCTGTTTCGTTATTGGGTTGTATGCATACGGATAGATTTGATAAGTTATTCCCTTTTCAACTGAATTTTATAATGGTTTCTGTTGACTAAGTCCGAAATTACCTTTTAAAAATAAAAATGGAAATTCAAAGAATTTCTATAGATGTTGAAAATATGAACAGGAGTAGTTATGCTGTTGAACGGCGACATAGTGCAAACGTTAGAAAAAATAATAAATAGTGTTCAACAATAGATAGATATACTAAAAACAATATGTAACTCTCTAAATCATGTTCAGTCGAGAAAAGTGTTTTTTATCATAAATCAAGAAAAATGTCGTTACCGTAGAATGGATCTTTTGTGTTTTAAACTAAGACTTCAGTTATTTTACTGTTGCAAGTTTTCAAACTTTGACATCAGTTATTTTACTGTTGCAAGTTTTCAAACTTCGACCTCAGTTATTTTACTGTTAAATTTTCAAATCACAGTTTTACCATTTTATACTTATAACTGCCGCATTTTTATACATTTAGAGTATAACAATATAATTGATTAGATCACCAAATTCTAAACGCCAAGATACAAGTTTAATCTGTTGACTATGTTTGTCTGCAATATTGTCAATGTCTGTATTATACGGTAGGTTTGATTCCTTCTTCTCAATTCCGATATTTCATCTTAAGCGCATCTTTTTTTTAAACCATCATTAGCTGAAGAAAAAAATATAAGTCGCAATTATGGTAATGGCATCTCCTTTGGATACAATTCTATTGTAAATATCAATTAATACGTTTTACCTAAAAAAATCCTGGAAAACTAAATGCATGGTAATTCAAAAGTGGAAGTCCACATAAAGATATATGACATGATGTGATTGTTGTTGTGTGAATTGTTTACATTTTGTCGTGTTTTTTACCTCTTATAGACACATATGTTTTTTTAACGCTATTGGATTTAATCGCTGTTGAAGAAAACAAAACGGAGATCTCTAGCTCTTTAAATCTACTACATTCTGTGAAAATAAGACAGTTATATAATTGATCATTACACAGCATCTTTTTTTATGATGTCTTTCATAATAGATTTTAGTTTTACCAAAAAAATATCAGTCATCGTCGTAAAGTGAGATGTGTCTTAGACTTAAATTTTTTTTTATATATGATATATGATTCAAATGATTTTTCTATCCGTCTTGTCGTTTAGTTAATGATTTTCAATGAGGATATAGACTAAAATGTATTGAAATAATTTCATTATGAAATGAAAATAAAAACATTTCTGCATGTCATTTCATAAGGAATTTGTCGTTTCCAAGTCATATAATATCACCGAATCTTGTATCCATATCGTAGTTTATGAACCTTCTATTTTTTTTAATTTAGTTTGGAGTCCCTCACTTAATGTATTACACATGTTTGATATACATAGTAGGCGAATTACAAACCGAACAATAAAGAATATAAAATAAATCATAACAAAACCATGACACTAAATTTGCACATATATTATTTTATTTTCAAAACTGGTGATCTTTTAAAACAATTACACGTTATAACGAATTACAAAAACATTTTAAATTGTCATTCGCAAGCTTTATAATACATGTACTAAACTCTCAAGTTCTTTGCCATAAGTAATAAAACAATCAAAACCTCAGCTTATCTTAGTTTGCACTGTCGAAACAAAATTAATCCAATTATAGAACTCTGTGTATATCTGTCCTTTTCGACTAAACTTGCTTCATGATAAATGAAAATAAAAAATCAATTTTATTTCGACTTTTGAAAACCTATATTTACTGTTTTTGTGTATTAATAAGAGGCGACCTGTTTTGTTCTTGCTTTTTCAAGATAAATAATATGTCGTTATAGCTGACTATGTGGTCTGGGCTTTGCTCATCTTAGAAGGCCGTACGGTGACATATATTTGTTAATGTTTGTGTAATTTTGGCCTCTTGTGGACAGTTGTCTCATTGGCAATCATACCACATCTCTATTTTTAGATTATGTGTTGTTATTGTTGTCTTTCAGAGGAACCTTACCAAATCATTCTAACTGCACCGAAATCATGACAAAATCACCCCTTATAACAACGCGTTAGCATCCATAATAAAACAAAAGCGACGGATTCATATTAAAACTCTCCGACTTTTATATTCAGAAACAAGTTTACTGCGACATTAATGCGAATGCAATATTTTTTTACTTCTGTAATCACATTTTGAACAAGACCCGAACGACACACAAGTATAACTGAGAAATTAATAACATAGACTACAGCAAATAAATATGTGTGTACATGTATACTGGCTAGTGATTAGTTGAATCTATTAAAACGTCTGGTACATAAACTCATCATAGATACCAGAATCAAATTTTATATTTACACCAGACGCGTGTTTCGTCTAAAAAAGACTCACCAGCGATACTCGAATCTCTTTAATAAAATTGAGAATGGAAATGGGAAATGTGTCAAAGAGACAACAACCCGACCAAATACAAAAACAACAGCAGAAGGTCACCAACAGGTCCTCAATGTAGCGAGAAATTCCCGCACCCGGAGGCGTCCTTCAGCTGGCCCCTAAACAAATATATACTAGTTCAGTGATAATGAACGCCATACTAATTTCCAAATTGTACACAAGAAACTTAAATTAAAATAATACAAGACTAACAAAGGCCAGAGGCTCCTGACTTGGGACAGGCGCAAAAATGCGGCGGGGTTAAACATGTCTGTGAGATCTCAACCCTCCCCCTATACCTCTAACCAATGAAGAAAATTAAACGCATAACTATACGCACATTAAAAGTCAGTTCAAATTGAAGAGCATTGAGTACCAAAAATTCCTAAAAGTTTAGCCAAATACAACTAAGGTAATCTATTCCTGAGGTAGAAAAGCCTTAGTTTTCAAAAACTAAAAGTTTTGTTAACAGCTAATTTATGATCATGAACATATCAATGATAACTCAAGTCAACACAGAAATACTAACTACTGGGTTGGTGATAACATCGGGAAAAAAATCTCCACGACCCAGTGGTTGCAAATAAACTCATCATAGATACCAGGATAAAAACTTTATATTTACGCCAGACGCGCTTTTTGAATGAAAAAGACTCATCAGTGACGCTCGAATCAAAAAGTGTTTAAAAAGCAAATAGAGTACGTAGTTGAAGAGCATTGAGGACAAAATATTCCTAAAATTTAGCTAAGGTCATCTATTTCGGAGGTAGAAAAGTAAATGACAATCGTAGTACTGATTCAATTGAAAGTGATTGATTGTTGGTTGCTTTTATTCCTGTTTCAAATGAGTGGTGTATGTTCAGGACGAGAAAAACACAATATATACTACAGGCTAATTCTATGCCAGAGGTCGTCCGGAATAAAGGTTTGGGAAATTTGGAATGCCACTCGACAATAAGGTATCATTGGATAGAGAAAAAACACGCACCAACGGATTCGTAAAAGAGTTATTGCACTGGTTTCGAAGAGTTCATAAACGATGTATTTAGTTTTGCTGTAATATTTGTTATTCTCAACGGATTTTGTATAATGCTTAGTTCGTTTTTGTGTGTGTTACATTTTAATGTTGTGTCGTTGTTCAGTTTTAGTTTGTAAACCGGATTCGTTTTTTTTTTTTTTATCGATTTATGAGTTTCGAACAGCGGTATACTACTGTTGCCTTTATTTACTCTCTTCATATGATGCATCAGATTTAACGGTCCCATTTTCACTAACTTGGCTGCGTAATTGTACATTGCGCATAGCCTCATATAACTCCGACTTTGGGAAATATATCACTGCGAGTCGGAAAAAGACAAATCCCAAATTTCTATTCCACGCTCACACTTGGGTGAACTTTAAAAATGAAACTAACATGTAGTACTAAATAAAAAGGCCATCAAACTCCCAACCTCCAGGACAATCTAAGTGCTAGCCTATTTTATAGGGCATGTCTCTGCTACACTACTGCATCAATATAAAAAAAAGAACCAACAGAAAAATAAGTCAAGACAAACACTTGGGCATTCATTTAAATCAGGAACACATTATTTTAAACTATTTGAGTTTATTCCAATTTAACTGCTAATTGGTTGTTTTTACAGTACTCCAGATTAAGAATGACAAAGTTACATTAAAAGTGATAAACAATCATTCGTTATTTTATATATAGACTTTAATAACATATACAAAAATACATTTCTACAAAAACACATTCCAAAATGACATTAATGTTTTTTAGACTGTTCTATATATTCTGTGGAAGTTTGGAAATGTTAAGGTCCCTTGACAGACCCAAAAGCTATCGCAAGTTCGGCTCGGATACTTGCGGGTACTTGGTGAGATTTAAATTTTATGTTGTTCAAAGATCAAAGAAAAAATAATAAAGCAGGAGGCAACCCTATTGCATTCCAGCCGGCTCTTGTAAAAATAGATGAGTCGATGAGTCGCAAACAGACTTCTTAGAATTACGATGAGAATGATCATGACCACGGCTAGGCTGTGAAAAGACATTCCAATACCAAACTCCCAAATACATGAACGTCATCTAGTCTATCACTCCACAATTCATAATGTGTTTTGTAGTGTTTAGTGATGCAGGTTCGTCTATAATGATTATACAGTGTTGAGTTTATTTCAATATTCATAAGAAGAACGTGATTGAGAAATATAATCAGCAGTTACAAATTGTATTTTGTAGATACTGAGGAGATGACCATAGAACATCCGTTCAGCTGGGTTTTTTTCATATGCATTGGAAGTAGTTCGGGCTGTATATCATGGTTCCACTGTAGAACCTCAAAATGTCAGTGTTAATTTCACTAGTATATTCTTTTTTTCGGAATGAAAAAGTTCAATTTTGATCCTGACGATCCGTTATATTCACTGTGCTGATCGAATATTCCTTCGTTTCTTGAACATTTCCCAAAACTTTTGATAGACGGAATTACTATAGACATTGAAGCGTAAGTAAAAACCTTTCTGTATTTTAAATGAGGAAATCGTCTGAGGGGTGAGATATATTTTTGTTGGCTTGTCGCAACAGTATCTTAGTTTTATATACCTAAGTTGGTATATAAGTGATATTTATATTTACATTATGTTTAGTAGTTTGCATATTACATCAGCACTAACATTTACGCAACCTAAATGTGTTTTATCCGACTTTGGACTTTGTAAAAATAGGACGATTTGATTTCATTTTCACTAGGTTTGTTACATTTCGCCACTTTTGATTACACGTAAATGCAAACTGAAATTCTTCAATATGAATCATTTCAACATGTTCCAGTGCACTTCAGGTTGTAAACTTTCAGTTCAAAATAATACAGGAACAATCAAACTGGTAAGACGAATCAGCATGACAGTGCCTTGTCGAGAAAAAAAAAAGGAAAGTATGCAAAATACAAAATAGAAAACTAGACTCTAAGCAACTCGCGCCTTACAAATAAAACACTAAAGGGATTTTATGTGCTGCAAAGGTTCTCAACGATGTACACGTGAAACTCACCGTGTTAAAAAGTTGATATGTTATACTAGTATCTAAGTTATAACGCATACAAACTAAATCTTATCTCAACATAAGACAGTAACAAATTTGTAATCAGTCAAACAAGAAACTGGACTAAATGTGAAATGTTGAAAATACTTTCATCATAGATACAAGGATGAAATGTGGAATTACGTCAGGCGCGCGTTTTTGTCTACAAAAGCGTCATCAGTGTCGCTCGAATCCAAAAAAAAGTTTAAAAAGGCCAAAATAAAGTACGAGGTTGAAGAGCATTGCGGACCAAATTTCCTAAAAGTTTTGCCAAATACAGCTAAGGTAATCTATTTCTAAGGTAGAAAAGACTTAGTATTTTAAAAATTCAAAAGTTGTGTTAACAGTTAATTTATGAAAATGACCATATCAATTATAATTCATGTCAGCATAGAAGTGCTGACTACTGGGCTAGTGATACTCTCAGGGAAAGTGAAACACAGTATAGACAAGATTGTTACAACTGTAAAAACAAAAGTACAGCCCTTGAGATTGAGAATTAACAAAGTTCAAACGACAACAATTTAAACAAAAACAAGAACAACACAAACCCCTTTCCAAGATATATAGGGTTGACACACCTATTGTGATGTTCATGCAAGTAAAAATCTAATGTTTGTCACATTTATGCAAAAAGGGAAGGAGTGCGATTACCACCAATTAGAACGATCTCGGTCAATGTATGTAACACTGATGTTCTTTTATGGTCAACCAAATCGTGATGGAATTCTCGAATGGATGATGTTGACTTCATAACTTCGAACTCTTGTTTGAAAAAATTCTTTGAAAGCAGGAAAGAAAAACCACAAGAAAATACGGATAGGAAATGAAAACTATTGAATATACTATCAATGTGAGATGCTAAAATATTGCTACTAAGTAAGAGAAAGCTCACAATTTGGAAACTGAAATAACACTTTTGTCAATTTCTTCATTAAAGTCATTGAATGAGGCAGACTAAACTGTATCTGATACGAACTTTACCACAAGGATAATATATACAGTGAGTAGATATCCTCTTTATAGTAGAATGTGAAGTTAAAACATTATGTTTGTTTCGTTTTGTACTACTGCAGAAGCTTCCTCATATCGTGTGCCTCATTAACATGATCAAAACAAGTCGACAAAAAGAAGAACACTGTTGTTTCTGTTATACAAAACGTACAAACGTAAATGGGCCGTCAATTAAGGCATTACGCTTCATAATTATATAAAAAAGAAGATGTGGTATGATCAGGGATCGCAATTAGCGCTAGTCCGGTGGTCCAGGACTAGTAAAATTTGCGTCGGACCAGTAAATTTTGTCAGCTGGTGGTCCGGCGGACCAGTAGAAATTTGTCGATAAAAATCACTGATTGCATCGCAATCTCCATTTGTTTACAAAACAATTTACCTGTGAATTACACGGTACTGGGGGTATTGCAATTGATCAAGTTAATTAATATCTCGGGTGAGCGTCCTTCACAACAATATAAAATTGGCCATCATACCGTATTATGGCCAATGACACACCTCTCCACAAGAGACCAAAAAAAAAATTAACAATTATAGGTCACCGTACGGCCTTAAACAATGAGCAAAGCCTATACCGCATAGTCAGCTATAAAATGCCCCGATAAGTCAATGTAAAACAATTCAAACGAGAAAACCAATGGCCTTATATATTAAAAATGAACTAAAAACAAATAGGTACGACATAAACATATGACAACCACAATTAATTCCTCCTGACATGAGACAGGCACATACATAAATAATTTGGCGGGGTTAAACATGTAAGGGGGATCCCAATCCGCCCCTAACCTGGGACAGTGGTATAACAGTACAACATAAGAACGAATGTCAGTTTCACTGAATTTGTTGTTTGAATCAGATTTGTTTTTTTAAGTACCATTTGTTCAGTCCTCAGACAAATTTACTACGCTGGCCTTGCCTTTCAATGAAACATAAATGGACAAATCTTTTCAATGTGTCTTTCAGTTTGAAATGGAGGAAACCAGCAAAAACTGCAAATTTAAATACGTCAGATGCACATTTGGTTTCCAACAGACTGACCAGTAACTTTTCAATAAATCAAGTTGAAAAAGGCAAAATGCATAACAAAGAGCATTGATGATCCAATATTCCAAAAGGTATTGCCAAATACAGATAACGTATATCCCATTTTCCCTTCCATTTTTATGATTAAGGTTTAATGAATCTACCTTATTGACTCGACCAGTGTCATCAACATTTAATTTCTATTTCAATTAGAACTTTTAAGCCAAGCTTCAAAAAAATATTGTGAAACTACCTATTCACGAGTAGGGTTGAATCAAATGAGGATACGAGTACTAAAATGTTTGGTGTTACTCCTGCTTTGTTTCATATAACATACTTGCCAACGTAGAAATACGAATATTGTCTTAGGAAGATAAATCCTACTTTATAAAACTTCGCTCTCATTCAAACAGAAACTGACGTTATCAATATGCTAGATTACTCGATTGACAATGCATTTGTTACGTTTGGAGGACATTTTTTTCCACACACACTATGAATAACATAGGAAAAATGTGCCTCTGTTCTAGCCGACTTGTTACTTTATGCATTCGAGGCTGGCTTCATTCTTGAACTTCTTAGGACACAAGATAGAAAGTTCACAGTACTGGATGACATGCTTTCCGCTATATAACATGTAGATTTTGATCTCTCACTAAATAAATTATACTTGAATGATTATGTTGAACGTATCTATTCAATAGACATGCTAGAAAGAAAACAATAGACATAATTGTTATTTCTGCCTCATATCTTGACCTACATCTAGAAATTCTCAATGAGGGTGGGTTGAACACAAAACTTTACGACATTTCTGGAACATCCGGAATCACCCTCAGTTTTGTTGGGGATTGTGTTGCTTAGTCTTTAGTTTTCAATGTTGTGTTTTGTGTACTATTATTTATATTTTTTTTTCTTTCGTTTTAGCCATGGGGTTGTCAGTCTATTTTCGACTTATGAAATTGCATTCTATCTCGAGTTTCCCGCCTCTCTTCTAGAAATAAAGTATAAACAGCTGTAAATCTCAATCCTATCATCTTTTGAAACGCAATGTTAAACCCACAACAAGCTAAGGCTATTCACAGATGATAGCATAATATACAGACCGATCAAATCCCAGAGTGACTGATCAACTCCAAGTAGACCTGGACGCGACGGCTAGTTGAGAGAGGACCCGGCTGATGGCTCTCCAACCAGATAAATTTACTGTTCTATCTGTCATACACTTAAATCAGCTACATCAGCTAAGTACCTTGGTGTCACAATATGTCAAACCTCAAGTGGGACAAACATATAAATGACTTTACATTCAAAGGTAACAAATCACTTGGTTTTCTAAAACGGAATTTAAAAACAACAAACCCACACATAAAATCCCAAGCATACCCATGACTCGTCACACCTAAACTTGAATATTCTTGTTCTGTTTTGGACCCTCACACAACCGAATCGGTATCCAAAATTGAGAGGGTCCAACGACGAGCTGCTCGGTATGTCTGCAATATATACCATTATACAAGTAGTGTTATCAACATGCTTACTACATTCAATTTTGTAATGATGTACAAAATATCATATCATCCTGTTGCTATTCCATCAGTCATACTCATAAAAGCAGACTCAAGAACAAGACAAAACCATCCACTCTCATATCGGCATATCCATACATCAAAAGACCCCTACAGACCTTCATAATTCCCATACCACAGAGGAACTAGCTCCCTGTGGTCCTAGATAAGGCATCATCCATGCATAGCTTCAAGGAACAGCTCACTTCAGCTGTTTTCTGTTCTATTAATTAAAAGCATAATTGCAAACTGTACATAGTTTTAATCACAATTTTGATATTTTCATTGCACTTTAAATTTATTTTATTTAAATTGTGGTACCAATTTTGTAAATAGTTTACGTATACGAACAGTTTGTCATCATCGGCTGTCGACGAAATATTGGATACCAAAAGAAAAAGAAAGCTTTCGTCACGATCTGAATACAATCTGGACTTAATCGACAAAAATCAGAAATAATAAAATAACGATTTTCTCCAGGTTATGCTCGTTATACAGGACAACGTCTAGAAAACACATTGTTACGATTTGGATCCCGTTCAATGGAATCCGTCACCATATTGTCACGCTTGTAATCTGACTAGAAATAGCTTCATGCTTACCCGTGAGAAATATGGGAGGCACCTTACTGTTTTGGGTTCTTGGTCAACATCTCCGGAACATCCATGATACAAAGGAAACTGCTATGACGGAATACGAATGTTTGCAGACAATGATAGGTCATTCAAAACAATTGAAGATCGTAATTTGGTTGTTGTTTTTTTCGTGTCCTAGCTCTGTCTGATCTCAAAAGGGACTCTTAATCCGCTCAATGTGAACGACAAATTACTTGTGGTATTTGTTATCCGTATAATTATCATTATTATTATTATTAATATTATTATTATTATTATTATTATTATTATTATTATTATTATTATTATTATTATTATTATTATTATTATTATTATTATTATTATTATTATTATAATTAGTTCGATGATATGATTATTATAATTGCATAGCAATATAATATTCCCCACAGAAAGTAACCACTTGTGCAATAAATTTTCAAATTCATGACTTCATCAACGACAAAATCTTAGTTTTAACCAATTTTTAGTATTATTATTATTATTATTATTATTATTATTATACTTCATCGACGATGGTGGCATTTACCATGTGATAGTTTCCATCGATAGTATATTAAAGGTCAAAACATATATATTTTTTTTTTCATTAATCAAATTGTCATAGATTCTGAGTCGGACAATAAAATCTTGCAAGGCTAAATTTGACGTCAGAAATTAATAAGAATAGGTAGAAGTTGACAAATTTATAATAGCTTGTAAATTATATGTTTACGTCATTACCATCGTCAACACATATGTGCACTTTAAAGTTTGTTCAAAATATCAATGTAGTTCTTCATAGTATTTTTAACTCGAATATACTCAAGATAATGCTTTCTGATGATCTTAGAACATTAGAATAATAGTAATTTGAAAAATTTGAAATGAGATAATTGAATATTTTAGATATTGATGTAGTACATGTACTTTTGATACTCATGAGATTTTCTGGATGAACCTTCATCATTAAAAAGCCAAGAAAATCATAAGTACAACTTATCCCTATCAGTTTTAGAAAGAACATTTACTTTTCCCTATGATTCTGAAGTAGCGTAAGCCCTGCATATGTGTAAATAACTAATATATATGTATGCGCCATACTTGGTATATTCGACGCGCAAAGTATCCCTTGATTAAAAAAAAAATGCCATGCCCTTCTTTAGTGCTAAGAAAAAAAAACGACAATCTTCATGGATTAGAAGTTATATAACCAATTACTATGCCGACCTACTATACTAATTTTTAACTGGCTTTAATATTTACGAAAGGTACGTTAATTATAGGTAATTATGAAGACAAATGCACAGATAACTGCACTGACAAAAACCTCGAGAAAGATTACCCCACCAACAGTGGAAGTACTTTAAAATTGAAATTACTCTGCAAAGGTTAGGTTCGTCGGATGTCTTATTCTAGGTCTAATATATATAATGCATATTTTAAGGTTTCTCATGTCGTAGAACACACCGAGGGGTGTCAGGATTGATCAAATGAAAGACACCCCGTTTTTTACAGGATGCATAAATTAATTTAAAAATAAACTAGTTTATAAGTAAATTATCATGTGCATTTTTATGAAGGAAAATAATTTCCTCACACAGATTATTATTGTATGCCTTAGAGCATATTTCATTGAAACATAGTATCGTCCGAGTTGATTCTTCGAAAGAATGACATATCGTCTTGAAAGAAAATAACACAACAAATGTATATGAATAAACATAAGGAACGCTAAAATCCAAACTTTGAAATCTAATTTATGTATGTATGCTTGATAAAGTTAGAAACGAAGAATATTCAACTTTGCAGAAGCAGGAGCAAAGTGTGGATTTGACATACATCATCAAATTTCAATTGTAAGAAAACAATGATTGATCGATATTGTATAATTTGATATAAGCTTTTTTGTGCTTGTTTGTTAAAATCGTTTTGTTTTTATTGTGATTGAGATATTTGTGTTCCTTGTTCATCCTGTTATTATTGTCTCATGATAATCTCGTATTCTTGTCTTTCATATTTGCCAATGTGCCTTGTCTATATTCCTTTTGGTGTTACTCCGTTACATATAGCGTGACTCTGTACTTAAACATCCCGTTATTATTTTTATGTAAAACATGTTTGTTGTTTGTCTCTCATGTTTGCTTTGTGCTTTGTAAAAATGCCTTTGTTATGTTTGTTTGTTACATATATGACGAAGCACAGAACTTTTTACATCCCGTCATTGTGTTATTGTACTTTGGTTATTTTTGCTTGTATACTTGGTTGTATGCCATTTTGTGCTTCTTTGTTAAATATTTGTTATTTTGTTTTAGCGATTAAGATTTTTAACACAATGCTTACTGCTGTATTTTTAACATTTTTAAATTTTATGTATGATTGTTTTTAGTGATTAAGATTTTAACACAAGGTTTACTGCTGTATTTTTGACATTTTTACCTTTTATGTATGATTGTTTTGACCCCACATCGATGTCAATATAATGGAATTTGATGCGACTGTCATACAAGTGGGAAGTTTATCGCTATAAAACCAATTTCAATCCACGAAAAGTCTGTACAAGTCAGGAATATGACACTGGTAATCCATTCATTTGATGTGTTTTGGCTTCTTATTTTGCAATTTGAGTAGGTACTTTCTCTTTTGAATTTTTTCATGGAATTTAGTTTTTTTCTTATTAATTTCTTAATTAATCAAAAGAACATTTTAGTATCGTAGCTATAAATCATGTTAGTCCCGAAGTTCTTATAACTGATCAACAGACGTTTGGCTACCACTTCAACATAGTAAACAGATCATTCAATATTACTTTTATTGGTATAAATATTGCTCTGGCTATCAGTAGAGTAACATTATACTCGATATTAAAATAATTGCTATGATCATCTACCAATTCACGTTGCTACAAAACTTTCATTTGCATTGAACTAGTTACTGCAAGTAAACTCAGACTTTTACTCAGTGTCTTGTCGGTTCGAGAATTTATAGATACACTGACATTTTTTGGTTTGTTATATCGTTAGATGTGTTTTGATTTGTTTCAATCTAATTAGTTAAGCCATTTCACTCTTATTTTTATGGTCATATTCTTATTGATACGACATTTCCTAGATTTAGGGTTGGTGAATTTTAGGAATCAGTGTTACTGATATTCACTACTAATAGTTTTATGGCTAGATGCATAATCTGGTTGACCATTTTGAACATCTGTGTCACTAATAATCACGAATATATTGTTTTCCCAAACATCTTGTTCTTTTTACTGAATGGTAACATGAATAAGTGATACGTATCTCTGAATTCGTAGAACATTTTTACCACCAGCAATACAGATCCCAGATGTTAATCATGATCTGCCGAGTTTTCGGAGTACCTAAGATCAAACCAGTTGTATACGTAGCTTTCGTTTTTTTTGCCATGGATTTGTTAGGTTTTTAAATTTTGTTTTATGGGCTTTTATTGTCTATTTAGTTTCTATCACATGATTTATAATTACATACTTATGTCATAACTACGAACTCAATACTATACCTATATTTTTCTTGTTGGTATTTGTTTACATTTTTTAATGTAATTTTGTTTCATAGCCAACTATACGGTGTGGGTTTTTCTCATTGTTGAAGGACGTATGGATGCCTTAACCTGCTTACATAAACACTCATGAAAAGTTCTCTTATTTGAAATCATACCACATCTCCGTTTTTAATATGGCAAGTGGTCGTTATTACATAATAATTGAAAAATTATACAAATATGACAAACATCCACTAGCTTTCATTTTCCTGACTTTGGTCAGGTTTATAAAAAAGTTTGGTCCTAGTGTTCTTTGTCAGACAATACTTTCAACAATATGCAAAATCAACCATACAAAAAATAACTGACAACCAAATAACATAGAATTATGAACACCGTATTATAAAGTATTGATGTTTATTCTGAAGTAATCAATAAGTGGTTGTACATGTTGTATTTACTAGAATTAAATTTAGAAAATTCTAAATACATTAAGAGTTATTTATAATCAGTCATCATAAATTTTAGTCTTTAATCATGTCTATAAAATGATTTACTACGCGGACACCTTCCATACTGACATAAATGAGTTCATCGTTATACTATTCTGTATATTCTGTCGAAGTTATAACCGACTGTTCTGCCTTTTTCTGACCCCTTGTGTGTATTTAAATTACTTCAAATTCATCAGAGATTTCCTAGCATTTTCACTGAAAGTAGTTAAGGCTCTTAGGTTCTGTTCCATCACAGAAGTTCAAATTGTCAATTTCAAATGTACTGATATATTCTCTTTCTGGAAGACAAAATCTCAATTCGTGTACTGAACCTCCTTTGTATTTCATCTTTTGGCCAAATATGTCCTCGCTTCTTGAATTTATTCCAAAATTCTGAATAGAAGGAAGTACAATAGACATTACAGCGAAATTAAATATTTACTTTAAGTGTATCAAATGATGAATACCATTGAAGACCCTAGTATAATATGTTGACCAGACACAAACTCATCTTTGTCTATCCCAAATTCATGTATTTGGTTTTCATGTTATATTTGTTATTCTCGTGGTGTTTTGTCTGATGCTTGATCCGTTTCTGTGTGTGTTACGTTTCGGTGTTATGTCGTTGTTCTCCTCTTATATTTAATGCGTTTCCCTTGGTTTTAGTTTGATACCCCGATTTTGTTTTTTGTCCATGGATTTATGAGTTTTGAACAGCGGTATACTACTGTTGCCTTTATTTATATACATAATTTGATGAATAAGTGATAATCATATTGACATTTTGTTTTTGTAATATTACATCAACACAAACCTTTGCGTAATTGCTATGTGTTTCACCGAGGTTGATATATGTAATTTACTGAGGCAACATTTATACATTTCCAAATAAAGACTGATATTTTGTTTTACTATAGAATTGCTAAATAAAATAACACTTTTAAAAATTTGATGTGTGTGAAGCAGAATAGATGAGGACATACATACTATCAATGCTAAGTATATACATTGTATGTATAACCAAATACTTGCTTTTTTAAAGGAGCAAATTCTCCAAAGAAAATAACAAGAGAAGGTACCTTATTTCAGGTCAATTTTGACATCTGATTATTAAGGTTGTTTCATACAAAAAAAATCTTTAAACTAATCATGAACAGAGTTGGGGTAATTGTAATTGTAATCGTTAATCAGCTGTAATTGATTACAATTTTTCAAGTAATCATTGTAATCATTAATCAGCCAAAAATCTGATTACATGTAATTTAATTGAATCAATTACTTTTCAAAATACCCTGTAATCCTGATTACTTTATGATAACATTCTGATTACAATGAAAAAAATGTGTATATGATGAATAAAAAAACTATTTGTTATTCTTTTTCATTTATATTGAACATGTTAAGATAGTTTGGTTGACTTTACTTTTATAAAGCATGACAATTGGTTTGTATACTTTAGTAAAACATAAACTGTTACAGTATTGAAAAGTCATCAATATTCTAAGAAGAGACATGTAATACAATTATATGTTTCTGGCCTTAGTAAAAGATATTGTACATATATTCACAATTTAAAGATGTACATATATATATTTGATAATAACTGTTATATTCAAGTAATACTTTTCATTAACCCTTAATTATGATCTTTTGTTAATTTTGTGATTTTCGTCAACTTTGAATTGACAGGTAGGAAACCAATTAAGTTTTGTTTTTATTGCAATTACCAACTAAGTATAGCTGTAGGACAATATATATGGTAAAAGATAAATCAGACATGTGATCAATTATCTAATTAGCACAAAATTAATTAAAAGTTGAAAAAATATCTTGTTTAAAATAAGCAAATGTTTGTATGTATTTGGACTGGACATGTAAAATGCAATGATTTTTAGCACTTGGGTTTTGTTTACAATTTGATTAAACTGGTAACTATATTTCATCCATTTTTTAACTCCCATAAACTGCACCTTGAAACAAATATAAATTAAAGTCTAGAATAGGTCAGAAGACAAACTTCTAACACTTTTTATAAAGCTATATTCAATAGAAGTCAAACAAATTCTGAGATAAATGATGAGAAAGTGCAATGGGTCATAACCAGTTACTCAATGTTCATGTATGCATGAAGTGAACTTTTGAGGTTTATTAAATAGATGAAGTTTGAAGTTATCATTTTCTAATATAGCAAACACAATACTTTCTAAAAAATGCTATAGTTATATATTTAAAAACGTTTTTCATTCACATCATGCAAAATGTATATATTTTTTAATTCATTGCAATCAGATGTAATCATGATTACTTTGCCAATGATATCATTAATTTAATCAGACACTTTCAGAAATGATGTAATCATTAATTTAATTTAATCGTACAAATGACAAAGTAATTGTAATTTAATCAATTACATTGAAAGTAATCAGACCCATCTCTGATCATGAGCAATGGATCAATGGCATCATTGAAAAAATATCCAATAAAGTGTTCTAAAATTTTAGATATTGGTCGGTATATATTATGTTTGACAGCAAAAAAATCATCTTTTTTTTTTTAATAAATTCTATTATTAGTTTCTTTCTATTTACATTATAAATACTTAATATTATACACTGATGATTCATTATCATTCGTTGGATACCAATTTTCGTGGGAAGAGGTGAACCACGAATAAAAATTAAATACAAATGTTACCCAGACTTTGGCAGAACCATGGGATCATATATCAACGAAATTGCAAGGTTTTCGCAATCCACGGGAATGGTATCCACACAAATAAATGAATCGACAGTACATGTTACATATTGACATTATAGTTCCGTTTTGAATGAGTCTGATAAATTACTTTTAGTTGAATACGGAAATATAAACCCTGATTGATTGCAATTCAAAGTTATATGGATTGAAGTTGATATACATCTCATTCCTATGTTGTAAGGTTGTCAGAAATCAGCAACGAAAGACAGGCCAAAATGTGTCATAATGCAAGCGACAAAAACACAAATAGAAAATCAATAAACGAAAAAACAAATAAGAAAGACAGTTGAAGCCCGGATAATCATTGAATGACCAGCTCCTGACTTGTTGGAAATCGCTTAACTCATTGGATTGTCACAAAGCCCAAAACAAACGAACACGTAAATGAGAGACACTCATTTCCGATCAAAAAGATATTGCAATTTTTGTAAACTTGACATTGCACAAGGTCATGTTTTTCTCTGGCTGTTTATGACGTCTTTACACTAAATCCATTTTATGTTGGATGTGTACGGATTGATTGTTTAGTCTAAGAGGCATGATTTTTTAATTAGTTGTTAGTGGCTTTGAACTAGCTGTCAGATAACTGCAAGTACTCTAAGATCTGTTCATTGTGTCTTTTTGTCAGAATGTATAAGTACCCGTCCACTTCTATCTAATGAGTTAAGCCTTTTTCAACTGATTTTTTATAGTTCGTTCTTATGTTGTACTGTTATACCACTGTCACAGGTAAGGAGAGGGTTGGTATCCCGCTAACATGTTCAACCCCGCCACATTATTCATGTTTGTGCCTGTCCTAAGTAAGGAGCCTGTAATTCAGTGGTTGTCGTTTGTTGATGTGTTACATATTTGCTTTTCGCTCATTTTGTTTTACATAGATAAGGCCGTTAGTTTTCTCGTTTGAATTGATTAACATAGTCTTATCGAGGCCTTTTATAGCTGACTATGAGGTATGGGGTTTGCTAATTGTTGAAGGCCGTACGGTGACCTATAGTTGTTAATGTTTGTGTCATATTGGTACTTTGTGGATAGTTGTCTCATTGGCAATCATACCTCATCTTCTTTTTTTAATTTGTTCATAAAAATTGAATAACAACTAATACTAAAAGCATTCAAACTGAAGTATCTATTATTACTTGTGTGTTATCCGTTCGCCATTTCAATGACGCATGTTCCGTCTTCTGTCAATTTATCTTGAAATGCCTGCACCAAGTCATGCATATAATAGTTGTTCTTCTTTCGTTCTATATAATTTAAATCTTTAGTTTGCCATTTGGTATTGTTTTTTCCGTTTTGGATTTTCCTGGGAGTTTGGTAATTTTGTAAATTAAATTGTATCAACTTGTTCCTACTTTAAAGAAAAAGGGACAAAGATACCAGAGGGACAGTCGAACTCATAGATAAAAAATAAACTGACAACGCCATGGCAAAAATTGGAAAGAAAAAATATTCTGTCGTAGATTCTAATCTGGTTTTTTTAAACTCGAACGAGTTGTGCATCTCAATCCAAGTCTATTACAAAACGAAAGATGTCCAATTCTTTGAATTTGTTATACAGAACAGCTGACAAATAATTAATCTCTCTCTTATTTATTTTTGCAAAAATTTAAAAAAAAAAATCATTATTATTATAATTATGAATGCTGAAAATTCATTGCATAACATTTTTTTAATTTTTCAAACACCTACAAAAACGTTAGTAACGTTTCTACTGCAAACATGTATATACATATATATGTAAGGTCAACACATGCACAAATGTATATTTTTGTGCATCAATACTATACAATTTACAACGTTTTTTTTTTTTAATGACTCAGATTATATATCATAGTCTGAATCATGCAAAAATAGCTTGCTAGACTGAATTTGACACAAGAAAAAAAAACAAATATCGGTAGAACTAGTTATATTTATTAAGTTTTGATAATTGAAAGTGTTGATAGACGTCATTAACACCATCAGGATAAACACCTTAATAATCTGTTCGACATATAGATAGGTATTTTCAACTTGACTATACTTATGATATTTGTATTTCGTAGTCTTCGAAAGGTTTTAATATGAAGAATCTGAAATATGATAATCATGTCACCATGTTTAACAATGGTCTACTACTTTAGATATTGACAACACTTTTTAATAAATGTTTGTACGATGAGCTAGTCTGCATTTCGTTAAAGGTCAAACAGTTGAAAGCCAAGTAATGTATAAGTACTTGCAAGCGTTATGGGCTAAATGTTCAATCAATATGTTGATTTGATACCAAGTCAGTTTTATGGCAGTTGTATTCATCATTATCAAATAGTCCTTATCTATGTATTTTGGCGTTTCATTGAGTTGAACTTCAGTGTTTATGTTGTACCGTTGTTCTCTCTAATATGTGATGTGATCCCCTGGTTTTTGGTTGGTAATCCGATATTTTTTTTCTCTCAATCGATTAATGACATTTTAAGAGCAGTCTACTATGAGTGCCTTCTTTTTTAGCTGGCTATAACATTTAAGAAAAGATACGTTATACATTTTGTTCATATAGAAGCTCATTTTACCACAATTATATCCTCGGGAACGAGCAATCCCCAACTACAGTATTAATACAGTGCTATAAAATGAAATATTACATAATACATTATGTACATGATGTATGTTTTATGAAGTGTCTGAATATATCTTCACATCAGGCGGAAACCAGGTTAAAAAAGAACACAAAAAAATCGAAGCTCTTTGTTAGAGAAGGCGATAAATGCTTACTGTAATGTTTCTTATAGTAACAAAAGTTTTTAAAGTTCATAAAAACAGATAAGATGATTTTTTTTCTGCTCCATTACGAAGTACTTTTTTTTTAAACACCATTTGCATAAGTTTTTAATTCATCTATTACAAAGTTAAGCAGAACAATAAGATATCAAGTCACAACATGGGTATCTATCAAGTTGGATGTAGAAAATGCATAACCTCTGATAATTTTTTTTTACTACGGACGGAAAACATATCAATCTATTATTTTAGTAATTTTCGTGTCTGTCCTTCCGTCATTGGACTCAAGAAAAATATCCAAAAAAAATGGATAACAATTGCATCGAGAATGGAAAATTTAGTGTACCTTTTATGTTCGGACGTGTTTTGAGTTGATTGTTTTGTCTTGAAAACGTACAAAGTAAGCGTATTTGATACATCATCTCGCTTCAGATTCTATCATTTTTTTATATATCAAGGCTATAAGTTGACTTTATAGCATAAGAAATTCACAGAACTAAAAGATGAAATATATAGGTTAAGTGGAATACCTTTCTAATGAATTACAAAAACTAGTAGCTGTGCTCGAATGGCTAATTTCTAATAAAAGTACTTGACGACAGTCTTTTTAGTTGGATGGTAAAAATGCATATCTTCGAAAAAAAACTTATTTTTGTGCGTGATAATTAGGGTTTATAGTCTTCAAATTTTTGTCTGCTCTTCTACGAAATAATTAATAAGTTTTTTTTATTTTAAAGTTTTATGAATTTTTGAAAATTCCACCTGACAATCGATCAGACAATAGTTTTAAGTCGACTCAATGCAGACCAAATTATTAACTGATGCTTAATAGCTAGAAGTTACATTTGTCTTTCAAAATAAAACATATAGGGATCGTAATGGTGCTCTGTGGATAAATCTATCGGTTTTCAAGAGCTAAATTTTAAATTTGCAGCGCGTCATCCCTACAACGGCATTCATTTCTACGATTGTAAAAATAAACTGACGTAATGGAGAGATAATTTTAACGATGTAGAATCATGACTGCATATGGAATACTCAAACCCAAAATTTCAAAGTCCAAAGTCCAAGAATGTATGTATGCTTGAACACTTGTGAATCTATAAAATCTAACATGGCTTATCAAAAACATTTACACAACTTAAGACATAGATTATCTCATTTCTATATTGATCTAGGCGAAAGGCAAATAAAAAAAAATGTCAAATAAGGAATTTTATCGCAAATGTTCGTCCGTTCAATGATCATTTATCTAACCCACGCGCTCGTAAATCGATACCATCGAAATTTAGTCACACTAAATATCTTATAAAGATTACAACTAAACAGTTTTTATGTTTATCATAATTTATGATAACATGATACTGAACTCCTCACCGGATGGATGAGCTTCAATTTGGAATGATGAATACATTATCATTCGATCAGTTTCATTGATGCCTAGAGCTGGCATGTCACTGACTTCTCTTAATCCTTTATAAATGTTATATAATGTTGGTCATTGTCATTTTAAGTTTCTTCACTTTTCTTTTCAAACATTGGACTTGGACTGCTGTGAAGATGATTTTTTTTCTGTGATTTATAGCACGTTGTTTGTTTTATTTCTCATTGTCTAAAGATATGGGCGTAGGTGACTTCAGTGTTTCTTTTGTTCAGTTGTTTCTCTTATAGTTGATGTTTTTTCTCGGTTTTAGTTTGTAACCTGATTTGTATTTCTACTATCGATTGATGACTTTTGAACACAGGTATACTACTATTGCCTTTATCAATAATTAAGATTTAGTCTGTAGATGCTCAAATGTTTACCAATCAGTGAATTATGATTTCAAATATAAAGTTTGACATAACAAAAACGATAGTCTTAAACTAAACTTATGTTTCGATTCCTTTTGACAAAAATGAACATTCTCTTTTTTCTTACGCTAGATCATGTACCTTCGCAGGTGAGTGTTCAATATAAAAATAAATAAAAATAATAAGCCCATGAGACGCACCAAATATTTTTGGAATTATTTTCATTGTAAAGCACTGAATTAGTGTCGGTGTTGGTGGGTTGCAATTGCTTATTGTCGAGGATTCATAATTATATAAACAGCGCTTTTTTATTTACACAATTTATAACGTATTGTTTTCTTAAATATACAAGTCAGACAAAGAATAAAGTAAACATTGGGGTTCGTGTTGCTTATTCTTAAGTTTTCTATGTTGTGCCATGTGTACTATTGTTTTTCTGTTTGTCTTTTTCATTTGAAGCCATGGCGTTGTCATTTTATTTTCAATTTATGAGTTTTACTGTCCCTCTGGTATCTTTCGTCCCTCCTTTAGTAAACCGCGGTTCAAAAATTATAAATAGACAGAGATAAAACAAATCCGGATTACAAACTTAAGGCCGAGAGAAACACATCACCTATAAGAAGAAAACTATGGCACAAATGTAACACATACGATAAAAAAACCCAACGCCAACAAACAAAAACACGATTTATTTGATGCAACTACTATATTTCTGACTTGATATCAGATCAACAAAGATATTTACATATAGCCCTTAATGCTTTCAAGTACTTTGTCAATTGTTTTCCCTTTAGTGTAATCCAGAAAAGGCCATCATACACATATGGATTAAGAACTGTTACTTTACTGTTTACAGTATTTAGACGAATGTTGAAATATGTATCTCATTTCGGATTCTTCAGATTACAAGCATTCTATGACAAACAGATAGCAATATCTTAAGTATAGGCAAGTTCAAAATACTATGCAGATTTACATATTTTTCCTTGAACACCTTCCTGAGGTCAACGTATGTCCTCGTGGTGTTAATTACGTCAATCAACATTTTCAATTATCGAACTTTATTTGATTTAACAATTTCTACCTATATTAAATTATTTCTGACGTCAAATTCAGCCTTGAAAACTGTTTTGTGTGACTCAGAATATATATCAATTTGATTACTGCAAAAATATATATGAGTTGACCTTACGAATAGATATAGATATTTCACATAGAAATGCCATCTACAAAGGTACCTCTCAAATCATCAAATATTAATTAGATTTGTTATAACCCTAAGAAAAGACCTTCAATTTTTATTAATAGATTATGAAATGAATTATCAGCTTAAATAACAATATAGATATTAGTAATACCACAATAAAAAGGGGGATATCAACCGTCATATTCCTGACTCGGTACAAGAATTTCAAGATAAATTCAATGAAAGACGGGTTAGACGGTATCAAAACGGCGAGTAAATAACAAGTAATTGTAAAAAGGGAGGAAGACACAGCCTATATTACTTGATTTATTTCACTTCAATAGGCGGGGTTTTACCTGTTCGCTCATCATAGAACATGTGTTTCGGGATAAACTCATCAATGAAATGTCCAGTTATTCGTCCCATATCTCACTTTCAGTTTGCTTGTATAATCGTTTGGTGACACTGATAGGTGATTAGAAATCAATAATACTGATAACGGAAATCATCCTTATCACACACATCTGCAAATAGACTGTCCTTATGCAAAGTAAAACGTAAGCACCACCCAATTAGTTGAAATAACACTGGTAATAACAACTGCAAACATTGCATCGTGTCTGCTAAGTCCAATAGGGTTAAGAAGTAATTAAATACAAAATTTCGATTAGATTTGTAGACGCAAAAAAAAAAATACTGACACAAAACATAATATTATAACGATTCAACATAATGGTTTAAATAGTCACAAAACATAATATTATAACGATTCAACAGAATGGTTTAAATAGTCACACACCAATTATGTCAAACAGGCACATGCACATTTGGTGGAATTCGATAAGTTGCAACTAGTTGTATTACTCACCGTTTTAAATATAAATCATTGGACAAGTCAAATCAACGTACACAGGAAATGCACTTGCCTCAGAACGCACATACATAAAAAATATATAAATATAAAAAGAAGATGTGGTATGATTATCAATGAGACAACTCTTCAAAAGAGACTAAATGGACACAGAAATAAACTATAGGTCACCGTAGGGCCTTAAACGCAAGTTATCCTATGTTAGGATGCTAACTCAAAAGTTGCCAAAACGTCTATACCTACTCCATCATCTCAAACCTCAGTATCCCCCATTACAACAGAAATGGACGCAATATATCAGATAATTCAATTCATTATTGGAAGACGAACAGACAAATCCGTGGCAAAATTCGAAATCTACGAAACGACAAACACCTAAAAAATAGAAACCTCAAGCCTATTTAACTCAAGCCCAATAAAAAAAAATAAGTATCTAATGTTCTTAAGAAGACTCAGTAAATCTTCATTACTATTAAGGATCTGTGTTGTTCATGTTACTCCAACACACTATTATGAGATAAGTTTCACTAAGTGATGTCCAAATCAAAGTTAAAAGTAATGGTCCTACATCTTTACAGTATTATGTACTTATTATATTGCATATTAGACGTGTATTCATTCATACTCAAATTTGGGAGATGACATTATAAGTTGTTTAGTAATTTGAATAACAAGTTTAAAGTTAGTTTTGTTTAACAATATCAAAATAAACAAAAGGAAGTACAGGATTTGAAAAACAAATATAATTGTTAAGCATGATGTGCTGTTTGATACACAAATATATATGTACTTATACTTTTAATATAATGACACGTTTACTGAATCTACCACAAAATAACAATAATTCATAGTTTGTGAAGGGCCACACTGAATCTACCAGAGAAAAAAAACGATAAAAAATGTTTGGTGATGAACCACACCGAATCTATCAGAAAATATACCAAATATGATATTATCAAAATGATGGACTTTTTGATTGACAACATATTTGTTGAGTTTGAAGGATTCATATTTCAACAGATAGTCGGTATTCCAATGGATACGTATTGTGCACCCCTACTGGTCGATTGTGTTTGTACACGTATGAAACAGAATTCATTCAAAACCTTGCTAGTCCATCAGCTGGTAGGGCAAAAATTCAGTTCTGTGTTACACCCCAGGGTACCGCAATGTTTTTGTATAAATTCAAAGAGTAATATCTGAAGAATATTTTAAGAGGTGTTAGACTTTTGAAAAAGTGTCCAAAAGGGGTTAAAAGGGGACTTATTTCAGGGTATATCAAAAATTTTGTTTTGCACACTATTACAGAAAAATGTAAAAATAACCAAATATTCAGTACTTTCCTTTTTATTAAATGGAACACATCATATCTTATTTAAACGCAGGCTAATTTTAAATTATATTTTAAATCGTAGAGGACCAAGATAAAAAGGGGGAGGGTCAATTTCCAAAAGTCATGATTTTGAATGAAAAGAAGCATACGTACTAATTTTCTTGATAAAATGGTATATTGTTTCACATTGAAACATACAGCATAAAGTATACAAAGGCTGTTGAAAAAAAATTTAAAGACAAGAAACAAAAACAACGAGAATCAACGACAAACACAAACATAAGTAACCAGAAATGCACTATTCTGTCACAAATTTATACATCACATTCATGAATTAACTCACATTTTAAAACAAGTTTCTTTTTTGTTGTTTTAATTTAACAACCGCATCACCAGATCTTAAGGTCACACAGAAGGTCAATCCATAGAATCATCATCAGTTTGGTCACCTGCATCTACCGAATTATCATCTTCGTCGTCATCGTTAGCAATATCAACGATTTGAAAATGCTTATATCTACAAGCTTTCGAGCATTAACATACAGCTATCTGTTCAGGATAAACCTTGTTGAACACATGAACATCTTTTTTTGGCACAACCAGCTTTACATGAACAGCAAATCAGAATTACCAAAGCATCTAACGCTGGTGGTTGGTCTGGAAAATTGATACTGAACATAGCGCTCTAAACAATCCAATCATAGTTGTTTTGCAACAGACCAGTGTTGTGTTTAAGAGCAGATTTCCAAATCTTCGTCTAAAAGTTGGCTTGTTTAATGTGCTTTAACATTGCATCTTTTGCATTTCAAAACGTTCTGATCTTTATTTATTGATATTTTTAATTTCGTAGCCATACATAGAACACGAAAACCTTTCGAGTGTGTTGACAACACTTCGCCAACCTCTTCCAAGGTTTCACCAAGATGGAATAGACCTTCTGAAAACTCCACATAACGTGTCAAAAAGCCGAATGCTTTGCTTTTTTTCTTTACCAGACAAAACACTTACTGAATCACAACCTGTATTGGCGCGAAATCCTGGCAGTTTTCTACAAAAATTCTTACCAAGTTAGAATTGATATGCAACTGTGAAAATAGTAAGCCAATACTGCCACAACAGTGTCAGAAGGTTTAATAACCGACCTTAATAACCATGGAGTCGTAACCTTTGTCAGCTGCATGTTTTTGCATTTTATTAAGAAACATTTTTTTATCGGCTTCTTCCTGTTTGATTATAAGCTAAAACCGCTTTACGCTATAACATTTTCAACATATATTTTGTGGCACATACTTCCGTGTAAATCTATAGGATTCTTTACTCTTTTAAAACCAAAAAATTCAACAAAAGCAACTTTGTTTCCCCCAACTAACAACAATTTCTTCCATTCCCAAGAACACGATTGTGACTGATGGTTTAGAACTTATCGTAATGATGTTCCCTCCCAAGGACCTGCCGTTCTAATTTCGTTATGAATATTGCGCGATACTATTCAGTGACAAAATCAATGCGGGACCACTTTTTGAAACTAAAAGGATGGTTTTTAAAATAACAATTGCCAAATCGAAAAAAGTGCTTGGTACCCTAGTAATTGTTTGAAAAACTGCCATGTCATCAAATATCAACATGCTTTCCTAAGGAATGAGCCTTTTCTAAAAGACAACTGAGGACAGGTTTTAATTTTTCATTACAAGTGTACAATCAAAGTTTGCAAGAGACATTGGAAGAGGACCCAAATCAAACTGGAGAATCTATCGCATAACCAACTATCTTGTCTGGGCTATGACAAGCAGGCGACATTTTTTTCATCTGCTCTCAATGTTTTGTTGTTCTTAACAGCCATTAACTGCTTGCCTTTTATTTCCTTTTTTAAAAATGTAAGCAATGATTTTCTTTTGAGTGTTTTGAAGATATCGGTTCACTTTTGAATAAGCCGTTCGGTAATGAAAATTTCTGAGGCATATTTTCCCTTTTCATACGCGTTAAAAATGTCGCACATTAATTCCGAAGAAGCAACAGAACCCGAGAACAAGCCATTTTACTGCTCAGATGTTATAATGAAATTGGCTAGCTCTGCAGTGTCTGAAACAATTTCAAAACATCAGATTCGTCTCGCTTCATTCGAGTTTTTCTGAGTTCTTTTTGGGCGGATGTTTCAGGGTTAACCATTCCTACCAAGTCTCGTCATTTTAATGATATTGAAGCTCATTCATGTACATTTAACAACCAACGTTTATCAGAATCTTTATTTAAACTGAAACCAACAAAGCCATTTTTTTGGGTATCTCTAAGAAACCTTAGAGAGTAAAAAGTATTGCCAAACCCCACAACTGACTTTTTGACGTTCGTTCAAAGCGTTGTTTGTCGATTGAATAACTTAACAATCTTAAGTCAATCACTTCACAGCTACAACACAAAATGTTATCAAGCACACCTTTATTGAGTTCGATAGAGTGCACCATTTCTGAACGCCAACAAAATCACCTTAATTTGTATTTTTTTCATAAATATTTCGTTACACATTCACTTTATAAAATAATTTGTCTCACAAAAACATCATAAATCGACAATTAAATGTGTGTTTTCAGTTGCAAATTGATAATGCTTATGTGTGAATACATTGTACATGTCATTGTATTTGTTGTATACTGAATCAAAGACGGTAATTTGATGATTTCCGGTATTTCACTAGTATTTGCACGTACATATATTTTATTAAATAATTCATATTTTAGACGATATATAAATACTGTAAATGATTTAAACATTGCATAATGATTATTTCTCAAGTTTAATTAGCTAAAACGGGTAATTGTATAACGAATTTCTTTATGAAAGGTGAAAATATGCCTTAATTTGAACCCAAAAAATCGGATTGTTTGTAATGTAAAAAACATTTCATTTTAAACCAAAAATCTTCCGAGTTACATTTAATATGATAAGTTTTGTATCTCTTTTAGTTGCTTAAACCTATACTTTATTTTTTTTTAATCGCTTTATATTAAAAAAATTAATTACAAATTACTTATTCATGATTGCTAAACGAGGGGACCATTGAAAGGAACGTTTTTAATCCTCTTTTGGACACTTTTTTTTTAGTCTAACACCTTGTATTTTATCAATAAGATATTGAAGTTGAATTCTGTCAAAAAAAATCGCAGTACCCTGGGGTGTAACACAAACTCCTTAACTAGCGCGCTTTTGAGAACCAGCTGATGGACTATGCGAAATTCTTTAGTTTTACTTTCCGATATAATGACGATCTCCTATCTTGAATAACCAATATGTCAGCTAATACTTATATCTGATATATTCCAGTGAATTCGAAATTAAGAATACTACTGAAACTAGAAGTACTGCTTTATTTTTTGAAACAGATGGACGACTTACCACGAAAATCTATGATAAAATGGCCGATATCAACTTCCAAACGATCAATTTCCAATTTCTCAGCGGTAATATACCTAATGCCCCTTCGTAAAGATGCAATTGTCCAAAATAAGTTTAAAAATTGACAATATGAACAAAACTCAATAGTTCATCGGACAACATGTACCTTAGGTGAATTGTCTTTCTCTTTTTATGTCTCTTTAGGACATTTATCTTGTTTCTAAAAGTATTCAGTTATTTATACACAGTTAACACTAATGATATTGTGTAGTTTGCCATGTCCCTTGCGGACTCTCCAAATACCTAAAAGTGTTATTTTCATTTAGCAATACATTTATAAAAATAAATTGCAATATCTTATATGGATTTGAGTGACTTCATTTATATCTGTATATATGTATATAGTGCAAATTATAATGCAAATTATATACATTTAGAAAGTTACAGAAATGTTAGCGTTGATGTAAGCGTACAAAAAAGGAAACATAATGTCAAGATAATTATCACTTATGTATCAAATTAGGTATATAAACAAAGCTGATGTTCAGTCTGATCATAACATTATTCCATAGACATCAGACCATATAATTTAATAAAGAACAAGATTTTTCACTAACGCTATAATGTCTATTGTACTTCCGACCATCCAGAGTTACAGAACAATATCAAGAAGAGATGCGTCATTTGATCAAATCATGGAATTCGACGGGTTTTCAGGATTCAAGTTGCAAAGTTTTATTCCAGGACAAAAATATAACAGTAAATTTGAATGTGACAATTTGAGCTTCTGCGATAGAGCAGAACGTAAAGTCTCCACTTACTTCCACTGAAGCTTAAAGAAATTCAGCTGATGAATTTAAGATATCTTGAATACAAACAAGAGGTCATACAAATGGCAACCGTGTTGGTTACAACTTCGACAGAATATGCAGAAAAGTAAAAAAAAGAAACTCGTAGATGTCCAAATAGAAGGTGTCCGTAGTGAAAATGAGTAATAGTGTGTGATTAAAGACTATAATGACTTATAATAATAACTCTGTATGTGTTTTCATTTTACGAACTAAGATTATGTAATTACAACCAGTATATTGCTTATAAGATAATAAACACAAATACATTGAAATAAAGTTTTCTTTAATATATTAAGCCAGAACAGGTATAATTAAATCAAAAGAAATATTGTCCCTTTTTATTGTTATCGACATTACTATTAGAAACCGAAGACTAACAGACCTACTGAAGACTGCCTCCAGGTGGCGGAATTTTTTGGCGCTGCGTCGAATCCATTTTGATGGCCTTTTGCTGTGTTCTGCTCTTTGTTTGAGATTTTGCATCTTTGACATAATTTTCTCCTTTTCGAGTCTCAATTATATTATCAATAAAACTAGATGCATTTAACAGTAATATAAAAAAAAAACACGTAAGTATAACTTTCAAAGCTACATATTTCGATAAAGCTCATAAAGAAATCCTAGTTGTCTTTCCTCGTACAAACAATGTGCAGATACTTTTATTTAGAACTCTGATTAATGTGTAAAATGAAGATGTCCGGTACTGAAAAACTTTGATGAACGTTAAACAATATACTACGAAAATTAAGGTCAGGGTAAGATATTGGAAGTAAAAGTAACGTCTTTGATAGCTTTTAAGAACCAATTTATCAAATGCTATTGTTTTCCTTCTTATAATCTTATAAATAAACGAATTGGGTGTTAAAGTTTGAGTTTGAGTGTTGAATTTAATGATAAAAAAAGTCCATCGGACGCACCCAATTTTTTAGGAATTCTTTTCAATTAATAGCACTGGATCAATGTCGGTGTGTTGCTCGTTGTCTAGGATAATTGTAGAAACGGTGATATTGTTTTGACACATTAAAAACGTATATTTCCTAAAATATTAAAGTCAGCAAAAAATACAGTCGTCATTTAGTATACCGCTGTTCAAAATTCATAAATCGATTGAGAAAAAACAAATTCAGATTACAAGCTTAAACCGAGGGAAATACATCAACTGTAGGAAGACAACAACGGCAGAACAGTATCAACGAAGTGCATAAAGATCAACATACATAGAAACGGACTATGTGATTACAACCGCTACATTTCTGACTTTTATCATATGAAAATAGTCATAGGACATATAGCCCTTAACACTTGAATGTTCTTTTTATTTTTTTAAATGTTTACTTTTTAGCGTAATCCAGAAAATACTACTGTACACATATGGATTAAGAGCTGTTACTTTAATTACTGTTCAAAGTATTTAGACAATTTCTGAAGATATAGAAATGCTAATCTCATTTCACATTCTTCAAATTACAAACGTTCCAATACAACCAGGTAGCAATAGCTAAAGGTCATACGATACAGTTACAAGGGAGGTAATGACGTTGCTAACGTAAAATTTTCGCGACGTCAAACTATGACTTACCAGGAAAAGATACAGTTTTCGACTGATTTTTATCATTCAAACTTTTTAAACTTGAACACGAGTTCATAGACCAATCTTTTTTAAAATGCCATTTGGTAGGATTACGTACAAGAAGAATATGTGTGCCAATTTTCATGAAAATGTAAATAGTGCAATTTTTTTCGTAATTTTGATAAATAGACAACGAAAATGACGTATTTTCTAAATAAAACATTTGATAAATATGAGTTTTTGAAGAAAACAAATGCACAAATTTAAAGGACATTTATATTAAACAGATTTTATAAATAGTTCAACAAAAAACAGCTTGTGTTTAACTTTTAAACAAAAACGTTATGTATTTCTGTCGAAAGGAAAAATACGTTCACAAATCCAAATTTTTAGCAAATATTTAAAACGATTTTTTTTACTCAAACAGTAGCACAAAAAGGAATATTTTTTATTACATATTTGATTTAATCATGCAAAAATAGCCTATTGTCAGCAAAATATCACTATGGGGTCTAAGTTGTATCAGATGCCCTTAAGTATAGCTAAGATCAAAATACTATGAAGATTTCAATCTTTACGTTGAACACCTTCTTAAATCAACGTATGTGTTCTAATGGTGTAAATGACGTCTATCAACACTTTCAATTATCGAACTTTAATTAATATAACAATTTCTACTCATATCAATTGAATTATGACGTCACATTTAGCCTTGAAAGCTGTTTTGTATGACTCAGAACATATATCAATTTGATAATTAGTGCGGGTTTTTTTATTGACTTTTACTACCCCCACCAAACACTCACCTGTATAAAATATCATTGGATAGAGAAAACCTTATACTTTAACAATATGCCTTTCGTCAGTACTTGATATAGTCACATTTTTTTTTAGGTTAAAGGTCATATCTAAAAATCTGTGAAAATTTGGGAGAGTTTCAATTTTGACATATTTTTCTACTCCTAAAGTCGAATACAAATGAAGCCGTTTTTGCTTTCGTAATGTTGGTTATTATACATAAACCTCAATCATTAAGATTTATTGTATCAGAAAAAATCCTAAAACCACGTTTTATAAACAAATCTTCAAAAATAAAGATTTCAACCTATAAAATGATTCGAGCACCTTAACCTTTAAAAAAATCTTTTTCAGGTAAAAATCACGTGTCATGCAGAACATTACTTTAAAATTATTTTTCAAACTATCATATTCGGAGAGGTATCAGTACAAAGCAATAGAACACTACAGTCAAATATGACCTCAAATTGAAATTGCGGATACTTCTTGGTTTTTTTATTGACTACTTGTTGATTTTGTTTTTCTTCTCACAATTATTACTGCTTCCATAGTATTATCTGTTGTTTTGTATTTTACTCTGGTTTATATCTATTACATTTTAGGTTTTGTACCTATACCCCCTTTTTTCCTTGCAATGTACCACAAAATTTATAAGTATTCCATATAAAAAACAAGATGTGACATGATTGCAATTAAGGCTTCCTCTCCAAATGGCACCAACTGAGACATACATTAACAATTATGGATCCCGTACGGGCTTCACAAATGAGTTAAATTCATACTGCAGTCTTCAATTCAAGTAATGCAAAATGTAAAACAATCGAAAAATCTAAAGGCTTGATTAATGTACAAAATGAATAAGAAAGACACAAATATAGTATATAGGAACAAACGACAATAACTACATTACAGTCTCATGACTTGAGACAGACACAATCATTCAATGTAACGTGGCAGGGTTTAACTTTTTTAAAGGCTCGTCAATCCTCCATTAACCAGGGACAGTGTGTACCAGTGCAACAAACTATATATAAAATCAAGCGTTATCTCCATCATTTTTATTTTCATCAACCGTGTTTTAATATTTCTACACATTTCACTCATGGACATAGGTCTGCACATGAAAGTGTCTAATAATGGATCTAAAAGTGGGTAAAGGAAGGTGTGATGCCATCCATATGATTGTCTGCAAAGATGCAGGGGAAAGAATATACGGAACGTACACACTATCTTGAATTCGCTCAATTTTATGGTTGGCAACACTTATTTGATAGCTTCGCCCTTTTCTTTAACAAGAAGACACAAAAGTTTGTGTCTGAATTAGCAATTAGAATTACATCAATTTTAAACAGTTCAAACTTGGAAAATTTTATAGATTAGAAGAAAATAAAACACTGTATAGAATATTCTGACATATGAAAATAGCTTTAAAAGCATTATTTCAATTAAAGGTAAGCAAACATATATTAAAAAAGGGTTGAAACTCTCCAAAATACTAGTCATTAAAACGACTTTTTAGAAAAATGTGACCATACGAAATTATGACGACAGGGCAAAAAATAAAGAAGACATATTTTTCTTTAAGTTAAAACCATTTCTAGCCGTGTGTTATTTGAGGAGATCAAACTTGCAATCTAGAAAGACCTTCAATTTTTATTGATATATTACGAAATGAATTATCAGCTTAGATAACAGTATATTAGTAATACCAAAAATAAGAAATAGGTATCAACCGTCATATTCCTAACTTGGTACAAGAATTTCCAGATAAATTGAAAAAAAGACGACGTATACGATATTGAAACGGCGAGCTAATAACACAAGTAATCGTAAGACATCTAGGGAGGAAAACAAAACTTTTAATACATAACCGCAAGCATTACATCGTGCCAATTCTTATAGGGTTTTGAGTAAATTAAATACAAAATTTTGAATAGATTTGTAGACGCCAACAAAACTAAAATATTGCCAATAAGACATACTATCAACTAATTGTCGACATAATGATTAAAATAGTCACACACCAATGATTTCAAATAGGCATGCGTATGATGTTGTGGTATTACATATGTGTCAGCTAGTTTTATAACTCATCAATTCAAATATAAACCACTGGACAAGTCAAATCAATGAAAGAAAAGCACTTACCTCCGAACCGACGTAAATACAAGAGCATACAAACGCAAGTTATCCTAAATATGGATGCTTAATAAAAAGTTAATATTAAGGATCTGTGTTGTTCATGTTACTCCAACACAATAGGAGATAAGTCACACTTCGTGATGCACCAATCAAAGTAAAAAAGTAATGATCTTATATCTTTTCAGTATTATGTACTTATAATATTGCATATTAGACGTGTGTCCTCAGTTTGTGAGATGAAATTAGAAGTTGTTTAGTGATTTGAATAACAAATTTAAAGTTATGTTTGAATACCAAATAAAACAAACAAACAAAAAACAAAAAAAGACGATGTTTTTAATAAAAATATGATTGTTAAACAAGATGTGCTGTTAAAAACAAAAATATGTATGTACTTTTTTAATTTAATGTCACTTTCACGGTTATTTTTTATGATGAAATTACCCATGATAAGTTTAAAATTAACAATTTCAACAAAACACAATACTTTAGCGAACAAAATTGACTTTCTGTGATTTTTCTTCTCTTCTTATGTCTCCTTTTGGACAATAAACTTGTTAGCTCACCTAGCCCGAAGGTTTACCATAGGACCCTATGGGAAAAGCATACAAATGTCTACTTTTAGAAAACCACTGAATGGGTTGAAACCAAACATAGTATGAATGTTACTTATGAGGTGCTGACCAAGTGTTCTTCCTTTGTCGCCGATCCAACATCTAAGATGGCCACCAGTGGGAGGACTTAGTTTAACATAGGACCCTATGGAAAGTGCCAACAAAAGTCTTTTTCTAGAGCACCAGTGAACTGAATGAGACCAAACATAGCATGAATGTTCCTCTCCTTATGAGGTGCTGGCTAAGTGTTGTTACTTTGTAGCCAAATTTTAATTTTGATTTCAAAAACCCAAGTAGAGGCAGATGAGCGATACAGGCTCTTGAGAGCCTCTAGTTTCTTAATGTATTCAGTTATTTATACACAGTTAGCACTAGACTATTGATATTTTGTAGTTTGCTTTGTCCGTATAGGACTCTCCAAATACCTTAAAGTGTTATTTTCCTTTAGCAATTCGGTAACAAAACAAATTTGCAGTATCTTTTTTGGATTTTAATTTATATCTATATATATGTATATCTAAAACGTTACGCAAATGTTAGCGTTGATGTAATAGTACAAAAGAAGGAAACATAATGTCAAGATAATTATCACTTATGTATCAAATTGTGTATATAAACAAAGCTTATATTCAGTCTGGTCAAAACATTATACCACAGACTTCAGACTAATATCATTTAATACACAACAAGATTATTTACTAACGCTATAATGTCTATTGTACTTCCGACCATCGAGAGTTACGGAACAATTTCAAGAAGCGATGGATCATCTGATCAAAACATAGAGTTCGACGGGTTTTCAGGATTCAAGTTGCACTGTTTTGTTTCAGGAAGAAAATATAACAGTAAATTTGAATGTTACAGTTTGAGCTTCTGCGATGGCACCGAACGTAAAATATCCAATTACTTGCACTGAAGATGCAAGAGAACCTTTACTGATGAGTTAACAATATCTTGAATACAAACAAGAGGCCATACAAAAGACGTGTTGGTTACAACTTCGACAGAATATGCAGAAAATCATTAAAAGGATCTCAAAGATGTCAGTATGGAAGGTGTCAATGGAGTAAATAACTGTTGGTGTGTGATTAAAAACTATAATGACTGATGTAAATTACTCTGAATGTAATTTACATTATCTGAACTGAATGCTATTATATACAACCAGTGTATTGCTTATAAGTCAAAAAACACAAATACATTGAAATAAAGTTTTCATAATTTTAATGCATCCCAAGTCATTTTATTTTTAATTAAATTTCGATGGGTTGCATTTTGTTATGTTTGTAAGTTATTCACTGAGCCATGTATGACACCAATATTGTTGTTTCTTGTGTTCCTGTCTAATGTCCGGAGACTTAAATCTAGTGGGTGCCGTTAATTGAAGTGTGTCTTGTTTATGTTTGGGTAAAATATTTTGTAGTAATCATAGTTCTCGTTTGAATTTTTCTCGTAATGTTCATGCTATGGCTTTGAGAGTTGAAGATACGGTATATGTTTGTCTTGTTGCTGAGGGCCAATCTATAATTAGAACTTCCTTACTGATCAGAATTCAGGTGCAATGTTGTTTTGTTTGAAATAATAACACACAGATAAGTTCTACGGAAGAGGCATCAGGAATGCACAGAAAGCAATTTTAAGAATGAATAGTAGTTGGTCATCCCAAATAATATCAACATATATATCACTTACCTTTTGGATTATAGTTCTTCATCTTTAATATAAGCTTTGGATTTCAAAACTTTTGGCCATGAGCATCTCTAAAGAGACATGTTTTGTCGAAATGCGCATCTGGTGCAGGGCAATTGGTACCGTTAATGGTATTACCACAACTTGGTCGATGCCTCTGCTGGTGGACTGTAAGTCCCCCAGGGTATCACCAGCCCAGTAGCCAGTACTTCGGTACTGGCATGAAAGTACGGATTTCTTTGCTGTTATTAAAATTTGCTGTCACAAAATTTTAAAAATTATTATAAATTAAGGAATGTATCTCCTACATGCAAAGCTCTGGTTCCTTCCACAAATTTGGCTATACTTTTTGAACATTTTTCATTATAACTCTTCATCTTTTATATAAGCTTTGGATTTCAAATATTTTGGCTATTAGCATCACTAAAGAGACATGTATTGTCGAAATGCGCATTTGATGCAGGAAAATTCGTACCGTTAATATTATTATTACCTAAAACTGTATAGCTCTCAATATTTAAAACTTTACATGATTGGAGGTAAAAAAATGTAATGCTGTACTATAATATTTTAACAAAATGGAAAATATTGGCACCTTTCCTATGTGAAACATTTGTTTCCAATTTATACTTAAATTTCTTAAATTTCACTTTTATGTTTAACAATTCATCTTGATGTATAAAAAGTACTCAACTATGAAGCCAGTACAAGTGTATTAATATGAAAAAAAGTGATGTTCTCAATTTTTATTGATATCGACATAAAAATTAAAAAACCGTTGTCTTACAGACCTCAAATCTATGTTAAACTAATTGTTGGGGTTTAACGTTTCTTGTGAACCTTACGCTTGAAGTGTTATTTTAATCTTAGAGCACTGCATCAATACCGATGTTGGTTTGTTGCTCGGGCTCTGTGGTATCATCAGTACAGTGGTGGGTGCTCGGGCGCTGTGGTTTCATCAGTACAGTGGTGCGTGCTTCTGTATTGACATGATCTATATATAACAAAATTTCCTAAAATGTTATGTCCGTTAGGTATTTCATATCGACATCTGATTGATCATGTAATACCTTTCGAACGCATGTACGTATGCATTTGTTGGATTTAAATTGTTTGAGTGTAAGCAATACCATTTAAGGTAGATCTTGAAAATAACATTGGACAAACACCGTATAAAGAGTTTAACGTCATAATCAAAAGTTTTATGATTGTTATCCTATTTTAGATACTTCAGATTATGATTATTTTAAGACCACCAGAAAGAGTTATTCTATGAGTAGCCAAGTTAAAATTTACTATGAATATATATATATATATTTGCTGATCAGAATATTTTTGAGTGTTCATGAGTCCTCACGATGATTATGACGTCAATAATCACTTTTAAGTATCAAACTTTAATGAATTTAACAATGTCTTTTTATGTTAATGTATTTCTGACTTTCTGACGTCAAATTTACCCTTGCAAGCTTTTCTGTCGGACTCACAGAATACATATAAATTTGATTACTGCAATAATAAATATATATATGTTTTGAAATAACAGATATGTACATCTATCTTTGGTATGTTTTTTCACAAAATAAGTGACATCAACGTATATGCAGGTGCTTCATTAATTAAAAAAAACTTCATTTGTATTGTGTAAACTTTAAGAAAAGACCTTCATTTTTTTTGCTTATATATAATGCTATCAATTATCAGCTTAAATTAAATTAACAATACTGATAATAATACTAAAAAAATAAAAGCAAATAAAAGAAGACAGATATGATAGTTTGCATCATAAATTCAAAAAAATCGAAAGCTTACTTGGAATGTAAGACTAATTTTATTTTTTTAAAGTTTATGACACTTATATTTAACATTATTTATATTTTCGAATTGACCGATTGGAACCAACGATACAACGTGCTTATAAAGTAATTATAAAGATACACAAAATATATTGAAAATGCACATAATGTCGAGTCTAAAACTTAAAACCGGCAAGTGCATATTTATGTGGTTGAGGTGTAAAACCACTAAATTATAGTACGTCACATCCAGTTGCATACCACAATAGGTCGAGGAAACATTATGCCCTTGAATTTGACAGTGGCAGGTAATCAATCCTACATTTCATCGCAGTAAACATTTCTGGGTCAAACACGTATGTTTTTGTGGATTTTCAAAGTACCCTTATATTCTTATTTGAGGTTTCTGTAGAATTTTATGGAAACTTGAAATTGCATAGTTACTAAAGCATGTACAGAGGTTTAAAAAAGGGGAAATTTGACTAGTTAACTTCCAGTTTGACATGTTTGATATGCAATGAAATGTTATGTGATTTTTTTTCTATAGTACTGGACAGGATAAAATAGTTATTAAAGGCACCAAGATTCTAATTTAGTACGCCAGACACGCGAATCGTCTACATAAGACTCATAAGTGACGCTCATATCAAACTATTAAAAAAAAACAATTACAAAGTTGAAGAGCATTGAGGATCGAAAATTCAAAAAGTTGTGCCAAATACGGCTAAGGTAATCTATGCCTGGGACAAGAAAATCCTTAGTTTTTCGAAAAATTCAAAGTTTTGTAAACAGGAATTTTATAAAAATGACCACATTATTGATATTCATGTCAACACCGAAGTGTTGACTACTGGCCTAGTGATACCCTCGGGGACGAAACGGTCACCAGCAGTGGCATCGACCCAGTGGTGTAAATATTTTTTAGGATCCCAAGAGGTGCCAAGTATTTCTTTATTTAAAAGAGAGATAAACTATCCACAATTTTTTGAAAAATGTAAATTTAACAAAGAATAATAGGGGGAAATCAATGGTGGTATTACACCTCTATAGAGTTGACAAAGTTGCAACTAGTTTTCAAAACACCCTTTAGAATTGCAATCAATGCTCAAAGTTATGTATCAAAAATCTATTCCATATATAGCCAGGATTTCTATTGTTTGAATTGTGTCACATTATGCCATGTCGAAACAAATACTAATGATTGTTTTTTGCAGGATTGAAGGTCGTATGGTTATTACATAGTTGATTAAATAACTTTCAAGTCGATTTGTTATCATTCATTTTTATACATGTGGCATGAAAATACGGATTTTTTTATGTTATAAAAATTTGCTGTTACAAAATATTAGAAATTTTTGAAAATTAAGGAATGTATCTCCCTCATACAAAGCTCTGATTCCTTTCACGAATTTGGCTATACTTTTTTGTACATTTTGAATTATAGCTCTTCATCTTTTATATATTCTTTGGATTTCAAATATTTTGGCCACGAGCATCACTGAAGAGACATGTATTGTCGAAATGCGCATCTGGTGCAACAAAATTGGTACCGTTGCTTTTATTACTACCACTGGGTCGATGCCTCTGCTGGTGGACTATTAGTCCCTGAGGGTATCACCAGCCCAGTAGCCAGTACTTCAGTACTGGCATGAAAATACGGATTTTTTTTATGTTATAAAAATTTGCTGTTACAAAATATTAGAAATTTTTGAAAATTAAGGAATGTATCTCCCTCATGCAAAGCTCTGATTCCTTTCACGAATTTGGCTATACTTTTTTGGACATTTTGAATTATAGCTCTTCATCTTTTATATATTCTTTGGATTTCAAATATTTTGGCCACGAGCATCACTGAAGAGACATGTATTGTCGAAATGCGCATCTGGTGCAACAAAATTGGTACCGTTGCTTTTATTACCTCCGTATTGGAAATTTTTCATTTCACACCCAAATTGTGTAATTTATAAAGTCAAAACATATCCCTTACAACATGGACTTTATATTTATGTTGAAGAAATCACAATCTACAGAATGAAAAAAAATGGATTTTCAAATATGTTGTGCTCAAGCAGATATATATGTTGTCGACATGTGCAGCTGCTACAGAAGAATTGGCACCATGTATGACATGGTTAATAAATAAACCAACTAGGAATTGATTAATGCTGTTAACCACAATAATGAATATATAAATATGGGATAACATTATATATGTTTTTATTAGATGGTGCCATACCCCCTGATTAGTTTAAATATTATTTATACGAACCCTTCTAAATAGATAAGTTTACAAAATCAATTTAGCCCTCTTTCGAAGTATCTAGTTATTTACATATAATTGCCAATGATAACCTTTTCCGTAGTTTGCTTAGTCTGATAAGGCCACATCAAATGCATATAATTTTATATTTTATAATTCGGTAATAAAACTAAAGTTCAGTCTTTATTTTTGAACGTATAAATCGAGCAACCACACGCGCTGATGTGAATTTAATGAAGTTCAAATTATATCCGTAACCTCGATGGAAACACATAAAAGTTACGCAAATGTAAGTGCTAATGTATTATTATAAAAACGGAAACATAATGTCAAGATAATTATCACATATGTATCAAATTATGTATATAAACAGAGCTTATGTTCAGTCTGGTCAAAACACTATACCATAGACTTCATACGTATTTATCATTTGATATACAGAAAGATATTTACAAAAGCTATTATGTCTATTGTACTTCCATCTATCCAGAGTTTGGGAACGGTTTCAAGAAACGAGGAGATATTGGGTGAACATATGGAGTATAACGAGTTTTCAGAATTCAAATTGAGATTTTTTATTCCAGCAAGACAAAATGCTATTAAATTTGAATATAGCATTTTGAGCTTTTACACTGGAACAGACTGTAAATGCCACAATCAATTCCACTGAACGAACTTCTCTAATGAGTATGAAATAACTAAGATATAAACAGAAGATCACAAGAAATGCATACTTGTTGATTACAATGCGCAGAAGATACACAACAGTATAAACAGGAATGTATTGATGTCAGGTTGGAGGTAGTCCGCGGAGAAATGGAAATTGTTATGTGATTAAAGACTATAATGACTAATTGTATATCACTCTGGATGTTAATTGTCCATTTTAAACTTATTTTCTATGAATACAACAAGTTTATCGTTCATATTAAAGTAAACAGAAATATATTGAAATACAGTGTTCTTAATTTAAATGCATCACACAGTTAAATTGTTTTCAGTTATTTTTCATTTGATAGCTTTTCGAATATTGGTCTGATCATTTTACACAGTCATGCTCAGTAAGGAACAGCACTATTGTCATTTATTGTTTTGTCATTTATTGTTTTGTACTATTCATATTTTTCGTTTGCATTTTTCACTTGCTTTATTGTTGGGGCCTTTGAGAGCTGACGATATTTTAACTCTGGTGGTTAACATTTTTATTAAAATCGTATATTCTTATATTTATATCCTATCCGGATATAACGTAATGAATTTATGGAAGGTAATTATCTAGAAAGGTGGGATGTCCGTATTCAGGATATCGATGCCTTTTGATATTATGTTTCTTTCTGTCATATGTTCTTGGCTTCATATTGTGATCAATGACCACTGACATTATAACAATTACGGGATGTGGTATGATTGCCAATTAAACAACTATACATCAGAGTTTAAATGAAGTAAATGTGATAAGTTATATTCAACCATATGGCCTTGAACCCAAAAAGCAATACCGACTTAAATACAAAATGTTAATGAAAACCAGAAGCCTATTTAATAATAAATGAGGTAAGGAAATAAAAAATGACATATATGAACCAACGACGATGATCTAACTGCATACTGCTAATATCAATGAGAGAGATGGCTTTTGATAGTGAAGTTGAAATGTTTGTTCATCTGAGATTATACATAATTCTAAACACGGCACATTTGTTTTTTGTTGTATATCAATTAGAATTATAATTACAAGTAAAGTCATCTTGGTAGTGCGAAAAAAGACATCTAGGATTTGAACATCGAAATGTTTTGAAACTGTTTGCAAAGTTTTATTAACATTTTAACGTTTCTGGTAAAAACTAATTATATCTATTAATAATATAATTAAGATTCTAACATGACGTCCTGTAAACGCTTTGAGTACACACCCGTGGTAAAATATGAATATATTGCTTGGGCTGTTCCGATCGTACTCCCACGTCGTATACTGTTTTATGAATGAGTAGAGTGACGTCATAGAACGATGATGTCAGAATATAAGCATTTTACGGGAAAATACACTCTTGTGAAACCGAAAAGAAACGTAAACAAACGAAGCTAAAATGTGTTACATAAGCCATTGTTTGTATACATATAATACAAATAAGTAAAGTTATCATTTACAATCATCCAAATCTATCTAAATACGTTATTGTATATAGTTTAAGCATGTCACTTAATAATTTTGCTCCGTTTTTTTACGTCAATTGTAAAGTGCGTTGATTAATGGGAATGGTAAATAATGCCTTCGTTTAGAGCGCTTCGATCCAAAAGAATTGCCGTATTTGTCCTAGTATTAATTTCCATTCTCAATTTTATTAGAATCGAAATAATTCATGGATGCTTGAATATATCGTGATTTTTACCACGGGTTGTCCCTTTATGCCAATATTTTACCCATCGCTATCGCTCAGAGGTAAAATATTTTGCATAAAGGTCCAATTCGTGGTAAAATCATGATATATGCAAGCACCCATGAATTATTTCTGAAATAGAAACGCGGAATGTGTTAAAGAAGCCCAAAATCCGTACACAGAGGTGGGTTTTAGCTGACCATTAACAATAGTATATAAAAGTTCAGCGTATTGGACTCAACAATCATCGCCGAAACATGTAAATGTACAAACTTGAAAAAAAACAATTATAGATTTTGACAGCCGCATAGATATGGTGTGGTATTGCATGTCTTTGATTTTTCAAGCCTCCCTTTATCTTTAACTAATAAGGAATGAACAAACATACAGCAACACGCACAGTAAAAATCGTTTTAGAAGAAGTCCGTTGTTAGAATAGATCACAGAAGAAACTAAGCAAAATGACAATGACCAACAAAGTATAATGTATGATATACCAGCATCAAAACTCGATTTATTGATCAGAAGAATTTTTTCATATGAAAATTAACCACAATCTCTCCTGCTAGGGGTTAAGTATCATGCTAGTTTAGAATTAATGAGAAGAATATAAAACCATTTTGTATAAGAGGGGCAAAAGACTCCAGAGGAACACTCAAACTCATTAATCGGAAATAATCTGACAACGCCATGGCTAAAAATTAAAAAGACAAACAGACAAATATAAGTACACAAGAAACAGCATAGAAAACTAAAATCTTAGCAACACGAACCCCACCAAAAACTTGGGATGATCTCAGGTGCTTCAGGAGGTTAAGCAGATCCTGCTTCACATGTGGTACCCGTCGTGTTGTTCATGTTATAACAATACTGGTAAATATTCTAATTCGGTATGTCATATTCTTAAAAAGGGAAGGGAATTGTAGTTACGACGTAAAAAACATATCCTATAGCATCTAGAAAATGGCTATTCCATAGAGGGTCAAACAACCCGTGATGACATCCGTAAAATTAACTAAGGGATGATTTCAACTTCATCATTTGGAACTCTTGGCTTAAAAGCTTACTTGTGAGTAGCACCACATTATCACGGAAATCATGATAGGAAACACAAGCGCTGGGATATCGTATCAATTGAGAGATATATACTCCGTATGCAGGCGCTGCTGGAATGTTGCTACATAGAAGTCGATAGTTCACAATTGTGATGCTGGAATTGGTTGAAAAGTGATGTTTTCAACCGACCTCCATTGTCAATTTCTAGATGTTAGTTAAGATATTAGTTTAGTTTAGTTTAGTATAGTTTAATTTTGTTAAACATATTAATTGTTAGTGGATTGGAAAAAAGTTATATCAATCCCTTTCAACTTTGTGGGTGCGAATGCCGCATTGTAGCGGCATAAGCCTTCTCTTTTTCGAAATCTACAAGGATGTCTTTTATGTGCAAGAGATATGGCTCTCCCTTAATACAGGTCAGCCATTTATCGTCTTCTTCCGACGGAATATGATCGTTTCCTCAAGACTATACTCGCAAATAGTAGTATCAAGGGAGAGCTGAAAATTCAGGCCCTGCAATTTTTATCCCGGAACGGGAATCGACCCAGGAACCCTTTAGTTAGTAGTCCGATGCAATAAACACTGCACCACAGCTCACTAAATGAAATTAAACAAACCTATGAAGAATTGTTCCGTTTGAAGGTGCTTACCAAAGGTTGCTTCTTTCACTAATATGGCTCCAAGAGACCATTTAGATATGAGGCAGACTTAACTGTATCTGTTTTATCCTTTATCTCTAGTTCGATTGAATAGATGCGTTTAACATAGTCACCACATTTTGAATTAGTTTAATAAATTAGAAATTTTCGGGCACTCGCACAAGATTGGACATTTGTTTTGTCACTTTAGTATGTTTAGATCCTATAGCTTTGAAAGTATTACGACAAAGCTACGCCCTTGGAATTTAAATTTTGTTTTGTTTGAACACTCCTCAGGGTCAATCCAGAAAAGCTAATTGCACACACCATTGCATTCAACGATTTTTTTTGCACAGGATGAATACCAGTGTTGGTGGGTTGCTCGTCAGATCGACAGAGTGATTGATCATATAGTCACTCAGACTGTAAGTTCTAAGCATTCAATTGTTTGACCTAAAGCATAATCAAGACATTGCACACACATAGTTTTAAAACTGTTACCTATATATCTATTATATATTGTGCATCTTTTGAAATGCTTATATTATTTCAGCTTCCTAACAATACAAGCATTCCAAGACCACCAGATAGCAATATCTAAAGTAAAGCCAAGTTGAAAATACTATAAAGAATCTATCTGTTCAACAGATTTTTAAGGTCAACGTATGTCCTCATGGTGTTAGTTACGTCAAACAATTCTTTCAATTATCGAACTTTAACTAATTTAACAATTTCTGCTCATATAAATTTATTTATGACGTCAACTTTAGCCTTGCAAGCTGTTTTGTATCACTCATAATATATATCAATTTGATTAAGGTAAATATATATATGAGTTGACCTTACGAATAGATTTATCTATCTAACTTAGAAATACCATCACCGTCTATAAAGATGCCTCTCAAATTAAAAAGTCTTAATTAGGTGTTTTTAACTCAAAGAAAAGACCTTCAATTTTTTATTGATATGTTATGAAATGAATTATAAGCTTAAATAACAATATGAATATTAGTAAAACCAATCATATGAAATGGATATCAACCGTCATATTCCTGACTTGGTACAAGACTTTCCAGATAAAATGAAAGACAGACGGGTTATACGGTATTGAAAACCGAAGTAATCGTAAGACATCTAGGGAGTAACAAACAACCTGTAACTACTGCAAACATTGCATCCTGCCTGTCAAGTCTAAAAGAGTTTTAAATTGTTTGAGTTTAAGCAATACCATTTAAGGTAGATCTCAAAAATAACATCGAACAAACACCGTATAAAGAGTGTAACGTCATAATCAAACGTTTTATGATTGTAATCTTATTTTAGATACTTAGATACTTGAGTTTATGATTATTCTAAGACCACCAGAAAGAGGTATTCTACGAGTAGCCAAGTTAAAAATACTATGAAGATATATATATATTTGCTGATCAGAATATTTTTGAGTGTTCATAAGTCCTCACGATGATTATGACGTCAATAATCACTTTTAAGTATCAAACTTTAATGAATTTAACAATGTCTTTTTATGTAAATGTATTTCTGACTTTCTGACGTCAAATTTACCCTTGCAAGCTTTTCTGTCGGACTCACAGAATACATATCAATTTGATTACTGCAATAATTAATATATATATATGTTTTGAAATAACAGATATGTACATCTATCTGTGGTATAATTTTTCACAAAATAAATGCCGTCAACGTATATGCAGGTGCTTGATTAATTAAAAAAACTTTATTTGTATTGTGTAAACTTTAAGAAAAGACCTTCATTTGTTTGCTAATATATAATGGTATCAATTATCAGCTTAAATTAAATTAACAATATACTTATAATAATAATTAAAAAAAAGCAAATAAAAGAAGACAGATATGTTAGTTTGCATCCTAAATTCAAAAAAAAAATGAAAGCTTACTTGGAATGTAAGACTAATTTTATTTTTTAAAAGTATATGACACTTATATTTAACATTATTTATATTTTCGAATTGACCGATTGGAACCAACGATATAACATGCTTTTAAAGTCAATATAAAGATACACAAGATATAGTGAAATGCACATCATGTCGAGTATAAAACTTAAAACAGGCAAGTGCATAATTGTGTGGTTGAGGTGTAAAACCACTAAATCATAGTACGTCACATTCAGTTGCATACCACAATAGGTCGAATAAAAATTATTCCCTTGAATTTGACAGTTGAAGGTAATCAATCCTACATTTCATCGCAGTAACCATTTCTGGGTCAAAAACATATGTTTTTTTGGATTGTCAAAGTACTATTATATTCTTATTTGAGGTTTCTGTAGAATATTTTGAAAACTTGAGATTGCATAGTTACTAAAGCATGTACATAGGTTTAAAAAAGGAGAAATTTGATTGGTTAACTTCCAGTTAAATATGATATGAAATGTTATTTGAAATTTTTTCTATAGTACTGGACAGGATAAAATAGTTATTAAAGTAACCAAGATTCTAATTTAGTACGCCAGACACGCGTATCGTCTACATAAGACTCATTAGTGATACTGAAATATTTATAAAACCAAACAATTACAAAGTTGAAGAGCATTGATGATCGAAAATTCCAAAAAGTTGTGCCAAATACGGCTAAGGTAATCTATGCCTGGGATAAGAAAATCTTTTTTTTCTTTCGAAAAATTCTTATTTTGTAAACAGGAAATTTATAAAGATGACCACATGATTGATATTCATTTCAACACCTAAGAGTTGACTACTGGGCTAGTGATACCCTCCGGGACGAAACGTCCACCAGCAGTGGCATCGACCCAGTGGTGTAGGGAGTTACCAGGATTCCAACTGGTGCCAAGTATTTCTTTATGTAAAGGACAGATAAATTATCCACAATTTCTTGAAAAGTTTAAATTCAACAAAGACTTAAAGGGTTAAATAATGGTGGTATTACACCTCTATAGAGTTAACTAAGTTGCAACTAGTTTTCAAAACACCCATTCGAATTGCAATCAATGCTCAAAGTAATGTAATAAAAATCTATACCATATATAGCTAGGATTTTTATTGTTTGAATTGTGTCACATTTTGTCATGTCGCACCGAATATTCACTATTGTTTTTTGCAGGATTGAAGGTCGTATGGTTATTACATAGTTGCTTAAATCCATTTCAAGTCGATTTGTTATCATTCATTTTTATACATGTACCTCCGTATTGGAAATTTTTCATTTCTCAGCCAAATTGTGTACTATATAAAGTCAAAACATATCCTTAACAACATGGAATTTATATTTATGTTGAAGAAATCACAATCTGCAGAATGAAAAACATGGATTTTCAAATATGTTGTGCTCATGCAACTCTGAAGATACATTTGTTGTCGAAATGTGCAGCTGGTGCAGAAGAATTGGCACCGTGAATGACATGGTTAATAAATAAACTAACTAGGAATTGATTAATGTTGTTAAGCAATACATATGGATAACATTATATATGTTTTTATTAGATGGTGCCATACCCCATGATTAGTTTAAATATTATTTATACGAACCCTTCTAAATAGACCAGTTAACAAAATCAATTTAGCCCTCTTTCGAAGTATTAAGTTATTTATATATAATTGCCAATTATAACCTTTTCTGTAGTTTCCTTAGTCAGATAAGGCCACGTCAAATTTATATAATTTTTATAATAAATTCGGTAATAAAACTAAAGTTCAGTCTTTATTTTGGAACGTATAAATCGGGCAACCACACGCGCTGATGTGAATTTAATAAAGTTCAAATTATACCCGTAACCTCGATGCAAACACATAGAAGTTACGCAAATGTCAGTGCTAATGTTATATAATACAAAAACGGAAACATAATGTCAAGATAATTATCACACATGTATCAAATTATGTATATAAACAGAGCTTATGTTCAGTCTAGTCAAAACATTATACCACAGACTTATACGTATTTATCATTTGATATACAGAAAGATATTTACTAACGCAATTATGTCTATTGTACTTCCATCTATCCAGAGTTTGGGAACGGTTTCAAGAAACGAGGAGATATTGAGTGAAGATATGGAGTATAAGGAATTTTCAGAATCCAAATTTAGATTTTTTTTCCCGCAAGACAAAATGCAATTAAATTTGAATGTAGCATTTTGAGCTTTTACACTGGATCAGACTGTAAAATCCACAATTACTTCCACTGAAGATGCAATCAACTTCTCTAATGAGTATTCAATAACTAAGATATAACAGAAGATCACAAGAAATGCAGACTTGTTGATTACAACTTGCAGATGGTACCCAACAGTATAAAGAGGAATTTATTGATGTCAGGATGGAAGTAGTCCGCGGAGAAATGGAAATTGTTATGTGATGAAAGACTATAATGACTAATTGTATATCACTCTGGATGTATTTTGTCCATTTTAAACTTATTTTCTATGAATACAACAAGTTTATCGTTTAGATTAAAGTAAACAGAAATATATTGAAAAACGATGTTCTTAACTTAAATGCATCCCACAGTTAAAATGTTTTCAGTATGTTTCATTTGATAGCTTTTCGAATATTGGTCTGATCATTTCACACAGTCATGCTCAATAAGGAACAGCACTTTTGTCATTTATTGTTTTGTCAATTGTTTTGTACTATTCATATTTTTCGTTTGAATTTTTTACTTTTTTATTGTCAGGGCCTTTGAGAGCTGACGGTATTTAACTCTGGTGGTTAACAATGTTATTAAAATCATGTGTTCTTATATTTATATCCTATCCGAAAATTACGTAATAAATTTGTGGAAGGTTTATTATCTAGTAAGGTGGGATATCCGTATTTAGGATATCTATGCCTTTTGATATTATGTTTCTTTCTGTTATGTGCCCTTGGCTTCATATTGTGATCAATGATCACTGACATTATAACAATTACGGGAGGTGGAATGATTGCCAATTAAACAACTATCCATCAGAGTTTAAATGAAGTAAATGAAATAAGTTATAGGCAACCCAAAAAGCAATACCGACTTAAATACAGAATGTTAAAAGAAACCATCTATCCATCAGAGTTTCAATAAAGTAAATGTGATCAGTTATATGTTACCAAATGGCCTTGAACCAAAAAAGCAATACCGAGTAAAAATCAAAATGGTTAAGAATTTAAACAAGAAAACCAGCATCCTATTTAATAATAATTCAGGTAAGGAAATCAAAAATGACATATATGAACCAACGACGACAACCGAACTGCATACTGCTGATATCAATGAGAGAGATTGCTTTTTATAGCGAAGTTGAAATGTTTGTTCATCTGAGTTGATACATAATTCTAAACACTGCACATTTGTATTTTGTTTTACATCAATTAGAATTATTGCCAGTAATGGCATCTTAGAAGTGCGAAAAAAGACATCTAGGATTTAAATTTCGAAATGTTTGAAGCTGTTTGCAAAGTTTTATTTACATTTTAACGTCTCTGGTAAAAACTAATTATATCTATTAATAATATAACTAAGATTACAATATGACGTCCTTTAAACGCTTTGAGTTCATACCCGTGGTTGGTACAATATGAATATATTGCTTGGCTGTTCCAATCGTACTCCCACATCGATGCTTTTTTATGAATGAGTTTACCGACGTTATATTACGATGACGTAATATGATGGGTAAAATATTTTGCATAAAGGGCCAACCCGTGGTAGAATCATGATAAAGTCAAGCACCCATGGATTATTTCGAAATAAAACGCGGATTGTGTCAAAGCAGCCTAAAATTTCCGCACACAGAGGTGGGTTTCAGCTGACCCTTAACAAGAGTATATAACAGATCAAAATTTTGGACTCCACAGTGGTCGCCGAAACATGTAAATGTACAAAATTGAAAAAAAAAAATTATAGATTTTGACAGCCGCATAGATATGGTGTGGCATTACATGTCTTCAATTTTTCAAGCCTCACTATATCTTTAGCTAATAAGGAATACACGAACACACAGCAACACTCACAGTAAAAATCGTTTAAGAAGTAGTCCGCTGTTAGAATATATCACATAAGAAACTAAGCAAAATACAAAGTATAATTGATGATATACCAGTATCAGAACTCGATTAACTGATCAGAAGATTTTTTTCATATGAAAATTAAGCACAATCTATCCTGCTAGGGGTTAAGTATCATTCTAGTTTAGAATTAACGAGAAGAATATAAAACCATTTTGTAAAAGAGGGGCTGAAAGATACCAGAGGAACACTCAAACTCATAAATCGAAAAAAAGCTGACAACGCCATTGCTTAAAATGAAAAAGACAAACAGACAAATAATATTAGACAAGCAACAACATAGAAAACTACAAACTTAGCAACATGAACCCCGCCAAAAATTTGGGATGATCTCAGGTGCTTCAGGAGGGTAAAGAGATCCTGCTTCACATGTGGCACCCGTCGTGTTGTTCATCTTATAACAATTCTGGTAAATATTCTAATTCGGTAAGTCATATTCTTAACAAGGCAAGGGGATTGTAGTTACGACGTGATAAACATATCCGATAGCATCTGTGAAACGGCTATTCCATAGAGGTCTACCAACCCGTGATGGCGTCCGTAAAATTAACGAAGGGATGATTTCAAATTCACTATTTGGAACGCTTGTTTTAATAGATTAATGGTGAGTAGCAACCCATTATCAAGGAAATTATTATAGGAAACACAAGCGTTGGAATATCGTATCAATTGGGAGATATGTACTCCGGATGCAGGCGCTGCTGGAATGTTGCTACATAGAAGTGGAAAGTTCACAATTGGGAAGCTGGAATCATTTCGTTTGTTGGAAAGATGTTTTCAACCGACCTCCATGTCAATTTCTAGATGTAAGTTAAAATTTAAGTTTAGTTTAGTTTAGTATAGTTTAGTCTAGTTTAAACATACTTATTGGTAGTGGATTGGAGAAAAAATTTATTGCAACTTATATCAATCCCTTTTAACTCTGCGGGTGCGAATGCCGCATTGTAACGCCATTAGCCTGCTCTTTTTCGACATCTACAAGGGTGTCTTTTATGTGCAAGTGATATGGCTCTCCCTTTATACAGGTCAGCCATTTATCACCCCCTTCCGACGGACAATCATCGTTTTCTCAAGACCATACTCGCAAATAGTGTCAAGGGAGAGCCGAAAATTCAGTCCCTGAAATTTTTATTTAGGAACGGGATTGATCCAGGAACCTTTTGTTAGTATTCCGATGCAATAACAAGTACACTACGGCTCACTTAATGAAATTTAACTAACTTATAAAGAATTGTTCCGTTTGAAGGTGCTTACCAAAGGTTGCTTCTTTCACTAATATGGCTCCAAGAGCCCATTTAGGATATATGGCAGACATGCCTGTATCTGTTGTCTCCCTTATCTCTAGTTCGATTGGATAGATGCGTTCAACATAGTCACCACATTTAAAATGAGTTTGATAAATTAGAAATTTTCGGGCACCCACACAAGAGTGGACATTTGTTTTGTCTCCTAAGATCCTATAGCTTTGCAAGTATTTAGACAAATCTACACCTTTGGAATTTAAATTTTGTTTTGTTTGAGCACTCCTCTGGGTCAATCCAGAAAAGCCAATTGCACACATCATTGTATTTAAAGATTTTCATAGCACAGGATAAATACCAGCGTTGGTGGGTTCCTCGTCAGATCGACAGAGTGATTCATCATATAGTCACTCACACTGTAAGTTCTAATACATGTTTAAGCATTCAACTGTTTGACTTAAAGCGTAATCAAGACATTGCACACACATAGTTTAAAAACTGTTACATATATATCTATATATTGTGCAACTTTTGAAATGCTTAAATTCTTTTGGCTTCCTAATAATACAAGCATTCAAAGACCACCAGATAGCAATATCTTAAGTAAAGCCAAGCTGATAATACTATAAAGAATCTATCTGTTTAGCAGATTTTTAAGGTCATCGTATGTCCTCACTGTGTTAATTACGTCAAACAATTCTTTCAATTATCGGACTTTAACATATTTAACAATTTCTGCTCATATCAATTTATTTCTGACGTCAAATTCAGCCTTAAAAGCTGATTTGTATGAGTCAGAATATATATATCAATTTGATTAAGGTCAAACAATTAAGGAGTTGACCTTACGAATAGATTTATCCATCTAACTTAGAAATGCCATCACCGTCTATGAAGGTACCTTTCAAACTAAAAAGTCTTTATAAGTTGTTGTTTTAACTCAAAGAAAAGACCTTCAATTTTTATTGATATGTTATGAAATGAATTATCAGCTTAAAAAACAATTTAAATATTAGTAAAACCAAAAATGAGAAATGGATATCAACCGTCATATTCCTGACTTGGTTCAGGAATTTCAATATATAATTGAAAGAAAGACGGGTTATACGGTTTTGAAACGGCTACAAAAAAACACAAGTAATCGTAAGTCATCTACAGCGACACACACAGCCTTTAACTACTTTCAGTAATTTACACAGCCATGCATGACTTAATAAGCTCAAACCAAAGTAGGTGTCGTTAATTGATGTTTGTCATGTGTATGTTTGCGTAATCTTGTAGTTATTCAATTTCTCGTTTGATTATTTGCTCGATATGTTCATGCTAGGGCTTTCAGAGTTGTATATATGCTCTCCGGAACAAGCGTTAGGAATTTATAGAAAACTTCATTTTAAAGAAGGAATAGAAGCTGGAAAATCCCAATTGCTATTAACATATATATAAAATACCTTGAACTATAGATATCTAAATGTGTGTACAACTTTACATTTCTATTCAAACAAAATGGAAATATTTGGGTTTTTTTTCAATTTATACTTAAATGTTTTCATTTTAGTTCTAAAAATCCATCCTGATGGATATACAGTCTCCATTATCAGGCTAGTACAAGTACTGTGGGTTAATTATTATTCGTTGGATTCCAATTTTCGTGTATGTCGTGAGTACATGACAATACAATCTCGTTATAATCAACTAGCTTTTAAAAATTACTCAACAGTAATATGATGAAAACAATTTTTAATTTCTATTGATCAATTATATATCTATATTACGATAGTGAATTTTTATTGTTTTATTAAAGAATTCGTTTTGCTTCGGCTCTGTGTTATCATCAGTGCAGTAGTCGGTGCTTCTCTAATGAAACGCTTTATAACATAATTTCTTAAATGTTAAAGCCAGTTAGGTATTTCATATCGACATATTGATTGATCATGCATCTCCTTACCCATGCATATACTTATACAGTTGTTGGATTTTAATTGTTTGAGTTTAAACAATACTGTTTAAGGTAGATCTCGAAAGAAAACATCGGATGAACAACGTTTAAAAATACTATGAATATATATATATATAATATATATGTCTAATTTATACCATCCTGGATCGGTAAGGACATTTTTGATTATTTTGATGATTATTTTGATTTTTTTGTTTGAGGACTGCCCTCAATGCAGTTATTACATCTCAACTGTCACATCCTTTGGAAATCTAAAGTTGTGCCATTTCACATCGTAAATAACTATTTTTATTTTTGGCATATTTCTGTAGTCTTTGCGGTGTGTTTGGAAATTTTAAAATTGTTCCAGCGTTCGCTTAAATTGTATAAATCAAGATTTTGATAGAGTCTCAATTTGAATTGACACGATTCATTTGACATCGTGCTATTATTGAAGAAGGATATCTGTTATCCGAAATATTTAATATTTGTATATTTTATAGTTATTTTATGGTGATGTTGTACTCTTTTTGACTTGTTATATATTATATTTTGTAGTGTACAGAATCATATTACATGATCCATCGCCCTGTAAGATTGATCGTTGACTATTTATTCAGTCATTTTATATATATAAACTGACGTGGAAAGGTAACATATGGCCACCGAAGGCTCTTTTTTGAGAGCCCAGGTGGTCGTGTGGTCTAGCGGGACGGCTGCAGTGCAGGCGATTTGGTGTCACGATATCACAGTAGCATGGGTTCGAATCCCGGCGAGGGAAGAACCAAAAATTTGCGAAAGCAAATTTACAGATCTAACATTGTTGGGTTGATGTTTAGACGAGTTGTATATATATATATATATTTATTTGCTGATCGGAATATTTTAAAGTGCACATTAGTCCTAACGATGATTATGACGTCGATCAACACTTTTAAGTATCAAACTTTAATGAATTTGACAATGTCTGCCTATTTTAATTTATTTCTGACGTCAAATTTACCCTTGCAAGCTTTTCCTTCGGACTCAGCGAATACATATCAATTTAATTACTTCAATAGTAAATATTTATATCTATATATATTTTGACCTGACAGATATGTCCATCTATCTTTGGTATACATTTTCACATAACAAATGCCATCAAAGTTTATGCAGGGGCTTTATTAATTAAAAAAATCTTCACTTGTATTGTGTAAACTTTAGAAAAAGACCTTCAATGTTTTGCTGATATTTAAAGCTACAAATTATCAGCTTAAATTAAAATAACAATATTTAGAATAATAAGTAAAATAGATACAAGCTATTTTATATAATAAAAGAAGACAGCAGCTGTTCTTCTGCATCATAAAGTCAAAGAATTTGAAAGCTTACATGGAATGTAGGATTAATAATATATATAAGTATATGACACTTAAATTGACCAACAATTTAACAAAGACTAAGAGGGGAAACTCAATGAGGGTATTACACCTTAATAGAGTTAACTAAGTTGCAACTAGATTTTAACACACATGCTCGAATCGCAATTCAATTAATGTAAAAAGTAATGTATCATCAATCTATCTTTGATGAGTTTATTTACAACCACTGGGTCGATGCCACTGCTGGTGGAGATTTATTTCCCCGAGGGTATCACAAGCCCAGTAGTCAGCACTTTGCGTGTTGACATGAATTGTCATGATTGTCATTGATATGGTTATATTTATAAATTTACTGCTTACAAATTTTTGAATATTTTGAAAAACTAAGCCTTTTCTACCTCAGGCATAGATTACTTTATCTGTATTTGGCAAAACTTTTAGGGATTATGGTCCTCAATGCTCTTCAACTTCGTTCTTTATTTGGCCTTTTTAACCTTTGGATTCGAGCGTCAATGATGAGTCTTTTGTAGACGAAACGCGCGTCTGGCGTATATACTAAATTTAGTCCTGGTATCAATGAAGAGTTTATCTTTACCATATAAATCAGCATGGGAAAACATGAACCTGTGAAATAACTGTCCTATTTTATATCCGTTTATTGTTCTATCGCAAAACATAGGTTTTTTTTTTTTTGTTGTTTTTTTTAATTGTGTCACATTTAGTCATGTCGCACCCAATGTACAGTATGGTTTTTTTTCATGAAGAAAGATCGTAAGATTTTTATAATTTAGTTGCTTGAATCCATATCAAGTTGATTTGTTATCATTCATGTATTTTACCTACGTATTTGAAATTATCATTATATCATGCACAGCAACAATGTGTACTATAATGGTTAAAAAATAGCCTTCAGAACATGTATGCAATCCTTATGTTGAGGCAATCACAATCTACAGAATAAAATACATTGATTTTTGAATCATAATTTTTAAGGTGGCTCGGGTCTAATCGAAGTTTTTATCAGAATTGCGGTATTTTTTGGTTTTATTCTTTACAGAAAGTGAACAAATTGGTCGAAAAAAAGAGGGTCACGGACCATTTAAGCTCAAAATTTACTTTTAAACAAGTATGTAAAAGGGAATTTTTTCGATGAAATGATAGGGAAAATAGAGGTGTTGACATAATTTTATCGAAATATCTAAAAAAAAAACGTTCTATAACACTTGGTCCAAAACTGGAATATAAAAAGCTGAAATATAGCTTCAAAGAATAAGCAAATAAAAAACATATGTCACCAATAAGGAAAAAATGTTTTGCCTTAAAACCCAAATATTGGCGGGAAAATTATGAAAATGGGTGAAATGTCATTTTGACCATTTAACAAATACGGATAATAACGACAATATTCTATTTATCACATTACTTCAATGATTTAACGTTTCTAATCAATCAAAATATTTAAAACAAATTCGAAATTACGACAGATGCTTTTGTAATTCATGAGTGAAATTATGCGCTGTCGAATAGTCCCGAGCCACCATAATAATATGTATATGAACCATTCTAAATAGATAAATTGAAAATTTCAATTTAGCTCCTCTTTCGAAGTGTTCAGTTATTTCTATGTAATTGCCATTGATAAATATTTTTGTAGTTTGCTTAGTCCAAAAAAAAAGTGTTATTTTTAATAAACAATTCGGTAATGAAACTTAAGTTCAATCTTTATTTTTGAACGTATAAATTGGGCCACCACACGCGCTGATGTAAATTTAACAAAGTTCAAATTATGTCCGTAACCTCGGTGAAAACACATGAAGTTACGCAAATGTCAGTAATGATGCAATACTTCAAAAAAGGCAACATAATGTCAAGATAATTATCACTTATTGATCAAATTGTGTATATAAACAAAGCTGATGTTCAGTCTGGTTATAACATTATACCACAGACTATAGACTGATACTATTTAATATACAGAAAGATATTGACTAACGTTAGTATGTCTATTGTACTTCCATCTATCCAGAGTTTCAGCACGATTTCAAGAAACCAGGAGATATTGGGGGAAAACATGGTGTACAACGAGTTTTCAGAGTCCGAAGTTAGATTCTCTACGCCACCTAGACAACATGCTAGTAAATTAGACCCTTACATTTTGAGCTTTTGCCCTGTAGCAGACTGTAAAGGCTACAATCACATCCACTGAAGATGCAATCAACTTCTCTTATGAGTATGAAATAACTTAGATATAAACAGAGGATCACAAGAAATGCAGACTTGTTGATAACAAATTTGAGCACAGAAAGTACACGACAGTGAAGAGAAATTTATTGATGTCAGGATGGAAGTAGTCCGCGGAGAAATGGAAATTGTTATGAGATGAAAGACTATAATGGCTAATTGTATATCACTCTGGATGTATTTTGTCCATTTTAAACTTATTTTCTATGAATACAACAAGTTTATCGTTCAGATTAAAATAAACAGAAATATATTGAAATACGGTGTTCTTAATTTAAATGCATCCCACAGTTAAAATGTTTTCAGTATGTTTCATTTGATAGCTTTTCGAATAATGGTCTGATCATTTTACACAGTCATGCTCAGTAAGGAACAGCACTATTGTCATTTATTGTTTTGTCAATTGTTTTGTACTATTCATATTTTTCGTTTGAATTTTTTACTTTTTTTATTGTCAGGGCATTTGAGAGCTGACGGTACCTCTGGTGGTGAACAATATTATTGAAATCACATATTCTAATATTTATATCCTATCCGAAAATTGCGTAATAAATTTGTGGAAGGTTTATTATCTAGTAAGGTGGGATATCCGTATTTAGGATATCTATGCCTTTTAATATTATGTTTCTTTCTGTTATGTGCCGTTGGCTTCATATTGTGCTCAATGATGATCACTGACATTATAACAATTACGGGATGTGGTATGATTGCCAATTAAACAACTATATCCATCAGAGTTTAAATGAAGTAAATGTGATAAGTTATATGCAACCATATGGCCTTGAACCAAAAAAGCAATACTGAGTAAAAAACAAAATGGTTAAGAATTTAAACAAGAAAACCAGCATCCTATTTAATAATAATTCAGGTAAGGAAATCAAAAATGACATATATGAACCAACGACGACAACCTAACTGCATACTGCTGATATCAATGAGAGAGATTGCTTTTTATAGCGAAGTTGAAATGTTTGTTCATCGGAGTTGATACATAATTCTTAATACATTTGTATTTTGTTTTACATCAACTAGAATTATAATTGCAAGTAATGGCATCTTAGAATTGCGAAAAAAGACAACTAGAATTTAAATATCTAAATGTTTTGAAACTGTTACTTTCATTAACATTTGAACGTTTCTGGTAACAACTGATTATATCTATTAATAATACAATTAAGATTCTAACATGACGTCCTTCAAACGCTTTGAGTACACACCCGTGGGTGGTAAAATATGAATATATTGCTTGGCCTGTTCCAATCGTACTTCAACATCGTATAAATTTTTATGAATGAGTTTACCGACGTCATATAACAATGACGTCAGAATATAAGCATTTTCCGGGAAAATACACACTTGTGAAACCGAAAAAAAACGTAAACAAAAGAAGCTAAAATGTTTTATATAAGCCATTGTGTGTATACATATAAAACAAATAAGTAAAATTATCATTACCAATCATTCAAACCCATCTAAATACGTTATTGTAAATAGTTTAAGCATGTCACTTATTCATTTTGCTTCGTTCGTTTTAGTCAATTTCATAGTGCGTTGATTGCTATGAATGGCAAATATTGCCTTCACCTAGATCGCTTCGATCCAAAAGAATTGCCGTATTTGTTCTATTAGAATCGAAATAATTCATAAGGGCTTGAATATATCGTGATTTTACCACTGGTTGTCCCTTTATGCCGATAATTTACACTCGCTATCGCTCAGGGGTAAAATATTTTGCATAATGGGCCAACCCGTGATAGAATCATGATAAATTTAAGCACCCAAGAATTGTTTCTGAAATAGAAACGCGGAATGTGTCAAAGCAGCCTAAAATTTCCGCACACAGATGTTGGTTTCAGCTGACGAGTATATAACAGTTCAGCAAATTGGACTCCACAATCTTCGCCGAAACATGTAAATGTACAAATTTGAATAAAAAAAACAATTATAGTTTTTGACAGCCGCATAGATATGGTGTGGCATTACATGTCTATAATTTTTCAAGTCTCACTTTATCTTTAGCTAATAAGGAATACACGAATACACAGCAACACGCACAGTTAAAATTGTTTTAGAAGAAGTCCGCTGTTGAAATAGATTAAGAAAGAAACTAAGCAAAACTTCAATGATCAACAAAGTATAATTGATGATATACCAGCATCAAAACTCGATTAATTGATCAGAAGATTTTTTTCATATGAAAATTTAGAACAATCTCTCCTGCTAGTTTGGAATTAACGACAAGAATATAAAACCATTTTGTAAAAGAGGGGCGAAAGATACCAGAGGAACACTCAAACTCACAAATCGAAAATAAGCTGACAACGCCATTACTAAAAATGAAAGAGACAAACAGATAAATAATATTAGACAAGCAACAACATAGAAAACTAAAAACTTAGCAACACGAACCCCACCAAAAACTTGGGATGATCTCAGGTGCTTCGGGAGGGTAAAAATATCCTGCTTCACGTGTGACACCCGTCGTGTTGTTCATGTTATAACAATTCTGGTAATTATTCTAATTCGTTGGTCATATTCTTAAAAAGGGAAGGGTATTGTAGTTACGACGTAAGAAATATATCCGATAGCATCTGTGAAACGGCTATTCCACATGGGTCAACCAAACCGTGATTGCGTCCGTAAAATTAACGAAGGGATAATTTCCTTTTCATCATTTGGAACTCTTGGTTTAATAGCTTCCTTGTTAGTAGCAACCCATTATCAAGGAAATCCTGATAGGAAACACAAGCGCGGAAATATCGTATCAGTTGAGAGATATGTACTCCGTATGCAGGCGCTGCTGGAATGTTGCTACATAGAAGTGGAAAGTTCATAATTGGGAAGCTGGAATCATCTCGTTTGTTGAAAAGTGATGTTTTAAACGTACCTCCATTGTCGATTTCTAGATGTAAATTAAGATATTAGTTTAGTTTAGTTTTTTATAGTTTAATTTAGTTTAAACATATTTATTGGTAGTGGATTGGAAAAAAAGTTATTGCATTTTATATCAATCCCGTTAGATTTTGTGGGTGTGAATGCCGCACTGTAGCGACTTTAGCCTGCCCTTTTTCAAAATCAATAAGGGTGTCTTTTATTTGCAAGACATATGACTCTCCCTTAATACAGGTCAGTCATTAATCGTCCTCTCCCGACGGACTATCATCGTTTCCTCAAGACCATACTCACAAACTTCCATCCCGGAACGGGAATCGAACCAGGAACCCGTTTGTTAGTAGTCCGATGTAATAACCACTTCATAACGGCTCACTAAATGAAGTTAAACAAACTTATGAGGAATTGTTCCGTTTGAAGGTGCTTACCAAAGGTTGCTTCTTTTACTAATTTGGGTCTTAAGCAGACTTAACTGTAGCTGTTTGATCCTTTATCTCTAGTTCAATTGGACAACATTTCAACATAGTCATCACATTTTGAATTAGTTTAATAAATTAGAAATTTGTGGGCACTCACACAAGATTGGACATTTGTTTTGTCACCTTAGATCCTATAGGTTTGCAAGTATTAAGACAAATCTAACCCCTTGGAATTTAAATTTTGTTTTGTTTGAGCACTCCTCAGGGTCAATTCAGAAAATTCAATTGCAGTGTTAGTGGGTTGCTCGTCAGATCGACAGAGTGATTGATCATAAAGTCACTCACACTGTAAGTTCTAATACATGTCTAAGCATTCAACTGTGTGACTTAAAGCGTAATCAAGACATTGAACACACATAGTTTTATAACTGTTACATATATATCTATATATTTTGCAACTTTTGAAATGCTTATCTTGTTTCAGCTTCCTAATAATACAAGCATTCCAAGACCACCAGATAGCAATTTCTTAAGTAAAGCCTAGTTGAAAATAATATAAAGAATCTATCTGTTCAACAGATTATTAAGGTCAACGTATGGCCTTACGGTGTTATTTACGTCAAACAATTCTTTCAATTATCGAATTTTAACTAATTTAACCACTTCTGCTCACATCAATTTATTTCTGACGTCAAATTCAGCCTTTAAAGCTGTTTTGTATGACTCAGCATACATCTTAATTTGGTAAAGTTTAAAATATATATAAGTTGACCTTACGAATAGATTTATCTATCTAACTTAGAAATGCCATCACCGTCTATGAAGGTACCGCTCAAATCAAAAAGTCTTAATTAGTTTTTTTTAACTCAAAGAAAAAGACCTTTAATTTTTATTGATATGTAATGAAATGAATTATCAGCTTAAAAAACAATTTAAATATTAGTAAAACCAAATATAAGAAATAGATATCAACCGTCATATTCCTGAATTGGTACAAGAATTTCCAGATAAATTGAAAGAAAGACGGGTTATTCGGTATTGAAACGGCAACATAAACACAAGTAACCGTTAGCCATATAGGGCGGAACACACAGCCTTTAACTACTTTCAGTAATCTACACAGCCATGCATGACTTAATAAGCTCAAACCAAAGTAGGTGTCGTTAATTGATGTTTGTCATGTTTATGTTTGCGTAATCTTGTAGTTATTCAATTTCTCGTTTGATTATTTGCTCGATATGTCCATGCTAGGGCTTTGAGAGTTGTATATATGCTCTCCGGAACAAGCGTTAGGAATTTATAGAAAACTTCATTTTAAAGAAGGAATAGAAGCTGGAAAATCCCAATTGTTATTAACATATATATAACATACCTTGAACTATAGATCTCTCAATTTGTGCGCAGCTTTACATTCCTTGGGCCCCAAACAAAACTGAACATTTTACTGCTATATTATAATATTCAAACAGAATGGAAAATATAAGTACCTTTTTTATGTGAAAACATTTGTTTTTTTTCAATTTATACATAAATGTTTTCATTTTTAGGTTTAACAACCCATCCTGGTGTATAAAAGTCTTCACTTATCAGGCTATGGGTCCATTATTATTCGTTGGATACCAATTTTCATGTATTTCGTGAGTACATGACGATTTAATCTCGTTATAATCAACTAGATTTTAAAAATTACTCACAGTAATATATGATGAAAATAATTTTTGATTTCTATTGATTAATTATATAACTGTTATAATTTTTGTTGATTAATTAAAGAATGCGTTAGAAACTAAGATTCCGGCAAATTTGAATATTTTTGTCACATAATCTATAACAGCTTCTCATGTATTCAACCATGCATACATTCTTGAATTTCTAATGTTTTTGTTTTAGCGTTTCTTGTGAAGATAAATTCCAACCTAACGTATGAAGTGTTAATTTCATTTCAGAGCACTGCATCAAAACTGATGTTGAAGTTTTGCTTCGGCTCTGTGTTATCAGTGCAGTAGTCGGTGCTTCTCTACTAACACGCTTTATAGGCGAGTGACTTTAACCATAAAATTAAATTTTTAATGCACCTAACTGACACACGGCTAAATTATATATCATTTTAAAGCTACACATCTGTACTATCTGTTTTTCTCGGTCGTAAAAAAATCGTACGGTGCAATTTTCGTCAAATCGAGATCAAAGGCCAAGGACGAAGAAGTGCATATTATTGAAGATTTCAGCCTGATTGCATGATATGACTTTTATATACTTAATTCACATATGCAAACAATTTAAACTTTTAGCAGAGCGATTAACAGTCATTATTCAAATGCATTTTTTAATATTTAAAGCGTGTTTTTGACAGAGAGCACATGTTTCCTGAAATTCGAGTAAAAGTTAACAAAATGTGTGAAAACTCAAATTTTTCTTTCTAGTGCAACTGCTAATCACTTTAAACTAAGTAATATCCTGTAATGACTATCAAAGAAGTTTTTGACATCATAAAATTTCCTAGAAGTATGCTTACTTCTAATCAAACAGCAAATCATAACAACTCGTACAGTTGCCCAAAATACCGCCATCTGCGAAAACACTGCTTTTAAGAATTTCTTCCTATTCAAACATTGTATGTGGTCAATATAAGATTAAATAAACAAATTCTTAAGAAACTGAAAAATTTAGAGTAAAAAAATATGTGCGCGAATCATCTTATTGCTTGAAATAAAGGGGGTGAAACTAAGAGATTGCAATCTGCATTGTAACTACCAGTCCGAAATAAACATATTTTGACTTTTCTAACTGTTTGATTGTAGCTTCATTATATATATTGATGTAGTGAAAAGATCTTTTTATTTATTTTATGTGAATTGAAAATTTCGACCAAAATAAATAAAAATAAATTGATGAAAATTGAAATTTCAAAGAATTTCAAAAAAACTAGTACACACATTATAAAACTTGATTTCTTGATTGCTTGAATTGCGTGATTCATTGTTTACATGTATCAATTCAAAAAACAAGAATAATTTTGGAGAAAAAATATCCATTTATACGCAAAGATTCTAGTTACAACTAGACTTCCTGAATAGCTTGAATGACTAGTTCATTTTTCATACGAGGATGACTTCATGCAAGAGTTCCTGATGACGACTGAAAAGAAGCTATCATTATCTTGAAACTTCAATTTCCACTATATAGATGATGTCATCTCACTAAAAAAAAAACAAATTTGTGACAATGTTTGACTCGTATTTTCCATTGAAATAGACTAAACGACTCAACAGATAAAGTTTACTCTATCACGTATCTTGAAATCGATGATGAGCGTTGGTTGAGAAAAAGTTTTACGACAAGAGAAATGTGCATAAAACAACTCATAAAACCACCCCTTACTACAAAATTATAAACTTCTCATTTCCATCTAACAACATTATAGCAACGCCTGACTATATATACTACTAAAGGAGGAGACCAATTTTATTGAGCCGCATCTCCTCTGAAATAAAGGCAACTATAGTATACTGCTATTCAATAGTGATCAATCGATTTACTAGTAACTGAAATAAATCCGGGTCACAAAACTAGGGAAACGCATCAACTATAAGAGGAACACAACGATATAACAGAAACACTGAACTGCTACGAAAAAACACGCCAACATACAAAGAAACAGATTATTCGATACCAACTGTCATATGCCTGACTTGGTACAGGACATTTGAAGAAAAAAGGGGGTTTAGAGCCAGAGTTCAAATGCAAAGTTTAAATCAGCCCTTTGAAAATTTCATGGACGCCACTACGAGTTGGTTGACAATTATGAGATATCTTTTTCGCCAGATGACGACTGATAAGTTCCATCGACGTAACCAAATTGCCGTCATCTCTGCCGTGAATGACACCAACCGAATAAGGCTTGGCACCGAGTTAGGAAATACATGAGCCATAAAACGGATAAAAGAGAGCAGTGGTCTAGTGGTTAGTGCATCGAACTACTAACACAAAGGTTCCTGGTTCGATTCCCGTTCCGTGATGAAAATTTCAGGGACTGAATTTTCGCCTCAACTAGACACCATTTGTGAGTATGGTCTTAAGGAAACAATGAAAGTCCATCGGGAGGAGACGGTAAATGGCTGACCCGTGTAAAGAGAGAGCCATATCTCTTGCACGTTAAACACGTTTGTAGATTTCGAAAAAGAGCAGACTAATGCCGCTACAAGGCAGCACTTGCTCACGCAAAGTGGAAAGAGATCAAATTAAGTTGCAAAACTTGTTTCCCAATCCACTATAAATAAATATGTTTAAACTAAGACGGTTGTCACATGTGTAACATAATCTGCCCTGAGTTCACTCAAATTGTTTTGGGGAGATTGTGTTACTCAATCTGTAGCTTTATATGTTGTGTTTTGTATACTGTTGCTTGTCTTGTTCGTTTGTTGCCCGGCTTTGTCAGTTCGTTTTTAATTATGTGTTTGATGTCCCTAAAGTATATTTCGTCACTATTCAAGTAGTAAAAGGTTTTTAAATGATAGATCAGTGTAGCTAAATGTATCATGATAACGATTTGGTTCTATATATATATATATCACCGTGAGCAAATTAAGTTACTAGTATTTTCGCGGATATTTGTCTAATTGCGTTTATCTTTTTCACTTTACTTTGAGGTGATTTTTAACCGATTTTCATTACTGCAACTTAATGTCTTTAAAGAAAAAAAAATACCAAAGGGACAATCAACATCTTAAACCATGAATCAAATATAGTTAATTGAAACCATGAACAAAACTTAAAGTCCAAGAGACGAACAACAGTCCACAAAACACAGCATACCATGAAAACGATCACTCCTAAAACAGCGAATGATCTTATAAGGTAAAGAAGGGTATTTAACTTTGTCATTTTGTTATTATACACTTCTAATAGTGTTCTACATCCACAATGACATGCTTATGTATTTTAAAAGCTTATGTAGAAATTTCCCAAAGCATCTTTTATTCAAATAATTAAAGCGAAAAAACTTCTAAACACATTTAATATGATTTAATATAACACGATTTAAAACTAAATAAGAAACAGCCGCATTTTATTTAGTTCGTTCACATCCCGCTCTCGACAACCAAGTGTTTCTAACCAAGGTTACTTATTTCAATGTTGCCTACGATTTAGTAGCAAAGTCATGTTTGCATTTAAACATAATTAAAAAAAGTAAAAAAGTTTGACTTAGTAAAAAACAGTTTAACCTCAATTACCTCGCATATATTATGTTCTAATTTTAAATATCCCTTCTTTTATTATGAAATCTCATTCTCCTCCTTGATATTCACAATTAGTGATGTGCTATTTTAACATTGAATTAACAAATCATCGCTATTTGAAGATGGTAGATTTTTGGGCAACTGCAAACACTTCAATAGAAGACTGTTCCATGAACAAAAATAAATAATAACATCTTAAAATTACAAATCAAATATTCCTTTACCTAAAATATATACATTTATCTATTTTTTAGCATATAAATATCGATTCTTCAAGCTATATTTTGCTTTTTGAAGAAAAAAAAATCCTTTTTTTAGGATTTGTGATAAATTTAAATTTTCGGGAAATTTTGCGCATCGAATTTCTTATTTTTTGTTTGATTTGGAAATTATGTATCATGTTCCATAAAGTTCATATGATCTTTTGAAAAATTTTAGGGTACAAGAATTAAAAATAGCGTTTAATTTAATAATCGTAAAAAATGGATTTTTTTTTCATGACCCTTTACCTTGATTTAACAGAAAATGCACCGTACGATTTTTTTACGACCGGGCAAAACAGAAAGTACAGATTATCAGCTTTCGAATGATATATAATACAGCCGTGTGTTAGGTGGGTGCATTAAAGTCGTTAACTAAGCGTCTTTTTGAAATAAGTCACTCGTCTTAAATGTTAAAGCCAGTTATGTATTTTCATATCGACATATTGGTTGATCATGCATCTCCTTACGCATGCATATACTTATACAGTTGTTGAATATTTTTGAGTTTAAACAATACTGTTTAAGATAGATCTCGAAAGAAAACATCGGATTTTCAACTTTTAAAAATACTATGAAGATATATATATATCTATTTGCTGATTATTTTAAAGTGCACATAAGTCCTCACGATGATTATGACGTCGATCAACACTTTTAAGTATTAAACTTTAATGAATTTGACTTAGTAAAAAACAGTTTAACCTCAATTACCTCGCATATATTATGTTCTAATTTTAAATATCCCTTCTTTTATTATGAAATCTCATTCTCCTCCTTGATATTCACAATTAGTGATGTGCTATTTTAACATTGAATTAACAAATCATCGCTATTTGAAGATGGTAGATTTTTGGGCAACTGCAAACACTTCAATAGAAGACTGTTCCATGAACAAAAATAAATAATAACATCTTAAAATTACAAATCAAATATTCCTTTACCTAAAATATATACATTTATCTATTTTTTAGCATATAAATATCGATTCTTCAAGCCATATTTTGCTTTTTGAAGAAAAAAAATCCTTTTTTTAGGATTTGTGATAAATTTAAATTTTCGGGAAATTTTGCGCATCGAATTTCTTATTTTTTGTTTGATTTGGAAATTATGTATCATGTTCCATAAAGTTTATATGATCTTTTGAAAAATTTTAGGGTACAAGAATTAAAAATAGCGTTTAATTTAATAATCGTAAAAAATGGAATTTTTTTTCATGACCCTTAAATAAAGGCAACAGTAGTATACCGCTGTTCAAATCTCATAAATCCATGGACAAAAAACAAAATCGGGGCAACAAACCAAAACTGAGGGAAACGCATTAAATATAAGAGGAGAACAACGACACAACACCGAAACGCAACAGCACACAGAAACGGACCAAGCAACAGACAAAACACCACAAGAATAACAAATATAACATCAAAACCGAATACATGAATATGGGATAGACAAGTACCGTGCCACGTCTTATCTCAAAAATAAGAGAAAACAGAAACGACTCAACGTTAAAATGCAACACACACACAGAAACGAACAATATTATAACAATGGCCATCTTCCTGACTTGGTACAGGACACTTTTAAAGGAGAATAAAAGTGGTGGGTTGAAACCTGGTATTAAGGCATGCCAAACCTCGCACTTTAATGGCACAGTTAAATATAACATTGAAATGATTTTCCTTGATTTAACAGAAAATGCACCGTACGATTTTTTTACGACCGGGCAAAACAGAAAGTACAGATTATCAGCTTTCGAATGATATATAATACAGCCGTGTGTTAGGTGGGTGCATTAAAGTCGTTAACTAAGCGTCTTTTTGAAATAAGTCACTCGTCTTAAATGTTAAAGCCAGTTATGTATTTTCATATCGACATATTGATTGATCATGCATCTCCTTACGCATGCATATACTTATACAGTTGTTGAATATTTTTGAGTTTAAACAATACTGTTTAAGATAGATCTCGAAAGAAAACATCGGATTTTCAACTTTTAAAAATACTATGAAGATATATATATACATCTATTTGCTGATTATTTTAAAGTGCACATAAGTCCTCACGATGATTATGACGTCGATCAACACTTTTAAGTATTAAACTTTAATGAATTTGACTTAGTAAAAAACAGTTTAACCTCAATTACCTCGCATATATTATGTTCTAATTTTAAATATCCCTTCTTTTATTATGAAATCTCATTCTCCTCCTTGATATTCACAATTAGTGATGTGCTATTTTAACATTGAATTAACAAATCATCGCTATTTGAAGATGGTAGATTTTTGGGCAACTGCAAACACTTCAATAGAAGACTGTTCCATGAACAAAAATAAATAATAACATCTTAAAATTACAAATCAAATATTCCTTTACCTAAAATATATACATTTATCTATTTTTTAGCATATAATAATCGATTCTTCAAGCTATATTTTGCTTTTTGAAGAAAAAAAACCCTATTTTTTTAGGATTTGTGATAAATTTAAATTTTCGGGAAATTTTGCGCATCGAATTTCTTATTTTTTGTTTGATTTGGAAATTATGTATCATGTTCCATAAAGTTCATATGATCTTTTGAAAAATTTTAGGGTACAAGAATTAAAAATAGCGTTTAATTTAATAATCGTAAAAAATGGATTTTTTTTTCATGACCCTTTACCTTGATTTAACAGAAAATGCACCGTACGATTTTTTTACGACCGGGCAAAACAGAAAGTACAGATTATCAGCTTTCGAATGATATATAATACAACCGTGTGTTAGGTGGGTGCATTAAAGTCGTTAACTAAGCGTCTTTTTGAAATAAGTCACTCGTCTTAAATGTTAAAGCCAGTTATGTATTTTCATATCGACATATTGATTGATCATGCATCTCCTTACGCATGCATATACTTATACAGTTGTTGAATATTTTTGAGTTTAAACAATACTGTTTAAGATAGATCTCGAAAGAAAACATCGGATTTTCAACTTTTAAAAATACTATGAAGATATATATATACATCTATTTGCTGATTATTTTAAAGTGCACATAAGTCCTCACGATGATTATGACGTCGATCAACACTTTTAAGTATTAAACTTTAATGAATTTGACTTAGTAAAAAACAGTTTAACCTCAATTACCTCGCATATATTATGTTCTAATTTTAAATATCCCTTCTTTTATTATGAAATCTCATTCTCCTCCTTGATATTCACAATTAGTGATGTGCTATTTTAACATTGAATTAACAAATCATCGCTATTTGAAGATGGTAGATTTTTGGGCAACTGCAAACACTTCAATAGAAGACTGTTCCATGAACAAAAATAAATAATAACATCTTAAAATTACAAATCAAATATTCCTTTACCTAAAATATATACATTTATCTATTTTTTAGCATATAATAATCGATTCTTCAAGCTATATTTTGCTTTTTGAAGAAAAAAAACCCTATTTTTTTAGGATTTGTGATAAATTTAAATTTTCGGGAAATTTTGCGCATCGAATTTCTTATTTTTTGTTTGATTTGGAAATTATGTATCATGTTCCATAAAGTTCATATGATCTTTTGAAAAATTTTAGGGTACAAGAATTAAAAATAGCGTTTAATTTAATAATCGTAAAAAATGGATTTTTTTTTCATGACCCTTTACCTTGATTTAACAGAAAATGCACCGTACGATTTTTTTACGACCGGGCAAAACAGAAAGTACAGATTATCAGCTTTCGAATGATATATAATACAGCCGTGTGTTAGGTGGGTGCATTAAAGTCGTTAACTAAGCGTCTTTTTGAAATAAGTCACTCGTCTTAAATGTTAAAGCCAGTTATGTATTTTCATATCGACATATTGATTGATCATGCATCTCCTTACGCATGCATATACTTATACAGTTGTTGAATATTTTTGAGTTTAAACAATACTGTTTAAGATAGATCTCGAAAGAAAACATCGGATTTTCAACTTTTAAAAATACTATGAAGATATATATATATCTATTTGCTGATTATTTTAAAGTGCACATAAGTCCTCACGATGATTATGACGTCGATCAACACTTTTAAGTATTAAACTTTAATGAATTTGACAATGTCTTCCTATTTCAATTTATTTCTAACGTCAAATATACCCTTGCAAGCTTTTCTTTCAGACTCAGCGAATACATATCAATTTAATTACTTCAGTAGTATATGTATATATATATCTTTATATATTTTGACATTACAGACATGTCCATCTATCTTTGGTATACATTTTTACATAACAAATGCCATCAATGTTTATGCAGGGGCTTGATTAATTAAAAAACTTCACTTGTATTGTGTAAGTTTTAGAAAAAGGCCTTCCATGTTTTGCTGATATATAAAGCTATAAATTATCAGCTTAAATTAAAATAACAATATTTATAATAATAAGTAAAATAGATAAAAAGCTATTTTATATAATAAAAGAAGACAGCTGTTGTTCTGCATCATAAAGTCACAGATTTTGAAAGCTTACATGGAATTAATAATATATATAAGTATATGACACTTAAATTGACCAATAATTTAACAAGACTTATAGGGAAACTCAATGAGGGTATAACACCTTAATAGAGTTAACTAAGTTGCAAATAGATTTTAACACACCTGTTTGAATCGCAATCCAATTAATGTTAAAAGTAATGTGTCATCAATCTATCTATGATGAGTTTAATTACAACCACTGGGTTGATGCCACTGCTGGTGGAGATTTATTTCCCCGAGGGTACCACAAGCCCAGTAGTCAGCACTTTGTGTGCTGACATGAATTGTCATTGATATGATTATATTTATAATTATAAATTTACTGTTTACAAATTTTTGACTTTTAAAAAAAATAGAGCTTTTCTACCTCAGGCCTAGATTACCTTAGCTGTATTTGGCAAAACTTTGAGGAATTTTGGTCCTCAATACTCTTCAACTTCATACTTTATTTGGTCTTTTTAACTTTTTTGGATTCGAGCGTCACTGATGAGTCTGTTGTAGACGAAACGCGCGTCTGGCGTATGTACTAAATTTAGTCCTGGTATTGATGATGAGTTTATATATACCATATAAAACAGCACGGGAAACATGAACCTGTGAAATAACTGTCATAGTTTATATCCGTTTATTGATCTATCGCAAAACATAGTTATGTTTTTTTTATTTTTTGAATTGTGTCACATTCAGTCATGTCGCACCAAATGTACAGCATTGTTTTTGTCATGAATGAAGGTCGTAAGATTATTATATAGTTGCTTTAATCCATATCAAGATGATTTGTTATCATTCATGTATTTTACCTGCGTGTTTCAAATTATCATTTTGTCATGCACAGTCACAATGAGTACTGTAATGTCAAAAAATAGCCTTTAAAACATGTATGTAATATTTATGTTGAGGCAATCACAATCTACAGAATAAAATACATGTTTTTTTGTTGGGGTCAAGCATCTCTGAAGATATATTTTTTATCGAAATGTGCATGTGGTGCAGAAAAATTTGGTACCGTAAATGATATTGTAAAAAATAATTTGATTATTGCTGTTAAACACATTAATATATATATAGGCTTACATTATAAATGTTATAAATAACAACTGTACCTGTGTCTTGACAGATGATGCCAAACCCTATGATTAGTTTTAATAATATGTATATGAACAATTCTAAATAGATCAATTCAAATAATCAATCTATCTCCTCTTACGAAGTATTCCGACATTTATATGTAATTGGCATTGATAAACATTTTTGTAGTTTGTTTAGTCCGGTAATTTATAAAAGTCTTATTTTTAATAAACAATTCCGTAATGAAACTTAAATTCAATCTCTATTTTGAAACGTATAAATCGGGCCACCACACGCGCTGATGTGAATTTAACTAAGTTCAAATTACATTCCTAACCTAGGTGAAAACACATAGAATTACGCAAATGTCAGTGATGATGCAATACTACAAATAAGGACACATAATGTCAAGATAATTATCACTTTAGTATCAAATTGTGTATATAAACAAAGCTGATGTTCAGTCTGGTTATAACATTATACCACAGACTATAGACTGATACTATTTAATATACAGAAAGATATTGACTAACGTTATTATGTCTATTGTACTTCCATCTATCCAGAGTTTCAGCACGATTTCAAGAAACCAGGAGATATTGGGGGAAAACATGGTGTACAACGGGTTTTCAGAGTCCGAATTTAGATTATCTACGCCACCTAGACAACATGCTAGTAAATTAGACCCTTACATTTTGAGCTTTTGGCCTGTAGCAGACTGTAAAGGCTACAATCATATCCACTGAAGATGCAATCAACTTCTGTCATGAGTATAAAATAACTTAGATATAAACAGAGGATCACAAGAAATGCAGACTTGTTCAATATTGATTACAAATTTTAGCACAGAAAGTAAATGACAGTAAAGAGGAATTTATTGATGTCAGGATGAAAGTAGCCTGCGGAGAAATGGAAATTGCGATGTGATTAAAGACTATAATGACTGATTGAATATAACTCTGGATGTATTGTTCATTTTAAAACGTGTTTTCTATAATATATACAACCAGTTTATCGCTTAGCTGAGAATAAACAGAAATACATGAAAATACAGGGTTCTTTATTCAAATACATTCCACAGTTAAATGGTTTCCAGTTATAATTCATTTGATTGTTTTTCGAAAATTGGTCTGATCATTTTACACAGTCATGTCCATTTAGGGACACCAATATTGTCATTTACTAATTTGTCAATTGTTTTGTACATTACTTGTTTGATTTATTTTTATTTTCAAAATAATTTTTTTTCCTAGTTAGATGTCGCACTGTTGCCAATAGCTGCTTACATTTACTGCATTTGATATCTGCTGGCAAACTATTTTATTTGAAACACATGTTCTACATGTTCCTATATTGTTATCCTATCAGGAAATTGCGCTATGAATTTGTAGACAGCCTAATATCAAGAAAGGTGGAATATCCTTATTCAGGATATAAATGCCTTTCGATCTAATGTTTTTTCTATTATATGTTCTTGGATACATTTAAAGATCAATAACCACTGACATTATAAGAATGAGGGGATGTGGTATAATTGCCAATTATACAACTATCCACCAGAGTTCAAATGAATTAAATGTAAGCAGGTAGAGGCAACCATATGGCCTTTTAGCGAAAAGCCAATACATTATAGTCGACTAAGTTAAAACCGGACATACAAAAAGGTAAAGAATTTAAAAGAGAAAAACAGCAGCCTGATTAATAAAAAATAAATTAAGGAAAACAAAAATACATATATGAACGAATGAAGACAACCTAACTACAGACTCCTTTTATCATTGAGAGCGATGGCTTTTAATGCAGAAATTGAAAAGCCTGTCTTTCTAAGTTATACAAAGGTCTGGAAACGGCACTCTTGTATTTTGTTGTACATCAGTAAGAATTATAATTGCAAGGTCACCAAAGGGTCTTGAAAGCACAAAGAGGTTGATTTCAGTTGACCCTTAACAAAAGTGTATCATAGTTCAGGGAAAACTCCTTACTAAACGCCGAACCATGAAAATGAAAAAAAATTGCAAAAAAAACAATTATAGACTTTTTACAGCCGCATAAATATGGTGTGGGATCAAATGTCTTTAATTTCTCAAGCCTCCTTTTCTCTCAAGACAATGTGGAATAAACAAACATACAGCAAAATGCACAGTAAAAATCCCTAAAGTCCAATTCTTCTTATATAATAGATTACAAAAGAAACTTAGAAAAATGACAATGTTCAACAAAGTATAAAAAATGAGATCGACTCATCGCTACTAGTTATCGTGCGATCAACCCATTTCAGGGACCATTCCTTACGAACAGACGAAGAGTTGTCCGTATCTAATGTAGTGCGGAGCTCGCCAAAATTGGAAATTAGCATCGTGGAGGAAGATCCAATGTTCCAATGGAATTATGTTCATCTTTCTTGGCCCGATCGTATCAATAATTCAATTTTTTTTCAAACATTTTTTGTTCTTTTATATGCCAATGTTAACATAAACTAGGTTTCAATATTTTTTCACAAATATCTTATCATATTCCATCGAAAATAAGAGGCTGATTTTTCAAGTTTTCAAAAATCAAGGTGTTGCAATACTTTTTCCCATATGTATAGATATAGGAAAATGTGATGTGAGTGCCAATGAGACAACTCTCCATCCAAATAACAATTTTTAAAAAAAGTAAACCATTATAGGTCAATGTACGGCCTTCATCACGGAGCCTTGGCTCACACCGAACAACAAGCTATAAATGGTCCCACAATTACTAATGTAAAACCATTCAAACGGGAAAACCAACGGTATCATCTATATAAAAATAACGAGAAACGAGAAACAAGTATAAATAACATAAACAAACGACACTGTACATCAAATTCCTGACATAGGACAGGTGCAATCATTTGCAGCGGGATTAAACGTTTCTAAAACAATAGCATAACATCACAACATAGAAAAACACACCGTAAAATATCAATTGGCAGGCTGAACTCAATAAAAAAAAACGTAAATTAATACACTATGAACGAATAAAATCGATCTGCGATATCTGAATGCAAATGCACAGTTAACAAAATATTAGGGACACACATTCAAGGTAAAAAATCAAACACACAAGTCCAGACAAAGCCATGGAAAGACACCACTGCGAAATATTTAACCCGTCGAAAATACTCACTTTAGAAAAAAAAACGTTTTAAAAAATACAGGTTAATCTTAAGTTTATACAAATGTAGTAAGACGAAGTGAGTGAAAATTAGAATATTCCAAATATTCAAAGTTGGTATATAGATCCATATAAATATAAAATAAAAAAAGCATTATAAACAGTATTAACAGGTCGAATTAACAAGAAAATACGATTTGAGAGTACTCGCAGTTACTGACAGCTAGTTTAAAGCCGAAAACAATTAATAATAAAAAATCATGTATCAGAGACCAAAGCAATTAAAACACATCCCAGGGATTTAGTATTTTAACGTCATCAGATAAGGCATGACTTGTGCAATGCCAAAAATAAATGTATCGACAGGTAGTAGGATAGTGAGGAGCGATTTCTATAAAGATAAAAATTAACGTGTCTGTGTCTCTATACATCCCGCTTCGAAGAAGATACCCTTTAGTTGTGTTTTAATTTGCTAATGACAAAATCGATATAAGTGCCAATGTAAACTATATTCAGAGATCTAATTACAATATTGGTACGATAACCCTTACTTATAAGTTTGTTTAAAGTTTCGATGAGTTTACACGGATCACATCGTGATTTCCTTGCTTTAAGAACAATATATTACCATAGGATGTGAAATACCATTTTTAATAAGTATTCTACAGGTATATCCAAATTTACTAATCAAATATTTGTATCTATGAAAGAATTTAGTAAAATTTTTAAGTAATTTATGACATCGAAATCCCTGACACAACAATTTCCCAGTGATGCATTGATTAGGTTCGTTAAAATCAATGACATCAGAACACACATGGGCAAACCGAACGAGTTGGGATATATAAACACCGTATGATGGAGCCAAAGGCACATCGCCGTCTAAAAAAGGAAAATTAACAATAGGAAATGAAAAATCGTCTCTTTTGTAGTAAATTTTAGTATGACGTTTCCCGTTTGAAATTGAAATGTCTAAATCTAGAAAAGGACACAACTGCTGCTGTTTATGTTAGATTTAGTTAAAGTAAGTTCTTTTGGGTAAATTTCTGAAGTATATTTAGAGAACTCTGGATTAGTCAACGAAAAAATATCATACAAATAACGGTAGATATTTTTGAATGTACCAACCAAATATAAAAATGATTGGTCTTTACTGAGTTTGGTCATAAACTGAGATTCATAGCAATATAGAAATAAATCTGCTATTAAAGGGACACAGTTGGTGCCCATAAGAATACCTACTACCTGCCGATACACTTTTTCGCCGAAACGTACATAAATGTTATCTAGCAGAAAATTGAAAGCTTCAATCATATCCTCACATTTCAGTCAGTGTATTTAGCATACTTTCCTTTTTCGTTACATCATTTTTGTATTTTATCTAAAACCTCTCAAGAATTTTTAACACTATGAAAATAATTAATATTATTATTTTCATAATCTTTTTTACAAAATTTAATAACCAGTTGTTTGATAGTAGTAAGAGAGGTAGTTAGAAGCAGTGATAGATTAGTATTAGAACACTTACTCGAAGCGGAGATGAAACGAAATTTAAATGTTTTTTTGTGTTATTTCGGTAACCATTACATGATAGATACTTTCACATGTTCGGAAGACGTACTGACCTAAATGTTGAGGAATTGATAATTCCGTTTTGAAGAACTTCCGTGTAGTATATGAGTCACACCACCACTACATTATTGGCTGTCTTGTCTGCCGGTACGAACACAAACCGCTCTGCCATTACCTTGAGTTTGTTTGTTATTCTAGAAATGGGAATATCATGGTTCCTATTATTAATTTCAGAATTGTTTTCTAAATGATATATTCGAATATTAACAGTATTCATAATTTTATTCAAATAACTGTCTAAAGATTTTTTATCAGATTTTTCACGTTTGCACCAATTTTTACAGTAGGCAGACAGGGCGTATTTAATGACCTGACGACACTGTTTCAAATCTATTGTAGATGGAGGACGGTATTTCGGTCATTTCTTAAGAAAAGTTACGATCTCACGGTCTTCGACGATGTTGAGGTCTCCTGTAATAATATGACCATAAGGAACACATTTAAAACTAGATGTTTCGGAATCTCAAGTGGAAGGAACATTATTTTCTATATTGACGTCTGTTGTAATTGACGTATAATTAAAAATTAAATTTCTGCTCGTTTTTTTTTTATAAGAATACGAAATAATGGGTAGTTCTATATTATCAAAATATGGAGGTATTAAGTTATAGACAGAAGAGTCCTTGAATATGCTAGACAAATTAATAAAATCAATACCTCTTTTTATATATTTCAATTAAAGAAATTGTCGTTTATGGTTTTCAGGTTTATCAATACTAGGAAATAGTCTGTGATGACAACAGGCTGTAATAATACGGGTGTATTCATAAAACGGAAAAACAATTTTTTTTATCACACTCCAGAAAAATAGCATATATCTGTAGTTTGCATAATACTTGATGTCTGCCATTATTCTTTATTATATAGATAACAGATCAGCAAGTGTATAATTTATACGATGTTTAATACGTTGATTACGGTTTTTGCGTTTATCATGAGACGTATTATTTCTAAGTCGTTTATCAACAATATTAATGACATCGATAGAAGTTTTAGATATATTTCCCTGCCCAAATATTTTATCATTTAGACCGAGAGGATAAGTTGTTTGAAGTCTTTTTGTCCAAAACAATTCGCGAAATTCGCGTGATTTTTCAAATTGCTTGTGCGATTCTCCTGGTTTTTTCTGAACGGCTTCGAGGGGTTGGAATTTTATATATTTCAGATTATGATTATGCTTATCTAAATGCTGATATACTAACATTTTGAATTTTTTGGGTCTACGAAAGCGGTAGAGATGTTCTTGATTTCTTCTGCAATACTCTCGTCCCGTCTGTCCCACATATTGATTACCACACTTAGGTTGGGTTCAAGTTACCACATATATTTATAGGTTGTGTGTTTTTCAGGTAATATAACAGGAAAAGGAGAGCGGAAAGGTTCTCCGAATCACTGTTGACCTTTAGTATTTCGAGAAGTTAATCTAACACAGGTTAGTCATTCTTTTAGGATTGCACGGAAACATTTGTGGATGTCCACGTGCATTTTTAATAAATAATCTGGCTGTAGTGAAATCAAGATTATTAAATAGGGGTAAAGGAACAATACAAAAGATCGCAGGTTGTAACACTGAATGAGGATCAAAGTTACGGAATAGGGAGTAATATGGAGTGCAGTAAAGAACTCTTACAAAACCTATCGTAGGTTGGAACACTGAATGAGGATCAAAGTTACGGAATAGGGAGTTATATGGAGTGCAGTAAAGAACTCTTACAAAACCTGTTATAAAAGGCCCGACGTATAGACTTAAATGTAACAAAACTGATATTTATATATCACAAACACAGGGCAAAATCAGGGGTTGTATATGGAATCTTAGTAAAACCATAACAGGGGGCAATAATAAAAAAAGGCAGGCGTGGATGAGTATCAATACATCCAAACGTCGTAATATTGAATAAACAATGAAGATATAAACATGTGAAAGCTCTCTCGCAGGCAAACAACCAATAACTGAAAAATATAAAGGCATACACACTATAACTGTTCAATATACAGACGAGTAGTTTCAGATAAATTTTCACAAAATTTGATTTTTTTCTACAACAATCCAAAATTGAGAATCGTATATGTCCAATAGTTAGTCCTAGAGAACATACATTTAATCCTTGGTGTCCTAACTTATTCATCGCAAAACGAAACCACCTGAATTGAGTATTATGTTTTCCTTATTTCATATATAAGTGATCAAATGAAAGTATGTTCATTTTTATAATTCAACAAGAGGCTATTTGTGTATCAACAGATTCATCATATAACAAGCATTCAAAGACCACCATTTATCATCATCTTAAGTATAGGCAAGTTGAAAATACTATAAAGAAAATGCCTGTTGAACAGATAAGTAAGATAAACGTATGTCCCCTCAAGGTGTTGTTTACGTCAAGCAACACTTTCAATTGTCGAACTTTAATAAATTTATCAAGTTCCATCTATAATAATTTATTTCAGACGTCAAAAAAGCCTTCTTACCTTCTTCATATGACTCAAAATATATATCAATTTGATTGATGCAAAAAATATATACGTGTTGACCTTACAGATAGATATATCTTTCTTACATAAGAAATGTCATTAACCCCTATGATGTCCTATCAAATTAGGAAAGTTTGATTATCATTTTATTAACTTGTTGAACAGACCTTCTATATTTCCATTGAAATTATTATGTAATTAAGTATCACCTTTAAAAAAATAAAATATTGATTACATCAATAATCAATTCAAAACGAAAAAAATGTAAATTGATACAAGTTGATAAAGGTAAAATAAAAAACAACACTGTACTCAAGGAAAATTCAAAACATTAACATGGTAAAGTCCTTTAGCCAGTTGCAAAATCAGCAGCTTCAACACATCACACAACTGGAAAACAACTGTCATATTCCTAACTTGTTACAAGTATTTCCAGACGAAGAAAAGCCTCGTTATACATCATTTGAACGGCTGGAAAATATCAGAAGTAATCAGAATTCAAACAAGACAACTAACGGCCTTATTTATGTAAAAAAATTAACAAAAAACAAATATGTAACAACGACAACCACTGAATTACAGGCTCCTGACTTGGGACAGGAACATACATAAATAATGTAAATCAAGATTATACATAAAAAAATCAAAATACTAAAGACTTGAAATTCATGGAAAGATTAGACAGCTACGAAAAGACAAACATTCAACAATATAATAAGTTAAAGCATATTCAACTCAAACCCCATCAAAACACTCGGGGTTATCTCATGTCCATCAGAAGACTCTGTACATCGTCGTTAATATTTATGGTTTGTGTTGCTCATGTTGATATAACACATTCGGAGATTAATTGCATATAGGTGGTGTTATAATCAAACTAAAAAAGGAATAATCATAAGTCTTGTCAATGTACTTATGATAATGCATTGCACAAGTTCATGCTTTGCCCAGTCTATCATGACGTTTTTTGTTGTTGATATGTTGGACATATATTAATTGAATTATATAGATGTTTATTTATTAGCCTGTCTGAATTGACGGAAGACGACGAAGGACGACGGACGCCAAGTAAAGAGAAAAGCTAGCGTTGCTTTTTTGTGCCAGGTGAGATTAAAATTAAAAGCATTTTCATGTTGGTCTTACAATTGTCTTCATATTGGTCCAATCGCCATCGCAACCCACCATGCAAAAGCAAATGCGAAAGCAATCACCAGTATACAAGGATTACCAGAACTTAATTAGGAAACGCCGTTTTTTCGCTTTTAGGCAGATGAAAATGTGAAAGTAAACGCTCGTGTGTTTTTTTTTTTTTTCTCACTACAAACAATTTTAAGGTTACGCAGAGTTAACTCAACGTTTATCTGAAGTGCACGCAGGTTAATTATGGCACGTTGCCTTTTTAAATGCGTCTACATTTAATGCTTGGTCTGTACACATCTGTAATTTTATGGTCAAAGACTATGAACACTTTAAAAATTAGGATATTTGACATAATAACAATAGGACAACTAGCTACGAGAGTTCAAATGAAGTAACTTCAAACAGTCATAAAAACTAACAAGATACATTTTCAAATACTTCTATTGTCAATCTACTCTTGGAATTCATTCATTCGTAACTAACTCATATTCACTCCTGAGATCATCCCCAGTTGTTTGTTGCATTCGTGTAGCTTATTCTCTAGTTTCCTATGTTGTGCCCTGTGTACTATTGTTTAGGGGTTTTTTTTATTTTTGCCCTGGCGTTGTCAGTTTATTTTTGATTTATGAGTGTGACTGTCCCTGTGGTATCTTTCGTCCCTCTTTTATAGATAATTTTTGGTTGATCAATTTAGAATTGTATGCATATTTATTTAATTTATATTAAAAATTTTCATTGACACCTTCGTGTACTATTTATATGATAATTCAATCTCGTTATAATCAACTTACTTTTTCAAGCTCTTCAACAATAATATGGTGATTTCTTCTGTAATACTCTCGTCCCGTCTGTCCCACATATTGAATACCACACTTAGATTGGGTTCAAGTTACCACATATATTAGGTTTTCAGTTTTTCATGTAATTTAACAGGAAAAGGAGAGCAAAAAGGTTCTCCCGTTCACTGTTGACCTTATAGTATTTTGAGAAGTCAATCTAAAACAGGTTAGTCATTTTTTTGGCATTGCACTGGGAAATTTGTGGATATCCAAGTGCATTCTCGAAAAATAATCTGTCTGTAGTGGCGTTACCAATACGTTTATTTATGCACGTAGATAACCTAGAAGTTGTGTTGTTAATAATATGTTTTCATTCCGTTAAATCAAGATTATTAAATAGGGGTATAGGAACAATACAAAAGACCGGAGGTTGTAACACTGAATGAGGATCAGAATTACGGAATATGGAGTAATAAGGAGTGCCGTAAAGAACTCTTACAAAAACTGTTATAAAAGGCCCAACGTATAGACTTAAATATAACAAAACTGACATATATAACAAACACAGGGCAAAATCAGAGGTTGTAAGGAATCTCAGTAAAACCATACATGTAGCAGGGGGGCAATAATACGACATAGCAGGCGTGGATGAGTATCAATACATCCAAATGTCGTAATATTGAATAAACAATGAAGATATTAACATGTAAAAGCTCTCTCACAGGCAAACAACAAATAACTGAAAACTATAAGGGCATACACACTATAACTGTTTATTGTACATACGAGCAGTTTCAGATAAATTTTTTAAAAAATGATTTTTTTCTACAACAATCCAAAATTGAGAATTGTATATGTCCAATAGTTATTCCTAGAGAACATACATTTAATCCTTAGTGTAACTTATTGCTCGCAAAACGAAACCACCTGAATTGAGTATTATGTTTTTACTTATTTCATTTATAAGTGATCAAATGAAAGTATGTTCATTTTTATAATTAAACAAGAGGTAATGTATGTATCAACAGATTCTTCGTATAACAAGCATTCAAAGACCACCAGATAGCACTATCTTAAGTATAGGCAAGTTGAAAACACTATAAAGAAAATGCCTGTTGAACCGATAATTAAGATCAACGTATGTCTTCTCAAGGTGTTAATTACGTCAAGCAACACTTTCAATTGTCGAACTTTAATAAATTTATCAAGTTCCATCTATATTAATTTATTTCAGACGTCAAACAAAGCCTTGTTACCTTCTTCATATGACTCAAAATATATATCAATTTGATTGATGCAAAAAATATATGTGTTGACCTTACAAATAGATATATCTTTCTTACATAAAAAAATGTCATTTACGCCTATCAAATTAGGAAATCTTGATTAGTTTTTTATTAACTTTTTGAACAGACCTTCTATTTTTTATTGTAATTATAATGCAATGAATTATCACCTAATAATAATATCGATAACATCAATTATCAATTCAAAACGAAACAAAAATGTAAATTGATACAAGGTGAAAAAAAAGTCAATTAAAACAAATACTGTACACAAGGGAAATAAAAAACGTAAACATGGTAAAGTCCTTCAGCTAGTTAAAAAAACGAAAGCTCAAACACATCAAACAAATGGAAAATAACTGTCATATTCTTTACTTGGTACAAGTATTTCCAGATGATTTCGACTGATTTGCAAACTTCATTATGATCAAGGACAAAACATAACACAATTCAAGATTCGACATAAAAAATCAACATACTAAAGACTCTAAATTCATGACAACCTTAGAAAACAACGAAAAGACAAACATTCGACAATATAGAAAGCTTAAGCCTGTTCAAATCAAACCCCATCAAACACTTGGGATTATCTCAAGTTTTCAGAGGACTCAGTAAAACGTCAGTAATATTTAGAATCTGCGTTGCTCATGTTATTATAACACATTCGGAGATTATGTTGATATGTTGGACGAGTATTGATTGAATTTTAGAGATTTTTATTTATAAGCCTGTTAACATTGACGGACGACGACAACGGACGACGGACGCCAAGTTAAGCGAAAAGCTAACGTTGCTCGTTTGTGCCAGGTGAGATTAAACATTACTAAGCAATTTCATATTGGTCCTAAAATTGTCTTCATAATAGTCCAAGCATCATTGCAACTCACCATGCAGAGGTTAATGCGAAGGCAATCACCGGTAAACATGGATTACATGAACAAGATGAGAAAACGCCTTTTTTCGAATTCAGACGGAGGTAAACGTGAAAGTAAACACCCATGTGTTTGTTTTCACTACAAAAAAATATGAGGTTACGCAGAGTGAACTCAGCGTTTACCAGAGGTGCACACAAGTGAACGTCATGTTTACTTTTTAAGGGCGAAACAGTATTTGCTTGGTCTGCACAAATCTGTAATTTTATTGTCAAAAACTAGGGACACTTTACATATCAGGATATTTGACATAATAACAATAGGACAACTAGCTACGAGAGTTCAAATACAGTAACTTTAAACAGTCATTTAAACTAAAAAGATACATTTTCAAATACTTCTATTGTCAATCTACTCTTGGAATTCATTCCTTCGTAATTAACTCATATTCACTCCTGAGATCATCCCTAGTTGTTGGTTGCATTCGTGTTGCTTATTCTCTAGTTTCCTATGTTGTGCCCTGTGTACTATTGTTTGTCTGGTTTTTTTTTCATTTTTAGCCCTGGCGTTGTCAGTTTAGTTTTGATTTATGAGTGTGACTGTCCATGTGGGATCTTTGTTCCCTCTTTCATAGATAATTTTTGGTTGATCAATTTAGAATTGTATGCATATTTATTTAATTTATATTAAAAATTTTCATTGACACCTTCGTGTATTATTTATATGATAATTCAATCTCGTTATAATCAACTTACTTTTTCAAGCTCTTCAACAATACTATGGTGATTTCTTCTGTAATACTCTCGTCCCGTCTGTCCCACATAATGAATACCACACGTAGGTTGGGTTCAAGTTACCACATATATTAGGTTTTCAGTTTTTCATGTATTATAACAGGAAAAGGAGAGCGAAAAGGTTCTCCTGTTCACTGTTGACCTTATAGTATTTTGAGAAGTCAATCTAAAACAGGTTAGTAATTTTTTTGGCATTGCACGGGGAAATTTGTGGATATCAAAGTGCATTTTTGAAAAATAATCTGGCTATAGTGGCATTACCAATACGTTTATTTATGCACGTAGATAACCTAGAAGTTGTGTTGTTAATAATATTTTTTTCATTCCGTTAAATCAAGATTATTAAATAGGGGTATAAGAACAATACAAAAGACCGGAGGTTGTAACACTGAATGAGGATCAGAGTTACGGTATATGGAGTAATAAGGAGTGCCGTAAAGAACTCTTACAAAAACTGTTATAAAAGGCCCAACGTATAGACTTAAATATAACAAAACTGACATATATAACAAACACAGGGCAAAATCAGAGGTTGTAAGGAATCTCAGTAAAACCATACATGTAGCAGGGGGGCAATAAAACGAAATAGCAGGCGTGGATGGGTATCAATACATCCAAATGTCGTAATATTGAATAAACAATAAAGATATAAACATGCGAAAACTCTCTCACAGGCAAACAATAAATAACTGAAAACTATAAGGGCATACACACTATAACTGTTCATTATACAGACGAGCAGTTTCAGATAATTTTTCAAAAAATTCGAATTTTTTCTACAACAATCCAAAATTGAGAATTGTATATGTCCAATAGTTATTCCTAGAGAACATATATTTAATCCTTGGTGTAACTTATTGATCGCAAAACGAAACCATCTGAATTGAGTATTATGTTTTTACTTATTTCATTTATAAGTGATCAAATGGAGGTATGTTCATTTTTATAATTCAACAAGAGGTTATTTATATATCAACAGATTCTTCATATTACAAGCAATCAAAGACCACCAGAGAGCATTATCTTAAGTATAGGCAAGTTGAAAATACTATAAAGAAAATGCCTGTTGAACAGATAATTAAGATCAACGTTTGTGTTCTCAAGGTGTTAATTACGTCAAGCAACACTTTCAATTGTCGAACTTTAATAAATTTATCAAGTTCTATCTATATTAATTTATTTCAGACGTCAAACAAAGCCTTGTTACCTTCTTCATATGACTCAAAATATATATCAATTTGATTGATGCAAAAAATATATGTGTTGACCTTACAAATAGATATATCTTTCTTACATAAAAAAAATGCCATTAACGCCTATCAAATTAGGAAATCTTGATTAGTATTTTATTAACTTTTTGAACAGACCTTCTATTTTTTATTGTAATTATAATGCACTGAATTATCACCTAATAATAATATCGATAACATCAATTATCAATTCAAAACGAAAAAAAATGTAAATTGATACAAGGTGAAAAAAAAGTCAATTAAAAAAAATACTGTACACAAGGGAAATTCAAAACGTAAACATAATAAAGTCCTTCAGCGAGTTAAAAAAGCAAAAGCTCAAACACATCAAACAAATGGATAAAAAACTGCCATATTCCTTATTTGGTACAAGTATTTCCAGACGATTTCGACTGATTTGCAAACACCATTATGATGAAGGACAAAACATAACACAATTCAAGATTCGACATAAAAAATCAACATACTAAAGACTTAAAATTCATGGCAAACTTATAAAACAACGAAAAGACAAACATTCGACAATATAGAAAGCTTAAGCCTGTTCAAATCAAACCCCATCAAACACTTGGGATTATCTCAAGTTTTCAGAGGACTCAGTAAAACGTCAGTAATATTTAGGATCTGCGTTGCTCATGTTATTATAACACATTCGGAGATTATGTTGATATGTTGGACGAGTATTGATTGAATTTTAGAGATATTTAGTTATTAGCCTGTTTAGATTGACGGACGACGACAACGGACGACGGACGCCTAGTTAAGCGAAAAGCTAACGTTGCTCGTTTGTGCCAGGTGAGATTAAACATTACTAAGCAATTTCATATTGGTCCTAAAATTGTCTTCATAATAGTCCAAGCATCAATGCAACTCACCATGCAGAGGTTAATGCGAAGGCAATCACCGGTAAACATGGATTACATGTACAAGATCAGAAAACGCCTTTTTTCGCGTTCAGACGGAGGTAAACGTAAAGGTAAACACCCATGTGTGTTTGTTTTCACTACAAACAATTATGAGGTTACGCAGAGTGAACTCAGCGTTTACCAGAGGTGCACACAAGTGAACGTCATTTTTACTTTTTAAGGGCGAAACAGTATTTGCTTGGTCTGCACAAATCTGTAATTTTATGGTCAAAAACTAGGGACATTATACATAGCAGGATATTTGACATTATAACAATAGGACAACTAGCTACGAGGGTTCTAATGAAGTAAATTTAAACAGTCATAAAAACTAACAAGATACATTTTCAAATACTTCTATTTTCAATCTACTCTTGGAATTCATTCATTTGTAGCCATGGCGTTGTCAGTTTATTTTTGATTTATGTGTGTGACTCTGATTTCTTTCGTCCCTCTTTTATATATAATTTTTGGTTGATTAATTAAACATTTATGCATATTAACTTAGTTTAAATTAAAAAATTAAATCGTTACTATTAAAGGTGAATATACAAAATCGCATCGGCCTAACAAAGTCTAACAAATTCAACGTCATAATCTATATTTCTGAAATGAGTATCTCATTTCAGATACTTCTGATTGTGATTATTTAAAGACAATTATATATAGATATCTGAAGTATAGCGCAGTTCAAAAATACTATGCAAATTAATATCGGTATTTTGTACAGAATATTTTATAGTGCATATTTGTCCTCATGATGATTATGACTTCAATCAGCACTTTAAATGATCAAACTGTTATTCTTTTGACAATTTCAGCCTATGTTGATTTATTTCTGACGTCAAATTTGGCCTTGCTAGCTTTTCTGTCAGACTCATAAAATATATCAAATTGATTGGTTCAAAAAAATATATGGTCACCTTCCGGGTAGGTACATCTATAAATTTTCACAGAAAACGTCTACGCAGGTGCTTGATTAATTAAAAAAAGATTGTTTGTATTGTGTAAACTTTAAGAAAACACCTTCAAGTTTTTGCTCATATATAATGATACCAATTATCAGCCTAAAATATAATAACAAAATTGATAACATTACTTACAAAAAATAAAAGCTTTTTATGTAATAAAAGAAGAAATACTATTAGTCAGCTGTTGTTCCGTATCAAAATTCAAAGAATTTGACAGCTTACTTGGAACATTAGATGAATATAGCGTTATAAGAGCAGATTGGATTTATCATTATATATACTTTTGAAATTGACAGATTTAACCAAGTATAAAATATGATGTTAAGTAAAATGTGGATACCAAAATATGTGTTGATAAAGTCTAGCGTTTGCGTATGTAAGTTTTTCGGGATTCTCTCTCTTTCTCTTTTAAGGTAACACGATACCGAATGGCATATCTCCCGATTTCCAAACTTTTTGGCATACGCGTTCTTTGCACCGAGTTACATCGAAATATGTTATAAAAATGGGGGTTACCATTTTTGGTTTTCTTTGTATTTTCATTGGAAAACGTCGATTTTGGCGACAAATTTACTTAGGAATATAGGGGAAATGCCTGTTTTTCAGCTTATCTTTTTAGATTTTCCAATGGATGGCTATGTTCTTATATACGGAGAACAACAAAAAACTAACATAATATTCAGAATTACAAACTGAATTCATACATGTATAGAAAATCATGTCACCATCCTTGTTTTTGAGATAAATTGCTTCAAAATTGATTGATCCCCTCAGAATTTGACCGAAAACGTGTGACGTTATTGAATACAGAATGTAACGTTATTCTCCTCAAAGATATGAGAAAAGGAAAACACAAAATGTGTCGGGATCTGAAAGGGTGTTTATTTTATTTCCGTAAATTTCCTAGTGATATGAGATTCAACTGATATAATTTATTTCGTCCTGCACATAGAAATTTCACTAACATGAATTTAACATTAATCTCGTCTGATTTGTACACTAAACGAGCATAATCCCTTCATATTATTGTAAAATTCGAGTTTTTAACTCCATCCTTTATGACAATGGCGGTGTCATTGTTACATCCATGCAGAAATATAGTACTTTAAAAATTTATTTCAGTTAACAGTGAAATAATTGCTCTGTTTTTTATGGTTGTTTAACGTTCAGTAGCAAATAGTTCATGCATGATAAATAAAATAACAAAACTCAAAGAAAAATTCAAAACTTATAATCTTGCATACGTACATTTGTGCATTAGTATAGCCGGTGTACTTTGCGTGGTGTAAATGTGTGAGTTGCTTGCTCAGCAAGTCGGACAAACATTGCAAACTGTATGCAAAATTTCACTATTAGTTCAACAGTCTGTCATTTGTGGAAATTATCTATAAAACAAATCTTGAGATCATATATGCATTCTTTATAAGTAAAACAAACTGCGAAACATAAAAGCTCAAGCTTGAAATTCCATATGTAGGAGATGTCTGTACTCTGCGGGCCTTTATAATTTATCAAAACGCCTAATCAAGCAACCTGTCATGAACACAAAAAAAAAGAAAATCCAGACGATATGCGCACTTTTAAAAACAGTTACACAATTTAAACCTGAAGCAAAAAGACTATCAAGTGTGGGATCGATATAAGGATGAGGCTTAGAAAAGGAGAAACACGAGACTAGGGCGCTCTGTCGAGCTATTTCCCCGTTTTTTGTCGAATTCTTGTTCTCGTTGATATGTCAAGTCAATGCACTCTTATTGTCTTTATACTGCAATAAAAAAAACATTTTCACTTTTTGTTTAATGTGTTCATGTTATTATTTAATATAAATATTGGGAAACTTCCCCCTCAAGGAAAAGTACTCATATCATGCAGTTGGAGAAATATACAACACAATGAAATGTACATTACCTGTTAAAATTTGCAATCGAAGTGAACGAATTTGTTTTAAAATGAACTAATATATCAACCATGAGCATAAATATAATGATTTATAGATTGCAGGCCAAACATATTAACAATTATAAAAAAATAAATAAGTTTTAGTGGTAAACATTGAAAACAAGAACAGTTCGAATAGGACGTATGAATAATTAATTATAATTTCGTCAATTTCTATTTAGATATTCATGAGGAGAATTGATATCATGCTAGTGACTGTAAATGACATAGAATTATACGGTCAACGCATTTTGGCTGCTCAAATAGAACGAGTGCAAGATAAATATGCGTATGAATTTCACAAAGTTAAACTTAAATCCTTAACCTAGGGACATTACATTTAACATAGAAGTTAAGCAAATGTCAGTCCTTGATGTATTATTACAAAAACGGAAACCTAATGTCAACATAATTATCACGTATGTATCAAATTAGGTATATAAACAAAGCTGATGTTAAGTACGAACAACACATTATACCGCAGACTTGAGACGAATATATCATCTAATAATCAGAAAGATATATACTTTCGCTATTATGTCTTTTGTACTCCCGTCCATCCAGAGTTTCAGAGACGAGGGGATCCTAGGTGAAAACAGGGAATACAACGGACTTTCAGGATGTCAATTGAAAGTTTTGATCCAAGCAAGACAATATGTTTGTGAATTAGACTGTAACATTTTGAGCATATTTACTGGAACAGACGATAAAAGCCAAAATTACTTCCACTGAAGAAAGCAAACAACTTTCCCAATGTATATGAAGTAACTAAGATACAAGTAGAAGATCTAAACAAAATTTGTCGGTTCGAACTTCGCAGAATGTACAGTACAGTATAACGAGAAACTCATTGATGTCAGGGTGCAAGGAGTCGATGACGTAATGACTTCTGATATGTTATAAAAGACTTAATGACTGATTATAAATCACACAAAATGTATGTTTCCTTTTCAAACTTTAAAAAAAAAAAAAAAAAAAAATTATCGTTCAGATGAGAATAAACATGAAAACAGATTAATACGGTGTTTCTAAATCAATCACATCCTCATGTTATTTTGTTTTAGTTATGTGTTTTGTATGATTGCTTTTCGAATATTGATGTAATCAATGTACACTGCTATGTCCGATTTTAAGCGCTTCCAACAAGATTTCGTTTATTATTTTGTCAATTTTTATATAGTATTGACATTTCTCGCTGGAATTTGTTCTCATTATTTTCTTGTTAGGACATTTAAGAGATAACGATACCGTATGGATTTGTCTAATAGGTAAAGGCCGTATTTACACCTTAACAATATTATACAGATCATCAAAATGAACTCCACCCTAAACGCTGCATTATATGTTGAACACAAATTATTAAAAAAAACCACACAAGGCTTAGAAATAGCTAGATGTTCCAGACTTTCGCTTAATATGTTGACGTCTTATGAGATCTCTTTTCTGCAAGCTAATGTATAAAACAAACACACACACACACACACTCACACACCACTACGCACAATTAAAATCGCTTTAACCAATATATTTGTCGCGTTTAATAAAATATATTCATCTTCATTTCTTTTGATTAAGTAATTAGAACTTCGAGAATGACATGTTTTATATTTAATGATGATTTCTTTTCTGATTAATTTAGAAATATGTCCGTTTTTTATTTTCCGGCCTGAACAATATTTCAAACTTTTTTTTGTTCACGTTAGATCCCATATCTTCGCAGGTACCACGAATCTATACATCCTTTGGGTTTATTTTTATTCGAGCGTTCTTTTTTAAAATCAAAAGCATCAATGTATTAAGAAATGTTTATTGTATAGCACTGGATGACTACCGGTGTTCGTGTAATATAATATTTCCATTTGACTGTACTCTGCATTTATCTGACATATAACGTACCTTTTTCAAATGTTAAAGCTAGTTAAGATTATCAGATTGACATAGTGATTGGTCATATAGCCGCTAACATTGTAAAGTACATACACACATGTCGAATCAATCCACTGTTTGAAATTAAGTATAATCCAGATCAAATCATCAGACACACAAAGTTGATAAAGTGTTATATAACCATCTTAATTATTGGACAACTGTTGAACTGTTAATCTTAATTAAGGTTTTTTAGATGACATGCAATAAAAGACTACCTGTCTCAGATAGCATGCAATATCTAAGGTAAATATGAAAATAAGAAGATGTGGTATGATTGCAAATGCGACAACTTTCCTAAGAGACCAAACGACACAGAAAATAACAACTATATGTCAACGCACGGCCTTCGATGATCAGTAACATACGCCAGACAGAAACATCTATCTGTAAGGCATTTGTATGTTGAATATGGATGTTTCAGCTCTAATTCATTCGAAGATACTTTCCGGATAATATATATTAAAAGGGATATGTGTGAAGTGAGATTTCCAACTATACAACTATCCATCAAAGTTTAGACGAAAACGAGAAAAAAAAACGATTGCAGGTAACGGTTATGCCTTCAACAATGAGTTAACTGCATATCGTTTTGTCAGCAAAACAAAAACCCACTAACATGATTAAAACGAGAGAAAAAAAGGCAGGAGACAAAATACCAATAATCATATGACAAACTTTAATCAACGACCGACACTTCTTTTGAAACTCCTGAAGTCCGGCCTGTACATAAATAATGACAATATTGGTGCTAGAGTATTAAGTTGGGCTTATCAGTGTGATATATAATTGCAACAATATTGAAAAAACAATCCAAAGAAATATAACGGAAAACTAAATAACATGAACACCATATTCCAAAGTATTTCTGTTTATTTTCATCCAAGTAATTAACAGGTTGTTTTTTTACAAATTTAATAAAAATGAAATACACCCTAAGTTATTCACATTTAGTCATTATTGTCTATAATCACATATCAAAAGTGATTTTCTACTTGGACACCTTGCAGGCTGATATCAATTAGTTCATGGTCATCCGTTATTAGTACTATTCTTTCTATTCTGTTTAAAGTCATAAGAAACCTCAAATAAAAAAAATTAATGCATATGTTTTTTATAACTCAATGGATAGTTTTAATTGTAAAACTTATGTACATATACTTTTTTCTGAAGAAAATTCTTTAATTTATTCATGTTTAGAAGAAGTTTACTTTATTTGAATTGCTTCCTTCCAGCAAGCAATTCCCCCGATATATTTTCCGTATGCAAGGTGACCTCAGTGTGACCCATCTCGTAGAAATCCGGTGACCACAATACGCATGGATGTCCTTAAAATAAACTATTATCTGAATTTACATGTTAAACACGTGCTCAATTTCCATGTTTTTTTGTTTATTTTTCGTCAATTGTTGACAAACAGGTGACAATCGTTAAACTTCGGCTTCAAAACACGAACTTTAATTACCTGCCATATTTTCACAACAACTCTGACCGATTGAAAAAAAAATTGACGATTATACGAAATTTACACGAAAAAAATGATAAATTCGAGCACAGAAGACTAAGTTTATGATGTTTGTATGCATTGGTTTAAGAATTGGAAGAATACTATTTTTCACCGGTCACTCGTTTCTTATGACTTTAAGCTGTAACTGAAAAATTTTCATGTTTTCAGATCTTCTGTTAGGTTCTTTGTTTCTTCAAAATCACCAAAGCAGTTGTATGCATCTTTACTGGATTCAATTGGAGCTATTACGTTCAGTTCCAGGGAATAAGCCCAAAATGTCACCATCAAATTTACTAGTAAATTCTCTCGTTCGAATAGAAAAACTCAATTTGGATCCTGAAAATCCGAAGTATTCCATCATTTGATCCTCTATCATCTCGCTTCTTGAACATGTTTTGAAACTCTGCATTGACGGCATTACAATAGACATATTATAAATAGAGTAGATTTTCTGTAAGTATAAGGATAAGTATGAGTGAAGACTGTGGTATAATGTTTGACTTACCATCAGGTTTGTTTTATATACCCAATTCGATATTAAAGCGATAATTATATTGACATTTTGTTTCCGTTTTTTGTAATATCACATCAGTAATAACATTTACATAACTTTCACTGAGGTTAAAGTATTTCATTTGATCTTTCTTACAATGTTGTTAAATGGATACATATATCAGCTAGTGTGATGGTATCGTTTAATCGTTTCCAAATAAAGAGATATGTATTATTATCGAATTGCTAAATGGAAGTAACACTTTTATAAAATTAGTGTTCGGAGCAGCGGGATTAGCGAACTTAACAACATGTTTTCAATCCCATATATGTATAAAGAACTTAATAGTTGTAGAGTTATTTGTTCTAAAACGACATATAACGAGGAGCTAAACTAGTTTAAATAAATACAGCGTTCAAATGAAGTTGAATTTACATTTCATTGCACGATCTCAAAAATAAGATTAAAAACCAACATGCTATATTTAGATGAGTTCCAGTATGAAATAATGCAAAACATGTCAAACTATTGTTTGTGAGCTTCTTATCTTCCCTAAATTTGAGACAGTGTTGCAACATTACAATATCTTAAGTAAACCCATTGTAAAAACCAATCAGAAAAGACATACAAACAGATGAAAGTTTTTAACGAACTTAACTGGCTTTATAGCCCTTGCACGGTCGGGATTGACTTATTACATAGGCAAGAAGCAAAGGAAAATAAAGCAACAAACATGAGGCAAAAAATACCGATTTATTATCCTCTATTGTTTCTGAAGCTAGAATAAGGCATATATCAAAAGGTATTATCTCAAAATGCTGCATTCCAAGGAAAATTCCAAACGGAAAGTCCTTTATAATCAAATGGCAAAATGAAAAGCTTAAACATCAAACGAATGGATATATGAAAAAGTGTCATATTCCTGACTTTAGTCGCATTAAATTCTAAATCATGTAAATAAATTATGGTATGCCTTTTTAATAAATTGGCAAACTTGTTAACATTTGGGGTGACATTTTGCATCTATTTTTATGTTAAAAAATACTAGAACACACCCGCAAAATCGCGGGCATTCAGAGCGTATTTGAAAGGATGTAAAGTGTTGTAGGAAGAATTTTGTAAAAGATTTAATGACTTGGGAATTTCAGGAAAAGTATCAAAAGTCATAGGTACTTGGGGACAGGAAAATGTTTTTTTTTTAACCCTACTCCTTTATTTCCAAAATTCCCATTTTTTGTTTTCTATTAATTTCATTATGAACATACATTTAGTGTACATGTAGTATGAACTTTCCAGTCAGAAGCCTGTAATTCAGTGGTTCAGTGATATTTGTTTTTCGTTTATTTTTTGTACATAAATAAGGCTGTTAGTTTTCTCATTTGAATTGTTTTACATTGTAATTGCGGGGCCTTTTATATCAGACTATGCAGTATCGGCTTTAGCTTGTTGTTGAAGGCCGTAAGGTGACCTTTGAATGTTAATTTCGGTGTCATGTTGGTCTCTTGTGGAGAGCTGTCTCATTGGTATTCATATCACATCTTCTTTTTTTTGTAAAACATTTAGTGACTTGTGAATATCAGAAAAGGTCAAAAGTCATAGGTAATTTGGGACAGGAAAACTGTTTTTCTAGCCCGGCTTCTCCTTTTTCCACAAAAAAAATTTTTTTTTTTTGTTTGTTCTCTATTAATTTTAATGACACATGAATAATTTTAGCGCTTATCTGTATATTATGAACATTTATTAAAGGGGGGTCGGTGCAGAGGCGGCCCCCCCCTTTAATGAATGAATGAGGCAGAGGTGGCCCCCTTTTCTGGAAAAAAATGGTTGCTTATATAGGGAATCACTGAAGCATGACCGGAGCGGGCCCCTCTTTTAAGTATCTCGACATCCCGAAATTCGAAAAAAAAGAAATCCCGGATCCCGAAATGGTCAATCCTGAAATTTTGATCTTCAAAACACTTGTTCCAGACGTCCCGAAAGTGTATTTTCTTTTTATAGTCAATTCTCTGTTTAATAATTGATCCACAGCGGTCATTGATATATTATTCAGACCCTCTCTATTAAATGAACCCCGTGACTGCCGTGGATAGTAAACTTGAATATGATATCAGACAGAAAATACACTTTATTCGTAGTATATGTATTTGATCAAAGTAAAAAGAAAAACGCAAACCGGAGGTCTAATCTGACTTAAATTTCGTCCAATGACGGATATAAGACAGAAAATACACTGTATTCGTAGTATTAATGTATGTTCAAAGTATACAGAAAAACGCAAACCGGAAGTCTAATCTGACTTAAAATTTCGCACAATGAAGGAAACATATCCGGACGTCTTTTTTCTCGTTTTTCACCTAAAATAACTGAATCTGAATAATCATATGAATGAATGACAAATGCGAGTATGCACTGTACCCATAGGACACAGAGGCATGATAATTAATTTATTGTGGAAAGAAGAGAAGCAACACCCAAAATGAGGTCTTCTCGTTTAATGGTATAGATGATTATTTTTGCATAAATTGTTATCGAACTTTAGGTAATCTAACATAAACAAGATTAATACATAAAATAATAAAATAAATTACGCAAAATGAGCAAACATCATTATCAGGGTACATACTAAATAGTTTAGTTTCGATTCTATTGTTATATTTTTTTTTATATTTGATTTATAATGTTTCTCTGTTTTGACTTCTATTGTGATTAATGCTTGCTGATTTCTTAGAATACATATAGTATCAAATCGTCTTCAGTTTTAAATCAAATAAAAAAAAAATGAATTCCAATCAATACTTAAATAATTATCAAGTTCATATACGTTTAAAGACAATACAAAAAAAGCGAAGAAAAAATTCGGACCAATTTAAATGCAGATTAGATTTAATTTCGATTGCAATATACAGCAATAATCATTATCCTGTTGACATAAAAATACAGTATGCAAATTATCATCATTGTTATTGATGGTTATATCCAAAATTCCGCCAATTTAGAAAATAATCAAAGTATGGTCGATGAAAAATTCGTTAACCTCAAACTCCTATTTTGGAGATAACTGTTAATTGCTTATTTCAAGCTGGGCTTTCGTAAATATTCATCTAAAGTACTAGGATTATAATTTAAAATTAAAAATAATGTTTTCCGTTCATTGGACTAATATTGAAGGTAGTAATACTTAATCATTATGGAAATATAAATCCGTTTTTTGCCTTCGTGACGTTTTTTCCCGATTTTTTCTTTACAAAAATTTACATAAAACGACAATTTTAAAAACAGAAGTTCCAACTAATTATGCCAACCTCTCTTTCAAGGGTTAAGACAGTAGTTGCAATCAATTTGTTTTTAAAAATCAAAGAGTTTGTTCGTTTATTTGTTAAACAAATTTCGGCCCCACGAGAAATTGTTTAAACGTACACATTATCAACTGATTTAACATAGACAGTACGTGTAAAGTGATATTCAAAAAGTGGGAACAATCTTAAAACTAATCCGAAAGGTTCCAAATTAACTGTGTGTTTTTTCGTATCTAAAGCATTGATTTGAGACGAAAATTAAAAAAAATAAAAATCTGCGGTTTTTTTTAGATTTCAAAAGAGCCTTTTTCACAAAAATTTGAAAAAAACAATATTTCAACCAATTAGTTACAAAATGAACATAACTTGATGAGCATATTGAATATTTTTAAAACACATTTTAGATTGTATTTGGTACTTAGAAAATTATGTGTCAATTTTTTATTCTAATTTCCACAAAACAAATTTGCAGCCTATGATCGTTTACACGGAATTTAGATATTTTCCGAGTGGTTTTGATTTTCATTATTATATGTGCATACATTGCAAATGAAAGCTTTTTAAAATAGTGTATCTCATTTTATTTCATATTTAATACTTTTTGATAAATTTTATTTCAAAGTCGTGTATCGTTTCCTTTGTTGACTAGTATATCTTTGTTCTTTTAGATAACATTAGTTCTATTGATTGAGAGTACATAGTGTTGAAGTGAAAACCATTGAACGTACTTGTCAAAATGCTACTTTCATATCAAATCTAAACGTAAACTGTGTTTGTTTCCTCGATTATATAGAGGTGTATGTATGGTTTGAAATTATCATTACTTATTTTATATCGTTCGGTAGCTGTTTAATGGCGTGTTATACATCCTCCTGTGGTCTTTATTGTAAAGATTGTTTATATTTATATGAACCACAGCAACGAATCTTTAAGGCCATGTCATTGTATATTTACCCCAATAAAGCATCTCTTAAGGTCAATTTTGTTTACCCCGCCATCGAATTCTGGAATGGAAATATCTGATTCATATTTTCTAAATTTTACGAAAGTAAAAATGATATACAAAAAGAAGATTACTCTTGAGAAATTCACATTTCCAACCGAGTCTTAAATATGGAGAAGTCGTTCTGATTGCTAAGAATCAAAGGTAGACATATAAAAGTGACAATGTCAAGCTGAGTACTGTTCATATTGTCGCATAGGGTACCAACAGTAACCAGCATTTCAAAGTTATAAGCTGAAACTCAATGGGAAAAAATAACTCATTGTCAATGCAACCAAAAATTTATTCTTTTTCATAACATTTTAATATCAAACTTCCAAGTATTTAACAGAAAAGTAAGTATGCTAGATCTGATTATTGGAGGTGTGATGAGATAATTGGAGCTGATTGTTTTCTCCTTGACAGTATTTATGTACGTTTGGCCACAAGGTTTATCGACAGGTTTTAGATATTCCAAGGGATGTGCCTGTCCAAAAACAGGAGCATGTAATTTAGTGGTTGTCATTTGTTGCTGTGTTATGTGTTTATTACATGAATAAGGCCGTTGGTTTTCTCGTTCGAAATTGTTTTAAAGGAGTAGGTCCAGTAAGACCCCTTTTTGGCCCCAAAATATAGCAGTTTTACATAATTGTTAAAATGTAAACTTTTAGATATTTATTGTACAGTAGAATGGTCCTGCTACATAAAAATGGCCTGTTTTTGACAATGCAATGCACATATATCAGGTACTAGCACCATTAAGTCAGGCTAAATTACAGAAATCTTCACAATTCTAGCATTTTTGTTAAATTTTTGGCGGTTTTCGTGTGAAACGAAAGAGGCCGCATTCGTGTTCATTCTTAATATTAAAATGTAAGTCGTATTTTATGATAATACATAACATATATAAAGATTGAGGATGAACACGGATGCGGTCACTTTCATTTTTGACGAAAACCATCTGAAAAGTGACATTTTTGGGCATATTTGGTAGATTTTTCATATTTGAGCTTGAATCGGGTCGTTTCAAATGACAAAATCAGTTAAAATCTGTCACATAAACTTATTGATTCAAATGAAATAGACACTTAAGTGTTTAAAAAGTGGTCAAAATCCTTCGTAAGATGAACCTGAAATTTGAGGCCAAAATCGGTCCTTACCGGACCTACTCCTTTGTCATTTCGGGGCTTTTTATAGCTGACTATGCGGTATGAGCTTTGCTTATTGTTGAAGACCGTAGGGTCACCTATAGTTGGCAATTTCTGTGTAATTTGATCTCTCGTGAAGAGTTGTCTCATTGGCAGTCCTTCCATATCTTCTTTATTTCTATAATGAGAGACAGCTTTTCCAAAGCAACTCTGCTGCACTTTGTAAAATCATTGATATTTTTTTCAAATTTATTGTATTACAATGTGATGATTTATTTGAAATGATATAAACTAGTCTTGAATCTATGTCTCTTCTTTTTATAAAAGCAATATTGCTGCTGTATTCCAATTAAGGTGGTATCTAAAACTACAGGGAGATAACTCTGTAAAATCATCTAAACGTTTTAATTACGTTGCGTTGTTAAGGGAATATTAGGCTTCTTAATGATCAAAGTTAGTGTGTGTCAAACTTTTATATAACGAGTGCAATTTTTCTGATAATTTGGTTGGTTTAAATGTTTTGATTTTTTGATATTTTTGTCAATGGGGTAAAGTAAATACTTTGCAAAATTAAACAAGCCAAATTGATTTTAGTGAAAGTGTTGGGTACTATCTAAAGCGGAATTTTTTGCAAAAATCACAGAACAACATAGTATTTTTTTGTCTTTTTGATAAAAAAATAGATTTATAATCGTTATTATCAAAATTATGATCAACATCATTATATGTTAAGCTTCTAATTTCATTGCATAATGTATGTATGTCTATATGATAACCAAAGAAGGTAAGTTCTTTCATTTTTTTGGGTTGTTTCTTATGGCACCTTCAAAGATGTATGAGTCATTCGTTATGTAAACATATATATATATATATATAGCTATATAAATATTTTCATCCATCGTATTTGTAAATATTATGTGTCAGACAGAAACGGTTGAAAAGTTAAAATTGACGTCAGAGTCATAAAACAAAGGAAAAATGATCCAATTTATTTAAGTTCGATAATTGAAAGCATTGATTGACGTCTTTCGCACCCTCAGGACACAAAATTATTTTAAAGCGTACTTTTAAATTCTGTTCAATTTAAAAATTTGCCTTTTTTTGGTATAAATTGAAAAAAAATATGCTATATGCTAGTTTTGAAAACATTTATTGTATCAGTACGAAATAATCGTTTAATTAGTTAGTACAAATGAATATAGAATGTTTAATTGTACGCTTCTAGGGCTCTGTTTTTGGATTAACCTTCAACATGATCGCTTAACCCAAATAGTGTGACAGTCTAGGATATGTGAGTACTTACATAAGATAGGACTCATATGACCAATCAATAGTCAAACTTCAAAACTGCTGACTATGCGGTAAGGGCTTTGCTCATTGTTGAAGGGCGTACGGTGACCTATAGTTGTGAATGTTTGTGTCATTTTGGTCTTCTGTGGATAGTTGTCTCATTGGCAATCATCCCACATCTTCTTTTTTATATTCAATCCAGTGTTCGAACAGAAGTATTTCAATCTTGTATTCTTACTGACATTTTTAATGTTACTGATTTTGATCTTTACAATGAATAGTTGACGAAAAGTATGTCAATACCCACCCACCAACCACGTCTATGACCCAATGCTACGAACGGAAAATAAATACGTCATATATTTAGTGCGTCTGAAATGAGTGTCAAGTTTACCTTCATCAGTAACGCGAAAGCCTAAGGCATGATTGACCTATGTAGACATACGTAACACAAACATGAGTAAAAAGTAATATAATTTATATCACTGAGTTGATACATGTACCTCTCCTCGTTAACTGTAGGTTCATGTGAAAATTACGGTCCTAGTAGACTTTTCGCTATTACCTCGGTGTTATTGTGCAGTACGGGCATTCACCTATGTACTGATATTGTATTATTTGAATTTCATAACGATACTTCTCGTCCTTTTTGTTTTGTTTTATCAGTTCATAAATAAAGGCGATAGTAGTATACCGCTGTTCGAAACTCAAAAATCGATAGAAACAATATTTCAACCAATTAGTTACAACATGAACATAACTTGATGAGCATGTTGAATATTTTAAAACAAATTTAAAATTTTATTTGGTACTTAGAAAATTATGTGTCAATTTTTTATTCAAATTTCCGCAAAACAAATTTGCAGCCTTTGATCGTTTACACGGAATTCAGATATTTTCCGAGTGGTTCTGATTTTCATTATTATTGTTGCATACATTGCAAATGAAAGCTTTTTAAAATAGTGTATCTCGTTTTGTTTCATATTTAATACTTGTTGATAAATTTTATTTCGAAGTCGTGTATCGTTTCTTTTCTTGACGAGTATATCTTTGTTCTTTTAGATAACATTAGTTCTTTTGACTGAGAGTACAAAGTGTTGAAGTGAAAACCATTGAACGTACTTGTAAAAATGATACTTTCATATCAAATCTAAACGTAAACTGTGTTTGTTTCCTCGATTATATAGAGGTGGATGTATGGTTTGAAATTATCTTTACTTATTTTTATATCGTTCAGTAACTGTTTAATGGCGTGTTATAAATCCTCATGTGGTCTTTATTGTAAAGATCGTTGGTGTTTATATGAACCACAACAACGAATCTTTAAAGGCCATGTCATTGTATATTTACCCCAACAAAGTATCTCTTAAGGTCCTTTTTGTTTACCCCACCATCGAATTCTAGAATGGAAATATCTGATTCATATTTTCTAAATTTTACGAAAGTAAAAATGATATACAAAAAGAAGATTACTCTTGAGAAATTCACATTTCCAACTGAGTCTTGAATATAGAGAAGTTGTTCTAATTGCTAAGAATCAAAGGTCGACATATAAAACTGACAATTTCAAGCTGAGTACTGTTCATATTGTCGCATAAGGTACCATCAGTAACCAGCATTTCAAAGTTATAAGCTGAAACTCAATGGGAAAAAAAATCTCATTGTCAATGCAACCAAAAATTTATTCTTTTTCATAAAATTTTAATATCAAACTTCCAAGTATTTAACAGACTTAGAAAGGTAGGTATGCTAGATATAATTATTGTAGGTGTGATGAGATAATTGGAGCTGATTGTTTTCTCCTTGACAGTATTTATGTACGTTTGGCCACAAGGTTTATCGACAGGTTTTAGATATTCCATCGCCTGTCCAAAGACAGGAGCATGTAATTTAGTGGTTGTCATTTGTTGCTGTGTTATATGTTTTGTTTCATTCAATTTTGTAAAATGAATGAGGCCTTTGGTTTTCTCGCTTGAAATTGTTTTAAATTTGTCATTTCGGGGCTTTTTATAGCTGACTATACGGTATAAGCTTTGCTTATAGTTGAAGACTGTAAGGTCACCTATAGTTGGCAATTTCTGTGTAATTTGATCTCTTGTGAAGAGTTGTCGCATTGGCAGTCCTTCCATATCTTCTTTATTTCTATACTAAGAGACAGCTTTTCCAAACCAACTTTGCTGCACTTTGTAAAATCATTGATATTTTTTCAAATTTATTGTATTGCAATGTGATGATTTATTTGAAATGATATAAACTAGTCTTGAATCTATATCTCTTCCTTTTATAAAAGCAATATTGCTGCTGTATTCCAATTAAGGTGGTACCTAAGACTACAGGAAGATAACTCTGTAAAATCATCTAAACGTTTTAATTACGTTGCGTTGTTAAGGGAATATTAGGCTTCTCAATGATAAAAAATAGTGTGTGTCAAACTTTTATATAACGAGTGTAATTTTTCTGATAATTTGGTTGGTTCAAATTTTTGGATTTTTGGATATTTTTATCAAAGGGGTAAAGAAAATACTTTGCCAAAATTTTATGAAAATGAAACAAGCCAAATTGATTTTGGTGAAAGTGTTGGGTACCACCTAAAGCAGTATTTTATTGCAAAAACCACAGAACAACATAGTAAGAAGAGTTTTTTGTCTTTTTGATGAAAAGTAGATCTATAATCTTTATTATCAAAATTATGATCAACATCATTATATTTTACGCGTCTAATTTTATTGCATAATGTATGTATGTCTATATGATAACCAAAGAAGGTAAATTCTTTCATTTTTTTGGTTTGTATTTTATGGCACCTTCAAAGATGTATGAGTCATTCGTTATGTAAATATGTATATATATATAGCTATATAAATATTTTCATCCATCGCATTTGTAAATATTATGTGTCAGACAGTAACGGTTGAAAAGTTAAAATTGACGTCAGAGTCATAACATAGACGAAAAATGATCCAATTTATTTAAGTTCGATAATTGAAAGCATTGATTGACGTCTTTCTCACCCCTAGGACACAACATTATTTTAAAGCGTACTTTTAAATTCTGTTCAATTTAAGTATTTGCCTTTTTATGGTATAAATTGAAAATATGCTATATGCTAGTTTTAAAAACATTTATTGTATCAGTACGAAATAATCGTTTCATTAGTAAGTACAAATGAATATAGGATGTTTAGTTGTACGCTTCTGTGGCTCTATTTTAGGATTAACCTTCAACATGATCGCTTAACCCAAATAGTGTGAAAGTCTAGGAGATGTGAGTACTTACATAAGAAAGCATTTATATGACCAATCACTAGTCAAACTTCAATCCAGTATTCGAACAGAAATATGTCAATCTGGTATTCTTACTGACATTTTTAATGTTACTGATTTTGATATTTACATTGAATAGTTTACGAAAAGTATGTCAATACCGTTTAATGAACCAGCCACTCACAAACCACGGCTATGATCCAGTGCTACGAATGGAAAATAAACACGTTATATATTTAGTGCGTCTGAAATGCGTGTCAAGTTGACCTTCATCAGTAACGCGAAAGCCTAAGGCATTATTGACTTATGTAGACCTATGTGACCAAAACTTGAGTAAAAAGTAATGGTATTTATATCACTGAGATGACACAGGTACCTCTCCTCGTTAACTATAAGTCCATGTGGATATCACGGTCCTAGAAGACTATTATATATTACCTCGGTGTTATTGTGCAGTACGGGCATTCACATATGTACTGATATTGTATAATTTGAATTTCATTGTCATGGTTTAACGATACTTTTCGTCCTGTTTTGTTTTGTTTTATCAGTTCATAAATAAAGGCAATAGTAGTATACCGCTGTTCGAAACTCATAAAATCGATTGTGAAAAAAACAAATCTGGGTTACAAACTAAAACTGATGGAAACACATCGAATATAGAGGTGAACTACAACACAACCGAAACACAACACTAAAAAGTAACACACATAAGAATGTTTGTATAATGCTTGGTCTTTGAAATAGTTTAAATAAATTTACAGACGAGACATTAATGCCTAGCTGGTGTGATTAAATGTGCTCCGGTTATTCTATTAGAAAGAAAGGTTTAAATCTTTCAGACTATATATACGAAGGTAGAAATGTACCAAAAAGACGTGTGTTAATTCTTGGTAGTGTATATATTTGCGACAGTAAAATTAAATTTTACAAAGGCCAAGTTTAAAATACGACATAAGGCCGTACGGTGACCTATAATTGTTAATGTTTGTGTCATTTTAGTCTTTTGTTGATAGTTGTTTCATTGGCAATCATACCGCATCTTCTTTTTTATAAAGTTATCTCCATTCTAACGTAGCATTTTGAAACTCATTCCATTAAATATATATGTTTGCTTGAAATGACACAGATGAAAATGTCCGCGAAATTGTTGCACCGTCATACACAACTAAACAGTTTATTGTGTAAACTCACGATGTCAAACATAATCACAAGACGTATTTATACCTTTCATATGCTTCAGAATAATGTCATTGTTCACATAAAGAAGATGTTGAGGCTCAAAATGTTACTTTCTTGTTTATATTGTGAGACAATTACGTTTCTTCGTTAATTTGTTAAACAAAGTTCGGCCCACGTAAAATTATATAAACGTACACATTATCAACTCATTTAACATAGACAGTACGTGTAAAGTGATATTCAAAAAGTGGTAACAATCTTAAAACTATTCCGAAAGGTTCCAAATTTACTGTGTGTTGTTTTCATATCTAAAGCATTGATTTGAGACGAAAATTTAAAAAATAAAAGTTTGCGTTTTTTTGAGATTTCAAATAAGACTTTTTTCACAAAAATTTAAAAAAACAATATTTCAACCAATTAGTTACAACATGAACATAACTTGATGAGCATATTGAATATTTTAAATCACATTTTAAATTTTATTTGGTACTTAGAAAATTATGTGTCAATTTTTTATTCAAATTTCCACAAAACAAATTTGTCGCCTATGATCGTTTACACGGAATTTAGATAGTATCCGAGTGGTTTTGATTTTCATTATTATATGTGCATACATTGCAAATGAAAGCTTTTTAAAATAGTGTATCTCATTTTGTTTCATATTTAATACTTTTTGATAAATTTTATTTCAAAGTCTTGTATCGTTTCTTTCGTTGACTAGTATATCTTTGTTCTTTTAGATAACATTAGTTCTATTGATTGAGAGTACATAGTGTTGAAGTGAAAACCATTGAACTTACTTGTCGAAATCCTACTGTCATATCAAATCTAAACGTAAAATGTGTTTGTTTCCTCGATTATATAGAGGTGTATGTATGGTTTGAAATTATCTTTACTTATTTTTATATCGTTCGGTAACTGTTTAATGGCTTGTTATAAATCCTCCTGTGGTCTTTATTGTAAAGATCGTTTATGTTTAAATGAACCACAACAACGAATCTTTAAAGGCCATGTCATTGTATATTTACTCCAACAAAGCATCTCTTAAGGTCATTTATGTTTACCCCACAATAGAATTCTGGAATGCAAATATCTGATTCATATTTTCTAAATTTTACGAAAGTAAAAATGATATACAAAAAGAAGATTACTCTTGAAAAATTCACATTTCCAACCGAGTCTTGAATATGGAGAAGTCGTTCTGAATGCTAAGAATCAAAGGTAGACATATAAAACTGACAATGTCAAGCTGAGTACTGTTCATACTGTCGCATAGGGTACCAACAGTAACCAGCATTTCAAAGTTATAAGCTGAAACTCAATGGGGAAAAAACTCATGGTCAATGCAACCAAAAATTTATTCTTTTTCATAAAATTTTTAATATCAAACTTCCAAGTATTTGACAGACTTAGAAAGGTAAGTATGCTAGATATAATTATTTGAGGTGTAATGAGATAATTGGAGCTGATTGTTTTCTCCTTGACAGTATTTATGTACGTTTGGCCACAAGGTTTATCGACAGGTTTTAGATATTCCAAGGGATGGGCCTGTCCAAAGACAGGAGAATGTAATTTAGTGGTTGTCATTTGTTGCTGTGTGATATGTTTTTTTTCATTGAATTTTGTAAAATGAATAAGGCCGTTGGTTTTCTCGTTTAAATTGTTTTACATTTGTCATTGCGAGGCCTTTTAAAGTTGACTATGCGGTATGAGCTTATTGTTGAAGGACGTATGTACACCCATAGTTGGCAATGTCTGTGTAATTTGTGAAGAGTTGTCGTATTGGCAGTCCTTCCACATCTTCTTTATTTCTATACTGAGAGACAGCTTTTCCAAAGCAACTTTGCTGCTCTTTGTAGGATCATTGATATTTTTTCAAATTTATTATATTACAATGTGATGATATATTATATTACAATGTGATGATTTATTATATTACAATGTGATGATTTATAATATTACAATGTGATGATTTATTATATTACAATGTGATGATTTATTATATTACAATGTGATGATTTATTATATTACAATGTGATGATTTATTATATTACAATGTGATGATTTATTATATTACAATGGGATGATTTATTATATTACAATGTGATGATTTATTATATTACAATGTGATGATTTATTTGAAATGATATAAACTAGTCTTGAATCTATATCTCTTCCTTTTATAAAAGCAATAATCCTGCTGTATTCCAATTAAGGTGGTACCTAAGACTACAGGGAGATAACTCTGTAAACTCATCTAAACGTTTTAATTACGTTGCGTTGTTAAGGGAATATAAGGCTTCTCAATGATCAAAGTTAGTGTTTGTCAAACTTCTATATAACGAGTGTAATTTTTCTGATAATTTGGTTGGTTCAATTTTTTTGAATTTTTTTATATTTTTGTCTAAGGGGTAAAGTTAATACTTTGCCAAAATTTTATGATAATTAAACAAGCCAAATTGATTTTAGTGAAAGTGTTAGGTACCACCTTAAGCAGTATTTTATTGCAAAAAAACACAGAACAACATAGTAAGAAGAGTTCTTCGTCTTTTTGATAAAAAATAGATTTATAATCTTTATTATAAAAATTATGATCAACAAAATCATTATATGTTACGCTTCTAATGTCATTGCATAATGTATGTATGTCAATATGATAACCAAAGAAGGTAAGTTCTTTCATTTTTTTGGTTTGTATTTTATGGCACCTTCAAAGATGTATGAGTCATTCGTTATGTAAATATATATATATATATATATAGCTATATAAATATTTTCATCCATCGCATTTGTAAATATTATGTGTCAGACAAAAACGGTTGAAAAGTTAAAATTGACGTCAGAGTCATAAAATGAAGGAAAAATGATCCAATGTATTTAAGTTCGATAATTGAAAGCATTGATTGACGTCTTTCGCACCCCTAGGACACAAATTTTTTTAAAGCGTACTTTTAAATTCTGTTCAATTTAAGTATTTGCCTTTTTATGGTATAAAGTGAAAAAAAAATATGCTATATGCTAGTTTTAAAAACATTTATTGTAACAGTACGAAATAATCGTTTCATTAGTTAGTACAAATGAATATAGGCTGTTTAGTTGTACGCTTCTAGGGCTCTATTTTTGGATTAACCTTCAACATGATCGCTTAACCCAAATAGTGTGAAAGTATAGGATATGCGAGTACCCACATAAGAGAGCATTCATATGACCAATCACTAGTCAAACTTCAATTCAGTATTCGAACAGAAATATGTCAATCTGGTATTCTTACTGACATTTTTAATATTACTGATTTTGATATTTACAATGAATAGTTTACGAAAAGTATGTCAATACCGTTTAATGAACTAGCAACCCACCAACCACGGCTATGATCCAGTGCTACGAATGGAAAATAAACACGTCATATATTTAGTGCGTCTGAAATGAGTGTCATGTTTACCTTCATCAGTAACGCGAAAGCCTAAGGCAAGATTGACTTCTGTAGACCTATGTGACCAAAACATGGGTAAAAAATAATTAAGGAATAACAGAACTGTAGACGAAGAGTTGCCACCGTCAATTGTAGATTTGACGGTCGCAAATGCAGTTTTACTGGCGACGCGTAGCGAAGACAGTAAAACTTAGATTTGCGACCGTCAAATCAAAATTGACGGTGGCAACTATTCAACTACAGTACTGTTATTCCGATTCTAATGCATTACAAAATGAAAAAATACGTTAAAACTTGATAAAAATGTCTAAATATGTCAAATAAAAAAAATCCGCGAAATTTTATGAATGATTTTGGTACAAAGACGTCATGGCTAAACGTGACGTCATACAAATGAAAACTTACAAACTGGACGTTATTACGTTACCTTTACGCTTCAAATTCGGATAAAATTACATTAAAACGGCGAATTTGAGGTAGGTGTTGTTTTATTTTCGATTATATAGTAGTAATCGAACATCTGTTGATTCATCAATTCAAAATGGCTGGTCCCTCCTTAGTTACTCCTGGTCAACTGTGGATTTGACGGCAACTTTTAGCCAATGAAAAAAGTTGTTACATTCAAATTGCATTAGAATATAATTTATATCACTGAGATGACACATGTACCTCTCCTCGTTGACTGCAATTTCATGTGGATATCACGGTCCTAGAAGACTATTATCTATTACCTCGGTGTTAATGTGCAGTACGGGCATTCACATACGTACTGACATTGTATAATTTGAATTTTCAATTTGAGTTTAACGTGACTTTTCGTCTTTTTTTAGTTTTGTTTTATCAGTTCATAAATAAAGGCAACAGTAGTTTACCGCTGTTCGTAATTCATAAATTGATTGTGAAAAAAACAAATCCGGGTTACAAACTAAAACTGATGGAAACACATCAAATATAGAGGAGAACTACAACACAACCGAAACACAACACTAAAAAGTAACACACATAGAAACGTTTGTATAATGTTTGGTCTTTGAAAAAGTTTAAATAAATTTACAGATGAGACATTAATGCCTATCTGGTGCAATACAATGTGCTGTGCATCGGTTATTCTATTAGAACGAAAGGTTTAAATCTTTCAGACTATATGTTGATGTATAAGCAACTCGTTACGAGTTGTTTTGTTTTTTTGCATCAACGCAGGTACTAGTATTCAATCTTTTCTACCTTCTTGGCTTCAAATAAGTATGGTGTAGGGCTCCGGATGAAAATAAAGTAGAAAGCGCGTCTGATACACTTTTTTGGTTAAATTTTATTTTCAATTTGCAGTAACGGCTCAATGCCGCAGTTGAGAGGTTGCTAGTACAAAACGTATCATAAGATTATAAAAGTTGACATGATTGGTTTCATATATTTCTTAATTCTCCTTTGAAACGGTCAAAGTGAAAATGACGATATCAATACCTGCAGACTGTCAAAGGTAAGATCCATTGCAGTGTTACTAGTAATAGGTCTTATATTTCCGCGAAAATTCAAGTACTCAAAAATCCGTTGATTTACCATTATTGGCTTTGAATGTTCCTGTTGAAGTTTAAACGGAATGGGGTTCTGTACCCACCAAATCAAAAGAGATATCACGATAATAAACTTTTCAAATGTTAATTTCGTATTCATATGATTGTTTCCAAAGACCTTCAAAGTGAGATGTTTGAAGTATGGCAATAATAAAATTATTATATAGTGTGAACAGAAATTTCAAGGACACTTTCAACAATATAATTGTGTCCTCACGGTACTATGGCGTCAAACAATACCTTCAATTATCGAACTTTAATAAATTGAATTATTTTTTTTCTTCCTAAAAATTCAATAATAATTATTATAAAATACTGTTGATAAAAAACTAATAATCTGGTTATGCAATAATATTATTAAAAACGACGAAAACGTCTTATTGGATGTATATATGATGAAAGAATATTACCTCTTACTTGGAATACTTTATTAATGTTACCTTCATAAGAGGAAGGAATTTAGTTTTACAACTGTCTTTTATGTATATCAAGGACAAGTCGGATCAATTTTAAAAGAAAATAAGTAACGGTTTTTAATTTCAAAATGAACCATATTTTCTGTTTTCATAATTTTGAGGATACAAAACGATATGAACGGGTCGCTAATGCGCTTTGTAAACCCTCATCTATGTAACGTTTTTTATATACTTTACGAGTAGATACAAATAAAATGAGGATAATTGCCATCATGCTATCTGACCATTTGGTTGATCTGTTAATAACATTGAGAACGGAAATGGAAAATTCGTCAAAGAGACAAAAGAGCAAATAACAGCCGAAAGTAACCATTATGTCCACTTTGTTTTATAAATTGGTTAATAATGAAAATAATTATGAATTGTGCGCTGGTGTATACGACTTGTGGGTCAAGCGGTATTGTGGGTGTAATGCATAACGGTATGTGTTCCGTACTTAGATGTTTTCAACGGGGTATTTCGTGTCTGATCTATGAATGATTTTGCTTATCCGGTTATAACTCTTTTATGTCACCCCATTCATTTTAGATATTTATGACATGCAAAATAATGTCTGCTACAAATCTGAAAGTCAAAGTCCCATAACTCTAAAATGACATATCTCAAAAGAACAAATTATAGTACAATATGTGAAAAAAATAATTTAGTGTGACGGGCATTTAATTCCATACTAGTTATTAAAGAGGAGACAAAACCATTTTTTTTTAAATTACAAACTGTTTAAATATGACACATTTGAAAAAGTCTAAAGTAACACTTATCTCCTCCACTCCCGGAGTACAAGTGATATCGAATAAATAAAATGAATTTACTCGGTTTAAATTTGATTATATACTTAATGTAACAAAGTGATAGGTTTCAGATTACTATGACAATTTAAACAGCTACAAAGGCGTTGGTGCTAAACATGGAATCACCCATATAAATTGTGTAATCATTTTTCGTGTATTTATGATTCATCATGAACATAACTGTAATACCACAGGAAACATGGATTATCTCGCTTGAATAGCTAGTTTGAATTTGGAATTTAGAATTCTAATATATGAATGACCCGTTTTGGTTTCCGTATCATTTCATTTTTTTGTTTGGTTTGATAGATTATTCACAGCAGACTGAAAACTTTCATTTTATAAAATAATAAAGAAGGAATATATCGTCCATTACATAAAGTGACGAAATTAAGTCAAAAGTAATTAATTTTATAATTAACAATAATATTTGAATTAAAAATTCTATAAATGAATTCAAGATATTTATAGTAAAAACTAAAGAATCAGAATAATAAATATTAACAACATCCATTAGTGTCAAGGAAATGATTTCTGTTTGATTTACGATTCATTTGTCAACATCCTGTATCACCACTATCCAATGTATGTAAAACGGGTTGACGCGCCATAATCTATTTTTGTCCATCATTAGATTGAAATTCAGTGGTTATCGTTAATTTCAGGCTGTCAAATATGTTTCTATTATCTGTTATCTATTGTTTCTCATAATGCAGGTCTTTATATTTTGTATGGTTTTTTAATCAAATGTGTTACAGGTTTTTTTTCCGGGTCTTGTAAAGTGTACGTAACGACATGAATGTTGCCTATTCTTAAATACCGTGTCATTTGGTGTCTGTAAATAAGCTGTCTCGTTGACATTTTTCCACATTTCCTTATTTTAGTTTGAGCGAGAGTTTTTAAGTTGAGTTTAAAATAAAGCTAGACTAACATGGACGAAAACCTCTTTCATTATAGCAAATAGGCAACTTCTATTCAGATTATCTCTAGGTACACTATAATGTCTTTCTTCATTGTTGTAATAATGAATATACTTTTATGTCCAATTCATGGTGGCCTGAATTTGTAAATTTTTCTGGTTTACTTTTCTTTTTAATTAAGGATGTTTGCTGCTCAGTTTCAAAATAAATAGCTTTCCATAAAACTAGTATATATTAATAGGGGATTAATTGAGGAATCATAAAAACAAAAATAATATTGGGGTCAATGTGCTCGTTTTCGAATTATTAGCCATTGACTTTTCATAGCTTTGTCATTGACCAGATAAAGTTCTCAAAATCTATCAAAAAATAAATAAGATTGTACAAGACTTTTACAAATGGTTTATAATTATACATGTAAAAAATTTATAGAATGAAAATTTGGGGTTCATGGGCATTTTTTTTAAAGCATTCAAATGGATAAAACCAGAGGATTTCGAAAATTTGACAAAAATTCCAGAACATGACAAGCAAACATCCTGAAGAGCACTATTTGCTATATTGTAATGCATTGTTATTAATATTGTGCTCTTATAATCTTCTATGCTTGTTTTATACAAATAAGTACATTTCTGAACTAATTTTCTGTTTAATGTGCTGCTATGCGTCGTATTTTATTCTCCTGAGCGAAACAACTTTGACAAAATGGGAGCTAATTCAATAACAAAAACACAATTCAATGTTACCAGTTGATGTACTGCCTTTTGGAAACCTTCTTAAGTGGCATTTCAATGAATGTCTTAAGAAATACTAAAACGTCATACGAGCTCAGACAAATGAACAAAATGCGTTACAGGCTTTTTAAAACATTATATTTCACTGAAAATCCCAGTAACAATATCTATTAGCAAACGATTGCTGTATAGCTACTTAAGGGGGCTTGCTGGTCTAAAAATTATATGTTTTTAATATTAGACTTTCTTTTATTTTTCTATAAATGAACTTTGACTTAAACTGAATAGAAAAATAAAATAAAAAGTGGGGTCCCAGTTCATTTACGCTCACAATCTTGCTTTGAAAGAAACATTCATTTTTGTAAAAGTAGATTTTTTTCTGTTGAACTAGTCGGAGAAATACGAGTAATATCGAAATAAAAAAGAACTTAATTTCAGAAATCGCTCAAATTTTACAAAAGTGTAGTTTAAGTATAGCTTAATTGAACATTACAATAAAAAATATTATAGGTCATCGATGAGTCAAAAAATATAATTCAATTTTAAAGCCAAAAAATGACATTTTTGCATCAAAGGGAGATAATTTGGAGCTTTTTCAATGATATATATATTTTAAAAGTCATCTGGGGCCAACAGGAATTGATTTTTTGAACGATTTTTGTATCATATAATAAAGTAACAAATAATTAAAGTATATTTGCGAAACATATAATCACGAATCACTTAGTTGGTGATGCTCTTTATGCGTTAAACTATCTAAATATTTGTCATTTCGTTTTTTACATATTTGACATAGAGTACTCCCTCTGTTTAAAAAAAGGGACGAAAGATACCAGAGAGACAGTAGCTTTAATCACTTTTTGGTTTTCATTTTTTGTATTTCTCTGTTCTGTGTGTTCCTGTGATTGTTTGTACTGTTAACTATTATCAGAGGTACCAGGATTATAATTTAATACGACAAACGCCCGTTTCGACAACATAAGGCTTATCAGTGACCAGACTTGGGGTCAATTACATTGGAATGTAATTAATTAAATTACACATTACATTGCAAAAATGATCAATTACATCAATTACACATTACACTGTTTTTGAAATGTAATTAATTAAATTACAATTACTTTACTAAAGTAATTAATTAAATTACACATTACATTCCGTCATGGTATTTTTTAACAATATTATACATGTATAAATAATGCATGTGTAAAATATTCATGTAAGCATAGTTTAAGCGTTGCATTTCATAATCATTAGCTATTTTAATGTTTTGTCATTTAGTCTGAATTTCTTTGGTCTGAACACTTTGACAGCAATTCTAAATAGCTTTTCGACAGGAGCTAATGCGGCAGATATTTCTTGGGTCAGAACATGGAAGTTCTATGATCAGAAGATCATCATATTGAAAGGAGGGGGAATTGTTTCCTATTAACTTGCCAATACATCAAGGGGTATTTTGACATCTCAGAAATGAAGTAATTTTAATTAAATATAATATAAATAAAGATATTATACATAAATCAAAAATATTTTTTTTACATTAAAAATATCAAAAAGTGTGCTTGTCACAATATTGAAAATATTTTTTAGTACAAATAATGTATGTATAATGTCTAAATATTAGCAATTTTTTGCTAATTAGATAAAAATACATGTAACAGTGGCATTGCCCCTGGATATTTAAATCTGATTTATTGCTGTTTGTTTTTACAGCTGTTAATTTTTATTTCTATAATCCTTTTGTGTATACTAATTTGACAAAATGATTGTGTGCAGTGATTTTAAATTCTAAATAAACTGTCTAAGAAAGATTTTTCACAGGGACACTTTTTTTTGTTTTTTGTTTAACAAGGTGATTAATTACTTATCAATCTATTTAGTTAAAAGATCTTTCTTAAAAACTGAACACTAATATATGATTCTCACATTTTTTTTAATTTAAAATTATTTTAAATACTAATTATTAATAAAATCATCTGTAGTTCAAATAAATATTAATATACATTGTAACTTGAGTATAAATTATAGACTTCATATATTAAAAGAAGTTTGTGATATCAATATTTGAAAAACAAGTATTATTTAACAATTTATATTATTAAACACAAATCCTTATCTTTAACACCATTAAAGTATATGTAATTGAAATGTAATTCAAAGGTAATTGAGCATTACATGCTTTTTTCAATGTAATTAATTAAATTACCATTACATGTAATTAAAAAAATGCTCAATTACACATTACATTCAATTACATGGAAAATTGTAATGCATTACACTTAATTACCATTGCATTTTTAATTACCCCATCCCTGTCAGTGACGCTCAGATCAAATTAGTTATAAAGCCAAACAAGTACAAAAATGAAGAGCATTGAGTACCCAAAATTCCAAAAAAATTGAGCGCTAAATATTGCTAACTTCAAGGTAATCTATTTCTGGGATAAGAAAATACCTTTTTTTTTCGAAAAAATTATAGTTTTGTAACAGGAGATTTATTAATTAGACCATTTAATTGATATTCATGTCAACACCGAAGTGCTGTCGACTGGGCTGGTGATACCATCGGGGACGAAACGCCCCAGTGTTGTAAATAGTTTTCAAAGGTACCAGGATTATAGTTTAATTCGCCAGACGCGCGTTTTGTCTACGTAAGACTCATCAGTGACTATCAGATCAAAATAGTTATGTTATAAAGCAAAACAAGTACCTAGTTGAAGAGCATTGCGGACCAAACCTTTCAAAAAGTTGTAATGTAATGATATAATTTTAGAGGTATTTGAAACATTTTAATAAAAGCGGGAGGTTTGGCTGGACATAAAACTCGGTTCAACATATGGTTTTGAATTAACATGTTGATGTTTAAAAGAAATATCTTAACATGGTGAAACACCACATTTGATATATACAGTGGGATTATTTTCTTTAATGGTTTTAATATTATCTAAAGCATGATATTGTTTAAGCATGTTTTAATTATTGTATGTTCACAGCAAAAATATAATAGATAATTGTAAAATAAAAATCAACATTATTGATGTTTCAGTTAACGAGTGATACATACTGATATCTCACTAGATATTTGCTTGCCAGGAAATAAACTGTGTAATATATGATATTGTATTTAAAAAAAAGTTACAGAAAGTACCATGAGAACAGGCGCATGTACGCAGCACCAATGTTATTGACAGATAAAGATTTCAGAAAAACTAAAGATTCATGTCTATCCTTGTAAACATTTGTAATTAAGGTAAAAATTAAATTCATTTTAAATAAACAAAAATAAAAAAACATGGTTTCAACGGGAAGTAAAAAAAATCTTTTGAATAACTCTTATTAGCATTGGGACCGTTAAAGTGAAATTGTTAAATTGGGCCGTATTCCTTATTTTTCTTTGTTGGTTTTGTGACTGTTTGTCTTTTCTTTGTTTATGGTGATGACAGTGTCATAGTAGATATTAGAAGATGTGGTATGAGTGTCATTGAGACAACTAGCCATCAAAGTCACAATTCGTAAAAGTAAACCACTGTATGTATTGCTGTTTGTTTGTTTGTCGACATTGGCTCGATGTATAGGTTAAGGGTTGAGATCTCACAAAACACGTTAACCCCATCGCATTTTGCGCCTGTTCCAAGGCAGGAGACTATTGCCCAATCTTGTGTATTAAGTTTTTTTTTTTTATTTAAGTTCATTTATATGTTTCCAATTTCTTTTTTCACTAAACCATTAAATTTTATACACTTTTTTGTTAAGGCGACAGCTAAAACCCACCTCCAGTTGCGGTATTTTCTCGCTGTGTTAGAGACCCAGTGTAGGCCTTCTTGTTGAGGGTTGGGTTCTCACACAACAAATACGGTTACATTGATCTTTAAAAGAGAAAATATAGATTTTATTTTTTAATATTCATTGCACTAACTGATATGATCTAAAGGAGAAAACTTATCAAATAAGTATTATCCCTATGTGCGCCGTGTTTTAGATTTTTTTCAAGCCAACAGCAGATCTTTCAATGCTTATATTATTATAAGCACAATAAAACATATAGTATTGAAACCTTTAAATAGCCAATATAAATATGATGGAGCTAGACATTCAATGGAATATTATCTCATGAATTAAAATTCATATTTCCAATTATGAAAATACTTATTCTGTATGTTTTAGGCATCAGTTAATCTTATCAATTTATTTAAATCATGCAATGTTGTTCGATAACTATTTTTAATTTTCATTGGTATGCTGCTACACAAATTATTTATGTTTTTTCTTTGTCATTCATTTTTTGAAAACATGAAAAAACACTTCATCAATACATAAATTGGTTTAATTGACTAATGCTTGCATCAATGTGCATCTAAAAAATTTCAGGTAAAATGTTTCCGAACCATTAACATGTATTCATAATGAGATAGTCATCATAAATTTTTATGTATTGTCATGTACACTGATGACATTTTATGAAAATGATTAAAATGATTGTGTTTTAGCTTAAAAAATCAAGATACTGCTGTTTGTTTCAATTTATTACCATTTTCCTGATCTGAAACACATGCAAACTAAAATCTATGACAAATGTCATAATAACCTATTAATTACTTCTCATTTCTCAATGGTACTAAACACGCGGAACAACCGTATGACGTTTCAATATCTCACTTTATTCTTTTCACGATTGCAGGTTTATGTCCAATGGGAACAAACTGTGCCCCTCTACTTGCCGAATTATTGTTTCTTTATCATTATGAGGCTGACTTCATGCAGGAACTTCTTAGGAAGAAAGATAAGAAGTTAACAATATCCTGTAATTCTACTTTCCGCTATATAGATGATGTTCTATCACTAAATAATTCAAAATTTGGTGACTATGTGGAAAGCTTCTATCCCATCGAACTAGAGATAAAGGATACTACAGATACAATTAAGTCGGCCTGATAGCTTGACTTACATCTAGAAATTGACAATAAGGGTCGGTTGAAAACAAAATATTACGACAAAAGAGATGATTTCAGATTTCCAATTGTGAACTTTCCATTTCTAAGTAGCAACATTCTAGCAGCACCAGCATACGAGGTACATATCTCCCAATTAATACGATATTCCCGTGCTTGCATTTCCTATCATGATTTTCTTGATAGAGGGATGCTGCCCACAAGGAAGTTTAGAGTTCCAAATGGTGAAGTTGAAATCATCCCTTCCTAAATTTTACGGACGCCATCAAGAGTTGGTTGACCGTTATGGAATAACCGTTTCACAAATGATATATAAATATATATCGGATATGTTCCTTACGTCGTAACTACAATCCCCTTCCCTTTCATGAATGTGACCTACAGAATTAGACTATTTACCTGATTTGTTATCAAATAAGCAACACGACGGGTGCCACATGTTGAGCAGGATATGCTTACCCTTCCGGAGCACCTGCGACCAACCCTAGTTTTTTGTGGGGTTCGTGTTGTTTATTCTTTAGTTTTCTATGTTGAATCATGTGTACTATTGTTTGTCTGTTTGTCTTTTTTCATTTTTAGCCATGGCGTTGTCAGTTTATTTTAGATTAATGATTTTTGCTGTCCCTTTGGTATCTTTTGTCCCTCTTTCATACTGTGCGGACTTCATGACCAGGGTTGTGATTCTGATGCAAAAGCTTCCTTTAAAAAATTAAAAAAAATACTGAAATCAATGCTACACAACTTTTATAATGTACCCATCATAAAGTGGTTGACCAAAACGATCGTGTTGTGTCTTTGTTTCATCTAACAATAAGCCTGTTTCGAGATCTTATATATTTTAATACCAAATTAGGCATCAAATCGGTCCATTTCTTGATTGTTTTCTATTCCATAATGTGATATTTTGACACGATATTTCCATGCATGGATAATAAACCATGTACAGCAGGAAACGCATAATTTTAGTTGATTCTGCATCCGTTTTAGCTCCCTAAGAAGTTCATGCGATTACTTGATGCTGTGTTTTTATCTGTATTTATGAACGAGTTCGAGTAAAAATTCTGGGGTAGATTATACCCTCAGGCAAAGCAGGCTTTAGATGAATTTGGCTATTTATTTAAGGTATTTTTACATATAGCTCTTCAACAGTTTCGTGACACCAATTCGTCTGCACTGTAACCGGCGCGCTAGACCACATGACCACCTAGACTTCAAAATGGAGCTTTCGGTGACCGGGTGTTACCTGTCCACGTCAGTTTCAATCTAGCGTCGTATTACAGTACATGATATGTAAGGCATGAAGATGTTATTTTTGCAGATCAGCTAAATTATCTATAGTAAAGGATCCTACAAATTAAAATAAGAAACAGTCACAGGAATAATTATGTTTATCAGTACGTCTGAAACCAGTGACAACTCTACAACAGATGTATCCATCGGATCACCAGCACTGATGGTGATACATGGCTGTGTACATTATGTAAATACAACTCGTCTTAACATCAACCTAACAATGTTAGATCTGTACATTTACTTTCGCAACTGTTTTGTTCTTTCCTCGCCGGGATTCGAACTGCTACTGAGATATCGTGACACCAATTCGCCTGCACTGTATCCCGGTGCGGTAACCACACGACCACCTTGGCTTCAAAAATAAAGCTTTCGGTGGCAATATATATAATTTAGAATGGAAATAGGGAATGTGTTAACGTGACAATAGCAAGAGCAAAGTACAACCGAAGACTACTAATTGCTCTTTAATTCATCGCGGAACTCCCGCGCTCTTAGGCGTGCTTCAACTGATCTCTTAACAAAAATGTGTACCACTTCAGTGGTAATGAAGGCCATACTAAACTTTAAAACATAAACATGAACTATTCTAAAAAATCATACAAGACTAACAAAGGTCAAAGGCTTACTTGGGCCAGACGCACAAATGCATAAATATACCTAGCTTTAATATTACTTGGAAATCAAACAGTTTATTATAAGTTCAAACAATTTAAAAAAAGAAAACCAAATTCTTTTTTTTTTACTTTCACAATAAATGAATAATGAAAATGACGGAAATTACGTGATACCAGCCAATGAATGCAATTGGTTTTACTTGTGACTCTCAAAAGGCTTATATAGGTCTACATGTCGTTTTCACGTTTCCACAAAATACGGACTTCTCTACATAGAATAATTCTTCAAACTTCCTATTTTACAGTGAAAACATACACTATATATTAGTACGGATTGTTTCTACCCCCAGGAATAGATAACCTTAGCATTATTTGACAAAATCCTTCTGAATTTGGCGTTAAATGTCTAAGTTTTTAGATTTCTTCTATCTTAATCTCCATCAACGAGTTTATAAGGTACACAAATATTATAATATTATCAACAAAATTCGGCACAGAAAACGCACTTTAATTACCATTTAATAACGGTATAACAGACAACAAACCTACAAATACACGCATACCAATATCAAATAAAATCGTATAAAAGAAGGCCTTGCAGGCACTGAAAGCAAGCACTATTACCCCGCCTTATAAATCGTTAATCATAACTGTTTATTTTTATTTATGGTAAGTGGGATAAATATCATTACATCAATCGACATTGTATTTCTCTTCAAATCATTACGTCAGAGAAAAATCGAATAGAAAGGTATATTTTGTAAGTATGCAATTAAAATTGATTATTGGGTGTGTGTGTATATTACATGAATTATAAATTGCCTTAGTTCGTAAAGTATAGTAAAATATAGACGTAGCCTTTCCGACGTAAGTAAGAAAACCCAGCAAATAATGTCAAAATCTCTACATTGTAGAATTAATCGACACGTCTATTTGAATATGCATGTGTAAAAAAGACATCTTAAACGGATATAAATCAGACCACTGTATATCATTCAAGTCTTAAATTACAAACCATGCTTTTTACGACATTTCTATTCAACGGTCATTAACATGTTTATTTTGGAATATGGCCATTTTCATGAACCGTAAAAAAATATAAATATTATCAATACAATAACGTTTTATAAATTCGCCATAATACAAATGATTGACTTAATTTAAATTCATAATTATTTCCACTATGTACGAAGGATTTCAGTTGTTCACAGCAGTATAGATTGTGGTGCACATGTCGACCAACGACCGATTTATATAATAACACTAAATACCCAAATGCGATTAATGTGACAAATTTAGCATCGAATAAAAGTGTACCATAAAATCTTCACGTGATTAGACTAGTCAATGGAATAAGAAGATCAAACTTAGATAATGATACAGTCACAATTAGACAATCATGGAAATAAATACTGATGACAATAATTCAAGTTCTGAATATATTCTTTTATATGTAGAAGATTTAAACATAAGTATTGCAGAAGAATTGGTTGAAACTCCAGAATGGGAATACAGATTTGCAGTTCCAGCTATTTTCCTGATTTTTATGATTACAGGAATGTTAGGCAACGGACTTGTGGTTCTAGTTTTTATAAAAAATAAAACTTTTCGAACTATAACCAATATGTTCCTGCTAAATTTAGCGGTGACCGATCTAATGTACTTATCGTTCTGTGTTCCATTTGGTGCAACGCGATATTATAAAGGGTACTGGATATTTGGGAACGCATTATGTGAGTATAGTTTATTATTTATTATTTTTGTCGATATAAAATATATTAATATCATATCTAATCATTTTTTTTTGAACATTTTATAATCGCGCAGCAGCAAACATATTTCATGCATATAAAATCAGCTAATAGTTTTTAATTTCTGTGTCATCAGGTTTTCTTGTACATATTTTTCTCATACCACATATTCTTTTTTCATATATTCAGGACAAGAACAAAATTAACGTGAATTCAATATGTAACATCTGAAATATGCGTCGTCCGGATTGAAAGACGGGAATGTCGACTGCCTCAGGAAAATAAGGGTATTTATCAACAAGCTTTCAATTGAACCCTTCCAAATATATTTAATATCCGTAGTATGTATATGGTATTGCTATTATCTTAAAATACGTTTTCTTGTTTTTCTTTTCCTAGATACAGTCTACCTTGTTAACATTTAAAAGTTAACATTTCCAATAATCAATGTATAGCCTATATATTTCTTTAAAACTGATCATTTTTTTTATATTATTAAAAGAAACACAGCTGTGTTACGACTAATTGTGAAGTATTTACTCCATACGAAAAGGATAAAATATATATATTTTATAAATCTTAGGAATACAAGTAGACATCAATTTATATTTGCAATTTTTCAATAAACAGGGGTTTCCTCTATCTTTTGTTTGAACGTTAACTACCAAACAATGAAATAAAAAATGAAATAGTGAGACTGTATGACTCAACCTTCATTTATTGTTTTATAAAAGTAGAAAAGTGGTTAAAAGTAGGACAAAGTTGTTTAGCATTTTAACAGTGTGAATATTCGAAACAGTAGTTTTTCAATGTTCAAAACTTATGGTTCGATTAAGAAGCCAAAGTTAAACACAAAAAAAAAAAAGCAAAAAAAATAAATAAAAAAGATGATTGGCATTAAACATACAAGAAGAACTTGATCAGGTTCGTCGACAGTGCATCAAAACTAAGAAAAGAGGATATTTTTTTTTTAAAAGTGGTCTCCACCATTTTACAAATTCAATACAGTATATAAATGAAGAATTAATTTAATTGTAACTCATAAAAAGCTATTTTCATGAAGGGCTAAAGATTGCAAACTATTACTTTTAAGCTTGACAGATTATAACAGATTGCAAAGATTGCACTACAATTGCTATAAAAGTGAAAAAGTCTATAATTTTCCCGATTTTTTCATTACTTCTGCTAGACACTTATTCTTAAATTGAATTGTTTTTCAACAGTCCAAAAAATTATGGTATTGTATTATTACTAACTAAAGACACTTCTTTGTCCGACTGCTTATATTCAGTTCTGTTTTGTAAACTCAAAAGCTGACATCTCTACTTTAGTCACATAAAATAAATACTAAATTGTTGGCATATTTTATCGTAGAACAGTGTGGTATTAATATGCGCCAACGCACGAGGTTAAATGACTGTGTCAATACATTGTAAACAATAGGTCGGTCTAAATTGTGTATACAAAATCATTTACAAATGTGGCATTTACCCAAAAAAGTCACGATACTGTTAAACAATTGAAATGACTTAGGTCTCAATATTCAGTAAAATATGCTATCGAATTATCTTTATAGTTTTGTGTATTATGTAATACATTTCACCTGATGTGGCAACGCAAAACAGAACTCTTTAAGGATAATAAGCACAAGTGTTTATTATATAAGTGCTTGCGTGTTTACGGTGATTAAAATACTTTGCAAAAGGTATCACTGTATACTTTTCCTGAAAAGAAATGTCCCTTAATTGAGTAGTTGTGTAAACTATGACTAATCCACATAATTTAAATTGATGCTTTTAGATATCGAAATGATGATATACTGGAAAAACTAGTGTGTAAGGAGCGCCAATTCTAACTGTTGCATAAGAATACTAATTTGGTGTAAATATGTTTAATACTTCAAGACATAAAATTCCTACGTTGTACACATACTTGACTAAAGTTCAGAAGGGGAGAAACGAATCAATTGATATTCATCATGTAAAAGTCACATTATGAAAAGCGCAAAACTGTTTGATATAACGTTACAGCATATACTGCAGTGTTATATAATATAAATATAATTTTTTTTTAAATGTTGTTTGTGCTGATTCTAAATCCTTCTACAAAGAAATTTGTATGCCTAAAACACGTTTAAGAATTGCAGTTTTTATTCCACGCAATCATAGGTTTGAACGGTGTTTTTATATTTAAACACAAGTCTACATTGAAACAATATTTATCATACATATCCTATATAGGGTCGTAATGATAATGTGTCGTTAAAGAATTCCTGTATAGGAATAATTATGGTTTATTAGTATTCGATAAGGACTAACAATATTCACACCCACTAAAACAAATAGTGAAAGGGCTTTTGCTGCCGTTCATCATCTGAATGTTCACGCGAACAATTTATCTTTTTCGGCAATTCTAATTTTCGCCTTGCATGCTGTTGTATGCTTTAATTCCATCTCTGTGTTCAATTGTCCATTTTTTGTCTATGTCCTCATTTTGATATTACGGGGAAGCCCCATAAAAACGACAAAACGAAGAGATTATTGGTCAAAATGTCCTCATTACAAATCAATTATACATATTCAACCAAATTGAATATTTTTTTGGCAATTCATTGTTGGCATTAGTTAATTGTATCCAATACATTTTGTATACATGTGTCTAAAACGTTATATAAAGGTCTGGAAAAAATTCTTGCATTGTTTGTGGAATATCTTAATTTAAAATTTGACAGGATGAAGATATTTTCTGGATTTTTTTTATATTATATATTTTTTTGTAATAAATTTTTCATGTCCAAACCTTAAGGAAATCACAGTAATGTAACGAGATTTTTATGCTCTATATGATAAATGTTAAAAAAAATAAAAGTAAGTATTAAAGGTTGAATGTTTTGTTGTTGCTTTTATTAAAAATATTCGAGTCATATCGAAAAAATAAAAAAGGGTCATGAAAAATCCTTTTAAAACATAGAAATAAAACCTTTACATAATACTCAATACATTACATTAAAACTACTTTAAACATTATTCTAAATTTTCCTAAATCTGATATTTTCATCATCCAAATAGATAACGCAGACAAATGAAAAGTCACGTCCAGATCATGGCAACAATTAAACGAAACGGTCATGTCAAGATGATCACACTCATTAAAATGAACTCAATCTCGATTTGTATGATCTTAAATTCATTGAAAGTGTCACGTGCATAGTAACGTTTACAAATATAGTATATGTATATACATCTATCATTTACTGTTTAGTCTACAAAATTACTTAATGTAGCACCATCTAAATGTGATTACTGATATGGTAGTTGAACAAAATACTAGTCTACGAGATGTTTCCGAAAAGTAAATGTTTAATGTGATTATTGGATTAACTAACCTACAAACGATATGTCTTGTACAATAAGTTTATGTTTCTTTTAAAATGTGATTTAAACTGTAGATATTTTGTTGGTTTTTTTTGTTTTTGTTAAATCTGATGCAATTTCCAAGTGTGTCCGGGGTTTTCAAAATGAGATGGAATGACAGTATTTCAAAGTGGTTCCATTAAGTCATGTGACCTTTACGAATTGTGCCCTAGAGTTATGAGATTACATTCAAACTGGTCTGAGCAACTGATTTGGAGACTCGTTGTTACCGTTGCTATCATGGCATGAACCAATTCCAAAATCAGAGCGTCAGATGTCAGAACAATATACGACTAATGTAATAAAGTTCTATATGAATCATGGTATTTTTTACTATAAGCCCACTTTTGTTTACAATATTGGTTTTGAATTTAAGGCGCAGAAAAGGGATATTGGGAATATTGTTCTGTCAAAGACAGATCAAAGATGGTGTCTGTCAACAAGGAAAAGTCGACCACTTTATAAGTATGATTATTAATATCATTATTGTCACTTCACGGTGACGAAGCTTTAGAAAATTTTGATATTCCGGATGATAAGATAATACAATCTAGGTTACGGAATGCATCAGATAGTCTTGTTGTACCAAACGACGCGAATTATTCAAATATTTTCATTTATTGATGAAATTGAGTACCAAAATAACAATTAAAAGCTGAAACAGGTAAATAAAATAGTTTCAACTGCCTCAGGCAAATTTGGCTTGATATGGATTTAGCTATTTTGTTTAGGTGTTTTTGACATGTAGCTCTTCAACGGTTTAGGTAATTTAAACTTTTAAATGTTTGGCTTTGAGTGTTCCTGATGAAGATAAATTCAGAAAATCGCTTCGGACGCAAGAAATTATTAAACGTGTTGTTTTCAATTTTTTCACAACTGGGTCGATACCTCTGCTGGTGGACTATCAGTCCCCGAGGGTATTATCAGCTCAGTAGTTAGTATTTTGGTACTGACAAACTTTACTAAAATTGTCTGTTTATAAATTTTGAAATTATTAAGAAACTGAGGTTTTAACTCCCTCAGGCAAAGTTGCTTTAGATGGATTTGGCTATTCATTTTAAGTATTTTTGACATATAGCTCTTCAACAGTTTTGGTACTTATACATTTTCGGGTTTCAAATGATTGACTTTGAGCGTTCATGATGAAGGTAAATCCGGAAAAGCGCTTCAGACGTAAGAAATTATTAAACGTATTGCTTTCAATTTTTTTCTTCTTCTACAAACATGTGTTATCATTGTATTTTCAAAAAACTCTTATATGTTCTCTCATACTTACAGCAAACATGTTCTTCATCTAAATCTATTATAGAAAATAGTAATTTGCCACATTATCAATGAAGTTAGGACATAACTCATTGGAGAAAATGACAATCTCATCACGAATTATTAAAAATAGAAAAGAATTTGCAATACTAATAGGTTGTACCTTCAGTTATAAATTCAGACGTTGACTTTTCTAATTTTAGATAAATTGGTCGTTATAATTGCTCGAAGTACTCAAATTACTTGATGAATAGGTATAAGAAAACTCATAAAACTATTATATTTACTATTATTAAATATCGGCAGCAGTAGTTTAACAATCTCATAAATTGATTATAAAGATACAAATCAGATTACAGATAAAGCTAACGGAATTGTAACTCCAAAAAATCTAGTCCGGTTTTCCGACAAGGTACGTTTTTTTCCTTTTAAAATGCCCTGTACCAAGTCAGGAATATAGCCAATGTTATATTATAGTTCGTTTATGTGTGTTTACATTATAACGTTGCGTCGTTTATTTTCTCTTTTGAGTGTAAATTCACATAGCGATAAGACGTGTTTTGACAACATCTTTAATTAGTGGTTTTATACTACTTGCAAATGTTACGGTACTCGTCTATCCCAAATTCATGTATTTGGTTTTGAAGTTATGAATGTTATATTTGTTATTTTCGTGGGATTTTGTCTATGAGTGTTACATTTCAGTGTTATCCCGATTTTGATTTTGTCCATGGATTTATGAGTTTTGAACAGCGGTATACTACTGTTGCCTTTATTTGTAATGTTTATATTTTTAATGTTTATGTTTTGACAACATCTTTAATTAGTGGTTTTATACTACTTGCAAATGTTTTGAAATGGCCATAGGTATACTATATACATTATTGATTGTAAATCTATGAACAAAAAACAAAATCGGGGCAACAAACTAAAACTGAGGGAAACGCATTAAATATAAGAGAAGATCATCGACACAACATTCAAATGTAACACACGTACACAGAAATAGACTAAGCAATAGACCAAATTCGATTAGAATAACAAACATTACATCAAACCAAATACATGAATTTGGGATAAAAAAAAAAAGTACCGTGACACGTCTTATAGAAATGTGAATTCACACTCAAATATAAGAGAAACAAATGACACAACGGAAACACAACGTTACAATGTTACACACACAGACTCGAACTATCATATAACAAATTATTATGGATATTTTCCTGACTTGGTACAGGACATTTTTAAAATAAAAAACAAATGGTTGGTTGAACCTGGTTTTGTGTCATGCCAAACCTCGCACTTTAATGGCAATGTTAAATATAACATTAAAATGACAACATAATATTACAGGACTTCGATACAAATAAATAGGATGTAACTTAATATTTAAAATATTATTAGGACGTATGAGTTTTCGAAACATTTACAAGTGAAATGAAAACACTACTTAGTCTTCGGAATATCTTCAAGCAGTAAGAAAAAACTGCTGAAGTTTTCGAAACTTAGATAAACAAAAGATGAAACATAACACATAAGACAACAAAATTACCTAAATGTTCCCGCTTACGTAAAATAATTAAATGAAGAAAGTAAACGGATTTAATTTCTTAAATTTCTTAGAGATAATGATTCGGACAATATGTTAACACTTGCTGTGATTATCACATGTACACATGTATTATCACTCGTCTAATTTCATTACAAAATCTTATTACTTGGGGATTAATGCTTATTTTATAAATATTTACAATAAATGCAAATTATCATTGATATGTTCATAATTATAGATAATCATTATACAATTGTAAGTAATTTTGATCACGTGATCTTCAACATTGTAGTATACTCAGTCATTTTTACTTTTTTAATTCGCGCGTCACTGAATAATCTTGTGTAGACAAAACGCGCGTCTGAAGTATACCTGTTTAATCATGATATCCATAAGTTAAGTTTATTCCTTCAGATACAGTGGTGAAAATCATTCTGAAAGTTATGATGTATTTAAAATATATATTTCATTAACGAACATCATTCTCTTCAAACACTTTAACAAGATTTGAATGAAACAATAAATTGATTTCCGATATAGTCCACGCCGATTACATTTTGTACTATAACGAGCGTTTTAATACCTAAATCAAATGGCTGACAAATATAATTATGTAGAATTAATAAGCATGAATATAATCTCGTCACATCCAATTATGATATTGGTGATAAGATGGCAAATGCTCAATTGAATCAAGTCAAGCATATCGAATAATGACAAACCAAATTGAAATGTTTGTTCTTATGTTATCATTTCAAACAGAGGAGCATTGTTATTTGACATAACCTTTAAGCTAGAATACAATTGTTCATTTTATTATATTTTTTCCTTGCATCCAATGCAAATATCCATACTCGTATTCACTTTAAATAATAAAGAGGAAACATTTGTAAGTGCATTAATTTTACCTAACTATATATGTCATAAACGGAATCCTCAATGTATTATTACAAAACTTATGTAGGAGCGAAATAATAAATATGAATATGTCCAGCAGGCTGTCTTCCATTTTTAGACTGTAGTTTTTTGTATTTTTTTCAATGATTTTTAATGCGCAATATTCAGATAGTCTTTTACTATTAGCAGTCAGTTTTGGTTCAATTTTATCAAAATCTGTTATAAAAATAAACATCACAGATAAACTATCGGTTATACTTCAACCTCATTTGGTTATTCTTTGTTGAAGCTATTGAGCGCACATGATCGCGGTTCCAAACGGTAAATGACACTTTTAAATCTTCTAGTGTTTAAAATTTTGTATTTACGCCAGAAGGGCGTTTCGACTACAAGAGAATCACCAGTGTCGCTCGAAAATAAAAATGTTAAAAATGCTGAATAAAGTACGAAGGTGAACCGCATTTAGGACCAACATTCTTATCAGTTTTGCCAAATACAGCTATGGTTAACTATTACTGAGGTAAAAAAGAAAAAAAAACTCATATTGTCTTTTAAGACAGTTAGTAATGCAGTTTGAATAGTTATCCTTTCTTGATGATAGACTTTCTTCGAATTTATTCTGTCTGTCTTTGTGTAGAGTTGTGTTAATTTGATGTATTATTAATTTGTTTTCGTTTGAAGTTACGTTCATAAACAATTTAACTTGAAGGCTAAAACTAATTATTGATGACTCAATCGTTACTTATTATTATTTTTACTTTTTTTATTATTACATTGAAGTTACGATTTAAACGTTTTTTTAAACCAAATTATCAAATACAATTTGTTTCGTTTTAATAACTTGTATAAAATTTTGTATTTTCAAATACATTCGCATCGAACATCACTGAAGGTAAATTAACTGTCGAAATGTGCAACTTATGCAGTACATGCAAGAGAAATCTGATCAAGAAGCATTATATAAGGATAATTGAAAATGTATATTTAATATTTATTTCATATTCTAAATATAAACAGCCTTTAAACTCGAGATAACTGCAAAGCAAATAAACATGCCTACTAAAACAATAAATGATCGATCCATTGTCTCTCTCACAATTTTATGTTTTACATAAAAGTTTCAGTTTTGACGCATCGCTGATTAATTGCGTAATAACATAAATAAGTCCAACGATGATACTAGTGACCTTTAAGTTTGTGACGATGTTAATTACAATGAACATACTTTGAAATATTTGATTTTCGATTCATTAGCCTTGAAGGTAATGAGACGTTAACGATTTTCTTGAATTTTTTTTAATATTGTCTTAGAACATTTGATTTTCATATTGATCTTATGTTCGTCATAGTAATAGATACACCTTCAGGTATGTAAACTCTGCTTTGACAGGTTGAATGAACTTCATGTTTCTTAAAAGTTCAGAAAAATATGCGTGCGTTTTATGTCTTGACAAATCCATTAGGAAATAGAAATTATAATGTAAAGAAACAAACTTCATTTATCTTGAATTAATGAAATCATATAATCAACGTGGTATCGTGTTTGTAGCTTTATATATGAGTGATAAATCAAATACTCAAATTGGAGAAGACTTCAAATTGTCATTTCCAAAAAGGACTACTTCTTTTGGTTTTTCGTACATTGGGTATTTTTCCATTTTTGACAACACATGTTGAACTGTGTTTGAACTTTCTTGATGAGGGTTAGTCAAGCACTACGCTTCAGACGCACCAAATGTAAAGGTTGGGATTTTTTAGGTTTTTGTTTTTGTTGGTTTTTTTTCAGTACGATACACTTCTGGTGAATTTTTAGTAAATAAAGGCACCAGTGGTTTATCGCTGTTCGAATGTCATAAATCTATTCAGAAAAAACAAATCCGGGTTACAAACCAAAACTGAGGTAAACACATCAACTATATGAGGAAAACAACGAGACAACAGAAACACTGAAGTGCAACAAAAAACCAAAATGACAATGCAACAGTAATCAGTTCCTCAGTGCTTCCATGATTTATAATATACATTTCCAAAAATTACCGTTGATATGTTCAATTATAACAACTTGTGTTCCTATTAACTCGTGCAAAATCTACCTTTTAGCAACAATTGATATTGAGCCAGACTCAGTTTTCTATTTTAGTCGGACTAGTCACATGGTTCTTCACGTATTCACGTATCAATAAACCCCTGTCTTTTAAGTGATTGTGTTACTGACGAAGGTTACGAATGAAAACCGCTAAAGACGCCCCCACAATTACTTTGTGTCATTTTCATCATTGACAAAAAGTGGTTATAGCTATAGATTTTTTATCATATTTGTTCAGATGCAAATAACCACGGCATCTTAAAAGCAAATTCCGTACAAACCTAAGTAATTATTATACTTACAATACAGGGCATCCTGACAACAGGAGACAAGTTAATTAGATACAGGAAACAGATACTCAGGTGAACAGATCACAAGTTGATTGGTCCACAGTGACTTACATCAGGGTAAAATAACTCAAATCTGGTTTTTATGTACTTTAACCTAAAAGTTCCCTGTTGATAAGTAGGTGTTATGTCTTTTGACCTAACATTTGTTTGTGAACGTAGCAGATATTTCATTCGATGTGTCAATCACCTCAATATTGATAACAAAAATATATACTAAAGAATACGATTTCATTTTCTTAGATAAACTCCTCATAGATACCAGGAATAAAATTTTACATTTACGTCAGACGCGCGTTTTGTCTACAAAAGACTCATCAGTGACGCTCGGATCAAAAATGTTTAAAAACCCAAATAAAGTACGAAGTTGTTGAGCATTGAAGACCAAAAATTCCTAAAAGTTTTGCCAAATACAGCGAAGGTAATCTATTCCTGAAGTAGAACAACCTTAGTATTTCAAAAATGTAAAGGTTTGTTAACAGTAAATTTAATATTATGAACATATCAATGATAACTCTTGTCAACACATAAGTGCTGGGCTACTTTAGACTACTGGGCTGTTAATACCCTCGGAGAAACACGGAGGATTAGAGAAGATGGTGACATGTTATTTTGTGAACATAGTCAATCAATCTTACGAAGCACAAACACATCGATACATTTAGTCATAAATTCGTTTCATTGCACTAATATTTTTCTGCTAGCATTTGAAGAAACTCTATGATTCCATAATTTAGATTTCTTGCAATTTAAGAACAATTCCATTTAATCGCTTCAACACAGTCACAACTGCCTATTTGAAAGAAGAGAATCGGTTAAATCTTTCCAATTCTGTTTCACAGCTCAATTATATTATTTACAAAGAAACAGCTGATGCCTATGTTAAAGACGACGCGTACAATTTAAAAACCTGCAAACAATTCCAATCTTGAAGAAGACATTTCACGATCCTCTGCTTTGTCGTGCACGTGAATTTTATCAGCTTGCATAATGATAACCGGAACAGAAAGTAAAACGGTTGTCATATCCGTGTAAGCAAATTATGGGCACATATGGTGTATAGTTTAATCATTGTCAAATTATAATGATATAGTAATAAATCATATGAAATAACACAGCAAATAAAAAGATAGATACGTGAACAAACAAGAACAAAAAAGAAACATAAAAAGACAAAATTATTTGTATTATTTAATTTGTAAAATGTTCTGCAGAGCTTTGTGTCTTGACTGTGATAGTTGATTACTGTGTAAAGGTGTATCAGAAGAAACAAAATTAGTGATAAATCTTGGGTCTCCTCAGGGTTCAATTCCTTTATAAATAGGAATCTTAATTTTTTTACTCTATGTCGTATCTCTTGAATAGAAGAGCGACGAAAGATACCAAAGGGACAGTCAAACTCGTAAATCTAAAACAAACTCACAACGCCATGGCTAAAAATAAAAAAGACAAACAGAAAAACAATAGTACACATGACACAACATAGAAAACTAAAGAATAAACAACACGAACCCCACCAAAAACTAGGGGTGATCTCAGGTGCTCCGGAAGAGTAAGCAGATATTTTGTGCTGTTGAAACAAAAGAACAGCTTAAGTTCCAATGTGTCCAATGCTGCACATATTTTATACGTACATGAAATATAAGTATGCATACAATTTATAAATATCTGTCCTTGTCCATATAAATAATATGTCTAAGGGTTATAACTTTTTCTAAAACTGTTAATTGGCAAAATTTGGAACTTGTTGTGGACATTACTAATATAAATCACTAATACGCTTTTCATAAAACAAAATATGCCATCTTTGTACATGTTTAATCACGTACAAGGCGATGGTTCATATAATTAATATATTCAATTGTATAACTCTTTCGAAAAAAGTTGGTCGGCAGCGATTTCTTTACTTGTCCGGGACATTCCTGATATAAACCTATGAATCAAAATTCAAAATTTGCTTAGAATTTGGTGAGTATCATATGGACGAACGGAAAGACGAGCGCACGAACATACGGACACACAAACAAATGGACACACAAACAGACAGACACACGGACAGACGGAAACACGAACAGACGGACACACGGACGGATGAAGTGATGGCAGATCGCCCGGAATTTCTATGTTTCCACAACGCGTCGCGTTTGTTTCAAGGCAGTATCTTAATGATAATTGGAAAATAAATCGTCAGTAGATATGGAAATTCTTTCAAAATAGTTTTTGTTCTTTCAGTAGTATCGCTTAAACATGAATTATCATTGATATTGTTATATTTATAAATGAACTGTTTACAAAATTTACATTTTTTTTAAATACTAAGGCTTTTGTACCTCAGGTATAGATTACCTTGGCTGTAGTTGGAAACACTTTAAGGATTTTTTTTATCTCAATGCTCTTCAACTTCGTACTTTATTTGGTTTTTTTTAACTTTGTTGGATTCAGCGTCACTGATGAGTATTTTGTAGAAAAATTAGTCCTGGTATCCCTGATGAGTTTATTTAGTAATATGAATATTGTTCAATATGTTCTGAGACATAGTTATTTCAAATAAAGCTGCTAATAAACACAATAATAATTTATTAGACTTTGCAAATCTTAAAAATAAAACAAATTTTGGTCAAATGAGGCAATTCAATAAAACCACTTGTTCCTTTTGCCTTATAGAAAAAATAACGGTAGTGTAAAAGTAAACAATATCTACAGACATGATCAGTTCAGAAAAGCATTGAATTAACCTCGTATTCATTTTTTTAAGGCAGGTGGGAGCGACTCCAATCTTTAATTACTAGGCTTTGCAGTTTTCCTATCGATGATCGACGGTTTTCTTCAGCACGCCAGCTTCTTCCACCAATATAATCTAACCGCAACGGAATAGCACAATAGAGCTGATACTGCATTATACATATTATACATCATTTAATATATCCATTAAAACAAACGCTCTTATTTAAGGACCATCCATCTTACAAACATAGATGAAAACCGATGTAATTGTTGGTCTTTTTAGATTACCTTAGCTGTATTTGGCAAAATTTTTAGGAATTTTGTCCTCAATGCTCTTCAACTTCGTACTTTATTTATTCTTTTTAACTTTTTTGGATTCGAGCGTCACTGATGAGTCTTTTATAGACGAAACGCGAGTCTGTCGTATAAACTAAATTAAGTCCTGGTATCTATGATGAGTTAATTTATACGATTTGTGCAGTTTTGCGTATGATACCTTCAAGAGCGTACGTACGTTGTCCCAATACTTAAAACGCTACACAAATGAGAATGATGTATTTGTTCGATCTAAAGGCGACTTATATCTTAACACTTGGTTTGTAGGTGTGTAAATAAATATGTTTTATCGAAACTGAAAATTCATTCTTCTAGGCAATCTCAAAATTACAATTTAAGCCATATAAATCAATGGTTGTAAAATAATGATACATTATAATAAATACAACATTAATAATCAGTAACGATTTTATGCATGTACCATAAATATCTAAGTTATGTATACTGAGTAAATAAAGTTAGCAATACATATCTTTAATTTTGTATTTCAAAACATAAACGACGCTTCTAAATATAACACCATTTACATCATTGCAGCAAATTACTCGACAAAAACTGTCATTTATAAAAAGTTATTTAGAAATTTTGATATTTTGATTTAATAGTTGTTTCCTTGAATTGTTTTACATATTTTTTATGTCATTTTGGTGTCTTTTATAGCTGACATTTATGTGTCATTTGGTCTATTGCGGAAAATGTCTCATTGGCAAACATACCACATCTTCTTATAAAGCACTCTCATAACAAAAGTAATATTTACTGACTCATGACGGGTGTAAATTTGAAAACTTAATTTATTAAAGCGGTTGACCCGTGAAAATTTAAGGCATTTTCTATTTGTTTCTCCCATAATGAGAGGTATATAATGTGACAATATATATCTCAAAACTAAATACATAGAACAGTGACGTAGTAGTCATAATGATGATTTTGCATGCTAAAAAATTGTTATTGAAACAGCCATACAGTATACTATTAGTGATAATTTCGCTGTAATCATAGACGCATGAGTACAGTCGGGAGGGGGAAAGGGTTATTTATTTATATTTAAAGATTGTATCTTGTACTACTTCAAGAATACACCAGAATACTTAATGGCAACTGTTTATAAAAGAGATACTGGCATTCTTATACTATTTTAAAAATATACCTGTTACAAGGAAATTTTATGTCAAATGTAACAAATACTTGTATACTTATAGCACCCATCTGTATCATCAGATCATACATAAAATTGAGAATGGAAATGGGGAATGTGTCAAAGAGACAACAACCAGACCAAAGGAAAAAACAACAGCAGAAGGTCAGCAACAGGTCTTCAATGTAGCGAGAAATTCCCGCACCCGGAGGCGTCCTTCAGCTGGCCCCTTACTTATTTCCAAATTGTACATAAGAAACCAAAATTAAAATAATACAAGACTAACAAAGGCCAGAGGTTCCTGACTTGTGACAGTTCAAGAGAAGTCCGAGTCTGATGTCAGATGATTTAACCAAAGAAAATAAACAAAATGACAATAATACATAAATAACAACAGACTTCTAGCAGTTAAATGACATGCCAGCTCCAGACTTCAATAAAACTGACTGAAAGATTATGATTTCATCATATGAACATCAGGCACAATCCTTCCCGTTAGGGGTTTAGTATCATACCATCATAACATATATAAAAAGAACATAACCCGTGTCATGCCAACAACTGTTTTTTTAATAAATGTGTTTAGTTCCGATGCAAAGACCCTATAAGTGAATCAATATTAACGCCAAAATATGCAATCGTTAAGGACCTGACTACAGTATCGTAACTATATCCCTTCTTTAAAATAAGTCTATTCAAAGGTTTTGTTAGTTTCTGAGGTGAATACTGACACCTTTTTGCTCTATAAAGAATATTTCCATAAAAATTGGGTGTGAAATACCTGAACGTTTAAGAAGTCTGCATGTTGAGCTATATTTACGAATGATGTCCTTATACCGATGATAAAATTTAGTAAATGTTTTGACTAGTTTGTGATATCGAAAACCCTAGTGTAATAATTTTTCAGCAATACATAAATTTCTCTCGTTAAAATCTAAAACATTGTTACATACACGAGCGAATCTTACAAGTTGAGATATATAAACACCGTAAGATGGTGGCATGGTAGCGTCACCATCTAAAAATGGATAATTAACGATAGGAAATGAAAAATCATCTCTTTTATCATAAATTTTAGTATTCAGCTTTCCGTTAGTGATATAGATATCAAGATCGAGGAAAGGGCAGTGTATCTTTTCGTACTATGCATGCTTTTTCGAAGGAAATGATGACGTTATACTGCATTCTGAATAGCACGAAACCCATAATTCAAATATATTAGTACCACCCATTGTCATTTTTTGTCACATAGAACATACACTTTTATACATATAGCAGCTAAATATTTTTTTTATATATAACAGATACCAGGCTTGCTCTGGCTTCAAAAGTTTAAAGCCAGAAATATCGCCAGCTGCTTTATTTTGTCGGTAATTTGAAAACTTGGATCCAACTGTAGAGCCAGCTAGAGTATTGTATTCCTCTATCAAAATTGAAACATTGTTTTATTTAAAACTATGTTGCTAAACTTCAGTTACTCAGTCTATTTGTTCTATTAAATAAAGATGCATTGGTTTTCATAAGCACATACACAGTCTGTAAAAATTAGATGACAAGTTGCTGTTACAACGCAATGCAGATCTTTAATAGATACCGTTATCTGGATGATATTTTTTCGTTGAATAATCCAGAGTTCTCTAAATATACTTCAGAAATTTACCCAAACGAACTTACTTTAACTAAATCTAACATAAACATCAGCAGTTGTCCTTTTCTAGATTTAGACATTTCAATTTCAAACGGGAAACTTTACACTAAAATTTACGACAAAAGAGACGATTTTTCATTTCCTATTGTTAATTTTCCTTTTTTAGACGGCGATGTGCCTTTGGCTCCATCATACGGTGTTTATATATCGCAACTCGTTCGGTTTGCCCGTGTGTGTTCTGATGTCATAGATTTTAACGAACGTAATCAATGCATCACTGGTAAATTGTTGTGTCAGGGATTTCGATACCATAAATTACTTAAAACTTTTACTAAATTCTTTCATAGATACAAAGATTTGATTAGTAAATTTGGCTATACCTGTAGAAAGCTTATTAAAAATGGTATTTCTCATCCTAAATTTTATGGTAATATTGTACTTAAAACGAGGAAATCACTATGTGATCCTTGTAAACTCATCGAACCTTTAAACAAACTTATAAGTAAGGGTTATCGTACCAATATTGTAATTAGATCTCTGAATATAGTTCACATTGGCACTAATATTGATTTTGTCATTAGCAAATTAAAACATAACTAAATTTCATTATCTTTTGAGGCGAGATGTCTAGGGGACACAGCCACGTTAACTTTTATTTCTATAGAAGTCGCTCTTCACTATACTACTACCTGTCGATACACTTATTTTTGGCATTGCACAAGTCATGTCTTCTTTGACTATTAATGACGTTAAAATACTAAATCCCTGTGATGTGTTTTAGTCGATTTTAGTCTCTGATGCATGATTTTTTACTATTAATTGGTTTTGGCTTTTAACTAGCTGTCAGTAACTGCGAGTACTCTCAAATCGTATTTTCTTGTTAATTCGACCTGTTGATACTGTTTATAATGCTTTTTTGTCATTTTTTATTTATATGGATCTTGGCTGTATACCAGCTTTGATTATTTGTAATATCTTCTATTTTTCACTTATTCTTACAACATTTGTATAAACTTCAAGATTATAAAAAACCGGTTTTTTTCTAAAGTGAACATTGATTGGTTAAATATTTCTCAGTGTGTTTGAATTTGTTTGATAGCCTTTTGGTCATGACTGTTTGTCTCTAATATTTAATTAACTGTGCATTTGTATTCAGATATCGCAGATCAAATTTATTCGTTCTTTGTGTAATCATACGTTTTTTGATTGAGTTAAGTCTGCTAATTAATATTTTATCGTATGTTTTTATATGTTGTGATGTTATGCTATTGTTTCAGAAAAAGGGAGAAGGTTTGGGCCCATTAAAACGTTTAATCCCGCTGCAAATGTTTGCACCTGTCCTAAGTCAGGAATCTGATGTACAATAGTTGTCGTTTGTTTATGTAATATATACGTGTTTCTCGTTTCTCGTTTTGTTTATATAGATTAGACCGTTGGTTTTCCCGTTTGAATGGTTTTACACTAGTAATTTTTGGGCCCTTTATAGCTTGTTGTTCGGTGTGAGCCAAGGCTCCGTGTTGAAGGCCGTACTTTAACCTATAATGGTTTAATTTTTAAATTGTTATTTGGATGGAGAGTTGTCTCATTGGCACTCACACCACATCTTCCTATATCTATTAAAGATTTTATTCTAAATAACATTTATATTCCATGACATAATTATTGTTTATAACTCAAAACGGAGAATATTTTAGTAACACGTAACTATAACATGATTACAAGACATGATGCACTTAAATATTACTGCAAGGAGGTATACAAATTGGTACATGTATACACTACAGTAATCCATAAAACATTAAGAAAGGTTTCTTAACGTTATCGAAGATACAAGAAACAAAACAGGTTTATAATTCGTTATATCATTATTTATTTACAAATACATGTCTGGGTTTCTTACATTAAATAACACTTTAAACGGAATAAGTTATATTATCGTGCAAAAATTTGTCCGGAAGATGGAGCCTTTTTATCAAACTTAATTCACACGAGAGCCATGATTTTAATTTGTTTTAATCGTTATTAAAGTTTACAGTACTTTTGTCTGTGTACTTTTTTGTTTAACATTGCCATATGCATGAAAATACATAAAACGGAATACCGAACAGGCAACCAGTTTACAATTTTGTTGATCGCATGCTTACTTTGAACATTTTCAGAAAGTAGATAAGAAAAATATATTCTTTAAGAAAATCAACAGTAAACATAAGATGTAAAACTTGATTTTGATACCCTTTTATTAGACACAAGAACCATACTAGTGCCATTCAAGAAACAGAACTAAACCTTTATCAATAACAATAAATACATGTAGTGCATGTTAGTTTTAGTGAATTGGTTGAAAGGTTAACTTTTTGAGTTAAACACTCCTTTTAGTTCTATTGACTACTTCATGGCGGTCAGATTTAATTTGTGGAGAAAGCACAAGTGACCGGAGAGAAAACTTACTATTATGATCTATAATATTAAAATAACGACGTCCAATTTGTTAGCCGTCATCACGTAAAAACGATAAATAATATAGGACAATGGTGTTGATTAAAAATTAAAAAAATAAACTTTTGTTTTCTATTTAATTAATAATGCCAATAATTAACAAGTTCTGAGGTGAATCCGATACCGATACCAATAGTATATTCACCTGGGGCCTGTTTATCGAAACTGCCCTAAGATCGGTCCTAAGAATTTCTTAGGACAGAAGTTAGGATAAAGTTAGGACCGACTTACGACACGTCTCAACATGCACATCGAAGCTATCTTAGGAATATCTTAGCTAGGACGTTCTAACTGATGTCCTAAGTATTAGCGGAAAAGAAAAATACAAACCGAATATGAAAAAAAAATTATGATATCATATTTTATCAATAATTGTATTTCAAATAAGGTTAATTAGAAACTAATAACTAATATGTAGTTTTAAATTAAAGGTAATAATAAATATTTTTTTCTAAAATAATTGTACATTTAAACTATGAAACAAAACATGACACAAAAATAAAAAAATAACAAACTAACTGTAAACAAGATATATAATACGTAAAAATCATAACATGTTTTTGAGTGAGTGAGTTGAATTCGAAGTGTCACATTTTTATTCTTTAACAGTGCAAATGTAAATCTCGAACATTATTCATATCATTACGGAGAAATTCAACTATATTTACTACTGCTTTAAAATTAATACGCGTGAAAATGAACAAAAGACGAAATGCGAATGTATCCTAAAGTAAGGACCATCCTAAGACCATCTTAAGACACCTAAATTGGTATCCTAAAGTTAGGACAATTCCTAGGATTTTCCTAAGTTGCGACATGTTCGATAAACCCATTTAGGACTTAGATGTGTCCTAAGTTGGTCTTAGGACACGTCCTAATCCTAAGAGAGCTTCGATAAACAGGCCCCTGGTACCTAGCTATTACTTTATCTGTACGTTCCGCATCTGACCGGAGCACCACCAAGATTTTGCCATAAACACGGGTCATAGTCGCAGGGTTGACACTACTAAATTAAAGCATTGTCACATTGTTTCATATTGCAGTATTTCAATCAGTATAACTTCCTAAGATGGCGATACTAATATAAAAAATCTGGACTTAAAATAAGGCGTATGGTTACAGATTTCAATTTATTAGCCAGCATGACGTAAAACATCGAATCCAAGAATTCAACTTTATTTATAACTAATAAAGGCCATTCCATGCCCTTTTGTTTTTCCAAATAATTAATATAACCAATAATTGATAAGTTCAAGGTCGACGGGTTCAAACAGAAAGATTTTGAAAGCAGAGAAAACTGTGCATCTTATAATCGCCATGACTTTATCAGATGACAATATCAATACTAAAATAAGGCTTACGCATAGTTATATACTTTAATTCAGTCACGGACCCGCGATATAACGGGTGTGTCCTAGTAATCAATTAAGATTTGGAGCTGCACATACCTGTCACGTGCGGGGTCGAATACGCATCCCAGTGCTGACAGGCTAGAAATATAGATTATGTGGAATAATTTTACAGGAAAATATATACAGTATATAACTATTGACAAATGTCAATACAAAACATCAAGCTCTAAATTGTTGCAAGTATAGTATATTAAATAACTGGGAAATCTGCCATAACCATCTCATACTGAAAAAAATAACTCAATTAAAAATATTTATAACATAAAGGCTAATGTTGATGCTGACAAGGTTTATGGCCTTATGAAATCTCAACCATTCCTCTGCATACATCTCAGCTTTATAAATGTTTTAATATTTTTATTTGTATTTGAAATAGCTGTCAGTAACTGCGATTCAGGTTCTGATTCTGTACTTTTGTTTTGTTGTGCGGATGTACTTTTGTCTGCTACATCCGGTCTTTGTTTCTTTGCTTTGTATCGATCTGATGAGTTTATCCCATTTTGACTGAACTGCAACAGCAGACCGTTTTGACGACCAGTTCATTAACTTTTATAAATAGCTTTATAATCAGTGTTACAGTTATAAGATGAATTAGAAAGACTTCCTCAATCTTGAATTATACTCTAAGTTTTCCCCTTTGAGCTAGTTTACTGTTGTTTTGTTTTAAATTAAAATCTTCATATAAGATAACAGTTGTAGATAAAAGTACAAATATGGTAATAACAAGGAATTGTGACCCCCGGGTTGGATTTCATATTTCATTTTTGGCGTTGCTATATTCGTATTTCTAGTAGCTAAATACGTGTTTTTTTTCTTCAAAAGTATCAAACAAAAATAACCTGAAAAAACAAACTCATCCATAAATGCAAATAAATTCGAAGAAATTCCATTATCTTTTAGTTTGCGCGTTCAGTTATATCAGATACTAAATTTCTATCAATTGAAGTAGTTTCAAGAGATAGATTGTCCTTCAATTTTGTCTTTAATATTTTATATGTCTGGTATCAAAAAAGCAGGACCATTTGATTTAAAATCTTTGAAAAAATAGTATTATATAAAAAGTCATAACTAACCTTGTAATGGAATACTAATTGTTTTGCTACCTTAATGTGTATTCGTATGAAATAACATTAACGGCTCCAATGTTACAGCACACGATCACTCCTTTGGACAATTATGTCTCGCAAGTGATGTTCAATACCACACTTAAGTCCAAATCAATTGTTGAAAATGAAACCAAAAATCAATTGAAAGGTCAAATACAGACTTGAAATAAGAGCAATGGACAAGGGAAATATAGATTCTTACACTGCAACAAGTGTATTACGATATTTCTCCACTCGAGACAGTTAAATTTTATTATTTAAAGAGCGAGGCTTGCCTAGATTATATTATTTTTCGGTGTTCATCAATTAATTGGTCAGTGGTGCTTTTGGTCAGTTCTGGAATAGTTTCATGGTCTAATAATAAACGATGTAATGTTTAACCAGGTATTATAGTTATAGTGTCGGAATCTGTTTCTCTAATGCTTTTTATCGTTCTTTTTCAAAGATTTTCAGAAAATTGTGCTCTTTATATGCGACGTCATCAGGCAAGGTCGCCTTTTTCATGACGTCACAACAGGAAAATTGAGAAGAAAACAAAACATTTTGACGTCATAATCAAATTTCGACAAATCATTTGCCGAGAACAGATTTTTCACTAGTGAGGAGAAATATTTTTCTCACACCGGTCAGGAAATGTGAAAATAGCACAAAAATTAGAGAATTTCATTTTTTTCTGTATATTAAAAAAAAAAAAGAGTATCCGTAATATCATGACGGTGCTAAAGTACTCGCTTATGGGCTGGAAATACCACCGGGGAATTGATTTCTTCGTCTTTGTAAGAGTAAAACATGTGATTTTGAGAAAGTTAGGAAATCAAGTACTGACAGAATTGAGGAAATATATATATTCTTTGACATTTTAAATATATTTGAAAATAATTGAATTTTTTTTTAAAAATGACTGAAATGTTGTTGCCGTGTCAACATGCCACAAAACGCTACAAAACGACAGGCTGAAGGTTGTTCTTTTATATGTCACAAAATGATACAATGTAGTCGTAATTTTTTTTTTTTATCTAATCTTGGAAATGATTGATCCCTTTTGTCAAGTCATATACCATATAATATATAAAAACAAAATATAGAAATTGTTCAATTTAATTGAATACTCGTGAATAAAAATTAAGAGAAGCAGTAAGCAGTATTCGTTTTTAAATTGTCTTATATAGATAAGACCGTTGGGTTTCCAGTTTGAATGGTTTTACACTTGTAATTTTTGGAGCCCTTTATAGCTAGCGGTTCTGTGTAAGCCAGGGCTGCGTGTTGAAGGCCGTACCTTGACAGTTAATGGTTTACTTTTATAAATTGTTACTTTGATGAATAGTTGTCTAATTGGCACTCATACCACATCTTCCTACATCTATTATATTTAAAACTTTTTGGACTTATGCTGCGTTAAGCAACCAACAATCAATCAATCAATTAACCTACGACTGTATCAAGGTTTTCTTTTGTTGCGTATTTGGTTGTGTATAATAAGCGAGAAGATGGAGCAAGATTATTTTTATATATTTATATCTCATGTATATATTTTGGAATCGGATCACACTTAGTCATATCATTAAAAGTTACAATTTGATGTTTGAAAATTTGTATTTTTTTATTTTCAGAATCGGTTAAAACTGTCTTCTTTCCATGTTTGTTCATTTGTCGCTCAACACGGGTTTCCTTCTCGCTTTCCCTGTGCAAAATCCACTTTTTCAATAAGAGGTATCTACCTAAAAGAGGGACGAAAGATACCAAAGGGATAGTCAAACTCATAAATCTAAAACAAACTGACAACGCCATGGCTAAAAATGAAAAAGACAAACAGAAAAACAATAGTACACATGACAAAACATAGAAAACTAAAGAATAAACAACACGAACCCCACCAAAAACTGGGAGTGATCTCAGGTGCTCCGGAAGGGTAAGCATATCCTGCTCCACATGTGGCACCCGTCGTGTTGCTTATGTGATTACAAATCCGGTAGTCACATTCATGAAAGCGAAGGGGATTGTAGTTACGACGTAAGGAACATATCCGATATCATTTGTGAAACGGTTATTCCATAACGGTCAACCAACTCGTGATGGCGTTCGTAAAATTTACGAAGGGATGATTTCAACTTCACCATTTGGAACTCTTGGTTTAATAGCTTCCTTGTGAGCAGTAACCCTCTATTAAGAAAATCTTGACAGGAAATGCAAGCACGGGAATATCGTATCAATTGGAAGATATATACCCCAGGTGCTGCTGGAATGTTGCTACTTAGAAATGGAAAGTTTACAATAGGAAAGCTGAAATCATCTCTTTTGCCGTAAAGTTTTGTTTTCAACCGACCCTCATTGTCAATTTCTAGATGTAAGTCAAGATATGAAGTCGACTTAACTGTATATGTAGTATCCTTTTTCTCCAGTTCGATGGAATAGATGCGTTCAACCTAGTCACCAAATTTTGAATTGTTTAGTGAAAGAACATCATCTATATAGCGAAACGTAGAGTTAAAGGATATTGCTAACTTCTTATCTTTCTTCCTAAAAAGTTCCTGCATGAAGTCAGCCTCATAATAATAAAGAAACAAGTCGGCAAGTAGAGGGGCACAGTTTGTTCCCATTGGAATGCCGACAGTCTGTTGAAAAACACGTCCTCCGAACGTAACAAATATGTTGTCAATCAAGAAATCAAGCATCTTGATAATATCAGTTTCAGAGAATTTTTTGTTTGAATCAGAGTGATTCTTTACAAAGTAGGATTTATCCCTCCCTAAGACAAGATACTTGTATAAAGGTCACATCATCTTTAAAATCTGTCTCTAAATTACGTACGGTGTTATAGTCAACAGTATATATTTGATTATCTTTAAACAGAAAGTCTATGAAAAAGTGTTTGATAGTAAAATGAGCTGTCTAGCATAAAAAAAAACATATTTATCTTTTGATATATTTCGAAAGATCGTATGACTTGAATTTTATATAGAGAGAGAATAATTAAAAAAAATGTAATTTAAGGTGCAAAATAATGGATTTAAGTATACGTACGCATTTCACCCACATAAGTCAATGACACAAATAGTTATTCTTAAGTGTTTTGCTCTTTTATTTTATTGATATCAATTTATTGTGCATAGATTGTAAAAGTTTCAGATGCAAGAAACCAAAGCTTCAGTGATTAAACTTTTTGAAATTACGTCAGGAAGAGAATAAAAGTCATGATGGACAAATTGATTGCATAAAAGTTCTTTATGAAAAGGGAATTATTGTGATTTATCGACTGCCCAAGGGACAGTGGTATTGACGGAAACACGGCGAGAACATTTTTAAATGTTGCAGTCATAGCTATTTTTCCTTGTGTCATATATTATATATTTATGACGATAATTACTCTTCTCATAAGTATTGAAATAACCAAGTAGTTTTAGACAAATAGTTGCTCTGAAAAAAGAATTACAATAGAAAATCAGTTGTAGAAATGTTGACGACAGTCAGGTATATATATCATCGGGTTTTCTGTGAATTGATATCGTAAAATATCAACCGCGAACCACAGTGAGAATGTGTTATGTTTTTTTTTTTAGTATTGATGTATATACATGTACACCTCTACATCTACGATTCGTATTGCTATATGTTATTGACGTACATGTTTCTCTTCATCTCATTTCCTGATAGCTCACGTCATAAAAGCACGTACGTATCTTTACGTCTATTCTACATGTCATAAATTTGATAGTTGTTTTTAATTCGTTTGGTGTGTTTGACTTAGGACAGGTGCAAACATTTGCAGCGGGATTAAACGTTTTAATGGTACCAAACCTTCTCCCTTTTTTCTGAAACAATAGCATAACATCACATCATAGAAAACAACACGATAAAATATAATTGGAAGGCTTAACTCAATCAAAAAACGTAAATTAACACACTATGAACGAATAAATTGTATTTGTCATTGGCTTACATGAATGCTCATTGACAACATCTCCTTCTGTTCGTATTGGTATACATGTCATTCACGTACATATATCTCTTCATCTTCTTTTGTATTGGTATATATTCTATGTCAATGACATACATGTATTCTTTGCATCTTCTGTTCATAGTGGCATATGCAATTCACGTACATGCATGCTCTACATTTCCTTTTGTTCATATTGGAATCTGTCATATACGGATAGGCATGCTATATGTCATTGACGGACACGCATAATCTACGTCTCCAGTTCGTATGGTATATGTCATTGACGGACACGCATGCTCTACGTCTCCTGTTCGTAGGGTATCTGTCATAAACGGACACGCATGCTCTTTGTCTCCTGTTCGTATATATATATAGTATATGTCATAAGTACGTCTGAGTCAGTGACAACTCTACAACAGATGTATCCATCGGATCGCCATCAACGATGGTGATACATGGCTGTGTACATAATGTATATACAACTCGTCTAAACATCAACCCAACAATGTTGGATCTGTAAATTTGCTTTCGCAAATTTTTGGTTCTTCCCTCGCCGGGATTCGAACCCATGCTACTGTGATACCAAATCGCCTGCACTGCAGCCATCCCGCTAGACCACACGACCACCTGGGCTCTCAAAAAAAGAGCTTTCGGTGGGCATGTGTTACCTTTCCACGTCAGTTTTAATCTAGGGGCGTACTATAGTACATGATATATAAGGCATGAAGATGTTATTGTTACAGATCAGCAAAATTATCTATAGTAAAGGGTCCTACAAATTAATATACAGTCACAGAAAATAATTATATTCATATAGTATATGTCATACACGGACACGCATGCTCTACGTCTCCAGTTCGTATGGTATACTAGTATGTCATTGACGGACACGCATGCTCTACGTCTCCTGTTCGTAAGGATATCTGCCATAGACGGACACGCATGATCTTCGTCTCCTGTTCGTATGGTATATGTCATTGACGGACACGCATTATCTACATATCTATAACTATCATTGACGAACATGCCTGCTCTACATATCTGTATCTGTATTTAACGGACATGCCTACTCTACATTATACCTATAACTGTCAATCACGGACATGTCTGGTCTACATATCTATAACTGTCATTGACGAACATGCCTGCTCTACATATCTATAACTGTCATTGACGGACATGCCTGATCTACATATCTATAATTGTCATTGACGGACATGCCTCCTCTACATATCTATAATTGTCATTGACGGACATGTCTGCTCTACATATCTAGAATTGTCATTGACGGACATGCCTGCTCTACATATCTATAACTGTCATTGACGGACATGCCTGCTCTACATATCTATAATTGTCATTGACGGACATGCCTGCTCTACATATCTATAACTGTATTTAACAGACATGCCTGCTCTACAAATCTATAACTGTCATTGATAGACATGCCTGCTCTACATATCTATAACTGTCATTGACGGACATGCCTGATCTACATATCTATAACTGTCATTGACGGACATGCCTGATCTACATATCTATAATTGTCATTGACGGACATGCCTGCTCTTCATATCTATATCTGTCATTGACGGACATACCTGCTCTACATATCTATAATTGTCATTGACGGACATGCCTGCTCTACATATCTGTAATTGTCATTGACGGACATGCCTGCTCTACATATCTATATCTGTCATTGACGGACATGCCTGATCTACATATATATATCTGTATTTAACGGACATGACTGCTCTACATATCTATAACTGTCATTGACGGACATGTCTGCTCTACATATTTATAACTGTAATTGACAGACATGCCTGCTCTACATATCTATAATTGTCATTGACGGACATGCCTGCTCTACATATCTATAACTGTCATTGACGGACATGCCTACTCTACATATCTATATCTGTATTTAACGGACATGCCTGCTCTACATATCTATATCTGTCATTGACGGACATGCCTGCTCTACATATCTATAACTGTCATTGACGGACATGCCTGCTCTACATATCTATATCTGTATTTAACGGACATGACTGCTCTACATATCTATAACTGTATTTAACGGACATGCCTGCTCTACATATCTATATCTGTATTGAACGGAAATGCCTGCTCTACATATGTATATCTGTATTTAACGGACATGTCTGCTCTACATATCTATATCTGTCATTGACGGACATGCCTGATCTACATATCTATATCTGTATTTAACGGACATGACTGCACACATATCTATAACTGTCATTGACGGACATGTCTGCTCTACATATCTATAACTGTCATTGACAGACATGCCTGCTCTACATATCTATAATTGTCATTGATGGACATGCCTGCTCTACATATCTATAACTGTCATTGACGGACATGCCTGCTCTACATATCTATATCTGTCATTGACGGACATGCCTGCTCTACATATCTATAACTGTCATTGACAGACATGCCTGCTCTACATATCTATATCTGTCATTGACAGACATGCCTGCTCTTCATATCTATATCCGTTTTGACGGACATGTCTGCTCTACATATCTATAACTGTCATTGACAGACATGCCTGCTCTACATATCTATATTTGTCATTGACGGACATGCCTGCTCTACATATTTATAACTGTCATTGACGGACATGCCTGATCTACATATCTATATCTGTATTAACGGACATGACTGCTCTACATATCTATGACTGCCATTGACGAACATGCCTGCTCTACATATCTATATCTGTATTTAACGGACATGCCTGCTCTACATATTTATAACTGTCATTGACAGACATGCCTGCTCTACATATCTATAACTGTCATTGACGGACATGACTGCTCTACATATCTATAACTGTCATTGACGGACATGTCTGCTCTACATATCTATAACTGTCATTAACGGACATGCCTGCTCTACATATCTATATCCGTCATTGACAGACATGCCTGCTCTACATATCTATATCTGTATTTAACGGACATGCCTGCTCTACATATTTATAACTGTCATTGACAGACATGCTTACTCTACATATCTATATCTGTATTTAACGGACATGCCTGCTTTACATATCTATTACTGTCATTGACGGACATGCCTGCTCTACATATCTATAACTGTCATTGACAGACATGCCTGCTCTACATATCTATATCTGTCATTGACAGACATGCCTGCTCTACATATCTATATCCGTCATTGACGGACATGCCTGCTCTACATATCTATAACTGTCATTGACAGACATGCCTGCTCTACATATCTATATCTGTATTTAACGGACATGCCTGCTATACATATCTATAATTGTCATTGACGGACATGCCTGCTCTACATATATATATCTGTATTTAACGGACATATCTGCTCTACATATCTATAACTGTCATTGACGGACATGCCTGCTCTACATATCTATATCCGTCATTGACAGACATGCCTGCTCTACATATCTATATCTGTATTTAACGAACATGCATGCTTTACATATCTGTATCTGTATTTAACGGACATGCCTACTCTACATTATACCTATAACTGTCATTGACGGACATATCTGCTCTACATATCTATAACTGTCATTGACGGACATGCCTGCTCTACATATCTATAACTGTAATTGACAGACATGCCTGATCTACATATCTATAATTGTCATTGACGGACATGTCTGCTCTACATATCTATAATTGTCATTGACGGACATGCCTGCTCTACATATCTATAATTGTCATTGACGGACATGCCTGATCTACATATCTATAATTGTCATTGACGGACATGCCTGCTCTACATATCTATAACTGTCATTGACAGACATGCCTGCTCTACATATCTATATCTGTCATTAAACAACATGCCTGCTCTACATATCTATAATTGTCATTGACGGACATGCCTCCTCTACATATCTATAATTGTCATTGACGGACATGTCTGCTCTACATATCTATAATTGTCATTGACGGACATGCCTGCTCTACATATCTATAACTGTCATTGACGGACATGCCTGCTCTACATATCTATAATTGTCATTGACGGACATGCCTGCTCTACATATCTATAACTGTATTTAACGGACATGACTGCTCTACATATCTATAACTGTCATTGACGGACATGCCTGCTCTACATATCTATTACTGTAATTGACAGACATGCCTGATCTACATATCTATAATTGTCATTGACGGACATGTCTGCTCTACATATCTATAATTGTCATTGACGGACATGCCTGATCTACATATCTATAATTGTCATTGACGGACATGCCTGCTCTACATATCTATAACTGTCATTGACAGACATGCCTGCTCTACATATCTATATCTGTCATTAAACAACATGCCTGCTCTACATATCTATAATTGTCAGTGACGGACATGCCTCCTCTACATATCTATAATTGTCATTGACGGACATGTCTGCTCTACATATCTATAATTGTCATTGACGGACATGCCTGCTCTACATATCTATAACTGTCATTGACGGACATGCCTGCTCTACATATCTATAATTGTCATTGACGGACATGCCTGCTCTACATATCTATAACTGTATTTAACGGACATGACTGCTCTACATATCTATAACTGTCATTGACGGACATGCCTGCTCTACATATCTATATCCGTCATTGACAGACATGCCTGCTCTACATATCTATATCTGTATTTAACGGACATGCCTGCTCTACATATCTATATCTGTCATTGACGGACATGCCTGCTCTACAAATCTATAACTGTCATTGACAGACATGCCTGCTCTACATATCTATAACTGTCATTGACGGACATGCCTGATCTACATATCTATAACTGTCATTGACGGACATGCCTGATCTACATATCTATATCTTTATTTAACGGACATGACTGCTCTACATATCTATAACTGTCATTGACGGACATGCCTGCTTTACATATCTATAACTGTAATTGACAGACATGCCTGATCTACATATCTATAATTGTCATTGACGGACATGTCTGCTCTACATATCTATAGTTGTCATTGACGGACATGCCTGCTCTACATATCTATAATTGTTATTGACGGACATGCCTGATCTACATATCTATAATTGTCATTGACGGACATGCCTGCTCTACATATCTATAACTGTCATTGACAGACATGCCTGCTCTACATATCTATATCTGTCATTAAACAACATGCCTGCTCTACATATCTATAATTGTCATTGACGGACATGCCTCCTCTACATATCTATAATTGTCATTGACGGACATGTCTGCTCTACATATCTATAATTGTCATTGACGGACATGCCTGCTCTACATATCTTTAATTGTCATTGACGGACATGTCTGCTCTACATATCTATAATTGTCATTGACGGACATGCCTGTTCTACATATCTATAATTGTCATTGACGGACATGCCTCCTCTACATATCTATAATTGTCATTGACGGACATGTCTGCTCTACATATCTATAATTGTCATTGACGGACATGCCTGCTCTACATATCTATAACTGTCATTGACGGACATGCCTGCTCTACATATCTATAATTGTCATTGACGGACATGCCTGCTCTACATATCTATAACTGTATTTAACGGACATGACTGCTCTACATATCTATAACTGTCATTGACGGACATGCCTGCTCTACATATCTATATCCGTCATTGACAGACATGCCTGCTCTACATATCTATATCTGTATTTAACGGACATGCCTGCTCTACATATCTATATCTGTCATTGACGGACATGCCTGCTCTACAAATCTATAACTGTCATTGACAGACATGCCTGCTCTACATATCTATAACTGTCATTGACGGACATGCCTGATCTACATATCTATAACTGTCATTGACGAACATGCCTGATCTACATATCTATATCTGTCATTGACGGACATGCCTGATCTACATATCTATATCTGTATTTAACGGACATGACTGCTCTACATATCTATAACTGTCATTGACGGACAAGCCTGCTCTACATATCTATAACTCTAATTGACAGACATGCCTGATCTACATATCTATAATTGTCATTGACGGACATGTCTGCTCTACATATCTATAATTGTCATTGACGGACATGCCTGCTCTACATATCTATAATTGTCATTGACGGACATGCCTGATCTACATATCTATAATTGTCATTGACGGACATGCCTGCTCTACATATCTATATCTGTCATTGACGGACATGCCTGATCTACATATCTATATCTGTATTTAACGGACATGACTGCTCTACATATCTATAACTGTCATTGACGGACATGCCTGCTCTACATATCTATAACTGTAATTGACAGACATGCCTGATCTACATATCTATAATTGTCATTGACGGACATGTCTGCTCTACATATCTATAATTGTCATTGACGGACATGCCTGCTCTACATATCTATAATTGTTATTGACGGACATGCCTGATCTACATATCTATAATTGTCATTGACGGACATGCCTGCTCTACATATCTATAACTGTCATTGACAGACATGCCTGCTCTACATATCTATATCTGTCATTAAACAACATGCCTGCTCTACATATCTATAATTGTCATTGACGGACATGCCTCCTCTACATATCTATAATTGTCATTGACGGACATGTCTGCTCTACATATCTATAATTGTCATTGACGGACATGCCTGCTCTACATATCTATAATTGTCATTGACGGACATGTCTGCTCTACATATCTATAATTGTCATTGACGGACATGCCTGTTCTACATATCTATAATTGTCATTGACGGACATGCCTCCTCTACATATCTATAATTGTCATTGACGGACATGTCTGCTCTACATATCTATAATTGTCATTGACGGACATGCCTGCTCTACATATCTATAACTGTCATTGACGGACATGCCTGCTCTACATATCTATAATTGTCATTGACGGACATGCCTGCTCTACATATCTATAACTGTATTTAACGGACACGACTGCTCTACATATCTATAACTGTCATTGACGGACATGCCTGCTCTACATATCTATATCCGTCATTGACAGACATGCCTGCTCTACATATCTATATCTGTATTTAACGGACATGCCTGCTCTACATATCTATATCTGTCATTGACGGACATGCCTGCTCTACAAATCTATAACTGTCATTGACAGACATGCCTGCTCTACATATCTATAACTGTCATTGACGGACATGCCTGATCTACATATCTATAACTGTCATTGACGAACATGCCTGATCTACATATCTATATCTGTCATTGACGGACATGCCTGATCTACATATCTATATCTGTATTTAACGGACATGACTGCTCTACATATCTATAACTGTCATTGACGGACAAGCCTGCTCTACATATCTATAACTGTAATTGACAGACATGCCTGATCTACATATCTATAATTGTCATTGACGGACATGTCTGCTCTACATATCTATAATTGTCATTGACGGACATGCCTGCTCTACATATCTATAATTGTCATTGACGGACATGCCTGATCTACATATCTATAATTGTCATTGACGGACATGCCTGCTCTACATATCTATAACTGTCATTGACAGACATGCCTGCTCTACATATCTATATCTGTCATTAAACAACATGCCTGCTCTACATATCTATAATTGTCATTGACGGACATGCCTCCTCTACATATCTATAATTGTCATTGACGGACATGTCTGCTCTACATATCTATAATTGTCATTGACGGACATGCCTGCTCTACATATCTATAACTGTCATTGACGGACATGCCTGCTCTACATATCTATAATTGTCATTGACGGACATGCCTGCTCTACATATCTATAACTGTATTTAACGGACATGACTGCTCTACATATCTATAACTGTCATTGACGGACATGCCTGCTCTACATATCTATATCCGTCATTGACAGACATGCCTGCTCTACATATCTATATCTGTATTTAACGGACATGCCTGCTCTACATATCTATATCTGTCATTGACGGACATGCCTGCTCTACAAATCTATAACTGTCATTGACAGACATGCCTGCTCTACATATCTATAACTGTCATTGACGGACATGCCTGATCTACATATCTATAACTGTCATTGACGGACATGCCTGATCTACATATCTATATCTGTCATTGACGGACATGCCTGATCTACATATCTATATCTGTATTTAACGGACATGACTGCTCTACATATCTATAACTGTCATTGGCGGACATGTCTGCTCTACATATCTATAACTGTAATTGACAGACATGCCTGCTCTACATATCTATAATTGTCATTGACGGACATGCCTGCTCTACATATCTATAACTGTCATTGACGGACATGCCTGCTTTACATATCTATATCTGTATTTAACGGACATGCCTGCTTTACATATCTATATCTGTCATTGACGGACATGCCTGCTCTACATATCTATAACTGTCATTGACGGACATGCCTGCTCTACATATCTATATTTGTATTTAACGGACATAACTGCTCTACATATCTATAACTGTATTTAACGGACATGCCTGCTCTACATATCTATATCTGTATTGAACGGAAATGCCTGCTCTACATATGTATATCTGTATTTAACGGACATGCCTGCTCTACATATCTATATCTGTCATTGACGGACATGCCTGATCTACATATCTATATCTGTATTTAACGGACATGACTGCACACATATCTATAACTGTCATTGACGGACATGTCTGCTCTACATATCTATAACTGTCATTGACAGACATGCCTGCTCTACATATCTATAATTGTCATTGACGGACATGCCTGCTCTACATATCTATAACTGTCATTGACGGACATGCCTGCTCTACATATCTATAACTGTCATTGACGGACATGCCTGCTCTACATATCTATAATTGTCATTGACAGACATGCCTGCTCTACATATCTATATCTGTCATTGACAGACATGCCTGCTCTTCATATCTATATCCGTTTTGACGGACATGTCTGCTCTACATATCTATAACTGTCATTGACAGACATGCCTGCTCTAGATATCTATAATTGTCATTGACGGATATGCCTGCTCTACATATTTATAACTGTCATTGACGGACATGCCTTATCTACATATCTATATCTGTATTTAACGGACATGACTGCTCTACATATCTATAACTGCCATTGACGAACATGCCTGCTCTACATATCTTTATCTGTATTTAACGGACATGCCTGCTCTACATATTTATAACTGTCATTGACAGACATGCCTGCTCTACATATCTATAACTGTCATTGACGGACATGACTGCTCTACATATCTATAACCGTCATTGACGGACATGCCTGCTCTACATATCTATAACTGTCATTGACAGACATGCCTGCTCTACATATCTATATCCGTCATTGACAGACAGGCCTGCTCTACATATCTATATCTGTATTAAACGGACATGCCTGCTCTACATATATATAACTGTCATTAACGGACATGCCTGCTCTACATATCTATATCCGTCATTGACAGACATGCCTGCTCTACATATCTATATCTGTATTTAACGGACATGCCTGCTCTACATATTTATAACTGTCATTGACAGACATGCCTACTCTACATATCTATATCTGTATTTAACGGACATGCCTGCTATACATATCTATTACTGTCATTGACGGACATGCCTGCACTACATATCTATAACTGTCATTGACAGACATGCCTGCTCTACATATCTATATCTGTCATTGACAGACATGCCTGCTCTACATATCTATATCCGTCATTGACGGACATGCCTGCTCTACATATCTATAACTGTCATTGACAGACATGCCTGCTCTACATATCTATATCTGTATTTAACGGACATGCCTGCTATACATATCTATAATTGTCATTGACGGACATGCCTGCTCTACATATCTATATCTGTATTTAACGGACATGACTGCTCTACATATCTATAACTGTCATTGACGGACATGCCTCCTGTACATATCTATATCCGTCATTGACAGACATGCCTGCTCTACATATCTATATCTGTATTTAACGAACATGCCTGCTCTACATATCTGTTTCTGTATTTAACGGACATGCCTACTCTACATTATACCTATAACTGTCATTGACGGACATGTCTGCTCTACATATCTATAACTGTCATTGACGGACATGCCTGCTCTACATATCTATAACTGTAATTGACAGACATCATGCCTGATCTACATATCTATAATTGTCATTGACGGACATGTCTGCTCTACATATCTATAATTGTCATTGACTGACATGCCTGTTCTACATATCTATAATTGTCATTGACGGACATGCCTGATCTACATATCTATAATTGTCATTGACGGACATGCCTGCTCTTCATATCTATAACTGTCATTGACAGACATGCCTGCTCTACATATCTATATCTGTCATTAAACAACATGCATGCTCTACATTTCTATATCTGTCACTCAGTATGACATATATGTTTGCACTACATCTCATTCTGTTTGTATTTTATTCTGTCATCGACTTACATGTATTCTCTACATTTCTTCTTTTTGTAATTTGTCATTGAAGTAAAGATAACTGTCCTCTTCATCTCCTCTTGTTTATATTGTTATATGTCATTGACGTACATACTAATACACCATAGTTTCATAGTTTTACATGTCAATTCATCTCCTTCTATTTATATTTATATACGTCACCGATATAATGTGAATGCTCTACATCTCCATTGTTTGTAATAATATCTGCCTTTGACGTACATGTACTCTATACATCTCCTCCTGTTCGAATTGGTAAATGTATGTCTATGCATTTTATTATTGGTTTATCTCACTCAGACATCTTAAAAAGCTTGATTTTACACTGTGCATTTGTAATAAAGATAAGCCAAAGAATATTGCATTATTTTCAAATTCTAGCCAACCTAGATATCCAATTTTCTTCCATGTAATTGCATCAGTTTAATATTTTGTAGTTTCGTGTAAATGTACCAAGTTAGTATGACATTTAAAACTGATCTAAATTTAAATGGTTTATATAAGAATTCACCATGTTATAGCTTTCAAATTATTATAAATAAAACTTAAAAGTTGATGTTTTAGCAGGCCAACGACGAGTAGCTCAGTAGGCTAGGCACTTCAAGTTCAAATTGTATAAAATTGAGAATGAAATGGGGAATGTGTCAAAGAGACAACAACCCGACCATAGAAAAGAAAACAACATTATAAGACTGGTTTTAGAATAACTGCTAGAAATGTACTCTGTGACTATTACAAACTACATGAAACTTAGGTGTGTACACGTAACAGTTTAAAACCTATTGAAAGTTGACCTGAATGCAATTTCCAGTCTCCCTGAAGAATTTGATGTCAAGTTTTCACCCACGCAATATTGAGCAATTTTGTATTTAATCGTTTTGAAATAATTACAAATGCGGTAATGGATCTGTATTTCCGACATTTGACTTAGAAACAGGAGATTAAAAGACTTAAGGCTTCTTTTCAATAAGTTCTACTTGTACTGTTCTCGGTACAACTAATAATCGCATGACATAGAACCTGTAAATTATTTAATATTTTGGATTTCATATTTCATTTATCAACATTAAATGAACATCAGCGATCAATATTTTTGAAGTAAACACGAAATTACATCCTTTAAGTTTAAACAATTGCATGATTAAATAACAAAACAAGGATACTGTTTTAGAAATAAAGTGATTTTTACATTTTAATTTAGTGCTCTTTCTTCTTTTATACTAATACTACTGTGGATTCATTTATTTTCGTAGGTATCAGTTTTCTTAAAATCAAGGATGGGTTGGGTACATTATGTACTTGATTCAATAGTTTTAATATAAACAGATATCACTCTGAAAAAATCAAGAGAATGGTATTTCTAAAGTTGAGAATGGAAACGGGGAATTTGTCAAAGAGACAACAACCCTAACAAAGAGCATCATAAAGCCGCCCAAGGTCACGAGAAGGTCTTCAACACGGCGAAAAAATCCAATATAAAGTCGGCCAAGGTCACGAGAAGGTCTTCAACACGGCGGGAAAATCCAACATTCGGAGGTGTATTTCAGCTGGCCCCTAAACAAAAATGTGTACAAGTTCAGCAAAATAACGCCTCCGAAAAATATAAATTTTGCATACAAGCATATAAAAGCAACAAGAATTCCACCAAAAATCGGGGGTGTTCTTAAGTGCTAGATAACCTGCTCCACGTGTGGTATAGTGAAAAGTCAACTACAGTACTATAAAGAACACACATTCAAAACGAGATTTTCTACATCAGGAGTAGGTTCCAGGGACAAAGTTAAAAATTTCAACTTTGAAAACTACGGAAGCCGATAAGGGCCATTAAAAAAAAAATTATGTCGTAATTACGACATAACATGTCGTAATTTTGACATAGCATGTCGTGAAAACGACATCACTATGTCGTAATTTCGACAAAAGATGTCGTAATAACGACATAGCTATGTCGTAATAACGACATCGCTATATATGTATAAGAACATGTATTATGATTGCCAAGAGACTAATCTACACAGAAAATTACCAACTATAGGTCATCATAATACCCTTAATAATGAAAAAAGCCCCCGCATAGTCAGCTTTAAAAATGGACGAAAGATACCAGAGGGAGAGTTCCCGAAATGCTGTGTGGCAGACAGTGTTATTAATTGATTATTAGCTCCCTTGGTAAAACTCAAAATGTCATATTTAATGTATTTCATTGTTAAATAATTTATATGAAGCTTAATACATACACATTTGATAAATTACATAGCTTTTACAATTTGAACTCATTGGTTAAAGATATTTATTTATATTGTAAGTTTAATATTTGCATCGTCACAAAATCTTTGGTTACCTTCGTTGGTTACCTTTTGTGAAAAAAACTTATATATCTTTTTCTTATGAATTGAGGTGGACATGCTTTGCTGATTGTTTAAGTGACTGAAGACTACAGACTGATGACTGATGATTAATACAATAAATAAAATAGAGAGGAATGAGGACTAACATACAGTACAACTAAGACAATTCAAAAGTTCCCCCTCTAACCCGATTAGGTTAGCGCATATGCTGCATGCCTTCATACTAAGGTGGAATTAAAGAGTTGAATGCTCCATTTCTTCATTACGTTGGCATATTACGATAAAAGTTGTATTTTAGTGATTAAATTATATATAGTTTTCTGTTTTTGGTTTTAAACAAACTCATCACAGATACCAGGACCAAATTAATTTACTTAAGAATTGAATGCCCCTATTTGTAACTTTATTGGGGTGTAAAATCGTTGACCGAAGTTCATTTTGTTTCATTCTAAAAATGTGCGCACGTTCAACGCTTTTTCAACGACTAATGTGAAAAGCCACCGCATAGTCAGCTTAAAAAGAGGGACGAAATGTACCAGAGGTAGAGTCCCCGAAATGACAGCTGTTTAACAAATTAATTCAAACGAGTAAAAATAACGGTTTTAATAATGTGCAAACAAAGACCGAGTATGTAACACAGAAACAAATGATAACCACTGAATTACAGACTCCTGATTGCTTTGTGATATAAATAATGACAATCTAACTTTTTCGTCAGTGAAGGCAAAGTTTGTAGCGTAAAACAATCATCTTTTTATTTTTTAGAGTAATGAACACTATGTGCAATCAAACTCAATTATAGTTATACACTTTGACCTCAGACTTGCACATACTAGAACTTTATATATATTATCAAATAAAGGGAGACCCAGTTGAATAGGGGAGCAATTCAAGCTCCTTATAGCCTCTTATTATGTTTAACATGTACAGATTTGTGTAAATTATGAAGTCCTCCATTCCCTTGCAGGTTCTGAATGAGATGAATTTTAAGCTTTTCCCAATAAAGACTATGTTAAACATTGGACTCATAGTGATCTGACACACGGATCACTGTACCTTCATTCGTACACACTTGAATCTTAATGTACTACTGAGTCTTGAGGGAAATTATAACTGCATTGCTATTGTTGGTTCCTGTTGATACACTATAAGGTTGTCGTTATGCAAGATGTAGAACCGTTATAATATATCTAAGTAAATGAAAACCAAAAACAGTAAACAATATATATAGTTTAATCAACAAATTACAACTTTTATCATGATATGCCAAAAGTAAGTAGAACTGGAGCATTCAATGCTTCAATGAAACCTTATTATGAAGGCATGTAGCAGATGCGCTAACCTAAAAGGGGTGAGGTGGAAAACTTGGCTTGACTTAGTTGGACTTCAGAGGATTCAATATAATAATCAAAATCATAATCTAAAATAATAAAATATATAAAAGAGGGACGAACGATACCAGAGGGACAGTCAAACTCATAAATCGTAAACAAACTGACAATACCATGGTTAAAAATGAAAAAGACAAACAGACAAACAACAGTAAACATGACACAACATAGACAAATAAAGATTATGCAGCAACCCTAAACCAAACCTATGGGTCACCTCATGTGCTTCGGAGGGTAGACAGATCCTACACAAGAGGTGGCACCCGTCGTACAGTCTTTGAAATATTTAATGTGATAACACGCCTATGTGGATAAGTTATAGCGTGGAGGTGACAGGACAGTTAAATTAAGAAGAGGGAAAATTTTAAATAAAGAAAATAAATGAGGGCAACTTTTTTCATATTTCAATATATATGGAAGTGTTTAACGTCCTTGACTGGCTTTTCAGTTAAAAGTGAAACAGTTATCCCATAGCATTTAAGGTTATACTGAGATTCTCACAGAAGGTAACCACAGATTTTGCGACGATGCACATATTAAACTTTACAATATTAATGAATATATTCAACCAATTAATTCAAATAGTAAAAGCTATGCAATTTAACAAATATATACTCATTAAGCTTCCTATAAATTATTTAACAATGAAATATATTAAATATGAAATTTGGAGTTTAACCAAGGGAGCTAATAATTAGTTAATAACACTGTCTGCCACAAAGCATTTCAGGAACTCTCCCTCTGATGTCTTTCGTCCCTCTTTTAAAGCTGACTATGCGGGGGCTTTTCTCATTATTGAGGGTATTATGATGACCTATAGTTGTTAATTTCTGTGTAGTTTAGTCTCTTGGCAATCATAATAAATATTCTTTTACATATATAGCGATGTCGTTATTACGACATAGCTATGTCGTTATTACGACATGTTCTGTCGAAATTACGACATAGTGATGTCGTTTTTACGACATGTTATGTCGAAATTACGACAAAGCGATGTCGTTATAATGACATGTTATGTCGTAATTACGACATAAGATATTTTTTTTGAATGGCCCTTATCGGCTTCCGTAGAAAACAATAGAAAATCTAAACATTTTCAGAACTTTTTGACACTTTGTAATAGTTTTTAAATTTGTTTTCTGCGAAAAATAATCGGTAGGTACCAATAATATATGAGGTTATTGAACATTTAAAAGAACTACGCTAACACCTAATGATCTTGATCTTTGTAATAGTTCAGAAAGGTTCACTACACGTTTTGAAGTATCAGCCTCTAACGTTTTTGGTTTCTATATAAGTAAACAAACAATTTGAAATGAAGATTTAGTATGATTGCCATGTGCAGGGATAGAACCAACTACAAATCAACGTACGGTCTTTAATAAAGTCAGAGCAAAGTTCGTTATCAAAGGCACCAAAAAAAAACAGAGTAAGATATAGTCTTTTTTATTATTTCATGTACAGGAGACGGTATAAGTAAGTAAGTAAATTTGTACAGTATCTATGATGACGGTATGTTTATTCCTACATGTTCTGACGTAACTTTTTGATTACAGGTAAATTTGTACAGTATCTATGATGACGGTATGTTTATTCCTACATGTTCTGACGTAACTTTTTGATTACAGGTAAATTTGTACAGTATATGATGACGGTATGTTTATTCCTACATGTTCTGGCGTAACTTTTTAATTACACTATGATGACGGTATGTTTATTCCTACATGTTCTGACGTCACTTTTTAATTACAGGTAAATTTTTACAGTATATGATGACGGTATGTTTATTTTATTCTTACATGTCATGGTGTAACTTTTTTAATTACAGGTAAATTCTTTCAAGTATATGATGACGGTATGTTTATCTCTTCGTATCTTCATGTAATTTTTTTTATTACAGGTAAATTTGTACAGTATATGATGACTGTATGTTTATCCCTACATGTCCTGACTTTAGCAGCGGTTGGAATAGACAGGTACCTAGCTATTGTTCACCCTATAATAGCGTTATCAATTAGGTACGTACTTTAAATATAAAAGGAAGGAGATGTGGTATGAATACGAAAGACACCTTCTACCTACCAAAGTTCGAATGAAGGGAATGCTAGCAATCATATGCAGTTGTAAACAAAGAAAAAAACACATACCTTTTTTAGTCGGCTGTCAAAAATCCCGACTTGAAAAATATGAAACAATACAATTAAAATGTAGCAGCCTAATTTGTAACAACATAATTTACGAACATTTTTTTTTTATATATGCAAACATGATCCAAAGATAACCATTGAACTACATGCTACTGACTAGTGACAGGCACATATAACATGAGTTGTATTTGTTACCATTTAGTATCTGACTATTTAATACATGTGATCTTACAATGTATACTAACGATAAAAACTTAGTCGTAAGTTGTTTATGAAACCGACTTCATTGTAAACAGTATTGTAAACAAACTACAACCTACAAAGGACACAGAAATCTAAAAAAAAAGTTTTAATTTGATTGACACAGTCATTGTTAAATACAGAAACAATATAAATAAATTAAATATATGTTTCAAAGTTTATCGCTCTTAAGGTGAAATTTTATGAACTAGAATATCTACTGTACTGTCACCCCCCTCTTTTTCCCAATGAGCGCATGCGTTCATACAAAGACTTTGTCGGGAAATTGTTTCAACATTTAGATTCGTTTTCCTTGAAGTGTTTTGTCGACATTTTTCGTTTATCTGTAGTTGTAAATGGTTTTGTCCATCCTTCTTTAACATAAAGTCTTTCATCTTGTACTCGTCTTACCCTGTTAGCTACTATGATCTGTCTTGTTTCAGTACATTTACTGCATTTAAAACAAATCTAACAAAAGTTTGACCTCAATTACCCCACATTCAAGGTAGAATACCGAAATACTTTGAATTTGAATATTGAAAATACCGACCATTATGAATATCAATAGACATTTTCATGCTACGTCAAGCCAATTCTATCAGACATTGGTATTTGATCAAGTCTGTCATATTGCATCCCTTATACTGGAATGATGAAGCTAAAAATAGTAGACTCTGGTTTAATATCCTATATCAGTTAAGTAAGGTCGTGGTTTTGGAATATTCTTTTATATAAATTTTATTATATATTACATAATTCACTGCAGTATATGAATTGAAGAGAATTGGAGAGTTCATATTTATGAGGATGCTAGTAATAGAATGCTTTTGAATTGATTACGAAACATTTATGCAATTGTAAAAAGACATATCATCAATTTGTCTGTCTTTTTTCTCTTTATATATTTTTGGCAAGTTTGAAGCTTTTAAACTTTTATTTTATCCATCATTTAATTACCTTTTGTCATTATTTTATAAGTACTACAATTATTCTATACCTGAAAAGAACGCAAAACATAAAATCACGCAAAATCTGCCTGATTTAGTACTATCTTCAAATCTGCCTGATTTAGTACAATTACTCATGTAATTGTGTGAGTGCTTGATTGCTTGTCATTAGCCAAAAATCCAATTTTACTGCAGAGAAACGGAAGGCTGACAATTGGAAATTAAAATCATCACGTTTGTCATAGATACTAGTCGTTTATCTGTGAAAATATGGAGGAACAAGATCAACATTAAGTAGTTACTTGCAGAGAACGCAGTAGTCTGATATAGTAACACGATTAAAATCATAACCCAAACGTTTGTCAGCAAAAGATATCGTTAATAAACATTGCACTAGGAACGCATATGACAGACAATGCATAACTAAAACCCGTACATAGTTGTCTCATTTGCAATCATACCACATCTTATAACATGTATTGTATATTGCCAATGGACGTTAAGCAACCAACAACCAGTCAATCAATCTATATACAAATACGTTTTGTGTATAATTGTGTAATACCTGGGCAATATTTTAGTTGATTCAATTTCCACATAATGGGAAAAGTGTTTAGTTGGTGAAAAACCACACGCACTTTGTTTAATGATGAATGGTGTATGGTGGGAGTTGATTTATTATGTGTTTTGACATTAGATTTTAACATGAATAATAATATCTTATATTTTTGTATTTTGCAGGACAAAAAAACGTTGTATTCTTGTGATTCTCTGTATATGGTTTCTATCGCTTTCTTCATTTATGCCTGTAATATTCATCAACAGAGAATTTAAAGCTTCACAATTCATGGCTTTTTGCTTAGAAGAGCTATCTGAAACAGACAGCAAAATTTATGCCATCGCAATGTTGGTTTTGTTTTATGTGATACCGCAGTGCATTCTGGGATTTTGTTATTTACAAATTGCTAGACGTATGAAGGAAACAATGACTAAGTCACGCCTTGCACCTGTTACAATTGTATCAATGAAACGAAGAGGTAGATTAGTTAGACTTGTTGCTATAGTAGCATTGGCCTTCGCCATTTCCTGGCTTCCGTTACATATGGCGGCAATTATATCAGTTAGTTCTGACAATTCAAACTCCGCTTTTATTTATCATTTACAAAACGTTGCGCCATGTTTTTCTTATGCTAATTCTGTCGTCAACCCTTTTATATATTCTTTCATGAGTAAAACATTTAGAAAATTTTTCAAAGCTACATTCAAATGTAGATCAATAAATATAACGTCATCATTGTTGGTTGATGACGCCGACGCTGTAGTAAGTACACACGATAGACGACATCGAGGATTAGAGCTCAGATCAGTTCGAAATAGAGCAACACAAACACCGCGATCAGCTAAAACCTGGAAACGTGAACGGAAACCAGCTCCTAAACCCGTTGACACACCAGAAGAGACAGTAACATTACCGCTTGTGGAAAGTTTGTTGTAAATATATATGTATATCAGTGAAAGAGTTAAAGATGATGTAATAAACAAAAGAATAATGCAAAAGGTGTGTTTGATTGTCGCTTGAATATTCTTAAAAGTGCATAATTATATTCTATATAACCTAATATGAAGAGTGCAAATAAAATGGAAATGTCATTAAACCACATTTCTTGAGGCCTTGTTTTTCGAAAATATTTTCAGACATGTTCTCAGATATACCTTGAAAACTATTACGGACTAAACCAATGCTGTCCTAAAATAGCTACTATATAATAAGTTACAATTACATTCAATGTAACAGCGTTATTTCTTTTCAGCGTTCACATAAGATATCTAATTAACTAAATTAGTTACACAAGATTATTTTAGACATACTAATATTTATTTATATGTTAATGATTATAATGACGATAAATGAATACGAAGACGTTAAGACAATAAAGAAAATAGTGATAATGAATGTGTTGATTAAATGCCATTTTTGTAATTTATTTTTAGCTTATATAATTTTCTGTATTGTAGTTATATCATGTTTGAAGTTTTCTGATACAGTCGTATGCAATAAAAATGATAAGAAAGATGTCGCGGTTCTGAGAATTATAGATACAAGACAAAACTATGACGTTTCACGTCGTAAAAATGCAATTTTAACAGGAAAATAAATATTCCCATGTGCTCTTTTCAAAGCAATCAAATTATACATTTAGTTTTTACATGCATGTTTTTGACTTTTTATCTTGAACCGTTACGAGATTCCGGTTAGACAGATTTAATGTAAGCTTTACAATTCAGTAACTTTTAGGAGACTCGCGGGTATATAAAGAATTTTTTTAGAAAAAAATGAAACATTTATTTTTCATTACAAATTTTATTTATTACCTTATTAATAAGTAATTGTTACTTTATCATATGTTACAAACTCATTCAAAAAAATCAATTCGTGTTGGCCCCAGGTAACTTTTAAAATGTAGATGTCATTAAAAACGCTCCAAATTATCTCCCTTTGGTGCAAAAATGCCATTTTTGGCATTAAAATTGAAATATCTTTTTTAACTCATAGGTGACCTATATATTTTATTGCTGTTTTCGAATAACCTGTATATAAACTAAATAATTGAAAAATTTAAGCGATTTCTGTAATTTAATTAGTTCTTTTTTTATTTCGATATTACCGCTATTTCGCCTATTGGTTCAACAGAATAAAAGGACATGCACAAAAATGTATGCTTCTTTCGAAGGCAGATTGTGAGCGTAAATGAACGATGATCCCATTTTTTTCTATTTCATTTCAAGTATAAGATCAAGTTAGTTTTAAAAAAAAATATAGCGAAATCCTATATTAAGTGCCAGTCTTTGTAAGAATCAGGCAATTTAAATAATAAAAAAAACACGGTCAGAAAAAACCCACCGAGCTAAACATGCTATTTAATACTAACCATCATCCTGAGTTAAAAATAATTGGTCTTTCGTTTGTGTGTGTCTGGTAATATCAAATAACTTGGTTAGAAAATTAGTTAGAATGATAGCAAATTACAGAGTTATCTCCCCTTATTCGTTAATTTCTAGTGCATTTCAACCATATTGTATCTTCTATTACCAGAACAGAAAACGGAAATGAATGGGGTTTTTTTTGTGCATAACTACATTTTATGAACTGAAATCAATGTCAAATTGGGTTTGGTTTTTTGGTCATGTTTTCACCACTGCCTGATTCTTAGGCAGACTGGCACTTAAATTAAAAAAAAATTGATTTAGACCCGCAAGACCCCTTAATGGCAATAGTTCATATGGACATTACCTATTTCTTAAATTGCAGTTGAAATGACAAGAAGTGCATGTCATTTCATTATAATATATAGTAAATAACAAAGCGCAAATAGCTAAGTGATAAATTAAATAAATGGTGTTTTTTTCGAGAATAAAGCAATTTCTAATCCGATACAATCTTAAAACATAGTCCTTACTGTACATTTTAAGATATCTCTAACTAATTAGAAAATACACTTTTCACAACATCTCTAAGTCTTTTTAATATTTTGTATTCGAGCGTCCCTGATGATTTTTTTAGACGAGATTAGAGTCGGGTACAAATGTAACTATGCAATGAGTTTATTTAGTACAAGTTAAGTCTCAAGATACTTTCGAAAATCAGGACCCACCGTTCTTACACTGTATACAAAATGTAATGTGCATTATTGTTTTAACAGCGCAGCATTTTTAATGAAAATTTTATCATAATGCGTTTGTCTCAATTTGTAGTCATTAAAAGGTCACAGAGGTTAACAAAAATGCCCCATTGAGAAAAGAAAGGAAACACTGTCAACAACGGGATCGTCGACAACAGAGATAAGTTTAAGTATTCAAGCTTACTGTTCAACCTAAACTTCCTCCTTAAGTATCTTGTTGGCCTAAGAAGCAGAAATGTCTACACATTAAAGATTATGGTACCTTTTATTTTAAATCGGAAAATTTGCACTCATACCACATCTTCCTATATCTATATGTTTATCTGTAGACTATGCTGATGCGACATGTTTGGAAGGTATTGATTGATATTTAGATACATAGCACCGAATGTGATCTTATGTGATATAGGAAAGAAGTTAATAAATATTTTATATATAAATGTATTCCTTGATCGATTGTGATATCATCGAATGTGGTCTTACACAGCTACTTTTGCATAGGTACTATTTCTGTAACAAAAATCTGTAGTTCTGGAAATCTATTTTTATTATTCAGTACTATTATGTTACTTTAAAATTATTGTAATATTTAGGTACCTGTATTTTTCAGTATTTTTTCTTCTTCAAATCTCATAAAGTTATGATGTTCAAACATGGAATACTGTAATCATTGTTTGTATTATTTTTGTACCAATATTTTAAGTACAAATCAAGTACTGGAAAATACAAGTACCTATATATTACAATAATTCTAAAGTAAAAAATAGTACTAAATATTAAAAGTAAATTTCCAGTACTACAGATTTTAAGTACAGAAATAGTACAAAAATAGTACCTATGCAAAAGTAGCTGTGTAGAAGCCATAAGAATATGACAGTATAAGCGAAAAAGATGTATCTCGATTTTGCTATTTGATATCAAATGTATGATTAATAGTTTGCTCCTTTAAAATTGATGTGAAGTATACATGCAACGCTTTTAAAGTTCAAGTAACTCCCAAACAAATCGAATGATAGACAAGTACAGGAAAGCGGATTGTGTTTATTTATGAAACGAGTTGTCGCAGGTGTTGGAATAGACTGTGCTCGCTAGGTTTCTGTTCTTAGAAAAGAAGAATCGATTCTAGTTGTAATATCCTATTGAACGGATGTAATGACCATTTAATAATATCAAATTTAAAAGCATGAATTTATTATGCTATTGATGATCAGGAAGAAACATACAGAAAACATTAAACATGAAGGTTCAACGTTATTATTTTACATTATGTTAGGGTTTGTTTTGTATAAACAAAAATTGAATATACAGTTATAGCTATTCACACTACATTAACAATTGTTTCTTATAGATTTATTTTTTAAAACCTATCAAATCAGCTGAAAATATCAAAGTTGGCAATTTTAACTCATTTGCAATCTTTTAATTGAACTATCCAACAAAGGTTCCACCCGACAACTGATTTCAATATTAAAATACTGCATTGTCAAAATGTTAACTGTTCATAAATTTTGAAAATTTCTATTTAAAAAAAAATCAGAAGTGAAAATGCAACCAACTTTAAAACATGAAACAAACGAATACCTGTCTATTATGTAATACATAACTCAAAAACGTGAATGGAATTTTTGCCAATAGCAACAGTCTCGTATATCATATCTATGTCATTATTATTACTAGACTAGTATATTTGAATACTTAAGTGAATGCTTCATTCTTACTTACCCTTCCGGAGCACCTGAGATGACCCCTAGTTTTTGGTGGGGTTCGTGTTGTTTATTCTTTAGTTTTCTATGTTGTGTCAAGTTTACTTTTGTTTGTCTGTTTGTCTTTTTTAATTTTTCGCCATGGCGTTGTCAAGTTGTTTTAGATTTATGAGTTTGACTGTCCCTTTGGTATCTTTCGTCCCTCATTTACTTCCTGGAACAGGGACCAGCTGTAGGACGCCTCCGGGTGCGGGAGTTTCTCGCTGCATTAAAGACCTATTTATGACCTTCTGCTGTTGTCTGTTCTATGGTCGGGTTGTTATCTCTTTGACACATCCCCATTTACATCCTCAATTTAATAAACATTTTTTCATTTGGAAATAAAATTGAAAGTGTCACTCATTCGCACAGTTTGATTGAACGAGTTTAAAAAAAAAAAATTAAAAAATCCATAAAAATGACTTAACTAAAAACTAGCGAAATAAATGGTCAACATTGGCAGCAGAGTGACCAAGAGATGATTAAGTTAGCTGACCATTTAAAACATAATACATTTCCCAGTTTATTTAGACGTAATTTTTTTAAAGAAATGTTACATGATGATTTTATAATTCTGTTGATTTCAGATGTGGCCAACACATACAGTTATGAGTTATATGTGGCTTTTGGAACATTCACAAAAAATGTTTTTGAATAAAACTATAGATTTTAGTGTAGCCTGTAAACAAATCGCTTTTTATATTTGATCTGTATTTTTCCTATTATTGTCTGTGTTATATTTCTGTCGAAACCGCTTTCGGTTTATATTTTCCAATTATAAATATGTCAAGTCTTTTTCTTGAAATAAGCATTATTTGTGAAACGGAAGGGTATATCGGTTAATTGGACATGTGGTTTGTTGGTTTACGTTTAGGAAATATATTATATTCATATTAATGTCGATGGAATTAATATGTTCATTAAAAAAAATTAAAGTACAAGAAACAAAAGCAGAAAGATTGAATAATAAGGGTATGTATGCTTCCGTTTATAGTGGTGTGTGTTGTCCCCTGATAAAATTCTACCGTGATAATTTTGCCTGTGGTGCAGAATTGTCTCATTATAGCAATCATACCACATCGTCTCTTTTTATATGTGTACCAATGAGACAACCATCCATATAGACCAGACAATTATATGTCATAGACTTCAACAAATATTGCTGACACCAAACAATGACAATCATTAAATAACAGGTTTCTGTCTTTGGACAGGCATATACATTGTATATATATATATATAACGTATTTTGGGTTTTACAAACTTGTAAGCGATCAACGTCATGTCACAACTAGTCTACAATACAAAAAAAAAAAAGCAATGCATTTAGCCATGAAGAAGAAAGCACAAAGAAATGGCGGAAAAGTGTAAATAATATTCTATATATTAATTTGCTAAAGGTCTAGCCTCTTGGTAACTTTTAAGCGATGTTTTAAAAAAAAAAAGTGAGTCTGTCATGTACCCATCTTTAGCAGTATCAGTTTTCCATACTAGGCCGCGACGTTTCATGCAGCGTTCGTTTACATCGAAGTTATCTGCGACAGTGACTCCACCTGCCCTTAAAGAATGTAAACCTATGTTTATATCACCACAAACCTCTTCGAGTCTAGCTTAAATACCCTCACTAGCTCTGGTATAACTCAGTTTTTTGTTCTTGTAAACTAGACAACACCGTCTGTCTGATATAAAAAAAAAAAAAAGGTTTACAGAAAATAAATACTGCTCAGAACTGGACTCAATTTTACAAATACAGAAATATTTGGATAATGAATTACAAGGACAACAGCAGACTCAACATTTAAAATGACTAATCTATCAATGCCCTTCAACTTCGTACTTGTTTGGTTTTATAAATATTTTGATATGAGCGTCACTGATGAGTCTTATGAAGACGAAACGCGCATCTGGCGTACTAAATTATAATACTGGTACCTTAGATAACTAATTATTCCTAATCTATACTGATCGGTTTTGCTTTTGTCAATATCAATCTCTACTTAGTTAGTTTTGATATTAACGCCAATGAGGAGAACTAAATTCATTATATCTAAGAAATCCAGCGAAACTAAGAACAAACATATATAAATCCCTTAAAATAGATATATATCATCATTGTCCTTATATTTAGTACAAATTTCAATAACATATGCACAATCAATTTGTTCCTTTTTAACTTTCGGTTTATGTGGTTGACGTTTAGATCACTCCAGTAAATTTGTCACAAATGCATTTCCTGTGGGATCTTAAAGACCTTGTACTATATGTGCTTATTTTATACCGTAAAACTCTGACTGAAGTACTCATTAAGATGGACCTGTGTCTATCAGTTTGGTTAAGTATAAGGCCATATGTATAGGCTTTGCTGGCAAGGATTCCTCCTCTTCCTTCTTTCGATATAAATCCCTTCCACTGTTTAATAGCGTAAACATATAAACATATTTATTGTTAGTATTGTCACTCCTGGACTGAAGTAGATACGACGATATCTTACGTCCTAATTCGTCAAAACCGAAATATTTAACAATACACCTTACAATTTTAGTGAATGTATAACCAGCTTGAGATATATCAAATGGTAAAACATTAAAGACGTAATATTTTGTCACAGTTTTTGACCTAAGCAAAACCTAAGTATGTCTTGTGTGGTTCGAATATTTCTACATGATGGAAGGCCGATCTCTAGTCGTAAGTAAATCAGTGACCCCCCCCCCCCCCCCCCCCCCTTCTTAACAATCTGACTGGCAACGCTAGCTTCTTCATATTTAAATCTTAATTTATGAAGATGTGGATTAATGTGTCTACAATCTAGAACTAATTGTGTGTTTATTGTAGCTACTGTCAACGAATTGATCACTTTAGGTCTACATGAAAATTCTTAATTTTATTTATTAAACATACTCGTTTTCTACGAATTATGAATTCTGATTTCTAAACATTTTCCGGGTCGAATCATCACAGGAATGTTAACTGCACTCTGTTGGTTGACTGAGCTGTATCAAGTAGACTGAGGGACACTGTAAGGAGTTTTACGTGTCTTGAACTTTTTGTCGATCTTCATTTTTCGACGCTTTGTTTTCTGCTCGTATTATGCGTTTTCGTCTTTGGAATCATTTTCTAGACTGTGCGTTTTACACTCGTTAGCTGTTCTCCATCCGTTCTACCTATGATCCGCGAGCTTTAACATTTTTTGTCTTGTCGAGGATTACGAATAGACAAACCTTCACAAATATTCCGCATTGCGCCCCCTGTGCTTTAATTGTTACCCTGTGTTTCTGTTAGCAAACTTCTTGCCTCTTTCATCTTGTTGGCGATTTTTGTGTTGACTTTGAACCGGTCTTTGTTCCCGTTTCTTGTTTATCTGTTTGAATTTTGACAGCTGAGTTTCTGGTAGCTGCCTCTGCATTTCATGAATGGATGTTTAGAAAACATCTAGACGATTAGACATTAGGATTTAATTTTTGATTCTGGCTCATTGCGTATTTAATTTTCTTCTCGATTTGCATGTTTATTTCTGCCGGTTTCGTCATGTTAAATGTTGAACGAACTGTTCTTAAAAAACTTTCGTTTAAGACAACATTTCTCCTATTAATCCGAAACGCGGAAATATAGATTCTTACACTGCAACAAGTGTATTACGATATTTCTCCACTCGAGACAGTTAAATTTTATTATTCAAAGCGTGAGGCTTGCCGAGCCCTTTAAATAATAAAATTTAACTGTCGAGAGTGGAGAAATATCGTAATACACGAGTTATATTTCGGAATCTGTTTCTCTAATGCTTTTTATCGTTCTTTTTCAAAGATTTTCAGGAAATTGTGCTCTTTATATGCGACGTCATCAGGCAAGGTCGCCTTTTTTCATGGCGTCACAATATGAAAATTGAGAAGAAAACAAAACATTTTGACGTCATAATCAAATTTCGACAAATCATTTGCCGAGAACAGATTTTTCACTAGTGAGGAGAAATATTTTTCTCACACCGGTCAGGAAATGTGAAAATAGCACAAAAATTAGAGAAAAATATTTCTCTTCTAAACATTAGACAGTGGTGCAACAATCCAGTATATAAACAAACTGTATACAACAGTTTAAAAGGGTAGGACGCGTGAGATCAGTTATAATTAGAGGAACATTTAATAAAAGACATAAAATAAAGTGGTGCTAATCGAAAAATACTCACAAGTACTGAAATCCAATGTTTTTAAGTCATCAATCACTTTAAATGTCTAGGTTGTTTCAACGGGTATCAGCTTCAGTCTCGACTTTCTTGTGTCCTCTAAAAACATTTTTTTTATTTCAAAATTTATTTCCGATCAGTTTCCAACATACATTGCAGGATCAATGGTATATAGATTTGGTGGCAACTTACTAATTATTTACATTGAAATACAAATCCGCTATCGTGTAATGCATATAAAAATTATCGTCATTGTCCGACAACAATTAATAAGCACAGAAGTTACTAATTTAACATTTTTTCATTTCTAATCAAATCAAATTATAATTTAGTATTGTGCTATATTTTGTGTAAACCATGGTTATTATTGCTTATAGCTTTGTAAAAAGTCGAACCACATTTAAAATTTCATGTGAAGGGTGTAGTTATAGCAATATTGACCCTCTTTCTGTAACGCACTCCATTTAAAAAAATATACTAGGTTGTAGGACACGAAAGTGGACGAATTTTATAAAACAGTTATGCAATAGTGTAGCTTTCCATAGAAGGCCAACACATATAGTATTATCAAACTATAATGTTCATAATTTTCAACCCCATGAGTAGATTGCCTTTAAGTCAGATGTATTTGGGCAAAATCTTTCACAACTTGGGTCATCAGTGTTCTAATTTTTTACCTTATTTAGTCTTAAATAAATTATTTAATCTTAAATTATGCAAATGGATATTGCTTTCTCTTTCTTTTTTTCTTAAGGTTAAAACACCGCAATTGTATGCAAAATTTTACAAGAATCTGTGGCATGACCCAAAATAAAAGCTTTCATTTACTTATTTAGAGAAGAATAAAACTATTAGTAATTTAAACGTACTTTGGTTCCTTGAGAAAAGTTGTCTTATTGGCCATCTTTTTAATTTTGTTACTATGCATTAATATTCATATTTATATCCTTAATAAAGCAGCGACTCTCTCATAGAGATTATATGTTTAACAGCGTATTAAGGTAATGGTCTTTCTAAGATTTGTAATTTCAGACTTAGATTAGTGTATTATAAATAGGATCCATTATAATATTCCGACTTGATTACGTCTGCATTGATATTGGTTTTGATTAAACTAAGGTCAACACTGTTGCACAGCTGTTCCTTGACTGGTCAAGATTAATGTCATGGACGAAAAGTCATGGAATATTTCAAATTTCCCGCTAATACGTACATTTGTACCACACGCAGTCAGCTATGATCATTTAATTCGTCCTTTGAACTGCAATTTTCACTTTAAACAATTCGAAGAAAAGATTAACAATTGAGTGATACTGATCAAATACAATTTAAAATTACTAGTTTAGACAGGTTGTATAATTGCCAATGAGATTACTCTCCCTTTAAGTTCCGATGAAGTGAATATAATAAAATACATGCATCCGTATGGCCCCCAATAATGAAAAAAATCCAATGTGGTATAGCCGATAACTTCGTGAAGAAGTGTTTTATTTTATTTTCTGAACATATGTTCATTTCTTAGGTTATGCAACCTTACCAGAATAAAATTGATAACAAGAAAGCAAACATACGAAAAACGTCCAGAGACCAAATAACATAGAAGTTAGCACAAATTAGCCACCGTACAACACTTAACAATGAGAATATCATATATCATTCCCCGAATTTCAATCACAAACCAATTCAAACGAGAAAACTATTTATTGATTTATATACAAAACATTAACGGATATCAAATATGATATACAGCAACAAAAAACGCCTACGGAATTACAGGTTACTGACTTGGGACAGGCACATTCAGATTTGAAGGCGATCAAATCTCCCCTAACCTGGACTTGTGTTGTTACAGCACATCATATAAACAAACTTTAAAAAAAAACCAGTTGTAAGTACTTTATAGGTCAACTCTTCCAATCGATACAAAACACGAGGAAAAACACACACAAAAGACAAAAAGTACATACAATGTATATGATAACATAAATATGTAGTAGCAGTTACTTGAGCTAGTTTAAAGCCAACATGAAGATTGCTATCCATAAATATGTTTCAACTATTATAAAATAATATAAGAATAACAAAGGACTACGTTACTGAATTCCTATCTGTTTCCGTGATACTTTACCTGAGAAAACAAGATATTTTAACATAGACACATGCATTGATTTTTTTTTTTTGTTCAATATGGTTGAATGTGTTCGATGCATTTAGAAATAGATGCATATAAAGCAATATTATTTTTTTATTGTTTATGCAAGAATCATATAAAATAGCATTGTAAGTTTGTCTGTCCTACAGTCGCATTGTGAGTTTATAACATAGAAAGATTCAGAATGGAACGACTGATCGTGAAATACTTTTATTAACGAAATTGCACAACGTGTAAAACCACTAATCCAGGTCCAGCCGTTATAAATATGATTCATTATAATATTCAGACTTGGTAACGCCTGCATTGATATTGGTTTTGATTACACGATGGTTAACACTGTTGTACAGCTTTTTTCTTGCTGACTGGTCAATGTTATACCTGTATCATGGACAAAAAGTCATACACTAATACAAATTTCCCGCTAATACGTACATTTGTACCACACGCAGTCAGCTATTATCATGTAATTCGTAATTTGGACTGTAATTTTCACATTAAACAATTTGAAGAAAAGTTTAACAATTACGTGATTCTTATCATATACAATTTAAAATTACTAGGTTAGACAGGTGGTATAATTGCCAATGAGATAACTCTCCACTTAAGTTCAAATGAAGTGAATGTAATAAAATACATTGCATCCGTATGGCCCTAAATAATGAGAAAACCCAATGTAGTATAGCCGTTAACTTTGAGAAAAAGAGTTTTATTCTTTTCTGAACATGTGTTCATTTATTAGCTTATGTAACCTTACCAGAATCAAATTGATAACAAGAAAGCAAACATACGGAAAACGATGTGGTATGATTGCCAATATAGCAATTCTCCTCTAGATACCAAATAACATAGAAGTTAGCACAAATTAGCCACCGTACAACAGTTAACAATGAGAATATCATATATTATTCATCGAATCTAAAACTACAAACCAATTCAAAACAAGAGAACTATTTATTGATTTATATACAAAACATTAACGGATATCAAATACGATATACAGCAACAAAAACACCTACGGAATTACAGGTAACTGACGTGGGACAGTCACATTCAGATTTGAAGGCGACCAAATCTCTCCTTACCTGGACTTGTGTTGTTACAGCACATCATATGAACAAACTTTAAAAAAACAACAATTGAAAGTACTTTATAAGTGAACTCTTCCAATCGATACAAAGCACGGGGAAAACACACAAAAGACAAAAAGTACATATTATATGATAATTGAAATATATAGTCGCAGAGACTAAAAGCTAGTTCAAAGCTAAAAACAACCAATTCACAATCATGTATATAAAGATTGCTATCCATATATATATTTTTCAATTATTATAAAATAATATAAGAATAACAAAGGATTACGTTACTGACGACATACCGTTATATATGTTAGCGGCAATAAGTGAAATTAGGCATTAAGCTTAATTCCTAGACCATAAGCTAATGCCTAGGCAGTGAGTCTATTTCCTAAATGATATAAGGCATTAGTCTTGAATCCTAGGATTTAAGATTAATCTTAGGATTTAATCTTGAATCCCAAAATTTGTGCAGGCATTAAGCTTAATCTTAGAGGCATTATTTTTATTATTAGTTGTTAGAGGCTTTGAACTAGCTGTCAGGTAACTGCGAGTACTCTCAGATCTGTTAATTGTGTCTTTTTGTGTCGGGATGTACAAGTACCCGGCCACGTCCACTTGTATTTTTTGTCTATCTGATGAGTTTTTCAACTAATTTTTATAGTTCGTTCTTATGTTGTACTGTTATACCACTGTCCCAGGTTAGGGGGAGGGTTGGGATCCCGCTAACATGTTTAACCCCGCCACATTATTGATGTATGTGCCTGTCCCAAGTCAGGAGCCTGTAATTCAGTGGTTGTCGTTTGTTTATGTGTAACATATTTGTGTTTCGTTCATTTTTTTACAGAAATAAGGCCGTTAGTTTTCTCGTTTGATTTGTTTTACATTGTCCTATCGGGGCCTTTTGTAGCTGACTATGCGGTATTGGCTTTGCTCATTGTTGACGGCCGTACTGTGACCTATAGTTGTTAATGTTTGTGTCATTATGGTCTTTTGTGGATAGTTGCCTCATTGGCAATCATACCACATCTTCCTTTTTATATAATGACTTAAATATAAATGCAAGTAAATAAAAGACATTTATTAATTTAAATAAAAATATATTTGTTACATAATAATGTTGTAAGAACAGGGACCTGTTTATCAAAACTTTCCTAAGACGGACCAATTTAAGTACACCTTCTACCGCTCCACTTTAGTGTCTCGCTACGATGAGTTTTTGAATTCAAAGGTTGTTTAGGACTTTTTGTAAACAAAAAACGCTAGCACATCATAGAAAAACATGTGAGTAATCTATGTTTTAAATTTTGTAACACAAATCTCTGTATATAAGGCTGTGAATTTTTTAATAAAATCTTGGTTTTATGTTAACCAAATTCTCTTTTTCTACTAAATGCAATTAAACTATAAATAATAATGCTTTGCACGAAGTTACCCCTTGGTATATGTACAAAATGGCCCATATTATTATACATTATCTTTGTTGTTTTGATACTATTGCAGTTTGAAAATTTCGTAATTCACAGGGCACAAATGGGGTCATAAACCTTATCATGCGTTTGAATATGAGAAAACGGAAAAAAAATATAATTTTAACCATGCAAAACTACAGTGCCCAGTTTCATCCTAAATATAAAAAAAAGAAGATGTGGTATGATTGCCAATGAGATAACTGTATGGCAAGCCGTTTTGCTATTTATTCGTACAAAATATCATAAACTTTATAAGATATCTTATATAGTTTATAAGATATCTTATATAGTTTATAAGATATCTTATATAGTTTATAAGATATCTTATATAGTTTATAAGATATCTTATATAGTTTATAAGATATCTTATATAGTTTATAAGATATCTTATATAGTTAATGAGATATCTTATATAGTTTATATGATATCTTATACAGTTTATAAGATATCTTATATAGTTTATAAGATATCTTATATAGTTTATAAGATATCTTATATAGTTTATAAGATATCTTATATAGTTTATAAGATATCTCATATAGTTTATAAAAGAGGGACCAAAGATACCAAAGGGACAGTAAAACTCGTAAATCTAAAACAAACTGACACCGCCATGGCTAAAAATGAAAAAGACAAACAGAAAAACAATAGTACACATGACACAACATAGAAAACTAAAGAATAAACAACACGAACCCCACCAAAAACTAGGGGTGATATCAGGTGCTCCGGAAGGGTAAGCAGATCCTGCTCCACATGCGGCACCCGTCGTGTTGCTTATGTGATTACAAATCCGGTAAAAAGTCTTATTCGGTAGGTCAAATTCATGAAAGGGAAATGGATTGTAGTTACGACGTAAGGAACATATCCGATATCATTTGTGAAACGGTAATTCCATAACGGTCAACCAACTCGTGATGGCGTCCGTAAAATTTACGAAGGGATGATTTCAACTTCACCATTTGGAACTCTTGGTTTAATAGCTTCCTTGTGAGAAGTAACCCTCTATCAAGAAAATCATGATAGGAAATGCAAGCACGGGAATATCGTATCAATTGGGAGATATATACCCCGTATGCAGGTGCTGCTGGAATGTTGCTACTTAGAAATGGAAAGTTCACAATTGAAAAGCTGAAATCATCTCTTTTGTCGTAAAGTTTTGTCTTCAACCGACCCTCATTGTCAATTTCTAGATGTAAGTCAAGATATGAGACCGACTTAACTGTATCTGTAGTATCCTTTATCTCCAATTCGATGGGATAGATGCGATCCACATAGTCACCAAATTTTGAATTGTTTAGTGAAAGAACGTCATCTATATAGCGGAAAGTAGAGTTAAAGGATATTGCTAACTTCTTATCTTTCTTCCTAAGAAGTTCCTGATTAGATATCTTATATAATTGCCTTTATAAGATATCTCATATAATATATAAGATATCTCATAAAAATGAAATTTTATGAGATATCTTAAATATTATAGGAGATATCTTATTTAGTTTATAAGATATCTCATAAATTTTATAAGATATCTTATATAGTTTATAAGATATCTTATATAGTTTATAAGATATATCACATAGTTTATAATATATCTTATATAGTTTATAAGATATCTCATATAATTTATCAGATATCTTATATAATTGTCTTTTTAAGATATCTCATATAAACTATATAAGATATCTTATAAACTACATGATATATCTTATAAACTATAAAAGATATCTTATTACCTTTATAAGATATCTTATATAATATTGTAATAAGATATCTTATATACCTTATCAGATATCTTATAACCTTTAGAAATTTATAAGATATCTTATAAAGTATATGAGATATCTTATATAACATTAAAGATAACTTATATAATATATGAGATATCTTATAAAAATGTTATTACATAAGATATCTTATATATTAAATGGGATATATTATATATTATATAAGGTATCTTGAAATTCGAATAAATAGTAAAACGGCTTGCCATATAACTGTCCACAAGGTACCGGAAATAAAATCATTAATAAAATGTGTTATTTATATTAAAACGCATCAAATAATAATTAAAAAATATGAAAACTAGATAGAAAGATGTGCTAAAATAATTTTTTATCACAAGTGGAACTGTTAAAAAAGAAAATGTTCTTATCCAATAGAAAAAAATGGAATATGGTGTGAGCAAAAATTATTTTGCCTAATTTTGACCAGTTCAAAACAGCTCGGCTAGTGAAGTGTTCCAATTTTCAAATTAATATTCTAATTATTCTATAGAATCTCCCCCTTTTTTTATTATGATAAAAACACAAGAACACATGAGTTAATTCTGTTTTTTAACTGCTAAAATTTCTAAATAACCCTACTAAATTTAAAGATCTGTCAAATGAATGTATATTTAAACATGTAGTATTAAAAATATAATTTAGAAACGACTTTATATCAAAAGCCGGGTGTTACCTTATATATATATATATGAAATGACTGAACAAATAGTCAACGATTAACCTTACAAGGCGATGGGTCATGTAATATGATTCAGTACACTACAAAACATAATATATATAAAAGTCAAAAAGGGTACAATATCGCCATAAAAAAAACTATAAAATGAACAATATTAGATATTTCTGATAACAGATATCATTCTTCGATAATAGCACGATGTCAAATGAATAATGTCAATATATTCAAATTGAGACACTATGAAATCTTGAAAATTTATACAATTTAAGCGAACATCACAGACACTGGTACAATTTTAAAATTTCCAAACACTGCGCAAAGACTACAAAGATATGACAAAATACAAATAGTTATTTGCGCTGTGAACTGACACAACTCTAAATTTCCAGAGATGGTGGCAGTTGAGATGTTACAACAACTGCCTGGATAACAATCCCCAAATTAAAAAAAAGCCATAACCGATCCAAGTTGGTGTAATATTTCAAATTTGTAAGCCTCCCAAACCAATAGCAGTTTAATAATGCTTAGAACGTACTTGAACATCCATCCAAATTAAATGGAGCCCTGAAATTTTAACGGGTATGATTTTTTTTAAATCTTCTAACTGTTAATCCAGAACGGAAGCCGGGGTTTCTGGAGAAAAGTGATAGTAGGAAAAAAAGTGATGACAAGAACATGAGTGAATTATTCTATGTTTTTTTCATTTATGCACACTGGAGAAACTGTCCTTAACTTTCCTATCCAAAATCTCTCCCGAGAGACTCTGTCAGCCTTCGACCAACCCTTTTCGTGGTCTATGATCGTGGTGGTAAGGTTTTTGAGATCAGCTTAGGCACGCCCAGGTGATCTCAAATGACGACTTACGGGTAGGTCGAGCTTACAAGTGTACTCACTTCGATGACCATTCATGCGTTTGTTAAATGGCTGCTCTGTCTCACATACATACTGCATGGCTCATATATATATATATATAAAGAAGTCTGTTTTAACTTTTTAACTTTTTTGGATTCGAGCGTCACTGATGAGTCTTTTGTGGACGAAACGCGCGTCTGGCGTATATACGAAATTTATTCCTGGTATCTATGATGAGTGTATTTAATATTTTGCTATTCTAAAGCAAAATTACAGATCTAACATTGTTGGGTTGATGTTTAGACGAGTTGCATATACAGCATGTACAAAGCCATGTATTTCCTTCACTAATGGTGATCCGATGGGTAAATCTGTTGTAGATTTGTCACTCATTCAGACGCACTTATATATATAATTATTTCTGTGACTGTATTTTACATTAATTTGTAGGATACTTTACTATAGATATTTCAGCTGATCTGTAACTATTCAATCATCATGCCTTATATATCATGTACTGTATTACGACGCTAGATTAAAACTGACGAGGAAAGGTAACACCTGGCCACCGTCCGAAAGCTTTAATTTTTAAGCCCAGGTGGTCGAGTGGTCTAGCGCGCCGGACACAGTGCATGCTATTTGGTGTCACGGTATCTCAGTAGCATAAGTTCGAATCCCGGCGAAGGAGGAACAAAAAATTTGCGAACACATTGATGGGTTGATGTTTAGACGAGTTGTATATATATATATATAGGTCAGGTGGTCGTGTGGTCTAGCGGGACGGCTACAGTGCAGGCGATTTGGTGTCACGATATCACAGTAGCATGGGTTCGAATCCCGGCGAGGGAAGAACCAAAAATTTGCGAAAGCAAATTTACAGATCTAACATTGTTGGGTTGATGTTTAGACGAGTTGTATATACATTATGTACACAGCCATGTATCACCATCATTGATGGCGATCCGATGGATACATCTGTTGTAGGGTTGTCACTGACTCAGACGTACTTATGAATATAATTATTTTCTGTGACTGTATCTTACATTAATTTGTAGGATCCTTTACTATAGATAATTTATCTGATCTGTAACAATAACATCTTCATGCCTTATATATCATGTACTGTAGTACGCCGCTAGATTAAAACTGACGTGGAAAGGTAACACATGCCCACCAAAAGCTCTTTTTTTGAGAGCCCAGGTGGTCGTGTGGTCTAGCGGGACGGCTACAGTGCAGGCGATTTGGTGTCACGATATCACAGTAGCATGGGTTCGAATCCCGCGAGGGAAGAACCAAAAATTTGCGAAAGCAAATTTACAGATCTAACATTGTTGGGTTGATGTTTAGACGAGTTGTATATACATTATGTACACAGCCATGTATCACCATCATTGATGGCGATCCGATGGATACATCTGTTGTAGGGTTGTCACTGACTCAGACGTACTTATGAATATAATTATTTTCTGTGACTGTATCTTACATTAATTTGTAGGATCCTTTACTATAGATAATTTAGCTGATCTGTAACAATAACATCTTCATGCCTTATATATCATGTACTGTAGTACGCCGCTAGATTAAAACTGACGTGGAAAGGTAACACATGCCCACCAAAAGCTCTTTTTTTGAGAGCCCAGGTGGTCGTGTGGTCTAGCGGGACGGCTACAGTGCAGGCGATTTGGTGTCACGATATCACAGTAGCATGGGTTCGAATCCCGGCGAGGGAAGAACCAAAAATTTGCGAAAGCAAATTTACAGATCTAACATTGTTGGGTTGATGTTTAGACGAGTTGTATATACATTATGTACACAGCCATGTATCACCATCATTGATGGCGATCCGATGGATACATCTGTTGTAGGGTTTTCACTGACTCAGACGTACTTATGAATATAATTATTTTCTGTGACTGTATCTTACATTAATTTGTAGGATCCTTTACTATAGATAATTTAGCTGATCTGTAACAATAACATCTTCATGCTTTATATATCATGTACTGTAGTACGCCGCTAGATTAAAACTGACGTGGAAAGGTAACACATGCCCACCAAAAGCTATTTTTTTGAGAGCCCAGGTGGTCGTGTGGTCTAGCGGGACGGCTACAGTGCAGGCGATTTGGTGTCACGATATCACAGTAGCATGGGTTCGAATCCCGCGAGGGAAGAACCAAAAATTTGCGAAAGCAAATTTACAGATCTAACATTGTTGGGTTGATGTTTAGACGAGTTGTATATACATTATGTACACAGCCATGTATCACCATCATTGATGGCGATCCGATGGATACATCTGTTGTAGGGTTGTCACTGACTCAGACGTACTTATGAATATAATTATTTTCTGTGACTGTATCTTACATTAATTTGTAGGATCCTTTACTATAGATAATTTAGCTGATCTGTAACAATAACATCTTCATGCCTTATATATCATGTACTGTAGTACGCCGCTAGATTAAAACTGACGTGGAAAGGTAACACATGCCCACCAAAAGCTCTTTTTTTGAGAGCCCAGGTGGTCGTGTGGTCTAGCGGGACGGCTACAGTGCAGGCGATTTGGTGTCACGATATCACAGTAGCATGGGTTCGAATCCCGGCGAGGGAAGAACCAAAAATTTGCGAAAGCAAATTTACAGATCTAACATTGTTGGGTTGATGTTTAGACGAGTTGTATATACATTATGTACACAGCCATGTATCACCATCATTGATGGCGATCCGATGGATACATCTGTTGTAGGGTTTTCACTGACTCAGACGTACTTATGAATATAATTATTTTCTGTGACTGTATCTTACATTAATTTGTAGGATCCTTTACTATAGATAATTTAGCTGATCTGTAACAATAACATCTTCATGCTTTATATATCATGTACTGTAGTACGCCGCTAGATTAAAACTGACGTGGAAAGGTAACACATGCCCACCAAAAGCTATTTTTTTGAGAGCCCAGGTGGTCGTGTGGTCTAGCGGGACGGCTACAGTGCAGGCGATTTGGTGTCACGATATCACAGTAGCATGGGTTCGAATCCCGGCGAGGGAAGAACCAAAAATTTGCGAAAGCAAATTTACAGATCTAACATTGTTGGGTTGATGTTTAGACGAGTTGTATATATATATATATATATATACATAAGTACGTCTGAGTCAGTGACAACCCTACAACAGATTTATCCATCGGATCGCCATCAATGATGGTGATACATGGCTGTGTACATAATGTATATACAACTCGTCTAAACATCAACCCAACAATGTTAGATCTGTTAGATTAGACCACACGAGCCCAGGTGGTCGTGTGGTCTAGCGGGACGGCTGCAGTGCAGGCGATTTGGTGTCACGATATCACAGTAGCATGGGTTCGAATCCCGGCGAGGGAAGAACCAAAAATTTGCGAAAGCAAATTTACAGATCTAACATTGTTGGGTTGATGTTTAGACGAGTTGTATATATATATATATACATACTAACACACAGTCACTCCAATCTTATTATTAGTATAAAGTATATATATATAAACAAGTCTAAACTGAAAACTACGGTCAAACCGATATTTATATATACCTGATATTGTCAGTTTTCTAAGATATTTTAAGTTATTGTTATAGTTGCCTTTTGATCAACATGATACATGGCTTCGTTTGATTGATGTTTAAAATTATGATCAAATACTATAGATTGAAGCCATTGATGGTAGATTTTTGTCAATATGTTTTACAACGAGCATGGTTCTGTGACATTATACCACTTTAAATTGAAATTCTAAACAAATTATCATCCATTTTGTCTTAATGTAGTGTCAATAACTTCAGTTATTTCAAATGTATTTGAGGAACAAAATCCGTCAAATAAAAATTGAGAATGTCATGTTGCTTAAAATCAAAGACTTGATAACATAATCAACAAAAACGGAGACTTTGAGGTGACAATGGTATAAATTTATAGCTAACCATTTCCTTGATACAGATATAAAACGAAATGTATAAGGTTTTGCTTGGAGTCTAGAACGTCGAATCTTGGACGCGGAAACCTTATAGTTATCTGTAGTAGCTCTTTGTTTAGTGTTTGTTTCTTGATCTATGATGTGTTTTTATGAGAGGTACGAATGAACTACGTTTTACGATCTCATTTCAAACCTTTCCGGATACTACTAAGTTAACTACGACATGAGTACTATGTCAGCACAAAACGATTTCTGTGATTTTGTTTTACTTTTGAAAACAGAAGGTGTTTATGCTTTAATGAGAATAAACCTAACTGCATTTTGTGCTCCTTAAATGTTACAAACAGTTTCCAACAAAATACCAGTGACTATGCAATATACATGTATCAAGCTCCAAGCCATATTTTCTTGTAAAAGTCTAAACTGCACTAAGTTTTAAAACAAAAGTGTTTTCTACATGCTTTCAACGAACAGCCAGCAATACCTTAATTATGAGTTGATATAAAAACGTATGGCATATTACAGATCTTTAACAAGGCTCCTGACGTCCTGTTAGACACGACTATCAGACAGGGTAGAACATCCTGTTATTTTTATATTAAACTTGTCCCCTTTAATAACGGTCATTGGCCTAACATGAGTAATATTTTTTTTTTAAATGAGAAAGAGTAAACAAATACTTGACTAAAATTGAAGTATTTAAGATATCGAAATCACAATTAAAAACATAACAGACTGCCTACAGGTACGAAACTGAATATTCATAATCTGCTAGTATCAAACCATGTCTTCTTTGACTCTTTTTTAAAATTTAGTCTTGATATCGTGTTAGTACATTCAATTGATAAATTCCCTTCGATGTCATGTTTATCAAGATGCATGAATTTGAATGATAGAACCACCAGATTTTTATCAATATTTACAGGCTAAAAAGTAGAGTTGTTGATGCCTTTTTGTCATATTTTTTCCATTATTCATTTTGGATTGTTGAAAGTATTTCGATCCTGCCTAGACAATACTTTTACTTCTGGTTTTTGTAATTCCAAGGTATTCTTTACCAATATGTGAACAATGGTTAAATCTTAGCCTCGATTTTTTACAGTTTCATAACCTATTAGTGTTGCTTTAATTTCACAATTGCAATTTATAGATTTAGTGTTGAAAACTATAACTGACTGCCAGTATGCTTTGTATAAGTTTGACATAAATCAATTTTTAATTTCTTAAAATCATTTGTTAGCAGTTGTAATCAAATATTCCGTTTCTATTGTATGTTGGTGGGTTTTTTTTTTTTTGTAGCAGTTCAGAGATTATTTTGATTTGTTGTTTTCCATTTATAGTTGATGTGTTTCCCTCGGATTTGTGTATGACCCGGATTTGTTTCAGTTTAAACAATTTATGACTATTGAACAGCGATATATTTCTGTTGCCTTTATAGAAAATATGAGGAAATTGGTAAAATCCTTTTCTAGATTAAGAATTGAGATTTCTGATCGTATCGACCGTCTATATAAAGGAAATGATTATGAATCGAAAATTTACGTTTAATCACACTCGATTCGGAAATTATATATTTTTTTACGATCTCATGAAATGGAAGATGATTTAAAAACTGAGCTTATAAAGAATTATGATTTCGTTTGTTTTTGGAGATCTATAATTGTTATCAAAGGTACCAGGATTATAATTTAGTACGCCAGACGCGCGTTTCGTCTACATAAGACTCATCAGTGACGCTCATATCAAAATAGTAATAAATAGTGTTGTCAAATCGTTCACTTTTGCCTAACCGGTTACTCGGATGATCGTTCGACCGATTAACCGGTTAACCGGTAGTTTGTGTTGGTGCTGGAAAGCCTTATCAATAGTACCCTACACATGTGGTATGAGTGTCAATTTGACAACCTTTCATCCAAGTCATAAATTTACGCTTTTATAATTGAATTTTGTCGTCTTTGTTACAAGGCTCGTGTGTGAGGATTCCTGTCGAAGTTTGACTCTTAATAATCAACTACACCGATCAACTATAGCGTTTGTACCAACTTCAGATTGAAAATAGAAAAACCTTCTTGATCTCGTAGAATTGAATATGTCTGAAACTGATTATTATTTTCTTTTCACTTGTTGACTCCGAAAATAATGTGGAGTGTTTCAATTAAAATGATTAATTATAAAAAAGAAGATGATTGCCAATGAGACAATTCACCACAAAGAGATTAAAATGACACAGAAAATCACAACTATAGGTCACCGTTTCTTTACTTTGTTTGCATGTTACTCGTACTATCACGTATACATTGAGTACATTCACATTGGTTTGCATTATACAATTTTTTAGTTAGCATTTCGTTTAAAGTAAGACTATTAAGCCTTACGAGACGGAGGTTGTACATTTAGGTGTAGATTTACACACTATTAGATCAGAAACGAAGTATTATGAAGTAAATTGTAAAATTTAATCGCATTACTGATTTAGAGTTACTGTTAAAAAAAACAAATATACTAATTATGTTTCTTTAAGATCCTGCCCCGAGCTGAGAGACAAGTTCTTAGACTAATTAATTAATTAATTTTATGCGTTTTGGATTAACAGTAGCAATCAATGTACTGGACAATTGATCTGTCAAATTAATTACCAAGACGACAATTTTTAAATAAAACCTAACTATTTAATGATTTCAATACAATTTTATATAAAATTTGTCAAAATTGAAAAAAGTCCGGTTAACCGGTTTACGATTTTGGAATTCGGTATTCGGTCGTTCGACCGATTAACCGGTTAACCGGTTAACCGTTGACAACACTAGTAATAAACCAAACAAATACAAAGTTGAAGAGCATTGAGGATCCAAAATTCCAAAAAGTTGTGCCAAATACGGCTAAGGTAATCTATGCCTGGGATAAGAAAATCCTTAGTTTTTCGAAAAATTCAAAAACATCTTAAAGATCGACTACAGGAGTAGTGTTATCGAGAATTTTGAGGAATACGTATACTGATTGGTCCTCGGCAGAACTCATTCGAAGTCATGGTAAACAACACCAAAAGATGAGTGTTTTGTATCACTACAAACTGCTCAGAGTCTGAATTGACCAGTTTTTGTGCTCGACCAGTAAAATCGAGCACACATTTTACTCGACTAGTCTCGACATAGTCTCGACTGTACTTAACTGTACTTAACTGTACTTAAGTGTACTCGACTAGGTCTTAACGTAATTAGTCTGATTCAGTACTTGATGATCTTGGTTATAGACTGAAATGGTCTTGACCAAGCTCGACAAGGCTCGACCTGTTTCGACTTGTCTCAACTAGTCTCGACTCAGTATCAACCACTCCCGACCTGTCTCAACTAGTCTTGACCTTCAAATTTAGTTTTGACTAGTGTAAATCAGTCACTATATTAAATATTGATCAAAATTCAAGCTTATTTGGTAGTTTGATTTGTTGCTATGAAATGAAAGAATTTTACATTAGGAAAAAAATAAAAATGAGTATATAAATTCAGATAAACATCTTTAATTTTTTTAATAACTTTTTCAAATCAACTTGGATTTTCATCAAACTATGCAGCTATCTTAAATATATATTAAGCTTACTGAATTCTAGGTCATTTTGATTTTTTGTTGCATTGCTGTAACATTTAAGAATTAAACTAATCTTGGTAAAAAAAATTAGGATTTGCAATTCGGAAAAAATAGAGATAGTACACTTTATTTTTTTTAATAGCTTTTACAAATCAAATTATTCCGCAAATCATATAATGTCTTAATGAACTGTTACACAAGAAGTCACTGGAAAGTATCATATATTATTTAAGTTCTCTTGTGAATATGGTGTATTGCAGTCATGTTACGATATTTTAGATCTAGAGTTTTTCAAAAACACAGTAGACATATCGAAATGACCAATTGCAAAGATCTCGGTATCACTGTACACAGCTACAAAAAGGCTGGCGTTTCATTCGCAAACAAAAGGTGTAAATGAAAAGGATCATCCACAACCAAACTTGCAAATGTACAACGGCTATGATACCGTATGGAAGTAAATGTCACCCGAAGACTACATGCAAATATGAATTAGCGATAAAAACTAACTATGGCAATATTTATATTTAACGCAGTATTTAAATTTTAGATTAATATATTGTCATGACACCATCATATTTTTTAGATAAAGTTTTTGTATTATTGAAACTTTAATAATGTAATTTAAAAAAACAAATCTTTTTGGTTCAAATACTCATATGGTCCGGCCCATTATAAACAAACGAGTATTATACTCATATGTTCCGACCATAAGCGTACGGTCGGACCATATGCGTACGGTCGGACCATATGAGTATACGCATATGGTCATGACCATACGCGTATGGTCCAAATACTCATATGGTCCGGAACAACTATATCAATGATATCACAGACGTGCTCAATACTAGACTGATAGTGATAATACTCCGAGAGATGGAAAATGTTAATGCAGTAGCATTGACCCATTGGTTCTTAATAAAGTAGAAAGACTAAAATCGGCAATATATCAGTTTTACAGAAGTTTACGGTCACTTTCGTGAATTTAATTGACCAATTTGTGAATATATACTTTAATGTGATATAATCTGTTATTTTAAAGTTGACACATGTCCCTAACGGGAAATTTTATTTAGAATGGTGGATGCCAGTACCCTGACAACGGTATCGTTTCCTTTTGGAGTTATTTCGATTTATCTTCTGAATCGAAACTTAATATAATATTTGATGATGTATGTCCTTGATTGTGGTTCAAAAGCGAAACGTAATTTTTTATTACGCTATATGGTCAAAACACTTTTGTGTGTGGTAAGCGCTTTTTGGATTTAAATAATGAGATGTGGTATGATTGAGAATATCCCTACTTTCCATACAGACCAAAAGACAAATATGTAAAAAAAAAAAAAGGAATCCTATAGCTAGAATAATATTACAAAAAGAAACGAAAAACATTATAAACAGACAGCATCCAACCATTACTACATTAACGAGTGTACCGTTACCAGTAATTATTGAATGCTTAAAGATTTGAGAAGTAAAACAATTATTTTAGAATTGGTTATTCCATGACACACCAAGTTTGAGTCCAAGTTGTTCTAGACTTTATTATGAAAACATTAACGATTTAAAATACCTTGTTTAAAACGCCAAACAAATATTACAATGATTATAATATACTATACATAGAGCCCGGACACAATGTTTGCATATGTAAAATTAACAGTATTTTATATCCAGTCGTCTAAGTGTAGGGTAAGAATTTCGGGTATATTTGCTAAAAATTTGGGAGGTCAATTCCAACCATAGACACTGCATTCACTTCTAAATAGGTCTTGTCTTTTTCAATTTACTAGTCATTAGTTTTGGTTTGACATTTCCTCCAAAATATTACAGAACAGAGGGAAACATGAAGAACAAAGAAACTCAAGCTAGGGTGATCCTGCCTAGATCACTGATGGTAAATCAAATGAACTGAAATATAAATGAAGATACAGGGACTTCCAATGACCTATACAAGTGTGCTCAAATTTTCTCTCGATATTATTCATATTTGCACTAAGATACTAGGAGTGAATAAATGAAATAACAATAATGCCTGCATTAATGGAGGTGACGCCATCATTTTTAAAAATTGATATGCGGGTTAGTATTTTATGCTTCACAGTTGTCGACTGTAGTCTGGTAATTCCAAACCATTCGTACCATGACCTCAAAAGTATTAGGATTCTTGTACCACAAGTATATCAGTGATTTTTTCAAAGAGTCATAAACATTTATTTAAATGTAACATTGTATTATTGTATGACCACATGACATAACAAATTAACATCTAATTAGAGAGAAAGAACAAAACACGTAATTAATAAGTAATATCAATGTCCGTTCCCTTTATGCATAAAAATACACATGCAAACATATATCTATTATGCTTTAATGGAATTCAAAAGACTCACCAGTGACGCTCGACGCAAAAAAAATAATAACAAGAATGTGTCCATAGTACACGGATGCCCCACTCGCACTATCATTTTCTGTGTTCAGTGGACCGCGAAAATTGGGGTCAGAACTTTAATTTGGAATCGAAATTAGAAAAATCATGTCATAGGGAACATGTGTACTAAGTTTCAAGTTAATGTAACTTTAACTTCATCAAAAACTACCTTGACTAAAAACTTTAACCTGAACTTCGCACTATCATTTTCTATGTTCACTGGACCATGTAATTGGGGTCAAAACTATAATTTGGCATTAAAATTAGAAAGATCATATCATGGGGAACATGTGTACTAAGTTTCAAATTGATTGGACTTCAACTTCATCAAAAACTACCTCGACCAAAAACTTTAACCTGAAGCGGGACGAACGGACGTACAGACGGACGCACAGACGAACGAACGAACGGAGGCACAGACCAGAAAACATAATGGCCCTCTACTATCGTAGGTGGGGCATAAAAAGGTCGAATAAAGTACAAAGTTGTAGAGCATTGAGGACCTAAAATTTTTAAAAGTTTTACCAAATACAGCTATGGTAATCTATTCATAAGGGAGACAAGCCTTAATTTAAAAAAAATCAATTCGTAAATAGTTAATTTATGATTATGACCATATCAATGATAATTCATGTCCACAGACATGACAACTGGGCTGGTAATACGATCGAGGAATAAAACCCAACCAGCAGTGATATCGACCAAAATAACATAAAAATACTCATTTTATGAAATTTGATAAAACCTTAATTTCAATCACAATCACAATTTGGCTAAGGATTTGTAGGGCACTGGTGTTTTGACAAATTTGAGGCGTTAACAAATTAGTATTTTTGTTTATAACAAATACAAATACTAATCGTTAAATAGTGTGCTAGTGACCTAATACGGTATAAATGTCGTCAGTAAATTCCACATGGGATCGGAGCGAAGCTCGATCCCTATATGGAATATACTGAACCCTTATATACCGTATTACGTCACTAGCACACTATGTAACGAATTTATCGTACCGACTATCTTAACGCGTGAAATTAAGACTAGTGGTTCTCAAAATTAGCAAGTCTTCAATACTGTTAGCAGGATCAACAATTATATTTGAAACTTTTTGGTAAAATATGGCCCTTTTAGTTGAGTATTTTTCACAATGTAAAAGAAAATGTTTCATTTTCAATTTGACCAGAATTACAAACAGATTAGTATCTCTCTTTTATGGGAATATTCAGATGTCTCCCTCTTTCAATCATCAGTATATGAGCGCTTATACGGATCTTACATAGTGCAGCTCTGTCAATTCTGTTTTTCAATATATTAAAAGAGGGACAAAAGATACCAAAGGGACAGTCAAACTCGTAGATCTAAAACAAACTGACAACGCCATGGCTAAAAATGAAAAAAACAAACAGAAAAACAATAGTACACATGACACAACATAGAAAACTAAAGAATAAACAACACGAACCCCACCAAAAACTAGGGGTGATCTTATTATTAACATAGGGTGGTCTTCTGTCCATTATGTAGACACTCTTGAAAAACTTTTTTTATTCAAATATATTTGCATTTTGAACTTGCAAACCTTGTTCATTAATTCTTTGTTAAATAGAATTTAGAATACCCTTAACATAATTAAAGTTATTGATGATATAATACATTCAAAGTCCATTCAAAAGACTCTTGACCTTTATGACCCAAGGGTTTGAATCTACAGATTTAGTTAATACATCATATGCCAAAGAATTTTCAGAAGAAACTATATGGTTCAGGTAGTTGAATATTGAATATTATATTTTATTTTTCAAAAGAATTCTGTTAGGTCGGCTCGACATCCATCATTAGATGCTTTACAGTGAACCCCTAACATATCTTTGATTTTAACATGAAGTTTTTCAAAGGGATCAAAGTCTTAAAAATGTGAGTCCACCCCCCAAATTCCATTACAATATGAAAGAATAGGAGTAACTAAACAATCAGACAATTTTCCAAGAAGTCTCCATGAGTTGTTGAGACCTATAGTTTTCACAGCAAGGCAAAAATTGCCATTATACTTTAACACATGTACAATACCCAAGTAACAAAAATTTGTAACCGTTTTAAGATATGCATAATCATAGGTAAAATGGTTTAACAATGTCTTGCCATTAGAATAATTTTTGAATTATCAGTATTAACTTGTAGTTTCCATGATGAACAATATTCATTTAAAATATCAAGAGATTTTTGTATAAGAAATATATGCGCGTAAGTAAAATTGGTCTTAGACCGTTTAAAATCTGGTTCTTTAAACCTTCAAAATTGACTGTTTAAAGACTCATCACATTGACCTCGTTAAAAAGATAAAATAAAGTATAAAGAGCACTTTGGACCCTAAATTCCAAACGACTGGTCAAATAAAGATAATTCATTCTTGAAATAAAAAATCCTTTGTATTTGTTAATGTCATTTTTTTTCTAGCTATTTATGAATGTCTATTAGAGACCTACCATAAACATTTAGGTTAATGAAATGTACTGTAAAAAACTGGGATACATTTACTTAATTAGATAACCGAAATTGCGAACGGCTTGTCAAATAAAGATAATACATTTCTGTAATAGAAAATCCTTTGTTTTTATTATTGTCAAATTTCTTTTTTCTTAATTATTTTATAAATGTCTTTTAAAGACCTACCATAAACATTTGGATTCATGTAATGTACAGTTAAATCTGGAATATATTTTCTCAATTAGATAACCATAATAAATTTCGCATTTGTCTTATTTAGTTTTTCTATTAAATTCCCGATTTACGTAAGTTCACTTCCCAATAGGCCATGGTATATTTGTTGCTTTTTCAACTGACTAAACGGATAAGGCGAAATTGGAAATTGTTGATTTACAAATGGTTTCTGGTTAATACAACATAAAAGATGCTAGCAGCATGAACTCAGTTACTTCTGTTTCGGATACTGAATATTAGTTGTAATTACTGCAGTATACTTCCACTGTATTTCATTTAATGTTTAACATATAAATACTCCTAATAACTCAAAACTATTAGACCAGGCGTATTAGGATTGTTTCACAGACAACTGTAAACATTATAAGAGTATGCATTTTTTACCTAAATGTCTTCCAAGAGTATATTACCTGGTATGCAAGACAGAAACAGACTAACAAAAGAATCAAGTCATGTCTATCAGTTTCATTAAATGCTACATGAAGAGTAGAATCAACTTACCCTTCCGGATCCGCTAACACCATCTCTGGTTTTTTTTATTTGTGTTGAGGGTTGGGAAGGAGGAACACAGTCTTTGGTTTACTGTGATTTTATTTTTGTGTGTACTCCTTTTTTATATTTGATCATGTTCTGCTCTTTTTTATCTTTCGTCTCTTGCAATCATTGTTATTACGTAAAATTTTATTTATTAAATGCCAAGATACGACAACTGAGCTACAATTAACATATCGGCATATGTATTTAAAGAGAAGATATGTGCACAATAACAATATCTTGAAAAGTTCTCATTAAAATGTTATCACCCAAATGATAAAAATCAAACATTTATCTTGAATGTTGCACGTTTCTGTTAAGGAACTTCAAAGGCATTGTATATTAACTCATATTGTATATCATATTGTATATCTATCTGATTATAGGTGCTCCGAAAAGGTAACTAGATCCTGCTCTACATGTATAACCCTTCGTGTTGTTCATGCAAGATCAAACCAGGCTATTAGTCTTATTCAGTACGTCACATTCGAGAACAGGGGTGGGATGTAAGGTGCGACATTTGGAACATATCTGTTATAATCTGTGAAACGGATAGTTCATAACGGTCAACCAACTATGGTGGCCGTAAAAGTTACGAGGAAACTGGGATCAACCCGTTGAGTAAAAGCCATAACCGTTATCTTCAACATACACATACACGTACAAATACAGATACCTTTTTCTAAACTCTGGTAGATAGAGCAAATGCTAAAGGATATAATAATTTATAAATCCCGTTTCTATAATTCACTAAATGTTTCGCATAGACTACAAACAACAGTTTAGACAGTTCATCATGTAAACAAATTACAATGTAAAGGTCAATAAAGATGAAAAACAAAGATATTAGAATTATAATACACAGATTACTTCATTTATAGTCCCAAGTCGTTTTTAAATCAATAAATAAAAACATCAATTTAGATATATTCTGTTAATTTTAGTTAAATTGGTGCAGTGGAGAACACATTTCAAAAAATGTTCATAATAACCAAATTTAGATTGCTGAAAAAGCGAGCCTCACTGTACTCTGAAAATAATGAAACTGTAGTATGATTATCAATGAGACAAACTATTCACCATATGGGCAAATGACAAGAATGTCATCAATCACAAATCCTGTGCGTCATCACGAGTCAAACCAATACTTTAGTGCATGCTATAAATGTCCCTGCAAAACCAATATGACCCTGGGATAACAAATTAAATTCAACAATGTAAGAAAATGAAACACAAATCAATAGAGAGAGAAAAAATCATGGGTTCAACATACTTGTAAATAGTTATTAAAGTTACCAGGCTTATTTTATATATATTTTGGAGTTTAGCGTGACGTCCATTATCACTGAACTAGTGTATATTTTTGTTTATGGGCTAGCTGAAGCACTTCTCTGGGTGCGGGATTATCTCGCTACAGTGAAGACCTATTGGTAGCCTTCGGCTGTTGTCTGCTATTTTGTCGGGTGTTTGTCTCTTTGACACATTGCCCGTTTCCATTCTCAATTTAATTATATTTTGGTACGCCAAACGCACGTTTCGTCAATGTAAAACACATCAGAGAAGCTCAAATAAAAATAGTTAGAAAGTCAAACAAGTATAAAGTTGAAGAGCATTGAGGATTTCAGAACGTGGTGCAAAATACGACTAAGGTAATATATACCTGGGATTAGAAAATCCTTAATATTACGAATAATTCACACTAGTGCAAATATTTAAAAAAAAATGACCATATAATTGATTTTAATGTCAACACCTAAGTGCTGACTACTAGGCTGGCGATACCCTCAAATACGAAACGCCCATCAACAGTTACATCGACCAAGTGGTGTAAATGTTTATCAAAGGTACCAGGTTGATAGTTTTATTCGCGGGCGCTTATTTCGTTTACAGAAGACTCATCAATGACTCTCAAACCAAAATAGTTATAACGCCAAACAATAATAAAGTTGAAGAGCATTGAGAACCCGAACAAGTTTAAAGTTGAAGAGCATTGAGAACCCGAACAAGTCTAAAGTTGAAGAGCATTGAGAACCCGAACAAGTTTAAAGTTGAAGAGCATTGAGAACCCGAACAAGTTTAAAGTTGAAGAGCATTGAGAATCAAAATTTCAAAAAGTTGTGCAAAATACAGTCATGCAATTTATGCCTGGGATAAGAAAATCATTCGCATTTCGAATAATTCATATTTTTCAAATAGTTAATTTATATAAATGACCATATGATTCATTTGCATGTCAACACCGAAGTGCTGCCTATCAAGGTGATGATGGGAACGTATAGACCCGGCAGTGTAAATAATTATCAAAAGTAACAGGCTTATCATTTGATACACCATACTTGCGTTTTGTCATCATAAGACTCATCAGTGATGCTCAGATCAAAATAGTTAGAAAGCCAACAAAGTTTAACGTTGGTGAGCATTGAAGATTCACAATCCCAAAACGTTGTGCCAAAAACGGCTATGGGAATCTATGCTTGGGATAAGTAAATCCTTAGTATTTTGAATAATTTATACTTTTTCAAACAGTACTCATACATCATAAACGAAACATTAAACGTTGATTTGATTTTTTTCGAGACAATCATCAGTTTTTTTTTCGACAGTTGTACTCCAATAGATTTTATATTCATTGCAATCAATCATTGTTGTATCACAGAACAATCAAATATATACTTCTTATCAATATTTTGTTTGATTTAGTATTTCTAAAGTTGACAAACGTGGATTTTGCCTTTTTCTACAGGAGGATCTGTAAATATATTTACACAACTCTTAAATCTATTTAATTGAAATGTATAAAAATACATCGGAAGAGCAGTTTTGCCATCATATTTGATTTCAGCTTCAACTGATGTTCTTACTAAAAGTAAAAAGTAAAATAACAAAAATACCAATCTCCGAGGAAAATGTTAAACGGAAGTCCCTTAGCAAAGGCAAAATCACAAATACATAAAACGAATGGATAACAACTGTCATATTTCTGACCTTACTTGGTACTGACATTTTCTTATGTAGAAACTGTTTGATTTAGCCTGGTATTATAACAAGCTATGAGTTACATGTTTGTTATGCGTTCAATTTTTTTTATATATAAATAAGGCCGTTAGTTTTCTCGTTTGAATTGTTATACATTCTCATATCGGGCCTTTTATAGCTGACTATGATGTATGGGCTTTGTTCATTGTTGAAGGCCGTACGGTGACCTATAGTTGTTAATGTATTGTCATTTTGGTCTCTTGTGGACAGTTGTCTTATTGGCATCATACCACATCTTCTGTTTTATAAATTTCTTACTTGTACATGTATGCCAGTCGAATGCAATCCCATTATTTTGACAACGATGTGTAAACGACCCCAAGAATATGCAAAACAACAAATAGCATTAAAAAAATCATACATGTAAAGACGATAGTAGTTTACCATTGTTTTAAAATTGGAATGCAAAAACAGTATATTTCCATAGTGTAAAGGTAGATGACAGAATATTCCCTTCAACGGACCCTGAACATATATATTTTTTTTTTTCGTAGTCGTAAATTCGAGAAAAAAAATCCACCAAAATAGGCATATTTGATTTAGTCTCTCTGTTAATTCCAGATTTATATTTTGCGGTTAATTCAGCGTTGTTCTGACAATTCTTATGCAGTCAATTAATATCTGTTCATTCTATGTTTATATTGTCCGTTTTCTTTTTTTATCTGTACAAAACATCAAAATACTCAACTAAGTGAGTAGGTATCAAAAAGCCTATTGAACTATCTAAACGGGAATAAAGGTAAATTTGGCTTTGCCTCAATGAGACAGCAACCAACAACCAGAAAATCAAAAGACATTAATGTGGAAGACAACGTTAGTCCTTGATATGTCTTTAATTGTGTATAGAATATCATTTGAAAGAGTTATAAATATCTTCTAATTCGACTGGCCAAATAGGGTCTTAAAATCTCTTTCAAATTTAAAGTACTTTGAAGCGAATATATAAGCCCAAAAGGCACTGTCTAAAATGTTAACTTTTTTATCCAAAGTCGATGGTTCGATTTGTACATTAAGTATTTTGTCTTACATTTTTGCTATAGAAAATAAAAGTGCGAATTACATAGCTATAAGATACATATTTAAATTGATTAAGAGTCTAGACAGCTATACCGGATATTCAGTTAACGTATTCTAGTAATACAACTAATATTGAATTCGAAATAAATTATCTATATAACTTATCTTTTCAGAACACTTATACATGTCATACATGACTGATTATAAATGCATATATTTAATAGTCACTTTTTTCTTAATACTGTGGTATCAACAGCTCGTATTTTAATGAATAATTATTGGATTTCTTCAAAATATTTACCTCGGGAAATTTCAAAAGATGTGTAACTGAGAGTTGTTTTGTTTTGACATTTATTTTCTATTAGGAAATAAGTTTTTTTTTTATAATAACGAAGGCGGTACTTTTCAAAATACACAGACAGAGAAAAAAAACTATATTAAAACACGTTGTTCTTCTACTATATGTATATAGTTTATAGAATTAATAAAGTGTATTTTCAAACAGGCGATTGATGAGTGAACTTGTTCAAAATATTTGCGATTTTCTCAAATATCAATACATTTCATAATTTAATTTATAGGACAACAAATGTTAATAATATCTTACACAACAGAAGTCAGTCTGAGAGTAAATGATTGTTATCATATATAGCAAGACAGTTGAATGCAACCAAACAACACAAAACGCCACATCTATAGATTAGCATACTGGACTCACTTGTCAATCAAATATGTCAAGCTCTTAATCGTCCCGAGTCTAGAAAGCATGCAAATAAAAACATAGACGATTCCATCAATATCTAATTCTATTAAAGTACAAAAAATAATTTCTCAATAGACGGAAGAGGTTCCTGACGTTGACAGACACATGAGACTGCAATGAGATTATGTTAGGTAAAAAGTTGATGTCGACAAATTATTGATAAAAATTTAAACCTAAATCCGAAAGCTATCAAAAAATGCATACGACACACTCATTGTATTAATACCATTTATTATACGTCTGATTACATTTCTTACACAACAGTCATAAACTGTGCATAACAAAAACATGTCAGCATGTGTTTTCAATACAAAAACAGAAACAAAAACAATTTAATGATATTTCTAGTTCCTTTAATGAAAATTGTTCAAGTACTAGATAGAAATTAGAAAATGTGATATGAGTGCAAATGCGACAACTCTCTGTGTAAGTCACAATCTACAAAAGCAAACCAATATAAGTCAAAGTGCGGTCTTCAAAGGCAACGGTATACTTAATCATCTTAGTAGGTCATCACATAAGTATTTAATTATCTCGGCTATCTTAGCTTCTTTATTTGTAAAAGCTTTTATAATATGCAATTTGTTTACCAAGATAATAAAAGATGTACAGAAAGATAACATGTTTGGCAAAACCGCAATGATGAAAAACTCAAAAAGGCAGTAGTCCATATTACTATTTAACACACAATTAGATACTGGTATAACGATACCGTGCGGATATGCTAGTGCTTAATTGATTTATGACTGTTGAACAACAGTATACTTCTGATGGCTTTAGTCTTTATTAATAAAATGATTTGTAGATTATTTATTTTGGTTTGTTTGATTTATTGCAATGACTTTGTCAGACTCTTTCAACTTATTAGTTTTGATTCCCTTTTTTTGGTAATTTCCGCCCCTTTTTATTGACTATAAAGAAAATAATACATGTTTAACTGACAAAAAGTGTTTAAATGAAATGTATATATTTTTCAGTCATTATCCTGGAAGTTGTTTTCCCGGAAATTAATAGACATTAAACGAAATTACTTAATGCTTTCTGTTATAATAAATGAAGTAAGAATCTTTATCCGAAAAATGAGAGAGATAATTTAACGTCTATGAATTATAATATTCCTGTTTAAGTCCACCTGTACTTTATGTGAAACCTATAAAGCAGAGTACCTTGTTGTTTTAAACATGTTAAATAAAATATCTGGGATCATATTTTATTTTGAGATCATCTTTTAAGTGAATATGCTTGTTCATTAGTTGTTCTTTTAAAATTTAAATAACGTTTATAATTATTTGATGTTTTTCTTCATATCGACTTGATCGACATCTCTTGCACGTTAAAGACACCCTTGTAGATTTCGAAAAAGAGTAGGCTAATGCCGCTACAAGGCAGCACTCGCACCCGCAAAGTGGAAAGGAATTAATATAAGTTGCAAAACTTGTTTCCCAATCCACTATAAATAAATATGTTTAAATTAAAATTAAAAAATCGACTTGCTTATGAGAGATTAAGCTAGCTATAAAACCAGGTTGAATTCACCATTTTCTACATACGAAAATGCCTGTATTTGTCTGGTCTAAGATGAAAGCTATGACATAGGGTAAATACTTGTCTGTTGATAAAGACCGTATATTTATCTCTAAAACTTAGTTTTAATGTTCACGTTGTTTTATTCTATACCAAGAATTTCAATTTGAACTTTATTTAAATAAAGTTTTTGTTTAAATGGACGTCAAAAGTATTCTGAATAATCATAAGTAATTTCGTTCTATTTGGATTTTATTAGATTATACATACTTGGCAATAATAATTTTAGTGGTAGGAATGCATTACTCACAATACAAGTTTACGTCAGTAGAAAAACTTCAAAGAACCAGTTTGATTTTTATCTGAAATATCTGAAGTTATATGACAATGTTGTATTACTTCATTTAAAGTTTAAATGAGCAAACACTTGTAAGAAGTATTCTTCACACCATTGTTTCTCATCAAAATATAATAAGTACACAAATTATTCGGTCAACTCATCAATATTACAGCTATCCTTCTCAGACATTTTTAATGAAACAAAATGTTCCTCTATATTTCTGGAAAAAAACATCAATTATTAAGAGAAAATAGTTAAGATGGGAAAACATGGATCGTTTCTATAAGAATGATTGCTTATTTACAGAAAGGAAGACTTTTGATATTTTTATACGTCATTACCATTATGTAAAAGATAGTGTGATGAGAGTAAAGTTTACACTTTAACTCTAAGTAGAATACATGTGTTCTTACAATCAAGTAATGGTACACACTAACTAAAAACTTGTGGATGTGGACTTTTGCACATTTTTGAAGGCTTTATGGTAACCTATTAGTTGTTAACTTTGATGTCACTTAATCAGTGGTCAAGAGTCGTCTCATTTTCAATTATACCACATCTTCTTTTTATACTTAAAATTGATTAATGTGTACAATATTCATTTTGAATTCTGAAAAACTTTCTTTTAAATTAGTATTTTGTAATAAATACCGTATACTGTAAAACCACCCAATATTGAAAAGATAATAAATCATTGATATGTATTTAAGACTTGCCATCCAATGTAGTTTTTAAAGTGAATATGGCATTTTCCCGATTGTTTTTTAATTTGATTGCCTTATTTCACCATTATTAATTTTCCTTTCTATTAACAAAACTTTTAAGTACCTACAGATGAACAATCAAAATTTCAGAGTTGATTTATTTTTTTGGCTAGTCTAGCTTATGCAATTCCGACCTTTTGGTGACCTTTTTGTGTTAATTGATCTCATTTACGAATGCCTAATGTCTCCTTTAATTAAATGAGTGCTCATTCAAAATGCGTTGTTTATTCCTTATATATGTTTATGATTGGCTAGTTATAAACATAAACAAAGTTGATATAGTTGGCAACAGTATCCTTGGAAGACATCAATATCTAACAAGTATACGTCATGTTTAAGATATCTATCTTGGTAATAAAGCGAATGACTTTGTTTCAGACTATATGACAATGCTGTTTCATTTCAGTTAAGTAAGCGAATAAACTTTGCTAAAAAGTAGGAGATCAGAGCTCTAGATTTCAATTTATATATATATCATTTTTGCAGATACAGACGTTAAACAAAAATATTTTAAAGAAATAAAATAAATTTCTTGTTGTAAGTATATGTCCTACTTTGAACACAAGTCACGTCAAAATAATGACATAAAGATTTGTATCGACATCTGTGCCGACGTAAATGTAGTATGTACCAGTATCTAGTAAGAATAAAAGATGGACGAAAGATACCAGAGGGACAGTCAAACTCATACTAGTATATCGAATATTAACTGACAACGCCTGGCTAAAAATGAAAGAAGACAAACTGACAAACAATAGAACACATGACACAACATAGAAAACTAAAGAATAGGCAATATGAACCCCATATGTGTTGAAGTATGATTGAATTTTGGGTTAGCACGTAAATAGTTCGACTCCGCTTGTCATTTTAGAAATCAGGTTTTCTTGGAATCAAAATTTTTCTGTCAATGTTTTAGAATTTAGCAGAAAAAGCAAGGGCACTTTGACGTTAATCAGAATAAACTGTGTAAATATGATTGACTTTTGAGTTAGCGGGTTAACATTTCAACTCCGCTTGTTGTTTCAGAAAGGATTTTTTTTTAAATAAAATATACAAGGTTGTCATGAATATACATACTTTATTTCCTGCTATACATAAAAAAAAAGAATGCATCAATTATCAGCATCATTTAGTAAAAGAAAAGTTGTATATGTTCTAATACACTTTGGTATTATTAATATCTTAAAGTTCATTTCAGCGGGATTTACTGTAACTCAAATTACAGATACATTGAGTTAATCCCCAATGTAAAACTTCACGTTTGTCCAGCAATAAATTCTTTACCTGTATACAAAAATATAAAAAAATGGAGAAACGTGATCACATCATCTTGTATCTCTTTTGTTTTGTATACTAGTTTTCTTTTTATGTATTTACTAAAAATAAACACAACGGAACTGATTAAGACGTGAATAACATGATATAGACATACGTTATTTTCTGTCTTATTATTTATCTAAGTATTTCTATATCCTGGATGATCTTCCGTGTACTAGTAAGTGTAATGTATTTCTGGCATGTAATATTGTCGTCTCAGCGATAGTTTTTACATTGCCATATAATAGGAGTGTTTCGTAAAAAAAGGTTCAACCCACCATTTTTCTTAAAATAAAATGTCATGTACCAAGTCAGGAATATAGCAGTGGTTTTTTATTAGTTCGTTGTTATGTATGTTGGCGGGGTTTTTTTGGTGTTTTTTTTTTTTTTGTTGCAGTTCGGTTTTCTGTTGTTCCGTTGTTTTCCTCTAATAGTTGATGTATCTCCTCGGTTTTTTATTTTTGTCTTCGCTTGATTGATTTAGAAGAAACGCGCGTCTGGCGTACTAAATTACAATCCTGGTACCTTTGATAATTATTAACACCACTGGGTCGATGCCACTGCTTGTGGACGTTTCGTCCCCAAGGGTATCCCCAGTCCAGTAGTCAACACTTCGGATTTGACATGAATATCAATTCTGTGGTCATTTTTATAAATTTCCTGTTTACAAAACTTTAAATTTTTTGAAAAACTAAGGATTTTCTTATCTCAGACATAGATTACTCTAGCCGTATTTATCACAACTTTTTGGAATTTTGATCCTCAATGCTCTTCAATTTCGTTATTAGTTGCCTTTATAAATAATTTGATTTGAACGTCACATATGAGTCTTATGTAGATGAAACGCGCGTCAGGCGTACTAAATTATAATCCTTGTACCTTTGATAACTAATTATGGCTATCGATCAGCAGTAAAACGTACAATTTCAATAAAAACTCCGAGGAAAACTCAAAACGGAAAGTCCCTAATCAAATGGCATAATCAAAAGCTCTAACACAGCAAACTACTGATGCCTTTATTTACCCCACACTATGTTTTTGAAATTAAAATGTATAATGAAAATACCGAACTCCAAAGTAAATTAAAAAAAGGGCGACTGACAAAATCAAACGGTAGACTCCATCAACAGGGATAAACGGGACGAATGTAAAACAACTTTATCTTCCTGACTTGTCACAAGCTTTTTTCGAAGAGAATGGTCGGTTACACCTGGTTTGTAGATAGTCAAACATACAACTTGTTGCATTCAATGTATTTAATCTAAAATTACAACCTCCGAAAGTTTAGTTGTAGACGAAACTCGCATCTGGCTTACATTTTAAATGCGGCATCGAAAATGAATTTATTGTCAAGATTCATACAAAACTGCTTCCCGTTTTCAAAGCATGTTAGTCAACTTATTTTGGTGGTGTGGGTCGAGTTGTTTAGTCATTGTTTTGCTTATTTTGTGTGGCTGTTGCTTGGCGGTAGGTGGTGTCCTATAAAGTACCGTCTCGTTTTTTATATGATCCGTGTGCCTGTTTTTCCTCGACTTTGGATGAAGATTGCCTGTTTGGTACCTTCTATGACGTCGTATTCCATTGCAGAAAATTGTTGACAACTTAGAAATTCCTGCTTTTCTTGAATCCATATAGATCCACAATCAAAAGTTTATCCTTTTTTTTTGTTAAAACATTGATCCGTGTCGTTGTCATATTAACAAATTTGCAGTCTTTGATTTTATTTTGAACCATCCAAATAGAAAAATATTAAAGGTAAACAATGATTGATATTTATTGGAGGGCACGAGGATTGTTTATATAAAACATCAATACCACCACAACAGTATGAAGGACTCAATAGGGTTAATGAAAACTTTTATTAATACCTTTGCATGTACAACTTTAATTTTGGCTGAATTTATTTTGGCAATTTTCTTCTATCCGCGAAAATAAGCGAAAACTTTACTACCCGCGAAAATAATCCGCTATACGGTAATTGACCCTATGGAGTCCTTCCTTAATATGTTTACATTTGTACTCTATGTTTGATTGACTGATTGGTGTTTGCTTTTGATGTATTACAAAAGAGGAAACGGATACCAAGACATCTGATTGAGTTTTGCTTTCCATCGCATCAGCGCAAAAAGTATACATCGCGACGATATTTTTAGACTTGATAATCAAAAGTTAATTTTATATGACAATGCTGTTTGACTGACGTAGAATAACAGAACGAAAACGGGAACACAAACATAACATCAGAGCATACATTCCAATCATTGTTTAATCGATATATCTGGTTTTTAGTCATATCGATATATTTTTTAAACGCCTTTGGTCTTGGTTATATATTACTCGCGAAGGCAGATGGTATTGAACTTGATCCGTTGTCTAGTTTAAAAAGTGTATGCAACAATGATATTTGTGTTTAGTATGTCAATTATTTGACATATAGCACACATCAGTCTGATTTGGGTCAAAGTAATGTATTCAAGATCGGGTACCTTGTAAGCTAGTACACAAGTCCAGTTTTAGTTGTCGCTTTAGATAGCAGGGTATCTTTAAATCGTCTTTAAAAGCATGAAGTGAAAACATTTAACAACATTACTTGGCTTAAAATTGAAAAATCTAAAACGATCAGGAATTTATTCATCTATCGCTAATCCAGATAGCTTTCTTTCACACAACCTCATTGCATATATGTGTGACTGATGATTACAAATATGTTCCATGAGATTGACCTAATTACCTAAAATGGCATACCACAAAACTTTAAACTTAAAATTATCAAAGTGACATGTGCCATAAGTAGACCATTATTTTTTTAATTATTGGGAACATCAGTTTTCAGATGTTTAAATTCCTTCAATCGATTACCAATTTGCAAAACAAGTTTACAAACAAAATCTTAGAGAATCGTGTGAACTACACAAGTATCAAAACGAGGTATGTCGACAGGTAAGCGTCTCCTATTAAAGCTTTCCCTTCCGGAGCACATTCGATAACCCACAGTTGTTGGTGGGGTTCGTGTTGTAGCCATGGCGTTGTCAGTTTTTTATCTATGAGTTTGATTGTGCTTCTGTTGTGTTTCGTCCCTCTGTTATACATGCATTACTACCATGAAAATCCTAACTCAATCAAATTATACCAATAGGAAATCGAACAAAATCGTAAATTGGACACAATCAAGGAGACTAAAGATCCAAGATCGCCAACACAGTACAATTATATAACTAGTTGGTGATACCGGAAATAATAACTGTTGTTAGAAGTTTTTAAGTTTATGATATTAGTCCCTAAAGCATATATTAAAGAATGTATATATTTGCTACATATTTTATTAACTATTATACCGATGAACAGGGTCGAGTTTCTTATAAAGTATTGGTGTTGTTTATCTTTTTAACAAAAATTTAAGTAAATTCTTGAACCAAGTCCTTGATGTACGATTTTAATTTTCTACATCCATTACAAATTTATAGTATATACACATGGAAAAAAGTATTGCAACACCAAATTGAAATTCAAATAAGGGGTGTTAAAAAATTTGTTGAAATAGAACTAGTTAAACATTATTTAAATATCACCTGAGTTTAATCAATAAATATCGACTCTATCAGTTCTTATCTGTACATGCAGCTACTGTACTCGTAAACACTAAACAAATGTTTTTAACCTCATTGTTTTCAACACTTAAAATAACCAAGTTTATAAATTTATGTTATTGACACCTTGTAATTGGTCATCCACAACTCATAACTGCAGCAATATGGCAGATATCCAGCATGAGGGAATCAGGTATGTCGCTGTGATAATTGCACGTATTGTTGGTCATCACCATTCCACTATAAGTCGTTTTGAGAATAAAAATCAGGCAAGAAACGATGTTAAAGACCTTCCGAGGTCAAGAAGACCCCCTATAACATCTGCTAGGGAAAATAAAGCATAATGAAGGTTGGTCAGAAGGAAACCCATTGCAAACAATACAATTCTAAAAAAAGAATGATGACCATACAGGAGCCTTTAAACAAGAACTGTTCGAGATCGGCTCATCGCTACTGGTTATCGTGTGGAAATTTCTACGAACAGGCACACATATGCCCGTATTCAAGAAAGTGCAGAGCTCGCCAAAGTTGGAAATTAGTGTTGTGGAGGAAGATCCATTGATCCAATGGAATTCGGTTAAACTTCCTTGGTCCACTCGTAGCTCGAGTTTGAACTATATCGAGCATATATGGGACACTATTGAGCGTAAAGTGCATGAAAGGATACCCTTGTTCAAACAAGTCAGGAAATAAACAATATCCTTCGTCTAGAATGGTTGCTGCTAGCTTAGCAACAACTAGGTCGACGTATGGCAGGAACCAGAAGATGTTAAGATGCGGTTATCCGTTTGAATGGAGGCTGCGCACAAATTACTAATTCTTTGGCGTATAACGATCAACCATGATGTGAACAATCATCTAAAGAGTACTTTTGAATTGTCTGACATTGTAAAGTTCGTCTACAGTAAATGTTGTAAAATGCATTTTTTTGTACAAAAAACATTTCATTTTGTTATAAAAATTTTGGTTAGATAAAACTTTTTGTTTCATACATTTTTTTTTCGTTTTAAAGCCATTGTTATCATTAACTACGTTTCAATCTTATTTTACAAATTTTTTATCAAATTCAATCCAAAATAAGAGACTGATTTTTCAAGTTTTAAAAAATCAAGGTGTTGCAATACTTTTCCATGTGTATATAATCGACAAACATATTTTATTTGGTGCAAACTTTTCGTGATAATAGTATTTATCTTTTGAGTTTTAAATCATAACTATTCGGTGTAATTAAATAGATATATCATGTTATGGAGGGGTATTTGTGAAAAATACTCCTAGCGGCTCAGGAAATTTCTCAGTCCCTTGACATGATATATCTGTTCAAAAATGGAGTCCATGTACAAAACATGTACACGTGCTTTTTTAGTAATTCTTTAAATATATCAAATTCTTATCAAGTAGCATATGACTATAAAGTCTCTCAACATTTGAAATCGTTAGCATTACCACATTTAATTTCATGCAACATCTAAATGTAAATGTAAATTTTTTGTCTAGTTTGTCACGGATATCGATAACCCTGTCGAATAGTTTTTCAGTAATTATACATAAACTCCTCTCGTTAAAATCTAAAACATTGTTACATACACGAGCGAATCGTTCAAGTTGAGATATATAAACACCGTAAGGTGGTGACAAGGGAATGTTTATAGTTTGTGTTGCTTTGGGTTTTTTTTACTTTTAGAAGTTGTAGACATGGTATTTTTCCATCATGCTTTTCTAGAAAAAAATGTCTGAATGTTTTAGCCTTACTTGCATCTTTTAGTTTCCTTATTCACCTCGTTAAATCATCTGATAATGTCTTGCACTCCAAGATCTATTCGTAAAATGCGGCGAAATACTACAAGGTAATTAAAAGGAAGATAACTCCACATTTATCTCTGTAATTTGGTTTGTGAGAATACAGATAATACATACGTCATAAATAATTATAGAAATGTCTATTATCGGCGAAGTAAGATCATGAATTCTGTCGGTTACCAATCCATAAACAAAAGGTCTTTAAAGTAACCGTAGATGCAACTAAGAAATAATTGTTAATAAATATAAATTCAAATTCAAAAAATGCAAATCAAATCAAATCATTAAAGAAAATTGATAATGAAAATTAAAATTTCAAATAAATGCTAAAATGAAATTATGACATAACGAAGTGCTGAACTGAACCTTGGCATAATGTCCCCAAATCATGATGAGAATGGAAAGAAAGATTAAATGGATTAATGTTCTAAATTGGTTTATCATAGAGTGATAAAGTTCATCGGTACTGGTGCAGCCTATAAAGTCCGCCCTAGTCATGACCTTTGCTAACAGACAGTCATAACGTGATTTATTTGTACACTTTAACTGTTAATTAGCTGGTTGTCGTACTCTGGTTACTTGGGTTTATAGACCAGAAGCCATGACTGCATGGAGATTATTCTATTAATCCGTTAAACAAGTGATATTCATAATATGTATTTAGATTTTTGAATAACTTTGATGTTAATACAAAATGTCTATATTTGAAATTATCATTTCATTAACCATTTATCACAACAGGTACAATTTCACATACATGTAGTCAACATGGCTAAGTTTTTAGACAAAATGTATCGAGAGAGAGAGAGGGAAAAAAGGCTGAAAATGAAAAAGCAACCCAAAAAATAAGAAATATTAACAATAAAAGGATAAAATCAACATTATCTTGATGTGCTTTAAGTCAAAATGTCTACAAAAATAACAAAGATAAATTAGAGTTTATTTTCATATTTTACCCTTATTTGACACTATGTCAAAAAGAAAAAAAATGGGTTTTTTTCATTTTTTAATCGTGCAATTTCTAATCAGCCTTTTTCAAAATCTTTTGTGTAGCGTTAAATGTATACTTGATTAGACCATTACTTTTCCTGTTTGATTGGTTTTACACTGGTCATTTTCACTGGGCCCTTCATAGTGTTGAAGACCGTACTTTAACCAATAATGGTTTACTTTTACCTGTGGCCTGGATGGATAGTTGTCGCCTTGGCACTCATATCACATCTTCTTATATATCTAGTATATAGGGTAAAATGGCAGTATTGTTTTTCCATGTGCGACACATTTATTATTTTTTAAAACCACTTCTTATAATTATAGAAAGCTGGACAAAACATTTATGTGTGATATTTTTATTTTTACTCTGTTTTGGGAATTAAAGTCAAATGATGGCATGACATCTTCATAGCCCCGTCATTTTACATCAAATCTTTTAAATTGTTGATGCCTTTTCGAATTATTCTCAAGAAAATATTTCCTGTGTTTGAGAAAATATATTCCAAATATACACACTGCAGTTATTCATAAAAACATAAACATATAAATAAAACTCTTCAAATACTGCTTATATACATGCACAGCGCTCCAAAGATGACAACCTTCACCTGCTGCCTTGGGTACCAAAAAAACGTGAAATGTAATTCTATACGTTTTCCCTATAACCTTCCGCTAATGAGAAAATATGAATACGTGAACGGAATATTGTAGACTTTTTTTACAGTGCATATGTAATTACTTAAAAAAAAAACCAATATTTTATAAACTATTGGTAATCAAGGACACAACGGAACCAGACAACATCTGAGCGATATCACTTAAGGTGAAAGCTATACTTGCCGAGAACATTTAGTTTAAACTAATTCCAAAATCAGCTTCCTTGTAAAAAAAACATTTTGAAGCTTCAAAAATATTAACTTCAGATCATATTTCTTTATTGTTGTGTTTGACATTTTATTTAGCAGAGGGAACCAAATATACATGGTGTTGATTTCAGAAAGATATAAAGCTTGTAAAGGCATCGGCACTTTTAAGTTCATAAACAGAAAAAAAAATCATTTAATAACAATTGTTACTCAAGAGTCGACTATAACCTTCAGTTATCTTTTCATTATAGATAGTGGTTCTGTATATAAAAAAAATTGAACAATGTACATGTATGTAAATAAAGGCAACAGTAGTATACCGCTGTTCAAACACGGGCGTAGCGCATATGAGATATTTTTTAAACATTTCCTTTTTTTTTTTTTTTTTTTCTGTAATAAATCTTTCTTTTTTTTTCTGTCCTGCAGTCTGCTGCACTTCGACTTAATTTCTTCAAGGCCGGAAAGGTTGAAATTTAAATTTATAACAATTTTTTTCCGAGCGTTTCATTGATTGCAAGTATATTTTCATTGAATCAGACAAATAAGAAAAACAAGAAATAAGAAAAATCAAATCAACTAAAGGAAGACTTACTCATTCGATAATGGTGTGTGTATTCATTTTACAAAATGTTTTAGAAAAAAAACAAGAAGAAATATTAAAAACCCTATCAATCTAACCTGTAAAATATATATATTAACAATACAGATAAATATAACTTTACTAAGAATTATTCATGATATTTAAGGGTTTTTTTTATACCTTCAAATCGTCCTGAATATTCTCAGCGATGAAGACTCATTGGCGGCTTTCGGTTGTTATCCGTTCTTTGGTCGGGTTGTTGTCTCTCTGACATATTCCCCATTTCGATTCCCAATATAATGTATGAAATATGTGCTACTGGACATAAAACGAAATTATCAATCATTCAATTATACATAAAACAATCATCAATGTCATCACGTCTACTTTGCACTCAAGCATATTACATTTATGATCATTTATATAACGTTAAATTTTAGCCATGGAGTCCTGAAGCGCATCAACTCCGGGTGCTTAAATCGATACTATGGAGATATAAGTTACCAGTTTTGAATGATTCCATATCTGTATAATCTGTACAACCTTGATATTACAAGACTTACAATGCTGCACGTATTTCAACTACAGAAGATAATTATACGTGTGTCAAACAAATTAAGGAGATGGTGATTAATGTATTGGCACTTGCAGTAAAGAGTGTTTAGTACTTGATATGATATACATTTTCCTGTGTAAATATTATGTAGTTCTTCTGGTATACACATAGTTTATGAAACTAAACAGTAAGTTTTTTAAAATCTGATTTATTTATAGATCTTTATAGTTTATTTACTTTTTACCCATCAATACATTATTATATTTTAATTGAACGATGGCGGATCCATGATAGACTGTATATAAGGTGTTTGCCGCCCTATGATCGTCTGAAAAAATATATATATATAGATCGGTTTTCTAACAATTTATATTATTTTATAGCATTAATTCGTCTTAAATATTCAGTAGCAGTATCTATTATAAAGTTTAATGGAATTACCCCTCCCCCTTTTCAAAAATCCTGGATATGACCCGATTGAAAATTTCTGAAATTGTATGTAAGTATGCAAGAATTGGTAGTATACAACTACGTGTCAGATATCACATATTATTTAGTTTAAGCCTTGAAATGGTCGCTGAACCTGTAGTGGAAATTTACCTGAACTAAAAATAAACACGATCAATATGTGTATGACCATTTTTAAGTAATATTATTTCAAGGGAGGTAATAGTTTTCATTAGTCGTTATTTTGAAGGACATTTATATAAACATACTAATAAGGAAATAAGGTAATTTTAAATACGCAACTATTTTCAAATGTATTGACATTTCAATGAAATATATAATATAATGTATTCTTTAATTGTTTACGATGCTGATTATATATATTGTTGTCTGTACGTACGTAATTCATTGCGTGTGTGTGTGTGTTACATTTACAAACAGCTACTTGTATAGATGTGAAACCCTTGCCAAAGTGACTGTGAGACATCCGATTGGCCTTGTGGTGACGTTTAATCCGATGTCTCGTAAATATACAGCATCACACTCTCTATATTTTATCAACAGGACCTTGCACCAACTCTTTGACGGGTTTCTAATTTCTATCTATATATATCCACCTGTTATCCACCTGTTATACATACACCCTCATTTTCCTGATCAGTTCAGTTTCATTTACCTTCATCCCGAACGGCCTTGATTAAGGATCGTTAATACCTTATGTACTCATGTGGCATCGTCCTGAATACACGTGTGAACTAAATCTTACTGGGCATTAAGCAACCAACAATCAATCGATGTATTTTCTAAGCTGAACATGCTGACTACGAATAATGGTTTAGAACAAAATTTACAAGTGACAACCGTATGCATGAATTGAATTGATTTACATTACGTTTATCGTATGCCAGCCTTAAAATATCTATTTTAGTAACTGTACTTCCAAAATAATTAATATTTGGATGCTTCATTGCTTCTTATGTGTCTAAATCTACTAGTGGGTTGATTGATTCATTGCTGTTTGGAAACTGTCCAATGGCAAATGTTTCATGAATTTGCAGAGCGAGATCTGAGTGGAATTTCTCAACATGTCAAGTTAATATCATCGGAATATGATTGTTATGCAGTGATGAAATAAGAGAAGTCGAATAATTATGTGATATGACATTTTTATATAACACAAAAAATGTTTATGACATTCAAATCTTAGAACTATGTGTGGCGATGTGTGTTGGAGGATAATGATTGATTGCTGGTTACTGAACGTTCAGTGGCAAATATTTCATGCATATTCAGGACTTACATGTTTGAGGAGAATTGAGACATATACAAATGGCAATCGATCAGATATGGATGTGTTTAGGTCTGTATATAAAACACAAGAATAATTTTTTATAGCAGACACAATAATTAAACTAATTTTAAATAAACCTTCACGAAAGAATAGAACTCAACCATTTTAATGAGCACATTTTAATGGCAAATATAATCTCAAGGAGAGATAATGTCTTTTTCGAAGTTGGTTCTCTATGTTTGTGTTTGTTATATGACTTCTTAGAATTCGATGAACCGTTATATGCATTTTCAGTTCGTAAACTAGAGGATTTCAAGAGCCTGTGTCGTTCACCTGTAATTACTGACATAGTTAATAGTAGTATTTAGATATAAGACATTATTAGATACTATAATGATATCTAAGATGAAAACAGAAAAAAACTGCAAATTTTCCGTAAAATTACTAATCCAGGAGCAGCAAACAAACAGATTTTTTTTTTGGGGGGGGGGGGATTTGTATGAAAATTTTAGGGCAGATAAATATTAATCTGATGAACATTTTTGCCACCAGTCCTGTCAGATTTGCTCTTTAGTTTCAGAAATATTAACCAAAAATTGCATTTAACCCCAATGTTCTATTTTTAGCGATGTTGGTTGTAAAGCAAGGTCATTGGACACATTGTAAAAAATCAGATACCCTAATGATGATTATTGCCAAGTTTAGTTAAATTTGTCTCTGTAGTTTTAGAGGAGAAGATTTTTGTAAAAGATATCAAACCTTTACCAAAATTGTTAAAAATTTACTATAAAGGGCAATTACTTCTTAAGGGGTCGACTGACAATTTTAGTAATGTTGACTTATTTGTAGGTCTTGCTTTGCTGAACATTATTGCTTTTACAGTTTATCTCTATCTACCATAATATTCAAGATAATAACCAAAAACTGCAAAATTTCATAAAAATCTGCTATTCAGGGGCAGCAACCCAATAAAGGGTTGTCTGATTCGTCTGAAAATTTCATGGCTGATAGATCTTATTATGAATATTTTACCACTGTCAGATTTGCTTTAAATGATGTAGTTTCAGAGATACAAGCCAAAAACTGCATTTTACCCCTACGTTCCATTTTACGCCATGGCGGCTATATTGGTTGGCATGCTGGGTCATCGGACACATTTTTCAAACAAGATACCCTAGTGATAATTGTGACCAAGTTTGGTTGAATTTGGCCCAGTAGTTTCAGAGGAGACGATTTTTGTAAAAGTTAACAGACGACGACGGACGACGGACACCAAGTGATGAGAAAAGCTCACTTGGCCTTTCAGGTCAGGTAAACTAAAAAGAAAAGTAATATAAGATTTTCTTACCTTATTAGTCATTCTCATAAAAAGAGATTTATTAAAGGTTCTGAAGTAATATCACACCATCAAAATACTATGTATAAAGTAGACAAATTTTAGAACTGTTTTTTTTTTACATTTTCGTATTGCCTATAGTCTTGTTGATAAAGTTTATGATAATTGTCGTTGATAAACCATTTCATCAGGTTTATTTTTGGAATGAACACCAATTCGCTTATATGTAGTTTGAAAGGACACCGATGTCTTTCTTGGTTTTTTTCTGCATTGTTACCTATATTTTTTAAGATCATTGTACGTGGTTGTTTTCCTGTAATGTTTATGAAGTTCATATGTGAGATCCGCTGTATGATGTGCAATCACTGATATAAGCGGGTCAGCAGATCACCCTAAGGGTCACTTTATTCCTTTAGTTTGATCTCCTACCGAACTACGATAAAGCCTTTCCCACAACGTCGGTTATTGTACGGGATATATAAGTACGTAGCCACGTCTTGGAACCAGAATATGGTTTAATCCAATTCCTCGTGAAGAGATAGTGCCATGGTCACTGCACCTCAAAAACTCTTGTATCAACACTTTGAGGCGGTCTGCTACAATGTTACATTTCAGCCCAATCCAACATAACATTATTTTTCATGAGCAATGGCAGTCCAAATTTCCAGCTATCATCACAGACGGCCACTATTACAAAGCCTTCCTATAACATTGACTTTTTAAAAAAAAAATCGTCATAAATATGTATGAAATGTTTTCCACTGGACATGAAGCAACACCAACCAATCAATAATTACTGTGAGCAGGCTTTAAGTAACGTCGAGCTTTTTTATACCTGTGTATTTTTTTATTTATCATATCGTACTTTTAAACTAAAGTAACATCCTTTTTCCAGTATTAGTTGTTTATTGAATCTTTATTTATAAAAATGTGTGGAAACTTGAAATGCACAAAGTTTAGATCTTAGTGAAGTTTACTATTAAGATTAATTTGCAGGAAAGAGTAATGGATCAATTTTTGATGGAAAAATATAATATGTGAATAATTTCGTTGTTTTGTAGAATATCGAAACCCGTTAAAAATAAACATCCGTAACCGTGACACAAAAATGACAAATATTGCTGTTCTGGGTGCTGGGGCTGTCGGACTATCTACTGCAATCAATATAAAGAGAGCCCTGCCACATGTATGTGTCACAATTATAGCTGATAAGTTTGGAACTGAAACGACGAGTCACGGTGCAGGAGGTATATTCAAACCAACAGCCAAACTACTTCCCGGAGTACCAGAAAGCATTGCAAGGTAGTGATGTTTAGTTTCCAAATAACGCAAATACATTGTTATAGTTATTTATTGATAATATACCATAGTGCATTTTCTGTCTAAAACTCCACTTGAAAATTTGAAAATATGGTGATAAGATCCTAGAATAAAAGCATTAAAATTGTACCTTTTATGCTAGTGTACTAGAGTTGTTGTCTGTTTATGTTATATTATGCCACGTCAATTTATTTTGCACACCATGTATCTAAACAATATTAAGGTATAATTCTGCTTAAAATTTAAATAAATTGCTTGACAACTTTAGGACGATTGTATATTTTTATAAACTGAAAGAGGAGTATTTATCTACATATGAATTAAATCCGTTGTAGCACACGTTTTACCGGATGTCTTTTTAATTCTTCCTGTCATTTAAAATTCACAAATCTACGTATACATTTAAATTTCAACTATGTACACACGCACTTAAACTAACAAAAAAACAGCAAATAATAATTATGTTAAAAGTAAAATCACAAAAATACTGTTTTCCCAGGAATATTCTAAACGGAAAGTCTCTAATCAAATGGCAAAATCAAAAAGTTCAAACACATCAAACGAATGGATAACAACTGTCATATTCCTGGTTCGCCGCGATATAGCCTTTTTGTGCTAATGCGGCGTAAAGCAACCAACAATCAATCAATCATATTCCTGGTTTGGTACTTATGTAGAAAATGGTGGATTGAACTTGGTTTTATATTAGATAAACCTCTCACTTGTTTGACAGTCGCATCAAATTAAGATTAGGATATGATGTTTTAATTTATGTCAATCCTCAAAATGTTGTCAAACTTGAAATACGGTCGTGATTTTAAAAGTACCCCAAATTTTGGCATATGTATAATAAATGTACAATTTGTTATGTAGATGGCCGTATGTTGATTTTCATTAATAAATATTGTAATTCATACGTCTCTTTGTCAATTATCTCTAATATCATTCTTCATTATATTTAAAGAAAATGGACGGTTGATTCTTGGAAATGGTTTTCTGGTTTAACATTATCGTCTCAAGCTGGTATCTCCGGAAATCAAATGGTAGCTGGATATTATTTTTGTAACGAAGAAGTTAAAGTAAGACAATATATTGATCGACTTATTTTTATTTATTTTTCTAGTTTTGTCTTTTAATTTTCATTGAACACTCTTCACTCATCTTGATCTGATAATCCTTTAAAATCAAAACGTGTTGCGCCTTTTTTTCATGTTACAACCCTCTAGATTATTTTTTTCAAATAAATCTCTCATTTTTTAACGCGAGCTATTTAGAGCTTGACTTAGTACACCCAATTATTGTTGGTACTCGTATGTTGACCTCTAGATCTTTAGATTTCGACGTCGATGCGTATCTGTATTGCTGTCATACACCCCGCTTTCTTATTTCATTTAGAAGTCAACTAGAATCTTCACCCCCTCCCCCAACCCCTCGTCAAATCCCCCCAAGATAAGTCCAAATTATACTAACAGTATATTGTAAAAAAAAAAAAAAAACATTGAACGCCAAATAAAAATTAACAATATAATTACCCGGCCACGTCCACTTGTATTTTTTGTCTATCTGATGAGTTAACTTTTTCAACTGATTTTTATAGTTCGTTCTAATGTTGTACTTTTATACCACTGTCCCAGGTTAGGGGAGGGTTGGGATCCCGCTAACATGCTTAACCCCGCCACATTATTTATGTATGTGCCTGTCAGAAGTCAGGAGCCTGTAATTCAGTGGTTGTCGTTTGTTTATGTGTTACATATTTGTTTTTCGTTCATTTTTTTACATAAATAAGGCCGTTAGTTTTCTCGTTTGAATTGTTTTACATTGTCTTATCGGGTCTTTTTATAGCTGACTATGCGGTATGGGCTTTCTCATTGTTGAAGGCCGTACGGTGACCTATAGTTGTTAATGTTTGTGTCATTGTGGTCTTTTGTGGATAGTTGTCTCATTGGCAATCATACCACATCTTCTTTTTTATAATTACAGCGGGTTCCATTGAGTGTGTAGTCAAAGGTAATATCTTTTGTTAGCTTGCGTGTTAGCTGAACCGTGAAGTCATTGTTAGGTTAGGTAAACTACCCTACTTTAATGTCCTACAGAAAACAAATCAAGCTGTCCGTTGGACTATGCTACCTCGAAAAGAGGATAGTTTACCTAACATAACAATGACTTCACGGTTCAGCTAACAAGCAAGCTAACCAAAGATATTACCTTTGGCTACCCACTCAATGAAATATGCTGTAAAAAAAAGTGGAAAGCGTCAAGGCTGAAGCGGACATTCAAAACTCATAAGTCGTAGAGAAACTTGCGAAACCATTGCAGGAGACGAAAAGACAATCAAGTCAACAAGACATTGCATAGAATAATAAGATATGTTAAAAACACTTCTATGATGGTCTGGATGTGGTTTACAGAAAATATAATTATAGAAAAAAAACATGCGGAATGAGCAAAACATATGATGAATTAAAATAAATAAGAAAAAAAGAAAAGAGAATAATGGGGTGCTCAAATAAAAAAAAAAGAGAGAATACCAAGAAATAATTGAAAAGGATAGAAAAAAATAGCTAAAATTATTATTGAAGAATACAGAAGTCGAATTGAAGCCCGATCCCATCTAGACCCTCTTGTATGTAATATTGCAAAAATAAGGCGATGACAGAAAAATAAAATTATTATTGAAAGAATATATACAATAAGATTGAGAATGGATCTGGGCAATGTATCAGAGAGACAACCGTCCGACCAAAGAGCAGACAACTGCCGAAGGCCACCAATGGGTCTTCAATGCAGAGAGAAACTCCCGCACCCGGAAGTATGTTTTTACATTCTATGACACAGTATTGTTTTCTATTTAATAACTTTTTTTCTATGTCATGTTTTAGAATCCATTGTATGCAGACTATGTATATACATTTTCAAGAATGACGGACGATGAATTAAGAAGTTTGAATATGCTTAACAAATATAAGTGAGTGGTTATTAGCAAGCATTACATTTTATTTTAAGTAACGATATTAAGAACTAATATAGTGGTAATGCGTATTTTTTGATATATTAATACTGCAAATATTTTTTTTCCTAAAACATATGTGTGAAATATCTGTCAAAACGGTTTCATTTCATCTAACTCGTATTTTGTTATCTTTATTAATATCGGTGCATGAGCGAATTTAAATATGTTGAAATATAAGGTTAACATGACCGAACTTCAATAAAACAGCGTTTTGTAACAAGCACTTAGTACAAAATATAAGTCGCTTTACTACATGTAATAGTCATTTGAAAAATCGAAATTGAATTTAAAAAAAGTTGAATATATGTTTTATATACTTGAATGTATAAGTTTTTCCATAAAACAATTGTAAGTAAACTTTCTACTAAATTATCAAAATCTTCATAAATGTATTATAAATGCTATTGAAGAATTGTCTTCCCGCACCGTCATTCAATAATTTCGATAACATTATAATTACAAAAAGCTCTTTTACGAGCTCCATCGTATCCCTAAATTAATGCACAACGGAAAGTTATGTACTTCGAAACACTAAAAAAAAAAAAAAGACATAAAAACAAATTGACATACGGAATTCAAATAAAATGGAAAAAAAACCATGTGCTTTTTATTGTACTGATATCATTTATTTGTAGGTATGGTTACCATATTACAACAGTGATAACATATGTAAAGAAATATCTTCCATGGTTAACAAAACTGTAAGTTGAAGCAAAAAGTACCGGACACAAAATGGACACGACCCTTTTGAAATTTGTTATGACTTATAATTGTTTATTTTCAGTTTCATTAATCTAATAATGATAAAATGACAGGATATAATTATAGATCAGAGAAAATCAATTCTTCTTATTGTTTGATGTGAAATCGAGGCTGCCTGAATGAAGTCTATATCCTGAAGATTTATTATAAATTATAAGACTTAAATCATAATGGTTTAAACAAACGTTAGAACTTGTCGTTTTCAAAAAAATATTTAAATTTTATGAATTATTTCAGTATTCGGTGACGAAAATTTGATTATCAGGCAAATTTGGAAAATAAATGACCTGGCTTTGTAAAAATTAACTGGAACAAGTATTCTGCATTACAAAATGAAGTATATGTACTATAGTAAAAACAAAACTCTGCTCCGCGAAGCCTCAAAAAAATATTATGGGTAGCAATATATGAAAATAAATATTCAATCCGGTAAAAACACCAACCGTGTAAAAGGATTATCACTTTTGGACTCAAACTTCTTTCATTCTGAAATTTAAGAAAATACAGGTTGGTCTTTCATCCACAACCGAAATTTAAAAGAATTAATTGATGCACACAATACAAAGATTTTTTTTACTTCCAAACACTAACCTTTGAAATGCTGTAACTTTCTTATGGATACCTACAAATGTATGCAGAAGCTAATTTCATTTGAAAGTGGAAATTTGGTGAAAAATATTTTAGGCACAGTTTACATTATAATTGGTTATGTTCCAGACCATATGAGTATTTGGACCATACGCGTATGGTCATGACCATATGCGTATACTCATATGGTCCGACCATACGCGTATGGTCCGGTCCGACCGTACGCGTATGGTCGGACCATATGAGTATATATTCGTTTGGTTATAAACGGGCCGGACCATATGAGTATTTGGACCATATAGGTATTTTTTTCAATAATATACTTGAGAAAACTTTATAAAATAACAATGATTGCTACATGAAATTGTATTATTTACAATTCAAATAACATTAAATAATGAAGCCAAAGTTAGTTTTCATCGCTAATTGTATTCTTGCATGGATGCGTAGGGTGACCTTTACATCAACACGGTACCATAGCTTTTCTTGGGTCCTGGATCATTCCGATGTGTCTACGGTGAAAAAGCTCTAGATCTCCAATATCGTAACATCATCATGACGGAAATACATCATAGCACCAGACAACTTTAAAAAATAAACTAGCGTCCTTTCCGGTGATGTCATTCATTTTTTTTAAACAAAACACGTAAAGTTTTAAAAAAATATGAATATTGCATTGCTAGTGCTAATCATATTAAGTTTCAAAAGTAAGCAATTTATTAGACTCTTTATCATGTCGACTTTTACGTAAAACAGTTGACTTCTTGTGTAACAGTTCATTCAAATATTTTTGGAAGTTATCTTCCGAGGTCGACATTTTGCCATGCATTCACTCGGAATAACATATCGGTATTAAATGTCTTAAATGAAAAAATATGTGTTTACTATAGTTTTGACTAGTGATCAAATTTACTGTGTGAAACTGCTTATTTTATTTTGTTAATCTTGTTATTACTAATTTTTAATGAAAAAAATACCTTTGGCAGTGTCTTTTTAATGACGTGACAACTAGACGGGTTACATAAAGAGGTTAGCATAAATGTACCTGTTAATTACCCCGACCATACGCGTACGGTCCGACCATACGCGTATGGTCGGACCATATGAGTATATACCCATATGGTCATGACCATACGCGTATGGTCCAAATACTCATATGGTCCGGAACAGTTACATAATTGTTGCATGATACTTACATTAGATTAATTTGAAAGAACAATCTGTTAGCTATCCAAAACTACCATTTTTATAAAATTTTAAGCATTATTAAGAAAGTTACGGCATTTTAAAACTTGGGAGTTGGAGTTATTAAATCTTTGTATTGTGCTACCTTAAACGTGATATATTTATAGAGTAAAAGATTTACTGAATTAAATGAAATTTTATTTTTAGATATTTAGATGGTGGAGGAAAATTGGAAGGAAGGCGAGTAGAAAATTTAAACGAGGTATTATTATAAAGTTTCTTTACAAATCACTTATACTTTATTTTCGCATTAAATTATTAAAGAGTTGAATACTTCTTTTTTGTAAATTTATTGGGGTTTGAAAATGTGTGTAAGCGCTTTATTCTGAAAATGTGCACACAGTCATCGCTTTTACAATTCAATAAAATTACTAAAAGAAGGATGCAATAAGTACTAAAAATTACATTTTCTTGCTCAAATCATGAAAAAAAGGTTTATAAAGTTTTTCTTTTATTCACCTGTTCATTTTACTGTGGAAGCTCCTGTCATCATGAAACATACATGATGCGATAATGCTGTTAGTCAAAATAACGTATCATTATGAAACATACATGATTCGAGATTGCTGTTAGTCAAAATAACGTATCATTATGAAACATACATGATTCGAGATTGCTGTTAGTCAAAATAACGTATCATTATGAAACATACATGATTCGAGATTGCTGTTAGTCAAAATAACGTAACATTATGAAACATACATGATTCGAGATTGCTGTTAGTCAAAATAACGTATCATTATGAAACATACACCCTTTATAGCTTGTTGTTCGGTGTGAGCCAAGGCTCCGTGTTGAAGGCCGTACTTTAACCTATAATGGTTTAATTTTTGAATTGTTGTTTGGATGGAGAGTTGTCTCATTGGCACTCACACCACATCTTCCTATATCTATGATGCGAGATTGCTGTTAGTCAAAATAACGTATCATTATGAAACATACATGATGCGAGATTGCTGTTAGTCAAAATAACGTATCATTATGAAACATACATGCAATGTAATTAAAACATCATAAGAATTCGTTCTTTTGATTTGCCAAAATCAACAGCGAGGCATCATATTTTATTTCTCAATAATATTTGAAATTCCAACACGTGCTTCTCATGATATCTCCAATACAATGCATACAAATTCAAACGAACAATTTGCTATCATTCTTAAATCATGATGATTGAATTTGTACTGTAATCTTTGTAATCGCGCAGTCAATATGGTTATACTATATTGTATATGTCATATACAGGCAATGACCGTATATGACCTTAAAAGCTGATGTCAGTCGCACGCGTTCAACAGAGCCTCTAACTTCCTCGTTTCTAATCTTAGTTGTCCTGTGGTGAAAAGTTTTTGTCTCCTTTGCAATCATACCATATCCTCTTATTTTTATAGATATTTTTCTAAAAGATTATTTTATATTTTATGAAAAATCAAGTCAATACACAGTTTAGTATAATAATAAAATATTTCTACGTTTAAAAAACTTTTAATGCTTCAAATTTAGGAGGTCAATAAGTCTGTCAGCTTTTCTCTAGGATATTACCATATCCCACGGGGTTTGTTTTTTACATCTCAAAGTAAGCATGTTGTAAACTGAGATATGTTTTTTTTATGAGTAAAGGTCATACGGCTCATTTCTATAGCATATATATATATTTAAAGGAATTTTAGCGTATATAAATCAAGCATACATGTATAGTTTGAATATATACGGATATGTTTGGAAGAGTAAATAACCGTAAAAGAAGATAAAAGAAAACATTATAATTTTTAACAGCTTGTAGGTAAATACGATGTTGTTGTGAATTGTACTGGACTAGGAAGTAGGAAACTATGTAACGACGACAAGATCCATGCAGTCAGAGGTCAATTAATAAAGGTATGATCCATACAGTCAGAGGTCAGTTAATAAAGGTATGATCCATACAGTCAGAGGTCAGTTAATAAAGGTATGATCCATACAGTCAGAGGTCAGTTAATAAAGGTATGATCCATACAGTCAGATGTCAGTTAATTAAGGTATGATCCATACAGTCAGAGGTCAGTTAATAAAGGTATGATCCATACAGTCAGAGGTCAGTTAATAAAGGTATGATCCATACAGTCAGAGGTCAGTTAATAAAGGTATGATCCATACAGTCAGAGGTCAGTTAATAAAGGTATGATCCATACAGTCAGAGGTCAGTTAATAAAGGTATGATCCATACAGTCAGAGGTCAGTTAATAAAGGTATGATCCATACAGTCAGAGGTCAGTTAATAAAGGTATGATCCATACAGTCAGAGGTCAGTTAATAAAGGTATGATCCATACAGTCAGAGGTCAGTTAATAAAGGTATGATCCATACAGTCAGAGGTCAGTTAATAAAGGTATGATCCATACAGTCAGAGGTCAGTTAATAAAGGTATGATCCATACAGTCAGAGGTCAGTTAATAAAGGTATGATCCATACAGTCAGAGGTCAGTTAATAAAGGTATGATCCATGCAGTCAGAGGTCAGTTAATAAAGGTATGATCCATACAGTCAGAGGTCAGTTAATAAAGGTATGATCCATGCAGTCAGAGGTCAGTTAATAAAGGTATGATCCATGCAGTCAGAGGTCAATTAATAAAGGTATGATCCATACAGTCAGAGGTCAGTTAATAAAGGTATGATCCATACAGTCAGAGGTCAGTTAATAAAGGTATGATCCATGCAGTCAGAGGTCAATTAATAAAGGTATGATCCATACAGTCAGAGGTCAGTTAATAAAGGTATGATCCATACAGTCAGAGGTCAGTTAATAAAGGTATGATCCATGCAGTCAGAGGGCAGTTAATAAAGGTATGATCCATGCAGTCAGAGGTCAGTTAATAAAGGTATGATCCATACAGTCAGAGGTCAGTTAATAAAGGTATGACCCATACAGTCAGAGGTCAGTTAATAAAGGTATGATCCATGCAGTCAGAGGTCAGTTTATAAAGGTATGATCCATACAGTCAGAGGTCAGTTAATTAAGGTATGATCCATACAGTCAGAGGTCAGTTAATAAATGTATGATCCATACAGTCAGAGGTCAGTCAATAAAGGTATGATCCATACAGTCAGAGGTCAGTTATATATACGGATATGTTTGGAAGAGTAAATAACCGTAAAAGAAGATAAAAGAAAACATTATAATTTTTAACAGCTTGTAGGTAAATACGATGTTGTTGTGAATTGTACTGGACTAGGAAGTAGGAAACTATGTAACGACGACAAGATCCATGCAGTCAGAGGTCAATTAATAAAGGTATGATCCATACAGTCAGAGGTCAGTTAATAAAGGTATGATCCATACAGTCAGAGGTCAGTTAATAAAGGTATGATCCATACAGTCAGAGGTCAGTTAATAAAGGTATGATCCATACAGTCAGAGGTCAGTTAATAAAGGTATGATCCATACAGTCAGAGGTCAGTTAATAAAGGTATGATCCATACAGTCAGAGGTCAGTTAATAAAGGTATGATCCATACAGTCAGAGGTCAGTTAATTAAGGTATGATCCATACAGTCAGAGGTCAGTTAATTAAGGTATGATCCATACAGTCAGAGGTCAGTTAATAAAGGTATGATCCATACAGTCAGAGGTCAGTTAATAAAGGTATGATCCATACAGTCAGAGGTCAGTTAATAAAGGTATGATCCACACAGTCAGAGGTCAGTTAATAAAGGTATGAGACATACAGTCAGAGGTCAGTTAATAAAGGTATGATCCATACAGTCAGAGGTCAGTTAATAAAGGTATGATCCATACAGTCAGAGGTCAGTTAATTAAGGTATGATCCACACAGTCAGAGGTCAGTTAATAAAGGTATGATCCATACAGTCAGAGGTCAGTTAATGAAGGTATGATCCATACAGTCAGAGGTCAGTTAATAAAGGTATGATCCATACAGTCAGAGGTCAGTTAATAAAGGTATGATCCATACAGTCAGAGGTCAGTTAATAAAAGTATGATCCATACAGTCAGAGGTCAGTTAATAAAGGTATGATCCATACAGTCAGAGGTCAGTTAATAAAGGTATGATCCATACAGTCAGAGGTCAGTTAATAAAGGTATGATCCATACAGTCAGAGGTCAGTTAATAAAGGTATGATCCATACAGTCAGAGGTCAGTTAATAAAGGTATGATCCATACAGTCAGAGGTCAGTTAATAAAGGTATGATCCATACAGTCAGAGGTCAGTTAATGAAGTTATGATCCATACAGTCAGAGGTCAGTTAATGAAGGTATGATCCATACAGTCAGAGGTCAGTTCATAAAGGTATGATCCATGCAGTCAGAGGTCAGTTGATAAAGGTATGATCCACACAGTCAGAGGTCAGTCAATAAAGGTATGATCCATACAGTCAGAGGTCAGTCAATAAAGGTATGATCCATACAGTCAGAGGTCAGTTAATAAAGGTATGATCCATACAGTCAGAGGTCAGTTAATAAAGGTATGATCCATACAGTCAGAGGTCAGTTAATAAAGGTATGATCCATACAGTCAGAGGTCAGTTAATAAAGGTATGATCCATACAGTCAGAGGTCAGTTAATAAAGGTATGATCCATACAGTCAGAGGTCAGTTAATAAAGGTATGATCCATGCAGTCAGAGGTCAGTTAATAAAGGTATGATCCATACAGTCAGAGGTCAGTTAATGAAGGTATGATCCATACAGTCGGAGGTCAGTTAATAAAAGTATGATCCATGCAGTCAAAGGTATGATCCATGCAGTCAGAGGTCAGTTAATGAAGGTATGATCCATACAGTCAGAGGTCAGTTAATAAAGGTATGATCCATACAGTCAGAGGTCAGTTAATAAAGGTATGATCCATACAGTCAGAGGTCAGTTAATAAAGGTATGATCCATGCAGTCAGAGGTCAGTTAATGAAGGTATGATCCATACAGTCAGAGGTCAGTTAATAAAGGTATGATCCACACAGTCAGAGGTCAGTTAATAAAGGTATGATCCATGCAGTCAGAGGTCAGTTTATAAAGGTATGATCCATACAGTCAGAGGTCAGTTAATAAAGGTATGATCCATACAGTCAGAGGTCAGTTAATAAAGGTATGACCCATACAGTCAGAGGTCAGTTAATAAAGGTATGATCCATACAGTCAGAGGTCAGTTAATAAAGGTATGATCCATACAGTCAGAGGTCAGTTAATAAAGGTATGATCCACACAGTCAGAGGTCAGTTAATAAAGGTATGATCCATACAGTCAGAGGTCAGTTAATAAAGGTATGACCCATACAGTCAGGGGTCAGTTAATAAAGGTATGATCCATGCAGTCAGAGGTCAGTTAATAAAGGTATGATCCATGCAGTCAGAGGTCAGTTAATAAAGGTATGATCCATACAGTCAGAGGTCAGTTAATAAAGGTATGATCCACACAGTCAGAGGTCAGTTAATAAAGGTATGATCCATACAGTCAGAGGTCAGTTACTAAAGGTATGATCCATACAGTCAGGTCAGAGGTCAGTTACTAAAGGTATGATCCATACAGTCAGAGGTCAGTTAATAAAGGTATGATCCATACAGTCAGAGGTCAGTTAATAAAGGTATGATCCATACAGTCAGAGGTCAGTTAATAAAGGTATGATCCACACAGTCAGAGGTCAGTTAATAAAGGTATGATCCATACAGTCAGAGGTCAGTTACTAAAGGTATGATCCATACAGTCAGGTCAGAGGTCAGTTAATGAAGGTATGATCCATACAGTCAGAGGTCAGTTAATAAAGGTATGATCCATACAGTCAGAGGTCAGTTAATAAAGGTATGATCCATACAGTCAGAGGTCAGTTAATAAAGGTATGATCCATACAGTCAGAGGTCAGTTAATAAAGGTATGATCCATACAGTCAGAGGTCAGTTAATAAAGGTATGATCCATACAGTCAGAGGTCAGTTAATAAAGGTATGATCCATACAGTCAGAGGTCAGTTAATAAAGGTATGATCCATACAGTCAGAGGTCAGTTAATAAAGGTATGATCCATGCAGTCAGAGGTCAGTTAATAAAGGTATGATCCATACAGTCAGAGGTCAGTTAATAAAGGTATGATCCACACAGTCAGAGGTCAGTTAATAAAGGTATGATCCATACAGTCAGAGGTCAGTTACTAAAGGTATGATCCATACAGTCAGGTCAGAGGTCAGTTACTAAAGGTATGATCCATACAGTCAGAGGTCAGTTAATAAAGGTATGATCCATACAGTCAGAGGTCAGTTAATAAAGGTATGATCCATACAGTCAGAGGTCAGTTAATAAAGGTATGATCCACACAGTCAGAGGTCAGTTAATAAAGGTATGATCCATACAGTCAGAGGTCAGTTACTAAAGGTATGATCCATACAGTCAGGTCAGAGGTCAGTTAATGAAGGTATGATCCATACAGTCAGAGGTCAGTTAATAAAGGTATGATCCATACAGTCAGAGGTCAGTTAATAAAGGTATGATCCATACAGTCAGAGGTCAGTTAATAAAGGTATGATCCATACAGTCAGAGGTCAGTTAATAAAGGTATGATCCATACAGTCAGAGGTCAGTTAATAAAGGTATGATCCATACAGTCAGAGGTCAGTTAATAAAGGTATGATCCATACAGTCAGAGGTCAGTTAATAAAGGTATGATCCATACAGTCAGAGGTCAGTTAATAAAGGTATGATCCATACAGTCAGGGGTCAGTTAATAAAGGTATGATCCATACAGTCAGAGGTCAGTTAATAAAGGTATGATCCATACAGTCAGAGGTCAGTTAATAAAGGTATGATCCATACAGTCAGAGGTCAGTTAATAAAGGTATGACCCATACAGTCAGGGGTCAGTTAATAAAGGTATGATCCATACAGTCAGGGGTCAGTTAATAAAGGTATGATCCATACAGTCAGAGGTCAGTTAATAAAGGTATGATCCATGCAGTCAGGGGTCAGTTAATTAAGGTATGATCCATACAGTCAGGGGTCAGTTAATAAAGGTATGATCCATGCAGTCAGAGGTCAGTTAATAAAGGTATGATCCATGCAGTCAGAGGTCAGTTAATTAAGGTATGATCCATGCAGTCAGAGGTCAGTTAATAAAGGTATGATCCATACAGTCAGAGGTCAGTTAATAAAGGTATGATCCATACAGTCAGAGGTCAGTTAATAAAGGTATGATCCATACAGTCAGAGGTCAGTTAATAAAGGTATGATCCATACAGTCAGAGGTCAATTAATAAAGGTATGATCCATACAGTCAGAGGTCAGTTAATAAAGGTATGATCCATACAGTCAGGGGTCAGTTAATAAAGGTATGATCCATACAGTCAGAGGTCAGTTAATTAAGGTATGATCCATACAGTCAGAGGTCAGTTAATAAAGGTATGATCCATACAGTCAGGGGTCAGTTAATTAAGGTATGATCCACACAGTCAGAGGTCAGTTAATAAAGGTATGATCCATACAGTCAGAGGTCAGTTAATAAAGGTATGATCCATACAGTCAGAGGTCAGTTAATAAAGGTATGATCCACACAGTCAGAGGTCAGTTAATAAAGGTATGATCCATACAGTCAGAGGTCAGTTAATAAAGGTATGATCCATACAGTCAGAGGTCAGTTAATTAAGGTATGATCCACACAGTCAGAGGTCAGTTAATTAAGGTATGATCCATACAGTCAGAGGTCAGTTAATAAAGGTATGATCCATACAGTCAGAGGTCAGTTAATAAAGGTATGATCCATACAGTCAGAGGTCAGTTAATAAAGGTATGATCCATACAGTCAGAGGTCAGTTAATTAAGGTATGATCCATACAGTCAGAGGTCAGTTAATAAAGGTATGATCCACACAGTCAGAGGTCAGTTAATAAAGGTATGATCCACGCAGTCAGAGGTCAGTTAATAAAGGTATGATCCACGCAGTCAGAGGTCAGTTAATAAAGGTATGATCCATGCAGTCAGAGGTCAGTTAATAAAGGTATGATCCATGCAGTCAGAGGTCAGTTAATAAAGGTATGATCCATGCAGTCAGGGGTCAGTTAATAAAGGTATGATCCATACAGTCAGAGGTCAGTTAATAAAGGTATGATCCATGCAGTCAGAGGTCAGTTTATAAAGGTATGATCCATACAGTCAGAGGTCAGTTAATAAAGGTATGATCCATACAGTCAGAGGTCAGTTAATAAAGGTATGATCCATACAGTCAGAGGTCAGTTAATAAAGGTATGATCCATACAGTCAGAGGTCAGTTAATAAAGGTATGATCCATACAGTCAGAGGTCAGTTAATTAAGGTATGATCCATACAGTCAGAGGTCAGTTAATAAAGGTATGACCCATACAGTCAGGGGTCAGTTAATAAAGGTATGATCCATACAGTCAGAGGTCAGTTAATAAAGGTATGATCCATACAGTCAGAGGTCAGTTAATAAAGGTATGATCCATACAGTCAGAGGTCAGTTAATAAAGGTATGATCCATGCAGTCAGAGGTCAGTTAATGAAGGTATGATCCATACAGTCAGAGGTCAGTTAATAAAGGTATGACCCATACAGTCAGGGGTCAGTTAATAAAGGTATGATCCATACAGTCAGAGGTCAGTTAATAAAGGTATGATCCATACAGTCAGAGGTCAGTTAATAAAGGTATGATCCATACAGTCAGAGGTCAGTTAATAAAGGTATGATCCATACAGTCAGGTCAGAGGTCAGTTAATAAAGGTATGATCCATGCAGTCAGAGGTCAGTTAATGAAGGTATGATCCATACAGTCAGAGGTCAGTTAATAAAGGTATGATCCATACAGTCAGAGGTCAGTTAATAAAGGTATGATCCATACAGTCAGAGGTCAGTTAATAAAGGTATGATCCATGCAGTCAGAGGTCAGTTAATAAAGGTATGATCCATACAGTCAGAGGTCAGTTAATAAAGGTATGATCCATGCAGTCAGAGGTCAGTTAATAAAGGTATGATCCATGCAGTCAGAGGTCAGTTAATAAAGGTATGATCCATACAGTCAGAGGTCAGTTAATAAAGGTATGATCCATACAGTCGGAGGTCAGTTAATGAAGGTATGATCCATACAGTCGGAGGTCAGTTAATAAAGGTATGATCCATACAGTCAGAGGTCAATTAATAAAGGTATGATCCATACAGTCAGAGGTCAGTTAATAAAGGTATGATCCACACAGTCAGAGGTCAGTTAATTAAGGTATGATCCATACAGTCAGAGGTCAGTTAATTAAGGTATGATCCATACAGTCAGGGGTCAGTTAATAAAGGTATGACCCATACAGTCAGGGGTCAGTTAATAAAGGTATGATCCATACAGTCAGAGGTCAGTTAATAAAGGTATGATCCATACAGTCAGAGGTCAGTTAATAAAGGTATGACCCATACAGTCAGGGGTCAGTTAATAAAGGTATGATCCATACAGTCAGAGGTCAGTTAATAAAGGTATGATCCATACAGTCAGAGGTCAGTTAATAAAGGTATGATCCATACAGTCGGAGGTCAGTTAATAAAGGTATGATCCATGCAGTCAGAGGTCAGTTAATAAAGGTATGATCCATACAGTCAGAGGTCAGTTAATTAAGGTATGATCCATACAGTCAGAGGTCAGTTAATTAAGGTATGATCCATACAGTCAGAGGTCAGTTAATTAAGGTATGATCCATACATTCAGAGGTCAGTTAATAAAGGTATGATCCACACAGTCAGAGGTCAGTTAATAAAGGTATGATCCACACAGTCAGAGGTCAGTTAATAAAGGTATGATCCACACAGTCAGAGGTCAGTTAATAAAGGTATGATCCATACAGTCAGAGGTCAGTTAATAAAGGTATGATCCATACAGTCAGAGGTCAGTTAATAAAGGTATGATCCACACAGTCAGAGGTCAGTTAATAAAGGTATGATCCATACAGTCAGAGGTCAGTTAATAAAGGTATGATCCATACAGTCAGAGGTCAGTTAATAAAGGTATGATCCATACAGTCAGAGGTCAGTTAATTAAGGTATGATCCACACAGTCAGAGGTCAGTTAATTAAGGTATGATCCACACAGTCAGAGGTCAGTTAATAAAGGTATGATCCATACAGTCAGAGGTCAGTTAATAAAGGTATGATCCATACAGTCAGAGGTCAGTTAATAAAGGTATGATCCATACAGTCAGAGGTCAGTTAATAAAGGTATGATCCATAGTCAGAGGTCAATTAATAAAGGTATGATCCATACAGTCAGAGGTCAGTTAATAAAGGTATGATCCATACAGTCAGAGGTCAGTTAATAAAGGTATGATCCATACAGTCAGAGGTCAGTTAATAAAGGTATGATCCATACAGTCAGAGGTCAATTAATAAAGGTATGATCCATACAGTCAGAGGTCAGTTAATAAAGGTATGATCCATACAGTCAGAGGTCAGTTAATAAAAGTATGATCCATACAGTCAGAGGTCAATTAATAAAGGTATGATCCATGCAGTCAGAGGTCAATTAATAAAGGTATGATCCATACAGTCAGAGGTCAGTTAATAAAGGTATGATCCATACAGTCAGAGGTCAGTTAATAAAGGTATGATCCATGCAGTCAGAGGTCAATTAATAAAGGTATGATCCATACAGTCAGAGGTCAGTTAATAAAGGTATGCTCCTGCTAGTTAAAATAGCACATTCGTACTAATGAGCCGTGAACGCTTCAGCTGGCTTTTATACACTAATGTATAGTAGTACAACTGAATAGACGCCACATTGAACTCCGAAACATACACATGATCCATTTTTGTTCAATAACACAAGACATACAAAACTATCTGCTCTTGCATTGATACAGGCGCAAAAATACGGAGGGTTTGAATGTTTCGAGAGATCTCAAACCTCCCCTATATATGTAGCTTGTGTGTAATGTCGGAAGATAAATGTCTGACCCGTGTTAAGATCTTGCACGTTAAAGACACCCTTGTAGATTTCGAAAAAGAGCAGGCTAATGCCGCTACACTCGCACCCGCAAAGTGGAAAGGAATTAATATAAGTTGCATAACTTGTTTCTCAATCCACTATAAATAGATATGTTTAAACTAAACTAAAGTAATGTCCGACTAATTTACAAATGATATTGAATATCATCTGATCATTGCACGATAAATGACAACTGTGTTAAAAATGTATGATCATACTGTAATTGATAAAATTAACACTTTATATATGTGTTGAACTTTTATATTTACCTTTATTTGGAAACAAAACGAAACTGCTATTACCTTAATACATCCTGTTAGAAAGATGCGTGGTTCCGTCTATAGGTGAATCCTCCTTCCTCTGCTGTTTCGGCGCTGTCCACTACAACCTACAGACGTGCGCCGACTGGGGTGATCAAGTCCCAGTCCGAAACCACTTGGCTATTCATTCCTGCCTCTGCACTTTACTGCTATCACTGTTCTGACCTTTTTCTCCATAACCACATCGATGCTGTCTCTGCCTCTTTACACAAGTTCCCATTCAGCTTACTTCTTTCACCTCCAACAATACCAAGTGCTCTCAATGCTCGCCACATAGACTGTCCAACAAACCCTCTGCTTCCCACTTCCACTGGAAATAACCAAACCCCCCATCCATTGTCTCTACGTTCTGCAAGTAGATCTTGGTACTTCAGTCTCTTTCTTTTGTAGGCATCTTCTATTCTTTCTTCCCATGGTACAGTTAGTTCCAGCAGGATTGCCTGTTTTGTTGAGGCGGACCAAATGACGATGTCAGGTCTCTGGTTTGCTACTGCAATCTGTGGCGGGAATTGTTACTTCTGTTTAAGATCCACCAACATCTGCCAAACAGTTGCTGTTACCAGTAAACTACTTCCTTCCACCTTCTTCTTCTGGCCTTTCTCTCCTTCCTTAACAAAATTGACAAAAGTAAGTCCTTCCTTATTTTTCCTTGGCTTCCTGATGTTTCTCTCTAGGGTGTCTGCTAGTGTCCATAATACCTTGTCGTGTCGCCATGTATACCTCCCGTCTTTCAAAGCACTCGAGCATGAATATAATATGTGCTCCAAGTTTGCTGGCTTACCACAAAGAACACACGTTGGGTCATCTATCAATCCCCATGTTGCTAGATTTGTTGGGCTTGGCAATACATCATATACTGACTTCAGCTTAAATTGCAACCTATGTGGCTCCATCTTCCAGATCTCATTCCATCCTAACTTCTGCTGTCTTGCTCCCTCCCAGTTTAACCAGCTTCCCTGTTTCTTCATACTCACTACCTTTACCATTCTACTATCTTCTTACATTGATCGTACCTCTTTCTGCACCAGGTTTCTTTTTTCTTCCACTGTTGCTGTTCTCCATTTTGCTGTAGGTGTAACATCCAGCCCCTGTCTTCCAACTGCAACTCTGCCAACTATCTCACTGTGTTTTAATCGTGACTCAGCATCTTCTATTGTCTTCTTTGTTGACCACTTCCTTCCAGTTCTTATTTCTACCTTTGCTGATTGTACTTTCTCATCCCTGCTATTTTTAACGTCAGATGTTGTCTAACCTCGGTCACCTTGAATTCCTCAGTGATTGACTTGAGTGGTAGCTGTAACTTGCTTCCTAAACTGTATAGGCCCACACTGCTGAAACTGCGTGGTACTCCAAGCCATCTACGTAAGTAACTGTTTGATATTCTTTCCATTCCCTCTACCGTTGTCATTGGTACATCATACACAAGAAGTGGTCACAGCAGCTGAGGTAATATCCCATGCTGGTAAATCCATGCCTTGTAATTTCCTGGTAGTCCCCACTCTTATCTACTGCCTTTAACCAGTCGTCCAACTCCTTATATGTATCTTCCACATTCAACTTATCTGACAAGGTGTTTTTGAACCATTTTCCGAGGCACTTAACTGGCTTCTCTGAGACTGTTGGTATTATTTCGTCTCCTATTTTAAACCTTTCCTCCTTGACTTTACCATTCTTCACTACCAAACTTCTGGATTTGCTAGGCTTCACTTTCATTCTTGCCCAGGTGATCATCTTATCAAACTCTTGTAGTGTCCACATGGCTTCGATAACTGTCTTTGCTAAATAAAATTACCTTAGCCGTATTTGGCACAACTTTTGGGAATTTTGGATCCTCAATGCTCTTCAACTTTGTATCTGTTTGGCTTAATGAATATTTTGATATGAGCGTCACTGATGAGTCTTATGTAGACGAAACGCGCGTCTGGCGTACTAAATTATAATCCTGGTACCTTTGATAACTATTTGTGCTGATTTTCATATCATCCATGAATGCTCTCCCTGGTGGTTGCCGTACTCCTGACTTCATCCATGGACCTCTGCTCTTCTTCTCTACTGACTTCACAATCATATTCATTGCTGCTGAGAAAAGGATGACAGATATCGTGCATCCTGTCACTATTCCTACTTCTAAACGTTGCCATGATGTTGTAAAATCAACGGTAAATCTCAGCTGCAGATGGTTGAAGTACTCTTTTATCAGCCCTCTTACTCCGTCAGGTACATGGTATCTCTCCAGCATCAACTCAACTAACTTGTGTGGTACTGTCCCATATGCATTCGCTAAATCCAGCCAGACAACTGGGAGCTCTCCCTTTGAATCTTTCGCTTCTCGAATTATCTGTGATAATACGCTTGTGTGTTCAATACAGCCTGATACACCTGGTACCCCTCCTTTCTGTACTGCAATGTCAATGTACTCGTTGCTCAGCATGTAGTTTGTCATCCTTTTAGCAAGAATAGCAAGAAATATCTTTCCTTCCACATTTAACAGTGAGATGGTTCTAACCTGTTTTAATGTCTCTGAATTCCCTTCCTTTGGTATAAAGCACCCTTCTGCCTTGTGCCAACTCTCTGCTAGTCGACCTCTTCTCCAAATGACTCTTATCAACTTCCATAGACGTCGTGTAATTCTCTAACAGGACTTGTATACCTTATATGGTACTCCATTTGGACCTGGTGTTGATGCTGCCCTTCCACTCTTGATAACATCTACTACCTCTTTCAACGTTGGTGGTGATTCATCAAAAGCCTGCTCTGGATCCTCCGTGCGTATAAGTTGTTCTATATCTGGGAGTTCGTCTTCCCTTTTTGGATCATTGTGCATTTCTCTTAAATATTCTTCCACTTCCTCTTTGCTAGCTTTTAGTTGTCCTGATCCTTTCTTCCCCAACAATCTTGATGTAAATTGGAAAGGATCTGATGTAAATTGAGCTCTTGCTTTCTCTCTCTTTTTTCTCCTTTTCCTAGTTCTCTCTGCTCTCCTTTTCCTAGTTCTCTCTGCTCTCCTTTTCCTAGTTCTCTCTGCTCTCCTTTTCCTAGTTCTCTCTGCTCTCCTTGTGATCTTGAGTTTCTTCCTGATGGTGTCCCTCAGCTCAGATAATGCCGGTTTTTCATCCTCTGATGCCTGATTATATTTTTTCTTAAGTTACCTTAGGTCTTTCCTCATCTTTGCTATTTTGGATTCTCGTCTGTTCTTTTGACCCTCTCGCCTCACCACCTCTTTTTCGTCTGCACCAAATCTGTCCATACCTATGTTGTAAATAAATGATGTCATTGATTATATCTTCCTGTCTATGTTACCTGCCAATGGTGTGTTCAAAATTGCATCCACATCCTCATCAAACTGTTGCCATTCACTTTTACTTTTATTGTTGGGCCAGTTTACTCTCTTTCTTCTTATGTTCTCACTTGTGTCTGATGTTCTTTTTGGCTCTTGTGGCTGTCTGTTGTTGTCTAAACCCTCCTTTTCTTGTTGATTCCTCTCTACCATGCTGTCCTCCTCATTGTATAACACATGTAGGCTGTGGTCGCTGTGGTTTGTATCCTGAACCACCTCCTCCTCCGTCTCACCAGGTTGCCCTGTGCATTGTGTTACGCACTGATTTGGCTTGCATTTCATCTTTCCCATATGTATCTTCAGACCACGTTGGTTCTTGCAAACTCTCCCACAGATGCATACATTTCCGTTGTTCAAATTCATAGTGAAATCAAAATCACGTGAAGAAGTATTATATATAATCAAACACTGTCTTAAAGAATATTAATAACCCAATCCATATGATGTCAACAGTGATTGAAGGAGATGGAACCTTGGCTTCTTAGATTTTTATAGAAAACCAAGATAACAATATGACATTGCCACACCTACGTTCGGGGACATTTTCATGCTGTTCTTTTGTTGTATATTGTTTGTCAAAACACTGGGACAAAATATTTTAAAAAGTAACAAAATCAGCAACTTCAGTGAAAAGGGTAAAATATTTGACCAGTATCCTTGTTTTCCTAAAGTGAATCCATGTGATGAAAGGGATTTTAATTGTTTTTGAGTTCTATATCGTTTTTATAGTTACAGTTGATTTTTCTATCGCGTACAAATTAGTTTTGACATATGCATTAAGGTTCGGTAATGTAATATACAAAATAGGACATGAAAAAGCTGAAAATTTTAAAACATCATATAATTTCCAAAAGAGAGAAAATTTCCTCAGCTGGCCCCTGATGGGACGTGAAAATGGACGTCACACTAAAATCCAAATATATAAATGAACTCAAATTAAAAAAACATACAAAACTAACAAAGGCTAGAGGCTCCTGATTTGGGACAGGCGCATAAAAACATAGCAGAGAAAAGACTCCTTTTTCACAAGCACATAACGAACTGAAACAATCTACCCGAAAGCATCATTAATTGCACAACAGGAGAATATTTCAGATTATCAATCATTATCATCTCAAAACATCAAATTGAATATAAAATTCAGCTATTTGTATCAAACTAATTACATACATTTGCAATATTTATATTCATCTATTATTTTTTTTTAGTATAAAATTAACCTAAATATTATGATAAACATCTTGTTGTAAGTTATCCTCCAGTGGCACGAAGGTGGTCACTATATATGGTAGATGTTACGTAGAAAAGTGTAAACAGTTGTTGTTGTTTTTACAGCTGCGAGCTGATTGGATAAAATACTGGATGTATACAGACGATGGAAAGTACATATTACCAAAGTATGTATCGAAAGATATAAGTAATATATAACACAAAAATACATCTAAAATGTGTGATAAACGTTAAAAAGCAATGAGCTTACAGTCTTGTATATGAAATGCAACAAGCATTTGAAAATTAAATCTTTTGAAGGACTCATTTAAAGGTGGTATGGGAGTCTAAAATAAAAATGATAAAATTTGTTCATACTTTGTCAAAATGTAGTATCTATTGATACATGTTCAAAAATATTATAAAAATGATAGGTCACCGCGCATTTTCTCAAGCTCCAGGTTGTGACAAAATGACAAATTTTGTATGGATTATACAGGAAAAAACACAATTTTGTGAAAAGACACTAAACAAAATGATAGAATTGTAAAATAAATTAGGAAAAGATAGCTTTCAGACACTGCTTTGAGAATATCAAAAGAAAAGATAGGGTCACCGTACGTTTTTTACGGCTAAAAGCCAAAATAGGAAAATTTCATGTAGAGTCCTTCAGAATCAAATCAATCCATGTGTTCGTAGATAGTAGATGTTTTTGTGTCCTGTTAAATTGTTCCTTTTAAAAGTTTTGGATTCTCATAAATTCTATGTATAACATTTGGACTAGTTTGAATCTCGGTCTATTTCTGTAATTTATTCTTAGATATAGGAAGATGTGGTGTGAGTGCCAATGAGACAACTCTCCATCCAAATAACAATTTAAAAATTAAACCATTATAGGTTAAAGTACGGCCTTCAACACGGAGCCTTGGCTCACACCGAACAACAAGCTATAAAGGGCCCCAAAATTACTAGTGTAAAACCATTCAAACGGGAAAACCAACGGTCTAATCTATATAAACAAAACGAGAAATTACATACTTTTGATTTTTTAACCCTGTATGCGTACATTGCCTATGTAAATTTTAAAATTGTTTGTATGCACATTGAACGACAAATTTATGTGACGTATATAATTTTTCTGACGTCAGACACTCAAATCAATCCATGTGTTCGTAGATAGTAGATGTTTTTGTGTCCTGTTAAATTGTTCCCTTTTCAAAGTTTTGGATTCTCATAAATTCTATGTATAACTTTTGTACTAATTTGACTCTCGGTCTATTTCTGTAATTCATTCTTACATACTTTTGATTTTTTAACCCTGTATGCGTACATTGCCTATGTAAATTTTAAAATTGTTTGTATGCACATTGAACGACAAATTTATGTGACGTATATAATTTCCTGACGTCAGACACTCAAATCAATCCATGTGTTCGTAGATAGATGTTTTTGTGTCCTGTTAAATTGTTCCTTTTAAAATTGTTATACGATGATGACTGATGTACCCATATTTTGACTATTTTATTAATTGTGACTGTTTATTTAACGCATCATGTAAATGTAGCGGAATTTGATGAGACTGTTATTAAAGTGAGAGGGTTAGCGCTATAGAACCAGGTTTAATCCACCATTTTCTACATTTGAAAATGCCTGTACCAAGTCAGGAATATGACAGTTCTTGTCCATTCGTTTTTTATGCGTTTTGTTTTTTGATTTTGCCATGTGATAATGGACTTTCCAAATTGATTTTCCTCTGAGTTCAGTATTTTTGTGATTTTACTTTTTCAGAAAATGCACTGTTTTAGAGTTACCTCCCCTTAAAATGTCAATTTGAAAATAGTCATAAACAACCAAAAATAATTCACACTTGTAAAAATATTAATATTTCTAAGTTATATTCTTATAAATTAGTTCTTTTAAATGAAAATTCACATTAAATATGTGCATTCCTGCATCAAATTTTGCTAACTTGCTAGAAAATATGGACCTTAGATTCTCTGTTTTTTACAATCAAAGATGGCGAAAGATTTGCGCCTGTCCCAAGTCAGGAGCCTCTGGCCTTTGTTAGTCTTGTATTATTTTAATTTTAGTTTCTTGTGTACAATTTGAAAATTAGAATGGCGTTCATTATCACTGAACTAGTAAATATTTGTTTAGGGGCCAGCTGAAGGATGCCTCCGGGTGCGGGAATTTATCGCTACATTGAAGACCTGTTGGTGACCTTCTGCTGTTGTTTTTTTATTTGGTCGGGTTGTTGTCTCTTTGACACATTCCCCATTTCCATTCTCAATTTTACCCATACCACCTTAATAGGTTTAAGTTGTATATAAAATGCATGTGAAACTATACGAAAATATATCTAAGAAATAATGAGCAATGATTAATTTTTCTGTTTCTGTGTGTGTGTGTGTGTGTGTGTGTGTGTGTAATAACGACTTCCGTATATGTCTTTTACTCTAACTTCCATGGTCTTCAAATATACAGAAAAAATGACCCTGTTGAAAAACCAATCATCATTCTTACAACACAAAAATATGAAATTTTGGAATTTGTCAATTTAGCACTAATGGTACATATAAAAAACAGCTTAAGACTAGTATTTGAATTTGGAAAGATTTTATATTGAGTGCCTGTAGAAACACAACAATGTAAATATTCTATTTCACTGTCATTTCAAAATCTTAGAGAGACTGTTCAATTTTCAAAAAAGATTTGTTCGTTCGAAATTATATAAAACGGAAAATACCATAAGGAGATGAATTTCCATCGGTAGTACTTTGTATATACAGGTACTAACGGCGTTTATATAATTATATTGAATTTATCCTTTTTAGTGGAGACTTAACGATAATTGGTGGTGTCAGACAAGCTAATAATTACAGTCTAGAATTAGACGAAGAAGATAAGAAGGAAATTCAACAAAAATGCTATAAGTTTTGGCCTCCACTTCAGGTAAAACGAAAATTATCCAACTGAACATAACTTTAAAAAGAGTATCAATCACAAAGAGTAACTCCTTATACATATACATTGTATATTCATGTGGCCTTTAATTTAACCCCATACATTTGTGTAGCTAGAGCGACTTCATGCGTGGTAAATTGTTTGTTTTAGACTTTGATCATTTTGATCAAAGACATACACATATATATGTCTATGTTTGGATATATACGTCTAAGTATATTATTAATCAAATGCGAGAGTTTCAGTCAAATAGATGAATATGAATTTGAAAGCTGATGTCCAGTTAAGTTGGTACCTAACACTACAGTGAGATAACTCTGTAAAGTCAGCTAAATAATTTAATCACGATGTGTTGTAAAAGGAATAGCAAGCTTCTCAATGATCAAAATTTGTGTTTTTCAAACTGCTATTTAACTAGAGTATTTTTTTCTGACAAAATGATTGGTTCAATTTTTATATTTTTGTTAAAGTGTCGATATTAAAAGTACAATACTTTGACAAATTTTATGAAAATTAAACGAGCCAAATTAATTTTACTGAAATATATATGGAAGTGTTTAACGACCTTGACTGCCTTTTCATCCCTCGCACGGTCGGTTTTAGTGAAAGTGTTGGGTACCACCTTAATCAATCATGCATTTATTCAGTCAGGCATGTGTGACTAGTGCCGGCTGACGACCTTTCTTATGTACAGGTAGCAGCAGCCTTACACGCGGGAGGTCAAGATAAAGCTATAAACCATGTTTTTCCTTTTTTATCGGAAAATATCTACACAGGAATATCATAGATGTTTTCCAACTGTTCTGATTGGTGATAAAGTAAACAAATAGTGTTCAGCTTTATTGGTTTCTCATGTTATATTTTACTTTGAAGTTTTGAATTTTATGAAGACATTTTTAAATGAATAGTCACAAAATAGTAGATAAAAACGAGAAGAAAGTTCTTTAGTTCAATACAACGTAATGCAAAGTTGATTTTTCCTGTTTTAGGGGGCGCAAATAGACAGTGAATGGGTAGGTCTGCGCCCATCAAGGACTCCATTACGTTTAGAACCTGAAATCATGAACTTGTCAACTGGAAAATTAAAGGTATGATTGTTAAATTTCAAACGATGATATTTATAGTCGATACATATTATTCAAGTATCGGACTTATATATGACTATAGAACCCCCACCCGTATTCCCGCCTACGCCTAATAAATGTCCGTGGAGTACTAACAAAAGACTTGTATATAAATACTAATCAAACTAGTACTTCAAACTAATTTTTTCAAACTTGTTCTACAAACTTGTTCTACAAACTTGTTCTACAAACTTGTTCTACAAACTTATTCTACAAACTTGTTCTACAAACTTATTCTACAAACTTGTTCTACAAACTTGTTCTACAAACTTGTTAGATAGAAATATATAAGAGAAAATCCAAATATAACGGGATAGAACTAAATTTTGGTCCTATTCTTAAGCTATGAAGTATTGTTTCCCTCCCCATTACAGTATTCGAATATTAAAGTATTCAATTCAGAAAATTGTTTTTGGACATAAATAATTATGCGTTAAAAGACTGATAGTCTTTAACGCTGGCGTTCAATGTGGAACACTAAATTAATGTTAATACTAGTAACCGAACATTTTGTATTGGAACGCGTACGGACGACGCAATATTTACGGTGTACATGGACGCCACAATTCACATGACTTTTAAAGCAAGGTAATGAAGGTTGGTTTTAATCATTTAGTTACATGAAATAAAGCAGCATATGATTTAACCCAAATAATGTCAGTCGTTATATTTTGTCGATTTCTGATTGCTACAGACCGATAGAGGTTCGGTTTTTAATAAATTTTTTGAAAAAAAATCCACATCCATCTGGTCTAGATTAAAGGATCTTCAATAAGTCAAAAGGTTTTTACAAAGAAAGTCAAACATTGTTTCGATTATACGCTTCCGCATATTTAAGACAAATATAAGTGAAAATATATATGAATAATTATAATATATGATAAATATATATCTTAACATGTATACTTGTTCCAGGTAGTGCATAACTACGGACATGGTGGCGTTGGGATTGCTTTGAGTTGGGGAACCAGTTTACATGCCACAGAACTTGTTAAGGACATGTTACAGTCACATTCACGTTTATGATGTTAATCAAATTAATTAACTAATTGATTTGCGATAATGTTACAATGTTTATTGAGATTAGCTTTTGTCTTCTATATACAGGCGACCACGAAGTGTTCAAAATGCTTGTTCGGTCTCTGTTTGTATATGTACACAATTGCAGTTAAATAACTATAGTTCATATTATAGAAATTCAATTACATATTGTAACCACAGACTGTTGCATATGTTCCGTTGATCTGATATTTATTCAGTGTTACTCTATGATGGAAAATGTCCTTTTATAATGAAATAATGCAATAGATATTTCCACATTTTGAGATTCAAAAATGTTTAATGTAGTTGATTTCAAATATTATAGCAAGACATTAATAAAACTTTCAGATTTTTCAAGAACATTGCATAACTTTTCTGGGGGAATTAACTGGCATTTTGAAATAAGATTTCGATGTTGTTTTGCAATCCAAATCAGATAGGATTTGCACCATGGATCAAAGTTAACAATTGGATTCTTTGAAAAAATACATACACATTGCATATCTTCCACATATAAAAAATCTTGCACTAGTAAAATACAAATAGAATGATACTATACAATCATAAGTTTATAGTTTTTTTTTGTCAAACCAATTTATGTATGAATTACCACTATGTTGCAAAATAGTAAAACCATAAAGAAAACAATTTATAAATCATCTCAAACGTTAAAACCCAACTGATGCACGCGTATATATTAGAAATCAAAGGTGGCCACCATTGGAGAACATAATTATAAGTAGAAGTATATTGGAAATACATACAATTGGCTGCTTCTTTGAAACTGTAAATTTATAAACATTTAACTAAGTCTTAAATAAATGGTTCGAGGGTGATCATATATACTGATTTAAAGTATATGATGCCACGCTGTCATCATGGAACATATTTTAACCCAGAACCCAATGAGAAAGAGAATCAAACCACATCGTGCACATATAATATCAGGGTGAACATATACTAGCTACAAGTTAACTGTAGTTATGCCCAGAAATTCAATTTTACATTACCTATAAGTTCGGCTAAAAGGGAACAAACATAGGTATTAAAACCTTCTTAATATTACTATTTTTATCATACTTATCATGCTAAATTCAGCATGAAAGTCCCGAAGAACCGTTATTCTAACAAAAAATTTACTACCCACACTAATCAGTGTCCACATCTGTTTTTAGAACAAAAGAAAAACAAAGTTACCAATCTGTATATATATATATGTCGCCTTCCTACATTTCAAAAAGAAGCACTCCAGAAAATGTGTTATATGGTTCGTTTGGATGTCCAAGAATAGTAGCAGATCCTCCAAAAAGTTTTCTTACCCATACTTTGTCACCTGTCTCGAGCAAAACCACAATAGTTTGACTCGCCATACTGTAGTCGTCATCATCGGAGTACATGGCAACATACTGCACGCCATTCCGTACTATTTCCGTGTATTCTTCGTGACCCTCAACGTTCATTATTGAAACAGATATGAGATATAATCCCTTGATCGGAGCAATAAAATGGCCGTCACTTGAATCGTATGCATTTCCTACATTGGTGATTATTCTATCGAATTCAATTGGAGTATGGTACCCCAAAACTGCGTTGTGTGTTAATGTTGTAGAAAATGCTATTCTTTTAGAATCTGCACCTGAATAAGAACAGTGCTGCTGAATTATTTCAATGAAGTTAATACTTAATAGCATTAATCTTATTATCGTATAGATACATTTGTTTTTAACATTAGGATATATATGCTCCGGACCATATGAGTATTTGGACCATACGCGTATGGTCATGACCATATGGGTATATACTCATATGGTCCGACCATACGCGTATGGTCGAGGTAATTGACACTCTGTTACAGTTTACTTTAGATACGTCTCAACTCTTCATATGGTATTAAGTAAAATCACAAAAATACTGAACTCGGAGGAAAATCAATTCGGAAAGTCCATAATCACATGGCAAATTCAAATAACAAAACGCATCAAAAACGAATGGACAAGAACTGTCATATTCCTGACTTGGTACAGGCATTTTCAAATGTAGAAAATGGTGGATTAAACCTGGTTCTATAGCGCTAACCCTCTCACTTTAATAACAGTCTCATCAAATTCCGTTATATTTACATGCGTTAAATAAACAGTCTCAATTAATTAAATAGTCAAAATATGGGTACATCAGTCATCATCGTATAACAATTTTAAAAGGAAAAATTCAACAGAAAACAAAAACATCTGCTATCTACGAACACATTAATTGATTTGAGTGTCTGATGTCAAAAATTGATATACGTCACATAAATCTGTCGTTCAATGTGCATACAAACAGTTTTAAAATGTACATAGGCAATGTAAGCAGCGATGAAAACTAACTAGGGCATCAATATTTAATTTTACGTAGTCTTAGAATTATAAAAATAAATACATTGCATGTAACCATCATTGCTTTTTTAGATAGTTTTTGTATTGATACGTTTATGATGTAATTTGAAAAAATACCTGTATGGTCCAAATACTCATATGGTCCGGCCCGTTAATAACCAAACGAATATAATACTCATATGGTCCGACCATACGCGTACGGTCGGACCATATGAGTATACGCATATGGTCATGACCATACGCGTATGGGGTCCAAATACTCATATGGTCCGGAACATATATAAAATAAGAAAATAAACTAAATGTAGATATATAATACATCATAAAACCAATACATGTATATGCAATCATATCAAGGAAACATTTGCCATTTTATAATGCAAAAAGTGCGTTAATGGGTAATTAGTTTGCTGCATAAGTTTTACTTATCCAAACTTAAGCATGCAAAAGATAACTAGCAAGAATATATCATACATTTATACATATATATTAATCTATAATTGATAAAGAATTTAATTTAATTAAAAATGATATAAGCTCTGCAATAAGCATACTGTAAATGTTAAATGAAACTAGATTTGTCGAAACGACACAAATGGCTCTATCTCAAAAAGTTAAAAAAAAAAATCTATAATTCTAAGAACACATGCGGACACTAACATGATGGTAGACTCACATATTAAACCTCAGCTAAAAACCTGAAGGCGTATAGAATAAAAGTCAGTATAACTGTGATTTTCAACAATTTATCAAAGTCTAAGGCCCGTAATTTCGTAAAAAATTAGCGGAGCAGAACGAAACTTAACCTTAATCTGTAACTCAACATGGTGAACTCACATACCAAAAATCAAACCAATATCTCAAGGCGTTTAGAAAAAAACTCCGAATAACTGTGATTTTCAACAATTTAAGTCCACAGCCCGTAATTTCTGCAAAAATTCTGTAACTCAACATGGTAAACTCACATACTAAATATCAGACCAATATCTCAAGGCGTTTAAAAAAAATCCGTATAATGGTTTAATGCGGAATGACGGAATGACAGAAGGGCGACGAATGATAGAATGACGGAATGACGGACAAGGGTAAAACTATATGGCATCGACAACTTTCTTGCGAGGCTATAAAATGTGAATGAGATTAACGGACTCAGTTCTTGGCACCAGACAACAAATGTTTTACGTTTTTGTTTGAAATCGTGTCGAATAATCGAGAAGACCGTTTTCGTACGTATGCTGCTTTTTTTTTTTGGGGGGGGGGGGGCTTTAACTGTGTTGTAATATGTTATGTCCGTGACCGGCGCGTTCCCCTTTAAACGGTCTTTTAACTGGTTTTAAGACTAGTTTCGTTTCAAGGTCTAGAAAATTTTGAATATGTGCCCTATGTGATACATTTTACATGCTCTGTTCTGGCCTTTTCAAAAGTAAAATGTTTACCTCTCAAATCATGATATTGAATTGGATTTTAGTATACTAATAATTTTTTTTCTCATACTCCTTTTGTTAAGAATTACCTGCAAGGAGAATACGTTTGCGAGTATCTGTCATCTGCTGTAAATCTTTAGGTCGTAAGCACTCCCTTTTTAGGTTTTCAAACTCATCCCTAAGATAGGTGCTTTCTTTCTGCATCATCGTCAGTCTATCATTAAAGTTATCTAAAAGAAAAAACAGAAAAAGAACTTTTTACTGCATACATCAAAAGTTTCGTACTTTCAAAAGAAATCAAACTACGTAAACATCAATCAATATTTAATCAGTTATTTTAAACAAGTTTAATCTCATACCCAACATTTCCTTTACGTATTGTTCAGGATATTGATAATCACACAAACATTCGTGAAACCATAGTTCTAGAATAACCACGATATAAACATATTTATGAAATGCCATATTTTATGAATAAGTTTCGTCTTCCTATTGTGGTCAAACGTCTTGACGGTTATCTCTAACACTGATAGATATATTTGCCTATAGATAAGAGACGGAACAAAAATTATGCTTTATAACTTGTGCGATACGTTTGTGTTGTTGTCTTTTATCATTTGGCGTCCGATTGAACTTCTTTACTCTAAAATGACACGCTTTCCTACCTATATAATTGTATGTACTCATCTTACATTAAAGAGGCACTTGCTGTCAAATTCGTGTTCACCGATTTGACTCATATTTGAATCATAATCATGTAAACACTCATTCAAATTAAAAAAAAAGTCTTAAATTAACAATTTACAGGGCGTGGTATTGATAGCATGTAGCCTTCGCTTCGTGTGTATTTTAGTCTTGACTATCGAGTTGAAATACAATGGTCACATAATAAATATAAACATAACTATCAATATAGATAGAAAGCAAAACTTGTACAGTTGAATTTTTCTGTGTCTAATTTCATATTACAGATTAAAAATATATGTTAATCATCCTTTCTTACCTGCACAAGTATGATTTTTTTTGGATCGAATCAGTAAATAAAATGATTTACCTTTGTTTCAATTTCGATGTTGGTATACATTTTCCATTAAAAACCGAACACGCACAATTCATGCATAATCTATCTCTAGCTAAGGGGTTTAATTGAAGTTCACATGAGTACGTATCCAATGAGGTTGAATTATTCACTTGCAAGTGAATAATTCATCATCAATGTTTCTTAGCTTACTTTGACAATATTGAACGATACTGGCTGCTTAAATGGAATCATTATTTTACTATTTCACCTTCATTAATGATTAAACCAAAATAAATCATACTTTAGATTTTTTATTTTTGTAGCTAAAACAAATGAAGTATGTAGTGCAGGACGGGAGATGTATGTCCTAGGCTACACCATAAATGACTGACAATATAAGATATCGGTATAACTACTTTTTCTTATTAGTTTTCAATGGTACCAGTATTATAATTTAAATTTAGAACGCCAGACACGGGTTTCGTCTACATAGGACTCATCAGTGACGCGCATATCAAACTATTTAAAACGCCAAACAAGTACAAAGTTGAGCATTGAGAATTCAAAATTCCTAAAATTTGTGCCAAATACGACTAAGGTTATCTATGCCTGGGATAAAAAAAATCCTTAGTTTTTCGAAAAATTCAAAGTTTTGTAAAGAGGAAATTTATAAAAATGACCACATTATTGATATTCATGTCAACACCGAAGTGTTGACTACTGGGCTGGTGATACCATCGGGGACGAAACGTCCACCAGCATTGACATCAACCCAGTGGTGAAGATAGTTATCAAAGGTTGCAGGATTATAATTTAGTACGCCAGACGCGCGTTTCGTCTACATAAGACTCATCAGTGACGCTCATATCGAAATATTTATAAAGCCAAACAATACAAAGTTGAAGAGCCTTGATGATCCAAAATTCAAAAAAGTTGTGCCAAATACGGCTAAGGTAATCTGTGCCTGGGATAAGAAAATCCTTAGCTTTTCGAAATATTCAAAGTTTTGTAAACAGGAAAAATGACCACATTATTGATATTCATGTCAACACCAAAGTGTTGACTACTGAGCTGGTGATACCCTCGGGAATGAAACGTCCAACAGCAGTGGCATCGACCCAGTGGTGTAAATAGTTATCAAAGGTTCCAGGATTATAATTTAGTACGCCAGGATGTGTGAATCATTCTGCCTTCAGCTTGTTAGTAATTCTAATATGACGTGCTTTGTGAATAATGCTCTAAATCCAATAAAATTTGTTTGCACATGGATATATAGACTACTGCAGAATAGTGAATTTTATCAACTCAGCATGCATGTAATATATTTCATCAAATTCAAACAAGCCGAAACTCTTAAATGTTGTTACTAATTCATTTAGATTGACTGTTATGTGTTGCAATTCGAAATTGACATATTTGACCTAGTTACGACAACCGTTCATGCTGGCTGTTCAAAACTCCTCCCTCTTTAAAATCACATTGACAAACGTTTATTTGTTTACAAACAAAAAAGGGAGGTTCATGGAAGAACATACGCAAATGCTCTACACTTATACACATCAGACATAAAAATAACCTTAATTGTCCTAATCAAAATCGAAATAATTGATGCAAGGTATACTTTATTGTAGTTTTAACATAAGTAGGCATTACATTCGAGTTTTTTTAGCCCTTACTATCGCTGGGGCAAAAATAATCACGAATGCCTACTCATGTTTAAACTACTATAAATTATAGCTTGCATCAATTATTTCTTAAATAAAGCATTAAATGTATGAAAAACGGGAGTCATTTCTTTATTTGCATGTAAATCGCATGTCATCTCAAATGGTCCATGTCTAAACTCATTTGGCATTTGAATTACTATTCTTGTGTTTCTAAAATGAGTTTAGACGTGACCGGTACATCTGTTACGCCGAATTGGTAAACTGAGTACTTTTTTCAGGGACCGACTGCAACCTACCTTAATGTCTCCCTTATCTTGACCGCCATTCACAACTGCATTGTCATTTCAGAATCAATCTTATCGTTGGTTGATTTTGAATCACTCACTTCCCTTTTTGGATGAAACATTTCAACAATAAATGTGAATAAAAATTGCTTTTTTTGTCTTTCTTCGTTTTGCTTGTATTTTGTTAGTGAATGACCGTATAACCAGTCCGCATTGGAAAAGAGAAAAAAGAGAAAAAAATCTTTTCTTAATCTCTCGATGGCGTCAACTTGGGCAATATCCTTCATCATTTATTGGTGAAGTCGAAAATACATGTACCTTCTTATTTCAAAGATCAGTTTGTACCAATCATCTCTTATACCTGTCAATAACATCATCATAAATTAGTTCAGTCGAAAATACCATCTTATTTCAAAGATCAGTCTGTACCAATCATTTCTTATACCTATAACAAACCTGATGCAACTAAATTTAACTAATCTCATTTTGCAGGATCTCAATATTGACGACTTCTAAGTCTAAACCTCCTGATTGTACTTGTGCTAGTTCCCAATTCACATATAATTCGACACCGTTATAACCAGTTACCTCAACATTGTCAATAACTCTTCCCTGCGAAATGTGTTATCGAAAGGTCCGAAATATTGTGAGCCTAAATCCATCAATTGGAAATACAACTTAAAAATTTTGATGATTATGCCAGGCAATATGCTAAGCTCGAGAAGGAAGACAGAACTCTTTCCGAATGGATTAAGGCTGTGAGGTCGTCGATACAAATCAGAATTAAGAAATTGAATGGGTCTATCAACGCCCATGCTACGTCAATCTTTAAAGACCCAAATGTTGCAAAACACTTATCCTACCTCCATGACAAATATGTTGTTGTTCCAGCAGATAAAGCCCCAAACAACATCGTCTTTGTTTGTAAAACTCATTACATAAACTGCTTAATAAACGAATTAGGTATTGACATTTCATTTGGAAACTCAACATATACACTCACGACAATAACCAAAGAGGAAATCCTGGATAATCATAGGTCTGTTCTATGTTCCTTTTGAATTTCAAGCAAAGACGGAGAACTGGATTTTCCATCACTGTATTGGATATCTAAACTACATAAGTGTCCTTACAAACAACGGTATATTGATGGGTCTTCCAAGTGCTGCATGAAACCTATTTCTATATTATCAACATCTATTTTATCAGCAATCAAAGCCGGGCTTCAAAGTTATTGTGAAACTAACTATTATAGAGGTTGCGTGAATCAGATGTGGATATCAAAAACATCCAAGATCTTTAAGAGTACATGCAATCTAACTCTCTTTCATCTTGCAATAATATTAAAATACTTGACTTTTCTACACTTAACACAAGTATTCCACATTCCAAACTAAAAGACAAATTAAAAGAGTTGGTATTGCTTTGTTTCATAAAAAGAATGGCCAAGGTAGTATCTCGTCGTAGGGAGGGATAAATCCTACTTTGTAAAGAATCATTCTGATTCAAGCTAAAAATTCTCTGAAACTGACATTATCAAGATGCTTGATTTCTTGATTGACAACATATTTGTTACGTTCGGAGGACGTGTTTTTCCACAGACTGTTGACATTCTAATAGGAACCAATTGTGTCCCTCTTCTTGCTAACTTGTTTCTTAATTATTATGAGGCTGACTTCATACAGGAACTTCTTAGGAAGAAAGATAAGAAGTTAGCAATATCCTTTAACTTTACTTTCCGCTATATAGGTGATGTTCTCTCACTAACTAATTCAAAATTTGGTGACTATGTTGATCGCATCTATGCTATTGAACTAGAGATAAAGGATACTACAGATACAGTTAAGTCGGCCTCAAATCTCGACTTAAATCTAGAAAGGGTGGTTGAAAACAAAACTTTACGACAAAAGAGATGATTTCAGCTTTCCAATTGTGAACTTTCCATTTCTAAGCAGCAACATTCCAGCAGCACCTGCATACGGGGTATATATATCCCAATTGATACGATATTCCCCTGCTTGTATTTCCTATCATGATTTTCTTGATAGAGGGTTGCTGCTCACAATGAAGCTATTAAACAGAGATTTCCAAATGTTGAATTTGATATCATCCCTTTGTAAATTTTACGGACCCCCATCACGAGTTAGTTGACAGTTATGGAATAATCGTTTTAAAGATGATATCGGATATGTTCCTTACGTCGTCACTACAATCCCCTTTCCTTTTATGCATGTGTCCTACCGAATTAGATTATTTACCGGATTTGTTATAACATGTTCAACACGAAAAGTGTCACATGTGAAACAGGATCTGCTTACTCTTCCGGAACATCTGAGATAACCCCTTTTTATGTGGGGTTCGCGTTGCTTATTCTTCTTTTTTCTATGTTGTGTCATGTTTACTATCGTTTGTCTGTTTGTCTTTTTCATTTTTAGCCATTGCGTTGTCAGTTCATTTTCGATATTTGAGTTTGACTGTCCCTCTGGTATGTTTCGTCCCTCTTGTTTACAACAACAAATTTGTGATGTTAAATTTAACAAAAAAAAAGTCGATATACAATTTCTTCTCGATACGCTAAGCAAACGATTCCATTCTATGCATCATTCAAGAACCCTGGGTCCGCCTCTGAAGATAGTCTTTCCAAGACTAACCAGCAACGGTCTAGCTAAACAAAATAGTTAAAACGGCAAAATAAAAATAGGAAGTAATAGTGACTTAGTTGATATATATCTTTTTCTGTAAAGTTCACATGAATCATATATATCTGATATCTAGGTGTTATCTACTAGAACAGATAACACATTATTATCACAGCGGACTACAAATAAATAGTACTGGTCAAAGATATAGAAAATGTGTTGATCCTTACTATATGTAAGTATATTATCAAAATATCAATAAAAAGAAACAAAAATCTTTTAGATTTAAGACTTGCACGACTTGTATCATTATTTGACATATTTGATTACTATACCGTTTAATTATTTTCGACCTCAATTTTACATCTTGTGGTAAACGTGACGAGCACGTTAAACTTCTATGGCGTCTTTAGACAAAATATTGTCCTCAATCCATATAGGCGTTCAATTTGCATTAGAATGTGTCAAATTGTTCATAAATATTGCAATGATAGATTTATTTGAGCATTCGTCAGTTGGGGGTGATCTACAAAGTGTATTGATGGCTTAGAGGGTATAAACAAATTGATAGAAATAAGAAGATGTGGTGTGAGTGCCAATGGGACAACTCTCCAACCAAGTCACAGATATGTAAAAAAGTTCACAAATATATGTCAAAGTAGGACCCTCAACACGGAGCATTGCCTAACACCGAACAGGTAACTATAAAGGATGCCAAAATGACTAGTGTAATACAATTTCAACAGGAAAACCAATGGTCTATTCTATATAAAAAATTAATAAGAAAAAATCACTCATGAACCACATCAACAAACGACAACCACTGTAAAAAAAAAGAGGCGCATGACTTACTTAATTACGAAAGGTGTGAACAAATGGAAAGGGTTTGGAGAGCATTTTTGAGTTCGATACACGAAGGTTAGACAATATATACTTATAGGTCGACAGCTTGTCGGTAAGTGAGAAGTGAGAGTCAACAAGCAAGCCATACACATCAGTAATTATCTTAGCAATGTATCCGACTTTTATGCAAATCCCAAATCCAAAATGTTACATTTACCTGTTATAAATTTCCCACTATACCAAACTCATCATCTATTATTTCAGTGAAAAATATAAACCCTGAGCATCATGACAAACCCTGGTGAGTAAATTTTCATATATTTGTAGTTTGTTCTGTATGGTGACCTTGCTTTCAAGTCACTGTCAGTTACTTTTTCCCCCAAATTTTCATAATAAACCACACTCATCATTATATTCAAGAAAACTTGTTGAGAATACCATAAATTAGTTAAATATACATTTGTTATTCTGTGACTTGTCATTATAGAATACTCATAATTCAATCAGAGGGGCTTTATTCTCTTTTCCAGTTCTCTATTTTAACGTAAAACAAGATATAAATATAACTTTATAGATGTATGATATGATTGCAAATGAGTCCAAAGTGGATCGTAGCAGTTGACATATTTTTAAGATGAATATTTTTATTTTTTTTTATTTTGCTAGAATATAAATATACCGAGACATTTGATATAACACCAGAGGTGCAGGCAGCCTATAACGACCATGGATATATCATCGTCAGGTAATTTTTCAAATAATATATGATGAGGAGGTATACTGCAGTGTAAACTAGACTTTAACTCTACGAGAGTCATCATCAAACCTTAAAAGCATGACAAATGCAAATGAAGATCTACAGTTTCAAAGAGAAAGTAAATACGTTTGAAAATGAAGCATTTAAAATTTATTGACTCAAAGAATGATGCAAACCGGCGGAATCAATTTCTTTATTCCATTGTTTTGTCCGCACGTTCTTTAAATTCGGAAATATAGTTTAAATACCGAGAATCATTGGCAATTATATACCACATCTTCTTTTTTATAATCAAACACTCATGAGGATATCACAAACTGGAGATTTGCATACATATTTTAATATCTATATATAGTACATTTTTACTATCACTTCTACAAGTGATCGGTCGATCTTTTAAGTTTTATGTCCGATTTGTTTCGTTAACATTAATTTAGGTTATCGATTTCAGGAAGATCGATGTTTTTACTAGTTTAAATAAAGGCAACAGTAGTATACCGCTGTTCAAAACTCAAAAATCCATGGACAAAAAAACAAAATCGGGGTAACAAACTAAAAATGAGGGAAAAACTTGTCCTAGAATGAAATTTCCGAATACTGTCAACTGTTTATTTATACATAAATTTGTTTTGAATAACTACATGGAATATATTGAAAACCCACCATAAAGTATATTATAAATGTACCTCAACGATTCGGGTTATAGTCATTAAGTTGCTTTACTGATATCTTTCAGAAATATGTTTGACAAAGAGGAACTGACGAATGTGAAAAGGGTGCTAGAAGATAGTGATATTATTGAGAAACATGGTTACGGCGTATGGTCAACTTTTTTCTTCAGCTGACAATATTAGAAAATTATCTTAAACTTTTTTAATATTAATGAAAATAACTATATTCATGAATAATTGTGCGTATATTTAATTCATGGTCTACATATGTTTATGTCACTAACAATGATATATAAATCGTACCAAAATTGCGTTATTTAAAAAAAGTTATTTTGTCGTTTTTACAGAGTAATGATGCCTTTCAAGTTTTCATAGAAAATGAACTTCATTAAACATAATTATTATAACTTTACAGTGTACAGTGTAAGAATACATCAGACCCTTTCAATCTACATTTTTTTAACAGTTTTATGAGTGCATTTTGAAAATTTCAGATTCCCGATGGAAAGGGAAAAAACGCCAAACTTGTAATATGGAGTCATCCAGGAAATGACGTCACAGGTATTGTGGCAAGAAGTAGAAAGGTGGTGGACTCCTGTCAGAAGGTATTACATATTATTCACTGTTGGTTTAGGGGGGGGTTAATATCTAAACGAAATGCAATTTTGTATTACAAATGTACATGTTTTAAAATAAATCATAAGAAGAATATGAGTGTGTACTCAGGATGCTAATCATACGAATACTAATACACTGTAGTATGTATATTAGGTAAACAACAAAAAAACGGTGTGGAAGTAAAATAAGATAGGTCTAGATATGAATTTTGAAAATATTTTTATACAAAGGGATTTAATGTTATCACATTATGTCAGCAATACATTTCAAGCGCAAAACTGGCCACAATAAGAAAATGGTCGGCTGTTAATTCATTTCGTTGATCTAACAAACTCCAATACATCTGATCGATTTATTGGAAATCGATTTTTAGCGTTCAGTTGCAAATATGTCATCCATATTCAGGACAGCTAAGACCACATTCAAAAAGTTAGTTCTGCAAAATGGTTTTGACGTTTGGCGTATAAAGTTATAAGCCTGATAATTTCGGTAACTATTGGATGAATGGTCTAATTTTGAACTGCCACAGGAAAAAAAAGTGTCTAATAATTATAAAGGAACTATGACAAGATACAACAATTTGTAATTCTATGTGCCTTATATATGCTTTACATTTCCAGTTGCTTGGTGGTGGTGAAGTTTACCATTATCATGCTAAGTTTATACGCAAGGACGCATTTACTGGCGGAAGTCATTTGTGGCATCAGGATTATGGGTACATATTAAAATCAAAATATTAGTATATGCTACTTACTATACAAATCCTTGGTATGAAAATGAGATGTTTTTATTTTGTAGTAAAACGGGACAAAAACTTATTCAAAATTAATTCTAAATAACTAAAATTTAAGAAGCTAGACAAGTTTTTGCATAGCTGTGTTTTTTAACGCTTTTATCAATCCTGAGACTTGTCAAGACTATATATGAATATTCAACTGCGATTCAATAGCATTTTTAAATCTTCATATAAAGTACTTAAAACACAAAGCAATGACCCAACTTTTAATTCATTAAAAGACATCAAATGTTTAAAATCATGTTGCCAACATGTAGTACGACGACACAAATTAGTCACATGGCAAGTAACATTATTGTTATTTCTATTATATATCATTGTAAACTTTTTTTAGCTACTGGTACAAAAATGGATGTCTATTTCCTCAAATCAACACTATTTTCATAGCAGTCGACAAGTGTGAACCATCCAATGGTTGTCTTCAGGTAACTGGTTCAACTATCTTTACCCCGCATGTACTGTACGCTAAACCATCAGTTCTAAAAAGAACTCAAAGCCGATCCAATTATATCCATTAAAATACTGATACCTGATAACTGGCTTTATGATTTCCTCAATTGTAAGAATATCGAAGCCTTGCACGTTCTTTCCCATCTGTTTGTGGTTGAAAAAGTCATGTTGTCATGTATCAAGTTTAACTCTTTTTTTATTGTTTAAAATATTAATCGTCATTTGGGGTGTTTTTCAGATTTTACCGGATCCCAAACATGTGGTAGGATAGATCATTTTCCAGTGGCAGGGCAAACTATGGCTGACATAGAAAGAATCAATGAGATAAAGAAAAGACATCCACTAAAACACGTAGAACTTGACCCCGGTATTTTTTTCAATATTGTTATTTAATGTAAAAAGTAAAATCACAAAAAAATACTGAACTCCCAGGGAAATTCAGAACGTGAGTCCTAACAAATGGCAAAATCAAATTAAATATTTAACCTCAAACACATCACATGAATGGATGACAACTGTCATATTCTTGACTTGGTACATGTATTTTCTTATGTAGAAAATGGTGGATTGAACCTTGGTTTATAGCTAGCTATACATCTCACTTGTATGTTAGTCGTATCAAATTCCATTATATTGACAACAATGCAAGAACAAAACAAACAGACATAATAGGTAAAAATGTCAAAAAAATCTTTTAAAAACTCAAGGTTTGATGTTAATTTTTCAGGTATGTACCATGTGTCAATACATCAACAACCGGCGGTTATATCTTTATACACGACACTCAAACATAAAAAAGACTAATTATAGTTGTTTACGACATTGTAATCATTATTAACTTTTTTGTTGTTGATAATGAAACTTAATATTTACATGTAACTTTTTTACTTTAACATGTTTAAGGTGAGAGCCAAGGCTCTGTGTTGAAGGCTGTACATTGACCTATATTGGTTTACTTTTTTTCAAATTGTTATTTGGATGGGGAGTTGTCTCATTGGCACTCACACCACATCTTCCTATATCTATTAAACTGTTTGAACTTTTGTTATGACAGGCGATGCCTTGATATTTGATGCAAACTTGATTCATACAAGTGGACCAAATAACAGCCCTAATAGACGATGGGCACTGTTGTATTCTTATTGTCTCAAGTCTAATAACCCTGTCTACAAACACCACCATCCTAACTATACACCTCTAGAAAAGGTTGGTTTACCGTTACAGCTAATTTCCTAGTGCATGTAGAACAAAACTTTGGTTAGCTTGCTTTCTTTGTGTGTATATTGTACAATCATTACGATAACACCCAATCAAATTAAAAAATGATATAAACAGGTTAAACTATGCCTATATATATTGTTTAAAGATGTGAATCTTATTTACAAAGCTACAAAGCAAGCAAGTCAACTAAAGTTTTGCTTTACATGCATTAGGAAATTAGCTGTAATGCAGATTCATACTTTTTTAATTAAATATATTACAGCTAGCAATAACAACTATCTTGAAGATGTTCGCTCCTTTTGGTTATTTTTTTAGTTATTGCCAATGTTTCTGAATCCTCTGGTTATATCAATATAGCAAATAAAAAAAAATATCGCTTGCCTTATTCTACTTTTCATAATAAACCTTATAATTAGTTATCAAAGGTACCAGGATTATAATTTAGTACACCAGACGCGCGTTTCGTCTACATAAGACTCATCAGTGACGCTCATATCTAAATATTTATAAAGCCAAACAAGTACAAAGTTGAAGAGCATTGAGGATTCAAAATTCCAAAAAAGTTGTGCCATAAAACCCTTTATCATAGTTTTTTTAAGAAAAATCATAGTGTACCAATTTTAAATGTTTTTTAGTTCCTTTATTTATAAACTGGCCCTAGAACACAGTTATTTCGTAGTGCATTTCTTTTAGACAATAAATTCAAATTAAAACAAACGCACCTGCTCTTTCTCATAACTTTTTTTTTACAGTGTAGTGTACTACTACTGGGACAAATAATATCAAAATTATAGCAACTTCTACCAGCTCTAACTCAAAGTATTGACAATTCTGTGTTAAGGGGGTGTACAATTCAGTTTGACAGCTTCGGACGTGATAAAACTTGACCTTTTTGAACTGTACCAAACCACTACTTAACATAAAGATTCAGCACCCAAATTCTTTTAACATGTAATTACACCCCCTACTTAATATTTCATGAATTTAATGTCAAGAAATAAATTGGGAAAGTGTATCAAATAAAACATGCAAGCTATACACTGTTTACCTTAGGGATTATACAACTGTGTCCTTGGACCAACTAACAAAACGAGTACACGGAACCTTAATTTTTTTCTGCTTTTTCCCCCTTTCAATCTAATTAAAATATTGATCTCTGATTACGTTATACTACATATGTAATCAGAGATCAATATTTTAATTGGATTGTCCCCCTTTATGCATAAACTATCAATTTATAACCGACTTCTAAAAGGCTTGGTTTTTTTTAAATGCAGAAGCAAACATCCTGGTTAAATTAAATTTAGTATCCATGGCATTTCGATACCGGAAAACCTCTGACTGTTTCTTTGGTATGATATTTTAGCATAAATTTAAAATATCATGGCAAACTATTTCCTGATATGGATAGAACCTTTCCATACTGAACATAATTTAATTACATTCACGCCATGAATCTCGTATATAAACTTAACCTCGTCGGTGCTATCGTGGTAGAGTGTTTGTCGCTACATGTACGGGAGGTCGTGGATTCGAATCCTGTCAAAATCAAACCAAATAATTGTTTTCATGAATTCATTATAGCGGGTCATTCGACACACTACATTTGAACTATGAATTTGATTGCAAATAGCATTCATACTATGTATGTTTTGGCATACACAATGCTTTCTGCGAATATTTGAGTTGTTATCGTAATTGGCATAATTTATTATGATATATGTACCGGTTACAATAATCATAGATGCAATACCGGAACTGACGCAATCAAAAATTGTCGATCAATGGAGAAAAGAATCCATATTAATTAAGGTAATTTATGAGAAAGGAATATATTAAACTTTAAATTATCATTTTCATTGATTTATAACTCTCTTGCCGTTGGGTAGTAGTCGTATCAAGAAATATAATAACTTAAGTATTCCAATAATGCATGATAACCCTTTAGCAGCATCCACCACAAAACAAATCAATTTAATCAGGTTTTGTTTACTCTTTCTCATTTGAAAATTCTGTATTTTTGTATTTAAAAGGTTCCAAATTCTGCAATTAAAAACTGCAAAAATTATACAGATTTTTCTGGTAAAGATTTCATGGACCCTGGTGTGGATAAAACCGTGAAAGCAGATACTCAGAATCCGTGAACAACAGTTGAACTGTCAGGAAGGTAGACAACCAGTCTTTTTCAGCTAGTCATCTTCGACAAATTTTGTTAATGGTCGTTAATAGAATATTGTTTAAACAATACACTGTAAACACTTAAAATTTTAACATAATGATTAATGGTTTCCGTGCATAAAAAAAGTTATCAAAGGTATCAGGATTATAATTTAGTACGCCAGACGCGCGTTTTGTCTACATAAGACTCATCAGTGACGCTCATTTCAAAATATGTATAAAGCCAAACAAGTACAAAGTTAAAGAGCATTGAGGATCCAAAGTTCTAAAAAGTTGTGCCAAATACGACTAAGGTTATCTATTTATAGGATAAGAAAATCCTTAGTTTTTAAAAAGATTCAAAGTTTTGTAAACAGAAAATTTATAAAACAAAATTACCATAAAATTGATATTCATGTCAACACTGAAGTGCTGACTACACGGCTGGTGATATTATCGGGGACGAAACGTCCACCAGCAGTAGTGGTAATAGTTATCAATAGTCTAAGCCCTTAGTACATCATTGTCTTCGAATCGTCCTGTCTAGTGATCAGAATATAATAACTAGATTAAAATCTTTTGATAGTTATCATAATATATCCACTTACCTCAAGTCCAATGAAAAAAATATGGACTACTTGCGCATGTGCATGAAATAACGAAAATATCTTCATATTTCGTTTCAATTGAAGACGAAAACATAGGTATATTGCCACAAGTAACACCATTCTGCTACTTTTAAACTCTAGAACAAAAACAAAATATATACAAGACACCTCGGACCTCCTACATAAAACTTAATCAGGCCGGGGTATGTACTTTTATACAAGTAGGTTCACTTACATACAATGGTTTACTTTTATAAATTGTAACTTGGATGTAGAGTTGGCATTCATTGGCACTCATACCACATCTTCCTGTATCTAATGACCAGTATTTGGTCGATTTAGGGAAATATAAACTAGAAGATATTAAAAGGCATCGCTGTTGTAGTCAAGGGCAAATACAATAACATTCAAAAGGTAGAACGTCAGCTTTCTGGTGAAAGATTTTATAGAAATTAGACTCTTATCCAAACCCTTAATTTAACCAAAAGGATATACCACAAACTTGAAAATAAAGTGTGAACAGGGTCATATTATAGAAGACGATTTTAAATGTCTGAAACATGAAAAATCAAAACTGGAGCTTTTCGATTTTCTGTCCAAAATACACAGTCAATTATCCAGGTAAACTAACTTTTTCTGACAATGACCACCCTACAGAGAAAATATCAGAATTTGTTGATTATCATCTAAGACCACAAGAAGAAAATATACCATCCTAAATACAAGATACAGCACAGAAAAAAAAGAATCCTTGAACCCTCCCCTACCCGGAATAATTCATGTCTCGCTTGATGTTATCTTTCTACACCAACATCCCCAATAATCTCTATACCAACATCAACCACGAGCATGTTATGGAAGTCTGGAACTCTCAACTTCTGACACCCACCAACTGAATGTCTAGTCTAGATTCTAACTTTGATATTAGAATGCAATACCGTCACATTCAATGGTGAGCACTTTTTCGAGATTAAATACATTAAAAATGTTTCTCTTGTGTTAACAACTTCAGCCGATTTGAACTTTTACAATAAAAGACAAAAATGTCATGCAACAATAAACTCATCATAAATATACCAAGAATAATTTTCTTTGTACCAGACGCGCGTTTCGTCTACAACTACAAGACTCATCAGTGACGCTCGAATAAAAAAAGTTAAAAAAAAAAAAAAAAAAATAAAGTATGAAATTGAAAAACATTAATGACCAAAAATTCCTAATAATTTTGCAATATACAGCTACGGTAATCAATTCCTGAGGTAGAAAAGCCTTAATCTGTTTCAAAAATTCAAAGTTTTGTAAACAGTTAAATAATGAGTATTTGACCATATCAATAATATCAAATCATGTCAACACAGAATTGCTGACTACCACTGTGTTCGGGGAATAAAACTCCACCAGCTGTGGTTGTTAATAAACTCATCATAGAAACAAGGATTGATTTATTTTATTTGCTAAGAGTGCTGTTTGTGCTGGTTTACCATCCCAAATATCACACCTTATCAGCAAAAATCGAAAACAAACCGATCCTTACAGAAATAAGATCATATTAAGCTACTTGTCTTACACTACAAAATTCCTCATCGTCGGTTATACCTTAAACTATTGATAAAAGGACAAGAGAAATGACATTTAATTTCTATATGAAGAGACATTGTTTGTCGAAATCCGGATATGATGTACAAACTTTTGCACCTCATGTTTGTGGTTTACATATGCAGCAGGGTTTAAACGTTAACTTTGAATAGATACACTATATTTTCCCGCGTAATAAGTTAAACAGGCCGTCAGTAAACACTGATTAAACGATGCATGTGACTTGTCCATAATCACTGTACTAGTATCATATACTAGTAGTATGCATATATTTTAGGGGCCATCTGAAGGACACCTACGGGTGCGGGAATTCTCGCTATATTGAAGACCCATTGGTAGCCTTCGGCTGTTGTCTGCTCTATGGTCGGTTGGTTGTCGATTTGACGCATTCACCATTTCCTTTCTCAATTTTATTGGTTAAAAAAATCTATTCTTTGTACAATCGGAGAAGTACATATGAACCACACATTCTAACGACAACTACTGTACAACAGGCTCCTGACTCAGGACAGGTACATGAACATGCAGTAGGAATGGATAGTTTTGTTCCGCCGGCAAACGATATTGCAATTGAAGGAAGCACCGTAGCTTCTCATTTTATGTACTATATTCTAACAACGAAAACCGGCATTATTTTGTTCAAGAATCGTCCTTGACTTTGATATGAAATATGTGTTAGTGCTCGAAACAGTTAAAGGGTCGAGATTTTACGTTGATTGAAACGCTCTTGTGACCCCTTTTTATCTTTTTAATATTTACCACAACAAAAAGCGGCTTGGAAAAAAATACAAATACTTATCCGCATTTTATAAAATAAAATAAAATGTTTGGGGAAAATATGTGAGGGGGGGGGGGGGGGGCGTTGGGCAATGATTTAAATGTGTGTGGCCAGAACAACAAGTAACTTGAAATCGATATCCATACAAATTGTCTTTTCATAATTGTAAAATTCAGTAAGACTTTTATCAATTTGTAAACTATGTATGTCCGGGTGTCGCTTTTTATATGGGTTAAAGACTGTGTATGTTATAATGACTTTGTATCTTATAATTAATTTGTATCTTATAATGACTTTGTATCTTATAATGACTTTGTATGTTATAATGACTTTGTATGTTTTAATGACTTAATTTGTATGTTATAATGACTTTGTATGTTATAATGTCTTTACATTTTATAATGACTTTGTATGTTATTGTGTCTTTGTATGTTATAATGACTTTGTATCTTATAATGTCTTTGTATGTTATAATGACTTTGTATGTTATAATGACTTTGTATGTTATTGTGTCTTTGTATGTTATAATGACTTTGTATCTTATAATGTCTTTGTATGTTATAATGACTTTGTATGTTATAATGTCTTTGTATGTTATAATGTCTTTGTATGTTATAATGACTGTGTATGTTATAATGACTTTGTATGTTATAATGACTTTGTATGTTATAATGACTTTGTATGTTATAATGACTTTGTATGTTATAATGACTTTGTATGTTATAATGTTTTTGTATGTTATAATGACTGTGTATGTTATAATGACTTTGTATGTTATAATGACTTTGTATGTTATAATGACTGTGTATGTTATAATGTCTTTGTATGTTATAATGACTTTGTATGTTATAATGACTTTGTATGTTATAATGACTTTGTATGTTATAATGTCTTTGTATGCTATAATGTCTTTGTATGTTATAATGACTGTGTATGTTATAATGACTTTGTATGTTATAATGACTTTGTATGTTATAATGACTGTGTATGTTATAATGACTTTGTATGTTATAATGACTTTGTATGTTATAATGACTTTGTATGTTATAATGACTTTGTATGTTATAATGACTTTGTATGTTTTAATGACTTTGTATGTTTTAATGACTTTGTATGTTATAATGACTTTGTATGTTATAATGACTGTGTATGTTATAATGACTTTGTATGTTTTAATGACTTTGTATGTTTTAATGACTTTGTATGTTTTAATGACTTTGTATGTTATAATGACTTTGTATGTTATAATGACTTTGTATGTTATAATGACTTTGTATGTTATAATGACTTTGTATGTTATAATGTCTTTGTATGTTATAATGACTTTGTATGTTATAATGTCCTTGTATCTTATAATGACTTTGTATGTTATAATGACTTTGTATGTTATAATGACTTTGTATGTTATAATGTCTTTGTATGTTATAATGTCTTTGTATGTTATAATGACTTTGTATGTTATAATGACTTTGTATGTTATAATGACTTTGTATGTTATAATGACTTTGTATGTTATAATGTCTTTGTATGTTATAATGTCTGTGTATGTTATAATGACTTTGTATGTTATAATGACTTTGTATGTTTTAATGTCTTTGTATGTTATAATGACTTTGTATGTTATAATGACTTTGTATGATATAATGTCTTTGTATGTTATAATGACTTTGTATGTTATAATGACTTTGTATGTTATAATTACTTTGTATGTTATAATGACTTTGTATGTTATAATGTCTTTGTATCTTATAATGACTTTGTATGTTATAATGACTTTGTATGTTTTAATGACTTGGTATGTTATAATGTCTTTGTATCTTATAATGTCTTTGTATGTTATAATGACTTTGTATGGTATAATAACTTTGTATGTTTTAATGACTTTGTATGTTATAATGACTTTGTATGTTATAACAAGGAGGTATTATGAGACATAACCTCCCTCCTTTGTTTGTTATAATGACTTTGTATGATATAATGTCTTTGTATGTTATAATGACTTTGTATGTTATAATGACTTTGTATGTTATAATGTCTTTGTATCTTATAATGACTTTGTATCTTATAATGACTTTGTATGTTATAATGACTTTGTATGTTTTAATGACTTGGTATGTTATAATGTCTTTGTATGTTATAATGACTTTGTATGTTATAATGACTTTGTATGTTATAATGACTGTGTATGTTATAGTGACTTTGTATGTTATAATGACTTGGTATGTTATAATGTCTTTGTATGTTATAATGACTGTGTATGTTATAATGACTTTGTATGTTTTAATGACTTGGTATGTTATAATGTCTTTGTATCTTATAATGTCTTTGTATGTTATAATGACTTTGTATGGTATAATAACTTTGTATGTTTTAATGACTTTGTATGTTATAATGACTTTGTATGTTATAACAAGGAGGTATTATGAGACATAACCTCCCTCCTTTGTTTGTTATAATGACTTTGTATGATATAATGTCTTTGTATGTTATAATGACTTTGTATGTTATAATGACTTTGTATGTTATAATGTCTTTGTATCTTATAATGACTTTGTATCTTATAATGACTTTGTATGTTATAATGACTTTGTATGTTATAATGTCTTTGTATGTTATAATGACTTTGTATGTTATAATGACTTTGTATGTTATAATGTCTTTGTATGTTATAATGACTTTGTATGTTTTAATGATTTTGTATGTTATAATGTCTTTGTATGTTATAATGTCTTTGTATGTTATAATGACTTTGTATGGTATAATGACTTTGTATGATATAATGACTTTGTATGTTATAATGTCTTTGTATGTTATAATGTCTTTGTATGTTATAATGTCTTTGTATGTTATAATGTCTTTGTATGTTTTAATGACTTTGTATGTTATAATGACTTTGTATGTTATAATGTTTTTGCGTGTTATAATGTCTTTGTATGTTATAATGTCTTTGTATCTTATAATGTCTTTGTATGTTATAATGTCTTTGTATGTTATAATGTCTTTGTATGTTATAATGACTTTGTATGTTTTAATGACTTTGTATGTTATAATGTCTTTGTATGTTATAATGTCTTTGTATGTTATAATGACTTTGTATAGTATAATGACTTTGTATGATATAATGACTTTGTATGTTATAATGTCTTTGTATGTTATAATGACTTTGTATGTTATAATGACTTTGTATGTTATAATGTCTTTGTATGTTATAATGTCTTTGTATGTTATAATTCTTTGTATGTTTTAATGACTTTGTATGTTATAATGACTTTGTATGTTATAATGTTTTTGCATGTTATAATGTCTTTGTATGTTATAATGTCTTTGTATCTTATAATGTTTTTGCATGTTATAATGTCTTTGTATGTTATGACTTTGTATGTTATAACAAGGAGGTATTATGAGACATAACCTCCCTCCTTTGTTATAATGACTTTGTATGTTATAATGACTGTGTATGTTATAATGACTTTGTATGTTATAATGACTTGGTATGTTATAATGTCTTTGTATGTTATAATGAATGTGTATGTTATAATGACTTTGTATGTTTTAATGACTTGGTATGTTATAATGACTTTGTATGTTATAATGACTTTGTATGTTATAATGTCTTTGTATGTTATAATGTCTTTGTATGTTATAATGTCTTTGTATGTTATAATGGCTTTGTATGTTATAATGTCTTTGTATGTTTTAATGACTTTGTATGTTATAATGACTTTGTATGTTATAATGTTTTTGCATGTTATAATGTCTTTGTATGTTATGACTTTGTATGTTATAACAAGGAGGTATTATGAGACATAACCTCCCTCCTTTGTTATAATGACTTTGTATGTTTTAATGACTTTGTATGTTATAATGACTGTGTATGTTATAATGTCTTTGTATGTTATAATGACTTTGTATGTTATAACAAGGAGGTATTATGAGATATAACCTCCCTCCTTGGTTATAATGACTTTGTATGTTATAACAAGGAGGTATTATGAGACATAAACTCCCTTCTTGGTTATAATGACTTTGAATGTTATAACAAGGAGGTATTATGAGACATAACCTCCCTTCTTGGTTATAATGACTTTGTATGTTATAACAAGGAGGTATTATGAGACATAACCTCCCTCCTTTGTTATTATAATGACTTTGTATGTTAAAATGACTTTGTATGTTATAATGTCTTTGTATTTTATAATGTCTTTGTATGTTATAATGACTTTGTATGGTATAATGACTTTGTATGATATAATGACTTTGTATGTTATAATGTCTTTGTATGTTATAATGACTTTGTATGTTATAATGTCTTTGTATGTTATAATGTCTTTGTATGTTATAATGACTTTGTATGTTATAATGTTTTTGTATGTTATAATGACTGTGTATGTTATAATGTCTTTGTATGTTATAATGTCTTTGTATGTTATAATGTCTTTGTATGTTTTAATGACTTTGTATGTTATAATGATTTTGTATGTTATAATGTTTTTGCATGTTATAATGTCTTTGTATGTTATAATGTCTTTGTATGTTATAATGTCTTTATATGTTATAATGTCTTTGTATGTTTTAATGACTTTGTATGTTATAATGACTTTGTATGTTATAATGTTTTTGCATGTTATAATGTCTTTGTATGTTATAATGTCTTTGTATCTTATAATGTCTTTGTATGTTATAATGTCTTTGTATGTTATAATGACTTTGTATGTTATAATGACTTGGTATGTTATAATGTCTTGGTATGTTATAATGTCTTTGTATGTTATAATGTCTTTGTATGTTATAATGACTTTGTATGTTATAATGACTTTGTATAGTATAATGACTTTGTATGATATAATGACTTTGTATGTTATAATGTCTTTGTATGTTATAATGACTTTGTATGTTATAATGACTTTGTATGTTATAATGTCTTTGTATGTTATAATGTCTTTGTATGTTATAATTCTTTGTATGTTTTAATGACTTTGTATGTTATAATGACTTTGTATGTTATAATGTTTTTGCATGTTATAATGTCTTTGTATGTTATAATGTCTTTGTATCTTATAATGTTTTTGCATGTTATAATGTCTTTGTATGTTATGACTTTGTATGTTATAACAAGGAGGTATTATGAGACATAACCTCCCTCCTTTGTTATAATGACTTTGTATGTTATAATGACTGTGTATGTTATAATGACTTTGTATGTTATAATGACTTGGTATGTTATAATGTCTTTGTATGTTATAATGACTGTGTATGTTATAATGACTTTGTATGTTTTAATGACTTGGTATGTTATAATGACTTTGTATGTTATAATGACTTTGTATGTTATAATGTCTTTGTATGTTATAATGTCTTTGTATGTTATAATGTCTTTGTATGTTATAATGGCTTTGTATGTTATAATGTCTTTGTATGTTTTAATGACTTTGTATGTTATAATGACTTTGTATGTTATAATGTTTTTGCATGTTATAATGTCTTTGTATGTTATGACTTTGTATGTTATAACAAGGAGGTATTATGAGACATAACCTCCCTCCTTTGTTATAATGACTTTGTATGTTTTAATGACTTTGTATGTTATAATGACTGTGTATGTTATAATGTCTTTGTATGTTATAATGACTTTGTATGTTATAACAAGGAGGTATTATGAGATATAACCTCCCTCCTTGGTTATAATGACTTTGTATGTTATAACAAGGAGGTATTATGAGACATAAACTCCCTTCTCGGTTATAATGACTTTGTATGTTATAACAAGGAGGTATTATGAGACATAACCTCCCTTCTTGGTTATAATGACTTTGTATGTTATAACAAGGAGGTATTATGAGACATAACCTCCCTCCTTTGTTATTATAATGACTTTGTATGTTAAAATGACTTTGTATGTTATAATGTCTTTGTATTTTATAATGTCTTTGTATGTTATAATGACTTTGTATGGTATAATGACTTTGTATGATATAATGACTTTGTATGTTATAATGTCTTTGTATGTTATAATGACTTTGTATGTTATAATGTCTTTGTATGTTATAATGTCTTTGTATGTTATAATGACTTTGTATGTTATAATGTTTTTGTATGTTATAATGACTGTGTATGTTATAATGACTGTGTATGTTATAATGTCTTTGTATGTTATAATGTCTTTGTATGTTTTAATGACTTTGTATGTTATAATGATTTTGTATGTTATAATGTTTTTGCATGTTATAATGTCTTTGTATGTTATAATGTCTTTGTATGTTATAATGTCTTTGTATGTTATAATGTCTTTGTATGTTTTAATGACTTTGTATGTTATAATGACTTTGTATGTTATAATGTTTTTGCATGTTATAATGTCTTTGTATGTTATAATGTCTTTGTATCTTATAATGTCTTTGTATGTTATAATGTCTTTGTATGTTATAATGTCTTTGTATGTTATAATGACTTTGTATGTTATAATGACTTGGTATGTTATAATGTCTTGGTATGTTATAATGTCTTTGTATGTTATAATGTCTTTGTATGTTATAATGACTTTGTATGTTATAATGTCTTTGTATGTTATAATGTCTTTGTATGTTATAATGTCTTTGTATGTTATAATGACTGTGTATGTTATAATGACTTTGTATGTTATAATGTCTTTGTATGTTATAATCACTGTGCTTAAACGGCCGTGGGTAACTTAAGTTACCCACAGCCCAAGATGGAGCCGCCTGGCTTCGGTTAGGAAGTTTGCTCCTATATAATTACAATACCATGAATACAAAAGAAATGTTCAGTAATTAAAAAGTTATATAAATCTTTTAGGGAAACTCTGCAATGTAAAACGTGGTTAGTAACTACAAAATAAACGATTACAGCACGATTTGCCAAAACACTTATGATGTCCGTAACTTCAAAACAACTTGTCCGTAACTTTTTTCCTTATACCAATAGGGATGTCCGTAACTTTCAAAGAGGTCAATCCTTAGCAGAAATACAGATGAATCAGTCCAAACCTCTAAAGAAGATATGTATGATTTGATTCCCGATCTTATTGAACCCCTGAGGTCAATGAAACTGTAAGAAGATTTTAAATCTACCTTTATTACTATAATAAACTGACACATGTTCAATAATATAGCATTCCATCTACTCCTAGATATTGGCATTTTTTTCTCACAATCAACAACACATCACACTAGATATAGTAGAGACCATACCTTTTTGGCTAACAATTCAGAATTATTTAAAGGAAAGAATATCATTTTTTCCGCCAAGGACTCATCAGTGAACAATCTATAAAGCTAGAAGAATGTTAGATAAATTTCGCCGTACCGTCAGATCCCGTTTTATTCCGGGAATATTTTTTTCAAATTTAACGGAAAATCCGTGACACTCTGGTTTACTTTTTCTCTTGTTTAGTTTGAAGCATATCGCTATTGTATAAATCTATGTAAAAATTAAGGGGTTTGATAGTGTTTATTGTCCTTTAACTGTTGAAATTGTTAATCTTACAAATTTGAAAAAAAGTTACCCACATCCGAAAATAAAGTTACGGACAGTCTGATTATTTTTAACTTGTAAGTTACGGACATCTTATACATTTTTTAAAAGTTGGCCGTGCGCTAAAGTGAAGTCAAAATTAACGAAAGTGAAGTGATGGTAGGTGATTTCTTTATTCAAAAATCCTATCAATATTTACATAGATCATGAAAAACGTTGCAACAAGTATAATTCGTATCAACTGTCATCTCAACGAGTTTAGAGTCCGCCATCTTGGGCTGTGGGTAACTTAAGTTACCCACGGCCGTTTAAGCACAGTGATAATGACTTTGTATGTTATAATGTCTTTGTATGTTATAATGTCTTTGTATCTTATAATGACTTTGTATGTTATAATGACTTTGTATGTTATAATGTCTTTGTATGTTTTAATGACTTTGTATGTTATAATGACTTTGTATGTTATAATGTTTTTGCATATATAATGTCTTTGTATGTTATGACTTTGTATGTTATAACAAGGAGGTATTATGAGACATAACCTCCCTCCTTTGTTATAATGACTTTGTATGTTTTAATGACTTTGTATGTTATAATGACTGTGTATGTTATAATGTCTTTGTATGTTATAATGACTTTGTATGTTATAACAAGGAGGTATTATGAGATATAACCTCCCTCCTTGGTTATAATGACTTTGTATGTTATAACAAGGAGGTATTATGAGACATAAACTCCCTTCTTGGTTATAATGACTTTGTATGTTATAACAAGGAGGTATTATGAGACATAACCTCCCTTCTTGGTTATAATGACTTTGTATGTTATAACAAGGAGGTATTATGAGACATAACCTCCCTCCTTTGTTATAATGACTTTGTATGTTTTAATGACTTTGTATGTTATAATGTCTTTGTATGTTTTAATGACTTTGTATGGTATAATGACTTTGTATGTTATAATGACTTTGTATGTTATAATGTTTTTGCATGTTATAATGTCTTTGTATGTTATGACTTTGTATGTTATAACAAGGAGGTATTATGAGACATAACCTCACTCCTTTGTTATAATGACTTTGTATGTTTTAATGACTTTGTATGTTATAATGACTGTGTATGTTATAATGTCTTTGTATGTTATAATGACTTTGTATGTTATAACAAGGAGGTATTATGAGACATAAACTCCCTTCTTGGTTATAATGACTTTGTATGTTATAACAAGGAGGTATTATGAGACATAACCTCCCTTCTTGGTTATAATGACTTTGTATGTTATAATGTCTTTGTATGTTATAATGACTTTGTATGTTATAATGACTTTGTATGTTATAATGACTTTGTATGTTATAACAAGGAGGTATTATGAGACATAACCTCCCTTCTTAGTTATAATGACTTTGTATGTTATAATGACTTTGTATGTTATAACAAGGAGGTATTATGAGACATAACCTCCCTTCTTGGTTATAATGACTTTGTATGTTATAATGACTTTGTATTTTATAATGACTTTGTATGTTATAATGACTTTGTATGTTATAATTATAACAAGGAGGTATTATGAGACATAACCTCCCTTCTTAGTTATAATGACTTTGTATGTTATAATGTCTTAGTATGTTTGACTGACCTTCGATGTGATAATCCATATTAAATCAGGATATTTGTCATCCGCCTCATGACATAAACTTTAAGATTAAAAAGTGAAAACTGATTTATCATAAGAGAATTAGAAATAAGTATATTAAAATATTTAATATTATATTCTATATAAAAAAAAATGAATTATTAACCATATATGGTTACATTCCCTAATACAAAAATATGTAAAACCGTTGTCTTATATTTGCACTGTTTCTAATATTACCATATGAATTGATTTAATTTGAATTGATATATGGAAATAAAAAGATGTAGTATGGTTGTCAACGAAACAACTCTCTACCAGTGACAATATGACGACGAAGTTAACAGCTATAGGTCACCGCACGCTTTCATCAATAAGCAACACGCATAAATAATAGGCAAAAATATGTATGTAATAGAAGAGACCCAAAGAAATAAAGAAGAGAAAACCCAATGGTTCTAAAATTTAAAGAATAGAGAATAAATTGGTTCTAAAATTAAAAGAATAGAGAATAAAAGGGTTCTAAAATTTTAAGAATAGAGAATAAAATGGTTCTCAAATTAAAAGAATAGAGAATAAAATGGTTCTCAAATTAAAAGAATAGAGAATGAAATGGTTCTAAAATTAAAACAATAGAGAATAAAATGGTTCTAAAACTTAAAAGAATAGAGAATGAAATGGTTATAAAATTAAAACAATAGAGAATAAATTGGTTCTAAAACTTAAAAGAATAGAGAATGAAATGGTTCTAAAATTAAAACAATAGAGAATAAAATGGTTCTAAAATTTAAAGAATAGATTTTAAATGGTTCTAAAATTTAAAGAATAGAGAATAATGGAAGAAAAGTATCAAGAATATTGGTAAATGGCCTAACAGAAAAGTTTATCATCCTATCAAGACCATCATGAAGGAAACACACAGTGCAAATATCCTCAATTTTTTAAAAAGTCAACAGAAGTCTAATACAAAAATATATCTATTTACCTTAACCTAACTTTTATGTATAGAATTATAATTATTTTATTAGACTAGTGCCTGAGACTATCCACCAGAACTTGCGGTCATTCGATGATCAGAACTTCAGCACTTTATTTTTTTAATGACTTATAGGACTACATCGAATTAGTTTTTAGCGTGTTGCGTTTTAACTTTTTACTTGAATTATCACTCAATCTTTATATTTCAAGATACAACGTAGTGGCAGATCCTGAAAATGTCATAACACTGAGTGGGGAAACTGGCTGCCTAAGAGGGGCCGCCTCCGTCACACTTAAGTGATTCCTATATAATCTACCGAAATTTTTCCTCAAAAGTGGGGGTGTCCCCCCTCTAAATTCACCTCTGCAACAATCAAGCTGAAAGCCTAGTAACTGCACAAAACCAAATTACTTTCCTCTTAAAAAATCAATTTATCTATTCATAGTAAATTAATGAGTTACATTGTGTGGCCGGGACAGTTCTGGTGACAAAATACTCAAAATAGGAATTTACGATAAAAAAAAATGCAGGAATAACTAAAGGAAAGAAATGATTTTGAAACCCAACATCATTTGTTTTTCCATTATAAATGGATATATATTATATTATAATACTTCGTCGGTTTGAAAATAAACTGACACCGCCAAGGCAAAAAAAAAAAGTCTACCTACAGTACCCAACATATTACACCACTTAGACAAGACGCTGTCACAACGACAGCAAACCGGATTTATTTACATTTATTTGTGTCCTGCCAATATCACAAGAACCATAACTGATGAACGGTGAAAGTGAAAATTGTCAATATCAAATTTGACCTCAATTTTGTAATCAGTATCAACATATTAAAATTTGAAATGCTTAGCTTGAATGGTTCATGAGTAAATGCAACAACATGAATGGAAACGCCACTTTCCAATCTTCAAAGAACCATAACTCCTGAGCGGTGAAAATCAAAATCGTCATTATTGAACTTGACCTTCATTTTGTTGTCAGTAACAACATATTAAAATTTTAAAAGGTTTGGTCGAACGGTTCATGAGTAAATGCACGGACACGACATTTTTTAAACTTTCAAGAACCTTAACTCCTAAACGGTAAAAGTCAAAGTCGTCATTATTGAACTTGACCTCCATTTTGTTGTCAGTAACAACATATTAAAATTTTAAAAGGTTTGGTTGAACGGTTCATGAGTAAATGCACGGACACGACATTTTTTAAACTTTCAAGAACCTTTACTCCTAAACGGTAAAAGTCAAAATCGTCATTATTTAACTTGACCTTCATTTTGTTGTCAATGACAATATATTACAATTTTAAAAGGTTTGGTTGAACGGTTCATGAGTAAATGCACGGACAACATTTGAGGGACGCCCGCCCGACCGCCGTACATCCCCAAATCAATAACCGACATTTTTGTCACAAAAATCCGGTTAAAAACTAAAAGTCTGACCAACACAAACGCCACCAAAGACCGGAGGGGAGTGATCCATGGTGATCCGGAATGTTAATTTATACCAAACTGTTATATATTAGTTAAACCGTGCTGTATTATGTTGGGTTTTTTTTATCCTTTGTCAAATTCACAATTTTATATAATCTGACAAATTAACCTCTCAATGTACAAGAATATGTCCTATAAAAGAGGAAATATTCATTTATCATTTTCTTAAAAATAAAATACAATATTGTTACTCATCTTTTAATAAGTTATTCCAACTTGTGTCAAATAAAAAGGTAGGGTATTTTTCTAATGCTGAACAAATAATAAAATGTTTTAAGGTTAGTAATTAAAGCCTTTCATGTTAAAGGCGCTATCGTCATTAAAAGTTCATTGTACTTCTATCAAACACACTAAACATGGACGTATGGTATAACTACTCGACAGATCTCGAACATACTGCACATGGAATTTCGGCATTGTCTGTGAACGTAGAACATGATAATGAACCACATCTAATTTCAGTTAAATAAAGCAGCCCTTGGTTGTTCGAGGTTGCCCCTGCATAACTGGCATCTTTGTCTAGACAAATGTAAGATTTGGATGTAGTACCGTCAGTTGAGTCGGAAGCTAAATAACCAGTGTACTCGGCAGCATAACCTGACGGACACGTGAGTAATCCGGCTACCATAAATATAGATTTACTCGAGATAACTTGACAAACTGTGCAAGGTATTGTGCTCGCGTCATTGCTAAGATCAATAATTGAGGTAGAGTCTGTGGCGTCTAATTTGAGCTCCATGCCGTATATATAGCCTCGTTCTGAGTTTTCAGCAGCATTTTTAGCGTCATACGTTGGACTCGACGTCAAGCATTGATAGTTACTACCTGATCCGCTGCCATCATGTTTAGCCCCAGCCATGATGCCTATAACAAAAAATATTACTTGATTAACTAATTCGGAACCCGTAATTCATCAACATCATTAGGCCGTTATAGTTTTCTCATTTAAATTGTTTTAAATTTGTGAATGGGCCGTTTCAAATCCTAATTATATACTGCATTCTGTGAAATATTTCCAAAGTGTACACCGAAACGTTGTGACTGTTTGTCAACGTCAAAATCAATAGCAAGTCGTCCAATGACGTTAAGTTATTTTCATTTAGAGGGGTGGGGCACCAACAGCGAACCCTACCGAAAGTTATTTAGATTATAAAACGATAAATACTTTTTGAAAACTAGCAAGGGTCAAATTAGAAATCATCGCATGTAAGGAATTGATTACGGGGAGGGACTGAATTATTTGGGTAAGTCACACTGAGATTTATTAGTTCGAATCCCGCACGTGTCAGTTTTTCAACCGGAAGTAGGTGGTTCTCTCTGGGCAGTCCGACTTTCTTCGCCAATTAAAAAAAACAATGCCAGGAAGTAGCAAGTAGTGTTGAAAGTATCATCAAACACCAATCAATCAATAAAAAATCTATTTAATTTTAGATACCAAAGTAAATCATAAATTAATTAAACAATAATTTAACCTTTGTAAACAACTGCTGCTGTGACCGAACAACCACTGGCTCCATAACGTGTGTAGACTGGTCCGGTTGCTGCAATTCAAAATAATAATTAACTATAAATGTATAACGCATTATCTGTTATTTAATTTGCTATTCCTCTGAGATCTTGCTCAATAAACTAAACGATTGCTCTTCACGGGAGAGTGATAAATTGTAGAATATAATATAATATTCCCTAAATAAAAGGGTATTGAAAACAACCAAATACTATTAAACGAAAACAAAATATCAAACTATAAACAATACTATAAATTATACAATTTTAATTTATTTGCAACATCAGCAAACAAACACATTTTTGAGATTTGTTAATTGGTCTATGAATATGTTAACCAAGATTGACTTTTCAGTGACATCATCAATTGATAAGTTATTTCTATGCTCGCGATTAAAAAACTGAAGTGTTTGGGGTTCTACTTCAAAAGCAAATACCAAAACGTTGTGATTGGCTAACAAAATATTAAACTAAGGAAATTTAACAAATTATGCGACATGTTTTTTTGGAGACACAGACAACAAAATTACTTAGCCGTTAGATTCATAAATGGCAAATAACAACATGCTTTCATATTCAGATCCAGAACAAGTCAGTGCTACCCTAATATACGATAAAGTCTCTGACATACAATGTAATTATGACGTAATAGATTGATTTTAAACGTTAAACGTCTCTGACATACAATGTAATTATGACGTAATAGATTGATTTTAAACGTTAAACGTCTCTGACATACAATGTAATTATGATGTAATAGATTGCTTTCTAACGTAAAAAGTCTCTGACATACGATGTAATTATGACGTAACACATTGCTTCTCAACTAATGTCAATCTGCTATACACTGTATTTTTATACAATTAAGAGATAACTGTATTATATTTGAAGCTTGTAGTCGTTTTACTGTCGCTAATTTAGTTTACCTGGCGACAGTCATTTCTTATAATTTAATTCTTAATTTCATTTTAAACCGTTGAAAACCATGAAAACCGTTGATGACGTCACGGTCACATGATTAAATTATGTCTATGGGCTCATAACAAAATAACGTCAGCCAATCAGAAGATCCAAAATTAAATTATATGGGTATACTAACTTATATGATTATTTAACTAATTGTATTGTCATCTGATAAAGCCATGCCGATTATAAGATACACAGTTTTCTCTGCTTTCAAATCTTTCTGTTTGAACCCGTCGAACTGGAACTTATCAAGCCTGGAGTGGTATAATTTTTAATCTACACCTTTGTACTATATTAGTTATATATAAAGTTGAATTCTTTGATTCGTCGTTTTTACGTGATGACGGCTGACAAATTGGACCTCGTAATTTTAGTATTATAGATGATAAAGAGGAGTAAAATTTTCGGGTTAATTTTACATTTAAAATTATTGGTTTTCATTTAATAACGGTATTTCACAGCAACCTAAGTCATAAAGTAATTTACTTACCAGAAGTGCATTTATATGCAATAGTCAATGTTTCTTCTTTGTTAGCTGCACAGTCACTATTAGGAAACACTGTATCAGTAGCTGCAACCGAACAGCTGCTTTCGTCATCGCACAATCCTTGTACTATCGACAGTGCATTAAGGTCAAGGCATGAACTTCCAGATTTGTATTCCGCATTTATTATTTTGATTTTATCCCCATTCGAGCAAGATAAAGTTGCAGTATCTCCTTGGCTTGTAGTTTGTGTCAATAGATCTATAAATAAGTATAAGTTTCAACATGTGATAGACAATATAAAACTAAAAAAATATCATCTTGGGACACATCATGTCTCTTAACCATTGGATTTATGTCATTAGATACCATAATGCAGTCTGTTCATACAATAACAATTGGTCTAGGTAACAGAGGACGTCATTTTTAGTCTACTGATAGAACTAGTTTTTATTATTCAATTTTATAAGTTAAATTTTACTTTTGACCTTTGGATATATTCAGATTTATTCAGTTTATTAATTCCGAGTAACTTACCATTTCGGAATCTAGTAGTTCGTTGTTGTTTGTTCAACTTCCAGTGGCAAAAAATGTCATGTAAGAATCTAAAAAGTTCTTTGTAATATTTTTTTGTAACAACGAACAGTAAAACGTTGTGATTGACAGACAAAACGTTTTTAACATTGCAAATTCAGCCAATTACATTTGGAATACGGTTTAATAATGATATTCTTCATATTCATTCGTATACTGAAACGGTTGTTATGCCTAAGTTTTCTTCCTAACAGTAACGATTTGCATTTAAATCTTATAAAAATTCCCGTAAAAAAGAAAATTGATAGAACCTCTATTTCGATTAAAACAGAAAACACTTCGAAAATTAATCGCAGTGAGTAATTTCTACATGATATAAGAAAATGACTTAATCCAAGATATCGAAAGCCAATGAAACCAACAACCAATATTAATTTCAAATTTTATCAAATTCTAGAAAACGCGTAGCTGATTTGGGGCTTTAAAACAGTCACTTGCTGCAGACTTTTTGAAAATTGTACATGTAATTCAAAAATTAACTTAAGCACGCAAACCGATACACAATGAATTTTGGGATGAAGCGGGAAGCATATTAACATTGTCATGCTGCAACCATGAAATTAAGAGTTGTATTAAGCTTTTTGTTTGTTTTTCAATGCATTATTTTAGCATTGTCGAAAGCACATGACGTGACAGCTGTTTTACTATCACCCAATAAAAATAATGGTTTCTAATGAAATCTAAATTATTCATACTTACTGCTTATACAGTTGTATTTTACAGTAAAATCTTGTTCTCTATCTACGGTACAATCTGAACTAAACGTGTCGCTATTTAACGTAACAACGTAAGTTTGTTTGCCATTTGTTAAAGTCTGTAAAGTAGTCAATGCGCTTGCGTCGCCGCATGCCGGATCAACGTTATTTCCATAAAACGCAGATTTGACATCGATTGAAGTACCCGAACTACATTCAAGAGTAAGCACATCACCTTCAACTCCGTCAATTTTCGTTGCACCATCTACAATATAATATACCTATTATGACAGATACGACATTTCCTTTAAAATATTAATACCATTATGTTACAGTAGTTATATATTTCTTTTCATTCAATAAATATAATGGAAAAAAATAACAATTACTTCCCACACTGATCTGTGTCCACACTAATAAATATACTTATATACTAGTATAAGACTAATCGTTCCATATCTTTTATTCAAGTAACCTTGAAAGTTAACGTAATGGTAATAGATAGTAATACTTTATCTATTTGATTGGTTAAAAAAATACTCAACTTCAGCTATTTTCCCGGAGAATTTTAACAAAAAATACTTACAAACTGCTGCTACGAAAATCGAAACTACGAATAAAATCTTCGTCAACATTTCTTTATCCTAAAATAAAGCCGATTTCATTAAAACATGTATATTTTCTATTTTAAAAATATCAACCTAAATCTGTCAGTCAGTGCCATAAAGAATAAAAGACAAATTGGAATAAGAAAAAGAAAAGGATAAACATCCACAAATCACCAGTCAAAATATTTACAAAACTACAGAATATAAAAGTATAAAGCAGCATTCACAATGGTAAGAAATGTATACAGTATACAATATTATTCAATTGCTTTTGAATTTAATGTACTGATTGAAAATAGTTCAACCGATGACATACAGTTATGGCATTTTTTGGTATCATAACTTTGTTCCTCCATAATACATGTACTTATAAATATTTGTTTTGACTTTTAATGCTGTATTTTTATGATTATGAGTTTTTTTTATATTTTACTGTGGTTTTTTTTATATATATCATATGTATTATTTTTCTATGTTATGTATAAATTCATATCACTCAAATGGACATTGATGATATAAATGTTTTGCTAAAATCTGTAAAACAATTATGGTGTTGCAATGGAATTACGTTAAAACGCCAGATTATTTTCGCTTAAATGTCCTAGCAATGCGCCAAAATAGCCTCCGCCGGTCTGAAATTTAAATTGAATAAGAAAAAGTTATAAACAATTGTTTTCTTTAAGTGTAAAAGTCAAAAACATACTTGTGCGAACAACAAAAAAGACTTACTTATTTTGGCCGGTCTGCGAGAGAGAAAAGCTTCAATAACTTTGAGATATTTATTCAATATAAATATATATCCTTAAGAATTACATAAGCTGATTTAGCTTAAAACTTTTAGTTCCTTTACCCGAGGAAGTATTATAATGCAGACTACGGGATATCTGTTATGGGGGTTGTTTTTTAAAGGATGCGTGTTCGAGTCAATTATTTAAGATAATCTTTTAAACCTTTGTATTGAATGGGCTTTATTTGACACAGAAATTTTATATCTTGACTTTTAAATGTCAAAAAAGAAAAAATAGAAGCGAAGAAAATATATATTAAAAAAACGAAACAAAACATAATATACAACAAAAAAAAACATCTAGTAATATATTTATCAATTCCTTTTACTATTTTATGAATATTTTATAATAAAGTATATTGATTGAATGATTGATTGGATATAGTGTTAAGCACCACTTTCAACACTATTGAGCTATTTGTGACGATCATTTTTTTATTGGTCATAGTGCTCGGAGAGAACCACGGACTTTCGGAGGACTGACGATCATGATAGTCAATTAAGATTGGAGTCGAGTGTACCTGTCCTATATGGGATTCAAACTCACATCTCCGATGCTGACAGGCTATGTAAAAAAAAAGGTTCCAATAAGCAGTTACATATTACAAAAGTTATTGTTTTTTTCTTAACTTAGAGAACCAGTTTATTTAGAATATATGTTCATAGTCTTAGAACATACTGTATATAGCATCACCACCGGATATAGGTACCACTGCAGCGTTGGAAAACAAACAAATCAAGACTTTTTGTCCATTTATTTTCGATCTATGAGTTTGACTGTTCCTCCGGTATCTTTCGCCCATCTTTTAAAGTTAAATTCTTGTTATTTTCATAATATTTTACGTTTTGCTAACAATTAAAGTTTTTGTGAAACTGAAACAAATAATTGCAAGCCCCCATCCCTTCAAGCTAGATAAAGTTTAGAGTGGAATCGATAAAAAAAAAAAGCTGGATTTAACTATAATCGTAGCTCCAGAAAGGGGGAACTAGGTACCTTGTCCATCTCTCAATCCGCCTCTGGGCTTTCTTTCTGAAAATTGGCAGATTCGGATAGAGGAATTCCTGATCAACGAAGCACGTGACGAGTTCAAACTTGTTTGCATAAACTTTTCATGCATGTATCTTGCCCCCCCCTCTAAAAATCAAATGGTAGCTCCCTAACTAGTCGTTCAAAATTACTAAAACATCAAAATTTTTAGATTTTTCATGAAAAAACACATTTTTGTGCATAAAAAGAAATCTATGAGACAGAAATAAAAATATGAAAAGATATATTTTATAATATATTTTTTTAAGAAAATAAAAAGAAAAAATGTTGGCATCGAACTTGTTTTCTTGCTACAAGTATGAAAATGAAAATTTCCCTATATGTCCAGTATAAGTTTTGTACTAGAAATTTATCTCCCCTTAAATAGCTGATTTGAAAAATTAATTCTAAAAGCACAAATATTTGGTATTTGTTTAAACATTTTTGATAATGCAATTAATAACTAAGTCTTTTTTGCATAAATAAACAGTGTAACCAATATATTGCAAATCTGTCTCCAAATTTGCAGATTTGGGCAAAGAACTAGACCGATCATTTACTGTGATTGTACAATTCAAGATGAACTACCTTACAGGATTATAACCCCTTTTAAAATATTAAGTAACAGACAGCAAAAACGAACTAAAAAAAAAAAAAAAAAAAAAGAAAGAATGTTGATTCGTTTGATCTTGAGATAGTTTTATAAAATAATTGAAGAAATATAAAGAGAGCTGTCTGGTGTTTACATGTTAAACGTATAACCGCTGGAAAAATAGCAATCTCCGTACAGCGCTCGTTTCCTCTCAGTATACTTAGTACATTACAATACAATGTTTAGGGCTGGAATTCTGATCAGTTTTTGTTATATTTGTAGGACTCTAAAGTGCGATGGTACTCTAAAGTACGATGGTCACGCTAAAGTGCGATGGTCTACGCTAAAGTACGATGGTGTCTTACCTAAAGTGCGATGGTTGTTTGTTTGCTAAAGTACGATGGTATATCAGGCTAAATTGCAAAGAACAAAAGGGTTAAGATTTTTGGGCTTAAAACGTGAAAGTACATGGATGTTTAAAAATCGCGTTTTTGCAAAACCTGGTATGCTAAAGTATAAATATGTGATAGGCTTTATAAATATGTTTGGCTTAAGTGGTTGTTTCTTAATTTTGAAGACCGGCCACGTTTTAAAAGGTAATTTAGGTCACAAAATACTATATTTCCTGGAGATGATTTTTTAACTATTCGGTCGTATCAAATATTTGGATCATTGGTGTAGCTTACCGTTCACACAGTCTGTCAATTATTTGAACACCTCCCTTATAGGCGTCATTGTTAATTGATCTTAATTACAAATAAAAAAATCGTTCATTGTCGGAATGTTTAACATTTATTTGTACTAGAACAAACCCGTGAAATCGCGGGCATTCAGAGCGTATTTGAAAGGATGTAAAGTGTCGTAGGAAGAATTTTGTAGAAGATTTAATGACTTGAGAATATCAGGAAAAGTATCAAAAGTCATAGGTACTTGGGGACAGGAAAATGTTTTTTTAACCCTCCTCCTTTATTTCCAAAATTCCCAATGTTTGTTTTGTATTAATTTCATTATGAACATACATTTAGTGTACATGTATTATGAACATTCCAGTCAGGAGCCTGTAATTCAGTGGTTCAGTGATATTTGTTTTTCGTTCTTTTTTTGTACATAAATAAGGCTGTTAGTTTTCTCATTTGAATTGTTTACATTGTAATTCCGGGGCCTTTTATATCAGACTATGCAGTATCGGCTTTTGCTTATTGCTGAAGGCCGTAAGGTGACCTTTAAATGTTAATTTCAGTGTCATTTTGGTCTCTTGTGGAGAGCTATCTCATTGGCATTCATACTACATCTTCTGTTGTTTGTAAAACTTTTAGTGACTTGAGAATTTCAGAAAAGGTATCAAAAGTCATAGGTAATTTGGGACAGGATAACTGTTTTTCTAGCCCGGCTCCTCCTTTTTCCACATACATGTCCTTTTTTTGTTTGTTTGTTCTCTATTATTTTTAATGACACATGAATAATTTTAGCGCTTATCTGTATATTATGAACATTCATTAAAGGGGGTCGGGGCAGAGGCGGATTTAGGGGGCCCGCCCCCCTTTTCTGGAAAATAATTGGTTGCTTACATAGGGAATCACTGAAGAATGACCGGAGCGGGCCCCTCTTCAGCAGTCAACGGGCCCCTGCGTATGAAAATTTCCGCCACTGCGGAGGGGCCCTGATCCCAATATCCCGGGCTTAAAATCATGAAATCCCGAGGTTTTGAATTTACTATACAAATTAAATATCTCGACATCCCGAAATTCGAATAAAGAAATCCTTGGATCAGGAAATGCAGGTCAATCCTGAAATTTCGATCTTAAAAACACCCGTTCCAGACGTCCCGTTTGTGTATTTTCTTTTAACAGTTAATTCTCCGTTTAATAATCAATCTACAGCGGTCATTGATATATTAGTCAGACCCTCTCTATTAAAAAACCTTGTGACTGCCATGGATAGTAAACTTGAAAATGATATCAGACAGAAAATACACTTTATTCGTAGTCTATGTATTTGTTTCAAAGTAAAAAGAAAAACGCAAACCAGAGGTCTAACCTGACTTAAATTTCGTCCAATGACGGATATAAAACAGAAAATACACTGTATTCGTAGTATTATGTATGTTCAAAGTATACAGAAACGCAAACCGGAAGTCTGATCTGACTTAAAATTTCGCCCAATGACGGAAACATATCCGGACGTCTTTTGGTGTCAGACCACCAATTATAAATCCCTATCTGTTCAACCAAATTTTGCAATTTTCACAGCTTTCTAAAATTTTTACCTTAAGTTTAACTTCATAGAAACCAGGTATATCCTGAATTGTACATGTTTCAGCTTTCTACATGCCAATTTTCAGCATACCTTTAAAGCCTTCTAACAAAATAACTGACCTTTAAATAGAAGTACTCCAAAACAAAAACCTGGTTTTCTGGAAATCTAAAATTAGCATACTATGGAGCGCATTAATCCTCAATCTTTAATGCAAACTCATAGACAAGTAAATTTTGGCTCAAAATGATCTAGATATATTTATCTTTCACCAAAAGTTTCATTTCTGCAAATTTGTTTGTTAGTTTAAGTAAACAAGGACATCAAAAGCACTATTTTGTGTCAGAGTAGGTCTACTTTTACAATACGTTCTAAATTGGACGGAGTAATTGGTGGTCTGACACCTTTTTCTCGTTTTTCACCCAAAATAACTCAAGCTGAATAATCATATGAATGGATGACAAATGCGATTATGCACTGTACCCATAGGACACAGAGGCATGATGATTAATTTATTGTGGAAAGAAGAGAAGCGACACCAAAAATGAGGTCTTCTCGTTTAATAGTATGGATAAGCTTTAATTCAAATGTGAGAGAAAAGAGATGTCCAAGTTTTCATCTTTTTCGTAGCGAGTACTAACACATGTTATATTTTCATACAATATACAAACTAGTGATTTAGATGAAAATCTATAATTTACGCATGAAGACATGTACCTTTATTTTACAGACGTTACTTTTCCATAAAATTCACAATATTTTAACGGGAACTGAGCACCCGAAAAAAAAAACCCAACACATAATTATGCTTCAGCCGACAAAGCACGGTTAGGACATTTGGTTCGAGTGATGATAAGTTGTAAATAAAATATATCTTCTAGCATGTTCTTTTTTTGGTTTGTATTAATAAACGACTGTTAACGTCATAATCCAACCACGTTTCGTTTTTTAAATACTTTCGCGGACCATCGCACTTTAGCGTATGGAGGCATCGGACTTTAGCAAACACCATCGCACTTTAGCGTCCTACATATTAAACAGTTGATGGTATACGTAGGTGGGACATGATCACAGCTAAAAGTTCTAAAGTATGTATAGCCATGGTGTATAAGGGTAAGAGTATCTTTCAAGATATTTATCAATAAAAGATATGGAAGGGTCAAGTTATATGTCCACCCAAGGTCAAAGCCAACATGATGAATAAGAAATGTATTTTATAGGCTTTTTTCAATACCAAATAATACAAAATCAAATATTGGGAACTCCTTTCACGGCTACTGTGCCACGTTTATTATGAAGCTGCGTAAAAAAGTATATCCTTGAATGGAAAGTTCATATGCACTACTAATTGTTTTAAATAATAATCTTTATTTTGATAAGTAACATTATACTTGTGACATAAACAAAAGAAACAACAACAATAAAATAACTGAGTTGAACACACACATATCTATATATATATATACAAGTAAAACTAACTAAGAGTCCCCTGTCCTCAGCTCTAAAGACTGTAGGTCAAACATATGGCTATGTGGTATATTTCCAACATGTATATGTGTCACACTGCTAAGTATATATATGTGTCACACTGCTAAGTATATATATGTGTCACACTGCTAAGTATCATAGCTTAACTTCTACTATAATTCTATAATGACTATTCATCCTTTCACTTTTGGTCCTCTACCGATTTTAAAACGGCCGCTATTCATGTGAATTAACAATGGTAAAAGTTTCCAAGCTGTGTCTTTATAAGACGAAAAATAGAGAACATATCTTGGAACCAGTAGGCAAACCAAACTAAACAGGGGCGTAGCTAGGTACTTGGTCAACTGTAGGCACCAATCGGCAGGGGGTCTGGGGGCCGCTTAAGGCCCCCAGTAGGTCCAGGGCAGAGCCCTGGTAGGGGGTTCAGGGGGGCGAAGCCCCCCGACGGAAAACGGTTTTCAGCGTTTTAGCTGCAAAATTTTATGTACAAAATATTAAATTTACTGGTTATTTAATCAAGAAAATTATAATATACATGATGAAAAGTTCGAAGAATTATGAATAATTTACCATAACATCTGACTGGTGAATTAAATATAAACGCAGTACAATCGGAAATATATATATAAAAAAATATTTACAATATGCATTGCCCAACAGAGATTAGCGTATCCCTTTAATTAAGCATTACACCCTGTTTGGTATTTTCATATCTCTGATATATACGTTTAATTTGATTATTAGTACATATTGACGATCGTTCATTAAAAAAAATAGGCACGTAAACTAAACAATGATATTACTATCCTTTTGGCTAGACATCAACCATCAATCTTTTGATTCTTAAACCTTCACCGAAGCCACACAAACACATACACACATAGTCGATGCCTGGCTTATGCAAAAGTTCTGTTCTGTTCATACTATTCTAACAAATTTCAAGAAATTCATATATCTTTATATCCTCTACTTTAAAATCCCTACCTGCTTAGGAATTTGATAATTGTGGTCATTACACGCAGATTGGAGAGTACCCCAAATAACTGAAAACTAGTTGATTGATTGATTTTCATCAATATTTATGCAAGTTCAGGATTTTCATAAATACTTATGCAAGTTCAGGATTTTCATAAATATTTATGCCAGTTCAGGACTTTTTTTTTACAATACATACAACAGGGAGCTAGGTCCTGTAATATGTGTCGTAGGGGACGAAGTTCTGGAAATTTTAAAATGCCATGCATTACATTGGAAAATGATGGATTATTGGATAGGAACAGAAACTTTGCCTTTCAGTAGACCAACTACGAACTCATCAAAGAGTAGCATTCTCTCTGCAGCTAGGCGTCGGATTTACTGTCCCCATTTTGACCAGACGTGACTGTGTATTTATACATCCCACACAGCCAAACAGACGACCCACATTGGCAAGGGTTTTATTGTAGGTCGGATGAAGACAAAGTGGATAGCTAGTTGAAAACTAACAACAACTATAATTAAAAAAATCATGTCTCTAAATTGAGGTTCATTCAAGTTTTTATTGACAGAAGTGAAACTATCTGAACCAAAGTTCTTGTTTAGTTTCTTTATAAGTACGTAAAATCATATATAACATTCAATTATATCCAATATTCCATTCACTAAATTAAGGACGAGAGACTAGTGTACAAATGACATTCGTCATCGTTGATTAAAGAGTTTTGGCAACTTCAATGGCGTTCATCTACGAATAACGTAGTTTATTATTTAAAAAAAAAAAAATATTTGTGCAAAAATTAAGTGTAGGCACGTGCCTATAGTGCCTAACGGCAGCTACGCCCCTGCTAAAGATCTATGAATATTATTTATCTCCCATAAAAAAAGGCGTGGTGAGCCGTATTTACAAAGTGCAACCTTTATGAGGTTTGAGGAACAACCCCTGGGGAAAATCTATGGTTGAGTTGAAAACTCTTGCATTTGTAAGCAAACATATATTTATAGAGCGATAAGTTTTGGTCCCAGTTATGTAGTGAGGATTTATCCCCCTCCCCCCCCCCCCCCCCCCAACTTCCCCCTCCCAAACGTAGCGAAATGTCACATGTAGTATAATGAGAAACAATTATGTGTGAGAATATGTTACTGTGGTACAATAGTAAACACATATCTTAAAACTCCTGTCAAATTGTCTCAATATGCTTTCATAATATTGAATTGTCACAAAACTGAAAATAATTTGTTCAAAGTCCGATAACTCCTGTCACGTAAAAATGCAAAACTATCTCATATATTTGATTAGTGTCTCAGATACATTGTACAAGGGTCCCTGTACCACTTTCCCATTCAAAGTTTTAAAAAGTTATCATATTTTAGGGTTTTCTTTAATTGTTTTGTCGATTTTTTTAAATATCGATATTCTTAATAAGTCTAATTTAAATTTTTATTGACAATTTGAAAATTTCACCATATATTAATTAGAGGCTCCAAAGAGCCTGTGTCGCTCACCTTGGTCTATGTGAATATTAAACAAAGGATGCATTTGAATTCATGACAAAATTGTGTTTAGGTGATGGTGATGTGTTTGTACATCTTACTTTACTGAACATTCTTGCTGCTTACAATTATTTCTATCTATATTGAACTTGGCCTAAAAGTTTTAGTAGAAAATGTTAGTTAAAATTTACAAATTTTATGAAAATTGTGAACTAGAGGCTCTCAAGAGCCTGTGTCGCTCACCTGTTACTGTATTTACTGATGTCGGTCATCTTGGTTGGTAGGTGGGGTCATTAGACACTTTTTTTAAATAGATACCATAGTGATGATTGTGGCCACGTTTAGTTTAATATGGCCCATAGTTTTAGAAAAGAAGATTTTTGTACAAGTTATAAAAATAACGAAAATTTGTTCAAAATTGACTATAAAGGGCAATAACTCCTTAAGGGGTACTCTTACAATTTTTATCATGGTGACTTATTTGTAGATCCTACTTTGCTGAACAAAATTGCTGTTTACAGTTTATCTCTATCTATAATAGTATTCAAGATAATAACCAAAAACTGCAAAATTTCCTTAAAATTACCAATTTTAGGGCAGCAACCCAATAACGAGTTGTCAGATTCATCTGAAAATTTGTGAGGGGATAGATCTTATTCTGATGGACATTTAAATTTTCAAAGATTTGCCCTAGATGTCTTAGTTTTAAAGATATAAATCAAAAACTGCATTTTACCACTATGTTCTAATTTTAGCCATGTCGGCCATTTTGTTTGGAAGGCGGTGTCATCGGACACATTTTTCAAACTATATACCACAATGATAATTATCGCCAGGTTTGGTTTAATTTGGCGATGTAGTTTCAGAGAAGAAGATTTTTGTACAAGTTACAAAAACTGACGAAATTTGGTAAAAATTGACTATAAAGGGCCATCACTCCTTAAGGGGTTGACTGACAATTTTGGTCATGTTGACTTATTTGTAGGTTTTACTTTGCTGAACATTATTGCTGTTTACAGTTTATCTCTATCTATAATAGTATTCAAGATAATAACCAAAAACTGCAAAATTTCCTTAAAATAACCAATTCAGGGGCAGCAACCTAACAACGGGTTGTCCGATTCATCTGAAAATTCTAGGGCAGATAGATCTTGACCTGATTAACAATTTTACCCCATGTCAGATTTGCTCTAAATGTTTTGGTTTCAAAGATATAAGCCAAAATATACATTTTACCCCTGTGTTCTATTTTTAGCCATGGCGGCCATCTTGGTTGGATGGCCAGGTCACCGGACACATTTTTTAAACTAGATACCACAAGGATGATTGTGGCCAAGTTTGGTAAAATTTGGCCCAGTAGTTTCAGAGGAGAAGATTTTTGTAAAAGTTTACGGACGACGGACGCAGGACGACGGACGACGGACGCCAAGTGATGAGAAAAGCTCACTTGACCTTTCAGGTCAGGTGAGCTAAAAATTTAGACAATTTAAAAAAAGTACTGAAAAGCTGATACGCAATCACGTCCCATTTCATTTACCGTGGATTCTTTTTCTAGAATCAACGCTTCGTAAATCCGTCGCTGAAATGGACTCACCAGATTATATTCTATTGTCACTATTGTTTCTAATTTCATTAAGGTTGAATTGTCTTATTTACTGATTTCTGTTCCCTAATAAAATTACCTTAATTTTTTGTAATTTCTATATGCCTTCAGTGGGAATCGAACCCGTCCATGAATTCTGTTAAATGTTACTGACTTCAACATATCGATGAAACCTCTGGGCTACCAATTGGTTACGATTTATATGTTTATTTTATATATATAAATGAATATATGATAAACATCGGTTCTTCATTCACACAGGGATTGCACCTATATATATTAATAATAGGCAAACGTACAATATGAGTTGGTAGCGACGAAGTATCATGGTTAAGATTAATGAGTTAAAGTTTAGGTCTTGTCAGTTTAGGTTCGAATCCCGGAATTCTCTTTATTGTCCATAATCTCTGGTTTTCCAGTTTTTGTTCTTGTTTTGTATGTTATTGTGGATATTTTGTGTAATAAAAGCGAGTTTGGTCGTTTATAATCGGATTAATGTTGCCAAATGGCTATTCCACGTCCACTTGTATTTCTGTCCATCTGATGAGTTAAACCTTTTTCAACTGATTTTTATAGTTCGTTCTTATGTTGTACTGTTATACCACTGTCCCTGGCCAGGTTAGGGCGGTTGGAATCCCGCTAACATTTTTTTTACCCCGCCACATTCTGTATATATGTGCCTGTTCAATTTTTACATAAATAGGCCGTTAGTTTTCTCGTTTGAATTGTTTTACATTGTCATTTCGGGGCCTTTTATAGCTGACTATGCAGTATGGGCTTTGCTCATTGTTTGAACATACTCACCTTGGGAAAATAGCCGACTGATTCAAGGTGAAAGAGCAAAGATTAAAATAAAAAAATAAAAATTTGCAAAAATTCATACATTTTCTAATGGTTCACATATATAGAATACACAAAAAAAATGGGTAAGGATATGAAATAAAATGATATTTATTTAATTTATATACCTTACATTTGAGGGAATTGTTGTCTTTTTCTTTAAAAAAAAAAGAAGATGTGGTATGATTGTCAATGAGACAACTCTTCACATGAGACCAAAATAACACAGAAATTAACAACAATAGGTCATCGTACATGAGACCAAAATAACACAGAAATTAACAACAATAGGTCATCGTACGTACGGCCTTTAATTTTCAAGAATCAACGCTTATCCATTGTATCTTTATCACATAATCAACGATAAAAAAAAACGACCCATCCTTTAAGCCTGTTGCAAGATTAAGATCTACCAATATCTGTCATACCCTTATTTTCGAATGGCATTCAAAATTTTCAATCCTTTGTCTTTTTCGACTCACATTTTAGAGGTTTTTAAATTTAGTATTGAGAACACTTTGTAATTCTCATCCTGAAATGAGTTTAGTATTTGCAACTTATTGTCAAGTTACAATGGTGTACCGATCATACATGAAATATTTACACTGGACGTTAAGCAAAGAAATCATACAAATTTAAAATTTTCAAACTGTAACAAATTAAAAGCTTCTCAGACCGAGGCAACGACGATGGAAGTTTGTAACGACTTTGACAGCCCTTGCACGGTTGGCGACAAAGGCATGGAAACAAGTATCAGCTTTATAAAAACCATGATAATTCATAAACAATACTTGTATTTGTTTTAAAGTCAGCTTGAATCAGAGCCTTAAAAGTACTATAATTCAATAAGTAATTTAACAAAAATAGAAATGTTGCATAGTATCTTAACCAAAGTGTTCAACACTACTGTCCTTTGTCAGCTTTGACTGTTTTGTCAACACTTGGGTCAAGAAAATCTTTCCCGGTGAAATCTATGTAATTTCTACATTCTTTGATTGCTGAGTTTGGCACCTGCAAATATGGAAGAAAAAAATGTATGTTATTCGTGTAATTTAAATAATGATCATTTGGAGACCAATGTCACATGTAAAACAGGATCTGCTTACCATATCGGAGCTTCTGTGATTACCCGCAGATTTTGATTCTTTAGTTTCAATATTGTGTTTTGTTTAAAATACTGCGTTAACGTTTTGTCTTTAGTTTTGTCTTTTTCTTTTTTTAAAAGCTTTTTCTTTTTTTGAAAGGCTTCAACAAAATAATCATGTTCGTCTTATGTTTGCATGAGTGAGTTGAAACTCGACATGTAGGAAGGTTCTGTTCATCCTTTCCGCAGCACATGAGACCAACCCGGTTTCTTCATGGGTTCTTGTTGCTGAGTCTTTAGTTTTGTATACTATTTATGTTTAATACACTGTTTGTCTTTCGATCGTTTTTCTGTTTTTTTCCTACGGCATTGGCAATGTAAAAGAGATAATGTGGTATGATTGCTAATGATACAAATCTTCACAAGAGACCAATTGACACAGACATTAACAACTATGTCTATACGTCACCGTACGGTCTTCAATAATTAGCAAAGCTATCAGCTAGTTTTTTTGTCTTAGAATCATATTCGAAACAGTGTGGTCCTGGCCATTGATTGACGACCTAAATTATCCAAATGACTGGGACAGATTAGGTGAACGTTTGTCTGTAACGACCATTGCTCACTTCTAACTTATTATAGAATTTAAACTGTGGGGTCACCAAAGGTTCTTAACGCCTTTAATAATAAAATAATTCGAAAAATTATTCAGGAATAACCTTTATGTTTTGATTTATATTATTGATAAAAATCAACACATCGTATTATTCCGGATTCGTTTTTCGAATTGCTTTTTTTAGGTGTTGAGAACCTTTGGTGACCCCACAGATTCAGTGTCTTTAACAAGTACATAGTGAGCAGTGATTGTTACCGACAAACGTTCACCTTTTCTGTCCCAGTCAATGGGATAATTAAGGTCGTCAATCAATGGCCAGGACCACACTGTTTCGAATATGATTCTATGAGTTAAAATATCCCTTTGGTATCTTTCACCTCTATTTTACTAAATACTATAACATTATTTATTTTATGAACTGGAATTTAAAAACAAAATGTTTCATTTCTATGATGGCAATGTTTTGGCAGGATCCAGTATATCCCTAACCCGGTGACTGAATCGCAATATCGGAAATTACAAACAAGATACACGTTACTTTCGAGGTTATAATATTGGATACAGATAGTTCCGTGTTCTAGAATACAGAATCAGCGGAAGTCAAAACGTAATATAACTTTTATAAAGAAATAAAGAAATTCAGAAGTTACCTTTTCTAGTGGTGTATAATTCGGGTGATGGTGTTTAAATACGGGGTCGTTAGACTTCAGGTTATATGAGTATAATAGCGCCCAGCGCCTGTTCGGACTATTGTTCGGAGCACTGGTATGTATAACATTACTGTGGAAAATCAAAGCATCACCTTTAAACAGAATATACTAAATTTGTAAATGATTATGGATAATCATAGTCTGAATTGAGTTAAAGTTAAACATGGCGCTAAAAATCAAAAACTAGAAACGATAGTAAGGTTGCATGACTGCGCATATGTAATTGTGTAACAAATGATTATTACGATTATTTTTCGAATATATCTTCATGTTATAACCCCTGTACACGTATGTTTATAAAATTGAAATAGGAACTAACTGTTATAATTTCATTGCACTTCTTTACTTAAATAATTTTGTATGAAAAATGTGTATATAGATACATAGGTATACATTTATTGAGAAAAATGAATTTATCTGTAGTTTTGTGGTACCTTCTTTGCATCGAGAGTGGGAGGTCATAGATTCGAACCCCGGACTGGTTAAACCTAAGACTGTTAAATTAGCATGTGTTGCTTCTTCACTTAGCACGCAGCATTAAGGAGTCAGAGCAAAACTAGTATGTTCGGAGTCAGAATAATCTGTTCGGATAGAGTGTCATGTCTTTCTTCGGACTTTTACCTTATGAATTAGAACGTGGAAATTCATAATCATATCACAATAACATGATATCATCCTGAATATGTATTTGGATGTTAAACAACCATCCAAACAATGAATTTCAGAATCTACAATTAACCTAAAGGAGTTAAAAAATTAGGTACCTGGATCCATTTCCACGTGTTTAATTGGATGTCTCTCGATGATCTGTTTGACTCTTTCTATATCGCACTGATTTTGGCCAGCAACAGGGAAGTGATCAATTCTACCGCATTTGTGGCTTCCAGGTAAAATCTAAAATTTTAAGAGAATGTACACAATATTAAATAAGAAGATGTAATAGAATAAGATAAGATAAGATGAGAATTTTATTAATCTAATCATAAAGGGCATCATTTTACAACAAAATTATGCACAATATGATTGCAAAAAAAAATATTTGGTTGCAAATGAGACGACTATCCAACAGAGTCCAATGAAGTAGATTTTAGTATTATAGGTCACAATACAGACTTTCGCTCATCATTTTTCTATTTTGTATCGATATATGATTTTAATTATTATGTTCGTATTTTCTTCCGCACCTTTTCAATATATGGTTTCCGTTCCATGATGATTTGTGTTTCTTACCATTTCCGGAGCACCTGACATCACCTCCGGTTTTAGGTAGAGTCCTTGTCGCTCAGATTTAATCTTTCTAAGTTTGGTTAGTGTACTGTTGTTTGACTATTCGTCGTTTTTATTTTACCTGTTCCACTCAACCAAGTTAACTTCTCTCATTACTTGGTGTCATCGTCCGTTGTCGTCCGTTAACTTTTACAAAAACCTTTATATCTATAACTTCAAGGCTAAATTCAACCAAACTTGGCAATAATCATCATTGGGGTATTTAGTTTTTAAAATGTGTCCGATGACACTCTGCCAAATCGGTACGAAGCTGGGTACGATTATCGACGGAAACGTACCCTATTGGTACCATTCATCCAAAACACGGTACCCAGGGTACCATCATTGAAAGTAAAAGTACCCAGGGTACGTTGATGGAGTACCCAGGTCGACAACGACCCATTCAGCGACACTGCCTACCAACCAAGATTTCCGACATGGCTAAAATTAGCACATAAAAGGAAATGCAGGTTTTTTTCTGTTATTTTGAAAACCGTTTTAAATAGGGACAGTAATGTTCAGAATGTTGAGCTCTATATGCCAAAACCGTCTGAATCAGACGACTTTTTATAGCATTTTTTATCATTTTGCCCTGAAAACTATAATAGATAGAAAGAAACTTTAAATGCTAAATTGATCAGCAAGTTCTACAAAAAAAAGAGTACATGGTCGATAACTCTTTATTAGAGTTTAAACGTATTGTCCTTTCATAACGATGTATACCAATATTTTGCTTTTCATAACGATGTATACCAATATTTTGCTTTTCATAACGATGTATACCAATATTTTGCTTTTAAACTGATATCTTAAAATCTATCAAAAATGATCAACAAGACAAGGTCTACATTTAAGACCGATGTGGGAAATCGTGCGACACCTTATTGGAGTTATTGCCCTTAAAAATTACGATTTTTTTTTTTATCAATTTTTTAATGTTTTGCCTTATATTTTTATGTTTTGACACAAATTATAAAGTCATGATTGATAGACACTTTAGATCACAAAAATGATTAACAAGGCAAGATCTATTTAAATGTCAAAGTTTGCCAATATTATTAGCAGACGATCACTCTTTATAGGAGTCTTTGCTCTTTTAAAAATGGGGATTGTAGTTACCTTCGTTTATGTTTTGCACAAAATCTCAAGAAGATGCAAGATCCAACAAAACAGATTTGTGTCATGAATTATATACACGTCTTCAATGTCGAAGAGGGTCCTGTGTTTAAATAATATGCACGTAGACCAAGGTGAGCGACACAGGCTTATTAGAGCATCTAGGGTTTTTGGTGTTGTTTATTTTTTTGCTATGGCATTATTGCTTTTCCCCCAACTTCAGTTTGAATATCGTTTTGATATCTCTCTTCTCTCTTTGATTGCGAACGCTCGAGATCAAAATTATGAAAGGCAAAATATATGTTAAGTTTGAGAATATAACAAACAAAACGACAAAATGCTTTATATCTGTATAAGGGGGTTAATCCTTTATGTTGGTAATGCCAACGTCACACATTGGCGTATAGATCGGCGTGCACTAGACGTACAGAAAAAAGTCCGTATACGTTATGTGCACGCCAGAGGAACGAAAAACAATCGTTAAACGTTTGCATAAGTTTGAAGTACGCCGAAATGCAAAGGTATACGCTTGGCGAACGCTATAACTCCAGGAAATTTTTATGCAGTATAAAATTTTTCATCCAGCTCCAGCGTTTGCCAAGCGTATACGCTGTGATCACGCACGTAATACATACGTTACGTGCGCGTTGAAAACGCTACAAATAAGTTTCAGATACGTTTAGGTCATGTTGTTTACGCTTCTAGCTTGTTCGACTCTAACTAAAACGTATGTGGGTCTGTATGTAATTGTACGAATAAATGTACGCTAATCAAAGTATGTCTCTTACAATTTTAGGTTTTGAAATTCTTTCTGTTGTATTCAACTTTAGGTTTGTTCACTTTACAACATCGAATATAAATGGTTGTAAAAAGTTTTAACAAGTGTATACTTTTTCTATTACCTGCAGGCATCCATTAGTTTGGTCGCTTATATCAACAGGAATGAATATGGTTAAGAGATCCGGGAACAGGTTTCCGTTTTTGTACCAGTACCTTTGAAATAAAATAATTCTATTCAAAAAAGATTGTTTTAAAACAAACATTTCTTGCATTTTATTTTGCTACTTTCACTGCTTATTTATTCAGATGAATATATTATATACCGATTAAAAAAACTGTATGGACCTTCTTTTTTAAATACCCAAAGTTTCAAAAAGGTGTTATCATTATGATAATATAAGATTCTTTGATCAACTTGACAATTGTCTAGAGAGAACACCTTGAGAAAAGTCATACATGCAACACAATGTCATAACAAGTTATTCAGTAAGGGAGCTACCATTTGATTGTTATGGGGGGGGGGGGGGGGGGGGGGGCTATGATGAAATTAAAAAAAAAAAAGGCAGGATGAGTAACTTGGCAAAAAAAAAGAGGCAGGATGACAATTGTTGTAAAAAGTCAGGATAAGCTAAGAAAAAAAAAAGGCAGGACCGAATAGACTGAAAAATAAAAAGGCAGGACAGAGATAACAAATAAAAAAAAAAGGCAGGACACAATTTTTCATCCTAGCCCCCCCCCCCCCCCCCCCCCCCCATAAAAATCAAATGGTAGCTCCCTTAGTATTTTTAAATTTATCTCAGCAGAAGAAATAAAAAGAAAGTTTACACTGCCAAACATAGATGGAATCCAGGGTCCCATACCCGAGCGAGTATATGAATACTCTTATCTTTATTGAGTTTTACCCGTAATCTTGATGCCACAGAAAACTTCCTCCCGTATAAGCATCCTTCCTCACAAATTTTGCATGGTAGTGGTAAATTTCACCACCTCCAAGTAACTAAAAATTAAAACATTCAGTACTATAATTAATTTTATCAACATATCATCTTTGTTCTGAAATAAAGGGTCATTATTTCAGATCACTAAACAGGTTCTAAAAGTATTTGTTTCGCTCAATTAGATCTTTAGTTCTTGAAGATGAGAACACTATACTCTCTAATTCACTATAGTAAAAAATAAGAATAGAAAAATGACAATTTTTAACAGTATTTTCTTGATTTTTTCACGAATGTGTCTCTATTACGTTTACGGTTTCTGGTGAAGTCTTTATTTTGTAGCATTGTAAATATAAACTAGCTCTTATTGAACAAAACTTTTTGGGTTTATCAGGGGTATGAAATTCATTTGTTCGTTCAAGCTTTAATAGGTATACATATATTTTTGAATATTTTAAATAACGACGTCAAAGAGATAAACAAAATCAAAACGTTTTTAAATAATATTTTTTTATCACTATTTAATGCATTATTTTTTTTTACATGAAAAACGTATTCTATTTGAATTTGTACTTTTTCTATATCTGTGTCGCTTAGGTAGGACACGCCAAGCTTACAAAATACTATATACATTTGTAAAAAGGTTTGAGCGGGACTCGGTGGCCGAAGAAGTCCAACTACTGTATCCTATCCTGACGACACTAAATTGTGAGTTCGAACCCTGGACAAATCAGGTGTGTAGTAGTGCTCGATCCCAATCTTAATTTACTATTTTTCCTGTCGAGGGTCAGTGGTTCTTACTTGGTATTCAGTTCGGATTCATGCAATGACCGCCAAGAAATAGCAATAGCACTGAAAGTATTATTACGTACCCATCAAACAATCAATAAGGGTTTGTGTTGACATGGGCACAGTGTATTGCTACTTCAGATTATATTCCTTTATCATTTTCAGGACAGTGCTTTCGGAATTTTTCGAAAATTGTTTTTAAACAACAGACCAGAAAAGAATATTTAAAAAAAAACTTAGTAACAAGCAAACAAACCTCTTGACATGTGTCCACAACCTTTTCACTCCTTGACACGATGCCTGTTACGTCGTCTCCTGGGTGACTCCATATAACAAGTCCAGCTTGTTTTCCCTGTCCGTCTGGTAACTACATTGTATAAAAACATGTCCGTATTCATTTTTTTTATATGTACAAGTGGTCGAATTTTTTTCTTACATAATGTATATTTTTTAACAGTTTCCTGACTAAATGAATAGTTTTGAAGCATTTTATCAGAATAAAAGCAGATCATAGAGTTATTTCCACTTTTGAGGAGGGTAAAATCTACGATGGGCAAAATAGAGATATTTGGGGCAAAACCAACATGGTTGAAACAGTATGTCCATAAATAGGCTGCTCCCGGAAAAGTTAGCACGGTGACCTATGTTTTTTTTTGTATTTGATTGAAAGTAGACACCCAAAGTATTGCAAAAATGCATATATGAAAAAAAGTTAATTACTTTAAAAATCACGAGCCAGCTTCCTTAACGCAATTGTATGTATAGTAATGAAAACAAAAATGACAGAGAGTTGAATAAATAAACAATTAACAATAACTGAAAAAAAACGTTAATCATATTTTTCTAAAACAGGCATCTTTAGAAATCGTTTGTAACTATTTTTTTTAGTAATTGGCAGACCCAGTCCTTAAAGTCATAAAAAAACTCAAATTAAAAAAAATTAATGCATATGGGTTTTTTTTTTTTAACTCAATGGATAGTTTTCATTTTAAAACTTATGTACATATACTTTTTTCTGAAGAAAATTCTTTAATTTGGTCATATTTAGAAGATGTTTACTTTATTCTAATTGCAAGACACATATTTTCCGTATGCAAAGTGACCCACCTCGTAAAAATCCAGTGATTGCAATACGCATGGATGTCCTTAAAATAAACTATTATCTGATTGTACATGTTAAACACGTCGTTCTCAATATCTATGCTTTTTTGTTGATTGTTAACAAACAGGTGACAATAGTTAAACTTCGGCTTCAAAACACGAACCTCAATTACTTGCCATATAATTTTCACAACAACACTGACCGATGGAAAAAAATTGACGATAATACGAAATGTATGCAAAAAAAGATAAAATCGTGCACAGAAGACTAATTTTTTATGTGCGTATGTATTGATTCAAGAACAGGTTTAACATTATTTTTCACCGGTCACTCTGTTTCATATGACTTAAAGATATAGAAATTGTGTTTTTGATGTATCAATGCTTCACTATCAATTTAACGGTTTCCTATGGTCATTGGTGTGAACTTTTACCATGGGATAAAAAGTGACGGGAAATGTTTGAATTCAAATGATCATTGATAACTCTGCATCAATGCATCTATTATGATTTAAAGCAACAGATGTAGAAAAATATAAATATAAGCACTAAGGAAATCACTTTTCACACCGGATATCTCGAACGGAATTACGTGGAGGGTGAGATATTCGAAAAGAAATTACACAAGACCGGAAACGGATGGAATGTACAATAAGGCAACGATTCCAACGGAGGTCCCTTATGCTATGTGGAAATCAGATTCTGATTTTACCTACTCACATTTTGTATTTTTTAAAATTGATCCTCAGGATTCCAATTACACCGTAAATTTCTGATAGGTGTAATTGTTTTTTTTCACGTAAATGTTTCTTTTACTCCTCCGAGTTTTCAGAACAGAATTCTTTTACTGTAGTTTTATATTAATCCACATCTATCTGTTGGTTCAATACATTGATAGAAGCTCCGAAACTTTACTAAACGTTCACTGTTTCGGAGATGGCAATTTTGAAGCGTTGTCACAGCGACATCTTGCAATGACTTAATTATAATAGGCGCTATGGGCGGTCTTGATTTTGGCTGTCTTTGATTTGCGACCCGGTTAGAGCTTCTGCTGCGTGTTGAATGTTATTGCTGACTTTGAGATGAAAAACAGCAATAAAAGTGCCAATCCATTCTTTAGGGATTTGTTAAGAGATATAATGTATATGAGATTTATGTCATGATTATGTACACCATCTCCCTTGTTTTGTTTTTTGATTACATAATACTTACACCATATCCATATTTTTGTGCCATGTCACTATCTTCAAGAACTTTCTTCATTTGGCATATTTCTTCCTCATCAAACATTTTTCTAAAATTATTATAATAATGTATATGCATTGTCCTTTATGACAGTAATTTAGTAGTTTGCAGCTTTTAGACATGTATAAAGGGGATTTTCTTTGTTAATATTTGTATATTTATGTTTAGCAAAAATAGCATAAAATTAGCTTTAAAGATTAAGGTAATATTTTAGCTAGCAACAGATACCGTGATATGAAGGCAAAAGAAAGGAATGATAATGGTAAAAAATACGTCCTACGATATAAGCAAGCAACACGTTTAACGGGTTTAATGCCAGTAAAGAGAAAGGTATGCCGGTAAATCACAAGATATGGCGGTAATGAGCGATGTATATTGGAAAAGAATCAGGTAAATCAATAAATTGATAGGGATAAGAATTTTTATTGCCGTTCAAAAGCAATTTATTCCAGTTAAAAGCAATATACTGTGCAGAACATAGTAGGAAGCATGTCCGTTAGAAGAACACTTTTATCAATGAAATACAATATACAATTCCGTGAAACTGCCCCAACAATCTATATTCCAAGTTTGACAGAAAGGGTAAATTTTCACTTGGCTCCCGTTATTTTATAGCTTAGTGCTCCCACGCCAAGATATACTAGTATGTCATAGCCTCATATAGCGACGGCTACACTGGAACTTCTTAGATCTTCTTATTTTCTTATCTATCTGAGTGATATGTTGTTAAAGAGCCACTAGAGATCATGTGTCTGTTGTGTAAATGTTGGGAGCCAAAAACAAACCATTTGGAACAAAATTAAAATATTGAAATCTTGGCGATTTTTAAGAAGTCATCCTTTAAAAACAAAATGATAATAATAGTAATTAACTTTGAAAACTTCGAAAGAGACATCCATACTTAGTTATAAGGTGTTCAGATATTAGATTCAGAGTTGCTTTATGTATACAAGAAATCAACATTTTATGCTTTTCATGCGTCCGAAGGATGAAATGTATTTATTATGCATGCCAGTACCGAAGTATGGACTATTCTGAGCGACGATACTATCGGAGACCGATAGTCCACCAAGAGTTGTATCGAATCCATGTGTTGTAAAATGATATCAACACTAAATTAGAAAAACGCTTGTATTGTTACACCTTCATCGGGAACATTCAAAGCCTTGTATATGAAATCCAAAGATGTATAAGAACCAGAACAGTCGAAGACCTATGTGAACAAAAGGCCACAAAATGATAGTCAAATTCAATAATATAAGATGAACGTCTACTCACAGAGTTGAAACCTTTAATATAATAGTTTCTTAATGATTTCTAATTTTAATAAAGGACCATTTGATATTATGCATGCAAGTAACAAAGTACGAATGTACTGACAACTTAGTTGATGATGATGCCCTCTTGGAATGATTATTCACCAACAGAGTTATCCACTCAGTAACGTTACATTAAAAGATGTAAACAACTCTTTATGATTTTCATGAATTCGAAGGCGTTTCTAGGTCAACCTTCATGAGGGACTATTAAAGAAAGCCAAAACTTTATAAAAACTGATAGAATATGAAGATTAACAAGTAACTGGAAGTTTACTACATGAAAAAATAGTTAAATTACGATTAAAATTGCAAAGGCACTTCAAAGTACCATTATATAGAGCTTGGATATTCATAAAGTTGCATACTATACACGTACTAGTACATTTAATGTACATGTATTCATTTTTTGTAGATTTTTTGGCATTTTTTAAATCAATTTGGGTATCATTAATTATGTTATATCTCTACCTGATTGGCGTTTACATTCTGACGTCAAACGCGCGATTCTACGTAGTTTTATCAAATTCAAAAATGGGAAAGTGATGGATGACGTTATGTTTGATATATGCATTTTTGTGCTTCTTTGTTAAATATTTGTTTGTTTGTGTTGTGATACTTGAGGTTCTTGTACATCCGGTCTTTTTTTTTGGTGATATTCTCGTTTACATGTGGTGTGGCTCTGTGCTTATACATTACGTTATTGTGCTATTGTAAAACTTGTATGTTGCTTTTCTTTCCTTTTTTTTCTTTGTGCTTTATTTATATGCCATATTATGTTTCTTCGTTACATATATGACGTGGCTCTGTACTTATACATCCAGTCATTGTGAACTATGGCAAATTTATTCCATTTTGTGCTTCTTTTACATATTTGTTTATTTTTTTAATAATTAAGATTATAAAACAATGTTGACTGCTGTTTATTTGACTTTTTTTACCTATTACTAGTAGTATAATTGTTTTGTTCACGCATCGATGTAAATATAAGTGAGAGGTTTAGCTAGCTATAAACCCACTGTCCAGGTTCAGTCCACCATTATCTACATAAGAAAATGCCTGCACCAAGTCATGAATATGATAGATGTTATCCATTCGTTTGATATGTGTTTGAGCTTTTATTGCCATTAGATAAGGGACTTTCCGTTTTGAATTCCCTCATAGTTTCGGCGAATATTTTTGTGATTTTACTTTTTCTTTTACAATTAAAAATAATAAAACAAATAAATGGAGGTCACGTTTAATTGGAATACCACATCGTATATAGAAGAAGCAAAACAATACATGATTGCATATATTTACAAGGTATTTATTATTATGCATTCAGTTAACACATCCATTACAACTTGTATAGAGTCAAAATCTGTATTTTTTCAACAATTCATTCCAGTATTTTGACTGTGACTAATTTCTTTACATAAACTACAAGGTTCTTTATATTACTTACAAACAAACATTTTAAGTTTTTTTTCAATTACATGAAGATACTATATATCTGCTTATTTGGATCATGTACAGTAAAAAAGACTCCTGTCTAAAGCAAACTTCACATCTGTTTTCAAATTCTAGATTTTCAAATTTTCAAAATGTTGAAAATTAACATCCCTGATCACTAATTTCAGAATGTAAAACAGCCATCTTAAAAACACGTGTCATGTACTGTTGACGCTTCCTGCCACTGCGATATACAGTTCTCAAATCCGTATTTACTTTGCAGCATATATTGTAAATACGATTTTCTAGCCTAACACCGTTCAGAAGTTGATAGACATGGAGCTGGGAATTCATAATGTCAACATAAGAAAAGGCGGGAAAATTACTCTTTGCCTTTTCGAGTTCTTTAACAAATGAACTGGTCAGGTCAAGTGTAATGCACAACTGTTGATCATCTTCAAATGATTTGGAAATGCCATGATAATGAGAACCCGTATGTAGCTTATGTTTAAACTTGTCAATTTTAGGACGAACTTCTTCGGACATTTTGGCTACATTTCTCTCTTCTCCGCTTATGTTTACTTCCATAACAAGTTCGGCTGGAGTCTGCATGACAAAAAGTATAGCTAACAACCTCTACCGACTTAATTAATAATATAAAGCAAATGTCAACAACTGTTTTTTCTGTTTCCTATAGCTGAGTCTTTTTTTGATTGTTAATTCCAACTAATAATTGTCTGATATTTGGCTATGAACGTATATTTTGATCACTGATTCGGACAAGTTTACTTTTGACCTGTAAGTTCTTTCTTTTTCTTTGTAGCCTTTCAGCTTTACCAACCGTTATTGATCCCTGAAAATGAAAAATGTAATATAACATATATATGGCTATGAAGATAAAGTATCAAAATATTGATATATAAAAGAAAAATGTTTATGAACTTCCATCCATAACACAAAAGTTGTACATAAACAGCAAAACAAAATAAAAACCTGATGTGGTGTGAGTGCCAATGAGACAACTCTCCATCCAAATAACAGTTTTTAAAAGTAAACCACTGTAGGTCAATGTACGGCCTTCAACACTGAGCCTTGGCTCAAACTGAACAACAAGCTATAAAGCCCCCCCCCCCCCCCCCAAAAAAAAGTACATATTGAAAACGTACATATTAAAAACTTCCCTTTTCTGAACCATTCTACACAGTTTAGATTTCTGGGTTTGCTGAAATATCATCAATTTTTTTTAGAGACTGCAATACCACAGATTTTTATTGTGTGCCCCATGTAAAAAAAAATATCTCGATGTGAAAAGATCATAAATTAAATAATGTAATTTATTTGACAAAATTAAACTTCAAAGATGATAAGAACCCTGTTGGCATATTTGACAATAAACAGTTTTCATTTTATAAATAAAAAAATTGTGATATTAATATATGCCCTCTAACCAGAAGATCAATTAGTTGCATTAACTGTGACCCCCCTACCCCTTTCTTTTTACTGACATAATTGACATAATTGTAATTTAGAAATAACTTCCTGTTTGATAAGATAATTTTAAATTTTACTATAAAACAAAAAGTATACGGATACGCCACTCGCACTATCATTTTCGATATGTAATGGACCGTGAAATTGGTTCAAAAATCTAATTTGGCATTAAAATTAGAAAGATCATATCATTGGGAACATGTGTACTAAGTTTCAAGTTGATTGGACTTCAACTTCATCAAAAACTACATAGACCAAAAACTTTAACCTGAAACTTAACCCGAATAATCCAGTAGTTATATTACGATCACTTCGATCACTCCATTAACCTCGAGAAAAGTAGTGGATAGAGGGCGCTGAATTATTCGAGTTACCTGAAACTCTCACTTTCATTTTAATGTTCAGTGAACCGTTAAATTAGGGTCAAAAGTCTAATTTGGCTTTAAAATGGAGAGAGGAAATGTAATTGACACACGCATGCCAGCATAATGAAATTGACCCCAGTGACTAGACAATTAATTCTATAAGACTAGTATTATAATAATTAAAAAATGGCCCAAGTTACAAGTCGATAGCATAATAGAAATTGGCCCAAGTGACAATCAGAATGACAATGACGCTGAAAGTTTAAAAACACCAATCATGTGTGTCTGGAAACGAATCATGACTGAACAAAAGATCCAAGCCGGATATCTGAACAAATACAACGAAAAACAGAAATTATCAGAAATTTCCGAGGGGGGTGATGTCATTTCACAAATTTCTCAGTATGATACGGCATTATCCCCTAACTGATTCCCGAAAAATCAAATGTATAGGACAGAAAGTCCCAGGATGATATAAATGATAGTTGTTCATGTCTGTGTCAATTTGGTCTCTTGTGGACAGTTGTCTCATTGGCAATTATACATCATATTTTATAATTGTAAAAGACAACACAAATGTGCAATTCCTGATGCTATTACTTACTCACATGCTCAATTGTTTTGTTTTTTGTGTGGTCATTATATATATGGTACGTTTCAATGCTTTTCTTATTACAAAATCCATATGTTAATTATTGTACAAGTTATAAGCCAATTATAATTTCTACAAGTACTTTTAGTACAATCATGGGCATATACATGTAGTACATGAACTACTAGTATTAAAATTGTACAAAGTCAAAATGCAAATTATAATTTGTACAATTTTATGTATATGTTCCGGACCATATGAGTATTTGGTAAACGGACAAAAAGTCACAGGACAAAAAGTCAAAAATTTGGTAGGACAAAAAAAGTCACAAATAATCTGCACAGTTCACAATTGTTTGAATATATAAGAGAAATATCTTTAAAATTTACTTTTCATTTACATTTATTCATATTTAAGTATAGGAAATGTGTCATTATATTTCAAAAATGAAGATTTATTTTATTTTAATCACGTAAAAGATATATTTCTAGGCACCATGAAGCCATTTATTATTAAGTGCCAAGCCACTTTGACATTTTGTTTTTTTACCAATTATGTGATCATCGTCAATATTTTATTGATCAATTTTGTTTGCAAAGTTGGTTTATATACAATAGTTCAAGAAAAATACAAAAATATTTTTGTAATAATAAGTGTTTTTCCATTCAAAGAAAATTATCAGAAAAAATGCATTCACTTTTTGTCCGTGACTTTTTGTTCTGTGACTTTCTGTCCGTGACTTTTTGTCCTGTGACTTTCTGTCCGTGACTTTTTGTCCTGTGACTTTCTGTCCTTACCTTCGAGTATTTTGACCGTCATACGCGTATGGTCATGACCATATGCGTATACTCATATAGTCCGACCATACGCGTATCCGGAACATATACATGTAGCTTGAAAGTTTATTGTTTATATTTATACTTGTTTATACTTGTTTATATTCTGTATAATAGAATTTTAAGAAAATTAAGGAAAAATATTACTTCTGAACACATTCTACCTTGAATTTCTTTGACACCAGGTACTCTGTAGGTAATATATCGCCAAGTTCTGTTTTTGTCTTCAGTTCGCTTTATGTCCGAAGATTTAGTTGTGAGATCGGATAAGTGAACATGTATATATACGCATACATATCTATAGTTTATGATATGTGTACCCGTAGACAGGAAATGCCATCGCCAACTCCATAGAAGCCATATTTGTTTATTACCTGTCATGCACCTCAAAGTGAAAAAATACCCGTAAATGAGAATGGTGTCAGTGTGAGATCGTTACAATTACCATATAGACTACAGGAAACAGCAGGATTTGACAATTAACATGGCATCTGGTGTTCAATTTAATTTTACAATATAATGTTATTTGACGACATTTCAATTAAGCATGCCGACAGTAATTCTAGAAGCTTCCTATAATCTTTTTTATATTTATTTGTCAAATGTGAGCTTAAAACTTTTCCGACTTGTGGTGGCTCCTTTTTTATTTTATATTTCTATTTATTTTTTTTTGGTTTTTTTGGTTTTCTCAAGGACTAAAAATAGATACGTCCCTGGTTTTCTATATAAAAAAAAATCTTTTTTATATTCTTTATATTTTATTTAGGTTCTATTTTATTTTCATCTTTTATTTTTTTGTTATTTATCTATAAGTTATTTCATCTTTCAACTTTTTGCTCTTTTTTACTATTTATTCATGTTAGGGTCTAATTTGTGGGTACAAGTCAAATCGGCACCTGGTTAAATCGGCATCTAGTCAAATCGGCACCTATTTAAAGTCAATTCGGCATCCAACAATATTTGATATAATATATGGGACTGGGACTATTATTCTAAGTAAGTAATTTAAGTATACAGCATAATAGTCCCAGATATATATAAATAATTCTAAAAATGTATTAATTCTATCATGATCTATTTTGGGGGTTGGGTTTTATCATCCATTACATGTTAAAAAGCATCAAGCAGTAAAATTACAAAAGTTTTCTCAAAATTATGTTACTAATGTTTTGATAAATTTTCTTTTCAATTAATTATTTAATAACAATAATCAAGTACAAATCACCTCATTATTTAAATGCCCTAAAGGCGCAATCTAAAGCCGACAGTGCCAAGGCTTTATTACCGGTCAAGTTCGTTGAAAAAACCACATAAGTACATAAAAACTTAACACGGGGGGGGGGGGGGGGGGGGGTCGTTAGTGGTGAAATTGTTTTAATAGCACTACATTACTAGTTACTGCAAAATTAAAAACAGAACTGGAGCGAACATCCTTAATAAAAATGCTTGTACATGATCGCCCTCATCAAATGAACCATTGTGGTTGTATAGTCCCAGTTATACTAAAACTAAAACTAAACTATTAAAATATTTTATTATGGATCAGATGTATTTTTTTCATAAAAAAAACAGTTTGCATTAAAGTGCTGACAGCCAAAAGGACGTGCGGTCAGATGTTATTTTTTAAGGGTCGAAAACAGTCATAGTTTGTATTTTGGCAAGCCTTGTATTTATTTATTTATATTTTTGTCTGTATAGCTTATTGCTCAATGAGCTAAAATGCAGTGATATTAGAAAGTATTGAAGAAAAAGGGAGAACAAACGTTGAAAAGAAGTCCGTGGAACCAAGGAATTGTAAATTAAACCAGATGCTCCGCAGGGCGTAGCTTTATACGACCGCAGAGGTTGAACCCTGAACGGTTGGGGCAAGTATGGACACAACATTCAAGCTGGATTCAGCTCTAAATTTGGATTGTGATTAAATAGTTGACACAGCATAGGTTTCTGACACAGAATGAATGTGTTCTAATGAACTTAAAATTTTTGTTTTCTCTTAGAGCAATTCACTATGCTGTTGAATATTAATCCTCTCAAAAAAATGTTTGAAGAAATTTTCTTTTTATTTATTAAATTTCAAATTAGAAAAATTGAACCCAATTTTTTAATCACATCCCCCTTTCCCTTATTCCAAAACTAATCTCAATTAAAATATTCTAATGGAGTTTGCAACAATAACTACTCATTTAAATACATCATAAAATATTAAGATGTAAAAAAACTGCTTGTTATCACTGAATGGTAAAGATTATTTAAATTTATCAGTTGGTAGTAAAAAGTGAATATACATTGTATATTGTATATAACAAAGATTTAGGTTGATTCTGGACAAAGAAAGATAACTCCAATTAAAAAAAAATCTTGCTATTGCACAATAATGTGCAATAAGATATTTCTTGCTTACTATTCTGGACAAAGAAAGATAACTCTAATTAAAAAAATATTTGCTATTTCACAATATTGTGAAATTAGATATTTCTTGCCATTGCACAATACTGTGCAATTGAAAAGACTTGCTATTACACAATACTTAATATAATAATTTTAGATCCTGATTTGGACCAACTTGAAAACTGGGCCCATAATCAAAAATCTAAGTACATGTTTAGATTCAGCATATCAAAGAGGCCCAAGAATTTAATTTTTGTTAAAATCAAACTTAGTTTAATTTTGGACCCTTTGGACCTTAATGTAGGCCAATTTGAAAACGGGACCAAAAATGAAGAATCTACATACACAGTTAGATTTGGCATATCAAAGAACCCCATTTATTCAATTTTTGATGAAATCAAATAAAGTTTAATTTTGGACCCATATTTGGACCAACTTGAAAACTGGGCCAATAATCAAGAATCTAAGTACATTTTTAGATTCAACATATCAAAGAACCCAACCAATTCATTTTTTGTCAAAATCAAACTAAGTTTAATTTTGGATCCTTTGGACCTTAATGTAGACCAATTTGAAAACATGACCAAAAGTTAAGAATCTACATACACATTTAGATTCGGCATATCAAAGAACCCCAATTATTCAATTTTGATGAAATCAAACAAAGTTTAATTTTGGACCCTTTGGGCCCCTTTTTCCTAAACTGTTGGGACCAAAACTCCCAAAATCAATACCAACCTTCCTTTTATGGTCATAAACCTTGTGTTTAAATTTCATAGATTTCTATTTACTTATACTAACGTTATGGTGCGAAAACCAAGAAAATGCTTATTTGGGTCCCTTTTTGGACCCTAATTCCTAAACTGTTGGGACCTTAACTCCCAAAATCAATACCAATCTTCCTTTTGTGGTCATACACATTGTGTTTAAATTTCATTGATTTCTATATACGGTTGGGACCTTAACTCCCAAAATCAATACCAATCTTCCTTTTGTGGTCATAAACATTGTGTTTAAATTTCATTGATTTCTATATACTTAAACTAAAGTTATAGTGCGAAAACCAAGAAAATGCTTATTTGGGCCCTTTTTGGCCCCTTATTCCTAAAATGTTGGGACCAAAACTCCCAAAATCAATACCAACCTTCCTTTTATGGTCATAAACCTTGTGTTAAATTCATAGATTTCTTTTCACTTTTACTAAAGTTAGAGTGCGAAAACTAAAAGTATTCGGACGACGACGACGACGACAACGACGACGACGACGACGACAACGACAACGACGACGACGACGCCAACGTGATAGCAATATACGACGATTTTTTTTTCAAAATTTGCGGTCGTATAAAAATACAATTCCTTTGTTGAACAGAAGTCAGTCGAGCACAAGATATTCTACCACAATTGTAAACAAATGCACATTGTGAACACGTTCCTACCAACTTCTTGGAGATCTGCATGCGAAGTAGTTCTATCATACTTCCACATTATATCTATTTTATTTAGAGAAAGAGATTCGAAAGATATCAAATGGATATTCAAACTCATATTAAGTCGAAAACAAAGTGACAATTCCATGGCAAGTGATAGAAAAACATTTACAGTATACAAAAACAACATAGAAAACTAAAGACTAATATACATGTACATAATACATGTATATACACTTCATACCTGATCATGATGTAGCCATTGTCATCAAATGCTTGTTTGATATTGTCTGTAACCTTGAAAGAATCTGTGTAGGTATACTCTGAAAGAAATAATTTATAATGAGTCATTGTATTGACGTTATTGACTATGGTGTGAGTGCCGATGAGACAACTCTCCATCCAAATAACAATTTTTAAAAGTAAACCATTGCAGGTCAATGTACGGCCTTCAACACGAGCACCCAACAATAAGCTATAAAGGACCCCCAAATTACTATCGTATGTGCACGATATTATAAAAAAAATTGCATAAATTTCGCACAATCGTCATTTTTTTCAATCGGTCAATGTTTTATGTGAAAATATGGCAGGTAATTAAAATTCGTGTTTTGAAGCTGAAGTTTAACGATTGTCACATGTTTGTCAACAAACAACAAAAAGCATGGATATTGAGCACGTGTTTAACATGTACAATCCGGCATTTTGCATTTGCGCCGATCTGCATTTCATTTGCGCCGATTTTTTCTTTCATTTGCGCCGATTTTTTCTTTCATTTACGCCGAATTTTTTTTACAGGTAAATAACAGGCGAAAAGATATAAGAAATTGTGGTATTGAGTGCCAATGAGACAACTCTCTATCCCAGTCATGTTATTTTTCATTTATCAACCTCTTCCGTTAGCCAGTTATGTAAAAGTTATGAATTGTCTATAATAACATATATATAACTGTTGTACTCTGCTCACCATGAGCAGGATAAATCGATACAAAAGCTATATATTTACATACTTTAAATTCAAGAAGTAAAAACTTAAGATATTAAAAAGCACTCTGTTAATGCTAAAATGAAGAATTATGAATCTATTTACAGCATTCAAATCATAATCTTGTCGAGTGTTTATAGGCAACGCATCTAATATATTCCTTTCTTGTGATTTCTTCTCTTCTATATTTGACATAAGTGTTGATAACGAAGTCCATCTTTTCTTTGTCTGGCTTACGTACTGATGCAGGCATTTCTAGAGTTCGCATTTTAACATACGAAACCGCCTGGATTTCTTGATAACATCTATAAAACATATAAGTTTGGGTGCAGCTGCTCAGACATGAGGTGGATAGCGTTACATTGTGCATGTAGGCTAAGAATGTAAGACATTTGTCATCAGAAGGAGAGTCTGACATATTGTCAAAGGTGATGCAGTCATGGATTTCATTTGGTTAATTTGTCTTAATATATACTCTGTGCTCAGCTCATGTAAAAGTATTAACTTACATGTAATTTACCGGTAAATCTAATTAGGACAAAAAATAATATCGGCGCAAATGAAAAAATTGTATCGGCGCAAATGAAAGAATGAAAATTTTCAAAATCGGGCGCAAATGTCATACGCCCGTACAATCAGATAATAGTTTATTTTAAGGACACCCATGCGTATTGCGATCATTGGATACTAACGAAATGGGTCACACTGAGGTTACTTCGCATACGGAAAATGTGTCGGGGCATTGCTTCCTTGAAAGCTTCCTTGAAAGGAAGCAATGACAATAAAGTAAACTTCTTCAAGATATGAACCAATTGAAGAATTTTCTTCAGAAAAAAGTATATGTACATTAGTTTTAAAAAGAAAACTATCCATTGTGTTATAAAAAAAACTGTAAACCTAGGTAAATATAAAATTCAGGGAAGTAACTAATGGAAAAATTGAAATGTTGATCGTTTGATCTATAATTGTTTTCCCATAAACGAAAAAAAGTATGATTATACTTCTTATCGTCATATAGTAAAAATAAATACCCCCTTTGCCTTTTATGTATGGTTGTCATATTTGCAATAATACCACATTTATTTATGGCTATTAGGAATTCAAAAAGATAGGAATAGAGCTACATTTCTTTAAACAATATTTGATATGATTATTTTTTATAGCAATTTCCTGCAAATGGTTGCATTTACAAGGTCTTCGGCTATCATATGTACCCGAAGTCTTGTTAAGTTAATGTGCTTCGGTCCTTGTCTGTAGCAAGATTAATCATTTTTAGCTCACCTGGCCTAATAGGCCAAGTGAGCTTTTCTTATCACTTGGCGTCCGCCGTCGTCGTCCGTCGTCGTTAACTTTTACAAAAATATTCTCCTCTGAAACTACTGGAACAAATTTAACCAAACTTGACCACAATCATCATTGGGGTTTCTAGTTTTAAAAATGTGTCCAGTGACCCGGCCAATAAACTAAAATGGCCGCCATGGCTAAAATTAGAACATATGGATAAAATGTAGATTTTGGCTTATAACTCTGAAACCGAAGCAGTTAGAGCAAATCTGACAAAAAATTAATTTGTTTATCAAGTCAACATCTAGCTATCCTCAATTTATCAGACAAATTGAACAATAGGTTGTTGGGTTGCTGTCCCTGAATTGGCAATTTTAAGGAAATTTAAGGGAATTTTTTGGTTGATATCTTGAATATTATTAGAGATAAGCAAAGTAAGATCTACAAATAAGTCAACATGACCAAAATGGTCAGTTGATTCCTTAAGGAGTTATAACCCATTATAGTAATTTTTTAGCAATTTTTCGTACTAAATGTTTGTTATCTTTTACAAAAATCTTCTCCTCTGAAACTAATGGGCCAAATTTAACAATACTTGGACTCAATCATCATTGGGGTATCTAGTTTAAAAAATGTGTGGCGTGACCAGGCCAACCAACCAAGATGTCCACAATGGCTAAAAATAGAACATAGGGGGTAAATGTAGATTTTGGATTATAACTCTGAAACCGAAGCATTTAGAGCAAATCTGACAGGAGTTAAAATGTTTATGTAATCAACATCTAGCTACCCTGAAATTTTCAGACAAATTAGACAATCGGTTGTTGGGTTGTTGTACCTGAATTGGTAATTTTTAAGGGAATTTTGTCGTTTTTGGTTATAATCTTGAATATTATTGTAGATATAGAAACTGTAAACAGCAACTATGTTCAGCAAAGTAAGATCTACAAATAAGTCAACATGACAAAAATGGTAAGTTGATCCCTTAAGGAGTTACAGCCCTTTACAGTCAATTTTAAACAATTTTCATAAATTTTGTAAATTTTTGTTTTTTAACAAAATATTTTCCTCTGTAACTAATGGACCAAGTTCATTTTAGATGAAGATAATTGTAAGTAGCAAGAATGTTCAGTAAAGTAAGATCTACAAACACATCACCATCACCAAAACACAATTTTGCCATTAATCCATCTGTGTATTTTGTTGAATATTATCTTAGACCAAGGTGAGCGACACAGGCTCTTAAGAGCCTCTAGTTAGTTTTGATTAGATAAGACCAAGATATTCATTTTGTTCCCCGCCCCGAATGTCAAATGATCTTCCCCGAGTCTGACAAAAAAAATAGATTGTTAAAACATTAAAGGCTGCCCAAGTTAAGAACTATTGTAAATCTTTATCATTCCATACCTGATTCTGTCATAGTGTGTTAGTACATTGGGTCATCAGGTCTCTTAATAACACTTGCTTTCTTCCTGAAAAAATGTTAATATAAAAGGATGTTCCTTTTACATAGAAATAAGATATGGTATGAGTGTCAATGAGACAATATGGCTGAACTAATGAGAGCATTATGATAAGTAGATACAGATTTCCTGCTTTCAGAACGCGAAGACAGTATGCAGAGTAAAATACTGCTTTTTCTTCCTCATACCGTATGACCCTGCATATAATTGATAAGATGGATATAATTGACTAAGTTTTCGGCAGCTAACTTTACACTTGTGCACTCACTTGACAGCAGCAATCGAAGGCATATATACCGATATCTTGTTCGGACGGTGTAAGATTAAACATTTTGATTTTTACCGTTTATCTTATTGGAACCACAGCAGACTGTGTACGCACATGAATAAAATTTAGAATGGAAAAGAGAAATTTAAAGATTAGGAATATGAGAATAGACAACTACTTAGAAGACTGTATACCTGCATAAAATGAAATGACAATACAACACACGAAACACACTATAGCAAAGAGTTTTAAACTAGAGGTGAAAACTATTGGATAAATAAATGAAGTTCATACCTTATGTGTAATGTGTACAATTATGATAATGAAATAAAGGTCATCATTATCTGTGTAGACAGATCATCACTATCTGTGTAGATAAATAAACTTATCATTATCTCTTTATCATTTAGTAGTTGCATGGTTTCATCTGATGTACATGTACATTATATACGTGTATACCATTATAATCACTTTAATTTGTTTCACTCGTAAACATGTATGAAATAACAAGTAATTCGTGTTCTTCATGTTATTGTTTGCTTTACGGTGCTTGGACAAAAAACGAAAAATACACTTTATAAATTTGCGTACGAAATGCTTTTCTATATTTACCTTAAACAAGAGTTTATGCATGGCGTTCCATTTAAAAGGAGGTAGACCTTGGTTAAGGGACATAACTCTTAAAATCATCAGTACGTTTGTGTCAACCATTTTCATCAATATATTCTAAGCTTCAAGGTTACATAGATTATTTCCAATCTGTTTCAGGTAAATGCTTAAAATACATTAATAAAACTTGACTATTACAAACGCATCACTGAATTAAAGAGTTATCTCCCTGGACCAAGGTCTACCCCCTTAATCTTCCACTGATGAATAGGGGCAGAAATTTGTCTGACTTGGTCACTCATAGACCCATTATGATTAACTGTCGCTATAGTCCAACGTGGCTGCGTATTTATACATCATGCACAGCCAGTTGCTTAATATTGACAAGAAATTTTCGTCATACATATATTTATTTAAATAACTGGTTCACAATTCGAATTCTGTATACTAGGAATATAAACATAAATAAAAATACTTAAATTCAATTCTGCTGTCCGGCAATAAAACTTTTGCAGATATTAGGATGTATCATGAAATACGTAGGTATGTTGCATTACAGCAGTTTTACAATGCAAAACGCAACCAAAGAACCGCTTAGAGTTGTAAAAAGGTTATATATTATACTTATCGCACAGACAGTGCATGTGGCATTCACCCTACTTCAAGACACCGAAATTAACGTTCATTTTCCGAACAGACGTGGATGCGTATTTTTCGACCATTTTTTTAACCATACCCAATGTCTTAAGAATTACCTGAAGTGCCAGGTGACAGCTTTCCTGTATAGATGTATTATATCTTGGTATGTCCTTTTGTTGTTAAAACGTTTGTATTGTTTTGGCGAGCTTTTAAGAGGGGGCAAGGGGTTTAACTGTTATGCTGTTATGGGGCAATTTAATTCTTAGTTATCTGTTATTTTGAAAACATATTTCCTGTTAGCTGTTATTGTCTTATTCTTTGTTAGCTGTTATTGAGCTGAAAATTGGAATGTTAGCATTTTTTTTGACAGTCAATATTCGGAATAAATTGAAGATCATTGGGCATTGGAGTCTACCACTACTAATATGTTTGTCCCGTATTCAGAGAAGGATTCCATTAACACATACCCATCACAGAAGTGAGGTCCAGGACAATTCAAGTATATCTTATGATTATCCTTTGTAATAAATTCCATTTTTTTATGAATGTGTATTTAGAATTATCTTAATATTTTGTATGAGAATAATGTTCCTTGTTTTCCGTACGAACATATTAGATTAAAACAATTCTGAATATGACAAAAAGGAAAACATATGGCCAGGAATATCTGACAAGGATCTCAATTAAGGACTTGTATGCAAATTTGTCAGCCATCACACAGGTTCCCGTAAACTTTGACATCATAATTTAAAATATTTGACGTCACAATTTAAAAGTGATTGTTACTTGACGTCAAAAGGTGATTCGGAGTCGATTTAAGGTCATTCGGAGGCAAGATACAGCTAAATACCGAAAGTGAAATACGTTTATTTAGGACTAGGTCCTAACAACCACTTAACCTTTTATATAATAATATGGTACATAGACTCAGCTCTAAGATTCAAAGCAGAACCAAATGCATTGTACAATGAAAGATTTATTTCGTTTCAAGCCATTGTTTCCAAACTATGTATTCTACTTACTAGTACACTTGGTTCAATCTTAAACCTCAGCTGATAAGGATTGTTAATTAAGGCCTTTGAAAATAGTGGAATAAATTGCTTTAAGAGTGTCAAAATTCGTTCGAAGTACTTGATAAATTGCATGCTTATAATTGGTGCTTTTGATTTTTCTACCCTATATACCACTTTGCCTCATAGTCTTATTACGAAAATTCACACACCTCATTAAATGGTCACTTAGAAAAAGTCAGAATATTCAAACTCTTTTAGGTTATTTAGTGTATTAGCAACAAAGGGAGCTTCAGTCAATAAATATAAACAATACACCAACGTTGCACGAGAACTGCTGAAAGCATTTTTGAGTTATTTTTAAAAACTAGAAAATACCACCTTTTCCTAATGAATCAATCCCTTAACTCGATAAAAAAATCAAAAATTAATAAAAATCGAAAGGGAGTTTACAACAATAGATATAAACATTTCAGCAAACTGCTGAAAACATTTTTGTGTTTAAATGTCTGAAAACTGGAGAAAAAAAACTTTTTTTACTCGGAAACGTAAAATCTAAAATTTATAAAAATTGAAAGTGACCTCATGTTAATAGATATAAACAATTCACCAAAATTCCTTGCTATGTGAAAGCATGTTTGAGATATTATCAGAAAATAGAAAAAAAAACACCAATTTTATTGAATAAAAAGCCATTACCCAGAAACTTGAAATCTAAAATTTATATAAAAAAAAAAACAACCAAAAGGGAGCTTACGTCAATAGATATAAACAATTTCCCAAAATTTGATGCAAATTGGTTAAAAAGTTTTTGAGTTAATGAACGACATGTTGACAACAGACGGACAACAGTAAACCATAATACGTTCCGTAAACGGGCGTATAAAAAATATTATAATATATTGAGCAGAAATTTAAAAACATTCTAGATACATAAATTTATACTTAAAACATAGTCATAGAAGATGGAATGCCGTACAAAGGATATCCGTAATGAGAAATACTGATTTATCAAAGACCGAATTATTTTAATATTTCATTTACTGTTATCTGTTTTTGTCCATTTTAATTCCTTGTTATCTGTTATGAGGCAAATCAATTTGCTGTTTTGCTGTTATTGGGACCCCCTTGCCCCCTTATTAATAACATTAATTGTTATGTTTCTTTGCTACAGTAACATGGAATAATGTTCGTTTTAAGTCTGACCCCTCTCGTGTTTCAAAGTTATGTATTGAAAAACTGCAGGTAAGTGTCTGACAGATTCAATAAACAGCTGCGCCATGAGCGCATGATACGCCCGTCGTCTTGTGTGAAAGTTTAATGCAATAATCATAAATAATTTCTGAGAAAGTTTTAAGCAATAACCATATATTGTTTTTGAGATACGGAGGGACATATGACCCCCCCCTCCAACTTTTTTTCTCAAAAAAACTAAATATCACTAAAATAAAATTTTGAATCAAAACCAAAAAGTATACAGATCTTAAGATTAATATAACAAAGAAGTGTGTAAAGTTTTAAGCAATAATCATAAATTGATTTTGAGATATGGCGTGACATGTAAAAATACCCTCCCCCTTTTTTTACAAAATACTGAATAACTGAAAAATGAAATTTTAAATCATCACCAAAAAGTATACAGATCTTAAGATTAATATAACAAAGAAGTGTGTAAAGTTTTAAGCAATAATCATAAACTGTTTTTGAGATACGGCACAACATGTAAAAAAAAAAACTCCCTCTTTTTTACAAAATACTCAACAACTCAAAAATGAAATTTTGAATCATCACCAAAAAGTATACAGATCTTTAGAATAATATAACAAAGACATGTGTAAAGTTTTAAGCAATAATCATAAATCGTTTTTGAGATATTGCGCGACATGTAAAAAAAATCTCCCCCTTTTTTACAAAATACTCAATAACTCAAATATGAAATTTTGAATCATCACCAAAAAGTATAAAGATATTAAGATTAAGATATTAAGATTAATATAACTAAGAAGTGTTTAAAGTTTTAAGCTATAATCAAGAATTGTTTTTGAGATACGGTGCGACATGTGAAAAAACCACACCCCTGTTTAAGTTACAATGTGCCGTAACTCAAAAAGTTTTAATCTAATTTTCACCAAAAAGTATACAGATCATTTGACAATCATAAGAAACAACTATATATTAAGTTTCATGAAATCTGGATAAGTCGTTCTCAAGTTACGGTGCGACATGTTTACACCGGACAGACGGACAGACAGACGGACAGACAGACGGACGGACAGACGGACATGTGTTTACCATAATACGTCCCGTCAAAATTTGACGGGCGTATAAAAACCAAATATATATATCAGGAGCGTGCGCTCAAATTTTCCATCTTATGAGATTATTTTCTGAAGATTTCAAAGATGTATAGTTGCACGTTGGTAACATTGCAGCTCATATAAACCGTTTTTAACAAAATAAGTCCTTCTCAAGTTACGGTGCGACATGTTTACGCCGGACAGACAGACGGACAGACGGACGGACGGTACGACAAACAGATAGATAGACGGACACCGGACATTTGTATACCATAATACGTCCCGTCTTTGACGGACGTATAAAAATGGAACTCATCTGTTACAATATCATCAAGTGATAGGTTAAATATGGTATGATTCTGTTCTGTAGATGATGTGATGTTCCTGAAAAAAGAATGACGAACATAGTTTGTTTGGCGAACGGACGGGCAATGTGATTGGTATGATTATTACATCAAAAAGGATTTCTAGAGATCGTATTAAACTTACAGGGAGGTCTGAGTATTTGCTCCACACTGAATACCTCCCTTTCGTTTTGGTGGGCCCGGGATGAAAGGGCTGTTCCTTTGGGTTTTTTTTTATCAAGTGCGTGTAAGGATTTTGTAAGTTTCACGAGTTGATCCTTTCTGATCCATGATTTGTCAATAAGGATATTGTGGTATTATAATAATAAACTTTGTTTTACTCGTTCAAGTCGACGGAAGACCGAGTTGTTCAGTATACTAGTCACTAACATATAATGTATGTCTTTTGTTGAAAATTGTGTTGCATAAACCCTTTTTAGCATTTTCAAAAATCTTTTTATGTCCCGCCTACGATAGAAGAGGGGCATTATGTTTTCTGTTCTGTGCGTCCGTTCGTCCGTCCGTCTATTCGTTCGTCCGTCGTACCTCCTGTTCGTTCGTCCGTCTGTCCCGCTTCAGGTTAAAGTTTTTGGTCAAGGTAGTTTTTAATGAAGTTGAAGTCCAATCAACTTAAAACTTAGTATACATGTTCCCTTTGATAAGATCATTCTAATTTAAATGCCAAATTAGAGAATTTATTCTAATTTCACGGTCCACTAAACATAGAAAATGATAGTGCGAGTGGGGCATCCGTGTACTGTGGACACATTCTTGTTTTTCCAAATCTTTTTAAGTCCGTTTGATGTACTTCAAAATAGAAATATCCCACCCATTTAATCTCTATTCACTCTCTATTTTTCATCTGTACTCGACTTCTATTTTTGAAGACTCGGGGTGACGCTGCATCTGAACGAGTTCTATTTATCTGCATGTATCTTATTTATTGATCCTGTTTAGTTAGTTACCTAAATATACACCCTCTTTAAATTCGGCATTGTTGAAGGTCGTACAGTGAACAGTATTTGTTAACTGTTATGTCATGTGGTCTCTCGTGAAGGTTTCTCACTGGAATTCATACCACATCTTCTTTTTTTTATGTAGTTTAATAAAGTTTACTGTTATAGAAATTTTAAAGAATAATTTTATTTCAAGACTTTAAGAGGAATGACCGGTAGAGGAGTGACTGGAAATTTGTAACGCCTTTATACTTGGTCAAAAAGCGAAAGTATTACTAGTATGAAATAGTTATATAAGTTCAGAAGATGCACTGAAAATATAATAATTCTTTACTTTGTGGTATACTACTGTCTAACTTGCATATTTTTATTTGAACACAAGATAACAATAATTGCGATCACAAACTTAAAAGGCAAAATAACAATATCACAATGCACTTAAACAATACTGCTTCAGTAAATCTATAGTGAAGTGGAAGTAAAATATATCAAGGGAATATTTGCTTTAATTTTCCTACATTCTTTTTCACCCATTCTTCAAATGTCTGCGTTTTAGGACAGATTTTTCTTGTTTCTTGGAGGTTATACCGCTGGTCGACGCGTAATATAAAGTCAAACATGTTGGCATAGTCTTGGGACCAAGGTTGTCCTAATTGTGCATACTGGTAAGCCGTCAGCTAAAAATAAATTTAAAAAAATACAATATATATAAAGAATATTCATAGACTGTAGAAACTACAAATTATATTTGAACTCAATATCATCCAAGTAAAATACTTTTGAAATGGTATATAGCAGTTTCATAAAAATATACTAATTCTGATTGCTTAGTAAAATAATAGCCTGACATTCAATGGTATAACATCTTGCATATTTAGTAGGACTAGAATAATCAATTGTATTACCAACAGTTGAATGTGGTATATAAAAGAAAGGGGATTTCTATTAATTTTAACATATACCATTCCGACCGGATGTGTATTTATACATCCCGCATAACAACATGAACAAAACGAACATCCATCTTTACAATATGTCCCCCGTCGACTCTTGGAGCATGATGATATACGAGACCAGGGGGTTTCCTGCCCAATTATATGTTAAGTAGAGTCCGTCATGACAGATAGCTTATTTATTTATTTGGATATTCTTTATTGAATATAGATAAAAAAAAAATACAAAAACTTATGCTAAAATAAGAATAAGTATAGATTATCGGGTTTTCTACACATTGATATCGTAAAATATCAGCCGCGAGCCACAATGTGAACCTTTTTGGCGAGTGAGCGTATAATATTAATAATCTATATTTTTGTTTTTCTTTCAATGCTACATGTTTGCAGTGTTTAATGTCTATCGTTTTGTAATTAATATGCCTGTCTGTCTGTCTGTTTGTTTTTGTTTTGTATTTTAGTAGCAATCCTATTGTTTGGATTTTAGACTTATAAAATTATTTTAAGGGAACCAAAGTGATAATTACATCACATGCAATTGGCGGATCTAAAAAAGTTGGTTAGAACCCTCTTTATGATAATCAATGTTTTTTGCCAGAATTTTGACATATGATTGGAAACCCCTTTTAAAAATAATTTTATCCTCCCCTGCTTGCTGAGATTAAACTCTTAACAAATCAATGCTGTATTTAGTAAGTCACGTTGTTCCATATTACTGTCTTCTAGTTAAGCGCACAGGATACGGAAATGGTGTTGTCTTTGAATGAATGTTTCTTAATCACGCGCCATTTTTTTATGCCCAAACTACGATAGTAGAGGGGCATTGTGTTTTCTGGTCTGTACGTCCGTTCGTCTGTTCGTCCGTTCGTCCGTCCGGCCGTCTGTTCCGCTGTCTGGTAGTTTTTGATGAAGTTGAAGTCCAATCAACTTCAAACTTAGTACACATGTTCCCTATGATATGATCTTTCTTATTTTAATGCCAAATTAGAGTTTTTATTCCAATGTCATGGTCCACTGAACATAGAAAATAATAGTGCGAGTGGGGCATTCGTGTACTGAGGACACATTCTTGTTTTATTTTATTGCTGCAAGCTAAGATTTCAACGGAAAGGTCATAATAGCAGAGACATGTATTAAAACATATGGTAATATGAGTTTTTTCTAGTCATTATTCGATTCTTAGACTAATGCAAAGACTGATTTTTTTATTTCTCTTTTTTTTCCGCTTTTCTACTATGTTTATATTTTTATAGTATTTTCTATGTTATCGTTTTCTGCTAAACTTATGTGACCTTTCCTTTGAAACCTTCCTCCTTTTTACTACTTTGAAATACTAAATCAAATAAATGATTATAATGTTCAAAAAAGGTTTTTTTAAAAGACGATATTTAAAAAACAAAATTTCAGCAGGATTTTATATACAGTTTTCATATTATATTTAATGTGGAAACGTTTCAATGGGAGTGAGTATAAAAAGAGAAAAGAAAAATGCATGAAATATAAGAAAAAGTAACATGTGTAGAATAATAAATCAGTAACGGTAAGAAAGGTGATTGAAAGGCTTGTAAGTAAATATATGATGTAACTGGTGGTGGAAACTAGCCTTGCCCATTTGGTCTCTTGTGAAAAGTTTCTCATGGACAATCATATCAACCACATCTTCTCTTTTATAATTAGACTCAAGTTTGCAATTTGTCTCTACTAGTGATTAGTATCGCGTTGTTTGCATTTAGCACAGTACTTCATAAAAAAATACCTGTTTTTCTTTGAACTGTGTTGGGGCTAGATGTCTTGAAAGATATGCTGCCATTTCTCTGACGGTGAGTTTATCGCCACATACACTTAATGTTTTCTCCAGGAATGCTGTTTTATTTGAAAATATAATACCCACAATGTCACCGACATCTTCTACACTCATCATGTTGAAAGGTGTTACACCCATTGGAATTACTGAAAAGAATATATGGAAGTGATATTAAAATTTAGGAGGGAATTATTTACAATTATATATATTTAAGAGTACTATCCACAATATATAAAATAACGTGGATTCAAACAACTTCAAATGTATGTCAACATGTACCATGACCTTCCACAATGAGCAAAAACATTACAGTAAAACTCAGTAACTTAGATCATACTTAGACCGGCAATATTTCTATGGAAAAAAAAAGGTTTTTTTCTAATGAACATATAATGAAAACTGCAACTTACACTACTTAATTATGATAACGCAAAGATAATTGATTAGTTGGCATTTAATTGCAAAATGGGAGACACTTTACTTGAAACTCGGTGCAAAAAAGTACTATGATAGAGGTCTCCTCAGATTTATGCAATAGAAGTACCATATAAGTGATGAGACAAGGTGTCTAAAATTTCTAGTGTTTATAAAATTAACCAGCCTATATATCGTATGAATATAAGAATTTCATTAACACAGAATATTTTAGTAAATTTGGTTTAAAGGTAAAAATAGAAAGATTTATTTTGCAGATGAGCTTGACATATTAATATACTTTTTGAAACAGAACAATCAAGGTAGTCAAATTATAAGATATTTGCAGATAGAATAAGAGTGCTAATGAGACAACTCTTAATCAAAGTCACAATCTATAAAAGTATACCATTATCGGTCAAAGTACGTTCTTCAACACGGAGTTTTGGCTTACACCGAACAGCAAGCTATAAGGGGCCCCCAAAATAACTAGTGTAAGATCAATCAAACAGGAAACCCAACGATCTAATCTGTATAAAAAAAGAGAAATGATAAACGACAAATCACCAACATCAACAAACAACACCCACTGTCTGAACATCGGTTTCCTGACTTAGGCAGTTGCAGCGGGTTTAAATATTGATTAAAATGGCTTAATTCAATGTAAAGACGTATCAACAAAAAAAGTGAACACACACTGAACGAATAAATGTGATCTAAGATTAAATAAGCTGTGAAATGTTTAAAATTTTCAGAAAGACAGTCATAACCTTGGACTAAGTGATGCCAAAAAAATAATGTAAACAGGTAATTAAAAATAATTTTGTTGTAAGGTATAGTCATGGAGTACTGAAATATTTTTTTACGAATACGTAGACTATATACGAGGGGGAGGACAGGGGTAAGGGAGACAGGGAGAAAGGGGGTAGGAGAAAGGAGAAAGGAGAGGAAGGCTGGGAGAAAGGAGAAAAAGTTGGAGAAAAAAATAAAATATGAAAAAATAAAATCTCTCTTTTTTCCGGTAAATTAAAAAAAAAATAAGGAGAAGAGGGGTAGGAGAGAGAGAAGAGGGGTGGGAGAAGGGAGAAGGGTAACCCCTGTCCTCCCCCTCATATACAACAGTAAAAGATGATGTGTTTATGAATATGACTTCAAAGTTTAAACTTACCGATTTCATGCAATCCTCGTCCCATATCAAAAGGTTTCAAAATATTTAAATAATCTTCATATAAGCATGGAACTAGTATAAATGTTACTGGCAATCCTATTTGTCGTATATATCCTTCAATTTCTGCTTTGGCTACCAGATGCCGAGCTGAAATGCCAGTAATTTTAAAGGGATGTAACTGTGTATTGAAAACTACATAGGAAACTTTTGCTGCAGCGCATGCGTCGGCAATATTTTGACCTTGTTCGATTTCGTCTTCTACGAACTGAGGATTTGTAAAGTCAGATTTTGTAACAATAAAACATCCATCTGTGCCAGATAGTAAGTCTTTTATTGCGGTAACATCTTTAAGACTATTTTGAACAACTTCGACGTTGCAAGATTTCATAGATTGGACCTCCGGGGCTGATGTGTCCACAATAATCGCCTTGACCTTCAAGTTAGGATTCTTGGCAAGATTACAAGCTACAGCACAGCCTATATCCGTATCTCCACGGACAATTGTTATTGACTTGCTCATCTGTAAAATAAATATTATGCTTTTTATCAAACATTTTCGTTGATGCTCTCACCATTAAAAGTTGTTTTGTATATTACTAGAATATTATACTAGTATATAAGATTAATTTTTGGTATTCACGGGGGAAGACATCAAAATTCGTTGCTCTTGTAATATACCATCAATTTGAAATGACTTTAAGCTGTCGACTGTTTATGGTATGTATGGTTTGTTTTGTTTTTGTTTTTTGGGGGATTGCCTTTTCCCTGTTATTTTTTTTTTTACATTTCTGTCCTCGTTTGTAGGTTTATTATACATTTTGTAACTTTGGATATGACCATAGTTACTAGGATTAAAAACGCGCGTTTCGTCTTCAAAAGAAATATCAGTGACGCCTGAATAAAAGAAAGACCCGAAATTCCGAAAAGTTCAGGAAATCACTTTCGGTGGCTCAGGATATCTTAACCTAATGATTTTGAGAACGGAAATGAGGAATGTGTCAAAAGAGAAAACAAAACGGCCAAAGAGCAAAACAGTCGAAGGCCACTAATGGGATTTCGATACAGCGAGAAAATCCCACATCCAGAGGCGTGATTCAGCTGCCCCCTAAACGAAAATGTTTATTAGTTCAGTGAGTATGGACGTCATACTAAACTCCGAAACTCCGAAATATATAAATAAACTAAAATTAAAAAATGATACAAGGCTGACAAAGGCCACGGGCTCCTGACTTGTGACAGGCGGAATAATGCGTCGGGGTTAAACATGTTTTTGAGAGCTGAACCCTCCCCTATACTTCAAACAAAAAACAAAGAAATATGAGTCTGATGTCAGAAAGTGCATATTTGTTGTAACATTGCATGGTATATTTAATGAAATGAAAAGGTTTTCGACACTTCTATTCATCTAGCATGTTTTAGTTCATCCCTTTGTTTTTTGACATCTTTAAAGTATTCAGGTTCAATTTTATTGTAATATTCACTCGTATGTTTTTTTGGGGTTTTTTTTATTTTTTATTTTGGCAGTAAGAAATGAGTTTTGTACTCCGTATCTTATGAACTAATGCGTTTTCCACGAGATTTGCCGTTGAACTCCATAAAATTATATGAAGCTGTGACAGCTAACACCTCTCTTAAAATTTTGCTCAAAATGGTCTAAAATTATTTCTCCTTCACCAAAAGATTCATTTCGGCCAATTTGGTGGTAATTTGAAGCATAATATGACACGAACAGCACTATTTTTTTTGTTAGGGAAGGAGTATTTTTGATATGTTCTAAATTTATAGTGGACGAATTGGTGGTCTGACACTGATATGAAGCACTTGGTGGATGAATTGGTGGCCTGACACTAATATGAAGCACTTGGTAATTGATTTGTTTCTGTGTTACTAAACACATATCTCTTCTTTATAAACCCGCACACAAGTCACATTGATTTTCCTAATATTAAATACCATTGAGTGACTTTAAATATACATAGATATGTTGAGACGGATTTTCTTAAGCATGAGCAAATAATTTCATTTCTAATTTGTTTTCCTACTTGTGTCATGTGTATTTAAAAGCATTTAAATCCAGTCAACCAATATTTATATTTGTTGAAATCTTATCGATTTAAACACCTGTATAAAAGACAGGAAAGGTAAAATCGTTTACTTATAATTATATACAAAATTCAATTTACATACTTGTTATAAATTAACACATTCATATCGAAAAAAACATGTTTAAAACGAACATTTTACGTCCTATTGCAGCAGATATTTTACTATCAGAGACAACTAAGATCAACTAAGATTGTTCACTTTATTGTAGTGTGCCACAGCGATAAATTGCAACTGAACCAATGACATAACCCATCCTCCCAGGACATCCATGAAGCTGCATTTTAAATAATTACTATAATTATTTGACTAGTATGGAATTATTGTGAAGCTAATATGCGATCCGGAAACTCCAAAGTCCGCTCAGAAAATTGGAAAACTATTGGATAATTGGGACGTGCAATCGTCCCGTTAAAGAAAGGAGGATATGTTAGAAGCTTTGAGCTTTGAAGCGTAGCTTTAAAACAACTTACCTTTTAAATGAGATGACAGGATATGCCGGTTTTTTATCACTGTCTGCAGTCAAGTTTTAGCGTCTAGCAACGAGTAAAAGCGCATGCGTCGATTAAACTGAATTTCACCTTTCAAGTCTTTTTCCTATATTAATATTGATCTGTTTAAATGACTACTGTAATGTGAACGTGCAATTAAAAAGTATTAATATTCTGAAAGAACTGTCAACCAAGTTAGAGCATGTAAAACCTTAATTAGTTATCGACTGTTTAGTAACGGTACGATAATCCTTTAATCTCATTGGATTTCCGATGTAATTTCTTTAGATGAAATTGATTTGATTTCTTTCACCTTTTTTGTATAGTTTTTGAATATACATGTTAAAACCTACATATTTCTTATCAACAGGTTAAAAGCGTTGAGCTTGCTTTATAAAGTTGCTTTTATTATTTATACTGTATGATTTCCGGAAGCTTCATGTATTTTTGCTATAAATAATAGAGCTTAGAGCTTTATAAGTGCATACAATTTATAGTTAAAGCAATATTAATTCAGATAAATCATCACATACAATTTAGGATTCAGAAACAAACACATTTGCTATTATAAATCTGTCTCTTCTAGTACACAAGTAATACACTTATTTAGCAATACATAAATATGTGCCAATGAGACAATTCTCCATCCAAGTCACAATTAATAAAAGTAACCCATTATCGGTCAAGGTACGGCCTTCAACAAGGAGTTTTTATAGTTCACACCGAACAGCAAGCTATAAAGGGCCCCAAAAAATGCAAGTCTATTGTTTATTTTTTCTTGACAATGGATCGACTGATCTACCATTATTCTGTTAACTGTACGGTAGCAGAGTTTGTGATAGATTCATAATTCCACAATCAATGTCTCGTCCTTGATTGTCCTGGAAATAAACCTAATACAAACGCCGAAATGCTGACATACCCACCGTAAAGAAGAAAAACAATTACAACTTAAATCCAGTCAACCTTTATAAACTTTATAAACATGGCGATTCAGAGCATGGTATTTTATCTTGACATCTGTCTTTATTTGCACTTACGATGCCGGTTTTGGAAATCTATCATGTCTATATAGCTGGGTTGTGGTCTAATCGACCTTTAGACCTATACACCACGTTTTTATCGCATACATGCAGCATAATCTACTTAACCTTCAATACCACCTGATATAACTCAAGTTTTTGGTGGGGTTCGTGTTGTTCAGTCTTTACTGTTCTATGTTGTGTATTGTTGTTTGTCTGTATGTGGGTTTGTCTTTTTCTTTTTCAGCATTTGCCTTGTCAGTTTATTTTCGACTTGTGGCATTGTGTGTCCCTCTTAGACCCCGTTCACACTAGCATTTTATTTAATCGATCTAATTTGAATCGATCTAAATAAAACCAGTTAGAGTTCACATTATCCTTAATCATAACGATCTCTATCGGTCTAATCTGAACCACTGCGTTCACACTACAATTAAAAACGCAATTGATCTGACCTTTTCACCCGTCAAACTGTAAACATTGTGCATAAATAGAAATGATTTGTGAAATTCATGTAATGCACCAATATACATACTTGAAAGAAAGTAAAAGTTATTGTTCTCTTGAATCACAAGTTAAATTTTTGATACCGGTCTTATTGTATTTTTTTTTATTTTGAAAAAAAGAACTGTAGCAACAAAGCTTCAACACGACGAAATACTGCGGTTCCTGAAAAGAGAAAAAATCAACATAAAAAATGAAGACTCAGATTTCTCGAACCTATGCTTCGGCGAAGACAACATGTTTTCAGTTTGTTTTAAAAGCCTGTTAAAAGAGAAATAAGGTTTAAACAACGGACTTCTGAGACAGTTTTGCCGCTGTACATGCGCATACGTTATTTTCGATTCAATCGTACTAGTTTAAACCGATCTTTGCGTTCACATTTAAAGAAAGATCGGTTGACTTTAGATCGATTTAAACTAAACTACCTCTTTTGGTGTTTTACTTTAGACCGATTGAAGATCAGTTCACAGCGTTCATATTGGCCCTTAAACCGATCTAAAATGAACCGGTCTAGTTTAAAACGATAAAAATGTCCTATTGTGAACGGGGTCTTATACATCGTACACGTTTTAAATTTGATTATCTCTCTTTTTACGAGAAAACCTTACATTGAGCCATATGATGTTGATTGACACAGCTTACAAAATAACTACGATGAGATGTGGAATAATTGCCAATGAAACAGCCATCAGCCAAAGTTCAAATGTAGTAGATGCAAGCAATAATAGGCAATCGCAAGGCTTTCAACAATGAGAAAAAAACAAATACCGTATTGTCGGCTGTAAAAGGCTCTGACATGAAAATATGAAATAAATCAATAGAGAGAACTTGCCAATTTTTTAAATAATTTGAGGGTTCTCATGTTTATCTACGTCTCAATTATTTGCATAGGCAGCATCATTCTTCACCCGAGGTTGCTCACTTACGGATTTGATATACGCCAATTGGGTCATCAAATACGAGTAAAATTTTGTCATCGTGCGTACGTTTTAGATGTTTTGAAATTATGAAATGTCTGTTGACGTTAGAAATGTGTATATATCTTTTCTATATTTAGATCGTTATTTTGGTAATCGTTCTTGTACCATCCCCTTAAAGCTTTAGAAGTGTGCTAGTTCATATTACACTTAACAAAAGATTCAGCACCCATGCAAATGACGTTTTTGGAGGACTGGAAAGCAGTTATTTTTTAAGGAGAAATTTTAAAGGTTGATAGACATAAGAAGATGGTGCATGAGTTCGAATGAGGCAACTTTCCATCAAAGTAATAATTTGTTTCAAGAAAACCATTATAGATTAAAGTAGGGCCTTAAACACGAAGCCTTGGCTCACAGCGAACACCACGCTATATAGGAACCAAATAATTACTAGTGTTAAACCATTTAAACAGGAAAACAAACGGTCTAATTTGTATGACAGTCTCATCAAAATATATTTGAACAATATCTTTTAAACTTATTGTTCAAATATAAACAACAACTGAGTCTAAATATACATTCAGTTTCAGTGATATTAAAATAACATCGCTATGATATAAGACAAACATCGCATAAAAGCCATTGATATAATAAAATATATATATTAAAAATCTCAGTATCTTTGACTGATAGGTGATTTTGGCTTTTAGCAAACAATTGAATTCATCTCAATTGCATTCCAATGAATTTGCTACATGATATTTATTGAATGTGTACATCTACAAATGTTACATAGTGCATTTATCTTTCATTTATTCAACAATTCAATTTTCTCGTTTAAATACACCTTGCTTGTTACTACATACAATAATTCATGGAAATCATAAAGCAAACGTATGTCGTGTTAAATTGTCAGCCTGTTTTAAGAAAAGAGTCATTACTTTATACCGAGAAATCTGCTTTTCTTCGTACAAATGCTAACATTCGTCTGAAATTTCCCACAATGCAACTCTTTGATATAAGACAATATCGCTCGTTCATATAAGAAAAGTTTATATCGATTCGCTTCTTCCATAGACTGTTGATGAACAAAACTATTGCCAACTGCATTTCTTTAACATTTATTAAAAAAAATTGCACATTGAACTTATAACAATGACTCACGCTTGAGAAAGGATTGCTCCAAAAACATGCATAACACCGGAGTAACGTAACATTCTTTATAATCCTTTCTAAAATTGAACGATGTGTAAGTGAAAAAGTGGTTGTTGTTGGTTATTGTCTGACATATTTCTTTTCAAGCATTAAGAAGGCCATTGTTTTATCGTTAGAGTTGTTTTAGTTTTGGTTATGACAGGGCTTTTCATGGCTTACTCTCCAGTACCCTTTTTAGACGTCCATGTATGACTTTTGAACACCGGTAGCGTCACTGATGAGTCTTATGTAGACGAAACGCGCGTCTGGCGTATAAAATTATAATCCTGGTACTTTTGATAACTAATACTACTGTTGCATTTATTTATTAACATCATTATGCAATGATTGTCCGGGCGATGGTAGCAAGGAACATTTAAATTCACGTTGGTTTGGTAAATCGCGTACATAAAGAAGTTTTGAAACTTCGACTCTTCATATTTGATTGCCAAAAGAAGCAATTGTTGGAATTACATATTGGTATTGTTAAATAAGCCAGGTAATCGGTAATAAGGGCATAGACGACTATCATCAAAAATATGATTTGTTTTCAAATAGTTGTTTTCGTTGATTCCTTCTACATTTACATTCAAACACGAAATTGACTTTTGCAAAAAAACAGTTAATATATGTTGTTAAATATGTGTTTTTGGCGATTAATACAATTTTGTATTTGTGGGTTCAGCTTATAAATTTGTGCGAACACGTTTTTTACCAAAGTTTTATTGTTCTTGGTCTAATTGTTGTAAAATGTTTATACATTGAGACTTGGATGGAAAGTTATTTCATTGGCACTCATAGCAAAACTTCTTGTTTATATCTAGGAAGTCTCTTGTTATCAATTTATGTAATATAAAAACGACATTGAATCTCACATGTTTAATAACATTACATTTGTCATAGTCTATCACAATTGTTCTCTGTTGTTTAACCGTGTTTTATATTATGTGTTATATGTTGTTTATACTTTTGCAATAAAGATTTAGATTCAGAATACAATATAGATCTTATACTTTACAATTAATTATTATAATTATCATTATTATTATTTTAATTATTATTATTATTATTATTATTATTTTATTATTATTATTATTATCATTATTATTATTATTATTATTATTATTATTTTTTTATTATTATTATTATTATTATTATTATTATTATTATTATTATTATTATTATTATTTATTATTATTATTATTATTATTATTATTATTATTATTATTTCCTCTTATTCAGATATTATGTCAAAACATAGCTACATTAGGAACAAAACACATTTAGACAGTTGAACTGTTCAAAGTATCCTTACCTTAACCTTAATTCTCTCCGCGCCAGAAGTCGCATAAGGCCTCCACGCTGCTTTTCCACCCTTTTCTATCTTTTGCCGCTGTTCTGGCTACGTTCCAGCTTGTCCATCCTTGTTGGTTCCTTTCTCTCTCTGTTGGCCTTCCTCTAGATCTTTTCCCTTCAGGTGCCCATTGTAGAGCTACATAGCTGTTGTTGTCTCTTTCACGTCTTAATGTATGTCCCATCCATGTCCACCGTCTCCTTCTGATTTCACAACTGATGTTTCTGGTGTAAGCTATTTCGTTTACTGTTTTGTTTGATGTTTTACTCTGCCATCGTATTTTTAGGATCTTTCTTAGGCATTGGTGTTCTACAGTATTAAGTTTCTTTTCTTCAATGTTTGTTAATTTCCATGTTTCGCATCCATACAATAATGCAGGTCTTACTAATGATTTATAAAGGTGAATTTTTGTTTTTCGGCCAATTCCTCTTGCATACCATATATTTCTTAGGCGATGGAATGTCCCTCTTGCTTTCTGTATTCTGTTTTTGATGTCACAACTGTCACCTCCCTCTTTGTCCATGACTGCTCCAAGGTATGTGAACTTGTCTACATCTTCTATTTTCTGGTCGTATAACGTTATCAACTCTTTATTCTTTGTTTGCTTGGATCTCAGAGTTTTACACTTTTTGGGGTTAAGTTTCATTCCAACTCTTTCAGCTTCAGTTGTTAATTTCTGTGTTTTTTCATCAAGGTCGCTAAATTTTGAGGAAAGGAGTGCGATGTCGTCCGCAAAGTCATGATCTTCTAGAACAGTATTAAAGTTCCATCGTATCCCCCTTGCTTTGTCTGCAGTTGTTTTCCGCATGATCCAGTCTATGACTAGAAGGAAAAGAAAACCTGACATTACGCATCCCTGTTTCACTCCTGATTTTATCTCAAACCATTCTGATGTTTCTCCCTGATCGATGACAGAACACTTAAATCCTTTATATATCTCCTTTATGGTTCTTATGATCTTGTCTGGTATTCCATAGCTCTTCATGATATACCAAAGACTCTCTCGGTGGACTGAGTCAAATGCTTTTTCGAAGTCTATAAAAAGTATTATTAAAGCTGCCCTCCATTCATTTGTTTGTTCGAGTATGTTTCGAAGGATAAAAATCTGTTCGGTTGTTCCTCTTTTGGTCTAAATCCTGCCTGCTCATTCATCAATCTCTTGTCTATTCCTTCTTTTATTCTTTCTATTAGCATTCTTCAGAAAACTTTACTGAAAACAGGTAAAAGAGTCACTCCCCTCCAGTTGTTACAATCTGTCATATCGCCCTTCTTAAAGATCTTACAAATCAACCCCTTTCTCCAGTCTGATGGCCAATTTGCTTCTTCCCATAGGCTGTTAAATATTTCTGCCATTTTCTCTGCTGTAAGGTCGATGTCTGCCTTTATAAGCTCTGGTGTTACACTATCTATTCCTGCTGATTTCCCATTTTGTGTCTTCTTCAGTGCTCTTTTAACTTCAGCTACTGTCTATTCTCCTAGATCGAATTCCTCTATTATAATTTCGGCCATATCTACATCTTCCTCTGAAATTGGATGAAGAGGATCTTGCCTATTTAAAACTTCACTAAAATGTTCTACCCATCTATTCAATATATCATTTCTTTCACTTTTCAGTTCTCCTTCTTTACTTTTTACTCCTGTGTGTTGCCTCTTTCTTTCACCTGTTAGTATTTTAGTGATGTTATAAAGCTCTTTGCTTCTGCCATTTTCTGCTGCTTTTTCTGCATCTTCAGACATCATATTGTACCACTTCATTTTATCCTCTCTGGCACTTTTCTTAACCCCTTTATTTTTCTGCTTGTATTCTTCATTGAGTCTCACTTTTAATCTTTCCGATCTGGTTCCTTCTAATCTATTTTTAATTTCTTTTCTTTCATCAACCGTTTTCCATGTATTGTTGGTTATCCATGGTTTACTGATCTTCTTACTGCTCCCCAATACCTGTTAAGCTGCCTCAGTGTATATCTCTACTGCACCTTCATATTTCAACACTGGATCTTCTATGTTACCTTCTTCTAGTACTTGGAATCTGTTTCTCACTTCAATATTGTACTTTTTCCTTACATCCATACTTTTTAGCTTGTTTAGGTCATATCTCTCTCTTTTGCATTTTATCTTGTCACCTTTATTTCTTGCCAGTTTGAGTCTGATCTTAGACCTTACTAAGTAGTGGTCAGTATACACATCTGCTCCTCTCATTACTCTTGTATCTAATATTGATGTCCTCATGTCCCCTCGTACCATTATATGATCTATCTGGTTTGTTGTTTTTCCGTCAGGGGATTTCCATGTTACTTTATGTATTTCCTTATGTGGGAAAATGGAGCCGTTATGATGAGGCCGTTGATTTGGCAGAAATTACATAATAATTCACCATTTTCATTCATTGTCCCACATCTATGTTTTCCTAACACCTCTTGCAAATGGCTATTGTCTTTGCCTACTTTTGCGTTCAGGTCACCCATAAGTATAAGCATATCATTCTTAAAGTATCACAGGATCATTAAATAATGCAATTTGCGATAATCGTTAATGACCAGCAATTTATCGATAAAAGAGTTTACATGAGTTGTATACATGCTGGACACAAAATTTTGACAAAACAATACTCTTCAAAGTTGTTGTCATCTAGCTCGTATTTCATGTCACATGATAGAAGACAATAACAATCAGACCAATGTGTAAACCAAGACTCACAAAAGCAAAGGACATCTACATCAACATCAATAAAAAGTAAGAAACAACACGAACTCCACTAAAAACCGGGAGTAAAATCAGGTGCTCTGAAAGGGTTAGAATTTACTGCACCGTATACGACACCCGTCGTGTTATTTCTTTGTTCATTCGGTAATGATGGAAGGTTCTTATGACTGAGGAAGAATATCAGATATGATACTGACACACTTTTGTCATAATGGCCAATCAGCTCATGATGGCGACCGTAAAATTGCTCGAGTGATGATCTTAATTTGATTGGTTCATAGCCCTGTCTTAAAAGTATGGCTGTGAATTCTAAAGGTGATAGGCTGTCCATATATATAGACACTAAACTGGATTGGGTTTGTTTTAAATGTCTCCACAAAATCATATGAACAGAGTATATGTTCTAAAACGTTTGAAAACAAAAAAAGAGCTTCCCGCATTTTCACAAAGGAGTTTTCAACTTCCATACAAACAATAGCTCAAAGATCAACAATGTACTTTGAAGCTACCCTTAAATTTGGCAATTATTCATGCTTTAAGTAATTTAATGACTGGAGGGATAAGAGCAAAAAGTTGAAGTTGCTGTTGTTTGAAATCTTTTCTGCATTTGTAGGTAAGCCCAATTCAGTCTCCATAATCTGCCGGAGGAAACAAGTTGGCATTATACCAATATAGTGTCTCGAGAATCTTTGATATGCAGCTTGGGTCAGTTTTGTCTTTATTCCAACCTACGAATAATAGAATTATAAGACCTGATATCCTACCAATAGGGATATACCAGACAAGAATTTCGTGTATAAGCAAACACTTCTTTAAATAGCACTAAAAGCTCAAGGCTTCTTCTAATCTCATCGTGGCATGATAATTATACATACCTTTTTGTTCTTTTTTTTAATGCTTTGTGTGTCTTCAAGCTTAAATCAAATATCTATGAAATTTCAAATATATTTTTAAATAATAACTAATAATCGATGTTTAAAAAAACACTTTAGTGAGGTGTCAATTTAAAGGATCCGAATCCATTTTAAAACAATTCCTTATTCTAATCTAAGTATCTATGATGAGTTTATTTTCAACCACTGAGTTGATTCCACTGCTGGTGGAGTTTGCCTCTCACCGAGTATCACCTTGCAAGTACCTTCAGCACTACCGAGTTGAAAAGAATTATAATTGATATATATGGTCATAACGATAATTTAATTGTTTACAAAATATTTTTCGAAATACTAAGGATTTTTCTATCAAAGGAATAGATAGACTACTAAGTTGTATTAGGGAAACTTTTAGCAATTTTGAGTCTTCATTGCTCTTTAACTTCGTACTATATTTGGCCTTTCATAACTGTTTGGATTTAAACGTCACTAATGACAATCAAAGATTCGATTCCACTGCACGTGGAGTTTCCTTTCCCAAACATCAGCCCATTAGTCTGTAGTTCTGTGTTGAAATGAATTAGCATAATAATGGTCATATCTTTAAATTAACTGTTTACAAAACTTTGCATATTTCGAAATTCTAAGGATTTTCTACCCCAGGAAAAGATTACCGTAGCAATATTTTGGAAGACTTTAGGAAATTATGGGGTCCTAAATGCTCTTCAACTTCTTACTTTATTTGTCTTTTTATAACTTTTTTGATACGATCGTCATTGCTGAGTCGTTTGTAAACGATACGCGCATCTGGGGTACAACATTTTAATCCAGGTATATATATATTTATTATATTTATCAAAACTTACAGTCCAATATTCTAACGGGCATGTTAAAAGAGCCCCATAAAGGAAAAATCTTTACAAAAACACATTCATTTAATAAACTCTTTTTACTAAAAAACCAACGGACAAACACATTTTTCGGTCACTGACATGCCCTTTAATACCGAATTACTAAAATGGTATCATTATTTCTAAATATGTTTATTTTGGTAACGGTGCATTTTAGTCATGAAATTATTTTAAATTTGTATGATGACTTGAAAGCTAGGATTTTTTTAAAGATTGTATTCTGTTTAAAAACTGAAATATGAAACATAACTTAAACTTATCAAAAGTATATTTTATCAATGATGTAAATTAATTAGCAAAACAAATTTATATCACACAGCGTTTTCTTATGAAACTAGTAAAATTAGTTTCATCATTAAAATCTCATTTTTCAAACCTGTCACATCAATCATTTCATTGGTACTTAATGGGTATGCAATCAATTATAAATCTAGTAAATGATTTAATTATATAAGTTTCATCTTTCAAGGCATACTTCTGGCGAGTATAGCAATTTGGATTTAGTTGGAAATCGAGGTAAGCCAACTACGAAACGTTCATGTGTACTTTTTCCAAAATTACCCCAAATACAAACCTTTTCCAAAACTACTTTAAATACAAACTTTTTCCAAAACTACTCCAAATACAAACTTTTTAGATTTAATATTCCTTAATTTGTTATCTTTTATTTTCTCGTTTAAACTATAAAGTTTTTTACATGCAGTAAACTCCTTACAAAAGTGGGAAGTCCATTTAACTGTATTGGATGAACAAGTACACAGGCACGGATGCGGTCAGAATGGAGATGTTAAATCCGACGCCTCGACATGTGAAGAACCATAACAACAACTCTCTGAGGGGTCGTATGAGGCTTGTTACAAGGTGAGGTTTATATCCTTATCCAATATATTCTCATTTTTAAGAGGCCGTCCCAATTTTCTCGACCTCTTTACCGTACTGATCTATTACATAGCCTGAAGTCGTTCTTGTCTTGAACATGCATGAAATATTTCCCAATGGACGTAATAAGGCAAACTAAAATCAATCAACTATCATTTGATTCCACTTGATTGTATGTATATTATTACCAAGGAGGCTGTGTAGATACTCCTTGCCTTGTTTCTCTGTTTTATAGTGTATGCAGTAAACTATGAACTGTATCACCTGCGAGTACTTACCAGATTAAACCAGTTAACTATGGACAGTACATGGCCCGTATGAACATCTACTCAAGTCATTGGTATTAAAGAGATAATCGTAACTGCAATTACGATTATCCCAATATGGCGACGACAGATATAGGTAAAATCTTTACAGTCATTTTTCTCAAATGTAGCATGTTTTTGTCAATAGTTACTCAGCTGCAAGGTTTTTCAATTTTTCAACGGCAATTTTCAAAGCGCGTAGCCAATTCCAGTGCACCGTTAAGATTCAAATATGATGTAATAGTATAGATCTTTATCTGCCGTCGCCATATTGGGATAATCGTAATTGCAGTTACGATTATCTCTTTAATACCAATGTTAAGTTAAGATTTATTCCGAAAGTACGGATTTGTTTACATGTTCAACAAAAAATTATTATGGCCCGTATGCATACATCTACTTAAGTTAAGATTTATTCTGAACGGCCGATTTTTTTTACATGGCCAACGATATATTAGTATGGCCCGTATGCATGCATTTACTTAAGTTAAGATTTATTCTGAACGGCCGATTTTTTTTTACATGGCCAACGATATATTAGTATGGCCCGTATGCATGCATTTACTTAAGTTAAGATTTATTCTGAACGGCCGATTTTTTTTTACATGGCCAACGATATATTAGTATGGCCCGTATGCATGCATTTACTTAAGTTAAGATTTATTCTGAACGGCCGATTTTTTTTACATGGCCAACGATATATTAGTATGGCCCGTATGCATGCATTTACTTAAGTTAAGATATATTCTGAACGGCCGATTTTTTTTTACATGGCCAACGATATATTAGTATGGCCCGTATGCATGCATTTACTTAAGTTAAGATTTATTCTGAACGGCCGATTTTTTTTTACATGGCCAACGATATATTAGTATGGCCCGTATGCATACATTTACTTAAGTTAAGATTTATTCCGAACGGACGGATTTTTTTACATGTCAAACGATAAACTAGTACTTCGATTTGAAATTTTAACTTAAGTGGCCATGGTTTTATGCATATCACCCCAGGTGTTCTGCAAGACATTCACACCCCTTTCTATTGCATTTACTTGATTTAGGATTTCATAAATTATACCATCATGGATTGTTTTTAATTTCTTTGCGGGAGTTCGTCAAAGAAAAAGTTAAACTTTTATAATGACAGCAAATCATAAAATATATTTTTGTATTACAAATTGTCCTTAATTTGTGTTATATATATAGTTTATTATACAATAATTGCATGTAATAATCTTCCTATATGTTTTATGAGAAAAACTACCATATTTAAATTGACATTAATCAAAGTTCCCTTGACTATGAGATATGTCAAAGTTTTTTAAATTGAGTGTTTTTTTATTATAATGATTTATAACGATGTTTACTTACTATTTGTGTATTATGAAGCATCTTATGATTTAAATAAGACATCTGAAAGCCAGATTTCAGAACAACATAAACATGTAAACCACATCTTCCTATATCAAAACAAGACTAAAATTCTATTTTTTCAGAATATTTATAAACCATCCCAACCCTTCTTGTTCAATGATAAATTTTTGGGGATCATATTATTAATTATAGGGGAAATTTTACAAAAGCTACTGAAAAGCTGTATAAAAAAAGTATTTAAGTTTTATTTTTATTGAGAAAATATATGTCAAATTTCAATTTTGTCCCCACTAATTTGTCATGTAAATTATTTGATACTCTTATAAGACCTATTTTGACATACAACTCTGAAATCTGATTTATGGATAAATTCCATTCCACCTCTATGGCATCTAAAAAGCTGCTGTAAATAATAGTTTTTGTGACATTCATTAACAGAAACATATCTGTTTAAGAAGGTTGATTCTTAATTTTGTAAAGCAGTATTAGGATTGAAAAAGACAGCCACTAACATAGGTACATGCTAGATCAGAGTAAGGTAGATTTACTTTGGACTCAAATACTCATGTATTTTTATAGAATAAACTGTAATGATATTAATTCCCTGGTTAAAGAATCTCTACAAACAAACATAAATTTACATTTCACAAGAATTTATTCTTGGTACTCATTTGCAGATAAAGTTTTTAAAGATATGAAAATAAGCCTAGAAATACTCAAATATTAATGAAACTTTAAAAAAATAAAAAAAACATGTTAAAATGTAATATTAAAAAGTTTGTTTCAAAGGAATATGAAAAAACTACTTTAAATAAACTTTCAAAATTGGATTCCTCATCCAAACTTTGTCTTTATGGGAAATTAAAAACTAATTGTCAGTGTAAGGAATATTTAAATTGCAACAATTTTATACATAGACAGTTATTCTCAAAATTTAGACTTAGTGAGCATTCCTAAGGCATTGCATTGGGATTTACAGAAACTTTCCTGGAGCACAAAGATTATGTATAAATGTGCAGTCCTAGATGACGAATTTCATTTCTTGTTGTATTGTAACATTAACATATCATTGCTAAATCTATTTTTTTTTTTTGCTTATACAAAAAACTATGTACCTTTATTTCAACATCTTGATGCATTTAATAAACTAAAACACATTATAAACAACATCCCTGAACTTGTTTGTCATATTGGAGTCTTCATTAAGCAGTCTTCAGAACTGAGGGGGTCAGCCCCATGTCAGACAAGCTCGTGATTGTGTTTTATACATCAATCCATGATAATTTGAACTCTTAAAATATTCTTATATTTACAAGAAATCTACCCGGAAATTTGTGTTTAATTATAACCAATTGTGTAATGATGTAAATATCAGTGAAAATACACATACTTCATGTAATTGTAGTAATTCCGCATACATTTATGGTCCCAAAGTATAACAGGAGATCTGAACATCGTTCAAGACCGAGAGTTAAAATCATTCCTCAGTAAAGGACCCATATATCGTCCCCCGTCAATTATCAATTGGAATGAGTGTCGTAATATCATTCACGACTCACTCCGTACTTACTGTTTGAAATGGATAAAACGGAAAAAAGCTGACAAAAATTAAAATCTTTGTTTTATTCAGTAATGAACATAGTTGATATACGTATTCATTATTTTAAAGAACATTTTATTATTAACAATAACCATAATAAACCTATTTCTCGTATTAAACAAACTAAAAGAACTAGCCAAGGAATTTGTTTAATACCATTATTGTTTGTATAAATTTACATTGAGGTTCTGAAAAAAAAAATACCAATTCACCAACACTCCAACTGACTCCATTTTCAGAAAACCACATCTGTAACAAACATAAACATTTAGCTACCGCTTTATAAGCAGAACCAAGTACAATGAAAGTCCCAGCTTTGTATTGGCTTCCAAAGCTACACAAAACACCTTTCAAATATAGATTTATTCCGTCTTCAAGCCATTGTTCCACTACTAAATTGTCTATTCTTCTTACCAGTACACCGGTACAATCAATAACCTGATAATAAATAAGGCTTTCGAAAATAGTGGAATTAATTACTTTTGGAGTGTCAAGAACTCGTTGGAAGTACTTGATAAATTGCATGCTTATATTGGTGAATTTGAATCTGTTGAAAGTTGATTTTTCTACCCTGTATACCACATTGCCTCACATGTTCATTAAAAAAAAATCCCCCACCTAACTTAAATGGGCATTTAAAAAGTCAGAATGTGAATATATATTCAAACTCTTTTAGGTCATTTTTTAGTAGCAATAAACAAAAAAAACTAAAGTCAATTAGACATGCTTTGATACTATATATGCCCTTGAATTTTTACTAGATAACACTTTTTTTCTCTTTGGAGATTCCGTATATCGTCAGGTTATCGGAATTCCAATGGGGATTAACTGTGCACCACTTATTGCGGATTGTTTTTGTATTGCTATGAGTTACAATTTATGACAAAAATCAGCAAAGACCCATCGAAACAACATCTGACAAACAAATCTAATAATACTTTTAGAATATTTTGATGATATTTTGGCTCTCAATAATGACGACTTCAGTATGTATACTAAAGAAATTTATCCTGTTGAAGATACTTTAAATAAAAATAATACTTACAATGACCACTTCCCTTTCCTCGATCTTGATATCTATATCACAAACGGAAAGCTTAATACTAAAATTCATGATAAAAGAGATGATTTTTCATTTCCTATCGTTAATTGTCCATTTTTAGATGGTGACGTCCCCTTATCACCATCTTACTGTGTTTATATATCTCAACTTGTACGATTCGCTCGTGTATGTAACGATGTTTTAGATTTTAATGAGATAAATTTATGTATTACTGAAAAATTATTACACCAGGGTTTTCGATTTCACAAACTAGTCAAAACATTTACTAAATTTTATCATCTACAAGAACATCATTTGTAAATATAGCTCAACATGCAGACTTCTTATACGTTCATGTTTTTCACATCCAATTTTTTATGGAAATACTCTTTATAAAGCACAAAAATTTCAGTATTCACCTCAGAAACTAACAAAACCTTTCAATAGACTTATTAAGAAGGGACATAGTTACGATACTGTTGTCAGGTTATTAAAGATTGCATATGTTGGCGTTAATATTGATTCAATTATAGGGTCATTGCATCGGAACTAAACACATGTATTCAAAAACCAGTTGTTGGCATGACACGGGTTATGTTCTTCTCATATATGTTATGATGGTATGAAACAAAATCCCTAACGGGAAGGATTGTGCTTGATATTCATATGATGAAGACATAATCTTCAACTCAGTTTAATTAAAGTCTGGAGCTTTCAAGTCAGTTAATTGCTAGTAGTTTGTTGTTATTTATGTATAATTGTCATTTTGTTTATTTTCTTTGGTTACATCTTCTGACATCAGACTCGGACTTCTCTTGAACTGAATTTTAAATGTGCGTATTGTTATGCGTTTACTTTTCAACATTGGCTAGAGGTATAGGGGCGGGTTGAGATCTCATAAACATGTTTAACCCCGCCGCTTTTTTTCGCCTGTCCCAAGTAAGGAGCCTCTGATCTTTGTTAGTCTTGTATTATTTTAATTTTAGTTTTGTGTACAATTTGGAAATTAGTTTGGCGTTCATTATCACTGAACTAGTAAATATTTGTTATGGGGCCAGCTGAAGGACGCCTCCATTACGGGAATTTCTCGCTACATTAAAGTCCTGTTGGTGAGCTTCTGCTGTTGTTTTTTCTATGGTCGGGTTGTTGTCTGTTTGACACATTCCCCATTTCCATTCTCAATTTTATCCATTATATTGTATTGAATTTCATTGTATTGTATTGCATTGTTTTTAAAATGTATAATTGTTCGTTTGTATTGCCTGACCCTTATGGATGTAATTTGCAATAAAGATAAATATCTAAAACATTGCACAAATTTAAATAGAACACATTTAGGAGAAACGGGTTTTTTTTAAGAATAAGTTGGATTTTCTATGAGGGAAAGAGGGGGGGGCAATAACTTTTTATGTTCTCCTGTATTGGTCCTTTTCAAGGTGTTGTTTATTCAGTTATCTGAGAGATAAATTTAAACTGTCTACTGTTTTCAACCCACTATGTTAACAATTATCGTGTCCAAATATTTTGATTAACTCAGGGCACATTTTAGTTTCATTGTATTCAGTAAAACCAATTAATTCTAAACGTGTCTGCAATCTTATGTTCAGTGAAATTGTTATGATTTTGTATTTAACCAAGTCTTATTTGTATTACTAGTACTTGTGATGGTATTTGTAGTACTTTTGATGTTATTATATATGTTGACAAAAAAGGGGATGGAAATACAGCAGTGGATATGAAAAAAATGGGATAATCACTATTCGGTTTAAAGTTAACAAAAAATATTCACGAGTAGTTTGTTGCCTACATCAAATAAAACTTTTTTGCTACGCATGCTTTCACGTTACCAAAATATGTTTTATCTTCTGCTTTCATGATTTTTTTTTAGATTGTGATATTTCTTACTAATTCTGAACCACATCTGGTAAATTTCCCAATGTACAGGAGCAATACCCTTTCTTAGTAGTAGTAAAATGTTTAACAAGGTTTCTGTCAAGGACGTTAAACCTCAGTAATTAGTGAGGAAATGATGCGAAAATAGTACCAATAAATTATTATAATATTAAGATTTTATCATTTAAAGTTATGTTTTTTATTGTATATCTATTCAATATGAAATACGATATTTGAACATGGTATTTATATTTACGTACTAATTTTTCTTTGATATTTCGTGGGAGGTCAAACATACATCCTTATATATATACAAACTATGAAAACTTTCATTTCTTTTCGTCTTATTGCAATTCGAAGGTAAGAAGTTAAAAAAGCTTGTAATTATTTTTTATCAGCTTCAGCTTTTAGATAAATTTTATTTGTCAACATCTAACAGTGTAACAAATTTAAAAATTATAAACTTCAACATACATTTTATTTAATCGGTCATATGTTCGCATTAATTTGTCATATAATTTAATTGAGACATCAATCCCAGTGTGTTGAATTTTTTTCTATTTCACTAAAAGCTCAGCCCACCACATTCAAAAATTACTACATAACTGCGATGCCTTTTGCTTTCATTTGTTTTCATTAGCTTTACAATGGCTTATATCCAGCCTTATTCTGTAATGAAATAGAGAAATGTGCTAAATATGACTTATGGTACAGTAAATTTAAAAGCTGTAAATTTCTCCTTGACAATATCTATGAACGTTTCGGCAATGGTTTAATGATTTTCTGTTAAAAATAGTTACCCACAGTTTATTCTCCGAAACTAAATAAATAAATAAAGTTAAAAATTTAAAAGAGTGTTTTGAATTTTTTTCTGATATAAATTTGAAAATGTGTAAGATAACATCAAAATGACGTATTCAGAAATACGGGATAGTGTCACAGTCATTGGTTTTTTTTTCATTTTACATTTACTGTTATCTTAATGATATTTTTTATCTAAAACTTTAAGGATATTCTAATTTTACAGCTGAAATTTAACCAAAGGACTTATTTAAATAAATCTCATACAGTCATCATTAAGTTCTCGACTTGAATATTTCAATTTCACATGTGAAAAGTACTAAAATTTAGGACTATAAAAGAGCAGATTTTAAGTTCCTGATTGTTAATTTTCCATTTTTGGATTTTGACCTTCTTACTGTGAGCTTATTTCGATACTAGTTCGCTATGACAGTATCTGTCGTCGAGTTTTAGATTTAAATGAATGACCTGTATGAATAACTGGTGACTTATGCAATCAGGGATATCTTAACCGCAAATCGATTAAAATCCTCACCGACTTTTTTTCATAAATATAAAGACTTGGTTAAAAAATGTTGTCTGTACTTGTAGGATTACTTAAAAACGAGGTACAATATACTAATTCTTACGGTGATATTGTTAATATAGGCCGTACATTTAGACATGATCCATGTTAACTAATGTATACTTTGATTAAAAATATGCGTAGCACTAGTAAATCAAAGATTATTTCAAACCCATGAGTCGAATATAAACTGACAACACCATGGCTAAAAAGGTAAAAGAACAACTGTGTTACAGATAAGCTACAAAAGAAAACTAAAGACTTAGTAATACAATTGATTTTTAAAGTCATCAAAATAACAGTAGTAATTTCTTTCAAAATAGTTTTTATTGATACCAACATTGTTATTTTTTTAGAAATATTAAATAGTAATGACTTAAGTGGCTTGATCTTATTCAGATGGCGCCAGGAATACGTTTATCTTATGTTGTGATTTCAGGTTGTAACCAAACTAGATCTATATATATAGAAGACGAAACGAGAATGAGGCAAAATACAATAATCATAGTTCTTTTCTGTGAGTAACATTCGTGAATTATTGCAAGTTAAGCAAAAATATGATTAGAACTCATAGAAAATCAAACTTAAGAAAAAAAAGCATCCAAACTTAAGAAAAAAAAGCATCGCAAACAAACGAACAAAACATTTTTTTTTATAAAATTCGACAAAATTTTAACAATATGGTTTCCAAAAGAAAAAGGCAAACAAGTCAATCAAACATTACACTGAGTTTCAAAGAAAAAAATATTATCAATTTTGGACAGTTCAATACCTAAACATTCTAAATATAAGAAAAAATATACACTGTCCACTTATCTGCTTTGCTCAGGAAACAAGAATGGCTAAAATCTTCATATTAAGAAGGGAGATCTCAAGTACAATGTACGATCTTGATATACTGTCTACTGTGTTGAATTAACAAAACAGTTATTTGTGCCTGTCCCAAGTCAGGAGACTCTGGTCTTTGTTAGTCTTGTATTATTTTAATTTTAGTTTCTTGTGTACAATTTGGAAATTAGTATGGCGTTCATTATCACTGACCTAGTATATATTTGTTGAGGGGCCAGCTGAAGGACGCCTCCGGGTGCGGAAATTTCTCGTTACATTGAAGACTTGTTGGTGACCTTCTGCTGTTGTTTTTTCGAATTTCATGGTCGGGTTGTTGTCTCTTTGATACATTTCCCATTTCCATTCTCAATTTTATTGAAAAACTGGTCGTTATTGTGATATATGGACTGCCCACAGGACAGTGATATTGACTGAGACAGCGATAATGACTGAATCAAAGGCGAGGTCATTATCGCTGTCGCAGTCAATACCATCGTCCTACGGGCGATAAGAGAAGCTTATTCTTAACCGGTATGAAATAAGGCCGTATATTGACCTCTTAAGGTCTAGGTTATGTTTTTTCTTTGTCTTAATGTTAATAAAATTTAGAAAGGAAATAGGGAATCTGTCAAAGTTACACCAACCCGACCATAGAGCAGACAACAGCCGAAGACCATCAATGGGTCTTCAATGTAGCGAGAAACTTCCGCAACCGTAGGCATCTTCAGCTGGCTCCTTAAAGATATGTATACTAGTACAGAATAATGGACGTCATACTAAACTCCGAATTATACACAAGAAAATGAATTAAAATCATACAAGGCTACCAAAGGTCTTAGACTCTTGACTTGGGACAGGCGCAAAATTGCGCCAGGGTTAAACATGTTTATGAGATCCCAACCCTCCCCCTATACCTCTAGCCAATGGAGAAAAGTAAACGCATAACAATACGTACATTTAAATTCAGTTCAAGAGAAGTCCGAGTCCGATGTCAGAAGATGTAACAAAAGAAAATAAATAAAATGACTATAATACATAAATAGCAACAGCAGTTAACTGACATGCCAGCTCAAGACCTCAATTAAACTGACTGAAAGATCATATCTTCATCATATGAATACCAGGAACTATCCCTCCCGTTAGGGGTTTAGTATCATACTTTCCTAAAACATACGAGAATAACATAACCCGTGTCATTGCTACCAACTGTTTTTTTAAATAAATGTGTTTAATTCTGATGCACAGACCCTATAAGTGAATCAATATATTAATACCAAAATATGCAATCTTTAATGACCCTGACAACAGTATCGTAACTACATGTATATCTCTTCTTAATAAGTCTGTTTAAAGGTTTTGTAAGCTTTTGATGTGAATACTGACATTTTTGTGCTTTGTAAAGAATATTACCATAAAAGGTTGGATTTAAAATACCTGAACGTTTAAGATGTCTGCATGTTGAGTTTTATTTACAAATTATTTCCTTATACCGATGATAAAACTTAGTAAATGTTTTGACTAGTTTGTGATGTCGAAAACCCTGGTGTAATAATTTTTCAATAATACATAAATTTCTCTCGCTAAAATCTAATACGTTGTTACATACACACGAGCGAATCGTACAAGTTGAGATATATACACACCATAAAATAGTGACAAGGGAACGTCACCATCTAAAAATGGATAATTAACGATAGGAAATAAATAATCATCTCTTTTATCATAAAGTATTAAGCTTCCCGTTAGTGATATATATATCAAGATCGAGGAAAGGACAGTGGTCATTGTTGGTATTAGCTTTATTTAAAGTAACTTCAACAGAATAAATGTCTTTAATATATATATTGAAGTCGTCATTATTGAAAGCCAATATATCATCCAAATATCTAAAAGTATGGTTAAATTTTTAATCAAATGTTGTTTCGATGGGTCTTTGCTTATTTTAGTCATAAATTGTAACTCATAACAATAAAAAAAAAACAGGTTCGCAATAAGTGGTGCACAGTTAGTCCACATTGGAATTCCAATAACTTGACGATATACGGAATCTCCAATGCGGACAAAGATGTTATCAAGTAAAAATCCAAGCGCATATATATTAAAAAGCATTTCCAATTGACAGTTCTTTTGTTTTTGCTACTAAACATGACCTAAAAGAGTTTAAACATATGTACTCGCATTCTGACTTTTTAAATGCCCAGTTTATTACGGATGTGATTTTTTTCTTAATAAGAATGAGGCAAAGTGATGTACAGGGTAGAAAAATCAAAACTTTGAACAGATTCAAAATCACCAATATATGCATGCAATTTATCAACTTACTTCCAACGAGTTTTTGACACTCCAAAAGTAATTAATTCCACTATTTTCAAAGACCTTGTTTGAACAATTTATTATCAGGTATTTTAATCTAAGGTTTCAACTCCCTCAGGCAAAGTTGGCTTTAGATGAATTTGGCTACTTATTTTAGGTATTTCAAATGTTTGGCTTTGAGCGTTCCTGATGAAGGTAAATCTAGAAAAGCGCTTCGGACGCAAGAAATTAATAACGTGTTGTTTTCAATATTTTACATCACTGGGTCGATACCTCTGCTGGTGGACTATCAGTCCCCGAGGGTATCATCAGCTCAGTAGTCAGTATTTCGGTACTGACAATGATTTAACAAACTTTACTAAAATTTGTCCGTTTATAAATTTATAAATTATTAAAAAAAACTAAGGTTTCAACTCCCTCAGGCAAAGTTGGCTTTAGATGAATTTGGCTACTTATTTTAGGTATTTTTGACATACAGCTCTTCAACGGTTTCGGTACTTATACATCTTCGGATTTCAAATGTTTGGCTTTGAGCGTTCCTGATGAAGGTAAATCTAGAAAAGCGCTTCGGACGCAAGAAATTAATAACGTGTTGTTTTCAATATTTTTTATTGAACCAAGTGTACTAGTAAGTAGAATATACAATTTAGTAGTGGAACTATGGCTTGAAGATGAAATAAATCTATATTTGTAAGGTTTTTTGTGTAGCTTCGGAAGCCAGTACATAGTTGGGACTTTCAGCGTATTTGGTTCTGCTTGTAAAGAAGTAGCTGAAAGTTTGTGTTTGTAACAGATGTCGTTTTCTGAAAATGAAGTCAGTTGGAATGTTGGTGAATTCGTGATTTCCTTTTGCAGAACCTCAATATAAAATTTACGTCAAACAATAATGATATTATTAGCAGCTTTATCAGCCGGGACAAAAACAAATTTCTTAGCTAGTTCTTTAAGTTTATGTTGGATACGAGAAATAGGTTTATTGTGGTTATTGTTTATAGTAAAATGTTCTTTAAAATGATGTATTCGAATATCAACTATCTTCATTACTGAATTAAAAAAGAATCCAAAGATGCCGGTTTGTCAGCTTTTTCCCGTTTTACCCATTTCAAATCAAACAGTAGGTACAGAGTGAGTCGTGGATGATATTATGACACTCATTTCAATTTATAATTGACCGGGGACGATTTTAACTCTCGGTCGCGAACGATGTTAAGGTCTTCTTTTATGACATGGAAAATGGGGCCATAGGTGTATTCGGAATTACTGCAATTACATGACATAGGTGTATTTTCAATGATATTTACATCTTTACACCATTGGCTATAATTAGACACATATTTACGCGTAGATTTCTTGTAAATATAAAAAATAAGAGGGAGTTCAGTATTATCAAAATATCCAGGAATTTGGTCTTTAACAGAATACCTGCAATACATGTATTTACAAAATCCAAACCTTTATTGACATACTTAATTTTAATAAAATGTTTTTATGATCTGATGCATTTTCAACGCAAACTACAAATCTTATTTTGCTGATGGCATGACACAGTTCAATTGAGTCACGCATGATCCAGTACAATTGAGTTACGCATAACTCAGTACAATTGATTCACGCATGACCCAGTACAATAGAGTCACGCATGACCCAGTACAAATGAGTCACGCATGACCAAGTACAATTGAGTCACGCATGACCTAGTACAATTGAGTCACGCATGACCCAGTACAATTGAATCACGCATGACCCAGTACAATTGAATCACGCATGACCACCTACTTTATGTTCCGTTTGTCGCAACAAGTCCCAGTTTTGATGTATCCAAAAATGGCTTTTTCGTCATCAATATTTTGAGCACAATGATCGTACTCAGAAATCAACCAATCAAAATACTGGATTTTGTGTTAAGAATTTTGTACTCCGAGTACTGCGTAAAGTTGTATAACATATAACTTAGCATACCAATATATATATATATATATATATAAAAGATATTGTAAAGTTATGAGCGCCCGACCTGTTGTGGAGCACAAACTTTTTGTCCTTCCGGAACACCTGTGCTAGTCTCAGATTTGAGTAGTAATGTTTGCCTTTATGAGTATAAAATTAAGGATGGAAATAGAGAACGTATCAAAGAGACAATAATCCGACTAAAGAGCCCAATGTCAACAATGGGTCTTCGATACAGAAAGAAAATCCCGCATCTGCAGGCGTGCTTCAGTTTATCGCTATACAGAAATGCGTACTAGTTCTGATAGTGAAAATAGACGTCGTACTACACTTTTAAACATATTTAACTGTTCTTTCATATATCTATTTTTTGACAAAATTAGAATTATCTGACTTTATGCAACGCATGTTTTGATGAACACTTTTAGGGGATCCATATTATATTGTAAAAGCCTTTGGCATGTACAATATAGTATAAAATAGAAAAAGAAAAATAACATTTTACAAAGATTACAATGTGTTTCTTTAAATTTCAGCAATTATATTACCACACAGCGTACAAGGATGGAACATTAAAAAGAGAAGTTGTAGTTGTAAAGACACATCATTGGTAAACACAGAACGACTGAATAGAGCAGCTAAATGGAGAGAATGCTTAGACAAATGTATTTCCAAAGATTGTATAGCTGCAGGTTGTCATTTTGAAAACAGCTGCTTGCAGGGAATGTGTGTTCCGAATAACTTTAATTCGTCCTCTCTTACAGATTGCAAAGTCACCATAGAAAAGGAAATAGGAAAAGAAGATAACGAATGGAACACTTGTCGAAGTAACTGTAACGCCGAGTCTTGCAACCAAATTGAAACATGTCATTTGGAGAATATTCAAATTTGTGATTCGAGTATGAACATCGACATGTGTTTACCAAAATCATCTGAAAATACATAGAATAGTTCAATACATAAACATGTTTAGTTTTCTTTACGCGTTTATTCTTCCAAATAATGAGCAAGGATTATGAAAAATATAAAACAAATATTGAAATATTGTACGATTACCAAATGAATCAACTAATCTATTCACCAAGGATCACCATAAGGACTAGTATGACTATAAATAAAATGACTGTATCAATATCTTTAATGAAATACTTTTTCGTATATTTATAACTTTTTGAAGTCGTTTTTAAATTAATAGGGGGGTTATAGATTTTTGTTAAAATATATGACTTAAATCTGTTGTTTTCTATGGTTACTTTTGAAATGTGTTCTCCAGAGGTACACAAAGTTACGTGTTCCCTAGAGGGTTCTTGCCGCTTCCCCAGAGGATTTTTTTTTGAGTGATAAGATAGTGGTAGAGAAACTGCGTTCACTCCGGGGCACCTGACATTAAACCCCTCTTGTGCGGCTGCACATGTGTATTTTTTAATCCATTTTAGACATGTAGTTGTCTGATTTTCTTTCAACCTGTAGAATCAGTGATTGCGTTTTGCATGGTTTCTTCTCTCCTGTTGAATTGAAAACCGTACATCACCAGCAACTCGTATGTAATACATTGTGTCAAAACAATCGAAATGTTAAACCGATAATGATTTGATAGAATATCAGGATTTTTAAATTAATGCTTTACAGAAAGTGTTCCTATTTGGTGTCTTTTGCTTTTATGACTTGTAGTTTCTACTGTTTCGTGCCAATTTTTTTGTAATTTTTTACTAATGTGCTTACCCATGCATCAAACTGTTGATGGCGTCTTTCATGGCACATACTACGTTGGATATGTACTGATTAACTGATTGATACTTTAGTCTAGGAGGACATGATTTATGTACTACATTTGTTGTTTTAATTGGCTTTACAGAAACTGTGAGTATTTTCAGAGAGGCACTTTATGTCTTTTGCTGTCATGTTAATTATTTGTTTGTCTCGTACCAATCTGTTGACTTCAGACATTTCCAAATGATTTTTAAATTTTGTTAAAAAAAATGATAAAACCCCGCAAATGTTTTGTGTGTCTGTTCCAAGTTGGGTGATTTATTGGTTATCGTTGGTATTTTATTTTATCAATTGTCTAATCTGCTGATATGAATCTTGCATTCCTATACAGACTTATATTGGAAGTTGTGCTTCATAGCTAATTTCATGCAGCAACGTAACAAATAGTACAGGAACAGAGGGACGGAAGATACCAAAGGAATAGTCGTAAAAGAAGTGGCATTGCCAAGGCACAAACCAAGAAACGACCAAAAAGTAAACCACCGTCTACAGAACACAATATACAAAACCCAAAAGACTGCGCTACACGAACCACATCAAATAAATACCAAAGGTGATATCAAATGCTACCGAAGGGTAAGCAGATCTTCCTCTAATTGTGACACCCTTCGTGTTGCACATGTTGGTAAAACCCTAGCTGTCGATAAGTCGACCATTCGGTAGGTCACATTCAAGGAGCAGAACGGGATTTATAACCACAATAAGTACATATATCCGTCGCACCCTATTTATGAAACAAGTATTCCACGATGACATGAACTTGTCCCCAAAACATCATGGGATAACTAACTGGTACAGAAAATCAAACAGAATAGTTTGGTCTTGCTTTAAATATAACAGAGAACAATGTATACTAGTAAAATAGCGATTTATATTACATCCCTCCTCCTCCCCATAAAAAAACACAAGAGAAACAAATAAAGATCTTTAGAAATAGTGATGAACAACTTTTGAAAATGATCATCTTTGACACTGTATAAAGCGATTTTGATGATTCCATATATAATTACAGAATTGTGCTATTGTTGAGATAGTTAGACACGGTCAGTTTTATCAAAATGTTCAGCTCGATCAAGTATAGAAATAACCAGCAAAATATATGCTTGTTTTTAACATGGAAATGACGAAAATTAGGGAGTTTTGGTTAATTGGTTATTGCAAGTTTGGTCTAATGTCAAATATTGCAGATTCAGTACGACACATAGATTTATGTGCTTCTTTGTGATTCAAGGCAATAGAGATGAAATTTCAGTCTTTTCATTTAAACTATTTTTCACATTTCGATTTGAGTTGTCTACCTTTTACCAGAAAAAAAGCACGTTCGTTATTTTTATTGTAATTTTAGGAAATCATTTTAGGTTAAATCCCTAATGCATAGTTTCTGATTGCCTGTTTAGGTTTAATTTTAATTTGGTTCCTCTTTCGATTTATCAGCCCTTCAACGGTTTTTGATTTGAAATATTTGGCGGCCTGAGCCTTCGATCGAGCATAGCTGATGGATTTGCACTGAACATGCTGAAGAGACATTATTTGTCTAAATCCATCTGGTGCAGTTGAATAAATAACGTTATTGGTTTTGTGATATATGCAACATTTGTTAACTTTAAGGTTTGGAATCACGTGTTTACAGACATAAGTTTAAGTAAGGCTTTTATTATAGAGAACTATTTTTTTTAAAAGTGTTTGCCCGGCCACGTCCACTTTTATTTTTTGTCTATCTGATGAGTTAAGCCTTTTTCAACTAATTTTTATAGTTCGTTCTTATGTTGTACTGTTTTACCACTGTCCCAGGTTAGGGGGAGGGTTGGGATCCCGCTAACATGTTTAACCCCGCCACATTATTTATGTATGTGTCTGTCCCAAGTCAGGAGCCTGTAATTCAGTGGTTATCGTCTGTTTATGTGTTACATATTTGTGTTTCGTTCATTTTTTTACATAAATAAGGCCGTTAGTTTTCTCGCTTGAATTGTTTTACATTGTCTTATCGGGGCCTTTTATAGCTGATTATATGAGGTATGGGCGTTGCTCATTGTTGAAGGCCGTACGGTGACCTATAATTGTTAATGTTTGTGTCATTTTGGTCTTTTGTGGATAGTTGTCTCATTGGCACTCATACCACATCTTCTTTTTTATATTTGGTATATCAGGTTAAATTTGGTCCCAGCTAGTATGGTAAAAAAAATTGAGAATGGAAATTGGGAAAATAGAGCAGACAACAGCCGAAGGCCACCTATGGGTCTTCAATGCAGCGAGAAACTCCTACCCCGCACATGTTTCTGAGCCATGCACCAACTACATTGTCCCATTCGTCTACATATGGAGTGAAGGCCGCCGCAAACATGAAAATGCAATGCATTACGAATGCTTGCTGGGTCTTAAAATCATTGGAAAAAGTCACGGTAGAAAAAAAAACACGAAAAAATTGTCATAACCAGGAATAGTGTTCAAGTGTCACAAATTAAAACTGGCTGTATCTTTTCTTTTCTTTTCTCTTTCTTAAATATTATACTTCACTTTGTTTGTTTGCATAAAGAAAATAATATTTTTCGACTCAATTTATAGGCTCCTTTCTTAAGATTGAACGCCTTAAGTTAACTTTCTCGCTACATTCACTCACGGCCAGCCGTGGTGGTGGTTTGCTTTAGGCTTAACAAAATTCATTTTTGCACAAGCCAAGCACCTGGACTCGGTTTATAGCAGATTAAAATTTTGTTAATCGATGTTTTTTTTTGGTTTTTTAGTATTTCCTTCTATTTGTATTGCTTTATTCGCGTATTTGACGTTCACAACACTATTTCTTTGTTTTCTAGCAATGTGCAGTTTACTATCTATGTCCGTATACTGAATATGATTTTTCAGTATACGGATATGGATAGTAAACTGCACATTGCTAGAAAACAGAGGATTTTTCAGTATACGGATATGGATAGTAAACTGCACTTTGCTAGAAAACAAAGGATTTTTCAGTATACGGATATGGATGGTAAACTGCACATTGCTAGAAAACAAAAGATTTTTCAGTATACGGATATGGATAGTAAACTGCACATTGCTAGAAAACAAAGGATTTTTCAGTATACGGATATGGATAGTAAACTGCACACGGCTAGAAAACAAAGTAAAATTGTAGTAAACGTCAAATACGTGAATAAAGCAATTACATATAGACAGGAATTACAACAACAAAAAAACAATAAAAAAACATCGATTAACAAAATTTTAATCTGCTAACCGAGTCCCTGTGAAACCATGCTCATTTCGTTTGCGCCTTAATAGTATCAATCATAGATCTATATGTAGATCGAAAAGGAGATATTACGAATATTGTTATACTGGCAACATAGTCTTTAATAGCACAATATGATGCCCTATGAAATATTATCTCGGGCAAGGATTTGTATAGAGTCTCACTACTAGTATACAAATCCTTGTCTCGGGGCATTATTTTCTATTTCTATTTATTTCTAATATTTTTATTTAACTTATTTTGCTATTGTTCTTTTTTTTCCTTTTTTTTTTACAACGTACCAATGTCAATTCCCATTTATAGAAAACAATATATAAATTGGCGAAAAAATCAGTAGAAAAACGTTAAGCCTATTGATCAGTATTGAATCATGAGGACCTTTATTTTAAAAGACAATAATTATGTTATCATGAGGACCTTTATTAAAGACAATAATTATGTTATCATGAGGACCTTTATTTTAAAAGACAATAATTATGTTATCATGAGGACCTTTATTAAAGACAATAATTATGTTATCATGAGGACCTTTATTAAAGACAATAATTATGTTATCATGCATCATGAGGACTAAATAATTACATATCACTCATAAATTACATGCATCACTATAAATCAAAATGAAAAAAATGACACTACTTATAAGTACTTGAAATTTTCGGTCAATGCTTTTTAAAAAATGTATACTTCATAAAGATTATAAAAAGAAATGCACAATTCCAGTGGCGGATCCAGAACTAAAGGGGGCGCTTACTGACCTAAAAGGAGGGGGGGGGCTACAGTCATGCTTCAATGATTCCGTATATAAATTAATCAACCAATTTTTCCCACGAAAAGGGGGGGGGGGGTCCCCAGGGCCTCCCCTGGATCCGCCTATGAATTCTCAAGTAAAGGTCTAGAATATTACTCTTTCTTTAATTAATCAATTATCGGAAAGTTACTTCATCATGTTCAGCATAATCTATGGCTTATACATTATATAATCAGATAATATACATTTGACTATTGGACCCAGACACAATCTCGAATTTCATCAGAAAATCGGTCAATAGGTCAATAGTGAAACCAACACAAAAGGTATTCCCCTGTTGACATGCGCATTAGAAAATACACGTCGCCGGAAGTGAAGTTTGACAGAATGCAAAAATTCGGTCAAGAGATGTTTTATATGTTTTTGTGGAAATTATACACATTTTTGAATTAAGAATGATTAAGATTGCTTTATTTATAGCTTTCATGTTAACAACTACTTTCCTGAGCATGTAAGTACTCTCTATTTTATTCCATGACGATATTTTCTTCAGGGTGACAATCTTAAAATGCACTCCCTATTTTCTTTTTAGGGTCAAAACAATTTCACCAATAAAATCTGCAATTTCACTGAATTTATCAAAATTTCATTTTGTCTATAGTTTTATTAATATTTCAGTTTAATCTTATAGTTACTACTGACCACTGTCAGTCTTCACGAGAAGCATGATGTGCTTTTACACGATTGACCCCCCAGTCAAACAGGTCAGTTCATTCATAAAATTAAAATTTGAAACTAGACACCTGAATTGGTATTTAAAAAAACTTCAGTAATGGTCCATGTACTTAACATCATCAAACCCAATTGTGAGTTTGCAAGCCTGTGCTGGTACTTGGTAGGATTGTGAATCAATGAATGGTTAAACACTGAACTGTAGTGGCTAACTATGGATTATATGAATGTCAAAACACAGGAATAGGAAGTTCTATCTGACAATAAAATTCTGTAAATAATAAGGTTGACTATCAATAGAGCTTCTCGTTCGTAGAGCTCTAAGAGAAGCTCTATTGATAGTAGACATTATCATTTACAGAATTTGATACTAAAGTCGACTATATTATTTACAGAATTTTATTGATAGAACTTCCGATTCCTGTGGTCAAAATAAACCCAACAACCATGACAACAGACTGTTTCAGTATAGTTTTTGGGATCCTTATTTTTTTTATCTACCAAACATGAAAGAACTCTTATATTTGTACCTCTGAATCTACATGACATGTAAATGTACATTAAAGCAGCATGTCATAATTATCATGCTAGGATAGTAAGAATGTTATGGAATAGAATTTCCCTTATGATTACAAATATTTGAATTTGTTTCTTAATTGTGAAATATTTATATACATCATCATGGTGGGTCTCATTGGGGTCTAAGCGTGACGCGGGATTGCCGATTTTTGGTAAGCATGACACAGGAAAGTCAAATTTTTGTGTCGTGAAAACGGGAAATGAGGTCTTGCAGGACCCGGGAAATGACAAAAAATGAGAATTGCTTACGTACATAGTGTAAGCGGGATACGGGAATCTGACAAAACAGTAAGTGGGATCCGGGATCTGAACCCCCCAATGAGACCCCTATCATGCAATCTGGAATAGTATTTTCAACGTAAGGAATAATGACAATTTATTAGTTCTTGACAGAACTGTATTGTTAAAAAAAAAATCCTTTCTAAATACAGTGGGATTCTGTCAATGTTTTATTTTGTGTTGAATAACTCTTAATTTTGGGTGCAGATGTGTACAGTCAGAGCTCAGACATACATGTAAACAATTCGATTTCTGTTTTTGACTTAAAGAAGTCAAAACATGTATTTATTATAAAAATGTGTTTTCAATTTTAGACTTATCTACAAATGTATGTCAGAAAATGACAGACTTGTTTAGGTCTGTTTATGTTGATGAAAAAACTTAATTTTACTTGGTGGCCAAAGTATAATGTACACCATCTATGACAGCAAAAACCTGTCTGAGAGTTCACAAGGACTTGAGCTATCTATATTTAGTTATCTAATTGAACATCCCTATAAAATACAGATGTCTTACCTCATTAAGTGTGGTTCCAGGGGGTTGCATTGTAAGGTTAATTAACATTATCTCCAATTTTTTAGACTCTCCTTCATATTTTTCTTTAAAAGAAGACAAAGCATTGTTCTTCAATGTTGTCATTATTTGATTTAGCTTAAATGATGGCATTCAGGTATCGACTAGACTCTTACTGGCTAATCAATCTGGGGTAACACAAGCATAAAGAGAAATTTGTCTATAAATATGAGCTATGTCTCTCTTTGACTATACAGTTATAGTTACATGCTGAGTATTCTAAGCTCTGTCTGACAGACAAAATGTCAGACAAAAAATCATGCGGTCAGACAGACATTATAGGATTTTTTGGTTGAATATATACCGTAGTAGAAAAATTCAGATTTCTTTTTCGGGCAGACAAACCCTTAACATTCTAAAACTGGTTTGGCATAGACTGTACATGTTTGAATTTTCAGAACTTTTTCCCATTTGTGTCCCCAATACATGATGTTACATGTACTTATAACATACTTATTTTACAGTTTTAGATAAGGGATTCCTTCCTTGTCTGTTAGTATGTGATAATAAGTTACAAAATGTACATCATTCACATATATTTAAATATCTAGAATTTCGTGAAATAATTGATATGGTGTATTTGTTTTTTAAACCATTTTATGATTTATATAAATGACAATGTTTGAGTCTTTTACCAAGCATGGCCATGAATGTACATGTAACTTAAATGAAATAATTCATTTATAGCTTACTTTGGATTTTTGATTGAACATGTGTCTCTAATAATTATAATTCATATTTTGATTGTTTATCACTGAATGAAATGGAGAAAAATAGTCATGTACTACATACATGTACCCGGTACAATACAATGTACATGTAACTAGAAGAAATAGTTCAATTCAAAAATGAGTTTACATCAGCTGTTTATTGAATATCATTTACAAATGTCATGAATGTATGTCAACTTTTTATTTTCTTTAAGTTTAAATGAATGAATTCCTATAGATTATTTGAATATGTTTTCCTTTTACATGTTTTATGTATTATTTTAAATATAAGGTCTATATATATGTCAAGTATATTTTCTTAAGGTTTTGATAATGGATATTGATTTTTTGAAATGATTGATTGTTAGTCCTTGTTCTTAATGAATTGTTGCCTTTATCTACATGTACATGTATACTAACATGACCTTAGCACAGTCAAGACTGATACATTTGTATATACAACATGTTAGCTGTATTGATTAATACCTTCGTGGAGTTCATGCTAAAGTTTGCTTTTCTATTACAATAAGAATAATTATAATGTGCTCTTAAATGAGCAATTTAAAGATTGCCCGTCTATAAATCACATTGTCATGTTTCACATGAAATGGTGTGTATTTTGTTCTGGATGAAAATCTGATACATTTTTGTGTACATGGTAACATATGTAGATGTACAAAAAATTGAATGGGTCAGAGTGGCTTGATAGAGAAATAATTCAAATTAATGAGGAGTCCGAGGAATATTTCTATTTAACCATTTTACTCTTTGTTATCTGAATTGCCCCCTGTACATGTACATATTTGAATACATACAAAATTTTTTTTGGGAAGATGTCAAGTTTGTTTAAATCCTATATGCATGATATAATCTACATGTACAAAATGTATAACATCACTGCTACGTCATGTTTGTCATGTTCATCTTGTGATGTTCATCCTTACAATTTTCATGTGTTTTTATCTTAATTGAGTTCCTTAATTCATGTCATTGCAGTTGAAGCACTGTATTCACAATTGATATTTTTTCCTTAATTTTCACAATTGTTTTTTAATGCAGAGGCGGATTTAGGGGGGACAGGGTGCCCGAGCCCCCCTCACTTTTTGGGAAAAAATTTGATTGCTTGTATAGGGAATCTCTGAAGCGTGACCGAAGCAGGCCTCCTCTTAGGTCAGTCAGTGGGCACCCACTTATGAAAATTTCTGGATCAGCCACTGTAATGGTCATATGCATGGTCATTTGGTGCAAGCCAAAATCTGTAAAAATAGATTTAAAAGGGATCTAAAACTCTGATGAGGCATGCATGTACATCACATATTATGGACAGTCAATAAGTACAATGAAGTAAGAATGTTAAGCTAGTGAATTAAATGTGTGATTTAAACTAATCCCAAGTATACAAAGTATATATACATTTGTAGCATAAGAAGTATATCATATGAACTGCGTCATACATGTTATAATGACCATTAGGATCAGATAGTAAACTTTGTTGTTGACATGAAGCAATTTACTGGTCAGCTTTGTTTCCTGTGTGATAACTGAAATAAAATGTACATTATTTATCAACACTTAATTTACATGACTTGAGCAGAAATTACTACATTATTTATCACACTTAATTTACATGACTTGAGCAGAAATTAACACTTGATTTTAAGTAATGCTAATAAACATGTAGCTTGGTCACATGGTCAATGTACATGATCACTGCAGCTAAATATGTAATTGATCTAGCTAAATAAGGGGGAATTGTTACATGTCGTGCATGCTTAACATTGAATGTTATATTTTATATACATCACTGGAATTTGGTGAATACATATTATTACATGTATAAATAAGAAGTTTTGAAAAGTTTTTAAACTATTGTCAATTTTTTTTTTAAATCTCCTGTGTAATGCGTTGTGGGGGACATGTAAACCAGGTGTCTGTCCTTCCTGTCTTGTAAGATCTCTCACAGTTAAAACTCTTGCCAGAATTTTATAAAACTTATGCTATATATAGGTTAGATAAATAGCAATATTTCTGACCAATTTTATAACATGTATGATGGTGGCCAATCGACTTCTTTAAAAAGACTTATTCCCCTTGAAAAGATATTAAATTTATGAAAAATTGGCTTTTAAAATTTAGTTTTTGTCTCACACACAAACTTTTCACTTAAACAGATAGTAGATACATCTGGCGCAAAAAAAAGGTTTTTGTTTGTTATTACCCTTGGAAAATGTTGGATAGATAGGATATGTGCACTGCCAGAGACATACATGCAGACATGTAGGAACTCTGTTCTTTTATTTATTGAATGATTCATTTGGTTCCTCTATATTTTTATATAGATTAAAAGTTTTGAATCAGGATGACAGGTAAATGTACAAGTAATTGAAAATTAGGTCCTGGTTCTATCTACATTTAGATATCCTAGTAACAATATATATATGTTGTTAAATATGTTACGTTTTTTTTAATATTGTAATTAATGACATTGTTTACATTTTGAACATGTGTTTTAATCATTTTCAGAACATATGGCAATGGAAATGAGAAATTGACAATTGGTACAATTCAGGATGAATCTTCAAAACAGGTACGTTGGCGTGTATAGCAGGTCCAGGATGTCAGATGACCTTCATTGTAATTGTTAAAGAAAAAATTTCATTATTTGTACATGTTGTATGATATACATTGTATTTGTCATGTTTGTAAGATTTATTTGTGAAAACTATGAATTCAATTGCTACAATTGACAAAAAATGATTGATGTGAAGCTATCAATTCTGAAGAAAATTCCAGATTTACTATGTTTGTCTGGATAATGTGCCTGATGTGTTAAAATTTAAAAGGATAACATGCATATGCATTCTACTTTATTCTTTTCATTGTTTATTATTTGGGAAATACATATAAACATTTTTGAAGGATTAGGCATTTTCTCAGTTGTATAACAGAGGAACTTCCCTGAAAAACATGACAGGAAAAAGATATAAACATACACAAGCTGTTGAAATGAATTCTTCAAGAGTTAAAATGTGGAAATATTTTATGTTGATAATAATGGCTTTATACATCATAAACATGGTATATATATTACATATACATATGTTCAGTCTACGACTTACATGTATAACATGTATCATATAACACTGTTTTACATTGTTTACAGTGCATAACACATAATCCATATTTCATTTATTTGGAGAAAAAATATTGTTTTTGTTTATTTATTCACAACTTTTATAGACTTGGGATGATTAAGAGCTTTAAATTTTTGTATGGACACATGTTTATAGTATATAGCATGTATGTTGCCTTGCTGTCTTATTGACGACTGATGTTAAAAACTGTATTCCCCCATGGCCACATCTCCTTTTATTCTTACATATATCATTCTTCAAATATACATCTTGTAACACAAGTTCTACATGTTTACATACCAAAAAGCATGCAAAATTCAATACCATGAATATAGACATCCAAATGAAACATTTTGACACTATCATCAAGAAATTTCCATGTCTTTTAAAGTGACTATGATGCAGGACAAACATATTTTTTAAACGGACATCTGAAAATCATGAAAGAAAAATTCCCTCTCTGTATTGACAACATTTATTATTGTAAACATATGCATTTCTAAGTGAAATAAAGTTTTAGAACTTTGAAAATAAAATTAAATATTCTCAACCCTCTTATTGATGTAACAGTTTAAATCTTGTTTCTCCATAGGGTCCTGAAATGACGCAACAGTTCACATGTGTGGACATTTGTCCTTTTGTGTACTTTCAAAATATTTACATAGATATCATTCATCATGTTCATGTCATTAGTGAATTTGATTAAAATCCATTGACCTTGTTAACCTGTAATTTAAGTTTATGGTCTAGTAATATCATTTATACTAGTATATTTTCAGTGGTGGATCCAGAACTTTTCCTAAGGGGGGTCGCTGACTGACCTAAAGGGGGGGCCGTTCCAGTCATGCTTCAATGATTCCCTATATAATCAACCAAATTTTTCCAACAAAAGGGGGGCCCAAGCTCTCCCAGCCCCTCCCTGGATCTGCCTTTGATTTTATCTGAGATTTCTCTAAACATCTGACAGCTCACCTACCATAGTAGAGGGGCATTGTGTTTTCTGATCTGTGGGTTCCCTTGTTCGTCTGTTGGTTCCATTCGTCTGTTCGACTCCGTTCATCCCGTTTCAGGTTAATTTGTTTGGTCAAGGTAGTTTTTGATAAACTCCAATCAACTTGAAACTTAGTACACATGTTCCCTATGATGTGATCTTTCTAATTTTAATGCCAAATTAGTGTTCTACCCCATTTTCACGGTCCACTGAACATAGACAATGGTAGTGTGGATGGGACACATTCTTGCATTTGTTTAATTGATAATTTATTGAATTTTAACTTTTTTGTAGGTTCCTGTTGACCATGTTGACCCAGGGGAACAAAGTCATGAAAAATTACCACCTGAAATAAAAGTTGAACAGGTAAAATTAGTTACATGAGCAGTTTAGTTGTGTATTTCATTATACAAGCTGTTAGTAATTAATGGTATTGATAGATACATATTCTATTCCACACAGAATCAATAAGAGCATTAAGATTGTGTACAAAACCTGTCAACCAGTGTGCATTACTTAAGCAGTCTTATGATAAAAATAATCAATACTTGTTATTTAATCATGTCACCATATATCCATCATGTTCATCAGACATGTCAGATCCACTGTATCTTTCTTGATAAGTGAATTAGAAAAGATACATAAAAAACCTTATGCAACAAAAACTATCCTTTTTTCAATATGAAAATAAGAAGATGTGGTATGATTGCCAATATGAGTCAACTATAGTTTCCACATAACTTCAACGCCACTCTTCTGTAAATTATCTTCTGAAGCATACATCTGTAGCTGTTTTCCCTTAAAAAAAAAAAAAAAAAAACTTGCCATGCATTCTAGATCTGCAGATATAAGCATGAGGAGGGACAACATTTAATATAATGTTACCTTTAAAAATGATGTTTGTTGGTAGATTATTTATGTTAAAGGGAAAATTCACGATTTTTCACTTATGGTTTAAATTTGTTCATTATGACATAATATATATATTCACAAAGTTTTATTGCTAGATGTGCAGTAATAAAGGAGAAATTCAATATTTAATGAAAAAATATTAACTACTTCCTGTAGGTCGTGACGTTTTCTCCTGGTTTTTGCATGCCGGGATTTAAAATACAATCATTAAAAGTCTTGGTTTTTAATCATATTTTAACGTAATCGTAAGCGCGCCGATGACTTACGCTTTATCTAAATAACCATCCGATAATAAGAAGATAAAACGCACAGACGTTCAATTGTACATATTCATGAGATAAATTTTCTATGTTAAACGTATATATTCGAATTATTTTTGTAGACAACACAAAAAGTTATAAATTTATTTTTAATTAATATATTTTCGGACTGATAAGGTGAACAAAGTAAAGTACAATAATCTGTAAAGACAATATGTTGGTGTACTCTTATTGACCTTTTACTATCTCTGCTATGACTTGGTTGATACGATGTGTGTATTCACGGTTCTGTGGCAATACTCGTAGATGGCTTGTTGAAAGGTAAATTGTTATTTGCACTTCGGTATTTAACCACGCCTCTCGGGCACATCTTGCCAGGTGTGACTGTCTATTCGGATCAGTGAATTATAAGACAAGGGAGCATTCAATATACATATCTAAAATATATATTCAAGTTGGTGACAAATAAAAATTGATCGCCGTGGAATATTATTATTTAATTATGTTTGATGCTATTATTTATTTTAATTCAAATAAGTTAATTTACTAAGAAATACACAATTTTCGTTTAAAGACGGGAAACTTAAATCATATGTCCGATTGAAATAATTTACACCTTTTGTCCATGATTGGTGTCTAATAAAAAGGAGAACTTAGAAATTATAAATAGCTTCACCAAAGTATTTTTATTTGTCTTTATTAGGCAAATGAATGAGAACACTTAGATTTAGACTTTTTAAAAGCCACGTATAAATTAATAACTGGAACTCACTGAAGATAACTCTACCGAAGCGGAATATAATATGAACGAATAAAGAAAAAATATTTTTCTACTTAAGAATTTTTTAAAAATTGACAGCAAATTTAAGGTCTTCTTGGAATGGAATCGAAAAATTACGAATAGATATTCTTTATCAAGTGTGAAAAACGTCAACCAAATTTAATCATAATCGGGGACTATTTGACCAAAGATGTTTAAAAACAAAAGACAACGAATTTAATGTCATCTTTCCCTATTTTTGAATGTAATTATAAGTCTGTTCAACCCCTAAAGCGGACAAATATCTGAAAAGCAGTTTATTCTTTAAATTTGCTGTCATTGAATATCAAGAAAGAAAATAAATCCCGAAAATGATTTGAAACTTTAATACTCAATAGCTTTCCTAGAAAATATTCACATCCCTCGGGGATTATTAGTGTACGTCCAGTTGCATATGTCGGAACAATTGTGGTGATGACGAATTTCTTTCTTTATTCGAGAACAATCTAATTGATATATAAATCTGTGATTTTACTATGTTCATAACTTCGATGAACCAAAGCAAGTTATAGATCGACCTGTATTTAAATCAAATTGGTCCTCTTCTTCTTCTTTTGGTATACAATAGTCTATCGAATTGGATGATTACATACTGTTAGTATACGCAAGGATTTGTATAGTTAGTATACGTGGACTAGTCTATTTACAAAACTTTTACCCCAATTTGCACAAAATGTATGTTTCTTTCTTATGTTCAATGTATACATGTATATATTTTAAATTGCGCTGTAGTTCCGTAACTTTCTATCCGGGCGTATAAATGATACGTCGACAAGTGCGCACATTTTTTAATCAACATTTCTGGAATGATCCAACGAATGTAGGACAGAAAGTCACAGGACAAAAAGTCACCGACAAAAAGTCACGGACAAAAAGTCACAGGACAAAAAGTCACAATTCAGTTTTTAGAGTATTTTTCTCAAGAAAAAATAGTTTTAAAAACAAAGTTTTTGTTTTTTTCTTGAACTCTTATATATAAAGCAACTTTGTAATTAAAATTTATTCAATAAACATCAATGATGAACAAATAATTGTTCTGAAAACAAAATGTCAAAGTGACTTTGTACTTAAATGGCTTCATGGTGCCAAGAAATGTCCCCTTTGCATGATTAAAATTTGATAACTTTTCATTTAACAAAGCTTATGAACAATGTCCTACACTGAAAAATAAATAGATGTAATAAAAAGAAAATATTTCAAGATCTTTCTCTTATATATTCAAACAATTGTCAAAAAAATAATTGTGACTTTTTGTCCTGTGACTTTTCGTCCTATCAAATTTGTAACTTTATGTCCTGTGACTTTTTGTCCTGTGACTTTCTGTCCGTTTACCGATCCAACTATGTCCTTTACTATTGACAACGAGTAAATATTACATTTTCCCAGAGACATATGATACAATATTTGTCTCTGATTTTCCCAAATTTACCCTTGGAAAAAATACGTATATTTGTATATATCTTCAATTTTTTTAAATTTTTTTTTGTATCATTTTTTTTTTTATAAATAATATTCTTTACACCAGAAATTTTATTTATAAACAAGCGTATGAGTTAAGTAATGACTAGTATATTATATCACTTTCGGACACGCAAGACAGAGATGTATATTACACATGCACCTGATAGTTCAGTTATAAGTTATCGGCCGTGTACACTGATCAATACCTACAGAAGTGAAACGATGCATGAACTTGCAAGCCCGACAGAAAATCGCTTGAATACCTGGACGTGTCACCTTACACCCCTCACAATACCTTTGGGAGTAATACCTTAAGCCATGCGGGTGATCAGTGGAGCGAAGATCCTAATTTATTTGAATAAAGTTTATTACTTTAAAGAATTATGAACGCATTAGATTTTCGAAAACAATTTTCACGGAACACTTATTTATGATTTGAACTTTGACTTTTTAACCGATTCCAATATTAACAGTTTAAAAATAACAGACTATATGGTTATTAAAAAAATAAGAACATTGTCCGTATCAAGTAAGTTAGTCAGATAAAACAACCGTACGATTGACCCGATATCGACACGTAATTAAGACTACATCGGTTACTGTAGTTATGCTTCTTTGTGGTTTATAGACATATCGTGATTTTTATTTGGCCAAGATAACAAAATGGCGGAAGGCCGAGAACTGATACTCAAAATTTAAAATCGATGGTGATCTCTTATCTAGCGGAATAAAACTTTAATATTTATAAATTTGAGCATTTTTATACAGAATGGACATAATATAAATTTTTGATTTTTTTGCGAAGTTTCCCTTTAATAATGTGTCTTTTTCTCTTGGGGGGGGGGGGGGGGCTCTTTTTTTACATCATTTTACATTCATTCATTCATTGGACTGCTTCTAAAACATTTGTAAAACGATATAAAGTGTAAGCACATCTCATAAGAGTTATACTTTGTTATTCCCTGTCTAAGATTGTGGAGGTCATTATGGCCACTGGTTTGTCCCTTCACACATCTTACATATCTTATATCAGGTTAAAAGTTTTATATTGAGGTTGTTTACATCACATGTTAATTTTTGTTGAGGCATTGAGTCATGGTTAGTTTATTGGTTACAAAAGCAAGATTTGAATAACACTGCCATGACTGCATGTACGTGTATTTGCATATTCAATAAAATCAACAATAAATGATAAATAAATGTATGACAGTGAAATTTGATCTGATAAGTTTTTATCAATACTGCAAATAATAAAGGTGTAATGTATAGGTCAATCTATTCCAAGCTGTTGCGCAATTCATTCACGTTTATGCATCGATTAGAATTTAAAGAATACGTCAATTATAATATAAATAAATTGAAAATATATTATCCTATAAAATAATGATAAATTTATGGAATCAGATTTAGCATATTTTTTATTCATACTGTTAAGAAAATAATGAAATAAACATCATCTCTGCTATAAGTCTCAAGAGCTTAACAGGCTTTTTAAAAAGCTATTTTTTGTTCCCACACAATTCTCACTAAGAAAACTCTTTGCAATTTGTTCATTCATATATGTAACATGCTATATATTTACACATGTCCTGATATAACCATTGAATAAATGTCTCAGTTAAAAACTTTTTTTTTACAAATTTTAGACAGGTAGTTCTTGTTAAACATAAACCTGAACTAATGGGTCATATGATGAATAGACTTTAACAAGACCTTAAGGCAAAAATCTGTCATTTAATTTAGCAATTTAAATGGAAAGCTTATCATGGGTCAACATGACAACAAAATAAATACAAGTGTACTTTAAATAATGACCTGAATTATTTTTCTAAGGTGATATGTAGGTCTTGTGGCTAATTTTCCAGTTTTTGTTAGACAGATAACAGTATAATGATCTGAGCTGTCTAATGAGAAAAAAGTCCCAAATAACAGAGATAATTATCTATTACTTTTATTTATATACAATTGTTCAAATTATCAGATTCAGTATGACATGCTTAGAAAGTACAAACATGACGAAAGGGATGGTCTATCTTTTGTGATATTTTTTTTCTAATCTGTTGTCCAAATATTCTAGGGATAGTCCAAATCAAATCATATTTAAAATGTTTAAAAATCCTTGTTGTTACAATGGATATTTATATGAGGTTTAAATTTTATGTTTAAAATCAAATATGTAGTAGGTATACTGTTATATGACTTGAAGAAATTTACATATAAATTGAAGATTTTAACTTCTTGTGACCGAAACCAAAAATAATGACTATAAACTATTGTATACCCAAAATCAAGTTTGATTCATTTTCACCTCTAATGTAGACAAGTTGCAAACTGAGTGCAATAGATACGATAAAAAAATCTGTAAACAACAGAAAGCAATTAAAAAGTCATGAGGTGTCAAAATGTCCTTTTCTGAGAGGCTAATTTTTGAAAATTGAATACAATCACTCAGATTATATAATGTGGCTACTTAAGTATTTAAACAAATTGACTGTCATGACTGAAAGTCAGTTTTGTTTTTTGGTGAACTGATTGCTTTTCCTCCATTTCTGTCAAAGGTCAATGTTTTTCCCTAATACATGTAATATAACTATTTCCTTTTATGTTCAGATTGATGAAAAAAAGACAGATGTTCAAACAGAAAAACAAGAAACACAGACAAAAGAAAAACAAGATAATGTGTAAGTTGATAGATGTATATATGTCAATGAGACAGCAACTTAACAACAACAAAAAACAAACAAAAACCACATCAGGATGGCACAGTACTGGGATTACAGATCTTCCAATAACACCCAATTTTCTAATAATAGATAAAATACTATTTCACACACAACTTTATTTTCTCACAAAGATGACAAGTTACTCTGAGTTAATGATTAAAATCTGGATTTTTGAAAAAAGATCAATTTTTGCATGTTGTATTCATTGTTTATGTTGTATATCAATGTATATAGTTAACAAGCAGATTATTTAAAAAAAATTATGTTTATTTCGTTTAGAAAAAAAAGAAACCATACATAATACATGTAATATAAATAAAATACTTTGCATTATTCGACATGGCAGAAATTGTCAACAGCATGAAAGAACAAATTGACATTTACTACAAAAATGAGATTACCTCTTAATAAGATTATATCAATATAATCATCATTATAGTCAAGAAAATAAGAAAGTAAATTATTTATGATAGTGACATGTGTAAATAAGTACAAATAATGGGAAGATATATTATATGAGAAATATAAGTACCAAATGGACAGGTCTATATTTCACCTAGATAATCTTAAACATTTTCAAATATCACAATCTTATGATGAACAAATTATGAACAAATTATTCATGAATTAAACTAAATGTTGATTTATGTTAATATGATTATTTTGCAATTCTATAAATAAATGATATTACACATTTTGGAACTAATGCTAGTTTTCAGTTGTGATTCACAATTAAGTTTTTTTTACCAGTATATGTTTTCTTCAGTGATGATTTTTCAATTGAAAAGAATTCTTTTAAAATTTAGTTTATATTGGAATGGCAACCTAACCCAATCTTTATCAAGGCCTGTTATAGCTTGCTGTTAATTGTGAACGAAATCTCTGTGTTGACCTATTATGTATATAATGACATGGATAAAGGGTTGTCTCATTGACAATCATACCACATCTTCTTATTTATATTAATTGACTAGGATTGTCAGTTTTCTTCTGGGCACTCCTTCTTCCTACACCAATAAAAACTGACCACCATCTAATAGGATAGTTATGACAGTAGCGCTGAATATAGTGTTAAACACTTATCATAACATTATCATTATTGTTTTTTTACTTATATAAAAAAGACGTGGTATGATTGTCAATGAGATAACTATCCACAAAAGACCAAAATGACACAAACATTTACAACTTTAGGTCACTGTACGGCCTTCAACAATGAGCAAAGCCCATACCGCACAGTCAGCTATAAGAGGCCCTGATAAGACAATGTAAAACAATTCAAACGAGAAAACTAAAGGCCTTATTTATGTAAAAAAAATTAACGAAAAACAAATATGTAACACATAAACAGACAACAACCACTGAATTACAGGCCCCTTACTTGGGACAGGCACATACATAAATAATGTGGCGGGGTTAAACATGTTAGCAGAATCCCAACCCTAACCCTTACCTGGGACAGTGGTATAACAGTACAACATATGTCTGTTTGTAATTATTATATGTAATTTGTATCAATATAAGGAGATGAGATATATATCATGTATATGATTGTGATTGAGACAATAATCTATCTACCATGTCTAACAAACATGTCAAAGTTCAAATAAAGTGGATGTAAGCATGGTAAGCAATTATTAGCAACTGTACATCCTTCAACAATGAGAAAAGCCGAATAGTGTAGTCAGCTATAAAAGGCCCTGACATGAAAATAGGAAACAAGTCAATTGAGAAAACAAATGACCTAATTTGTAACATTTTTTTTTATGATAAACAAATATGAAAGATATGAACCAACCTCACAAAACAGGCTTCTGACTTGAGACGCACTTAAAGGATGTGATATTGTTAAACATGTTCATGATGTTTGTGAGCTGATTGTAAAGTATTACTTTTCCAGTGATACAGTACCTGTCATGCCTGTCATATCATATGAAATAAACAGAAAGATATTTCATAGGGAAAATCAAATTCACCATTGTTCACTGCATTAATTCACCACCTTAAACCTTCAATATTACTGTGCATCATGTGTGTATTGTATACTTACATTTAACAGTGAGCAGCTAAGACCACAGGTGGAACCATTCACAATACAAACTGAGAAGCAAGAAAAACAAGATTCAACAGACACAATTGCAGAGAAAAAAGAAACTGAAAATCCTCAAGTCAAACCAATAAAGTAAGATTTTATTGACATTTTTAGCTTTTGCGTTTTCTTTAGTGCATGGGTTAAGAAATCTACTACAAAGACCAATAGAAAGTTTCATATAATGCTTTTCTGGTATTTATTCTTAATATTTAAAAAAAAAATCTTCATTTGAACAATGTTATAACATGTATTACTTCATATTACTTTTATTCTTAAAAAGTCAATGTAATAAAACTAATAAACTTAACCAAGATTAGATTGATTGCTATGAAATACCATGTTTTTGAAGTCAAATCAAGACCGTCAATTAAATCAGACAGAAATTCTTTAATTTCATTTCTCTGTCATCTAACAGCAAAAGGTGCTGTAAAGTGTTGCTTCAAATCAAAATGAAAACATGATGGAAAAGTGCAGTTCATTGCATTTTCTAATTTATTTAACAGTCAACTATATGTAAGAGAATTTTCTCTACTGCATGAACATGATGAAATTTTTTTGGGTTTAAAAATATCCTTTTTTGTTCAAATTTAAAGTTAAAATCAAGCTTTATTGCCTCAGAAGTTTGAAATAAATGTATATTTGGAAATTATAATACAAAAATAGTTACAAGGGTTGAAGTTGAAATTTGAATAAATATAGGTTCTTCATTATTTGGAATAGTGAAAAATTACAGTTGCAGTAAATTCTATGTCTGACAGAGCATGTATGGTGTGGTATAATTACAGTGGAAATAATAAGACAAAAGAATAAACCTTGTCTTTTCTAAGGTCGATGGATTTCAACAAAATGTTCATTTTTTATTTTATTTTACAGCAATGAAGATAAGAATGTACAAATTCCAGAAAGAGTTCTCACAGTTACAAATAAATCTTTAGAACAGACACCAGACACAGAAAAAGATGTACCTCAACAGTTGGAAGATAAGGTTCTAACAGGGGCAGATAAACTAGTTGATACTATTACTGAACCAGCAAAAACTGATGGAGATAAACATAAACAGCAGGTATAGTTATGTTACTGAGAGTTTAAAATTACCATTGAAATTCATTTTCTTATTACAGATATTGGAACAGGTGTACTTCTGCTTGAATTCCTGCATGGTTGAATCAATTATGTATTTATTTATTTTTTTGCAGGGGGATGAAATTCAGACGTTTACAGAGTGGACACAAAAAGTTTTAGAAGAGGAAAAGCAAAAAAGTGTGATATTTAATTGATTTAATTTCCTAAACATGTTTGAAAAATGTGGAAAATAGTTTTATAACAAATTCAAAACAGAAAAACTCTTAATTAGATTGAAAAATCAAAATCTGAAACACAAGCTAATGAAATACAACTGTTATATTCCTGACTTGGTACAGACATTTTCTTATGTACATGTGTAGGAAATGGTGGTTTAAACCTGTTTTTTTAGCTTGCTTAACCTTTCAGTTGTATGAAGGCAAAGGATATCTAAGGGACAGTCAAACTCGTAAATTAAAAATAAACAGACAATGCTATGGCTAAAAAATAAAAAGACAAAAGACAAAAAATAGTACAAAAGACACAATATAGAAAACTAAAGACTAAGCAACACGAACCCCATCAAAAACTGTGGGGTGATCTCCAGTGCTCCAGAAGAGTAAGCAGATCATGCTTCACATGTGGCATCCGTCATGTTGCTCATGCTGTTACATACCCGGTAAATAGTCATTTGTGAATAACAGTAATTTATATTATAACTTTGCCTAATCACTTAGAATTATATTTGAGTTGTTCAGATTTCTTGATGATAACTTTTGTTACTCTTTTTAAGGTTCAACAGAAGCTACAGGATCAAGTGTTAGTAAATCGAAAAGATCTGTGAATTATGCCTCTAAAGAATGTGGTGCCAAAGTATTAGCCAGTAATCCTGAAGCTGAGAATATTAAAGCTGTACTAACCAATAACAAGGATGAATATATGATAAATCCATGTAAAGTGGCAAAAAAATGGTAAGTTAAACTTAATCATTCATAGCTAGCTAAAAAGAGTAGTTGAAGATATCAAGGGGTAGTTCTAAACTTGTAATACAGCAGAACCCCAAAAAAATTCCGGGAATCTAAGTAAAATTAAAGTGCGATTGGGGCATCTGTGTACTTTGGACACATTCTTGTTTATTCATTCTGCAGATTGATAAATCAAGTTGTAGCTTGTTTGCTAATAGTTGCAATCAATTATACACAGCAACCAAAGCCCTTACCAGATATTGATCGTGTTTAAATTTAGTACCTTACGAATCTATTAGAGAGATTTCCTACTCTTGTAAGTATGCCCTGCCGTAAGCAATGAGGGCATTAAGTGTTACCCTTGAACATCCGTCTGTTAGTCCTTTTGTCCTTCCCATTTCATTTCCACATTGTAAATTTACTTTGCCTCATGCAAACTTTTTGATACTCATATACAGTGTTAAGAACCACAACTCACAGAAAGAGTTGGGTCATTTACTGTTCTCCCTTTGTTAAAATTATCTCCCTTTTTAACTTAAAAATTGCAAAATATGCGCAGTGGCAATCAAGTCTTCAGACACACTCTTCCTTTATTTTTTGATAGATTTTGATAACTATTTGTTTCCAGGTTTGTTATAGAACTATGTGAGCCAATCCATGTCAACAATTTTGAGGTTGCCAGTTTTGAATTGTTTTCCTCACAACCAAAGACATTTCGTGTATCCTTAAGTGATAGGTGAGTAGAATAAATCTTTCAGATTTTATTTTATTTATGAGGCACACCTAAAGAAGAAAAGTCATTTAACTACAAAGTTTTGCGTTTGTGGTATAAGTATAAAAATAACAGTCAAGATTTTAGAAAAAAATATTTGTTTTGTATTCAAAATTGATTTACATGGTTACATAAATTAAATGTTTATTCCTACCAACAAAACAAAGTCTTAACTCTGAAATCCTTAACCAATGTTAAACTATGTATGAAAATTAAAATATTTGTCTTGTTTTGATCCAGATATCCTAGCAAAGAATGGACAAATATTGGCGATTTTACTGCTTCAGAAGAGAGAAAATCTCATCCATTTCCTGTTAAAGATGGTTATGTGGTTCAGTTTGTTAAAGTAGAGATGTTAGACCATTATGGCACTGAACATTTTTGTCCTTTGACTTGGTTCAGGTAAGTGTTTTAAGTGATTTAACTCTACATTATGGATATCTTAAAATAAAAAGTGCTACAAAGTTCTAGAAAATGATAATCAGAGAAAAAATCTTATGACACATTATACATCAGAAGGCAGACAAGTCATTGGGTAATTTAGTAAGACAGTTTTTTTTCAATTACATATGAATTGTTGAACAATTGTATTTTTTTTGAATGAATTACCAACATTTATATTTATTTTTGTATTTAGTTTGTTGGAAAATTAATGAAATAAAACATTAACATCAGTTTACTGTGGTAAACTTTTTTGGGCATAATATATGATTTTTTGGATTTTTTTATTTTTTTTAATGAAAATGGTAGCTACTTTCTTTTGAAATATATTAATAAAACTGGAATTTTTTAACCTTTGTAGAATGTTTGGAATGCCGGTGGAGTATGATGAGTATGGACATCGACCTCATGAAGATAATGATGATAATGAAAATGATATGGATGAAGGTTTGTTTTACAGTAGAGACCTGACAACCTTAAATACTGTAAATTCAGAAATTAATGCATGGTTTCTATTATTGCGAAAAAAAATGCGACAGAGTTGTAAACGCGATAATTATTTAAACTCGCATTTTGGAATATTAAACAAAATTTTTCTCAAAATTGTAAAATTTAAAACGCATTTAAAGTCTAAAATGACAAAATCACAATGATAAATGCATGCAATAATATCTGAATTTACAATATATTTATATATATATCTTGCCATTGAAAAGTTCTTAATTGGCAGTAAAGAAAGTTTCTTAACCGTATTGAATTTACTGCAATGGAAATTTCTTAAAATTGACCGAAAAACTAAACATTCTTCTTTTTTCAGTATTATTGAGAAATGAGCAGACAGAAGATGCAGAATCAACCAAGAACTTGTTTGCTAGTGCAACAGGTAAGAAAGTGTTTAGCATTTATAGAAATAATACAGGAAAAAATCATTATATCAAGACCTTATTTTGAAATTTTTATGCACCACTTATATATATATATAGTGGCATTATGTTTTTGATTCTGTGTGTCTGTCTGTTTGTCTGTCTGTTTGTCTGTTTGTTTGTCTGTCCATCAGTTTGTCTGTCCGGCTTTAGCCTAAAGTTTTTTGTCAAGGTAGTTTTAGATGACGTTGGAGTCTAATCAATTTGAAACTTAGTACACATGATCCCTATGATATGAAATTTCTAATTCTAATGCCAAATTAGAGTTTTGACCCCAATTTCACAATCCACTGAACATAGAAAATTAAAGTGTGAGTGTGGCATTCGTGTAGACACCTATTCTGTTATCGACATGATAAAACAGATAACTTCTAGTATACAATTGCAAAGAAAGAATTGATTATTTTGTGATCTAGAAAAGACTTAGGCATGCCGTTACCTATGGCAGTGTCAAAAATTTGTTTAAGTTTGTGTGATTAGGTCTTTTCAAGGGGAACCATTAATTATGAATCATTGGTATATTGTTTTCAGTAGTTTTATCATTGCACATCTCATTTCCATAGAGATTACTTGAAATCTGTGCCCTCATTCAAAGCCTACTGACTGAATACATTTGTATGTTGCATAGTTCACTTGTGAAAGTTTATGATTTTTATGCCCCACCTACGATAGTAGAGGGGCATTATGTTGTCTGGTCTGTGGGTTCGTTCATTCCTCCGTTTGTTCGTTTGTCGATCTGTTCGTCTGTCCCTTTGTCCCGCTCCAGGTTAAAGTTTTTTGGTCAAGGTAGTTTTTGATGAAGTTGAAGTCCTATCAGCTTGAAACTTAGTACACATGTTCCCTATGATATGATCTTTCTAATTTTAATGCAAAATTAAAGTTTATACCTCAATTTCACGGTCCACTGTACATAGAAAATGACAGTGGGAGTGGGGCATCCATGTACTTGGGACACATGCTTGTTTAGGAATAAATTTAATCACAGACATGGTCAATGATTTTTGGTATGCAGTTGTATAAGTATTGGCAAATCTCTTTGTTGTGGAATCTAATTGCCCTGACCTTCAGTCATAATTCATTTGACTTTGGAATTGTTGTATAGTTTACATGTTATTAGCAGTTACATATCTTATCCCCACAATGATTTTATTAGGATTGACCATTAAGTTTAATTGCAGCCAATAATAATATTTTGATGTTTTTTTAATGTGAAAGAAATTTATATTATGTTGGAAAGCTATCATAAGATAATCAAATTTAACTACCCATACCTAAAAAAAAATTATGCAAATGTTTTCTTGACTATTTGCATTTATTATGTATTTCAGAAAGTGTTATGAAGCTTGTTAAGAAAGTTTTAAATGTTGCAGACAAAGAACAGGATTCTAAAACAAGTAAGTACATGTATCTCTTTACTGACAAGTTATACACCTCTGTGAGATCTGACTATGCAGCCATTTGAAAGAGAGATGCTTAGGGCCTTAATCCCATTCATTTAGGATATATCACATAGGTAGAAGGTAAAATACAGGCATCTGAAATATGGTCTATGGGCTGTTCCATAAAAAAAATACATTGGCCATAGGCAAGTTGATTGAGATCTCCCCTATTGGATGTTGGAAAATTTTTGTTGCTCATGTTAATTAAAAAATGGATGAAAAATTCAAAATTTTCTCCAAAGACAGTGACGCCATACAAGTAAATGCAAACAATATTCTACATGTAATAACATATTAATTATTTGTTTTTGTTTTTTTTAGACCAAACTGGAAGTGTGACTGATGATAGTCTCAATGTACCAGGTTCTAACACTACACAGAATAATATGACCGCAGATGGATATATGTTACCTTGTGTACCAGAGTAGGTTTTACACTAGAATATAGAAAAAAAGAAGTTGTGGTATGATTGCCAATTAGACAACTATCCACAAGAGACCAAAATGACACAGACATTTTAAAACTATAGATCACTATATGGTTTTCAACAATGAGCAAAGCAAAGACAATGTAAAATAATTCAAACAAGAAAACTATCGACCTTATTTTTATTAAAAAATTAAAGAAAAACAAATATGTAACACATAAACAAACAACAACCACTGAATTACAGGCTCCTGACTTGGGACAGGCACATATATAATGTGGCAGTGTTAAACATGTTAAAAGTTAATTTTCGGTTCCAATTATTATTTTCATTTGTATTGTCATTAAAGCTGAAAAGATAATTGATATCTATTGTAGTAAAAATGTCTTATAATTGAAGAACTGAGATGAAATTATCTAGCACAAATTAGACCTGTTTATTATTTATTTTAACCAGTGACATACTGTAAACATTAACATGTTTTAAACTTTTGTAGTAAGACAGAAATGGAAACAGAAAAGAAGAAATATGATGAGGCCTTACAACCAAGTCCGCCATATCCACAGACTGGTTTTGTTACTTCTCCATCAGGTAAATAAATGTAAAAAAAACATAATCTTTGACTAAGGGCTATTCCATTAAAATGTATGTGGGAGGGTAGGAAGCGAAGGTTAATTATTGAATGTGGGTCATGGGTCTTTTTTCAGTATGCCTCTGTTATCATTATGCAAAGTTATCTAAAAAATTGTTCCTTCATTGTAGAGATATTTTGAAAGTCCTTTCCTACCCTCCCACACACATTCTAATGGAATAGCCCTAATGTTATGAGGACAAGACTTCTGTCAACATCCGGAGGATTGTTAGAAAAAAATGTAATTTCATAGATATTTAATATTATGGTGATGAAGATAAATCTAGAAAAACGCTTCAGACGCATGAAATTATTAAAAAAAAAAATATTCATAAAATATATAAAGAGCCATTGCTCTCAAACTTTATTACATAATGATAAAATATTGAATATTTACATTTAAAAATGACTTCTCTGTAATTGGCCATTGATTATTTTATAGAACCAGAAGATGTGAAGAAAAAAGATGATGAATCTTTTGTTACAAAGCTCGAGGACCATGAACAGGTCCCCAGTGTGAGTGACAATCTGGTTACCTTGCTACAAAATGATGAGGAGGAAGAAACTGTGTCATGTGATTATATAACTGATAAATTATCAGCTGCTTCTTATTACAGAAAACCTATCTGTAAATACTATGATATTATGAAGTATTCTCAAAAATTGCCCGTTTGTTCACTGAATGAATCCCTTGCTAAAGAACAGGAAGAAGTAGAAAATAGAAAAACTTTACTGAACAAAAATGATTTTATAATAAAAGAAATGACACCTGAAACACAAGATGTCAGTCAGACAGAAATTAAGCCATCAGCCTCTGAACAAAGTCCTGAATCAAATCAACAAAATGGGGAGCTGCCACCAAAGGAAACATCAAATGTTACGTCAACAGATGTGAAACTGTCGACGGAGAAATTAACAGAATCAACTACTAGTATAGAGTCAATGGATCAAACAATACAGTCTTCGGCTTCAATTGATCCAACAACATCTTTAACCAATGTAGAGCCAACAAAAATAGTTACAGAAAAATCTTCAGAAGAAACCGAGGTGTTGAAATCTTTAGAAGTATCAAGCCCTGATGTGAGTCAGACAATTCAGTCAAGTTCTTCAACAGAATCAATTGAAGTGAAAGTTTCAGATACAACTCCATCTTTATCTGAGGAGGAACCAAAGAAAACTGTAGATTTTGTTCTGGTAGACACTGCCTCGTCTCATTCAAGTAGTATACCAATTGAACAGGTAGGGTCTACTTCAAATTAAGTATTGATAGTCTGTATTGGAATTTCATATTTTTGGGAGTTTTGCCTTTCTTGACTTACCAGTCAAAGTTAAACACATGTTTTTAAGCGATTAAAACATTTAAATATAGGAATGGTTTTAAAAAAATGATAAAGAATTATTTGAGATTACTTACATACCAAGTTAGCATTTTTTTAATCAACATTTTTTTTTCAATTTTTCCTACAAGTTTGATAATTTTACGAGTTAAAAGCATAGATTTTGATTAAGAAAAAGTTGGAATATATTCCCAAGAACTTGATGTTTTTACTAGCTTGAAAATTATTGGATTAACAGTATATAACATTTACTTCTGTGAGTACATCGCTACAGGTGAAAGTTGATTAAACTGTTGAAACATCAGATATTGTAACATTTGCAAAAATGCTAAAAAAGTAGTTTGAAATTTGTATACTTTAAATTCAGATATTATTACCTGCATTTATTATTAATTTTTACAATTTGAAAATCCTGTTTAATTCAAACAAATCATTAAAAATGAGAGTTTCAATTATTGTGATTGCAACTATGTCACATTTTTCGCAATAATAAAAACATCGCAATAATTTCTGAATTGACAGTAACTGAAAGGTCAATGTAGTGATGATCAAAATTATTAAGACATGACTGTTTGCTTCTTTCTTTTAGACTTCTGAAACAAAGGTACTACAACCAGAGGTACCCTCTGCAGAAGAATCTTCAAAAATTGATCCCTCTATCTCAGTAGAAATCCAACAGACCTCAATCGTCAAGGCCAATGCCAGTGAAACTGAAGGACCAAGTACAGATACTATTGAACCTGTTGTTGTAGGGGATAATGTTCCAGCTTACCAAAATGCCAAAGATTTAAGACTTATCCATGTTCCTGTCCTGCCCTATCAGAAACGAGAAACTGCTATTATGAGATTGAATAATAGAATCAAGGCTTTGGAGATGAATGTTTCTCTCAGTAGCAGGTAAGTACAATGATGAGTTACACTGTAATGTCAGAGATAAATCATTTACTGTGGATTCATTAATTTTCATGGTTACCAATTTTCGTGGATTGAGGAAAACTTGCATTGTCATGGATATTTGATTTCCAGGTTTTCCAAAAGTCTACATTTAAATATACAGCAAATTTGCAATTCGTTAAACATTTAAATTTGTGGTTTCCCTGTACCGACGAAGTCCACGAAAATTGGTATCCAACGAATTATTATGAATCCACGGTATTTACTTTATTATCATTTTGATGGAATCTTATAGGTGTCAGACAATTATATAGGAGTTTAAGGATTCTTTTGAACCCATTTTTCAATCTGTAAAAAAAGTAGGTATGATAAACATTATACTAAGGCCACACCAATTTAATTTCTTGTTCTACGGATTTTTGGACTCCATAAATTGGGGCGAGCGAGCGATTTGAAAATTTTAATAAAAAAATATTTAATTTGCAAATTTTTGAGGCGAAGCTTAAAAAGTAAAGGCGAGCGATTATAATTTTTTTTTGTAAACATAAAATAGTAGGTTTTGACTATATTAAAACTTGATTTATCACTTGTACCTTGACATTTCTTTAATTTATGAAGCATTTTTTCCCTGTTCAACAAGAAATAATTGAATAATTAAATCTGGTCTATGTATGTGTGACTGACAATGAGACAATGCTCCATCCAAGTCATAATCAGGTTCAGAACAACCCCTTAATGTTATGAATATCCCTATTATGAGGGGTCAAAATATTAAAGTTATAATATATTCTTTTTGTAAAAACACTTAATTTGACTTAAAGTACAAAAGGGCTTATATTTTCCCAAAGAACTATAATATTTGGTATTAAATGGTCAAAACATGTCCAAGAATTATGTAATATTCCTGGACTTTAACCATGTTAACACATTTACTTTAACAGTTTAATATTATTCAAAATAAGTGGACCCATCCCTCTTTTAGAAAAGTTGTTTAAAATATAATGTATTTCTCCTCTTTTTGAGTAAAAAATTCTAAGTTGTCAAAGGTTTTGTATAGTAGCACTGTACGGATCCTAAGTATTTCTATTTTCTTTTCTATAACAGACTGCACAGTAAACATGGTAAAATGACCCCTTCAAGGCCCTTGTCTGAGGGAGGGTTGGTCCCAACCTGATAATAACAAACATAGGTCAAATTACGGCCTTTTACACAGTGCTTTGATCAAGACCAACCAGCAAGCTATAAGGGACCACAACTTAGTATTGTACACAATTCGAACAGGAAAATCAACGATCTAAATTATATTTCCAAACGGGAAAATACCAATGAACGACATCAACAAACGATAACTGCTGAACGACAGCAGGACAGGTGCACAAACCTGCAGTGGGTATGACCGTCACCATACATTATAATTGCAGTTGAAGGCAAATCCTTCAGAAGTTATTTGTACATTATTTTAACAACGAACATTTTTTTTATAGGGAATATAAGTTAGGGGGAAAGAAACCAACGTTTTGTTCTGTATTGGTATTTCTATTTATAATGGAGCACTCCCGCGTGGAATAAATTGGTTTCATGCTGAAACAAATATTCTCGCAGATATTTACAGTGTTTTTGGGTGCTGATAGGTTTAAAATCGTTATATAAAGGCTAGACTGTGATTTTAAAAAACAAATGTTGAGATCTAAATATAATATTTACAAAAAAAACGGTGCGGGAAATGGACATGATTTCATTTCCGGATGCGGGAAGCGGGAATATAATAAAAATAAAAAAAATCCGTTTTGAAAAAAATAGGTGCGGGCGGGTCCGTCGAACAAGGAATCAAATTGGTGTGGCCTAATTGGTATTTGGCACCTAAAAAATTGTTCTTGAATCTTCAAGAAATAAAGTTCCAGTAACCAACGAAAAAAGGAAAACAGAAAAAATGTATCTTCACAGACAAAAACATTTAATTATGTACACTGAAGAGGATTGACTTTAATATACCTTTTAAATAAATAATTGTTACTTAAAGTGAAATATATTTATCTATCGATAATTTAATTTTGAATGTAACGCGTCTTCTGATTGGCTGACATTGTTTTGTTAATCAGCTCATTGACATAATTTAAGGTTTTTTTCATGGTTTACAACTGAATTTAGAATTAAATTCTCTCTGAAATTTAGAATTAAATTCTAAGAAATGACTGTAATATTTTTTCTGTCTATTCCAAATAACATAAAAAATGTGGTGCACACTAAACAACCCGCTACTGTAAAAAATTTCTGTCTATTCGAAATAACTATTTTGCATGCAGATTGAATTTGACCTACTGAATAAGCCTATTTACGGGATTTGTAATCACATAAGCAACACGACGGGTGCCGCATGTGGAGCAGGATCTGCTTACCCTTCCGGAGCACCTGAGATCACCCCTAGTTTTTGGTGGGGTTCGTGTTGTTTATTCTTTAGTTTTCTATGTTGTGTCATGTGTACTATTGTTTTTCTGTTTGTCTTTTTAATTTTTAGCCATGGCGTTGTCAGTTTGTTTTAGATTTACGAGTTTGACTGTCCCTTTGGTGTCTTTCGTCCCTCTTTTGTTCAGTGTGCACCACATCTTTGATGTTATTTCAAATAGACCAAAAAATATTAAGTCATTCCTTGATGAAATTACATTTAATTTAAAATTTATAGGTAAAAAGTACTGAGTAATTCTCTAAAAAAAGGTTTTTCCACATCATTCAATTTTTTAGCATTTTGTCACACATATCATGTATATTGGATATTGACAATCAAATTATTTCTTATGTAGATTTATTGTATGTTGATAAACAAATTATTTCTGATGCAGATTTTTGGAAGAAATGAGTCAGAAGTTTAAAAAGCAGACAGAAGACATGATCAAACAACATGTGTTTAACAAAACAGTGGGAGAAATAACAAATGTTACAAAAGCCATTGAAATACAGGTAAACAAACATGTGTTTAACAAAACAGTGGGAGGGATAAAAAATGTTACAAAAGCCATTGAAATACAGGTAAACAAACGTCTGTTTGTCCCACTTCAGGTAAAAGTTTTTGGTCAAGGAAGTTTTTGATGAAGTTAAATATCAATCAACGTGAAACTTAGTACACGTGTTCCCTATGATATGATCTTTCTAATTTTAATGCTAAATTACAGTTTTTACCCGAATTTGACGGTCCACTGAACATAGAAAATGATAGTGCAAGTGGGGCATCCGTGTATTTGGGACACATACTTGTTTTTTATAAACAACTAATTAGCATAATTGTACTTCTCTTTGATCAAGAGTTTGTGTATTAATTATAATATTACACCCTTTGTACACTTTGTGGAAAATGTATCCTTTCAATAAAGAGTCAAGTAACCATCAGACAAAAATTGATGACAACACAAGGTATTTTTTATCAAAACATCTATCATGTTTCTGATTTGTTTGTAGGCTTACTGTGGATTCATTTATTTTCGTGGGTTTCTTTAAATAACTTGTTTTAAAGACTGCCTAAAACCTTAAAGAAAAGTGGAATTCGTTCAAAATTTTAAATTCATGGTTCTCTAGGCCTGAACCAAAAAATCCATTTAAATTGGTATCCAATGAATCATTATGAATGAGTATATATATATTGGTAAATTTTTCACTTTGCCTTACCTGCATAAGGGGAAAATATGAATTAAATTGTAGCTAACCATAGAAAAATCTCTAATAAGCCCTTGTTTTCTATGAACTATTTGTCAAGAAAACCTTCAACATGAAATTTTGGATAATTTTTTTCAGAAGTGTAACAAATGTCGGACTAAAATTGTGATCTATAGCCCACAGGTAAAACATTGGGTACATATGAGAAGAGAATGAGGGAATATAGATTTTTTTATCTGGAAAATCCTTGTAGAATAACTAGTCTTTCCTATTCCTGTTTTATTTATTCCTGTCATTGTTTTATAAATTGATAAACTTTGTTTTACATAGAATTTTTTAAATTATTTTCTACATTTCCAAGATTAGCTGTAAATTATATGGTGTCTTCCTCGAATGCCAACATTTTATATTTTACCTTTTCCTTGAACGCAAACAAAAATATTTCAATAGATGTTTATATATAAATAACAATAGGTGTTTTTATAAGTATTTGACTGCTTAAAATAATTAATGAACTTTATAGAAATGCAACATTTTATCACTTTCTCATAAGGAAAAATAGTAGATTTTAGGGGTAAAATTATTATGAATTTTAAGGAAATAAAGAAAATTAAAACCTTTTATTACTTTTTATCAAAAAAAATATTTTCTGCAATGTAAACATTGATTATAATTTTATCCATTGGAGATAAATCCTGAAAATGTAATTAAAATTCTCAACCAAATATAATCTCAAAATTTCATAGTTACGTTAACAAATTTATATTAAGAATATATATTTCAATAAATTAAATTTCCAGTTAACAGTAGATTTTGGATGCTATTACATAAAAAAAACATGCAAATTGTTGTCATTCACTTAAGAAATAAATTTGCATATTTTGGTGTAAAAAAACTTTTTTGATTTGTATATACATTACATGTACATGATGAATATAGAGAAGCTTGGGAAGATGCAATGGGTGTTGAAAACTTGTGACAAACTATTTTCTACTGAAAAATAAACTGAAATATTGAAATATTCTTGTTGCTGTTTTTTTATGCTATTACTGAAGAGTTACACGTTGAACTGTTTAAAAAGATAAGAACATTACTTTTATTATATTTTTTTTATTACAGAGTCTTATTCAGAAGCAGAAAATTGATGTTTTAGAAACAACAGTACAGAATTTAACAGAGCTTGTCATTCGTTTTACAGAAAATATAGAGAACCTTAATCAACAGGTTAGATTTTTCCTGAAAAATTTCTAGTAAATTTTATATATTACACTCAACACAATGTTTTTCTTTCATAACTATATTGCAATCAATTGCTGTTAAAATAACAGAAATGAACAGATAACAGATAACAATACTTTATGGATTACAAAAGTTTGAATAAGTGTTATGGAAATTATTTTACACTACAATATACTTTCAATTCTTATAACATACAACAACAAAAATGCTTAAGTATAAAAATAACTTCCATATTTGATACATAAGTTTTCTGGGCTGCTTTCAATATTTTAGCGGCTGCATAATGCCTCATAGATTTCAAATATTGAACGTGTAGCTATAGCCTAGTTGCTACTTTAAAAATATTGAAAGCAGCTACAGTATTGAACTCAACCCTGATTTCACCTTTAAAATATTGTATTCTAGCCAAATATGAACCAGTATTACTTGATTTTTTTTAAATGCTTGCCTAATGACCAGCATCATCTTTAACAACTTGTAAACTTCCCTTACAAAAATTTTGCTGTTTAAAAATGAATTCAGAAATTATTACAGGTTATTATTGCAACTCAGTGAAAAACCATGTGCTCTGATATCTGATACATATATATAAGTAGTAAGATTTATCTGAAATCACAATGATTAATCTCACATTTTTATCCCTACTGAAAATAATTTGCTTTGAAATGTGCATGCTATATTTTCTAAATACAGTAACAGAGATATATGTTTTTCGTTAATTTTTTTACATAAATAAGGCCAATAGTTTTCTCTTTTGAATTGTTTTACATTGTCTTATCAGGGCCTTTAAAAGCTGACTATGTGGTATGGGCTTTGCTCATTGTTGAAGGCCGTACAGTGACCTATAGTTGTTAATGTTTGTGTCATTTTGGTCTTTTGTGGATAGTTGTCTCATTGGCAATCATACCACATCTTCTTTTTTATATTAGAAGTTAAATCAAATATTCCATCTATATTGTTATAAAAATATCTAGACATTCACCTGTAAACAATCTGATATAATTGAATTATTTTTTCTGTAGGTACAGGACAGAGAATTTAGATACATTGTGACGGTGATCGTATTGTGTGTCATCGTTTTGATTCTGATGAAGAAGAAATCCACTAAAGTTCCACGGGAAATCCAAGAGATGGGAACCACGTCTAATCTTAAACATATCCGTAGAAGAAACTCTTTCTCTGGATGTGACCATGATAAAGTGGATTCTATAGGACCTGCCATACAAAAATACAACAGTGAATCTACATTATGTAAGAGGACCATAAAAAGTGAAGATATAGTTTTTTGTTTGTTGATTGTATTTTGATTTTTTTATTAGAGTTCAATGTTTCATCTCATTAATTCAACAAAGAAACTGATTGTGCAAAGATCTTAAGTTTTTGCGCAAGGCCTTCAAAAATTGCTCCTTGGGGGCATGTTAATAAGTAGTGTTCTGAAGATAACAGACAAATGGGATTTTCATTGTCCATGAAATTTTACTTAAATTATTAGTAAAGACATCTGTAAAGGGCAGATAATTTAAAATTCTATAAGAGCAAAGAAATCATAAGAATTCAATAAAAGAAGATAGGATGACTTTTTACTTCTACAAGAAAAAAAATCTGAATGTCTAAGGGACATAGCTTAGCAATTTTTTTTTTACCTCTACAAGTAAATAAAATTAACTTGTATAAGTATCCTATAAATTTACTTATATAAGTATATTAATATTACTTCTTCAAGTAATTAAAAATAACTTGTACAAGTTGTACCACTGACTGTAAATAAACATTATGAATTGGAGACAGTAGGAGGTAGAATTCATGTTAATTATGTTATAGAATTATTTTGATATCCCTTTATCATGCTTTTATACACCTGTTTACTGGTTGTATGATGATATACCTTTGTCCGTCTGCCCGTTGGACATTAACTCAAAACTGCTTTTACCAATTTGCATGTTTTTTTTGTAAATTGTTTATATCTATTGATGTGAGCTCCCTTCAATTTTCTTGTCAGTATTTTTGATGTAACATTATGTTATTTTCCAGTGAATTCTGGGAATTATTCATCAGATATAGATCCCGGTGGGACCTCAGTGCACCATCTGCATGTAAGTAAAATTGAATATAAGATACATACAATAAAGTCCAGTACATATTTTTTTAAGTCCTATATTTCATTGGTAAACATCAAATGAACAGACTTATAGTAGGAAATATAGAATATTTTTGCAGGATAATACATCTAGAAAATTATGTCACAGCAATATAAATTTAGCAGAGATTTTCCTGTGTTATACTCATCTACAGATAACTGGGATATCATGATTAATATGAAGTATATTAGTCATAGTTGATAGAGCTATTATCTTAATTAATAATTAAGACCCCCCCCCCCCAAAAAAAAAAAAACAAAAAAAAAAACCAAAGCATATCCAAGAAATAATATTTTGTCATAAAACCACTAATTTGGGCCTGTTGAGAAAGAAGAACACAATTCAAACAAAATAGTTGCTATGTACATATTCATAGCTATCACTTTCTCAATAAGTAAAATATTTGGGTAGTTTTGGTCCCAAATGAAAGCTTAAGGACAAAGAATCCATGTAGAACCTTTGTTAAAAGTTTCTTTAAAATTAAAAAAAGAAATATAGGTAGTTATAGTAGGAGTGCACATTTGCTCAGATTAAAAGACCCTATTTTGTACTACCAAACTACTAGAACCCATACACACTAATATGCAACTTAAAGTATGTTGATTTTTCAGCACATGTCAGGATAAGGTATAGTTTTGTCATGAAACGAATGTCACAATATTTAAACTTAGTAGCCAATAATGCTGGAAATTACAGAGTTTAATATAGAAGCAATGGTGCTATGAATTAGTGGTTTTATTCTATTTACCAGGTTATTCAGGACCTGCCAATACTCTTAAACATTAGCGTCTCGAAAAAATGAATTAGAAATATTTTTTAAATATTTTTAATTCATAATCAATTATCCACACATATTTTTTGATTGAACAAGCTCCCAAATGTTCTGCAAAGCTCTTTTTTACTTAAAGATTCTTTCTAATATGGGATTGAAAATAAAATTATAACTTATTAGAATTAAAACAGAATATTTATTTCTTACATATAAACTTCAACATTATAAATTTCACTGACATTTCAAGACTATATACTCTAGGATATAATAACATCCCGTCAGTGTGAAAGTTGGGATGGTATGTATGTTTATCCTGGCATTTTTCAGCTTTTGCCATCACTTGATGTTCATTGTCTGTTGTTGTCGTCCATTAACTTTTACAAAGATCATACAACAAGGTTAAATATAAAAGAACATAGGGACAGAATGTAATTTTTGTCTGTTATCTTGAAAATCTCTGTAGATAGAAACGTTGACATTAGAATTGTGGGAGGACTTCCTAGAAGATTTATTGCCCTTTACAGACAGTTACATCATTTTTTGTATTTTTTTCCAGTTATCTAAAAAAATATATAATAGAAAGTTTACATTGCAAAAAAGTTCAACAAGACCATAAAGACAAGGTCTACAAATAGTTAAGGAGGCTCGCGGGTATATGATTTTAAGAAAAAAATCAAACATTCATTTTTCTTTACAAATTTTATTATTTACCTTTAGTAGTTGTTACTTTATCTTATGGTACAAGAATTTTTCAAAAAAATCAATACATGTTGGCCCCAGGTGACTTTTAACATTTAGATATCATTGAAAAGGCACCAAATTATCTCCCTTTGGTGCAAAAATGCAATTTTTTTGCTCTAAAAATGAAATGTCTTTTTCAACTCATCCGTGACCTATATTTTTTATTGTTGTTTTCGAATAGGCTGTTCATAAACTGAATTATTGTGAAATTTAACCAATTTCTGTAATTTAGTTCTTTTTTTGTTTCGATATTACCAATATTTCTCCTATTAGTTCAACAGAAAAAAAGGACATTTACAAAAATGTATGCTTTTTCCGAAAGCAGATTGTGAGCGTAAATGCACGGTGACCCCATTTTTTTATTTCATTTTTCCATTAGGTATAAGATAAAGTTAATTTATAGAAAAATATAGAGAAATCCTATATTAAATAAAAAATTTGATTTAGACCCGCGAGCCCCCTTAAGTAAACATGACCTAAATCATCAGTCAACACCTTATCGAAGATGACAATTGTTTGCATTGTTGCCATTTATCTTAAAATCTGTGATAGATAGATCATGTAGATAGAAACTTTAAAAAGCAGAAATGATCAGCATTACAAGATCTACAAATAAGCCATCACTGCTGAAATTTTCAGTCAATTGGTAATTAAAGTTATTGTCCTTTAATGATCATGATGATTATTTTCACTTTATTTTTTGCAATTTTGCTTATTATTTATAGATGAATTGGAACTTTTATAGAAAAATCATTAGCAGGAAAATTTCTAAAAATATGTCAACATGACTGAAATAGTAATTTTAAAATTCTTAATAGAGTTATCCTTCTTTAATGGTGATTTATATGTAATAGTGGTCATTGTTGAAGTTAAGGTGAGTGACACAGACTCTTTAGAGCCTCTAGTTACACATGCAGAAGCAAAATCCCTGGTAGTTTTACCTTTCAATCATTTTTTACACAAACATCTTATTTTCGTAGTAACCATGATAGTACCATACAATCCATTGTCATTCAGTTCCATAATCTGATCATTATTGTTTGTATTTTTCTGTGAAAAAATAGGACATTACAATTTGTTTCCTGTGAAATGAATAATAAGATTACTTCTGAGCTACTGTTTGTTGTGGTACAGAATGAGCAACCCTTCAATAATTATTATTCATATGAATTCCTTATTTAAAGTTACATGTACTATGACATTTAAAATTTTACTGACATGTCAAGACTAACACCTAGGATAAGATTGTACCCATCAGTAGTAAACTAGAAGGGGTACAGGTATTTATCCAAGAGGTTATAGGTTTCATAATTCAGTATACTATATGATAAAAAAAAATACATTTATAACGAACTTTACTAAAGAAATTATTTTTCTCAATGAAATATTTCAATCCAGGGCTCTTTGAAAATTGGATAACAACATTGCACTACACAAACTTGCATTCAATTCCTTTTATTTTTATAGTATTCAACATATTAAAATCTAATGTCTGTCATATGTGTCAATTCACATGCACTATACAGTAAAAAACTTACGTGTTTGTTGCATTTCCATCAAACACTTTGGTTTATGTAAACATCATTCATGTGTTAGGGGCATCACCACTTCTTTCACATGTTTGAATTAAAACAACATGAAATTTCAAAAATATTTTCATATAAAAATTAGATGATGTGGTATGATTGCCAATGAGACAACTCTTCAAGAGTAACGGCCAAATGAGGCAGAAGTAAGCAACTATATATTTTCAATATTTTAATTCCTTGAATATTTAAACAATAAATTGTTATTTCATTGTATATCTGCATTATTATTGAGTTAAAAGGTTTTTTTTAATTTAGGCAAAGAAAAGAAAGAGAAAGAAACAAAAGATAAATGGTTCATCAACATCTTTGACAGGTGAAATGAAAGTCTCTCATAACAAAACTGGTATCAATAGTGCTGGTCTTCTCTTTGGTACCAGTTCAAGAGAATCTTCCCCAGAAGAAGGTGAACAAACAAAAACGAAATCCCTGAATCGATCTTCAAGTAGTGCTGGACTATGGAGCTATTTTGCCAGTGACAAGCAAGAACAGCTAAAACCAAAAGGACCTGACCAAAAAGTGTCTTTAAGTTCTCATACAGGCCATGATAAAAAAGATTTGTACAACGGTCACGCCAAAACAAACGGTTGTATCCCAAAGAAGACAATCAAGACAGGAACTATATGTAATCCTACCAAAACATCCAATGTTTGTGCACGTGGACTCAGATCGGGGTCGTTTAATGGTTCAGACACGCATTATGACGATTTTATATCACTCTCTGAGGAAAGTGTTAACAGAGGTGACATATTCATTGTTTCTCCCTTTAAAAAGAAGTTTACCTTTCCCAAAGGATCAGCACCAAACTCCCATAAAGATTCAATGTTAAAGACAGGGAAACAAGGAAGAAGTTCTCACACTCGTACAGGTAGTACTGACCTGACATACAGATCAGTGTCTTTCAAGGAAGTGAATGGACATAATTAGCTTTTATTTCTTTGCATTGTATACAATTAATGTTTCCTCTTATCTGTTTTAAAGATTTTAAGAGTGACCATTCTTGGGATTGCATGCCAGAATTGTTTTGCAATTAAAAGTTGAAAACAAGTCGCTTATTTAATTTAAATAATGGATAATTTTTTTAATAAAATAGCAAGAAAAATTGAACACCATTGAAATGTTTTAAAAGTTATTGAAACTTGGTAGTCCAACTGGGTTAGGATGTATTTTTTAATTTTTGTGCAATAAGATTTGTTGTATGTAGCATGTGTCAATCAAACTTGTTTAATGTGTCTGTGATAGAATTTCAAAGTGTAATTTACATAGCTATTTCTTTGATAAATAGTTCTGTATGTGCAAGTGCTATTGATGCAAGAAAATAATATGTTTTATCTCTTTTATATTGTCAGTTTCTGTTCAAACTTTGTTTATCTCTCTCAATTTTGAAAGAAAAACAACTTTAGTTATGATTTGGGAATAAAACTGAAAATTTGTACATGTGAAATAATATTTAAGTCTCAATTTTGTGCATCTTGAGAATCAATATCTCTTCAGTAATGGTTGAGGCCAATAAAATGAAAATCAAATACTGTAAATTCAGAAATTAATGCGAGGTGGCCCAAGACCACAATTAATGACCCCGCTTTTCATTGTTCACGAATATAGTTCCCCTTAATTTAGTGTATTTTTTCTTAATTTTTTTTCTTTGCCTTTTTTATTCATTTGTTAGTTTTTATGGGGTGGAAATGAAAGAAGAGAGGTAAAATAACTTTTTGTTGAAGGTATTTTAACTGATTTTAATATGGAAAGAGTGATTAGGTCAAGTGCAAAAATGTAATATTTACATTTTTCGGAACATCTCTTGACTTGTCCATAGGGGTATGGATGTGTACTGGCTAAATTTGTAAGTTACATCAGAGCAATCTTTCTGAATTTTGGATATGTTTTTGGACTAGTACTATACATTACATACACAAAACATTTGACAAAAATATCAAGTGCCATTTTTTCAATGAGACAAAAAGTTATAAAGAACTAATAGAGAAATTAATTGTGGTCTGTGGCCAGGTTTTTATTATTGCGAAAAATTCGACTGACTTGTAAACGCAATAATTTAAACTCGCATTTTGAAATATTTTATATGAATTTAACATGATTTTTCTCAAAATCGTAAAAATTAAATTCGCATTTAAGTCTAAATTGACAAAATCGCAATAATAAATGCACGCAATAATTTCTGAATTTACAGTATCAAATTTTGTCAAGCTGATTTTAACTTGCAGACCTAAAGAACGACCAAACTCAGACAAGGAATCGGAACAATGCAAATAGATATGTAGCTTAGGAATAGTACCTCTTAGGTCCTTAGTGTTTACTATGGTGCCTAAAGGAGAATCAATGAATGGTCAGCAAATTGTAAAAAATATCATAAGGACATGAAAGCTACAGTTACACAGCTAATAGATATATGTTGTCCTTAATTTCAAATGATTTCTTAAGTTTTATTACAGCAAATTTAAATTAAAAAATATCAACAGGTTCATGATCAGAAATAAAAAAGAATTAAAAAATAAAATTCTGCCTCTATAAATCCAAATTATGTACACTTTTAACTGTAACATCACACACCTGATTGAACATGTTTTAAGTGTAGAATATGTTTGTGAGGAATTGCATAGGTATATATAATGATAATACTGATTTTTTATTGTCAGCATGTGCAAAGGAATGCTATTAAAAGAAGTAAAATTTACAGGTTGAATTCTATTAAGGTGGTACCCAACACTTTCACTAAAATTAATTTGGCTCGTTTATTTTTCATAAATTTTGACTAAGTATTTACTTTGACCCTTTAACAAAAATATAAAAGTTTCAAAAATTTTGAACCAACTGTTTTGTCAGAAAAATTACACTGGTTATATAGCAGTTTGACAAATCTAATTTTGATCATTGAGAAGCTTAATATTCCCTTAACAACACAACATAATTAAAACGTTAAACTGATTTTACAGAGTTAGTAGTGTTGTTAGGTACCACATTAAATGAATCATCTAGCTTTCTAGATGTCTAATTGAGGAGTGATGCATCTGATTTTTATTTGCATTATCGGTTTATGTATTCTCCTGTTTTACTTTTATTTCTGGTGCTTAGACTTATTTTTGTAATAATATCTTAATTGTATGTGTGAGATTATAGATTGAATACAGTCAACCCACTTTATAATGACTAAGTATGTCACATCTTACATCAAGTGAAACAAAGTCTTTTATAAAAGCTTTTTATCTTTTCATTAAGAAATCTGATGTTTGACCACAAATATTGTGAACAGTCCCCCCCCTACCACAAAAACATAGTTATATTTATCTTTTATCATTATTAAAACTGGCTAGTGGGATTTTTTTTCTCATATGACAGTATGATTCTGAGTATCTGAGATAGAGAAAACATTTTCATTTGATACCTGTTTCTTTTGCCATTACTTTTTTTTTTGGTTACTTTTTTTTTAGCTATCATATTAGGAATTTTTAAATGTAACATATTGAATTGCGACTTCTTGGATTCTCTGAAATTTGCAATACCCTTTTCATTGTTTGTATATTTTTTTTCAAAGGTTAATTTTACTTTGTGTGTAAAATTATATTTAAAGACAATTTTTTTAAAGTGAAATCAAGGAAAGATTCTTTTTTCTTAATTGGTTTGAAAATTATGTTTACATGTTAATTGATCAACTCATTAAAACATAAAAGCATATCCATCCATTCACTCAATAGGGTAGGTTCATAAAATTTTCTAGCATTCAGTAGAGTCTAGGTCCCACTTTCAACTGAAAATAAATGCCTGTTTTATACTGAATCCCAATAGTTTTCAGCTTACTCTACATATTTAATTTTTCTTTTCCTAGTAGCCATATTTTCTCTACAAAATTACAGAAACATTTCAATAAGGATTATTTCCTAAATACCCATATATTATACACACCATGGAGATGTTTACAATCCATTGCTCTTTACTGAATACATGTCTACTAAGTGCATTATTAGTCACATGATGTCCCAAATACTGTGTGTCTTTGACAAATTTGTTTCGATTGTATTTAAATTAATGTCCTTTTAATGCGGGTTGACTGTATTTTTCCATATTTTTGTATTTTCGATGTGAAAAATATATTGGTAAACCGGTGAAATTTAATTAAGAATTTACTGGTTTTGTAATATTATTTTGTGTTTATTGTTTGAAAATGTTGAATGTGGACTTTTTTGTGGGAGCATTTAGCAATTTGAGGATCTATAGTATTCTGAGTTATATTATCAAATGCTTAATCATAAACATGATTGCAGTGATCACAACTGCAAGTGTGAGGGTCTGGGTGGTGCCTAATCATAAACATATTGCAGTGATCACAACTGCATGTGTGAGGGGCTGGGTGGGATAGAAAACAGAATCAGGGGCCAACTATTGCAACATAAAGGGCAAAAGATAGAAAGAATAGAGAAAAAGGTGCTAAAAAAATAAAGACAAGCGAATAATGGGGTCCTTAAATGTAAACAATAGAGAATGATGGACAAAAATTGTAAAGAATAGAGAAAAATTAGTTTTAAAAAACTAAGGAATACAGAATTGAAGAACCGCCATCCAGACCCTCATGTATTTGACAGTTATCAATGAATGTTAAAGGGTTCAATGTCGACACTAGTGTTGTTGTAAAGTTTGAGTTCTATGTTTGACTCTAAACCTACTTACAACTGTATAATTGAAGAACATGTACACGTCAAGTGCTAATCTTTTTATAAAATATGTATTTTTGGCTTGGCTTAAGTCTCGCAAGAGCTTATAGAAGCTTTACTATGTGGAACATTCAAATCAATGTTTCGCCTTAACAATTAAATCCACAAAGAATTGGTATCTCATGAACAATAATGTGTTAGTAGTAGTTCTTCTTGTGTTAATAATGTCTTCACGCTGAACTGCTAAATCTACAGGCCCACAGCTCAATTTTTGAAAAATTTAAGTTAGATTTTGTTGGCCTGTAGGTCTGATTTTTACAAGCCCAAGAGCAATTTTACCAGCCTAGGCTGCCAGGGCTGCCACTAGGCGTGAAAACTGAGTTAATGACTTTTTTTCTATTATGTTTGAACAGTACCTAGTCTGTATTCAATCAAAGGTGTTTGTGAATCTGGATAGCCTAGTATAAATGTGCAATATAAGACAATAGATTCTTGATTCTGCCAAAAGATTATAGTGTTCTTAAGATACATTCATTTCAATTTTATTTCGTCTACAATCTCTATTGCTACAAAGACTTGCTAATTGATTGTTCAAAAATGCAATTATCTGTTATGCTACAGACTTTTTAGCCTGTACAGAAATGCAACAGTAAGTTATTCTACAAAAAACTTCTCAGTTGCCTGTTCAGAAATGTACTGTGTTTAAGTTTCCTTTTGTTATTATGATCATTTATTTCTTAACATGTATTATATGTATGTATCAAGCTTGAAATATAATTTATTTTATTTATTTATGTCTGCTTTAAATAAAGCCCTGTTTGTAAATAAAGTCCTGTTTCATTTGTTTATATCAAAATAACTGTTAAAAGTCTACAAATGATTGTATAAGGTGGACTATAGGCATTAAATTAAATTTTGATAACTGATAATATATTTTAACAAACAAAATTATGCCTACTGGTAAATTTAAAGTAATAACACAATCTTGGGTCATTAATTATATATTATAAACTTTAATGTGCTATCAATATGCATTTATTTATTGAATTGTTAAAGGGGTACTAGCTACGAGATATATAAAAAATCTAAAGTAAGATTTTTTTTGTTAAATCAATAATGAAAGTGAAATAGTGAAATAATAATTCGCTTTTAGCAGCCAAAATAGTTCAATGTTATCAAATTAAGCGAAGAAACATTGATATTTGCTAATTCACTTGCAAGTGAATCAGTCGACCTCATTAAATCCGTATTCATGTGAACTTCAGTTTAACCCCTAGCTAGAGATTGACAGCCCATGCATTGTACGTGTACTGGTTATTTAAAAGAAAAAAAGAATGTCAACAATGAAAGTGAAACTACGGTAAATAATTTGATTACTTATTCGATCCATATAAAACCATTCTTATACGGTTAAAAACAATGAGAAACATATATGTTTAATCTAGAAAATAAAATCAAACAGACCTATAAAAATCTTATTGCACGTGTTGGTTTAATCTATTCATATCTTTATTATGTTTACATCGCTTATATGGTCATTTGAGGTCAAATCAATAGTTAATTAGATGGCGTCTGGACTAAAATTCACACGAAACGAACCTACATATTCTCTACCCCATACTCTGTAAACTGTTTCTTTTGGACTTTTGGTAGTTAGGATAAATGTTTTACATTGTTATAAATCAAATATGAGAATTTGAGTCAAATCTGTGACCATGAATTTGACAGCTAGTGCCCCTTTAACACTACAGTGTATATCAATATAAACAAATGGGCATACAATTAATTTTATCCACATCAGTTAATGAATATGTATGATGGTTGTATCCAAGGGTTATTGTTAAATGCGGGGAATTGACAATGATGCATACATGCAATGGGAATGAATATCCTAAATATTTCTCTGCATTACATTGTACATGAGTTTAGGCCTGTTAAAGTTAGATAAATCTTCTAATTTTGATTTTTGTTGTCTCTTGTACATTCACCCTCAATGTTTTTTATTTAAATATATATTTGTTTCTGTTGTTCTTCCTTGTCTTGGTTATTTTGGCTTTAAAAAAATCAATGCCAAACTTCATGAAAAGTTAAATGTTCTTATTATATTTTTATACGACCGCAAATTTTGAAAAAATTTTCGTCGTATATTGCTATCATACTGGCGTCGTCGTCGTCGTCGTCGTCGTCGTCGTCGTCCGAATACTTTTAGTTTTCGCACTCTAACTTTAGTAAAAGTGAATAGAAATCTATGAAATTTTAACACAAGGTTTATGACCACAAAAGGAAGGTTGGTATTGATTTTGGGAGTTTTGGTCCCAACATTTTAGGAATAAGGGGCCAAAAAGGGCCCAAATAAGCATTTTCTTGGTTTTCGCACTATAACTTTAGTTTAAGCTAATAGAAATCTATGAAATTTTGACACAAGGTTTATGACCACAAAAGAAAGGTTGGGATTGATTTTGGGAGTTTTGGTTTCAACAGTTTAGGAATTAGGGGCCAAAAAAGGGCCCAAATAAGCATTTTTCTTGGTTTTTGCACCATAACGTTAGTATAAGTAAATAGAAATCTATGAAATTTTAATACAAGGTTTATGACCATAAAAGGAAGGTTGGTATTGATTTTGGGAGATTTGGTCCCAACAGTTTAGAAATAAGGGGCCCAAAGGGTCCAAAATTAAACTTTGTTTGATTTCATCAAAATTGAATAATTGGGGTTCTTTGATATGCTGAATCTAACTGTCTATTTAAATTCTTAACTTTTGGTCCCGTTTTCAAATTGGTTTACATTTAGGTCCAAAGGGTCCAAAATTAAACTTAGTTTGATTTTGACAAAAAATGAATCGGTTGGGTTCTTTGATATGCTGAATCTAAAAATGTACTTAGATTCTTGATTATTGGCCCCGTTTTCAAGTTGGTCCAAATCGGGGTCCAAAATTAAACTTTGTTTGATTTCATCAAAAATTGAATATATGGGGTTCTTTGATATGCCAAATCTAACTGTGTATGTAGATTCTTCATTTTTGGTCCTGTTTTCAAATTGGTCTACATTAAAGTCCAAAGGGTCCAAAATGAAACTTAGTTTGATTTTAACAAAAATTGAAATCTTGGGGTTCTTTGATATGCTGAATCCAAACCTGTTCTTAGATTTTTGATTATGGGCCCAGTTTTCAAGTTGGTCCAAATCAGGATCTAAAATTATTATATTAAGTATTGTGCAATAGCAAGTCTTTTCAATTGCACAGTATTGCCCAATGGCAAGAAATATTTAATTGCACAATATTGTGAAATAGCAAATTTTTTTTTAATTAGAGTTATCTTTCTTTGTCCAGAATAGTTTGCAAGAAATATTTAATTTCACAATATTGTGCAATAGCAAGATTTTTTTTAATTGGAGTTATCTTTCTTTGTCCAGAATCAACAAGAAATATCTAATTTCACAATATTGTGCAATAGCAAGAATATTTTTTAATTGGAGTTATCTTTCTTTGTCCAGAATCAACTTAAATCTTTGTTATATACAATATACAATGTATATTCACTTTTTACTACCAACTGATAAATTAAAATAATCTTTACCATTCAGTGATAACAAGCAGTTTTTTTTACATCTTAATATATTATGATGTATTTAAATGAGTAGTTATTGTTGCAAACTCCATTAGAAATTTTAATTGAGATTAGTTTTGGAATAAGGGAAAGGGGGATGTGATTAAAAAAATTGGGTTCAATTTTTCTCATTTGAAATTTCATAAATAAAAAGAAAATTTCTTCAAACATTTTTTTGAGAAGATTAATAATCAACAGCATAGTGAATTGCTCTAAGAGAAAACTAAAATTTTAAGTTCATTAGAATACATTCATTCTGTGTCAAAAACCTATGCTGTGTCAACTATTTAATCACAATCCAAATTTAGAGCGGAATCCAGCTTGAATGTTGTGTCCATACTTGCCCCAACCGTTCAGGGTTCAACCTCTGCGGTCGTATAAAGCTGCGCCCTGCGGAGCATCTGGTTCTTTAATAAGTCGACTTATCTTTAATTTATCCAGTGATGTAAAAGTTTCTTGTTTATTTATGTTTTTTGGGTTGTTTTTTGGGGGGTGGGGTGGGGTGGGGTTCAATTGGACCAAGTCTCATAAAACAGTTTTAGCAGGAAATTACCACATTCCTGGTTAAACTGCAAGTAATCCTTTACTGACCAGTTCAAAGAGGTCTATTGGTTCTTGCTTTGTATCTTCAACTAATGCATCATTTGTTTGTTATGGGATGACAGTGGGTCTGAGGGGGGGGGGGGGTGGGGGGGGGGTGTTATAACCCTTTAGACCATTTTTCTCTATTCTATATTTATTTTGGTGATTATTCTTTATTTTATTTTTTTGTCTATTTTTCTCTAGATTTTTTTTATTTCTTTCTGCACTTTTTCTCTTTTCTGTAAACTCCAACCAGATCCTCATCACTTTTGCAAGAAAAATTCAAAAAGTTATCTCCCCTTGACTATTATTATTATGATTGGGTTTATTTCTTCGTTTAAATGAAATATTTCATAATCTGGATTCTGAAATCTCTACTGATGTTTGAGTGTGTATATGTGTTTGAATAAAATATTTTCAAAATTTATTCATGGAATTGAAAATCATAATGTAGATTCTGAAATCTCTGTTGATATATCACGTGTGAGTGTGTATGAGTGTTGGAATAAAACATTTTCAAATTTATTATGTGTCATTTCTGCAATATTGACGGTGAAATTATACAATAATGAAATTATAAATGATGAATCTCAGAAATTTCAAAATTTATTTTGAAATGAATGTAGAAAAAAAGCATTACAAGAATGATTAGGATAACTATATTTTTGAATTAGTCATTGTATGTCTATAATTATGTAATTTTTTTTTTTTGATTGTTTATTTTTATGTAATGAAGATTATTATTAATCTAACAATGTTGTAAGCAAACAGGTCTTTGATTCATGGAAACTTCTCTTTAAAAAAACACATCGTGAAAAGCTTGGTTTCCAAGATTTTATGCTAAATTTACAATTAATTTACCAATCAGAAATTACATGCACAAAAGTCTGGCATCATGAATTGTAAGAAAAACTTTTCAGACGTATTTAAAAAAAAAACATTTTAGGAGAAATTGTTTTTAGAAAGGGAAATATTGTCTTCAGCAATTAGATTAAGCTGAAGAAAAATAACCTTAAATTTGTTAGTGCTATATTGAAGAAAATGAAAAATCCTAGCTCTGTTCAAATAATTTTCTTCAAATTTTGCTATCATAACTGCTCTGAGGAATTGTGTAGTATATGTTATAATTTGATTTCATTGCTTCACATCTACTGTAGATTCAGAAAATATTGCTTGCATTTTTTTTCCTGCAAATTTTAGAGTGGACTTAAATGCCAGATTTATTATTGCAATATGTAAAGGAAAATCTGCATACAGTTTTAGTATGAGATAAAAGAATGCGAGTTTTTATTTTTGTGATACTTATTCAGTTGCACTATTCGATAAAAATCTGGCAGTATTTTGTGAATTTACAATATCTCATTTCTATGTACAGTTCTATACAATTACAGTATTGTGATTCTTCATATTGTTATTTTAATGTGATCGCAAGAAGCCAGAGTTGATCAATATTTATTTTAAGTTGACAATAAATTGTTGAAGCTGTTTCTTATTTATTTTTGTTACCCCATTATGAAGAGGTATAAAACAATCTTGTCCATTTGCATATTTATCTGTTCATTTTGTTCGCCACTCTCATCTGGTTTTATTGTCCGAAAGCTCGACTTAGGGATAGTGATCCGGCGGGGGGCGTCAGTGTTAGCTCACTTCTTAAAAGCTTAATATTTTAGAAGGTAGAAGACCTGGATGCTTCATACTTTGTATGTGGATGCCTCATGTTACGAAGTTTCCGTCAGTCACATGACTTGACTTGACACATCCTTGACCCCATTGTCATGGTTCAGTGACTCCTTGAAAAAAAAGTTAAGATTTTTTGTAATGTTAAATTCTCTCTTATTATCAGTAATAGGATAAGTATATTTAATATGTGCACACCTTGCAAGGTCCTCATACCCATCAGACAGTTTTCACTTGACCTCGACCTCATTTCATGGATCAGTGAACAAAGGTTAAGTTTTGGTGGTCAAGTCCATATCTCAGATACTATAAGCAGTAGGTCTAGTATATTCGGTGTATGGAAGCATTGTAAGGTGTACATGTCCAACTTGCAGGTGTCATCTGACCTTGACCTCATTTTCATGGTTCAGTGGTTATAGTTAAGTTTTTGTGTATTGGTCTGTTTTTCTTATTCTGTATGCAATAGGTCTACTATATTTGGTGTATGAAATGATTGTAAGGTGTACATGTTTAGCTGGCAGGTGTCATCTGACCTTGACCTCATTTTCATGGTTGAATGGTCAAAGTTAAGTTTTTGAGTTTTGGTCTTTTTTTCTTTTACTATATGCAATATGTCAACTTTATTTGGTGTATGGAAATATTTTATGATCTATATGTCAGTCGCGCAGGTTTTATTTGACCTCATCAGACCTTGACCTCATTTTCACGGTTCATTGCTCTGTGTAAAGTTTTTTGTGTTTTCGTCTGTTTTTGTTAAACTATAAGCAATAGGTCAACTATATTTGTTGTTGGGAAGAATTGTTAGCTGTACATGTCTGCCTTGCATGGTTTATGTGACAGTTGTAATAAAGCTTTATATTTAGGACTTTCAACATAATATCAATGATAAGTAAAAAGAAGGCGAGACATTTCAGTGTGTGCACTCTTGTAGGCCATTTATACAGTCATATTTTGTTTGCCACTCGCATCTAGTTTTATAGGCCATTTATACAGTCATATTTTGTTTGCCACTCTCATCTGGTTTTATAGGCCATTTATACAGTCATATTTTGTTTGCCACTCTCATCTTGTTTTATAGGCCATTTATACAGTCATATTTTGTTTGCCACTCTCATCTGGTTTTATAGGCCATTTATACAGTCATATTTTGTTTGCCACTCTCATCTGGTTTTATAGGCCATTTATACAGTCATATTTTGTTTGCCACTATCATCGGGTTTTATAGGCCATTTGAGCTGTTTCCATCACTTGGGGACATAAACTTCAAAAATAATACTTCAACTTAACTTGGTCCGAACAATCCTTAATGTATCTAATCCAAAGATTTGTGGTAAAATTGTGCCTGTTGATAATATTATAAATTGCAGAATCAACCAGTGTGGCTGTCATTGCTAAAAAGAACATAGGGGGTAAAAATGCAAGTCATCATTTAATATCTTATAGAACAGTAATAAAAATGAAGAAACATGAGGCAGAAGATACCAAGGGAGCAATGAAAAGACTGTACAGCTGTTTCTTAAACCACACCTCTTTTGGAGAGAAAGAATATTCAAAGACAATCAATTTTGTTTGCATACTGGTCCCCAGTTCTTATCTGTAGGTTGCGTATCATAAATACATAACTTTGGAATGTCATCAGTAAATATCAATGTGAATATTGTTAATATTGAAATCTGTGGTAACCCTACAGTCGAGGTAGGGGTAGTTAAGAAATTTAGTGCAAGTTTAAACTCTTAAAAGTTCGCGACATATTAATGTTAAAAATATGCTGCACAGCCCTATATTTTGACCTTTGAAAAAAATAGTGCATATGAACATTCCATTCTAGGATATCAAAACTTTATAGTAAAAGTTGTACAGTTTTAGTTTTAAAGGGAGTTCCTATGGGAAAATGCATTGTCAATATTCACAGAAATGCAACCTGTAACACTGCACATGTAAAAACTAAAGATACAGCAAAACATAACCAGATCAGAGGGAAATAAGGTGCTTTGGAAGTATCAATACTTCCTGCTTTACTAGGGCAATGACATTCTAAACTATAGTAAAGAAAGTCCCTGACTAGGGAAATCCATTATGTTACACTTATTACAATTAGAAGTAAATATAATAAAAGAAGATGTAGAATGAATGCCAATTAGATAACTTGGTCACCACATGGCCTTCAACAATGAGCAAAACCCATACCACATGGTCAGCTATAGAAGACCCCGCAATGAAAATGTGAAATAATTCAAATGAGAAAACTAGCAGCTTAATTTCTAAGTTTTCTATGTTGTGTCATGTGCACTATTGTTTGTCTGTCTTTCATTTTTAGCCATGGCGTTGTCAGTTTATTTTAGATTTATGAGTTTGACTGTCCCTTTGGTATCTTTCGTCCCTCTTTTCTTTAATCCGTATAATTGGTCACAAACTGTGTTTCATAACAGTACAAACACAATTCTGCTATTAGAAGGGCACAATTAGTGCCCCTAGGAAACGAACATAAATATTACCAAGGAGAAAATTAACAGCTTTAATCATCTCATCACACCGACAGTACATATATCTATCATATTTACATTTCTCATCAGGGAAGAAGGCTTTAAATGAGTTGCAGCAAATATATTTGCATTCAGATTAACCAAACGACCATCTAATTAAATAGGAAAACGTTTGTTTGACAAGAATGTGTGGAAGTGTATGTAAAGAGTAGAAAAGTCGAAACTGTCAACAGAATCAGAAGGACCACCAAAAGCACGTAATTTCTCTAAAACATCCAAAGAAATTTTTACACTCCGTTTATAGTTAATTTCAATTTTCATATATTTTATTACAAAAGATTATTATAAGCTCTTTGGTGGTATATTTCACTTAGGAACTTGTTAAAAGCATCCGAAGTTTTGATCTATCAACAAACATGGTCGCCATTGCTAAAAATAGAACATAGAGGTCAAATGCAGTTTTTGGCTTATATCTCAAAAACGAAAGCATTTAGAGCAAATCTTATATTTGGTAAAAATGTTCATAAGGTCAAGATCTATCAGTCGTGAAATTTTCAGATGAATCAAACAACCCATTGTTGGGTTGCTGCCACTTAATTGGTAATTTTAAGGAAATTTTGCAGTTTTTGGTCATTATCTTGAATATTATTATAGATAAAGATAAACTGTAAACAGCAAAAATGATCAGCAAAGTAAGATCTACAAATAAGTTAACATGACCAAAATTGTCAATTGACCCCTAAAGGGGTTATTGTCCTTTAATGACAATTTTTTCACAATTTGTCCATCATATTTGCCAACTTTAAAAAATCTTCTCCTCTAAAACTACTCAACCAAATTCAACCAAACTTCAACTGAATGATTAGTAGGGTGTATAAAATAAAGTTTGTGTTTCATTTTCTATTTCGTCATTACATGGCCGTCATGGCTAAAAATAGAACACAGGTTAAAATGCAGTTTTTGGCTTATATCTCAAAAACTCCAGCATTTAGAGAACATAAGACTGAAGTTAAAGTATTAATTAGGTCAAGGTCTACCTGTCCTGAAATTTTCAGCCGAATCGGGTAACTGGTTTTGCAGGTATAATGAGGGGGGATAGGAGGGGTCCTGATCCCGAAATCCCGGGTTTAAAAAACCGAAATCCCGAGGTCCCGAATTTAAATACAGCAAATCCCGACGTCCCGAAATTCGAAACAAGAATTCCCGGATCCCGAAAGGGTCAATCCCGAAATCCCGAGCTTAAACACACCCGATCCCGGAGTCCCGATAAAGGTCCTATCCCCCCCCCCCCCCCCCCTTATAATGCCCCTGAATTGATGATTTTAAGGAAATTTTGCAGTTTTTGGTTATTATCTTGAATATTATTATAGATACAGATAAACTGTTAATAGCAAAAATGTTAAGCAAAGTAAGATCTACAAATAAGTCAATTTGACCAAAATTGTCAATTGACCCCTTAATGAGTTATTGCCCTTTAAAGACTTTTTTCACAATTTGTTCATCATGTTGACTTACTTAAAAATATCTTCTCCTCTGAAACTGCTGTATCAATTTCAGCCAAAATTAGGCTAAATGAGTTTCAGAGTATCTAGTATAAATTTTATATTTTATTTCCTTGTATGTCAAGAAACATAGCTCCTATGGCTAAAATAGAACATAGGAGAAAATGATTTTTTTTTGCTTTTGAAGAAAATAGGACGATTCAAAGAACATTTAAATAAATTGAAAAGCCAAAATAATCATTGATGAGAGATTTAACCAAAAAAATTAAGGTGAGCGATTCAGGCTCTTGAGAGCCTCTTGTTTTGTGTAGTTTAGGTAACCATAGTGGGGACCTTATGATACATTAAGGTGAAATATATATCTATTTCAACAATTCATACGGGTAAAGAATAATTTTATAAACTAAAAAAAGTAAAATAACAAAAATACCGAACTGCTAGGAAAATGCAAACGGAAAGTTCGTAATCAAGTGCCGAAACCCAAAGCTCAAACACATTATGAATGGATAACTACTGTCATATTCCTGACTAGTTACAGGCATTTTCTTATGTAGAAAATGGTGGATTAAATCCTGGTTGTTTAATATCGTATCATCAAGTTGTTAAGAGAAGGACAAATTAAAATCAGATAAAAAATATTTCAGTACTACAAAACAAACTCGCACGAATATTAAGAAGCCTTCAAGGGGTGGAAGAAGGATCATTTCCCCAAGCACATGCGAGGTGTGCATGTCCAAATTATAAAAAAGGTAACTTTTAGTTACTTGGGCTTCATGAAAAGAAGACAAAAGCTTCCAACTTATTTTTGGTGTTTAGTTACACATAGTATTTCTTTGTATAACACACATATACATATATGAGCTCATAAACATAGCACCACAAAGTTTTTATAGTGTTGGTAAAAGTGGCAGAAAATGTTTCCAGTTGAAACACTCTCCATAAGCATTGAAATTTAGTATCACCAGAGGCAAATGAATATGTCTTTGATACCACTTCACACATGACGGCCCACACATGAATTAAAAAAGACAAAAAAGGCAAGATCTGACAGTAAACTACAAATGATTGGCACTATATTGACAAAGCCGATATAAAATAGCAATTTCTAGAACAATGTCACGGCTATTTTGACGGCTGATATGTCAAAATAGCATATTTCTGAATTTTCCGGTTCTAGCAAAATAGCCACTGGTAAAAATATTATTTGCTATTTATTTCGAATTTCCTAATACAGTGTCGTTGTTTTTGTGATGTCAACATATAAAAGATTGGGTGCGAAATATTTTTGAATGATGGTAGTTTCGAGAAAACAATAACATTGTTAGAAATAAATATATTGGTGGGTATTTTGAAATTCAACAAAAATCTAGCCAGTATCGGATTCTAGGGGAGTACTAAGACTATACATATACAGGGATTCCCGGAAAATGTCCGAAAAGTTTTTTGCATAAATTTTTGTGTTTTCTCGCCCCACTAGGCGACAATTTCGCATCCACATCGATTCAAACCTTGCTACGCCACTCCAAGACATCTAGAGATTTTAGGTAAACCACAGGGGGTCGCTGGCTTTTATATCCATGGGTACTCATAAAACTGGATAGACAACCCAGCAAGTAGAAACCTTCACCTGTTTATAGTAAACCTAGAAGTAAAAACTTTTTATTGTAAAGGAAATTTAGTAAAGATTATCAGTTACTTTAATATAAAAGTAACAAGGGGGTTGGATTATTACGTTTGAACCGATACAAAAATCTAAGATTCTTTTTGAAATATGTGGGTGGCCCTGAAAAGGGCCTTTGGATTATGCAGTTACTTCTGCTAATCGGGTCTATTTCTTTGTCTTCTTGGCGGCCTTCTTCTTTGGTGATTTTCTAGCCTTCTTCTTTGGAGACTTTCTTGCTGGTTTCTTTGCAGCCTTCTTTTTCTTTGGAGACTTTGGCTTCTTGGCCTTTGATTTTGTTGACTTTTTAACTGCAGCTTTCTTTTTTGGTGACTTCTTGGCCTTAGCATTGTTAGATTTATTCTTTGATTTCTTGGAACTCTTCTTCTTTGGAGACTTTGCTTTCTTTGCCTTTTTGGGAGAAGCAGGTGCTTTTCCAACTCGGAAGCTACCAGTTGCTCCAGAAGCACCAGCGGATGTTTTGGGTCTGACTAAAACACCAGATTTCAATCCCTTTGCAAAAGCCAACTTCATTGCAGATCCAAGGTGTGATGTGTTGATACCTTTGTTGTTAGCCAGGATGTACTTCCTAATGGCTTGGACTGAGGACCCTTTCCTGTTCTTCATTGCTGTAATGGCAGCAACAATCATAGATAAAGTAGTTGGCTTCTTGGCTCCTCCCGCTGCTCTTGGTTTCTTTGGTGTCTTTCTGGCCTTCTTTGCTGGACTTCTCTTTGGAGATTTGCTCCTGCTCCTGGACCTAGATCGGGAACTTCTTCTACTTGGGCTTGGCATCTTGGTTACTTGCTACTACTACGTCAAAATTGAATAATGACAACGATAGCTGCAGGTGCTTCATTTATCTCAATAACGCGGACGTGATAGAGAACACCCATAGAAATTTTATCTGAAAACAAAGTAAAATGGCGGATAGTTAAATTTGTGTTTCCCACTTCATTCCAATTGCAGAAAATTTACAAGTAAGTGTGTGAAATAGGAAATTATTAATGTAGAAATAATTTGTAACATCTAATCTTCAAATTGCACAATAAAAAACGCTCATTAAAATATCTTGTCGCCGTGTAAGCATACGTTAAACTTCATAATGTTAGTTTCTAAAATGTTTGCTAAGACAAAGAGACACTCAAACGTGGAAGAACTCTGGTTTAAAAGGGTATGGATGGTATGAATTAGCCAATAAATGATGCTACTTAAATGTTGATTATTTTGAGAATAACTAATGAATGCAATGTTGAAATACTTGAAGAAGCAAAATGTGTTTCCAGATACATCGACGAATGTCCGCCATTTTCATATTGACTTTCAATGAAACTTTTGGCAATGTATATTTTCAAGTAAAAAATCCACCAATGTTATTGCTATTAGTATTTATTGTAAATAAATGTCTTCACATTGTTACGTTTTTCAGAGATAACCTTCCATACATATGTGACTATCTCAAATGAGGGTCTCAAATGACTTTATCAGTGTATGAACCTGAAAGTCATTGAACACGGTCTGTCTATTTTTAGTGATAAATATTTATTTTTTTAAATACTGGTATAAAAATATGAATATATAGCCTATACCTACCACTATTTTTATATGTTTTTTCAAAAATGAAATTTTTAACACTAAAATTCAAGCACTGTCAATAGTAATAAAATATTTGTAAAGCCAATAATATGTACTAGTCAACAAAAGAAACGATACACGACTTTGAAATAAAATTTATCAAAAAGTATTTGATATAAAACAAAATGAGATACACTATTTTAAAAAGGTTTCATTTGCAATGCATGCACATGTGATAATGAAAATCAAAACTTGTCGGAAAGTATCTAAATTCCGTGTAAATGATCAAAGGGTGCAAATTAGTTTTGCGGAAAGTTGAAAAAAAATCGACACATAATTTTCTAAACACTAAATTAAATTTCAAATTTGTTTTAAAATATTCAATATGATAATCAAGGTATGTTTATGATGTAGCTAATTGGTTGAAATAATGATTTTTCAAATTATTGGGAAGATATGTGTTTTTTGAAATCTCAAAAAATGCAAAAAAAAAATTGTTTTTATTTTCGTCTCAAATCAATGCTTTAGATATGAAAACAACACACATTAAACTTGGAACCTTTCGGATTAGTTTTAAGATTGCTACCGCTTTTTGAATATCACTTTACACATTCTATCTATGGTAAATCAGTTGATAATGTATTATACATTTGAACGATTTCTCGTAGGACCGAACTTTGCTTTACAAATATACGAAGAAACTGTATGATTCTTAAAAACAAATTGATGGCAAAAACTGTCTTAACCTTTTAATAAGAGGTTGACATCATTAGTTGGAACTTCTGTTTTTAAAATTATCGTTTTTGTCGAGCCTGCATGCAACTTTTGTTGCATAAAGCTTGACATAGGGACAGTGATCCGGCGGCGGCGACGGCGTTAGCTCACTTCTTAAAAGCTTTATATTTTAGAAGGTGGAAGACTTGGATGCTTCATACTTTGTATATAGATGCTTCATGTTACGAAGACAAGTTTCCGTCAGTCACATGACCAATGTCCTTGACCTCATTTTCATGGTTCAGTGACCACTTGAAAAAAAAGTTCAGATGTTTTGTAATGTTGAATTCTCTCTTATTATGAGTAATAGGAAAACTATATTTGATATGTGCGTACCTTGCAAGGTCCTCATGTCTGTCAGACAGTTTTCACTTGACCTCGACCTCATTTCATGGACCATGAAATGAGGTCGAGGATTGGACCAGTGAACAAGGTTAAGTTTTGGTGGTCAAGTCCATATCTCAGATACTATAAGCAATAGGGCTTGTATATTCGGTGTATGGAAGGACTCACGGTAAGGTGTACATGTCCAACTGGCAGGTGTCATCTGACATTGACCTCATCTTCATGGTTCAGTGGTTATAGTTAAGTTTTTGTGTTTTGGTGTGTTTTTCTCATACTAAATGCAACAAGTCTACTATATTTGTTGTATGGAATGATTGTAAGGTGTACATGTCTAGTGGACAAATGTCATGTGACCTTGACCTCATTTTCATGGTTCAATGGTCACAGTTAAGTTTTTGAGTTTTGGTCTTTTTATCTAAATTAATACTATATGCCATAGGTCAACTATATTTGGTGTATGGAAATATTTTGTGATCTTTAATATGTCAGTCGCGCAGGTTTTATTTGACCGTGACCTCATTTTCACGGTTCATTGCACAGTGTTAAGTTTTTGTGTTTCGGTCTATTTGTCTTCAACTATAAGTACTAGGTCAACTATATATGTTGTATAGAAGCATTGTTAGCTGTACATGTCTGCCTGGCATAGTTCATCTGACCTTGACCTCATTTTCAAGGTTCATTAGTCTTTGTTTAGTTATCTTGATTAATGTTAAGTTTATGTGACAGTTGTAATAAAGCTTTATACTTAGGACTATCAACATAATATCAATGATTAGTACAGAAGGCGAGACATTTCAGCGTGTGCACTCTTGTATGTAAATTTTGTAAAAAAAAAATTGCGAAAAAAAGTCACAAAGGCAAAAAACATTTTTTTTAACGGATTTATATTTCTATAATGATTAAGTTTAACTACAACCAATATTGGTGAAATGAACGGAAAATTCTATCTTTAATTTGAAAAAAGTCTTGTATCGTTTCTTTGTTGACTAGACTTAGTATATATATATTGTCTGGACACTGACATTTTATTACTATTGACAGAACGTTTATAGCCTGTGATTCAAGCGACTGTGCATCATGATTGACATATCATATATACTCCTATCAATGGTCGGAAGTATGTTCCCACTTAAGAAATGTCCTATCATTTCAACTAAAATCTATACTTTTAAAAAAGATATCACCAACTATTACTTTTTGAGCTAATTTGGTAGAATATATACCATAAGATGCATATCCGAGAAATGAAGTTTTTGTCGAGCCTTCGACTTTAGTCGAAAAAGCGAGACTAAGCGATCCTACATTCCGTCGTCGTCGTCGTCGGCGGCGTCCACAAATATTCACTCTGTGGTTAAAGTTTTTGAAATTTTAATAACTTTCTTAAACTATACTGGATTTCTACCAAACTTGGACAGAAGCTTGTTTATGATCATAAGATAGTATCCAGAAGTTAATTTTGTAAAAATAAGATTCCATTTTTTCTGTATTTTACTTGTAAATGGACTTAGTTTTTTCTGAGGGGAAACATTACATTCACTCTGTGGTTAAAGTTTTTAGAATTTTAATAACTTTCTTAAACTATCCTGGGTTTGTACCAAACTTGGACAGACGCTTGTTTATGATCATAAGATAGTATCCAGAAGCAAATTTTTAAAAAATAAATCCATTTTTTCCGTATTTTACTTTTAAATGGACTTAGTTTTTTCTGCAGGGAAACATTACATTCACTCTGTGGTTAAAGTTTTTAGAATTTTAATAACTTTCTTAAACTATACTGGATTTCTACCAAACTTGGACAGTTGCTTGTTTATGATCATAAGATAGTATCCAGAGGCAAAATTTATAAAAATGATAAATCCATTTATTCCGTATTTTACCTTTAAATGGACTTAGTTTTTCTGCAGGGAAACATTACATTCACTCTGTGGTAAAAGTTTTTAAATTTTGAATAACTTTCTTAAACTATCCTGGGTTAATTTGTACCAAACTTGGACAGAAGCTTATTTATGATCATAACTTAGTAAATTTTGTATAAAGATTACTCCATTTTTTCTGTATTTTACTTTTAAATTGACTTAGATTTTCTTCCAGTTAACATTACATACAGTCTGCAGTTATAGTTTTCAACACATTTATTAGATTCATTAACTGTCCTAGATTTTTACCAAACTTGGACAAAACCTTCTTACAATCATAGGATAGCATCAAGAGGAATGTTTTTATTGATTTTTTGCCTCATTTTTCTTGAGCCTGCGATTTACAGCAAAAGTAGGCGAGACACTGGGTTCCGCGGAACCCTTACAAATTTTATTGTTTATTTTGCCATCATTTCGTAAAAATTTCCAGATTTTTTTCGTTTGTGTTCCCCTCGTCAGAAAATACAAATGAGTATGAATAATATTGCAGCCGAATAAACAATAAAACTGGGTTTTTTTAAATTTTTGACATCTTGTGGTATTTATTTGATATAAAAGTTATTATTCCATATTGGTATTATTTAAGTAGGTTTCTCTATATGAATTGGATTTTGAATAAAAAAAACATATTCACTTGAGAAAGTGTTATTCACCGCGCTAAACGTCACGCGCTTTTACATGCAACGTTATGGTTAGATTTTTCATGTAAACATTTGTTTTGGTATATGTTATTCCTTAAATACATGTTCTTCTCTCGGAATATGGAATAAAACAATTACTGTCTTTTGTTTAAATATGCCGTCGGCTTCAGAGAATATCATTTTTTCAAAAGTCAATAAAACCGCATATTTACCTCATCAAAAGACATCGATTTTAGTGTGTATTTGTACGAGGCTAGGAAACAAGGTGTATGCGAGCTTTTTACGATACAATAATCACACATTCAGCTGAATATTTGCAAGTGTCTCATCCTGACTTTTTTTTTGCAAATGTCTCATCCTGCCTTTTTTTTTTTAACTCAAAACTCCTGTCCTCCCTATTTTTTTCAAATTTCATCTTATCCCTCCCTAAAAACAAATAACAAAACATTGTCCAATTTGAAACAGGAGTGTGCGAGTTGTCTTACGCTTCATACTCGACATTCTCTAAACATGCATGCTGAAATTGACATACGGTGAACTATACGGAGTTTAGTATGACGTCCATTATCACTGTACTATTATGCATATTTTAGGGGCCAGCTGAAGGACACCTACGGGTGCGGGAATTCTCGCTACATTGAAGACCAATTGGTTGCCTTCGGCTGTTGTTTGCTCTATGGTCGGGTGGTTGTCGCTTTGACATATTCACCATTTCCTTTCTCAATTTTATTGTTAATGCCTGTGTCATTGTCTCATTGGCAATCATACCACATCTTCTTTTTTATATTGTTTTTTTGTTACACAATCATACACATTCAAATTTTGAAATCGGTAGTTGTCACCGTAGAAAAGACTGCTGTTCAGGTGTGTATGTTATCAGAAAATTGGTGTGATTATTATTGCTCTAAAGAAATGTTTCAAACAAACAGAACGTATAAAAGTAACTAATACGTCATTGGAATGCGAGTTGCGATACATATTCTGAGGTCACGCAGGTTCATACAATACTCAGTCCGACATTGGGCGGGAGCTTTAAAGCGATATCTGTATAGTATACAGATACATCATAGCGACAGCTGTAGGGCTGTATCTGTATAGTAGAGCACGCAATTGCGTGATAAAGAGGAAACTCAAATATTCGAATATCACAAACAGCCTATTTAGGCAAATACTTGGTAAAGGCACACAAATAATTTACATTAAAAATAGCAAAACGGCGAAAATGTGTCCATGGCGAATATGCGCCACCCGTTTAATAGTCATGTCTAGAAAAACTATAAAGCTGAATCTTGTAATACACAATCTGTGATTCAGTAACAATAGTACAAATTACATAATTTATGAAGTATAAAATATCACTCTGCTATATACATATACTAGAAAAGTAGACAGATTCTGCTATTGCTCCTTTTCAGTATTCTGACATGATTTGAAGGAGATGCAAAAACACACGATAAAATATATAATGATAGTCTGTACAAGTGTTAAGTTAGTCGTGTTACAATTTCAATACAAATATCGGACACGAATACGTTTATTATTCAAAAGGAAGAGTGATGAAATTGTGTTTTGAACTGATAAATTTCAAATGATGTACTAGTACTCAAATGTTCAAAAAGGACACTGTAATTCTGAGGGGATAGCTGTTGGCAGATTTTTAAAAATAGATATGCAGGACCCCATCAGGAAGTAAATTATATTGCTTATGACGCATACATATAGTTATACTGAACACGATTTTTACAAATTTGATTTTTACTGCTATTTGTATATGTGTGTCTTACCAAAAAGTTAATTTGCATCATTAAAACGAACTATAATTGAAAATTAAAATAAACAAAAACCTATCCAGATTCAGATTGATTTTTTATCCAGATTGGCATTGCATATATATTTTTCATTGTATATTTTCTTGTTGTCTGTTCTTTACAATTATTCGAGAACAAAATGTTCAAATAAATTCCGGATTCAAGACTGACTTTTTCTCCAGGAATTGATATAAAAGCATTTTGATATTAATAAAAATGAGATGTGAGGTATTATATATGGGGTCAGTAAATTCCATATGGGGAATCGAGCGAATGCTAGTGACCTAATACGGTATAAATGGGGTCAGTAAATTCCATATGGGGTGAGAGCGAAGACCTACTACGGTATATATGGGTCAATTTACTGACCCCATATATATCGTATATAGGTCACTAGCACACAATGTACCGAATTTATCTTACTGACTACCTTAGCGTGTGAAATTTATACCTATCTAAATGAGCAAGTCTTCAATACTGTTAGCATTAAGAAACTACTTCCGTTGATCTTACAAAAACAGATACCAACAAAAAATTACAACTTTTAGGTTTAAATGTTTTTTATAAATTTATTTTAATCTTAATCATCAATTTCTTCGTCTGTTGAAACCTTTACGTTTTTTTTCTCAGTACCGTTTTGTTTTTATAAAGGGACGTAACACCACTACTAAATATGTATGATTTAATCCCCGCCTCCCTACTACCTTATATGGAATATAAAGGGATGTAACACCACTACCAACCGTGTACATGTATGAGATAAGCCCCGCCTCCCTACTTATCTAGTATCAAATATACACGGTCTCCACGAGGGCGCCTTTAACCAATCACATTTCTAGAAATGTATATAGGAGGCAAGATAAACGTCAATACGACGCCAATCGAAGGAAATTAATAACCAGTTTAGGACATTAAAGCTAAGGCAAAACACAAACAAAAACATTAAATTAAAGACAAACACCAGTCTGAATCTGACACAGCATAGAAAATCGTAGACGGAGCGACACAAATTCATTCAAAATCCGGTGATAATCTCAGTTGATCGTGAACAGTTTAAACACTTAGCAGATCCTGCTCTACGCGTGGCAACCAGTCATGTTGCTCATTTAAGGACGCATTCGGTGATCTGTCATCATCTGTAAAATAAATAATGCATAACCATAGTGATAATGGTCAACCAACTCGTGATGGCGTCTGTAATGCGATGGTGAAATTGTTTGATGGGTTGTCGTCTGCTTCACTAATTGGAGCCCTTGGCATACTAGTTTCAAATATTTCAAACCTTTACCGTATAATTGTAATGAATTGCGCATAATAATCCAAAATTATACATTAATAGATACCTCGTTCGCCGAATTGAAACATATACTACATTGGAAATAATACGATAATAGCAAACGAAGGGTTTCCAAATAATACGGGTTGTTTTTATTTCTCGAAACGAATTTTTACTATTTTCTCTTGTTCATTTTCTAGGAAGGGAAATTAATGACAGAGAAGAAAAATAGCTCATGGTAGAAATTCGGCGCCTTTGAGCAAGGTAAGTAAAAAAATCATTTATTCGCACTTTAGTATATACAAAATGCATTTTGATATTGTTGAATGGATAATATCGTAATTATAAAAAGTTAAATATTAAATTTAATGCACTTAATGTTAAGTTACAGATGTAAGTAATAATCGCAGTAATATGTGTATTACTGTGCTATAAATTAGTTTTATCAACAGGTAAAAACTAAAAATCATTCCGTGAATAATCCTTACCCTTACTGGGGCCCTGTACATCGAGCATGCAGGAACCCTATAGTTGTCACTTTTTCGTCTGTCTGCTAGTCTTGGGGAAAACTGTGATTCATATTTAATTTTGTTGGAAAATGATTTTTTTGTTTGTTAAATTTTTTTTCTGTGTCTGGATTTCCATGGATTTTCATATGATATTCCAAATTTTGCTGTTTTTAGTTATTATCTTGAATATTATCATAGATAGAGAATTTTCATAAATTTTGTAAATTTTTACAAAATATTCTCCACTCACTTCTGGGCCAATTTCTTTATAGGTAGAGATAATTGTAAGCAGCAAGATTTTTCAATAATGTAAGATCAACAAACACTTCACCAACACCAAAACCCAATTTTGTCATGAATCCGTCTGTGTTCTTTGTTTAATATGCACATACTAGTAGACCAAGGTGAACGACACAGGCTCTTTAGAGTCTCTAGTTTTATATAGAGTAGACCTTTGGTTTTCCTGTTTTAATGGTTTTACATTATTCATTTAAGGGGTCCATTATGGCTTTCTGTTTGATCTGACCCCAGGCTCCGTGTTAAAGGCCGTTCCTTGACCTATAATGGTTTACTTTTACAAATTGTGGCTTGACATTTGAATGGAGAGTTGTCTCATTGGCACTCATACCCCTCATACCACTCATATCCATAAACAATTTTGTTCCAACGATTATGTGTAAATGTATTATAAAATAATTGTGAAATGTTTATGTATGTGAGCGTCATGTTGCCCATCAAATAATTCAAAGAGAATCCAAACATTCATTAAACTAAGAGGGCAGTGTATTTCTAGTACAGCGTCATGAATCAGTAAACAGTTTTGTTGTACCAGTAATTCACTTTTAAATGGTTATCAGGAGTTAATGTTGAAAGAGACAGTACATTATTGTAACTATTATAATTTAATAATAAAATCATAGACAATGTATAACTTCTTTGTGAACAACATACATGTAGCAATCAGTAATTTCGTCTTTTTTGTTTGTTTATTTTACATAACTTTGTATGTTGCAATGCTTCCCTCCTTGTATCCCAAACAGACAATGTTCTTTTCTTTGTTGTAATACACTGCTTTTGGATTATGAAGTCCATCACGATCAGTAAGTAAGACCTTACTGTCTTTCCCATCATGTTGTATGAGTACCAGATTGTGAGAGAGTGTACCAATAACAAATACATTCTGACTACTATCCACTGATATACCTCTCGGATGGCTAAAAGACTGATCCTTGTAAACCCAGATGTTTTCCCCCGTCATGTTACAGCAGTGTACTATATTGTTAAAATCTGTATAGGATATCCGGTCCCTGGTCGTTGTTATATTAAACACGCCCGGTGAAATGTCGATAACGATTGTTTTAAATTTCAGTCCACTTAAGTCCATTACTTCTATGCACGTATGGTTTACAACTAGATACAGTTTCCGGTCCTGGTAAGATATTCCCCACGAGTTCACACTACAAAGTACCTTCTTCCTTTTGCTATCATTCTTAGTGTTTATAATCTCCAGATATTTTCCTCGTGGATACGTAACAGCGATATGGTCGTTATCTATTGCTGTAATATCATACGGTTTATCGCAGACAAGAATGTCACGAATATATATTTTCCATTGTTATTGTATTTCATTAACTCACCACTTCCATAAAAGTCTGCCATTATCATTCTGTCGTGATCAGATGTAATGATTCAGGCAGATATTGTTTTTTCTGATTCGTTTATATAAACTTCTGTTTCAGCTGCATACTGGCCTTACAAACCGTTTGCATTGATCCATGTATCTGTGTCTGAGCCTGGTCAATCTTTGCATCTTTTAATTGCTACCGTTAATTTTATTACTACCACTGGGTCGATGCCTCTGCTAGTAGACTATTAGTCCCCGAGGGTATCACCAGCCTAGTAGCCAGTACTTCGGCACTGGCATGAATATACGTATTTTTTGTGTTCTTAAAATTTGCTGTTACAAAATATTGGAAATTATTATAAATCAAGGAATGTATCTCCCTCATGCAAAGCTCTGATTCCTTTCACGGATTTGGCTATACTTTTTGGACCTTTTGGATTATAGCTCTTCATCTTTTATATAAGCTTTAGATTTCAAATATGTTGGCCACGAGCATCATTGAAGAGCCACGTATTGTCGAAATGCGCATCTGGTGCAAGAAAATTGGTACCGTTAATTTTATTAATTCAAGGCCGGCTTTATTATCAATAATCTTTATTTCTCCAAACTGTTTCACCTCCTTCATCATGGACCCTAGCACGGGATGAATCTCTATTTCCCTCCTGTTATTCTTATGATCTTTTATATCTTCTTTGAAAGTGTTCTGTTGTCCTTTTTATTTAATTCACGCGTTCCTAGAAACACTTGCAGCTCAGACGAAAAGCGTTTCATTTTAAGTGTTTGTCCTCTCAGGTTTTCTAACTCTATTTGCTTTATTTGATCAAGATTTACAGTATTCATGTTTGGATTTCAAATCTAGAAGCAGTTTTTTCTCGAGTTCATCTAAGTATTTGTTCAGACTCTATCGTGTGTCTGCAATTGTTTTTCTAATTGTTTGTTCTTCCTTGTCCACATTTTTCAAGGCCGTTTCTCGGTCGTTTATATAATACTTGACGTCGTCTAAAGTTTTTGAGATTGTTTCTTCTACGTCTGAGAGTGCAGTTGATTGTGTAGCGTTTTAAGATGCTTCGTCAATGGAGATAACATCAGAAGAGGAACATGTTTTATGTGCAGACGGAAAGCAGACAACGCATATCGCAATACCGTGATTCTTGCAGTATAAATCAAGCTTTTTACCATTTAATCAAAGGTTCGAACTGCTCCATATTATATACATGTCTCATTGGCGATCAACCAATTTTTGCTTTCTTCTTAATTATTTTGGTCATGTGCAATCAAACCCATTATTTACCATAATAGTATGTGTGAAATGTAAAACCGGCTCCTTTTTTTCAAAGATAAATATAATAATCAACAAAGAATTTGGAATGACCGCTGAACAATTATTTTTGGCAAGCCTGTGCTTCACTGGTAGGCAACGAAAGCTGTAATCCTCTACGTTAAATGCTAAAAAGAGAGATCGTATGAAAAATGAACCCCGATACGTAGCAAATATTCCCCCCACGAACTCGTTGGTTTCCATTGCAGCTTATTTATTATAAAATTCAAAGAGAACACCTTAAGTTCCAAACTGGGACCAATTCAGGAACCGGTCTCTTTGGAACATTTAAAGAAGACCCAATCTAATCTCTCTGGGAACACAGAAGAATATAACCCCAAATAAAAGCTAGCGTACAATGTGGGGACATGTTCCATTTTCATCTTGCCATATCCCGCCAAATGAGTGGGGCATAGCCACTCACTGCCAAACAAATTACCCCTGAAACAACCCAAAATTAAACTGATTGGTGCCCTTTTAAATTCACGACCGAGTTTCACTTGTTATTTAAATAATCTAAATTTATGACAATTCTCATAATAATATCAATTTTACTGAGGAAAAACAGCTGGTCCTTCGGATGTCGTGAACTTTTCAAGTGCTCCTTGTAAATTATTTAGATAAATATCATTACCAATCTTTGATAAATGTGTTCCGTCATATCTAAATAAATTACTTTCTTTAGCACGTATGTTACTGTGCCTGATTGCACATCCACCGATGCTCAGAACTAAGTTTTTTGACCCGGAGGTTTACTCGTTTACGACCCTTTTCAATAGCTAGACCACAAGTGGCATTGTGCCAGTACCGTCTCATTAATATGTCTGACTATATTATTTATAAAGCTGGATACAATGCATGTAACCGAAGCAGGTCACATTCTATATCACTGAATAATTTCTCTGATGTCAATATACCCAGATCATTAGACCCAAGTTGAATAACAAGGAAACTCGGAAGGGGCGGTTAAGCAACCTATGTTCAAAGGCTCTTTTTAAATCACCCATTTCATACCCCTTTGACCAATCCAAACCATATGAGCACCTGTATTATGTAGGCCAAGTTGAAGTCCCCTAGGTATTGATGAAGCTGCTTTATTGGCCCAATATTCTATGAATGATCCTATTAACCAAATTGTTTTGACACCTGCAATTGATGTATGTATTATTTTAATAAGCTATTGCTGTTTAAAAAGTATAGCCTATAGGTTTAAATGTTCAAACGAATGTATTTTGTGTAAGCATCCGATGTCCAACGACCCAATTTCTTTAATGTTTCGTCATCTACTCCTAGCCTTTTTGCTTCAGTTGCTCCCCTGATTCTGAAAGAATGTGCTCTGAAATGTCCATTGATTTCAGAGAATGACAAACTCTTTTGTAAAATAGACGAAAATTGATAACGGATGAGACTTGATCCATCAAAATGTATGTATAAATTACTCCCGGACGAAGGATATAGGATTTGTAAAAAATTCTTTAGTAAGTGAATGGGACACACAGATTTGTCGATTTGCTCACTAATAATCAAAGTTTAAGAAGAGTGTAGTTGATCTGTTTTGGAACTACGTATACACAGACGAAGCTCTTTTTTGTGGTTAAATTTGACAATTGAAACGTCAGATATTTGTATCACATGTGCCCCTAAATCAGTTTTACTTTCCGCAGCTATCTCACCCACGCGAAGTAAAGCGAAAAAACTTAGACTAAAAGTTGAAGCAAACATGGCGGATTCATACGGATTCAAAACGGACATGTTGAAGTGACCTGATTGATTTCCGTAATAAATCAATTGAAATTGGTACCCGCGAATCGGGGTTTATTTTATTTGACCTTTCTAAACCTTCTAATGTTTTTCATACTAAAAAGGATTTTGTACTATCTGTTAAGTCTTGAATCTTATGTTGATAACTTATTCCTGACATATATGTTAAGACAGTAGAGGCTGACAGACCCTTGAATGAAAGGAAGGCAATGTAAAAATATTAAATCGCTAAGAGGGGCTGGCCAAATATCATGTAAGTTGTATGCTGATCGAAAGTTTTTAAAGGATTCGATTGCCGTATTGTATGTTTTCCAGGTTTTTTGTGCCATAGAACTGGTAAGAAGATGATTTAATTCAATTTCAAAAACGTCCAATGGTGGTCTGTAATTGCTGTTCTGTACTGATCTGCTTCTGGGCAAAGGTTTCTGAAACGCTGAAAATGACAACGGGATAATGAATCGGCTATGGTATTTATTTTACCAGGAATGTGTTCTGCTTTTAAAACGATATTATATTTTAATGTGGAAAAAACTAGATTCCTGATAAGGGACATAACTCTCTTGTTTATGATAGTAACAACGGCCTGATTATCCACATAGAAAATGATTCTTTTGTTTTTAAGATGTATTCCCCATATATGAAGTGATATAACAACTGAGAAAAGTTCCAAGTAAGTAATGTCCTTCAATTAATCATGTTCTGCCCATTCTTTTGGCTAACAACTTTGTGCCCATTTTCCCTGAAAGTAAATGCCAAAACCTTTGTTTTGACCCCCGGCACTGTCTGTAAACAGTTCAAACATATCGTTGGAAGTCCATAAACTATCAATCATGACCGTAACTCCATTATATTGCTCTAAAAAAGATGTCCAAATTTTAATGTCCTCGCGAATATTACATGATACCCGTACCCTGTGGTGTGCTTTTCTTATGTTACAAGTAGCATCAATCAATCTTCGGCAAAAAGCCCTTCCAGGGGCAATAACTTGGCATGCAAAGTTAAACAAACCGATCAGGAACTGTAACTGGCGCAAGGTTACCTTTTTTGAAACAGCTGCAAAGTTTGTTTTAAATTAGTCAGTTTTTCCCCAGGGAGCCTTATTTCCATTTTTAATGTATCAAATTCAATACCTAAAAAGGTCAAAATTTCTATGGGTTAAACGGTTTTGTCTTCGGCTAATGAAACCCCACAATCTGAACAAATTTCTTAAAAGTTTCAAGTGTTTCCTGGCAACTTGAACTATTTGCTTTACCTTCAAAAAAGAAATCGTCTAGGTAGTGAAGTATATTTGAATTTCCACTAGTAAGTTCCGTAACCCAATAAATGTTGAGAACTTTTCAAAGAGCGAACAGCTTATTGAGGCTGCCTGTGGTAAACAACGATCAAAATAATATTTAACATCAAAAATGAAACCCAACTGGTCAAAATCAGAAGGTGAAACCCTTAATAACCGAACTGACTTTTAACGTCGGACTTTGAAAGTTTTCCGGCCATTCCTATATTTTGGACCAAACGAACAGCGTCGTCAATTCCCGAATACTGCACCGAGCAATATTTCTCATCTATAAAGTCATTCACAGAGTTATGTAGGGGATATGAAAGATTATGAATTAAACGGTATTCTCCGTTCTTCTTTTCGGCCAAAAATATAGGAGAAATGCGTCGAGTTGGCAAAGGTTGGTGGTCAAAAGGACCGGCCATTCTACTAGTGGGAGATATTATGGACTTAATTGTGCAAATCGTGATACAAGCATGAAATTTGGTATATAGTTTGACTAAATGATAATTAAAAAAAATCCGCTGCTGGCCATCAAAGTTTTTATTTTTTTTCAAAATGGCCACCGCCCATATTGAAATGGCGTCATATCCAATTGGCTACATTTCGTAATTCCTTGTAAAGCTGTTTTATATGGATAATCTATTGTATGTTTTGATAAAACTTCAATTAAAATTCGTAAAGTGCGATAAAACAATACATACATGAAGAAACAAGTGACTTCCGGTTCCAAAATGGCGGCAACAACGTGGAAAATGTCAATTTTATCATTTCTATCAACTTAACAAGAGATATCACGGTCTTTGTCCGGTTCAAATGCATTAATATACAGGTTGAATACCTTATAAATATCTGACAGTGACCAATACACACACCTGTACAAGGAATACAAGAACGGTAGCATTTACAGTTACCCACACAGCTTGGTGTCTTGCATTTGCATTTTTTAAAAATCCTAACACACGGATGCAACAGCAGCCAAAGAAATCCATTTTGGTTTCCAACTGTCATTGTTTTGTTTTTTTTCCAAATCGAGTGTTCATGACTTGGTACAATAACCTGTCGAATGCACAAATACGGATGAGCCCAAACATGTTCACTTGATATGCTTCTCTTTTGATGTGATCCGGCTGAGAACCTCTGGTAGGCAGAATAGAATCATAAAGCCGCTGCTCTTTTGCAAACGATTCAAATCGTGCCTCCTTAACAGCAAATGTTGATGTTGCAATACATGATGCATCAAATGCTTCTTTGTTGCCAATGTCTGTGTTTTAATAATGTATTGTAGAGTCTTCGTAATATCGTTTATCTGCTATAGAATGACTCAAACCACTAGATCTTTAAAATTCATATACCGGTCTACTGATTTCTGGTCCAGCTACCATCCGTCGTCCTAAGGGATATTCGGTTAAACGTATGGCACCAACATCGCCCTTCACAATTGCATTATTCTGTGTTTGTGCATGATCAGTTGTGATATAAGAAAACAACTATCTGGTCTTACGCAAAGTAAATAACCACTTGCAAATTTAATTGCCACCTGTTGGTGATGTTCGTGAAGGGATGCCATACCTCGAAAATTGATCACCCTCGGTAACCATCGAGCATAATCAACATAGTCAAGACAAACAAAATACGTATCCTGCTTAGTATGGACTGTTTGTAATGTACGATATCTGACTTGTGAATTGGGCGTACTACCGAAATCACAAGAAGTTCTTAATTCATAATTGAACGCCAGAAATGAAACTGTGGTCGCAATGACTTTCATTACTTACACCAGTTGATCAAATACTTAAACGTTACAGTTATGAGTTATATGTTCTGCGTGTACACGTTTATAAGTTGACAAAATCGAATTAAGCAAAACGCATGCTATCATCGATGTGCGTGTTTATAGTTCTTATTACATTTGAATATATATATAAAGAATCTGGCATTCTAGGTGTTGCAATATCGGCTTCAATGAGGGCACATTCATAATTGAACGTCAGAAATGAAACTGTGGTCGCAATGACTCTCTTTACTTACACCAGTTGATCGAATACTTAAACGTCACAGTCATGAGTTATATGTTCTGCGTGTTTACGTTTATAAGTTGACATTATCGATTCAAGCAAAACGCATGCTTTCATCGATGTGCGTGTTTATAGTTCTTATTACATTTGAATATATATAAAAAGAATCTGCCATTCTAGGTGTTGCAATATCGGCTTCAATGAGGGCACATTCATAATTAAACGTCAGAAATGAAACTGTGGTCGCAATGACTCTCTTTACTTACACCAGTTGATCAAATACTTAAACGTCACAGTCATGAGTTATATGTTCTGCGTGTTCTCGTTTATAAGTTGACATTATCGATTCAAGCAAAACGCATGCTATCATCGATGTGCGTGTTTATTGTTCTTATTACATTTGAATATATATAAAAAGAATCTGTCATTCTAGGTGTTGCAATATCGGCTTCAATGAGTGCACATGTCCATCCACTATCACGCAATATTTCACTCAGACTTTTAAAACAAGTAATTGTAATGGATAATCCACCAAACATAACGATAAACTTATCTTCTCCGTACAAATCTGGTCGTTTCCACTAAAATTTCTTAGCCAATACCAAAGTGGTTAATCTGCAGCTATAATTAGGGACCCTATAATTATGGTTACCCGGGATTTAGAAAGTTAACCACCTTATTCAATGAATGCTTGATCATTGCACCTGAAAGGACGTGTTTTCAAACAGTGGCATCATAAAAGTTACACGAACTTGAACAGAAGAGCCTAGATGTTTAGAAAAATGAAATGTTGATAAAAATATGTTTACACAATCCAAATCCTCATCTGCAAGATGAACTACGATTTACATCATTGTGCCCTTATAGTGCGTGCAAATCTCTCTTTATGTCTATAAATAGTCTGCTCATGCACTGAATTGTTAAATGCATGTGTATCATAACCTGAAAAATGGTATCAAACAAATTCATAACGTCATCAAAAATCCAAAAGCGCTAAGTATATAATGAATAGTTTTTGTGTGAATTTTATAAAATTTTCGCGCATGCGCACACCCTGAACATGCCAAAAATTCTTTTCTAGTATATATGTCACATGAAAAGAAGGTAGCCACCAAATCAAATAATATTTTATTCTAAAAGAAGGTAAAAGAAAATGTTTTTCAGAAAAATAGGTATTTTAAACCTGGAAAAAACAGCCATTTTAGAAAAGGTGGTGGCCATCTTGATTTTTTTTTTTTTTTATGGCCAGCAGTTTTTTCTCAAAAAGTAAATAATAATGATGATTAGTACTAATTTTCATGCTTGTATCATCATTTGCACAATTCCCTCGATTTTGCTTGCTAATATCTTCCACTATACCGACAGTAATCTCTTGATTTATTTTTTCTCTAACAAGATCTTCATGAATAGTCAAACTTTTTGAATTGTTTGCATTTACAGGTAAACGTGAACCGGAATTTTGTAATTTTAAACCAAATCGAAGACCATGTATTAGTTCGTTTGCTATTACCTTAGACGGATGAAATTTTAAAGATACTTCTACTTCATTCACACAAATAGGGGAGTATCCCAAAGAGTACAACTCGTGATCCTTACCTCTTTTTGCAGGCCCCAATAGGGTGGTTTCCAGAGCACCTGAAATATTTGTGTTCAAATTTACATACTGCCCCATAAAAACATCTACCAGCTCTTGCATGCTGCCGTGGGTCTTTGTACTTGTTCTGGTTTAGTATTTTGGACAAACTTTGATTCCTTATGACCCCAAAAGAATTAATATCTGAATTAGCAAATCTTGGAGGAGGAGAGACGTACATAACCCACAGTTCCATGTCTAGCTCTGCCCAAGACGTTTGTGGAAAATCTTGTCTTACGAAGGCGGAATTGTTTGTCATATATAGCCCAACCTGAGCCATACCCTCTAGATGAAGCTAGTCGATTGTTAAACATGTATTTCAGGAACTCTTGACAATTATTGGTCCATTATCTAGATCTTTATCCATAAAGATGATGAATGCAGATGTCCATACGTGCAAATTTGTAATGGTGCTCTGTTTTTGTGGAGTAATAGTTAATAACCTCCCTTTTACTGAAAGATCGCCATTTAACTGGAAGTCTGTGGCTAAATCTTTTGCAGATTTAAGTGAAATATTTAAATCAATATATTCTCCGGCCCAAATCTTTTCCTAATTTTAACCGGTATATGATCACCTACAGAGTCAAACACACTTGATTTGTACAATGGTGTTACACTTTCGTGTACGATCTCTAAATTAAGACCATGTTTATAACTCCTATTACAATCACTAAAACCTGTTGTATTGTTAAACATACCGGTAGTAGCTATATGTTGTTTGGGTACTGGGTTATGGCTTGGTAATGGGGTTTGGTCTATTTAAGGCTGGTCACTGCAACTGGCCACAGAAATACTTCCTAGAACGGACTGGAATGGTACCGTCTCCTTGTCCGTGCTTCCCGATTGTTCTGGTAGGGTCCCTTGTGTTTTCTTCATTTTATTTAGTGATTTCCTTGTCATCCCCCTAGGTTTTCTTTGTCTTTTTGGTGGCTTCATGTTGCTGCTGATTAAATTTTCGTTAGCTATGTTGGCAGTTTTGAACTTGTTTGATAACGCATGAATGACGTCACGAAATGACGTATTATTGATGTGATTAAATTAAGAATCAATCAAGATTGATTCCGGAAAACGGAGTTAAACTTTTATTAAAACAGTTTATCCTTATATAACCTCATTGGTAGATATCTTTGGCGGAAGTATATGTGATACATCCTCATTCTTTCAATATCCAAGCTGTGGGAAGGTTGTGCTCCACGTGTTGTCGGCAAAGTAACTATATTCTTTAACTTTTACTTATATTTGCCTTGGTGGCAATATAGCCTTGGTGGCTTTAAGACCTTGGTGGTCATTTATATATGCCTTGGTGGCAATAGACCTATGTGGTCATCTATATATGCCTTGGTTGCAATAGACCTAGGTGGTCATCTGTATATGCCTTTGTGGCAATAGACCTAGGTGGTCATTTTTATAATTTTTCATATTTGCCTTGACGGCAATATTAAATTAAAAAGTACTAGTCTTGGGGGCATCAAGACCTATAATGGTTTAATTTTTAAATTGTTATTTGGATGGAGAGTTGTCTCATTGGCACTCACACCACATCTTCCTATATCTACTTGGTGGTCATTTATATTCGCCTTGGCGGCTTCTTGATAGAACTAGATGGTATTAAATGTTTGACCTTGGTGGCCAAATGTTTTGGGATTTGGACTTTGGCCGGTAGTTATTATCAACCCAGATGGTCAGATATTTGTTATGCCGTAAACGCAGGGCAAAGTGCTATCGATATATAGAATATATGTGAAGGTGGGGGCTCTGGCCATTTTGGGGACCTGTAATTAAAAGGAGAATAATAAATTGTTTATAGCGTAAATAGTTTCTTTTGAGTGTTGTGGACTTTTCATTGATTAATACATCGTACATACTGATAGAAAATGCTTTTAGTGTTAAATACTTTGTTAGAAAAGAATAAAAATATTGAGAAAGTGGAATAATTTAGTGTGATATGTCACTTGTTATTATTGTTGTTTACCGGAGTGATGTGTATTGAATTATGAGGTGTCTTCGTCGAGGTCCGCGTTCAGCGGAGTGTTTGATTGTACATACAGTAATATGGAATGTTTTTGTTTCAGATGGTGTTACCTCTGATGAATGAAGGAGAAGCAATATGGCATTGCACGATGATTGGTGTCAATGAGTTCGAATAACCTAAAATGGAAGGATTTTTCTGATCAGAATATGGTGAGAACAAATTGCAATTAATAATGAAGTAATGTTTTGATTTCTGAAGATAATTATATAAAAAAAAAAGAAAATGATGGGGAAAATACGGATATAACACTAAATTATGTATGTCTGTGTTGAGAAAGGCAAAATATGTCAATATGGCACGGTACTTTAAAAAAAAATTGATGGAAGCAGCTTTATGTTCAAATGAACATATTAAGTAATTATAATAATTTGTCCGTAATATCATGTTTACTATTGGATGTGTATATAATTTCATTGTAATTTGATGTGTTAAAATATGTCACATAAATCTTTTGTCTTGGCAGATTAAATAATGAGTGTAATATTTTGTTTTGTTTTATTTGATAAATATGATGTTGAATAATTTTGTATACTAGTACTAATGTACACTAAAATATTATTTATGGTTAAATTTTTTAATTTAAATTTCTTTGTCTACAGTTCGAGGGAGACTGATTCCCTAGTGGTTTTCCACGTGGATTGTAGGCAAAGGGATTTTTCCTTTTCAAAGTGTGACTAATGCTGTCTTAAGTACAAATAAAGATCTTCTTATTGGTTAATATATTTTCAGCAGAGTTGCGAAGAATCAAGTGGAAATACAATTGTCAATGTTCCTGCTTGAGAAGTAAAAAGTGTGTTTGATTCAACAACAGTAAAGAAAGAGACAAGCCAGCATAGTTTACACTTGGAGGTGAAATCCCTTTGATAACAAGCTTCCATATGCCGAAGATGTTATTAAATAATGACAATGTTCATTTTGATATGAGTTCATTGCCTTAACTCAACTTTTAAAAGTCTATGAGGTCAAATTCATGAGAATTTATTGAATAATGAACTATTTAAAAAACTGTGTACATGTATCTTGAAAGTTTTAGAAGTGTTTTAAAGTAATTAAGGAATAATATTAATAAAAGTGTTAAAGATATTTTTGTTTTGAGTATTGGGAATACTATTCCTTAAGGGGAAGCCTTGCTAGTGGTGTAATTTGAGATTGGCATGCAAATATGCTGTATGGACTATAGAGTTTTCTATGCCCATAAATTAACATGAACTGGATGCAAGATTATATCAATCACTGAGGATATGTGTATAACCTCATTGGTAGATATCTTTGGCGGAAGTATATGTGATACATCATCATTCCTTTAATATCCAAGTGGTGGTTGGTTTAAGGGCTATGTTTGGTCAGACATACATATTGCCTGTTTGGGTTGGTGAGGTTCTTGATTTTAGTAACTAGAAAATATCTATAATTTACTGTTGCTTTTGTAGGAACTATTTGTATTGACATTTGCATTTAATGTAATTTGACCCTTTCTATTTCTACTTTTAAATATATGTGTGGTCCTAAAATACTCTTGTTGTTAACTCTTTAGTTTTCTATGTTTTGTTTTGTAGACTGTTGTTTGTCCGTTGGTCGTTTTTGTTAACTATGGTCAAGGTGTTGTTGGATTTTTACAATCCTCTGATTATATTTCGGCTTTTAAAAAAGCTGTTCTTGATTAAGTCAAGAAAAAAATCACTTCAATTCGGAAATAGAGTGCTGAATTAATATCCCAAAAAGAAGTAGCGATAGAATGTATCTGTTCGTAGACGTATGATGTGTACCATACCACACAACAACACGGAAGTTTGGTATACATTTTAATTTACAGTTTCTTATCTAAAACATTTGCAGTTAATAGAATGATACAATATTACAATTAACCTCTCAACTAATTAGATTCATATAAAAACAAACGACAATTGGAAACGGTTGATAACAAATGACTTATAACATGTATAACATTCTCAATTTTCGTTTCTATCAGAAGTCTGTATCAGGACGCACCCACGTTGTCACATACCGTAAATTTGAAATATCTTAATCGGATACGATCCGGACATTATTGTTATGTATTATGATACTCTCTTGTATAGAGGGTTAAACAATCTAGCTTGTTATTGTCAACATGTCTTCCTCCTAGTTATTGGACATGGTGTCAGACTGAACCATCGCCCATCATAATGAAAATAAGCCATCCTATGATGGAAGCAATCTTAAAAGTTGCATGAACAATCCAGCTACCTAAATTATTATAATCATGGATGCACTATCAAGATCTCACCCTAAAATGGACTGGGAAGCGACAGACCTAGTGACTGCCTGAAAACCTTTCCAACAGCATACAGAATTCTGGTTCGCGGGACCTTTAGTCAAAACTGCTGAAGCACAAAAAAAGTAACTATCTATTGATATGGATCGGCAACAAAGGCATTTATTCAACCTGGGATCTTTCGAAGGATATTAAAAAGAAACTTGATGTGCACTATCAGAACTTTGAAAAAACGGCCGCCCTAAATCGAACAAGATTTATTCACAATACAAATTTTTAAGCCGTGTTCAAAAAGAATTTGACACTTTCGAAGAATATCTTACAGACCTCATAATATTGGTTAAAGATTGTGGATATGCGACGCCGGAGGATATGGTACGTGATGCCATTGTTTTTGGAACTAAAGACCACACAGTTCGTTAGAAATGTATTACTAAAGGGTCCGAATTCTCGTAAGAAAAGGCTATAAATTTCGCTAGAACTTATGAATTTTCAAAGGCTCAACTTAAAGTCTATATATTGTCTTTTCTGATAACTAACTAAAACTAGCTTAATGCTTTCTAAAATCTACTAAAACTATGGAAAGCGAAGATAAAACAATTATCATGTTAAACAAACAAGATGCAAGATCATTAGGTAAAAAGTATGGCAAGCAATACACACCACAAAGGAGACTACCTCAGAATAACAAGGGGTAATCACCCAATTTCGAAAACAAATGTAAAAACTGTGGAGGTAAACATGAGTGTAGAAAATGTCCTGCATTCGGGAAACAGTGCAACAAATGCCATAAATACAACCACTTTGCGTCTGTCTGTCTGTCATCAAACAAATCATCAAAGGAAATGCACACTTTAAACATATGCAGTGAATCTGATGACGATGAACTTTTTGTAGCAACAATGCTCAATGCTCAATGCTAAGCACATTTAATACACCATTTGATTGGCTCGCTTACCTTTTTGAATAAATTCAGCATCGGAAGTATTTCAGAAAATTGTGTCTAAAATGGTATCCGACATAGATGGAGCAGACGCGATTATCGACGACATCCTTATTTGGGGATCAGACCAAAAAGAACGTGGTATGCGTCTTAAACAGGTTCTAAACAGAGCGCGAGAATACAACTTTAAACTCAGTGCTGGAAAATGCGAAATCAACAAACCGGAAGTAACATACGTTGGACATCGTCTAAAAAGTGAAGGCGTTAGACCAGACCCAGAATAAAATCCGTGCAGTCAATAAAATGTCAAAACCAGAGTGCGTCAAGGATCTCCAAACCTTCATTGATTTTATTCAGTATCTTGGCAAGTTTATGCCAAAGATGTCAACAGTCAGAGAACCGTTGAGATACTCTTAGAGAAAACACAGTATGGCACTGGGATGAAAAACAAGAAACTAGCTTTCAGGAGTTAAAAGAACTGGCAACAAATACACCACTACTGCAAAACTACAATCCGAACAAATCGCTTACACTCAGTGTTGATGCTAGTTCAAAAGGACTGGAGCTGTACTGATACAAAATCAGAAACCAGTTGTGTATGCCTTACGTGCTCTTACTCGAACACAACAACGATATCTGCAGTTTGAGAAAGAAACTCTTGCAATTCTTTATGGATGGAAAAAATTCCATGAGTACGTATATGGTCGCCGGGTTCAAATAGAGACAGACTATAAACCACTCCAACCAATCTTCCTGAAACCGCTTCACCAAACACCGCCTAGATTACAGTGACTTTGAATAGCATAAGAAAAGTATGATCTTTAAGTTGACTATAAACCAGGCAAAGAGATGTACCTAGCAGATCATCTCAGTAGATCGTTCTTTAAAGAAACAAAGGAAGTATTAGTACCTGACTTACACGTGAATGGCATTCATTTGATATCATACTTTCCAATTCCAACAGAAATGTATGCTTAATTTCAGAAGGAAACTGCAAATGATGAACGCCTACATGATTTAAACAGAGCACGAGCAGCCCACACTATGCTCAGTCGAATGGACAAGCAGAAAGAAGTGTCCAAACCATCAAGAAGCTAATTATGAAATCCAAGGATCCGCACAAAGCTCTTTTAGACTATCGAAACATACCGTTGGATATTGATCTTTCGCCAGCACAATTGTTCCTAAATATGAGATTAAAAAACATCACTACCTACTTCATTACCGCTATTGATGCCACAAAACGTCAACAACAGTGAAATTATCAAAAAACTCGAAATTCGCCAAAGGAAAGCTAAAACCAACTATGATAAGGATTGTGGACCTGAATTGAAACAGCTAAAACAAGGAGACTCTATTGTAATGTTCACAATTGGAAAAAGGAAAGAAGGGATAATAATTCATAAACACCACACTCCTCGCTCCTATGTAGTACAAACATCAGATGACAGGCATCACAGAAGAAACCGTAGGCATATAAGACCAACAGCTTACAATGGAAACACAGTTGATAATGAACATTTCAAGAATAATCACAATTCAACCGTCCTTAAAACTTCAACTGTTTGTAGCACTGTATGTAACACTTCACAAACATTAAACCATTGCGTCAGAGGAAAATAAAAGTATTGAACCATCTAAGTCACCCGTGACAAGATTTGGAAGAACGATCAAAGTGCCAACCAAATAAAACGACTATGTAAAATAATGTTGTTGAACTGTCAAAAAGATTTAAGAAAGCATTTAACTAGTTTTAGTTAGTTATCAGAAAAGACAATACATAGACTTTAAGAGACATTAATCTAGTCAGTATTAATTTCTAGTCAAAACCAAGTCCGTATTGATTTCTAGTCAAAATCATTCAGTATTAATTTTAACTGGGTAATACTCATTCATTTATTCAATAAATCATTTCATTTTCATTTCATCTTTTAGAAAAAGGGGGATGTCACATACCGTAATATTGACATATCTTAACCGGATACGATCCGGACATTATTGTTATGTAATATGATACTCTTCTGTATAGGAGAAGGTTAATAAATATAGCTTGTTATTGTCAAAATGTCTTCCTCCTAGTTATTGAACACACGTGACACATGACGTGTTTTTTTTCAATTATATAGAATGTATTTATATATGTAAAAGAAGCGGGTAATCTCGAAAAATTTAAATTAAAAAAAAACAGTCTTATATCTATTTATAAAGAAAGATTTTATACTGCTTCAAGCTAACGATTAGCGAAAAGAGATTTATTGTTGAATTCAAATCGCAGCATTTGAACGGCTTAATTATAATCACATGATGATGGATTGCTGTAGAACGTCCAATAGCAAGTTATGGTGGAATTAATAATGATCAGTACATATTAATTAAAGATGAATATTTAACGCTGCTTTTTAGCAGTCATAGAGCATATATATTTTTGAAAGACAATTCAGGAATTGTATTAGCTTTAACAATTATATTTCTGTAAAAAACCTTTATTCAATCAATCCATTTTATTGAAATTCTAGGATTCATAACTTCATAATTATTTGTGATACAATTTAAGTCTTTTAAACAAATATTGATATCTAAATCAAGATGTACTTTTAAAGGGGAACTAGCTACGAGATATCTAAAAAAATCTTAAGTAATTTCTTTTGGTTCAATCAAAAATGAAAGTGAAATAGTGAAATAGTATTTCGCTTTTAGCAGCCAAAATTGTTCAATTTGTCAAATTAAGCATCGAAACATTGATAATTACTCATTCACTTGCAAGTGAATTAGTCGACCACATTAAATCCGTATTTATGTGAACTTCAATGTAACCCATAGCTAGAGATTGACAACGCATGCATTATACGTGTACAGGTTATTTAAAGAAAAAGAATGTCAACAATGAAAGTGAAACTACGGTAAATCATTTGATTACTGATTTGATCTATATAAAATCATTCTTATACGGTTAAAAACAATGATAAACATTAATTTTTAATCTACAATATAAAATCAAACAGATTTATCGTGTGTTTTTCTATGTTGTGATGTTATGCTATTGTTTCAGATAAAGGGAGAAGGTTTGGATCCATTAAAACGTTTAATCCCGCTGCAAATGTTTGCACCTATCCTAAGTCAGGAATCTGATGTACAGTAGTTGTCGTTTGTTTATGTAATATATACGTGTTTCTCGTTTCTCGTTTTGTTTATATAGATTACATCGTTGGTTTTCCCGTTTGAATGGTTTTACACTAGTAATTTTGAGGCCCTTTATAGCTTGTTGTTCGGTGTGAGCCAAGGCTCTGTGTTGAAGGCCGTACTTTAACCTATAATGGTTTACTTTTTAAATTGTTATTTGGATGGAGGGTTGTCTCATTGGAACTCACACCACATATTCCTATATCTATAAAAATCCAATTGCACGTGCTGGTTTAATATATTCATATCGTTATTTATGTTTACATCGCTTATATGGTCATCTGAGGTCAAATCAATAGTTAACTAGATGGCGTCTGGGCTAACATACACAAGAAACGAACCTACATATTATATACACCATGCTCTATATACTGTTTATTTTAGACTTTTGGTAGTTTGGATAAATGTTTTACATTGTTATAAATCGAATATGAGAATTGGAGTCAAATCGGTGACCATGAATTTGACAGCTAGTGTCCCTTTAAATTAGATATAAAGATTTGATTTGAAAGTTTGACAGTAATATTTACGTTGCTGTTGCTTATATGGGTCATTTTCAAAAAATGTCGAATTTTCAGTACACCCATGCTAACTTTTTTATTTCTAAAGGAAATTTCAGTTGTAATGGTTTAAATGAAAGCTTGTCGGATTTGTGATTCAGAACATTAATAATAAACACACCTTACATCTATTTTGATAAGATTAAACTGCATTTAAGACTGATTTTGGGGGTATTTGTCTGCGTACAGTGTCAGAAAAACACATTTCAAATGATTTTTTTGCGATTTTCTTATCGCCTTGATATCTGCAAAAGAGAATTTTTAAGAACGTTAAATATTACTCTAACGAAAAATCGTAGCTTCTTTATCATTGTATGTAACATATTATCTACAAACTAAATTGAATCAGCGTACAGGAGGTTCATGTCTTTCCTGTTACCGCTACTTAAATCAGCCGTTAAATTATTCTCCCTATGAATATTGAATCAGTCAGTGTTGATCTCAAAATTGCAAAGTAATCTTTACATTTAAAACGCCTCGTTTCTTGAACGACAGTGTAGAGAAAGGAAATTTCAAGACATTTAGTGAAAAAAAAAAGTGTACTTTTTTTTCATGTCTATGCTGTTACCACCAATTTTGATTAATTACACCAACAGTATACTTGTAAAAAGTGCAATAACGTGTTGGAAACCAAATTCACAATAGTAAAACATAATCACTTCACCAAAGGGAGTATAGTTATTTCACAACAGCAATCAAAAACGATGAAATTTGTCTATCCTGTTATGTCTATCCTGTTACTATGGTTGCTATGGTTACAGTAACAGTATAGACAATTGTAGACAAAAACGTCGTTAATTTTTGTATCTTATCATATAGGTGCAAAACGAATAAAATATTTCGTTGTTTGAACTCATCTTAAGGTTATAACGTCTTAATCTTCCTAATTAAGCATTCGCAGGTGCAATACTGATATCGATAACAGGATAGACAAAAAGGTAACAGGATAGACTTTTATATAGTGATATATCAGAAACGTACGTTCCTGTTACCAATGGAATACAGAGAAAAGTAAACTAACTTATGAGGGATTTACTTGATGTTGGGTTTATTTGAAAGGGTGAAAAAATGCCGAACAATATGAATTGATATCTTAGACTTGCATTACTGGTGGTATTTTTTACAATCTTGGAAAAGCAATTTTTAGAGGCATTTTTCAGTACTACCTGGAAAATGGGCAAATAATCTATTATATTACAGAATGAATTTATATAGAAGTTTATTCTCTTGAAAACCATCTAATTGACTACGTAAAACAAGCTTAAAATTTTATCTCAACCTTTTCTTAATAACCCAAAATTTCTTTTGAAAATGGTAACAGGATAGACAAAATAATGAACCACCGATCAAAAAATGTTTCAACATATTCTTGTTTGACATCATTAAGATTGCATCTTTTTTAATATGTTGTTAAAGTACTGTTTGTTTGATTTGCTTATGTAGAGGGTTGTTTGAATAAGTAACTTTTAATAATTTTTTCAATTTTAAAATTCGACATTTTTTTTAAATGACCCATATAGGATCTTATAGAGCCTGTAAATTACGAAACGATCCATTCCAACTGAATAACTACTGTGGTCCTAATTATACCAGAAATAAATTGTATCTTAGGGAACAACCCATTTAACTTCAAGCGCGATTATGTTGTTTTTTTTCAGTCAGAAAATATTTTCGCGAACTTCCTTTTTTTTTAAATGTTTTTCGATGCTATCAATTCAATTTTTCTTCTTCAGAATTTGACACTATAACGTGTGGGAAAAATCTGGATTCAGAATATTTTTTTTCTCATCTTCTTGATCACAATATTTTTTTTTTATCAAATTGGGGATCAGAATATGTTTTCTCTTACGAAAAACAGTTTCACGTACCCTCCCCTCTTTTTAAAAATAAATTACTTGTATGACGTTTTCGTTTTGACTCCCAGGAATGAATTACGTTAGCCGTATTTGGCACACCATTTTGGAATTTTTGGTCCTCAATCCTCGTTATGTTTGAACGAATACTAGTAAATACTGGTCAATGCTCTTCAACTTTGTACTTATTTGGCTGTACAACTATTTTGATTTGAGCGTCATGAGGGGATGAGTCTTATGTATACGAAACGAGCGTCTGGCGTATTAAATCATAATCCTGGTACCTTTGATAACTAATCATATCAATGTGTAAATGTGTTATCTTTTTATACAATTGTGTAATGTTTATGTATGTGAGTGTCATGTTGCGCATCAATTAATGCAAACAGAAACCTAATAATCATCATACTTAGAGGCCAATGGATTTCTAGTACACCGTACTTTAATCGGCTTTGTTGTAATACACTTGATCTAGAGCAATGAGGTAATATATACGCCTCATATAAGCTCCTTTGCTATAGTTAATATACAAAGAGACAGTTATTCTTATAATTTTTATAATAAAATCATAGATCTGTATCACTACTTTATGAACATCAAAGCAATCAATATTCGTCTTTGTTCTTTGTTAATTTTACGCCACTTGGTATATCGCAATGCTTTCCGCCTTATATCCTAAACAGACAATCTTCTTTTCTTTGTTGTAATACACTGCTCTAGGATTATGAAGTCCATCACGATCAGTAAGTAAGACCTTACTATCTTTCCCATCATGTTGTATGACTGACAGATTGTTAGATTGTTGACCCAAAACAAATACATTCTGATTATTGTCCACTGATATACCTTTCGGTTTGGAAATAGACCGATCCTTGAATACCCAGATTTCTTGTCCTGTCAGACTACAACAGTGTACTCGATTATTGATGTCTGTATAGTATATCTTGTCGCTAGTCGTTGTTATACCAAACAAGGAAGATTCAATATCTGTCACGATTGTATTTAATTTCTTTCCATTCAAGTCCATTACTTCTATGCCCTTTTTGTATACAACTACATACAGTTTCTGGTCCTGATAAGCTATTATCCACGAAACTAAACTACAAGGTACCTTCTGCCTTTCACTATAGTTCTTAGTGTTTATAATCTCCAGGTAGGTTGCTCGTGGATATGTAACAGCAATACGATCAGTATCTACTGTGGTAAGATCATACGGTTTATCGGGGACAGGAATGTCACGAATATATTTTCCTTCGTTATTGTATTCCATAAACTTACCCCTTCCATAATAATCTGCAATTATAACTCTATCGTCAGATGTAATGATGCAGGCAGATATTGGTTTTACTGTTCCTTCGATATCAAACTTCTGTTTCAGCTGAAGACTGACGTTGCAAACAGTTTGCATTGATCCTTGTATTTGTATCTGAGCCTGGTCAATATTTGCATCTTTTAATTCAAGACCGGCTTTTGTTTCAATAACTTTGACTTCTCCAAACTGCTTTACCTCCTTCATTAAGGAACTGAGCACGTGATGAACCTCTATTTCCATCCTGCTATTCTTATGATCGTTTATATCTTCTTTGAGTGATCCAATCTGTTCTGCTGTTCTATTTTTTAATTCACGCGTTCCTAGAAATACTTGTAGGTCAGATGCAAAGCATTTCATTTTAAGTGTTTGCTCTCTCAGGCTTTCTAACTCTTGCTCTATTTGCTTCATTTTATCAAGAATTTTAATGTATTTCGATTTACAGTTTTCATGATTGAATTTCAAATCTTGAAGCTGTTCTCTCTCGAGTTTATCCAAGTATTTGTTCAGACTCATACGTGTGTCTGCAATTTTTTTTCTGATTGTTTGTTCTTCTTTGTCCAAACTTTTCAAAGCCGTTTCTCGGTCGTTTATACAATACTTGACGTCGTCTAAAGTTTTTGAGATTGTTTTTTCTAAGTCTGAGAGAGCACTTGATTGTTTTGCGTTTTTTGATGCTTCATCGATTGAGATAACATCAGAAGAGGAACAGGTTTTATGAGCAGACGGAACACAGACAACGCATATCGCAATATCGTGCTTTTTGCAGTATAAATCCAGCTTTTTACCATGTATTTCACAGTTCATATTTACTGTAATGTCTTCTATTTGACGATAATCGTCAACTGAAATCATGTTGTGACCTCTCGAAATTTTCATAGATTTATGAGATTTCTCACATTCTCCACAAAAACCCTCTTCACAATTGGTACACCATTTTGTGGCGTTGTTCGTGATGTCCTCATATCCACAGGGACCACACTGTAAGTTCAATTTAGATGCCATATTCCTTAAAATATATAATACACGTTAAAATATATCAGCATAGCAGAACATTCTATTGTTCAAGAAAAAAATGTAATTGGAATAAATTAAAAAAAAATATTTAAAATACTAGTTGTAAAAAGAATAAATAAAGAGTTTTTAGCTTTTGAAAACATACTAATAACATCCTTTCTTTCAACTGATAAATTTGGAGCAGTACGTCTACCATGACGTCCCCCTCTTTGCCTTTCCTCTATATCTACTCCTGTATGTACATTGTTTTCACATATCGCGAATTCCAGAATGACTTAATTGCTTCCCTTAGAAGGTTACATTTTTGAAAGAGATTGAAAGGAACTTACCTAACAATCTTGTAAATTTTATGTTTTTTTCATACTGGAGTTAAAAAGGCCAAATAAAGAACGAAGTTGAAGAGCATTTTGTACCAAAAAATCCTAAAAGTTTTGCCAAATACAGCTAAGATAATAGTTTTCTTTAGGCATTTTGGTCGTCGGAGTCAATCAGGGCAGGGTTTTATTTTACATGTTTTTCTAGTGTACTTGGTTCAGGTCAATACAAATTTTGAAGTGATTTTGTGATTTGTAAATCTAGGCTCGATTTTCACCTGTTTTTATATGCTATTCCAGAGTTATTGGACTTTCAACAGTCATACATTTGGCCATTGTCCTATTAAAATGAAACAAAATGATATTGGAAATATGACATAAGGTGAGAAAGCTGGATTATCCAGCACTGCTAGGACAAGACATGTCATTCAACGCTCAACCAACACTTTACTGGCATTCTTTTGTCTCGTTAATTATGACATTTGTCGCAGACAAGAACACACTTTTCTACTGTCAACATGTTTATATTCAAATAAAATTTTCAAATGCTGACTTCAATAACAAAGTATAATAAGGGTCTTTTTTGGTCCCCTCTTGGTCCCTGTTCATATTTATAACATCAATAGCCTTTTTGCAGGTACTACAGATACAATTCAGATTAGAACATTATTCCATTATGTCTAAACCTTGGGTTGTTAGTTCCTCTAGATTTTGCCATGATTTTGTCGTGTTTTCTACTGCTGATAGTAAATTAACTAATTTTATTCAGTATAAAATCAAGTACAAAAGGATCATCTCGGAAATACACGAAAACATAGAGAGAAAAAAGACAGCAATAATTGATGTATTATATTAACAATGTCATCATTGAAACTTTTTCTTTCGTCTTGATAGAGGTTACATTCACATATAAAATGAAACATGTTATCAATACAATATTTACATATTCTTTGATCCAAAGGCATATTATTATTTGTGCCTTTGTCGAGGCGTAAATTGTGGTTTGAAGTTCTCAATTTACATAACTGTATAACATGTTGTTTTGAAATATTCAACTGTATAATTCCAGGTTTTAATATTTTATTTTTTTTTACATTTTTGAATGTATACGTTATTTGTTTTGGTTTTAACCTGACAAACATGAGAAAAATATTTTTCATATCTTTCTTGTATTTAATTGAGCATAAGTATCAGCTGCCACTTTTTTTTTTATTTTGTCTTCAAATAAATCAACCCGAAAAGGTTTACTTCATTTCGTAAGATAATATCATTGGATGAGTACCCCATTTATTTTATACCAGTAGTCAATATTATCCAAAGGCAGGTAACATGATCTCATACTGAGGACTGAGTAGGAACATACGAGTTAACAGGAACACACATTAATAAAATTATAAACATGATTAACATTCTCAAGGTTGTTGCCGATTTTAATATGTTCTTAATTTAAGAAAGTTACTGCGCACCTTTAGCACGAACAGATTAATTTCGGAAATATGTTAATTCAATTGTTGCTTTATTGTAAGAACTAATTGTATTCACATTTGCATGCATGTGTGAATTGACCCTTTCTTGACAGTTGTAATAAAATGTGTGGTCCATCACATCCGTAAAAAGTTATCAAAGGTACCAGGATTATAATTTAGTACGCAAGACGCGCGTTTCGTCTACATAATACTCATCAGTGACACTCATATCAAAATATTAAAAAGCCAATAAGTAAAAAGTTGAAGAGCATTGAGGATCTAAAATTCCAAAAAATTGTGCCAAATACGGCTAAGGTAATCTTTGCCTGTAAAATACGTGTTGTTCACTCTTTAGTTATATCGCCGCTTTAAAAAAAAAGTGGGGATATACTGTTTTTCCTCTGTCTGTCCAATCGTCAGTCCGTCCGTACCATGAATATTTCCGTCGCATTTTTCTCAAGCACTTCTTGAAAAGGATTTCTGAAATTTGGTTTCAGGGTTTATAATATAAGAAAGTTATACCGTGTGGTGCATTTCAGATTCATCAGTCAACAACTTTCTGTTTACCGAGCACATTTTTTTGACAACTTTACAATACTGAATTTGGTTTCTGGGTTTATATTAGTCAGCTATACCGTGTAATGGGGTTTAATATTCTTCACTCAACTTCCTGTTTACCGACATATATCGACTGGGTATCATCAATGAGTACTTATTTTCTATGATGTGTTTTGTAGATCGTTTTTGCATGTCCGTTGGTCATTTTTGTAATGGTGTTGTTGGTTTTCATATGCAACTATTACAGTCATAATCACGTTCGATAACTCTGCATGTGACTGGTTCAATTAGGATTTTTTTACTGGTTACCTGATGAATTATTTAAAGAAAATTGAAAAATATATTAAGTTCACCTCGGTTTATATCCATTCGATGTCTTCTTTTATAAATATAAAATAATATTGCAAAGAATTTCATTGATAATCGGACAACACTAACCGGCATAGTTATTGTCAAAACATGCATCTACATGAGTATTGTCAAAACTTACATCGTGATTAGGTGCCATGTTTGTTTTCTTTGATCACGTTGATGTTATGACTTAATTAATATCTCCTTAATCTTGCTATGTCTAAGGCTATTCTTATAGTTACAATAACGTGTCATATTTAATTGCAATATAAACAGAGAAAATAAATTGAATTATGTGCATTAACAAAATAAGTGTCGAACATCCTCTACGTTTGAAATTATTTGTTCGTCATTTTTCAAAATTTTATTAAAATAACAACAGCATGTTTAAGCTTGATAAAAAGGAACCAAATGTTCGATTACACGCTGCTCTAAGGTAAGACAATGAATGAAAACGCGAGCATCCAACAGTTATTAAATTTTCATAGTAAAAATCGTACAAATAATATTTTTACCATGTCCCTCACGCTGTCAATCTGGTCGCCATCTTGAAAAATAATAGCCGATTTTCTGAAAATAGCTTATTTTATAGGGACATAATAGAAAATTAAACTATTCTATATACGATATTTCAAATATTTATGAATATAATAATAAGCACAAAGACCAACAATTATTCCATCTGTTTTGTTTAAATCGCAATTTAAGGTTAAAGACGACAGAAAATCCAATATTTATCGTAGTTGTATGATTTAACAGTGTAAACTATCGAGGCAACAAGACAAATTTTCAAAAGCATTTGGAAGGGAGAAGATCAAAATTTAAACTCTTCCAAAAGGAATATTTATATTTCTAAATATATGAGGAATTACTACAAAGACCCACACTTTTAGTATCATGAACTTAAAGTAATGTATTTCATCGATTCCAGAAAGCCCCTATGCATTTCTATACAATTTACTTGGGCTTGATACGGGTGATGTGTGACGTCACAAAAGTCACGTGATGACTGCTATAGTTGGATATGTCACAAACCTCTGATTTTCTTTTTCCTTTGGTATATGTATTTCGGCATCTTTTGAAAGCTTAACTTAAATAAATTAACAGAAAATATCATTTCAATAACCGAAAAGAAGAAGCGGTAGAATTTATAAATCTGTCCGTCGAGGTATATATAATTTGTACTATCCAACAAATCAACCAGGAAGTTTGTTACTTATTTTGCATTTAAAGTTTATTATCTAAAATCACACACTTACACTTAATAGACTGATACAATTTAACTATTAACTTCTAATCAATTTAATTACCTATGAAGACAAAAGACGTCACAATTGAAAACAGTTGATAATATTCTTCTTAACTTTCGTTTCTATCAGTAGTCATTAGTTGTAATGGTTGTCAGAACGCACCCACGTGACGCATGACGTATTCGTTCATTGATAAGAATTTTTAAAATATATAAAAATAAGCGGGTATTTCAAAAACATTTTTTTTTATTAGTAATTTTGCTTAAAACTATTGATAGACACATTAAGATTAAGCAGTACACGCAATACAAATCGCAGCATTTGAACAACAACAATATAATTATATAACAATGAATGATATAAACGTTAAGTATCAAATCATATGCTTATTAGAGACGAGTACATGATAATGAAAAATGAACATTGATATGAAAATTTGGAGATGTACTATGATTGCCAATAAAACAACTGTCCACTTAAAATCTAAGCTGGGAATGATTATTTTGGCATAAGCATTTGTTTTCAATAATTGCGAAAAATCATTTATTGTTTTCTGATACGAGCTGTATTAATCATTTTTCAATTTCGTACTATTTGAATCATTTTGTGAGTCAGAATATTCAGTCATACATAAAGTAAAGAGATGTAGTATACTTACCAATGATACAACTTAGCTGAATTGGTGAGATTATTTATTTTTGTCAGGTCAATAGTTTTCAAATTTCTCCTTTCCACATGTAATTCTGTTCTTATTTAATTACTTTTCTGTCTTTATTCAAATGAATACCTGTGCTATAAATCAAACTTTCATAGATTTATTTAACACTATAATATCTAGGAGTAGTGTACTTATTCACAGTAACATGTAATTCTAAGTAGGTTATTGTTGATTATTAGTATAATTACAGATGTAACCTTAACTAAAATTGTTTTTTAACAGTTTTCATGTAAATAAACTGAATTACAGTATACAAATGTATTTATACTAAAAACATTTGAAGGTTGTAGAATAACCAAAGATAAATGTAAAGACATTCACCGCATGCGGATGCCCACATTCAATGAAAATGCTTGTGGTTATACAAACTTATGTAACATAAACCCGTTCAATCTAGTGAAAAGGTGCGTGAAAGCTATTATGCATCCTAAAATGAATGCACACACACACACACACACACACACACACACACACAACTTTTCAAGTTGATATTTCGAATTATCTTCATTCATTGGCGTTGAGAAATGTTAAGTGGTCCCATCATTTGTAAAGGACAGTATTTGAAAATGAATAACTCATAGTTTATAATAATAAAACCAAAACATTATGATTTTTTATTCACAACAAGTTATCTGTAACGTCTTGTACTAGTTGCGATTTTGAACAGGTTTTAACATGTACAAGCATTTTGTACATGTTATAATTTGTACAATACAAGACACAAGTTATAACATGTACAAAAGTATCTCATACGTATTCTTTTACCATCTTGTATTAGTACCGTTGTGCAAATCACTAGATATATAAATATATATTTTCTAGGAGATGCCCGCTAATCATGGTAAAACTGGGCAAGTGTTGAAACAAAGTGTTTTTAAATTTCGTATGCGCGAAATCGTATAAGACACGGATCGATTTTTGTCGAGCCTTCGACTTTAGTCGAAAAAGCGAGACTAAGCGATCCTACATTCCGTCGTCGTCGTCGGCGGCGGCAGCGACGGCGTCCACAAGTATTTACTCTGTGGTTAAAGTTTTTGAAATTTTAATAACTTTCTTAAACTATACTGGATTTCTACCAAACTTGGACAGAAGCTTGTTTATGATCATAAGATAGTATCCAGAAGTAAATTTTGTAAAAATAAAATTCCCTTTTTCCGTATTTTACTTATAAATGGACTTAGTTTTTTCTGCGTGTAACATAACATTCACTCTGTGGTTAAAGTTTTTGGAATTTTAATAACTATCCTGGGTTTGTACCAAACTTGGACAGAAGCTTGTTTATGATCATAAGATAGTATCCAGAAGTAAACTTTGTAAAAAAATAAATCCATTTTTTTCCGTATTTTACTTTTAAATGGACTTAGTTTTTCTGCCGGGAAACATTACATTCACTCTGTGGTTAAAGTTTTTAAAATTTTAATAACTTTCTTAAACTATCCTGGGTTTGTACCAAACTTGGACAGAAGCTTATTTATGATCATAAGATAGTATCCAGCAGTAAATTTTGTAAAAGATAACTTCATTTTTTCTGTATTTTACTTTTAAATGGACTTAGATTTTTTGTATTTTCTCCCCAAAAAAAGTGGAAAAATGATTGTTTCAAAGACAAATTTTAGAAGAACCAAACACTACATTTATACGTCATATGACAAATATTTCCGACTTTGTATGATTTCAGATGATTTGTGTTCAATAAAATCGGTCGTTTCCTCTGTAAGTATATTATTCATATCAAATAAGAACCTCTGTTTATCTGTTTTAAGGAACAGTATTAGAATATTCATTTTAATGATTTACGTAGCGGAAATATAACGCAAAACTCTTTGTATATCACTAAGAATAAGGAGAAAACTATATTGTATTTTAATCTCCGACGGCATCAATTGGGGATTTGATGGTCGCAAATTAAGATTACTGGCGACGCGTTAGCGGAGACAGTAAACAGATATTTGCGACGATTAAATCCCCAATTGAAGCCGTCGGAGCTTAAAATACAACATTTTTATCATTTTCTACATTAGAAAATTCCTGTACCAAGTCAGATATCCATTCGTTTGATGTGTTTGGACTTTTGATTTTGCCTTTTGATTTTGGATTTTCCTTTTTGAATTTTCCTCGGAGTTTTTTTCTATTGTAACTGACAAAAACAACGTTCATTAGTAATTAAGATCGGTCATATGATGTCTGCGCTTGCGCGTACGTCCCATAGCATCAATTGATGCCATGTAACAAAAAAGGGACGTTATCCAACCAAAATTTACATTACACTCGTTGTTGCATTAGAATTCAGTATGTAACATTGCCCATATATTTATGAAAAAAAAATTGATAATTGAAATGAGATTCTAGAATGATCAAGAGCTTTAAAAAATAAACTAATAGTAAAGTGATTAGAAAGGAACATAGTTGAACGGAAATGAATCCCGACTTAATTTTCTGCATTACTTATTCATTTATCTTATATTCAGAAACTTTCCTTTATAAGTATATCATTTGCATCAAATAAGAACCTCTGTTTTTTTATTTAAATGAACTGTATTAGAATATTCATTTTAAGTAGTTGCGTAGCGGAATCATTACGCAAGAACTAATTAAAAAAATTATCTAGGTTTTGAAAGTAAAATTTGGCTTTTTTAAACTGATTTTGTAATTTTGAGGTTTTTTTTTTAAATAGTTACTTGTTTTAGTGATTTTGATTATAACACAATTTTTACTGCTGTATCCCAATTTTTTGAAATTTTGATGTTTTATTGTCAATAAAATGAAATTATAAGCATCTGTTATAAAACTACCAGGCTTAGCTAGCTATAAAACCAGGTTCAATCCACCATTTCCAACATAATGCCTGGTCCACGTTTGGAATATGCCATCGTTTGATGTGTAGCGCTTTTAATTTTTGCATGTGATTAAGCACTTCTCGTTTTGAATTTCCATTGAAATTCTTTTTTTTTCTAATTTTTCTTTGACCCACTTTATACGCCACTGTGTTTTTGACCCGCCTGATGAAATCACTAGACAAAGCGCTTCTACAGCTTGGCAATATACCTACTATGTAATAGTAAGAACTTATAAACAAATTTCCTTTAATCCAAATGACCTTATAACATGTGCTGTCTTTATTTGGTATCTTATTATCAAATACGACCTTATCATAAATTTGTCTCAGTATGTGTATATTTAAATGTACAATGCGGTCATTTCTGTTCCTCGTAGTTCTATGTTGCAAATTAAGGTAAGATTATTGAGTTTACATATGATTATATTTATAAATTTACTGTTTACAAATTTTCATTTTTTTGAAATACTAAGGCTCTTCTACCTAAGGCATATATCCCCTTAGCTGTATCTGGCCAAACTTTTAGGAGTTTTGGTTCTCAATGCTCTTCAACTTCGTACTTTATTTGGCCTTTTAAACTTTTTTGGATTCGAGCGTCACTAATGAGTCTTTTGTAGACGAAACGCGCATCCGGCGTATATACTAAATTTAGTCCTGGTATCTATGATGAGTTTATTTACATATGATAATACAATATTATAGTGATCGGATGTCAGCTTTAGCTCTGAGAACTGTTGGCCATCATCCAAATATATGAAGAAGAGAATGCGATATGATTTCCAATAAGACTTTTTTTCCACCGAAGAACTAAGATCAATAATATCAACAACTGCAGCCACCGTACGGCATTCAACAATTCAACACATATTTTGAAATCACTTAAGGTATAATGTACCAATTTACCTTTTATCCAAGCTAAAATAACAAAATCAAAGAAAATCATAAAATAATGAATTCTTTGCATAGACATATGTTTTTTTAATCAAGAAAATATAGACAGTTAATTTAATTGCTAGGAAATAATTTGAACCAAAAAACACAAAAAATTGAAAAAAAACCACAATTAAAACTGGAACCAAAGTATTTCAAATGAGAACATTTGATATTGGAAATGAGATTCTAGTACGATCAGTAAAAGGTATACAGATGAAACTAATAGTAAAGTGATTAGAAAGGAACACAGTGGAACGGAAATGAATCTTGACTTAATTTTCTAAATTAATTATCTTAAAGGTTATGAAAATCCTGGTGATAAATATTTTGTAATTAAGAAAAATTGTATTTGTGATAATATATTATTCAAAACGGAAAATATTTTTTTATAAAAGGTTGCTTATCTTTCGTTGAATATGATTTTATGGTTTTATTGAATTAATATATTCTCAGAATCAGTGTTTCCGTCACTTGCCCAAATGATTGTCATTGGAATGGGAAGTGTGACACTAATAGTGGTAAATGCCAGTGTTTTGAGGGTTTTATTGGTAATGATTGTGCTGTTGATTGTGGATGTAAAGGTCACGGGACATGTAAATCTGGTTCGTATTAATTTTTTTTTTATGTGATATAATATGAATCAATTAACTTAGTAACATTGCTTCAGTATTAAGGATTTTATTGGACTGTAATCCAATTGTGAGGTTTAGCTAGCTTTTATTTAGACAACAGTAGTATACCGTTGTTCAAAAATCGTAAATTGATTTAGGAAAAATAAATCCGGGTTACAAACAAAAACCTAAAAGAACACACATCAACTATAAGGAAAAACAAAGGAACAACAGGAACACCGAAGTGTAACAAAAACAAACGGCAACATTCACGGAAACGAGCTATTTGATAACACCTGTCATAATCATATAAAACCATGTTAAAACCATTATTTTATACGTTAGGAAATGCATGTACCATTTCAGAAATATGACAGTTTTTCTTTCGTTTTATTTGTTTGAGCTTTTGATTTTGTCATTTGTTAAGTTGTTTCGAGTTTTTAACTTTCTTGAAGTGCGATTCTTTTTATGCCCAACCTACGATAGTAGAGGGGTATTATGTTTTCTGGTATGTGGGTCCGTTCGACCGTCGTACCGTTCGTCCGTCCGTCCATCGTCCCACTTTAGGTTGAGGTTTTTGGTCAAGGTAGTTTTTGATTTAGTTGAAGTCAAACTAACTTGAAACTTAGTACACATATTCCCTATGATATGATCTTTCTAATTTTAATGCCAAATTAGAGTTTTGATCCAAATTTCACGGTCCCCTGAACATAAAAAATGAAAATGCGAGTGAGGCATCCGTATACTTAGGACACATTCTTGTTTTACTTTACTTTATGCATACTTTTCTTTAAGATAACTTACAATGTATTATAGAGGAATTCATTCGCGTTCATTCTTTTCTAAAGTATGTATCACATCTATTTACTAAAGGATTTAATTTAGTATTTTCCTTTTTTTTTATTAAGACAACACCTGCCTCTGTCAAGATGGTTGGAAATGGTATGCAGCGCAGCACAAATGTATCTGGGATTGCCAGTGTCCAAATGGTCAGTTGTTTAAATTACTAAACACAATAGCATGTTAATGATTGTCAGCTACATCACACGTGAGAAATCGACTAATGTTTCAATCAGAAAGTCAGATACATCGAATTCTATACCCATAAAAGTAAGTCTCTTTTACCAAATACTTTCTGTTATAAAAAAAACCAAAAGTATTTAAGGTGTGAAAAACAATGGACTATTGAGTATTTATCAAACACTCCAATAGAACTATCTACTGTGCTTAAGGTGACAGCAGTTTACATATGTTCTCATCTGGAAATAAGTCTTAAATATGACCACGTGGATATGACCGCGTATTAAAATTGGTTAAGAATCACACATTTTGGTATTAATTTTCTGCACTTATGTATATAAGCGGTACACATTTTTATGTACTTGATTGTCATTTTAGCTCACCTGGCCCAAAGGTCAAAGTGACCTTTCTCATCACTTGGCGCCCGTCTTCGTCGTTAACTTTTACAAAAAAGATCTCCTCTAAAACTACTGGATAAAAATTAATTTGTCACAATCATCATTGAAGTATTTAGTTTAACAAAAATGTGCCCGATGACCCCGCCAACCAACCAAGATGGCTACCATTGCTAAAAATAGAATATAGGGTTAAATTACAGTTTTTTTCGTTACATCTATGTAACCAAAGCATTTAGAGCAAATATGCCTGCGTAAAAATGTTAATCAGGTACAGATTTATCTGCCCGGACATTTTCAGATGAATCAGACAACCTGTTTTGGGATTGCTACCCCTTAACTGGTAATTTTAAGGAAATTTTGCTGTTTTTGGTTATTATCTTGAATATTATTATATATAAAGATAAACTGTAAACTTCCAAAATGTTCAGCAAATTAAGATCTACAAATAATTAAAATGATGAACATTGTCAGTTGATCCCTTAATGAGTTTATGGCCTTTATAGTCAATTTTTAACAATTTTTCGTAAATTGTTGTGATCTTTACAAAAATCTTCTCCTCTGAAGCTACTGAGACAAATTTAACCAAACCTGACCACTATCATCATTGGGGTATCTTGTTTTAAAAATGTTTCCGATGTCCCTGACCGCTAACCAAGATGGCTGACATAGGGATAAAATACAGTTTTATGGCATATCTCTGAATCATTTACAGCAAATCTGACATTGGTTTAAATTGTTATTCAGGTCAAATATTTATCTGCCCTGACATTTTCAGAAAAATTGGACAACCCATTGTTGGGTTGCTGCCTCTGTCTTGGTAATTTTAAGAAAACTTTCATATTTTTTTTGTTATTATCTTCAATATATAATTTAAAGATAGGGAACTACTGTAAACAGCAATAATGTACAGCAAAGTAAGATATACAAATTAGTCAACATGATAAAAATGGTCAATTGACCCCTGAAGTAGTTATTGCCCTTTATAGTAAATGATTTAACAGTTTCGTAAATTTTGTAAATTTTGGTAAAGGAGTAGGTCCTGTAAGACTTCTTTTTGGCCCCAAAATATAGCAGTTTTACAAATTTGTTAAAATATTAAAATTAGTTATTTATTAGAAAGTAGAACGCTTCTGCTACATAAATATGGGCTGTTTTTGACAATACAATGCAAATATTTCGGGTACTGGCATGATTAAGTCATGCTAAATTACTGAAATCTTCACAATTTTCGCATTTTAGCTAAATTTTAGATGGTTTCCATATTAAATGAAAGTGGCCGCATTTGTGTTCATTCTTAATATTGAAATGTAAGTTGTATTTGATGATAATACATAACATATATTAAGGTTGAGGATGAACACGGATGCGGCCACTTTCATTTTTGACAAAAAAACATCTAAAAAGTGATTTTTTTTTGTTGCAGATTTGTTAGGTTTTTCATATTTAGGCTTGAATCAGAGTGTTTTTAATGAGTAAATCAGTTAAAATCTTTCACACAAACTAATTGAATCAACTGAAATAAACACTTAAGTGTTTAGAAAATGTCCAAAATCTTTCGGTAGATGAACCTGAAATTTGAGACCAAAATCGGCCCTTATTGGACCTACTCCTATTTACAAAATATTTTCATATGAAACTATAGGGCCAAGTTCATTATAGATTATAAGATAGAGATAATTATAAGCAGCCAGAATTTAAGTAAAGTAAGATTTACAAACACATCACCATGACCAAAAGACAATTTTGTCATGAACTCATATGTGTCATGTGTTTGCTACTCACTTAGACCAAGGTGATCGATACAGGCTCTTTATAGCCTCTAGTTACAAATACATGTATGATACCATACTAATCAATTCGAACGTTGATCATATCCTTAAATGACCTTTTGAAACTATGACTTATCCTTCATCAATTCACAGGGATACAGTGTATTGGTCCTGGTATATGCGGCTGTTCTACAAACTGTCATCAAGGTACTTGCTGGAATGGTCAGTGTGAATGTTTTGAGGGCTACAGTGGAAATGACTGTTCTCATTATAACCCGAACATGTATGTTACTCTGTTTTTAATCAAGCTCTTTAACACATCTTTGTTTTTACGTAGGAAGGAAAATGTTATTTTTATTTTTTGCCTGCTGTTGACTGTATAGGTGGCACGGTAGCATTTGCTTTCCAGAATTTAGGTTGCTCTTTTGTGTACCCTACTTAGGTAAATGTATCTAAACAGTGTGATTGGACAAAAAATACAGTATCAACTGAACATACTTTCCCAAACTGAGTGATGAATCAGGTGTAGAAAAATATGAAATAATTTTATATACAGATGAAAAGGATTTTTTGAGATTTTTTTTAAATTTTGCATTCACTGCACCATAAAAGACCTAAAAGTACTAGTGGCCTTAGGATTTTAAAAATAGCAAAAAAAGTAAACGGTCATGGTACATATCCAAATTCATTTCTGAATGGTAAAATGAAAGTACTTCAGTTAACTGTGAATGTAGAATTTTTTGCAGTGTTAGAAAGTGGTGAAAATTCTAAAAAGGCTATCATTATCCCTTATGGCCAGGAAATACTACCGTGCCACCTATATCCCCGAGGTAAATCAACAGATAAGTATTCAGTGCATACTTCATCATTTACACGATTCATATCATACCGTTATCTTATTTTCAGTTGATAAATTTAGGGATCAAGAAACAAAAGTTCTACTTCCCTTGAGCAAATTTGACTTTAATTCAGCAACGATCGCCTTCAATCTAAATGAAATACTGATCACGTGTCGGAACTTTGCCACCAAAACGCTACTTTCTATTCTTTCTGAAAGACAATTCTTGACCCTCCTGTATTTGCCGGATTAATGCAAAAAAAAACAAAAAAAAACAATAAACTCATTCAAAACTTGAATGATATAATGTAATAATTATCAGAACATGAAATAGATTTGATTCGCTTAACTTCGGACGCATCAATAATTATATACTCGTTATTACTTTCTTTAATTTTTGTGTAATTTCATTTCTATAACTGTTTTGTGATAATAGTTTAATGTTTATACAGCATGGCAAATAAGGATGTGTCTGTTGGTATAAACGTTGGAGGTCTATCGTATTATTCATCTGAGCTGAAATATGTGGATATTGCTAAACTTTCTCAGTCCTGGATTACACAGAGAACCAGTGGACCCAACGCAAATAAATGGGATACAAATGAACAAAATTTGGTCAATTGGAGAAATGACGGATACCCTGCTTCTCTACAAGGTATTTTCTTTCTTCCATTAATTTTCCATGAATTTATTAACAACAATGTCGACCTCTATTAACTAAAGGAACGAATAATTAAAGTTTTATGTTTGTCAATTGCAACGTCTTCTCCCATACCGTAATATTTCTTTCCACTGGTGTGACGCTTATCGTTATTTTTTTTCAGTTGAGAGTTTACAAGTGAGCAATACTACATGGATAAACGTTCATCATATAGAACCGAAATATTTATTGGTGCCCTTCTTTAGGAAAGGGAAAAGCATTAGCTATTTTAAAAGTTAAAAAAATAAATAAATCAAAGGACCGTTAATGTAAAAGCGATTAAGGATGTATAAAAAAAGATGAAAGAAAGGAATGGGTAAATACTTTGGATAGATAATAGTTAACACCTTTCAAATGAGAGCTATCAACGTCGCCATAATATGTTTAAATCAAATTAAACATTTTGGTTAAATTACATCTCGGTCTCTCTAATGCATAGCACTTCAACGTTTGTTTTGAGATTTGAGTTTTTAAAATAATTTGGGTTCCTGTATCACCGAAGAGACATACAAAATTTAAAGGCGCATCCGGTGCAGTTCAATTGGTTGCTTAAAAACGTCTATATACAAAACAGTATAGAAATTATGCTAGTAAGAGATGAGGAGAGTTAAAAAGTGTTATTAAAAAAGACTATATAGAAAGCAACGATGAACTTCAACATTTTAGCAGAATAGCTTTTAGTATCATGAATTCGGAAATTTTAGCCGGCTTTTTTATATTCTGTTGTGGTTTTTTTAAATAGAAATAATGCAGTCAATCCATCACGTCTTTCTATACATTTCAATAACAATATTCTTCTGTTTATAATATATTCATTGATTTCAGATAATATGAGATTAGGGAAATTGATGTTAAGAAGTACCATTGGCCTCTATGCTCCAAAAGGGAATTACACTCTGTTGTACGACGGAGAGGGCGACATATCTTTCAGATTTGCCCATGAACACATCATGTTTAATGGCAAAGGTACCATATTCACTAGAATTGTCTAATAGTTTGTTCTTGTGTTGTGCTGTTGCACCATTGTCCCAGGTTAGGTGGAAGATTGACGTATTCAAGCATGTTTGTTTTCGTTGTTCATATCTGTAATATTTGTTTTTGTTACAAGTAATAGTTTTGTGATGAATGTAGTCGCTAGTTTTCTCAATTGAACTGTTTCATATTTGTTTTGTCGGAGCCGTTTATAGATGACTATTTGTATGTTTTTCTCATTTCCGGAAGCCAAAGCCGCACAGTTGCAAATAAATGTATTTATCCACTAATGAGGAACTTTGATAAATAGTTGTCTTTTGGCAATCGTCCCATATCGTCTTATTTTTATGTAAACTGAGATAGTAACATAATAAATCGTTTTAGCTTTGTTTTAAAGATTGAAACTGATTTAGGTATTTTCTCAGTATTCATTTTCATTTTATCATACACTAGTTTATTCATGTTAGAAGTTAGAAAATCGGGGCAACTCTTTTTTAATATTTGTCAAGACTCATCAAAACAGAAACAGATGAAATGAATTATTGAAAAGTGAAAAAGATTTATTACACAATCAAATGGGAACTTCATGTCAAAGAAGGTGGTAATTGGCGAACGCAATGACCACGAGGACAGAAAACGATTTTTTTGTATTTCAATCAAAACAAGTAACAATCTCGTGTATTTAAACAGGATGCTATCAGTTGCAATCGATTGTTAACTACCTTTTTACAAAAATCAGCGATGAAAAAAAAATTAATCGGAATACTTTTTTGCAATACTCAAGAGAGACTTAATATTATCAGACAATAGAAAACTGAATAATATTTTGAAAGTATGATCCACAAGAATAAGACTGAACAAAGAAATTTAATACAGGAATCCATTTAGGTCAGAAAAATAAAATTGTAATCTGTATAACAAAGTCTAAATTTAAATTTGAAGTACTTTCATCTTTGATTCACTTTTAGGTAGAATGGTTATAAATATAAACGAAGGAAAAAATGGCATCGACCTTATTCTCAGCAGAACAAATCCAGCCAACCCTGTTCGAAATGTTCGTTTTATTATGCCAGGATTTGAAGATCGATACGAGAAATTTCCTTTTTATCCACCATTTTTGGAAACTATCAAACGATATTCTCAACTACGTTATATGGACTTTTTACACACTAATGGACATACGGTAAGAATTTTGGGTATCGGATTTTAATAAGCCAATGGAAACACTGTGCAAATTGTCCTGTAGATAAATTCGGATTAACGTCATCATAGATGCAGGTCAATATGTACAAACTAATTCAAACAAAATTAGATAATTTTACTGACCGATAGAATAGTTGTTGTATGAACAATTCCTATTTGTTGAAGCCTTGTATAATTTATCATGACAATCTCTGATAATCTCTGATTCGATTTCTTTTGTTTCTATTTGGGTTTTCAAATAAATCACCTGACGTTGTGTCAAGATCTATAACAAGGCATTCAGTATGAATACTAAAGAAATGTATCCTGTTGAACGAATAAGGTTTATACTAACAACGACCACTGCCCTTTCCTCGATCTTCATTTACAAGAGGGACGAAAGATACCAAAGGGACAGTCAAACTCATAAATCTAAAATAAACTGACAACAACATGGCTAAAAATAAAAAAGAGAAACAGACAAACAATAGTACACATGACACAACATAGAAAACTAAAGAATAAACAACACGAACCCCACAACAAACTAGGGGTGGTCTCAGGTGCTCCAGGAGGGTAAGCAGATCCTGCTCTACATGTGGCACCCGTTGTGTTGCTTATGTGATAAAAAAAATCCGGTAAAAAGTCTAATTCGGTATGTTACATTCATGAAAGGGAAGGGGATTGTAGTTACGACGTAAGGAACATTTCCGATATCATTTGTGAATCGGTTATTCCGTAACGGTCAACCAACTCGTGATGACGTCCGTGAAATTTACGAAGGGATGATTTCAACTTCACCATTTGGAACTCTTGTTTTAATAGCTTCCTTGTGATATATATATCATTAACGGGAAGCTTATTACAAAAAATTATGATAAAACTAAAGAGATGATTTTTCATTTCTTATCGTTAATTATCCATTTTTAAATGGTGACGTTCCCTTGTCGTCATCTTAGGGTGATTATATATCTCAACTTGAACGATTCGCTCGTGTATGTAACAACGTATTAGATTTTAGCGACAGAAATTTATGTATTAATGAAAAATTATTACACAAGGGTTTTCTATATCACAAACTAGTCAAAACATTTACTAAATTTTATCATCGGTATAAGGAAATAATTCGTAAATATAACTCAACATGCAGACATCTTATACGGTCAGGTATTTCACATCCAATGTTTTTTGGTAATATTGTTTACAAAGCACAAAAATGTCAGTATTTACCTCAAAAGCTTAAAAAACCTTTAAACATACCTATAAAGAAGGGATATCGTTACGATACTGTTGTCATGTCATTAAAGATTGCATATTTTGGCTTTAATATTGATTCATTTATAGGGTCTTTGCATCGGAACTAAACACATTTATTTAAAAAAAAACAGTTGTTGGCATGACACGGGTTATGTTCTTCTCATATTTTTTTATGATAATATGATACTAAACCTTTAACGGGTGAAATTGTGCCTGATATTCATATGATTAAGAAATAATCTTTTAATCAGTTAAATTGGGGTCTGGAGCTTGCATGTCAGTTAACTGCTAGTAGTCTGTTGTTATTTATGTATTATTGTCATTTTATTTATTTTCTTTTGTTACATCTTCTGACATCAGACTCGGACTTTAATGTTTTAATGTGCGTATTTTTATGCGTTTACTTTTCTACATTGGCTAAAGGTATAGCGGAGGGTTGAGATCTCCTAAACATGTTTAACCCCGCCGCAATTTTGCGCCTGTCCCAAGTCAGGAGCCTCTGGCCTTTGTTAGTCTTGTACGATTGTTAATTTTAGTTTCTTGTGTATAATTCGGAGTTTAGTATGACGTCCATTATCACTGTAGTAGTATACATATTTTAAGGGGTCAGCTGAAGGACGCCTCCGGGTGCGGGAGTTTCTCGCTACGTTGAAGACCCATTGGTGGCCTTCTGCTGTTGTCTGCTCTATGGTCGGGTTGTTGTCGTTTTGACACATTCCCCATTTCCTTTCTCAATTTTATTTAAGCTTCAATTGAATGCGAAATGGCGAAAAGTAATTATTTGAAATAGGAAGATATTATATAAGTGCCAATGAGACATCTATCCACTTGCCTTGATAAAACAAAAGAAAACTGATGGTAATTTAAAAAAACAAAAGTGTTATTTCTTAATTGGAAGGGTTTTTTTTGTGCTAAAAAAGCTGGGTTGAATATTTGCTTCTATTGTTATGAGTTCTAAAATAATGGGATTGTGTCATTACATCTAACCAATAAATATGCTACATGTACAAATTTAGCCTGAACCTACAACATGGGACGACAGACGCAAACAGGAACATCATACACACACGGGATCAGAAGGGGCAGCTATTGAACACATGATAGATTTGAGCAATCGTATTGGTGCAAATCCATGGTTTAATATGCCTCATGCTGCAGATGACAACTTCATCACCCAGTTTGCTAAGTTAGTTGAGAATACCCTTCGAAATGATCTAAAGGTAAATATGAAAAGACGATTAATACTTATTTCTAAGTTAAGTTAAGACGGAATGTGCATTTGTTTTAAACCGATATTTCAATCTACTTATAAAATAAAACGATAAAACAGTGTCCGATAATGACTGACCGTAAATAAATATAATGTGCAATTGTTTTTGCAAAAATACATGTAAGTCTCAAATGTATTGCCAGTCTAAAATATGTGTCCTCTCTTAGATCTATATCTTATTTTATATTGCGAAATAGGCGTCCCGTATCTATGTTTCTATTTTCTCAAATATTTGACCTTTTCAAGTAACAGTGGGAAGCGTGAGCATCAAACGACAACGTTTGAATTTACAGGCTCATGACTTCAGCATGAGATGTGGCGGGGTTTTACTAGATTGAAAGCGCAACAACCCTCCCCAAACTAGAACAGTGGTGTTACATTACAGAATAAGAAAAATCTATAAAAACAAGTAGAAATACAGAGTGGACGATGCGGGGTACTTCGGATTTTTCGTGTTGCTCAGACTTCAGCTTTCTATGTTGTGTTTTGTGTTCAATTGTTTGTCTTTTTGTCTACTGTTGATTCATTGGTATTCGTTGGATACCAATTTCCATGGGTTTCGTGTGTAAGGTGAACCATGAATTTAAATGTTCAAAGAATTGCAAAATTTGTTAAGACTTTGTATGCAGAGATGGGAAAATCCACGAAATAAATTAACACGAAAATGCAATTTTTCCTCACTACACGAAAATTGATACCAACGAGAATAAACGGATCCACAGAATTTGTCATTTTATGACTTGGCTTTGTCAGTCAATTCTTAACATATTAGTTTGAATGTCCCTTTTGTATCTTTCGCCCCTATTTTATATTATGTTAACATTCAGTCTTTGTATTTCATTTTAGATTTACATTGAATATTCAAACGAAGTATGGAATGGAATATTTCGACAGACTCATTATACCCAGGAACAAGGCACGAAGCTTAACCTAGATCCACAAAGCTGGAAAGCAGGAATGAAATACTATAATAAGAGATCTTCCGAAATCATGCAAATTTGGAAAACGGTCTGTAAATAATTGACAAAGACTTATAATGATGCGAGTTAGATGGTCATAGTAATTGTTCAAAATTAAGTCTTTTATGTGATATTATTTCTTATAGATTAATTAAACCATATTGAAGCTAGTTATATTCATAATTCGCACAGAACACATTGCAAAAAGTGATTGCTCATCATTATAACACAAGGAAAAATGGTCTGATTTACACCACGAAATAAAACAGAAGAATTGGAAATCTTTTCCCCCAGTATGGACCTGGATATATAAAAGCTATATGTATTTACATTGTTTAAAAGTAGCATAGCATACACCAATACTTTTGGGAGTACAAAATGAATGAAATATATGGATTATGTTTTAATTTTCAATATGTTTAGGATTGAAACAACAAAGGGGTACTTAAAAACCAATACGGTATAGTCGGCTATTGAAGGCCCGACATGAAAAATATCAAACAATTCGAACGAAACTAACAGACTAATTTATAACAAAATAAATTTAGATTAACGAATATGACAAACTTGAACTACATGCTCGTGGACATGCACTTAAAGGTATATAGATATTTACCCCGTTTTCAAAGTGCCGATCCTTGGTACCATATAGCATGATAAAGCTCTTTTTTTTATTTTCAGGCGATACTTATGAAGCATTATCTTTTGACAAATAAAAATTATACAGTTAACGTCTTATAATGAAGAAAAAAATCAAATGGAACTAAATAACTACACTTTCCATTATAATGCAGAGACCTAGATGCAGTATTAATGGTCTCCGTTAGAACTTTCGGTCACAATCCTAATCGATTTTAATTTGAGATCTTTTTATAAATTATCTGACCAAATGCAAACAAAAAAGCTGTGGATGTTCAGAACTTGAAATAGGATTTTATTGTTTCAGGTTTTCGGATCACAACCTGACAAAATTGTAACAGTTTGGGCATGGCAGACAGGTAACCAAGACTACACAAGACAAGCCATTGAGGATTTGGGAAATAGAACACGAAACTTTAAAGCAATAGCTATTACTGGTTATTTCGATTGCAATAATCTCGCAGGCAAGCATGTACGTGTAATGCATATATAATAATTTTATTCACGCATGCAAATGACACAAAACAATGAAAATATGTTTTTGCTAGTATTTTGTTGTTGTTGATGAACATATAATTGAATAATTAAAATTGATAATTTGAACTTTTTGTCTTTTTATAGGCAGCAGAGATGTTAAACATGTCGAATATTCAAATGGAGACATATTGCAATAATCAAATGTCGCAATCAGAGTCGTCATTTCAATATTTTATGGACCTCGCCAAGGTAAATATTCAATAAGAAGATTTAAGAGTGTTTAGTAATACTGTCTTTGAAGTGTGTTCCTGATAGAAGGCTTCATATTGCGTTTTTAATAGGTATAAAACAACTACTATGTACAGGTTGTTTCGGAAAATTGAATAGGACTGTCGAAAAATGATGTTATTTCCGATATAGACAGACTTTTATAAGTAAAAAAAGTGACAAAAACATTAACAAAATGACAAATGTTTTGGTTAAACATTTCTTAATTCATATAAATACACGAATATAACATTTTGAAATTAAGAACACCACAAAAGAACACAAATATTATTTAAAGAGATGGTTGCTTTTGTTTATGTGTACAATGTAAGAAGAGGTAGACTGTTAATATCAATTTGAAATAAAACTTTATGTTTCCCTTTATTAGAAACATGGACTTAAACTTCTGATGTACGAAGGCGGACCATCAATTATGGAAGGCAGTGCTATTGCCCAAGGATTAAGTCACGACGACGTCACGAATAAAGCAATCGCTTTTAATAGAGATCAACATATCAAGTCTGTAGTAGATAATCTTCTTGAAGCTTGGTATAAGATCGTGATTAATGATCCACAAAATTCATCACCAGGTAATAACCTATAATTTTTTTCCTTAATATAGATTATAGGTACTGACGTTGTTTATCATCTTAATTATGTGTTAAAATGTTCTTTTATTTGTCTTCGTAAATTATTAGTCTTTACTGATCAGGCCATTTTCGGTATAACTATTAATTTTGCGGGGCTCGGATATTATATATTCCGCCATTGTGTTATTGTGAAAAAGTCATTTTTGTATTCTTGTTCTTGATTTTTGCTTATGTGCATTGTCAATTTGCCATCTTGTTTTTCTTTGTTTACATATTTGTTTGAATTTAAATGACTAAAATTATATTACACAAGTTTGATTGCTGTACTCATATTTTCAACATATCAACTTATTATGTATGTTTGTTTTCTTCACACATAATTGTCAATATACTTAGTAATGGAATTGTATGCGACTTTCATACAAGTGAGAGATTTAGCTAGCTATGAAACCAGCAGGTTTATTTTACCATTTTCTTCATTAGGGAAAGGCCCATACAAAGTCAGGAATATGACAGATGTGTTTCATTCGTTTGATTTGATTGAGCTTATGATTTTGTTATTTTGTGGGGGACTTTCCGTTTTGGATTTTCCTTGGAGTTAGCAGTTTTTGATATTTTGCTTTTTATGCAGCATTGACATTTTGGTTTTAGGGCATTGGTGTTTGAACATCCTTTTATTAACACTTCTCTTATTAAGATGCTTGTGGTTGAATATTGTATTTATACTCCCTGTAAAGGGATTCGATGATTGGGTGCTTACATTTGCAGATCTTTGTTATTATTAGTTTTGCCGATATTCTCATATTCATTTTATATTTTTCACTGATAAAAAGTGCAAACAGTTACTTTAAAAACTACAATGTATAAGTTTATTTACAAATTCAACAATCAAATAAGAAGCAACATAATTTCTTTTCGTGTATTATTTAAAGGTGGATTGTTCAATTATTTTTCCTCCACTGGCACTCCATCAAAATATGGCAGTTGGGGAATGCTTGAGTACACCGGACAAGATCCTGGAACAGTACCTAAGTATGTAGCGACTCAGAGTTTCATTACGCGACATTATAGTCATAGTCCTGTAGATATACCATGCAGTTTTCTTCAGCAGTCGACCCTTGGCTATGGCTGTTTCTTACAGAAACGTGGAGCTCTTCGTTGGCGTTGTGCTGTAACGGACGATGATGGCACCACTTGGTCGGTAAATATATATTTTTACTCGTTAGTCAAAATCGAACATAGTAGCACGTGCATTGATTTAAATTTTGTAGTGGCCAAAAAAGAATGCGATGACAACATTGGGTCAGTATGAAAGATTAAAAGATTATTTTTTACGATACGATAGGGAAAAAAATCAGATCCTAAAGTAAGATATTCATCTTATTCGTGTTTATCCTTAAACTCTTTCATTTGTGTTATCGTGGGCAACACAGGGTACAAAGAAGCAGCTTCATCAAATGCCATTTGAAAGATTTAGATTTTAAGCTTAAGGTCATACAGTTGTGAATAGTGACTGGCGTAGAAAGAAATACGATGAAAAAGAAAAAAAATCTTATCGAGCACCTTTTCCGTTAATACATTATTTGAGTCGGCTTTCAGAAATAAAAAAAAAAAGAAATGTTACCCTAATTATCAAAATTTGTTGGGAAAAGTGTCAGTCAATAAATCATGTTTTTCCAATTTATAACTGATAGTTTGGATATTCAATTATCTTGGTTTACCCAGTAAAAAAAATTCTTCAATGTCTTCATTATAGGGGACTGCTCCTCTTAAAATTAAAATGGAGTTTGTGATGAAAAGAGAGATTTTGTAATAGCAGAAATAAATGAATATTATAAATTATGAAATATTTATCGAAAAAGTAAAATAACAAAATTATCGAACTTCGTCGAAAATTCAAAACAGAAATCCATAATCAAACGGCAAATTCAAAAGCTCATGCATTTTATGAACAGTATTTTTTATAGTACTACCCAGACGTTGGCAACACTGGAGATACTCTTGTACTAGATGGATTTAACCCTACTACATATACAGTGTATGTCAGATCGGTAAACAAGATAGGGGTCAACAAATATCACAGCATAGACACACGAACAACAAATACATGGAAAACGTAAGTGTTTTGATATTTGTTTCCTTTTTTGTTTTTCTCTATCTTGCTTCTTTTATTTGTGTTTCTATCGTTGTTTTTACGACTGCAAATTTTAATGAACTTGCTTTAACATATAAAGTTATAAAAAAATTATCATTCTTTTGAATAAATAATTTTAAAACATACGAGCATTTACCAATGGCAGGTGAAATATTAATTATAACAAAATAATGATGGTTACGTTTTTAAAAATATGGCGTTAAAATGATTTGTCACAATGAAAATTTTATTTCAAGTGAGAAGTCCTTGTCGTACATTCCATATGTTCCAAACAGGATACCTTTTTATATCGTGCATAATACTATAAAATCTCTGAGATATATTTTACTAAATATTGTTTAGTTTAAATTTATTCATTATTTTGATACGAAAGGTATAATTTACAAAACATCGGCAGCCAGAAAGTTATCCATCTCTTCATAAATATTTATGCAAATAATGGCACTCAAGGGCTTCCGTAGATAATGATATCTAATGAAATGAAAGAATCTTAATATTTGTAAAAAATCGTGATTATGCCTGTATTTGCTTAAGGAAAAGAATATTTGATCTACCACTTCAAATCGCTATATTAATTCCGTGCATCAAACGCGCTTTTCTGGTTTTTGGAAATACCTTTTTTTAAGGAACGTCCAAACCCAAGCATTTGTTAGCTAGTGATGTATTAATATGGTGGACCGTTTGGAACTACAAGATCAAAAGAAACATAACGATTATAGCCAAATTGTGGCTTTATTTTCTACACTTATTTGTTTTATATAGATATAAGAAGATATGCCAATGAGACAATTTTCCACCAGAGTAATAATTTTAAAAAGTAAATCATTTTAGGTCAAAGTACATGGAGCGCATAATTAACAGCAAGCTATAAACGGCCCCAAAAGGACTAGTGTAAAATCATTTAAACAGAAAAACGAACGGTCTAATATTTATATAAAAAAAGGGAAACACTTATGAACCAACGACAACCACTGAATATCAGGTTCTGACTTAGAACAGGTGCAAATAAATGCAGGTTTTAATAGGTACCAACCTTCACCCTTACCTGAAACAATAGTGGAACATGACAACATAGAAAGACACACTATAAAATATCAATTGAAATGGATCAATGTTTGGTCAAGTGTTGCCACTTGTGAACAATAACATATTGGTACTTTGGATTTAATTCATCACATGCATATCTTAATTTTTCTTATCATAAACATAAACCAAAGCAAAGATCTATTGTTAAAATGAGTAATGAAGCCTAAAAAAGATTACCTCTCTTTACAGCTATACAAGCTTTGATTACTACAGTTCAGTAGCATCCAGAAAAACACAACGTCGACTTCCTAACGGTGTATACAACTATTTAGATACACAAGCCAGATGTTCTTGACAAATCTAATTAATCCAGCTCTCTCAGCGCAGTTTGTCATTTCAAAATAAAATAAAATAAAAATTATTTGTTCAATTGCTCAAGGAACTCTTTGATTTTGAAATAGCTATTTTATTTCAAATATGTTGGTATTATTTTAAGCTCAGATGGACCATTGGTTATTTGCATCACTGTTTGTCTCTCTGTTTTTCTCATCCTTTGGTTAACGTTTTAATCAACTATCTGATTTTTAACTCTATTCCTTCATAATTTTTTGCCACGCTTGACATGTCGAGGCTTACCTCACCTCATATATTTTCCTTATTTTGGTCGACCTTTTGGGTTTACGTAATCTGCGTTTTAAATTCTGACTGGCGAAGAGCCATGCGATAAACCTACCACATGCAGGATCGAGTTTTGCTGTCCGAGTTTTCATCCAATAGAAGACAGATTTTCTTTCTGGTTTAACTCCCACAGTTTTAATCTTTGTAAATCAAAACACAAGGTAGTGATGCTATTAACGCCTAAAAAATGTAAATACTAACGATTAAGGTTCAATGAATCTAAATGTTCAAAATATTTAATATTTTATTTCATATGTAAATCCTCCCATGTATGTCTGCATAGCTGGTGCCTCAACTGTCAATACTGCATGATGCCCATTACTTTGGATACATTGAGCCTCTATAACAAAATAAGGATTTAAGATAAGATTAAAAATTCCTGAAACTATAATATGATACATGCACTATCGGATGTCAATTTTACAACTTTCATCAATGAAATTATATGACTTTACAGTGTAGTGTACAATCCATTCAGGGCAATGAAATATCAACATGGTTTTCTTGTACTGGCTTTTCAAACTTTTGAAACTAGGCATAGATTATTTTGCCGTATTTGGCACTATTTTTTTGGTATTTTGGATCCTCAATGCTCTTCAAGTTTGTACTTGATTGGCTTTATAAATAGTTTGATATGAGCGTCACTGATGACTCTTATGTAGACGAAACGCGCGTCTGTCGTACTAAATTATAACCCTGGTACCTTTGATAACTATTTTGACACTGAATTGTATTCCCAAACACATGTAGGGTGTTATGTAATCAGTAACACAATTATAATTTATGTTCAATTGTCCTTTGTATATCCAAAAGGTATACACTACGCTCATTACAAGCTTATACTTACTAATCACTCCTTTTGTTTTAATGAAATCAACCATTGCTTTAAAAACCCGACTTAATAAAAGTACATTGTTCTTGCATAGTTCATTTCCTTTTGATATTTATATTTGTTTCAACATACATGTTGAACAATTTAAATGGGTGAAAGGTTAGAAAGGATATATATTATGTATACATTACCTGATGAGAGCATTTTCAAGTGTATCATCTTGCCAAAAGAATTGTCATAGATGGTAAAGGAACCGCCTCCAATCCAGTCAGTAAGACACAAGCTGTATGGTTTAGGTTGGTTAAACAATACTTTCAGGGCACCCCTTGGATAATTCCAGTCTATGGTTCCTTCTAAACAAGATGGCGTTATGATAACGTTCTCTGTTTCATTCTTTGGTATAAATCTGCAATTATACTACTGAATATAAGAAATAGTACTAAAAACAGCTGATTCTATATAGCAGAATAACGTTTTTTCAATTCATTTTAATTTAAACGGCAATCAATGAATGGATTGTCCTGTAAATTAAAAAGGAATGTTAGCTTACACGGCGCTTCATATTTGAACTATTTGGAAAGCAATACCAAACACCATCAGAAACTGAAATTTTCTTTTTTGTCAAACACGTAATATAGCGCTTAATAGTTCCAGTATTTAGAAAGAAAAGTTTTCATTACATAAGAACTATAAGCAATATGAATATGTTTATATAAATTAATTGATCATATTTAAACCGATCTTCAACAATTAATTTTATATTTCAATAGTTTAAATTTTTATTGGTGCGTAAAAATCTGCGAGGGCCGAAGCATAAGTGTTTTCTCAAAATCTGCGCACATTTGACATATTTCTGTTGTCTTCTTCGTCTCTTTGATGCTTTAAAAATGGTTATATGTCTGTTCATATTTGCCCATCTGTATTGGTCTTGTTTACAAATTGTGATTATGATTAACAAAATAGCGATAGAATGTTGCAGAATTATCGTTGTTAAATTATGATAGAATGTTGAAGTTAAAACGAGATAACGTTGATTGATCGTAATTTTTCATTTTCGTTTTAAATATAACTTAAACTGAGATAGTTTAATCAGCAAACACGATTTTGGTGTCACAAAAAGTATTACAAACAATTACCAACAAATTTCATATCAATTGAATGTCATTTCAAAAAACACTTTTCCAAACTGTGTTACCACTCTATTGACGGAAGATGTTCAATACAAATACATTTAATTTTAATGTAAATAAAAAAAAAGTGATTTTTTTTTTCTTTTATGAGTTTACATAAAATTTATATTAGGTGTTTTTTCTGCCTTACCCTTTAGGATAAAAAGTGCAAGGATCCATAAAAGATATTGCCGGCTGTAAACAGGACAAAAACATTGCAAGATAGAATATTGTCGCCATGATTCCTTTTGGTTGTATAGAAATTATGTTACGAATTCTTATCAGACCGTTGTCAGTTCTTTCTTGTTTATCCTGACAATTGGCATGATCAGGTCAATGTCAGATGTAATTATGTTACTAGTTTTACATTCAGATAAATATTATAAAACAAAAACACGAAGAGAAAAGAGAAAAAATAAAGACAGCAAAAAGTTAGATAGATAAATAATGCATAAAATATTATATATTTTGTATAATACTAAAAATATATGCCTGATTTTTGTATTCGTTACATTTTTTTAGATAAACTAACATAATATCAAAAACGGCTCATTAATGTAAGTATGACTACAAATTGAATTATTAAAAGGCCTCGATCAGTCGATTATAAATAAGATTTTGGAAATGATATAAAATGTTGAAAAATATAATTAAAGTATATTGGATTATATATACGCATACAATTGTAGTAAATTGATTTTTCGTTTTAACGTGTTCTATGTTTATGCTGCATTTGTCTGATTAAGGTGGTACCTAACACTACAGGGAGATAACTCTGTAAAATCAGCAGAACGTTTGGGTGGCAGAAACCAGTTATTTTACAATAAATCTTTAGAATTTCATGGATTTATGATTTTATTTTCTTGAAAATTTATTCAAGCTTATATACAAATAAAGTGTATGGTTTCAAGGAACCAAGATGTGTGCGTGCTTATGTAAATATATAGAAAACCTTTAAATGTGGGTGTCTGTCCAGCATGGAGATTTAAAATTTTATAAATGCATTGTAAATAAGGCAAAAAATGTGATGCTCTGATACCAATCTATTGCTAACCTGCAGAATCCTGCTAAAAGCCGGCAAGAATTTTAGGCAAAATTCAAGAGATAAAGGATATTTAGTGAATTAGAGCCTTGTCCGAACCTATCCCTACCATCAAAATTTCAAGATATTTTTGTTTACAAAAAAATGAATATTTTCACTACTTTGATTGGATGCCGTCAAGTGAGGAGACCACAATTTTGATATCTGATTGGACCCATGTGTGAAGGAAATCCCCAACCTGTGTATGCAACTACTTACTTGTGTAGTACACTAGCCTAGAATTTACATTCAATTATTTTTTTAGTCCACATGATGCAATTATATACCTCAATGCTTTACTATAACAAAATTTCTGCGTGGGACACATGTTCTGGTACACCAAAACTGGTACCTGCTACCTTGATCAAAATAAGTGTTCGTCAAACTGCTATTTAACCAGTGTATTTTTTCTGATTAAACGGTTGGTTCAAATTTTTTGAAAATTTTATATTTTGGTCAAAGGGTCAAAGTGAATGCTTTGCTAAAGTTTTATGAAAATTAAACGAGCCAAGTTAATTTTAGTGAAAGTGTTAGGTATCACCTTAAGGACTCAATTTAATCTCATCTTATAGCAACAAATCAACAGCGTAACCTAAAATACTGATTCCACATTGAGGCGCGTGGCAAATATATTGGATAGTTTATGTATGTGCATTACAATAGTCCTAAACCGCTTTCCTACGGTTCTGGAAGACATTGAGTTTTATCAGAAAATAAATTCCCCACATTTGAAGGTAGAAATAATTGTATGAATGGTAGTCTAGTTTTGCTAAACTCTGATAAAGATAAAGATATGTGTCATCAACAAACAAATTTGCCTTCGCTGAATTCTTTTTCTAGTATAGTACATCATGGATACCATGGATACTTCATCCCATTATTCTTCTGACCATAATAATTATTCTGCAGAATATTTCATGACTATAAAAAAGAATCATTTATTTAACTATTGATAAATATGTATCGCTTCTTCTATTTCATAGGTCTTAAGTAGATGTTTATTAAAATTGAACTCTTTTGCCATTTTATTGTTCGTGAATGAAAACGTAAGTGGCCGTCCTTTTTTTCTAATTCTTAAGTCAACGAGACAATTCAAAACCGGAGTTGCTTTAAGAATGCTTTTCTATTACAAGTAGACAGTAAAATGATACGACAGAGGTAGCGGAAAAGTATTGTTACATAGAGTCGAAAAGTTAACAATCACATTAGCATTTTGACCTTTCGCTTTCTAGGAATAACAACCAGTAGATTTCTAAAATATCCGTAGCATTAGAAAATGTTTTGTGCCGATGCACTTTCAGATTTTTATCAAAGTCATACAAATGATTATTTTAGTAATGCCTTGAACAAATTCATAAATCGGTGCCGATCAATTATTTTTTCCCTTGGAAATATTTATTCTTTTGAGAATTGCATTGAAAACATTCACATCAACAACTAGGTCTTGGACGATACAAGAGTTATGTCCTCCGTAAATAAATGGTAGATGAAAAATTGCATGGTAAGCGATCTAACGTTTATATTACTTGAAGGTTATTAATCAAATATATTAAGAATAATAAAATATGCATTACCTTGTATCGTTTCTTTTGTTAACTAGTATATAGGTTTCACACACAGCTGATGTAACTTACATTAAATATCATGATATTCCTTCGGAATAAGATATCAGTTAAATTGTTTGAACAAAATATTGTTATATATAAGCACAATTTCAGAGTAGTTTTTAAAAGGTGACAAAAAGTTTAAATCTGATAAAATGAATAGGCTTACAGCAGGTATAGTGTCCGACTGGACCGAATCACACGAAAAAAAATTATCTTCGACGGACAATATACCTTCTTTGAGGCTAAAAGAACAGATACAAATAAAAGATAAATTGATTTATAACCAATAAACAGTTTAATTATTAGCAACATTTAACAGTTGATTCCCTTTGTCTAAACAAAAAGTATTTTGAAGTTCACCATAATTTTAATCTATCAAGTAAAGCAATTCATTAGTTTTGATATGATTTGTTTAAGATTCCTGAAAGCCATAAAACATATTTTAATGGTCTCCGGGTTTTATCCGAAGTTTCCGTTGCTAAGCTGTATATTTAGTTAGTTCACCGTAACTTCAGTTAAAGTTGGTTTCCAGATGCTAATTGTAGTTGTCTTTCTAGAAATAGAAATTTAAAGATGCAATATTGTTGTCAATGTAAGTTAAAAAAAATATTGTATCAATAAAAAATAGTCCTGTCCATTGTTTTGTCAACTTCTCAAATGTCAAGGACTCATCTGTGCAAAATCGATGGAACAAAGTGAGAAAGTAATTCCAGTTCGTAGTAGAATTAAAAAGATTTAAAAAGTGTTTGAACGTATGGTAAGACATCTATTAGAGAAAATGAAAACAACTAGTTATATGCGTACGAAGAGGTTTTTCTGGATTTATCTTCGTCAACAACGTGCAAAGCCGATTATTTGTTAGCCATCGAAGTATAAGAAAAGAAGCAGTTGAAGAGCTTTATGTATAAAAATGACATTAAAAAAGTCAACTTAATTTCCTTAGGGAGTTCCAGCATTGTTTATGTTTAACATACATACATAAAATACAAAAAATTAGCCAGCAATGAACGTGGTTGTAAAATTTGATATTTGCTTTTTGTGCATCTTTCTTTTTAATATTTGTTTGTTTAGGTGACACGGTGATGACTGCTGTACCCCTTTTTTGACAATTTTACCTATTATGTCTGTTTTGTTAACGCATCGTTGTCAATATAATAGAATTTGATGCGACTGTCATATGTTAAGTGATATGAAACCAGGTTCAATCTATTATTTTTTACATTAGAAAATGCCTAGAAATATGACAGTTGTCCATTCTTTTGATATTTTAAATCTTTTGATTTTGCCATTTGATAAGGGACTTTCCGTTTTGAATTTTCCCAGGAGTTCATTATTTTTGTTATTTTACTTTTTCTTTATAATTTCAAAAGTTATAAACAGACATTTTTAGAAACCAAACAAATCATCCTGCTGGAAGAACTTACTACTGAGCTGATGTTACCCTGGGATACATATAGTCAATAATTAGAGGTATAGACCACGTGCTGTAAACCACGATGTATTATTTTTAGCATCCGATGACTTTTTTTCTAAATTTACCATCATCAGAAACACTCAAAGCCGAATATTTGAAAGCCAACGATTTATAAGATTTTATAAGTCAAGGTCATAGTTTCTATGGATAGCTAATCATAGTTTACTCACAATCTAGTTTCCACACAATAAGCCAGTTTTTTTTCTCATTGTTGGATAGTTGTCTCGTCACGAATTTGCCAATTTCTACTAAAGACTAAGCAACACGAACGTCATCAAAAAACTAGGGGTGATCATTATACTATGTTTTGTCTATTACAGAATGTAGACATCATAGTTTGTATACGTGAATGTTATTGTGCCTAATAATGGTTCTCTATTGTATCCATAAAATCATTTTATTTAGTTTACTCTTTATCCTGTTCGTTTTAAATTTTTGTACACTGATGAAGGATAATCGAAGATTGTGCTCAGTAATTTTCTAGAGCTATTATAGAATTATGTTTTTTTTATCTCAATAGTCCCTGCCATCAATTTATCCAGGCAGATAGTATGGTCAAACTAGGGATGTTATATAGACACTTCCATTTGCAAACTGTGGACAATGAATTTACTAGCATAAATATATTCAATTCAATGGGAAAATATTTTGTATTTAAAACTTTGCAACATAATTTAGTGTACGTAATGTAAGGCAATTCTTACACATACTAAGTACTTCTATTTTGCTTTTTTACGACACTTGGTATACTGCAATGCTCCCTGTCTTGTTTCCAAAACAGATAAGCTTCCTTTTTTTGTTGTAATACACTGCCTTCGGATAATGAAGTTCATTATGATCAGTAAGTAGGATCTTGCTATTTTTGCCGTCATGTTGTATTACGGTCAGACAGTTCAACATGAGCCCAGCGACAAATACGTTCTGATTATTGTCCACTGTTATACCTCTCGGCGTGTATATGGATGGATCCTTGAATACCCAAATTTCTTGTCCTGTCATACTACAGCAGTGTACTGCATCATTGTCCTGGTTTACATAGTATATCCTATCTCTGGTCGTTGTGATACTATACACAGTTGAAAATTCTTTTTTTCGATTGTGTTTAATGTCTCGCCATTCAAGTCCATATATGCCTTGTGGGTCTACAACAACATACAATTTCTGGTCCTGATAAGAGATTCCATAACAGTCAATACTACATTGTACCTTTTCCCGTACGCTATTATATTATAATTGTATTCCATTAACTTACCACTCCCACAATAGTCTGCAATTATGACTGTGCCGTTAGATAAAATGACGCAGCCAGTTATTGGTTCCCGTGATCCTTTGATATCAAACGTCTGGTTCATCTGCAGATTTATATTACTAACATTTTGCATTGATCCATGTATCTGTATATGAGCCTGTTCGATCTTTGCATCTTTTAATTGTAGGGGAGTTTTAGATTCTATAACTTAAATTTCTCCAAACTGTTTTACCTCCTTCATCAAGGAACCAATCACGTGATGTATGTTTAGTTCCATTCTGTTTTTCGAGTGATTTCTTATCTTTTGTTTGAGCGAATCAATCCCTTTTTTATGGCTTTATTTTATTAATGTGTTCCTAAAAACACCTGGAGGTCAGACGCGAAGCATTTCATTTTAAGTGTCTGCTGTCTCAGGTTTTCTATCTCTTTCTCATTTTGTTGCAATTCATTAAGAAGTTTTAGATATTTTGATTTACAGTTTGCATGTTTGAATAGTAAGTCTTAAATCAGTTTTCTCTCGAGTTCATCCAAGTATTTATTCAGGTTCATTCGCGTATCTGCAATCGTTTTTCTAATAGTTTGTTCATTTTTGTCCAGATTTATCAAAGCGTTTTTTCGGTCGTTTATGCGATGCTTGACTTCGTCTAAAGTTTTTGAGATTGTTTCTTCTAAGTCGGAGAGAGCACTCGATTGTTTTGCGTCTTTTGATGCTTCGTCGATGGAGATAATATCACAGCAATACGGTCGGTACCGACGGCGGTAATATCGAACGGTTTATCAGAGACAGGAATGTCACGAATATGTTTTCCACTGTCACTGTATTCCATTAAATTACCACTACCACAATAGTCTGCAATTATAATTCTGCCATCAGATAAAATGACGCAGCCAGTTATTGGTTCCCCTGATCCTTTGATATCAAACATCTGGTTCAGCTGCAGATTTATATTACTACCATTTTGCATCGATCCGTATATCTGTATCTGAGCCTGGTCGAGCTTTGCATCTTTAAATTGTAGGCGCGTTTTAGATTCAGTAACTTTAATTTCTCCAAACTGTCTTACTTCCTTGATCAAAGAACTAATCACATGATGTAATTCTAATTCCATTCTGTTATTCTTATGATGTCTTATCTTTTGTTTGAGCGAAATATTCCCTTCAGTTATTGTTTTATTCAATTCACGTGTTCCTAAAAACACCTGGAGGTCAGACGCAAAGCATTTCATTTTAAGCTGTCTAATGCTTTCTATCTCTTTCTTTTTTTGATGCAATTCATTTAAAAGTTTTAGATATTGCGATTTACAGTTTCTATATTTGAATAGTGATTCTAGAATCAGTTTTCTCTCGAGTTCATCTAAGTATTTATTCAGGTTCATTGGCGTATCTGCAATCGCTTTTCTCATTGTTTGTTCATCTTTGTTCACATGTTAACATTTATCAGAGCGTTTTTTCGGTCGTTTATACAATGCTTGACGTCGTATAATGTTTTTGAGATTGTTTCTTCTCGGAGAGAGCACTCGATTTTGCGTCTTTTGATGCTTCGTCGATGGAGATAATATCAGACCTGGAACACATTTTATGTGCAAATGGAATACAGACAACGCATACTGCAATATCGTGTTTCTTGCAGTATAGGTATAGATTTTATCATGAATCTGGCAATTCATATTTACAGTAATGTCTTCGATTTGACGATAATCCTCAATTGAAATCATCTTGTGAACTCTAGTAACTGTCATTGACCTATGAGATTTCTCACATTCTCCACAAAACCCCTCTTCACAATTTGTACACCATTTCTTTACGTTCTTTGTTATGTCCTCATATCCACACGGACCACAGTGTACGTTCAACCTAGATGTCATACTCCTTCAAAAATATAATATAGTAGATTTTTTTTTAATAAAGAAAATATCCTGAATATACGTGACCTTTCTGTGAATCCTTAATTGATCCTTTGATATTCCAAGTAGAGACAGTATCCACAGAACTACATAATTTCTTAAATAAACACCACCATCTGCAGTTTTTATAATGGACTATCGAGATATAAATGAAATACGTTTTGTTTTAACTGAAAAGAGGTTTAAAAAAGGGACAAAAGATACCAAAGGGACAGCCAAACTCATAAATATAAAACAACCTGACAACGCCAAGGCTAAAAATGAAAAAGACAAACAGACAAACAATAGTACACATGACACAACATAGAAAACTAAAGAATAAACAACACGAACCCTACCTAAAACCAGGGGTGATCTCAGGTGCTCCGGAAGGGTAAGCAGATACTGCTCCACATTTGGCATCCGTCGTGTTGCTTATGTGATAACAAATCCAGTAAATAGTCTAATTCGGTAGGTCACATTTATGAAAGGGAAGGGGATTGTAGTTACGACGTAAGGAACATAGCCGATATCATTTGTGAAACGGTTATTTCATAACGGTCAACCAACTTGTGATGGCGTCCGTAAAATTTACGAAGGGATGATTTCAACTTCACCATTTGGAACTCTTCAAATAATACTACTGAGATCTCACACATACTTAAAACAAAATTAATGGTTTAACTAAGTAATGAACGCATAGAAGAAAAGCGTGAACATGTTGCATTAAATGGCCCCTTTTCAGTTATACAAGCTTTGATAACTACAGTTCAGTTGCCTCAAGAAATGGCAGACGTCGACTACCTATTGTGTTTACAACTTTTTAGATACACAGGCCAGATGTTTCTTGACCAATTTCAATAATTAAACTACATCAAAGAAGTTTGTCATCTCAAAATAAAAAAAATCTACATATTGTTTATTGAGTTCTTTGATTTTTCTTTTAAATATTTTTTGATTTTATTTAAAGCTCACCCGAAACATCAGAATAAAGTACACTATTTGCCTCACATTGAAGAAATTTTGTCTTTCCATCCACGGAATCATACCAATGTAACATACGCTTAATTCTATGTAGGCGTTGGTACAAGCATTATCATATAATATAAACAGAATTTGTCCTAAGTACACGGATGCCCCAGCTGCACTATTCTTTTCTATGTTTAGTGGACCGTAAAAATGGGGGGAATCTCTAATTTGACATTAAAATAAGAAAGGTCATATCATATTGAACATGTGTACCAAATTTCAAGTTGTTTGGACTTCAACTTCATCAAAAACTACCTTGACCAAATTTTTTTACCTGAAGCGGCACAGACAGACGAACGGACAAACAGACGAACACCGGACAGACGAACGAACGGACAAACGAATGGCACACAGACCATAAAACATAATGCCCATAAATGCGGCATAAATGGGGCATAAAAGTAATGTATCTAGTTTTGCTATTTATAATTATAATAGAACGAAAATTGAATACATCCAAAGATTTGTGATTTTAATAACTGAATTTTAAATTTGAAAAATGTTCTAATATTTTATTTCATAGGTAAATCCTCCCATGTATCTCTGCTCAGGTGGTGCTTCAACCTTCAACTGTGCATGGTTTCCATTACTTTGAATACATTGATTCTCTGTAAATAGTAAGGATTTATGATAAGACCTGATAAATGCATATCTTAAAGGGTTATACATTTTTTTGGTTTATGTTTCATTGATGTATATCTCATAATTAATTCTCGATGGTCAATAAATTTTTCAAACATTTTCCTAGAACTAGCCAGAGTTTATGATGACAAGATTTTACAATGAATACATTATCGGTGGTCTACTTCATTACTTTTGTTTCAATAAACTAATATTAAACTTAAGTGTAGTGTGCAATCTAAGAGACACTTACATATTTGCAGCCTTTTATTATTAATGGGTTTCCAAACTTTTGTCCTTGAACATATATATCTATTGGACATGTTGGAGGTTATTTCAGAATACGTGCCGAGTGTACAAGAATCAGTAACATAAATTATTGGAGAGATAAAATGGCGATTATAACCAAATAATAATGGTGGTTTGATGCCACCTTGATATTTTATCTCCCCTTTTCTTTATAAAATGTTAAAGAGTATAAGACGGACACAAATACCACAAGGTCCGAAAAACTAGAACAAAATGCAAAGGTCAAATTGCATGACGAAATTAAAAGTTTGGTCTTCATTATCCGGTTTTAGAATGCTATGTTTTATTTAAGTTTAAACTTGTCAATATGTGCAATAAACAAATCTACTGACTGGAATTACTGATTTCGTGAATAAATTAATATATGACGTTTATCACTCGTTAACATAAACATATTTCAGAATCTATATATATGTTGGTTAAAAAAAATACAATGCGCCTACATTACCTGATGAAAGCATTTTTAACTGTGTCATTTTGCCAAATGAATTGTCATAAATGGTAAACGCATCACCTCCAAGCCAGTCAATAAGACACAAGCTGTATGGTTTAGGTTCATTAAACAGAACTTTTAGTGAACCCCTTGGATAATTCCAATCTATAATTCCTTTCAAACAAGATGGCGTTATGACTATGGTCTCTGTTTCATTCTTCGGTATAAATCTGCAAGAATAATAACTCTAGTAATACGGAGAAAAAGAAGAAGAATAAACCTAATAACGAAATGGCAGCATAAATATTTTCTAGATATAATCATTAATAATAAAAGCGATACATGGCCTCACCTGCAGCTGTATATCATCTTACATGGTGTTTAATGATAGACCTATTTGGAAACCAACACTAAATAATTTCTATCTATAAACTAAAACTACCATGATGGAACAAGAATATAGCGATGCATTGCTTCAACTGCAGCCGTTTATTAGCATATATAGTGCCTCATAGTGGGCTTCTTTGGAAACTAAAAAATTACTGAGCCAGAAATTGCCTTTTTATCGTACATGCAATATAGCGCTACAACCTATATTGTTTTCAGTCAATTTAAATATGAAAACAATATTGCTGGAATTTGAATGAGTTGAAAATGCATCCAAAACTCAGGTCCCGGTTTTACCTTATTCAAGTCAACAGCATCAATCGGTTTCATAACTGAAATTGATTTTCCTGGTATTTATCTCAAATCTTATAACATCGATCATTGTTTACGATGTAATGACTTCGAGTACATCATGAACTGCAGGACTATATTTGTATTGTAGACGATGATTTAAGAATAATTATGACTCTCCTCAACAACACATAGAGGAAATTTCTGTAGCGCTAAAGGATGTTTATGCAATAAAATATTTGAAGTTGGTTTAAAAAACAAAAGCCCCCCCCCCCCCCAAAAAAAAAACACAACCAACAACACAGAAGTTTTGTATATCATTTAGAGATAATATTTTCTTTAATATTTCATTGTATTTGAAAGTCATTGGTTAATGTGTCAAATGGCATGAGAATAAAACATGACCCATTTTTCAAGTTTTATCCTTGAAGAAAAAAATAATTGTTTCTGTTCAGAATATTGATGAACAGGCGAGTTCACTATTTTTGTGATTTTACTTTTTACATTTCTAGGTATAAAACTGGGAATAAAAACTGCAAGTGGAATGAAAGTTGATTAGATTATAAAAGATTGGGATCTGACATAAGTATAAGAAAGTAATAACTACTAATTACCATAAACAATAGATATAGGTACATCCGACTACAAATTTAGACAAACAACGAGCAAATCTTAGTCGAAAAAGTCGGACTTTGTACAGAAAAAAATGTGTAACTAATGTCATATAAACAATTGATTTATCTAAGCCATATGTCGTACTTTTAAAACCCAAGATTACAAATTGGCAAAGCCGAATTATCAACTTACATGTACAACTGGGTAAATAAAGTAGTATATCGTTTTAAAAGTCATAAATCGAAGTGCTCGATATAGCGGCAATGTAGCTAAGGCATCCACAGTTATTTCAAAATTGCTGAAATATGGTCACTCAGTAAAAAGGTTTAGTTAGCTATAAAACCAGGTTAAATATACAATTTCTTCTCACTAAATGCCAATTCAGTAGTATGACAGTTGTTACACATTCGTTTGATGTATTTGAGCTTTTGATTTTGCAATTTGTTTAGGGACTTTCAGTTTTGAATTTTTCTCAGATAACGTTTTTTTTTGTAATTGCACTTTATTTTGTATTATATGAAATACATGCATCACCCGACATAAATTCAATTAAATGTTTAAGCCATGGAACGGATTTTGCTAGATGACTTTTTCTCCTTTTCAATTGAAGTATATTTGATTGGGAACTATTTTGATGATTAACAAATTTTGTGTGCATCTTGATTCTCTTGAACAGTATCTTAAAGTCTTCTATGTGTTGCATTTGTGTTTTCAGAGATACAATTAAAAAAAAAGGTGTCGAAAAAAGTAATATAAATCATGCAATACACGTTAAAAGCGACTCATACATTCATTTTGAACTGTAATATAAAAATTTCTTGAAAAGTTCTTGATACGAATTCTTCAATTGAATGGCATGAAATGGTATGAAGAGTAAAATACAGGTTTAAAAGACAGAACACGCTTTACATTTTTTATACATTACTTTAAAATATCAAGACAGCAATAATGATATGTTCGTCACAAAATATATTAGAACTGATAAAAACATAAATGTTTATAGCAATAGCATATTTAGTTCAAACAAAAATATTCACAATCTTTCTTATCACTATGAAATATAAAAAAAAATATACATAGATAGATATTTAGTAATTTGTTTTTGTTTTTGTAAATTTAGTAAAAGGTTTAATCTTTACTATTTATACTAGCTTACCCTTTAGGATAAACGGTACACGGATCCAGAAAAGCTATTACTGTTTGTACAGATAGAAACGTAGCAAAAAAGATTTTAGTCTGCATTATCCTTTTTAGTCGTATAATATTCCTAATTTCTTATCAGACCCGTTATCAGTTAATTCCTGTTCATCATGACCTTTGATATGATCAGTCCAAAGTCAGATATTATCGTGTGGCTATTTGTATTTCAACATGTACAATGAATTCCAATAGCAACCGAAAAACGGTCACGAGCAACGACAATGGAATGGCAAAAAGAACTACACAAATAGATATATTATGTACAAACAATTTATAAGATGAAAAACGCCGATTCGTATCTGATATATTTGATCAATTTTCAATCGGTTACCGGTAAAATTCAAAAGTAAAACAGGTAATTGTTAAGATCATAACTAAGAATACAATGTGTATTACCGGTCTAATAATAATAATAATAATAATAATAATAATAATAATAATAATAATAATAATAATAATAATAATAATAGTGGATTGGGAATCAATTTGGTTCATTTTTCCAAATTGTTTTATTATTTTATTTCGAAGGTGAATCCACCCATGTATCTCTGACCAGGTGGTGCGTTAAATTTTAACACTGCATGGTGTCCATTACTTTGAATACATTGAGTTTCTAAAAAAATAAGGTTTAAGTTAAGACTTCATAAATTTACCTAGCTGATTGAGTTTTTGTGTTAAAACTTTTATTTTTAATACATCCTTATACATAATCATATATAACATAACATTGTTTTGCATTAACAGTGGTTTGGTCAATTCTTTTCCTGCGATAATAGTATAAGGTGAAAATGATATATATGTATGTTTTATCGGCGCTTTCAATACTGTAGAGTTTAAGCAGGACACAGAAATGATTCAAATGTTTTGGCTTTTATAACTTTTGGCGTCGAGTATTGGATGTTTTGCAGATAACGTGTAGGGCGAAAATTCAGTACCATACATTTTTTTCCAAAACATTACTAATGATGATTTTTGAACTATTTTGTGGTATTTCATTGTCACTTGATATCTTCTTTATCTTCCTTTGATAAAATCAGGATACAAATCAAAACCAAAAAATCTTTAACAGCCAAAAGTCTTAGGAAATTACAACCTTAGTCATTACTTCAAACGTATTTTGTTCTAACTTTTTTTTTCATTATTCCAACGAAATATGACTTGCTGGAGTTACAATGTACTTTTATAATTTCGTGTCCATTCAACATTTATACTAGTAGAAGATCAACAAAATATTGAACAATTTGAATATGCTCGAATTGGGGGTATATACTCTGCCTGTATTACCTGTTGAGAGCATTTTCAACTGTGTCATTTTGCCAAACGAATTGTTATAGATAGTAAATGCATTCCCTACAACCCAGTCAGTAAGACACAAACTGTATGGTTCAGATTCATTAAACAGTACGTTTAGTGCACCCCTAGGATAATTCCAGTCTATTGTTCCCTTTAAACAAGATGGCGCAATGACAACGTTCTCTGTTTCATTTTTTGGTATGGGTATAAATCTGCTATCAGAAACGTACATACAATCTGGCGAAACAGAAGTATACAATAATCTGATCACACGAAAGCTGAATACGTGTTTTTTCAGTCTTTGTTAATAAAAAATACAATAAATGCAGTGAATTTACCTGCAACGTACGTATTATCATCATAAATGGCGTTAAATATTCAATATTAAAGATAATCACTTTACTGAAATTTGATGATTCATCAAACATAAAAAAAAATCAAAGTCTACATTCTCATCACACAATAATGAAAAGCATCATAAACATGGGTAATGAAAAATGAGAAATGTTAGAAATAAACCTCAACAGTGTACACATATTAGTGGATACATGTTTATTTCAAATTGTGACTTGGACAGAGAGTTGTCTCATTGGCGGTCTTTCAACATCTTCTTATGTCAATTTATTGATTTGGAAATGTAAACTGTCACGTGTGTGGAGAATAAAGAGTGTGTTGTATAATAAATTAAAAAAGGTCGGTGCAAATTGAACAACTTTCTTTCATTTTCTTTTTCTCTGTTGTGCTTTAAATGTAGTTTTTTTCTGATTATATTAAATGATGTTCATATTCATTACTATTTAATTGATATTGCTTAATTGAATTATCAGTATGTTTTATACATGTTAAACTGGACATAATTGTGTAACCCTCTTCTGATCTTGTTTCAATTTTAATCAACTTTATGATAAATAATGAAAGTATTTATAGCATATCAAGATATTATCAATTTAACAGTTGAACTTTTATTTCCTATCGTATCCTTAATTTCAAACTTACTGGGATAAATGAGATGAAACCACTTGCTTAAATGTGGGTGTTTGAGTGACAGAACATCTCCATCTTCTCTGAATTCTGCCTCTTTGTGAGTTTGGATTGTATTCTAAGATAACTATTTTGTATAAAAAACACTATTTAATAAGAAAACGTAGTCGACTCGATCTCTCAATTGTAAATTGATAATGTCGTTATAAATGGTAACAAAACGAACTGATCTAATATTTCTGTAAAATTGTAATGCTTACAGTTGATGATTTGGAGTTATAATTAAATATTTAAGGATCCACATTTAATTGATTAGATATACGTCATAGCTATATTGTTTAAGGCCACCATTTCGAGAAGGGGTAGAGTTAATAGCGAGTCTTTTGAAAAAAAGAATATTTAGACAGGACGACACGGATAATCACCGATATGTAACGCTAATTTTCAGGATTAGGTTGAATTTTGTATATCTAGTCTGAAATCAAGAGATTGTAGTTATCTAAAACAAAACAAAAACAAATCTCCTGATTCTTGGATGATTTGGTATTTTCAGATTTGGTGATAAATCCAAAAAGGATAAAACGAATAGACAAATTTGAACAATAATCAGAGGTTTTGGTTGGTTTTTTTTTTTTTTTTTTGGGGGGGGGGGGGGGGGAGTTGTAATAGTTCCAAATATTTTGTTACAGCAAATTTCAATAATGCAATATCCGTAGATTAAGGTCAGTCTGGCTTCTGGGTAGGTGATACCATCGGGAACTAACAGTTCACCAGTTAATTATGAATTCCAAATAGTTATTTTTACATATATGAGAACAATATTGTTGAAGATTTTGTCTGTTAAAAAACAACATATTTTTCTAAAGAGAGAATAAAGAGTCTAAAATCTCAGACTTTTTTTTAAAGTGTTAGAAATTCGTCTGTCCATGGTTTTCGTGCCTTTCCGAATCACATAATAGTAAGTTTTATTTCATCTGGTTCGCGCTCAACCCATTCTTGGCATACATAGATAAGGCCGTTAGTTTTATCTTTGAACTGTTTTACATTGTCATTTCGAGGCCTTTTATAGCTGACTATGCGGTATGGGTTTTGCTCAATGTTGAAGTCAGTACGGTGACCTATAGCTGTTTATTTCTGTGTAACTTTTGTCTCTTGTGGAGAGTTGTCTTATTGGCAATCATATCACATCTTCTTATTCTATATAGAGTCCTCACCAATATATGCATTAGATAGCTAACGTTCTTTTTCCAATTGATTGGGTGAAAATTTTGAAATTTCGGGCTTTAGATGACAGCTCTATAAATTGTTCATTGTTAAATAATCAAAATCTACGGTTTTATTACGGCCATCAGGACTATTTGTATGGGAATATGGAACAAGAACAAACGACGGTTTTGTCTGTTACAACATTAAGATTAGACTTTCTTATACTCTATTTTGGCTGAAAATCTTTGATGCAATGTGCTTGTGTAGGTAAATTGCGAGTGAAAGTCCCTTATCAAATGGAAAAATCAGTAGTTAAAACACATCAAACGAATAAAAAAAGCACTGATTTATATTTCTGACTTATTACAGACATTTCACTATGTAGAAAATGGTTGATTAGATCTGGATGTTTATCTAGCTAGACCTCTTGTTTATATGACAGTCGCATCGAATTCATAAATATTCACAACAATGTGTGAACAAAACAAACAGATATAATAGGTAAATATTCAAAAATAGGAGCATAGCAGTCAACACTGTATAATAATCTTAATTATCTTGAAAAAAAAAAACAAATATCCCAACAAATAAAAACAAAATGGCATACTTTAGTATAGAGAAGACAAAAATGAAAGACAAGAAAACAAGAAAAACATGGTATGGTAGTTCTTTGTGCGGAATTTATGATCATGAGCTGTTCTTTCTTATTTGTTTTGGAATATAGTCGAAAGGGTTGTTAGTAACGATTGGTAGGGTACGACATATTATATGATACTTGTAGTCCCTTATATTATAGCCATAAAAACGCATTATGTCCAAACAGAGGCTCTTTCTCTGTTTGGATTTCATGAGATTAAAATTTTTTCATTCCAATATGATTTTTTGAAAACAATATGTTTTATCCTACGCTTATGAGTTATATCGGTTTTAATCCCTGTCACGGTACTGATACACCGTAAATTAATTTTATGTGTGCGCTGTTATTCTGTGGTTTACATTGATGCTAAAACGGTCTATTATATAATTTGTATTTCTCTGTCCTGTATGTTCTTGTATTTATTCGTACTGTATTCTTTTTAACTTTTAACATTTCCATATAAGCGGGAGGTTTTGGTTAGCCACAAACCAGGTTTAATCCACGAATTTCTTTAAAAGTCCTGTACTAATTCGGGAATAGTGCAGTTGTTATAACATAGTCCGTTTCTAAGTTTATTAGGGTTTGTATTTGTAGCAGTGCAGTGTGTCTTTTCTTCTATTCCTAAAAGTTGAGGAAAAAACGAGTATCTTAAACGGATTTTTATTTATAGTTAAAAATATTCAGTCATTTATTGTATTGTTTTTTATGGGTTTTTTTCTTATGTGGTTAATATTTTACCAGAACTGTTGTAAGGTTTAATCTTTACATTATACTAGCTTATCCTTTAGGATAAAAGGTACAAGGATCCGTAAAAGCTATTAATGTGTGTACAGACAGAAACATAGCAAGAAAAACTAAAGCCGCCATGATTCCTCCCAGTCGTGTAATGTTACAAATAATTAAATCTCTCATCAGCTGGTTACCAGTTCTTTCCTGTTAATCCTGACAATTGATATGATCAGTCCAATGTCAGATATCATCATGCGGCTTTTCGTATATTTTGATAAATATTTACAGCAAAAGAAAAAATTTCACCTATAAAATGTAGATAAAAATAGAAAGACACAGAACATGTGAAACAATGCATTAAATGATATGTCGTCGATAAAAACCTGGTATCTCTGATAATTTTATTATCATCTAACGATACAATATAATGAATCTACTACTGCTGCTACTACTGCAACACTGACAGCTCAATTATGAAGGGAATGCAAAATGGTTTGAAAATAACACTTTTTAATGTTGATGCGTCAGAAGCCCTTTTTCTGTTTTACCTTCACAAAGAACGCTCACCAGCGATGCTAAAAGCTATTTCATACCAAAGTTGGAGAAAATACTACCAAAAAAAAGCCCAAGAACGACACACACAAAATTGTAAATCTGTACGATTGATACAAAATGGTATAGATTCTATCTAGCAAACACTGCATAAAGAACTTTTGACACATTCGTTTGATGTGTTTTATCATTAGATTTTGCCATTTGATTTGGGATTTTCTGTTTTGAATTTTCCTCGAAGTTCAGTACTTTTGTGATTTTACTTTTTCCATAAGAGTTTTTTAATCAAATTATCTAAGTAAAACTGTATATAAAAGTGATGATATATCAGATAAAAGATATAATTTGATTGTGATACATGTGTATACGCATTAAATTGCAGTAAAATTATATTTTATTTAGAATTTGAACTATTTTTTTGCTGCCTTTGTCTGATTAAGGAGACGAATTTCATCTCATTTAATAACAACAAATCACAGTCCTTTCGCGTAACATTAAAGGCTGTACTCCACTTTGAGTCTGGAACGTGATAAGGACGGACAGTCTGGTTATGTTTTATACAATAGTCCTCCACGGCTTTCCTCAGGTTCTGAAAGAAACTGAGTTCTAATTGAAAATCGATGCCTTCAAGTTTAATTTTTTCCCACAATTGAATATAGTAAAAATTATATAAATCGTAATCTAGTTTTGCAAATCTCTGATAAAGATAACGGTATGTGTTATCAACAAACGAATATGTCTTCGCTGAATTTTTTTTCACGTATAGAACATCCTTGATACTCCATCCCAATAGTCTTCGCATCATAACAACTGATTCTGCAAAATATTCCATGATGATGACAAAATGGAATTCTTGATTTAACTTCGATAAGTATGCATTGCTTTCTTCTTTTGAATAAGTCTCAAACAGATGTTTGGGGAAATCAAACTCTAGCGCCATTCTGTTGTTCGTTAATGAATACGTAAGTGGCAGTCCTTTTTCATACTTCCAAGGATCAACAAGATAATTCAAAACGGGAGTTATTGCTTTTATCTTGTTAAAGATGTATGCCGGTCGAAAGTAATTCAGTGTTGATAGAAACATTTCAAATGGCTCTCTAACAATTCCAATATAGGCAGTATTACCAGGGATATACTTTTGAAATGCCTCTCTATTATATAGTACATGGTTGCATAATACGTCAAAGGTTTTATTCATAGGTGGCGCTATAGTGTTGTTTTCATTCAGAGATGACGAAAGAGATATGACATTATCATATTGTTCTTTTCGTACTTTAGAAAGAACGAACAATAGATTTCTAGAATATCCGTACCGTAAAAAAATGTTTTGTGCTGTTGAACTTCCTGCTTTATGGATTTTTAGAAACGCCACTTGTTTATATACAATATTTCTTATACTTTGATTCACTGGAGCCTCTCCTATTTGATCAGTGACACTCACATTTTGATGCTCGGTAAAATTTGCCATCATCTGCTCATATTCCATGTATTCACAGTGTTTTAATTTAGATCCGGTAAAATCAATACACGATTTTTTATGAATACCACTCCTTTCATTTAACTGAATATGTCCATTTCTGAAGCCCTTTATGTTGTATGTGATAACAAGAGTTGAGAATGCGACACATAACCATGATAATATACGACGGCTGAAATAAAAGACTAACAGTTATTTATATATTAATTAAGGGATGTTCGCAGCTAGAATGCAGAAATCTTTGACAATATGTTATATGTTTGCAGGAACATTGCAAGAAACTACATAAACATGATAAAACAACTGAGCATTCCTATTGGTAACCGTAATTCCTGCAAGATAAAGATTTGAAATTTGAAAATGATGGTGATGTTTTGGCATGATATATATAAGTGTTCAGGGAGGCATTATAGTTTTGATATTAACAGAATAGTTTTCAAAGATTAGTACAAATTCATCATAGAATACACTTGTTAAATTCATTCCCGGCATTCCCAAGATATCAGCATGAAGGATAAAAATACATTTTCAAATATGTAACAAGGCAATATACAGTACTCCCGCATATGCTTAAAGATTATAACTTACTAAATATTGTGTTGTAAGTCGAGCTGAATTTTGTGATCATTTTAATTTAACTAGCTGTATAAACATTTTTTAGAATTTTAGATTCATGCATGTATAATTCATTTGAGAACGTACTTGAAATTAATTTAACTTATTACCAAGTATATGAACTTATGCTATGATAATTTTTCAAATGGTTAAGAAATTGAATTATTGTATGTATGGAATGTAACATAATTTTTTTCAGAATTTGCTGTGTAACACAGATAACATGATGTGTACACAACATGGCAATAATTTATTGTATAACGTATGTAGTTCTTGCATCAAACACGCATGAGAAAGATTAATTTGCATACATATGTTTGCCGCAGGTCTGCAGCAAACATTCATTTACATGGTAAATTGCAGCCGACCTGCAGCGTATTTTTATGTTTGCAGCCGACCTGCAGCGTGCAAACACGCCGCAAATACGGACTCTGTGTTCGCTGCAAGTCTGCAGCAAGTTCGCAGCAGACTTGCAGCAAATGTTTGCAGGAGGCTGATTTTTTCAGTAAGGGAAATGGACAATCATATTACATTACAAGCATGTAAGGTGGTGGGTATTACAACCACTTGGTTGATGCCATTGTCGATGGACTATAAGTCCCTGAGAATATCATCATGCCAGTAGGCCCGAGAACACAATAGTGTGCTTCTTTTAGACATTAAATTCAAATTAAAAATATCGCACTTGGTCTATCTCAAAATGATTTTTACAGTGTAAGTAGTCATGGTAGTGTATTACTTTTGGGACAAATAATATCAAAATTATAGAAAAGTTTAACTTAAATAATAGATTTATTTGTCAATTTTTCAATGATTATGTAAACTTCAAAATTAAAAATAGATATTATGTGCTAATGCTGCATCTCATTTAAAAACATTTCATGCTTACCCATTCCCAGCGAACAGAGGTAAACCCATTATCCAAGTACGACTATCGGTGTTTTAAAATAAAGATTCAAAGTTTATGAATGAAAAAGAAGAAAGTTGAAGAATAACAATGACGAGAAGTGTGTGTCGGTGAAAAGTTGACATTAGAGAAGATTAATTGGAATCAATAAACTTAATTTATGTAGAATCAATGTGTAGGATAAAATTGGCGTAAATGTCTTTATTTTTCGTAACTATATTTGTAAAGATTGAGGAAGGTCATTTTGGCCACATCTTGAAATTTAAAGAAAATATTGAATGACCTCAGTTTTCAATTTTATTTTTGTCATTATGCCCCGCCTACGATAGTATACGGACATTATGTTTTCACATCTGAGCTTCCGTCCATCCTGTACCAGATTAAAGTTTTGGTTTAGAATAGTTTTAGAAACAACTTGACACTTGAAACACAAGATCATTATGAAATGAACTGCTATAAATATATGCCAAATTAAGGTATTATCACAGATTGTAAATCATTGTTCCCTGAACATGGCAATGGGAAAGGTTTAAAGTTTAGTTTAACTTTATACAGGTGTTATATTATGCGGTTCGTTGATTATTTATATTCCAAAATAGTTCTCCATGCATGTATATATATATAACAAATGTAAGACGTGAATAAAAACTTGGTAGAGTTAAAAGGAGTAGGTTCAGGAAGACCCCTTTTTGGCCCCAAAATATAGCAGTTTTACAAAATTGTTAAAATGTTACCTTTTAGTTATCTATAAGACAGTAGAATGCTTCTGCTACATAAATATGGGCTGGTTTTGACAATACAATGCGCATATATCGGGTACTAGCACCATTAAGTCATGCTAAATTACTGAAATCTTCACAGTTCTAGCATTTTAGTTGAATTTCTGAGACGGTTTTCGTGTAAAACGAAAGTCATCGCATTCGTGTTCATCCTTAATATTGAAATGTAAGTTGTATTTTATGATAATACATAACATATATAAAGGTTGAGGATGAACACTTTCATTTTAGACAAAATCGGTGCTTACCGACCTACCCTTTACCATTTCGATGAATTCATTAATCGATTTATTTTATTGAAACAAAAATGTTCATAGAATTTTTTTAGTGTACCAAAATCCAATTCTAATATGACGTCCTTATTACGCTTTGTTAACAAAGCCGTGTTCTAATGAGCACAAAAAAATATGCTTGACACATGCGCAAGGACTTACTGTTTATATTAACGTTATTTCCATCGTTATCCTTTAAAATATATACATTTAGGCATTTAGACATAAACTTTAACTCTATATTTTTATAAAACAACATATATTTATCCTGCTAGTAGTTTTGAAACTTATCAAATATGAAATGCAATGCACAGATTCCTCGAGGAGGTAACGGGAACAGCCAAACATTTTTACGGTAATTTCGTACGCTTCGACCTATAAAAATACTATATTTTATGGAACGCCACGACTGCCTTATGTTAATGATCAGCATTATACGCAGTGTTCACAGCATTATATGAAGTGATCACAGCATTATATGCAGTGCTAACAGCATTATATGCAGTGTTCACAACATTATATGAAGTGCTCACAACCTTATATTAAGTGCTCACAACATTATATTAAGTGCTCACAACATTATATTAAGTGTTCACAACATTATACGTTTTTTGTTGTATGATGAGATTGATGTATGATGAGATTTATGAATGATGAGATCATTCGGTAAACTTCGTTTTTTAGCGGAAATTACCGAATCAATAATTGGTAAATTACGGTAATGCCCAGCAAACAAATTTAAAAAGTTATTAAAATCATGTTATCATAAGGTAGCATACAAAATTTAAAACTGATTGAAATAAGTAAGGAAAAGATGAAACTGAGAGGTGAATGATTGAAGTAGTTCTGTTCGTCGTAAGAAATTTATACGAATGGCAAAATGTAAGTTAAATAATAAAAAGTTTATTTAATGAAATATCGTAGGAAAATTTGTATGATATATTCTCGAGTTCATTTCCTACTGAAGAAATTCAGCAAGGTGCCACTTTATAGTCCGTACTCAGTTTTAAAAAGCTTAATTACCTTTTAAATAAAACAGACAGCTTTCTATAACACATAGGTGCCATATTACGCTAGCTTATATATGTCATGATAGAGTCATTTTTGGCATCGATTTTCAGAATTTGGCATTTTTACATGAATAAGTATCTAACAGATATGGAAAATGCAGTTTAAAGCATTTTACTGTAGGTGTTAAACATAACTTTACATCAATTATTCCATTTTTTTTACAAGCTTTTTAGCACGGCAAGTTCTAAGATTGTCTTCTAAATATGATCAGCAGTCTAATATAGAAATTTAAACTTTCATAGAAAAATTTACCCTTTCAAGACCCTGTTTAACATTTTCATTTAAAGTTATCATCTCTTATGAAAATTGAGTTTGTGGGGATGAATAAAACGTTTACTACGTTTGTTCGTCAGTTTGCACGGTACATACATGTATATATATAAAAGTGATATGCTTGCCGATGAAACAACTTTCCACAAGAGACAAAATGACATTACAGAAATTTTAAACAGCTAAACGGCCACAGTACGACCTTCAACAATGAGGAAAGCCCATACCGGATAGTCAGCTATAGAAGGCCCCGAAATGATAAACGAAAAATATTCCTAATTTATGTACAAACAAACGATCGAAAAACTAACATGTATATAACACATTAATTAACAAACGACAACCACTGAAATAAAGGCTCCTCCTGACTTGGGACGGCCACATATATGCAAAATGTGGCGGGTTTTAACATGTTAGCGGGATGTTGGTATCCTCCCTCTAACCTGGGACAGTTGCGTAACAGAACAACATAAGAACGAACTATGAAAATCAGTTGTAAAAGGCTTGTTAGTTTTCAGGCTCGTTTGAATTGTTTTACATGGTCGTATCGGGGCCTTTTATAGCTGACTATGCGGTATGGGCTTTGCCGTCATTGTTGAAGGCCGTACAGTGACCTATATTTGTTAATGTTTGTGTCATTTTGGTATTTTGTGGATAGTTGTCTCATTGGCAATCATACCACATCTTCTTTTTTATATTAACTCACTAGATGGGTACAAATATAAATACATATGATCTAACAAGAAAATAGAGTGAACGTGCATGTGGGCGGGTACTTGTATATCCCAACAATAAAAAGACACTATAAGTACTGATCTGAGAGTATATATAACTAATATAGTACCATGCTGTTGATTAAAAGTAACATCACTCCAGACCCTTTTGTTTTCCACATAATTAATATTGCCAATAATTAAGAAGTTCCGGGTCGAATCGATACCAATAATATATTCACCTGTTAACTATTAGATTATCTGTACGTTCCGCATCTGACAGGAGTACCACGAAACGCTGTATTTAAGATTTTGCTATATACACGGGTCGTAATCACAGGGTTGAAACTACCTAATTCAATCATTGTCACATTGTTCCCGAGTGTAGTACTTTAATCAGTATGACTTTCTAAGATGACAATACGAATAATAAAAATCTGGACTTAAAATAAGGCGTATAGGTACAGCATGTACAGTTTTCAATTTGTTAGACGTAAAACAGCGAATCAAAGATTCAATTTTATTCATAACTCATAAAGGACAAAACTGTTGATTAAAAAATACTCCTTTCCAGAGACTTTTGTTTTCCAAACAAAATCAATAATACCAATATTAAATTGACAAGTTCCAGGTCGACGGGTTCAAACAGAAAGATGTTAAAAGAAGAGAAAACTTCATCTTATAATCGGCATGACTTTATCAGATGACAATACCAATACTAAAATAAGGCTTACGCATAGTTATATTCTTTAATTCAGTCACAGACCCGCGATATCACGGATGTGTTCTAGTAAATATATATACATATTAAGTTGTGAATATGGTGAAACTAATCCTCAAAATAAGTTTAAAATGCCCTGGTGTGGAATAAACTTGGGTTAAATTAATCATACTTCTTAATTTACTTATTTCAATCCGTTTTAAATATTGTATACTGCCTTAATGATCACATATATAATAATAACTGTTTAAATTTGTTTGCTGGGCATTAATTTACCAATTATGGATTCGGTAATTTCCGCTAAAAAAACGAAGTTTACCGAATGATCTCATCATTCATAAATCTCATCATACATCAATCTCATCATACAACAAAAAACGTATAATGTTGTGAACACTTAATATAATGTTGTGAGCACTTAATATAATGTTGTGAGCACTTAATATAATGTTGTGAGCACTTCATATAATGTTGTGAACACTGCATATAATGCTGTGAGCACTGCATATAATGCTGTGATCACTTCATATAATGTTGTGAGCACTACATATAATGCTGTGATCACTTCATATAATGCTGTGAACACTGCTTATAATGCTGATTATTAACATAAGGCAGTCGTGGCGTTCCATAATATTTGTCCTATTAGAATCGAAATAATTCCTTCATGTCATGCTCTATGCTCATTTTAACATGGGTAGGCATTATATTTGACCACATTTTACACCTCGCTAACGCTCAGTGTAAAATATCGCCAAATATAATGCCTACCCATGTTAAAATGAGCATAGAGCATGACATGAAGGAATTATTTCTTAATTAGTAACTGCATTTTGTACGCGAATAGGGTTTCTCTCCTATTCCCAAACTTAATTTGCGTGAAATACTTGCCACTGACCGCGACAATCGACAATCGAAATTTGTTTGTTATGCATTAAAATTTATTATTAGAATTAAATGCTTCTTTTTGTTGCTTTTTTCTGATTATTGTTAAAGTATTTACAGTGGGAACATTTTAAGTACGAAACGCTGCCGATATATTTAACAGAATGATAAGTTCAATGGATAAAATCTTATACTATAAAAAACGCATACAATATACATATTATACTTTTCAATTATGCAGTAAAGCATTTCTCTGATTTTCCATTTAAGTATGATGGTTTATAGCCATATCTGATGTACAGTAGTTGTCGTTTGTTTATGTAATATATACGTGTTTCTCGTTTCTCGTTTTGTTTAATATATAGATTAGACCGTTGGTTTTCCCGTTTGAATGGTTTTACACTAGTTATTTTGGGGCGCTTTATAGCTTGTTTTTCAGTGTGAGCCAAGGTTCCGTGTTGAAGGCCGTACTTTAACCTATAATGGTTTTCTTTTTAAATTGTTATTTGAATGGAGAGTTGTCTCATTGGCACTCACACCACATCTTCCTATATCTATATAGAGAATAGTAGTCAAAAAGGGCAGAATAAAGTGCAAAAAATATAAAGAATAAGATAAGTTACTGAAATATTAAGAATAGATAAAAAATATAATCACACCCTCCCCCCCCCCCCCACCCCCCATTTCCCAACTTATGCAGATCCTGATGTATAATTTGATGATGACCACACAACTGATTTAGAGAGTATTATTCAGTAATTTTAAAACAGTGGGTCACCGATCAGTAATTTTAAAGCAGTGGGTCACCGATCAGTAATTTCATTTTCAAGGTAGAACCTTATTATTCTTTCGTTTACTTTAAACTAGCAATCAAATATTAATAGTGAAAAAAATAAGTCTTGTATTTGACTTATTAACTAGAAAAAGCTGTTGATTTTCAAAGCGTTTTAAATGAAAGTTTCGCTAATTTAATTTTACTCACGAAATAATTCTGTGTTTACGACGTGCCATTTGATATGAAAAGGAAAGGTTAAAGAATGGTAAAAGAAGTTTATTAACATATCCACATGTTTGAAGAAAAAGAATTAAATCTAGATGAAGACATATATTTCTAAAGGACATAAGTGGTTCTATAGTTTCATAAGTAATTATTTAAATATTTTACGAACATTTAGGCTTATGCAACTATAATGAGGCTCCAAGAATAACAAAGTTTGCAAATATACATTTAAGATCAAAGCAAATATTTTCAACGTTCATTTGTCTATTTTTGATTTTAAAAACAGTTATTTTTAAATTGCTTTAGTATTGACACTACGGGTTTTAAAATACTGTAAAAAATACACCTTTAAATAGATAAACTTAAAACCGAGGGAAAGAATTACTCCAATAAAAAAATGGCCAAGGCAGATAAAGAAAACTTTTGTCCAAGGGAGAGATACCTTATATTTTGTCAACAAAACTCAATCTGATTTAAAAAGTTTTCTGAAATGGGCATGCATCATCAAGTTACTTGATCGTTCGATTGACAACACGTTAGTTCCCTTTTGGAGGATTTTTTTCTTTTTCAACAGATTGATGTGACGGGACACAATTCTGCTACTCTTCATTTCGAATTATTTCTGTATTTACATGAGCCAACCTCCATTCACACAGGAAATATGATATTTATATCCAGATGCATCTGGAATATTGTAAAATAGAAATGGGCAGTTCGGAGAACTTTTGTACATTTGTTTAAGTTGAGGAGGGGGAAAGGGGGGCTTTCCATAAATATTTAATGATATTTATATTTCTCTTGATGTTTCTAGAGTGATCGGTTTTTGTTTTTGTATATATTATATAAATTAAATAATATCTATGATGTCGTTATATTGGATAAAAAAAAAAACACACTTTCATTTTTAAATTGAAGACGGTGGCATAAAAAATAAAATGCATTTTACATAAGGGTTTATGGACGACGAGACTTTACAACAACAGCTTGAAGGGATCATTAAACGATTACCTATACATATCTTTTTTCCTCTTAACTATGAAAGTTATGCTTTGAATGTTCTTTTTTTTCAACTAAATTTCAATATCGAACCGACGGCTAGCTATGTTTATTTTGCTTGTTTTATTTGATCTGGTTTTATGTTCCCTTTTTTTCGCCAAGAACAGAGACACATCACACAATGAAATGTCTCTGCCAAGACGTTCTTATTTTTTTTCCTTGTGAGTTTTAATGTCTCTTCGGTTTCTTTTGTCTCTCTTTTTCATTTGAATACTGTTATGCCTATTTATTCAAAATGTACGGCCAAATAGATATACAAATAGCTGGATCTTAAGAATACTAGACAAGATCTGACCATTTTACACAATCCCCGGTGACCTGGTAATATTTTTTACCTTTTTCCACAGGCACTTGTCTCAATTTTTGTTTTATCATACCTTAATGTGTTATATTAAGGTATATTAGTGGGGGGATCTGAGACACGTGCCTCTGTGCTTTTTACAACATGATATAAACTAAATTTGGACAAATTCTTGAAAAATTCTATCGATGTAAATTTAGTTAGGTACATATACTGTTCACATATTGAGTCTACCATTGGCCTTAAAAGGGAAAATAGACAGAGAGAAAAATCGTGACACTCGGAAACATGTCTCAGTTATTCCCGCTCTGTTTTGAAGTTTATTTTTTCAGACCGGAAGTAAAAAGTTCTGAAGCATCGAAAATGAAAATAGACAAAGATAATGCTTCTTTCAACAAGACATAGTGAGTTATTTCATCACACAACTTTAAAAAAATTTATTTGTAAATATCTGAGGGTAAGTTAAACTTAAATCTGACGTTATGAAAAGTTCACACATCATCGATGAACATGACATGCGCCGCCACACGTACGCTAAATCACAAATTTACTAAACCAGACACTTCGGCACGAGGACATCTACATCTTCATTCTACGTTGATCTGTCAAACTTGACCAGGGCTTTTTGCACCAGGGGACATTTCGGATTTTTTTTATTTTGACAGTTTTTATTCCGTATAAGTTAAATCATACTATAAGTTGTGTTTTAACGTTTCAGTGATATTGTTTGCCTTAAATTAGTGGAGAATAAAGGCTTTTTCCCCTGGAGAAGAATCCCAATTTGGAAAAAAATGGCTTAAAATTATTCCCAATTAGACAATTTTTTTCCCAAACAGTGCAGTCTCAGTAGTAATTGTGCATGAATATACACTGAAAAACACTCATTTGAACAATTTTCTTGCCTAAAATGACTATATGTGCACATTTGAGGGTCTATTTATCAGGTTGGGAACAAACCCCCTGGATGGTGATTATACCTGTATAGAGGGATAAACCTTCTTTAGAGGGATAAAATTATCCCTCTATAGAGGGATATTTGTGTTTGCACTGGATTTAAAGCAAATTAGGGCAGAATGGCATTTTCTAATTTATATTGGCTATAACCTCTAGCAGTAGGTGCATCAACATATGCACTTTACTAAAAAAAGGGATAACCCGTTTTCTGCTAAAGCGACAAAACTTGAAATCTATTGTATACCTATCTGAACACCTGATCAACATCAAAAGGAATAGTTGACCTTTAAATTTCGAGATTCACTTGTTGTTGAGTATCGAGTTGCGAGTTAAGAAAATCGAGTTGCAAGTTACGAAAGTCGAGTTGCGAGTTAGAAAAGTCGAGTTGCGAGTTAGGAAAGTCGAGTTGCGAGTTACAAAAGTCGAGTTGCGAGTTAGGAAAGTCGAGTTGCGAGTAACAAAAGTCGAGTTGCGAGTTAAGAAAGTCGAGTTGCGAGTAACGAAAGTCGATTTGCGAGTTACAAAAGTCGTGTTGCGAGTTACAAAAGTCGAGTTACGAGTTAAGAAAGTCGAGTTGCGAGTTACAAAAGTCGAGTTGCGAGTTACAAAAGTCGAGTTGCGAGTTAAGAAAGTCGAGTTGCGAGTTACAAAAGTCGAGTTGCGAGTTACAAAAGTCGAGTTGCGAGTTAAGAAAGTCGAGTTGCGAGTTACAAAAGTCGAATTGCGTAAAAATGTGGAAACTAAAATATTTTAATATTTTGGTGTAACTGTATAACATTTTGGAATGATGATTGCTTATAGAATTGTACATAGTGTTGTTGATTATTTTTGTTGTTTGGACTTTATCTGAGTCTCTTTTAAATATAAAATGGACTAGATAATATCTACGTATAGTAATGATTTTCTGAAGAAGCAGATAGCCTTTTGAAATACAGCAGATGGCTTGCAGTTTAATTATTTTTAAATTTCATACAAAGCACAGTCGTATTAAACGTAAAGGGAGATAGCAACTTACTATGGCTTATTCTCATTTCGCCTTAGCTGTCAAAATTTATATATAAAATTAATCCCAGTTTGCCTTAGTACAAATTTTCAGGTACACAAGAATTAAGTAAGGCGAAATGGGAGCTTCTGTAAACAATAAAATTAAGTTATGTTTTGTTTGTATTGCAATTAGTTGATATTTGTTATTTTGATGTCAAATTCTACCATTAAATACTTTTTAAAGGAATGATATATTTTTTCATTTTTGGTGTCCCACTTTTTATAGTTGCTCTTTTTTTTTCCTGAAAGTGTTTTGTTTTTTTACTAATGTGTTATTTTTATATTTTGTAAATAAAGTCTTATTAGAGATGACAAATTGGATATGAACATTTCATATTTTAATGAATAAATAAAGACAAATATCATACAAGTACAAGGCAAATTATTCGATTTTTTCAAAAATGTGAAGGCTGCACCAGAAATTGAAGAAAATACAACTATTCCAACTCTAAACCCTAATGATGTCGATAGGCTTAATGAAGATCTAAACAGAAGAATTTCTAAAGACGAAATTCTAAAGGGCATCAAAACCTGAAAAATGATAAAGCATTTGGGGATGATCGTATAATAGATGAATATATCAAGTCTACAGCTAGTTTATTCATTTAATTTTACGAAAAATTATTTAACGTTATATTTCGCACTGGTATTATACCTGACAGTTGGCTAGTTGGTTACATTAAGCCTGTCTATAAAAATAAGGGTAGCAAGTTGGACCCCAAAATTTTTAGACCAATTACCATTTTTAGTTGTATGGGGAAACTTTTTACCGCAATTTTATGCGAGAGACTACATCTTTTCTCTACAGAATTCATGATTTTAAACGAAAACCAATGTGGTTTTAGAAAGGGTTATTCAACAACAGATAATTTATCTGTGATATATAATTTTAATAGCACAGTTTTGGAGATTTTTTAATTATTTTTTTTATTAAAGTTTCTGTTATGTAATTAAACAAGTCTTTGTTTTCCTTTCTATTAAACTTTTTGTGTTGCATAATGTAAAGGATAATTAAATTATTTTGATTTTTTTAACTGCAAGAATTTAAAAAAATTGCAACTTTTATGAAATATCAACAAACAATATTTCAATAGAAGCAACTTTCCAACTACATTTATTTTATTGTAGATTTTTCCTGATTTCACAGCTTTTGAAATCACCGGCTTAATTTATTAAAAAAAATAATTAAAGAGAAACAAATCCCTTATTACATGTTGTTCAAATTGCTATAAAAACACAAAGGTTTAATTTGTTTATTTAATATTTTTTATTTAAATTCACATTTCGCCTTAGTTCAATTCCCATCTGGCCTTAGTATATTTTATTCCTTTTTTACCTGGAATTCACAGCTAAGGCGAAATGAGTACATTATATGTAAAACATCCCTTATGCAGATTTTGTTTAAAGTGGGCTTGTTTGGGGCAGCTGCAGAGCCGGGCAATATTCGTTAAGGACCGCAAAATATATTGTTTGTCAGTGACACTCAAAAGTGAGGATGTTAAAATTAAATATATTTATACATTGGCTAGCTAGAGATAAAGGGGATATGATGGCGTGAATAAAACCAGTTTAAACCTGCCACATTTTTGTGTCTGACCTATGTTACTCGGAACCTTTAGCCTTTGTTGCTCTTGTATATGTTTTAATATTGGTTCATCTTTATATTTAGCAGCATATAATGGCGTCTTTATTCTTGATCTATCTAATATTGTGTTTTGGGGCCTGCTCAGGGCTCCCTCTAGGTGTGTGATTTTTCGCTGTGTTGTAGACCCAATTACCTTTGGTTGAATTGTATATTTTGATTTGGTTGCTGTCTCTTTGATCCGTTTTTATTCTTTATTTTATAAATGTAGCTGTCAAAGATACTATTGTAATAACTACATTTGCACCATTTAAAGGTAAGATTTAATTGGAAAGTATAAAATGATTATTGCTACATCGTGATTTTATAAGTCTTTTTTTTTATTAAAGGTTGGGTAACTTATTAAACTGAGTCACTTAGGTTGAAACTTGAGTTATATAGTGTTCACATGTTTGATATTGTCAATTATAAGTTATTTTTCACTTAATAATTAAAACCGGCAAAATAACAAAACTCTTTATAAGTCGCTTTTCTGCTGGAGCTGGTAAAATACCCCGAAGTGGGGAGTCGACAAAACAGCCACTGCCATATTTTATACGTTGAAACGAAATATTATTCTAAATAAGTCACATACATTTAATTCAAGACAGGACCTGAACTATAAAATCATTACAAATATCATTGTTAAGTAACATAATTTTTTATATTCATTTACATTTCGTTTAACATCTAGACTTGTAATAATATACAAATGTACATGTAGTTCCCTAAATATTTATGTACAGACACATTCTAAAATATACATAACAAAACAAATTTTGTCTCATTTGAGAGATATGAAAAATTAGCAAAAATACTGAAAATATCTCCTTGAAAAACATCTCCCTACAGATCATCTTTGTACATGCTAGACAACTTGTAATGCAATGTTGTTCATCTTCAACTACATTTCTTACAAATTGAATCCTTTAAAATGGTCTCTTGCTATATATATAACCCCGTGAACTAGCGGTATGAGTCCGTGAAGTTCGGCACGGGTTACATTAAAGTCTGTAGGTCTATAATTGACACTATGGCTGCTTTAAACGCAAGACCGTATAAAATATATATACAAATTTATTCACAAGTTTACAGCTTGAAAGCTAGGGGAAGACTGCCCAAGCAACAGTTTACAAAACATAAATTAATTCTTTAATCCCAGGTTAAGGATCTTAAAACATTCTAAAAGGTTCTTGTAAAATATAGATATAGTTGTCCAATGTTATGCAATAATAATAGGATTATTGTCCTCCGGCTGAACTTAGTAAAATAGCGATAATTGCTTTTGTAGTTCAAGTGCTAGATACATGTATTATCTCGCACGTTTGACATCCATCGGATTAAGTTGTAAAATAGTAAATCTATAATCTCTTTGGATACTTGAAATAAGAAACATTAATTTATATTTAAGAATAAAACAAGAAATATTCTGCTAAAACTAAAATGAGAAATATTCAATTTAAAACTAAAACGAGAGTTCATAGAAATATTCAATCTTAAATGAGAGTTCATACAAATATTCAATCTAAAACGAGAGTTCATCTAAAGCACTTTTCGAATTATTGTAAAAGTTCCTGAAGTCACTTTTCTTCCGGTTATATATACAAAGTTTTATATCTTGTCTCTTTCTATTTTGAGATCGTGGGCACTGATTCTGATTTTACATATGACGACACTTCATTAAAAAATTGTTTTAAGATTCATGTAGATTCATTTCTTTAGAAAAACAAGTTTTTAATTTGAAATAAAAATCTAATTTATTACTCTTTAAATCTATTCTTTTTGTGTTCCAAAATTTTACCAAACTATAAGGAATCTGATGTACAGTAGTTGTCGTTTGTTTATGTAATATATACGTGTTTCTCGTTTCTCGTTTTGTTTATATAGATCTGGATAGATTAGACCGTTGGTTTTCCCGTTTGAATGGTTTTACACTAGTAATTTTGGGGCCCTTTATAGCTTGTTGTTCGGTGTGAGCCAAGGCTCCGCATTGAAGGCCGTACTTTAACCTATAATGGTTAACTTTTTAAATTGTTATTTGGATGGAGAGTTGTCTCATTGGCACTCACACCACATCTTCCTATATCTATATAGCAAAGCTTTTGCTTAACTGACTTGATAACAAAAGTCAAACTTTAAAAGCAAAAACTTCCAAATTATGAATATTGCAGCTTTTTGAAAAAATAATGTATGTGTATGGATGAATTAAAGCATTCAATATTATTATTATGCGGTCATTAATATCAACAGCATCTGGGGTTTCATTAAATGCATCCGGTAAAATTCATTTATAAAAGTCTTGAAAAGGTTGGGATTCAAAATATCCCCTTAGTTAACTCCAATTTGGGAATAAAAATTAGAAGTAAGCAAATTGTCTATTTTAGCACATAATTCACTTTTATTGTACATATCTCTCACGATTGCATGGGAATTACTACCTATGTTTGGCGGCAAAAACACACGTTTTTCAAAACGATGGATGGAATAATGAAAACGGAAAAGATCATCTTCAATCGGTCTTAAAAAGTCTACTTCCAGATATCGATGTATTTTTAAAAAGATCAATCTTATTTGACAAGTGTAAATGCTTAGATCAATCGCCTTTTTTCCAGGTGAATATTATATTCAGATATGAAAATAAATCTGCGCATGTTTGGCGTGTTTAAAAATGATAAATGGAATACTCAAAGTAAACATATATTCGGCTATTTTTTATTATCTTCTAAATCAATAAGTTCTATTTGTTTGCTGCAAATCCTCATCTTCAACTGCATTGGCCGTTCGTTATTTAGCGATAGTCTACACACATACATGTATCTTTGTTAAATGACTTGTGATGTATGATCCAAAATAATGATTAATAAGTCCATACGAAATTCAATGAGCAAACTATTTTCTCTATGATTTTGCAATGTGTTATAGTTCGCGCTATTTGCAGAACTTTCTTTACTATTTTTAAGATTATTTGTTTATGAAAGGTAATTTGTGGTCAGATCGGTTCTTTTTATGTTGTAGTGTAAAAGCATTCATTTGGATTAAATAAGATCGAACTCGTCCATTAAGGATAAATTATTTTTTTAAAGGCTTCCAGAACTTAACTTATATTAGACTCTTATAAATAAGTATCACATATAACTGTTTCAAATCCCACAATCACGGGAATAACTAAGTTCGGGTACATGCATGTTTTGTTTATCAAATGTGAATCAAACCTGACAACTCGGTGTAAACAATATTTTTGTAACTCGCAACTCGACTTTCTTAACTCGCAACTCGACTTTTGTAACTCGCAACTCGACTTTTGTAACTCGCAACTCGACTTTTGTAACTCGCAACTCGACTTTCCTAACTCGTAACTCAACTTTTGTAACTCGCAACTCGACTTTTGTAACTCGCAACTCGACTTTCGTAACTCGCAACTCGACTTTCGTAACTCGCAACTCGACTTTCGTAACTCGCAACTCGACTTTTGTAACTCGCAACTCGACTTTTACAACTCACAACTCGACTTTCTTAACTCGCAACTTGCAACTCGACGATAAGAAACCCTCTTAAATTTCAGGTTAAATCTAACAATAGAAATTCTGTTCAGTGAGGCATAATAAGTGAGTAGAATTTACCTGATCATCACAGCTTTCAATCATGGTGAACAATAGATTTTATATTTTGTCAGATAAGCAGCAAACTGGGCATGTGCATATTAAACTAAGTACATCAATTGGTACATCAACTGTTGCAGGTTACTGCCATAATAAGTAGAGAATGCCATTCTGCCCTGTTTTTATTTAAATCCAGTCTAAACAAAAATATCCCTCTATAGAGGGATAATTTTATCCCTCTATAGAAGGTTTATCCCTCTATACAGGTATAATCACCATAGAGAGAGTTTGTTCCCAACCTGTTTATGTATCATCACTGACAAAATGGGGTCTTATTTTAAAGCAGGGTTTGGCTCTTGAAAGTGGGTCAGTAAAATTGAAGTTTCAGTCAAATTCATGGTTTATTTTAAATTTCCCAATTTGATGAAAATGACGCATATTTTCCCAATAAAAAAGGGTAGAGGTAGTTTTAAAAAAAGCCAACAATATCACTGCGTTTATAAAAGACACTCGGATTTTATGTGTAAATAGAAAGAGTTTTCTTTTACTGTGTATTATACTGGTGGATATTAACTTTTAAAATATATATAACATACATATATTTTAATGTGTAAATAGTACTTTTACTTGGAGATAATCCTTGGTGTTCCTTATAAAGGAAGCTTATATGGAGAGAAGAAGACAGTAAAACAAGGGAGAAAATAAAAGATACATTCATCTGTTCATATTGATTTATTGTTGGTGTTTTGATGCCAGTTTTTATTCGTGCCGTTTATGGTGGAGCAAGGACGTATAACTAACATAATATACAACAATACTATATTTCCATCATGTACATACAATGTACATGTAGACCAGTTTGCCATCAAGGCCCCCTTAGATACATTCTGTGTATTAGTCCCAACTTATCACAAATGATTGCCAGGTATCCATTGTTTTTCTATTGCGATTAAGTGCATTGAAAAAATGAAGGTAATGAAATATGTTGGTCCTGTTATGTTTAAAAAGTTGTCAAAAAGTGTCTACATTTGCAGGTACCAGTATTACTGTGCAATGTATATCCATTGAATGTATCTCCTTAAAATGTGTAGTAACCAGTATGCTAATACAACTGTATCTAACTTCATTGGATGAACAGTCAAGGGTCTAACTTAAATAAGTTATTAGAGAAAAATAACATACATGTTTTTAATGTGAGCTAAAATATCAAAAAAACTGTGATAACATATGTATGTTACACGTTTCAAAGGGAAAATATATATACAACCTTTATTTTGTTAATTTTTTCTTAAGTTCTATTGATATTATAATTTTCTTTATGTATACTAATCTTTGCAAATATACAAATGTATAACAGCTCATAGTTTACCAAACATGCATAGTACACCTACAGTATGTTATTACAGAAAATGTATTCCTGCAATAACCAATGGGTGTTATTACAGCTTCTCTATATCTCTTTAAATGCTTTGCTTTGACTTGAATAAGAATGTATTTCAATTCATTGCAAGAAATATGATCAGAGCTTGTAATGAGGCACTGCGTAAGATTCCAAGTGTCTCATTTACCCTTATATACATGAAGTAAGTTACTCACTTGTAATAACTTAAGCCTTGTTATTACAGCTTAGTTTAAATTTGCCCTTAAAAGCCTTGCCTCAATGATTTACCATGGTTAATCATAATCGTATTAATGGAATTAGAAAATTAGTTATCAAGGTAATTTATTAAGCTACTGAGCAAAAGTTTTAAGAATTCCCAAGTGCCCATTAAAGATAAAATATTTATGATATATTTAACTGATAACCAACATATGTTATTACAGATTCAGGAAAAAAGAGTAGACAACGCATGAAAGTGTCTGTAATAACACATGCATGTTATTTTTCCCTGATAACTTATTTAAGTTAGACCCTTGACTGTTGAACATTGTTGAATATTGTTTCCTTTACACTTGCACAAGTCTATATACCAAACTATTTAGACCCTTGTGGTAACGTCACATTTTCCCAAAGTGCACCCACTTTTTCAAAAATACCAGTGGCCCCCTTTCATTTTGCCTTTTAGGCAGTCAGTTTTAAAATCTACTAAATGTATTTCTTAAAAAAACGCTTTTGTTTTTGCAGGGTAACTTTTGAACATCTGATGGAAATAAAATGTCCTCCCCAACACCAAGGAAAGATAGAAGACAGAAATGGTGGTCAGAAAAACAAAAGACGAGAGCAACTAAAAGAGAAGGTAATTAAAGCATACCATTACCTATGACATCACCTACATTTTTTTTGTACATTGTCATTGTAGTTTATATTTAGGAGCAAAATAAAATACATTTCCATGTAACAAATACTAACATCAGTTGGAGGAATTATTGTTTAATGGTGATTTTACACTGAAATCATAACTAAATTTGAATGATTTGTTTATTTTTCATTAGAATTTTTACTGTAAATATCCATTTACATGCCAGCTGCCTATGCTACTTATATGTACATTGTAGCTTGTCGCCAGGTTAAGTCAATTTATGACTGTAAAAGTCTGCAAATCTACATTTGGATGTCTGCAAAGTTTCAAATACAAGTACAGTTATGTCTTAGTTATATGTACATGTATACATGGTATATGAGTAAACGAATCAAAAGCCATACAAGTAAATTCAGGATTTAGATTCTAGGTCAAAACAGGACAAAGATAACTCACAATAACTCTTTTCAAGAAAAGACAATTAACAGGAAAATAACTATACAACAGATGACCAACATGAACACAAATGGCCTACAAATGTATATATAATAACTCCTGGTTACACTTCATGAATAAATGGGCCCAGACGTCTCTTGGTTACATGTACAAAATGTACATTTCATTAACTCATGGGCAAGGAAAGTCTCCTGATTTCAGTAGCTTATTCCTGTCCGTGTCACCATCAAAATCAACCTTCAGCTTTTGAAAAAAAAAAAGTATCAGAAAATATGCATCTTGTTCAAAAAAAACTTAAAACATTGTTAATTATAAAAAGAAGATGTGGTGTGAAAGCCAATAAGACAACTTTCCTCAAATGACCAGATGACACAGAAATTAACAACTATAGGTCACCGTACATTGTATTTACAGCCTCCAACAATGAACAAAGCCCTTATTTTGTGTTCTTGTTTACATACTTTAAATGATTTCTACTGGTAAATAGAATGACAAATGAGGGAAAACAAAATAATGTATACAAAAATATTGAATTGCTGTATTATTTTCTGTTTGTAGGATTGAGACCAAATCCTAGTGCTGTTGACCATTTTGTAATAACAACTGAAAATAAAGGAGGATTTAAACCGTCAGACCAAATCAAGAAAGTGTTATCGTCAGATCACCAAACCCCATTGAAAGCATCACCAAACTCACAGAAAACAGCCAAATCAAAAGTGCAAGACAAAGTTAAAAATAGTACAGACAAGAAGGCAAGCAAAAAGAATGATAACATAAAACAGGAAAGTGACAATACATCAGATACCAAACCAAAGTTAGAAACAAACTACGTTTTATTTATTGGAAATTTACCTTACAATGTAACTAAAGAAGACCTAGAGGAACACTTTAGAAAAACAGGTAAAATCAAAATTCATTAAATTAGTTTTAGTGCTTGTATTTATGTCTGTTAATTATATAATTCCACATTGTCTATATATACATGTAGGTAAAACTTGTTTAACCTAGCTATAGAATAAAAATAAGAACAAGAATATATTTATTATTCCAATCAAGGGCTCTTGGTGGGCAGCATACCATGTACACATAAAACAATACATTATGATTTGTAACAGAAAAAAACATTTTTTATAAACTAAAATGAAACATTAAAAAAGTTCAGACAGATCTATGTTATTATCTTTATTCTATAAAAATCATTTAATTCCAGAAAGGATCAGAACCATAAAATCATTACTATTATCATAGTTATTACATACATTAATTAACATTTCGTTTAACATTTTCATTTAGACATGTAATAATATAGACTTAATGACTTACCTCCTTAAATATTTAAGTAAAAACAAATTTTCATTAGTAAATAACCAAGCAAAATCAGTCAGACATGCATGGTTGGTCACACATGCTACTTAGTTATGTAATTAGTTGTAGTTGTGATAATATTACAGATAAAATCCAAATTTACATAATAGACATTTAAAAGGTATGAACAGTTTTCAGATTTTGATCAGTTCAAAGCACTAGCTATGAGATATACATGTACAAAAAATCTAAAATATGTTGGGTTTTTTTTAATCACTAATATTTATAAGTAAAATAATGAAAAATAATCCACTTTAAGCAGCCAGTATGGTTGGATTTTGTCAAATTAAGTTAAGAAACATTGATGATGAATTTTTCTCTTGCAAGTGAAAAAAAGGAAAATCTTTTTATTGTCTGATTCGATCCTCAAAACATTAATCTTTAAAGGTAAAACAGATTTTTATCATATATTTTTGAACTTAAATATGAAATTAAACAGTCCTAGAAAAATTCAAGTGCACAATTACCCTGTCTATTTATATCTATATTAATGTTTATATCACTTATATGACCATCAGAGGTATTTGGAGATCAACTCAATAGTTAGTTAGAAATATTAGTTGTATTATAAAGTTATTTCTAAAATTGGTTTTGTTTCCATAATAGGAGGAGTGAAGAAGGTTAGAATACCTCAGGAAAAAGCTAAACAACGGTCTAGAGGATTTGCTTATATTGAATTCAAAGACAGAATAAGCCATGGTGTAAGTAACTAAAACATTAAACCAAATGCTAGTCAAGTGTGTATTCTGCTGAATAATTGTATTTTGTTTATGACCATTTAATTAATAAATGCTATTACTGTAAATTCAAAAATTATTGTGATGTTTGCATTATTGTGAAAAATACTGGGTTATATTTGCAACAATTTAAACTTTTAAGAATTTTTTCTCTCAATCTTGAAAAAATAATTGCATTAAGTCCAAAAGGACAAATTTCCAATAAGAAATGCATGCAATGATTTATAAATTTACAGTATGAGGAAGACTTTTAAAATAGTTTGATGGAACCAGGGAAATGAACTGACCTCTTGTGTGGTCAATAATCTGACGAATCTCACACTTATAAAAAAACTACATTACTTTAGTTAGATATTTAAATGCCTTTTTTAAAGGCTGAATTGCAAAATGTGAATGGTCAATTTATTGATTGATAACTGACTACTGTCCATAAGCACATATAACAGGCTATTATTTCAACTCGGAATTATTTTTAATCATGGAATTTGCATAATTTCTTGTGCTTGAAATTTTTGATAAATTCTATGCTTTTCTGTATTTTGATCTTATGTGTGGCACACAACAGTGACAACTCCTCTATTAAAAAGAAGATATAACATTTTCAATAAAATGTACTGTGCTGCACACAACACTCTCTATACAAAATATATTGTATGGAAAGTGTAATGGGCCACTCAATACTTATAGATTATTACATGGCATTTTCCATATGGCCCTGGTATCGGCCCTAGACTCCCATATCAAGCCAGAGGGCTTGATATGGGTCGTGGGCTGATACCATGGACCATATGGAAAATGATATGTTATAATCTATTCATCACATATTTTCAAGCAGGAGAAAACAAATAGCTTACACCAAATTCAGTTTGATTTTTCATCAAAAATCAAAAATAAAACAATAAATAAATGTATCACAGTGCCGTTGAGTTACTGAAAAAAACAAAAAAAAAACAGTTCGTATCACAGTAGGATAACAATGTTTTGTGAAAATTTTCAGAAATAAATTAACAATAAATATATTAATTCTACGAATTGCAAATATTAAACGACTTTAAAGTGTTACATTACAAGTTCTTCTACAGCTCATTTGTAACTTTCTAAATTTCTTTTCATTGTGTTCAACTTGTTTACAAATAGCCTTTGATTGACAGGTTACCGGAAGTTAAACTCGGGGGCTTGATATGGATTTCGAGGGCTGATATCGATATCGGCCCAGAGGGGTGATAACCAACCTTGACTTCCGGCTATTATTAGCCATGCAAAAACGTACATATCAGTACAAAATATGTGATAAATTATATTATTAAATGATATGAGCAAATAAGCCCTAATACGGATAAATCAGCATGTGCAATACTAATAACGTTCCACTGACGATATAAATCAAGATTTAATATTGCTCTTCAAACAGGGCCAATACAGAAAAAAGTGGGAAAAAAGCCGTATTAGCCCTAGGGCTAATACAGGACGTTCACTTCTGGTTTTCAATTTTCTTAGGCCATTAACTTTGGAAGTACAAATGTGTATCGTTATGCATTAAAACATTTGTATAATATTTTTTAAATTAAATTCATAAAATAAACAGGTTTAATGATGTGCAATGTTTTGTAACATCTTAAATTTTTTAAACGGAAAAAATAGGGCCAATACAGAAAAAAGCGGGAAAAAGGCTGTATTGGCCCATGGGCTAATACGGGACGTTCACTTCCGGTTTATAATTCTCTTATAATCATTTAATAAAAGTGTTATGAACTGGCTACCGGTCTCGAGGCCAATTCAGCAAACCTTGAATCTATACCAGTGCCAATACAGAAACAGCCATTTAATAACACTATATTATGATACAGAATAAACATGGAATATATAAAAAATTTCAAGCACAAGAAATTACCAGTATGCCAATTCCAGAATTTAAAATAATTCCAAGTTGAAATAATAGCCTGTTACATGTATATATATAAATATATGTTACAGGCATTTTCTAAATTTAGGCATTTTGTAAAATGACTGAATTTTCAGGCAATTTATAAAATGCCTAAACTTGACAGGCATTTTACAAAATGACTAAAAATACCTAGTCATTTTGTAAAATGACTGAAATTTAGAAGCAAAATTTAACAAATTGCCTGTTCAGTTTCAGGCAATTTGTATAAGAAGGACATTGACAATGGTGGACAAAAACACAATGTATTGCATAGAAAATAACTAATGGTTTCGTAGAATTATTTTATTTTCAAAAACCATCTGGGAAGGTTTGTTTGTCATATGATATATTATTTTTAGTAAAACTAGTACGTAAAGTTCGTACTCAATTTGTAATTTATATACCAGAAGTGATTTTTATGATTATATTGTCAAAATAGCAGAAAGACAAATTGTTTTTTCAATAGAACAAAATTAATAGTTTTTTTTAGAAATTCTAGATTCAAAACAGAAGGGGGAAAAATTTGTAGACAAAAAAGATTTTTTTTAATTGACTGATTGCTGTAGAGTTCTTAATGTGAAAAAAGTTTTGTATTTGAATAAAATATGGCAATATATTTAATGTTCCTTTTCGGAAATAATGAGAATTTTAAATCGGGAAATCCACATCGAAACAAACTCCCCTCTACAATATGGGTTTCGCCATACAAGACTCCGTTTTGTTGTGCTGCAAATATATGGTTGGCAGTGTCATCTGATACGTTTTTCAATCAGTACAGCCTATTGCAAATTTTTGCTACATTTAAATTTATATGGTCCAGTATATGAATTGAAAAAAAATTTTGGTTAAAGATTACATTTTTTTTAAATTGAATATAAAGGGCAATAACTTCATATTGTAGAGGAAAAATAAGATATTCATGTGTGACGTGTGTGCTTATTGCAAACCACAATCATGTCGAAAGTTAAGTGTTTCTCATTAAAGGTAATGCAACGGCAAAATACATGTATATCATGATTCTGGTTTCTCAAACTTTGGTTGAAGTGCTAAGCCCAGATTTAATGCCAAACAATGTATTTACAAAAAATCAGCACAAATATTGTGTAACAGTTCTGTCATCCAAACTTTTTGAGAAATGAAAAATAATTTTAGAGTTTTTTGGAATAATCCAGTAAAGTTTGTTAAATCTCTTCTTTTTTAATTCAGTAATTTTCATAAATAAAACTGCTCCGGTGTTGAAAGCTTTTAATTGTTTAAAATTTCATTCTATAAAACCATTTCAGGCATTTTGTAGAATGCCTATCAATTTTTCCAGGCATTTTGTAAAATGCCTAGAAAAATTAGTGATTTTGTATAATAACTGAATTTTGCAGGCATTCTAGAAAATGCCTAAAATTTTCAGGCATTTTACAAAATGCCTAAATTTAGAAAATGACTGTAACATATATATATTTATAGATTATTGCCTGCATGATCAGGACTATAACTTGGTAATGTAACATGAAGAGGATGTTATTATGTAAAGGATGTTCCCTACTCTATTTCAAAATAGCAAGCTTTTTGAAAGACTGTTATAAATTGATGTATATAAAAAAAGAAACTAAAAAAGCAGAAAAAATTGAAGGTTCAATTGCTTGTTTTACAGATATAATCTATTAAAAATTTGGCGGGAAATGATTATCTCTGGAATTTACATCAATCCATCATTGGTGTTTTTTTTCTTTCAAAAATGATAAAAAAAAAAAAAGTAATATGGATTTTGTAAGATTTTCAAAGATGACATTTTAAACTTTATTTAATCAAATTATGGGTAGAAAAGTAGGGGTTTGTCTGCAATATTTTTATTGCATTACATTGATAATATCTGACAAAAATTTAAAAAAACATGATAAGTGCACATCCTTAATGTGATATCACTATGTCCTGCCTTCTACAATACCATAGACTTATAAATATTAGACAATATGACTGTTTTGGGAACATAAATAATACCAGCTGTCCATGAAGGGTTAGCCTATCATTTGCCTGTTAATATGCTCAGAAGACCATAATTGGATAATGACACAAAGTATTTTTTTAAATTAGCGTATAGCTACATGCAGAGAGTCATTTGTGGTATATGATGTAGATTGTGTTACTTTTAGCCAAGTTGGTTCAAAAAATTGAAATAAAAACATTAATAAATTAGATATAAACTATCAATATTGTTTTTCAGATTGCCTTACGACTTCACCACACAACATTAGGGGGTAGAAAAATTAATGTAGAATTTACATCTGTTGGTGGAAATAACCAGAAAAGAAAAGACAAGTTAAAACAGAAGAATGAATCTTTATCAAAGTTTAAGATGCCATTAGATTCATAACACACCATAAATGGATTGGTGATAACAAGATTTGGTGTTGGCTTTAAAGAACTATACATTGTACTAGATATAATGTGTCATGTCAAACAACATACATGTTTAATTCAAAACTATAAACTTTATGTGCAACATCATTTTAACATGAAGTGTTTGATAATCTGTGATCTGTCACATTTCACTTATCTTTAATTTTATTGGTAAAAAAAAAGTCAAGGTTATATAAACATTGATGAACAGCAGTGGTTTATCCAAACCTGTATGAAACTTTCTGTAGGTTATAAACCAGACAAATGGTTTATTCAAAGGAGAACTAGATATAAAAAATACACAAATAGAGTGTTAAATTTTTTAAACCTTGTTTATAAGGATTTTTGTTTTGATGTGTGAGTCATTGTTGAACATTAAGAACCTTTTTATTTATGACCCTACTAAAAGGGTGTTTAAAGACCTTAATTTATCATGAAGGTCTCACTCTAATGTATATATTTTGGTGCTAAGTTTGTTTTTTTCATTGTTATTTGTTATCATTTTTGGTTTTTAATTGCATTTTGATATATCTTTTGGATCAGATTTATACAGATCTTTTATAATTTTTCAGTTTAATAATTGTTTTTGTTAAGTAGACATTATGTAAAAAGAGGAAGAAGATACTAAGTGTCCAACAACAATATTCTCAAAGTAAAACAGGCAACAACAAAAACATTGAAAAAACTGAACTCTATACAGAAAACTAAAGATTGAGCATTTAATACAACCCCCCCCCCCCCAAAAAAAAATGAAGGCTCATTTTAAATTATTTTTAGAGGAATGTAAATCATATATTAAAAACAATTATTATAATATTATGTAAATCATATATGTAAAAACAATTATTTTTCAAATTTTGGATTGGTTTTTCTTTTTATGTTTTTTTTTATAGTTAATTTGTAGGTTTTGAATTTGTAGTACTTTTCTCTCAACAAATCAATGGAACAGAAACTATGTTATCAAATCTGACCTAAAGATTTCACCACAGTTGTCTATTTGAAATTTGACACTAGCGCCATTTACAATAATGTGAAAATCCTCTATATGGACCATAATTTGGTATTCCGCCTTTGGTTTCTTTTTGTATCCTTTTTTATAAGTTCTAAAATTTTAACTTTTATTTTGTGGGTTGTGGTGGTGTTAGAATAGTATGAATGGAACAATTGAGTTTTTCGAGAAAAAATTAATACATTTTGATTCACCGTTTACGTGACATGAAACCAAACAGGAAACCAATCTTTATTTTCTTTATTTTGCACAATATAATTCAAAAGGCATAAATAAACACCATTACTAGTGTTACTTGCTTCATGTTAATATTTAAAATCTATTTTCAATGTTATTTTAAAGTTTTTTTTAAACCTGACAGGAAACCATAAGAAACCGAAAGCATTTTTTTAGTTTTATTTTATTGCAAAATCTGCTTAAAATAATCTGAACAGTATACTTTTTCTTAAAATCCATCTTAAATGTAACAGTATTATAAAAATCCTAAATATGTGCTTGTTTTGAAAACAATTAGTAAAATTTATTCAGAATTTTCCATATTTTCTCCATTGATACAGGATACCATAATCATTGTATCTTAATGTTTAAGCAAAAAAAATGTATTTATATTTGGTTTTGATATTCCAGTTATATACAATTTATTCCAAATCATTGGCAATGTAAGATTCTTTAAATCCAGTAAGGAAAAACACTTTTAACTTGGAATTAAAATCTTTAAAATAGGCACAATGTGATACTTATGACCTGTACACCATCTACATGGTTTCCACATTTTAACCTACTTTAGTGGGCTAAAATCAATAAAGTACTTCCTTTCAAGTCATGCATGGTAAAAGTTTACTTCTCCTTTGACAAGTTTATTGCGTTTCTGATAAGTGTTTGCAGAACATGAATAAAAAATATTAATTAAAAACTGTGACAGGATTCCAACTTTGTACATTCTAAGTGTAACGGTATATTAACATGTATTTGTTATTAAATTATATTTATTCACCTAAAATATCCAGTAATATTTACTGCTGAAGTTAAATCAATCCAACGAGCATTGGTACAATGATAAGAGACGTAATTTCGATTGATTTTTCCAAGGACTCTTCACGTCATTATCGGGAAACGAAGTGTGTTCTAACGTCTGTCAAATATGAAATCGATTTTGTCAAGTCATTGGGCATTTATTTTCACACAGGATCGTATGTAACATTATGCACATAGGAAAAATAACAGACCACCGGCGCAATCTCTTTGACAATTGTATTTTCCTCTTTTAAACAAGACGAAACAAGTCTACAGATTATGTTTGCTAACATCCCGTTGGAAACAAAAACAATGTTTAGACCTAGTATTTCGTACATCCGGCCGTAATGGCGTTATCACATGTTAGTCACGTGTTTCACGTATGACCGGAAATGGTTAGAACTTAAGGACAAAAACAATTTTAATAAATAACTGGACTTCTGTTTCGTGTGAAATGTAACGCATAACAACAACGTAATTTTCTTACTTAATTATTACGAAGATCAAAACAAGAATGTAAATCATCTCGGATTTACCTGTTTGAACATCTCGCGAGAGTTCATATTTGCATATTGTTTTTAAGAATTCTATTACAACAAAGCAGATTACATCATCTAAAAATTGCGTTACGAAATCGGACACATAAATCACGCCACTGTTCTTACATCTGCTACATAAATACTTATAGTTCTCGGCATTTTCTTCTCACTATTCTTATTGGTCGATGTTCTTTGTTATTTGAAAGCAAAAGTTACGAATTTGCCTGTACCGATTATCTATAAATCAGTCAGCGTTATGCTCTTCGGAAGCAATAAGTAACGCGAGAAACGACACAAAAATACGGTTGTAGAATCTTTGAAATTCGTATATTTTAATTTTTTTTCTAGGGAAGAGTAGCATACACTTGTATGTTGATAAAAATAATGGCATCTTTAAATGTAGTTGCAACTTTTCTTACAGTAATTCACATTTTATCTCTTTTCTATAGTTATAGGAAGCGGAGCCCAATAGCAAATTATGGTCCATATAAATAAACATGTATGTGAGGTTATCATATAAATTGATACCCATTTTTCAAGCTGAAAGCATTTCCCAAAATAACCAAAATAAGTATTAAAATATTCAAATTTGCAAATGTTAAAAATATGACCATTTTCACATTACTTGCTATTTTTCAATTCATTGTTAGTCCAAAGAAATGAAATCTATGAAAAACTTGCCCATTTTCACAGTATAGTAAACACTTACTCTTTAAAAATTCTTTCATCAGGGTCTTGGATTTCAGTTTTTGTAATTTGTTAAAAAATTACAAATTCATGTTTTTTTATGTCTCCTCTAAAAATTAGACCAAAAACGTAAAACAATTAATAATAAAAATTCTCAATTTTCATGAGTCACATAATCCCTGAATATTTGAACCCTACATATAAACATGACAAATAAACCAACCCTCAGAGTAGTTGAGATTTCTTGCATCAAGAATAATTTGAAAATTGGTCCCTTTCAGAAAGCTTACAATGTATGTATCTGGTTCTATATTACTTCAGTTTTCCTATCATATCATTTAATAATTATTGTATAAAACATTATTTATGAGCTTGCTTTTAACTTCCCACTTTACCTATTTTTCTAAATAATTTGATGCAGTTTTTAGGTGGAATATTGCATATGTTACATTCAAGCTGTTCAAAGAATAATGTTATTTATTCATTATAAGTAAGTAAGCTTATTCCTTTGAAATATGCTCAACTTTTTTTGTCAAAATATAAATATTCATGATAGAATTATTGAGAAAGTTTGGAAATAGTTTTTCATAACTTCTTTGTACAGTAAACCTCATTGTTGAGGCTTGGACTGCATATCAGAACTTTTTTTACTGAATAATTTTAACAATTAATGATAAACAAAATATTCTTTTTCCTTTATTCTGACATGATTTTGTAAAAGTCAGAATGAAAAATTCAAGTACAAGTATCTTGTAAACTTTTTTTTCTGTTTAAGTATAATTTATTGAATGGTTGTACATACAAGCCTTAAATTATTTCATTTATAATGATGCAAATGAAAGTGATGAAAGTGTGTGGATGAAATTGTTATTTAACATTTTGTATGTTAATTTTGTTGCTAATAATCACACGATCATGCATGAAATCTACCTGAATTTGCAGATTTGCAAAAATAAAAATGTAAGCATTTTGTTGTCCATTTAACAGATGATTAAATAATGCTTTGTGTAATTGCATTAATTTCTAGTCCAATTAGCTCAATAGGGTTTAAGCTGATAATGGGGATTGAGTGGCCAAGTGGTATAAATAGTCAAACTACTGTATCACTAGTGAGGTGTGAGTTCAAATCCTGCACATTGTAGATACGCCAGGATTGTCAGTTTTAGAACAAAAGTCAGTGGTATCCTGGCACTCCTACTTCCTCTATACCAAAAAAAATGGACTGCCTTGAAAAGCTTCAAGTGCTGAATACAGCATTAAACATCAGTATGATGAAACAACTAGGTCAAATGCATCAAGACAAGATCGAAAAAGGACAGGAAAGCCAGTTTTGATTCCAATCAAAATAAAAATTTACCTGGTGGAAGCAATCCTTGTTTTTAATAGACAAATGTAAAAAAAATCTCATCTGAATCTGAAATGTTTTTGAAGATTGATAAATTGTAGATTTTCTACAAATAATTCATCAAAGATACTAGGCTTGTAGATTTAAATGATTTTGTACAGCAAAACGCATGACTAATCAGTAACGTTCGAATCACAGGATCCAAATATACTAAAATATAGTCAGAGATGTTGGTGACATGAAAGAATCTTGAGTGACAGGATTAACTTCCATCTACATATCAATTTGATAAGATACTATAAAAACCCATGTTCTGTAATAGTGCTGACAATGAAATATTCTCAGAAGGTACACAAAAAGGCTGTAACAGGAGAGAACAACAAAATAATTTTCTCTCCAAATTCTGATCTTTGGGGAGTTCAGTTTTTTTAAACTGCATGGCTGCTATTCACCTAAACAAATGGAGTCATAAATTCAGGAAATGATGCTCTTCACATTTCATTACAAGAAATAAGTTTTTGGTCTTTCAAACGTGCCCAACAGGTAGAAAAAAACCAGCGGTAACAGGAGGGAAATTACCCCTGGGGACAACATTCAAAAGACCCTTAAAAATGCAGAATTTTCTTGCATGCTTTAGTTTTAACAAAATCAGACCAGTTATGGAAACGTTTTTAGGCAGTTAAGCTACCTTATGCGAGCACCCTGGATTTGTGTGCTACCCAATAAATGCTGAAATACGTGCCATTGTTATCATCTAGCTGTCTACTGTATTTTTGTAACTTATTGGACAGGTTTTTTTATACTTTTCAATCTGGATTACAAAAAATATGACCAGAAAAACCTTAAATGATCGTAGATTTTCCCAAAAGTTTTGAAGTTGCACATAGGAAGTAGAGCACATTATGAATCCTTATGTAGTTTATTAGCCCCTGAGCTTTTGGCTAAGATGTCAATAAAACAAATGCATAAAATATCTAATCGCCGAAAATCTCTGAAGACAAGTTGTTAAGATTTCCCAAATTGCAAAAGTCGTAGGAATATTGTTTGTCGTCAATACGTAGTCAACTACGTATATAAGTTCAACTGATCACGCTGTTGGCGGCAATTTTGAATTTAAAAGAAGACGGAATTTTCGTATCTTTTCAATTTGGACGCAGGGGTTCAAACTAGCGGTGGTTCGAGGTCTGAACCTTCCACTTTTGCAGACAGACTTTCTACTTGGTTACTAGCTACGCACGACATGCCCGACGGACCTTGAAAGAATTATATAAAAAAATAACTTTGCAAACATTCAGTTTACCAAAGTTTCCTAATAAACGATCTCAAACTTATTTTCATCATTACTATTCATGACAGCGATGTTCAATTTGTTAAACCGCTAGCTTTATACATAAAATCGCCGATAAATAATGTGTAAATCCCGAGTTAAATCGTATCTCACTATCTGTCAAAAACAAGAGATCAAAACAACATTGAAACCAAAATCGCTGCCGGGAGATTACAATATCGGATCCGATTCCGGAAGCGGATAAGGGTAATCCCGGATTTGGCTATCGACTAAAAAATACCAGACAGGTGACAAAATACATCTTTGCATGGTAAATAAATATAAACACTAGAATTACAACCAAAAGACATATGTAAAAGAAAGAAAAAGCAGAACAAATTTTGTACACCAATTTTAATGTGAAAATCCAATACATTGTGACAGCTGGGAACATTTTATCTAACAATAGATATGTTCCTGGTAACAGAATTTTTTTTTTAATCAGTGATAAATGTTGGTAATGCATGTTAAATGCTTTTCAAGTTAAACATATTACTGTAATTTCAAGGGGTATTTTATCTTCTCAATTTCGATAGGTCAGTTAAAATTGCTGGAAGTTTCTTATATAAAAAAAAAGATGTGGTATAATTGCCAATGAGACAACTATCCACAAGAGACAAAAATGACCAAAACTTGGTAACGGTCAAGATCCCCACCCCTAAACCATATATATTCATGTATGGGACAATATAACAAATCATATGAAATACAGGTGGAGTTCGTGGGGCAACTCTAACCCTTTCTGTTTGAGAATTTATAATGGTCGAGATCCACAATCTTAAACAATATATTTATGTATGGGACAATATTACAAATCAAATGAATTATAGGGGGGTCCCTATGGTCACTGTACACCCTCCTGTTTGAGAACTTGGAAACATTCGAGATCATCACCCCTTAACCATATATACTCATGTATAAGACTATATAACAAATCAAATGAAATAAAGGGGAAGTCCCTGTTGTCACCCTACCCCTCATGTTAAATAACTTTGAAACAGTTGGGATCCCAACTCTAAATTAAAAGAAATATAGAGGGAGTCCCTGCAGTCACCTGATTGAGATATTGGAAACAGTCGAGATCCCCACCTTTAAATTAAACCATATATATTCATGTATGAAAACTAATCAAATGAAATATAGGGAGAGTCCTTAGGGTCACCCTACCCACTCCTGTTTGATAACTTAAAAACAGATGAGATTCCCACGCCTTAACCATATTTATATATGTATTGGACAATATAACAAATCAAATGAAATATAGGGGAAGTCACTGGGGTCCCCCACCCCTCCTGTTTGAAAACTTGATAACGGCCGGGATCCCAACCCATAAAGCATATATAAAAAATCAAATGAAAAATAGGGGTAGTCCCTAAGGTCACCCCACACCCTCTTGTGTGTGTTTTGAGAACTTGTTAAAGATTGAGATACCAACGCCTTAACCATATTCATTCCTGTTTGTCATTTCAAAAAAGATTGAATGACATACAAGGTCAATCTCATAGGCGACACATATGCATATCACTTTGCTAGACCTTAACACCTGTCATTTTATTCCAAACTTAGACATCATGAACTTGGGGTGAAGGTGGGAGTCATTTACATTTACTATGGACATGTCAGTCAGACCTCACCATTGATTCCGTAGTAGTAAACATTTGTCTGATTTGTGTCTCATAACTTTTGTACTGTACTGTACAATACAAACTCATTTTTCTTTCCAGGGAAGCAAGTCCATTCATTCTTTTACAAGCTCGTACTAAAGTCAACTTGAACTACTAACAGTCAACTAATACGAATAATTACGATCAACTAGAAGAACTGCAATCATTGCAAATTTGTACCACTGCTGACTCATGAAAGACTCATGACCATTCGTGGTCATGTGCGTTGCTATTGAAAACCTTGATAAAATATGAATTATTTGCCTTAATGATTAATTCATTAAATGAACATAAATGTACAATTATATATGAATGTTTAATGCTTGTCCTTTTAAATCTTTAAAAAAGTTGAAACAACATTGCCACAGTTTTCATAATTATGTTTGCCTGGGTTTTTGGTTAACTGCCTACAGTGCTTACAGCGCTTTGATTTATATAATCTGTCAGATTTGTGAAAATCGGAAGGCTGTTTTATACTTAATTTAGATACGTTGAATGATTTAATTTTCAGAAAATAACAGGGAAATATGATTTTGGGGGGGGGGTTTAGACGAAATATTTAAAAGAATTTTTAATTGGTTGCAGTTCGTGCATTATATACTCGAGTTAATGCTGAAACTTAAAATTTTCCAAAAAGATGCCTGAATAAAAAAAATAATTGCCGGTGAACGGCGGGACATGGAAATTAGACTTTATCAGATATTGTCTCACATACTGTTCAAATTTGTCACAAATTCCTCCATATAGGGAATATAGTTTATTCATATTTTATTATGTCTTGGGGCCGGATCGACTTGGGGCCGAATCGACGTGGGCCGGATTGACTTGGAGGCCGGAACGACCGGATACCACATGATCCTCATTGAATATTGATTGTATAAGACTTTAGTAATTGTGGCATGATAGTTTGAATGAAAACTGTTAATGGGAAATATCAATTTCATTATTCATAGTTTCTAGTCTTAAATAACATAACTGAAATAACCAAATTGGCAAAAATTTCTGAGGCACCCAAAAATATTTCCTCATCATTTGGCTAAAATCAGATGAATAAACCCCAAAGGCAATTATTCTTATTTGCTGGTGTTTGTTTTTTTTTTGATTTTTTATAATAAAACTTTTCGATGAAATTCAAGTATTGAAAGAAACAGTCCTTAGTTCATTTTAAACAAAAGGGCATTTATAGTACAATGTTTTCATTGAAACCCTATGGAAATTCCTATTTCCTCATATTATAAATCAACTACGCCAAATTTTACTAGTCATGACATTGATGATCTAGGAGGGTGCCTTAAAACAACCCATTTGAATATAATCAAAGGAAAACATGACCACCAGAACCTTTGATTCTGATTTGCCAGTTTAAAAAAGTATTACATGTTTCAAACCAGGATAACGTAAGGAAGACCCCTAAAAACTTAATTGTTTTATAATCAATATTCAAAGTCATACGCAACTTCAAATACCAAAAAAATCTGCAAAAGAAATTTCCTTTTTTTATTGTTGGCTTCCATACAACAATTGGCAGACATATTTTCAATTATTATGCAGTTACCTCAGAGTGAACTTTTTCGTTAATCCGGTTATCGCAAAAAAGGGGGAAACTCAATTTGCAAATAGATTTAACAAACGTAAACATCGATCCGTCATAAAAATAAACTATATCTTATTGAACTTGCTATACATTTCTTAACTAAATATTAATTCTTCTTAGTTAATTGTTTACTCAAGTGACAATCCGCTTTTTAACACGACCATTATACGAAATGGATGCGTAATAATCGTGCACAGAAGACTAGGTTTATGATATATGCATGCATTTTTTCAAAATTTAATTATCATTTTTTTCACCAGTCAATCTTTGCATATGACTTTAGAAAAAGGGCAAGGAACAAAGTTTTGAGGTTCATGTGGACCCTTGGGCTAAAATGGCTGCATTTTCACCTCAAAATTTACATCGAGTACAGACAAACCTCTGCTTCTGGAAATTTTTAATACAAAGCATACCGAAGATAAATATTAAAATTTCAAATATGTTTAATGTTAAAGGAAAATAAAAACGTAACAGAATTTTGCAGTTTACGTTTTTCAGTCCTACAGAAAGTGTCAAAAGTCAACTAAATTTAGAAAGAGGTTTGAGAACATTCCCACAGGTAATATTAGAAATGAGCTGTATCAATTGACATCGACAAATAGATACCTGCCAATAGTTGGTGGGTTAAACTGTGTTCCTAAGTGGACCATATCAAGCAAAACTCAACTGTTTGTTGATTTTATGATCTTTTGAAGGGACGAAAAAAGTGCACTGCAAAGTCCAGTTAAGTTTTTGAATTTTCTAAAACATACAATACATTTAAATTCTATTTATCTAGGGTATGCAATGCCTTTTAAAACTTTTCCAAATGCACAAGTTTGTCTGTATTCAGAGAAAATTTTGAGGTGAAAATGCAGTAATTTTAGACGAAGGGTACACTAGAACCTTAAATTGAGGAAATGATAACAACACAGTCAAAAGAAAAAATACTTACAACCGAACTGCAAAAATCATTTTAACGTTAGTTTTAAAGCGAATGATTGTTAATGGTAAGCTATTGATATAAAAGCTGTTATTCATTCGTTTGATGTGTTTGAGCTGTTGGTTTTTTCATGCAATTAAAGAATTTTCATTTTGAAGTTTTCACAGAGTTCGGTATTATTGTTATTTTATTTTTTACATGTTACATGTTGTTTACACTACATTACAAATTATCAAAAGGAATCATATTTACCTGAAAATAAATGTATTTTCAGGACATTAAGGTTAAATAAGGTCGCATTTTTTAGGACATTCAGTTTAAATAATGTCGCATTTTTCACAATAATTTCTGAATTTACATTATTGATCAAAGAAGCAAAACAATAATGCCACTTTGTCCACTTTGTATTGATAAATAGTGCAAGCGGTCAACATGAACAAAATTGGTATTGGAATGCACTAGTGGGAGTTTGGCAGCATCCTACAATTCGTCAATTGTCCCGACTTTGATTTATTTATCCGGATTTCTTTCTTGAACACAAGCTTATGTACAGTCACGTCAAGTTAAGATCTATGAGTTTGACAGTTCCTCTAGTATCTTTCGCCTCTCTTTTTAGCTCACCTGACCAGTCGTAAATCATGAAATAGGTCTTACAACCATCTTAACAATATGCGACCCTTTCACAAATGTTTACGGCTTACGAGAAATACTGGTTGCAAATTCCCGACTGGATCTAAGCATTGCCACAATCGAGAACAAATTAACCTGATAACAGCTTCGACGATTGGACGCATACAATTTTGAGAGATATGTCCTTCATCATTTCTGATAATACTGGAAAGATACTGCTAGTGGTGTTCCACTAGTTTTCCGGTTTCTGGTGCGATATCATAGGCTCAGTAGTCAACACTAAGGTAATGTATTGATTTATAACACTTTGTATTTAAGGAATGGCTGTAATATTTTTTCTGTCTATGAAGAAATAACATAAAAAATTTGGTGCACATTGAATAACGCGCGTAGCGGGTTATTTAACATTTTGCACCACATTTTTTATGTTATTTCGAATAGACAGAAAACATATAACAGTCATTTCTTATAATTTAATTCTAAATTCAATTTTAAACCGTAGAATACCACGAAAAAACGTTGATGACGTCACGGTCACATGACTAAATTATGTCTATGGGCTCATAACAAAATAACGTCAGCCAATCAGAAGACGCGTTACATCCAAAAATAAATTATAAGTATTTAATAGCTAAGGTTCCAACTCCCTCATACGATGTTGAACTTTGACTAATATTCAAAATCCCTTTTGGTCTTTAAGCTTTTCACGCGATTCAGTTCATATAGATATAGGAAGATGTGGTGTGAGTGCCAATGAGACAACTCTCCATCCAAATAACAATTTAAAAATTAAACCATTATAGGTTAAAGTACGGCCTTCAACACGGAGCCTTGGCTCACACCGAACAACAAGCTATAAAGGGCCCCACAATTACTAGTGTAAAACCATTCAAACGGGAAAACCAACGGTCTAATCTATATAAACAAAACGAGAAACGAGAAACACGTATATATTACATAAACAAACGACAACTACTGTACATCAGATTCCTGACTTAGGACAGGTGCAAACATTTGCAGCGGGATTAAACGTTTTAATGGGCCCAAACCTTCTCCCCTTTTCTGAAACAATAGCATAACATCACAACATAGAAAAACTAACGATAAAATATCAATTGGCAGACTTAACTCAATCAAAAAACGTATGATTACACAATGAACGAATAAATTTGATCTGCGATATCTGAATACAAATGCACAGTTAATTAAATATTAGAGACAAACATTCATGACCAAAAGGCTAACAAACAAATTCAAACACACTGAGAAATATTTAACCAATCAATGTTCACTTTAGAAAAAAACCGTTTTTTTTATAATCTTGAAGTTTATACAAATGTTGTAAGAAAAAGTGAAAAATTGAAGATATTACAAATAATCAAAGCTGGTATACAGACAAGATCCATATAAATAAAAAATGACAAAAAAGCATTATAAACAGTATCAACAGGTCGAATTAACAAGACTAGAGGCTCTAAAGAGCCTGTGTCGCTCACCTTGGTCTATGTGCATATTAAACAAAGGACACAAATGGATTCATGACAAAATTGTATTTTGGTGATGGTGATGTGTTTGAAGTTCTTACTTTACTGAACGATTTTGCTTCTTACAATTATATCTATCATGAACTTTGCCCATTAGTAACAGAGAACTATATTTGGTAAAAATTTACATAAATTTACCAAATTAATGAAAATTGTTAAAAATTGACTATAAAGGGCAATAACTCCTTAAGGGGTCAATTGACCATTTAGGTCATGTTGACTTATTTGTAGATCTTACTTTGCTGAACATTATTGCTGTTTACAGTTTATCGCTATCTATAATAGTATTCAAGATAACCAAAAACGGCAAAATTTCTTTAAAAATTACCAATTGGAGGGCAGCAACCCAACAACCAGTTGTCCAATTCATCTAAAAAATTCAGGGCAGATAGATATTGACTTGATTAACAATTTAACTTCTTGTCAGATTTGCTCTAGATGCTTTGGTTACATAGTTATAAGCAAAAAACTGCATTTTACCCCTATGTTCTATTTTTAGCCGTGGCGGCCATCTTGGTTGAATGGCCAGATTTAGATTTATGAAAAATGGTTAAAGATTGACTATAAAGGGCAATAACTCCTAAAGGGGTCAACTGACCATTTTGGTCATGTTGACTTATTTGTAGATCTTACTTTGCTGAACATAATTGCTGTTTACAATTTATCTCTATCTATAATAATATTCAAGATAATAACCAAAAACAGCAAAATTTCCTCAAAATTACCAATTCAGGGGCATCAACCCAACAACCGATTGACCGATTCATCTGAAAATTTCAGGGCAGATAGTTGTTGACCTGATAAACATTTTTATCCCATGTCAGATTTCCTCAAAATGCTTTGGTTTTTGAGTTATAAGCCAAAAACTGCATTTTACCCCTATGTTCTATTTTTAGCGGTGGCGGCCATCTTGGTTGGTTGACCAGGTCACGCCACACATTTTTTAAACTAGATACCTCAGGATTAATTTGGCCATGTAGTTTCAGAGGAGAAGATTTTTGTAAAAGATGACTTTAATTTACGAAAAATGGTTAAAAATTGACTATAAAGGGCAATAACTCCTAAACGGGTCAACTGACTATTTTGGTCATGTTGACTCATTTGTAGATCTTACTTTGCTGAACATTATTGCTGTTTACAGTTTATCTCTATCTATAATAATATTCAAGATAATAACCAAAAACAGCAAAATTTCCTCAAAATTACCAATTCAGGGGCAGCAACCCAACAACCAATTGACCGATTCATCTGAAAATTTTAGGGCAGATAGATCTTGACATGAAAAACATTTTTATCCCATGTCAGATTTCCTCAAAATGCTTTGGTTTTTGAGTTATAAGCCAAAAACTGCATTTTACCCCTTTGTTCTATTTTTAGCCGTGGCGGCCATCTTGGTTGGTTGACCAGGTCACGCCACACATTTTTTAAACTAGATACCCCAAAGATGATTGTGGCCAAGTTTGGATTAATTTGGCCAAGTAGTTTCAGAGGAGAAGATTTTTGTAAAAGATAACTTTAATTAACGAAAAATGGTTAAAAATTGACTATAAAGGGCAATAACTCCTAAACGGGTCAACTGACCATTTTGGTCATGTTGACTTATTTGTAGATCTTACTTTGCTGAACATTATTGCTGTTTACAGTTTATCTCTAACTATAATAATATTCAAGATAATAACCAAAAACAGCAAAATTTCTTCAAAATTACCAATTCAGGGGCAGCAACCCAACAACCGATTGACCGATTCATCTGAAAATTTCAGGGCAGATAGATCTTGACCTGATAAACATTTTTACCCCATGTCAGATTTGCTCTAAATGCTTTGGTTTTTGAGTTATAAGCCAAAAACTGCATTTTACCCCTATGTTCTATTTTTAGCCGTGGCGGCCATCTTTGTTGGTTGACCGGGTCACGCCACACATTTTTTAAACTAGATACCCCAATGATGATTGTGGCCAAGTTTGGTTTGATTTGGCCCAGTAGTTTCAGAGGAGAAGATTTTTGTAAAAGTTAACGACGACGGACGACGACGGACGACGGACGACGACGACGGACGACGACGGACGACGACGGACGACGGACGCCAAGTGATGGGAAAAGCTCACTTGGCCCTTCGGGCCAGGTGAGCTAAAAATACGATTTGAGAGTACTCGCAGTTACTGACAGCTAGTTAAAAGCCAAAACCAATTAATAGTAAAAAATCATGCATCAGAGACTAAAATCGACTAAAACACATCACAGGGATTTAGTATGTTAACGTCAGTAATAGGCAAAAAAGACAATGACTTGTGCAATGCCAAAAATAAATGTATCGACAGGTAGTAGTACAGTGAAGAGCGACTTCTATAGAAATAAAAGTTAACGTGGCTGTGTCCCCTATACATCTCGCCTCAAAAGATAATGAAATTTAGTAATGTTTTAATTTGCTAATGACAAAATCAATATTAGTGCCAATGTGAACTATATTCAGAGATCTAATTACAATATTGGTACGATAACCCTTACTTATAAGTTTGTTTAAAGGTTCGATAAGTTTACAAGGATCACATAGTGATTTCCTCGCTTTAAGTACAATATTACCATAAAATTTAGGATGAGAAATACCATTTTAATAAGCTTTCTACAGGTATAGCCAAATTTACTAATCAAATCTTTGTATCTATGAAGGAATTTAGTAAAAGTTTTAAGTAATTTGTGGTATCGAAATCCCTGACACAACAGTTTACCAGTGATGCATTGATTACGTTCGTTAAAATCTATGACATCAGAACACACACGGGCAAACCGAACGAGTTGCGATATATAAACACCGTATGATGGAGCCAAAGGCACATCGCCGTCTAAAAAAGGAAAATTAACAATAGGAAATGAAAAATCGTCTCTTTTGTCGTAAATTTTAGTGTGAAGTTTCCCGTTTGAAATTGAAATGTCTAAATCTAGAAAAGGACAACTGCTGCTGTTTAAGTTAGATTTAGTTAAAGTAAGTTCGTTTGGGTAAATTTCTGAAGTATATTTAGAGAACTCTGGATTATTCAACGAAAAAATATCATCCAGATAACGGTAGGTATTTTTGAATGTATCAACCAAATGTAACAATGATGGGTCTTTACTGAGTTTGGTCATTAACTGAGATTCATAGCAATATAGAAATAAATCTGCTATTAAAGGGGCACAGTTGGTGCCCATAGGAATACCTACTACCTGACGATACACTTTATCGCCGAAACGTACATAAATGTTATCAAGCAGAAAGTTTAAAGCTTCAATCATATCCTCACATTTCCAGTAAGTGTATCTAGCATACTTTCCTTTTTCGTTACAGAAAAAGGCCTTAAACGAGTTACAGCAAATAAAATTACAATGAGATTTTTCGAAAGACCATTTTATCAAATACAAAAACTTTTTCTTTATAAGATTGTGTGGAAGTGTAGTGTACAGAGTAGAAAAATCATAACTGTCAACAGAATTGTAAGGACCATTGAAAGCATGTATTTTATCTAAAACCTCTAAAGAATTTTTAACACTCCAAAAATAATTAATACCATTATTTTCATAAGCTTTATTACAAAAGTTAATAACCAGTTCTTTGATAGTAGTAAGGGAGGTGGTTAGAAGCACTGATAGATTAGTAGTAGAACACTTACTCGAAGCGGAGATGAAACGGAATTTAAATGGTTTTTTGTGTAATTTCGGTAACCAGTACATGGTAGGGACTTTCAAATGTTCGGAAGATGCTTTAAGCTGGGCAGTGGTAGTGGTATGTTTGTTAACGATTTGACTCTCTGTGGTGCGCACTGACCTGAATGTAGAGGAATTGATAATTTCGTTTTGAAGAACTTTCGTGTAGTATATGCGTCACACCACCACTACATTATTTGCTGCCTTTTCTGCCGGTACGAACACAAACCGCTCTGCGAGTACCTTGAGTTTGTTTTTTATTCTGGAAATGGGTATATCATGGTTCCTATTATTAATTTCAGAATTGTTTTCTAAATGAGATATTCGAATATCAACAGTATTCATAATTTTATTCAAATAACTGTCTAAAGATTTTTTATCGGATTTTTCACGTTTGCACCAATTTTTACAATAGGCAGACAGAGCGTCTTTAATGACCTGACGACACTGTTTCCAATCTATTGTAGATGGAGGACGGAATTTCGGTCCTTTCTTTAGAAAAGTTATGACTTCACGGTCATCGACTATGTTGAGGTCTCCTGTGATAACATGACACATTTCTCGTACAATCGATTTTGAGTTTTCCTGATCCAAATAAATCATGAATTTGCTATGAACAAATAATTTTAACAAGTATTATTTTCATTTGTTTTTCAAAGGAGGAATACCCGTGACTCGGATATACCATACTGTCAAAGAACGTATAATGGCATGGTTAAAACTTTCAAGGTATATGCCTTCATGATTAAACAGCTTCCTTGTGAGCAGAAATATTTATCAAGAAATATTAAAGGCATTGGGAGATTAACGTTTTATATAATGTAAGTTATGCAGCAGTGTTGCTTTACTGAAACAAAAGTTGACAATTGAAAACATGATGAAATTTTGCCGTAAATATTTGTTTTAAACCGTCAATTACTAGATACAAGTCAAGATACGAGGAAAGCTTAACTGTAACTTATGTATTCTTTATTTCATACAATCGGTTATACATTGCGTTTAAAAGTTATTGAGTGATAGGACAATATCTGTATAGCGGATCTAGACGTAAAAAGCATAAGACTGACTTCTTTTTGGTTTTTTTTTTGTTTTGATTGATCGAAATGACTGCTCTTTTTATAATTTCTACCGACCAGAGATAATTAAGACGATACAAAAAATTATCAATAAAATTTTGTCATATCTTTACCTGTCGTCATCCAAATTTCATGAAGATTGATCGAATGATTGGTGTTAAACGCCACTTTCAGCATTAATATGCAATTTATGGAGGTTCGTTTTTATTATAGGTTGATGAAGCTGGAGTGCCCGTAAACCATCAACCCTTTGGAAGAAAAACGTGCAATCCTAGTCAATTAAGGTTGGAGTCGAGCACACCTTCCGCATGAAGGATCAAAACTCATAACCTCATTGTTGAATAATTTTGGTGATACAGTAGTTTGAAGTCTAGCACTCTGTCATCTAGGTCGTGGTAGAAAATGTTAATGCGAAATACGAACGATATTCATTACATGTTTGACATTAGATAAAATTCCCGAATAATCACTAGAAACGGACAAGCTTTCGAAATACACCCAAAAAAATGGAATGGCCACGCCTATTTATGTTGATTTGAAAAGGTCTGTTAACAGAATGATAGTTTTATTCAGTTCTAAATCAAATATGCAACTGCAAACGGTGGATTTAATTTTTCTTCTTTATAATTAGATTTGTATTGCAGGATCTGCTTTTAATCTTAGGCACATTATTTAAACTGTGTCGACAACGTGATCGCGTTAACATCATCATGGTTATTGCACCTATTGCACACTGATTCATTCGGTTAATCAATTTGTCGAAGGCATACTTAAAATGAAACGTCTATATATTAAAATTCTGCTTCCAATTTTAATATAATGTTATATCTTTATTTCATCATAAAGATAAACCAGCACTTCTATTTTCTTTGCTTCCTTAAGAAGTAAAACTTAATCTACCTCCAGAACAACAACGCGATGCATGGACCTTTACAAAGCTATAAACCTTGCAAAAAACACGACAACAAATAAGATAAGATGAGATAAGATAGTTTTTTTTAACAAATCATGGTGCTCAAAAATAGAGCTATACAATCAAATGAATTACAAAATAAACCATAGTAAATTATTAGAATGATTAAAATGATTAGAGTACTTTAAACTAAAAACATGAATACACATCCACACTACGTAACATGATTATAAACCATGTTATTGACAAACAAAAGTTATTTTGGGTGCCACTGTGACCTTGAGAAATTACATAATTGTTTTAGTCGTACGTCTATGGGAGACACCTCCTGACAAATTTTATTACATAAATATAGATTCTTTCAAACTACATTGCTATTTTCAAAGATTTTCTTCCTTTCTTCTAAAAGGGAGTGCGCTAAATTAGATAGGTTTGAAGTAACAAAAATTCTTTAGATTAAATAATCTAAACAAATTTCATTTCATCAGATAAGCTAGAAATTGTTTTGAATTTAGAATTTAAATTGGACAGATGTTGAGATCTAGTATCTTTCAGAACAGGAAATTTTAAAAGAAAATGTAGTTCGTCTTCAACTGCGTTCTTACATACTAGTAGCTTACACTTTCTGTCTTACTAATGTACCTTCCTCTTTCGATTTCAAATACAACACACGTGATAACTGAAGTGTTTGAAATAGGAATTTTTCCTTCACTCTGTAGCTACATACCTACACACTGGATATGTTGACTACAAAGAAAAAGTTCGTGGGCTTTCAATAGGTTGTGTCTGCTACAATGACTTTCCTTTGATGCGCGAAAAGTTATTTTCACTATTGTACACAAATAAATCCGGCATTGTCCTTCATTTTGGTGGAAATGCTATTAATTCTTATCCTGCATATATACAAAATAATTTATTTCCTGTTTATTTGTGTTTCGAGTTTGATAACTGAGTATTTTTTACTGAACAAACAGATGTTGCATTAGAAACAGAATATGCTCATCTTTCTTATACGTTGAGTTCTAATTTTTGTTGGTCCTCTTTTTGCGAAAACCTTTAGTTTAAAGTCTCTGATGTTTGGTTCAGTGTAAATCTGCTTGTCTTTACAACTATCATGATCGTAATTTGAGAAGGGAATGTGTCAAAGAGACAACAACCCGACCAAAAAATCAATTAATCTTCAACACAGCGAGAAAATTTCAGACCCCGGCGGCTTTCAGCTTCGGTTTAAACAAAAATATTTTCTTGTTCAATGAAAATGTACATCACACTTAACTTTACCCACATAAATGAACTAAAATTTAAAATAACACGTATAAAGGTCACATTTCTCATTTTTATTCCAATGTTTAAATTAGTGGGTTTGGTTACTCCTTTTTATTAATAAAGATATCTTATCCATTTAAAAGTATAAAAAATTTACATATCAATACAAAAAACAATGAACAAATGGCAGTGATATTAATTTCCAATATATGTGTAATTAGGTTGTTTCCTTTAAAGAATCCAATTCCTGCTCCTGTTCTACTTCGTGTGTTAGATTACTGAAAAAAAAATCAGAGTATGAAATAGTTACTGCATGGACTAAAGATGAATATTTTGTTTTCATTTATTAATCCTGACATTCTTCTTATTTATGTATATCACTATTATATAGAAAGTTGTCTTTCAATTTTCTTTCCTTTTTTCAAATATCATTTTGCATCACATCTTTTTAGTTTGTTACCCGGATTTGTTTTCTCTCGATCGATTTATGACTTTTGAACACCAATATACTACTATTGCCTTTATTTACTTTAGATGTATCCACCTAAGGCTTTGTATGCAAACACGTTCTCCCTGTTTATGTACATCAATATAGAGAAAGATTTCTCTCAGTTTTCCTTCTTTTTTCAGTTGTTCTTTTGAAGTACTAACTTTATTTACTTTTCCTTTAGATACTTCCACCCTACATACAAACACATCATTAAAGTTAGAAACTCGTGCAATGATATATTAGAAAAGACTGTTTTGCAAACAGGAATACAGTCTTAATTATAAGAATTTATCGTTCCTCAATGCTCTTTAACTTTGAACTTGATTGGCTTTCTAATTTGATATTAGAGTTACTGATGAGTTTAATGTAGACAAAACGCGCTTCTGTATCAAATTATGAAAAAATCGCTTTTTTTTCGATTTCATTTACATTATACCGGGGTACATTATTTTTTATTATAAAGTACAAATGTACATACTTATTAAGAGTTTTTGCGTCTTTTATTGACTCTGGGAGCAGCGTTTTTACCGTTTCTGGTAAGGCGAAAGCAGCTAGAAGTCCTGCAACCAGTCCTACGGCTCCGAATATAATCAATGGTAAAGCTTTACCGAACTGTGTTGAAAAAACTGAGTCCTGTAAAATATAAACAAGCTCCAAAATATTTTGTTTTCTTTTCTTTAAAAATTCAATCTATAGTTGAGCTATCGCAATGCTATTTTAATATACACATGTATTTATAAAATCGATATAGTACAAAATTCTTAAAACCAATTATATAAGAGATGAAGTATTGTGTCATTTAAAAGAAAATTTAAAATCCATACCATTTATTTGTAATATACGTTGAATATTATGTGTATTCTATTTATTTTAGTAAGCTCTGTGTTCTGTGCAACTTGTCATGGCAGTCATTGTTAAACAATTTTTATTTTTTTGCTTTTCCCTTACTGACTTCATTTTCGTAATTTGTAAATTGTTCAATTTATTTTCACAAGATAATTTGTTTGCTTGTTTTTGTTTTATTTAACGGTGTCTATCCATATATTTCCTGTACATACTTTGAAGCCAAGTCGACATGACCATTATCAAATGCATCACGGGACAAGAATATTTGTCTTCTTGGTTTCTAAAACAGCAATAATTACACAATTAGAAAAGCAAAACTGAAAACTTACCAATTCTCCTATGTATGCTGAGGTTATTGATCCTATTCGACCTGACATGCTGCATAACCCAAGCGCTGATGCTCTTAATACAGTTGGAAATAATTCAGCCGTTATCAGATATGCGAAGAAGAAGGCAATGGTTGTAAAGAATTTCCCGCCCATTGCCAAAGTAATGGTCAACCAACTAAGAGCTGTAATTAAAAGTATACAAACATTATGTTGGATGTGTATGCGTGCGTCTTGTACAATTTGTAAATGTGGTATATTGAATTTCTCTTCAGTGTCGTAAACTTTTTTTCTTTTCTTGTATCGATAAAGAGTGGTATTTTGGAAATATGTCATTATTCGTTAGCTGATGTGTTCATTTGCCTGATGGGAGACGCTTAACCTGCCAATATACTGGGTCCCGTTTCATGCGATTCCACCAGGGTTTTTTTACCTCGATTTGCTACTTCTGAATTATATAAGTGTGTGGCACACCTTTTCAAAATTTTCGATTTCGAGATGAGGAGTCAGCATTTATCCTTATCATTGTTATATTATCTCTAAAATGATTATTTTCTGCAAATTTAGTCTATAAAACTGAATTATTATTAAAAAATTTAATATGTTTTCTTACCTAAGAAATAGATTGAATAAGCAATGTTTTCGGCACATTTCTTCAGAATTACGCTTGTTACAACTTCGTATCTGACTTTGCATTACAACTGTATGAACACGAGCGCCATTGATGAGTCTTATGTAGACGAAACGCGCGTCTGAGGTTTAAATTAGAAGCCTTGTATCTGTGGTGAGTAAAAATTTTAAAAAATGATGTTGAATTATCCAAGATTATCAATTTCTAGATATAAACTGCACTATCCTCCCAGAGCAACTAGATCATCTCCGACTCTTTGGTTAGGTTGGTATTTGACCAGTATTTCAGTGTTTGCCGTGGCATTTTCTTTTCATTTTGGACTTAAACAACTTTTTTATCAGTTTTTTACACAAGCTGACTGTTTTGATTTTTAAAGCTCTTAAACTTGTTATCTGATTCCGACTTCCAATGGGTTTTTTTAAAGAACCACTGGTTATTCGTGACAAAACGTCTAACGTACGAAATTACCTGCTTGATATCCTGGAGGTTTTATGTAATGTATACATCGGTAAAGCTACTACTGCCTCTTTTTTATAAATTGGATTCCCTTGTCAATTCACAGGCACTTGTCTCAGAAAACAAATATTCCTATATACCTAGGATTGCTACGGCTGATTCCAACAACAAAGTAGGCGTGTTATATACCATTGTGTAGATAAATCAATTAAGATTACGGCATAACACAAGTTAAGTACCTTGTGTTACATTAAGGTACACTGAGACAAGTGCATGAGGGCCAATTGCGTTCATATATCGAACGCGAGAATAACTGTGTTACACTAATAATTTTCGTTCAAGCAGATTAACTTTTCTATTCACTAACTTTATTCACCATTTTGATTGCTTTCTTCATTCCCCTTTTATTATGCATGTAAGTAAGTCAGATTAATGCGTCTCTCTCAGTTTTAGTTTAAAACCAGGATTTGATTTTTCTATCGATTTATGAGTTTCGAACAACGGTAAACTACTGTTGCCTTTATTTATTGGTTCCGGAAACCAGACGTTTACAAAATGTTTTGGAGGATTTTCTTGTATACTTGATACAGAGTATGTAGTTATTTGTTTATAATTTGAAATTTAATACATTTATAATTTGTAATGACAATTGTCCGACTTTTGTGGTTGCTCCACAGAAAAGTTGTTAAAAAATGGTCTTCGAACCCCTCGTTGGTGTCACCATATACTTACATTCAGACGCATAAAGAGACGGAAAAATAGTGCAGAAACATGTCAGACCTCCGATGACCATGGATGAACAGAAAAACACTTTCCGCCCAAATCGGTCTGGACCTAATAAACAAAAGAAACAAGCAACTGTTTCCACTGTACTAGATATCCCAAAGTTGACGTAAATATTTCCATCAAATTTTGCTACATTCATTGAAATTCCATAATATGTCAAACTGAGTGCAAACCTGTAAAACAAAATTAAAAAGATTTTCTTTCAAAGTGCTAATTCTTGTCACATGTTACATTTTTGTTATTATGTTGTTCTTACTATTTATCATATTTTCCGACCGAAAAGGCAATCATGATATTATTAATAAAACAGAAACCATCATTTAACCGTATGATTGGCTACATTATTGCTGTTACAGAGAATGTGATTGGTTGCAGTACAGTCATACTCATATGTTATAGTATGATACTTCTTGAAAACAATTCAGCATTATAGAGATATATATGCTACTCCGTATTATGTATTATCATTGTATCTTTTTTCTTGAAACAAATGAATAATGAAGATAAAAAAACGTACACAAAGCCATTTCATATTCTTAGCCAAGCATAATTTTGTTAACAATTTCATTTTCATTTCAAATTCACATTTTGAAAATTATTTTTCTTACCAGTTCAGTGCTACTATGCACAGTCGCATGCATAATATCTTCGATTTCATTAATGCTTTCACAAAGTTGAAAATTGATGCATTTTTCTCCTTGTGGATAGTTATATCTTCTGATGAAAGGTTTATGTTTTCTCCATTTGTCTTGGCAATCTTTTGCAGAATTGCAATTGCTTCTTTCTTCTTTCCTTGACTCAACAGCCAACGAGGTGATTCAGATATAAAACTACAAATAAAGATTAAGTAATTTCACTAAGGTGTGTTAATTCAATTTTACTTCGGATGATTTTAAAATGTGATTTACATTTTGCAAGAACTAACATTCAAGCATTTTAAACCCTACTTGTGCTAAAGTAAAATTACAGACCTTATTACAATGAGGTGCGTAAAGGCTAAGCTTAAAACATTGAAGTATTAAATGATCTGTATGTGGGAAAAAAATAATTGCTAGGTTTGTGATGATTTTAAGTTTGTTATACTTCAATTTTGAAAAAAAAACATAAAAAAAAATTAACACTTTTGAATTTCAATTGAAAGTAAGGCACACAAATGACCTTATCGCACCCTTTCGTTTACTTGTCCAAAAAGAAAAGATATAAATGTATTAATAATATTAAAATGTGAACGAACTTGCTCTCTTCAACAAAACAGTCAATAGCAACAACACATTATACCACAAGTTACATTGCAATGTATATGAAATAAAGACGAATGTGTACGGTCCTTTATGTTTTATGTTGTAATGGGGTTGTTTTCGAATTCAAGTGAAATTATATATAACTGAAGGTAGTGATTATAGTATATTAAAAAATTCATATGCTTACTTATCTTATTGTTATATGCATTTTGTTATTAGTACCGCCCATACATTTTTCCCCCTTTATTCCCTTTTTAGTCAATGCCCAATTTTCCGTTAGAAATTACTGTGGTATTTTAATCTGATTTGAATATTACGAAGCATAAAGACGCCTTTCCCCAAAAGCATGTTTAATTTTTAAAAATTGACATAACCAAGCACATATATGTCTATCCCCAAAAGCTTGTTTATTTTCAGCATTAGAAAATTGCTGCTTGATCCTCAGACATTATTCTTACAACAAAGTTATAATGTATCCACCAATAAGTACACTGATGGTAAACATTAAATGTTCCCAATTGCGGATGAAAAATGCCAATAAAAGTAAAATGTAGAAGCCAATACAAAATGTAAAATACACACAGAACGAGGCTAAAAGTCTGTGTTTAGGCCCAACGAGTTCTGTTGCTAAAACAATATAAAGATAAATAGCATAAGAATAATAACTGTAAGCTATCGTTAAATATATGAATGATGAAAAGGTAAAGAATATTTCTTTAAATTAGAGAGAAAATCATAATGGTCATATTCTTCTCCTTTTGTCATGAGTGGTTTAATATCGTAAGTTACAAGAAGAGTAGTAGTCTAATCTGATTTTTTTATCATGTTTTATGTTCCCGATTGTGATCTTTTGACTGTGAGTGAATTTGGCGAGTGATGCATGTATAACAAGAGACTATAATCCTTTGTAAACTCTCGGTCGCGTTTCATTTGGAGTATATTCCGTAAATTTTCGATGGCTAACTTAGTTTGTATATTCGATATCGACATAAGACATTTGAACAAAGATAAGCTAATGTTGCTCAAAATTAAAATAGTCTTCTTATTTGAACGGTACCACACCTCCTGATTTAAAATACAAAACAAAAACATCAATTAAAAAAAGACTGTGTATTCTTACAACAACACAATAATGTATCCACCAATAGGAACACCAATGGCCCACATTAGATGTTCCCAATTCCGGAAGAAGAATGCTAATAAAAGCAAAATGTAGTTGCCAAAACAGAACGAGAAATACACACAGAACGATACAAAAACTCTGTGATCCGGCCCTACCATCTCTGTAGCTAAAAATAGAATAATATAAGGCCATACAGCATAAACCCTGAGCTTCTCGGGCCCGTTGATTTTTTGCAAAATAAAACGGATCCTTGCAGCAGGTTTCTGTGAGGATTTCCTTTGATATAACCTTTTGACATAAAATAAAGGGCATATACAAGTAGTTGATTGGTTTGTTCCGTTTGATATGGGTTTTGTTTTGTCATCCGGAGGAAAATACTAATGTACCTTTCTGTGTTCCATTCTATCAATTTACGGGTGATGTACTCATAAAAATCCACAAACAACGACAAAAATAAAAGACTTAGCCAAGTAAGGACGAATGTACATCAGGAAAATTGGCCCTGGCTGATTCTTTTAACATTGTAATAAATATGATTTCGGTTTTCGGTTTATTAATTGACGTCACAAACTATGGGAATACCCGTAAGAGTCTCTGATTGATTAAGTATTCTTAGTTCTTGAAAAACAATATATCAGCTACAGTATAAGTAAATTTAGATTTCAAAAACTTGTAAATAATATGCATTTATATCAAAGCCTTTTTACTGAAGCATGATCTAATGTTTATACATGTATATACATATATTCTCCCATTCTTGAAGTACAGTCCTCTGGTCGGAATAATTTTGAACTGTTGACGCTCATGTTCGATGTGAGAAAATAACTGTGCTGATATATTTGCAAAAATATTGCATACAGAGCAACTATTTCCCGCTTCATAGATATAAACAAAATTATAGTCGCTAGAAAATTTGATTTATGGTATATCAGAGTTATTGTTTCATTTGAGCGAAAATATGTAAATTATACACAGTTTGAATAATAAACTTTCTTTGAATATGACCAGCACAAAAAATCTACTGAAGCAAAAACAAAAACGTTATTTTTTTATATGTCAGAGTTATGATATCTGTGCGGATATGTGCAAATGTGTGAATACCTTTCTAATATGTTTCGAAATAAGGTTTATTATAATTTGAAGCTAAAATATGTGATTAATTGTTTCAACTGTTCTAATATGTTTCTTGTATATATTGTGCGGATATGTGTATGATATATATTGCGCGGTTATGCTATATTTAAATACGTGTTATTGCATCCGCAGAATTCAAGTAGAAACGGCGGAAAACTAATTTTAATTTCTTACCTAGAATATAAGGAACTATGTAGTAAATAACACTCCCAAAACCGTTGAAAAACTCAAAGATCGTCACTACGTCTAAGCTAGGAATCATAGGTCTTACAGCCGTTGATATCAGTAATAGAGCAATTCCAAAACCAAGTAAAGGTTTACGACCAAATCTGTTAAAATAATCTTCACACTTAGTTTTCATGCAAACTTATCACCTTCAGAAGCCACAAAATAAATTTAGGAATATTTAAGGTTTAAAAAAGAAACAGTAGAAATATTTTCCTGATTACAACTGGATTTACAGTCAGACATTTGTTTTGTTCGTGGAATAACAACAAAAATGAAACAGATTGACTATCTTTAGTGTAAAAACGACTCCAGATTATGTACTGTAGTTCTAAAAACGATAAAGGTTTGTCCAGGCAAATTAATTCTGTATTTTTAATAACAGATAATTACGCACAACATTTTGTAAAAATGTATAACTTACATGGAATAATAGGGTAAACATTAATGATATTAACACCTCAAACGAGTAAAAGTGGGAAAAAAAAACCAGCATACTTACGTGTCCGACAGAAAACCAGTGAAAATTGATCCAACAAGGAGACCAAGATAGTGACTCATTAAGAAATGTGCCCGGTAAAACTTTTTGTCACACACAACATCAAACTGAAAGCAAAACGTTACGGTATAAATTTGTAATGTTTGATTCCCTATATTATAACAGATCACCAATGAATTGATGATCCTCTACAAAACTAGCTTTATGAAACAAAAAAGTGCCTGGATCGATCACCAGGTATATATAACCATTACATACCATGATATCTATTCTCCTTTCGTGTATTTTGGTACTAGACATGATCTATAAGAAACTTTTCTTAAATTGTCCGTTTAAAAACTAAGACTATTCTTCCCATGAATTTGGCTAATAATTTGTGTTCTTTTTTAACTAATTGTTCTTCAACTGGCTTGGTAGTAGTTGGTACAGATACATCCTTCGCTTTCAAATATTTTGATTTGAGCGTTCCGGAGGAAGGTAACTACTCTAGTTAAAGGACTCATTGCCATTGATAGATAGATATAAGCAGGTCAAATGATTAGCAATACAATATTTTTAAAAATGTCACAAATAAAGTGTTATTTAATTTTTTCTGCAATCAGTTATGATAGATTATCTTTGGCATTTTTAAACCTTGTTCTGATAATCATTTGACCTGCTTTCAGTCGGTATCATTAAACTATCGATCGAATAGCCTGAAAATTCAAGCTTCGGTTTTTACGGCACATGTTTTGTGACAGATATGCGGGTTAAAGAAATAGAACAGAATGGAAAGTCTTTTGAGCATATTATAAAATTGATAACTGCTTTAAGTATCTTTTTGCTCACTGAAACATTTACATCATTTATAGAGCTGTCAATCTTAATCGTCTGCCTCCTATTCGACAACCATGCAACAATTTGAAATCTTTTTATTATTTTCATTATATTTTAATGTAACTTTCTTCATTTTCTATGCTTATGCTATGTATTGATGTATAGATTTACAAGATAGTATAATTTCTACGTTACCTTAGATATGATGGTTTCTACAAATACACTTTGGTCATATACCCAACTACTGCATTTGGTTTCAGATCCATTAATAATTATTGTACATTCTGTCACATTATACCCGGTAACTTCTACAGATGTATTATCCCAGTATATTTGTGTGTGTAGAGATTCATTTCCTTCCAGATCATGGGGAGTTTGACACCTGTGTGAATAAAAGTAAAGATTATTCTTATCAACATATATATACAGTTACTACATTTCCAATTGTTTAGACAAAATGTAAAATAACAAAAATACCGAACTTAATGGAAAACTCAAAATCTGAAAGTACTTTGATGTTGTTTTATTCCTTGATTTTGCCATTTGATTAGGGACTTTCAGTTTTGAATTTTCCTCGGAGTTCAGTATTTTTGTGAATTTAATTGCAGGTTTAATCCACCATTTTCTACATTTGAAAATGCCTGTACCAAGTCAGGAATATGACAGTTCTTGTCCATTCGTTTTTGATGCGTTTTGTTTTTTGATTTTGCCATATGATTATGGACTTTCCAAATTGATTTTCCTCTGAGTTCAGTATTTTTGTGATTTTACTTTTTACTTTTTCCCATAACAAACGGCACTATCAAACACTCAAACACATTAAATGTATGGAAAACAACTGTCATATTCCTGACAGGTATAACCATATGTAGAAAATTGTTATTTTAACCTGGTACTATATCTAGCTAATCCTCTCACTTGTATGACAGTTGCATACAATTCCATTGCTAGTATATTAGCAACAATGTGTGAACAAAACAAACAGACATAATAGGTAAAAAAGTAAAAAATAGGGAGCCAGTAATCACCATCGTGTTATCACTTTAATCACTTTAAAAACAAACAAATATGTCAACAAAGAAAGACAAAAGATACCTTATTAGAAGATTTCAGTCTAAAAGACGGTAAAAGGATAAGTGTTATCAATTTTGGGAAGCTTATTACTATGGTGGTAAAGGTAAATTAAGAAGTCGAGTCAGGCGTCAGTAGTTTACTCATGTTGAAATTTCAAAAATCAATAGAACCAAAACCGGGTCCGTCGCCAATACAAGCATACACTTTTTAAAAACGTGTATCCCTACCCATCCGAGTCCAAACTTAGTCAATACAGTCTCCTACAATACGTGCATCACTCGTTATATAAATAAACACTTATTCAAAATGTTACAATCAGATTTAGAACCTGCATATCAAATGACTTCACTACAAATATAAGATCCCAAAAACATGTCGCTAGTGAGTTACGCATCATTGTAAATATAACGGAATTTGATGCGACTGTCATATAATAGAGAGCTTTAGCTAGCTATACAACAAGGTTTAATCCACCATTTTCTACATTTGAAAATGCCTGTACCAAGACAGCAATATGACAGTTGTTGTCTATTTTTGGTTTTGCCATTTGATTGGGGACTTTGCGATTGAATTTTCCTCGGAGTTCAGTATTTTTGTGATTTTAATTCATACAAATTTAAATTTCCAAGACAAAGCATTCTTTAGTTCTTGAATGAACGTATTAATTAAAGAAACGAATAACAATTTGATGTTACCAATATTTGGTTTTGTTTAAGTAATACTGGTGATAAAACTTAAATGTCTACTTAAAAAATTAAAGGTCAGTTTCATATTTCAAATAACATCTAGTCAGGCTCACCTTTTTTTTTAAATATTTTACTGCTCTTTTTATTTTTTATCATACAAAAACCCCATCGTTTTGTAAAGTTGTTAGCACAGGAGAATGCTACATCTGACTCACAAAAGAAAATAGTTTACTCTTTTAGATAAAGAAATGAAAAAAAAAACTTTATTGAAAATTCTATAAAAACATTCTTCGTGTAACATAATATTTTTCAAATATTGGTGTTTATTGTGAGATAGGAAAGATAGGCCTTGTATCCCGATATTATCGCCAAGATGTTATTGTATTGGTGTAACCTTGAGGAATCTACCTGTTTAACATTTGTAAAAAAAAGCATGTAAATAAACTCATCATAGATACAGGACTAAATTTAGTATATACGCCAGACGCGTTTCGTCTACAAATGACTCATCAGTGACGCTCGAATCCAAAAAAGTTAAAAAGGCAAAAAAAAGTACGAAGTTGAAGAGCATTACCCCAAAATTCCTAAAAGTGTTGCCAAATACAGCTAAGGTAATCTATGCCTGAGGTAGAAAAGCCTTAGTATTTCAAAAAATTCAAAAATTTGTAAACAGTAAATTTATAAATATAACCCTATCAATGACAATGATATCAAACTAATGATACAGCCTCAGGAAACGTAAATAAATAAATGTCTTAGTAACTGGTGACCTTCTGCTGTTTTAAAGTTAGAATAGCATAATTCATCAAACATACCAGTTTTTAAATTTTGTACGCCAGTCGCACGTTTCATCTAGTAATAATAATACTTTATGTCCGCTGTATCCGTAAGCAAATACAGCCTATAAGATTTACGCTATATAAATATCCAATAGACAATATACAGTTTGTTAGTTACGATGGAATAAAAAAAGTTTAAGACTGAGCAGTAAAATTTTGTTAAATGGTGCTTTAAACAATATTTTTCTAAAATATAATGCAATGTTTAGTTTTCAGCCAATTATGATGAAAGTTTATTTAAGTTGCGCCCATCCACTTTAATTTTAAGTTGATGGTTGATGTGTGCCATTTGGCATACAAACATGTACAACATCTCATTTTTGTAATAAAGAATAATCATTTCAAATTCTATATATATATTTAACATTCCAGTCTTTTCGTTGATTTTGAATTTGAAAATTACCTTAGATAAACAAGTTATGCTTTCTATCTTCTGATTAGTAACCAGTCTCTACATATAGCGTGGTCAATATGGCAGAAACTTAATTTTAGCTCTAATTCCTTGGTCGGATTTAGCAATACGTCAGGTCTTTTTTTTTCATTAGTTCTTTAAATACTAATATACGAAATATTGCCATGATATATAATAACCATTATTTTATTTAAATGTTTGAATGGCTAAATATTTCTGTTGTTTTTTTACACGTATGTTTTTACGTTCAGTATGTTCGCCTCTAACACCACTGAGGAGACATGTATGTCAAAATTTACACCCTGTACAGTAAAATGGGTACATTTAATGTTTTCAACGCTGTTGTGCGTTCAAGAGTGTTTATGTGAACAGGAAGTAGACAATCGAAGGAATTGAAAACGATTCAGAGGGGTTCAACCAGATGCTACCACATATAAAAATTGTATGACTTTTAATTGTTTAACAACTCGACGGAAACGTGTAATATGCGGAAAGCTAAACGTAAACTAGTGTAGCCTAAATTCATTTTGAGCTGATGAAAGTATTTGTAATATCTGTTCTGCTATATCTTGAGAAAAAATATGTTGATGATATATATCGAAAATTTTCATGCTGGTTTTTTAATAAGTTAAATATAGGAGAGGGATAATTATACAATAGTCAATTTTTGCACTTGTTAATTGCTAAAAACTGTAACTTAAAGGATTATTAAAAAATATCATCTTCTCAGAATCAGTGACATATTGTGAAAGGTCTTGGTACATGTTAAGATCTCAAAGTAGACTTTCTGTGGCAGTTTTAGTAGTTTTACATTATTTACAAGAATGTTAAGCCCTTAGGGTGACAAATAATTGTCTAATGATTAATGAATATCTGAAAAATGTAGTCATTTTAGATAAGGATTTTCTCTCCCAATCCACGTCAGTAAAGAAAAAACAACGTTTCTCCTGTATTACAGCAAAATGCATTGAGTGTTTAGCTAAAGGTAATATCTTGAATTACCTTGCTTGCTAGCTGAACCGTGAAATCGTTATTATGTTAGGTATACTACCCTCCTTTCTGAGTAGTCTAGTCCTTCAGACATATAAATTGGTTACAAGTCAGACTACTCTACTCTTAAATGAGGGTAGTATATCTTACTTAATAATGACTTCACGATTCAGATTTCAAGTTAGCAATCTTTCTAAAGGCATTTTGCTGTAAGATTAAATTAGAGTTATCACTCTTTGTACAGCTGACGCCCGACCTCGACTCTAATAAGCATCAATATTTTTATAAAATGTGCGTCAATCAGTGTTATATTTTTTTCTTGATAATATGTTTGTTAATTGCTTATGACTTCTGTGATTAGGTTTATGGTTAATATACTAGTATGTGTAATGCATACCGGTATAATAAGCACAAGCAAGTGGTCACATCTACTTTTGTTGTGGTAAAATTGTAAAGCATAATTAAAACTTCACAAGGAGCTTGAGTTTTTAAGAAGGTCAAGTAACAAATGATTATAAGCAATAAAACTAACCTTTTTTTGTTTTATTATTATTATTATTTTAAATTATCTAGACGATCAACATCTATACATATTTGTTAATAAATAAATGTCTACGCATGTAACATTAAAACGCTAGCTTATGTTATTCTTGTTATATTTTGTAAAGTATAACGCAATATAGAGCTACACAAACTTGCTTCATCGGGTGCATGCAGTTATAAAGGTGAACTCGGTTGGAAATATGAATTATGTAGCTAATCGCTGTGTAAACTGTAAGACGTCAAAGCCTTATCCGTTTGTAATTTATCATAAAACTGATCCTCATCTTTCATTTAGTCCATTAGGTTACAGTGTACAGAATGACAAATTAAAACAGCTGATGAATCAAAGTATATCTTATCAATGAGGGTCTTGAAATTGGGTCTTCGTGTCTGTATTCTTTGTTCTTTTAAGTCAAGGCTGGGTACTGACATAAATTAAATTATAATTTGGAAATAAATTCAAGATCATGAAATATTTCATTGTACTCAGTAAAAGGTTCATCTGTCCTGGCAAAGTTAATCGACCGTTTTGTGACAGTTGTTAGGTTTAAATGCTTGCAAATTTATTTTTGTACTGACGACTCGGATGTGGATGGAAATACTCAGGCTTTCTAACTCTTGTTTCTCGAACTTACCTGAAGATATTTAGGAAATAACATGCAAAAATACTGAACTCAGAGAAAAATCAAATCGGAAAATCCCTAATCACATAGCAAAATCAAATGACAAAACACATCCAAATCAAATAACAAGAACTGTCATAGGCATTTTCAAATGTAGAAAATGGTGGATTAAACCTGGATTTATAACGCTCAACCCCTCACTTTGTTAAAAGTCTCATCAAATTTCGTTATATTTACAATGATGTGTGAACAATTGGAATGGCCATCATGCAGTTTTCTATGTTCTTACCTGTGTTCATGCTCTCCGAATGTAAAATTCATAGCAAATGTAGTCAATGCATTAAATATGGGTGCTATAGACAGGAGGACGATGATCATCTTTTGATATTTACCAAATCCACCAATTTTGTTTACAATGGCGTCGTATTCCATGTTTCTGAATGTATTCCCCTAAAATACCAAATTTTTAAGATTTGTACCTAGCGTAAGACAAAGCAATTATCAAAATGTTTGGCTCTTCGCAGCATTAGTCCAATTAAATATGGCATCTGGAAACGCTATTTTTTTCCCGATACCCTTCGTGTGCTAGTGTAACGCCTACCTGCAAAGGAAGGTGTCAGCAAAACAAAATTGAAAAAAAAATAGCCTTTCAAGACTTCATAATTAACTGGACAATACTTTAGACTATGTTATGGTCATAGATAATTGCTATCTCGAGATTGCTTGTATAATGAAGATAACTACTACAAAATATGAAACTTTCTTGTTCTATTTTTAATCTTTTAATATACTTTCATATCTATTTTTATAAAAATCGACCTCATTACACTCTAGATTACACTACACACTTTTTAATGTAACCCTATCTTATATTGCTCATATATCATTTTATTTCTTTGTGTATTGTAGAGCTTATTGTTGGCAATATAAAGATCTATTAACGCTAGCACTTAACGTTACTCTAGCTTTAAGAAAAGTTAATAAAACGATGTGTGAACTAAATGCTCGTTTTTGTCAGTCCAAACTTTTAAATATCAAAATGTTCACATACCTTATTCAATATCTCTGTATAAACTACCAGTTTAAGGAATTATATGCGAAAGCGATGAGGAAAGCGAATATTTTACACTTATAACTTTTATTATACTGAACTTCTAATATCCTATAGTGATCTGACAACCTCTGAGGTGTCCTCGGTTTGTAAAGATTTCAAGCGAAACGATAGATTACATTGTCATATAGAGGCTTTGTTAATAAATATTAGGTTCATTTTCAGACGCCACAGGAAATAATACACGAATCTTGATTTTGTTGTATTCCACTTCACTTCACGCATCCTACAAACCGGTACAAACTTGAACAAACTAGTGAGATCGATCGATATGAACATACAAAGCATTGCAAATGTTTAAAAGTGTAGCTTGTTCAGAAATACAAAAAAAAACAATAATGAATTTCATTAATAGATACAGGCTTTTATTTTACATATAATATATATAAACGTGTTTGGTTTTATATGTTTTAATTATTTTTTTAAGAAAAAGGGCAATGTCTTCATTTTCATCCGTTGTTCGTAATCTTTCCTCCCTTCTTTAAAAATTGTAATATTTGTAATATGGGTTGAATTACATTTTATCTACTTCATCTGAATCATACCTTCAAAAGAATGTACTTAGGTGAGATTTTGGGATTTGTGTCACGGCTAAATGTTCGGTTTCCTTGGTGTTTTTTCCTACGATACAAGGTCAAAATTTTGCCCCATAAGCTGGGGTCACACATTCACGATTTTTACTACCGTCCTTGACAGGACCATTCCCGATTAAAATTTATTAAAAGTCTGATCAAGATCCTGTGAATCGTGGATGGAAATACAAACTTAAATTAAAATTTGTAAAAAAAATAATTTGATCACGACAACAATCAGATAGTGTTCAGGAAGCGCCGATATTCAACCGTTTCTAAGCGAATTAGTCCCGATAATCCCGTTCTCAATCAGCTTCTAATCCGATTTGTATTTTTCGCCAGGTAAAATTCGACCGAGTCTGACACGACTGCGTCCCGACTCTACCGAATGTAATCCGACAGAGATCAGACAGTGACCAGACAGTGAACCGACGTTGACGGAAGTTATCCGTTTAAAACTGTCGGCATATTCGGGATGATCAGGTACTGTCGGAATGTAATCCTATCACGGTCCGCTCTATCGCATTGCAAACGGCTTTGTCGGGTCTCAGTCGTATTGTATTCTGTAATTGTCGGGACTCTGACGTGGGTATCATTGACGAATTTCGTATTAATAACGGGACTGTTTCGTAACGGTTTCGGCAAAAAGCGGTTCGCAATCGTCAAGATCTGGATGCTATCTGGACTCAAACGGCAGAAAAACAGCTATGAAAAATTACTCCAGATCATTCCCGTTCCACAGGACACCGTCCAGAATACACAAGACATTGTTCGGAATTCGATCCGATACAGCAGAATCTGTCACGACATAGCCACGATTGTAATCCGACTAGACAAAATCGGCTGAGTTGCCCCGAATGTTACGGGACGCACCTAACTATCGGGGTGCTTTGCCGAACTATTCGGAACCTTCCCGACCCGTAGGAATCTATTACGAACTAAAACGACTGCGTTCAGACAATGATAGGACATTCCAGATAATTGAGGATATTAATCCGACTTTTTCACCTTTCGTGTCGTATTGTTGTCTGATCTCAAACGGGAGCAATAATCGGCAATGTGTGAACCCCGCATTAAAACCAATTTGTCTTTTCGTATAAGACTATGGGTGCATTTGAGGGCACTATAGCTTCGAGATATAGATAAAAGTCTAAAATAGGATTGTTTTTGTTCAATCATTTATGAAATTGATAAGTGAAATAAGGTAAATCATTTGATTGACTGGTTCGATCCACGAAAGTCACTTTTAATAAGGTAAAAAAGATGATTAACATATATTTTTATCTTATGAGATTAAACAGACCTAGAACATCTAATTGCACTATTCTATATATATATATTTATATCTATCTTTTTGTTTATATTCTTATATGGCCATCGGAGGTCAACTCGATAGTTAATTAGATATCGTCTAAATAAACTCATGAAAAAAAACTACATTGTATCGAGCCCTTGTCCTGTAATTTTGTTTGTTTTAGACTTTTTTTTATAATTTTGATAAATGTTTTACATTGTTATAAATCAAATATTTGAGTCAAATCGATGAAAATGAATTTGACAGTTAGTGCCCCTTAACAGGTAATTTACCAAATTTTAAGCATAATCTTGATTTAATGTCTTTGAGACACAAATAATACCAATGCCATTATAAGGTAAGTCCGAGTCAGCCATTTCCCGCCATATCCCAATAATCAAATATCTCGAAAAGGAGCTCCATGATAGTTATCAAAGGTACTAGGATTATAATTTAGTACTCGTGACCTACCTGATTTTGATACTTAACTAATGCTCTTCCGGCATATAGTATTAATTTTTAATTCTTGATTTATTTAATTTCACCTAAGTACATCCTTAAGATGAAGTTTGTGATTATCGTCTGCAGATCGTCCAAAAACTGTGGCTAAAGTTAACCTAAAGGTCAAACTGCAGTTTTTGTCTAATATTTCGAAAACTGCACATAACGAACAAAAGAAGAGAGAAACTGGAATGGTAAAAAAAATTGTCAGTTCTAGCTAATCCGATAATTTCAGAAAAAATCAGGTGACCATTTTGATATAATTGCCACATATCTGCAGTAACTTCTGCGGAAAGGGTTATCTTGTTTTCATTTTTATGTTTTTGATTTTTTCTTCTTTTTGTGTGTGGGGTAGGATGGGAGTTAACTTCTTCATACTTGGAGTAATGCATGTTAAGGATGTGTAACTGGCTGAATACATCAAAAATAATTAGGAATAATTAAGGTTATCATTCATTTTAATAGAATTTATCTTTTGTTGTCGAGACGTCTGCAAAACTGTGACAGATGCATTTGATAAAGGTGTACTAAACAATACTAAATATTAAATTCATTCATCGTCAATACTAAAGAATTATGACTTTTTTCTTTACGTTTGTATGTTCAAGCATACACAACAAAGTATCGGTGTACTTGGATCGTCTCTATTATAAAAAAAAGTGTTAGTCTAGACGCCATCTAATTAACCACCGAATTGACCTCTAAAGTCATCCGATGACCATATAAGCGATGTAAAGATAAATATAGATAAAAATAGATTAAGCAGACTCGTGCTGTTGAATTTTTCTAGTCCTATAAATTTAATTCTCTATTCTCGATGAAATATAAATGTTCATCATCGTTTTTACCTTATAAGAATGATTTTTTTGTGAATCGAATCAGTTTATAAAATGATTTATCTTTGTTTCACTTTCAATGTTGACATTCTTTTCCTTTAAATATCTTTACACAAACAATTCACGTGTTATCCATCTCAGGCTAAGGAATTACATTGAAGTTCACATGAATACGGATTCAATGAGGTCGAATTATTGACTTGCAAGTGAAAAATTCATAATCAATGTTTTTTTAGCTTATTTTGATAAAATTGAAACATACTGGCTGCTTAAAGAAAAATTATTATTTCGCTATTTGCATGATTTGCATTTCATAAATAATTGAGCAAAAAAATAATGTAATAGATTTTTTATATCTCTCGTTTCTATTGTCCCTTTAACACATCATACGAATTTTGGGTCTAAAAGAAAGCTATTATCTGGTACCAAACGAGGGTGTTTGTCTCGATGTGCATGGTTAGATAAATTTTCCATTGATAAAAGCTATGCAAAGTTTTGGTTTTTAAAACATTGTCACACTAACATTAAACTTGACAAAAAGTCTATAATTCTGATTTCAAGGTATAACATTGAAATAAAGTAAGTGTTTAAATTATCAGTTTATTTTCTTTGGTTACATCTTCGGACTTTTCTTGAACTGAATTTTAATGTGCATATTGTTATGCGTTTACTTTTCTACATTGGTTAGAGATATATGGTAGGGTTGAGATCTCACAAACATGTTTAACTCCGCCGCATTTTTGCGCCTGTCCCAAGTCAGGAGCCTCTATCCTTTGTTAGTCTTGTATTATTTCAATTTTAGTTTCTTCTGTTCAATTTGGAAATTTGTATGGCGTTCATTATCACTGAACTAGTATATTTTGTTTAGGGGCCAGCTGAAGGACGCCTCCGGGTGCGGGAATTTCTCGCTACATTGAAGACCTGTTGGTGACCTTCTGCTGTTGTTTTTTTATTTGGTCGGGTTTTGTCTCTTTGACACATTCCCCATTTCCATTCTCAATTTTATCATCATCACTGCTGGTGATCCGATGGATGAATCTGTTGTAAAGTTGTCACTGGCTCAGACGTACTTAACAAAAAAATATTTATTTTCTGTGAATGTATATCTTACATTAATTTGTAGGATCCTTTACTATAGATAATTTAGCGAGTGATCTATAAGAATAACATCTTCATGCCTTATATACATAGTATGTACTGTACTAGTATGTCGCTAGATTAAAACTAACGTGGAAAGGAAACACCCGGCCACCGAAAGCCTAGGCTACATTTTTATGAAGCCCATGCAGGTGGTCGTGTGGTCTAGCAGTTTATTTAGAAATTTTTACTCTCAATTCGAGTGTCACTGATGAGTCTTTTGTAGACATTGACGAAACGCTTGCTATATTGCACAAGGGTACAAGCCGGGTTATCAATTTCTAGGTCTACCCATATTCCTTTATTACCTGGGTTGTCTATTTGTTTTGGTTTCCATTCTCTCTAAAAAGAAATATACCAGTTATGTCACTTGATTGCTAACATGTATACATCCTTAATAGATATATTTCACACTTTAGTAGTGAATGTTCTTCAGTATTTTACATAATACATCGGTCTAAAAATGAAATAAATGGTACGTCATTGTATATGTATATGTTGTGTACAAGTTATCATTTTGTACAAATTTGTATTTTGACTGTACAAAACATGTCAGTACAAATTACAATTTGTACAAAATTTGACCAAAATTCACTTACAACTTGTACAACAGTTTGAATCTGAATTTTGGTGAACAATGCATTGATTCACACGATAGAACTGTAATATTAACTGACAACACACTTAACCTTATTAACAAAATACACCGTTTTTACACAACCACAAAAGGCATAGTTTGAGTGGGGGGAAAAAGTAAACAAATAAGATTTTTTGCAAATTGTTAAAAATATAAATTACTTTTTCTTAAAGAAAATATCATTCAATAGTGCTGCTTCATTAGGTCTTATCGTTATTTGAGGATTTTTTTTTGTTATTCCGAAACTTTGCAAAAACGATTATATTTGTAGATTTTGATATTTTGTATCGTTAAAGATCGTGTACAGCATTTTGATGATCGTGAAAAGGATCTCAAAAGATTCGTTTCCACTAATTCGTTATTTCAAAAAGTCCATGAAAACAATCAAATCTTTCTTGAAATACGTGATAATTTATATTTGAAATTGGTACATCAAAAGATTGGATGTACATGACTTATTCTGCTTCACTTTTGTTTGTGAAAAGATTGATGGTTCAATGCCATTGGGTCTGATGATTTTATAATACTACACCAACTAGTTTTCTTATAAAATAAAAGTCCGTCTCGACTCTGTCTACTCTGCATAAGTTTTATGTTGTTTTAAAGTTTAGATTGTCTCAACTGATTTACGTTAAGTTTATGCACAGTCACAGATATTCATAAAACAGAGATCCTTGTTGAAAAAAAACATTGATACAAAACGGAAGAAAATCAACTGACATATTCATGACTTTAGCATATTCATATTCCTTACCAAATGGGGTTATTAATCTCGCTTTCTTAATGGGATATTTATTTGTCTAAAAGTCTAACTGAAGCAGTGAAATACACATGTTTATTCACATCAACAGTTCCTGAGCTTCAACGTTCGCTATGTGAAGCAGTTAAAATGCTTGTAAAACAGGCCATCATCGATTTGAGAGTCAAAAGATGGTTTGCAATACCTGATTCCATAAATCACCAGTAAGATCACCTGCTCAAACGAATGTTAAAGTACAACTTTTGAATTTTGTAACTTAGGTGTACCGTGTGGGCATTTAATAGCAATTATATAATGTATATCAATGTTTTTTTCACCAAAATCCATATGATAAATTATTGTACAAGTTATAAGTGAATTTTTGTCCATTTTTGTACAAATTGTAATTTGTACAAGCACTTTTTGTACAAATAAGTAACTTTACAATTCGTACAAAGTCAAAATACAAGTTATAATTTGTACAACATTTTTGTACAAATTAAATTTTGTACAAAATGATAACTTGTACACAACATATATGTATATTTCCTATCATTTTCCGAGGACATGTTAATTAAAACAACGGTAGATGGGGGGGGGGGGGGGTGGGGGGGTATGGGGGTCCTGATCCCGAAATCACGGACTTAAAAAACGAAATCCCGAGGTCCCGAAGTTAAATATTTTTTTTAGTAAATCCCGACGTCCCGAAATCCGAAAAATAGGATTCCCGGATCCCGAAAGGATCAATCCCGAAATCCCGAGCTTAAAAACACCCGATCCCGGAGTCCCGATAAAGATCCTATCCCCCCTCACAGTAGTCGAAAAGATTTCCTCAGAATTCTTGTTTATTATATTTTCTTTTTGCCATCTTATTCATTTTGTTATTTTCTTTCAACAATGAAACTTCAAATAAAGCTAACAAACCAAATGTGCTCTATCTCGTTTAAAAAATTTATATAACCCAAGCTGAGACTACTATGTGTTATAGTAGTCTCAGAACCCAATATACAACTATTCTCTATTATATATCTATATTTCCCGCCGTTTTAAACTGGATCGAGTTACTAAGGGGAGGAAACCTATGCAATATAAAGCCAAAAAATAAAAATAAAAAATGGCACACGTGATAGTTTTACATATATATTTCGTGTAAACCAAGCGTGACATTAACTTATTATTTATACTATAACCACAAGAAAGCCAATGCAGAATGAAAGTATAAGTTCATCAGACAGGGGGCCGCCAAAAGATGCATGAAAAAACTGCGAAGTCAAACTGAAAGTGAAAGTATACCGACGACAAAGAGAGATGTCAACATTTGAGGAATTTTGTGGTAATTCCTCATTCTGGGTAAAGTTACTTTTTATCATATCTTTAATTTGGAGAACATAACAATATTTATTTATTTCTTATAATATAAGTCCTGTCTGATATGGATATAAATACTATGATCATCTATTATTTTTTTTTTTTTAATTTTGTGTATAATATTATACTGGACAGGTGTAGTCTACAATAAATAAGGATACATTTACAAGTTGCATTCATTTAACACATTTGCTATCAGTTTAAAATAATAAATGATTATGTTGATTATGACTATTCTATTCATTTTTTTATTTTATTTGATGTGACTTCTTCAATAGAATATTCATTTAATGTTATAATATTAAAGTAGGGTCCCATATTAAGTGTAATATATCATTATAAGATTAGCATATTTATTGGAAAACATTTTTGGTACTTCAAACTGACAAATTCTGTTATCAATATTAAGAGTATTATCATGATTATTTTTTTGTTCTATTTGCTGTTTTTGATATCTTAATTTATTTGCTATATATTCAATTTCAATGTGTTGCATTTATATCCTAAAAAATTAAAAAACAAAAAATTAAAAATGGATAAGATTGTCAGAAGACTAAGTGGTATCATGGCGCATCTTTTATGAAGTTGAAAAGAAAAATATTCGAAGATTCTTATTTCAGTTACTATATGACTAATAATCCAAGTCCTTATGCCAAAAAAATATTATTGATTCATACTTAACAATAATAAAAAAAAATCACAAATTATCTATTTGTCAATAACTTTTTGTTTACATACAAAATCAGAAAGTTTAGAATGTCAAGGTTAACCTTTTTCCTACCAATATTGTAGGATTATTTCATAAGATGAAATAAATTGTCCTTAAATAGAATTTTAGACAGGTGCTGCAATTTTTACTTTAGATACAAAAAAAATAGATCTGTTTTCGAAATTACTATTTAAAAATCAATTGTTTTAGCAACATGTATTTGGTTTGTGTTTCCTATTGCAATTCCAATACAATGGATTTTGCTGTTTTGTTCAACAGATTTTGATTTCTTTGCCTATAATTGCATCTAAGTACTAATATCAGGTAATCAGGAGTGTATGATAGCATGTCAATGTATTCCATAAGGTAAATTGACCTTAAAGTGTCCTAAATTCAGATTTGTTATAAAACTCAAGTTTGCATTTTATGTAACTTTTAAAATCTTTACATTTTATAATACCAAATTAAATAGAACATGTTATGCATATAAAAAAAAGAAGAGAAAAACTGTTTGAAAAGGATTTAACCGTCACATGTTCTCATGTGATGTTCTAGTCTGATGGTTTTCTTAAAAACAGCCATATGAATGTTCAGTATTCTAGAAAAATTAGGCCAATTACAAATTCTTTTTAAATCTATGCCTGATGCAAAAACAGCTAACTTTATATATATATTTTTTTAAAGTGTCAACTACAATACCTTTAAGTCAGCTGATGTTAACATGTAACAGACCTAGTTATGTAAATACAAATTCATTTAGGCCATAGTTATTATATTTTTAGTTTTACGATTTTTTTGACAAAACCAATGGGTAGGAGGACGAAAAAACAAAACAAAAAAAACTGCTGCTGCTGATTTATTTTTTAATACCAACCGTCAATATCAAATTTTTTTTTTTTTTATTTCACCAGGAGATTTTCTACTAGTGTAACAACTATTTTTTTTTTCTTGACAAGGTTTGAATTGAAAATCAATATGCAACAACTTACTAAATCATCAAGAGCATAAATTTAGATTCTTTCATGCAGTTATGAACTAAAATATTTATTTTTTTGCATGAAAAACACTGGGTCGGAGGAGAAAAAAAAAATCACCATTTTTAATTTTATTTTTTTTCCTATTTGGCAAAAATTAGGGTAGGAGGGTTCGTAAAACTAAAAATAAAAAAAACTACGGCCTTACATGTACAAATATTTGCATATTTAACTATTATTTTGTTCTGAAAGATGCTGATCAATTTCCACATCTCAGGAACCTTATCAGCTGTTGTGAAAAATTAGTCACTGTTTGCTTTACATCTCAAGTGCTTGTACATGTACATGTCTGTCTGTATTTGATAAAAGGTCTTTGTTGATTTTATTTTGCAACTTATCCAGTTTAGGATTTATTTTAAAAAATCTTGAAAATGTTATTCAAACTATTCTGTTGTTTTATTCCATTCTTTGACCTTTAAACCAATGCTTTGACTTCGAAGTGGGTCTCATTGGGGTCTAAGTGTGACACGGGATTGCTGATTTTTTGTAAGCGTCACACGTGAAAGTCAAATTATTGTGTCGTGAAAACGGGAAATGAGGTCTTGTGGGACCCTGGAAATGACAAAAAAATGAGAATTGCTTACGTACATAGTGTATGCGGGATAAGGGAATCTGATAAAACAGTAAGCGGGATCTGGGATCGGAACCCCCCAATGAGACCCCCTTCTAAATGTTGTTTCTTTTTATACATTATAGTTAAGGTGCTGTATGATCATGATGATATACGTTCTTCAGCTCCTGTTATTTACAAATCATCTTTGTCCCAAAAAGGTCAGATTTACCTATTTTTAAGGCTTCTTCTTTTGTTTGGGTCATTTGATATTTTTCCAGTGATCCCATACTTTACCTTTACATTTTCCAGGTGTTCACATGTTAATGAATAATTTGGCATTGTTGCCTTAAAAAAATGTGTATGACCTTAACCTAAAATGAATCAGGTCCTGCCTGTTATTGATCTGAATAATTTATATCAGAGTTCTCAAATTTGTTTAACCCTGGTTGCCCTTGAAAATCTGCTATTCCACACTATTTTTTCTATTGCAAGATTTGAAAATTTGTTTGCCCTGAAGTTTGCCAAATTTCATGTGTTCAAGGTACTTTTCTCGATTACCTTCATCAGGAAAGATTAAAAAAAACAGAAATTTGAAAAACAGGGATGATTCAGACTTAACCCTTTCTTCCATTGAATTGGAGTTTTTTGCATACTTGATTCGCATAGGATTTTTCAATAAATACGGAAAATATGCTTTAAAGTATTAATGCATTGTGAAAAACAAATATTTCATCAAATAATGCTGTTCCTTGAATTGCGTTTTTCTTTATTATTTGAACAGATGTATATAAGTAAATACAGAGCTTTTTTTAACATATATTTCATAATTACAATCTTTCAAAAACTGAAATGTTTTTGACATACAGATAGCCAAAAGTACTTATTAAATTGACATTTTAGTTGCTAGTTGAACATGTTAACTTGGTAAATGAACAGCTATGCTTGTAGTGACAGGCTAAATGAGATTTTAATGCAACTTTCTTAAATTGGGACTAATCTTTTTTAGAAAATTACTAGTGTCAGCAGGTATTGAATGACCTTGATAATAGGACCAATTTATCTATCCTATTAAAAGATGGACAAGTTTAAACTATTTGAATAATGCTTTCATCACAAGAAAGTGAATGACACAGTCTAACATTTTGAATATAGTAATTTTCAAAATTTGCCTAATGATTAAATTCAACAAAAAAATGAGAATTGCTTACGTATATAGTGTAAGCGGGATACGGGAATCTGACAAAACAGCAAGCGGGATACTGGAATCTGACAAAATAGTAAGCGGGATCTGGAATGGGAACCCCCAATATGAGACCCCCTATATAGTCTTTTTACCAATTTATGTTTCCCCCCCCTATTATGTATAAAAGTAAAACAGAAAGAAACTAAACAGCAAAAAAGTCTAGTATTACTGGTACTATCAACTGACTTCTTTAAGGATTCACTTTCTTTTGAGATTTCCCCCAAACTGGAAACAAGAACTATAGCCATTTAAAAGATCTCATTGGCAATCAGACCACATTTTCCTATTTTGTATGATATGTGGCTAATGTATTTAGTACAATGTTACATAAACAATAACTGTTTAGTGTCTTTCAATATCAGCTGTATATTTATATGAGGCTCAGAAACAGGTGTAATGGGAGCTTTAGCGAGCTATTAGTTCTGTTTTCCAGCTGAGTACAAATACAGCTGATATTTAAAGACACTAAACAGTTATTGTCTTTATCCTGCAATTAATTCTGCATATTATTTGTGCTTTGAAAGACACAAAAACTCATATTTATTGCATTCATTTTCGATTAAAAATCCCTTGAGGCTCGCATAGTAATATAAAAATTGATCACACATTCGGCTGAAGACAGGTTAACAAAAAAAGAGTCTTGAAAAGTCAACAAAAATTCATCGCTCAGGGTGAATAATTACCTTTTTTAACATAACAACTAATTTCAACAGTTAAAACAAATAACAAAACATTGTCCAAATTGAAACAGAAGTGTACCAGTTGTCCTACGGCTCAGAATTTTGAACTGAACTTGACATTCCCTCCAGCATGCATGCTGAAATTGATATGGCTGATTTTATTACACATGTTAACATTCAAGTTTTGAAATCTATGATTGTCGTCGTAAAAAAAATACTGCTGTTAATGTTTGTCTGTTATCAGAAAATTAATTTAATTCTTATTGCTCTAAAGAAGTGTTTGAAAACAAACAGAAGTAAAAAAAAATAATTGTGACTTCCCATAATCTCAAACAATGTGTCATACGAATGGGACTGCATTACACATTCTGAGGTCATGCAGGTTAATAAAATACTAGTCCCAGCAGTGGGGAAGCTTTAGAGCAATATCTGTATAGTATACAGGTACAGCTTAGCGATATCTGTAGGGCTGTATCTGTATAGTAAGACACCCAATTGCAGGATTAAACTAAATCACATAAGAATGTATTCTAGAAGACCATTGTAATACTGTTATTCTATTAATTTATTTGTTTAGCAACAAGGTGAGTAATTCTTGACATTGAAATGTACAATGTATGTTTTTTTTCGTATTTTCACAGGATGACATAGGATTTTCTGACAACAGTACATATCCAAACTTCACTAAATGCTTCAGGAACACTGTATTAGTATGGTTACCATGTGGCTGGCTTTGGTTGACTTTACCAGTAAATATATATCTAGTCAGGACTGACAAAAATCAAAGATTGCCTGTAACTGCATTTAATATGTCAAAATTGGTAAGTTTACAATGGGTCATTGATATTCTGTGTGGAGTTGCATTACTATCAATACATCAAATTTGAGAATGGAAAAGGGAAATGTGTCAAAAAGACAACAACCCAACCAATCAGCAGAAAAACAGCCAGAGTCCACCAATGGGTCTTCAACACAGCAAGAATATCTGGCATCTGGAGGTGTGCTTCAGCTGGCCCCAAAACAAAAATGTCAGTTTTACAACTCTTGTGAAGCCCTGCACCTTAGGCCATGGTCCAGAAACTTTGAATTAATTATCAATTTTGAATGTTAAGTTTTCTGCTCAAGTTAGATTGATAAGAACAGTGGAACATTTCCGGATGATAAATCTGACAATTATATTTTTGTATAAAATTGCATTACTACCAATACATATCAGTTTGACAATATTTTGAGATCTTGGTAAGTAGGCCATAGTCCAGTGCAAGATTCAATCAATTAACAATTTTCAATGTCAATTTTTCTGATGAAGTTAGTTTGATAGGAACTACTTACAACAGACTGTATCTTTTATAAAGTTACATTCTTGTCTGTACATCTCTGTTTGTAAATCATTTTTTGGATTCTACCCTCCAGTTAGCTTTGAACTAATAGTAAACCATTTTTGGATTCTACCCTCCAGTTAGCTTTGAACTAATACTTTGAATTAATAAGTAATGTTGCTGTCCATCAGGTTGTTTTTTCCTGAATTTTACACCGACAGACGGCATACCTGCCAACTTTTCAAAATGCCAATGTGGTTTTTACATGTAAGATGGATCCTATAATCCCACAAAACCTTCAAGGGGCCTTCAAATGTATTTTAATGCTGTTTTTTTGGCTTCTTTATACTTCTCCAAGCCTATAGCCATTGTAAAATTAATTGTTTTGTTTAAATTGGGGACAAAATTGCTCTTTCTAAACTTCCATTGGGGAGCCTCCATGGGGGAAATCCCCCGCAAATAGTGACAGTTGGCAGGTATGCAGATGAGACATATCTCTGTGTCACCAGTTTCGTCTACACAAAGTTTTTAGTTTTCTGAGTTGTATATCTCAAGTAATTTTGTCTCATAATTTTCCGTTTTTTTAGATTTTAGATTTAATATTGGTTGTCATGACTGTAATTGATACTGTTAGAGAAGTCTCGGAAGAAAATCTCAGTTACACAGCACCTAATGTTGTCATTGTTACTGGCTTAATCAATGCTGTCTCTTATGTAAGTCAATTTAGATTTATTTAATTACAATTATAGTTGATTATCAAATGTTATGTCATAACAGGTCAGTTCACACATTTATTTATAGAGATATATATGTCAGGTGCATATATTAATAGGGGGTCTAAAACTGCTCTAAAGTTGGAGGAAATTATTTCTGCAATGTCCCTAACAATTCTTTGGAATTTTCAAATTTAATAGCAAAATTCCTTACATTATCAAACTAATAATTATTTAGATACATTTATTTACACCTTTATTTTGACTTCACTAAAAAAACTGATTTACTGAAAATATTTAGAAGAGTTAAACCTCATATATGGTAAAGAGTAATATAATTCTGGAATCTGAAATCTAATTTGTACATAAACAACAGTGTATCATATAAAGCCTCTAAAGGGTGTTTGGTATTAATATTACATGTTTATTGACTTTATACATATGTTTCAAATGGTATCATATTGTATTTCATGTACATGTACCAAGTTGTACTTTGATTAGAATAAAAATATCTATTATGTCTATACATACTTTTGTTTAAAAAAAATCATATTTTTTTTGTTTAAGATTTACCTGCAAGGAACCTCATGATAAATATTTTGTCAGTCACTTTTGAGAATCTATCAATGAAAAATCTTTGATAATATAAGTCTCAGTTAAATTATACACTTATTTAGACAGAGTAATTTAGACATATTGACCAACAATACCAATCTTTATGTCAACATCTAGTTATCTTTTTTTTTTGTGGGGGAGATGGGGTGGACATTGTGTTTCATTCAATTTTCCAAGGTGATCATTATTTATTCAATAAGGCAGAAATTTAAATTGATGCATTGTTACAAATTGGAAAAGTAGGGATGAGAATATTTCAATGTTACAATACAATACAATGTCTTGACTTAAAACAGTTATAGCAATCTACAAATGTATCAATACTAAAGATAAAGCTTGGATAGAAACTTAAAAAATGCAAAAGAACTTTTCTGCAGATTATTCGACTGTTTTTCTTATGGAAATTAAACAAGGAAATGTCATTAATGAGAAGATACACAATAACTGTCTTGTAAAATTTGTATGCTTGGTCATGATTTGTCTATTATCAAACTATTTATATCACAAATACTAGTTGTTGGTCATTTAGAGGTACATACCTTAAATGGTTTTATCCTGTTTATACTATATTGTCTAGGTGTACACTGAATATCATTTTACAATTTAATAGTTTATTTGTATGGATAGTGTAATTTGCTTCATGAATCGTGCACACAATACAATAAAATCAGTAATTATAGTAAGTTAAAGGTAAAACTTTTGTACTGCTATATGATTAGACTTTATTCATCTGTCCTTAGTTTTCCAAAAAATTTCATTAATAAATTTTCTTAAATTTTTTGCTTTTCCAATGTACTAATATTTGTAAAAATAACAGAAACAAAAAAATTGCATTAAAAAGCAAACAAAAGAAAAAAGTAAACAATACAAAAGATTTCAGTATTGCAATAATACAACCTATTACCAATATATAATTCTCAAGTTCGTTACCTTTGTAAGTAGACTTGTGATTGTTGTCCCCCTCCCTCGGACAAGCAAGAGCCACTTAAATAAGTAAACTCCAGGTTTAAATTGTTACAATCTTGAAGGAAAGTTAACTGTTTAATGCATTCTATACATGGTTAAATCAATGTAAAACAGTAAACATTCCCAAAATTGCACGGGAATATATTCGATTTTACTTCTTTTGGTTGCTCATAATTGAAAGAGTATGTGCTACCACAGAGTAGGTAACCTGTTGAATAAATGTGAAACCCGGGTTAAAAATTGTTAATATGAAAATGTTCTATTTGTTTTCTGTGCAAAATATGCAAATTATATCCATACATACAATTAAGAATTGCTATGCATAAAAGCTGCAAATAATATTTTAGTTCTTTTACATATTGTGATTGTTATCCCCCCTGTTTAAAGAGTTTTATTGTTTTCTGTGCAATGTATACAAATCATATTCTTACATACAATTTGGAATTTGAAAATTGTTTTTCACTTTTATGCCCCACCTACGATAGTAGAGGGGCATTATGTTTTCTGGTCTGTGCGTCCATTTGTTCATTCGTTCTTCCGTTCGTCCGTTGGTTCATCCGTCTGTCCTGCTTTAGGTTAAAGTTTTTGGTAAAGGTAGTTTTTGATGAAGTTAATGTCCAGTCAACTTGAAACTTAGTACACAAGTGCCCTATGATATGATCTTTCTTATTTTAATGCCTAATAAGAGTTTTGACCCTAATTACATGGTTCACTGAACATAGAAAATGATAGTGCAAATTTCAGGTTAAATTTTTGGTCAAGGTAGTTTTTGATGAAGTTGAAATCCAATCAATTTGGAACTTAATATACATGTCCCCTATGATATGATCTTTCTAATTTAAATGCCAAATTAGAGTTTACCCAAATTTCACAGTCCACTGAACACAGAAAATGATAGTGTGAGGGGGCATCCATGTACTATGGACACATTCTTGTTTAGTATATATAGCTCAAAAGTAAATAACTACTAAAAATTTTGTAGGGACTGGCCGCAGTGTATACTCAGTTAGACAGAATCCAAGGGAACATAACGTCTATGTCTTTGTTTGTTTTGTAGGGACTGGCTGCAGTGTATACTCAGTTAGACAGAATACGTGGGAACATAACGTCTATGTCTTTGTTTGTTTTGTAGGGACTGGCTGCAGTGTATACTCAGATAGACAGAATACGAGGGAACATAACATCTACATCTTTGTTTGTTTTGTAGGGACTGGCTGCAGTGTATACTCAGTTAGACAGAATCCAAGGGAGCATAACATCTACATCTTTGTTTGTTTTGTAGGGACTGGCGGCAGTGTATACTCAGTTAGACAGAATCCAAGGGAGCATAACATCTACATCTTTGTTTGTTTTGTAGGGACTGGCCGCAGTGTATACTCAGTTAGACAGAATACGAGGGAGCATAACATCTACATCTTTGTTTGTTTTGTAGGGACTGGCCGCAGTGTATACTCAGATAGACAGAATACGTGGGAACATAACATCTACATCTTTGTTTGTTTTGTAGGGACTGGCTGCCGTGTATACTCAGTTAGACAGAATACGAGGGAACATAACATCTACATCTTTGTTTGTTTTGTAGGGACTGGCTGCAGTGTATACTCAGATAGACAGAATACGTGGGAACATAACATCTACATCTTTGTTTGTTTTGTAGGGACTGGCAGCAGTGTATACTCAGTTAGACAGAATACGTGGGAACATAACGTCTATGTCTTTGTTTGTTTTGTAGGGACTGGCTGCAGTGTATACTCAGTTAGACAGAATCTGAGGGAACATAACATCTACATCTTTGTTTGTTTTGTAGGGACTGGCTGCAGTGTATACTCAGTTAGACAGAATACGAGGGAACATAACATCTACATCTTTGTTTGTTTTGTAGGGATTGGCAGCAGTGTATACTCAGTTAGACAGAATACGTGGGAACATAACGTCTATGTCTTTGTTTGTTTTGTAGGGACTGGCTGCAGTGTATACTCAGTTAGACAGAATCCGAGGGAACATAACATCTACATCTTTGTTTGTTTTGTAGGGACTGGCTGCAGTGTATACTCAGTTAGACAGAATATGAGGGAACATAACATCTATGTCTTTGTTTGTTTTGTAGGGACTGGCAGCAGTGTATACTCAGTTAGACAGAATCGGAAGGAACATAACATCTACATCTTTGTTTGTTTTGTAGGAACTGGCTGCAGTGTATACTCAGTTAGACAGAATCCGAGGGAACATAACATCTACATCTTTGTTTGTTTTGTAGGGACTGGCTGCAGTGTATACTCAGTTAGACAGAATACGTGGGAACATAACGTCTATGTCTTTGTTTGTTTTGTAGGGACTGGCAGCAGTGTATACTCAGTTACACAGAATACGAGGGAACATAACATCTACATCTTTGTTTGTTTTGTAGGGACTGGCAGCAGTGTATACTCAGTTAGACAGAATACGAGGGAGCATAACATCTACATCTTTGTTTGTTTTGTAGGGACTGGCTGCAGTGTATACTCAGTTAGACAGAATACGAGGGAACATAACATCTACATCTTTGTTTGTTTTGTAGGGACTGGCAGCAGTGTATACTCAGTTAGACAGAATACGTGGGAACATAACGTCTATGTCTTTGTTTGTTTTGTAGGGACTGGCTGCAGTGTATACTCAGTTAGACAGAATCCGAGGGAACATAACATCTACATCTTTGTTTGTTTTGTAGGGACTGGCTGCAGTGTATACTCAGTTAGACAGAATACGAGGGAACATAACATCTATGTCTTTGTTTGTTTTGTAGGGACTGGCAGCAGTGTATACTCAGTTAGACAGAATACGAGGGAGCATAACATCTACATCTTTGTTTGTTTTGTAGGGACTGGCTGCAGTGTATACTCAGTTAGACAGAATATGAGGGAACATAACGTCTATGTCTTTGTTTGTTTTGTAGGGACTGGCTGCAGTGTATACTCAGTTAGACAGAATCCAAGGGAGCATAACATCTACATCTTTGTTTGTTTTGTAGGGACTGGCTGCAGTGTATACTCAGTTAGACAGAATATGAGGGAACATAACATCTACATCTTTGTTTGTTTTGTAGGGACTGGCTGCAGTGTATACTCAGTTAGACAGAATACGAGGGAACATAACATCTACATCTTTGTTTGTTTTGTAGGGACTGGCAGCAGTGTATACTCAGTTAGACAGAATACGTGGGAACATAACGTTTATGTCTTTGTTTGTTTTGTAGGGACTGGCTGCAGTGTATACTCCGTTAGACAGAATACGAGGGAACATAACATCTACATCTTTGTTTGTTTTGTAGGGACTGGCTGCAGTGTATACTCAGTTAGACAGAATACGAGGGAACATAACATCTACATCTTTGTTTGTTTTGTAGGGACTGGCAGCAGTGTATACTCAGTTAGACAGAATACGAGGGAGCATAACATCTACATCTTTGTTTGTTTTGTAGGGACTGGCTGCAGTGTATACTCAGTTAGACAGAATATGAGGGAACATAACGTCTATGTCTTTGTTTGTTTTGTAGGGACTGGCTGCAGTGTATACTCAGTTAGACAGAATCCGAGGGAACATAACATCTACATCTTTGTTTGTTTTGTAGGGACTGGCCGCAGTGTATACTCAGATAGACAGAATACGAGGGAACATTACATCTACATCTTTGTTTGTTTTGTAGGGACTGGCTGAGGGAGCATTACATCTACATCTTTGTTTGTTTTGTAGGGACTGGCAGCAGTGTATACTCAGATAGACAGAATACGAGGGAGCATAACATCTACATCTTTGTTTGTTTTGTAGGGACTGGCTGAGGGAGCATTACATCTACATCTTTGTTTGTTTTGTAGGGACTGGCAGCAGTGTATACTCAGTTAGACAGAATCCGAGGGAACATAACATCTACATCTTTGTTTGTTTTGTACGGACTGGCTGCAGTGTATACTCAGTTAGACAGAATCCGAGGGAACATAACATCTACATCTTTGTTTGTTTTGTAGGGACTGGCTGCAGTGTATACTCAGTTAGACAGAATACGAGGGAACATAACATCTACATCTTTGTTTGTTTTGTAGGGACTGGCTGCAGTGTATACTCAGTTAGACAGAATACGAGGGAGCATAACATCTACATCTTTGTTTGTTTTGTAGGGACTGGCAGCAGTGTATACTCAGTTAGACAGAATACGAGGGAGCATTACATCTACATCTTTGTTTGTTTTGTAGGGACTGGCAGCAGTGTATACTCAGTTAGACAGAATCCGAGGGAACATAACATCTATGTCTTTGTTTGTTTTGTAGGGACTGGCTGCAGTGTATACTCAGTTAGACAGAATACGAGGGAGCATAACATCTACATCTTTGTTTGTTTTGTAGGGACTGGCTGCAGTGTATACTCAGTTAGACAGAATACGAGGGAACATAACATCTACATCTTTGTTTGTTTTGTAGGGACTGGCTGCAGTGTATACTCAGTTAGACAGAATCCGAGGGAACATAACATCTATGTCTTTGTTTGTTTTGTAGGGACTGGCTGCAGTGTATACTCAGTTAGACAGAATACGAGGGAGCATAACATCTACATCTTTGTTTGTTTTGTAGGGACTGGCTGCAGTGTATACTCAGTTAGACAGAATACGAGGGAACATAACATCTACATCTTTGTTTGTTTTCTGGTTACTGAAGGTTGTGTGCAATATCGTTGACTTTTACACAAGAATTGTTAATCATGTAAGTTTTAATATGATCACATGTTCAATATCAAATGAGAGTGATGCCAAGGAGTCATCTACTGTGGATTAATTTATTTTTTTAGAGGGTACCAATTTTTTGTGGATTAAGGAAAACTAGTGTGTTTGTGGATATTCAATTACATGGTTTTGATGAAGTCTACATATAAGCCTGTATAAAACTTATCATTCATTGAACATTTAATTTTGTGGTTCATCTGTTACCACGAAATCCACAAAAATTGGAATCCAATGAAAATTAATGAATTCACAGTATGTGAATAATAGACAGGTGAACATTCGATCAGCACAGTCCCTCAGTATAGAAATATGATGGAGATTTAGTATGATTGCCAATGAGACCAAAAAGACTAAATAAGTTTTTAAATCAATCAGATTTGCTTTTTGTGAACGTCAAAACTAATCATTTTAGTCCAGTAGAACTATAGCACACAATAAATTTAAGATGATTTGGTTTGCCTCTCATGAACCAGATTTAAAGAGCTATTGGTTAATAAAAACAATATTTGACTACCTTTAGCTTGCATTTATACATATTTTTTTGGTGATTGTTGAGGACCTTTCAGCATAAGCTGCAGTGAAACTTTCATTGAGTATTACAAAACAAACTTAAAAATAGTGTCTTCATTATCAAGAACAGCACAGCACCATATGCAAAAAATGTGTTTCTCCCAATTTTTTCTGTATTTCACTGGCAAATAGAAACTGATAATAAACCTAATTTTTGGGTAGTCCAAGTTACATTTGCACACTTCGGGGAGCAGCAGTTGCAGGAAAGACACAGTCCCATAGAGCCATTTAAAAAAAATCTATATGAAATTTTGTTTTAAAAGTAGCTAGTGATTTTGATGAAAAAAATTAATACAATTTTTTTTATTTGCTAATATCATCATCATGAATATATATGTTATTTATGATTTGAATTTGTTTTGCAGACTTATGAGGAGAATCCATTTAGATTTATACTATTTTATATTATATATACCATACTGTTAGTGCAACTTATCCTTCATTCATTTGCTGAAAAACAAAACATTGTTAGTGAAGATGGAGACAGTCATAGAGTAAGTATGTCAAACAGTGATTTCTTTTAAAGAAATGCAGGACCAGTGTGATATTTGTAAAAGACCCATTGCCAATGTGATTTTTTTCTACTATTCCAAATTGATTGTCTTATAATATTTCTCATTCAGCAAAAGTTTCTTTTAATTGAATGCATTTGGGAGTAGTAACATTAAATAACAACATCAATAGCACATTTGAGCAGATGAATTCTTGGTGTGAAACCTATATAGACTTGTATGCAGAATTTATCAAAAGCAAAAAATCAAGAATCAACATATTAAAAATGCACTTTTTATCTCAAAACACAAAAACTGGTATCAACAAAAATAAACAAAATTTTATTTTCAGGAGACATGTCCTGAAGAAAAAGCTTCTATACTCAATCTTTTATACTTTTGGTGGATGAACTCGTAAGTAAAAACATGTAAAAGTGGCTAATGTATTAAAAAGACTATATCAAATATAGAAGTAGCTGCATAGTGGTTAAAAATCTTTAACTGTGGATACAGGAGTTCTCAGTTTTTTATGCCCCACTGCTGATGATGAAATATACCTTTGTCAATCTGTACGTCCATCTCTCTATCCTTAGGGTTTAAGTCTCAAATTTTGATTCCATTTTTAAATGTTTGTTTACCTCAGTCAGATGTTATCAAACTTATAGACAACGCTTATAACCACAAAACAGATTATGTTTAAATTTGGGTTGCTTCAATTTTATTGTTCCTTATAACATTATATGAAACTGTGGGCATCATCTTTGTGTCCCATGGATATTTTCTCCATTTATTTGTTTCAATATGTATTGCAATCACCTAGTCCCTCAGCTCATCTGTCTATCTGTCCACCAAATACTTTTATCTCTTTTTCTCAAAAACCACTAAACAGAGACTTGAAATTTGATCAGCAGCTTGAAAGTGATGTTATATTATGTGTGAGTGGTGTATTTTAGAGCTGTCAAACACCTTCATCCTGTCTACCAATATCTGAATTGTTGCAGTTCGACAAGCAAAGAATTGTAATATTTGAGGTTTTTTTACAGGATTATTGTAAAAGCGTATAAAAAGCCATTAGTAGAAAAAGATTTATGGCCTTTGATGTCTCGGGATCAAAGTCAAAATGTAGTAAAGACATTTGATAGAAACTGGAGATGTGAACTGTCTAAAGCTCAGATCAGGTAGGTAATATGCTAATAATAAAATTCATATTTAACATGAAAATATCTATGGTAATGTGAAGCATAAAGCACACAAGTTTAGGAATTGTCCTTCACATCTTTTGTCTTGGTTTTATAAACTTATGGACAAGGTTGTAATGGTGATACTGTATAGTGGGTTATTTTTGTGGGGGTAAAATTTTGCGATTTTCATTGAATAAGGTATACGAAATATTTTGACGGTTATTATTTTGGCGGATTCAAAACTTCTATCAATACTTTTGCATGTGCCCTTTTTAATTTGTGGAATTTATTTTAGCAATTTTGTTCTATCAGCAAAAATAAGCGAAAATCTACACCCCACAAAAATAAGCCATTATACAGTATTTTTGTTCAACAATGGCATCTTGGGTATTTTTATTGACTAACATCAATTACTAGATTTTGAAGTATGAAACATTAATATGTCTTTTGTTTGTTTTTTCTGTACTTGTCCTTGTGTGCAACATTCCAAATGTAGTCAGTGGTTGTCTGTTTTAAAAAAAAAATAAAAAATGTTTTTTTATTATTTTGGAATCTAATGTCTGTGGATGTTCTCTGATGATGCATGTTAAATTTATATAATTTTTTTTGGGTTAGGTTGATTAAGGGCTTGAACTTCTGTTTCAGCACCAGTCTAGATGATGAAGATGATGCATTTGTTTTTAGATGACCTCTGACAAATGTTTGTGTCATTTGGATGCTTTTGACCTATGTATACCCCCAAATCTTCCATTATTAGGGCCCCGAATAAAAGTCGGGTCGCCCTATAGTGATCAGTCTGTCCGTCAGTCTGTCCGTCCGTCCGTAACACTTTCGTGTCCGCTCCATATCTAGAGAACCATTATGATTTCATACTTAATACTTAACATGATTATCAACCAACACCAGAGGGTGTGTCATGTTGTATGTACAACTTTCTAGGTCAAAGGTCAAGGTCAAAAACTTTGGTTTTAGTTGACAACCCCGTGTCCTGTGGTGAAGATCGTGTCCGCTCCATATCTAGATAACCATTATGATTTCAAAGTTTATACTAGACATCCATTTTAACAACCACCAGAGGGCGTGTCATGATGTATGTACAACTTCTTAGGTCAAAGGTCAAGGTCAAAAACTTTGGTTTACAGTTGACAACCCCGTGTTCTGTGGGATTGTGTCCGCTCCATATCTAGATAACCATTATGATTTCAAAGTTTATACTTGACATCCATTTTAACTACCACCAGAGGGCGTGTCATGATGTATGTACAACTTCCTAGGTCAAAGGTCAACGTCAAAAACTCTTTGGTTTCAGTTGACAATCCTGTGTCCTGTGGTGAAGATTGTGTCCACTCTATATCTTGAGAACCATTATGATTTCAAATATTATACTTGACATCCATTTTAACCAACACCAGAGGGTGTGTCATGATGTATGTACCACTTCCTAGGTCAAAGGTCTGTCTGTCTGTTGGTCTGTCCATCGCTAACAAATTTGATCCACACTATATTTTGAGAGGACAGCTGTTATTATTTCATACTTTATACCTGACAAACATTTTCAACTTAACATATATATAAACCAACACCAGAGAATGTGTCATAATGTATGCATCCTAGGTCTAAGGTCAGTCTGTCGGTCTGTCCATCCGTTCGTTGTTCTTAACAAATTGTGTCCGCTCTACCTCTTGAGAACCGTTAATATTTCATACTTTATACTTGGTGGGTCATAATATATTGAAGGCATAATTCTAAAAATATGTGACAAATATCAATTGGGCAGTACCTTTAAACATACTGTTCAAACATCAATCCATATATCCAGAAGTCACCTTAGAGTAGTCAACAATTAGTTCACATCATGCAGTCATATCACTATTATACTATGAAAGTAAGATAAGAATATTTATCAGTTTTAACTTAAAATCTTAGATTGAAATCACACATGAGACTATGTAATAACTTCAAATAATGCTTCATATCAGATTATCCATACAACTAATATTTACCCCACGTTATTGACAGCGGGGCCAACAGAAATGGCTTCCATCTCAATGATATCTAGTTCATATATAAATTACTACACAGTAGTTGAATGTATTCATATTGGCTTTTTCTATGCCTAAATTTTATGCCTGCTGACAAGATATAAAATCTGAGTTGATATGTATTAAAAATGAGGAAATAAAATTTTGTTTCCCTTTTCGTCATAAATATTTAACCAGTTGTTGCTTTTTTGTTGTTGATTCTTGTACCAATTAAAAAATATCTATTTATTATACTTTTCTGATTCTTTTTTATTTAGAAATGCCAGAGAGAGAACACAACATGTGTATGATATTCAACAATCTACCTCGGCCACCGAGAAAACACCATTACTTCAAACGAAGCTGTTACCAACCAAAATAAATGTGGAAAAATCAACAAGACATAAAGGATCATTGTTCAAGGCCCTGTTTAATAGTTTTGGATGGACTTATTTATTATCATTATGGTTTAAATTTATATCTGATATTCTTCAATTTGTTGGACCTATACTCATAAGGTAAGTACATTTTTTTGTACAGTTTTTTAAAAAAGGACTTTAATAAAAGTAAATTGTTGTTGGAACATTTACATGTATTTTGACATTGTAATTTAATATTTTGAAAGCTCTTTTTACAAAACATCTTACAACAAAACTTTAGCGTGACTTATTCTTATAAATTATCATTGGTCATCTCAACTAGATTGATTTACTTGTTTTGGCCAATGATGATCTGCTTATTGCTATTTTAACAATGAAGACGTTGTTAAATTTCATTGACAACAGCAAGTGAGCCCTTAGTTTCTAGGGATAAATGTTCATATCGCAGAGAAAGGAAATTATCAGTCACTAAAATCAGAAAAATTTCATAATATAGTGATAATGTATGTGCATGACTTAGGAGTATTTGATCTCATATGCATTGAAATATTATCTGAAAATTAAAGAAATAGTTTTAGATATAAACTTTAAGTCAGATTTTGGGCCACTATTGACTTATGTAAAGTCTATTAGTATTAGTCTTAATAGATATAGGAAGATGTGGTATGAGTGCCATTGATGAAACAACTCTCCATCCAAGTCACAATTTATAAAAGTAAACAGTTATAGGTCAAGGTATGTACGGTCTTCAACACAGAGCCTAGGCTCACACCAAACAGCAAGCTTTAAAGGGACCCAAAATTACTAGAGTAAAACCATTTAAATTGGAAAACTAACGATCTAATCTATATAAAAATCTAGTAATTACATAAACAGACGACAACCACTGAACATCAGATTCCTGACTTAGGCAAGTGCAAACAATCGCAGCAAGATTAAAGACTTCTTACTACCTTAACTACATGATTGTATTGACAACAAGTTTTCAACATGTTTTTAACAGCTGTTATTATATGTAGTAATTGAAATTCAAATTTAGTACATAAGAATGCTTTATTAATAACTTTATACTTTGTTGACTTAGCTGTGGTTTTCTATAGCAGTTAGTTTAAATTTCTGATCCCTTGAACAGTTTGATTTGATTAAAAAAAAATTGCAATTGTATCAGAACTTCGAATGTCTACACTTACAGTCAAGTCACATTAAATCAGTTGTTAAATATATTGTTGTTGATAAATATCTTATTTAAACTAATAAATTCCTTTTTCAATAGTTTTTTGATAGCTTACGCTGATGACCGTGATAACAAGCCGTCGTGGAAGGGTTATCTCCCTGCTGTTGGGTTATTTGTCAGCGGAATCATACAATCTGTGTTTTATCATCAGAATTATAAACTAGGAATGGCTGTTGGAATGAGGGTCAGATGTTCCCTTATATCAGCAATATATAAAAAGGTACCGTAACCTTGGTGGTTTTTATGTTTCTGTTTACACAAAAAGGATGACAGTTATCACCTAAAAAAGAAAATTTATATTGTAAATAAAACAAAACAAAAAATATACCTATAGTGCAGATTTCCTTACAAGTAAAGGAACTGTTCACTTACACACAATTTCTACCCTTAAACACTAAATATTTATGACTCACAGACTTTTGAATTGTTTTAAATATAAAAAAGAAGATGTGGTATAATTGCCAATGAGACAACTGTCCACAAGAGACCAAAATGACACCAAGATTAACAACTATATGTCATGGTACAGCCTTCAACAATGAGCAAAGCCCATACTGCATAGAACATAGAAATGATACAAATTAAATGTAATTGTTTTAACTACTGTTGTAAGACTACTGACTTTATTTTATACAGGCATCTAATAAAAATTATGAAAAGTACAGACTATCTAAGAAGAAGATAATTGATACATATAAATATGCATCTCAACATTTCTAAACTTTGGGTGAGAAATCAAAATCAGAAATTTATTGATATTTTGTATTTTTGCACTAAATTTAGAGTTCATTTTGGAAGCATAATTCAAGAACCTCAGTAGAACATTCACTAACAAAAATGATGAATTAACAATATTGCATACCTGGTAGATTCATTCATTACTAAAGATAATTTCTTTACCTCACATCTTTTTATATTAATATCCCACAAATTTGGATTTTTTTATTATTTTAGTCATTGACCATGAACAGCGATGCCAAAAAGGAGACAACATTAGGTCAGATAGTCAGCCTGATGTCGGTGGATTGTCAACATCTCCAGGATATGTTCACCTATCTATCCACCGTAATGTCTGTCCCTGTACAAGTAGCCATCGGCATGTACCTCCTCTGGGGAACACTTGGCATTTCTTGTCTTGCTGGGTTAGGTGTATTGCTTCTTCTGATACCGCTGAATTCCTTCGTGGCTGCCAGACAACTTACTCTCACAGCAGATGTTTTGGCTCTAAAAGGGGAGAGAATCAAATTGATGAATCAGATTCTCAACGGCATGAAGGTTGGTGTCTACTTATCTGTCTTTATGCTTTCTCTGATTCCTAATAGCAAATTTTCATTCTTCATTTTCAATCAAATCAGAATATTTATACAATGAATTATATAACTTTATCCTGATATACGGAATAATGATAATATGATAAAATAAGTGCTTTCTGTCATATCTTCTTATTCTGATTATATGCTAGTTCATGAAAATTAGGATTATAAAGAACTGCAAAATGCTGTGTAGTATGAAGTACAGTTGGTTAATTTTTAACCGGGTTTTCGACCAAAAATGTCAGTTATTGAATTTGCAATGTATGATGGGCCGGCAGGCAGGGGGGGTGGTCAATAGCCAAGTGTTTTCCTTGCATTTACTCATGAACTGTTCAGTTAAAGCTTTTAAAATTTTAATATGCTGTTACTGACAACAAAATGGAGGCCAAGTTCAATAATGACAATTTTTTACTTTTACCGTTCAGGCGTTATGATTCTTGAAGGATATAAAAATGGTGTTTCCAGTAGTGTCCGTGCATTTACTCATAAACCTTTCATCCAAAGCTTTTAAAGTTTTAAAATGTTGTTACTGATGACAAAATGGAGGTCAAGTTGAGTAATGACGATTTTGAATTTTACTGTGTTGGAGTTATGGTTCTTGAAAAATTGAAAAGTGGTGTTTCCATTCATGTCGTTGCATTTACTCATGAACCATTAAACCAAAGCTTTTCAAATTTTAGCATGTTGTTACTGATGACAAAATGGAGGTCAAATTCGATATTGACTATTTTTACTCTCACCGTTCAGAAGTTATGGTTCTTGAAAGATGAGAAAATGGTCTTTCCAGTCATGTCCCTGCTTTAACTCATGAACCTTTTAACTAAAGCTTTTCAAATTTTAATATGATGTTAATGTAACTGATAAAAAAAAATGGAGGTCAAGTTTGATATTGACGATTTTCACTTTCACTGTTCAAGAGTTATGATTCTTGTGATATTGAAAAATACCAGGACACAAATAATTGTTAATAAATCTGGTTTGCTGTCACTCTGACAGCCTCTTGTTTTTATACATTTTAACTTTTATATGGGTTGTTTGAGTTTCTGGTACAAAAAAGATTATTCAAATACATTTGTTAAAAAGATAAAGATACGAAATATTTTAGACTTACAATGAGAACTATTCCTTAAAGAAGAGTGTACCATTCAGTTTATTCTATGATTTTAAAAATGTATAAATTTTAGGTATTGAAGATGTATGCCTGGGAGCCTTCTTTTACTTATCAAGTATCAGTGATCAGGAGAAGGGAGCTTGACAATCTAATGAAGGTTGCCTATCTACAAGGAGTGGCAACATTTGGGTGGTTACTGGCACCATTTGTGGTAGGACATCTAGAATTAATGATGCTTGTATATTGAAGCAAGGAAAGCTATCATTTTATTTTTATGCCCCACCTAAGATAGTAGAGGGGCATTATGTTTTCTGGTCTGTGGCTCCATTCGTTCTTTCGTTCATTCTTTCTTCCGTTCATCCGTTCAGGTTAAAGTTTTTCGTCAAGGTAGTTTTTGATGAAGCTGAAGTCCAATCAACTTGAAACTTAGTACACGTGTTGCTTATGATATGATCTTTCTAATTTTAAAGCCAAATTAGACTTTTGACTCCAATTTCACGATCCACTGAACATAGAGAATGAAAGTGGGAATTTCAGGTTAAAGTTTTGGTCAAGGTAGTTTTTGATAAAATTGAAGTCCAATCAACTTGAAACTTAGTACACATGTTCCCTATAATATAATCTTTCTTATTTTAATGCCAAATTTGATAATTACCCAATTTCACGGTCCATGGAACATGGAAAAGGATAGTGCAAGTGGGGCATCCGTGTACTTTGGACACATTCTTGTTTTGACCTTTTTCACTATTCAATGGTATTTATTAGAAGAATGACCATACATTGTGCAATGGTGACAAACAACATACAGATAGCAATTTTAACATTTAGGTGTGGGGTTTTTTCTTTCAAAAGTAGCAATAGATTTCTACCTGGTTTATAATATACCCTTTCAGAAAATATTAAATACTGGGTAATATTTTCAAAATCATACACCGAAATGTTGCCATTAGCTACTAATGTTCTCAACAATGGGAATAAAACCAATGGCACTACATTATTTTCATTTTAGAGTACAAACAATGAAATTCCCCACAATCCTATAGATTCTGAAATAATGATTTATGTTCTCTAGCAGAATAGAATAAGTCTAAATTGTCGCTTGTGAAATAAGTTATGAAATCAATGAATGCTTTATAAATGCTTAGCAATCCACAATTTACTATGTTTTATTCTTTTCATCTTTACAGGTTGCTTTGGCAACTTTTGCCACCTATGTCAACATCAGTGATGACAAATATCTTAGTGCTAGCAAAGCTTTTGTTTCTCTTGCCTTGTTCAACATTCTACGTCTGCCAGTCATCCTGTTAGCACAGTCAATATCTGCCATTATACAGGCAAGTTTAAAGTCATTCATTGTTTCCTGTCATACCAGATAGTTAATTACAACATAGTAAATTGCCACCTACATCTATTCTATTTTGAACTCATTGATTAGAAATAAATGGACAGATGAAGAAAGTTAGAAACAGTTGATAGGCAAATCTAATAATTCAGTTTATATAATTTTGCTTCGTGAATATGAAAGAAGGATACTTTATATTGTAATGGCATAAAGTTAAATGAACAACTTCTATGGCAATAAAGTCATTGGCTAGTATGACAAATATAAGGGTTTGACTAAAATATGACAAATATAAGGGTTTGACTAAAATATGACAAATTAGGTATCGTATATATGACATGATTGTAATGGTTAATATTTTCTAGAAATTTATATGTTTGCTCTATATATTGTCATGCATACTTTTGATCTATCTCCACATATACCAATTTACATAACATTTTTAATCTTTGTATGAAATACATTGCAAATCTGCAGAGATGATGTCTGAGTGCATATAAAAAAATAAATCACAAATCAGTATCTTTACAAAAATAGTTATTTCATAATAAGAAGAATGTCTTTATTTTTGTTTTATAATAATATGAGTTGTTGTTTATTTCTTTTCATAAACTTAAGATATTTTATTTTTGCTTCATGTGTATGAAAGTAGGATAACTCTGACCATGTTAAGGTGTCATGGCCAAATTCTGGTTTCTTTTTTTTAACTCTTTCCTAACCCATTCAAGGTTATGTTGTATTTCATTCACAGGAGACCACTCAAAGGGCATGATACATGAAAAACAATAAGTTGGGCTAAGTGTTTTTTTCCAAAGAAGTTTATTAACATTTAAAGAGCTTCCTGGGTATAAGATTTTCTGAAAAAAAAGAGAAAAACTTTATTTTTTTTATTACAAATTTATTATATTACCTTTAGTAGTTGTAACTTTATCATATGATACAAAAATCATTCCAAAAATCAATTACGTTAGCCCCATGTGGTCCAAGGACACAGTTATCGTCCTTTGGTTTTCGTTGTCTACGAATATAGTCCCTAGTGTAAACAGTGTATAACTTGCATGTCTTATTTGATACACTTTCCCAATTTATTTCTTGATATTAAATGCATGAAATATTAAGTAGATGGATGTAATTACATGTAAAAAAAAATTGGGTGCTGAATCTTTATGTTAAGAAGTAAATTGGTCCAGTTCTAAAAGGTCAAATTTTAGCACGTCTGAAGCTGTCAAACTGAATTTTACACCCCCTTAACACAGAATTGTCAATATTTTGAGTTAGAGCTGGTAGAAGTTTCTATAATTTTGATATTATTTGTCTCACTGGTAGTACACTACACTGTAAAAATCTTTTTGAGAAAGAGCAGGTGCGATTTTTTTAATTTGAATTTATTGTCTAAAAGAAATGCACTAAGAAATAACTGTGTTCTCGGGCCTAAGAGATGGATTCCTGAAATCTAGATTCTGTACTTTGGCAACTTTCCTGAATGATTTGCTGGTTTCAGTTTGTCAAACTCAATCAAAGTAAAGGATTTACATCTTTGGTTTACAGAAATTCTGTAAAAATGTGCCATTTTGGCATTCTACGGCTATAATAAGCATTTTAAAGCAGTTTACATTTTATGGCTAAGAGGCATGCTGACTTTCTATCTGACAGCTTTTTTGTTCCTGATATTTGTGTTTCTATGATTAAATCAAATTTAATTAACCATTTGTGAACTCTGGATATAGAGAAAAGTAGATTATCACAGAAAAAAAGTGCAGATATTTGTATTCACGGCCATGGTTAAACGGCCTAATAGATGTATGTAAAATGTGAAGAGCTTTGTACATCAAATCTGTAGTCCATCACAAATATTTCACTAAATCTGTAAAAAAAGCACTTTATTATACTCAGTACACCTTACTCCTTTCATAGGCTACCATTTTTTTTCTCTGTATGATAGTAAGTGGTCCAACTTTATGCCTATTAAGGCTAAAACTAAATGCAAGTTTTCCATTGAAAAGTGAAAAAACTGGCCATCAGACCATATTGTTTCTAAAAAAATTAAATGCAAGAGTCCTTTTGCAATTAGACTTCTTGTATCATAACGCCTTAGCATAGAAATGAGCAAAAAGTTACACATTTTCATTTCTAATAGCTTCTGTGTGCATTTTTATATGTCAATATGGGCTACCGCCTAAATCGACTCTAAATAATTCTCAGTACTACATGGCCCAAGACCATTTTATACTCATGTGGTATGCTTTTTGACACTTTTCTATACATTTAAAGTACATTTTATATATATGAAAGAATAAATTAGGCATAAAAAACTTCAAAATCTTCAAATTGGCTGAGAAAAATGCATATTTATATAAGGCGTCCCTAAATTGGAAAATCTCTATTTTCAGGCATAGGCTTATATAAATTTAACTTTGGAATAATTACAATACATCTGATAAATAAAATGAGTGTTCAGATGCTTTTAATACTTAATATTTGATATTCAAGAGCATTTAAAAAGCAAATTTTTGCAAAATTTAAAATTTTAAGGCCAAAATCTTGACAGTTGAAGATATTTGATTTACACGTCAAAAATAAACATTCAAATGTCTATATTAAAATGACCCTAGTGTCTCTAATATATGTCATATGGCCATGAAACTTGGCAACCTATCTCACAATTGCCTAAGCTTAGGTTATGCAAAGTTTTATAAAGATTGGTCAAGTCTTTCTGTCCTATTAGGTCCAAGGACACAGTTATCGTCCTTTGGTTTTCGTTGTCTACGAATATAGTCCCTAGTGTAAACAGTGTATAACTTGCATGTCTTATTTGATACACTTTCCCAATTTATTTCTTGATATTAAATGCATGAAATATCAAGTAGATGGATGTAATTACATGTAAAAAAAAAATTGGGTGCTGAATCTTTATGTTAAGAAGTAAATTGGTCCAGTTCTAAAAGGTCAAATTTTAGCACGTCTGAAGCTGTCAAACTGAATTTTACACCCCCTTAACACAGAATTGTCAATATTTTGAGTTAGAGCTGGTAGAAGTTTCTATAATTTTGATATTATTTGTCTCACTGGTAGTACACTACACTGTAAAAATCTTTTTGAGAAAGAGCAGGTGCGATTTTTTTAATTTGAATTTATTGTCTAAAAGAAATGCACTACGAAATAACTGTGTTCTCGGGCCATGTGACTTTTAAAATGTTGATATCATTGAAAAAGCTCCAAATTATCTGCCTTTGGTGCAAAAATGCCATTTTTTGGCATTAAAATTGAAATATCTTTTTTAACTCATCAGTGACCTATATTTTTTATTGTTGTTTTCGAAAAAGCTGTAAATAAACTAGATAATTGTAAAATTTAAGCGATTTCTGTAATTTAGTTCTTTTTTTATTTTAATATTACCGATATTTCTTCATAATAAATCGAATTTTTAATGAATGTAAGGGAGCTACCATTTGATTTTTATGGGGGGGGGGGGGGGGAAAGATCAGTTCAACAGAAAAAAAGGACATTAACAAAAATGTATGCTTCTTTCGATGGCAGATTGTGAGTGTAAATGAACGGTGACCCCATTTTTTTATTTCATTTTTCTGTTAAGTATAAGATAAAGTTCATTTATAGACAAATATAGAGAAATCCTATATCAAATTGAAAGAAAAAAAATTGACATTCGAGCCCCCTTAAGATTGTCATTGCAGTACTGGTTCATTTAAAACTTTTAAAAAATCATGTTTATTCCACATCTCCTTTTATTCATTTAAAATGCATTGTTGATCAAAACTATAATTGTGTATAGTATACTGTTAAATTTAGGGTAAAGTTTCTTTGAAGAGAGTTGGTAATTTTCTGTCCAGTGAAGATTTAGATCCCAGCAGTATACAGCATGTCTTTGATACAGGTATTAACTATATATAGTAATAATTATAGATTATCGGTGATCATCTGAACGAGATTGATTTTCTCGCTTGAGCGGGGACAGCGAAAGCGAGAAACGCAATCGAGTTGAGATGAACAGTGATAATCTTTTTATCGCTATTTTACCTATGACGACGCTGTCAATTTCGTGTCAATTTCTTGTCAATTTCGTTAGTAACGCCACGTGCATGCTTAGTTACTGGCGATAATTTTTCCATCTCAGGTGAGTAGCATGATATGAAAATTATCACAAAAAAAGATCAAAGGAAAAATGCACAAAATAGCGATAATACCATATATTTCAAAAGATTTGTAACATTGTGTTTTATTGAACTCTCTTTGCAAAGGAAATGGGGATTTCAAATGGAAACCTCTGCATGCACTTCATGTTGTTTTACCTACCTTATGAAGTGGCTGTATATCATAGTGATACTGACTTACATTTATGTATTCATCCAATCTTTTTTGTCTGTTTGTCCATTCTTCTTTCCTTTAATTCTTTCTATTGGAGATAGTTCTCTAAATCTAAAGACTGGATTTCAATGAAACTTTCAAAATATGCTTTTGTGCTCACCTCCCATCTTATATTATGCTTGATTGATATTTGTTATGAATTTTAATGTAAACATGACTTTGGTCACATCTATGAAAAAGGGAGAGTAGGGTATCATTTGAGTTCTTTGGTTGCATAGTAGACCTAGATTTAACATGGGGTTTATCATTTATTTATGTTGGTAAAAGTCCAGTGTACTGCATTCTCAGCTTTTTAACATTTTCCTGGATTACTCATCAGAAATGTTCCAAGTCAAAAATTAAGTAAGCTGATGATGTACGTAACCAGTTTTATAATCAAAAGAACCATGTAAAGGAAGATCGATTTTGTTTGTTTAAATTCCAGTTGCATATATTTCATTCCTTTTCATGACAAATAGAAACAAAGGTCCAATATGCAATTAAATATTTAGCCATAGTGCATGGGAAAAAATTTTCTTTGCAAACATTTGAAAAAAAAAATAGAAACTAAAATGTGTGTTGTAAAGAAGACCATTTATTTTGTCTTCATTGCAGATTATGCCATTAAAATCCAGCGAGGTACATTTACTTGGGATAAAGAAAATCCACAGTCTACATTGAGAGAGTAAGTACAAGAAAGTAAGATAAACCTTTAAAACAGAATAAAAAGCATTGATCTTTTCATAGTTTGATGAATAAAGAATAAAGAAATGATACATAGTTTGATGAATAATGAATAAAGAAATGATACATTGTTTGATGAATAAAGAATAAAGATATGATACATAGTTTAATAAATAAAGAAATGATACATAGTTTAATGAATAAAGAAATGATACATAGTTTAATGAATAAAAAAATGATACATAGTTTAATGAATAAAGAAATGATACATAGTTTAATGAATAAAGAAATGATACATAGTTTGATGAATAAAGAAATGATACATAGTTTGATGAATAAAGAAATGATACATAGTTTGATGAATAAAGAAATGATACATAGTTTAATGAATAAAGAAATGATACATAGTTTAATGAATAAAGAAATGATACATAGTTTGATGAATAAAGAAATGATACATAGTTTGATGAATAAAGAAATGATACATAGTTTAATGAATAAAGAAACGATACATAGTCTAATAAATAAAGAAATGATACATAGTTTAATGAATAAAGAAATGATACATAGTTTAATGAATAAAGAAATGATACATAGTTTAATGAATAAAGAAATGATACATAGTTTAATGAATAAAGAAATGATACATAGTTTAATAAAACAAGAAATGATACATAGTTTAATGAAAAAAATGATACATAGTTTAATGAATAAAGAAATGATACATAGTTTGATGAATAAAGAAATGATACATAGGTTGATGAATAAAGAAATGATACATAGTTTAATGAATAAAGAAATGATACATAGTTTAATGAATAAAGAAATGATACATAGGTTGATGAATAAAGAAATGATACATAGTTTAATGATAAGAAATTATACATAGTTTAAAGAATAAAGAAATGATACATAGGTTGATGAATATATCTCTCAAATGCTTCATCAAATCATCATGTTAAGTGAAGTCTTTAAGACATTAAACATGCGGGTGTTAATTGAACACATGTCTATTCATCACAAAATTTCAATCCCATGATATTTTAGATAGGTTTCACTGTATTTGAATAGCACTCACTTTGTTGTAGTATAAACCTAACAATACCTGATGGACAGCTAGTAGCAGTTGTAGGCCATGTTGGGGCAGGGAAGTCTTCACTGTTTTCTGCAACACTGGGAGAGATGTTGAAAATTGATGGCAGTGTAGCACTTAAGGTAATGTATTTATCTTTTTACATTTTCCAATGCAAAGAGGTTTGATTTTATTTATAAAGATCAGAACTAGTTTGGATTACAGAAGTAATCTTAAGGAGGTACTTAGGTGAAATTATAAAATCAAAAATTTACCATTGCTTCTACAAGTCAAAAGGGTATTTGATAAGGAATAAAATAAGTTAAAAATATTGATAGGTTATGGAGCTCCTGTTCTAGATATTTGAGTTTTTAAAAAATGGCGAGAAAAGGCGGACTCAGACTATTTATTACCTTCAATATGTGTGCATTGGTATTGTTAAGGTCTAAATCGAAAGGAAAGAAATATAATATCTGACTTTTTGTTTTAATATTTCTTTGCAGGGTTCAGTGGCATATGTACCACAGGAAGCATGGATACAGAATGCCACACTGATGGACAACATATTATTTGGAAAAACCTTTATGCAGAAAAAGTATAAAAGAGTGTTAGAGGCATGTGCTATGACCTCTGACCTTGACCTTTTACCAGGCAGAGATCTTACAGAAATAGGAGAAAAGGTAATACATGTATAAGTTAAACATGACTTTTCAGCACAGTAAATGTTATGGTGATACATGACCAGGTTAAGCTTCAGCTGTACTTGATTCCATTAATTGTAGATCTGATGGAAATATGTATAAAGAATAAGTGTACTTTGGTTTTCCTGTTTGAATGGTTTTACACTAGTAATGTTTGGGCCCTTTATAGCTTGTTGTTCGATGTGAGCCAAGGCTCCATGTTGAAGGCCGTACATTGACCTATAATGGTTTACTTTTTTATGCCCCACCTACGATAGTAGAGGGGCATTATGTTTTCTGGTCTGTCTGTCCGTTTGTCCGTCTGTCTGTCCCGCTCCAGGTTAAAATTTTTGGTCAAGGTAGTTTTTGATGAAGTTGAAGTCCAATCGACTTCAAACTTTGTACACATGTTCCCTATGATATGATCTTTCTAATTTTAATGCCAAATTAGAGTTTTTACCCCAATTTCACGGTCCACTGAACATGGAAAATGATAGTGCGAGTGGGGCATTCGTGTGCTGAGGACACATTCTTGTTATTTCGATGGAGAATTGTCTCATTGGCACTCACACCACATCTTCCTATACCTAACTATTCAAGATTAATTTTTAAAACAGATGATGTGTTTGAATGCAGAGTACAGGTACCGGTTAACCCTCTTACTGCTGGATGGACACATGTGTTCACATAGACTGTTACGAAGGGACACGTATGTCCACGGTTGAATTTATTCAAGCTTCTCATCATTGCTGTACCACTTTCAAATAAAAGCCTGAAGGTTAAACAGCTGTAATATATTTTTTCAATGGCTCCCAAATGTAACAGTCATAAAGGCATGACGTCATATATCAAATAACATCATTGTTGGGCATGTGACGTCATAAAAGTCAAACGGTTGTATTTTTCTGGCACGCTAAATGCAACCTTAAAAAACAAGTGGCAGCAAGAGGGTTAAAAGAAAGAAGAAAAGAAAAATAACAACCTTAAGTTACTTCAAATCTTGAAATCCAAACCTCACACACACAACCACAGATTTCAAACCCTTCACCATTTAGTGCCATATTTTTTAGCATATTTCTTGGATATTTTAGGGTATCAACCTTAGTGGAGGTCAGAAGCAGAGAGTTAGTTTAGCAAGAGCTGTGTATAGTAATTCTGATGTTTATCTGATGGATGATCCTCTTAGTGCTGTCGATGCTCATGTTGGCAAACATATCTTTGAAAAAGTCATTGGAAACAAAGGCCTGCTGAAAAATAAGGTATACCTTGTGTATCAATCATTTGTATTTATTTTAACATTCCTCACAACCATATCTGTCAATGGATCATAATCCTCTGCAAACAAAGTTTTATGGGTATATGGGTCTAAGGACACAGTTATCGTCCTTTGGTTTTCGTTGTCTACGAATATAGTCCCTAGTTTAAACAGTGTATAACTTGCATGTTTTATTTGATACACTTACCCAATTTATTTCTTAATATTAAATGCATGAAATATTAAGAAGGGGGATGTAACTACATGTTAAAAAAATTTGGGTGCTGAATCTTTATGTTAAGTAGTGATTTGGTCCAGTTCAAAAAGGTCAAATTTTATTACGTCTGAAGCTGTCAAACTGAATTTTACACCCCCTTATTAAATATTCGAAAGAAACCATCAGATATAAATTCAGGAATTCGATATACCAGATAAAAGATAACCCAAATCCATTGAAATCACTCGTAATATTTCCAATGACTCCAGATTACCTTCGTTATACAATTGAAGATAAATTGTAAGACAAACTAAATAATAATCATAATAAAAAACAACAAATAGTAAGTTTGAATTTTGGCAATTTTTTGTCATGGATTTATTAGGACAGTTCAACTATATATCAACCGGCCTATGAATTTGCATTCATCGACAATGTCTCATTAATGTCCAAGATAAAAACATAGAAGGGCAACCATCATATGTTTTCTCCAAATGGCAACTGGGCTACCAGACGCCAACTGTAATAAATTCAGCCATTCAGTAAATCAATACATTCAGATCATATTCTGTCCAATCCATGACGCTTCTTTAACGATATCTGAAAATATACAACAGAGAGCAGAAAATATTCTCAAGGGTGGGATAGGGTGGGTTTTGTGTTCCTTCAGTTGAAATCACGCAATGAACAAATCACGAAAAGCATGCAATTTTATACCAAATAAAAGCGGGAGAACCGCTTACGAAATTATGTAGGTAAATAAAAGACGCTCAAGTCCTTCAAAATTAAAGAAAAGATAACTCTAGTTTAGCAGACGATAATCTTAATTTATTAAATTGATTTAATGCTTTATGATTAAATCTTATTATTAAATATTCGAAAGAAACCATCAGATATAAATTCAGGAATTCGATATACCAGATAAAAGATAACCCAAATCCATTGAAATCACTCGTAATATTTCCAATGACTCCAGATTACCTTCGTTATACAATTGAAGATAAATTGTAAGACAAACTAAATAATAATCATAATAAAAAACAACAAATAGTAAGTTTGAATTTTGGCAATTTTTTGTCATGGATTTATTAGGACAGTTCAACTATATATCAACCGGCCTATGAATTTGCATTCATCGACAATGTCTCATTAATGTCCAAGATAAAAACATAGAAGGGCAACCATCATATGTTTTCTCCAAATGGCAACTGGGCTACCAGACGCCAACTGTAATAAATTCAGCCAAATGCTAGCAAACTTGTTTGAAAGCATCGCCCAACAAAATTTATCAATCCATGACAAAAAATTAACTTTAACACACAAAACAAATTAAAAATTTAGGTTTTGAACAAACATATTAATTGAACGGAGTTTAAAAACTAAACATTAGTTCATCGAAGTATATCAACTATACTAGACATTAGTTCAACGAAGTATATCAACTATACTATACAACAGTTCAACGAAGTATATCAACTATACTATACAACAGTTCAACGAAGTATATTAACTATACTATACAACAGTTCAACGAAGTATATCAACTATACTATACAACAGTTCAACGAAGTATATCAACTATACTATACAACAGTTCAACGAAGTATATCAACTATACTATACACCAGTTCAACAAAGAATATCAACTTTACTATACAACAGATCAACGAAGTAATCAACTTTACTATACAACAGATCAACGAAGTAATCAACTTTACTATACAACAGATCAACAAAGTAATCAACTATACTATAAAACAGCCCAATGAAGAATATCAACTAAACTATACAACAGATCAACGAAGTAATCAACTTTACTATACAACAGATCCACGAAGTAATCAACTTTACTATACAACAGAACAACGAAGTAATCAACTTTACTATACATCAGATCACCGAAGTAATCAACTTTACTAAACAACAGATCGACGAAGTAATCAACTTTACTAAACAACAGATCGACGAAGTAATCAACTTTACTATACAACAGATCAACAAAGTATATCAACTATACTATACAATAGTTCAATGAAGAATATCAACTAAACTATACAACAGATCAACAAAGTTATCAACTTTATTATACAACAGATCAACGAAGTTATCAACTTTATTATACAACAGATCAACGAAGTAATCAACTTTACTATACAACAGATCAACGAAGTAATCAACTTTACTACACAACAAAACAACGAAGTAACCAACCATACTATACCACAGATCAACGAAGTAAAAAACTTTACTATACAAAAGATCAACGAAGTTATCAACTTTACTTAACAAAAGATCAACGAAGTAATCAACTTCACTTTACAACAGTACAAATATAAACAACGTGCACAACAAAAATAAGATTTTTAAACTTTGTTTTTACAACTAACAACAAAACAGTTGTATATTCAACAGAGCTGTTAAACTTGATGCATGCGTTTAACAAATGAAATAAATTATTCAACTGACATACAACTTCATGTGTCCATGCACGATGGCTTGCAACTTTAAATAGGTTAAAATTCATTTGGATATAAAATTATGTTTGGATCTTAATAAAGAACTCTAATGCTGACTGAATAGCATTACTAAAAATGTCACTGCCAATATATGACAGATTCGCCATGATCAGCGAAAAGAGTTGGGTGGATATCATCAAAATCAGTATGTTTAATAGCCTTGCCCCAGACTTTGTGTAGGTAAGATCTAACCCCCTTTGTTTAAAACAATCTGAAACTGAAATCTTGTCAATGATTTCCCATTTATTTGGCAAAAATGAGGACCATCATATCCAGGTCTTATTTGCAAAAAGGCTTCCAAACTTTGTAGAGGACAAATCTCATTTGATTCATTTTTATTTATTTTTTACAACTAAAGTAGTGGATCTCCATTTTTGATCAGTTTTGAAAAAAAAAAAATATCGTAATAAACAGCTAATTAAGATGGTCAATATAAACATCCCGCCTATGTAAAACATGCTCTTGCATAACATTCGTTGTAATGGCAAATTCACTCACACGTAAAAATGCAGCAAGCTAAGTTTAATGCTGTTTGAAACAATATTGTTTCATAAGAAGAGCACACGTGCCTCAAAGCCACATTTAATCTAATCAATATCAATAGTCAAAGGTGCCCGAAGATCTTAAGAATGTAAAGTCTATCACAACCACCCAAAAGTTTCTGAATGATAAAAGATTTAGTTAAATCTTCATTCCCTTGAATTTTCAATTTGTAACTTACTCCAGATATATATGATCTAATTGTAACGATGAATAATGATTTAGTGACAAAAAAAAAAAACAATGTAACCAATAATTTGTCTGTTACTTGGTGGCCAACTAAGGGGAATAGAATATTCCATCCTGAACATATTGAACGAATGCAATGCATTTTTATAAACATTTCTGGTACTTTGAGAAATTGAATAATTCAACAATTTTGAAGCTTGTATAACAAAAGATCTAAGAACTCATGTTGAATAGTTTGTGGCGTCCGGTCGGCATTGCGCATTACTTCTCTGAACTTCTTCATCTGTCCACGAGATAAAGCATCAGCAATAAAATTGTTTTTGAAAAAATATGCAACGCTTTAAATTAAAAATTAAATGATAATGTCCACAAAACTATTTTACTTAACAAACAAAAAATAACCCTGTCATTTTTTGAAGATTTTGATTTTAAAATTGTAACAACAGCCATATTATCACAATGAAAAATTATATTCTTATTCGTAAACCTTTCTTTCCATAAAAAGATGGCCAAAGCAATAGGTATAATTTCCAATTAAGTAATGTCACTTAATAAAACTTTGTCCCAATTATGGCCATTGTAAAATTGCCCATGGTCCATTTAAATAAGCTGCACAAACCAGTGAATGACCACCTGCACTGTCAGTATACAAATGTAAATCAGCATTTGAAACCCAATTCAAATCTTTGATATATGTTTAGCCATTAAATTCTTTATAAACATATTGCCACCTATGCAAATCATCTCGTATTCCTTTGGTCAATCTTATAAAATGATGAGATATTTTAACATTTTTAAAAGAGCCATATAGATGCCTCATAAATGCCCTTCTGGAGGGAAGAGCCCTTGCACAAAAAGCCAATGAACCTGTTAAAGACGCACTTCTTTCAGAGTAACTTTTCTTTTGCTATAGGAACACCCAAGTTTGAGCAAACTTTTGAAAATGCAGTCATAAGACAGAGACAGTCATCTTTATGAGCTTCTCCAACAAATATAAAATCGTCAAGATAATGTTTCAAATTTCAGAATGCGTTTTATTTTTAACTGACCAATGCAAAAGGTTGACAAATTTTCAAATGTAGCACAACTAATAGAACATCCCATGGGCATTATTTTTTGGATATAGTAAAGACCATTTAGTTTCAGATGCCTAGTAAATCAAAATCACCAGGATAACATTTAAGTAAAGGAAATGCCGATTTAATATTCAGTTTTGCCATTAAAGCCGAATTCTCCATTTGTTTTACAATTTTGACTGCATTGACAAATGATGAATAAGTGACGTTGATAAACTGAGTATCAATAAAATCATTGATACTTTCATCTGAAAGTAAGACAAATAAGTTATCAATCTAAGTCCACCAGTTTTCTTAGGAACTAAACCAATAGGAGAGCACCGAAGATTTGAAATAGGTTAATGTTTGAATGGGCCTGCCAATCGACCTAATGATGTCTCATTATTCCACTTCTTTTGAGCTTCAAAAGGGTTTTTCAAAAAAGACAACAAATTTCTATATTCACAATTCACATGAACGTGTAGACCTAATGAATTTTAAAATCATATTTAAATCCATTCAAAAGTTCAAAAGCGCTTTGCTTATCATGATATAGTTCCAGAAGCTTAGAGAGTTCATTTACATTAACCGGAGATGTTCATAGGGCTCAAATATTAAACTGGTCTGGATGTAGTTCTGAAAAGTTATAAATTATCTTTGCTTAAAACCTCCTTTTTGGTTTTGTCTATTAGCAGAGTTGTTAACAAAACGTGAAATGTTATTTCTCTTAAACCTAGATGGACCAGTATTACATTCATAGTCCATAAAGCAACGACAGCTTAAAGCAGGATGATAAAACCCACATTTGAGACATGCATGCCTGTATTGGCAACTGCGTTTATTGGAAAAACCTTTAAAATTAAAATCACAGCATTTATATCCAACATTAGCCTGCTGTTGTTTTTGAGTATTGTTAGTTAAAATACGCAACAACAAAAAAATTAAATAAAAATCTATGGATGACCATTTTTTAGTATGATCCCTTGATACAACTCAAACGAAATTATTGGTCATAAGAATACCATTTTTCGACAGGATGACCAGCCGCTGCACCGCTTATGATTGACATATATGAGAAAAGTTCACTTGCTTTTCCCGGATACTTTTCAATAAGGACCTGGAAATAAGCAATACAACCATCAGTCCAATCCTCAACATAATTAACAGTATGGTTTTTCTTAACTTTGTTTTGTATAACCAGCATACCGTCATTAATTCCAATGGTGTTTTCATTTTGTTTGACTGTTGAAATTGTTTTGATGCATAAGGGACAAATCAATATATTCAATGCCAAATTTTTTCCTTCAGTTTTTGAGTTATCAATATAACAACCTCATTAAAACCAGGCAACATAGAGGTTCATCAAAAACTTCAATAACCTCACCTAAGGCAGCTAATTCAGGTTCAATCTCTTGAATTCTACATCTGGTTGCAAGGCAACTAGTTGAGGTTCATCAACCCTCCGTCGTCTTACTACAGGGGCATCTTCATCAACATCAACTTTGGGACGCCTTTTCTCATTCCTAAATGGTGGTTGAAGTTGTTCCCTGGGAGCCATTCTAAGACGAATCTCTAACCGTGTCCTGCCGACAACGCCTGCCTCTACCTCTTGGCATTGTTATAAACTATTATAGTTATTAAAACAGATTAGCTACATACATCAAGTCTTGAAATCCCATTCATCTTTCAAAATATAAATTCAACTTCTTATTCTATCATTCAAGTTAGATAAATAAAATACCACATATAACCCACTACGTTGTCTTAAATAAAATTAATATACATTTGAATGCATTAAACAACTGAAGTTGGTAACAAAGCACAATTAAAACAAGTGCAATGTTCCTTCAAACCAAATATAACGTCGATATAAACGATAAGTTAAATTACCAAGCTTATTTAATTATCCGCAAATCAAAAAACTTATAAAAGATGTACGTGTAACAAATTAAACATTAGCGGGCATGTAAATGTTAAAACGGCTTACACTACAAACATGTAATTACCTGTTTAAAGAATATCGCTCATACATTACAATCAAAACAAATATATCACCTGTATTAAAGCATTTTAAATTTAATGCTATTCAATGATTAATATATGTGTGCACAAATGTAACTATTAAATAATAGTCTAAACAGTATAAATGCTATCCAAGTAAGCGATACATTGAATTAAGAATCAAACTTTTTGCAAGAACAACTTTCAAATAAAATAGAATTATTCTTTATAAATTACAGAAATAAAATCATTCGGAAAATTCAACTGCAACAACTATATCTATTTATCACTAAAACATATGAACTTATCTTATGTCTGAATCAGCCTATCCCTTTTGTGTTCCTTCAGTTGAAATCACGCAATGAACAAATCACGAAAAGCATGCAATTTTATACCAAATAAAAGCGGGAGAACCGCTTACGAAATTATGTAGGTAAATAAAAGACGCTCAAGTCCTTCAAAATTAAAGAAAAGATAACTCTAGTTTAGCAGACGATAATCTTAATTTATTAAATTGATTTAATGCTTTATGATTAAATCTTATTAACACAGAATTGTCAATATTTTCAGTTAGAGCTGGTAGAAGTTTCTATAATTATTTTGATATAATTTGTCTCACTGGTAGTACACTACACTGTAAAAATCTTTTTGCGAAAGAGCAGGTGCGATTTTTATTCGCCCGTCTTTAAGACGGGACGTATAATGGTATACCATTGTCCGTACGTCTGTCCGTCTGTCCATCCGTCTGTCTGTCAGTCTGTCGTCCACACTTCGGACAATAACTCAAAAACACTTACACCAATTTCCATGAAACTTAAGTGAATTGTTTATATCTATTGACATAAGCTCCCTTTCGTTTTTTTTTTAATTTCAGATTTTAAGTTTTGGATTTATGGGGCTTTATTCATAAAAAAGGGGGATTTTCAACACTTTGGACAATAACTCAAAAAGTCTTTCACCAATGTCCATGAAACTTTGGTGAATTGTTTATATCTATTGATGTAAGCTCTCTTTCAATTTTTATAAATTTCAGATTTTAAGTTTGGGATTTATGGGGCTTTATTCATAAAAAAAGGGGGATTTTTAACACTTCGGACAATAACTCAAAAAGGCTCATCAATGTTTATGAAACTTTAGTTAATTATTTATATCTATTGATGTAAGCTTCCTTTCAATTTTTATAAATTTCAGATTTTACATTTCCGTGTTATGAATTTTTATGCTTAAAAAAGGGGGGATTTTCCAATTTTCGGAAAATAACTAACACTTTCACAAAACTTTATGCAACTTTGATAAATTGTTTATATCTATTGACCTGAATAGTGCCAATTTTTGTGTGCATTTTATTGGGGGGTGGGGTATGTGACAGGGCTCACACTATTTCTAGTTGATCATATAAATTCATTTAAAGCATAAAAGACAAGTTAAAAGAGCAACGAGCGTATCATGTGCTAAAGCGCAGCCCTTTATTTTAAATTTAATTTATTGTCTAAAAGAAATGCACTACGAAATAACTGTGTTCTCGGGCAATATAGAAATCACACTGTCTGTCCATGTTACTTGTAAGTACAAGTTTTCCTATACTGATGAACAGATTTTGATGAAACTTTTAACAGTTGTACACCACTACCTGAGGATATTCATTAAGAAGTATAATCCCTTTTCCATATGTTACAGGGGAGATAATCAAATCTGCAAGTAAGTTTATGGTAGTTATTACTATTGTTCAAACTATGAGCTGTTATCTCATCATATTTTTCATTCCATTAATAGAAAGTGAAATGGCAAATATTACAGCCATATTCAGGGAAACGTATTACTGCTTTATCAACCTACCCGACTTTGAATTAGATCAGCACAGTGTCAGATTATAATGTGCTAGGGCACAAAATAAAGGTTTTAATAATTCCAGGACACACTATTTTAACTTTGAGCTGATTAAAGACAATAATATGTCCGTCCCCCATGATATTTTTGTATTACTTGAAAATGGAAGAATTTATTAATCTGGAATAAATATACATTATTTTTTTATAGACACGTTTACTTGTGACACATGGTATCCATTGGTTACCAATGGTAGACCATATAATTGTAATGACAAATGGTAGAATAACTGAAGTTGGAACCTATGAAGATTTAATCAACCATGATGGCCCGTTTGCTCACTTTTTGAAACAGTATTTTATAGAAGAAAATGATGAGCCTATTGATGACCCAGAAAGTAAGTGTTGAGAAAAACCGTTTACTCCATTTTGTTTGTCTTTTGTGATGGCTAATTTCACTTTGACACAATTATCAGAATTTAAATCATGGAAATAAAAGGCAGAGATAGCTGTAGTGTAGGATAATTGTTAAGTATAAAGAAGAAATTGGAAGATGTATATCAGAATGGACAATAGCAGAATGGAATTTATCCTGAGGAAAAATTATTGTAAATAACTTTTGATTAGCAGACCTATTGCAAGATAGTTTTGAACAGGTTTCAGATTGGAAATTGAACCAATGGTTGTCTGAAATTGGAAATCTTTCAAATCATTATGGGTGTCTGATACTGAATATCTAAACCAAGGATTTACAACTGGAAATATTGCTTGATGTTATTAGAGACTGGTTATAATTACGGAGGGTGTCAGAGATTGAAAGTCTTCCCAAATGGTATATTAGACGGAAAACCTTACTCATTGATATTGAAGTCTTATTTAGAGAAGGGTGTCCAATGGACCGGAAATGTTGTCATACTGTTTTAAAGTCAAGTGAAAAAATTCCAAGGTTGTAAGTGATGTGAATATAACCCAGTTGTTGCTTATACAAAGAGTCCTTCATACCTATCCAGACCTAAGAAAATGTTTATATTCAAGTAGAAAGTGACATTATATACATTGCTACAGTATATAGTAGCAAACATTTTATTTACTGTCACCTGATATTTTTAACATTTTATTACCTCTTTTTTTTTACAGTTCAGCAAATTAGAAATATGATATTAGAACAAGTTGAATCAGTGACCTCAGATGGTTTGACCTCTGATGAACCAGCACTAAGTCTGATAAGAAAACAGTAAGAATTTGAATATGTTGAAATGATTCTGAGGTTTTTAAGTTGTATTCCATTTATACAGTTCTTATTTAATGAACTAAAACATTAGAAAAGTAGATAGAGGATAAAAGTAATTAGGATAAGGCAGAAACAGAATTTATAAAGGTGTTGATTTTGCACCTACAATTTGCTTCATTGATATTCATGTATACTAAAATTCTTTTAACAATTAAATGAACTTAAAATTTCACATGCATATTTACGTAACAATGAATTAAGCATTCAATTGTTTTAGGAACAAAGAAATAAAGAAGAAAGAGTATATAGCAGAAACCCCAGCCTTGTTACTACAGACCAGATTGACACATGATGAGCAGGTTGAGACGGGTGGGGTAAGTTACTACAGACCAGATTGACACATGATGAGCAGGCTGAGACTGGTGGGGTAAGTTACTACAGACCAGATTGACACATGATGAGCAGGCTGAGACTGGTGTGGTAAGTTACTACGGACCAGATTGACACATGATGAGCAGGCTGAGACTGGTGGGGTAAGTTACGACAGACAAGATTGACACATGATGAGCAGGCTGAGACGGGTGGGGTAAGTTACTACAGACAAGATTGACACATGATGAGCAGGCTGAGACTGGTGGGGTAAGTTTCTACAGACAAGATTGACACATGATGAGCTGGCTGAGACGGGTGGGGTTAGTTACTAAAGACCAGATTGACACATGATGAGCAGGTTGAGACGGGTGGGGTAAGTTACTACAGACAAGATTGACACATGATGAGCAGGCTGAGACTGGTGGGGTAAGTTTCTACAGACAAGATTGACACATGATGAGCTGGCTGAGACGGGTGGGGTAAGTTACTACAGACCAGATTGACACATGATGAGCAGGTTGAGACGGGTGGGGTAAGTTACTACAGACAAGATTGACACATGATGAGCAGGCTGAGACTGGTGGGGTAAGTTACTACAGACAAGATTGACACATGATGAGCAGGCTGAGACTGGTGGGGTAAGTTACTACAGACAAGATTGACACATGATGAGCAGGCTGAGACTGGTGGGGTAAGTTACTACAGACCAGATTGACACATGATGAGCAGGCTGAGACTGGTGGGGTAAGTTACTACAGACAAGATTGACACATGATGAGCAGGCTGAGACTGGTGGGGTAAGTTACTACAGACCAGATTGACACATGATGAGCAGGCTGAGACTGGTGGGGTAAGTTACTACAGACAAGATTGACACATGATGAGCAGGCTGAGATGGGTGGGGTAAGTTACTACAGACAAGATTGACACATGATGAGCAGGCTGAGACGGGTGGGGTAAGTTACTACAGACAAGATTGACACATGATGAGCAGGCTGAGACGGGTGGGGTAAGTTACTACAGACAAGATTGACACATGATGAGCAGGCTGAGGCTGGTGGGGTAAGTTACTACAGACAAGATTGACACATGATGAGCAGGCTGAGACTGGTGGGGTTAGTTACTACAGACAAGATTGACACATGATGAGCAGGCTGAGACTGGTGGGGTAAGTTACTACAGACAAGATTGACACATGATGAGCAGGCTGAGACGGGTGGGGTAAGTTACTACAGACAAGATTGACACATGATGAGCAGGCTGAGATGGGTGGGGTAAGTTACTAGACCAGATTGACACATGATGAGCAGGCTGACACTGGTGGGGTAAGTTACTACAGACAAGATTGACACATGATGAGCAGGCTGAGACGGGTGGGGTAAGTTACTACAGACAAGATTGACACATGATGAGCAAGCTGAGATGGGTGGGGTAAGTTACTACAGACCAGATTGATACATGATGAGCAGGCTGAGACTGGTGGGGTAAGTTACTACAGACAAGATTGACACATGATGATCAGGCTGAGACGGGTGGGGTAAGTTACTACAGACAAGATTGACACATGATGAGCAGGCTGAGGCTGGTTGGGTAAGATACTACAGACCAGATTGACACATGATGAGCAGGCTGAGACTGGTTGGGTAAGTTACTACAGACAAGATTGACACATGATGAGCAGGCTGAGACTGGTTGGGTAAGTTACTACAGACCAGATTGACACATGATGAACAGGCTGAGACGGGTGGGGTAAGTTACTACAGACCAGATTGACACATGATGAGCAGGCTGAGACGGGTGGGGTAAGTTACTACAGACAAGATTGACACATGATGAGCAGGCTGAGACGGGTGGGGTAAGTTACTACAGACAAGATTGACACATGATGAGCAGGCTGAGACGGGTGGGGTAAGTTACTACAGACAAGATTGACACATGATGAGCAGGCTGAGGCTGGTAGGATAAGTTACTACAGACAAGATTGACACATGATGAGCAGGCTGAGACGGGTTGGGTAAGTTACTACAGACCAGATTGACACATGATGAGCAGGCTGAGACGGGTGGGGTAAGTTACTACAGACCAGATTGACACATGATGAGCAGGCTGAGACGGGTGGGGTAAGTTACTACAGACAAGATTGACACATGATGAGCAGGCTGAGACGGGTGGGGTAAGTTACTACAGACAAGAATGACACATGATGAGTAGACTGAGACGGGTGGGGTAAGTTACTACAGACCAGATTGACACATGATGAGCAGGCTGAGACGGGTGGAATAAGTTACTACAGACAAGATTGACACATAATGAGCAGGCTGAGAAGGGTGGGGTAAGTTACTACAGACCAGATTGACACATGATGAGCAGGCTGAGACAGGTGGGGTAAGTTACTACAGACCAGATTGACACATGATGAGCAGGCTGAGATGGTTGGGGTAAGTTACTACAGACCAGATTGACACATGATGAGCAGGCTGAGACGGGTGGGGTAAGTTACTACAGACAAGATTGACACATGATAAGCAGGCTGAGGCTGGTTGGATAAGTTACTACAGACAAGATTGACACATGATGAGCAGGCTGAGACGGGTTGGGTAAGTTACTACAGACAAGATTGACACATGATGAGCAGGCTGAGACGGGTGGGGTAAGTTACTACAGACCAGTTGACACATGATGAGCAGGCTGAGACGGGTGGGGTAAGTTACTACAGACAAGATTGACACATGATGAGCAGGCTGAGACGGGTGGGGTAAGTTACTACAGACCAGATTGACACATGATGAGCAGGCTGAGACGGGTGGGGTAAGTTACTACAGACCAGATTGACACATGATGAGTAGACTGAGACGGGTGGGGTAAGTTACTACAGACCAGATTGACACATGATGAGCAGGCTGAGACGGGTGGGGTATTGTATTGGTGATTTTGAATCTGTTCAAAGTTTTGATTTTTCTACCCTGTATACCACATTGCCTCACATTCTCATTAAGAAAAAATTCACACACCTTATTAAATGGGCATTCAAAAAATCAGAATGTGAATATATATGTTCAAACTCTTTTAGGTCATTTTTTAGTAGCAATAAACAAAAAAACTATGTTAATTGGACATGCTTTGATACTATATATGCCCTTGAATTTTTACTAGATAACATTTTTGTTCGCTTTGGGGATTCCGTATATCGTCAGATTATCGGAATTCCAATGGGGACTAACTGTGCACCACTTATTGCGGACCTCTTTTTGTATTGTTACGAGTTACAATTTATGACAAAAATAAGCAAAGACCCATCAAAACAACATCTGATAAACAAATTTAATAATACTTTTAGATATTTGGATGATATTTTGGCTCTCAATAATGACGACTTCAGTATGTATATTAATGAAATTTATCCTGGTGAACTCACTTTAAATAAAGCTAATACTAACAATGACCACTGCCCTTTCCTCGATCTTGATATCTATATCACTAACGGAAAGCTGAATACTAAAATTTATGATAAAAGGGATGATTTTTCATTTCCTATCGTTAATTATCCGTTTTTAGATGGTGACGTTCCCTTGTCACCATCTTACGGTGTTTATATATCTCAACTTGTACGATTCGCTCGTGTATGTAACAATGTTTTAGATTTTAACGAGAGAAATTTATGTATTACTGAAAAATTATTACACCAGGGTTTTCGATATCACAAACTAGTCAAAACATTTACTAAATTTTATCATCGGTATAAAGACATCATTCGTAAATATAGCTCAACATGCAGACTTTTTATACGTTCAGGTATTTCACATCCAATTTTTTATGGAAATATTCTTTATAAAGCACAAAGGTGTCAGTATTCACCTCATAAACTTACAAAACCTTTGAATAGACTTATTAAGAAGGGATATAATTACGATACTGTTGTCAAGTCATTAAAGATTGCATATTTTGGCGTTAATATTGAGTCACTGATAAGGTCTTTGCGTCGGAACTAAACACATTTATTCTAAAAACAGTTGTTGGCATGACACGGGTTATGTTCTTCTCATATATGTTATGATGGTATGATACTAAACCCCTTACGGGAAGGATTGTGCCTGATGTTCATATGATGAAATCATAATCTTTCAGTCAGTTTAATTGAAGTCTGGAGCTGGCATGTCAGTTAACTGCTAGTAGTCTGTTGTTATTTATGTATTATTGTCATTTTGTTTATTTTCTTTGGTTACATCTTCTGAACTCAGACTCGGACTTCTCTTGAACTGAATTTTAATGTGCGTATTGTTATGCTTTTACTTTTCTACACTGGTTAGAGGTATAGGGGGAGGGTTGAGATCTCACAAACATGTTTAACCCCGCCGCATTTTTGCGCCTGTCCCAAGTCAGGAGCCTCTGGCCTTTGTTAGTCTTGTATTATTTAAATTTTAGTTTCTTGTGTACAATTTGGAAATTAGATTGGCGTTCATTATCACTGAACTAGTATATATTTGTTTAGGGGCCAGCTGAAGGACGCCTCCGGGTGCGGGAATTTCTCGCTACATTGAAGACCTGTTGGTGACCTTCTGCTGTTGTGTTTTTTTTATTTTGGTCGGGTTGTTGTCTCTTTGACACATTCCCCATTTCCATTCTCAATTTTAAGTTACTACAGACAAGATTGACACATGATGAGTAGACTGAGACGGGTGGGGTAAGTTACTACAGACCAGATTGACACATGATGAGCAGGCTGAGACGGGTGGGGTAAGTTACTACAGACCAGATTGACACATGATGAGCAGGCTGAGACGGGTGGGGTGAGTTACTACAGACAAGATTGACACATGATGAGCAGGCTGAGACGGGTTGGGTAAGTTACTACAGACCAGATTGACACATGATGAGTAGACTGAGACGGGTGGGGTAAGTTACTACAGACAAGATTGACACATGATGAGCAGGCTGAGACGGGTGGGGTAAGTTACTACAGACAAGATTGACACATGATGAGCAGGCTGAGACGGGTTGGGTAAGTTACTACAGACAAGATTGACACATGATGAGCAGGCTGAGGCTGGTTGGATAAGTTACTACAGACAAGATTGACACATGATGAGCAGGCTGAGACGGGTGGGGTAAGTTACTACAGACAAGATTGACACATGATGAGCAGGCTGAGACGGGTGGGGTAAGTTACTACAGACAAGATTGACACATGATGAGCAGGCTGAGACGGGTTGGGTAAGTTACTACAGACAAGATTGACACATGATGAGTAGACTGAGACGGGTGGGGTAAGTTACTACCGACCAGATTGACACATGATGAGCAGGCTGAGACGGGTGGGGTAAGATCATATGGGTCTTAATACAACCATGTTTATCAGACAAATCTGAATCTGAATGTCTATGAATGAAAAGATAGTTTTGATTTCGGTCTCTAACAGTACAGAAATAAATTTTGTCATTTTATTTGGATGAATTTTCTTTAAACAACAATTTGCAGTTTTAATTTAATTTGGTTAAATCCTTGTTATCTTAGTTTAGTAATTCGAACATTGTTGGATTTTGTGGAATCTGTATATTATGACTCTTGAATTCATGTTGATTCCAAATAACTCTAATTTTGTGAAAATCTGTAAAGTTCAATAGTTTGTGTCAATTTTGTTTTATTTTTAACCGGATTTTTGTGACAAAAATGTCGGTTATTGCTTTGGGGATGTACGGCAGGGCGGTAAGTCAGTCGGTCGGTTGGGCGGGCAGCAATCAAATGTTGTCCGTGCATTAACTCATGAACCGTTCAACCAAAGCTTTTAAAATTTTAATATGTTGTTACTGACAACTAAATGAAGGTCAAGTTCATTAATGGCGGTTTTGACTTTTACCGTTCAGGAGTAATGGTTCTTGAAAGATTGAAAAATGGAGTTTCCAGTCGTGTCCGTGCATTTCCACATGAACTGTTCTACCAAAGCTTCCCAAATTTTGATATGTTGTAACTGATGACAAAATGGAGGTCAAGTTCAATAATGATGATTTTGACTTTTACAGTTCAGGAGTTATGGTTCTTGAAAGATTAAAAAAATAGTGTTTCCAGTCATGTCCGTGCATTTTCTCATGAACCATTCAACCAAAACTTTAGAAACTTTTATATGTTGTTACTGGTGACAAAGTAGAGGTCAAGTTCAATTATGACGATTTTGACTTTAGGAGTTATGGTTCTTGAAAGATCGTAAAATGGCGTTTCCATTCATGTTGTTGCATTTACTCATGAACCATTCAATCTAAGCTTTTCAAATTTTAATATGTTGATACTGATGACAAAATGGAAGTCAAATTTGATATTGATGATTTTCACTTTCACCATTAATCAGTAATGGTTCTTGTGATATTGCCAGGACACAAATAAATGTTAATAAATCCGGTTTGCTGTCGTTGTGACAGCCTCATTTTTAGAAATCTACCTAAAATAACCCCAATTTTGGTACATTCTAAACATATGAGTTTGTCATTTTTTTCAGGTGAAATGGCCAGTGTATAAAGCCTACACCAAAGCATTAGGGATGGGAGCGTCCATTATAGTGATGTTTGTGTTTTCTATGTACCATGCTGCCAGTGTATACGCTAACTTCTGGTTGACTTTCTGGAGTAATGATCAGTATCTGACCAATCAAAACAACTCTGGTACTGAAAAGTTCATAGACCAAACTAACTACTATCTACTGGGATATGGGGTACTTGGTATTATTCAAGGTAAGTCAAAAGATTTTACTAAAGGTCAAAAGGTATGCAAAACATACAGCAATTTGTGGTTATACTTATAGATTATCGTTGATTATCTCAACGAGATTGATTTTCTCGCTTGAGCTGGTACAGCGAAAGTGAGAAAACCAATCGAGTTGAGATGACCAATGATAATCTGTTTATCGCTATTTTACTAATGACGACGTTGTCAATTTCAATGTCAATTTCGTTAGCAACACCACATGGCCTCCTTAATTTTTAGCGATAATTTTTCCATATCAAGCGAGAAGCATGATATGAAAATTATCACAAAAAAAGATCAAAGGAAAAATGAACAAGATAGCAAAATAGAGTTTATTGGTTTTCTCTGCACAGCATTTCCTACAATTCCATATCATGGCCTTTTAATATCAAAGGTTTTTTTAAATGACCTTAAAAATTTTAACATGATACTACATGTAAACTTATTATATAATGCTTGAGCTGAGGTTTAACCAAAATAATAAGTCATGTTACAATTAGCTTTTAAATGCCGAATTGAATTATTGTGTCAAGCAGGAAAACCTTACTAATACTGTTCATTAAGACAATTATATATACATTCCTTAACCCTTTCACGTTCCGCCAAATTGGACGTAAACTTATGGAAAGACACTATCAAAGTTCAATCGCATATAGCATTCGCACTGAGGCTTACATAAAGGTCGTTTTAGGTCCATTTGAGAGATAAATGATAAAATATTTCAAAAAATATAATATATCAGAAATTTTGTCTTTTGAAGTCACGTGTTATCTGTCCAAAAGTCACGTGACTTGCGAAAAAAAAGTAAAAAAATACAAAAGTCTTCCGAAAAAGGTCGTGTGGAGACTTTTATAAGGGCTAATAGGATAAAGTTTAAGTGTCAAAGCAATGTCCTAAGTCTGATAGACACAGGAAAGTTACCATTATGGTATAGTTGGAGGAAATACGTGCTATATGCCCCCCAAACGTGGATGCCCGCAACATGCAAAATAACGGTTTTCAGCCGTTTTTTCGTCAAAATCTTATACTTGACACAAATCTTAGCTTAAATTATGTTTTTTCCAAGCAGCACATAGAATTTTGACTTTGAAAGAAAAGATTCAATGAATTACCAATAATTACTTTGGTGTTTTGGGCCTATGAGGTTTTAGTTTTTAGGGGGGGGGAGGTGCAATTAGGACACACATTCTTTAAAAACATACAAACATTGTTTTTAAGTTGACTTTTGTATGTATTCATGACCCTCTTTTTGAAATTGAAAGTAAAGTTAAGTTTAGTTTCATTTAATATAGGAAATTATTTTTTCACCTCCGGCTTTGAGGTTCGAACATGCAATCTTCCTGCTATGGGCTAGTGCAGCTTCCCACTGGACCAAGGGAGTTCCAGTTTAATATATCGAAATTTTAATACTTAACTCTTTCATAAATCAACGAAGTGAAAGTAATCAAATAATCAGCCTGTTTACTGTTTTCGTTTAGAAATTAAGTCTCGATATAACATAGAATTGTTGTAAAACCCATTATTTTGAGCAAATATAGGATGATATCATACTTTAGTCTGCCATTTTTATTCTAGATGTTTACCGGTTTCTTTATTTGAACAAAAGTGTTTTCGACATTTCCATAACCAGGCACATCAGAAACAATGTTCTGTTACATCTATTTCAACTTCGAAAAAAAAAAATTCATGACTTTTTGTCTTTTCTGTCTTTTTTTCAATTAATTTGAAAAGAAATGACCACAAATTGAGAGTGCATTTCAAGTAAATGATTGCGTTGGTACACTTTCAATCACTTTTTTCACTTAAGTACAAGTTTTAATCATACTTTGAATAGTTTCCCTCAAAAATACACGGCGAAGTTTATAAAAAAAAGTCATATTGCCCCTAAAATCAACAGTTTATTTTCCCATACTCGACGGAAATATTAAGTTCAAATAAAAAAAAAAACACGGTTTTTACAGGAGAAAACATTGTCCGTTAGGGGCGATTTGATACCAAACCGTACTCGGAAGAAGTTTTAGGCACCACTAATCACACAGCTGTGATATAGGGGATTGATTTGAGCCATCAACCACTTCTGTACGTCAACAAATGTCAAAGATTCAATACTTTGCGCAAGTTAGTTACCCAAAAATATAGCCCATCGGTACCAGAGTACCAGAGTACCGATGGGAACAGGAAGGGGTTAAGTGAAATATTTGCTAATCTTCATAATATGAATGTTATTTAATCTTAATTGGTGTGTCACTCAGTATATCTCTATATATAGGTAATGATGGAATGGGTTTCCTAAAGTAAAGTGATGATCATTTCTATTTTTTTCCTTATTTTATTGTAGCTGCCTTTGTTTTGATATATGCCACATTAGTGTCAGTGAAAATGGTTCAAGCAGCTGGGAAAATCCATCAACACATGTTAGACAAGATAATGAGAGCTCCAATGGAATTCTTCGATACAACACCATTCGGACGTATTATTAACCGATTTTCAAGTGATGTTGAAATGATGGATACAGCACTGCCATTGACCTTCCGTATCACCTTGAACTCACTTTATCTAGCAGTAACCACGGTTATAGTCATCTGTATTAATACACCAATAATACTAAGCACAGTTGTACCTCTTATGATCTGTTATGGAGTTATCATGGTTAGTATATGAAGTGAATTAGTTGTCTTTTAAGTTTAGCTTATGCCACATAACATGTATTTGTTGAAATGAAAATTATAGATAGCAATCATTTTTATACGCCCGTCTAAGACGGAATGTTTTATGGTATACCGTTGTTTGTCCACAATTCAGACAATTACTAAAAAACAATTCAACCAACTTTTATGAAACGTTGTGAAATTTCAAATTTTTCGTTTCCATGTTATGAAGTTTTATCCTTAAAAAAAGGGGGATTTACCAGTTTTCAGACAATAACTCAAAAATACTTCAATCAACTTTAATGAAACATTGGTGAATTGTTTATATCTGTTGACTTAAGCTACCTTTCAATTTTTATAAATTTCAGATGTACCGCTTTACAGTTATGAATTTTTTTAATTAAAAAAGTGGGATTTTTCCAGTTTTTGCAACAGGCGTATCATGCATTTATAGCGCAGCTCTTTATTATGTATGAAATAATGAATACTAATAATCCAAAATATGATGCTGAAAGAATCTTTTTTTATACATTTTTTGGGGACCAAAATTTAGAAAGGGGACATTTTTCCATTGACTGAAAAGTTGTGTACCATTGCTAGTGTCCTTAATTAGCTCACCTGGCCTAAAAGGCCATGTGAGCTTTTCTCATCACTTGGCGTCCGTCGTCGTCTGTCGTCGTTAACAATTTTTCAAACATCTTCTCCTCTGAAACTACTGAATGGATTTGAATGAAACTTAGCATGATTGTTCCTTAGAGTATCCTGCACAAAGTGTGTGCTTCGTTTTTTGATCCATCAAAAAACATGGCCGCCGTTACTTAAAATAGAACATAGGGGTCAAATGCAGTTTTTGCTTATATCTCAAAAACGAAAGCATTTAGAGCAAATCTGACATGGGGGAAAAGATGTTCATTAGGTCAAGATCTTTCAGCCCTGAAATTTTCAGATGAATCAAACAAACCATTGTTGGGTTGCTGCCACTTAATTGGTAATTTTAAGGAAATTTTTGCAGTTTTTGGTCATTATCTTGAATATTATTATAGATAAAGATAAACTGTAAACAGCAAAAATGATCAGCAAAGTAAGATCTACAAATAAGTTAATATGACCAAAATTGTCAATTGACCCCTTAAGCGGTTATTGTCCTTTAATGACAATTTTTCACAATTTGTTCATCATATTTGCTAACTTTAAAAAATCTTCTCCTCTGAAACTACTGAATGGATTTGGATGAAACTTAGCATGATTGTTCCTTAGAGTATCCTGCACAAAGTGTGTGCTTCTAATTTTGATCCGTCAAAAAACATGGCCGCCGTTACTTAAAATAGAACATAGGGGTCAAATGCAGTTTTTGGCTTATATCTCAAAAACGAAAGCATTTAGAGCAAATCTGACATGGGGTAAAGATGTTCATTAGGTCAATATCTATCAGCCCTGAAATTTTCAGATGAATTAAACAACCCATTGTTGGGTTGCTGCCACTTAATTGGTAATTTTAAGGAAATTTTGCAGTTTTTGGTCATTATCTTGAATATTATTATAGATACAGATAAACTGTTAATAGCAAAAATGTTAAGCAAAGTAAGATCTACAAATAAGTCAATTTGACCCAAATTGTCAATTGACCTCTTAAGGAGTTATTGCCCTTTAAAAACTTTTTTCACAATTTGTTCATCATGTTGACTTACTTTAAAAAATCTTCTCCTTTGAAACTGCTGCATCAATTTCAGCCAAACTTAGGCTAAATGAGTTTCAGAGTTTCAGAGTATCTAGTATAAATTTTATATTTCATTTCCTTGTATGTCAAGAAACATAGCTCCTGGCTAAAATAGAACATAGGAGAAAATGATTTTTTTTTTTGCTTTTGAAGAAAATAGGACGATTCAAAGAACATTTAAATAAATTGAAAAGCCAAAATAATCATTGATGAGAGATTAAACAAAAAAAATTCAGGTGAGCGATTCAGGCTCTTGAGAGCCTCTTGTTTATTATTGTCATCTGTCTGGTATTTTTCTGTTAAAAACTTATTTATTTGTAGAGATTTTACCTGCCTACCTCCCGTCAGTTAAAGAGATTAGAATCTATACACAGATCACCAGTTTTCAACCACTTTAGTGAGACCATAGCTGGCGCTATTGTTATCAGGGCATACAAAGCTTCAGAGAGATTTATGTGTGAAGCTCTAAAGAGGCTGGATAAAAATATGGTTTATTATTATGCCTTCTTCAATTCTGCAAGGTAATTTTGATGATAATAGTTGTTGTAAACGTTAAATTCCGAGCGTTCATAATTTATAAGTAAACACCATATTTGTAGAAAATATCAGTCCTGATGATTTATTTCACATTACATGTATGACATGTATTATACAGACTTTACATAAAATACAAAATACACGGCAAACACTCCAACAAAACAAACATTCAGCCATCTTGTCCATCCGGCAACACAAATCTCCCTCTCTCACGTCACTATCACACAACGTCAAAAATACGGGAAACAACGTTAGCACTGTTTTGCGACATTACGGACATGAAGACAAACTCACAATCACAACACTACTCCCTCTTTTCAAGAATATTTCGTCCTCGAAATAAAAGTTAATCAAGACGAATTGCGTTTTCTTGTTTTCCAGTTCATCTCGGGTAACATTGACGATCCACAGATGCATACATCACGTGCATAACTGTTCTCATAGACGTTACTATTTCTGAATTGGGTCAACACATTTCCGCGTATGAGTTCTTTATGTGTGAAGTTCTTTCCGTATACTGGTCTCGATAATCCAGTATCGGTTGAAACTCTAGGTTTGTCATAATTGTTATCATCATTGTTTTTAGAAGTATCAAACTGTACGTCACTTTGCTCAAAGTGTGTCCATTTTCGAACGCTAACTACTTCTACCTCACCAAGGGTCTTTTGTTCAACGTTCGGACTTCCAAACTTAAAAACTTTTGCAACTGCAGCCTCAGTTGCCTCAACAATTTCATTAAGTTCCTCATATTTCAATTCTACCTTTCTAACGCTAACAACTTCTGTTCCACCGGTAACAATTGTCTGCTTTTCAACGCACGGAAGCTCCAAGATAGCTATCTCTCCGTCCAAAACTTTCGCAACTTCAACCTCAGTTGCCTCAATAACGTCACAAAGTTCCTCATGTTTCAATTCATATGATTCACCGACGTAATAAACATACTGTTCACTCGGATAAACAAAATTATTAGGTACATTTAATTTACCAACAGTATAATTGTCTTTTTCAAATTTCTGGTTACTAGAATATAAACTAATGTCATTTTGCATATCAATGTCAGTATTTTCAGAAACTTTATTCCTCCGAACATCATTCTCTGTGAAAATCATATTACGCTTATTACCTATTTCAAAATGTTTCTCAAAGTTACTGTCTTCAGTGCAACGCGATTTTTCTACGGACTTTAAAGATCGTCTACAATGTTCCTGCCACAATATTTCTTTGTTAAGTTCACTAACTGTTGACGGTTCTTTAGTCAGAACTCTATATCCAATGTCACCATCAGGGTATCCATATATAGCATACTCAGTAATCAGCTTCACTAATAAATCTTCGTCCACACCAGGGAACGATTTCCGAACATTTATCTCAGTTCTACATACGTACTCTTGAACGCTTTCACTTGTAAGCATAGTTATATTTCTCAATTTCATTCTACAAATCTGAGCAGTCTCAATATCACCAAATCGACTTTTCAAAGCAGAATACAAAACAGATACATTATAAAGATCTCTGTGTGGTAAATACGACACATATTCTAAAGCTTTACCTCTCAGTGAAGTAACCAAATAAAAAGCCATATCACTAGATGACCATTTAAAACGTTCAGCAAAGATAGAAAACTTCATCCAGAAACCTTCAAAAAGTTCAGTACCGTCAAACTCTGGTAAGTCACACCAGCTCATGGTTAATATATATCAAAATGCTGACGAATATAAGTTATAGACATACACAATTATTTATAGATAAACGAAACAATGTTGATTTCTTTCAAATTTGCACCTTAGAATATCATTTTATTCTTAATGCTTACACCGAACAAAAAGATTTAATTAATTTCCCTCCACTTTTGCCGATTAAATACTTCTCTGTGAATTATGTGGTCGAATCTGTTTTAATTCCAATATCAATTTTAAAATGGTGAATCTTCGTATTCCAGTGCCGTATCGTCCTTCTGTTGTAATGTATACATTTGGTCACGATCGTAGTGTCGAATAAACTTGTTTACGGTACCTTCATTGTTTAATTTCATATTTCCTCCCCTCTTTAAATGCATTCCGTCTGTATAAAAATATAAATCATCTGTTTGCGTAGATCCGTTTCTGTTCGCTGCCACCAATGTTGTAAACGTTAAATTCCGAGCGTTCATAATTTATAAGTAAACACCATATTTGTAGAAAATATCAGTCCTGATGATTTATTCACATTACATGTATGACATGTATTATACAGACTTTACATAAAATACAAAATACACGGCAAACACTCCAACAAAACAAACATTCAGCCATCTTGTCCATCCGGCAACACAAATCTCCCTCTCTCACGTCACTATCACACAACGTCAAAAATACGGGAAACAACATTAGCACTGTTTTGCGACATTACGGACATGAAGACAAACTCACAATCACAACAATAGTATTGAAACTGTTAGTTAAGAGAATTACTGACCTGTGGCAAAAAAATGAGAGATTGGTTAATGGGATGTATTTAACTCCTGCAGAAAATATGCAAATATTTTAAACTTCAGTCATTTGCAAAAAAAACTTGTACACAGTTAGAGAAATATTAGATTTTTACAAAGAGATAATTTTGAAAATTAAGATTTTCATTTAAATCATAGGGATACAGATATTTATAAGGCCAATCAGTTTTAGTAACTGGTTGTTTATGGGAAGCTACAACTGTGACTTTGAATTTATACATATTTTAATTCAGGGAAATTGCCTCAAAGCAAAGCAAATACATAATGTATCGACAAGATGAACTTAAGTTAAGTTTGAGCTTAACATATTTTACATGCACCTGTCAATGTTAAGTACTTCTCTAAATATAGTTTCTTTTTTCTGAATACTATTCAATTCATGATTGCTTTATTTCAGGTGGCTTGGTATAAGATTGGAACTATTAGGTAACATCTTTGTGATAGCAACAGCTTTGTTCAGTGTTTACTCAGACTTGGATGGATCTTTTGTTGGTTTGTCTGTTGTTTACGCAATTCAGGTTTGTATTCTGAAAGGCAGGTTATAAAGCACATTATCTTGTATTTCAGATTCTTACATTATGCACATTGCAGAAAACTTATTTCAGATAATTTTATGCTGTGTATTTTATAAAACTGAAATATTGTGAATTATATACTGGATTCTTAAATGTAGGAGGGGGAGATAATATCATACACACAATCAGATAAAAAGTCTGAACAAAATGAAACACCATGGCCAAAAGAAAGATGTTGAGTAGACAAAAACAGTGATCAACACAAACACCATAAAAACTAGGGGTTAACACATTTATGCCAGAATTATAAGCAGTTCCATTTAAATACAAACCTTGTGATAAATCTTAGTCATAAATTTCATGTTGTTTTCCCTGCAGATGAGCATCTAATAGTTTTTGAAAAAAAAGTAACAGCATTCTGATTTTGGCACCAAACTCATCTCCTGTTAAAAAACAATTTATATAGTTGTGTTACTGATTCTTCAACATTTAAGATGAATGGCATTATTCTACACTATCAACATAGGATTTGGAAACAAACTTATTGTAGATTATACAAGGCTTTTTCTTTGAATGACAAGCATCAATTCTATTAAGTGACCATATTAGACATTGTGATAGTGATATATGGAAACAGGATCAATGCCATACATAAATTTTATTATCTTCATACAGGTTTGTTCTAGTAATAAGTACAGACTTTGACTTTCCCCATGTCATAAATCATTTGGGCATAATTATCATACTCAAACTCAGAAATCAACCAATCAAAATACTGGATTTAGGGTTTTGAGCACAAAATTTGTACTCTGAGTATTGAGTAAAGTTGTATGGTAGAGAGAGAGCCAAGGTCTATTTAAAGAAGTGATCAACTTGTAATGTAAACATACTTATCCATATTTGACTCTTTATTTTAGGCTACTTACATACTAAATCTACTTGTGATAAACATGAGTGACCTTCAGAGCAATATTGTGTGTGTAGAAAGGATAAAAGAATATACAGAAATTGATTCAGAGGTAAACATCTTTTCTTATTAACCTCAACTTATACATAGTGTTTATGGTACAATAACTTCCACTTGTAAGACCAAGTAATTTTTTTTAAATTCAGTTCTCAAAAACTATTTGACCTTCAAAACAACTATGCCAAGAAGCATGTTTCAACACAAATCATTAATTACATATTTTCTCATAAGTTCAATGATGAAATCATTTTGCAGTTTCTCTTTTATATTCAATGTTGGACCACTTTGAAAAACATAAAAACCGTTGAAATCATCAATGATAAAATGAAGATTAACAGACACAATGTCCAGTAATAAGAATACTTTAATAATGATCATAGGCTAATTGGAGATCTGCAAAGAAACCACCTGACAACTGGCCACAGAAAGGTGAAATTGTATTTACAGACTTTAGAATGAGATACAGAACTGGTACAGAGCTGGTTTTACATGGAATAAATCTAAATATACAACATGGAGAAAAGGTAATGTAAAGGAATACAAACTTGATTTGAAACAATTGGTTATGAGTATGTAGTCTTTATTTTATTTAAAATCTGTATGTGGTAAGCAAAATAATCTAAGCATTTTATTAATTCATCACTATCCCCCTTACCTGTACCTCAAAACATGCATATTCTACTTCTTATTAAAATCTCATTTTAGTTGTGAAACTATATACACAGAAAATATCATCTCAAATATGCTGTTACCCAACTGAAAGTTGTGAAGCATCAAGTCCCAGCAAAAAAACATTGTTCTTTAATATATCTGAAAACAATGAGGCAATTGTTCTTGAAAATAAATGACATTTTATGACAAATTCTACTGTTAATTTACTTTATCTATACAATGTTCATGTTAAGTTTGTGGTAAACAACAAAAATGTATATTAAAATTGAACATTATTTTATAGATTGGCATTGTTGGAAGAACAGGAGCAGGGAAGTCATCATTAGCTTTGGCTCTTTTCCGTTTGATAGAGGCAGCCAGTGGGGACATTACTATTGATGGAGTCAATATAAAAGATATTGGTCTTCATGATCTTAGAGAAAAAATTACAATTCTACCTCAGGTAAATTAATAAATTAATGGTAATATGGTTTAAATTATTGAGATTTTTTTTTATTAACATAAATTGAAATGAAGTTTTCTGGTTGAAGATGAATGACTTAATTTTGTAATTTGATGATGAACTTTTGTATGAAATGGTTGTAAATCTTAAACTTTTATGTGATTTCAAGAGGTGATAAATATTACACTTTTAAGCTGTAGCAGAGGGGTTACTTTCCCTTGTCTTCCTGTCCCTTATGTCCCAAAAATTGGTTTCCATTCCCTTACTTTAGATTTATACAAGTATACACAATGCTAATTACTACAAAACACTGATCAAATTTGAAATTGATTGGCATTACTTTCATAAGTTTTGACCTCTTATAGTGCTGAATTTTTAGTTTCTGTTCTCCAACCTTAGACTGCCTTAACCAAATGATATAAATTTTACCATTCATGAGTTATGTCCCTTTATAAAAGTAAACCTTGCTGATTTTACTGTTTTTCACTTCAATGTGCCTCAATCAAATGCTTTGAAACTTAAACACAATGTTTATAATAAAAAAAAAATGATCTTAACTACTTGAATCCTGCATCTTTATGTGGAAGTGCACTCATGCATATTTGCAAGCAGAGGCATCTATGGCTCATAGACATATTCTTCATTTATTTAGAAAATATTTTGTATTGAATGTGGAAAAAGTATTTAGTTGAAAAAAAGGTCATTGATATATTACAGGATCCCGTCCTGTTTTCTGGATCTCTGAGGCTCAACCTTGACCCTTTTTGTTGCTATGGTGATGATCGGTTGTGGACTGCTCTGGAGCATGCTCACCTTAGAGAAAGTGTAAATAATTTGCCTGGAAAATTAGATTTCCAATGTGGAGAGGGAGGTCAAAATCTGAGGTGATTATATGAAGAAATGAAGATGTCGGGTAATCATCTAATGAGACAGCAACCCAACAACACACATTTATCGTTCAAAATTTACAATATGGCATTAAAAATGACTAGTTGTTCACTATCTGATTTTATTAAACACACAAAATCTAAAAGATAACATCAAACACCTATTTAGGTATTGGTATAAATACAGCATCATCCTTATTAAAACTTAAGTTATGAGTAATGTCACTGTAAAATAGGTTTTGTTCTGGGTGACTTTGTCATATTTTAGGTTTTGGCAAATATTGATTTTGTGATGAATTTTTTTTTATCTTTATATAGCTCTGCAATACAAATATACGACTTATTTGTGATACTAAAATCAAAGATTTATGTGTTTAAAGCTTAAACTATGCTACAGATAACTCTCAGGTTAAATTGTTATTGTTAACAGTGTAGGACAAAGACAGTTGGTATGTCTGGCTAGAACGTTGCTGAAGGAAACCAGAATTTTGGTTCTGGATGAGGCTACTGCTGCTGTTGATTTGGCTACTGATGATTTAATACAGCAAACCATCTTCAGAGAATTCAAGGATTGTACTGTACTAGCTATAGCTCACAGACTGAAAACTGTCCTGGATTATGATAGGTAAGTCATTGTTGTAAAGACTTCAAACCACAAACTGATAAAAAAAAAAGTAAATCATGATAAAACACATTCCATATTTATTTGTCTTTTTTTCACTGCTGATACACATTATTAATATAGCTAATATAAGTAAAGAAAGCTCCTCTTGAACTATTTTGTTTTCAGACCTTTTGGTGTTTGTATGGTTAATATAAGCTTTCACTTTAAAAAAAAACACAGAATGGAATATTTAATCTGTTTCTTAAACATGGGTGAAAATAACTGCCAAAGAAGGTGCAATTGGAGTACCCTATTAAGAGTTGGTCATATCTGCACTCTATGGTACACAACTCTATAAACAAATGTTTGCAGGTATGAAGTCAAGTATGGGCACTTTATATATTTTTACACTTTTGTAGAATTGTTGTAATGGATAAAGGAAAGATAGTTGAATGTGACAAACCAGATAAACTGTTAGCCAATGAAAATAGCATTTTCTATGGACTAGCTAAAGAGGCTGGTATAGTAAATAATGGAAACAGCCAGGAGCAGTTGAAAACTTCTATCAAGTATTTAACCAATCAACAACCAATTAAGAATGTAATATCATCCAATAAAAATTCACATGACAAACAGGTAGCGGAAGTTATATCACAAAAAGACAAAGAAGATAATATCTCAGAAAAAAGTTCAAATGGTTGGTCTAGTTATTCGGGTAGATCAGGCAATGAGGGGAGTGCTGAATTGTCAAATGGTCAAGGGAAAGACGTTAAACATTTTGTGGATAACATCTCTGTTGATTCAGTCAGGTTTGGAGATGTTACCATAGTTACACCACAACAAATTCTACCTCCATCTTTAGAGAGTGAAATATCTGAGACAACAGCCGATTCTGAGACTGGATCTGAGTATGGCGAATCAAAAGAGGAATTAGAAGATAGAAAGAGAAATGATTCTGGCTCTGACAAAACTTTACAACATCATGTACCAGTCAAACAAGGACGGTCCTCAGAATCATCATTAAATGGGTCAGAAAGTAAAGGCAGTAGTGAAAAATCAGAGTATTATTCCGCTGATTCACAATGCCCTGATGAACTTTTAAATCAACGTCTAGTACGACAAGAAGGGGAGGCAACTCAACATCATTTATTTGAGAAAGAGCCTCCTAATGAGATTACAGAGAAGACAGATATGTGTTAATGTTCTTTAAAACAAACAACATCATCACTTGGCAGCCTGTATCATCTGTTGATTTTACCGAAATATTACACCTGATTTCACTGCCCTAGATTAATGGTACAGATTTTTTACATGAAACTGTATGGTTCAAAATATTTTTTACAACTCTTAGTCAAATACAAATTTAATCTTAATAGTCCTTAGCTATAAATAGTTAATGCTTGTTTCTGTTCGTAGTGCCATATAAAACAAAGTTTCAGTTAATATAAATGCATTGTATTATATAATTTTTAAACCCTATTGTTGTGAAAATTGGTCACAAAAAAGTTTAATAAACTTGAATGTCTGATGTGCTGATAAAGTTCCATAGATTTTGTTCTATTATTAAAATGATTATTTTTTTTTACGTCCTTATTGTAAAATTAAATATAAACCAAAATTCAAAATTGACAAAAGGAGGAGATACATGAGTTAATTCAGTTATTACAGAGTTATTAGATTTTAATCTACAAATACTCAAAAAATAATCACCAATTTATTGTAATCACCACTTTTCCTACACTTTGTTTTGGAATGTAGTGAAATATTAATCAATCATGAAATACCATTTAGATATGTGCATATCATTTTTTTAATAATTTTTCAACTTACTTTTTTCTGGAGATTCCTCTTTCGGTCTTTGTTATTTGTTTTTTTCCCTGTTGATCAATGTTAAAACAACTTTTTTTAGTCTCTGAACTTTGTAATCTGAAAGAATATGCAATGGCAGATCCATAAATGTTCATAAATGTGGGCCTTCTGACTGCCCACTGCGGTCATGTTTCAGTGATTCCCTATAGAATCAACCAAAGTTTTCCCTCAAATAAGCCTCCAATATGAACACAAAGCAAATTAGATTTGTCCAAATTCAAAATTGAATCTGCCTTTTAATTTATTTTTCAGCCCATCTCCTGGTAGATTTTTTTTTTTAACATACTTGTTGATTTGCAAGTTTTGATACCAGCTATTGTCAATTTCTGTTAGGAAAGCTGTTTTTCTTGTAATTGACCAAATAGTATTGGAAAGGTCAATTTGTTCAATTTAAGCCACATTTTGTATAGTTACATATTATGATGTATCAACTTTGTAGCTTGAAAGATTTTATGGAATATTCTTGATATCTCAGAATGAAGATTAAAAAAATATCAAATACCTGAAATTGATCAATAACAAAAGGGAGGAGTGTAATAACAGTGACATTGATCTTTCATATATACTGCAAACTAACTAATATTTGGGAGTGATTTATTTTCTTGACTTTTGCGAATATATTTGTCACGAACTTGGATTTTTCTTTTCTAAAACTATTTCAAGTAAATTTGAGAATCGCAAAATGGGCTAGAAAGGGCTAAACACGAAATAATGTTTCCGTGAAAATAAGTTGGTTTACAGTTTTCATCATATCATCAAAGGTCTGGAACACTGGGTACTCATTCATTTCGTCTCAGCTTATGTTGGTAAAATTTAAGAATTACCTGTAGTATGTGATAGTTATTTATATAATTAAATATTTTTGTAAAGTATGTATATTTAGATCTGTGTGTTTTTATATTTATTTAGCTTTGTTATTGTTGTTGCTTTTTTAATAAACTTTGAATTTATGAAACTGTTCATCTTTTTCTGAGTGTTTCTTTACAGACCAGGCAATTCATTGGTTTAAAAGTGTTGAATAAAAACCTTGTTACTGAATACTGAAGTAACCCATCATGATAATTGTTGTCTTATTTGGATTATCTATATCATTGGTGAACACGAATGTGGACAATTTGTTGTACCCACAATCCTACTGTTATCAATGTGACTTGCAACTGACACATTCTTGCCACTGACACATACGCGCCACTGACACATACTTGCAACTGACACATACTTGCCACTGACACATTTTTGCCATAACTAACAGAACATTTGTTATTAGTTGAGTTGGAACTGTTTGTTATTGAAGAGTGGCTGAGTTCATACTTGGTAGTTTGTTGGTTTGATGTTGATCAATTTTATGCTTGGTTTTGCTCAATTTTATGTTTGGTGTTGCTCAATTTTATGTTTGGTGTTGCTCAATTCTATGGTTTATGTTGCTCAATTTTGTGTTTCGTAATGCTCAATATTATTATGCCCCACTGCCCCACCTACAATAGTAGAGGGGCATTATGTTTTTCTGGTCTGTGGCTCTGTTTGTTCCTTCGTTCGTCCGTCAGTATGTGCGTCCATTCAGGTTAAAGTTTTTGGTCAAGGTAGTTTTTGATGAAGCTGAAGTCCAATCAACTTGAAATTTAGTATACTTGTTGCTTATGATATGATCTTTCTAATTTTAGAGCCAAATTAGACTTTTGACCCCAATTTCACAGTCCACTTAACATAGAAAATGAAAGTGGGAGTTTCAGGTTAAAGTTTTTGGTCAAGGTAGTTTTTGATGAAATTGAAGTCTTATCAAATTGAAATTTAATACATATGTTCCCTATAGTATAATCTTTTTAATTTTAATGCCAAATTAGATTATTACCCAATTTCACCGTCCATAGAGCATGGAAAAGGATAGTTGGAGTGGGGCATCCGTGTACTTTGGACACATTCTTGTTAGGTCTGTATTGCTCCATTTTATGAGGTGCTCTATAGTGATCAGTCTGTTTATCAGTTGTAACAAATTGTGTCCACTCTATACTAGTATCTAGAGAAAACATTTAACACCAGAGGATGTGTCATAATGTTTGTACAACTTCTTAGGTCAAACTTAAAGGCCAAAAACTTTTGTTTCAGGTCTATATGTGACAAATTGTGTCCGCTCTATATTCCTTATAATTTCATACATTATACTTAACATACATATTAACCAACACCAGAGTGTGTCATAATTTATGTAAAACAACCTATGTCAAATGTCAAGGTCGAACATTTTGGGTTTCAGTTGACCACCCCATGTCTGTCCCTTTGTAACAAATTGTGTCCACTCTTAGAGACCCGTTATAATTTCATACTTTATATCTTACATATACATGTATATTAACAAACATCAGAGGGTGTGCCATAATGTTTTTACAACTTTTTGCTGAAAGTTCAAGGTCAAACACTTTGGTTTCAATTGACAACCCCATGTCCTATGGTAAAGATCGTGTCTGATCTTGAGAACCATTATGATTTCAAAGTTTATTCTTGGCATGCATGTTAAACATCAAGGTATGTCATAATGTTTGTATAACTTTATAGGTCAAAGTGTAAGGTCAAAAACTTGGATTTCATTTTACAACCCGATGACCTATGGAAAAGATCGTGTCCACTCTTGAGACCAATATGATTTCAAAGTTTATACATGACAATGATGACAAGTATATGTTAACCAACATCAGACGGTGTGTCTTAATGCATGTACAATTTTCTATGTAAAAGGTCATGGTCAAACACTGATTTCGGGTTACAACCCCATGTCAACATCAACCCATATATCCTGAAGTAACCTAGTGGTCAACAATGAATTCACAACATAAAGTCATATCACTATTATACTATGAAATGAAAGTAATTTCTGAATATTTATCAGTTTAATTGAATTGCCAAATATAACACTCTAACTAAAAAAAATAGACGTTGACAGTATCAAAAGAAGTTGTTTATGGGCCATCCTTAGAGCATATGGTGTACCATTAAAACAATCACTTTAATACAAGCTTTCTACTACAACCATGATTGATGTGTATTACAGTCAATAGTCAGAATGGTCCCAAATTAAAAAAAAATGAGTGTTTGAACAAGCTATTCTACATTTCTTATTTATTTATAACATTATATGGTTTTACTGTGTCCTGTCATTGCTATGACTTGTGTGTATGGTTATATGAACTGTGTCCCCGAATTTTATCAGCCTGGTAATTTAAACGCATGTCAATTACAAGTAGTAGAAAAAAAAGGAAACACTGGAATATGCAAAAGTAAAATCACAAAAATGTTGAACTCCGAGGAAAATTCAAAACGAAATGTCCTTTATCAAATGGCAAAATCAAAAGCTGAAACGAATGGATTACAACTGTCACATTCCTTGCTTGGTACAGGCATTTTCTTATGTAGAAAATGGTGGATTAAACCTGGTTTTATAGCTAGCTAAACCTCTCACTTGTATGACAGTCGCATCAAAATCAATATTATTGACAACGATGTGTGAACAAAGCAAACAGACACAATAGGTAAAAATGTCTCAAATAGGGGTGCAACACCGAATGAAATAGGTGTCCTTATAATACATGAATTCAAAGTCAGAGACTATCTCGATCTTATTTATCCCATCGGTATCAATCCAGGATACAACAGATACGTTTGCCTTTAACATCAACTTAAGTCTTTAAAAAAAAATGTCAATGAGGGTAGGGTTGAGAACAAAAATTTACGACCAAACAATTGGCGCTCACCTTACAAATTATGAACTTTCCATTTTCTAAGTATCAACATTCCAGTAGCGCCTGAATGTTGAGTACATATCTCTTAATTGATACAACATTCAATACCTTGTATTGTTCATCATAATTTTCTTGATGAAAAAGTAAAATGACAAAAATACTGAACATAGAGGAAAATCAATTCGTACAAGGACGTTTTTAAACCAAGAGATCCAATTTCGAAAGGAGAAACAACTTTACGGACTGCATCACAAGTTGGTTGAGTACATATCTCTCTATGTATATGTAACATTCAATACCTTGTATTATCCATTTTAATTTTCTTGATGAAGGGTTGCTTCGTACAAGGACGTTTTTAAACTAAGAGTTCCAATTTCGAAAGGAGAAAAAAAATTACGGACTCCATCACAAGTTGGTTGTTATAGAATGTTTGTTCTGTAGAGAACGACGGATATGTTAACATTATGGTAAACACAATACCGTCCACTTTTCTTAACTTCGAATGTATCGATCTTTTTCTGTTAAATCTGAAATAAGTTCTATCTAAACTTTTTACTTTCCAACCCTGTATACCACGTACCATTCCCCATGTGAAATTTAAAAATCATTAAAAAATAATCCACAATGCTTTTCAACATAAAAATTGTAGCATACGCTATAAATATATTACTACAGGATATTCTACAGCATATTTTGTTTACAGTGAACAAAAATGTAAAACATGCTTCACAGAGGAACAAGTGATCATTATGCTTGAGTTTCTTATTGGCAATATGTTTGTTGAAATTGACATTTTCAACAACTGAATTCAGTCGGCATTCCTATGGGAACGAAATGTGTGCATCTCCTTGTCGACCTCTTCAAGTTGTTTTCATATGAATCTCGATCGGAGTTCCTAAAGATCAAAGAAGCAATGTCATATAATTTTACATTCAGATATATTGATGTTCTTTCCATTAACAATACAAACTTTTCTGATTCGGTTCCATTAATATATCCCCAGAACTAGAAATTAATGAAACAATACACTCGGATTTCTCTGTCACATTTTTAGACTTATACCTTTGATTTGACATACAAAGACGATTGGTCATTTAAGTACCAGAATCTAAGACAAACAAGACGATTTTAATTTTGAATTTATTAAGTTCCCCCACCTAAGTAGCAATATACCTACTTCACCTACATACGGGATATACATTTCCCAACTAATTCGGTATTCAAGAGCTTACAGCTATTACTTAGACTTTGTAAAATATCACCCGTGTCTTAGCAGAAAGTTGATGAACCATGGATATGTCAAAGAACGTCTCGTCCTTTTTTGATAAACATTCCGTATCAACTTCACAATTAATACCCGATGGTCTTGATATAAAGGTTTCGGGTTACTGACGTTGTTTATCATCTTAGTTATAGTACTCTTGTATTTGTCTTTATAAATATTACTTTAACTGTTTAATCTGTTTTTGGTGATATCCAATTGACGTGACTGTACTTGTATATCCCGTCATTGTATTATTGTTCTATGGTAGCAATAAACAGTTAGGAAAAAATAATAAAATTTGCCCTTATGAATTTTACCATTCCCTTTTCATTGCTTTCTTGCAATATCAAGCTTACTGTTTGTGTCATATATGGGCATATGTATGTAATCAGAATCTTTCATAGATTTTGTTTCCAGTATATAAAATGGTAAAATATAATTTCTTTTTGGTGTATCCATGGCAACAATCTGCATTTATTTGTTATAAAATATTGCAAAAAGGGGGGGAAAGATGTCACATATTTCCCCAAAATTTGACTAAAGGTAGACTTTCAATTGCTTGAAGTTATACCTTTTCTGAAACTGTGTACATATATCATTCAGCAAATCCTATGAAAATCATATGTCTTTCATCTCATTTTTTTGTAAAATTGCGTCAAAAACTTCGTGTAGAAAAAGAGTGTTTGTAAACAGTACATTAATTTCTGGACCGATGGCCGGTCTAGCTATGAAAATACGGACTGTCAAACAGAAAACAGCCCATAAAACATGTAAAAAATAATCTTGATGCTCTTATAAACCACCTTTGAAGGATAAATTAGCACTCATCTGTCTAAAAATTAATTTTATTTCACAATAACTTTCCTATTTGAAAAATCCACAGGGGCCATAATGCGAAACTAAACTCCTAACTGTGTATTGCTACCTTAATAGTAAATATTTTTTTCAAATTCTCCCTTTTAACTTATTTTCTGAGTTCTGCTAGCTAAAACGAGTAAATTGGCCTTTTATTTTTGAAAATTGGTTGAGTAATGAATATTTTATGAAGGTTAGCACTTGATACTGAAACGCGACAAAAACTGATTTTAAGAAAGGGGCCAAGTCAAAGTGTAAAATCTTGTCTCTACCTCAATGTTTAGCCAAATCTTAAAAATTGTACCTCTTTTGTCAGTTTTTTAATGTTGAATATCATAATAAGATCTCTGATGATGCACCATTGTACAAAATTGAGCAATTTTAAGCATAAAAATGTTAATCTTTATGCTTATTGCATACCAAAGACTTGATTAAAAACTTGGTGATAGGGAATCAATTTCTTACATCTGATTTAACTATACATCTAATATATGCCAAAATGTAACATGAAATCTTGATAAAAACAATAATATGATATATTCGCAAGAAAAAAACCAACGCGTTCAATACTTGGGCTACTACATGCAGCCCAACCCATCAGAAGCAAGCGTTAAGCCGATAGAGTACAAATATAAGCCTAGTGTCAAAATGTCTAATTTTGGTTGCTAAGGACTGTAAACAATAAAATTGACACATATTGTCATTGTTAAACACTTAATTTACTCAGAAGTTGATTTTGAATCTAAATATCAATAGATTTGTGGCATGAAAAGTCTGAAATTATACAATTCTGAGCTTGGTAAGTATGCCATAAGGTAGCAATAAACAGTTAGGAAAAAATAATAAAATTTGCCCTTATGAATTTTACCATTCCCTTTTCATTGCTTTCTTGCAATATCAAGCTTACTGTTTGTGTCATATATGGGCATATGTATGTAATCAGAATCTTTCATAGATTTTGTTTCCAGTATATAAAATGGTAAAATATAATTTCTTTTTGGTGTATCCATGGCAACAATCTGCATTTATTTGTTATAAAATATTGCAAAAAGGGGGGGAAAGATGTCACATATTTCCCCAAAATTTGACTAAAGGTAGACTTTCAATTGCTTGAAGTTATACCTTTTCTGAAACTGTGTACATATATCATTCAGCAAATCCTATGAAAATCATATGTCTTTCATCTCATTTTTTTGTAAAATTGCGTCAAAAACTTCGTGTAGAAAAAGAGTGTTTGTAAACAGTACATTAATTTCTGGACCGATGGCCGGTCTAGCTATGAAAATACGGACTGTCAAACAGAAAACAGCCCATAAAACATGTAAAAAATAATCTTGATGCTCTTATAAACCACCTTTGAAGGATAAATTAGCACTCATCTGTCTAAAAATTAATTTTATTTCACAATAACTTTCCTATTTGAAAAATCCACAGGGGCCATAATGCGAAACTAAACTCCTAACTGTGTATTGCTACCTATGATAGTTTTTGTATTCATGCTTTCGTGTTTGCTAATGTTCTTTGTCTATATGCCCTTTTTTAACATATGCCGTAGCTCTGTGACATCTCGTCATTTTGTTATTGTGCTATGGTAAATTTGTGTATTGTCTTTTATTTTTTAAATAAATTGTGCTTTGTCTATATACTGTTTTGTGTTTCTTTTGTAAATATAACGTGGCTCTGTATTCCTGTCTTGCTTGGTCTATATATCTGGTTGTGCTTCTTTGTTATACAGCTGTTTATTTTTATGTGATTATGATTATAAAACAATGTTGACTGATGTTTCCCTATTTTTGACATGTTTACTTTTTGTGTCTGTTTGTTTTGTTCACTCATCGTTGTCAATATAATGGAATTTTTTTGCGACTGTCCTACAAGTGTGAGGTTTAGTTAGCTATAAAACCAGGTGTAATCCACGATTTTCTACACAAGAAAATTCCTGTAACAAGTCAGGAATATGACAATTAATATCCATTCGTTTAATGTGTTTAAGCTTTTTATTTTGCCATTGGATAAGGTACTTTCCGGTTTGAATTTTCCTCGGAGTTCAATATTTTTTGTGATTTTACTTGCTACCGAATTCGTCTTATCGTCGGATGTCACACACAAGTGTTATCCTATTGTTAAGAGAATATAATAATATCTGTAATCTCGAAATTTTATATGTCATTTTGGCTGCACATCAGTCTGCTCATTCTGTTGAAATAGGTGCTTGTTTATAAAGCACATTCTAACATGACGTCCTTCAAACGCTTTGAGTACACACCCGTGGTAAAATATGAATATATTTGTTGGGCTGTTGCGATTGTACTCCCACGTCATATGATTGTTTATGAATGAAGTACACGACGTCATAATATGATGACGTAATAATTTAATAATTTTACGGGAAAATACACGCCTCTGATACCGAAAATCATCACAAGGAAACGTTAACAAACGATGCTAAAATGTGGTATAAGCCCTTTTTTATATACATAGAAGATATATATGTAAATTATCATTAAAATTCATTCAAATCTATCTTAATATGTTATTGTAAATAGTTTGAGCATGTCACTAATTCTGTTTGCTCCCGGTTCTTTACCGCCAATCTAAAAGTGCGTTAATTTATGGGAACGGCAAATGTTGTCTCCACCTAGAGCGCTTCGATCCAAAAGAATTGCCGTATTTGTCTTATTAGAATCGAAATAATTCATGGGGGCTTGAATATATCTAGATTTTACCACGGGTTGTCCCTTTATGCCGATATTTTACCCCTCGCTATCGCTCAGGGTAAAATATTTGTCATAAAGGGCCAATCCGTGGTAAAATCACGATATATTCAAGCCCCCATGAATTATTTCTTAATTACTAATGATAATCTCAATATACAATAGCGCTAGGGCTAAATTTGGATCTATATTTGTAAGGATCTCGTCAAAAGTTTTCTTTTTATGCCCAACCTCCGATAGGAGAGGGGCATTATGTTTTCTGGTCTGTTCGTCCGTTCGTCTGTCCGTTCGTTCGTCCGTTCGTCCTGCTTCAGGTTAAAGTTTTTGGTCAAGGTAGTTTTTGATAAAGTTGAAGTCCAATTAACTTTAAACTTAGTATACATGTTACCCATGATATAATCTTTCTAATTTAAATGCCAAATTAAAGTTTTGAGCCCAATTTCAAGATCCACTGAACATGGAAAATGACAGTGCGAGTGGGGCATCCGTGTTCTATGGACACATTCTTGTTCTTTTATCTTTCTTAATCCAATATGACGTTATGAGATTTAACCATTGGTCAACTACTGTTGTCAAAATATAAATCACCATTTGGTGTCTTTCGCCTCTTTGAACTAGTCATTTAAGGTTAACAAAATCCCTAGCAATATTTCAGTAATTATGTAAAATTTGTGAATAAAAAATATCTAAAATTTTCATTTATCATGTAGGTCCGTGATTTCAAATTGTTTCTGGAAATAGTCGATGGTAAGATATGTTTCCAGAATCTATAAATTTAGGGGTTAGTGGTTGGGTGTGTCCGATTCCGAAATCACGTATATAAAGACACGAAATTCCGTAGTCCCGAATAAGTAAAGACAAATTCCCGTTTTAAAGGTCCTACCGTCCATCAATAATGTCAAATTGGAATACAGGGTGTTCTTTCAATTTTTAAGGTAAAAAAACATTGATAAAAATTTGTCCATGCATGTTTATCTGTAAACATAGAACAAGTAAAGTTGGTGAAACGGAGAAATGAATACGCAGACAGGACTGTCCCCTTGCGATGCTCAGTACTTGATTTGTCAGTCTACTTATCGTTTTTGGATTAGTTCCAACACTGAATGAAGTTATATTCAATACTCAGATTTTGTTCACAAACAGCATTAGTTGACTAGAATTATTCTTTATTTACCTTCAGTGTCGCTTTTATTTTTTCTGCAAGAGCCTGTTTTAACCAGGGATTCATAATGATTATCGGCGTTAATAGGTTGATGTAATCGAGAAACACCACCCGTTTGGATGCTGAGTTATATCCACGAAGAATAATTTAAAAAGAATGATGACAAGTTATGGAAATTAAGGTTGAGTCAGAACAACAAATGGCAATTATATTTCGTATTTAATTACGGTAACCGTAAAAAAATCACTGTCGAAATTTTAGTGCCTCACTTGCCTGAATGGTAGTTACGGCCTTGCGGTCCAGTAGTTTCAGTGGAAATGTTAGTAAAAATTGACAATTTTATGAAAATTGTTAAAAAATGACTTTAAAGGACAATAACTTCTTAGGGGGTCAATTGACCATTTTGGTCATGTTAACTTTTGTTTAGGTCTGACTTTGCTGTACATTGTTGCTGTTTACAGTTTATCTCTATCTATAATATTATTCAAGATAATAACAAAAAACGGCAAAATTTCCTTAAATTGACTAATTAAGGGGCAGCAACCCAACAATCCGGGTTGTCCAATCCATCTGAAAACTTTAGGGCAGATAGATCTTGACCTGATAAACAATTAATCCCGTCAGATTTACTCTCAATGCTTTGATTTTTGAGTTATAAGCCAAAATCTGCATTTTACCCTTATGTTCTCTTTTAGCCGTGGTGGCCATCTTGGTTGGTTGGCCGGGTCACCGGAAACATTTTTTAAACTAGATACCCCAATGATGATCGTGGCCAAGTTTGGTTTAATTTGGCCTGGAGTAGTTTCAGAGGAGAAGATTTTTGTAAAAGTTAACGACGGCCAGGTGAGATAAAAATGAATACTCCGTCCCGAGAGATCCTCGGCGCCCCTCAGGATATCAAATGGTCGTCCCTTTTTTTGGTCAGTGTATGGAAAAGTCAGTTATCGAAATGACATAAGCTGTCAATTTCTAATTCACTTAATGGACTCAAGTTCTCCTTTTTGATTTATGACATTCTTAAACATACATGTATATCCAAACTATGAAAAATCTAAAATAAACAGTTAAACATACATGCACTCGATATATGTATCAGTATTGTGTGTATTTTAGTCTGGATGCCATCTTCCTTCGAAGTGAACACCGGAGACTGCTGACGGTTATTCAAATCCGGTATTGACAAAAATATAGATCTAAATAGATATATATAGCGAACATGTGCAATTTGATCTGTCAGTCTAGATTTGTTTATATCATAAGTTAAAAAATGTGTTAATCATCATTTTTAACTGTAAAAGAATGAGTTTTTGTGAATCGAATCAGTCAACCAAATGGTTTACCCTTGTTTCACTTTCAACCGTTAAGATTATTTTCCCTATTAGATGAATATGCCTAGTTTATGAGTCGTTTATGTGTATTTATATCTACTGCGAAGAGCCTAGATTAAAGGTCTGATGAACACGGACTCAAATAAAATCGAACTATTCAGTTGCAAGTGAATAATTTATTAGCGATATTTCTTACCTTATTATACAAAATTGAACAAAATTGGCTGCTAAAATGAATTATTATTTTGCTATTTCACTTTCAATTATAATGATCTATGATTGAACAGAAGAAAACAGAATCAAATTGCATATCTAGCCAATGTTCATTTAAACGACAATCGTATTGCCATTTGTTATGTAAATTTTCTGTGTAAAATATCTAATTTATTCGAATATCATATGGTTTTATTGATTATTTGAAAAACAACATTAATTTGATATGCCAATGAAAAGACCGTAGTGAGGGATCAGAAGACCTTAAAGAAATTAAATAACTTCTCTTAAATCTGGAGGTCTATTTAACAAGTTGAAGTCGGTTGGTTTATGAAGGAATCTGTGCACCAAATACCTGTCTTCTAACATAATTACAAAAGGGAAGTAAGTCTTTCTCAAATTGTGTCTATAAAGGATATATATTTGTTACATCAGGAACAGATAATTATCAAAATGTCAAGGTGAACTTCTGTAACAAGAAAGAAATATACGTTGACTGATCATGCTTATAAATATTTAGTCTACCACTTCTACTTCTGACACGCTTCCCGTATCGTACTTTTGTCATAAATATTGAACCTGCCTATACAATCATGATCCGAGTGTTTGTTTATGGGACATTAAAAAGAGGACAACCAAATCATCATTTGATTGAGAATGTTGTAAACGGAAAAGCTTTGTTTATTGGTGAAGGAAAAACGGTTGTTAAATATCCTCTTATTATTGCAAGCAGATGTAATATTCCATTTTTATTACCGGTTGAAGGAACAGGGGAGGTAAGTCTGTATTGAAATAACATTTGTGGTGTCAGAATTTGCTGTGAAACCAGCTATATATATACGGTCGTTGTTGTAGAACCTACAGTATCTTGGTCGTTTGTCTTTAATATGTCATCTTAATTACTAGTCATGAATGATTTATGTAAAATAAAATATCGTGTAAACAGGTGACAAAAAAGTAAACAAAACGTACTACATATGACATATATGTATAAATTATAATGTAGAGCTTTCAAATGCGACGATACTCTCAGTAAGTCCGACTGCTTATATGGTCAAGCTTAAGTATTATAGTCTACGTCAAAGTGCGGTCATGGTGGTTCTTTATGGTTTTAACACCGCGCCGGCTAAAGTGCGACGACAATTTGTCAAAGTGCGATGATGCCACGACAAAGTGTGATCGTAGACAAGACAAAGTACGATGGTATAACAGTGCACCTCAGCAGTACACACTAGCAGTTAAGGCAATCGTTAATCGTCATGACATAACTAGGATTACAAAAAAAGAGTTTCTAAATTAAACCTTTTGTTTGTTGGCACTAAATTTAGACTAGCAGTTTTGCTAAAATTCCTTTTTACAAATAAGTAAACCTCTACCGGCGCAAAAAATATCCGGATTGGGATCATTTGGTTCTCCCTTCTTGCTATTCTCAAATACCACGCATTAAAATTCATCAAACCATCGCGTGTTAGCGTCCCCATCGCAAGTATAGAATGATCTAGAGTTCTCCACAATGCATATATACGCCAGAACCTCTGGAACTCCCTAGGTATGGTTGTTCTAAAACCCATTTCTGTGACTGGTTTTACAACATTTATACATTCTAACACAATTTAGCAGAAACTACTGCATTTTTTATTTTTATTCTTTGCAGAATATAACTGGAGAGGTATATGATGTTGATGAGGACATGTTGAAATGTTTAGATATTTGTGAAGATTATCCAAATTTATACGATCGTCGTCCAATCAAAGTTGTGTTAAACACGGCCGTAACTGTTGAATGTATATGTTATTTCCTTATGAGGTTTAAAAACAAACTGCTAGATCTTCCATTCATTGATAATTATTATTCTGAAGGACCACATGACAGACCGTATTTACCGGAACTAGACGAAGAATATGATGACTACAGCGAAGTACTAGAAACCGCATGACAGAAAACTAAGGAAAACATATCTTGGTCTTATTATTTATCATTATATAAGAAAGAAAAGCATAACAACTTTTTGTTTTTAGCAATGTCTTCTTTTTTTCTTATGGATTTCACATTATATTATTATAAGATCCTTCCTGTAATTTCATTTTTACCCCTTGGACGTACGATTTACAGACCCGACAGATGTTTTGGTCCAAAGAAAGACAGCTCATTGATTTGTCAAATAAAAGAACTTCACCCACAGTGAGCTTTGAATGATCGGAAAATTCAGAAAAGAAAGTTATCGAAACACACGAACAGCTTGTGTATCATGACTAAAATGGACCTTAAAAATAACCAAATCCGGTCAAAAGCGAGAGTTTGAACCTTAGTTTCATTATAATTTAAATGTTTATAAACAAAGCACGAACTATATCAAACTTATGATCACTTGGGGACTGAAAGTCCGTCGACAGCTGTGGTATTTACATATTTTTAATTTATTGAATGAGAGTAAGGTGTTTAAAATTATTAATGTAAGTATAGTGGATATTTGTCTCACTAGCAATCATATCACATCTCCTTACTTTTAAAACTTTGTCATTTGTGCTTTGAAATACAGTCGGCATTTGAAGCAGAATAGTTGTTGGCATCTATGAAAGTACGGAGCTTTATTTTTCTTCAGATATTATAAGCCAGTAAAACAGATGTAGATAAAAGATTCACTGTACTAAAAAGGAAGTAAAAAATAAATATGCTATCTGCTGCTGCCCTTTGGTAATCTTTTTGGTAACCCAGTTTTGCCAGAAAGAAAAAAAGAAATCTTAGTCAGAACTTTTTTACAGTGCGAAAACTTTAAGGCGTCATTGATATTAAGATAATGAATAATGGAACTAGCTAAACAACCGACATGGCTTCCGTTTATATATAAAGGTAGTGAATATATGCAAACCTGAAATTGGCCATTTTTGCATGTTGAGCCTGCGATATATGTGGCAGAAAGCTCGACTTGGGGTAGTGGTCAGGAGGCGGCGCTGGCGTCAACTAACTATTTGATAGCTTATAGTTTAGAAGGTGGAACACCTGGATGCTTAATACTTTGTATATGAATGCCATTAATATGTTATACAGTGTCCGTCTGTCATATGTCCATAGTTCTTGACCTCAGTTTTCATGGTTCATTGACAACTTGAAAAAAAGGTGCAGAAGTTTTCTAATGCTAATTTCTCTCTTATTGTGAGTAATAGCCTTAGGATAACCATATTTCGAATATGGGTACCTTTCTATGTCCTCGTGCTTGTCGGGCGGTTTTCGTTTAACCTTATACCTGTCAGACAATTTCCATCTGACCCCGACCTCAGTTCATGTATCAGTGAACAAGGTTAAGTTTTCGTGGTCAAGTCCATATATCAGCATCATTTATATAGGTAGACTATATTTGGCGTATGGAATGATTGTAAGGTGTAACCGACATTGACCTCATTTTCATGGTTCATTGGTGATAAAGTTAAGTTTTTGCGTTCTTGTCTTTTTCAATACTATATGCAAAGGGTCAACTTTGTCTGGTGTATGGGAATTATTTACGATGTAAATGTCAGTTTGACATAATCGGATATCAAGTTTTTGGCTTTGATCGTTCCTGATGAAGGTAAATCTAGAAAACCACTTCGGACTCATGAAATTATTAAACGTGTTGTTTTCAATTTTTTTTACATTTTTCATTTGACCTCGACCTCACTTTCACAGTTCATTCTTCATTGTTAAGTTTTTGTGTTTTGGTATGTTTTTCTTAAACTATAAGCAATCGGTCAACTATATTTGGGGTATGGAATGATTGTAGGGTGTACATGTCCAACTGGCAGGTGTCGTTTGACCGTGACCTCAATTTCACGGATCATTGGTCAATGTGACAATTTTCATTGTGAAATTTGTTTATTAGATACTATAAACAATACGTCAACTATATTTAATGCATAGATTGATTGTAAGGTGTCTGGCATGGTTCATCTGACCTTAATTTCGTTTTCATAATTCATTGATCAATGTTAATCTTCTTGCTTAGGTGTGTTTTTTTAAAATTATATGCAATAGTTCAACTATGTTTTTGTATAGAATGATTGTAGGGTGTATAATGTATGTTCCTGTTTTTGGTTTATCTGACCTTGGCCTCATACACCATATCGCTAATCCCGGCTGACCCTGCCGCTTGAACTTTTGACGTCAACAACAATCACTTTTCTATTGTGGCGTCAGATATTTTGTTTTATGACGTCAACATTTTACGGGAACCTGTGTGAAATCCAGCAATGGCGGATAAATAGCGATAATTAAGGTGTATTTACTTGGATCATGTTAAGTTTATGTGATACTCGTAGTATAAAGCCTAATATTTAGGGCATTCAACACAAAATCAATGATCAGTAAAACAGGCGAGACATATATCAGGTTGTATACTCTTGTTAATTAAAAGAGTAAGAGAAATGTAACACATGTAACATTGAACAATAGACCACTTTCGAGTTCATCCGTCACCGGCAAAAACTCGTCAATTATACACGCCTTTATGACGTCATTTACCAGATAGAGGGGCTCGCCTGTATCCCTGCACTATTTACGTTCATCAAGCGTCTTAGTGATCGTCTTTGTGCAGGATAAACTAGAAATAATGTTTGCTCTGTAGGTACTTACTGGCATTTCCCTAATGACAGCAGTGTTGATTGTCAATTTCGAGGATTCAATTTGCCGAATAATTCGTACAATATAGAATTATAGTTTTCCAACCACTCGCTCAACATTGGAAGGAAGTGACGACGCCCCTAAACGCACAAATGACGATGATAAAGGCGCGTATAATTGACGATTTTTTTCCGGTGACGGATGAACTCGAAAGTGGTCTATTCGACTACAACTCGTACCTGACAAGACCAGCATTCTACTGTATAACTGATTTAAGAAACTACTTGCTTTTTGGTCGAGTTGTTCTCTCTTTGACATATTCCCTATTTCTTTTTCTATTCTCAATTTCAGAAACATGTAATCGCTTGGAAGTATGACCGACGATCACCAATTGAACTGCATGATCTGACAATTTTCTTTCTTTTTCTGATTAATATTGGAATATACATGTAAACTGAACCAGGTTAAATTAGATCGATATATGTTTCTTTGGGTGTAATTTTTATCGCATTTAAAAAACTGTTTTACTTTGCAGATAATTCACGGAGAAATGTTTGACGTAGATGAACCTATGTTGAGACGTTTAGATGCACTTGAAGGTCATCCCGCATGGTATAAACGAGTAGAAATTCCGATTGCTAACAGCAACGGGTGTTCCAAATGTTGGTGTTATATGCTGGAGCATTTCAAACCTGGCCTTTTACACTTGCCATACCTTTCGAATTTTGATTTTCATAGTCTGCCTAAAGACCAACAGTATATGGCACCAGCAGCGAGATCTAAACATGATACAGAAAACTTTTGGATTGACGTAAAACGAGAAGAGTTTTATATTTCACCATTGCAGTTCGAAGAGCTATATCCTTACGCCAAGGACAAATACTAAACTATACTTTTGTGCTTTGGTAAACGCTATTAACTGTCCTTTCCTATAGCTAGATTTAGATATTCCAGTTTTACACGGGAAACTCTACACTAAAATATACGGGGATAGGGACGATTTTTCGTTTCCTATTATTAATTTTCTTTTTTGGATAATGATGTTCCTTTTCAGCATGATCATCTTGCTTTGTGTATATTTCACAACACGTTCGCTATGCCTGTGTCTGTTGTGACGTTTTAGGTTTTAAGTATCAGTCATTTATGTATTAAAATAATGGTAATATTCAGGGATTTCGTTACCACAAATTACTTCAAACTTTTACTAAAGTCTTCCAACGATATAAAGATTTGGGATGGAATTCTGGTTGTACCTGTCACTGAGAAAACTTATTTCAAACGAAATTAACTGCACATCCTCATTTTTAAGGAGATGTGCTTTACCGTGTCCGCAAATTAAGAAACGTTCTTGGGAAATGTATAGATCCTTTAAATATACTTATTCTAAAAGATTACCAATTCAACCATCTCATTAGATCTTTGAAAATTGTTTTTATTGGTATTCATATTGATTTTGTTATCAGTAAATTAAAGTCAAACTTTCTATAATTGTTATATACATATGCACTTTTATGGATTTATACAATCTGTCGATTACTGTGTCTTGGCATTGAACAGGGTCGCGTTTTTCTCGGACTGTTTATGACGTCTTTACACTAAATCCAGTGGATGTTGGATATGCACTAATTGATAATTTAGTCTTAGATGCATGCTTATTTTTTATTCGTTGATGAGCTTTAACTAGCTGTCAATAACTGCGAATGCTCTTAGATCTGTTCTTGGTGTCTTTTCGTTGTTGGGATGTACACGTAGCTGGCCACGTCCACTCTAAGTTTTACATTGTGTCATGGATCAAATGTATTCGTTAATTCGGTGTATGTTCACTTGTGTTAATATGTCTTTTGATTGAGTTAGGCTATTTCAATCGATAATTCATATTGTGCTTTTTCTATGTTCTGATGTTACACTATTGTTTCAGATAATCCCGGGTGATGATTGGAACCCATTTTAAATACGTTTAAACCTGGTGCATTTGTTTATACCTGTCATAAGTAAGGAATCTGATGTTCAGGTGTTGTCGTTTGTTGCTGTGGTTCATAAGTGTTTCTCGTTTTTTGTATAGATTAGACCGTTGGTTTTCCTGTTTGAATGGTTTTACACTAGTTATGTTTTGGGCCAAAAGTGTATGCTAACCAATAAACCAAAAACAAATATGGCAGAGATCTTATTAAAATATTTTTGTGTGCTAACACCCTCATTTACAAGAGACAGTGCTGTAAACATTACATCATTATAACAAACTGTAACAAAAATCTGTTGGGAAGCTCTTCTAGTAGATTGAAGTTGTTCTGAATTATTCTGTGAGTCACTTTGATAAAAACTTTTACAAAGGTGTTTTTCGAAGGGACGTATGTGTATTGAAGAGGATTAAAATTTCTAGAAAGATGTTCGATTATAATCATGCAGGTTAAAATATTTAAAAAACCAATGTTATTGTGGATTTCATTCTGACAAACACTTCCGGGAGATTACGGAGAGAAAGAGCAATTAGACCAACACTTATCAGGCTTATGGATATACTAAAATGTGTTTATTGTTTCCTTATCTATAAATCCCAACAAAGCCGGATCGTGGAACAGAACATCACTGGTGAACACAATTGAAAAATTGAAAAACATAGTTATCGGGTGCGGGAATTTCTCGTTACATTGAAGACCTGTTGGTGACCTTCTGCTGTTGTTTTTTTTTATGGTCGGGTTGTTGTCTCTTTGATATATTCCCCATTTCCATTCTCAATTTTATGTTCTTTTCAAATCGTGGTATATGTGGGTTTTTAATTACTTATTTATATTTTCTAATGATACAATGCCTGCGGCAATGCGAACTAATATATTTATTTGATAGAAGTATAAGTATATAGGCCGGATAGGTCACATTTCAACTTAAAGATGTCTTTTCCAGAATAAAAGTGTAACAAAGATTATAATGTAGATTGTTGAATTATATGAATTATCTCCGTTTGAATGGTTTTACACCAGCAATTTTGTGGCCCTTTATAGCTTATTGTTCGGTGTGAGTAAAGGCTCCGTGTTGAAGGCTGTACATTGACCTACAATAGTTTACTTTTTTAAAATTGTTATTTGGATGGAGAGTTGTCTCATTTGCACTCACACCACATCTTCCTATATCTATCTGTTTCACTGATGACGACGGATATGTTCCAATTATCGTAACCACAATGCAGTAGTCTTTTCCTAGAATGTGACCTACCAAAATTCTCTTATCACCCGGTGTTTACATACACGAGAAACACGACGGGTTCCACATGTAGAGCAGGAATGCTGGATCTGCTTCACAGGCACATATCTCAAAAAAACATTTCCTGTATACCTTAATATAACACAAGGTATAATGTGTAAGAAATTTTTTTTTGAGACAAGTGCCTGTGATCTGCTTACCCTTCTGGAGCACATGAGGTCAGCCCATCTTTTGGTTTCAATAATGTGTGTTGTGTACTGTTGTTTTTTTTGGTCTTTTTGCTTTTTTGCCATGACATTGTCAGTTTGTTTTTGATTTATGAATTGAATGTCCCTTGTGTATCTATCGCCTTCATTGCACTGTATACAGAGAAAACCCAAAAGGTTGTCAGAACTTATAATGTTTTAAATAGATTTATCAAATATGTCAAAGCATCACTACTAGGTTTTCCATTCAAATCTCCAAGACAACCACTGGCGAGGCTCTTGGCATGGAACCGACGATGATTGTTTGTTTGTTAATGTGTGGTTGCAAATATTTCATTCATATTCATATCGAGGTATGGACATGTGGCATGGCGGATTGAACCACAGTGGTATATATATATGTCCCCGACTTGTCCGTCCAAACATACGTAAGTCCAGTAATTTGTTTCACTACATCATACACACCTCTCAAAAAGACAGAATATAAGAAGAGAGGCGAAAAATATACCAATCTTTTAATTAGAGTGTAGATATACGAGAGGAACATTCTAACTAATAGATCGAAACTAAAATGACAGCGACATGGCTATAAAGAGAAAGACAAACAGACAATTTAATAGTATACAAGACAAAACATAGCTAGAAAACTAAAAATTAAGCAACACGTACGAACCCTTACCAAAAACTGGTGGTGATATGAGGTGCTCGATGATTAAATAAAATCAATAAATCACATCTTGGAATTCGAAAAAAGAAATCCCGGATCCGAAATGGTCAATCCCGAAATCCCAAGCTTAAAAACACCCGATCCCGACGTCCCAAAAAAGGTCCTGTCCCCTCTTTAAAAAGGCTATCATTATCCCTTATGGGCCAGGAAATACTACCATACCATTAGAGGAGACAAACTTAGTATATTTTCTTTTTTTGCCGACGTCGGTGCTTGTCCCGGCAAAATATATGGAATAGACGGGTTTCCCGTTAATTTGAATGTTGCCGGCTAGTAATTTTGGGGCACTTTATATAGTTAGTTTGTTTTCGTTCGTGTGAGCCAAAGCACCGTGTGGAAGGCCGTACATGGCGGCTATAATGGTTTATTTTTATAAATTGTTATTTGGACGGAGAGTTGTCTCACTGGCACTCACACGTACCACATTTTTTAAATTCCTATATCAAACGCCGGTCAAATTATAAATTTAAAACGGATAAAATAGAATTCATAAAATTATGCGGACAGTAAAAGTGTTTGATGTGTTTGAGCTTTTGAGCTTTTCGTAATTTTCCATGTTTTGAATTTTACTCGGAGTTCAGTATATTTGTGATTTTACTTTTCTTCCTGAACGATTTGTTCCTCTACTTAAAGTAAAGTGAATTAACTTTAAGTCAACAAAAGGAGTTAATTAAACATAAACAAAATCTAGGTTTATATCTTAGTTTCGTTATCGTATTTTTTCTCGAATTTACTTTTAATGATTAATCAAATATTTGCAAAAAAATCTAGGATCATCTAGTTTCGTTATCGTGTTTTCTCGAATTTACAACTTATGATTAATCAAATATTTGCAGCAGTGACCCCTATCCGTGACCTACAGTTGCTAATGTAACTTAAAAATGATTGGTTGAGACTCCTGTAACCTTTCTGGAATATTCTGAATTACGTCACTTCCTTTCCCGATAAAACTGTGGTACAGCGTCACGCGTGTTCCAAGAATAAGAGACACAGGGCGTACAAGAACAAGGAAGAACAAAGCCCAACGAAACATTAAGGTAAATTTTGTTTCCTATCAAGTAATGAGTATTAATTAATGTTGTTGTCAGCGTAAAACAAGTATTAACGAACATTTTCATTCAAAAGAACGACGGATACCGACCGGTACACGTGTTTCCATGATAAAATTATTTCCATGCCTTTGTGTGCCATGCAAATCGTTTATATTTTAAAAGTGAAAGAAAAACGATTCGATTTCATCTGTGAACTTCTATTTGCCGAAGCTGCAATAGTATACACTACAATATAAGTCCAGTGAGCTTATAGATTTATAACATTTTCGTCTCGAACGATTTCCAATAATTCCTTTCTAAAACTTCAAGGAAATTGCGTCGCAGTAAAATGTATGATCTCGAAGAACCTCTGGTACATTGCTAAACTAGATACAAGTAAACATCAACGGATTGATGTAATGAATAAAATGGATCCAAATTTCTATTCCAAGCCTTTGTTCAGTTTTAAAAAGGGGGGTTCTAACATGTGCTTTTACGGCAAAAATTTGAACAAGAAATTGTGAAATATTTCCAGGTACAAGTATTTCTAACTATTTAACAAGATGACACCTGCTTGTTTAATAAGATTAAAAAAATCAGACTAAAAATATTTCTCAAAATGATAGAAAGCATCTAAAAATTGTACTTTGTGATTTCTATTATAATTCCTGACGAGGAACCAAAAACCATTTATGAAAGTGAGACCGCAGCATTTTTAATTCCAAGCTATTGTACGTGTATTGTATCTTTTTATGCCCCACCTACGATAGGGCATAATAAAATTATGTTTCTGGTCTGCATTTGTTCGTCCGTCCGTCTGCCCCTCTTCAGGTGAAACTTAGTAGGGTCACTTGTTGCATATATGATATGATTTTTCTAATTTTTGAGCCAAATTAGACTCTTGGCCTTAATTTCATGGTCCACTGAACTTAGATTAGAAAATGAAAGTGGCAGATTCAGGTTAAAGTTTTTGATGAAGACCAAACAACTTCAAACTTAGTTCAAAGGTATATGGTATGATCTTTCTAATTTTAATGGCAAATTAGATTTTTTACCCAATTTCACGGTCCATTGAACATGGAAAAGGCTGGTGCACTGCGAGTGGGGCATCCATGTACTTGGGACACATTCTTGTTTATGTAGGTTCTGATGTACTGTAGCTTGTTAACTTTATCAGTGAGTGAAGTGAAAATGATATGGAAATGTGAGCCATTGTGTTTAATTTTGTCTGAATGGAAACAGAAAGGGCCCTGTAATTAGGAAAAAATGAATTAGATTTGATTTGTCATGTACATGTAGCCCTGTTTTTAAAAACAAATTAAGGCCACACTTAAAAATATTTTGGTTTGCCCAAACTCTACCCAAAGGTTGAGGCAGTGGGTAGGTAGGTAGGCATTTTCTTTTTTTTTTTTCAAAAAAAGAAATTGAAGTATCAGATATCACAAGTCTTCATGCCTATTTGATTAAAAAAAAAACTTCTTCAAATTAGGACAATAAAAGAATTTGAGTAGGCAGTTTTTTTCTGGGTAGGTAGCGTTTGGGCAAACCAACCTATTATTTATTATGGCCTAATCTGGGAACACTGCACTTTATGACAATTTTTCTGTTGAAACAAATTTAATCAAAAATAGCTTTCAGTATAGCAAGTTGAAATTGGCAGAGCTATGAGGTTATATGCTCACTAGGACCTCGAAAAAGGGCAATGAAAGGGAAGTAATAATTGCCAAAATTTTGTCAATTGAAACCCGAGGTGTCTACAAATGTTCAGTTATCCTAAATTACATCTGTACATGTTTATATTCTTAGATAATTTCAAAATAATATTTATTAAAGTTATTTCATCTTCAAGCATGTAAAGAAGATTATGTTCTGGTTCATTTCTAATCAAGATACAAATACAATTATGAAATATTCTGTATTACAGCAACATGGCAAAAACAGGACCAGCAATTGGAATAGATCTTGGAACTACATACTCCTGTGTTGGAGTATTCCAGCATGGCAAAGTTGAAATCATTGCCAATGATCAAGGAAACAGAACAACCCCAAGCTACGTTGCATTCACAGACACCGAAAGATTAATAGGTGATGCTGCCAAGAACCAAGTGGCAATGAACCCAGTCAACACAGTTTTTGGTAAGCTATTTTAAATAGATAGCATTTACATCATCAACATATACATTGAAAATAGCATTTAAATCATCAACATGTACATTGAAAATGCTCATTATATTATCTAAATGCACATTATGTTTTATATATTAAAGAATCTTCAAATTTGAATTTTTATCCATCTTTAATGAAGGTAATTTGGACCATGTTTGGTAATGATGATACAACAACCATTCATTCGCGGTTTCCACCAGAGGACATGCATGTTGTCTAAGTGATGGTTTTAGCCCTTCCTTGGAAGTCTGAATCATCATGGTTCCAAATTTCACTTCATTTTGTGTCTGTCTTTATAAATTAGTACAATTATTAAAAGTAATGTCTTGAACATGTATTAATTATTTTCCACTGGACATTAAACAAACCATAATCAATCATGTTGTAAAAATTGCAATTTAACCATTCCTTTTCTTATGTTTTAACAGATGCCAAGAGATTAATTGGTAGAAAGTTTACTGACGCTACAGTACAATCAGACATGAAGCATTGGCCTTTCACTGTTGTGGATGATGCCACCAAACCTAAAATCACAGTAGACTACAAAGGAGAATCAAAAACATTTTTCCCAGAGGAAATTTCATCAATGGTGCTTGTAAAAATGAAAGAAACTGCAGAAGCATATCTTGGAAAGGTTAGTAGTTATATCACAATCTTTTGATGATAGAAAAACGCATGTCCACAAGTTGAAGGGTTGGTTACTCATCTGTTGCCACATGAAGCAACCATAAATAACACATATCATCTGATCTGAAACATAGAAAAAAAATAAAAAACGAAAATAGTGAACCAGGAAAGTTCCAAATTGAAAGTCTGTATTTTAAAGTAAAATCAAAAGCTTGTATGTACATCAATGAATGTATAAAACTGTTGTATTCCTGACTTGTTCATGTTGGCATAGGCTCTTTCTGGTGGATTGAACCTGATTTTATAGCAGACTGAATCTCTCAACTGGATGACAGACGCACAAGATTTGAAGATTGTATATTAATGTTAAAATGTTTGATTCTCTTACAGTTAGTCAACAACAGTGTCATTACAGTCCCAGCTTATTTTAATGATTCACAAAGACAAGCAACAAAGGATGCTGGTACCATCTCTGGAATGAATGTTCTACGTATTATCAATGAACCAACTGCAGCTGCTATTGCTTATGGTTTGGACAAGAAAGTAAGTAGAATATTTTATCTTCTGTTAATAAAAATAATGGGAGATTATTTTGTTTTGTCTATTTACTTGTATTATTTATTTGGCTCAAGATGTATAAATATAGCAAATAAACATGAATAGTTGATAGTAAATTAACACTTCTGACATGTCATAAAGTTGTGTAAGAACAAATATCAGTTTAGCCTCTGAAAAGTATGTGTTTAGAGTTCCCTTGCATATATGTAAAAGCCTTTGTATAGTGGCCACTGATGATAATTATCCTTTGAAAAGCTTGAAATTGAGTGTCAAACCTTGTTTCTAAAGTGCTATGATTGCATTGATTAATCAACAATAAAGAAATTATTTTTAATTAATCTAGGTTGGTGGAGAAAGAAATGTACTCATCTTTGACTTGGGTGGTGGAACTTTTGATGTGTCAATCCTTACAATTGAGGATGGTATTTTTGAAGTAAAATCAACCTCTGGTGATACTCATTTGGGTGGTGAAGACTTTGATAACAGAATGGTCAATCATTTCATTCAAGAATTCAAACGCAAGCACAAAAAAGACATTAGTGAAAACAAGCGTGCTGTCCGACGTCTGAGAACTGCTTGTGAAAGGGCAAAGAGAACCCTTTCATCAAGCACACAAGCAAGTGTTGAGATTGACTCTCTGTTTGAAGGAGTTGACTTTTACACAAGCATCACAAGAGCCAGGTTTGAAGAATTGAATGCAGATCTTTTCAGAGGAACCATGGAGCCAGTAGAAAAAGCTCTACGAGATGCCAAATTAGATAAGGGTGCAGTCCATGACATTGTCTTGGTAGGAGGATCAACAAGAATTCCAAAAATCCAGAAGTTACTTCAGGACTTTTTCAATGGCAAAGAATTGAACAAATCAATCAACCCTGATGAAGCTGTAGCATATGGTGCAGGTATGAAACATTTAAAGTCTTGTTCTTTTTATCAGTTTTTAAATGACGGAAATTTGGACCATGTATGGTGATGATGATACAACAACCATTCATTCGCGGTTTCCACCAGAGGACATGCATGTTGTCTAAGTGATGGTTTTAGCCCTTCCTTGGAAGTCTGAATCATCATGGTTCCAAATTTTACATCTTATGTCTTCACAGAAACCATAATTATTTTTTTTTAAATATTTTCCTAAACATGCATGAAATATTCACCACTGGACATATAAGCCTTAAAGGAAATGGAAAAAAACCAAACACCAATTATATTAAAAATAGGTTGAAATTATAAAAAAAAAATGTGTATCATATTGCAAGAAACACAACATTGTCAATAGAAGTATGTGTCCAGGATGTATATTTTGTTTCAAAGTAAATGGTGTCCGTCATACAGAAGTTACAAATAGTTCAACATACATGTACAATTATTTTACATCGGCATTGAAGCCATGTTTTGTTGGGTACAGATTGTACATAGATTATTTTCTTTTTCAGCTGTACAGGCAGCCATCTTATCAGGTGACAAGTCTGAAGAAGTACAAGACTTGTTGTTGTTAGATGTAACCCCATTGTCTCTTGGTATTGAAACAGCTGGAGGTGTGATGACAGCTTTAATCAAACGTAATACAACCATTCCAACAAAACAGACACAAACCTTTACTACCTACTCTGACAATCAGCCTGGTGTATTGATTCAGGTTTATGAAGGAGAGAGAGCTATGACCAAGGACAACAACTTACTTGGAAAGTTTGAATTGACTGGAATTCCTCCAGCACCAAGAGGAGTGCCCCAGATTGAAGTAACCTTTGACATTGATGCCAATGGTATTCTCAATGTATCTGCAGTAGATAAGAGTACTGGAAAAGAGAACAAAATCACCATCACAAATGACAAAGGTAAATTCTAAATTAAAATGTTATCTCAGTTCTGTTTGACAATTTACAATGTAAGACGATTACTAATGACATTAATAAAATTTTCGTGATTGCTTCGTTTCATTGTGACAATGTATGGTGATGATGATACAACAACCATTCATTCGCGGTTTCCACCAGAGGACATGCATGTTGTCTAAGTGATGGTTTTAGCCCTTCCTTGGAAGTCTGAATCATCATTGTTCACACTTACATTAGCTTATTTATTTAGTGAGAATTTTATATTAAAGATATTTTTACAGAAATCAGTTATGATTGTTAATATTAAGATGTGATTTCATGCATGCTTAGTTTTACTAAAGCAATGACCTGCAGACAGGCAGTTATATTGAATCCAATAGTTAACTGTTATTGATAAAATGAAAATTTGAGATTGATTTTGTAAGGGAGTGCAGATCATATAGCGTGTTTGAAATAACCACAATCAAATGAGTATAAGTTATTAAAAAAAAATTCACTTTCTGTGCCACAAAAAAGCATTGTTGCTAAAATACATGTTTGAAAGTGACAAGTTTCAGGTACCGTGTCAAGTGTTTTGTTGCAATCTCGTGAATTCTATGAAATTCAGGAAAGCTATTAAAATTATTGGTATAATGTGATACAAATCATGCACTTTTATACAATCATTTGAAAAAAATATTATAAAAGAAATGACATCTCTGCTTAGCTGAACCACTATTAGATTAAGATAAATAGTAATGCTGAATTTAAAACTAAGAAGCTGACATCCCAAAAGGATGTGTAAAAAAAAATCATCACATTCTTTCATCTGTACTCGAAGACAAAAACCACTTAGGCTAAGAATTTTGGACCATGTATGGTGATGATGATACAACAACCATTCATTCGCGGTTTCCACCAGAGGACATGCATGTTGTCTATGTGATGGTTTTAGCCCTTCCTTGGAAGTCTGAATCATCATGGTTCCAAATTTCTCTTTAGTCGGTCTTAAAACCACTTTATTTAGGTTAAAATAAATATTGACCTGAAATATTTTTCAACTTGACATTAAGCAAACCACAGTAAATATCATATTAAAATAGTTTCTCGCCTGCAAAATAGGGTAACAGTGTGAACTATTTATTTGAATCGTTACATTTCAGAAGCAAGAGAACGAAATCAATATGATGTTTGACTTATTTCTTTTCTACTTCAGGTCGTTTGAGCAAAGAAGAAATTGAACGCATGGTCAACGATGCTGAGAAATACAAGGCAGAAGATGAGAAACAGAAAGATCGTATCGCCGCCAAAAATAGTCTCGAAAGCTACTCATTTAACATGAAACAAACTGTGGAAGATGAAAAGCTCAAGGATAAAATCAGTGAAAGTGACAAGAAGGAAATCATGGACAAATGTGATGAAATCATTAAATGGTTGGACGCCAACAATCTGGCCGAGAAGGAAGAGTTTGAACACAAACAGAAAGAACTTGAAGGAGTTTGTAATCCAATCGTCACCAAACTGTACCAGGCTGCTGGTGGAGCCCCAGGTGGTGGTATGCCAAACTTTGGTGGAGCTGGTGGCGCCCCAGGAGGTGCACCTGGAGCAGGAGGCACTGGTGGAAGTGGTGGACCAACCATTGAAGAGGTCGACTAAAGAACAAACTAAGAAACATTCAAACACTGGTGTATTGGACTAAATAAACAAATCATCGGAATTTTTTTACGAACAAAATGAAAACAAATGTTGTCCATTGTTCATAAGCTTTAATTTGTTCATTTTTGGCCATGTTATTTAATAGACATTCATCCCTTAAGTTACAACTTACATATAAGACATAAAATAGAGAGCAGACTAACAAATTGTTTATGTCAACACTTTTTGTTGTCTTACTGTTACACTTTTGATACGTCAGTGCTTGATTAAAGAAATCATGAACATTTATTTGTTTTATTCTGTTACATAATGTTTTTTTCCAACCACTAGAGTGATGTTAGTTTTCAAGGTCAAATAATATAAATACTGGAAAGTTTTACAATATGGGATTCTTTTCTCCTTCTGTTGCCTAGTTCGCTAACTTACGAGACAATTTGGTAACGGTCTTGGCATGATGTATGCTGCTCATCATCAGTAAACCTTTAATTTCTCGTCACTTAGCACTGCCTGTTGTCATGTTTACATTTGCAAAAACATCTTCTGGGACTATTTATACTGGTATGTCAAATTGGCAATCGGGACTTAATTTGGGCACATCTAAAACTGGTGTATAGAAAAGGTGAACAGGTTTTTTCTTGCAGAATGTGACCAATATAAAAATGTGATCATGTGGTTTCATTTCTACTCATTTAGAATACAAATGATGTAGATGCAAGTGATAAAATGTCACAAGAGAACAAAAATACAGTTAATTGTTCAAATCTCTACGCGGGACAGGTAAAATTTTAAATCAGTTGGCTAAAGAGGGACACTGGCAGAACAACAAAATATAAAGCACAAGATGAGTAGCAAAGGTCGGTTCAAAATCAACAGAATGTCTTTAAATATGTAGCAATAACTATTGAGCTGTGTTTTAATATAAAGTTTACATTTCAATTCAGAAGTTGCAAGACCTCGTCACATCTAGCCTTGTATGCGTTTTACCTAATGTGACCTAATTTTTAACATTTTGCAACTTTTATGTCGTGTGATTTATCACTCAGAAATAAGATAATTGTATGTAGCAAATGGGTACTTCGCGACTTGTGTCGAAGTTCACCTAACCTCTCATTTCATGAATCAGTGATCAATGTTTTTCTCAAATACTAAAAGCATTAAGTCTACTTTATTTGTTGTATGGAATGATAGTATTGTGTTATTTCAGTCCAGTAGGTTTCATCCAACTACCTAATGTTTATTGTGTAATGGCCAAGTAAAGTGGATTTTTTTTGTCTTTAAGTACAATATATCAACTGTGAATGGAGTGATTGTAAGAGGTACATGGGTAACATCTGGCCATGATCTATTTTTTATGGTAAAAAGGTCCCATTTAGAGTTTTTTTAGTTTTTGATGAGCCGGAGACAAGTTGATGTCGGAAAGCTTTTTATTTTAGAAGGCACAAGACCTGGTTGCCTTATGATATGAAGTTTCCATCCGTCGCATGTCCATTGACCTTGACCTCATTTATAATGGTTCAGCAACTACTTGGAATAAAAGTGAAGATTTTGTAATGTCAATTTATCCTTATGAGTAATAGGATAACTATATTTGGTATTTAAGGTCCTCGTGCCTGTCTGCATGGATCAGTTTTGGTGGTCAAGTCCATATCTCCGATACTTTTAAGCAATAGATTTATGTATTTTTTGTATGGAATGATTGTAAGGTATGCATGTCCAACTTGCAGGTGTCTTCTGACCGTGACCTCATTTTCATGGTTCAGTTGTTATAGGTAATATAAAAAAGATGTGGTATAATTGACAATCAAAACAAATGGAAGTTTTTAATGACCTTGACTGGCTATACAATCCTTGCACAGTCGGTGATGAACAATGAACCAACTCGCCACAAGAGACCAAATGACGCAACTATTAAGATCTATAGGTCACTGTACAGCTTTCAACAATATGCAAAATCCCAAACCACAGTATACTATAAAGTGCTCCAAAATGATAAATAAGAAAACTAATGGCCTAAATTATGAAAAGAAAAAAAAATATGGAACGTCTCGTCTAAAGACCACCACTGAATTACAAGCTCCAAACTTGGGACAGGCACTCGCCTACAGAATGTGGCAGGATCCCAACCCTCCCTGTAACCAGAGATGGTGGTGTAACAGTACAACATAAGTTTTTGTGTTTTGGTCTATTTTTCTTATACTGTATGCAATAAGTCTTGTATGATTTATATTGGGTGTACGAAAATAGTTTTTGATATACATGTCAGTCTCGCTGGTTTTCTATGACCTTGACCTCATTTTCACAGTTCATTGCTCAGTATTAAGATTTTGTGTTTTGGTCTGTTTTCATATAGACTAGCAATAGATCAACTACATTTATTGTATGGAAGGATTATAAAGTGTATATGTCTGTCTGGCAGGTATCGTCTGACTTTGACCTTATTTTCATGGTTCATTGGTCAATGTTAAGTTTTTATACGACCGCAAAATTTGAAAAAATTTTCGTCGTATATTGCTATCAAGTTGGCGTCGTCGTCTGTGTCGTCGTCCGAATACTTTTAGTTTTCGCACTCTAACTTTAATAAAAGTGAATAGAAATCTATGAAATTTTAACACAAGGTTTATGACCACAAAAGGAAGGTTGGTATTGATTTTGGGAGTTTTGGTCTCAACATTTTAAGAATTAGGGGCCAAATAAGCATTTTCTTGGTTTTCGCACTCTAACTTTAGTTTAAGTTAATAAAAATCTATGAAATTTTGACACATGGTTTATGACCACAAAAGAAAGGTTGGGATTGATTTTGGGCATTTTGGTTTCAAAAGTTTAGGAATTGGGGGCCAAAAAAGGGCCCAAATAAGCATTATTCTTGGTTTTCGTACAATAACTTTAGTTTAAGTAAATAGAAATCAATGAAATTTAAACACAATGTTTATGACTACAAAAGAAAGGTTGGTATTGATTTTGGGCATTTTTGTTTCAACAGTTTAGGAATTAGGTGCCAAAAAAGGCCCCAAATAAGCATTATTCTTGGTTTTCGTACAATAACTTTAGTTTAAGTAAATAGAAATCAATGAAATTTAAACACAATGTTTATGACCACAAAAGGAAGGTTGGTATTGATTTTGGGAGTTGAGGTCCCAACAGTTTAGGAATTAGGGGCCAAAAAGGGAACAAATAAGCATTTTTCTTGGTTTTCGCACCATAACGTTATTATAAGTAAATAGAAATCTATGAAATTTAAACACAAGGTTTATGATCATAAAAGGAAGGTTGGTATTGATTTTGGGAGTTTTGGTACTAACAGTTTAGGAATAAGGGGCCCAAAGGGTCCAAAATTAAACTTTGTTTGATTTTCATAAAACATTGAATAATTGGGGTTCTTTGATATGCCAAATCTAACTGTGTGTGTAGATTCTTAATTTTTGGTCCCGTTTTCAAATTGGTCTTCATTAAGGTCCAAAGGGTCCAAAATTAAACTTAGTTTGATTTTGACAAAAAATGAATCGGTTGGGTTCTTTGATATGCTGAATCTAAAAATGTACTAAGATTCTAGATTATTGGCCCAGTTTTCAAGTTGGTCCAAATCGGGGTCCAAAATTTAACTTTGTTTGATTTCATCAAAAATTGAATAAATGGGGTTCTTTGATATGTCAAATCTAACTGTGTATGTAGATTTTTCATTTTTTGTCCTGTTTTCAAATTGGTCTACATTAAAGTCCAAAGGGTCTGTCATTATACTTAGTTTGATTTTAACAAAAATTGAAATCTTGGGGTTCTTTGATATGCTGAATCCAAACATGTACTTAGATTTTTGATTATGGGCCCAGTTTTCAAGTTGGTCCAAATCAGGATCTAAAATTATTATATTAAGTATTGTGCAATAGCAAGTCTTTTCAATTGCACAGTATTGCGCAATGGCAAGAAATATCTAATTGCACAATATTGTGAAATAGCAAATTTTTTTTTAATTAGAGTTATCTTTCTTTGTCCAGAATAGTAAGCAAGAAATATCTAATTGCACAATATTGTGCAATTGCAAGATTATTTTTTTTAATTGGAGTTATTTTTCTTTGTCCAGAATCAACTTAAATCTTTGTTATATACAATATACAATGTATATTCACTTTTTACTACCATCTGATAAATTAAAATAATCTTTACCATCCAGTGATAACAAGCAGTTTTTTACATCTTAATATTTTATGATGTATTTAAATGAGTAGTTATTGTTGCAAACTCCATTAGAAATTTTAATTGAGATTAGTTTTGGAATAAGGGAAAGGGGGATGTGATTAAAAAAATTGGGTTCAATTTTTCTCATTTGAAATTTCATAAATAAAAAGAAAATTTCTTCAAACATTTTTTTGAGAGGATTAATATTCAACAGCATAGTGAATTGCTCTAAGAGAAAACAAAAATTTCAAGTTCATTAGAACACATTCATTCTGTGTCAGAAACCTATGCTGTGTCAACTATTTAATCACAATCCAAATTTAGAGCTGTATCCAGCTTGAATGTTGTGTCCATACCTTCCCAAACCGTTAAGGGTTCAACCTCTGCGGTTGTATAAAGCTACGCCCTGCGGAGCATCTGGTTCATGTTTAATATAAAACAGAAGATAAGGTATGATTTCCCATGAGACAACTCTCCACAAGAGACCAAAATGACACAAATTAACAACTATAGGTCGCCTTACGGCCTTCAACAATGAGCAAAGCCTATACGGCATGGTCAGCTTTAAAAGGTTCAGAAATATTTTAGATACTATAAGCAATAAGTCAACTATATTTAATGCATAGATTGATAGTTAGGTGTACATGTCTGTCTGGCATGGTTAATCTGACCTTGACCACATTTTCAAGGTTTATTGGTCAATGTTTAGTTTTCTTGGTTAAGTTTGATTCTTTAAAACTATATTCAATAGGTCAACTATGTCAACTATATTTGGTGTATTGAATCATTGTAAGATATACTTGTATTTCTCATTTGGTTTATCTGACCATGACCTCATTTTCTAGCTAGGATCATGTTAGGTTTATGTGATACTTGTAGTAAAACTTGATATTTAGGACTATCAACATAAAATCAATGACAAGTAAAGATGGCGTGACATTTCAGCGTGTGCACTCTTGTTCAAATACAAATGAAAAGATCAGCTATAGTAAGTGTATGGAATAATTAAATGGTGCAAATGGTTGTCTGGCAGATATAATCTGACCGTTACCTCATTTTCTTGGTTCATTGGTCAATTCATATATATATATATATATATGTGAAGTTGTTGTGTTCCTGTGCCCTTTATGCATGTATTTATGATAATAGTAAATATCTACAGCCCATACCAGTAACATAGTGGTCAGCAAAAGACTCCTACCGCCACCTGAAAATGGCTACTTTTCACTTGTCATATTTTCACAAACACACATCTGGGAAGAGTTTACAGAGCATGAATTACATAATTGAACTTACCGTTGTCAAGAAGATAGTTCAGCTGGGGCAGTTCTTATAAAGTATGGAGGGACATAAGAGTCATCAAAGAATGGTAGTTGCAATCATGACTACAGTCAGGATTGGGGGTGAAGTGGTTAAGATGAAACACCAGGATATAATATCGTACCTGTATGCACATTTCCTCCTTTAAACATGATTTGAAAAAAATAAATATTGGTCAGCTCTCAAGGTTCTTTTCTTTGTAATAAATTAGAATTTCCTTACCTGGAATATGTCTTATTATAAATTGACTGCATTGATAACATATAGAGGTGGCACTTGGATGGTGGAATTTCCAATAAATTTTGCAACATACGATCACATACCCATTCAAACAAAAACATTTTTACTATAAAAATAACCAACTAATCCAGTATGACGATACTTATCTTTACAAAGTCTGCCTGTTAAAATATGAGGCTGGGCTAATATTCACATTTATTAAAAGGCATTCATGGGGTAATGACTACATGCACAAGTTTATTTTATCTGTGAATTAGCATGGCCAAATAAACCTAAAACCACCAAAAAAAACAGTTTCCATAAATAAAAAAAGTTTTTCTTCAACACACATTAATTTGAATCAATAAAAATTAATAAGATCTTATAGACCACTTTCAAGTTCATCTGTCACTTGAAAAAACTCATCAATTATGCGCGCCTTTATGACATCATTTTCCAGATAGAGGGGATTGCCTGGATCCCTGCACTATTAACATTCATCAAGGGTCTTAGTGATCATCATTGTGCAGGATAAACTAGAAATAATGGTTGTTCTGTAGGTACCTAATGACAGCAGTGCTGATTGTCAATTTTGAGAATTCAATTTGCCGAAAATTTGTACAATATAGAATTAAAGTTTTCCAACCACTAGCTCAACATTTGAATGGAAGTGAGGAAGCCCCTAAACGCACACATGACGTTCACTAAAACCAGAGTTTTTGACGGAAATGCATCAAACTCGAAAATTGTCTATTAATATTCAGTAAATATAGTCATGCTATATATATTCTGTGTAAAAGTTCTCTGCAGCTATCAAATGACACTTTAAATTGTTGTGTATAAATATGATTTAATATTAAAATGTTTATTGCACAAGTATGACAAATAAATACATCTAATTGTCTTGGATTATCTTTTTGAGCCTAACTGTTGTTTCATTGTTTTGATGCCCTCTACTAATTGTCTATCAGAATGTCCACATTTCGACAAAACAAAATTTAATTCCTCTTCATTTCTGTTCTCGAATGCTGTATCTGCTGCTGCTTTCTTGTTCCTGTTGATGATAATTATTGAAATCATTACAGAGGCGGATTTAGGGGGGGGCCAGGGGGCCCGGGCCCCCCCTTTTTGGAAAAAAAATTGGTTGCTTATATAGGGAATAACTGAAGCGTGACTGGACCGGGCCCCCTCTTAGGTCAGTCAGTGGGCCCCCACTTATGAAAATTTCTGGATCCGACACTGCATTAAAATAGTTGTTTAACATAATAAAATTACATTAACAATTTAAAAAAAAAACATCTAAAAATTTCACATATAACTTTAATTATAAATTGCAAGGATACTAGCTCACTGCATGAAAGGAGGAAGAAAATGACCCAGTTATGTTTACTCAATGTAACAATAAAGTTTTATAAGGGAATAAAGTGGCTTAGCTACCAATTATACAATAATGCATTCGCTTGCACCTATCCAAAACCAAAAAAATGGAAGAAAATTTTAAGATTAACAGTGTTTAGTGAGCTAAGCATCAATAATTACCCTGGATTTTTTTAAATCTTACTTACATTTCGCAGAAATATTAACTGGCAATTAATTTGATAACATTATTTGTATGCAGAATCGTCTAAAACCACAACAATTAATTATTTTTGACCATTGTCCAAACCAATCACAATTAAAAATTGATAATCTGAAATATTTGATTACACTTACCCTACTTTAACAAGACATCTGACTTTTTGTTCTGGACTGACTCTGGACATATACTTCATAGCTTCATTTACATTATGGTGCTTTGCACAAACCTCTACAAAAGCCTGAAAATAAAATAAGGTTTCTTTATTTATCAAATGTATAATTTAAACAAGACCACAATATACTTATTCAAAATGTAGGTGATTATGTTCACAGGGGAAATAAAATTTAACGCAAAACTGTAACCACTACTTTAATATTGGGCAAAACATGCATCCAATTTGGATATATAAATGAGTGCAAATTAGATTACATAAAACAAGTTCTAAATTGTTATATTCTTAAAGTCTAAATCAATTGGTTTAATTCATTACCTAAGCAACAAAATATATTTTACAAACTATTTGTTAAATGTACAATTACTCACTTCCATTCCAACTGGTGGTTTCTTGTTGCGGGAGAATTTATCTAGTTCTACCCATTCCCCTGCCTCTGCTAGAGCTTGGATTTTTATCCACCAGTATCTGAAAATGGTAAAATCTTTATAAAAAGACTAGAAAAATTCAAAATTCCAATTCATTCAAACAAAAAAATGGTGAAAGTATGCATAGGACACAGATGATGTCCCTGCTTGCATATAACATTATAAAGGGGCATAACTCAAAATCGGTAAAAATAACAACACCCAAATTTAAAATTGAGTATTGTGGTAATAAGCATTGTGTATGATTTCCACAACATTTGTTTGAGGCACATAAAGTTAAATAATCGCAAATAATTTGAGACATATGTTTGGACAAGGGTAACACTACATGCCCCTCCTCTGCTGATCAAATATATTAAGGCATTTTTGTTAGGTATGCAATTAAATAATAGATAAAGACCAATAATGGCAAGTGAATGTTTAGTATATGTGCAGTTGTTTATAGGACATTTTAAACAAGTAAAAAAATAAAGTGACCTACAATATGATGTGTTTGATCCCCTTTTAAAGTAGTTGATAATTAACCAGTCGTAAGCAGTTGAGCTAGGTGGGTTCTTATTTAGCTTAGTCAGTTAGACTGCAGACTTCAAACACACAAATCAAGTCCTGATGAAGACGATGTGGCTTTTATAATAAGAATTATGCTCTTCTATAACAAGAGGAATATGTGATGGTATTACTATTTAGAACACTAGTCCTCTGATGCAGGTAACGTAAGGGTACCCAAATTGAACGTAAGGGTACCCAAATTGCACCTATTCAGAAAAAATAGCAACGGAAATCTTACAAGATTTTCTAGAGACTAAACAATTTGTATTTTTATGATTTGATATTATGTACGTTTTTCAACATAGGTAAACATATTTACAGATATTCACAAAACGTTCACAGTATTTATCAACAGATGGCTGTGTACTGAAAAAGCAAAATGTACGAAAACGTCACCATGCGACGTCATCAAAACGTCATCTTTTAAAAATTAGCAAATACAATATATAATAAGTATCCATTTCGTACAATATGAAGAGTAAGCATGGACTAATATCCAATTGTTCAAAATATTTGAAAAAAATAAACAGAAGCTCGGTTATTAGACTTTTGACGATGTGAATTTAAGCATGAATGCAATTTGGGTACTCCTCATTACAGAATCATGGATAGTTTGGAGGTTGATTCAAACCCAATTTTTAATGACTCGATATGGATTAAAAATCAAACTGGTGTACCTATACAATAAAGAAGGACAGGGCTACAAATAAACACAGTATGGACATTTTTTTCTTGATCATAAACTAGAGGCTCTAAAGAGCCTGTGTCGCTCACCTTGGTCTATGTGAATATTAAACAAAGAACGCAGATGGATTCATGACAAAATGGTGTTTTGGTGATGGTGATGTGTTTGTAAATCTTAATTTACTAAACATTCTAGCTGCTTACAATTATCTCTATCTATAATTAACATGGCCCAGTAGTTTCAAAGGAGAAGATTTTTGTAAAAGATTACTAAGATTTACGAAAAAATGGTTAAAACTTGACTATAAAGGGCAATAACTCCTAAAGGGGTCAACTGACAATTTCGGTCATGTTGATCTTACTTTGCCAACATTTATTGTATTGTAAAGTTTATCTCTATCAATAATAATAATCAAGGTAATAACCAAAAACAGCAAATTTTCCTTAAAATTACCAGTTCAGGGGCAGAAACCCAACAACAGGTTGTTCGATTCATCTGAAAATGTCAGGGCAGATAGATTTTGACCTGATAAACGATTTTACTTCATGTCAGATTTGCTTTAAATGCTTTGGTTTTTGAGTTACAAGCCAAAAACTGAATTTTACCCCTATGTTCTATTTTTAGCCGTGGTGGCCATCTCGGTTAGTTGACCGGGTCACGCCACACATTTTTTAAACTAAATACCCAAATGATGATTGTTGCCAAGTTTGGTTTAATTTGGTCCTGTTGTTTCAGAGGAGAAGATTTTTGTAAAAGATTACTAAGATTTACGAAAAATTGTTAAAAATTGACTATAAAGGGCAATAACTCCTAAAGGGGTCAACTGACCATTTCGGTCATGTTGACTTATTTGTAAATCTTACTTTGCTGAACATTATTGCTGTTTACAGTTTATCTCCATCTATAATAATATTCAAGATAATAACCAACCAGATGCTTCGCAGGGCGTAGCTTTATACGACCGCAGAGGTTGAACCCTGAACGGTTGGGGCAAGTATGGACACAACATTCAAGCTGGATTCTGCTCTAAATTTGGATTGTGATTAAATAGTTGACACAGCATAGGTTTCTGACACAGAATGAATGTAATCAAATGAACTTAAAATTTTTGTTTTCTCTTATAGCAATTCACTATGCTGTTGAATATTAATCCTCTCAAAAAAATGTTTGAAGAAATTTTCTTTTTATTTATGAAATTTCAAATGAGAAAAATTGAACCCAATTTTTTATTCACATCCCCATTTCCCTTATTCCAAAACCAATTTCAATTAAAATATTCTAATGGAGTTTGCAACAATTACTACTCATTTAAATACATCATAAAATATTAAGATGTAAAAAAACTGCTTGTTATCACTGAATGGTAAAGATTATTTAAATTTATCAGTTGGTAGTAAAAAGTGAATATACATTGTATATTGTATATAACAAAGATTTAAGTTGATTCTGGACAAAGAAAGATAACTCCAATTAAAAAAAATTCATGCAGATATTTCTTGCTTACTATACTGGACAAAGAAAGATAACTCTTAATTAAAAAAAATTTGCTATTTCACAATATTGTGAAATTAGATATTTCTTGCCATTGCACAATACTGTGCAATTGAAAAGACTTGCTATTGCACAATACTTAATATAATAATTTTAGATCCTGATTTGGACCAATTTGAAAACTGGGCCCATAATCAAAAATCTAAGTACATGTTTAGATTCAGCATATCAAAGAGGCCCAAGAATTTAATTTTTTGTTAAAATCAAACTTAGTTTAATTTTGGACCCTTTGCACTTTAATTTAGACCAATTTTAAAACTGGACCAAAAATTAAGAATCTACATACACAGTTAGATTTGGCATATCAGAGAACCCCAATTATTCAATTTTTGATGAAATCAAACAATGTTTAATTTTGGACCTCAAATTGGGCCAACTTGAAAACTGGGCCAATAATCAAAAATCTAAGTACATTTTTAGATTCAGCATATCAAAGAACCCCAAGGTTTCAATTTTTGTTAAAATCAAACTAAGTTTAATTTTGGACCCTTTGGACCTTAATGTAGACCAATTTGAAAACGGGACCAAAAATTAAGAATCTACATACACAGTTAGATTCGGCATATTAAAGAACCCCAATTATTCAATTTTGATGAAATCAAACAAAGTTTAATTTTGGACCTTTTGGGCCCCTTTTTCCTTAACTGTTGGGACCAAAACTCCCAAAATCAATCCCAACCTTCCTTTTATAGTCATAAACCTTGTGTTTAAATTTCATAGATTTCTATTTACTTATACTAACCCTATGGTGTGAAAACCAAGAAAAATGCTTATTTGGGTCCCTTTTTGGCCCCTAATTCCTAAACTGTTGGGACCGAAACTCCCAAAATCAATACCAACTTTCCTTTTGTGGTCATTAACATTATGTTTAAATTTCATTGATTTCTATTTACTTTAACTAAAGTTATTGTGCGAAAACCAAGAATATTGCTTATTTGGGCCCTTTTTTGGCCCCTAATTCCTAAACTGTTGAAACCAAAACTCCCAAAATCAATCCCAACCTTTCTTTTGTGGTCATAAACCTTGTGTCAAAATTTCATAGATTTCTATTATCTTTAACTAAAGTTATAGTGCGAAAACCAAGAAAATGCTTATTTGGGCCCTTTTTGGCCCCTAATTCCTAAAATGTTGGGACCAAAACTCCCAAAATCAATACCAGCCTTCCTTTTATGGTCATAAACCTTGTGTTAAAATTTCATAGATTTCTATTCACTTTTACTAAAGTTAGAGTGCGAAAACTAAAAGTATTCGGACGACGACGACGACGACGACGCCGACGCCGACGACGCCGACGCCGACGCCAACGTGATAGCAATATACGACGAAAATTTTTTCAAAATTTGCGGTCGTATAAAAACAGTAAAATTTCCTTAAAATTACCAATTTAGGGGCAGCAACCCAACAATGTGTTGTCTGATTCATCTGAAAATTTCAGGGCAGATAGATCTTGACCTGATTAACAATTTTACCTATTGGCAGATTTGCTCTAAATGCTTTGGTTTTTGAGTTATAAGCCAAAAACTGCATTTTACTCCTATGTTCTATTTTTAGCCATGGCGGCCATCTTGGTTGGTTGGCCGGGTCAAAAAACACAAATTTTAAACTAGATACATCAATGATGATTGTGGCTAAGTTTGGTTTAATTTGGCCAAGTAGTTTCAGAGGAGAAGATTTTTGTAAAAGTTAACGACGACGGACGCCGGAAGCCAAGTGATGAGAAAAGCTCACTTGGCCTTTTAGGCCAGGTGAGCTAAAAAACGTAGGTGAAAAAGTGTCAAAATAGGTGCAATTTGGGTACTGTCACGTTAGGCTAATAATCAGAAAATATATACCTTCTATCTGGAACTTTAAACTCTTTTCTTAACTGTTCTGAAACTTTAAAGTTGTTTTCCACTGTTAGTCTATAAATAGTCTGATGCAATGACAAATCCATATATGGTCGATTAAATTCTTCCTCTAAACGTTTTTGATATTTTAAAAGTTTAATTTGGTCCTCAGTCTGTTTTATCACAAAATCATGTCTGCCTTTCTGATAGCATTTAATAGCTTGGTTCAGAGTTTCTGTTCTATCATCCAATCGCTGGAAAATAACATCAATATATTGAATATAAACATTGTTGGTATTGAATGTTACTAACAACCAATTTTATTTGAAGATTTGATGTGAAAATATTTGTGGACGAAAATCAGATTTTTCTAGACTATAAACAACATATCAGTATATTTACATGCACATGTAAAAAAACTTTTAAAAAAAACAACAACACAGCTAGAGTTCTATAAAGCTTCAACAATAAATTATTTAACATCAGATGTCTCCAATAAATATTATGGCCATCAAACTTACTCTTCCATAGCATGTGACACAATTTTAATCTTTTATTAGGTGGGGGTTTTCATTTTCTGTTTTAGTTGAGACACTGTCTAAAATTTGGAATGACCATTTTTGTCAGAATATATATATATATATATTAGTCCAGTCAAACTAAGATTTAACCTCAAACTAATTGCAACAGAAAATGTTTTAGATCTAATCTATAGCATGATGCCCTTAATATACACAGAAAAAAGTCCCATAAAATCTAACTTGAGGAAAACTCAAAATCAGCATTTTTAATTTCCTATGGAAATTTACATTGGAAGGGAGATAACTCTTGCAAAAATGAGTCTTTTTTGGTAAGTTTTTGGTTGTTTTTCTTGAAATTTAAGTAAAGTATGATACTTGATGGGGTTATAAGTTTGTATTTGACTAAATCATGTAATCTTCTGATCATGAAATGTACAAAAATGAAGTGTCATGGGTAGTTTTATTTTTTTTGTGCATTTTTCATTAAAGAAATTGAAAATTTGAAGCTTTGAAACCATTTTAAAAAAATAATGAGAAAATTTGGTATTGTTTATATCTGTATATTATATTTTTTCAGCAACTAACTTATCAAAAACTTTAAACCACAAAAAGAAGAATACATGCTTAATTATTTTTATTAAATTTGAGATTCTTTACCTTGACATGTTGAAAAATTCAATAAATGGTCAACTTATGAATTACGAAATCTAGATTATAGTTTGATAAAATATATGAAAACACCTTAAAGTTGTGTGTTATACTCTAAAGACCGCTAAAAAATCAAGAATCAATACATTCTGATGAATAGAAGCGGTAAAGTTGTAATTTTTATTGATATTTCTGCCTTTTTTGCAAGAGTTATCTCCCTTTTCAATGCAAATCTCCATAGGAATTTTAAATGGTAATTTTTTTAGTCTTCCTCAAGTTAGATTTTATGGGACTTTTTTCTGTGTATATTTGGGGTATAATGCTAAAGATTAAAACTTAAAAATCTTCTGTTGCAATTACTTTTGGGTTAGGGTAAAATTTGTGCTAGATTGACTCTATAATGTGTTCTGGCTCAGATAAATACCATATCACTCAGTTATCACTCATATTTAATCAGGAAGAAAGGAAAGGGAATATCATTGCCTTACATATATGAGGAACTCTCTTCCTCATATCATGTCCAATACCAATACACTTATATAAAGAATTCTTACCTCATCATCAAAGCTCCTCATGACTTTACAGTTACCCTCCTCTATAAAATTATCTTCCTGGTAATATAAATCTTCCAGTAACTTAGGGTTCTGTTGTCTACAGTACTGCACAAAAGAAAATAGGTGAAAAAAGTAACTTTCATACAAATAATATACATTTAAAACTATAAATACAAAAATATTTTCCTATTGATATCTATATGCAGTATTTAAACCAATGCATGTATTCAAACCAAAATTGTAAAATCTAAGTAATCAAGTCCTGTATTACCCTGTCAAATAAGAATTCTAGCTCCTAATGAAAATGTGTGCAAAAGTTGAAATTTTACAGCAAAAGTAGGTACAATGTGAATACCAATAACTAACTTACAAAAGTCTTATTGAAATGTTTTTCTAGCTGTGGCAATGAAAAACTTCATCATCATTTAGCAGACTTGATTCAGTGTAATCAATAAGAATACTGACAGGAGAATTTGTTACCAGGCAATTTCATTAAAACCATTGCAAATGATTTTATTTAGAAAGTATTGATACTGTTTCTAATATTCCTTATTATAAAATAAGATTTTACCTAAGGTTCATGTTTTACACTACTTACCTGTAGGAACAAGGAATATGATATAGGCATACTTCTAATAGACATCAGAAAGTCACCTTGTGTCATGGATTCCTTCAATCTCAAGAGTACTGTATATACTGAAAAGTAAGAAATCTGAGTGAATAAAAGGAGATATGGGTTCTAAATCAATGAGTCTGCAACCAAATGACAAAAAGACATACAAAGGGAACATGCAATCTTCAACTGTAATATCAAGCCAAATCATAATTCTACTGTTGGTAAATTAAATCTTACATTGAAGACATTACATTATCTAATTTTCATTTGTCACACTTAAGCACAACTTTTACAATTTATCAAAAGATTTCTACTTTTCATTTGAACCTTCAAGTTGGTCCTGAACGTGAATGAAATATTTGACAACAAGAATCAATTGATAAGAACTTCATATAATATAAAATAACTCATAACTGCAAGCTTGATTAAACTTGATTATAATAAAGTTGTTAATACTTTGGTCCGAGATGGTCTGTTTTAGCGTGCCCAATTTCATTTTACACACAAGTCATGTGCTAATGTCAGAAACTTATGTAGTGTTTGGCTCAACACTGTCTACACTAGGACATCCACATATGGGATCATGTTACCTTACTGAAGGTTATCATGATCATTGTAAGGTTTTGTAAGGTTGGTCAACCTTTTTTCATGGTAATGTATTTTTGAAAATCATTATATTTGCTTACAATATTTGATCTATCAATATACCTAAATCTGTATCCCAACTTTCTATAGCTTTTGATAATGCTATTTAATCTATCAATATACCTAAATCTGTATCCCCACTTTCTATAGCTTTAGATAATGCTATTTGATCTATCAATATACCTAAATCTGTATCCCCAATTTCTATAGCTTTTGATAATGCTATTTGATCTATCAATATACCTAAATCTGTATCCCCACTTTCTATAGCTTTAGATAATGCTATTTGATCTATCAATATACCTAAATCTGTATCCCCACTTTCTATAGCTTTTGATAATGCTATTTGATCTATCAATATACCTAAATCTGTATCCCCACTTTCTATAGCTTTTGATTATGCTATTTGATCTATCAATATACCTAAATCTGTATCCCCACTTTCTATAGCTTTTGATAATGCTATTTGATCTATCAATATACCTAAATCTGTATCCCCACTTTCTATAGCTTTAGATAATGCTATTTGATCTATCAATATACCTAAATCTGTATCCCCACTTTCTATAGCTTTAGATAATGCTATTTGATCTATCAATATACCTAAATCTGTATCCCCACTTTCTATAGCTTTTGATAATGCTATTTGATCTATCAATATACCTAAATCTGTATCCCCACTTTCTATAGCTTTTGATAATGCTATTTGACCTATCAATATACCTAAATCTGTATCCCCACTTTCTATAGCTTTAGATAATGCTATTTGATCTATCAATATACCTAAATCTGTATCCCCACTTTCTATAGCTTTAGATAATGCTATTTGATCTATCAATATACCTAAATCTGTATCCCCACTTTCTATAGCTTTAGATAATGCTATTTGATCTATCAATATACCTAAATCTGTATCCCCACTTTCTATAGCTTTTGATAATGCTATTTGATCTATCAATATACCTAAATCTGTATCCCCACTTTCTATAGCTTTAGATAATGCTATTTGATCTATCAATATACCTAAATCTGTATCCCCACTTTCTATAGCTTTAGATAATGCTATTTGATCTATCAATATACCTAAATCTGTATCCCCACTTTCTATAGCTTTAGATAATGCTATTTGATCTATCAATATACCTAAATCTGTATCCCCACTTTCTATAGCTTTTGATAATGCTATCTGATCTTTATGCATCTTCATCAGTAGTGGAACTTGATGGGCAGCTCTTGGTTCATAATCTAACAACTAAAAATACAATGATATGTAGAATTGTAAAAAAGCAGAAAGTTTGTCTCTTGCACGTTAAAGACACCCTTGTAGATTGCGAAAAAGAGCAGGCTAATGCCGCTACAAGGCAGCACTCGCACCCGCAAGTGGAGAGGGATTAATATAAGTTGCAAAACTTGTTTCCCAATCCACTATAAATAAATATGTTTAAACTAAACGAACAATTCAAGTATACATTGAAAGTTTGTGAGTCATATACATGTAATCACTTACTAATTTGTCCTCAATGCTTGTTTGTATTTAATTACCAATTTCTACATATTTGTGCAAATTTGGTAAATGTGAAATCTTAGAAAAACATGGTACTATATCAGATTATGTTTAATTGTAGTAGTATCCATAAAGCTTGTGATGGTGGCATCTGGATGCTAAGTGGCTACAACAGCTTTAGCCAAGCGTCTTGACCGTCCCGTCCTGGTGAACAGTTTTGAGCCTGGCTGATGGGACAACAATGACTTTATACACTATAGTGTTCTTAGTTCAAAGCTGCTTTTTTTTTCAACATTTTGATTAATTTTTTTACATGATTTGACTATATCATGTATATAAAGTACCTACTCTAATGGCTAGTTCTTCTCTGCCACATTCCAGAGCTTCGTTGGCTACTTCTGAGTAAGAGACACCTGGTGTATCACCAAGTTTTTGGGCAATCGCTCGTGCAATGACTTCATCATCCTGATTCTTCTGCTTAACCTATTCAGAGAATCAACATATAATGTTTACCATGTGTGATGTACAAAAAATATTGGAGTCCTTATCTTTCATTCTTATCATATTGTCAAAACAAAGCTTATGGTCTTTAATAAACCTCGCCCCATTTTTGCGCCTGTCCTAAGTCAGGAGCAATTGGCCTTTGTTTGTCGTGTATGATTTTTAATTTTAGTTTCTTGTGTATTATTCAGAGTCTGGTATGAAGTCCATTATCACTGTACTAGTATACATATTTGTTTAAGGTCCAGCTGAAGGACTCCTCCTAGGGCATGAGTTTTTCACTGCATTGAAGACAAATGGGTGGCCTTTGGCCATTGTCTGATCTATGGTCAGGTTGTTCTCTTTGACACCTTCCCCATTTCCATTTTCAATTTCAACTTCAAACATTTGATCAACATAGAACATCATTTTAATATGTTAATAAGGACATAAAACAGTGGGTTTAGAAAGTGACTCTTTTAAATAACATACCATGTTGAATCTGTTTTGTTCATTAATTTTCATGATAAAAGGTGAACAATGAAGTTTAGTGTAAAACAACATTTCCTACATGGTTGTTTGCAGAATTTGTCAAATACAACAAAATCAAGTATCCACCAAAAATCTATAAATCCAGGAAAACTGATTATAAAACGGTTGAATAATCAAAAAGCCAGTAAATTCCAAAGAAATGACATTTTAGTGTTACAATTTTTCATCCCAATCTGTGAAAACCTAAATTCCTAATCATTAATGTCTACTAAACATTTCCTCCTTTAACAGATAAATGTGTAATATTTTGATATTGAGTACCTTGTAACATGCCCAATGGGCCAGTATTCTAGAACTTCCTTCAGCTTCTGGTATCTTCAAATATTGACTTATCTTGATAGCATATGCAAAGAATTTCCTCAATACTAGTCTATCTATCAAAACAGTTGTTGTTAATTTTTCTAATCTGGATAATTTGTTAAGAAAATACAATCTTAATACTGGTTATATCTATTTCTTTACTAAATTTGATAAAAAATAAAAACAACTGATCAAAAATAATTCAAGATAATACCATGCTTTATAATACCTCTCAGGCAAATAAACAAATATACAGTGGCTAAGAGTTGCTTACATCCATGTCTTTTGGATGCTATCAGATCGTTGTCTCAATGGCAATCATACCACACCTTTTTTTTAAAACAAAATTATAGTAAAGGAACTTTTTGTGTTTCTCATTGCTGCATTGGTAGGTGATAAAACAAAAAAGGATACTGTGTATATGTCAATGGTATTCCAATGGCATGATTCCTGACTTGGTTAAGTACTCGTAACATCTGACACATGTCAACGAAGGCTTGTGGATTATAATCTGTTAAAAAACACTTCCCAAAAGAAGCAGCCTGAAATACACAACATAAAAAATCCACTATTAGAATTTTCTTTTTCTTTGAAATTTTTTTTTTGAAAGCATGTTTTTTTGTAGTGTGAGCTATAATAAAGAAGGAACAGACTTATAAATATTAAGCATAATTCAACCAGAATCCTCATTGCAATAAAAGTCCAGGTTGTGATGATTAGTTCATAAGGTCTCTTTTTAAATTTTGGTTCTTCTAAGGTGAATATGGGAACAAGACATAAAGGTATTTGCCACTACTATTGCCTTTGTTGTTGTTTTATGAAGTCCGACTCAATGCCATGAAAGTGTAACAACCGGTGGAAAATGCAAACAACATGATTGTAACTCATCATAATTCAACAGCATACTGAACCGTATATGCGGAAAAGAGCTTTGACAAATTAATATGTTGAAAATATGGAGTGAGTGACAATAACTATATGCTCCATATACTTAATAGTTGAAATAACATTAAAACGACTTTTTAAGTGGATATATATATTGTTACCCTTAGTAGCTGTTTCTGTTTTGTTGGTTCTAATTCATGACCTGATGCCTGGATACATTGATCTACTGCTACATCTAGTTTGTCTTTGATCATTCTGACATATTCATCTGCTTTCTGGCTTCCTTTCTGAAAAACAATATTAAATCAATAACAGAAGGGTTGCTACTTGTTTGATGACCAGTGACACATATTTCATAAAAATTGCTGACCAGATCATATTTACAATTAATATAATAAGCAGGTTCTGCATGGAAATAAAGAGTCGGAAATTCTGACTGTTAATGGAAAATGAGGGTATGTTAGATAGAGAAAGACATTTAATACTTCAACAGATCATCTAGATCCCTTAGAGAGTTGTTGTATGGATCCTAAAAATGTGCATAGAGTTTGGCATATGTCTGCACATATTTTCATCCCTCACAGCGAAATAGAAACATCTCTTTAGCTAATATTTGAATGCTAAACAGGAGAAGTCTAGGGATGCTAATCATGACATGTTTCTATATCCAAAGTCAACCCTTGGGGTTAAATCAATGATATAGATAGAAATAAAGCAACATATGATACTGTAAATTCAGTAATTATTGCGAGGTTTTTATTATTGCGAACAATGAGAGAAACTTGTGAACACAATAATTTAAACTCCCATGAAATTTTTTATATGAATTAAACAGGATTTTTCTCAAAATCTTAAAAATTAAAATCGCATTTCAGTCTAAAATGACAAAACCCCAATAGTAAATGCATGCAATAATTTCTGAATCTACAGGAGGGTATGGATGGGGGGGGGTCTGTTATTCTGTAAACATTTAATTTTCACCCCATTTTTCTCTAATCTTTAAAAAATTAACCCCTTTTTTCTCTAAACTTCCAAAAATTTACCCTTTTAATCTCTAATCTTCTATTTTTTGGCTCATTATTCTCTAATCTTCATTTTTTAAGGGCATTATTCTTTAATCATTTAACCCCATCCAAACCCTCCTACAGTAGCAGTTTCTCCAGAAAATAAGAAATTTGCTCTAGGGAACAGCCCTTTACAGGAAATTTAACTCCATGTAACAATGAAAATATGTCACATCTACCTAAACTAGTTTTGGTGATTTCACAGAATTCATATTTGTAATACATGTATACATAAAACTCAAGGCAGTTGCAACCTAATAGAGCTTAATTTTTATTGGGATATCTTTCAGTGAAGAAATCATTTTTAATTTTTAATATTTCTTTTTTTTTTGGGGTTTACAAGTCAAGTTTTTAATTTTTTGGCCTCAATAGACATTTATTGTTGAAAATTTGGTAAATTTAATACTGGTAGGGATGATGTCCTATTAATTCTGATGTTTCCCTCATGTCTTTTAAAAAAAAATATCGATGTAATTCTATATACCATAAATTCTCTGTTAGCTTCATACAACATGGCTCCTGGTTCCATAGAGCCTATTTTGAATATTTTCTCTGTTACATCTAAAATTTAATAACATGTTTGATCTTGTTACAACTGAAAGACATAATGACATTATGATGGAATAAATAAATTTGGTGTATTTACTGTCCTCTGATTGGTTTAAAGAATTAGCTTTATTTTCAATGTTATCAATTTTCATGGTGACACGCTCACCATTAATTTTTGACTCTTCACAATTAACATAATCCCCTTTGGGATTATTCAATGTGAAGAGGCAAAAATTAATTTTATGGTTCAATTAATTCAAAATAAATAACAGCCATTCATTAATTGAGTGTAGTGGTTTCTAGACATGTGTGTCATCAGAGTGCTATTAATAACTTCATGTTTCAAAATTTATTTCATAACCCTGAAAAAACTTTCTACAAGAAAATAGTAAATTTTACCTGGAACTTTATGTAAAAACTCATGCTGATAATTTTGTATAATGCGAAGTCCATCATCCTCTTGAGTTAGGTGTACAGGGGAATCAAACTGAAATCTAAAAAAAAAAAAAAAATAAGAACAAGAGGCATGCATCATGCACATCACTTCAAGCATTACCCCACTTTAAATTCATAATATCAGAAAACAGTAAGGTGTCTGACAAATCATTAAAAAGCATTACATTACAATGCATTACTAATGAGCTACTAACCAAATATGAAGTAATTCTGTACAACAGTATTGGAGAAATGTGTGACAATTATTTTTAGGTTTAACATACTGAATGAACGGATGTGCCAAGAGCACATGACACCCCGTTATTGGACATATTGAAATTGCTGGAAAAATAAAATGGGGTATCAAAGGCATTTCATCATAAGCTAATTAAATGGTGCTTATGGGTATCGATTTGTAAATCCAACAGCTTGTACCAATTCCTACAATTATTTACAGTTTCCCCTCAATCAATTCCCACAAACTCAAATTATGGTACAATAATTAAATATCTGACAATCAAAGTCCCAAAACTCTTGAGTGTCAAACCCGAAAAACAAAAAGAAAAGAAAAAGTGAGCCTCCCTTAATTTTACATTCACAACAATAATGTAAAGTAAGAGTAGAATATCTTTCCATGAATACAGGAAAGAAAAATTTCCTTTAATCTAAGTGTCAAAGTTCGCTAACTCTGGAATGACAAAACGAAAGAAAAAAAAAATCTAAAGAAAGCTTACTTTCATCAATTCTACTATTGTGCTCGAGTTATATGAGAATTGGTCAAAGCAAATTGGAGTTATTGTACAAAGTATTTACAGACGGACAGATGGACTTACATTAGTATAAATGAATACCATCCAGGTTTTTTTAAAAGTATCTTAAGTATTTGCAAGCAGTAAAAAGTTATCTGTCAGATCTAAAAAGTGCTTAAACAATAAATAATAAACAAATATAATAGTTATTTATTGTAAGTTTTCAATGTCTTACTTACTTGATCCAATCTTTATCTGGTCCCACTACCAACATGATTTTATCCCACATGGCAACAACAGCTCCACTGCCACACCTTCAAACAAAACAACAAGTATCACTTATATATATATTCAACAAGAAGGCATTTTCAACCAGATGCTCCGCAGGGCGTAGCTTTATACGACCGCAGAGGTTGAACCCTGAACGGTTGGGGCAAGTATGGACACAACATTCAAGCTGGATTCAGCTCTAAATTTGGATTGTGATTTAATAGTTGACACAGCATAGGTTTCTGACACAGAATAAATGTGTTCTAATGAACTTATTTTTTTTGTTTTCTCTTAAGAGCAATTCACTATGCTGTTGAATATTAATCCTCTCAAAAAAATGTTTGAAGAAATTTTCTTTTTATTTATGAAATTTCAAATGAGAAAAATTGAACCCAATTTTTTATTCACATCCCCCTTTCCCTTATTCCAAAACTAATCTCAATTAAAATATTCTAATGGAGTTTGCAACAATAGCTACTCATTTAAATACATCATAAAATATTAAGATGTAAAAAAAACTGCTTGTTATCACTGAATGGTAAAGATTATTTAAATTTATCAGTTGGTAGTAAAAAGTGAATATACATTGTACGAATATGAATATACGGGACGGCTGCAGTGCAGGCGATTTGGTGTCACGATATCACAGTAGCATGGGTAAGAATCCCGGCGAGGGAAGAACCAAAAATTTGCGAAAGCAAATTTACAGATCTAACATTGTTGGGTTGATGTTTAGACGAGTTGTATATACATTATGTACACAGCCATGTATCACCATCATTGATGGCGATCCGATGGATACATCTGTTGTAGGGTTGTCACTGACTCAGACGTACTTATGAATATAATTATTTTCTGTGACTGTATCTTACATTAATTTGTAGGATCCTTTACTATAGATAATTTAGCTGATCTGTAACAATAACATCTTCATGCCTTATATATCATGTACTGTAGTACGCCGCTAGAATAACACTGACGTGGAAAAGTAACACATGGCCAGCGAAAGCTCTTTTTTTGAGAGCCCAGGTGGTCGTGTGGTCTAGCGGGACGGCTGCAGTGCAGGCGATTTGGTGTCACGATATCACAGTAGCATGGGTTCGAATCCCGGCGAGGGAAGAACCAAAAATTTGCGAAAGCAAATTTACAGATCTAACATTGTTGGGTTGATGTTTAGACGAGTTGTATATACATTGTATATTGTATATAACAAAGATTTAAGTTGATTCTGGACAAAGAAAGATAACTCCAATTAAAAAAAAATCTTGCAATAAGATATTTCTTGCTTACTATTCTGGACAAAGAAAGATAACTCTAATTTAAAAAAAAATTGCTATTTCACAATATTGTGAAATTAGATATTTCTTGCCATTGCACAATACTGTGCAATTGAAAAGACTTGCTATTGCACAATACTTAATATAATAATTTAAGATCCTGATTTGGACCAACTTGAAAACTGGGCCCATAATAAAAAATCTAAGTACATGTTTAGATTCAGCATATCAAAGAGGCCCAAGAATTTAATTTTTGTTAATATCAAACTTAGTTTAATTTTGGACCCTTTGGACCTTAATGTAGGCCAATTTGAAAACAGGACCAAAAATGAAGAATCTACATACACAGTTAGATTTGGCATATCAAAGAACCCCATTTATTCAATTTTTGATGAAATCAAATAAAGTTTAATTTTGGACCCAGATTTGGACCAACTTGAAAACTGGGCCAATAATCAAGAATCTAAGTACATTATTAGATTCAACATATCAAAGAACCCAACCGATTCATTTTTTGTCAAAATCAAACTAAGTTTAATTTTGGACCCTTTGGACCTTAATGTAGACCAATTTGAAAACATGACCAAAAGTTAAAAATCTACATACACAGTTAGATTCGGCATATCAAAGAACCCCAATTATTCAATTTTGATGAAATCAAACAAAGTTTAATTTTGGACCCTTTGGGCCCCTTTTTCTTAACTGTTGGGACCAAAACTTCCAAAATCAATACCAACCTTTCTTTTGTGGTCATAAACATTGTGTTTAAATTTCATTGAGTGTTTAAATTTCATTGATTTCTATTTACTTAAACTAAAGTTATTGTGCAAAAACCAAGAATAATGCTTATTTGTGCCCTTTTTTGGCCCCTAATTCCTAAACTGTTGAAACCAAAACTCCCAAAATCAATCCCAACCTTTCTTTTGTGGTCATAAACATTGTGTTTAAATTTCATTGATTTTTATTTACTAAAACTAAAGTTATTGTGCAAAAACCAAGAATAATGCTTATTTGTGCCCTTTTTTGGCCCCTAATTCCTAAACTGTTAAAACCAAAACTCCCAAAATCAATCCCAACCTTTCTTTTGTGGTCATAAACCTTGTGTCAAAATTTCATAGATTTCTATTAACTTATAAACTAAAGTTATAGTGCGAAAACCAAGAAAATGCTTAATTGGGCCCTTTTTGGCCCCTAATTCCTAAAATGTTGGGACCAAAACTCCCAAAATCAATACCAACCTTCCTTTTATGGTCATAAACCTTGTGTTAAAATTTCATAGATTTCTATTCACTTTTACTAAAGTTAGAGTGCGAAAACTAAAAGTATTCGGACGACGCCGCCGCCGCCGCCGACGACGCTTACGTGATAGCAATATACGGCGAAAATTTTTTCAAAATTTGCGGTTGTATAAAAATGACTAAGGGTCACCAACTGAAAAAAGCAGCTGTGGAATTCAGTGTTGAATGCAGTGTACAAAACACCAAAATGTTTATTTATAAGTGCCTTCCTTTGGTACCACTTATGTTTTATTCATGAAACACCCTTAGAAGAAAAAAACATGAATCTATTAAAAAAAACATTATTTTAACGAGAACATATATAAATAATTTCATTCAAACATCACTTCCTAAACTTTTCCTTAATCATCAATTCATTAATTTTTACTATGGATGATGTGCATAAATTATTGTAACATTAATTTTATTTTATCAAAAATTTTAATTATTTGACTGCCATTGTATCCACGGTCACAATACTTCAAATCATATCTAGTATTTGAGATAACAAACATTGCATTAACATAAACAGTATTTACCATGCTAATTGTTGTGGGCACTGTGGTGACTTTGTATTAAATTCACAATAACATTTCTGTAAAAAAATAAGCATTTAAATTATCTCAAATATGTAAATACTGAACTTAATTTAAAAATAACAATATTCAGGCAGCTCAATATCAAAAGATTTGTCAATGTCTGTTGGAAACCTTTCATTAACGATAAAAAACATGAATAACAAAAATTTGCTAAGCATGCCCTAATCATAATTCAAATTTTCAGAAAACAAGAAGGTGTATGACAGATTTGAAAAAGAGAATTCATGTTTAAATCTGCTGACCAAATATAAAGGCATTTTGTTCAATTGTTTCTGTGACAAGTGAAGTTGGTATTTACCTGTAAATCTGAGGAGCCAATCCAAATTACACCTGAATCAGTAAACATGGCCAGGTATTTATTACTGTAAGATACAGACATCATAACATATTCATTAACCTCTGCTGAAATCTGGGGACTCTGAAAATTGAAAATAATAAACATTCTGAAGGTTCTGCACTTTAGTATTACAATGTACCTACATCGGACATGTTAACACTTAAATAACATTTGATTTGATTTGATGTGTGATAGTTCTCAGAAAAATATTCTTGGCTAAGAATTTTTACAAAAACAGCTGTATCTCATCTTTACAATTTTCTTTTATAAAAAATAAAAGTAAAAGCAATTCACTTTTAATGTATTGGTAATCACTGATCTTAGGAAACATACCATTGTATGCTTCTTATATGTTTTATCATAATTTCAAATTAAAAAAAGGGGGGAAAAAGCGAAGAAGAAAGAAAGGTATATGTCATCTACCTGATACTGGAACTGTCCACCATGATCAATTAAATAGAGTTCTTTCCCTTTAGCTACAAGTGCTCGGGACTGACGATCTAAGTTTATAATGGTCCAGCTACTAGGTTCTGTCTGCAATCCTAAAAAATTCAAATAAGGAGCACATTTTAATGTCTAATGCATTGTATATCATAATTCGTTGATCAAAATTTCATAACCTACCATTAAAATCATTAAGGTCAAGGAACAGTAAATGGGCTATGTCGCAGATTTTGCTCAAATTTTGCATACAATCTTGGCTCGGTGAACTACAACTGACAATCGAAAAAATAATGCATTTATCTCTTTTATTATCTGAAATATTGCAGATTGATTTCTTTTGATATGGGTGAATATTTGTATAGAAAGCACATACAATCAGCGAAAAAACATACAAAATTTGTCTTAAAATCGCCAAATCTTTTATTCTACTCCATAGATTTTTCTTTAAAAACTGTATGTTGTTGACACATAAAATTTCGTTATAATGATGCAAAATAAAGATAGGGTCACCGACTCCGTTTGTTCTCTAATAATCAATTTCTCACCTTGTTGGTAGTGAAAAACGTCAAAAATCAAGGTTTAACAGCCTGCAACACGGCGATGTTACGATTATTTCAACGTTTTATAGGATTTTTTCACAAAGAACACAACATTGAATGATGTATACCGTAAAAACGAAGTCGGTGACCCTATCTTTATTTTACATCATTATAACGGTAATTTAAGAAAAATCTATGGAGTAGAATCAGAGATTGGGCGATTTAAAGACAAATTTTAGAAGGTTTTATGCCGATTTTATGTGCTTTCTATACAAATGCTCACCAATTTTGTAAGAATTCAATCAGTAATATTTTTAATGATTAATGAAATAAATGCATTATTTTTTAGATTTTTAGTTGAAGTTCATCGAGCCAGAGTTGTATGCAAAATTTTACTGAAATCTGTGACATAGCCCATTTACTGTAACTTGACCTTAAGGAACATGCCATCAGTAATTCATGTATGAGAACAAAAGTAAACTGACCATGTTTTTGTTGATAGCAACAATGTCTTACTTTAAAATCGCAGTAATGTTACTAGTCAAATCAAATGAGATTAGAACCTAAAACAAGGTAATACCCAAACTTAATTGTGCATAAAATAAATTTTCAATAAATATGTAACCATACGCAGTTACAAACATTTCATTCTAAATGATTTGGAAATGAAGTTTTATTAATTGGGGGAAAATATAATTTTGTTGATATTTAATTTTTCTAGTTTTCTCATACAAACCTATAGGAAAATTGAACTTTATTGAACATTTCAATTTTTTTTCATCAATACTGTGAATCCATTTTTGTCGTTGGATAACATTTTTTTTTGTGGATATCATGTGTAAATAAACTTATCATAGATACATGTAACAGGATTAAAATTTTATATTTACGCCAGATGCGTGTTTCGTCTACAAAGGACTCATAAGTGATGCTCCAATCAAAAAATATGTTTAAAAGGTCAAATAGAGTATGAAGTTGAAGAGCATTGAGGACCAAAAATTGTTAAAAGTACAGCTAAGGTCATCTATTCCTCAGGTAGAAAAGCCTTAGTTTTTTTTTTAAATTCAAAGTTTTGTTAACAGTTAATCTTTAATTATGAACATATCAATGATAACTTAAGTCAACACAGAAGTGCTGACTACAGGGCTGGTGATACATTCGGGGAAATAAATCTCCACCAGCAGTTGCATCGACCCAGTGGTTGCAAATAATCTCATCATATATAACAGGATTGAAATTTTATATTTACACCAGAAAGGTGAACCACAAAATTAAATGTTCAACGAATGACAAAATTTCTAAAGTCTTGTATGCAGACTTTCACAAAACCATGAAATCAAATATCCACGAACATACAAGGTATCCTTTATCCAAGAAAATTGGTACCCATTAAAAATAAATAAATCCACAGTACCCTAAAACACCACAAATAATAATGACTGGACATTATTTACCTGGAACTTCGGCCAATCTTCGTATCCTAGGGTCGTCCACACTATTGATTATAAATATTCTAAATGTACTGGTTAGAATTGCTATCCCAGTTCCTTGGAAACTATTAAAAATCTGACAGTCTATCACCTTCACATCTTTGGCTTCCTTAAACACAAATATACAAGAAGGTAGAATACTGATTGATTGATTGGTGAGTGATGTCTACTTACTTGGTACATATATCAAATCATTTTCAAAACATAATTAATTTATTTAAATACAGTAAATTTCTGGTAGATTGAATTTGAATGAGAGATAACAATACATTTTCTTGGAAAAAGATGAGCACAAACATTGCTGATGATAAATCTAAAGTGGCTTAGTGTCACATCTGGAAAAGATGGGTACCTGTTATACCCCTGCTTTGATAATGCAATTTTGAAGAAAATCAACAAAATATTGACAAACTGGTACATTTGGGAAACAATCTTGTTAAAAAAACTTGGTAAGCAATTTATAAGGTTAGTAAAATTGACTACCTGTCCCAATCCAAATGTTCTTTTGAAATTAAGGAAGAAGTCATAGACTAAGACAACACCATCATCCTGTACACAGAGCAGATCTTCAGTAACTGTCCAGCCCATCTTTACAATCTGTCCACTGTTCCACTGTAATAACAAGGACATAGTTAAATGATATGATACAGGTATAAAAGTATGGTGCTGTGGTATGATTGCTTATGAAACAATCAATAAAGCCAAGAGATGTGAACAATAACAGTTGACATAGGGTTTGTTAAATAATATGCCAAATAAAAAGCTGTCACTTTTTGTATATAAATCCAACTGTAAATGTACATACTATCAAATAGAATTTTATATAACTCTGGTTATCACTATTTGTGCAATTTTCCTTTGATCTTTTTTGGTGATAATTTTTCATATCATGCTACTCGCTTGGGATGGAAAATTATCGCTAGAAACTAAGGAGGCACATGGCACTACTAATGAAATTGACATGAAATTGACAACTTCGTCATAGGTAAAATAGCGATAAAAAGATTATCATTGGTCATCTCAACTCGATTGCTTTTCTTGTTTTCACCGTTCAGGGTCAAGCGAGGAAAGCAATCTCGTTGTGATGATCAATGATAATCTATAATTAAATCCTGTTTTTTGTAAGATTCAAAATGTCTGTAGTGCAAATAAAAGATGGAAATTAAAAACACAAAACAATGCGAACAGACCAGAAATGTTCCATGTATTCAAAGTGAATTTGAAATACAATATCAATTAAATCTGCTTGAAGTCTTGCTTTGTTACATCGAGCAGTTCAGGTAGCATACATGTATGTCTCTTAAAACTATTTTTACTTCTGCTTATGACTGAAATAACCACTCACCCTCATTTGTCCTATTTGATAACCAGCTGCTGTATAGGTGGTGATAACTGGCTTAGTGCTGACCTGTACCCTGGCTGTTTGTGCATCATCTCGTAACAATGCTATAAACAAAAGAAACAGTATCAGAAATTCAGATAAAGCAAATGAAATGGTATCAAAATGATTTAAATTAGACTTACTGAGACAACACCAACCATCACTACATGTATATTTCTGCTGCTTCAAAATAGTGAGGTATAGTAAATTTAATAACTCCACCTTTCCTAAAAGGCATGTGTATTTATGAATGAAAGTTTCATTTATTCTTAAACTTGATCAACTAGCTGAAAAATTCTAGTCCATTGCTACTAAATGGTGCAGGTGCACTGAGTGATCAAATTTAGCCATTTAATTTCAATACAAAACTACATACAAATAGAAAGATAAAGCAGAGTAAACTCTATTTAAAACTAGGGATTAAATCTTGAGGCTCTTGGAGGGCTTGCACTTCCTACCCACTGTTTTCATTGTGTCATGTAAATTTCTGGTGATTAACTTTATTGTTGAATTCAGTGATAGTAATAAACCAGACATGGAGAATAGAAATGGCAAACTTAATTTCTTGCTACATTGAAGACCTGTTGATGACCTTCTGCTGCTGTTTTTTCTATGGTCGGGTTGTTGTCTCTTTGACACATTCCCATTTCCATTCTCAATTTTGTTAAACTTAGTATGGTCATATGAGTGATAAAACTACACCATATATCATGTACATGTGTATTAGACAACCAATTCATAAATGATAATGGAATCTGTAAAACATCTACATACATTACATGTACATCAACTTAACCAATAACAATGTGTGAGTCAATAGACTCTGAACTGTACAAAAGGGATATGAAAATAATCTTACAGGATTTTTTATTTACTTACCAATTGGTCCACCATACTGACATGATGCCACCGCTACAAACTTATTGAGATCTACTATGTCAGCCCATCCCATAGAATACAGCTCAGTCTTTCTGAAAATAAATATTCAAATAATTTAACTGTCTGTTGTGAAAAAATTTCTGCTTCATAGTTTTGGCATGTTCACTGTCTGGTGAGTGTCTCTATTACATTATGTATCATGATTATGCAAAGCAGGAAGCCAGCAAAAAAGAATATATACATTTGTAACTTAAACTACATTGTACGAGTTGTAATATTGCTGAGGAGGAGGGTCACATTTGGGTATGTACAAAATATAGGAAATACATTTATGTTGTACATGTACATGCATACACATGCAGTCACATTTAATTTGATTTCTATTGAAAGATTAAAGCTGTGCGTTCAAAATAAAAACGAACAAAATGAAACTTGCCAAAATAAAAACACAACAGCAAAGAACTGTATGCTATAATTCTTATTGTGTCTCTATTATAATTAGAGTTAAAAGGCATTGACCAAAGCACAATTTGTATGAGCTAAAATTGTGCATAATCAACACAATTACAAATCTATAAAATTACAAAATGAAGCCTTCATTTTTAATAAATATTTTTTGACATTAAATAACAATGGCTAAATAGGTCAGTTTTATCAAATTTGTTCTAACGTCTTTAAAAAGCGCTGTTGAATATGTTTTAAATTTGTCAAGTTGTAGTAGTGTTATTGTTTTAAATATAGAAACCGAAAAACACACAACAATATATGCGTATGCAGTTGAAACCGACAAAATGTGGTTGATACGAAAACATATGACATACGAAAACATATGACACGACGATATATATGAATATGCAAATATGTGTACATGTGTATAGTGACAAACATGTAAAATTGAGAATAGATTCAGTGAATACGTCAACATGGTCTATGAGCATGATGAGACAACAACCGACCAAAGAGCAGAAAAACAGATTAACTCTTTAACCCAGGCAGAGAATCTCACATGACTTAGGAAATTGTTTCCTCAAATTCATACCTGCCAACTTTCACGATTTAGGCGTGTACTACACGATTTTGACCCTTTGTCACGATTGCACGATCGTGTTCCTGAAAAACCCTCTAAAACACGATTTGGTGAAAATCTACACGAAAAATATTGTTGTTCCCAATTTTGAACTGTGTCCATTGGAGGAAAATCGTGTTCAGCCAATCAAATTGCATGTTTCTCATGATCAAATTAATCAGCCAATCAAAAACGTTTTCTCTCAAGATTATTTTAACATGCTAGATATTGAACTTGTGTTGTATTCCTTTTTTGTTAGTCAGAATTGTAAAATCGTGAACATGGCAAATGATTTTTCAATTGCATGGAGGTTCTTACACAGAATAAGAATAAAAGCATGGCTGATTGACAAACTTCCATGATGCAGTAATACCATGAAGAAAATAAACAGTAGTTTATTCACTTATTTATTGACATTACACTTGCTGTAACATAATCTTATTTATGTATTCAATTCAATTACCAAATCATTTAAAGTATAATCTACTATTCATTTTTTTTCACATGGACCCCCCCCCCCCACACACACACACACACACACATGCACACACACAACATCAATATGAGGAATCACTCAAATGAGGGACTACCCTTAGTCAAGGGGTCATTTTACTCTTGTAAAAAATTAATAAGAAAAATGTAGATTTATTAACTTATAAATGGGAAATTTGGAGCAGCTTTTCTAAATGAAGGGTCCAATTATTTTGAATAATAAAGAAGATACAAGGCCAAGAACATATCAAAATTATTGGTCATGTGTTGACCATATAATACCAGATAGATCACAAGATGTATAGTTCTTTGGGAAAAGTTTCTTCCAATAATATGAATGTGTGCTCATTTGTACTTAAAAAGTGGTTTTTAATGTCCTAACATTGAGGGGGTATCCCTAGGTGTTGTTCCCAACCTTAGAAAGGTCCTTCTTTGTGTATAATTTTAAATTGTAAAAGTCAACAACTATTTAGTATCCTTACATATGAAAATAATTCCTGGTCTTATAGCTACATGTTCATATTTTCTGCTGATATGATAACTAGAATCATGCAAATAAACTTAAGAAAAAGGCATACAAATATGACACTTTTTCTAAACCACAATACAGTACGCGCAAAATAGTCGTCGCACAGAATTGTAACCTTTGAAATTGTTGTCGCGCGCTAAAACCCCCATGGGCATTTTCAAAAGTTGGCAGGTATGATTATACTTCATTCTTTAGAACAGTTTGAATTTAAATCAAACAATATAAGAATAACCTTAAGTAAACGTCCCCAAGAGGGTTCCAGTCGGCAGTTGCCATTAAGAACTAGTATTCCACCCTTTGACACTTGCTAGATCTGTTTTCTTCTGCTTTCTCAAACCGCCCCTTACATCAATGTAAATAAGTATTAAAATATGAAAAACAATTCAGGGTAAGGAGAAGGTCTGTTCCGGTCTCACTAATAAGGGACAACAAGAATTTTAGCGACAAAAAGCGTCAACAAGCGACAAGAAGAGACAACAAGAATAATTTTAGCGACAAGAAGCGACAAGAAACTATTTAGCGACAAGAAAACATATTTTTTTTAATCAAAATTAATTATTGCAATAAATATTAAAAGAATATGCAAAAGAAAATAATTTTAGCGACAAGAAAGTTAAAATTGATAAAAAAAAAAAAGGAAACATTATTTACATAATATTTCATCGTCTATTATGTATAACAGCCAGTATTACGTTTAATTGTTGTATTTATATATGAATGTACATATTACCATATAATGACTAAAACTAATTAAAAAATTATATGGCCCCCAAGTTAAAACCACGTCCTCGTCGTGGGGTCTGGAAACACGCTTAAATAATAAAGATGGCAAAGCGTGGCTGAGAGTTCTACAAATAAAGCACCGAATTGACATAACAAGAGTACACTTAGATCATAGTATTAAGCAAACGAATCAAAATATTATGTTCCATTATGCCCGCTCCATTTACATATCCATTCGTTTATTCATACTTTGACTTTGATGAAATTAGATATTATCAGATTATTACATGGCATTTTTCATATCGCATGTATTATCAACCATAGGTTTAATATAAGCCCAAGAGCCGCATGGCTCGAGGGCTGATATCGACCGAGGGCTGATAATACATACGATATGAAAAATGATATGTTCTGATCTTTTTATCATATGCTTTAACAGTGAAGAAAAATAACAGACTAAGGTATTGATCCTTTCACGTGTTTCCCGAAGTTTTAATAGTAAAACGTTTACGGACGTCGGACCCAAAATTTGATACATTCAATATGAATTTTTTTATCATATGCCTCAACAGAGAGAAAAACAAAACAACAGTTTAATATAAACGAATCGACAAAAAAAAATAATTCAAAAATAAACATAATTATGAACATTGTTTAGATAAGTATTTTTTTAAAGAAACTTTCTGAATTATGTTTCAGAAAAAATTAAAAAAATGCATTTATTTAATTATTTTTTTATTTTTATTATTTTACACGATATACTTTCAATTATAATTGTTTTATACACTACTTTGTAATGTTTTCCACTGAAAACGTAGCATTGAAGTGAACTTTCCGGAATTGGCCGAGTATCACCGGAATGCCATGTGATAACGTTACGGAAAGGCATGCGATAACAATCAAAGCATGTGATAAACTTTTCATATCAGCCCGCTAAGCACCAATTCGAAAAATATGAAATTTACGTCAATTTAATGCTATTATCACACGGTAAAATTTATATGTTATTTAGTCTAAGTATATGATAAATATGTATATATACATTATCTTATACATATTCTTCATATTTAAAAATAAAAAAAGAAGCTCAATCTCTTTCTTCTTCACAAATGATTAATTTCTTCATCTACCAATATACTAATATAAACTTCACAATCTCTTTCTTCCTCACAAATGTTTCATTTCTTCGTCTATCTATATAATGAATAGAGAATATCATATGGCTTTTTCAATATCGCATCCGTATCAACCCGAGACACCAATATATATGGCACGCCTGAACCACTTTTACAGATAATCCTAAATTATCTCAGATAAACCAGGATTTTCTCAGATAAACTAGGATTATCTCAATTTTTTACATTAAGCTCAGATAAACCGGGATTATCTCGATTTTTTCCAGATAATGCCGGTTTATCTCAGAATTTTCAGATAAACCGGGATTTTCTCCACATAATGAATTGTCTATATTTTCTCAGATAAACTAGAATTTTTTTCGAATTTGGATTAAGCTGAGATAATCTTAGTTTACCTGAGATAAACCGGGATTATCTCAGATAAACCTAATTTATCTGAGATAATCTAAGATTAATTAATAAAAGTGGTTCAGGCGTGCCATAAATATAACCTCAAGTAGATGTTTTTTTTATGTGACATGGCATCATACAGATGAGGAGGTTTGAAATGACGTCATGATACAGATTAGGGATTTGAAAACCTTTTGCAACAGTGACTGCAATCGATGACGTGACGTCATACAGATTAAAGGTGTGGTAAAGCTTTTGTAACCGTGCTGATATCGATATCATCACGGGTGGCTGATACAGCAAGCTTGCCAACAGTGATTGTATTACACATGCAATTTATCTGTATTTTAATACTACTAAGTATATAATAAAACATTTTAAATAGACATAAATGCTCGTATATTTAAAAAAAAATTAAATACAAATTTCTTTATATCTTATAAATAAAAAATGTTTTCTTGTCGCTAAATAGTCTTCTTGTCGCAAAAATAATTCTTGTTGTCGCTTCTTGTCGCTTGTTGGCGCTTCTTGTCGCTTTTTGACGCTTGTTGTCGCTAATTAGTGAGGCCAGGTCTGTTCTGTACAGGTATTTTCCTCCGTTATATATCGGTGCACATCCACTTGGGATATATGTTTAATGCTTAAAATCAAACATTTACAAGGCTATTTACATGATAATTTACAAAGTGTGATGGTGCTTAAGTTTAAAAAAAAATATATATACATGAAACTGTGATCTTCAAAAGCAAGTATTTAAATTATGTTCTATATTTATATAATTTATTAATCTACTAGGCCGGTTAAAATTTAGGATTTAATACCATTTTAATTCCTTTTGATGAGACAAAGGGATGTGTTTACCCTGAGACTACTATAATAGTGTTATAGTAGTCTCGGGTTTACCATACGTATAATAAGTTAAAAGATTTCAAAATAAAATCAAAATAAATAAATAAATCAATCAAATTGAAAACAAAACAAAACAAAATAAGGGGAGTAAATTATGTCAGTGTGTTATCAGCTTTAAGCGAGATAACAAAAAAAAAAACCAAATATATCAGTAACTTAAAATAAATATGTCGTAAAATTTGGAAATATGGCGATCCCCTGTCAAGGTCTAAGCATATGATAAGATGTAAGCAGTTAATCTAGTCATAGATAGTCAGTTTAAACCAATATTTTATTCAAATAAATTGAATTGGATTGGGCAACAGGCATAGCCTATGTAAGCCCTCTCCACAAATCAAGGTTTAATATATTACATTCAAACAAAGCAACACATACACAAACATAATGACAAAACAGAATTAATTTTTCAAAAATACCTCGTAGCTGACTGGAATGATGCTTCAAATCGTCAAAAGTATGACTATTTAAAGAATGCTTCGAATGTTAACTCAGTCATAGATAAAGGAATTTAGCTTGGCATTCCATACAGTCTTGGCTGCTTCAGCATTTTCAATTCAGCCTCTAATTAATCATTGTGATTGTATTCCGGTGCGTTTCTTATACATTTGGTGAACAGAAATTTGTAAAATGATTTTGAGAATGTTTTTCTATTTCTATCAGGTCATCTGCTTTTAGATGAGGTAAGTAAGTAAGGTAGATGTTGATTACTTTAAGCAGTCCATTAAAAATTGAAGGACATCCTCCTCTTTATAGTTAGCCTTTTTACATCCCCCTTTCAACATAGTAGATAGAAGTTTATTCATCTGTTTTTGTCAAACACTCACGGTGTGTTTCCAAAGACCCACATTCCAGCAGAAAGTGCATAATGTCCTCTTCAGTTGTGGAACAGAGTTCACATTTTCCAAATATTTAATTTTTTCCTTCTAAATTTTGCTTTATTTGTTTTAAGCATGTACGTTCCAGCAAAAAGTGCCGAATGTCCTCTTCAGCTGTGGAACAGAGTTCACATATTCCAAATATTTTGCTTTATTTGTTTGAAGCATGTACGTTCCCGTTATCAGCCTACTTTAGATATCTAGAAATTGACAATGAGGGTCGGTTGAAGACAAAACTTTACGACAAAAGAGATGATTTCAGCTTTCCAATTGTGAACTTTCCATTTCTAAGTAGCAACATTCCAGCAGCACCTGCATACGGGGTATATCTCTCTCAATTGATACGATATTCCCGTGCTTGCATTTCCTATCATGATTTTCTTGATAGAGGGTTACTGCTCACAAGGAAGCTATTAAATCAAGAGTTCCAAATGGTGAAGTTGAAATCATCCCTTCGTAAATTTTACGGACGCCATCACGAGTTGGTTGACCGTTATGGAATAATTATTTCACAAATGATATCGGATATGTTCCTCACGTCGTAACTACAATCCCCTTCCCTTTCATGAATTTGACCTACCGAATTAGACTATTTACCGGATTTGTAATCACATAAGCAACACGACGGGTGCCGCATGTGGAGCAGGATCTGCTTACCCTTCCGGAGCACCTGAGATCACCCCTAGTTTTTGGTGGGGTTCGTGTTGTTTATTCTTTAGTTTTCTATGTTGTGTCATGTGTACTATTGTTTTTCTGTTTGTCTTTTTCATTTTTAGCCATGGCGTTGTCAGTTTGTTTTAGATTTATGAGTTTGACTGTCCCTTTGGTATCTTTCGTCCCTCTTTTAGACTTTTGCTTTTCGAATGTCATTCTTGAATAGTTTCTGACAGATTTCCAGATACTATGTGGTTTATCAGCAAGGTTTCCTTGGATTGACAAGTATTTACTTGTCTTTTTTGTTACGCATTCCTTTTTCCAAATATTTTAGCAGCATATATTTGTGGCTTCAAATAGGTACCAACCTTCACCCTTATATACACATACGTCTCTTGAAATGGACAGCACGCAAAAGGGAATCTTAAATGCTCTCTGTTGTCAAAAATGTTTTTCCTCAAACGACCCTTATTGCCTTTATCTATATGTAAGTTAAGATATGAGACAACCTTAACTGTATCAGTGTTTACCCTTATTTCAAGATCGATGGAATACGGATGTGTTTAACTTAACCACCACTTTGAATTATCAAGTAAGAGGAAAGTTATAGCGAAATTTGAATTTTACCAATATTCTTTCTATTCTATTGTAATCTGCTTATATATGATCTTATATACATAAAGGTATAAACCGACAAGAGGACACAGTTAGTTCCCATAGGAATGCAGATTGTTTGTTGAAAACATGTCCTCAAAACGTTACAAGTATTTTTCAATCAAGAAATCAATCATCTTGAAAATGTCAAAAGTATGATATATCAATTCATAAATTATATGTTGTCCATTCTTTTAATTGAGCAAAATTTGGTCAATTCTTCCAATCTGTCTTTACATAGATGGAAAGTTTAATACTTATGTTTAGGTTATAAAGTTCAAATTATCTATACTATTGCAAGAGGAAAAGTACTTAGATTGTATGTTCCCTTATACATCTTTGAAACTTTTTTAGTTTCCACATCTAATTCTTAAGCCCTAAGAACCACTTGGGGTCATCAGATGGTCGTAAGATAAGGTAACAGTTGGCTAAAAAAAAGGGAGACAACTTTAGAGATAAAAGGTAAAATCACAAAAATACTGAACTCAGAGGAAAATCAATTAGGAAAGTCCATAATCACATGGCAAAATCTAATAACAAAACGCATCAAAAACGAATGAACCACAACTGTCATATTCCTGACTTGGTACAGGCATTTTCAAATGTAGAAAATGGTGGATTAAACCTGGTTCTATAGCGCTAACCCTCTCACTTTAATAACAGTCTCATCAAATTCCGTTATATTTACATGATGCGTTAAATACAGTCACAATTACTAAAATAGTCAAAATATGGGTACATCAGTCATCATCGTATAACAATTTTAAAAGTTTTAGTAAGTTTTTTCTATTCCGATTTTCGTGCAGTGTAAGATTCACTTCAGGCAACCGCTTATTTTAGTACTTCAAATACACTTATAATAAGTACGTTGATATTGAGGTAAACGTTAAACTAAAAATGAAATATTTTTTTTCATCTTTTTTGATATACTGTAAAGTAACAGACACATGTATTAAACAAAAATCATGAAATTATGATTTATTCATCGTTGTTCTGTTGTCGAAATCTTGACATATATAATGCAAAACGAGCTCCCTTGTCATTCTATCAAGACATAACTTTAATTAAGAGTAGCGTAAAACTGTCGCCGATAGTGATACCTAAATACAAACTTATCTTCTTCTGGAATTCAGGAGGTACATATTGGAAAAATCTACTCCAGTTTAGGCAGCAACCATTTGATTTTCGGGGGGGGGGGGGGGGGCTATGTTTTTTTTTGGAAAAAAAGTTTGTTTCCAGGTTTTGGTGAAAAAAATAATTTGTTTTGGACCCTGACAAAAAAAAAAATTGTTTCACCCTCAGCTGCCGCTATATGTAATGCTAAAATTGAAAGAAAAAAATTGTTTTCGGTTTGTCGCTAAAAAAAATAGATTGTTCTTTGCCGAAAGCGAAAAAAAAAGTTTGTACAGAAAAAAAAAACCCATAGCCCCAGAAAATCAAATGGTTGCTGCCTTTTTCAATGGCTGAGAACAACAGGACCAGCTGCTCACACACCAAAGTCAAATAGACTGCAAACTTCAACAATTTTTACACATCCTGACGTACTTAAAATGTTTATGGATAAATCATGGACCAAAGCAAGCAGTATTTGGGAGAGAACCGAGAGAACGAATATTGTCCGCGTACCTTCATGATCCTTCATGTGAAATCTTCATCATTCAGACCTTGCAAAAATATACACTGGGAATCTCAAGTACAGATTCCAGAACAGTTATATAAGTACAAAATGTATATGATGATTGGGAAAATGTCAAACATAAAAGAATTTTCAGAAAAGTTGTTAAAGAAAATTGGAGCATAGAATGGAAAAGTTAGATTGTGGTTGCGCTCTAGAAATCTAGGAAAATTAACAAAACTTCATGCAACTAAGGCAAAAAAGCACTGTTACAGTACTATAACAATGCAGAACTGCAAAATCAGTTTTTGAAATTTTCAGCAAAGATTCATATAAAGTGTTTCCTTGTGAAAAGAAATATTTCTAAATCTTTTCAGTAATCGGAAGGAATCAGAACAGTTTTATTCTTTCATCAAAAGGTTAGCTAATCTGATTAAATTAACATAATCGGAACTCGCGTAGTAGATAGGTTTTTATTTTGATGAGATTGAGGGCTAGCTTGTGTGGAGGTGTTTGGAAAATTCCTTTGTACTTTAGAACATACACACAAGTATCAAATATGTTGCAGTAAAATTATAAAACTGAAATGGCGAAACCTCCATTCAAATTCCCCTATACCCATATGATACATGTTAACTAACTCTAGATAGAATAATATTCATGTATCTTATCTCATTCTATCCCTAGTTTGTTTACTCTTTCACTGGGGTAAAGCTGATGACCGTAACTGCATTCACGGTCATCCCAAGATGTCGGACGAAAAATTAGGTCAGTATTTGTATTGACTGTTAATGTGTTTCTACATCATTTTCTTTACAAAGCATACATTGGTACAATGTAAATTTATAAAAGATTCACACGGAAGTCACAAATCTCTACCGAGGAACGTGTATAGAACGGGAAATTGGCTTTGAAAAATTCGCTAAGATGACCGTAAATCATCTTTAAAATATTTTCAAGATGACCGTAACATATAATAATGATGACCGTGATTGGTAAAATGATGACCGTAATTTCGAAAGGATGACCGTAATTTATAAAGTATAACCGTCATTTCTAAGAAATAACCTTTTTTGTATCAAATAATTAATCGCGTTGGTGTAAGACGTATTTATAAGAAAACATAATCCTAAAGGTAGACAAAAATAAGACGCTTCAAATACATGGTTCTTCATATGTAGCATCCAACTACAAGCCAAAGGAATTTTTTTATTTCTGAGATTCCTATCTATTTTATATAATAAATACAGCTTTTTAAAACTGCCAAAAAGGCAATGGATGTACACCCATTTATATTATATCGTTTCAACTACCATTGCAGATGTTGTGTTTTTTTTTATTTCAGATACGTACATGTGTTATCCATTTTCCATTTGCAAGTTCACCTCATCTAATGTAGACAGCATGTTAATACACACTATATATACAATCATGTTGGTCCACAAACATTTAGTTTTAGGAAGAAAGTTTTGGATGAAAACACTGGTCATACTTCATATATATAGGAACAAGTGAAAACGGTATAATAGTCGTAAGCTCGGGATCACATAACAGTTTTTAGTATATCTGCAGATGCGTATACATACGTCAACGTTTATGATACGATTGATACATTTTTAAATGACCGACCTCTAATAGAAAACCTACGGAGTGATTCAAAATGTTGCAATAACTCAAATCATGAAGTTTACATCATTAGAGTAATAACAGCCAATAGCTAAAATAAAATTACTAAAATTATGAATGGATCATGTGTTCATAAGTGTAAGTGCCCAGACTAACTATATACCATCAATACTGTCCAACGATATATCCTTAAAAAGTAAAATTAATTCATTTAAATAGAACAATTTTTTAAAAAGAAAAAAGTTTGTCAATTGATTAGTTGTGATCCATAGCATGTTATTTACAACTTAATATATAGAGAATTATTAATTTTAAAAGAACATCAAACATGTAAATATACTTTGATAAAATATTGGTTACACACCATTATTCCGACAGCCCATTAGTCCGACAGCCCATTGGTCCGACAACCCATTAGTCCGACAACCCAATAGTCCGACAACCCACTGATCCGACAGCCCAATACTCCGACAACCCATAAGTCCGAAATTTAACAAGTCAGTACCAGGGTATCAGGTGAAAATAAAATGTGTCTGTCTGTATTATATTACGTCTAGATATGTAGTAACATATTTTAAGAAATAATTCCGTATATATAAAATAAGGCTTAGGTTGTTCGAATACTTTCTATTTACTCAATTCGAAATCTGTATATAGAATATAACAGAAAAGAATACGTCATTTTCCAAACTAAAGGCTCTTTAAAGAACATATAAATCAAAAACAACCATTGAGGGTACGAGCTGCTGATGATACCCCCGCCTAAACATTTCGGTAAACGGGAAATGTTTGAGTTGTGAATCATTGAATTGTAGTTTCTGAGAAAAATGTGACGACAATTTTCAACTTGGCTGTCATGTAATGAGTAATGAATTTGAAAACGCATCACACGACATAGCCAACTTCAATAAAACTTTCAGAAATCCTTGTTATGTAGTTCCTGAAAAAGATGCAACGAAAATATTTATGGGACGGGCGGACGAACTGACGGATGGACAGACAGAGATAAAACAGTATACCCCCACTTTTTCAAAGCGGCGGTCTAATGATTGGGTCAATATTCCTGACATTTAGACATTACAATACTTGATATAATTATCTTTAAAGCACTATAAGCCTCAATTACCAGGACAAAATACAAAAAAGCAACTAACACATTGATATCAAATAACTGTCGGTATCAAGACATGTACTATATAATTCAAAAGATCTAACAGTGTAATCATCATCCCCCCTCCACCCCCCCCCCCCCCCCCAATAATAGTAAAGTTTTCTTGTATTAACATCGAAAATTTATCATATTTATCTTATATATATAATTACTTTTTAAAGTTCTTACATGTGCTAGAAATATGGTGAAAGAGTTCCTCCCTCAAATTATTATGAAGTGAGCATTCGATTAAAAAATGACTCTCATCCTCAACTTTATCAGCTGTACAAGTATCTAGCAATTTCAATTCTTTTAAAATGTAATGGAAGAGCACCGATTGTGAATTAACATATGAACTACCTTTCTTAAAATCAATAATATCTAAATATTTTTCTTCTTCTTGAAAACAATCTTTAAATGAAAAATAAGTGACAAATTTCCAACAAAACACATAATGTACCAAGTTTCTTTAAATGAAAAATAAGTGTCAAATTTCCAACAAAACACATAATGTACCAAGTTTCTTTAAATGAAAAAAAAGTGTCAAATTTCCAACAAAACACATAATGTACCAAGTTTTTAAAATTAGACAATTTGACAATAACACAAGCAGGACAAGAATGTCACACATTGTCTTAGGTTTTTTACTAGTTTGTTATTGGCTTACCTACTGCAGTCATTCTATTTGAGCAGTCAAAATGCGTTTACTGTATATTTCTGCGACAAAACTAATTTAAATAAAACTCAGATGATTGATACAAGGAGAGAAAGTGTTGCGACCAAAGAGGGTGGGTAGTGTTATTCAACTCCGATATATTTATTTATGTAGTTAATAGTAGGGGAAACCTCACTCCCCTGATACGCGAAAGGGGGGACCGAAGATCTAGTTCAGTCTTAGATGCATGACTTTTTTTATTAGTTGTTAGTGGCTTTGAAATAGCTTTCAGATAACGGCGAGAACACTCAGATATGTTCCTAGTGTCTTTTTGTTGTCGGGATGTACAAGTACCCGGCCACGTTCACTTGTATTTTTGCCCATCTGATGAGTTATACCTTTTTCAACAGATTTTTATAGTTCGTTCTTATGTTGTACTGTTATACCACTGTCGCAGGTTAGGGGAAGGGTTGAGTTCCGGCTAACATGTTAAACCCCGCCACATTATTTATGTATGTGCCGGTCACAAGTCAGGAGCCTGTAATTCAGTGGTTGTTGTTTGTTTATGTGTTACATTTTTGTTTTTCGTTCATATTTTAATACAAATAAGGTACTTTTTACATTTTCATATCGGGGCCTTTTATAATTGACTAGTATGCGGTATGGGCTTTGCTCATTGTTGAAAGCTGTACGGTGACCTATAGTTGTTAATGTCTGTGTCATGTTGGGCTCTTATGGATAGTTGTGTCATTGGCAATCATACCACATCTTCTAATTTAAAAAGAGATAGATCAAGCCACACATGCAAAAATTAGCGAAATAGAACAGCACAGACTGATATTGGACATACAAACAACGAAATATAAAGATAGATAAAGTACCTTGACACGTAAAACGAATATTGGACGAGGATAAGGACTGAGCAGTTCCTATAAGCATGTGTATCAACTCAATATACTGAGACACATATCCCGCATGGAAAGAATATTTCTAATCAAGACGGACAACCACACATACCATAGAGGACGGAGTTGGTCTTTTTAGAGAAAATTTACTCATACCATAAGAAAAACGCATTGTCGGAATAATGGGCTGTCGGAGTAATGAGTTGTCGGAATAATGGGCTGTCGGAGTAATGGGCTGTCGGAATAGTTGGCTGTCGGAGTAATGGGCTGTCGGAATAATGGTTGTCGGACTAATGGGATGTCACCAAAATATTAACAAAAAAAAAAGGTTTTACACAGCCTTTATTACAAAGATTTTAGTTATAAAATTTAAAACATAGATTACTCACTTGCTTTTCTATGATGTGCTAGTGTTCATTTTCTACAAAATGTTCTAACCAACCTGTAAATTCCAAAATACCTCAGTCACTAAAGTCGAGCCCACCCTTAAAGGTGTACTTGATTTGCCGTCCATATTTTTATTTGTTTTAACCAATAACTACATTAATGAAATAGTTTTTAGAAAATCAATGCTAGCACTGCATGCACTAATTCTATATCTATCAGTCATCAAATTGCCAAGTATGAGAGTACAAGGATAAAGACTGTGGATTTTCTATAAAATTTCCATATGTTAAGCATTGAATCAACACAAGGGTACATCATCCTTAAAATACTCCGACCAAACTAGTGAAGGTGAGCTCCAGCAAAATAGATCCTAAAATAGTCTTGTATGCATAGCGAATTTCAAAGGGGAGCCATGTAAATTGTATTACAGAAAAAAGAATTGGTTTTTTTTTACATATCAAGACAAATCAGCTTTTATTCTGCTCCTCTGGAACCATACACATGGGCTCAATTACCGGATATTCATAATGTTTAAGGTACATCTGAGGGAATAGAAAAATATGGCCGTTTTTACACACTCATATCTATTAAGAGAACAGACAAACTGATGCATCTAGGAAAGTATTAAAGCATGGCAGGATCTTTAGATATGTAAAAGTTATATAAAGTCTATGTTTGAGAAAAAAAACTAACTTACCTGGTTTTTGAGTTGCATTTTTTTTTAAATATGCAGAAGATAGCAAAATAAACAGACATACGAGTTTCATTTGATACGGTCCACTCAGTTACACAGTTAAAATCACCTATTGTTTGCAGGTGTCTATTGTCCATATAAATCAAAACTACTCACAACATCGATTATACTATTTACTATAATTTTCATATAAACTCAAAATACGCCAAATAGTTAAAAAGAACTAACCGAGCCCCTATTGCGACAAACTCAACAAAAAATAATGCATACACATATGGATATTTCTTTCAATTGACGGTCATCCTTTTAAATTTAGTCATTATTTATAAATTACGGTCATCCTTAACAATTTACGGTCATCTTTTAACCAATTACGGTCAGCCTTGTTATGAATCACTAATCCTGTTACGGTCATCTCGATTACGATTTACGGTCATCCTAGCGAATTTTTCAAATCCAAATTCCCGTTTTATACACGTTCCTCGGTAGAGATTTGTGACTTCCGTGTGAATCTTTTATAAATTTACATCGTATCAAAGTATGCTTTGTAAAGAAAATGATGTAGAAACACCTTAACAGACAATAAAAATACTGACCTATTTTTTCATCCGACATCTTGGGATGACCGTGAATGCAGTTACGGTCATCAGCTTTACCCCAGTGCTCTTTGTCAGCATCAAAGCGAGTTTAATATTTTTTATCGCTATTTTGTGCATTTTTCCTTTGATCTTTTTTTGTGATAATTTTCATATCATGCTTCTCGCTTGCGATGGAAAAATTATCGCTAGAAACTAAGGTGGCCACGTGGCGTTGCTAACGAAATTTGCATGAAATTGACAACGTCGTCATAGGTAAAATAGCGATAAACAGATTATCTTTGGTCATCTCAACTCGATTGCTTTTCTCACTTTCACAGTACCAGCTTAAGTGAGAAAATCAATCTCGTTGAGATTATCAACTATAATCTATAAGTAACGGTGACAGTATGATGGTGCTAACAGGAAAGCTAAATTCCCTTTTTTCCCGACACAACTGTTATTACCGATGCTGCTACCGAATTGATGATGGAGAAGGAATCAGAAGAAGACGTCGATCATTATGTTGATGATACGTGTGCTACCGCTAAAAACACAGTCTGTCCTGAAACGATTGAAAACTTGGGAAAGGGCTAACTCGAATAATTCAGCGCCCTCTATCGGTCAGTGTCCTCTCGATGAAATGTAGCGATCGATAGTGAGTCGGAATATAACGACTGGATTATTCGGGTTAGGAAAGGGCATGCATGAGTGGCTAGAGATTGTGCTGTCTTGTCATGCTCTATGTTCATCGCGATAAGGATGTCAGGCTGACAAAATATTCTTAAACGGCCATAGAAAATTTGCCAAACTCTACTGAAGCGATGTTTGTTCTAAGTTCTGGCGACAGACTCAAATTGATATTTGAATGTTATATATAATTATCTTAGTAATACATTTAAATTTATATAAGATTGTTAAAAATTTAGTGTTAGTAAAAGTTTTTAAATATGAAAAATTTATATAAAAAGTGTCCAAATTTAAAACATTGTCAAGCTCTCTTGAAATGCCTAGAGTGCAGGATTTTGCACCATTCATTTCATATTTCAAACACCAAAAAAATTATTTGCCTCACTAAAATTAAAGGCCTTTAGTAACGGCCTTGAAAATTAATATCAAATTTTTTGTTGTTGATGATTCTATATAATTGAATAATGACAAATAACTATAAACTAAATTTGTTTTTTAATTCAATTACGAGTACCCTATCCTTAGTATTGACGGTTGTTTTTATATAAAAAAAAACCAAAACTGTCTACAAGCTTTTTTTTTGAAATATTTATATTAGTTTATATTGAGGTCGCAAAACGTCCTGCAGTTAAAAATAGATAATTTGCGCCGATGTTTTGATCACGTGAGACATACTGTGTATACGTATAACATGTTTAACTGAGGAAGTGAAAATAGAAATATTGCAGGTATGGCTTTGTCTAAACCATTATCTGGTAATTTGGAAATGTTTTCTTGTCCAATTTGCTCTGAAACATTTAAATCGCCGAAAATACTACCATGCTTACATACATTTTGTGAACCATGCATACACGAGTTTATTCTATCGATTGGACGCAAAAAAGACAACAAAATATCAGAGTTTGCATGTCCAATATGTAGGACAGCGGTGATATCAAAAAATTCAAATGAGGCCATTGAAAAATGGGCAAGCTCATTACCGGACAATACCACTATAACAACAATGGTCGCACTATCAAATGGAGACCAATCACAAGAATGTCATGCTTGTAAACGATGGAATGAAAAGTCAGATGCCAAGTTTTGGTGCAAGGTCTGCGAAGAAGCGTTATGTGAAAATTGTAATCAAATGCACAGCCGAATGAAACTGTTATCTACCCATGATGTAGTCGAAATTGAGGAATATGGCTCTAACTTAACCGGAATAGATTTAAATGGTATCTCCAATCACTGCCGTTTTCATCCTTCGAAAGAAACTGAAATATTTTGTTTTCGTCATAGAGAAGCATGTTGTGTTTTGTGTTTGAATACAAAACATATAAGATGCACGGGACTAAAATCAATTGAAGACGTTTTGAGCGAGGATGATAATTATGAAGGCCTTCCAGATATGATAGAAAAAGTAAAAGATGCGACAATACAACTTTTAAAGGAAAAGGAACAGCAAAAGTCGGACTTTGTCATAAATACGGAGACCGTCGAGGAAGAAGCAGCGAAATTAACAGAAACGACCAAATGTAATTTAGACAATTTATTTGAACTGTTTAAAAAACAATTACATATATTTCGCGATGAACAGAACACTAATCATAATGTTCGCATACGTTTATTGGAACAATTTGCCAAGAGTCTTGAACACTGGATGAGTGTTACGAAGATTGTGAAGGAAGAAGGGACCAACATTCAGTTGTTTGGTCATGTAGAAACAATGAGAAGCCAAATTAAAGCGAGTATCGTAGAAATTAATAAAACATTTCATAATGATAAACTTTTCACACTTACATTAAAAAAGAATGAAATAGTTGAACAGTTGCAGAATACAGAGATATTAGGTAACTTTGAGCAAAAAGAAGAACCATTGGTAGATCAGACTAGTGATCTCTACAAATTGTGTAAAGAGCTGGGTGTATCGACCGCTTATACATTTCAAGAACTTTGTGTAAAGAACCTAAAAACATTCCATTTTAAAGGGTCAAATATGACATGTGGGGTTTCTTTTGGTGAAAGATGGGTAATAGTAGGAGATAAAGCTGATGACGGGAGTAAACTACACTTGCTCGAGAAGGATACCGGGGCCAAAATCTGTTCAGCTGTATTTGCAGGATTGCCGAAACGATTATGTTATGACAATACATTTAGTCAAGTTTTCATTGCTTGTCATAAAAGTGATTTGTATGTTGGCACAATACATGGAAATGAAGTTAATAAGCCACAGAAAATAGCCTTTGATAAGGAATCAGTTGGAACATTATTTTCTCACAACAAATGTATTTTCTTGGTAGTGGAGAACGCAATTAAAAAATTTGTTACAACATGTAGTCCTAGAATTATAGTTAACCTTTGTTTTTCAACCAATACTAAAGGTGCATCAAATGGTATGAGTATACATAACGGTGATATTATTTTCACAACAAAGGACAAAGAAATCAAACGAGCGACATTAGAAGGCAAAGAAATATATTCATATAAGAAAAAAATAATTAAGAAACCGGAGTGTCTGGCTGTGTTACCATCTGGACTGGTTCTATTTATTGATACACATAACAAAGGTTCATTACATGTTCTATCTGCCGATGGTACTAAACATAGAACATTACTTGAACATTTTGAGAAGATACAAAATCCGAGAGATATCTGGCTGGATGTTGAAAAAAAAACTATTTACATAGCTGGAGGAGAGTATATCGAAGCGTACTCTCTATTTTAGTTGTGGTTCAAATTAAGCAAAGTACGTATCATTTGTTTGTTTTCCAACTCGAGTATTTGCAAAATTATTCATTGATCACTGACTTAGTCAATCAAATTATTGTACATTTATTTCATTTTAGTATTCAATTGCGTTGTTTACTTGGTTTTTGCTGAAATATAAAATAAAAAAATGAATTTGATCAGTTATGTAATGTTCTTATATATCAACTAAATTTTCAAACAGGTACAAATAGATATAGGAAGATGTGATGTGAGTGCCAATGAGACAACTCTCCATCCAAATAACAATATAACTAGAGGCTCTAAAGAGCCTGTGTCGCTCACCTTGGTACATTTGTAAATGTGAATATTCAACAAAGGACACAGATGGATTCGTGACAAAATTGTGTTTTGGTGATGGTGATATGTTTGTAGATCTAACTTTACTGAACATTCTTGCTGCGTACATATATCCCCATCTATAATGATTGGCCCAGTAGTTTCAGTGAAAAGTGTTAGTAAAAATTTACAAATTTTATGAAAATTGTTAAAAATTGACTATCGATTCGTCTGAAATTTTCAGGGCAGATAGATCTTGACCTGATAAACAATTTAACCCATGTCAGTTTTGCTCTTAATGCTTTTGTTTTTGAGTTATAAGCCAAAAACTGCATTTTATCCCATGTTCTATTTTTAGCCATGGCAGCCATATTGGTAGGTTGACCAGGTCAACGGACACAATTTTTAAACTAGATACCCCAATGATGATTGTGGCCAAGTTTGGTTTAATATGGCGCAGTAGTTTCAGAGGAGAAGATTTTTGTAAAAGATAACTAAGATTTACGAAAAATGGTTAAAAATTGACTATAAAGGGCAATAACTCCTAAAGGGGTCATTTGACCATTTCGGTAATGTTGACTTATTTGTAAATCTTATTTCGCTGAACATTATTGCTGTTTACAGTTTATCTCTATCTATAATATTTTTCAAGATAATAACCAAAAACAGCAAAATTTCCTTAAAATTACCAATTTAGGGGTAGCAACCCAACAACAGGTTGTTCGATTCATCTGAAATTTTCAGGGCAGATAGATCTTGACCTGATAAACAATTTTACCCCATGTCAGAATTGCTCTAAATGCTTTGGTTTTTGAGTTATAAGCCAAAAACTGCATTTGACCCCTATGTTCTATTTTTAGCCATGGCGGCCATCTTGGTTGGTTGACCGGGTCACCGGACACAATTTTTAAACTAGATACCCCAATGATGATTGTGGCCAAGTTTGGTTTAATTTGGCCTAGTAGTTTCAGAGGAGAAGATTTTTGTAAAAGTTAACGCAGGACGACGACGGACGACGACGACGGACGACGACAGACGCCGGACGCAAAGTGATGAGAAAAGCTCACTTGGCCCTTCGGGCCAGGTGAGCTAAAAAGTAAACCATTATAGGTTAAAGTACGGCCTTCAACACGGAGACTTGGCTCACACCGAACAACAAGCTATAAAGGGCCCCAAAATTACTAGTGTAAAACCATTCAAACGGGAGTTTGCATAGAATTTGTTTTTCGACCCTTGATAATTTTATGAACTCTGAGCATTTGCATAAGGTCGATTTCTTTCAGAATCTGCTTACCAACATTTTCTAAAAGTAAACAATTTGTAAAATGCTAGAGCCTTCACAGTCATTTTAAAACTCGAAGTTAATTTTGTAAAATGACTGATAAAAAGGAAGAAATTGCCTGTCATAGATACTAGTACCAGGGTTGAAATTTTGTATTGACACTAGACACACATTTCGTCTGGACTACAAATGAATCATCGGTGACTTTCGAATCCGTGGAATCTAAAAAAAAGTTAAGAAGGCCATGTTTTGCCAAATATGGTTATAGCAGATTTTACACAACACGATGTCTCTGCAAACAAATTAGGACAAATTAATGATCCTGTCATTCCAACATTATATGATGGGTTGGACTAGTTAAATTATATTCTCATGTTACAAGCTAACTTTAATACATTGACTAATATGATTAAGGATTATGACACTGATTTTTTTCAAACCTGAATCTTAACAATCATCTATCATCCATCTTTGACACATAATTTACAGAATCGGTTTATGTAGTGGAGATACAATGTTATTATAGGTATACTGTTAAGGCCATGAATTGTTTTATAAATGTGTAATTAACAGTTACATAGTTGTGTATAAATTAAGCATCTTCTCAATCATATATATATATAAAAAAAAAAAAAATATCACAAAAATACTGAACTCCGAGGAAATTCAAAAAGGAAAGTCCGTAATCAAATGGTAAAATCAGAAGCTCAAACACATCAAACGAATGGAAAACAACTGTCATATTTCTGACTTGGTACAGGCATTTTCTTGTGAAGAAAATTGTGGATTGGACCAAGTTTTATGGCTAGCTATACCTCTCACTTGTATGACAGCCGCATCAAATTCCATAATATTGACAATGATGTCGCTGCGTAAACTTAACAGACAAAAAAGGTAAAAATGTAAAAAAATAGGGATACAACAGTCAACATTGTGTTAACATCTTAATCACTATAAAATCCAAATGTAACAAGGAAGCACGAAAAGGCATACATCAAACTTAACATTTTGGTGCTTTTATAATACGGTTATATTTATCTATGAAAATCCATCCTGAATCTATGCATCGTTTATCATTTGTGAAGTTAATACGAAATATAAAAGTATTGGTACCTTTCGATGAACTTTTAAGAAAAAGGACGAGACGTTCTTTGACACACATCTGGTTCATCATCTTTCTGTTCGGACACTGGTGACGTTTTACAAAGTCTGAGTAGGAGCTGCAAGCTCTTGGACACAGAAAAGTTGTAAAATGTATCTTCCATATGCAGGTGAAGTTGAAATGTAGTCATAAAGATCACCATTAAAGTGGAGGTAATTCCAATTAAAAAATCAACTGTAATTATTTAAAAATCATTATAGTAAGTGTTGTCAATCATACTGGTATACTTAGTATTACAAGAGCTCAAACTTGTTTAGGAAAGGAATTGAATGATTAATACAATACTTTCATAATTCAGATTAACTGTTTAAAAATTTGATATCTTATGTTTTCAAAATTCCTAATAAGTAATATTTCATAAATATTGAGTTGATGGAAAACCTATATGCAAGTGTATGTTAAAAGTTTAGTAGTTGACGATCTCTCTTTTCTTAATTCTAGCGAAATAACATGTCCAACGTTGACTATAATGATTAAAATTGTACTTAACATTTCGACAAGTTATGATTTATGAATTCTGCACCATCTTTAAATCGTAGTGATTTTATTGATTCAGCATTGCTGGAGCAATAAAAGTTCCAATTGTCTAAGCATTGCAATAACTAAAATTGAAAAATAAAATAAAATAAGGTTTTCATTTAAAAGTAGGAGGGTCTAAGAGTTCAATGCAATTTTCCATATACATTTATGTTTCCGAAGTGCTTAAATCTTTTTAATATGGTTGATCAACACTGATTATCGATCTAGTCTGAGACTTTACTGACATAAAACTTTGATATACATTTTATAAAATTTGACAATAATTGTACACATGAGAGCAAATGGATAGATCTAGACTCCTGGTATTTCTATGTCCTAGTCAAAGCATCACACCAACTAGTGGGTCTGGTCTCGAAATGGTTTTTAAAAACAAGATTTTCAAAGCACAAAAATGTCAGCATACATCTCAAAATCTAACAAAACCTTTATACAGACTCATTCAGAATAAAGTTAAGATACTATTGTCAGGTCATTAAGGATTGCATATTTTGTAATAATTTTGATTCACTCATAGGGTCTTTGCATCGGAAATTATTTATTTTAAATCCAGTTGTTGGCATGGTACAGGTTATGTTCTCATATATTTTATGATGGTATGCTACTAAAACCTAGAGGGATGGATTGTGCTTGATTTTCATGATGAAGAGTTTAATTGAGGTCTGGAGCTGGCATGTCAGTAAAAAGTAAAAAAATATTGAAGTCTGAGGAAAATTCAAAACGGAAAGTCCCTAATCAAATGGAAAACTCAAATGATAAAACACATCAAACGAATGGACAACTGTCATATTCCTGACTTGGCACAGTCACCTTCAAATGTAGAAAATGGTGGACTGAACCTGGTATTATAGCACTAAACCTCTCACTTTTATGTCAGTTTCATCAAATTCCGTTATATTTACAACGATGCGTGAACAAAACTAACATTATCGATAAAATACTGGTAGTCAAATTATGGTTACAGCAGTCATCACTGTGTTACATTCTCAGAACAAATAACATTTACAAAAATCACAGAAAGCATCTTTCTAATTAAAAATTTATCTGCAGTAGGCCTTTTTAAATTTATGTATCAGTAACATTTTGCTTAGTACAAGGTCTTTCCACTTTTCGTGGAAAGTCCTTTTGTTTTTCTTCTGATTATTATTCTTAAGGTATTTCCACTTTTCGTGGAAAGACCATTTGTTTATCCTCTGATTATTATTAGGTCTTTCCACTTTTCGTGGAAAGACCTTTTCTTTTTCTTCTGATTATTATTTTTTTTAAGGTCTTTCCACTTTTCGTGGAAAGACCTTTTGTTTTTCTTCTGATTATTATTTTTTCGGTATTTCCACTTGTAACCTTTTGTGTTCTTCTGTTTTGTTTTTCTCTGCCGTCTGAGATGCTTTTTTGTCTTACAACATATCGAAAGGATTTTTGGCCAATGATGTTGTACAGGAATTATAGTTATCCCGTACCATTGTAAACTCGTACCAACGTCAACTCGTGCCACTTTACAAAAACTCGTACCAATGCAAACTCGTACCACTGCTAACTCGTACCAACTTATTTAAATGCATTTAAATGGTGTTTAATGATGTATGTAATTTACTTTCACTCAATACCTCTCAAGTCTGTAAAATGTATATATTCAACTTAATTTTAAGGTACAGTTAAAGCAATGTTTTTTCTTTCTTCTGGATTATAACTACTTTGAAAGATCAGAGCTTAAAAAATAAAGCTTTTTAGAAAAAACATTCGTATTTTTGTCTATAAAATCCAGTATAAAATTCAAGTAATTCAACATTAGTTTTATTAAGATTACAAAAAAATATTCGTAATTTTTAATATATTTTTGATGGTACGAGTTTGCAGTGGTACGACTTCCCAGTAGTACGAGTTAACTTTTTTGGTACGAGTTAACATGGTACGAGTTTTCGTTGGTACGAGTTAACTTGCTTCCTTGTAGAGTAATGGGGGTTTCAAAACTCACCCTGTGTGACCAAACACTTATTCTTATGGGAGTTATCTCCCCGCGTCCCCTTTTTTTTAGCTCACCTGGCCCGAAGGGCCAAGTGAGCTTTTCTCATCATTTGGCGTCCGTCGGCCGTCGTCTGTCGTTAACTTTTACAAAAATCTTCTCCTCTGAAACTACTTGGCCAAATTAAACCAAACTCGGCCACAATCATCATTGATGTATCTTGTTTAAAATTTGTGTTTTGTTACCCGGCCAACCAACCAAGATGGCCGCCATGGCTAAAAATAGAACATAGGGGTAAAATGCAGTTTTTGGCTTATAACTCAAAAACCAAAGCATTTGGAGCAAATCTGACATGGGGTAAATTGTTTATCTGGTCAAGATCTATCTGCCCGGAAATTTTTAGATGAATCAGACAACCCATTGTTGGGTTGCTGCCCCTAAATTGGTAATTTTAAGAAAATTTTACTGTTTTTGGTTATTATCTTGAATATTCTTATAGATGGAGATAAACTGTAAACAGCAATAATGTTCAGCAAAGTAAGATTTACAAATAAGTTTACAGGACCAAAATGGTCAGTTGACCCCTTTAGGAGTTATTGCCCTTTATAGTCAATTGTTAACCTTTTTTTCGTAAATCTCCATGATCTTTTACAAAAATCTTCTCCTCTGAAACTACCGGGCCAAATTAATCCAAACTTGGCCACAATCATCATTGATGTATCTTGTTTAAAATTTGTGTTTTTTTACCTGGCCAACCAACCAAGATGGCCGCCACGGCTAAAATAGAACATGGAGGTTAAATGCAGTTATTGGTTATTACTCAAAAACCAGGGCATTTAGAGCAAATCTGACAATGGGTAAAATTATTTATCTGGTCAAGATCTATCTGCCCTGTAATTTTAAGATGAATGGGACAACCCGTTGTTGGGTTGCTGCCCCTGAATTAGTAATTTTAAGGAAATGTTGCTGTTTTTGGATATTATCTTGAATATTATTATGGATAGAATTAAACTGTAAACAGCAAAAATGTTCAGCAAAGTAAGATTTACAAATAAGTCAACAGGACCAAAATGGTCAGTTGACCCCTTTAGGAGTTATTGCCCTTTATATTCAATTTTTAACCTTTTTTCGAAAATCTCCACGATCTTTTACATAAATCTTCTCCTCGGAAACTACCGGGCCAAATTAATCCAAACTTGGCCACAATCATCATTGATGTATCTAGTTTATAAAATGTGTTTTTTTACACGACCAACCAACCAAGATGGCCGCCACGGATAAAAATAGGACATGAAGGTTAAATGCAGTTTTTGGTTATTACTCAAAAACCAATGCATTTAGAGCAAATCTGACATGGGGTAAAATTGTTTATCTGGTCAAGATCTATCTGCCCTAAAATTTTTAGATGAATTTGACAACTCGTTGATAGGTTGCTGCCCCTAAATTGGTAATTTTAAGGAAATGTTGCTGTTTTGGGTTATTATCTTGAATATTATTATAGATAGAGATAAACTGTAAACAGCAATAATGTACAGCAATTTATGACTCAAAAATATGTCAAAATGACCAAAATGGTCAATTGGCCCCCTAAGAAGTTATTGTCCTTTATAATCAATTTTAACAATTTTCATAAAATTTGTAAATATTTACTAACATTTTCCACTGAAACTACACGGACAAGTTCAGTAAAGATAGAGATAATTGTAAGCAGCAAGAATGTTCAGTAAAGTTAGATGTACAAACACATCACAATCACCTAAACACAATTTTGTCATGAACTGTCTGCTTCCTTTGTTTAATTCACATATACCAAGGTGAGTGACACAGGCTCTTTAGAGCCTCTAGTCTTGTTATCGCTATATCTCTAAAACCGTAAAAGATTTTAGCAAACTGTTTTCACCAAATTGTTCCTCTACTCTTGAGAATGATTTTTTTTTTAACTTTAGTGATCGGAAGACATCTTATGGGAGTTATTTCCCTTTGAAAATTTAAGATAGGCGATATGTTTGATAAATTCACACATTATAAGTCGTAGAGGCCTAAAGTCTTATGATATGGAATCCTTAGTCCATTTGTAGGAAATTGAGGTCAAGGTCATGTTCTCAATTTAGAATTTTGCTTGTTATCGTTATTCAAAAGAAACCGTAACAGTTAATGATATGATGTGTTTGCCAAATAACTGTTTTCAATAAGGCGCAACTTCAACCCATTTAAGTCGAAGTGTTTTCGTCAACCCTTATAGGAGTTTTCTCCCCTTTTGTGTTTGAAATTGGTATTTCTCCACAACTATACAAGTGATTGACCTGTGGTCTTTTGATTTGAGATAACTTACCTACGACCTTGAAATTGAGGACAAGGTCGATTTGATGTTTTAAATTTTGACCTTTGCTAAAAATCCTTTCTTGTTCATTATAAGACAATTAAGTCTACTGCATATACCTACTAATCTAATTTTTATATCAGTTTGAAGTACCAAATTACATCAACATCGTTTTTTAAATTTCATTCTAATTATCGAGGTTGAAAGACCTTCAATTGTTCTCTGAAGAATTGGTTTTCATTTTTTTTGGTTTTTTTTTCCTTCTGCCGTCTGAGATGCTTTTTTGTCTTACAACATATTGAATGGATTTTTGGCCAATGATGTTGTACAGTAATGGGGTTTCTAAACTCACCCTATGTGATCAAACATTAATTCTTATAGGAGTTATCTAACTGTTTACAATAAGGTGGAACTTCAACCTATTTAAGTCTAAGAGTTTTGGTTAACCCTTATAGGAGTTTTCTCCCCTTATGTATTTGAAATCATTATTCCTCCACAACCATACAAGTGATTGACCTGGGGTCTTTTGATTTGAGATCACTGACCTTTGACCTTAAAATTGAGGTCAAGGTCAATTTGACATTCTAGATTTTGACCTTTGCTAAAAATTCTTTCTGGTTCATTATATAACAATTAAGTCTTCTGCATAAACCTATAAATCTTATTTTTCTCATATCAGTTTGATTTACCACATTACATTAACACGGGGTGACATTTTCTAACAAATTTCTAAAAAAATAAATTTTAATTTCTTTCTTATTATCAAGGTGGAAAGACCTTCAGTTATTCTCTGAAGAATTGGTTTTTAATCTTTTTTTTACCTATTCTTACATCAGATTCAAACTTCTTTTTAACTGAGTTTTACTGTGCTTATTGCTATGCATTTCTTTTTCTACATTGGCTAAATGTATAGGGGCGGGTTGGAATCTAGAAATCATGTTTAACCCCAAGTCAGGAGCTTCTGGGCTGTTTTTTTTTTTAATTTTAGTTCATTAACATTTTTTGGAGTTTAGTATGACGTCTATTTTCATTGAACTAGTACACATTTTTATCTAGGGGCCAGTTGGACTCACTTCCAGGTATGTGATTTTTTAACTGCTTTGAAGACCCATTGATGGCAATTGGCTTTTATCTGATCATTGGTTGGGTTAGTGTCTCTTTGACAATTCTCAATTTTATTGATTGCATAAGACTTTATAAATCTAAATTCACATAAAAATATGTATGCATTTGTAATGAATGATAGTTATATAAGAAGTAGGAGAAAAAACTGGTTATAGATAAACAAATTGATATTTTTATACTGTTTGCAATTCAATTATAAGTCTATGGTTACATTATATGCCTTCAATTCAGATTTCTGTCCAATCTATTTATCCTCATAGATAACCAAGAGCCAATGGCTAGCTCAAAAATGAGGTGACTAAAGAATGACCTGTTAATGTGTATGCGACACTGATCTATGCAATACCTCTGACCGACTTTGGACTACCATACCTACATTATGTCTTCAATTAAGAAAATTTAATGGCAGGCAAGACAAAATGAAATTTTAACATTCAATAATTTTATTTCATAGCTGTCATATTTGATAATAGTAGTGAAAAGTCTAGCATATATAAACCACTGTAAATATTAAAGTAACTGAATGTGAAAAAATATATATAATTCAGTGTCAATTAATGATTAGATTATACAGAATATTTCAAGTCACTTTGTCAACCATCTTTATGCTTTAATATATCAATTATTGTCAATTATATATTTATAAAATGATATGGAGAATTAAGGCTATCTGCAAATATACACTTATGAAAATCTACTGAAAAAAAGAAATATTAAATGTTTATGTACATTTGTCAAGAATAACAGGTTGCCATACCATTATTGATCAAATGTCTTGGAAAAAACATATGGTAGGATGGTAATATCTGTGTAAATTCTGACATTTGATTCATAGCATTGCACACCAGTTCAACAGTTGTGGGATTGTTTTTCAAGCTTTGAAAATAAGGTGGTTTCTACAAATACAAAGAACATAAAAAAAGAAAATATAAAAAAAATCAGTTTAACCTCATAGGGAGAACCCTGTTAAGGTACCTTAGATTATGCATATTTAATAAATAAAAGGGGCAAATGAACTTTACAAATTCAAAGAAAGACAAACGGTAAGTTAATTTTGTTCAGAAAGATCTGTGAAAACAAAATGTACAGGTAGCCATTTTCTCTTATATTGAACGCAGACAATATTTTATTACACAAAAAAAACCTATTATAAACCCTAAGATCTATGGTAATCGGAAGAAGACTAGCTTCAAACTTTAAACCAGATGCAAGAAGTATTTATTTTATGAATATCAGAAATCTGAGTTGTAAGTAATTGATTTGAAATATGGGAGATATCTTGAATTGGTAAATTTCATAAACAAGAACTTGATAAACATCACACAGTACAGATGATATATGGCAACAAATATCATACAACTGATTTGTATTTTCCAAAATAAAAACAGCAAAAGAAAAGTGTAACAGACAGACAGACAGTAGATATCTAGTATTTCTCAAACCTTCTGCAGGATGTTATGGTTAAAAGTATTATCTGCATTTAACTTGATGCAACAAAGAAGATTTTTCAATATATAATTAGTAAATGATAACAGTGGCAAACCATGTGATAAGGATGATGATGATACTGTAAAGTGGTTTATTTCAAAGGTGTTTGAATTTTTTCCATTTCTAAGGGCAATAAAATCAAAGAGGGTAGACAGGGGTCCTTGATTAAGAATTTCCCTTTCTTCAACTCCAACTTCTTTCCCCCTACTTTCAATGCAATCCTCCAGATGAAAAACAGTTAGGGAAACTTTTCCAGAGTATCTATAATTTTACTCCCCTCTTATCCAGGTTGTCCAGGTTGTTTTATCCATGATGTCCAGGTTGTTTTATCCATGACTCTCTCTTCAGACCCCATTTTCAGGATCATTTACCCCTTCAATAATCCCTACTATCAGTGAGGTCATATTTTCAAATGTTCATTTCCTTGATCTTAATTAATAATTGAATTTTCACAAATGGATATTCTAGTATCTTTAATATGAAAATTTACACTTCACAGCGTATTATATACATAATGGTATTAATGAGAAAGATTTCTGAGTCAAATTCATTTGAAATCTGTAATTTTTGGATAGCCATAAACTGGCATCAAAATTCTTAGACCCTTTTTAAAACATGTTTGAAAATACCTTCAAATAATAAATTGACTGGTTATAACTTTAATTTACATCAATGATGAAAAATAAACAGATATTCTGGAGTAACATGTTAAAATTCTATACAGTATTACCATAATTGCATTATTATGTGCAAAAATAAAATTTGTGCGAAAAATTCAAATTATTTAAAAATCTAGATTCATACTGTTCATCCTATAGATGCCTATAGATTTAACATGAGGTAACAAACAATGAACACAAATTGGTATATAAGCCATTTTAATTGTCCATACTAGAAAATAGTGCAGGATAATTTGATTATTTTTTACGATACCTTTGAATATTCCTGATTTCTGAAATGTATTATGATAATGAATTTTAAATGAGCAAACATTCAGGTGAACTGATTCTTATAGGGGATAAAAAATATTCTCTGTTTCCTCTTCTGGTCAAAAGATTATTTTAAGGTTCTCCCTCTTCCATATTTTCCCCAAAGATATGAAGTAAAATTTATTTGATGCATATTTTCAAAATGTCTTTTCAGGACATCTGATCCAAAATAATAAGTTCTTCACATACCATTATATAAGTCCAGACCTCAATTTCTACACATCTGTTAATATCATTGACATATTTAAAACAAGTATTATAACTGATTAACTATTATGTTTATATAAATGAATATATTCAGTTGCGCTACTTCAAAAAACTAAATTACAAACATGACAAATCAAATGACTGGACTATTAGAAGTCTGAAACAAGTGACAAATGCATTAAAGAAATAATATATTAAATATCATACATGAAAGACATAAATTAAAAATTTGTGAGTTCTAATGAACAAAACAATTGACAACCACATGAGAAAATAAGTTAAACATGAGACAATTGAAAACTTATGTGAAATAAGGCCACTGTATTTAGCACCATATTTCATATCACAGCTTATTTCCTATATCACATATTCATTTTTTTAATTATCTAAAGTAATTCATTACAAAATACCACTTAAAAATGATGGTCTTTGTAACGTCTTGTTTAAAAGCATTACAATTGCACCTGTTAAATAACAGATATACTGTTTCTAGCCTATAATTTAAACACGTATATTGTCAATTTTCTTGCACAAGAATGTTTATGATACTAAGATACAACTTGCACTTCTTCAAAAATGTTTGTACGAAGGATGTTTTTGTAAGGCCAAGAAAAGATATATAAATCTGTTAAAGGTTTAATTCATTAAACGTAAGCAGGTAAATTCATTTTACTAATGAAAACAATTTTGTAGACCTGTATAAGTAACAACCTTGACTTCAATAGCACCCAATTCAATACAACAATAGAATGGGTTTGGGGAGGCATAATCCAGGCCTCAAACAGATATATATTTATTCTTAGCCTATTTGTTACAGAAACCAAACATTCAAAGTTGTCTCCCTTTCAATTTAAATCTTTTTACATGTTCCGTGCACTTTACAGCTGACAGTACTTCCAATGTTAGCTTTAAATATAACAAGTCCATCAAATCCACCGTGCTGACTGGGGCGGAATTCTATTGGGAATCTTATAAAGCTTTTAGGTCTGAAAAATAAAGTAGATTTGTATAAACAGAAATTTGAAATAACAGGACATTATCAGGTAACAGCTAACATGGGTGACTATTTGGCTGTGCAATAGTATGTATGAACAGCAACTTCAAGTATTAATGAGGAAATTAAATAACATCATAGTCTCCTAAATAAGCAAATTCATTGTTTGCATGAACTATTTCACACTAAGAGCTATAAAGCAACTATAATCAGTCATATGAAATTCATGCATTACAATGAATGAATGCCATCTTAAGTTTTACAGAATACATGGCATCACATTATTTCATGAACATACAAAATAACAAAGTTTTTTCACTTGCAATGTGACACTTAAAACATACTTTTTATGATGGGACCTTTCATAAATAACTACATGGTATAGGTTTTGTTCATTGTTGAAGGCTGTACAGATGCTTACATCCACATCATTTGGTTTCTGGTGGATATTTGTCTCATTGACAATCATACCACATCTTTTAGTTTTTATATCATACTTACTTTAATGTAAAACTAGAATGCTTCACTACAAATGGAAGCTGTGGGGTAATAACCTCAACCTTAAAAGATAACAATCAACATTAATGTGTGTTTACCATAAGGTTATAAAATTTAGTCTAAACAATTTACGCCAAAACAAAACTGTAATAGTTCTATGAGAAACAAACTTGATTGATAAAAATAAATATGAACCTTATCAATAGATCAGATCGTACAACTTTTCTGTTATCAAAACAAAAAGATTGACCCCCAAGTGGACAGTTGTCTCAGTGGCAATCATACCAAATCTTCTTAATTTTACATTATTACTAGATTCATGTACAGTATTTTGAGCTTGATTTTGTTACAATGGTCCAATAATTATTTGTCAAATATTTAAATTCAACTGAAGAGTAGTTTACATGGACTGATTTTCAATGAGTGGGTCCAGAAATTTGTTCCATTGACCCAAAAATGTTTTTTCTTCTTCTCTACTTTGATCATGTAACCTGACTTGATATCTGTTTTTCTATCAATTTTCAATTTGGAGGTTTGTCCATTGTTGAAAGCCATGTGTGTTAATACCTAAATAACTAACTTTGGTTGTTGGTTTACTGTCTCATTGAGGTTTCACCCACATCGCCTTTAATTTTTACAAAAGCATCTGCAGAGATGCAAATAATTTTCTAATGTTGTATCTCTGTAAATGAACATAACTACTCGCAAATAATTATGGCAAATTGATTTATACGATGACTCACAGTTTGTGGAGCAGAAGATCTGTTCTTTAACTGGACTTTTAACATTTGTACATGTCCTATATCACATGGTGAAAACTTCTGAGTCTCTTCTTCATTCTCCAGGGTAAACAATGAGGCTTCATTTCTAAAATACAATGAGTCATCAATTTGTAATATTTGCCAATGTTTTAACCTCACTGAAGTAAAACTTATTTATCATCAAGATTAGTTTCTTAAATAAAAGAGCAATCTTAAGTTATGCTTTGAAATAGTTGTCTCATTGGCAATCATACCACATCTTCTTATTTCTATAATGACAGCTCAAGGTTGAAACTCTGCATTGAAAATCTAAGCACAATTGCTTATTACTGTAACATTAAATTATTTTAACATTCTGATTTAGGAAATTTCTTTACACAAATAACTATACTTATTTTTTGCATTTATAACTTTAAAATTTTACCTCTTCCTTGTATCTTGTTCTTTTGGTTTCTTTTCCTCCTCAATACTCTAGAATAATAAAAACATGATTAAAAGAGTGGTGACAAACACCAAAATAATATTCAAACTCAAAAGTCAAACAAAAAAAACAAACTGATAATGCCTTGACAAAAATGAAATCTATCGAAAGACAAAAACAGTATGCAAAACACAACATAGAAAACTAGAGTAAGCAACTTGAACTCCACCAAATACTGGGGTGATATAAGGAGTTTTGGAAATGTAAGCAGATCCTGTAGCCAGGAATTTCCAAGGGGGTTATTTGGACTTATGAACTTGACTTTAACAGTCACAATTTGAAGAGAACGTTGACTTTTAGTGCTTTTTTGATTTCAAGGGGGGGGGGGGGGGGGGGATTCGTCTGAAACCCCAGAACCCCCCTGGCTACGGGTATGTGTGTCATTAGTTATGTTGCTTATACAAGTATAAAAAAGTCTTACTCTGTTATGTTTTACAGAGAAACCTATTTAAATAGAACCCTGCCGAAACCTATCTACTGAACTTTCAGGTCAACAATTTAAATCTCTTTAGTCAGATCAAATTCATCATTGCCATGATGAGGGTTAGTTTGGTCAGGTTTTATCTAATTCATACAATGGTGTCAGGTGAAGACAAGTCTTGTCAATGATTGAATGAAGTAGTTTTATAATCAAAACTTACATGGTATAAAATTGATAGTAGTTTATCTATTTTTGTATTCTTTTATTCATGATTTTAATACAATACAGTAAGTTAACTTACCTCCCCTTTAAGCTCTATTCTAACACTGTTAGATGTTGATCCTCTAGACTGGACCTCCCAGAACTGTGAAAATGTTCCTTTAGATCTCGGCATAAACTGTACACATATCTAAATCACAAAATAAGTCAAATTAATCAAGTTTATAAATCAAGTAAATGACACATTGAAAATAAAATCAAAAACCTATTAGGAAAAGTATCTAAATCAAAAACAAATGAGTTTTTATCTCATAATAAAGGGCACTACGGTGGCCTTTATTGCTTATGGTATCTTCACTTTATTTGAACTATGAAAGTTGTCTCATTGGTAATCATAGCATATCTCCACATTTTATATAGACATATTTTCAACATTCAAACAAATTGTGATTTAAAATAAATCTGCCATGGAAGGATACTTACTTGTATGGTATGTTTGCCATCTAAATGTCCAAACTTTTCAGAGAATGCAAACACTTTGTACGTAGCTCTGAATACATCCTTAGAATTATCTGCACCCTGCCAATGAAAAAATCAAAATGTACATTTTTTGGGTTGATGTTCTTGAGAGGAAGCTGTGGTCATGCCTCAATGCATCGCCATTACTATAGCTCAAGTCTGTTTTAAAGGAGTGTACTGATCTGTAAACTTGACCAACTCACTCACAATTAAAAATAATGAACTATCAAGTGACCAAATATAAATTTCACTATTTGCGGGGGATTTCCCCCATGAAACCTCCCAAATGGAAATTTTGAAAGGCCATTTTCCCCCCAATTTTAATACATTGCCACGCAATTACACATTTTACACATACCCCTTTCCCACGCGATTACACATTTTTACACATACCCCTTTGCCCCGCAATTACACATTTCTACACATCACAGTAAAATCGGTATTACTTTAATTTAAAGGCGAAAATGATGAAATTGTAAAAAGAAACGAGTTGCTGAAAACTTCCCCTTTGTTTTTAATAAATTTTATGATCGAATAACGTTCAGTGTACGATAATTTTGGAGCAGACGACAGCTGTAGCAGATATTTCGGAAACAAAATGTCCGCCGTTTTTCACTGACGCTGACATGTCTGAGCAAAACAGATTATACTCTGATGAGGGCAGTGACGACAATGAATTATCAAGTGGGGATGAATGGCTGGAGAATTATAATGCTGAAGTCGATCATGGTTCCCCTGACAATACACCCATGGTATCAGATGAAGAGGCCAATGACGAGGACGATGCAGCTCCCGAAAATGCAGAACTTGTTTGGAGAGAAACATACGAAGAACTTGACATAGACCCCTTTATTCAGATCACTGGTCCATCACACAATCTGAACCCTAATGCCAGTGAGCTTGAGTATTTCAAGCTTTTCTTCGACGATAATATGCTTGAGAAAATTGTGAGCCAAACAAATCAATATGCAGCTCAAAATGGCCCCGATCCACTCTGGAGTGATACCACCCGGGATGAGATTTGGCTTTTATAGGTGCTTTTTTCATAAGTTAATATTATTCAAAATAATTAAAACTATATTCCACACCTTTCAGAGTTAAAATTTACCAGAAAATCCTGTTTGCCAGATATATATCTGGTTAAATATTTGCACATACTATGTACATAAAAACACAGGCAAAAATTCCAAATTCACTTCAATTTGCCATCATAAACCTTTGCAAAGTTGAATAGACTTACCATAATTAAAGAAGAACATATACATTCCAAAGAAAATAAACTAGCGAAATATAAAAATCATTTACATGCGGTTTTTAATGCAATTACACTAAAACAAAACGTCAACATGTACACCTTAGAAAAACAAAACAAAAATGTCAAGGATGTAAAATGACGTCAAAAATATGTGTGTCACATGACGGGCACCTGTCAATACCAAAACAAAATTCCTAAAATAGGAAAGGTCATATAGTGTGCATTTTGTTTTAACTGTACATTGTTGTACATTGTTGTCACGGTAAATAAAGATCTGAAAAATTCTGAAAAGAAAAGTAAATGCTGTATTATTTAAAATACGCAACATGTACTTTATTTGGTAATTTATGTTGAAACTGGAATTAGTATTTCACGTATATTTTTTCAGGGATGCAGATATTAATGGGAATAAACCAGCTTCCTGATTATTCCTTTTACTGGTCCAATAATAAATATTTAGGGAATCAGGGGTTTAAAGAAGTCATGTCAGTAAAACGGTATGAAAAGCTCAACCAATATATCCATTGTAATGATATAGAAACTGATGTCCCTGTAGACCAACCTGGGCACGATAAGCTCCACAAGATACGCCCTCTTATTGATTCATCTCTCCAAAACTTCGCAGCACGATACAACCCAAATAAAAACCAAGCCATTGATGAAGCTATGGTGGCTTATAAAGGAAGATCGGTAGCCAAACAGTATATACCATCAAAACCCACCAAATGGGGATTCAAAGTGTGGATGAGGTGCGATAGTAAATCTGGATATTGTCACAAGTTTGATATTTATATGGGAAAGGAGACGGCTGTTGATAGTACAAAGGGTTTAGGACATCGTGTTGTGGAGAAATTGGCTGAAGATCTACATCATAAAAACCATCATTTGTATTTTGACAGTTACTTTACCTCAATACCATTATTGCAAGATCTGTTAAGCAATGGAATATATGGATGTGGAACCATTCGACAGAACAGAAAAGGCTTTCCACAAGATTTAAAGAACGCCCCGAGGATGCAAACTGGCCAGTTTGTAGGAAGACAAACAGACAATATGGTGGGCATTGTTTGGATGGACAAGAAACCAGTTAATGTTGTGGCTTCCAATGAGTCATTGATTGAGGTAACCACATCATCATCATCAACTCATCATCATCATCATCGTCATCATCATCATCCATTGTCGTCGTCGTCATTTTATCATTATTACATCATATATATCATCATTATCATAATTACATCCTTCTTTTTCAGATTGTTTTTCATATATTTCTCATAGTTAAGTTATAACAGGTTCTTCTTTGGGGACCCTGTGTAATACTTTAGATGAGGATATTACCCGTCCCCATCCTTATTCAGGGTAGTTTAAGGTGTAATTGGTATACGCAAACGGAACGGCATGGTACGCAGTTTTCAGGAATTTAGTATTAAGTATTCAGTACGCATCCTTTTCTTTTTTGATGAGGTAAACACAATCAAAAATATTTACGATTTAATTTTGATTAAAATGCATAGCAAAATTTTCAAGAAATATTTTTCTTTGTGTTCAACTATCAAAAACAAAAAATAAGCCTGAATTATATCATATGGCCGATTCCAAATAAACAATAAAAATTTAAACATTTCTACATATTGTGGTGTTTGTTTCATAAAAATTGATCATGTAGTTACTTCACAATATTTTTTGAAAAAAAAATCGATTTTAGATGAAATAACAGCATTTTTTAAGTGAGAATTCTTTTTTTTTCCAAAATTTGTAGAATTCCTTTAAATTTATAAGTTGTCTGATTCCATGCATTAATCGCCATTTCCGTTTGTTGATTATATTATAAGCAAAAGGTGCTCCAGACAGTGGAGGAATGTATTCACAAGAAAGAAAGCAGGACTTCCATACATACTTCTACGGCATAAATCAGTTAGGGGATACGCAATATTAATTTGTCAATGAAACAATATTCACATCAACTTTGGTGCAATTAATATTTGATTAAACAAAAATACACGATTAAATCCTTTGATGGGTGGACAGCATCATTATAATATGAAAAGGTACAGTTTCAAATTAACAAATCAATATTTAAGCAAAGCTTTAATTGTCAATTTCGGCCCATACACACACATTTAAATACGTGCTAGTGCATTTCCAAGTGAACAACGTCGCGTATTTATGCTCTGCGGGAAAACGACTGTAACGTTACGTTACTGTTGCCTGGTAAGTAAAAAACATCAAAAAATAAATGCGTGGCAAAGTGTTAAACAAAACAGTAAATTTTACAATAGCTGTAGGGTTTTAAAAGTATGAAGAAGTGAAAAAACTATATCAAAATACATTTGAATGCCCCTTGAAGTTTTGTTTTAGGACTATAAGAGCCCTCTTGCACGTAAAACCCCCATGGACATTTTGAAAAGATTGCAGGTACGAGGTTTTATATTATAACTTACTCTACTATTGAAGCATTGACTTGGAAATGAATAAAAATTGTCCGCTTATATGTTGTCCCACATAAAGTATTTGATTAAGCATCGGTAAACCAATTTTCTGCACTAACAATCTATTGCCAAAAAGGTTCTACTAATTGGATATGAAGTTTTTGAGTAGGCCCCAGAAACAAAAATGATAAGCGTATGAGTACAAATCTATAAATCACTTGCTAATTACTAAAAATAATCCTAATTACTTCATTGAGATGTCTTACCTTGACATATGGTGGAGCAAACACTGATATTGTCCATCGTAAAGTCTCAGTAGACACGTTAGAAAGGTCAATGTAGGTTTCTGCAATAATACAAATCAGACACTTAATGTCTCAAGATATTTGTGTTTCTTTCAGGATAATGAATATATAATGCAAACATAAATTGTTATAACATTATTTTATTTAAGAATTGAATGCTTCTTTTTGTAAATTTATTGGGGTGTAAAAGCGTTGACCGAAGTACATTTTGTATGAAGCGCGGAAGTGCTTCATTCTAAAAATGTACGCATGGTAAACGCTTTTACAACCCTATAAAGTTACAAAAAGAAGCATTCAATACTTATAATTACATTTTTTTGCTAGGATTATAAAAACACGATTTTTATGAAGTTCTATTTAATTCATCTGTGCACTTAATTGTGGGACCTCGTGTCATCATGAATGATAAATGTTATTGTCTAATGCAATTGCTTATGGAATAACATGTGATGTGCAATTAGCCAATCAAAATAACGTATTATAATAAAACATACATCTAATGTAATTATTGGACAGTACATCTGTACATTCTAGTTGACTTGTGTAATCTGTACATTTGAACCTACCTGAAATATCCTGAATTTCCGAATAGGGAAAACTTGACTTGTGTAATCTTTACATTAAATATTTTATAGTGTCTTTATATGTTGTGTCTATGTTCCGGACCATATGAGTATTTAGACCATACGCGTATGGTCATGACCATATGGGTATATACTCATATGGTTGGGGTAATTAACACTCTGTTACAGTTTACTTTTAATACTTCTAAACTCTTCATATGGTATGACCGTTCATTCAAAATACGCTATCATATAGGTAATTCTATCATTATATTATAATAAAAAGATAAGCTAAATAAAAATAAGAAGTTTCACATAGTTAATTTTACTTAATTGTCAAATTTAAAGTAAACACATTTTATAACGATGGTCATTACCGATTAGTCTTACGAGTAATTGGCAATATGTCGACTAAAAAATTAAATTCCAAAAAATTCTTAATGAACTGTTACATAAGAAGTCACTGGAAAGTAGCATACTATTAGTTTATTTAAGTTGTGTTGTGAAGATGGTATATTGCAGTTATTTTACGATATTTGAGATCTAGAGCTTTTTAAAAACACCGTAGACATCAGAATTGCCAAAGACCTTGGTATCACTGAACGCAGCTGCAAAAAAGGCTTGTTTTTCACTCGCAAACAAAATGTGTAAATGAAAAAGATCGTGCACAAATTTCTTTCAAATGCAAAAAAGCTATGATACCGTGTGGAAGTGAATGTCATCCAAACCTATATGCACGAATGTAACTAGCGATGAAAACTAACTATGGCATCAATACTTTTTTTATGTAGTTTTTTGGATTATAAAATTAAAAAAAATTTTTGTCATGTTTTAAACCATCACTGTTTTTTTAGATAAAGTTTTTGTATTATTGAAACGTTTATAATGTAATTTGAAAAAATACATATTCCTATATGGTCCAAATACTCATATGGTCCGGTCCGTTAATAACCAAACGAGTATTATACTCATATGGTCCGACCATATGAGTATATGCATACGGTCATGACCATACGCGTATGGTCCAAATACTCATATGGTCCGGAACATCTATACACTATTGTTTCAGGTTAGGGTGAAGGTTGACATATGTTAAAACGTTTAAACTGGATTCATTTGTTTGCACCTGTCCTGGGTCAGGAACTTGTTGTTCAGTGGTTGTCATATTTTTATGTGGTTGGTAAATGTCTCTTGTTTCTTGTTTTTTTTATATATATTAGACTGTTGGTTGTCCGGTTTGAGTGTTTTTACATTGCCATTGACTTGTGAATGTACACTGGGACCTACCCGACATGTCCCCTATTTTAGTTGGTGAGAAGTTAACTTGTGTAGTCTGTAGACTTGGATTGTCTGTATCAGCAGGTATACAGATTGTTGGTGCGGCAGACACCTGTTTAAACAGTGGCATCAAATTCTTGTTGGCATTCCCTTCAACCACATCTTTTCTTATCTGTACATTTAGAATCTAGAATAAAAACCAAACTTTTCACATTACTGAATGTTTGTGTACATTTGCAATACATCTGAGATGTCTTAAACTAATCATCAATGTATAATAAACTGTTGACACAAAAATATGTCATGCCTGTATTTAATTTTGATAGTATACTGCAAATGTTGAAATTATATCCAGGAAACTAAAATATGTAATTGATAATACAGCAGTGAAACAAATATTACCGACTTATATTATTATTGGTTGTCCTTAAACTGTTCTAATTACTAACTAGAACATGTAAACTATGCAAAATTTCTTTTAAAGTTAATAGGCCATGTCTAGGAGGGCCCGTCTATATAATCTCCATGAGATTTCAAAAAATTTCAAAGTCAAGAGACCATGACTAAACTAAAATGTTCTAAATCTGATGTCTAAAATAAACAAATTATATTATGAGACAAGGTTAGACCAGACTTTTTTTATTATCTGTTTAACGAGATCCGCCGACTCCACATTGTCCGATTTCAGAATAAAAATAAAAGTAGTGCTTCCTACTTTTATTTTTATTTTTTTCGCCGACTTTTACGAAATCCTCAAAAAAAAAAAAGTACGAGTTCGGGTCTGCGATTATTAATTTATCTCTTGTCGCATGGTCAAACAAAACGGCAACTTCCGGGGAAGGGACCGTTTTTTTTACATTAAACTTTAAGTCCGATCACTAGAGAGAAGTTAACGTACACTCAAATTTGTTAAGTGTAATAGAGATGAGACAATCGGGGTCATGTTGTCCAATAAATTACCAGAAGATGTTGGCATCAGCCGCATTATAACCAACAAGGCAGATGTTGAACCTGACATGCCGGTCAACGTTTTGGAAGAGTTTGGCTTTATATTTTTCCTTTGAAGTAGTATCTTAGTATGCATATTAAAATAGTATCAAAGATATCAATTAAAATCAATAATGCTTTTTGAATTTTGTGTATGGATGGGACCAAATCATTTGAAAAAACACTTTTTTTATTCACTTTCACTTTCGCACCCTACAGTACACGTTTGCACACTATTAAACGTAAGGGTACCCAAATTGCACCGAGTACCCAAATTGCACCTATTTAGAAAAAAATAGCAATAAAAATCTTACAAGATTTCCTAGAGACTAAACAAGTTGTATTTTTATGATTTGATACTATGCCCGTCTTTCAACATAAGTAAACATATTTAGTTATACACAAAACGTTCACAGAATTTATCAACAGATGGACTGTTTACTGAAAAAAACAAAATGTACGAAAACGTCACCATGCGACGTCATTAAAACGTCATCTTTTTAAAATTGGCAAATACAATATATTATAAGTATCCATTTCGTAAGATATGAATAGTAAGCATGGACAAATATCCAATTGTTCAAAATATTTGAAGAAATTAAACAAAAGCTCGGTTATTAGACTTTTGATGATGTAAATTTAAGCATGGATGCAATTTGGGTACTCCTCATTACAGAATCATGGATAGTTTGGAGGTTGATTCAAACCCATTTTTTAATGACTCAATATGGACTAAAAATTAAATTGGTGTACCTATATGACAAAGAAGGATAGGGCTACAAAATAAACACAGTATGGAAATTTTTTTCCTGATCATAAACTAGAGGCTCTAAAGAGCCTGTGTCGCTCACCTTGGTCTATGTGCATATTAAACAAAGGACACAAATGGATTCATGACAAAATAGTATTTTGGTGATGGTGATGTGTTTGAAGTTCTTACTTTACTGAACGATTTTGCTTCTTACAATTATATCTATAATAGACTTTGCCAATTAGTAACAGAGAACTATATTTGGTAAAAATTTACATAAATTTACCAAATTGATGAAAATTGTAAAAAAATGACTATAAAGGGCAATAACTCCTTAAGGGGTCAATTGACCATTTAGGTCATGTTGACTTATTTGTAGATCTTACTTTGCTGAACATTATTGCTGTTTACAGTTTATCGCTATCTATAATAGTATTCAAGATAACCAAAAACGGCAAAATTTCTTTAAAAATTACCAATTGGAGGGCAGCAACCCAACAACCAGTTGTCCAATTCATCTGAAAAAGGACAGATAGATATTGACTTGATTAACAATTTAACTTCTTGTCAGATTTGCTCTAAATGCTTTGGTTTCATAGTTATAAACCCAAAACTGCATTTTACCCCTATGTTCTATTTTTAGCCGTGGCGGCCATCTTGGTTGAATGGCCAGGTCATCGGACACATTTTTCAACCTAGATACCCCAAAGATGATTGTGGCCTAGTAGTTTCAGTGGAGATTTTTGTAAAAGATTACTTAGATTTACGGAAAATGGTTAAAAATTGACTATAAAGGGCAATAACTCCTAACGGGGTCAACTGACCATTTCGGTCATGTTGATTTATTTGTAAATCTAACTTTGCTGAACATTATTGATGTTTACAGTTTATCTCTATCTATAATAATATTCAAGATAATAACCAAAAACAGCAAAATTTCCTCAAAATTACCAATTCAGGGGCAGCAACCCAACAACCTATTGACCGATTCATCTGAAAATTTCAGGGCAGATAGATCTTGACCTGATAAACATTTTTATCCCATGTCAAATTTCCTCAAAATGCTTTGGTTTTTGAGTTATAAGCCAAAAACTGCATTTTACCCCTATGTTCTATTTTTAGCTGTGGCGGCCATCTTGGTTGGTTGACCAGGTCACGCCACACATTTTTTAAACTAGATACCCCAAAGATGATTGTGGCCAAGTTTGGATTAATTTGGCCCAGTAGTTTCAGAGAAGAAGATTTTTGTAAAAGATTAATTTAATTTACGAAAAATGGTTAAAAATTGACTATAAAGGGCAATAACTCCTAAATGGGTCAACTGACCATTTTGGTCATGTTGACTTATTTGTAGATCTTACTTTGCTGAACATTATTGCTGTTTACAGTTTATCTCTATCTATAATAATATTCAAGATAATAACCAAAAACAGCAAAATTTTCTTAAAATTACCAATTCAGGGGCAGCAACCCAACAACCGATTGACAGATTCATCTGAAAATTTCAGGGCAGATATATCTTGACCTGATAAACATTTTAACCCCATGTCAGATTTGCTCTAAATGCTTTGGTTTTTGAGTTATAAGCCAAAAACTGCATTTTACCCCTATGTTCTATTTTTAGCCGTGGCGGCCATCTTGGTTGGTTGACCGGGTCACGCCACACATTTTTTAAACTAGATACCCCACTGATGATTGTGGCCAAGTTTGGTTTGATTTGGCCCAGTAGTTTCAGAGGAGAAGATTTTTGTAAAAGCTAACGCCGGACGACGACGGACGACGCCGGACGCAAAGTGATGAGAAAAGCTCACTTGGCCCTTTGGGCCAGGTGAGCTAAAAAACGTAGGTGAAAAAACTGTCAAAATAGGTGCAATTTGGGTACCTTCACGTTACACAGGGATAAAACTTAGGAAACTCAAGCTGGTAGCCCAGACCAAATTATTCCTAAATGATGTTTGTATTTTGAACTAAATTTTAGTAGCCCAGCTCAAAATCTAGAGGTCTGTTTTCTTCCATTGTTCTTGTATTTTGATAAATTCTTAAAAAAAAAAGAAAAAAAAAGGGTCACTTAGATTGGTTTTATTTTTATTTTTAGTGTCGACTGGAACAATTTTGCACTTTTATTTTTTTTTTATTTCGTCCCCTCGACCCTATTTTTTTACAAATTTTCTCGTTAAACAGATAATAAAAAAAGTCTGGCCTTACGAAAGTCAATGTCAATTCTTGTTAAATAACCTGACACCCCTAACAATAGGACTGTACCATCATACCTTGTACTGATGTTCACAGGATATATGGACTGTTCCTTGCCATGGTAATGTTTCCATATTCTGTAATACTCTGGCACTTGGACTAATGCATATAGATGTTGTACTTCTGTAATAAAATTTTTATCAATTAGTTTAACATGTTTTAATCAAATTTTTCAGAAGAGTTGAGACATTATTTGTTGAATATCTGTCGTTTTGCATTTGTTTATATGATCATAATGTTTAGTATTTGGCATTTCAAAATTTTCCCTCAATTTTTATTTGTTGCAGTTTACAAATGTGGATTTGATATTTCTAATTTAAATTCACAACACCCAGTACAGTCAAACATAAAGACATTGTAATACTGTAAACAAACTTATTTTCCGGAGTAGAAAAATACGGACTTTTCCAGAATATATATATCAAGTAAAAACTTTCCCTTTTACAAACATTGAGATTTACTCAAATAATTTTACTGATTTCTAATTACTTCGGTGAAATGGTTACTGTTTCAGGTGTAATCTTCACCCACTGCCCAAGCCACGACATTTTAAACCTGAAAAATAAAGTGTATTTGGTTTAGAAAAAAGTCAAGTTAAAGATGTATGAGCATACAAGGCATAAAGATCACAGAGTAGTTTACCTAAATAATTGTATTGTGCTGTACTTTAAAATAATTTCATTGATATGCCTGTGGTTGTCTAAATATTTGTCTTATTTCTGTTTTTCATATTGAGATTGTCAGGTAAATTATAACAATGTTTGTTAGATTTCTTTGCCTGTTAAAATTTTCAACTTGTTGATACATTTATAGTTTAATGTACATTATTATAAATGTATCAACAAGTTGAAAATTTTAACAGGCAAATAATGTCATTATAGCATATAAAAAATCAAGCATAGCATTCTTTTAATTCAAAGTCTTAAAGTTGCAGTAAGATGAAAACTACTGCTCCATGTTAAATGTTTTACTGTGACTTTGGGATGATGATTGGTTCCTTTGCTTTTGTCATTAATCAATTCCCCATATCCCTTCTTTTTCATAATACAATATCTACTTTAAGAGGAAAATAATAATATTAATGTTCTCCAATTCTCATATGTAGTAATTTACATGATTAATTGATTGTTAGCTTCTTGCCACTTTAGAACATAATGGTTTTATTATGGTAAGATAATCAACACCAACAATCTCTATTTGTTTGTTTTTTCTTCATTTCAAATAAAAGCAAGAGACATTCTTTTACACAAAGATATTTATACAAGTCTCTTCTATTCACATATACAACAGACTTACGCAAGCTCTCTATTTAGGAAGTTGATAATCTGGAACTTGGAAACATCAGGTCTATCATCAACTGTAAAATATATTTCATCATAATTTAATTTTGGATGTAACACGTCTTCTGATTGGCTGACGTTATTTTGTTATCAGCCCATAGACATAATTTAGTCATGTGACCATGACATCATCAACGGTTTGTCATGGTTTTCTACGGTTTAAAATGGAATTTAGAATTAAATTATAAGAAATGACTGTAATATTTTTTCTGTCTATTCGAAATAACATAAAAAATGCGGTGCACACTTTAAAATAACCCGCTACGCATGTTATTCAATGTGCACCAAATTTTTTATGTTATTTCTTCATAGACATATAGAAAAAATATTACAGTCATTCCTTAATAAAATAAGTTTAATATAGGGATAGTCTACCTAGACCAGTATAACATGAACTATTATGTGTGTCTGTAACTTATTGATGACCTAACCAATATAAAAAGTCCTGATTGAGAGATGTAGACTCTGAGAAGACAAGGAAAAGTAATCAATCAATCTTGAAATGGTGAAATATAATGATCTTCATCTATATAAGAGTACTGTGATGGGAGAATGGTTATTGATTGTTTAACATCTGTGAAAAAGGCTATATCGTGACAAGAAAATGGTTGAAATAATATATCTTGAAATCTATGATGGTATATTGTTGTCAAAAAAACTTGGGACCTTATTTACCAACATTGCTTACTGATTAATTTTACAAAGCTAAATACTCAAAGCCATTTCCTAAGAGACTGGCTGCAAATATAATTAGTAACCTTAGCACTTGATATTACCCCAGATTTTGATGCTGTTCATGTTGCAGAGTCTTTAGTTTTCTACATTCGTGTTATGTTTTGTAGACTTTTGTTTGTCCTTTTATTATTATTTTATTCTGGTTTCCATCCAACGTTTGCCTTTTTATTAGTTTTTTTTTTAGGTCTTTAATTTTTTTTCCAACAGGAAATTGAACTGTATGTGTTATACTTTTAAAATAAATATAAATAAAATTGCAAATACAATTAACTTGTAGTGAATAATGTGTGTTATCTTCACCAATGTATGTGTATAGCCATCATAACAGAATGTAATTTACCTTTAGTAGGAGCATGAAGTATAAGCTGTTCTGGTTTTATTACCCGATCAGATTTACCTTTAGTTGGAGCATGAAGTATAAGTTGTTCTGGTTTCATTACCCAATCAGATTTACCTTTAGTTGGAGCATGACGTATTATCTGTTCTGGCTTTATAACCCAATCAGATTTACCTTTAGTTGGAGCATGAAGTATAAGCTGTTCTGGCTTTATAACCCAATCAGATTTATCTTCATGGTCTGTCAGTACAGATCTTGTAAACAATGGACCAATGAGGGGGCTTGGCATAGTTTGGGACACCGACTCCTTCATACTGAAAAATAATCAAAGTCTATCAATACATGGACAAACAAATATAATTTGCAGATGAAGGACATTTAAAACATTTAAAAACAAGAATGTGTCCAAAGTACATGCATGCCCCACTCGCATTATCATTTTCCATTTTCAATGGACAGTAAAATTGGGTAAAAAATCTAATTTGGTTTAAAAATGAGAAAGATCATATCACAAGGAACATGTGTACTAAGTTTCAGGTTGATTGGACTTCAGCTTCATCAAAAACTACCTTGACCAAAAACTTTAACCTGAACCTCACACTTTTAATTTCTATGTTCAGTGGACCACGAAAATGGGGTCAAAAGTCTTATTTTGTTTTAAAATAAGAAAGATCATATCATAAGGAACATGTGTACTAAGTTTCAAGTTGATTGGACTTCAGCTTCACCAAAAAGCTACTAGAAAATGAGAAATTTCAAATTTGTACTCTTGCAGAGTTTGAAAGGAGACAAATACATATATATAGATACCACTGTTAAATTAATTAAAGATTTTAAGTTTTTCAATTTTACTATTCTATCAATTTCTGTAAATAGAGTGAAAATTTTGAACAATATAAACCTTACAGAAATATATTCAATGAATGTTTGATCAATCTGGATCTGTCTTGTGTCTTATTCAGGAGAGCTCACAAAGACAAAAAACTTTCTAAATTCATTGAGTTTCACATTTTGTACACATAAATATTGCTAATACAAAATACCACTAACCTGTTTATAGATTTGACTGGTATCATTGATACATCACTGACATGGGCATCCGTTGGCATGGTTCCTGTAAAGTGACTAGATGTTTGTGAAGTGTTACTTGATGTACTTGCGGAGTAATTTTTGTCTAGCATGTGGCTTAAAGGCATTGAAGAAGCCATATCACTGCGAGAGCAGGAAGGCAGAGGTCTCGTTGGCATATTCCTTGATGGTATTTTGTCACACAGATAGTCTGATGGCATAGTGGATGCAAGATTACCATGATTTCGTAAATTCTGGGGTGTGGCAAAGTCTCCGTTTTGCATCGTGGATGCAAATTTCCCATGATTACTAGAATAAATTCCTGTAGATGCTGCCGAAGCAACCAAGGTCAGTGTAACCTTGGACATATTCTTATAGAACAGGTCAATGTCTTTAGTTGGTCCTACCTCCATTATGGCAGATGGTAGATCGGCCACGGCGTCTTCATCTATATATTGTGTGTTAAAGTTTATAGAGTATAAAATATTGTCATCACACAGGGATCTACTGATCCTTCTACTACCTTGCTTCATATGTAATACTCTGAAAATATAAAAATTCTGCCATTATTTCAATTCTGCCTTACCAAATTAAAGACATGTATTTACTTAAAAATCATTCCATACGCAAAAACTTGGTGACCCTATTGTGTATATGAGAAATATATCAAACCACATTATCCACGAAATGAGGTCAAGGTCATATTATTCATAATAAGTATTTTTTTCACATGACAAATTAAACTATACAAAAAAATGATCAAAGCAGTCACTAAACTATGTAAAATAAGGTCAAAGACAATGGACATATATGACAGACTGAAACTTTGTAACATAAGGTATCTGCATAGAGTGAATGAAGCATCCAGATCATCTACTGTCTGAAATATTAAGCATTTTACAAATATTATGTGCTGTCACTGTATTGTAATCTCTATGTCCGAGACTTTCGATGCAGGCTAGACAATAAAAAAGAACATCATTTCTATGATATCATCTTAAACCTAGTATCCTAACAATGCAAGTTATCTAAACTGTTATTGCACTGAGGTTAAGGTACTTATTTTGACTTTTTATCATTTGAAACTGTCCCTCTTTCAATAAACTATTTTAAATTGTTTTCAATATATCATTATAAAGACTTTCTAAAATTACCTTCTCATTCTCTGTCTACTGACTTCATCACCAAACAAGAAGGCTACAGCAGCTATTATCTCCCTTCCTTCACTACACAAGGCACATTCTCTCTCTGTTGGGTTAAACACAACTGTCACACTCTGTAAAGGTAAAATTATTTACAGGTTACAGTAGAACCTTCCAAGGGCAGAAAAGATTTTTTACATATTATGGTGGAACCCTCTAAGGATGGACAAGATGAATCTTATTTCTTTATTTCTTTTTTTTTTTATAAAAAAACATTTTTGTAATTTAATTCTGTAAAGTTTGTTTTGTTAAGATAGATCTTTAAATTTTCCATTAATTCACTAACATAAGAAAACAGAAAAAGTTTAGACAGGGAGATGAACAAACATGTCAAATGATATATTCAATAATGGTCTACAAGTTACTGTATATTACATTCAAAACATACCCTGGTACTTTTCTCTTTCACAACAAACTCACAGGGTTCAATAAGAACTTTAGGTGGTCGTACTAAATGTTTGCAACTAGGATCTATAAAATTAAAGAAGGTATCAGAGTTAAATGAAGAAGAAAAAAGTATAAAAACATTTTTGGCTATGTTTCCATATCAAAATTAGAATAACAACTATCTGAATTAAACTCGCTTATCTTTGTGAAAGAAGCAATAACTTGTAAGTTAATGACTTTTGAATATTTTTTCAGAAGTTCAGAAATTTGGTCTTATCCCCTATACTCAAGGCAATGGTCTGATTAATTGACAGGTTTGACCATAATTTAAAAGCAAAACAAATAATGGCAGTATTATATTCAAGAATGATGAAAAATTGTACATTAACAGTAGTCAAGCCTTTACTTGTAAAATCTAGTCCTGGATAAAATATTTGGCTCTAAACATCAAGAGTATATACATCAATTAATCAATTGTAGTAGCTCTTTGTTTATAATTCCTACACAGACCAGTCCTTATCTATTTACCTGTGAAGCACAGAGATTTAACATAAGCAGCTCTGGGTCCAACATTTCTTATAACAATCTTCTGTATCTGACATTTACTGGGCTCTATTCCACTGAAGCTCAGTAAATACTTCTGATCTGACAGACTAGCACCTTCAATTACACTGGCTCCTTCTATCACTAGAAGACTTGACCCTCCATAACCTTCTAATGGAATCTATAATCAAATATCATATGTGTCACTATTATCATAAAATATGGAGGTTTCATTATAAATTATATTATTTATGTTACAATGTTTTGGCTAAAGCATACAACAATCACTGTTACAATGTTTACTGTAAACCAACTTATTTTCGCGAGTAGAAAAATAACACGAATATAAATCGTCGCGAATATGTCAATCTTTGATCTTTCCTTAATAGACTTCATCAAGTAAATCAGATAATCGCGAAATTAAATAGCCGCAAAATGGTCAGGGAAGGGTAAAACACGAAATAAAGTATTAGCGAAAATAAGTTGGTTTACAGTATTCATTGTAACTGAAGCTTGAGTTTGTGTGAGCTCTTATCTAATGTGGGTTTGTTCAACTCCTATCTTAATTGACTATGATTGTCAGTTTTACCACCAAATGTCAGTGGTTCTCCGTCCCATAAAAAGTTAGAACCACCAAATGTCAGTGGTTCTCCGTCCCATAAAAAGTTAGAACCACCAAATAGAACAATAGTGCTAAAAGTGGTGTTAATCACAAATCAATATCAATATTTATAACTCCTACTTTAATGTGTAAAAACAAAAATTAAAAAAAGATTAAATGGTTATAAGTCTTACTTACAGAGTATTTGACAGTCATTCCTACAGGTTTAACCACTAGTTTGGCATGGTGTTGTCTGACAGCTGAAGGACGATATTCCACATTGACCAGAAACTTGTCACCACCATTGACCATTAATTCTCTGGTATAAGATCTTCTATCATTCCATAGTAACTATAACAAAACATCATTTTTTATTATAATAATATTAACCTATCTATTAGAGATAATCTTGATTTTTCATACACACTCAAAGCAATCAAACTTGCTAAAAAGATCACAACTGCAGACTGGACCAAAATATGTTCCAACGAATAGTCCGAAGTATTAACTAAGTCCAATAAATTTTTCTAGTCTGGGGCATCAGACTAGTGGATATGTTACAGACCTGTATTACAAGAAGATTTGTAAGGGTTCCTTGGAATCCAATGTCTCACCTACTTTTGCTGTAAATCGCAGGCTCAACAAAAATGAGGAAAAAAATCAATAAAAATATCCCTCTTGACATTATGAGGGGGGATAGGACCTTTATTGGGACTCCGGGATTGGGTGTTTTTAAGCTCAGGATTTAGGGATTGACCCTTTCGGGATCCGGGAATTCTAGTTTTTGAATTTCGGGACGTCGGGATTTACTTTATTTAAATTCTGGACCTCAGGATTTCGTGTTTTTAAGCCCGGGATTTCAGGATCAGGACCCCTCCTATCCCCCTCATTATCTTTTGATTGTAAGAAGCTTCTGTCCAAGTTTGGTACAAACCCAGAATAGCTTAAGAAAGTTATTAAAGTTTCAAAAACTAACCACAGAGTGAATATTTGTAGACGCCGCTGACAACAATGACGACGACACCGACGGAATGTAGGATCACTTAGTCTCGCTTTTTCAACTTTAGTCGAGGGCTCAACAAAAACCTGACTTGTCAGGTCACCAATCAGGTCAGGCTTATGTCCTGCTGTTAAAATATAGGTGTTTGAACCTCAATTTAAAGGCCTTTTATATCTTACTACATTGGCAATCATACCACATATCATTTTTGTCGAGCCTTCGACTTTAGTCGAAAAAGCGAGACTAAGCGATCCTAAATTCTATTTCATTGGCGGCATCAACAAATATTCACTCTGTGGTTAAAGTTTTTGAAATTTTAATAACTTTCTTAAACTATACTGGATTTCTCCCAAACTTGGACTGAAGCTTGCTTATGATTATAAGATAGTATCCAGAAGTAAATTTTGTAAAAATAAAATTCCATTTTTTCCGAATTTGACTTATAAATGGACTTTGTTTTTCTGCAGGAAAAAATTACATTCACTCTGTGGTTAAAGTTTTTAGAATTTTAATAACTTTCTTTAACTATCCTGGGTTTGTACCAAACTTGGATAGAAGCTTGTTTATGATCATAAGATAGTATCCAGAAGTATATTTTGTAAAAAAATAACTCCATTTTTTCCATATTTTACTTTTAAATGGACTTAGATTTTCTTCCAGTTAACCATACATACATGTCTACAGTTGTTTTTAAAACATTTATTAGTTTATATACTATCCTGGATTGTAACCAAACTTGGAAAGAAGCTTCTTTCAGAAGATTGGATCAAGAGGAATATTTTTATTGAGTTTTTTCTTCATTTTTGTTGAGCCTGCAATTTACAGCAAAAGTAGGCGAGACACTGGGTTCCGCGGAACCCTTACAATTTTTTTTTATAATTGCTCATTGCTGAAGGCTGCACAGTGATCTATAGTTGCTAATATCGATGTCATTTCATTACTAGTGGAAAGTTGTAACATTGGCATAAAAAAAATAGCCTTATTTCTATAATTACAAGGTAATAGCTCCAATGTGTCTACTTGTCAAATCATTTAAGAATGAAGGTACCACTAGCCTTCATGCTTTCTTTTCTGGCAAAGAATGAAAGCATTGTCAACAAAGTTATATTGAATTCAATCTCCATTGTAACAATGCAGGTACACTTACCTGGAAGCTATCTGTGTCAGATCTGATTTCCAAAGATAATTTTAACTGTGACCGAGTTACATTTTTTAAAGTGTATCTTTTTATCCTGAAAAATATATATAAAAATAATGTTATCAATCAAACATAAGATTCTAATAATAATTTCTTTAACAATTATTTAATTCATGAGAATATTATTATAAGTCTGCTATTCCTTCGAACCACAGCCCCAGCTTGCCTGGCAAAACAGTCGTTGGACGTCAGAGTAATCTCTGACTAATATTACTCTGACTAATAAAAGATATCCCTACCAATTAACCCAATATTAAATGAACAAAATTAAATGTAACATAAAGCATTAGCAAAAGATGGTTTCAAATTATAAAATACAAAAAAAAATCACATTTATACCAACAAAAAATCAATTGTCAGTAAAGCAGTCACGGCTTTCAGCATTACTCTGCACTCAAAGGATTGACTTATACTCGAGTACCTACAGTAATCAAATTATTAATAAAGGCTCCATATTACAATAAAAAAATTAATTACAAAATCACACTGCTATTTGAAATATTAAAATCTGATATTTCATCACACTTACATAGACTGTCCAACTTGTACACCACCAAAATCTATGAACTGTCTGTCACCAAGCAGGACAGGACCTTGTATCCTTTGGACCTCTTTCTGAACTTCTACTTGAATTGGAAGGTCATAATCCGGACCTTGTGGTAAAATTCTCATCAGGAGGATTCTAAATACAAATAAAACAGATAAAGTTTCCCATAGAAAAATTGAGTTGAATGGATTTTCTAGTAGCATTCAATTATTATTTTTTTTTTGAACACTCTGAAAACTACCGTTTGACAATGTGTGTAATATGCATCATTTGTGTTTTAGGGTATATTCTGATTTGTCCATAAATCATAACAGTATTTAGCATAATTTACTTTGGCCACCATTCCCCATCTAGACATTTTTTGTTCAAAATTAGTCGACGTTGAAGCATATAATGTACTACAAAGAGAAGATTTGTTTTACTTAGACTTAAAAGTGTTGGAAAGAAATCCATTTTAGAAACAAATTGTGGCCTTTTTTACATTTTATGACCAGGTTGAAATTCAAGATCATTTTTGGAAAAACAGTGCACATTTTATATTAACTCTATTTAAAGCTAGCCATACAATAAAAGACAGTGTTTGTGTATCAAACCATTAGCAATCTAATTTTCATTTACTTTATAACCTGTTTAATTTAATCAACTCTTCACTTACGTTTCAAATGATATTCCAGTACTTGGTAAGATAGTAACTGTAACTGGCTTTTCTTGTCCGGGTGGAATGGTAAACTGTGATGGACTTACTGTAAAGAACTCAGGATACTCTGTCACTCCTAAACATAGTTCCATATGAATATTTCCAGCATTTCTTAAATTAAATGTCTGATTTGCTCTCTGATTAACAGAGGTTTTGAATTGTAGCATCTGAAAATAAGGTACATTGTTAGCATTGTACATTGTTTTACAGCTGTTATATAAATAGTATCTAGAAATACAGATTACTACAGCTTACAAGGTAATATACAGGAACATTTTTTCTCACTTTCCCAGCAGTAAACATTGTTATATTTGTTAATGTTTGTGCCATTTTGGTCTTTTGTGGATAGTTGTCTCATTGGCAATCATACCACATCTTCTTTTTTATATGTCCATTTTCAAGGACATATCAGATATCAAAGTGAATGTGTGTAACTCTTCTACCAAAAGCATTTTGTTCTACAAAATTGTGTTTACAAAACAGAAATTGAATATCATATATAAACAAAATGAAAACAATATGTGTGACCATATTTTCCACTGTTATGAAGGATTTACCTCCAGCTGTCTAGATAAATGTAGTTTGGCCACGCCCACTACAGACTTGAGATCTATTGAGCTGATTAAAGGTAGATGTGATGGTGTGTCTACTTCCACTTCTATTCTGGCATACATTTCAGTGGGTGGGTACTGGGACATTGCTGAAATAAATTGATCATGTGTTTTATATACTGCAATGGAATGTGTGTTTTACATGTATAACTTAATAATTGTTTTGCTCAGTGGGTCAACACCCTAATTTGTCACAATTACTTAAACGAAAGCATCATAATTAGCATGTGTACTAAGTTGAGTTGGTTGAGTTGAGTTAGTGTAACCACAACTTCATGGTAAACTTGAACTACCCTGAACCTGAAAATTTATATCTAACAGGATAGACAAACAGACAAAGTTCACATACATGTGAATATAACCTATATTCTACTTTTGGACTAAAAGAATCAAATGAATATAACAAACAAAACTTTGAAAGGCATTTTATGGGAAAAGGGTGATATTTTCTAATTAAAAATCAGAAGTCAGATATTAGAGACATTGGTATTCATATGTAAATTGACAATAAAGGTCCTACCTCTACTATACTGTTTCTCTGGAGGTCGACAGTAGATTTTGATGTCATAAATGGTAGGATCTGAATCAACAGTCCTTCCTTCAACACTGAGGGGCATAACAGTCCTCCCCATAGCTGCTGACTGGGGCCGACTACTACGGGATATTACAGAAATATCAGCTAACTTGGTGTCAAAGGAAAATGCATGCCAGGATCCTTGGCTCTATGGAAGAAGACAAATCCATATTAAGCATATGCTATTAAATAGTCTTGGTTATAAGGAGTTCAAAAAGAGTTTATGCATTATAAAAGAAATGTGTGATCTGAATTACAAAAGCAATCAGATGATTTGTACTTTTCTGATCATATACTGTAAAGTACAAAACATATTGTAATGTGAATTATTTCATAGATTTTAAATATTATTCCTAAGGTTTTATTTCCTGGTTTATCTTGACCTTGATTTTGATCTTCCCGAAAGATCAAACTTTGCAAGAGGAGTTAATTTTGAAACTGATGCTAAATTAATAATGATCTCTGAAGACATTTGAATTGACAGTTATACTGAAATGTTCATGACTTTTTCATAAGATATTTTGTGAAATGAGTTTCAGAGAGACTTCAACTTACCAACAATATAGAAAGTCGTAAAGGAATGGTGGCTCGTCCTCTGTTGATGATCTGTAGGGATAATTCATGACATGATCCCCAGGCGACCTCTCCAAAGTTCATACACTTGTTATTACTCTCTGTCCTCACCTATAAATAGATTATTTAATGTTAATATGGCTCTTGATGCTGGGTGACTGAAGTCTACTTTCAATTTAAATTTAAAGAAAAAAAAAACGTTTTCATGGTTCAATAATGTTAGTGTATATTTCATTTACATTTCTAAATTGATTGTCCTCAGCTCAAACTTCATTTATCTGTTGTACTTCTCTTAGGACTCGATGACTCATAAAAGTTATTTCAAATTTCTCCTGCCCCTCTCCCCCATTAATTCTAGTTTCTTTTTTACCATCTAATTTTATTTTTTAACAACAAAAAATACTCTTTAGTCCTCCCCAAAAGCCTAACCAACCAAAATAAATACTAAATAAGAATATGTTGTTTCCAAAAAATTATGTGTGCATTAATTACATGTACATGTATTTAGATATTTTTACAAACTATTATCATAATTAATATATATGTAACTGTTTTAATATTTAGAACTTATAGTAACAAGATAAATTATGTATATAAGAGATCACCTACACTAGGAATTACATACACCATAAGCATCAAGAACTTTTCCTATATTACCATATTTCTGTTTATATTATTTTTCATGCAAGCCTAATCACTTTCCCAATAACTTGAATAAGAATTTATAAGAAATTATGGTTAAGATAATCAGGATTTTTTTTACACTTAATCATACCTCCTTCAATATACAAAGAGAAAAATGATACTGGTACTCATATAACTATTTCATTGAGCCAAAAAAATCAGTGTACAATTAATAATGATCGAATTGTGTGTACTTTGGGTGTTCTACATAAAATGTCATTTTATTTGAATTCAAAGATGTATTACTGAGTAGAGGTGTTATTAACATGATAGTAAAGTGTTTAAGTAACAGGAAAGTAGAATTATTTTACTCAAAAACTTTGTGATCTAAGTTCAAACAAATCACAAGTAAAGAAAACTCTGAAAAAAATTGTTAAATCATTTCTAAGATATAAGGTATACATATCTTTAAGGCTTTGGCATGAGGTGTCATTTATAATAAATAATTAAGTTTATAATAAGTAGTTTATTTAAAAAAAACATCTTTCAGTCATTTAAAATATACCTGACTCTTTATAAGTTCAGATGTTCATTTGTCTAATAAACATTTTTTTTTTCAGATCAAGCTGGATAGTTAACCCTGGACTAATTGCCTACATTCCAATAAAGACGCGATATTAACATTAGTTTTCAATTAGATTACAGTATCAAATATATTATAATTTGTTTAAGTATAAATAGAAAAATTTTATACTCTACATCCAAAACTGATTTATTCTGTGTTTTAAGACTGGTGACATGAAAATTTGGAATTTTCTCAAATTCTGAAAACTACTGGAATACTCAAATACAGATATGTAGTTGTTTCTTTTTTAAACCACCCACCAGCAGAGTTTACTTTATTGGGTAGAAAATTTAAGCCCCAGTGAATAATTACGAATCCTCTTTATGCAATTTAAACTGGGATAAATTTAATAATTTTCCACCCCAAGAAGAAACTGTGTGATTTTACAAGAACAAGAATGTGTCCATAGTACAGGGATGCCCCACTAGCACTATCATTTTCTATGTTTAGTGCAAATTAGTGGACCGTGAAATTGGGGTAAAAACTCTAATCTGGCATTAAATTAGAAAGATCATATCATAGGGAACATGTATACTAAGTTTCAAGTTAATTAGACTTCAACTTCATCAAAAACTACCTTAACCAAAAACTTTAACCTGAAGTGTAACAGACGAACTATAGGAAGGAGGAACGAACGAACGGATGGACGAACGGACACACAGACCAGAAAATATAATGCACATCTACTATCATAGGTAGGGCATAACAAAAACTTTTTAAAAATCAGTTAAATATGTTCTAATAATAACTAATAATTATTTATTGTAATTTAAAAATAACCATAAGCCTTAAAGATATAGGGTAGAGAAAAAGTGATCAGTAAAACACTCCGTGATATACATATTATACAAAGCTAAAATACAAAATGGTCATCTATAGTCCAAACAAATGACCTGTGGAATCTATAAAGATAATTCAGGGAAAATTCAACCTACCTTATTAACAAAGAACTGAATAAATTGAACACACATTTTTCTTTAATAGAATTTCAAAGAATTTTTTTTCAATATACAATAAATAATAACACAATTACAAACCACAAAAAATTGAAATGGTTCAAGGAATTATAAAATTTTTATAAGGCTGCATGTAACCTTTGGCAAAACCACAAAATAAAATATCCATGAAAATGCCATATTTCCTCAATCCACGAAAGAAAAAAAAGTGGCCAAGGATAGTTTTAACAAATATATAAAATCTCATATTACAAATTCAGATAAAATTATTTGTATGAAGAATATTCTAAAATCACAATCATTAAATAAATTTGTAAATTTTTCACATTAATAAATGGCACAAAGATTCCTGAATATTTACAGTAATAGAAAGATTCCTATGGAGGACAAAGCCAAACATGTTACTAACCTGTATCTGTGGGTCTTCTGCTATGGCCTGTAATGTGACAACTGTTGGTATCTTCTGTATATGTACGCTGTTGTCTTGTAGAAATAAACTGGACGTAACATTCAAAGATGCTACATATGCACCAGCTAGTTTGGGTATAAAAATTACCTAAAAATTCAAAATTGTTTAGAAGTTTAAATCTAATGATTATTTTTCTGTGTAAGAAATAATGTAAAATCTTACTTTTCTTCCTAATAGCAAACAAACTTTTGATGAGTGTAAAAATATTTTATTAATCAAATTCAAATTACAGAACATCATGAATATACATAATTTAGCATGAATATATCTAAACAAATAAATAACTAATAGAATCCAGAAACAAGTTCTTTAAAAAGTCTTCAGTACCATACATGTATACAGAAGTTCATTATTGTTTTTTCTATTAATTGAGATGATAAAATATGTAATGCAGGCACCTAAAAACGACAGTGAGAGATGACGAGATGGGAACAGTCAAAATTGGTTTAATCTCTTCAAAAAAGTTTTGTCTCACTACCATGACTACTGTAACATATTCAAAAATATTAAATATGTTTTAGGTAAAAAGGAGGGCATTTTCCTGTATGTGCATTTCACTCTTTTTTAACTTGTAAGTTTGATATGGAAATACTTAGGAAAAAAGAAGAGCAAAAGAATAAAAGATGCATGGTTTGAATTAACCGCAAGAAATCAAAATTAATCCTAGAGTAGAGGAGTCTGGTTCTTCAGCTTGAAATTAAAATTAGGAATGTAACTTAAAATTGTCTCCCAGTTTTAATGCCAATTCAAATTGTCCCAAAAATTGTGTGACTTACTGTAACATTTTCAGTGGTATGTGGTTCTATAATAACCTTCCTTTTCATTTCAAATGGTAGGTAATTCATTATATTGACTTCCCGACCATCTATTGTCCATTCCTGTACCTGCAGGTAACATTCTAACCAACTATTGGTTGGATTAGTCAACTCTAATTTCCTCTCTATAGATATGCCTACACAGCAGACATCATCAAAATGTAACATTCTTGATGCTGTAACAGCAGACAATCTTGGTGGAGTTCTAAGTTGGTGGCCATCTGATCTTGGTGATGTTCTTGTATGGGAACATTCTGTATAAATGAAAGATAAGGTATGGAATGCAGGCTCCAAAAGTAGTCCATTCTTCAAATATCGCAGTAATTAATGCACACAATAATTTCTGAATTTACAAAATGTACAATATACAATACAAATATTAATGAACTTATTAGACAGAAATAATTGATTTACTTTAAATTTTCCATTTCCTTACATTTGTATGACTGAAATCTATAAAACAATAAAAGTATGTGTGTATAAATAAGATCAACATGATCAAGCCATTAAACATCCACCCAGCAAGTAGAATTTGCACAAACTAATATTGATGTGTGTTTCTGAAAGTTAAAATTTTTATTTTATGTTTGTAATTTGTACTTTTTGTTGGTTGTTTTGTTGTCTTTTATTTTTCACCATATATTCTCATCAGACTTACAGACTATATTTTGCTTGTTATATATAAACATTTCCAACGACCTTGACTGGCTATACAGCCCTCACACAGTCAGCTTCTCTCCTTGATGAAAATCTCCTTTCATGTAAACAGATAATACTTACCATCTTCCATAACTGTAAGATTTTCTGCCTGCAGTTCATGCATCATACCCGTTGACATCATCGTGTGCATGCTACTCGGGGTGATAATAGTTGTGTCATTCCTGTTGTTATATGGCGTACTCTGATATACTGGTAACCGACTGGATATATTCATATTATCCCCCATGAAATCGTAATGGGTTGGCAGTGGAATATCTGAATCCCTATGAGGCAACATATCATCAGAGTCTATCGGATGTTCAAGTGGTTTGGGATGAACGTTACGATTAATTAATCTTCCTGGATTATCACGGACCAAATAATCCTTTGCAAAATCTTGCGACAACATGGACTCTGAGGTGAGTAATGTTGGTTTATCTTGTGGTGGTTGTCTTGGTAAGAGATCATGTCGAAAGCTTGGTATTTGTGGTGGCGGCATTAAACTTTTGTCATCTATTGCCCTTTGATTCGTAGACATTGTAGAGTGTTCATGACTAGATGATGTTGAATTAAATGCTCTATTTTGAGCCACATGATCTCCAGTATTATGTGAATGAGTTTGACCACTGGTGGTCTGTGTAGTATAGAAGGATTTAACATCACTGCTGGTTCGTGGTTGAGCATACAAAGTTTCAGGGAAAGTATGAGAGAATTGTTGATCTCCTGAATCAGATTTATGATAATTGGGATCAGACAAGTGACGGTTGGGAGAAGTTTTACTCAGTGCATCTAAAGATTTGAATTCACCAATTAGATCATACTTTTTCACTGGAGTAGAAGTTAAATTGTCACTATGTCTATTTAGAGCTAAACTTTCTGCAGAATGGCTGTGTTTATGTTTATTTCCTTGGGTTTTTAACATGGCATGATGTTTCTTTGGATCAAAATCAGAATGTCTTTTCTGTATAGGTTGAGGCACTGTATGTTTATCTGAAATAGCATCAAACCCCCTTGAATCCACTAACTGTATATCTTCTGTCCCCACTAGCTCCTGTCGTGACATCACATGATGGAGTTCAGACGATTTACTGTACTCTGTACCATCGGGAATATGATGACCCGCCCAACCAGATGTGTTTACCCTTGGACTCCTTCCATCTTTTACTATATCATCATTCATACTACTTCTTGCAGACAAAGATGCTGATGTTCCCAAACTAAAAGATGCTCCTTCAGTCTGACGAGTACTTGTAACTTGGGGCACTTCATTATCTCTTTGAGGGTTAATAAATCTATCTGAAGATTGATCCAATCTACCAGTCCTGACGGGAGATTTTATCCTAGAAATGCTAAGTCTCGGTGAATAACCATCTACCACAAAGTTTTCTGACGACAGTTTAGGTGGTGTTATAACACTATGTCTGGGTTTGTTATTCTCCTCCTTATCAGATTCTTCCCCGTCGGGATTTGTTTTATTCTCATAGGAAAATGTATTTAATGGTTTCTCATGTGAAACACTCACAGATTTATCAATACTTCTTCGAATATCTTTAGTCTTTTCACCATCAATAGAATTCTGTAGTTCAGGGATTTCAGATAAACTCATATCTTCAGATGACAATTTTTTGTCCCGAAATTTCAAATTTGTTCCCTTTCTGACTGGTAATTTTGATGATTTATGTGTACTCTGTTTCTGTGACCATGCCATGACCATATTGGCTATCTCTTTAGGATCTTTAGACATGGACACAGACGACATGAATCTAGATATGTCACTCATGTGAAGTGTGCCATCACTCATATGAAGTGTACCTATAATAAATTAACGAACAGAATGACTTTAAATACATTAAATCAAACTACCGAAACATGTTGATATCAATAAATTACTGGAGCATTCCTTAAAGTGTTGTTGTTTTAGGAACTTCTACAATAAATCAACAAATGTTGAAGTATGGAAAAGAAAATGTAAGACCTTAATGATCTTTGGGATCTGTTACACTCAACTCAATAAACTGTTACGTCTAACATCAATAAGTTTTCTTTTGTGACGTCAAAATTTCATAGGTACAGCTGTGATTGTTATCACTTAAAATTCAAATCCTAGAACAAAAGTCTAGATTGTAGACATCAAAACATGAACTCTTTCTAATATAGCATTATCATTTTCCCCCATTTTTTGCTAATAATATGATACTTATTTAACTAGGTGGAACTGTTTTAGTTCTAAACAAAATGTGCCCTATCATATGTAGAAATCACTGAAGTTGCTTTAATATGATATTTAAACAAATTCATTTAGAACAAATAATAGAATCAAAATTAGGCAAATTTCGCAAACAAATTGTTATTTTATTACAGCATTTGAATTTAATGAGAATATTTGAAAATTAATATAAATTAGTGTTGCATCATTGAAGTTGATACCATATAGCAGGTGCAAATTTTTTATCAATACCTTTGCAAGTACACTTTTAAATAAATGAAAATGTACACCCTGCGAAAATAACCCACTATACAGCAACATAAAACATTTAATCCTTACCATCCTCCTCAATGCTGGATGTCTGATCTGGTTCAGTCACAGTGGTCTCAATCAATGGGTAAATCTTTCTATCACTGGGAGGGGTTTTAATTATCATTCCAAAATCAGGCTGAAAGTGCAAAATAACATAAACTAGGGATTTTCCTTGCAATTTGAACAAATATGTCAGATTGTCCTCAAATTGACATTTTCATCATATGAATCAATTTCCTACAACTGTCAAATTCAAGGTAGTATTTTATTTCAAACCTTTTTCTTATGCAACTTGATGTGATGTTCTATGATTTGATGTTATTGCACCTGGCTGATAAATGTCAAATCTATATTTTCTACAACTTATTAAGATGGGGCAAATCAAACAAGATAAGGTAGTCAGAGAGATTACAAAAGTGCTAATACAGAACTAGTCATAACTGTCAATACTAGGTACTATGTCATTCTGTTTAGTAGTACTTGCTAAATGTCTGACAAAATTATTAACTGCATCTAACTTTTTTAATGACTAAAAGTAGTCTCATGAGAACAGTTCATTACAAAATCCATTCATCTTCGTAATTTACGATGTCACAGAAATACAAAAGTTTAGTTTTATCTTACCCTTGGACCATCTCCATCAAGTGACCCCAGTTGACCTGAACGACTCTTCATAAACTGACCAACAGATATCCTACACAGATCATCCTCTCCACCGTCTGCGATCTTACTTTTGTACGACCAGGAGTAACATTCGGGGAAAACATCACTGTCCATTTTTTCATCCTATATTATACATAAAAATCAATTTTTAAATTGCCTATATGAAACACAAAATCTGGGTCAAACACCTTATATGGCATATAATATCAATTAAAAGGTTAAATCAATATGAACTTGTGAATTTAGTCCAATGTTGATATTACCATGCACTACCTTAAACCACATACAAGACATAAATCCGTTTTGAAGGTGGCAAAAAACCATATACAGTTCATGCATCTGTTTTCTTTGAGAATATCTAATTCAGTTGTATATCTAAAGTCAAATCATACCTCTCTGAAGATATTTTCTTTTTCAAATTCTTTTTCATCTGTGTCTAAAAAGTCTTTTGCCCTATCTGAAATAAATAGTATAGTAAATTCTTTGTAATAAATTATCCATGCAATATGACTTTACTTCATGAACCAAAATTATTAATTGATTCATTTTTAGTCCAATTTACACTATCTTGCTGCATTCTTTTAACTTAAAATTGAGAATGGAAATGGGGAATGTATCAAAGAGACAACAACCCGACCATAGATAAAAACAACAGCAGAAGGTCACCAACAGGTCTTCAATGTAACGAGAAATTCCCAAACTAGGAGGCGTCCTTCAGCTTTAATGACCCTTTATAGTTTAAGGCAGAAATTTTCAGGAACATTATTATTCAGACAACTATCAAATAGATAAGCAAGCAGGTCCTGCTTTGAAGTCACTACACAAGATAATTCTCTTTCAACTGCATGAATGATCAGAATAGAACACATTGCAATCTTTCCTTTTCATAGCTAGCTATAAAACCAGGTTCAATCCACCATTTTCTACACTAGAAAATGCCTGTACCAAGTCAGGAGTATGACAGTTGTTATCCATTCGTTTGATGTGTTTGAACTTTTGAATTTGCCATTTGATTTGGGACTTTCCTTTTTGAATTTTCTTCAGAGTTCAGTATTTTTGTGTTTTTACTTTTTTTTCCCTTACATAAAATTTAAATCTGGCAAAGAATTGTAGACCTGTGTGAAATACACCTGCTAAGATATGAAATTACTGTCCACAAATATCCAGTGGTTACATAAGTCATTTCTCAAATGGAGTCATACAAAATCATTTTAAAGTATACCCATTATTTCTATGTCTCCAGCACCACTTTTCAATGAGGGAAAATAAGAACACTTCTAAATCCAATTAAATAAGTTTTAATCAATATTATTTTCAGTACAAAAAACTAACCTGCTGACATAAAATCTTCATGAACAGTAAAATTAACACCAAGGTTTCCCTGTGCTACCATTTCATCTACTAGAGCTTTCTGTTCAGCAGCTTCAGTTGACAGTGAACTAACATAAGCCAAATCCACTCCAATTTTCTCTGAAAAAAATAAAACAATTACCACACAGTATTAAACCACTAACTCATAACCTAATTGTTTTCTATGTTAAATTCTTCAATTTCAAGCATTGTAATGGCAACTTTGTCTCAAGTTTAAATAAAGTGGCTGTCATTTCATGTCTAAACTATATCTTATTCTGACTTGTGCTGAAAATTCAACATAAATTTAATTGCATATTAGAGCTTACTGGTTCCTGAATTTTTTTATAGTACAAAACCAGGTACTTCTAATCTGAAAAACAGTGCCCTCCTAGTATAGTACAAAACCAGGTACTTCTAATCTGAAAAACAGTGCCCTCCTAGTATGATTCTATATGCTTTTTTATTATTCAAAAGAAACTGACATGTCTAAAGTAAGATTTTTCTGTTTGTGCCACAAATATAAAATTCATTTTTACCTGCTAGTTTTGCCTCCTGTAATGATTTCTGACTATTTCTCAAAGACTGTCTTGTCTGAGGGGACGCTGTAGAGAACTTTGGTTGGTCAAATTTAGGAGGACTACTACTGCTACGATATGATTTACTGTCTACACTTGTCCGAGGACTAACAGGTGGTTCCAGAGTCATATCTCCAGGTGGAGTCATATCATGACTTTGTCTAGGAGGGGGACTGGCTCCAAATGATCCAAAGGAGTTGTTGACTTCTCCAAAAGGGTTATCATCCTGCTGATTCTGTCAAACATACAAATCACTATCATCAAATTTATACTGATTTCCTCAATAACTTTTAGTTGCAGACAGACAACATTCTAAATGCTTTCAAATCGAAATTAATTAACTACATGTTAATTTTATCTAAAAAAGCTAAAATTAAATTACCTTCACCCTATGTTAGAAATGTTAATTAGCATATTAATATTACTTCAAAAAAAGTTATCAATTTCATAAAAACAATACATTTCAAATTTGAATGAAAATTACAAAGAAAGATGAAATAAGATACCTTGTAGGGCACTAATCAGAAGTTTGATAAATGCTTTCTGATTTGTAATGAAGGTGATTCGTTTATTCTTATGAGAATTGGTATTAGTGCAAATATAGGTGAGCACTATGAAGATTTTTAAAGAAAATAAGAATTAATAGGCATCAGAAGAAAATACATATTTTTATATTTGTTTTAGGGAAAAAAATATGTCATCTTTTTTTATAAATTGGACAAAGAAAAGCAAACAATAATACTTAAAGCATGACATACGGAAAACACATCTTCAGCATTAAAACCAGAGGCTTCCAGTCTGTTCCCTGGGTCTGTCTGGTAATCAGCTGTATTGTCTACACTCCATCTTAATTGGGAGGTATTCTCAGTAGCATTAAACATTGGGGTGGGTGCTAAATACCTGGATTGTAATAAAGACTCTTCCTCCATAGTGTGTGCCTGTAACATACAGATAAATGTTTGAATATTCAAGTATTGTAATGGGTTGTTCCATGAAAACACATGTCCCTCAGGGAAGGCAATTTCAAATATCATATATGGATGTGTGACTTTATACAGTGAAAGTGTAAGAGAAATTCTAAAAATTATTGCCTCTATAGATGACTATTCTGCTTTCAAAGAGCCTTTTCTGTGTACCAGGAATGTTTTTTTAAAATGAAACAACCCATTAGGGCTTTACACAATACATGATTTATTTATCTTTAGAAAATGCCTGATATAAAGTACACCTGCAAATGACATTCAGAACACAGTACTGTAAAATCTGCCTTAAATCTTAATTTTCTGATTAACCAATAGGCATACTGAAATCTTATATTTTGTACAATTCAACAGGGAATTTATTCAAAAATCTAAAACAAGAAAAAAGAAAACTAGATAAAAAGTTTTAGGAATCCAAATATTTAACATAAACAGTATGAACATAAATTATTCCTGTAGACAACTGCCAAGGACCCTTGTAAAATTTCTGAGTGTAGATTTGCTTTCAGTGAGCTCAAAAGCACAAGTCTGTTTTTATATAGAATATCTGTCCATGTCTTTTTCTGATACCTGATAATTAGAATATCTGTCCATGCCCTTTTCTTAATCTTGATAACTAGAATATCTGTCCATGCCCTTTTCTGTTACCTGATAATTAGATTATATGTCCATGCCCTTTTCTAAATCTTGATAATTAGAATATCTGTCCATGCCCTTTTCTAAATCTTGATAATTAGAATATCTGTCCATGCCCTTTTCTAAATATGGATAATTAAAATATGTCCATGCCCTTTTCTAAATCTTGATAACTAAAATATCTGTTCATGCCCTTTTCTAAATCTTGATAATTATAATATCTGTCCATGCCCTTTTCTGTTACCTGATAATTAGAATATCTGTCCATGCCCTTTTCTGATACCTGATAATTAGAATATCTGTCCATGCCCTTTTCTGTTACCTGATAATTAGAATATCTGTCCATGCCCTTTTCTGTCAAAAGATCATCTCCCATTGGCTTCACTCTTTGTTCCTATTGTAAAATTTATATTAAATATTGTTGTTACCATAAAAAAACTTTTGAAAACCAGAGCATGATCAGCAATACCAATCAAAATTGAAAGAATAAAGTTTCTGTATACCAGTTTTGCCTAGACATCTAGTTACATGTAGCATTAACTGTACTTTATTCATTTAATTTCTTAGCCAAGTCTATTTCTCCTTGCAGATAAGCTATAACTAGTGATCATATCATTCATTTAAGTGCTACAACTCCTATTACAAGTTGTCTGACAATTTGCGATATATGTTCAATTGGTAGAGCTCAACAATCTTAACATTCTTACTACTATCAAGTTTCTATTTCAATATAAGCTCATATTCTAAATAATCAATTTAAAGTCAATCCTAGTCAGAATTCCAATATACACATTGTATTGTTGTCAAGGTTTCAAAAAACTGTCACATTTCTAATGAATCATGGGAACAAAGGAAATTTCCTGCAGGCTCATCTTTTCTTTTGTAAACTATGATTGATGTATTTCTTTCAAATCAGAAGAAGAAACTGACATATCAAGTTAATGATGTTGAAACAGAAATAAGAGATGAAAAACAGGTGCCAAACACCAATTAAAGATGAAATATAAAGCTTGCATGAAGAGAGCTATAGTGAAATTAATTTGTATTGTAAATACCTTTACCTTCTCTAGAAATTAACATATCACTGAATACTGATACAAGATACATGTACTCAAGTCAAGATCTAATCAAAATAATTTCTGCTAATCACTGATATCTGGCCTTGAGGTTATAAAACTTTTGAGTCATTTTTTTGTACTCATACTCCAAATCAACCAATCAAAATGCTGGATTTCATGTTTCAAGCATAATTTTTGTGCTCTGAGCACTGAGCAAAGTTATATGACTTCAATCCCAGGAAAGATTTAAAATTAAAAAAAATATTGTTGTTGATACAGTACGCAGAGTTTTAGGATTTTGACATTTGTATAACTCAACATATAAAATGGATTAATGAACTGTTTCTAATAATTTTAATGGCTAATAATCAACTAAACACATGTATCCAATTCAGTGATATGGAAATCAATTTGGATTGCGTTTTAATTTTATTTACCTCATTACAATTAACAATATATTGTACAACATAATAATATAATAAGAGAGAAAAACTGTAGTATGTCCTACACCCATTAATAACAGTTGACTATCTAGCCTTCAGATAGAATAATATCTAACCCTAGTGCAGTCACACATAATTTACTTACTGATACTACATATTGCTAATCAAAATAAATGTAAGGATCATTAACATAAATCAAAACCAGACAATGATCCTAAATAGAACCTTGACTCCAGACAATTTGAATTCTATATAAAACATGTTGATTCATTGCTTAGTTTTACACAGAAGATTAATCTACAACACATTCAAATAAATAATGATATTTTCAATATAAAGCTTGACTAGACACCAAATCAGAAAATGCAATAAATTTAAATTCTAAAGAACAATTACACCCTTTTAAAAAAAAAAATCTATGAAGCTACCTCAATATCCAGACTTCCTGATGGTGGAGGCATCACAGGTTTGAAGTTTGATCGGAAGGTATCAAGAAAATTTTTGGCATCAGTTGATCGTCTAGTGTCTTCACTGTAAATTAATGAATGTTAATGATTAATTTGATCTGCTTGGAAAAAGATAAAAAAGACATTCATTATAAGCTGACAAGATACAAATATTTATGGTGACTGTGAGCTCTGGTGGCTACCAATAGATTCCTGTTCTGCTGGTACTAAAAGATCTACAGTCAGAGATCAAAAGTGAAACTTTCAGCTCTGATTTAATAAAAAATTTGGTTGACCTCGTAAATGTTTGCAGTTTTTCATGATTAATACAAAATACTTAAATGATGAGTTTGAACTCTTTTCAGACCTCTTTCATTTGTAGTCTATAACATGTGAGACAATCACTTATTACGGTTTTCATTGGTAAGGGAGATAACTCACTTGTCTGATCCACTGCTGCCATCCCCACCTCCACCACCATCACCAGGAACAGGGGAGGTAACTACATCACCTTCAGCTGATTGTCTCATTGCTATTGACATTTGTGGACCAGATGATTCCTGCTGACTGGTACCTTCCACACCTTATTAAAAGATAATTAAAATTAACTTTGTCTGTAAGAGATCTATATATTTCGTAATCCTAAAAAATATTACTTTTGAACTTTGAAATCTTGCAGTTACTATAGATAAATACTGAGGACTGATAGAAATCATATCAACTAATAATTTAACAATAATTTCTATCATTTAAATCAATAACGATTTCAATTTGTTGTTCATAAATATTTTCATTAATTGTCAATGCTATTTTCATAACAGAATTTATTAGCAAAACATATTATGAGGTCTTTTTTTCTGTTTGTGTAGCAATGCATGTAAACAAACCTGGCCTGGGTATAGAGGCACGGTTATCTGAACACTGACCAGCTCCTACCTCTCTTTCTAAACCCATAGACTGAAAAAAAAATATACTATGTTGTCCAATAAAAATTAATTGATTTTGAAATCAAATGAGAAAATTTAACTGTGTGGCTACATAATGTTTAACTTTTGAATTTACATATTAGCAACTGCAAAAGTAAATAAGAGAGTCTTGGATATGCTTACTCTTCCAGAGAACATATAATTAACCAACAACTGATTTCTTCCCTAAATTTTTAAGTGATTTTTTAGTCTGTCAGATAAACCAATGAAGTTTATGTGACCACCATATGATATGATCTTGATCAATTTCATGAAGTATGGTGGAGTGATGATGTAAGTGCTCAATATTTCAATTGTTACCTAGGAGTCTACTCCAATATTTTTGGGAGAAGAAGAAGATGTTTTACCTTGTCTAAAGTACAACAACACAATGCTTTAACTGTCTGAATTAGTTTTTAAAATGGCAGAAGAAACATAATGTTAATCCAATTCTTTGAACCATTGCATACATATATCATAAACTTAAGTCTTCTGTGCATGATTTTATTATTTTTTTCACATAAATTTTGTATTATTGTCAAAAAATATTTCAAATCGGTCAGTTTTGTTGTGAAAATATGGCAGCTTATTAATGGTTGTGTTTTGAAGCCGAGGTTAAACGATTGTCACTCGTTTATAAACAATCAACAAAGAAACATGGATATTCAGAAAAGCATGTGTATAACAGGTCTAATAAAATATAGTTTATCTTGATGACGGAGCGGTAATTACATTTGGGTTTCCATTTGCACTTGCATATTGCAATCACTGGATTTTTACGAGAAAGGTCACGCTGAATACAGAAAACATGTCGGTGTCTTTAAGATGGAGACAAATTATAGAATTTTCGTGAGAAAAAAGTAGATGTGCATAAGTTTTATAATAAAAACTAGTCATTTAGTTATAAAAAACTTATGAATAATTCTTTTTTTAATTTGAAGTTTCATATATATGACTTTTAACATATTTGATCATAGTGGTTTGGGAAACAAATTATTACAACTTCTACTAATTCTTCTCCATTTTCCTGGTGAGAGTGGTGACTTGTAGCCCACTATTTTTTCGAAAATCTGCAAGGGGGTGTTTTACGCACAAAAGATTTTGCTCTCTCTAAACACGGGCCAGCCATTTATTGTCCCCTTACGATGGACTAACATCGTTTCTCAAGACCATACTTACCAATGATGTCATGAAGAGCCAAAATTTAAGTCCCTTAATTTGTCTAAATTAAATTAACACTGTTTTACCTGTCTAGCCATTTCCAGTTCATCCTCTGTATCTATCTCACTACTTTGTCCTGTCTGTTTTCCCTCCACATCCCTTAAATCATCATTACTGCCGACATCTACAAAACAAATAAATAAATAATTAAATGATATACATTACCTTCTTTAATACCATTTTCTCATGTGTTTTCCGTTTTGTTACTTTTTTTTCAGTATATACTTTATGTTTGTCACTGTCACTGGTCAAGTATACAAATATGACTTGATTGCAAAGTGTTTTTGTTTGTCATGTAAGTGTGGAGTGTTTGAATGTTACTATGTCTTAAAGGGTCTTTTTCCATAGACACTGACAGGGGTTGAAATTGGCGCTGGTCCGAGACCAGTAGAATATGCGTCGGACTAGTAGATTTTATCAGCTCGTGGTCTGGCTGACCAGTAGACATTTGTCGATAAAAATCAGATTGCATCGCAATCTCGTTTAACTGTTAACTTTGTCATGTTGCAAAATGTCTATATATAGCTACTAATATACATTTGTAGAACTGAACACAAATTTTGAATCTTATGATGTCTATCAGGTCACCAGGAACCTAACAAAAAGAAGGTAGTTGACAGATTTAAAAAGTGTTCACACTGAACAACTCATCACTGTCAAACTGCTGATCAAATATGAAGTTATTCTGTTCAGTACAGGTAATACCTGAGATGAAGTGTTTGCTCCTCCATCTTTTGATTTTTTGCCAGATTTTTGGAATCCTCTGGTTTTATCCATGTATTGTCATTAAAAAAAATTGTCCACTAACCTCTTCTTTTCTTTTCATAATGTTATTGCATAAAGTTTAAAAAGCCATATTTCAAAATTTCATAAGATACTTGTTATTTTTTTATTATTTTTTTTAAAATAACAAGGTGCCAATGATAAATATATGTTAATTTAGAGAGAATTGTTTCCCGCCAAATTTTCAATGTCTCATATCTCGAAAACGAGCACACAGACACTCCATTTTTTTCTATAGTCGCCGTCAGCTGAAATTCGTAGCGGTTATCAGTAAAAATAATCTAAACTATCAACCACGTTCACTCGAGATATAGTTTTTTACATTCCATTCATAAATCGCAAAAAGAAAAACCACTACTGACCTACCTTTTAAGTGATTGCACTGTGATAATCCTGACCTTCACATTTTCCAAGACTATTTTGAATGGTGGAAACCGCCATTGTTTTTCCCGGAAGTGTTTCCGTGGAGTTCAATTTCATAACATTTGCATAAAGCGCGGGAAACCGCATCACATCAATGAAAAGAACATTTCAGGAAACTGCGCAAGTGACGAATTTCACATGTAAACAAATGATCCTCATAGAAACGAAGATGGCGGAATTACAATGTAAAACATTCTAGAAAATGTGAAGGCCAGGATTATTACAGTGTGATCACTTAAAAGGTAGGTCAGTAGTGGTTTTTCTTTTCGCGATTTATGAATGGAATGATAAAATCTATATCTCGAGTGAACGCGATTGATAGTTAAGATTATTTTAACCAATAACCGCTACGAATTTTAGCTGACGGCGACTATACTTTTTTTGTTTCTTTATTCATAAACTATCAATTCATAATAGTCTTTAAAAAAGCTTGTTATTTTTTAACAGAATAGCAAACATCCTTAAGACAAATGGACAGACAAGGTGATAGCAACATGGTCTCCATTTTTAGAGTCGGGGTATAATTAAACATTAATTTTACATTATGCTATAATACACATATTCATATATATCATAGTTAATTAATAAGCAAACTAAGCAACATATTTCATTACATCAATGTACAGCACATAAAAAACTTGTGTCCAATAATAAATCTACACTACCTCATTCAATGCATTAAATGGTTGGTTAACTTCAAAAACATTTAAAAATCTATATGTTAATGTTAGAAAAGAAATATTTCCTCTACTATTCAACCTGAAACTTACCTTTCACAGGAAAATGGCGTCCTTTAAATAGGTGAAGAATGGCTTTTTATTGAATAAGTATTGATTACAGGAGGTAAACTGGGATATATAAAGTCATTGAAATAAATAAATAAGGTAGATATCCATGGAACACAGATAATACCCATCCCCCCTTTTTGTGTGTGCATATAACAATATTAAGGGGCATAACTCAAGAATGGTAAAAGTGATGCTACCCTAATTCATACATGATCTGCTTTATTGGTAATAAGAATTTTTGACCTTGCCATAATATTCATAGATGCCAAACCCCTTTGATGAAATCATTTTAATCACTATGATTTTCAGTAACTTTTTTTTCCCATAGTAATATTTTTTCATTAAATTTTAAAATAGTCTAACTCACAATAAGGCACACAGTGCAAATAAAAGACTTCTTTCATTAGATATGACACTCACAATTCAAAGTTTATGTGAGAAAAATCAATGAAATGATTTGTAGGTCACAATTAGCTTCTATATGAAATTTTTTGCTGACAGATTTTCTCTGTCTAATGTTTTCAAGATAATATCCCAAAACAACATACCATCAAAAAGAGTGACTTTACTAAGACTTGGAAATAACTTGGTATTCTGTGTTAGTTCTGCTCCATCTCCACCGCTGGACATCATTTTAAGATAGATAGAATCTAAAACACCATTATCTTGTGTCACATCTGTAATAATAAATATATAAAGCACTATAACTAAGAATTTCATCTGTAACAATTAAAGATGAGAAAGTCAAAAACTAACTAACTATACCCAATGTGTTTTTCTCATTGTTGAAGGCTGTACTGTTGCCTATAATTGATTACATCCACTTCAATTAGACTTTTAAGAATAGATGTCTCATTGGCAATTATAGCACATCTCCTTATTGTTATCTTTTAAGTCATAAAAGACTTTTTACAACACTGTTAAGTTAATGCTTCGAAAGACTTAGACAAAAAAATTCAAAGAACACATCAACTGTTTTGGATACTGGATATTTTTGAAATTACATTTAATTCAACAAAATCAAAGCTCGATTTAAAGTCTATATTATGATTTAAACAATGAGATAAATACAGAACATTGTTTTTTTTATACTTGTTAAACTTAATGTCAGCAGATCATTTTGAGAAGCCATTTTTTTTTATTAATAAATTTGTATAATTTTTATCGAAGTACAATACAGCTGGATATCATCAAATATATTCAATGCAAAAAATATCTTGAAATCATTAAGCAGAAAAATCTTATAAATTCACAGATAAAACAGGATCAATGATCATAATCATTATATCCAGAGACACTGAAATGGTTCACCATCTTCACATTTTATCACTACATAATATGCTGAAAGAATATGAAACCAAGGTCTAACTACCCATAATTAATTACGAAAACTTCAAAATTGACAAATGACCCATGCATACTACTTTTATAACAAATCGAAGTGATTGGTTTCATTGTATGGTTTATCTACCTTTTTTATCACAGTCTACATCCTCTATACCAGTATCATCAAAGTCACTGAAATCATCATCCAACTGCATCAGCTCCTCGTCTATATTGACCTCTGGTACGGTCACATCCCCATCATGCTGATTGCTGAACATTTCCTGAAAAACCAGTGACTGTCTGACAGGTCCTTCTGGGACGGGTGCTGGTTTATCTGATGGCTTCTTCTTAACAGTATCTACATCATGCCTGAAATAACCAATTTCTGAGGTTACCAATTTTAGTGGAATTAAGTGGATATTGGTTAACCAAATATATTTTTAAGACTTGTTTTCAGACTTTTGTAAGATTTATGTGTCAGAGTCTCAGAATATGGATTGAGAAGCAACATAGAACAAGACTAGTCCCACTATTCAAAGAGTTTTAAGTATCAAGTTCAAAGCCCACATGCCTGGCATATATTATAATAAAGGAGTATGTTCGATAAGGTCCTAAACTGGCCCCCTTTTTTAGCGTAAATTTCAAATGAGGATTTATTGACCAATATCACGATAAATTATAGCTAATACATTAACTAGATAGGATATGAACCATTCTGTTGAAAATTTTACGTGTTTGCGTTTCATTATGATGTCACAAGTTGTACTCATATTGATTTTTCACAAAAAAATCAATGAAAATGGGTAAATTTCCAAAGATTATTTGACAGGAAACATAGAGCGCATACGTCGACAACAAAGATCTTTTAAAATAATGTTTGTGAAGACATTTAACATGTCTTATTTGAATATTAAGGTTGTCGACGCCTGCGTTCTATGTTTCCTGATCCTCTATTTGGTTGAAATCCAGCTGAGTTTGTCAAATTTCACCAAAATCCCTTATTTTGACCTTTTTGGGATGTAAAAATCAACATATTAGAAAAAAACTTTGACGAAAACAGCTCTGTTTAACTTTCTCACATGTATTTAAGGCAACTTAAAACAATTATTGTCTTGTAACCATGAACTTTATAATTTGGGCCAAATATGGCACTTACCGAACTTACTCGTTTGAAAGAGCTTACCAAAGAATTTTTTACATTATTATTCATTCCCAAAGGCATAACTCTTGACATTGATTGTAACTAGTCCCTAATATTGCTTATAAGGGTTTGACCAGAAATGTACATGTGAGAGCACTTACAATGCAATTTTAATGTATAATATATAATTTATATTTCAGAGGGCATTTATCTTTTAAAAAAAGTTGACTTTAAAATTCATGATATAGTTTAATACATCTATAGCAGGAATTGTGTGTCAGAGTAATTAAAATGCAATTTTTCATAGTATTCAAAAACAAGCAAGTTAAACACCTCTTCTCTGTTCAACTCTGCTGCATATCATCAAGGTCAAGAATAGCGATTTCATGACTATTTTCAGTTTCCCTTGTATGGGACAAAAAAAAACCCAGAAAAAACACAAAAAAAACAGCATGTTATCAAACCTGAAAAAGGCTGGTTGATTATCACTGATGTGCTGACTGTTTCCCAAGCTGTTTCCTTGACTGGAACTTTGCAAAGTGGTACCAGTCTTATTTTCTGTGCTACTGGATCCTTGCACTGATCTATTTCCAGTCTTTGTTTGATCCATACCAGGCATGTATAAATTAAATTCACTACCAGTTAAATCTGGGGGAAATAATTAACTTAGTACATAAACTGTAATTAAATGTTAGGTTTATATAAGCAGCAAATATTATATTTAAAAATTCAAACATAAATTCAACTGATATGGCATTGATGCTCAATTTGTTTGATTTGTTTTGTTAAAGTTGATTGAGCTTGAGGTTGTAACACATATAAGAAAACTAGACTAAAGTTTAGCATGTCACAAGTTCATGATTCTGTCCCAACAGTTACTTAGTGTGATAAAGAGGCAAACTGTATGGAGTTCTGTAGATTGTGTGCTGACCTCAACATGTCCTTTTAGTTTGTTGTATTGTTGGGTTGCTGTTTCAAAGTATCACAACAAGTTTGTAGGGCCTGATATACCGGTAAATTCAATTATGCAAAATCAGTAAACAGGAAGTTGATGCACATTGGACGTGGAAAAGTATCAAAGGAAGCATGCTAACATGATGCACGTTACACATTTTCAGTAAGCTCTACTTTGTAGTTCTTAAGAAGAATGGGACAAAAAAATGTTCAATGGCCAATTCATGTATAAGTAAGAATATATATAACCAGGAAGTTTGAGTCAAGGATATGAAATGCATCAAACAGTATAGTATTCTCACTAGAAGTTTGATGCTAAATTCATTGGTGGGTGACAGATTGACAGACTCATGGATGGAAGTCAGCATACTCACCTTCCTTAAGAGTCTGTTTAAAAAATATATTTACTCACCACTCATTGCATCCACCTGAATTAAACCCAATGAAGAATTTCTACTGGCTTCATATCCTCCTGGCCTAAAACCAAAATAAGCAAATTTAGACATTTAAATAGGACCAAAGGGTTGAGAGCTAGAAAGGCCTGTATTAAAATTTTCACACAACTTGTTGTGAAAGCAGTGATATTGTTGGCTTTTTTCAAAACTACCTCTACCCTTTTTTATTGGGAAAATATGCGTTATTTTCATAAAATTGGGAAATTTAAAATAAACCATGAATTTGACTGAAACTTCAATTTACAGACCCATTTTCAAGAGTCAAACCCTGCTTTAAGATAAGACCCCATTTTGTCAGTGGTGATACATAAATAGGCCCTCAAATCTGCACATATAGTCATTTGAGGCATGAAAATTTTTAAAGTCATGCTTTTCAGTTTGTATTCATGCACAATTACTACTGAGATTGCACTGTTTGGGAAAATAGTTGTCTTTTTGAGAATAATTTCAAGCCATTATTTTTTCAAATTGGGATTCTTTTACAGGGGAAAAAGCCTTTATTCTCCATTAATTTAAGGCAAACAATATCACTGGAAAGTCACATGTAACAAGTACACTCCTCTTACAAATTCTATACAGATATATACATATATTTTTTTTATCCATATGTATCTTAGCAACATCTTAAAGAGTCAGTTGTAGTTGTGTAGGTGGCATTTAAAAGACTGTTTCCAAATTTATGTGTTTTTATCTTATTTTCTTGTCAGGTTAGTGCTCATCCTGTTTATAGCTGCACTGGGTACATTTTCTATTGTGCATTTTACTTTAACAGCATATGAGCTAGAAAGGATACAGGGGAAATTTGTGAACACATAAAATGGTTTTATATTGACCCATCTGCACAACATTTTGTGTATGTACCAAGTCCGACTACCTGGACCATGTTTATTGTTGGTGCATCCCATTTATCAGGAGTAGGGTGTATGTGATTGATGTGATCTGTTTGTTCATGAATTATTCATTTCCAAGTAAATTTACCCTATTCCATATGGAGGCTGACCCCAATCATTCTGAGACAATAAACTATCATCCTGTCTTGAAAGGAGCTGTTCAGATTTACTACCAGTCACTTCTCTCGGCTTCAATAACTGGTTTGACTGATCAAATGCACTGAAGGATAATCTCAACTGATGTATGGATGGATTACTTTCCCCACCAGGGGGCGTAGAGACAGAATTGTTATTAATAAATGACCCACTTTTGACATCATCTCCAATTCGTGCTTTATTTCTACAATAGATAAGATGTATAAGTTAAGATTGATAAAAAGTAACCAATGTTCAAATTTGAAGATTGAATAATTAATATTGGCTTCTTTTTTTAAATTGATAAGATAAAAGTGGTGAGTAGAATTTGTTCATTTGTCCTTAGTGGCGTTACAATATGTACTTGTTGTTTAAGTCCCCTTTACCTCTAGGCTCGCCTTTTTGTGCTGATACAGCATAATGCAATCAATAAATGTTAATCTAACCTAGGCAAGTGGTAAAACAGCACATACAACACTTTCTTGTCAAGCATTTGTAAATGAATTGCTGGCTCATTGACAACTACACCACACATCTTTATTCTCTCTTTCTCATTCTTTTATCAAAGATAATCTGATATGTGGAGTAGAATGACTTTCCACATTGCTGACATACTTATATAGCCAAGTTTGTATTTAAATGAGTTTGACCTGCTCCTTACCCGTTTCCCCTGGCAACAGTAGACATAGCCAGAGGTTTGTTTCGGCTGAAGGAGTATTCATTGTCTATATTGGTTGACTGCCCTTCTTCAGCAACAGCTGACAAATCCTCTATACTGATACTGTCTTTTAGATCCATCACTTTCTATGACATCTTTAATATAGGTTTACACTGTTGGACTCTTATAAATAACATGGTCATGATCACTGTAAACAAAGAGAAGGTTTACCAAAATCAAAATACTGGTAAATGTATATTATTGACGGTAAAGTCTATAGTATACTCCCCCATACTTGGGAGATATAAAATGTTTACTGTATATTTTCTTTTAAACACACATCACTTTTTGATTTATGTGTCCTGTATGCATAAAGTTCCATAAATAATAGTTTGGATGAAATAATTATTCAATTTGTAAGCAGCAGGCAATTAGATTCAAATAAACTTCTGTCCCATAAATAAATTGATTTAGGCACCCATTTTGTTTAAATCACATATATTTCGTCTTTTAGATCAGTACATGATGTATTATCAGTCATTGTGTCAGTAGTTGGCCATTTAAAAAAATAACATTTTCTAGAAATATAAAAAGGCTTTTGGGTTTTCTATGATCATAATTGAATGCTAGTAAATGATTCTGCATGAACAGTACTTGGCCAAAAGTATTGGTCACCTGCATTTTTTGCTATATATTCATATAAAAACACACTCTTTTCAAAAAAACATTTTGAGAGCATTTATGGTTGGATTTTGATCAACAAAGCCTTAACCCTTAACTCCATAATGACGCTGTTTGATGCCTGTGTAGTACCTCAGTTGAACTGCTGTAACTACAAAGTGTCTGCAGTAGACTTAATAAAATTTGTATCCAATATGAAAAGGAATATCATAGGAATATCCAACCTAAATTTATTTGCTGAAATAGTTGGTTTTTGCAATGCATTATTACTTTAAAGCATATTTTCCGCATTTTATTGAAAAACCCTATGCAAATCAAGTATGCAAAAAAAAATCAATGGAGGAAAGGGTTAAAAGACGTAGAATTGTTTAAAGAATGTTTGTTTATTTGGTAATAGTTTTATCTTCAGGTGTTTTTGTTTTCTCTCGATGTGAACACATACACTAATTTTTTGTAATTTAACTTGGTTGAATTTATAGAGAATTTCTGAAGAGAAATAAATATTTGTATTTATCTTGTGAATTAGACAATTCTACATCTTTTAAGGCCTTGTTAATCAAAATCCAACCATAAATAACCTCAAAATATTTTTGGAAATAATGTGTTTTTATATGAATATATAGCGAAAAAATCTCAAGTGACGAATACTTATGGCCACACTCTGTCTGTATGTCACTTCATTATGTGCCTATCCCATGCCAGGAGCCTGTAATTCAGTGGTAAACGTTTGTTGCTGTTCCATATTATTTGTTTTTTAGATAATTTTTAGTACTTAAATTAGTTTTCTCGTTTGAATTATTTTACATTTGTCATTTAGGTGCCTTAGCTTATTGTTGAAAGTCAGGGTTTCCCCTGGGTCAATTATTTTTTTCGCCGACTCTTTCGCCAAAACAGTATATTTTTTGCCACTTTATTATTTTTTTCGCAAAGTAACACAAATATATTTTTCTTTTAAAATTTTCCTTTTTTTCCAGCCCCCCCTCCTAAATAAGAAGTGATTTTTACAACAAAACGAAGCATCTTATCACTTGGAATTGATCCCTCATGTAAGGTGTAGTCATTAAATAGAAGGTTTACTCTCATGCCAACCTTTTGAATAGGTTTCTTCATAACGACAGTTTTCCTTTCTAGACCATCGTAAATAAGTAAAACTATATGCTTGAAACATGTGTGTCACTGAAACGATTTGAAGTACCCACTCAAATCAATGATCTAAATGAAAGTTAAATGATAAAGTTTTAAATCAGAGACCTTTCTTGCTTTGATCATATTTTGTCATAACAACAATTTTCTTTTCTGGACTTTCATTATAACAGAGACATATAATACTATATGTCTCTGATTATAAGAAGGAGAAAAAGAAATTTAAGCGTAAAAATTTTGCTTCAAACACGTGCGTCGCAAAGTGGTTCATAAATCCCTTTTGTGACATGTGAGGGAAGCCATTTAACCATATCATTTTGTCATATCATATAATCAACGCCTTTATTAATTAGTCCTTTGATGTCGATAGCTATGAATGCAATCAGCTGATTATTGATTTTCTGTCAAAATCTTAATGAGTTCAAGGTGAATTCCGAGTATTGTCTGATCGGTAAAGTCAGAGAAACCCGAAAAAAAGTAAATAAACAAGATGGCTGAAAATAAATCGTTGTTTCGCCAAATTCTTTCGCCAATGACGAATTTTAATCGCCACAATTATTATTTTTTCGCAAATTGCGAAAATGGCGACCGCCAGCGGAAACCCCGTTGAAAGTAGTCTGAGATAACTCGGACGTCCGACGGCTGTTTAGCCAGATAAGCTGGGTCCGTGGGACGTCAGAGCTTGTCCCATATCAAAAAGTGGATATTTGCCCACCCAAAATAGATGCGCTACTTCCTCTCTTCTGGAGCCGACTGATGGCCTTGGAATTATATAAATCGGGCATCAACCTCTTCAGTTTTCATTTATCTCTTCATTTATGTAAGTTTCACCTACCTGCCAAACCTTTAATTTTCTATATTTTAACATTTTTCACAGAGACCCATGATTTCTCCATTTTTGACTTTCACTTTCAAATGGATGTCAAGTTACGAGACATACCTGCCAACTTTTGAAAATGCCCATGGGGGTTTTAGTGCGCGACAACAATTTCAATGGTTACAATTCTTCGGGACGACTGTTTTGCGCGTGCTGTTTTGTAGTCTAGAAAAATTGTAATATGTTTATAGTACCCTTATTGCCTTTCTATTTGAATGAAAATAAAATATTATAAAGAAGAATCTGTTTCTTGTTTGGTTTTGTTTTTGATAATTGAGTATTCACTGCTTGCAAATAAATCATTATATTTATTTATCTTTATATCTGTATAGGTATGTATTCATGTCTTCATCTCCTTATCATTGGTAACTGTATAGACAAATAAGAAAGAAATATGCTATACATGTATGATGTATATTTGCAACATGATAAATAAATTAATAAGAAAAATAACAAACACTAACAACAGTATTGCAAGGTTTTTAAGCTTTATGAAAGTCATATGATATTTCTAGAAAACTTTAAAAAAAGACTCAGACAGTGTAAAATGTTTTGCTATGTTTTGTTCACTAAATTAATTAAATCTTATATTCTGACTTAAACAATTCTCAGTCTCAGTGTTTACTAGATTTAAACCTTACTGGGACATTTATGCAGTTTAAACTTTTTGTTTATCTTTATTATGTTCAGTGTAAACTTTTTTTTTATCTTTATTATGTTCAGTCTAATCTAAATTGTAGTTGTTATGAAAAACAATCACCAAAAATTGTGGAGAGACTTGTAATATAAGCTTTAATCTAGTCCTTGAAAAGAAGTCTAGATTGCTAAAATAATTTATAAATTTATATTTTTTTATTTGTCCCAAAATATTGAATTCATTTAATTACCATCCTTTTATGATAATTTGATTAAAATATTATTCATTTATATTCTTTTTATAATTTACACTTTTAAGAGCAAAATAACTTAAAACAGGATAATTCAAAGGGAAGTAACAATTTTTTTTAACAACACAAGTTCAATATCTAGCATGTTAAAATAATCTTGAGAGAAAACCTTTTTGATTGGCTGATTAATTTGATCATGAGAAACACACAATTTGATTGGCTGAACACGATTTTCCTCCATTGGACACAGTTCAAAATCGGGAACAACAATATTTTTCGTGTAGATTTTCACCAAATCGTGTTTTAGAGGGTTTTTCAGGAACACGATCGTGCAATCGTGACAAAGGGTCAAAATCGTGTAGTACACGCCTAAATCATGAAAGTTGGCAGGTATGCGAGAGATTTTGTTGCCTCGAGACTCAAATATGCAAATATTTATATTTTGTTACCTCCTTTTTAGGAGATCGATGAATAACATTTACAAATGTAGAAGCAACCACATTTTTTCACCTCCTTTACAAGAGATCGGTAACTAGCATTTAGTTCCGACCACGATAACAGTCGGCAGCTCTCGGACATTAAGGTAACTTACAGTGTAAATGAACGAGGTGTTACATTTATGGTCATTTGCATTGTTTTCTCGTGGTCATGTGATAATCTTTGAAAATGAAACGCAAAATGGAGAAATCATGGGACTCTGTGAAAAATGTTAAAATACAGAAAATTAAAGGTTTGGCAGGTAGGTGAAACTTACATAAATGAAGAGATAAATGAAAACTGAAGAGATTGATGCCTGATTTAATATAATTCCAAGGCCCTCAGTCGGCTCCAGAAGCGAGGAAGTAGCGCATCTATTTTGGGTGGGCAAATATCCACTTTTTGATATGGGACAAGCTCTGATGTCCCACGGCCCCAGCTTGTCTGGCTAAACAGCCGTCGGACGTCAGAGTAATCTCGGACTATGTTGAAAGCTGTATGGTAACCTTTAGTTGTAAACCACATCTTCTTCTTTATATACACCTCGTAGGAAGGCGTCCCAGAAAAAAATTAAAATAGCCTTGCCAGACGTCATAATTATTTGGACTAATTTCTATTATGACGTCATATTATTTACGAACAGCCAGGTAGTATCAAACTCAGATCTTGATATTGTTATTATGACTACAAAAACTGTTGTTACATGTGTCAGTCACCAATGTTTATGTTTCTTCAAATTCTTTAGTTTCAAAAAACCATCAACATACTGATCATGCTGATGTTTACTTTCCGACTTTTGCATAAAGTTGTATGTCGATTTTCAGTTGTTTACAATTGTACACTTAGTTAGAGTTTACCAGATATTCTATTTGACATGCACAGTTGTATCTTTATCATATATTTCCTGCTATTGTTTTGAAAACTAGTGACTTGTCAGAATTTTTTTCTTGTAAAAACACATCATATTTCTGCATGCACTGTTCCCGTATCTTTACGTTTCGTATGCTCCTTGTTATATTACGTGTGGAACAAGTTAATTTTCAGACAAAATGATAAGGCTACCTTAGTTTTAAGTGTTTCTATTAGATTGCATTCTTTCAGTGTTTTTATAAATAGTATTTTGAAATATTTTTTGTACCGCCAAAGCATTACCGGAAGTGATAGTTGCCACAGATGTCGCTGTGTCAGTTATTATATACATCTATATATAGATATATGTTATTAATATCAACTTCACTTTTTAAAAACATTTATCATGTATAGTTATGTTTCTTGTCACTTGTGTATACATTGTACTCTGTTTGCATTTTAACCCGTCAGGGTTTCATGTTTTTTGCAATAAAGATTATATTATGTAAAATAAAATAAATATCGCGTCCCGATTTCAATATATTTGTTTTACCTTTACGTTATCAGGCATTTTTAACATTGAAAACATGATGTCATCGACTATTTTATGAAAAGGAAGAGCAACTGGATTTGACTAAATTAAAAATAAAAATCTAGAATGAATGTAGACTGACATAGGTATTGTGACAATCGATTGACTCGACCGAGACAGTTGTCAAAAGCTACTATCTACTAATATTGTGAAAATGTATATTCGATTAAGCTGGAGTGACAGTCCATCAATTCAACCAGTTGTATCTTTTCTATTTTATGAATCACGATCGTATTAATCATATTCAACCGTTAACATCGATCAAGAGTTCATCAATTCAATCAACTGTATCATTTTTTTTAATTTTTTTTTACAAATTGTGACTTGAATGGAGTGTTGTCTCATGGGCACTCATACCACATCTTTTTATATCTGATAATTTTATTTGTAGTTTTGAGTAGTTTGATGGAGTTCAAAACTAGTTATAAATCGTATAAATCGATGTTTTAGATTTAAAGACAACTGTTATTGCATCAATCGATTTCCGAATACATACATTTAATGTCAGTTAAAAGAAAATCATAATTATGCTGCACAAATTTCACATACAGCATGTACATAATCTTGTTTTAATTTTTCATAATTGCACACACAAGATTCAGAGACACAAAAACGCAATGTCCATAAATGTTCCCGGTAATCATTTGTGGTGTGCTGAGGTGGCTAGGTTTCTGTAATGCATCCTACAATAATTGCTTAATTACTGCTGGGCCACAACTTTCTTTAACACTGTCAAATGAACTTTTTCTAAAGGTATCTAGTGTATGAAAAGTCGTCTTCGATTCTTTAAAAAAATCGATAAAATTTACAGTATTTACAATTTCCACTTTGAAATTCAATGGTTGTCGTTCGCTGTTGTGGAGAGTCTGAGTTGTCTCATTGCTGTAATGGTTGACTTTCCACATATTCTTTTTTTTAAAATGTCTAATCTTCTTGTATTAATAGCACTCGTTACAAATAACATAATATGTGGCAGTGTTAAAACAAACGGCTATACAATAGTGCTTACGTCGTTAAGATAGAATCGAACCATTGTGTTTGTATTTTCCCTGGACTAAAAATACAACTATGTGTTCTTTTATGGAATATCTTAAATTTAATGGATAACTTGATTATAGTTTAAAAACTTTTTTTGTTCAATTGTAGCGTTCTACTGATTGTTGCTTTTTACAGCGGTTTACCGTGAGGGCATTCCGGTGTTATCTTGCCGCAGACATTTCTAATCTCGTGATTTGCGTTTTGGACTGCATGATTACTGAACGTATTTCGAATAATTCGAATATCATCGAGTGCAAAATAAGATCAGGTCAACGTATTTGAACTCACAAAGCTGTGATATGCAACCAACGCGGCAAAATATGAATTCCTACTCAAATCAAATCTATTGCAAAAACGATTCGTTACAGAAGAGTTTTCACTATGCATGCAATTGCACTACACTATCCTTATAATAGTAGAATAAAATGATATACAAATATTCAAAGTTACAAATATTAATATAATATATTACAATAAACCAGATAATACTGATAACGAATGATTATATCATTACAATACACTTGTTTTTTATACGGTGAGATTGAATGTCATTTATTCATCATCCGCACAGGAACTTTTCTATGAAAAAAAATTTACATTTACCTTACTTTTAGGTATATAGATGTGATTTTTATCTGAGAAAAGCGATTGTGAGCATCTACCAAAACTTTCGGTCATGCTATGTCCAGTACTTCGGTACTTTGATTTGTTATTGTCACATTTTGTTTGACTGACTGTATTTTTTTTATATGTAATCTCACAGGTATCTTCTTACTGACTGTAACGCAGTCGAATTGTTTTGTGTCACTTAAGGCATGAATCGTGATAAATTATTTAGATTTTTTTTCTTTTTCTGATTACTTGTATGCGGTACTTACGTGTCTCAATTACAATTTGGTCAATATGAAAATATCTCAGTTACAATCGATATATCGATATGATGTGTTTTTCTCTGACAATCAGTATTATTTACAATGCGTATAAGTTAAGTCAGTTCTATCTTTGTATTCTAAAATTATTTCCATTACTCTTCGAATATGAGATTTATATACTTATAGTATTACTACTTTAAAAAAAAAAGTGGGTTTTATTCAATATAAAAAGAAATTATATTTGTACCTTTATGGCCTAAATCGAGCATTAAAACTTAGCATGTTCATAAAGGAAATGCATTCTTGTCCTATTCGGAAAACGTTCTTTTAAACTTTATAATGATATTTGTAATATAAAAAAGCAGTCTATGAATATAATTCATAAAATAAGAAATAGTTATATTTTTAGTGCGGGGATGATATACACAATGGTTCGATTATATATCTCGACGTCAGCAATATCATCGTTTGTTTTAATACACATTTTAGGTTATTTGTAACGACTTTTAATTGATAGAAATAAGATAGTATAAAATAAGGAGATGTGGCATGACAGTCAGTCAGACAAATTTCCACCAAAGACCCAATGCCGTAGAAGTTTACACATATCGGCCTTCGAAAATGAGCAAAACACAGAATGAATAATAAACTATGGAAGGCTACGAAAAGACAGATGTAAATAGATGTCAAAGGTACCAGGCTTATAATTTAATACGTCAGACGCGCGTTTCGTCTACATAATACTCATCAGTGATGTTCAGAACAAAATATTAAAACGACAAAATTTACGGCCTTGATTTATGTTCAAAATAATTAACGAAAAACAAACGCAAACCACTGAATCAAAGCCTCTTGACTTTAGAAAGGCAACTACAGAATGTGTCATACAGAGATACAACACTCCCAACCTTTTACATAACACGATGAACACGTTATAACCGTGTAATATATATAAGGTATTTGCTTAAACACACATTAAGGATGTACTTAGTTGAGGTTTAGGAATTATTTCAGATTTTCGAACTCCTCAGTGTTTTTTTCCTTTAATATACAGGGTAAAATATTTTGCCCTTTCATACTAATTTTTCTTTTCATATAAGACTTCAATAGCTCTTAAAAAGTCATTTATCAAAATTCTTAATCAAAACAATTGTGCTGATTCCATCGTTAAGTTCTTCAATGTTGTATCAGACGGAAAATTTCCCCTTGACAATATTGCATTTCTCTTATGGATTGAATTAGTTAACTTTTTCAGCACTTCAAAAGCAGATTCTAGATTTCTTTCCTTTCGATTTGAGACCCAAATCATATCGATCCAAATATAAGGTTAAATTCAAAGTCAGCCTTTTCCCGCCATTTTTGTAAAAATTAAATCCCTGGAAAAAGAGTTCCATAACCTATCAACATCTTGTGTATATATGTCTACCTCATTAGATACTCTTGTAAAAAGGATGTTCAAGTAAAGATTGACAATACTTTTAAGCTTATCAAATCTTTGATAGAAAAGAAGGAGACTCTTCATACGAGAAATACCTTTGGTAAAAGAGCGTTTGACTATGTCGAAAAATATGGTGGCTCAGAAGAAATTAAACTGAACTTAGAGGAAAATCATTTCGGAAAGTCCATAATCACATGGACAAGAACTGTAATATTTCTGACTTGGTACAGGCATTTTCAAATGTAGAAAATGGTGGATTTAACCTGGTTCTATAGCGCTAACCCTCTCACTTTAATGACAGTCTCATCAAATTCCGTGATATTTACATTGATGTGTTAAATAAGCAGACATAATAAATCAAATAATCAAAATATGGGTACATCAGTCATAAGCAAGTTGCTTTTTAGTCACTTTGCGTCCGGCGTCCGTCGTCCGTCGTCTGTCGTCCGGCGTTAGCTTTTCAAAAATCTTCTCCTCTGAAACTACTGGGCCAAATCAAACCAAACTTGGCCACAATCATCAGTGGGGTATCTAGTTTTAAAAATGTGTGGCGTGACCCGGTCAACCAACCAAGATGGCCGCCACGGCTAAAAATAGAACATAGGGGTAAAATGCAGTTTTTGGCTTATAACTCAAAAACCAAAGCATTTAGAGCAAATCTGACATGGGGGTTAAAATGTTTATCAGGTCAAGATCTATCTGCCCTGAAATTTTCAGATGAATCGGTCAATCGGTTGTTGGGTTGCTGCCCCTGAATTGGTAATTTTGAGGAAATTTTGCTGTTTTTGGTTATTATCTTGAATATTATTATAGATAAAGATAAACTGTAAACAGCAATAATGTTCAGCAAAGTAAGATCTACAAATAAGTCAACATGACCAAAATGGTCAGTTGACCCGTTTAGGAGTTATTGCCCTTTATAGTAAATTTTTAACCATTTTTCGTAAATTAAAGTAATCTTTTACAAAAATCTTCTTCTCTGAAACTACTGTGCCAAAGTAATCCAAACTTGGCCACAATCATCTTTGGGGTATCTAGTTTAAAAAAATGTGTGACGTGACCTGGTCAACCAACCAAGATGGCCGCCACGGCTAAAAATAGAACATAGGGGTAAAATTCAGTTTTTGGCTTATAACTCAAAAACCAAAACATTTTGAGGAAATCTGACGAGATAAAAATGTTTATCAGGTCAAGATCTATCTGCCCTGAAATTTTCAGATGAATCAGTCAATAGGTTGTTGGGTTGCTACCCCTGAATTGGTAATTTTGAGGAATTTTTGCTGTTTTTGGTTATTATCTTGAATATTATTATAGATAGAGATAAACTGTATACATCAATAATGTTCAGCAAAGTTAGATTTACAAATAAATCAACATGACCGAAATGTCAGTTGACCCCTTTAGGAGTTATTGCCCTTTATAGTCAATTTTTAACCATTTTTCGTAAATCTAAGTAATCTTTTACAAAAATCTCCACTGAAACTACTAGGCCACAATCATCTTTGGGGTATCTAGGTTGAAAAATGTGTCCGATGACCTGGCCATTCAACCAAGATGGCCGCCACGACTAAAAATAGAACATAGGGGTAAAATGCAGTTTTGGGTTTATAACTATGAAACCAAAGCATTTAGAGCAAATCTGACAAGAAGTTAAATTGTTAATCAAGTCAATATCTATCTGTCCTTTTTCAGATGAATTGGACAACTGGTTGTTGGGTTGCTGCCCTCCAATTGGTAATTTTTAAAGAAATTTTGCCGTTTTTGGTTATCTTGAATACTATTATAGATAGCAATAAACTGTAAACAGCAATAATGTTTAGCAAAGTAAGATCTACAAATAAGTCAACATGACCTAAATGGTCAATTGACCCCTTAAGGAGTTATTGCCCTTTAAAGTCAATTTTTAACAATTTTCATTAATTTGGTAAATTTATGTAAATTTTTACCAAATATAGTTCTCTGTTACTAATGGGCAAAGTTCATTATAGATATAATTGTTAGAAGCAAAATCGTTCAGTAAAGTAAGAACTTCAAACACATCACCATCACCAAAATACAATTTTGTCATGGATCCATTTGTGTCCTTTGTTTAATATGAACATAGACCAAGGTGAGCGACACAGGCTCTTTAGAGCCTCTAGTTAAATTAATATTAATGTAGAGTAAACATCATTCAACCGGAGAAAAATAAGCCACACAATCAACCCAAAACGGATAACTCGATTAAGAAGTAAAAAAAAATCAAACATCAGGATAAGATTTTTAAATCATGTTAAATGGATAATATATAATTAAACAATAATATTGATGAGGATGTTTCTGACATATTTTGGGGTGGTAAATTAAAAGTTTAGATATTTTTCGTTCAAGGCAAATAAGCTTATTTTGAAAAATGTATTAACATTATTAGAAGGCAAAATGTTGACAAAGTTCTTTTAAAAGCAAAATCAGAACAAACAGTTTCGTTTTCTACCACTTCGTGAAAGAGCGAATATAAAAGATCGCAGATCCTTTCCGTTCTTCTTAAGTATTTATATTAAACATGACAACACTATTGCCACAATACATAAGGATATGAGTCTACCATTCCTCATTCAGTGATAGGTAATAAAAGAAAGAAGTTTATGATTACCAACTAGCAACCAGCTATATCACTAGTATACATAATTTTGACCTGAAATAGTCATTTTGATCTAAACATCATCTTAAACATTTAATATTTCAGTCACGTTCAGTCTTTCAGTCAATTTTCAACTGAAAAGTACTTTCAGTACTGTGCATACACATTGCTTTGTTTCTTTATTGAATTATGACGTGGCTCTGTACTTATATACTTAATGTGTTATTGTTCTATAATACTTTTTGTATTCTTGTCTTTCATTTTTGCTAATATGCTTGATCTATATGCCTTTTTGTTTTTTTCTTACATATGATGTGGCTCTGTTCTTATGCATCCTTTCATTGTGTTATTGTCCATTGACAACTTTTGTATTCTTGTCTTTCATTTTTGCTTTTATGCTTGGTCTATATGCCTTTTTGTGTTTTTTACATATGATGTGGCTCTGTTCTTATGCATCCTTTCATTGTGTTATTGTTCATTGAAAACTTTTGTATTCTTGTCTTTATTTTTGCTTTTATGCTTGGTCTATGTGCCTTTTTGTGTTTTTTTTTACATATGATGTGGCTCTGTTCTTATGCATCCTTTCATTGTGTTATTGTCCATTGACAACTTTTGTATTCTTGTCTTTCATTTTTGCTATTATGCTTGGTCTATATGCTTTTTTGTGTTTTTTACATATGATGTGGCTCTGTTCTTATGCATCCTTTATTGGTATATTGTTCATTGAAAACTTTTGTATTCTTGTCTTTTATTTTTGCTTTTATGCTTGGTCTATGTGCCTTTTTGTGTTTGTTGATACACATGGCGTAGCTCTGTACGTATAAATCCCGTCATTTGTTTGTTTTTTATAGTGATCAAGATAATAACACAATGTTGACTGCTGTATCCCTATGTTTGACTTTTCTTTCTATTATGTGTGGTGTTTTTTGTTCATACATCGTTGTAAATATAATGGGATTATGCGACTGTCATACAAGTGAGAAGTTTAGCTAGCTATAAAAGCAAGTTTAATCCACCATTTTCTATTTGAGAAAATGATTGTACCAAGTCAGTAATATGACAGTCGTTGTCTATTCGTTTGATTTGTTTGAGCTTTTGATTTTGCCATTTCATTAGGGCCATTCCGTTTAGAATTTTCCTGAGAGTTCAGTATTTTTGTTATTTTTCTTTTTACAGTCAAATCGGTACCAAAATCTATGACAAATGAGACGATTTTGATTTTAAAATTATCAATTTCCCCCACTTTTATAGTAGGAAGATTCCAACTTAACCTGCATATGGAATATACATTTCCTGTATTCAAGAGCTTTCTGCTGATACTAAAACGTAACCAGTGTCTGAGCAGAAAGTTGATGATTCAGGATTATATCAAAAAACGTCTCATCCTTTTTCTAAAAAAAATCATCGGAATATTCCAATACCTTGTTGATAAATATTCTGTATCAACTGCACAAACAATACACGATGATCTTCAATTATAGATTCTCGGTACTGACATTGTTTATCATATAAATAACTTGATGTACATTTGACATGGCTCGGTACTTGTACATCCCGTCATTGTGTTGTTGTGTTGTGGTACATTTTTGTGTTTTTGTGTTTTTGTTGCTTTCCTTTTATACGTGGCTTTTGGTTTTTATTTATTGACATATTTGTTTGTTTTCTAAAGTGATTAAGATAATAACATAATGTTGACTTTTCTACCCTGATTTTTGACAACTTTACCTATTATGCCTGTTGTTTTGTACTCACATCGTCGTCAAATTGAAATGTTATGCGTCTGTCTTACAAATTAGAGGTTTAGCTAGCTGTACAATAGAGTTTAATCCACCATTTTTTTCACATGGGAAATGCATATTCCAAGTCAGTAATATGACAGTTGTTATCCATTCGTTTGATGTGTTTAAGCTTCCAATTTTGACATTTGCTAAGGGACTTTCCGTTTAGAATTTTCCTCGGTTTTTGATATTTTTGTTATTTTACTTTTTTCAGCCGATTCCGTACTGTTCAGTAGCTTTTCAGAAAATTTAGAATGATGCTGATGTATGCATGTAAATAACAACTTCTAAAAAGTCTATCTATCCCGCGGGTCTATCTGTGTTGACATTGTTGGTCATTGTTATGGTCATAGCTTTAAAAAGTAAAATCACAAAAATACTGAACTCAGAGGAAAATCAATTAGGAAAGTCCATAATACATGGCAAAATCAAATAACAAAACGCATCAAAAACGAATGGACAAGAACTGTCATATTCCTGACTTGGTACAGGCATTTTCAAATGTAGAAAATGGTGGATTACAAATAGTATTGAATGCTTTTGATATACTTAGGATTTTCCCATTAAGGAAATATAACCTTAGCTATATTTGACAAAACCTTTCGGATTTTTTTATTCAAGCGTTCCCGATGAGTCTTCTGAAAATTAAACGCTCACGTCGAACGCAAGTCTTGCATACACTTTTTTAAATCCCGGTATCTGTGATTAGCTTATTCAGAAAAAGTAATTTTTATAAAATTTATTTTCAATATATCTTGTCTAAAGAAGTGATTTTGGATTCAATCCGGTATTATTGGATGAATATTTTGAAAGGAGCCGTCCGACAAAAAGATGTTATTATTTTTATGCATATACTAGTATATCAATAATTACATTACATTTACATGTATTTACAAGCAGAGATGTACAACTTAATGTTGCACAATTACTGCGCTTGCTTTGATTAAAGTGCACGCACAGTATAAACACAAATAAACTCATCATAGATACCAGGAATAAATTTAGTATATACGCCAGACGCGCGTTTCGTCTTCAAAAGACTCATCAGTGACGCTCGAATCCAAAAAAATTAAAAAGGCCAAATATAGTACGAATTTAAAGAGCATTAAGGACCAAACTTCCTAAAGGTTTTGCCAAATACAGCTAAGGTATCTATGCCTGAGGTAGATAAGTCTTAGTATTTCAAAAAAATCAAAAATTTGTAAACAGTAAATTTATAAATATAACCATATCAATGACAATTCATGTCAGCACAAACAGTGTTGACTACTGGGCTTGTGATACCCTCGGGGAAATAAATATCCACCAGCGGTGGCATCGACCCAGTGGTTGTAAATAAACTCATCATAGATACGAGGACTAAATTTAGTATATACAACAGACGCGCGTCTCGTCTTCAAAAGACTCATCAGTGATTCTCAAATCCAAAAAAAAAAAGGCCAAATAAAGTACGAATTTGAAGAGCATTGAGGACCAAAATTCCTAAAGGTTTTGCCAAATACAGCTAAGGTAATCTATGCCTGCGAAAAAAAGCCTTGGTATTTCAAAAAATTCAAAAATTTGTAAACAGTAAATTTATAAATATAACCATATCAATGACAATTCATGTCAGCACAAAAAGTGTTGACTACTGGGCTTGTGATACCCTTGGGGAAATAAATCTCCACCAGCAGTGGCATCGACCCAGTGGTTGTAAATAAACTCATCAAGAGATCTAATATCCAAAAATCCCATTGAAATGGTACAAAATGAAACTTTAAATCCTCATTAAAGAATGCGAAATGCCAAACCATCTTTGATAATGATCAAAACACGTCTTTTAAAACATAAAAATATAAAAAGGACAAAATTCAAAACAATATTTTAACAGTAAATTTGGTTCTGCTCATATCAAATAAATGACAGAAGTTTGAATGTATTTTATTTTTATCATAAAATCGTCTCTTTTCTCAAATATATGTATTTTCTCTAATAGATAAAATACTAGAATAACTACTAATGGAATAATAAAAAAAAACCACCGCGTCTATTGCTACTCTTTATCTTTGCATGTTTTAGGTGCAAAATATATATAGAAACAAAGAGATGTTAAATGAGAAAACACAACACAATGTGTAAAATGTAAACAATTATAGGTCAACTTTCGGCCTGCCATAAAATATAATGGCATAGACCACAAGTACGGAGACAGTATGCACGTATAAGTGTTCCTAAAACATGCGTTAATCTCCATAGCGTTGGATCGTTGAAGCCATTCTTTTAAGATCCCGATGACGTATCTTCATGATTTACATATATACATGAACAAATTTTATTTACACTGTTTCGGATTAAATCTCGAAAGTATTTAATCTTGAAAAGGTATATGAATGGATTTATCATTGAATTTATTCCTGCAAATAGAAAGGACGCATTCCTTATAATTCTCGATGATGACATACCAGTATAAAACCCATCCAGTAAATACACTACAGTCAGAGGTGTATTGACAGCAAAGAATAAAACAGCTATCATACCAATTGTTGTGCACAGTTTAATGTCGGATTTTTTTATTTTGCGAACATTTAATTTTTCCATTTTCTTTTGATGTTGATTAAGAAATACTAATAAAATTGTCATAGCAACCACAACTCCAACTTGGGTAATTGCAAAAACGATTCCAAGGGTACCATATGCTGTATATTTTTGAGCTTGAAACAAACTATCAAATGAGCACACGCGGGCGTCATTGTAACTTCTGACAGTAACCACCGACACGATGCTACTTAGTAGAATAGCTAGTCCCCATGACATTATTATGATGAACATTTTCTTTTTCTTTTGACTCATGAAAAACCTTGACTGTAAACAAATTACCATATTTCGTTCAATGCAAATTCCTAACACCTGAAACATCGATGCCATAAACGTCACGCAAAGCAGGTAACCTCTGATAGCACAGTCAGCGAAAGACATCTTTGTTCCTGTGAGTGTGTTCGTTATCAACAACCAAGAGACTCCAATAATAGCGTCAGTAAAACTTAAACTCAGTATATGAATGTATTTTAGTTTAAGTTTCCTTATGAATGTTATTATCACCATAACTAAAGATGGAACATTAAAAACAACAGTTAAAGATCCAAAAACGTATAAAACGACAATGAAAAATGTATTATTTACTTTGATACAATTGCTAGCGCAATACGTATCGTTTTCAAATACGGTGAAGTTCTGTTTTGCGCTCATTTTGCAGAAAATGACCACTGGCAATGAGTTGATTACATATACATCATTTATATATGTTGCGTTCCTGTGTCCAGACATTCAAATAGTTTTAAACAGGTGGGTAATTTCCTGTTGGCGATATGTTATCAATATGTATACTGAAAATAGCATGTAATACGTGTAATTAGTATAATTGCTAACGCAGTGTTAATTTAAGTGTAAAATGTAAACTCATCAATTAAATAAGCTAACAGAGGAAGAAATTCGAAACCAGAAAAGAAGTATCGAATTCATTATATAACGTCAGCATATATGGGGACACAGGTTCTTTTGAATACTATACAATTATAGCATTTGTACAAGGTCAATACAAGGATATATGTAACTGAAAGAAGTATATTGACTGAGGACGAACCATTGAACTACAGGCTTCTGACTTGAGACAGGCAAATACATACATAATATAGCGCGGTTAAACATATACGCGGGATCCAAACTCTAACCTGGGACAGTGGGGTAACAAAACGACAGAAGAACGAACTATAATAATCAGTTAAAAAGGCTTAACTCATGAGATGGATACACATAGAAATAATATAACAAGTACACAGAGTGGATGTGTCTGGGTACTGGTAACAAAAAGACAATGATTACAGATCTGAGAGTACGTGCAGTTACTGACAGCTAGTTCAAAGCCAAAATAGCTAATAAAACAAATCATGCATCTACGATTAAATTATCAATCAGTAGACATCCAACATCCAATGGATTTCATAAAAAGACGTCATAAACCGTGAAAAAAACCACCTTATGGAATACCAAGATACAGGAATGGACAGATTATAGATCCATGAAGGTGCATTTGTATATAACAATAATATTTAGTTTGCATTTAATTTGCTAATAACAATATCAATATTAATACCAATAAAAACAATATTCAAAGATCTAATGACAGTACTAAATGGTAACCTTTTAGAACTAGTTTATTTAAAGGATCGACAAGTTTACCAGGATAGTTTCTGAATTTCAGGACACTATAAACGACATCTCCGTAAAATTGAGGATGTGATATCCCGTTTAAAATAATTAACTGGTTTCGAGAAGAAGATATTTGTATAGATTAATGTGTGAGGTTAAATCTGTATACTTGCATTTCTCGTAAAGTCTTATAATGTTCCACTGTGGTGATATTTTTTTTGTTTGTTTTGACAACAAAATGGTAATAAGTATATATTTTGCTCTATGGTCGGGTGGTTGTCGCTTTGACATATTCACCATTTCCTTTCTCAATTTTATTATCAAGGTTAATAATACCGTTAAAATAAAAATAAAAAAACTACGTGGCAAGATTAAAATACAAAACAAACAAATGCAAGAACAATAAACACAGAGAAATAAGTAAATACATAACATGCATAACATAATAGTTAATTACAACATGTAATCCGCAGAATAATAACATATACCTACAGCGAATTTACGACAGGACACAAGGACACAACAAACGAAGTATAAACCTACGTGTCACAGGCAGTGATCAACGCCACAACAAGTGACGTATATTTTGTGACGTTTATATAAATACACACGAATTTTAAAAATAAAATATATTTTGATTCTTATATTGACACAAAGAAGACTATTAAATTGGTATTGAGTTTGAAATGGTTTTATTTTGTGTATTTTCTACCATCATTAGCATATCAAAATGAAATTTGTTTTGAAGAATAATTTAGTTTCAAACATCCTGTAATAGTTACCGATATTAAAAAGACGAATGGCGTAATTACCATTATTTGATTTGATTGAATCCATACCGTACAGTAAACTAGAAAACACACCAAAACCACAGGTATTACGGAGGTTTCGACAAATTGTAGAACCATGACTGCACATGTGCATATCACAATGATATAAAGTTTGTTATTGAAAAGTAAAATCACAAAAATACTGAACTAAGAGGAAAATCAAATCGGAAAGAAAATGGCAAAATCTAATAACAAAACACATCAAAAACGAACAGACAAGAACTGTTATATTCTTGACTTGGTACAGGCATTTTCAAATGTAGAAAATGATGGATTAAACCTGGTTTTATAGCGTTAACCCTCTCACATTGATGACAGTCTCATTTACTGATAAAAAATCAATATTTATACCAATCAATAAATACAATATTCAATGATCCAGTTACAGTGTTAAAATTGTAACCTTTTACGATGGGTTTGTTTGATCGTTGTAACTATCAGTGAATGTTTTATGAATAATAATAATACTTTATTCCGAAAGCAATACAGCTTATAGGATACATATACACAATTTTACACCAATATAAGAATTTCACAAGAGATATATTAATAGTAAATATAAATATAAGGTGTGCATGAAAGAACATATAATACATAATACATAATACAAAATACGAGCGGAGAATGATATGATACTTAAATAAAGTGAGAACAAAAATATTATTTACTGCAATTAAATTCTAAGTTTTTCAGCAGATTTTAGAAATATACCTAAGTTATTCAATTCTTTAATATTTCTGACAGATAACAACTGGATAAGTTTGAATGTAGAAGGATTTCTCCAATAATACTTTTTTATATACTTTTCTCGAATCTGACTATATTTTTTACATTCAAGTATAAAATGGTATTCATCTTCAATAGAGCTAGTATTACAATTTGTACATAGTCTATTATTTTTATCAACATTATAATATCTACCTGTTTCTATACTTAATATATGAGCTGATATACGATATTTACAAATGTATGGTTTGTATATATAATTTACAGGTCTATCTAAATAAAATTGCAATGTGTGTGTACAATACATGTATCTATACAAATGACATTTATTTGAATTCTCAAAAAACATAGTTGCTTCACTAATGAATGCACCAAGCATTCTTTCTTTTAATTGCGATAGAAAAATATCTTTACAATCTACACTTTGGTTCAACCAAACATAATTAAATCCATATCTTAACAAAATATCTCTAATTTTACAACACCAGTTGTGTTTATCGTTCTTTTTAATAAAACTTCTGTCATACATCTCATCATAGCTATTCTTTAATATACAATTTTCTGTACTCAAAATCTTAATCCAATATTTGACCATTCTATACTGCCTTTCAATGTACATTGGCAATCTACCTAATTCACAATAAACCATATTAGTTACAGCACTCATTTTGACTTTAAGAATACGTTTTAAAAAATACAAATGAACTTTTTCAATATTTGGTGCCATATGAAATCCCCATATTTCCGAGCAATAATTCAGTATACTTGCTACATAAGTATCAAATAATGACAACAAAGTTTCAAGATTATAATAATCATCATGTATTTTATTGAATATACTAAACACAGCCTTTTTACCCTGTTCTGATAGTTTCTTTTGAGTATTTGCAAAGTTACCAGTATAATAAAATAAAATTCCTAAATACATGAACTCGTTACATACATCAATAGCCTTTCCATTAATATACCATTGCTCTTCTGGTCTAATTTTCCCTCTGTTTCTAAAAATTACAATTTTGGTTTTTTAAGTAATTTGTATGAAATTCCATGACTATTAATAAACCAGTAATATATAGATAACGTAAAATGAAATAACAAAGAAAAAACGCGGCTACAGACAGACACATGGTGAAGGAGTAGTGATATATAAACACTGTAAAATGGTACCAAAGGATCATTTCCGTTTAAAAAGGAACAATTAACACAAATGGATGGAAAATCGTTCCCTTTGTGATTAAATGTTTGTGTATAGTTTCTCGTGAAATGAAATATAGCAAATCTAGGAAATCACAGGTTATCCCTTTATTTTTTCTCTGGGTAAATTCAAAAACTTGTACCAAATATCCACGTATAACCAATACTTGTACCAAATATCCAAAGGCTATAATAAATACCAAAGACTTTCTAAAGCGGATAGTCGCACGAAAACGACAATGCTCTATATTTAATAAGAAATAAATACAATTCATACATACATATCTACACATATAATATATAATTCAAACATCAGTATCAAACACAAAACTCTCCAAATATAAAGCTTAAGAATTATAATTTACCACGAAAATTCGACTGCTTTAGATTGACGACGTCGTGCTGAATGATTACATTGGCAAACAAATACCGCGAAAATAATTTTGAAGCGGGAAAACATAACGCTTTCTATGCTATATGTGATGAAACACCCAGGAGAAATTAATTTCATTCTTATGCACTGCCCGTTTAAACGAATGAAATTCCAATTCATCACATTTAAACAGCACACTTCAGAACAGAACAATAACCAGTCTGCTATTTAAGGGACAAAAGTGGTTCCCATAGAAATTAATACCTACAATCTGTCGATAAACTGTAAGAGCTTCAATCATGTCATCGCACCTCTAATAAGTATATATAGCAAATTTTGCCTTTTGCATTAGGGAAGAATGCCTTAACTTAGTTATAACACATATATGTGTAAGCAAGTTGTCCATACGACCACTAAAGTTACTTGTTTTTATACCAAATTTATTGATCTGGCAATGAGGCAACAGAAAAAGATCGAGAAACTTCAGAGCGATTTCTTATTTGAATTCAAATAAATCGTGTACCTATCTACTTTTCTATCAGGTCTCTGATAAAACGTCGCATTCACAAGTTGAAAAACTGTGTGAACGATCGACCAAAGTCCGTTTTCAGAGACAAAGAGGCCATGAAATGTCTATCAACTCTTCATGATAAGTATGTTGTTGTTCCTGCGGACAAAGCTTCAAATAATATTGTCTTTGTATGTAAATCGTATTACTACGAATGTCTTGTAAAAGAATTGGGTATAACGGAGCACTCAGGTAATCCCACATACAAAGACATATCATTTGACAAGGATGAGATTTTAGCAAATCATAAGTCCATCATGGCTTCAATAAACATTATATTGAACACCATATCGGAGGACTTACCTTGTTTGTATTGGATACCAAAGCTTCATAAAATTCCGTACAAGCAACGGTATATTGCTGGCTCATCTTCATGTTCAACTAAAGAATTGTCCATTAGATTGACTAAAACTCTGTCCGCAGTGAAAGAAGGTCTTCAGAAATACTGTGAAACTGTTTACTCGCGTAGTGGTATTAACCATATGTGGATTCTTAAAAATTCTAAAGAACTTCTAGACAATTTTAAATCTCGGTTTTTAACTGAAATTAGTTCGATCAAAACTTTTGATTTTTCAACCCTGTATACCACCATTCCCCATGTAAAATTGAAAAATCGCCTAAAAGAAATTATCCACAATGCCTTTCAACATAAAAATGGTAGCATACGCTATAAATTTATTACTTTGGGATTTCATGAGGCATATTTCGTTAATAGTGACAAACAAAAAGGTAAAACATGCTACACAGAAGAACAAGTTGTCAGTATGCTGGAGTTTCTTATCGACAACATATTTGTTGAGTTTCGAGGTAGACTTTTCCAACAAGTTGTCGGCATTCCTATGGGAACAAACTGTGCGCCTCTTCTTGCCGACCTCTTCTTATTTTCATATGAATCGGAGTTCCTCCAGACACTTGTCAAAAACAAGAGGATCAAAGAAGCCAGATTATTTAATTTCACTTTCAGATATATTGATGATGTTCTTTCCATAAACAATCCGAACTTTTCTGATTGGGTTCCTTTGATATATCGCCCAGAACTAGAGATTAAAGAAACAACAGACACAGCTTCCTCCGCCTCATTTTTAGACTTATATCTCTAATTTGACTTACACAGTCATCTCAGTACCAGAATCTATGACAAACGAGACGATTTTAATTTTGAAATTATAAATTTCCCCCACCTTAGTAGCAATATACCAACTTCACCTGCATATGGGATATATATTTCCCAACTTATTCGATATTCAAAAGTAAAAACACAAAAATACTGAACTCCGAGGAGAATTCAAAAAGGAAAATCCAAAATCAAAAGGCAAAATCAAAAGTCCAAACACATCAAACGAATGGATAACAACTGTCATATTCCTGACTTGGTACAGGCATTTTCTAATGTAGAAAATGGTGGATTGAACAGCTCCTACTCAGACTTTGTAAAACGTCATCAGTGTCTGAGTAGAATGTTGATGAACCAGGGATATGTCAAAGAACGTCACGTCCTTTTTCTAAAAAAGTTCATCGGAAGGTATCAAGACCTTGTTGATAAATATTCCGTATCAACTTTTCAAATAATACACGATGGTCTTGATGTATATATTCTGCGTACTGATGTTGTTTATCATCTTAACAACATGTTTTATTGTTCTTTCATTTGTCTTTGTTCTAGTATTTATATAGTTTGACGTGGCTCGGTACTTATACATCTCGTCAATGTGTTTGTATTGGCTTTCATTTTTTTGTGTTTTTTTTTGTATATGCGACTTTTTGTATTTCTTTTCTTTTTATTACTTGACTCTGTAATTTAAAAGATCCCGTCAGTATTATATTGGTCTATTATATGTCATTATGATATATTTCTATTATGAAAATCATTCAATCGCGTAGTGGTATTGACTATTTTTGGATTCTCATAATTCTACCTATAACTTTTGGACTTGTTTTAATATCGGTCTATTTCTGTAATTTATTCTTACATACTTTTGATTTTTTAACCCTGTATGCTTACTTTGCCTATGTAAATTTTAAAACTGTTTGTATGCACATTGAACGACACATTTATGTGACGTATAAAATTTTCTGACGTCAGACACTCAAATCAATTAATGTGTTCGTAGATAGAAGATGTTTTTGTGTTCGATTAAATTGTCCCCTTTTTAAATTGTTATACGATGATGACTGATGTACCCATATTTTGACTATTTTATTAATTGTGACTGTTTATTTAACGCATCATGTAAATATAACGGAATTTGATGAGACTGTTATTAAAGTGAGAAGGTTAGCGCTATAGAACCAGGTTTAATCCACCATTTTCTACATTTGAAAATGCCCGTACCAAGTCAGGAATATGACAGTTCTAGTCCATTCGTTTTTGATGCGTTTTGTTATTTGATTTTGCCATGTGATTATGGACTTTCCTAATTGATTTTCCTCTAAGTTCAGTTTTTTATGATTTTACTTTTTTTATTCATTAACTGTACTCTTTCGTCATAACGTCTACTGTAGATCATTATTTGCACTTCACTTCGGTTGGTTGAATGATACATCTAGATTCCCCTGAATGTCATTCACAGAATCATGAAGTCGACTAAAAACCTAATTTGACCAGTAACAAATTTGTTGATATTTTGAAATATTTATTACACCTATTTCGCATTGTCACCAAAAAAAAAACATACTTTAACTGTTATGATCATTTGACAACAATTAATAAAATATGATTCAACGGATATAAAAACTTACAAAAATGCAATTTTGTACGCCCGAACATTGTTTCAAAAAGGAACTTAACTAAATTAATACAAAAATCCTCTTCACCAGTTACGCTAGAATCCAAAAGTTACAGTCGATATCCAGTTCGAAATTCAAGGATCCAATTTACCGAAGGTTTCATTGTACGATCGATAGATTTGTTATAAAATCAAGTAACGTAAGTGGTAATGTAAAAAAATTGCCTACACATATATTTGCTGTAGCATAGTTAAAGCATTCGAAGGTTTAAACATTTAATGTTGCTTCTTGCTATTCCCGTGGTTATACATCCATTGTATAATGCATTTATATTTATTTATAGTTGACAATAGCTGTGTTGATGGTTTTGATTTTTTCACTTCAATGTGAGTAACAATATGAAGTTACTTCTGAAAAATCTTATGTTTCATTTATTAAATGGTAATTAATTTTAACCCCAGACATACTTTAGTTTGTTTGCTGTATTGTGCTTGTGCTGTTTGTATCATTTAAGTCAACTCAGCACTCTATTGAACCATATCAAAATTCCGTAAAGGGAGATTACAATTGTACAATGTATTAAAATTACAATAGTTATAGTCATTAGGGTTAGTTCATTTGATGATATAATGTATTGACTAGTCTAAGAGTAAGTAAATAGATTTAAAAACTTCACTGTCGGATAGTCTTTAAAACTGCCTATTATTTCAAAAAGATATACAATTATTGCTGGCTTAATGTTTATGTTAGGTATAATCTGTGTTGCAAATGAAAACCATTGATTTTAAGGAATTGCAAATACATATTTTAATAAATTCTGTATTATGAATAACAACGACAAGTTCGTAAATTTAACTACTATAACAATACATCCATTTAAACAATATTTAAAATGTTTATCCAACACAATGCAAAATAACAGAATGGTCAATTAAAAAGTCAGAAGTATTAATTGACCACTTAAAAAACTCAAACTATTTACTTAGAACTTCAAGTAGACAGTTAATACTAAATTTCAAAAATGCGTACAAGTTTTGACATTGGGTTACATTAATATGTTTATCATATATAGTTTTAATTATTAAACGAAAAACGTAAAAATAATAGCATTCACATTTTTGAAATGAATACATGAAAGAAGTTTTCCCCACACGAAATGAAACTCATTTTTTCAATCTTTAAACTCATTTTGCTAACCTTTATGTCATAGTCGATACCAGCTTCATTAAACCGATTATATTACTTCTCATTTGCAACTATTGCAGTCATATTTGTTGGGTCTTACTTATTGTTTGGGTAACAATAATTTTGACTACAATCTCAAGAGATCAAATGAATGAACACTCTGAACAAAAATGTTCAGGTATTTCACATCCAATGTTTTATGATAATATTCTATACAAACAAACATATTTAGAAGGCTTATGTTTACGATACTGTTCCCAGGTCATTAAAGATGGCATAATTAGGTATTAAAATTGATGAACCCATAGGATCTCTACATCAGAAATAATAATTATTTTTTATAAAACTGAGTTGTTGGCATAATACGAGCACAAAACCAGGTTCTCTCGTTTGACTTTCAGGGCCTTGCACAACTGATTATGCGGTATGGACTCCCCTCATAGTTGAAGGACGTACCATGACCTATAGCTGATAATTTCTGTGTCAATTTTTGTCACTTGTGGATAGTTGTCGTAGTGGCAATCATAGCATATCTTCTTTTCTTTACATTCAACCTACTACTTTTCTATAAATGATCTGTACCAAGTCAGGAATATGTCAGTTGTTATCACATTGTTCATTTCTTATGCATGTTGGCGTTTGTTTTCGTAACAGTCCATTGTTTATGTTGTTTTGATTCCTTTTATAGTTGATGTGTTTCCCTCAGTTTTGGTTTGTGATCCAGATTTGTTTCAGTTAAATCGACTATTGATTGATCAGCGGTATACTACTACTGCCTTTATTTCTGTTTTTTCCCCATATATCCCATAGAAAGGATACTATTAGGGATTGTGCTTGAGCCCGGCTCGTTGTTGAAAGCCCTATTTATTACAAATTCTAACTTGGATGGAAAGTTGTCTCGTTGGCCCTCATACCACATCTTTCTATATTTATAAACAGTAAACCAACAAAATACCGCACTCCAAGAAAAATTAAATTGAAAAGTCTCATATCAAAAGTCAAAATCAAAAGCTGAAACACATTATCAAACGAATGGAAAACAACTGTCATATTCCTGATTTGGTACAGGAATTGTCTAGTTTAGAAAATGATTAACTAAACCTGGTTTGATAGCAAGTCAAACCATGCACTCGTATGATAGTCACATACATTTCCATTATATGGACAACGATATGTGATTAAACCAACAAACATTATAGGTCAAATTGTCAAAAAAGGAGTACAATGCTTATCAAGATTTAACACTGTAACACGTAATTAATATGAACTGCCGTTAGTTTTCTCGTTTGAATTGTTTTACATTGTCATATCGGGGCCTTTTATAGCTGACTATGCGTTACGGGCTTTGCTCATTGTTGAAGGCCGTACAATGACCTATAGTTGTTAATACCTGTGTCATTTTGTTCTCTTGTGGACAGTTGTCTGATTGGCAATCATACCACATCTTCTTTTTTTATAGTTAATATTTTTGTTTAAGGGCCAGCCGATGCCCGCATCAAGGTACGAAATTTGTTTGCTGTGTTGAAAACCCATTGGTGGCTTTGGACTGTTTTCTGATTTTTTGTCGCATTGTTGTCTATTTTGCACATTCCCCATTTCCCTTCTCAACTTAACTCTATTTATTTATCTACTTTTGCTCTACTGATTTTTATTGTATGTTGCTTTGTAAGATTTTTTTTTTAACTAATCCTACTTCAAAAGAAACAGGTTATGTATATGTAATGTGCCTGTTCCATTCTCGGTGTCTTTTATCACTTAGACTAAATGTTTGTTATGTATCTTTTATTTTTAGTGTTAATGCTAGATCTGTGATTTACTTTATTTTATTTGGTCAGAACCCTTTTGTCGGATGTATTAGAACTTATAAGAACTCGTCACTTTGTGTGTACAAATGTTTATTTGTTATGTCGTATTGATATGCATCATTCACGCTAAGACTTCATCTCACTTCATTCATAGTAAATTTATTTGCAAGCCACTTGTCGTCGTCGGTGGAACTCACTAAAAATGTGGGTAGAATTATTAATGTTCTATTCAGTGTTCATTGTATCCTACAAGTATTAAAATAATTAAAATAAGTCTTTACGACTGTGATTTGTAAATATATCTAAGAGCAAGCTTATGAATAGAATTTAAGGTAATCTTTAATGACAATGTATGACTTTGTTCTTACAATTTAAAATTAAAAAAAATGTATATTAAAAATAGATATAGGAAGATGTGGTGTGAGTGCCAATGACACAACTCTCCATCCAAATAATAATTCATAAAACAAGTAAATGCCTACTAAATGTTTCATGTTTAGATATTTCCTAAAACTAACTGAAAAGGATTAATTTCTTCACCAACTGCAAATGCTTTATTTGTTATCAATTTATCACCTTAAATGGAAACGACAATTGACCAGTGAGTAAAACAATACAACCATTTAAACAGGAAACCATACTTTTAACCAAATGATATGACGCAGAAAGAAACAATTGAATTTTGAAATATCCAATCAAATTGTGCTAGTTAATAAACATTTACACTTTATAAGTAGAAATATTTGGAACGTCCAGTTATCATTGATATTATTTCGAAGATGTGTAAAGACGCTTTCAAAATTTTATGCTTTATGTTTATCTTGTGTGGTTTTCATTATAAAGCTTGGCAAATAACTGATGCCAAAAAATTGCGTTCACATCTATTAGACGGATATGTGAAAGACATCTTTCCCATACAAAATGAAACTGATTCTTTGAATCTTCATATTTTTTTTCATTTATTTTCCATTGATTCATTTAATGAGGTTGAAGGAAGAATAATTGTAACAGCGGCACTTCGAATAATATGGAAAGATCCTTCGTTGTCGTGGGATCCTGATTTATATGGAGGCAAAGAAAGTCTTTATATTTCGTCCGATCAAATATGGACGCCACTATTATATCTTCTATATACACCAGATGAAATGAAATCTGTTGGAGAGGACATTGAGTATGTTATTTTAATACTTCACGATGGAACCGTTTCTTATTCGCCTGGAGGTGTAATGAATACAAAATGTGATACAGATGTCTCTCGATTCCCATTTGATGTTCAAACATGTAGTCTAAATTTTGTAACTTGGGGAATAGCATCAGACATTTTGATTTTGTTAAATCATTTTAATTATGCTGGAACTGAATATTATGTAGACAATCCTGATTGGAAGTTGATAAACACGGAGACATACGCTTATGATGAAGGCGGCTACCTTGCTAAGATAACCATCAAACGAAATTCTTTTTACTATGTTATAATGGTTATATTGCCTATGATGTTGTTCTCTATTCTAAATCCACTTGTCTTTTTACTACCAACAGAATCAGGTGAACGTATGTCTCTAGCTATTTCAATTTTGTTATCATATGCAATTTTTCTGACCATAATGTCATCGACGATACCAGCGACATCAAATCCAATATGTTACTTGTTAGTGGCCATGATCGCTATCATATTTGTCAGCGGAATCATTATTATACTTCTTATAATATCAGCTGCATTTTACTATGAGGAGAAAGTGAAAATATCTAATTGTTATAAATTAGTTCTAAAATTTGACGATAGACGAGACATGTCAAATAATGAGTACCTTTCAGGGAAACAGATGTCTAAAATACTGGACAAACAATTTATTGTGATATCGTATTCATTACTTACTGTTGTCATGTTAACATTGTTTATACTGATCGTTAATTAGATAAGGTCTCTCACGATCTGATTATGCAATGTACGAACAAAAGTTTAGCTCTTTGAAAGGGATCCATTCACAAAACTTACATTTCAGTCATAAAACATGTCACTGTTAAAACTGAATGTTTACATGTTGTAAGCAGATGTTACGTGAGAAGGAATGACAATATCATTTGAAATGCGCAACCTTTCTTTTATTTTCATTGTATTGGAAATGTAAGAAACTTATATTCTTTTAAAACAAAAAGTTATTGTATGATTAAGTCTTGTTTTTCAACACAGAAAGTTCATGTAACATTTCATTGCATATACGATATTAACAATCACGGGAAGACAACCTATCAAATGTTCACCACTTTTTTTCCCTGTGTGCACAAGCTTTAGTAACCATGTAGATAATCTATAAAACATACCGATTAAAATGAATTGTGATTGTATATGTTTAATACTAAGAATATATTTACTGCAATGCATTATTGTCCATTTGACTTCTATATATTTGCAGAAAAAAAATCTTACAAATTCATTTTAATAAATTAATATTTTTTTCCTTGATGTATGTTAATATATGATATATGCGAACTCTGACTATTAATTTCATAATTTTTGGTCCATTATTAAAAAAAGTTTCCCATTAGGTCTCTATGTTAATTTTATTTTTTGAAGTGTTGATTACCTGATGGAGTAAGTATAAGTAGTGTAATGACCTTCAAACCAAAACAAAAACAACATCCATATGCTTTTAATGTTTGTTTATTTGTACCATGTGACTATACCGATTTGAATATTAAAGGACACCAATGAAAATGATCATCACTTTATAGTTTTGATTATTGATTTTATTTCATTATATAAGTTAACTTACTATACACAAACTGTGCATGCTTTTAGCATGGTGAGTTGTATAACAATGCAAAGAGACTCTGAAAAGTTTATTAAAAAACAGCCTAAAGTTAATATACATTCAGTTATTTATTAATGTGCAAAATGCACATCTTGGAAGCAAACAATTTTGAAAAATAAAAAAAATGTTTTTATAGTTGGAAAATTCTATCATAACTCATGGCCACTAACATAACATATAAAGGACAAACATATGTTAGGTAAACATATAAAACAATATTCATTTGCATATCCTTTGCCTATAAAGTACTATTTTACTAGTTTATACTATATCCTCTATTTTTAAACAGAAAATGGAAATTGCAGTTTCCTTTCATATATAGAACAATTATGACAACCACATGACATGAAATCTAAGTTTGGTTGATGGTCAGTAGAGGTCATCTTAAAATTTAAATATTCAAAGTCACATGGTACAAATAAACAAACATTAAAAGCACATGGATGTTGTTTTTGTTTTGGTCTAAAGGCCGTTACACTACTTATACTTACTCCATCTGGTAAACAACACTCCAAAAAATTAAATTAACATAGAGACCTAATGGGAAACTTTTTTAATTATTGACCAAAAAATATGAAATTAAAAGTCAGAGTTCGTATATATCATATATTAACATAAATCGAGGTAAAAATTATTAATTTATAAAAATGAATTTTTAAGATTTTTTTTCTGCAAATATATAGAAGTCAAATGGACAAGAATTCAGTTCCTACAACTGTCAACTCAATGCAATATGTTTTCGACCCCCCCCCCTTTTTTTTTTTATATGTAACCGGATGTTACGTACTATGATTTGGTGGTATTACATCTTAAATAAAATGCTTCGCTGCACGCACACAGCATGATACGATTGCAAGCTCTGACGAACTCGGAACAGCTGGGGCAAATTTGAACACACTATTCAAGCTTGATAATGTCTGAATCTGGATTGTGGTCAAATTTTTGACATAATATAGCTTAGTTCACAATAAATGTGGTCAAAGATCTTAAACATATGATGCATGATACTGTATAAGTGATGATTGTATGATTCTAGTATAGTTTTCCAAAACAGAATCGCACAAATTTCCTCTTTCAATACTTGTTTGTTTATCAAAATAAAGTTTAAGTTGAACACTCATTTTTCTCTATTATCATAGATTCGAAAAAGCGCAAAATAGTAGTTATATTTTTCGGCCAAAAAAAAAAAGCAATTAAAGACAAAAGGACAATAACTTCTATAAGCAACCATTTAACGATTTCGGAAAGCTTTATTTGTTTGAAGATCTAATTGTATCTTTGCTGTCATTAGTTATTATTATTCCCTATTTATTATGGCCTCTTCAAATAGCAAAACGAAAAGGTGCGACTTTATGCTGTGGCTGAAATTCCCAAAGAGGTGCAATACCGCCAATGTTGCACCCTATTCTCCTATCTTTGTTATATAATGAAAAACTTTGAGTAGAAAATTATCCTGTCCAGCACTACAGAAAAAATATCACATAACATTTCACAACATACAAGATAATAAAAAGTAAGATCACAAAAATACTGAACTTGGTGGAAAATTAATTCGGAAAGTCCGTAATCACAAGGCAAAATCAAATAACAAAACGCATCAAAAACGAATGGACAAGAACTGTCATATTCCTGACTTGGTACAGGCATTCTAAAATGTAGAAAATGGTGGATTAAACCTGGTTTTATAGCGCTAACCCTCTCACTTTGATGACAGTCTCATCAAATATTCCGTTATATTTACAATGATGCTATAACTAAACAGACACAATTAATAAAGACAAATAAAAGAACAATAAAACACGTTGTTAAGATGATAAACAACATCAGTACGCAGAATATATACACCAAGACCATCGTGTATTATTTGTGAAGTTGATACGGAATATTTATCAACAAGGTCTTAGTACCTTCCGATGAACTTTTTTTAACAAAGGACGAGACGTTCTTTGACATACCCCTGGTTCATCAACTTTCTACTCAGACACTGATGACGTTTAACAAAGTCTGAGTAGGAGCTCTTGCATATCGAATTAGTTGGGAAACATATATCCCATATGCAGGTGAAGTTGGTATATTGCTACTAAGGTGGGGAAAATTTTTAATTTCAAAATTAAAATCGTCTCGTTTGTCATAGATTCTGGTACTGAGATGACGGTGTAAGTCAAATTCGAGATATAAGTCTAAAAATGAGGCGGAGGAAGCCATGTCTGTTGTTTCTTTAATTTCTAGTTCTGGGGGAAATATTTATGGAACCCATTTGATCCTCTTGTTTTTGACAAGTGTCTGGAGGAACTTCCTATTCATATGAAAATAAGAAGAGATATAGGAATGGCGACAATTTGTTGGAAAAGTTTACCTCCAAACCTAACAGATATGTTGTCGATAATTAAGAAACTCCAGCATACTGACCACTCGTTCTTCTGTGTAGCATGTTTTACCTTTTTGTTTGTCACTATTAACCATATATGCCTTATGAAATCCCAAAGTAATAAATATAGCGTATGCTACCATTTTTATGATGAAAGGCATTGTGGATTATTTCTTTTAGGCGATTTTTCAATTTCACATGGGGAATGGTGGTATACAGGGTTGAAAAATCAAAAGTGTTGCTAGAACTAATTTCAGAAAAAGACCGAGATTTAAAATTGTCTACAAGTTCTTAAGAATTTTTAAGAATCCATATATGGTTAATACCACTACGCAAGTAAACAGTTTCACAGTATTTCTGAAGACCCTCTTTCACTGCGGAAGTTATCCAATCAAACGTTCACCGCTTTTGTTGTGTTCAAGCTTTAGTAACCATGTAACCTGAAATTTCTGAATATTTGTATAGAAACACCCAATGAAAATGAATGACGATTTGAAACACCCAAGTAATAAGTTTGTGACTCGAAATATTTTTACTGCAATGAAATGTAGGATTAATTTCTTAAAACTGTCAATCCAAGGGAACACTTTTTCGTATGTAATCGGATGTGACGAAAGTTTGACTATGATTTTGGTGATACTATACTTAAAATATAATACTACTGATACCAAAACAGGCATCTGTAGAGTTCATATATAAATGGCATTCCCATCCTAATGGTACGGTGATATTGTTTACTAATAGTTAACAAGGGTACCAGTCCTTGGATTTGTCATTAAAGCTTATCAATAAACTCATCATGGATACCAGGACTAAATTTAGTATATATGCCAGACGCGCGTTTCGCCTACAAAAGACTCATCAGTGACGCTCGAATCCAAAAATGTTAAAAAGGCCAAATAAAGTACGATTTATCACAGTAGTAATTTCTTAAACATTGTTCTTATTTGTCTAACGTTGATTTTGTTAGTTAAGCTCCAACATTCTTTATATATGATTCTGAGCATGTAGTTCAATTGTTGTCATATTCCAAACGTGGTCCAAATGTACCGATTGGTTATAATCATGGAAAAGTCTAAAAGGGGCACTAGCTGTCAAATTCGTGTTCACCAATTTGACTCAAATTCTCACATTTTATTTATAACAATGTTAATGTTGTCATTTTTTATGTTATACTTAACACTGCCATTAAAGCGGGAGGTTTGGCACGCACAATACCAGGTTCACCCTACCATTTTTTCATAACACGCCCTGTACCAAGTCAAGAAAATGGCCATTGTTACATTATAGTTCGTTTCTGTGTGTGTTACGTTGTGTCTCTGTTGTGTCGTTGTTCTCTTATATTTTATACGTTTCCCTCAGTTTAAGTTTGTAACCCGGATTTGTTTTGTTTTTTCTCTATCGATTTATGAATTTTGAACATTTTTGAACTTCTGTTGCCTTTATTTAAAACATTCATACAAATTATAAAAAAGTATAAAATAAACAATTTACAGGACATGGGCTCAATTATATGTAGTTTCATTTCCTGTGTATTTTTAGTGTAGACGCCATCTTATTAACTATCGAGTTGACCTCTGATGACCACATATGGGTTATAAACATAAATATCGATATCGAAATCATGCAATTGGATTTTTCCAGGCCGGTTTAATTTCATTTTATAGATTAAAAATATATGTTAACCATCGTTTTTATCGGTATATGAATGATTTTTTATGGATCCAATCAGTCAAACAGATGATTCACCTTTTCAAATTAAAACTCGGTCTGTGTTTTGTGTATAAGTTTCACAAGATTTGGTTGAGGCAAACTTAAATTAGAGAAAGGATACCAATTTATTGATATATGTACAGATGGACAAGTGTAAAACTTAATCCCACCTTCACTACAGCGAATACATAAAAACAAATTAATATAATCTTTGAATTTGAAATGATAACCAGATGCTCTGCAGGGCATAGCTTTGTACGACCTAAGATGTTGAACCCTGAACAGTTGGGGCAAGTATGGACACTACATTTAAGCTTGATATAGCTCTTTGAATTTGGATATTGATTAAACACTTGATACATCATAAGTTTCTTACACGGAATGACTGTGATCTAATAAATTTTAAAATTAATATTAATCAATTGTTACTTCTAAAAATAAATGTACAGCTAATGATCTCAAGACAATAATAATTTCTTAATTGTTATATGTATTTAAAATCACAGTATTTAATGTTTGTATAAACAGTTTTAAAAATTTCTTACTATAACTAGCAAACAAATAGCAAAGAGTACCAACATAAAGAAACTAAGCTAAAGTAATTGTCCATTAACCAAGAAACCCTTGATTTCCACGTTTTTTGCCCCTAATTCGTAAACAGAATGAGTCATAACTCCACAACCCCAGTCCTTACCATCCTTTTATGGTGTGAAAACTGGTGATACAATTTCAGGCAATTCTATACACTGTTCCACAAAATATTGTCTGGAAACTAGAGAAATGCTTATTTTGGCCCCTTTTATACCCCTTATTCCTAAACCAAAGGGAACCATAACCCCAAAAATCAATCCATTTCAAATCAATTCCTTTTTTGTGGTTTAAAACTTAGTGTTTAAATTTCAAAGATTTATATTTTCTTATACTTAAGTTATTGGCAATTTTCAAATTATGCTAAAATTATTGGCAATTTTCCAATGAAGTTTATTATACTGAGGTCATTGACAAATTTCTCATAGTTTATTAATATTATATATAATGGCAAATTTCAAATACAAATAGTATGAAGAAGTTCAAACATTACATTTGGATTACCTCCCTTACACTGCTTTCAAATGATCGTAACCATCCCTAAGTAGTATGGAGTCTTGTGGTATAATTTCAGAAAGATTCATACACTTTTACACAAGAGACATGTTTTGTCGAAATGCGCATCTGGTGCAACAAAATTGGTACCGTTGGTTTTTATTATTGTCTTGAAACTACAAAATTGCTTGTTTTTGGCCCTTTATTCCGAGACCGTCCACAACCCTTAAACTAAATCCAAATCTTCTACTTATGGTATTTAACATTGTGGTACAATTTCAGAGCAATTGAAATACTTATACACAACTTATTGTCCCGAAACTAGATAAATAATTGTTTTGGGTCACTTTGGGCCCTTAATTCATAAACCTTCGGGACCATAACCCCCAAAAGCAATTCCAAGCTTCCTTTTCTGGTTATAAACATTGTGTTTAAATTTTATTCATTTCTGTATACTTATACTGATAGTTATTAACTGGAAACCATTTTTTGCTGTCAAAAACTCTATATGTCCCCAAATTGTAGCGAGTTTGAATAATGAGTATTAATAGGACAAAGCTACTTAAAACTTGATTTCCTCTCAACCATGCTGCTTCATCTGAACAATTAAGTTTTGTACTGTTTAAATGATAAAATCTAATAGCAGAAGAATTCCTGGTTCAGATAACTTTTTAGAATTTTGGGTCCTCAATGCTCAACTTTATACTTGTTTGGCTTTTTAACTATTTTAATCTGAGCGTCACTGATGAGTCTTATGTAGACAAAACACATGTTGGGCGTAAAAAACTATAAGCTTGTAACCTTTGATAATTACTTTACTGTGAATATTACACAAGAGATAAAAAAATATTGACCGGTATAACAGGCCAAACCAACCACCAAACTTTTCCTTAAAAGAATTACACATATAGACTTACAACACATGTCTAGATATCCTGACTTGGTAAAAGTGGTTGGGCAAAACCAGTTAAACCTTACAATAAACATCCAACTTTGTCTACACATGTATATAGACCTTATATCACATATTTTAGTTTGGCTATTAATAGTATGACCACTAGCCTAAACAAAGAAATAATGCGACATCAATTTGTACCAATACAGACATGTCTAAAAACGGGACAATATTGACTTATTTTTACTTCTATCAAATGAGGTGAGTTTTTTTTAAGATAATTACAGACCTTTAATACTTGTGTAATATATAACAAGAACAACACAAGGTTAGATTTGTTTTATTGGTATGGTTTCATACCAAAGTGAATTTATATCTAAATTACACAAGATTGTACATATAAAGCACATTGATACACACATTTTACACCAAACCATAAACATGTATACACTTAAAAATGAAACATCCATTCAACTTAGTACACTATAGTTAATGTCACTTCCATTCACTTACAACCAAAATCATCATTTCTAAAAATGTAGTCATTAAATTTAGAATATCTAATGTTCTTTACTAACTTACAAATTGTTAGCAGAATGAATACTGAAAATTCAGAAATTATTGTGAATGAATGAAGGTTGCATAAATAAGAACTCCCATTTCTGATATCTGGTACAATATTTTTTGCAGAAATTGCAATAATTAACCTTGCATTTTAGTTCAATTTAAAAATAATAAATCACAATATCGAATGCTTGAGATTATTTCTGAAATTAAAGTAATAAGAAATTAGCCATGTAAATTTTGTAAGGCTAAATTCGTATTTAATACTATACATTACAGTTATATAAATAAATTGACTTTAAAAGAAATTTAAATAATGTACAGTAATTCTAAAACATGTCTTCAATTTGCATAAAATTAAAAACAAAAAAAATTTACAGTTAAAACTTTTCCTCATATTAGCCAAGCTGAACCATACATTCAACATACTCCAGTGAATATGTACATTCGAACTAAACAATTATTTTCATGTACCAGGCAAGTTGAAATAGTACAAATTCTAGTACTATACAGTACTTAAGTACTCAATTTTTTTTTTAAATCACTCACACTACACACATGCATATCATAAATGACCATCTTGTTTTGATACTGAATATCCAAACTATATCTGTTTAGACGTTCACATGTAAATGATTAAACCCTGAACCCTATTTCATTGAAAACATTCTTATAATATGTTCCTTTTTATTATTCAAAAAAAAATATTGCCTTTACATTTAACTGCTTGCATATTAAAGCACAAAAAAAAAGAGTAAAAAAAGCTGTAAATTTGAAATTCCATATGACAGTATTAACTGTATGGGTTTCAATTTTTGTCAAATGCTCAAGTATTTGGAAGCATAGATCTTAAACTTAATTGTTGATTCCATTCATATACTAAAGTGTTCACATACGTCATTGTGATAAAATTAGATCTCTCAAAAATTAAAAAAAAAAGAAATACATATTCTTGTCATCCTCCCAATTATACATTTTATTGTTCCCCCTTTTGTAATCTGTACACATCATACATCACTCTCTATTCATGTTTCCCCTAATCTGCACTATCTTCCATTCTAATCATTCAATACAAAATTAACAATATCATAAGTACAAGAACCGCATAACAGGTTACTTGAGGATAAGAAAGTGAGAAAATATGAAATGTAAACTTCTGCTTAAATGTTCATAATACCTTGTATTATATTCACAGAAAATTTTAGAAAAAACCCCAACATTTTGTGAATGGTAGGTTTTCTCCATAATGACAAAGGAAGCAATAATATTTTGTTTGACTGGACAATTATATTGATATTATGTTATATGAATAAAAAAGAATGTAATACAACCTCAGTTTTTATCACTTCTGCACAATAACAAAAAACGTGACCTTTATATCTAAAGGTTGGATTCATCAATATTTCTATGAAGAAACAGATTCCTGTCAAGTCTCCACTATGGAAGAATATATGCCACATTTTATTTCATTGATATTTCAAATTAGTTGTGGATTTTCAAAATATTAAGAGTTTTGAATATTTTTCTAATTTGTGAACATCATATTCATATCAAAGATTACACCTTCATATTTAATTTTTTTTTAATAAATATTTCAACAGTATTTCAAATTGGTCTGGACAAGAAAACTATTAATAATCAACTGCAAACTTAAATTTATTGGAAAAACCACAAAAAATAGGTTCTTCCTCAACTGTCAGGCCTTTTTTTTTTGTTGTCAATGAGAATTCACAAAATTATATTCACACTTCTATATGTTATGGTTGATCAATGGACAAGAATTTGAGATTAATCAAATCAATTTAAGAAATAAGAAATACTGTATGCAAATAATGGAATTAAAAGAATTTAACATGCAAATTTTACTAATGAAAGTCCATCTTAGCTGAGTAGGTTGTAAATAAATAAAATCTGAAAGTATCTATGAATATAAGAAGTTTCAAGATACTTTTTCCATAGAAAATTCTAAAATTCTTGCAAGATGAAGATCAGTGACACACAATCTCACATGATATTCCATCATCTAGTACCATAATTGATATATTTTATAATATTGTGTTTTAAGAAAAAGTTTACTTTATTTTGCTATGATTATAAAGAGACTGACCTATGTTTTATATATATAATAATAAATACTGAGAGTATATTCATTCAAACAAGTCATTGTGAAGTTATTAAATAATATCTGTCACTAATATCTAACAGAACCCATAAATTATTTCAATAAAAACACACTGGACTAGCATCAGATACAAGTGAAAGATATAAATAAATACATAATCTGTTTATTTGTTCGTGGTTAAACATAAAACTTTAACCAATCAGACCACTAATGTACAGCTGAGCCTGATCCATCAACCAATCAAAAATCACAGACAATTCATGTGAGCAACTTCTATCCAATCAAATAGCTTTATAAATGGCAACAAAATCCATCAAAAATCACATGGCTAAGCTGTCCAATTAAAATGCAGTATACATCTGAGGTTATGGAAAGGCTTGGAAGTTTGATCACAATTATTTGTATTATAATGAAACTGATTGGAATTGTTTACATATTCTTCTAGAATGTTATTTGATCAGTTTCAGATCCCTCCCACTTTCTTCTCAGTTTCCTTCTGTTGATTTCTCTTGATGTATAAATTCAATAATTTTACCTACGAAAAACAAATACAAAAAAATTACAAGATTTGTATATAAAATGTGAAATAACTGATGTGGAAAGTATGTGATAAGGTCATAAATGTATTTAGATTTTAGGTAATGTTTTATATATTTATGAAAAAGTCATTTTTAATTCATGCATGATAACTAACAATTTTACATGTGAAACAGTTTTATGTCAAACATGGGACTACCAGGCTGTCAAAATCAATAAACAGTAAATTCTACAAAATAAAAATCACTTTATATTTGGCCATTAAACTAATGAAAGACGGTTAGAAGCACTTTGTAAGCAATGAATAAATTACTCACGATATACATTTTTTCTGTAAAGTAACTTTTAAATAATTTATAGTCTTATTTTAAATTTATTTATAGTTGATTCAGAAAAACACACATAAATGTAAGGTACATGTAACTTCAGTGTCAATAAATCTCAATCAACATAAGACAAATTCAGATTTATATTCTTTAAATATTTATCAGAAAATGGAAAATTAAAAAAACAAAAAGAAAGAATAAGATTTTTAGATTATGACGAAAAGTTGCAATAAATCTGAAGAATACTTACTTTACTATAATTGAGTTTGGTAAGGTAGTTCCATATTGTCTCTCCCACTTTAGTATGAATTGCAACTAAACAGAATACAGCAGACTTTCTGACGGTACTAACTTGATCATCATAGGCCTAAAATATTAATTTCATTGATATTACAACTGAACTTTTGTTTTTATGTTACTTATTTGTTTTCTTTCAATTTTTGCACATAAATTAGGCTGTTAGTTTTCTATTTCAGGGCCTTTTAAAGTGGACTATGCAGTATGAGCTTTGCTTATGGTTGAAAGCCGTACGATGACCTATGGTAATTTCTGTGTCTTTTTGGTCTCTTGTGGAGAGTTGTCTCATTGGCAATCATACCACATCTACTCTTTTATTTATAAGAGTGGAGTTCATGCATATAAACCAAGTTCACTTGTTTTGTTATGTGAATCATAAGCTTTTGTTTATATAGAACCAAACTGATGAAACAGGTTTTCCACAATGGGCTGTTACAAAATTACACATAGGAGCAGATGCAGAGGATCACAGAAGCCACTTTCCAAGACCAAGATCACCCATGAGATCTAAATTGTAATTTTGCCTATATTCATTCCAAAATTCTATGTTGAAATGTCTGTAATCCTTTTGTTACCAGTTCAATGATTTGCTTGACTAGTTGTAACAGTTTGTTACTCTATCAATCTATAGAAAACAAAGGTTATATTGTATTCTTTCTTCATGTTTCCTCCATCTCTTCAATTGGAAAATAACATTTCTTTTATATGTGACTTTTGACAAAAGGGGTGTGGCTGTACCATTTAAATTCCTTTAGTGATGTATGTTCACAAACTTTTCTGACTATTTATTAAGTCATAATATGCATACTTAAATTGCCATATAGTATAAGATTTGGCTAGCCATAAAACCAGGTTCAACCCACCATTTTTTCTTAAAATGTCCTGTACCAAGTCAGGAATATTGCAATTCTATTAAATAGTTCATTTTTATGTATGTTGACCTTTGTTTTGTTACACTTAAGTGTTTTTGTTGTTCCATTGTTCTCCTCTTATATTTGATGTGTTTCCCTCAGTTTTAGTTTATTGTTTTATCTCAATCAATTTATGACTTTTTAACAGCAGTATACTACTGTTGCCTTTATTTATTAAGAAGTGACAATTGAAACTCATTCCACTCTTGGTTCATTGTCACATACCTTTACTAAACCAGGAATGATGTCAGTAAGTTTGCCTTCCAGGGCATCATTACTTACCTTTACTAAACCAGGAATGATGTCAGTAAGTTTGCCTTCCAGGGCATCATTACTTAGCTTTACTAAACCAGGAATGATGTCAGTAAGTTTGCCTTCCAGGGCATCATTACTTAGCTTTACTAAACCAGGAATGATGTCAGTAAGTTTGCCTTCCAGGGCCTCATTATTTACCTTTACTAAACCAGGAATGAAGTTGGTAAGTTTGCCTTCCAGGGCCTCATTACTTACCTTTACTAAACCAGGAATGATGTCAGTAAGTTTGCCTTCCAGGGCATCATTACTTAGCTTTACTAAACCAGGAATGATGTCAGTAAGTTTGCCTTCCAGGGCATCATTACTTACCTTTACTAAACCAAAATGATGTCAGTCAGTTTGCCTTCTAGGGCATCATTACTTACCTTTACTAAACCAGGAATGATGTCGGTAAGTTAGTCTTCCAGGGCATCATTACTTACCTTTACTAAACCAGGAATGATGTCGGTAAGTTTGCCTTCCAGGGCATCATTACTTACCTTTACTAAACCAGGAATGATGTCAGTAAGTTTGCCTTCCAGGGCATCATTACTTAGCTTTACTAAACCAGGAATGATGTCAGTAAGTTTGCCTTCCAGGGCCTCATTATTTACCTTTACTAAACCAGGAATGATGTCGGTAAGTTAGTCTTCCAGGGCATCATTACTTACCTTTACTAAACCAGGAATGATGTCGGTAAGTTTGCCTTCCAGGGCATCATTACTTACCTTTACTAAACCAGGAATGATGTCAGTAAGTTTGCCTTCCAGGGCATCATTACTTACCTTTACTAAACCAGGAATGATGTCAGTAAGTTTGCCTTCCAGGGCCTCATTATTTACCTTTACTAAACCAGGAATGATGTCGGTAAGTTAGTCTTCCAGGGCATCATTACTTACCTTTACTAAACCAGGAATGATGTCGGTAAGTTTGCCTTCCAGGGCATCATTACTTACCTTTACTAAACCAGGAATGATGTCAGTAAGTTTGCCTTCCAGGGCATCATTACTTAGCTTTACTAAACCAGGAATGATGTCAGTAAGTTTGCCTTCCAGGGCATCATTACTTAGCTTTACTAAACCAGGAATGATGTCAGTAAGTTTGCCTTCCAGGGCCTCATTATTTACCTTTACTAAACCAGGAATGAAGTTGGTAAGTTTGCCTTCCAGGGCCTCATTACTTACCTTTACTAAACCAGGAATGATGTCAGTAAGTTTGCCTTCCAGGGCATCATTACTTAGCTTTACTAAACCAGGAATGATGTCAGTAAGTTTGCCTTCCAGGGCATCATTACTTACCTTTACTAAACCAAAATGATGTCAGTCAGTTTGCCTTCTAGGGCATCATTACTTACCTTTACTAAACCAGGAATGATGTCGGTAAGTTAGTCTTCCAGGGCATCATTACTTACCTTTACTAAACCAGGAATGATGTCGGTAAGTTTGCCTTCCAGGGCATCTGTAGGCATTCTCTCGACTGCTTTAGTCTGCATTTTGATGGCCCCTAAATTGATAGGATGTGATGCTGACTGGACAATAGGGGTTAGGATTCTGATACATTGATCAGGTGGGATATAATTAGCTAGAGTCTCTGCGCACTCATCAGCTGCCTTTTGTACCTAAAACAACAAAGGAACAATAGTATTGATTCATTAAGGGTGTCATACTCGACATGCAATAAATCATGAAACTATACTGAGTGCCAATGAAAACGCAACACTTGGGTTTTCAAAAATAAAATTTATATTAGAAATGATAATCTTTCAAAATAAATTGATCTTGAAAATTAACAATTCTAACAATATATCGATATCAAACAAAAATGATTCGTTGTCATCTTTCAGACGCTATAGGTAAACGAAACATCCAATGTCGAATCATCAACTCACAGTCCTAACAAAACATGTTACAACCCCGTTGTGCAGCGCAATCTCGACAGCGCCGTGAAATTCATCATCCCGGACGTTTAATGTGATCTCGAGGAATGTTATCCCACTTATCCCGCAAAGCAAACTCAAGCTGACTTTATGATATTGGTGGTGGTTTTCATCGTCTAAACCATGTCTAATCTGATGCAAAATTTGCTTGATTGAACCAACATCGGGCGAAACACATGACTTTTGGCCGAGATGGATGTCAACTGTCTATGTAAGCACCACTAACGGTTTTTGGTACATAATGAATGATTTTTGGTCTACATAATTCGATGTTTACGTCTGAGGGCTGTTTAGAAGTCACTAAGGAAAGACTTTGGTGCTCTTTAACAATCTCTGCGCAAATGGTGCTTTATTGAAATTGCTCCAAAGGATCTACCGTGACAACCATTGAACTCTGGTGACCTTTGTACAGCCATCAGAGTCATTATCGGATATGTTTAAGACCAAATGTATCCGTCTGGCTGAGCATTTTTTGCTTTTTGTACCCCGGGATGTGGCTTATCATTGAATGATCCATTTTTTGTTGAATTTGTGGAAGATTTGAGTTATTTTAGAGGCTACAACTTCAGTCTTCTCGTAATTGTATGCTGTAAAAGGCTTCATTGGATCATGTCCAAAACTGCATGTCGCTGGTTGTCAGAAAGTCCTGGCATTTACTCAGATGTTTATTGCAGTTTCCTCACAATAAGGGCGGGAAAATTCATGACATTAGCCAAGCTTTAAATGACAAAATCGTGAAAATGGTGCGTATGTTGAAAAGCGGTGAACTCGGTTTATGTCCGTTCAAAATAACCCTTTCTTCGCATTTGTTCCAAAAATCACTCAACCGTAAAGTTGTCGACAATTGCCTTAAAAGTCAATTTTAACCAACTATATAAAGTTCTAATATAAATAAAATAAAAATTATAAGATTTTTTTGAAAAACAAAAGCGTTGAGTTTTCATTGGCACTCAGTATATATGTTATTCTTAACTGTGAAACTGATTTCAAAAGTATTTATCTGATGACTTGAATCATGCAATTTGAATTGTTTCTTGTGTAATTCATCAACAGGAAAATATACATTGTGTAAAAGATTTTGGTCCATGCCAAAAATAAAATACCCTCTCTTCAATATTCATACATCAATAAGAAGTCAGTTTAAACAGAGAGCTAGACAATGTATTTTGCATAAACAAAACTCATCACATACCCTCCAATCTGGATCTTTATGTGCCTCTAATATCCTCAGTGTAGTTAATTCAGCATAGTCGCAGAATCGCCTTGGTTGATGCCGCAATATTTCTCGCAGACATTTTAAGGCCAATGCTCTAATTTGTACCTGTAATATAAAAAAGAAAATTTGTAGTTGTTCCTAAAGAGAAATGAAATAAAGTTAAATGATACAACAAAATGGATTCTATCACCAGTCTGTGTGAATTACATTGTCAATAAATGTGTTAATTAAAAACACTCAAATTTGTCATAAGAAAATAATCAAATAAAACTCAACTTATTAAAGTTGTGTAAGGCATTCTGAATCCTAGATTTATTTTGAACATATCACTCAAAGAACAAAATGTTCACCAGTCATCCCTACACTGTAGTTTATATATATTTTGCACATTTTTTTGTCAAAAGTAAACTTCCGTAAAATCATTTTTAGTGATATCAACAATATTGATTACTTGTACTAATTATAAGCTTACATCGTTATCGCCCAAAGTTTCTAGTAATATCAACAATATTGTTTTAAAGTGTTCATCCCACAGTCCAAATGATCCTTCTCGGGTTAATTTGATTAACTGTTTCATTGCTTCTTCTCTCTCTTCATTTCTGAAAAAATTAATGAGAAAATACACTAATCTATAAAACACTTATTATCTCCCTTTATATGAATACAAGGGTATTTATGTCAAGGTGTAATACCACCAAATCATGGTAAGTCACATCTGCTTGCATACGAAAGTAGGCCTAAAAAAATATTCCCTTGAATTTGACAGTTGTAGAAAATTAACCCTGCATTTCAATGCACTTAAATTTTTCTGAGTCGTACATATGTATGTTGGATGTCTGAAAGTATCATCCTTTTTTTATTTGATGGTCTTATAAAATATTTTGGAACGTTAAGGTTACATAGTTACCAAAGCAGGTAACCAGTAAATAACAGTATGAAAATTGGGTTGTTTACTTCCGGTGTTGATTACTTTCTTATATGCAATGAAATGTAGTGTGAAATTTTCACTGTATCACTGGAAAGGATTAAACTTTATACATGCAAAGTATTTCTTTGGTTGAAATAAAGGTAAATACTGTACAATTTTTTTAAAAGTGCCAATTTAACAAAGACTAATAGGGAAAAATCAATGGTGGTATTACACCTCAATGAATTGGAAATCTGACAACAAAATACACATATTGTCAACTTCTTTCATTTAGTAAATGAATACGTTTTCAAGGGTGATTTTAACTTTCAATAAAATATAAATTTCTGTTATGTTTGTAGGCAGAATTTGATAAAACCAGAAAATTGGATACCCCAAAATTAAATGAATCCCCAATAAAAATTAGATACCACAAAATTAAATAAATCCCCAATAAAATGTTTACTTTTATCAAATGTTTGTCTAATCCACTTACCTTTCATTGTGGTTAGATAATTCTTTAAGAATTTCAGAAATAATATCATTTTCTGAAAAATCTGAAAATACAATGATGTTGTTTAATAAACAAATAAGATCACAATGTTTTCTTTAACTTAAATAATTTATCCAGTTCAATACACTTTAATTCAATTTTAAATCCAAACAAATCACTGACAAAAAGCCTTGATCAAGTTGACATAGAATGTATGTATGAATAATTAGTACATGAAAAGTGATTTGAACAAAACAAAAACACATATATAAATAAATATTTCACTAAAGCACATTAGTTTAACCTTGGCAACAAATGAAACACTGATGAACCCAACAAAGATTTTAAGTTTGTGATAACAGCTTATTATGAACCTAAGAGACAACATGAGTGAAAATGTAAAATGTCCGAATTATTTCATGCCAAGCAGGGAAAGTTAAAAATGTCAAGCTTAAATTTATGTAGTTTGATATCATGCATTCAAATGGCTTTTAAAATTTAATTTAAAAACATGCTTTTCTAATAAATAACAAACATTACACTTTGACTTGAATATCTTGCTTAAAAAAATTTGTTTACTGGTTTTAGGGGTGTATTAAAGGCCATAATTCACCTCTCAATAATATTGGTGTATTTGCATTGAGAGTTTACTGTTCCATTGATGTTTACTTGTACCCAGAAATAGTGTCTTTAATTCACAACCAACAATCAATCTTTTATTCAAAACCAGCAATCTTTTTTTTCACAACCAACAATCAATCTTTTATTCACAGTACAAGACATTGCTAATGTTTAAATGTGGACTGCTTGGTCCTTCATTTCAGGTAGGTATGCCATAAAATAAGTCTTTTTATCTTAGAATTTCAAGATACAGTTTACAAGGACTACAATCAAAATCACGTGATGGATAAACACACACTGGAAGTAACAGTCGAGCAGACCGCTTGAAAGGTAAGTAGTCGTATTTACTTGTTTATATCAATAAAATTTATTAAATAAGGTAGTGCACCAAATGTCGGATACTATCTAGTGTTGAAATACACAATTATCCTTGCTGGAAAGCGTGCAGTTAATGCTAACACTTCGACTCAGTTCCGAAATTTCACCAGATAACTGTGTCGAAGTGTTTGCAATAACTGCACGCTTTCTAGCAGAAACAATTGTGTATTTCAAAACTACATACTATCCAACATTCGGTGTGCCAACTTATTAATCAAAATTTAATTGATATAAACAAGAAAATGCAACTACTTACCTTTCAAGTGGCTAGTTCGACTGTAACTTCCGGTGTGTGTATATCCATCACGTGGTTTTGATTGTACCCCTTGGTTTAATATGTTCTCAAGAACAAACACCCAAAAATCTGTTGTTAATGTTCTTTAAAAAAGTCAAAAACCAAAATATTGGGAAATTTACTTGTGTAAAGATGTGAATTAAAAGAGAGTCCTACAGTATGTTCTATTGCTCTTTACTGGTGTTCAGAATAGAATTTAAAATATAATTGAATCCCCTCAAGCTGTTGTTAAAAAAATCCCTCAATTCTAATTAAATTGAATACAACACATGTTTTCAACATACACACTAAAGTTTAAAATGTAAAATGTATACACATGCTATTATAACAACAAATAGTGTTTGACAGCGGGTTGTGATAATATAACAAATATTTCAATGATGTTAATTTCAATAAAACCTAACTAGAGGCTCCAAAGAGCCTGTGTCGCTCACCTTGGTCTATGTGAATATTAAACAAATGACGCATTTGAATTCATGACAAAATTGTGTTTTGGTGATGGTGATGTGTTTGTACATCTTACTTTACTGAACATTCTTACCAACATTCTATCTATATTGAACTTGGCCTAAGAGTTTCAGTCGAAAATGTTAATCAAAATTTACAAATTTTATGAAAATTGTTAAAAATTGACTTTTAAGGGCAATAACTCCTTATGGGGTCAATTGACCATTTTGGTCATGTTGACTTATTTTTAAGTCTTACTTTGCTGTACATTGTTGCTCTTTACAGTTTATCTCTATCTATAATAATATTCAAGATAATAACCATTTTGGTCATGTTGACTTATTTGTAGATCTTATTTTGCTGAACATTATTGCTGTTTACAGTTTATCTCTATCTTTAATAATATTCAAGATAATAACAAAAAACAGCAAAATACCCCTAAAATTACCAATTCAGGGGCAGCAACCCAACAATGGGTTGTCCGATCCATCTGAAAATTTCAGGGCAGTTAGATCTTGACCTGATAAACAATTTTATCCCGTGTCAGATTTGCTCTAAATGCTTTGGTTTGTGAGTTATAAGCCAAAAACTGCATTTTACCCCTATGATCTATTTTTAGCAATGGCGGCCATCTTGGTTGGTTGGCCGAGTCACGCCACACATTTTTTTAACTAGATACCCCAATGATGATTGTGGCCAAGTTTGTTTTAATTTGGCCTAGTAGTTTCAGAGGAGAAGATTTTTGTAAAAGATTACTAAGATTTACAAAAATTGTTAAAAATTGACTATAAAGGGCAATAACTCCTAAAGGGGTCAACTGACCATTTTGATTATGTTGACTTATTTGTAGATCTTACTTTGCTGAACATTATTGTTGTTAACAGTTTGTCTCTATCTATAATAATATTCAAAATAATAACCAAAAACAGCAAAATTTCCCTAAAATTACCAATTCAGGGGCAGCAACCCAACAACTGGTTGTCTGATTCATCTGAAAATTTCAGGGCAGATAGATCTTGACCTGAAGAACATCTTTACTCTAAATGCTTTGGTTTTTGAGTTATAAGCCAAAAACTGCATTTTACCCCCTATGTTCTATTTTTAGCTGTGGCGGCCATCTTGGTTGGTTGGCGGGGTCACGCCACACAATTTTTAAACTAGATACCCCAATGATGATTATGGCCAAGTCTGGATTAATTTGGCCCAGCAGTTTCAGAGAAGATTTTTGTAAAAGTTAACGACGACGGACAACGGACGACGGACAACGCCGGACGCCGCATGCCAAGTGATGAGAATAGCTCACCTGGCCCTTTGGGCCAGGTGAGCTAAAAATAGGAAATACTTATACAAAATTAGTTTGTTAAAAACAGGATCTTAGATTCTTTTTATCTATTTGATTTAAAGAAATTAACATATTTATACAGGCTTCACAAAAATCAACAATATCATCATCTATGACAATTCATACTTGTTTTGTTCTTTAATCTAACAGCTTTTAATCTATAGGCAACATTAAAATTAATTGCATTTTATGTTAGTCGAATTTCAAGTTTCTATTTTGTAAAAAAATCCATAGCAAAATGCAAAATTATACAAAATCACAAAATTCAAGCAATAAAACTGTTTTGGTCTTTTTAACTGTCAAAATTTTAAAAGCTGTTAGACATGATGTTAAGGGGAGATAACCAGACATGATGTTAAAAAGGGAGATAACCACAATCCTGCAAGGTCACACCACCACACAATGAAATATTACCGTCTTCATACTGAGATATCCCTAACAATGCTTTCCATGGTTCTGAAGCGCAGCAAAAGTTTTATATCAGTTTTGATAATTTACAAATAGTACATCTAATTAATTCAATTTTCAATTTTTGTTCAACACTACTTGATTATATCAGAAAGGATTGAATTATATAATTTTACACCTTATTTGATTTTCTGTAACTTGGAAAGTTTCATGAATAGCACTGTGGATTCATTGTTATTTGCAGAATACCATTTTCACTTTATTTATATTTAGTGGGTATAAAATTTAAATGTTCAATGAACCTTAAATTTCATAAATGCTTCTATGCAAACTTTGTTAAAACCACAAAATCATAAATCTGAGAAAAATGATTTTCCTAGATCCACTGAAAATAATACCCACATAAACACATGAATCTACAGTATATAGCTATTCATCAAATAGATGACTTCATTGCTACTTTCTATTCGTGAAATCTAATCCTTAGAATCTGACAATTCAATATTGAGGGTGAACCATATTGGAACACAACCAAATAATTACAAAAATTCAGTGGGAAACATATAATGAAAGCTTAGACACCTAGAATAATAGGAAGCTGTGTAATATAAGCACAGATTAAAACTGCAAATTAGTAACATCAAATAAATGAATGATATATGCAAAATGAACTAATGTGTGTTGAAATAATTACATTGAAATACATTGATATATGTTTTTTTGTTGAAAGATACATTGAAATACATTGATATACGCTTTTTTTATATTGTTCTATCAAATATCTAATTATACATAATTAAGAATGATTGCTATAATTCCATCCTGCAATATATCAGCTAATGGCAAAGTATATTGGTCAAATTCATCAAGATTGCAGAATAAAATAATTTGTATATGTGAATATACTTTTAGGAGCTTGATTAAGATGACTAAAATTTATATTCCAGATTAAAAGTGTATGATTATAAATCAGAATAAACCATCTACCAGATATATAGGTGAGTAACTGATGTATACATTATATAACAAACCTTTTGGAAAACTAAAGCGTTCAATTTCTGGAAATAATTTATACAACTGAACAAGTAGAATATAAGATGAGATGGAAAATCAATGTTTTGAAAAGTTAATAAATCTAATTTTAAATCTAACTGTATTACATATGTTTTGTTATGTTGTATTGGTTTCTTTGATAACATTGAATTCTTTAAGACATACCAGAATCCATGCCAATCTGTTAACCATATATTCATTTTTTTCTGTATATTTGTTTTTTGTACCTTACACAATTTTTACTGGGATGAATTAAGATTCAAAGATTGAGATCTGAGTTGAAAGAAAGCAAAGTGAACCAACTAAAACCACAGATATAGTGCTGTGCTGAGAGAAAAAACCTGCAAAACTGATCACCAGGGAAAAATTAACTGATATTTACTTACCTTCATTAAATGATTCACCTTCGTCAAAATCTGGATCTGCTAACCTTGACCTATTCAAACCATTTAATATTCCCTGTAAAATAAAGGTGGATGAGCAAAGACAAGGCTTTAATATTACAATAGAGATTTTGACAAATGTTTTAGTTGCAACTTAATTTGAAACTTCTCAAGACAAAGTTCAGTTTACCTTTCAATTTCGGCTACAAGCAACTTCAATTTTTGAAGGATAATAAGATGGATACTGTAAACAGGAACCAATGCCCTGTTTGCTAAGAAAAAATCGAGGACAGCAATATGATGGACAACTATATTTCTGCATTAAGTGGATATCATTATCTGCCTTCTTCATAAACACATCTCATGAGAACTTGTTACAATTTACTAAGGCAATAGGTATTATAATAGCACAAAGGGTACTTGATAAGCACAGTAAAGCAAGTTATGTGATAATAGATTAGTTAGTATCAAACATCAAAACTATTACATAACATTTCAATGTCAATAAAAAGAGTGACCTTATCACAAAACTAAACCTCAATTGTCCTTTATAACTTTGTCAACATGGTTCTAGAAACAACAATGTGTCCCCAATGAGATAACCATACATACTATACAATGTGTAACTTACCTCGTCTTGATAGTGAGAAGGATTATAATGTGTTTTCCTCCCATCAACGGCATCAGGACTGTCATTCCGTAAATCCTGAATACCACTATCTTGAGAAGTAAAGTCTATCTTTTTCTTAACATTTTCATAACTGTCCAATTTACTATTTATACTTAAATTCTGAATATCGGCAGAAGTCTTTTTGATAGAATTATATATATCTTCTGGGTTCATATTTTCTGTTTCCAGCTCATCATGATGCTCCGTCCTACAACAATAATGTTTATTTCATTATTTCTGTTTCTTTTTTTATAGATATGAAACACTAGTATGCTCTAGTAAAATTTTCAAGGATCTTTATTTTCTAACAAAACTGTTCAAATTTAAATACTTTCATTTATCGCTATTTTGTTCATTTTTCCTTTGATCTTTTTTTTGTGATCTTTTTTTTTATATCATGCTACTCGCTTGAGATGGAAAATTATTGCTAGAAACTATGGAGGCAAGTGGTGTTGCTAATGAAATTGACATGAAATTGTGAAATCATAGGTAAAATAGCGATAAACAGATTATCATTGGTCATTTCAACTCGATTGCTTTTCTCACTTACCCTGTATGGGCTCAAGTAAGAAAAACAATCTCGTTGAGATGATCAACGATAATCTATAATTATCTCATATGCTTATAGTGAGATAAAAATATGTTTTGAGATAGAATGTCATATTATACGGAGGCAAACACTGATCAAGAGACCTACTCCTATTCTAGAGATTGGCATTTCATATAATTGGAAGACAAAACTTACCGCGATGGTGGTCTACTCCTGTTTTGAGGGGGACTGGTCACATTTCTTGGAGACAACACATCACTTTCATGACTAGCGCTACGAATGTGATTATGTAAAATTTTCGTTGCACCATCCTAAGAGACAAAAAAGGAAAGTATTGTAGGATTTTTTACATAAAAAAATGACATTTTTGTTTGCATTGTTTCACATAAACTGATATATAAATTCAAGTTTTCTTTTATCATATCATATGAAAAAGTATAATAATTTACAAAAGCAGATGTTTGTGGTTTTAATTGATTTTCCAAAATTCTCCTGAAGATAGACATAGGAACCTAGCATGATCAGAGAAAAAAATATTTCTAATGTCAGACAAACTTTTCTAAAAGCTTATACATTTTTGTGCTTGTGTATATAAAAAATTTGTAAGGGTTCCGCGGAACCCAGTGTCTCGCCTACTTTTGCTGTTAATCACACACTCAACAAATATAATGATGAAAATATATTCCTCTCGATACTGTCTTTTGATTGTCAGAAGCTTCTGTCCAAGTTTGTTAAAAATCAAGGATAGTTTAAAAATCTTAAAAAATGTTTTAAAAACACTTTAACTGCGGACTGTATGTAATGTTAACTGGAAGAAAAACTAAGTCCATTTATAAGTAAAATACAGAAAAATTGGAATTTTATGTTTACAAAATTCACATCTGGACACTATCTCATGAATATAAACAAGCTTCTGTCCAAATTTGGTACAAATCAAAGATAGTTTAGGAAAGTTATTTAAATCTTAAAAACTTTAACCACAGAGTGAATGTAATGTTTCCTGGCAGAAAATACTATGTCCATTTATATAAGTAAAATGCGGAAATATTGGAATTTTCTTTTTACAAATTTTACTTCTGGATACTATCTTCTGATCATAAACCAGCTTCTGTCCAAGTTTGGTACAAACCCAGGATAGTTTAAGAAAGTTATTAAAATTCTAAAAACTTTAACCACAGAGTGAATGTAATGTTTCCTGGCAGAAAATACTATGTCCATTTATATAAGTAAAATGAGGAAATATTGGAATTTTCTTTTTACAAATTTTACTTCTGGATACTATCTTCTGATCATAAACCAGCTTCTGTCCAAGTTTGGTACAATTCCAGGATAGTTTAGAAAAAATAGAAAAAATTTTTAAAACTTAAACCAGAGTGAATGTAATGTTTCCTGGCAGAAAAAATCTAAGTCCATTTATAAGTAAAATACGGAAATATTGGAATTTTCTTTTTACAAATTTTACTTCTGGATACTATCTTCTGATCATAAACAAGCTTCTGTCCAAGTTTGGTACAATTCCAGGATAGTTTAAGAAAGTTATTAAAATTTTAAAAACTTTAACCACAGAGTGAATGTAATGTTTCCTGGCAGAAAAATCTAAGTCCATTTATAAGTAAAATACTGAAAAAATGGAATTTTATTTTAACAAAATTTATTTCTGGATACTGTCTTATGAACATAAATAAGCTTCTGTCCAAGTTTGGTAGAAATCCAGTATAGTTCAAGAAAGTTATTAAAATTTCAAAAACTTTAACCACAGAGTGAATATTTGTTGACGCCGACGGAATGTAGGATCCCTATGTCTCGCTTTTTCGACTAAAGTCGAAGGCTCGACAAAAATCATCCTATTCGCACGATTTCAAGTATCGATAGTGAAGAAAAGATAAAGATGAACTTACTTGGAATGCTTTAGGTAGGTATGATAACATCATGGAAAACTCTGGTGGATTTAAGTTAAATAATGCTATTAATACCATTTGAGCACCCTGAAAAGGAAACAAATAAAACAATCTATAAAATAAATGATTGGAATTAGATAACATACATTTAGCATTTGATAATAAATGCAATAAACCATGAGTTTTTTTTAAACGTTTTTTAAATTTTCAAATATTTGTTTTGAACTTTTCATTCTTTTCAATCTGTATTTTTAAAATGAAGATGGAATACTTTTTTATGAGTGCCAATAAGACAACTCTCCATCCCAGTCACAATCTATAAGAATAAACCATTATAGGTCAAGGTACAGTCTCCACAGTGCCTTGGCTCACACCAAACAGCAAGCTATAAAGGCCACCTAAAAATTTCAAGTGTAAAACCAATCAAACAGGAAAACCAACGGTCTAATCAATATAAAAAACGAGAAACGAACACTTATGAACAACATAAACAAACAACAACTACTGAACATCAGATTCATGTATTAATGGTACCAAACCTCGTCCTTTATCTGAAACATTAGTGTAACATCACAATATAAAAAGACGTACTATCAAATAACAATTGGAATGGCTTAACTCAATAAAAAAATATTTGATCAATGATACAATGTAAATACAAAGTTAACCAGATGCTCCGCAGGGCGTAGCTTTATACGACCGCAGAGGTTGAACCCTGAACGGTTGGGGCAAGTATGGACACAACATTCAAGCTGGATTCAGCTCTAAATTTGGATTGTGATTAAATAGTTGACACAGCATAGGTTTCTGACACAGAATGAATGTGTTCTAAAGAACTTCAAATTTTTGTTTTCTCTTAGAGCAATTCACTATGCTGTTGAATATTAATCCTCTCAAAAAAATGTTTGAAGAAATTTTCTTTTTATTTATGAAATTTCAAATGAGAAAAATTGAACCCAATTTTTTAATCACATCCCCCTTTCCCTTATTCCAAAACTAATCTCAATTAAAATATTCTAATGGAGTTTGCAACAATAACAACTCATTTAAATACATCATAAAATATTAAGATGTAAAAAAACTGTTTGTTATCACTGAATGGTAAAGATTATTTAAATTTATCAGTTGGTAGTAAAAAGTGAATATACATTGTATATTGTACATAACAAAGATTTCAGTGGATTCTGGACAAAGAAAGATAACTCCAATTAAAAAAAATTCTTGCTATTGCACAATAATGTGCAATAAGATATTTCTTGCTTACTATTCTGGACAAAGAAAGATAACTCTAATTAATTTTTTTTTTGCTATTTCACAATATTGTGAAATTAGATATATCTTGCCATTGCACAATACTGTGCTATTGAAAAGACTTGCTATTGCACAATACTTAATATAAAAATTTTATATCCTGATTTGGACCAACTTGAAAACTGGGCCCATAATCAAAAATCTAATTACATGTTTAGATTCAGCATATCAAAGAGGCCCAAGAATTTAATTTTTGTTAAAATCAAACTTAGTTTAATTTTGGACCCTTTGGACCTTAATGTAGGCCAATTTGAAAACGGGACCAAAAATGAAGAATCTACATACACAGTTATATTTGGCATATCAAAGAACCCCATTTATTCAATTTTTGATGAAATCAAATACAGTTTAATTTTGGACCCAGATTTGGACCAACTTGAAAACTGGGCCAATAATCAAGAATCTAAGTACATTTTTAGATTCAACATATCAAAGAACCCAACCGATTCATTTTTTGTCAAAATCAAACTAAGTTTAATTTTGGACCCTTTAGACCTTAATGTAGACCAATTTGAAAACATGACCAAAAGTTAAGAATCTACATTCACAGTTAGATTCGGCATATCAAAGAACCCCAATTATTCAATTTTGATGAAATCAAACAAAGTTTAATTTTGGACCCTTTGGGCCTCTTTTTCCTAAACTGTTGGGACCAAAACTCCCAAAATCAATACCAACCTTCCTTTTATGGTCATAAACCTTGTGTTTAAATTTCATAGATTTCTATTTACTTATACTAACGTTATGGTGCGAAAACCAAGAAAAATGCTTATTTGGGTCCCTTTTTGGCCCCTAATTCCTAAACTGTTGGGACCTAAACTCCCAAAATCAATACCAATCTTCCTTTTGTGGTCATGAACATTGTGTTTAAATTTCATTGATTTCTATTTACTTAAACTAAAGTTATTGTGCGAAAACCAAGAATAATGCTTATTTGGGCCCTTTTTTGGCCCCTTATTCCTAAACTGTTGAAACCAAAACTCCCAAAATCAATCCCAACCTTTCTTTTGTGGTCATAAACCTTGTGTCAAATTTCATAGATTTCTATAAACTTAAACTAAAGTTATAGTGCGAAAACCAAGAAAATGCTTATTTGGGCCCTTTTTGGCCCCTAATTCCTAAAATGTTGGGACCAAAACTCCCAAAATCAATACCAACCTTTCTTTTATGCTCATAAACCTTGTGTTAAAATTTCATATATTTCTATTCACTCTATAGAGTGCGAAAACTAAAAGTATTCGGACGCCGCCGACGACGACAACGACGACAACGACGACAACGACGACGCAGACGACGAAGCCAACGTGATAGCAATATACGACGAAAATTTTTTCAAAATTTGCGGTCGTATAATAAAAATAAGGGATGAATAATTAAAGTAAAAGTATTTTATACTGCTGTGAAATGTTTAACAAGTAAACTGCGAGCTACCCCCGCCGCAAGTGGATAATATTAATAGTGTAAAAATATGCAAGTGTTCGGTAAACAGGAAGTTGTCAAGTGATCAATCTGAAAACGCATCACACGGTATAGCTGACTTATATAAATCCTGAAACAAAATTTCAGAAATCCTTGTATTGTAGTTCCTGAGAAAAATGTGACGAAAATTTTCAACTTGGCTATCATGTGTAAAATCGTACAAGTGTTCGGTAAACAGGAAGTTGTCAAGTGATCAATCTGAAAACGCATCACACCGTATAGCTGACTTAGATAAACCCTGAAACCAAATTTCAGAAATCCTTGTATTGTAGTTCCTGAGAAAAATGTGACGAAAATTTTCAACTTGGCTATCATGTGTAAAATCATACAAGTGGTCGGTAAACAGGAAGTAGTCAAGTGATCAATCTGAAAACGCATCACACGGTATAGCTGACTTAGATAAACCCTGAAACCAAATTTCAGAAATCCTTGTATTGTAGTTCCTGAGAAAAATGTGACGAAAATTTTCAACTTGGCTGTCATGTGTAAAATCATACAAGTGTTCGGTAAACAGGAAGTTGTCAAGTGATCAATCTGAAAACGCATCACACGGTATAGCTGACTTAGATAAACCATGAAACCAAATTTCAGAAATCCTTGTATTGTAGTTCCTGAGAAAAATGTGACGAAAGTTTCATGGGATGGACTGACTGACGGACGGACTGAAGGACTGACAGACGGACTGACGGACAGACAGAGGTAAAACAGTATACCACCCCTTTTTTAAAGCGGGGGTATAACAATTTCAGAAAAACATCAACTTTGATAAAAAATATGTCATATTATACACAGGTAAATGAAAATAATTTTATTGTTAAGTATATATCTTCTGTTTGTATAATCTTCCGTTTAGAAATACCAAGAACTTTCTTGTTTTAAAATGTTTTATTATGGTGGAGAAAGTAAGTTGGTTAGAGAAAAAATAACAAGAGAATGTCCATATTACACGGATGCCACACTTGCACTATCATTTTCTATGTTCAGTAAACCCTTGAATTGGAATCAAAACTCTTATTTTGGCATCAAAATTATAGAGATCATATGATAGGGAAAATGTGTACAAAGATTCAAGTTAATTGGACTTCAATTTCATCAAAAACTACCTTGACCAAAAACTTTAACCTGTAGCAGGACTGACGGACAGACGGATTAATGAATGGACTCACACACCAATAAACATAATGACCTAGGTGGGTTATAATCATGCTTAAAAAAAATTGCAGGAATTGATGATCAAAGTTTCCATAATGCAACTTTTCAATTATTTACCTTTCTAACATCCACACTTTTTGGCTCAGTTGTCCAATTAATTATCCGTGAGATTGCTAGTCGAGAGTCTGCGGAATTCATTAAATCAGAGACATCCATAACTTGAACCAAACTGTGCAGAAAGTTCAATAAACTTGACTTAACCTGTAAGCAATGAAACAAAAAACATGTTATATCATAGTATGCAAATAATTTTATAATTCGAAGGATTGACTTCTGTATAATTAGCTCATATCTGAAATTGTTAGACTTTTTATTTATTCCCATAGTTAGTTTCTGTTCTCTGCAATTTTTAATAGCATATTAATAATATTCCATAACAAACATGGCTAAAAATCTTGAAGCAATTTTCATGCACTATCAGCCCATTATTGTAATGTAGGAAGTAGTAATTATAAAACAAAAGTTTCTTATTTATCATTTCTGGGAAATGTCCCCTCTTCTGATACACTGAATGTTAAAAGCAGAGACAATTGCTACTAAATTATTCAAAAGTAAAATCATTTTCTGAATTCTAGGAATTCTAAAAATAAAATTATCTCAAATATAGTTATATCTGATAAAACTTTCCCACTACAAATGAAATCTATTAGTTACTCATTCAATAAATGTTTTTTTTTACATTTAGCAGAAATTTTCAAAAAAATATCATCTTAATAATATTGCAGATGCGTTTGTGGTAAACTTGGTTGACAATGAGGCATAAATGGATAAAAATATGTTTGCTGAATGGCAAGCGACAAACCAAACAAGCATATGAAAATTGAAGACTTTGTGTTCAAAAGCTAGGAAAATTTCAATTGGATGTGCTTAAGTAAAATATGTTTAAGTGAAGGCTCTGTTTTGTTCAACAGGGAAGAGGCTTTGTAAATAATAACCATTTCACATTTAACAGAATTTACTTTCAACAAACTGTATTTTTTTTATTATATATGGTCAGAATATTCATCTTCCGACATTGTGAATAACATTAACCATGCACTAACAACCAATGTTGATGAAACATGACACACTAATGATCAGAAATGAATTTTATTCTCAAGCTTTTGCTTAAGATGTCTTACTGCTACACCAATTTCTTTTACGATGAACTGATTTTTCTGTTAGATTCTAAAGATAATGCAGCAGGCAGGCACCAGCACCAAACAGGCTGAACTTTTCTTCATAACTGATACTTTTCATTGACAATATACTATAGCAACTTAGCATCATATATAGGTATCTAACAATTGAAAGAGCTATTTCAAGTATTGGGTGTTTTTCAGAAAGATAACTTTGAGATTGCATTAAATGTACTAGGATAAAAATGATGTTCATCTTGACACTGTGAAAACTGTTTGACGGGTAGAAATGATTGTCACTATTATTAAAATTGTCTTATTTCGTCCATTTTGTTATGGGGAGAAAACTCTTGCTAATGAAGAAAAAGAAAACGATAATGTACTAAAATACAAAAGTATATGTCATAAAAATGGAATAAATTTAAATTGAAAATATTGTCATAATTCACATTATAAACACCACCCATACTGTTCCAAAGTTTTGAAACGGTGACAACAGAATTAAATTTGACTTTTAAAAAGAATTTGAAAAAGTGCAATAAAAGATAGAAAATTTACAACATCCATTATGAAGAAAAGTAAATAGAGCGGGAAAAGAAATGACATTTTACCTTTGGCTGTGTAAGGAAGCATGAAATATAAAGAGATACATGAGAACACTGTGTAAACCCTATTAATTCATATCTAATTCTTATTTGTATCACTGAAATACAACAAAGGAACAAAATCTACAAAGATATGGTCCATTGAACATACTATTTTCATGTACCTTTTCAGAAAATGGCAGATTTCATACTGTAAATTCAGTAATTATTGTGAGCATTTTTAATTGCAATTTCAAACAATGGCTGAAATACGAGAAATTATTGCATATCTGGAAAAGCTACATAGAGATACAATGTACATGTATCAAATATCAGAATAATCATGAAACTCCTCCTGACGCATTAATAACATTTTTTTAAACCTTGCAATAAATTCTGAATTTACAGTTATAAGTCATAAACATTACTAATGAAGCCATGGGAAAATTCAGTAATAAATCTTCTTCCTTTGTCTGGATTAGTTATCTTTTAAATTCTGCATTTTTGCAAGTATTGTGTAAGAATTTGTTTGTATTACCCATGGTTGTCAGTTTTGTCTAATGATCAGACAAAAAGGGTACAGTAACCAAAGTTTTAAATAGGATAAACAATACAGGAAAAAGATCTACCACATTTACTTCCCATGGCCTTTAGTATTATCAGTAGTAACTGCAGGAAATGATGAGCCAAGGGAAAAATTTTAAATGCCGGTACCAGTCAACATCAAGAAAATGTTTCTCATCAATGGCACAAAAAGCATTCCCCACAAGTCACTAATAATTCCATACTAATTTGTAACAACTAAATTATTTCATTTTTCAAACTAACAAAACAGTGGCTTTAACTTTTGTGGAAAAACCTGAAAGTCTGAAATACCTTTTTTGGAGGGTCAATTTCCTAAATTTTAAAAGAAAATGCAAGCTAATTTCACAATGTCAGTTCAACATTTAGAGCAATAAATTGTAGAGAAAAATAAATGCATGTAAAGGTTTTGGACCTCTATGTCTAGCTTTTTGTTTTTCTTCAGATCAATTTAATTTAATACATTCATTTTGTTTATGGTACATGTATTTGTAATTTTTGTTTTATATCTTTATGTTCAACACTTATCTCAGAGAATGTAAGCAAATCATAAAAAGCAAAATTTGAAAAAAAGCAAATCTAAATGGGATTGGAGAAGCTATTTTCTATTTTTAAATAAGATCTAAAGCTAAAACAAATACAAAAAAAGATAAAAAAATATTACAATGGATTTTGCTGAGACCTACTTTTGACGACATGAAACTTTCAGAAATATCTTTAGAATCATTTCTGTTGGAGCTCTAAAAAGTATTGGTTTGTAAACGTTATTTGTTTATTCATGAAAATGTGGATTCATTGTTGTTTTTGGGTACTAGTTCGAAGAGTTTCATAAGGATAAGAAGAACGCAAGTTTAAGGTATTCACCAGAACAAATTTTGTAAAGGCTTGTATAAGATTTTGTTAAAGTTAATATAATCAATAATCCATGAAGATATAATTCTTCCTTAATCCACACAGTCCTTTATAATATTTGAAAACAATTATCATAACTAAATATTACAATAACAATAAAATTTGAAGTGACTATGACTTAAATTTTTGTGTGCACTTGCAGAAATCTTTTTCTTATTTGTTCTTTCCCTATTATTCAAAAGATTCATCCCTGCCAAGTATAAAAGTAAACATTTCAAGAAGATGTTAAATATCATAGATGGTATAAACACTTGTTAACTAAATGTTTCTAACTTACCTTCAAACTATGTGACTGTGTCTGGTCTATGATAAACTTTGTTACCACATTAAACTGCATATTATATGGAAAATTGTCCCTAAAAATAGAAAAATGTCAATTAGGCTAATGCTACTACAATATTAGTTGTTTGTTAATCCAATTTCTTTTCTTTTTTGTGGTGATCATTTTTTAATGTGAAAGCCAGAAATTAGACAATATTCATTTTTCCAAATTTTCTTGCATTGAAAACAGAAATTAGAGATCAACTCCACCTGTTGCTCAGTTGTTAGTTCTCTATCTTGTGTTTTGTGTACTATTGTATGTCTGTTTGTCTTTTCCTTTTTTAGCGATGGCGTTTTCAATTTATTTTTGACATATTGAGTTTGAATGTCCCTCTGGTATCTTTTGCCTCTCCCAATAGAAAGCCAGGCTTAACTGACCATTTCTAATCATTTGGAAGGAACTGGTACAGTTTTTTTAGAATTTCTATTTACTGTCTCCTGTAAATGAATATCTTTTGTTATGAAACAATATTTTTTTTTCAAATTCAATTGGTATATCTTTAAATGAAGACGTGGCTTAAATGCGATCAGAAGTAATTTTTAGACTTCATGAATTTACAATGCTGTCTCATTGATGTGTACTCAGCATCATCTTGTATTCATTTAATCATCATATTCTAAGTGTGGAATGTTTTTCACAAAGTAATAACCAGATCAACCATAAAAGAAATGGAGCATTTAATTCAGAGGTTGTCGTTTGTTTATGTGTTACATATTTGTTTTTCGTTCATTTTTTGCATAAATGAGGCCGTTATTTTTCTTGTTTGAATTGTTTTAAATTGGCATTTCAGGGCATTTTATAGCTGACAATGCGGTATGGGCTGTACAATAACCTAAATTTGTTAATTTCTGTGTCATTTTGGTCTCTTGTTGAGAGTTGTCTCATTGGCAGTCATACTACATCTTCTTTTTTATATGAAGCTTACCTAATAGTGTCTAAACATTTCTGTACTTTAGTCTGCTGAGATCCCAACATATCAGCACCAGTTTTCACAATCAATTTAGTTAAAACCAAATACAAATGATCATGTAAGTCCCTATTATGTACAATCACTAAGTCAACTAATGTATCCAAAAATAAACTTAAAACCTGAAAAATAACAAAAGGAATGTGAGGAACATAGCAGTGCAATACATCCCCAGATAATTATGTAAATAACATGTGAGGGATGTAAGGGGAGGGCATCAATATGGGAACTTATGTCATGAAATAATTCAATATTGTCCAATCAGAAGAAAGATTATAAAAATGTTGCATTCAATCAAGCTTATTAGAAGAAAGATTGATATTACTAGTAATTCACAAGACGATGTTAGTAATTTGGTTGCATAAATATTGTTTTGCAACGTACTGTAAGTAATTTAGCACTTTTATTATTAACAAAATTCTTTTTTACGTTGACATATATTAAAATTTGATCTTCTGTATATTTTACTCAGTGGTGTTCACTTCAATATTTGACTACTAGTGCCTTATCATATATAGTCAAGCTTGGCTAACATATTTTGTCTATACACATTACTTTATTCCTTTGTAAAGTTCCTAAAGAGACTTCCTTTTTTATTCTTTCATTTTATGGCCATTCAAATAAATAAGTGTATAATGAGAAATTGCTTTTATTTTATGCCACCATGTATTTATATAACGGCTTATATCAATATGTCAGATATTTTTTTATGAGAACTTCAAATCATAAATCTATTACATTTGTACTCACTTTACTTGCTGGGTCATGAAACATTCTTGTAAAAATTTCCATAACTTTCCGTAATTCTACCCGCCTGTAAATGACAACAAAAGTTTAGCTAATTTAATCTCTATACAATCTTAACTATTTCACTTGCACAATCCAGAAAAAAATTCACATACAAACAAGTGCATTGCATATAATTCATATTTTAAGACAAATTTTTCAATAATTGCCAAAATTTACTTTTTTTCTTTTAGATACCTGACATTTTCTATTTTTACAGTAAAGAGTAAATCTGATTTATATAAAAAAAATCTTCTAAATCAATAAAAAGAATAGTTTTTATTCAGCATTAATCTTCCACGAGTTCTGTAAAATTTTGGTTAACTGATGAAAACTGTTAGCTACTTACGTTAAATACCGATTTAATCGTAATAAATTCTGTAGAGCTATGAGTCCTTCTTTTCTGTCTGATGTTGAAGTGCTTCCTAAGAGAGAAATAATTTCTGCTGTGTCCTGAAACGAGAGTTGAGACATTGAAGTCATGGTTACATTTAAATTAAGGAAACAAATTGGCTTATTTAAAAATTAATGTTTTAAATAAAGCTAAACATTTGTTTAAATATCTCAGACATGACATTTTTAATAATATATGACATGATTTGGAAAAAAAAGGTTAGTGAAATATGCAACTTTGAATATAACTAGGCTAAAAATCAAATAAGTGAGCACTTCTTTTTATCAAAAATATAATATATAAAATTAAACTTTCTATGTACAAAAACAAATTATCTTCAACCAAGACTTAAATTACCATCATTTCTTTCATTCTATAATTATGTATGTGTGTTTGCCCTTGTATAAGACTATTAAGGAAATCAATAATAAAAAAAAGATACCATTCTGGTTAACTACAGCAAAAGCTTTACATTTATTTACGAATACTCTTATAGATAGAGGTTGCCACAAATTTGAGAAAAACTTGGTAATGACAGACCTTTAATGATTTGTTTTCAATCTATTCTCAACTTTAAGAAGGACCTTGGTATCATTTGGACAATTTTTTGAGCAAAGTTAACATATGGACTATTAAACTTAATTTTTCTACCCGTACAGATTTATTATAGATGAAATTTATCTATATTGATACATGTGTGATGTTTGACATAAATAATATGAAACGTCACTCAGAAATCCTTAAAAAAAACCCAATCCATATAAAAATCTGATCGTTTTAAATATATGTGTCTATATCACAGAAGAGAACAAGAAAACAAGAAAATTTCATATCATTATTGACAATCAAAGTGCTTGTAAGCACTGAATGGTCAAGATTGCTTCAATTTATCAGTGGGAAGTAAATTTAATATTGCATTAGGTGTAGTTGATTTAACAGCAATTATAGACAAAGGAAGATAACTCCAATTCTTAAAGATGACTTTAACAATGACATCAGAACAGATATTAGATTCCTGCACCTTGCAAAAGTTAAGTAATTTTCTTGACAAATGTAACATAATTTTGTGCCTTGAATATTTGAGCATATATTACATAATAATTTCTGCAAATTTTCATCAATAGGATGTATAGAATATTATGATCATATGAACTATATTTTGAGTATCAAAAAGGGAGTGATAAGCCTTGGAAGATTTTGATATCAAGTCAGTCACATAAGGTTTAGATTGCATTTCATGCAATCTTTACCTAAAAACATAATTAATCAAAAAAGTGGTGGAAATGAAAATTCCAAAGAAATAGGAATAAAAATACAAAATGTACAACAATCCACAAAAATCATAAATTATTTAAATTATAAAAAAGACATGATTACACAGCTGTTACCTTGATTTCATCAGATTTAAGTGTAGGGGGCGATGACGATGACGAGTCCATATCTTTGTGCTGATGAGAGCCAGTAAAATAGTGTAAAACTAATATCAGTTTAACATTCTCAATAAATATAGGTACAATCCAATGATGTCATAAGATAGACAAATCTTGTTCTTAAAAAAACAACAATTCTTTGTATGGCCAGACTGCATACATTAACAATAAATTTTCATGGGGAAAAAAACCCAACAAAATAATATTTGCCTATGCTATGAAATTAAGAAGGCAGGATAATTTTTAGGGATACAGAGGCAAAATAAACCTTTTATACTGTGGATTCATTTATTTTCGTGGATAACAATTTTTCGTTGATTGCTGAAAACTTGCCTTTTCGTGGATATTTGATTTCGTTATTTTGCCAAAGTCTACAAACATCCTAATACAAAATTTAAATTCATGGTTCAACTGTACCCACGAAAACCCCGAAAATTGGTATCCAACGAATAATAATAAATTCACAGTATTTAATGTTGAACTTACTGATTTGGACTAAGAAGCAAACATATTATGCTTAATTAATTTCCATGTCTATTTTAAAGGATTACTAATAATGTTTCTGGGGTCAAACATGAACAACCCTGAGTAGATTAATAGTCCTGTTTGATACACTAGGTTGGGTTCAGATGTTAATCCCCACAAGATTTGTCTACCTTATTGTTGTTTATAGATGATATGAGATTATACCACATATATAACTGATAAAAGTTTACAACATAGAAATAACCAAAAATTACATCAAACTAAGTACAATAAGAAAATACAGTATACAAAGAAATGCAACAAAATATATAAAAAAGAAAATTATAAGTATAGGAGAGGAGAAACACCAAGTTTGATTTCTAATTTAGGCAGTTCCATAAACAAATACATTGGTCCTAGGGAAGGCACTTTGGAAATCTCATCTACAAGTTGGTGTTTTTTTCCAGTTAAAGTATATGAGAAATTCGAAAATTTCCTATACAGTTTTCACCATTTTCAAATTGCCTTCCTCAGGTACCCTGTATGTTAAAATAAAACAACCCTTACACAAATAATCAATATATGGATAAAATAATAACAAATAGCTCAAAACTAAAAAGTTACAAAAATCTATAAAAAAGTTTCCCAAAACCAGAAATATGTTGTTTTTCAGAAACACAAGATATACAAAACTGAATACCTGCGTAGGCGTGGGGAGTCGATAGTACCATTTTTCAAATTCCGATGATGCCTTTAGGAAGCAGCAGAAAAAAGCAAAAGCAACAAAATCATTGACTTGACCACAAAAAATGTAACTTAGATCATGTAGCAATAACTACATTCAAATAGTATGAACGATTGTGAATTATGATAAATTGTAAATGATACGATGTTTGAAGGCTAAATATTTTTTTACAAACAGTTTCACATTTTCCTGAAGTACAGTGATCTAGATACATTTGTATAAAGGTGGTTTTCAATTTTTTTTCTCTTAAAAAATTTCTGCATAAAATTTTCTACCCATTTCAAAATTGAATTTCTCAAGACATTCTACGTTTTTCAATCTGTGTTATCTTTTAATGAGGTTTTGGATGATCTTAATACTTCTGAGGTTTAATTTTGCATCGGGTAAATTTCTTTGTATAATGCCTACTGGAAACATCTAGCAAAAGTTAAGACTTATGCTGAAATTCATTAATTGTGCAACCAAGAAAGGTTTCAATTCACAAAAGAAAGGGTTTTAATTGCAAAAGAAAGGTTTTAAATTTACAAAAGAAATTTTTAATTAACATTTGTACTGAAATCTTTCAATTTTAAACAAGGTATCCCGCTAACTGTTTGTAAAAAAAGAACTTGCCTTCATAGAATGCTGATATACAACAATTACTTCATATTATATAATATAAGTCGTGTGGAATATTAAAATTACATGATGCACATACACAGTGAAAATTCTAAATAATTCATAACATATACATAATAAACAAGTGATTTTAATATCAAAATGTAAATATTATCAATACATGTATTATAAAATAAATGTACAGTAAAACTTAGTTTATTTATGCTGAAACTTCCAATAACAGTCTCTTTGGTAATTTCTATTATTGAAAAAAAAAAACAATTTAATATATTTTGAACAATAAATTTCAATTGCAAAGCATCAATTTATCTACCATAAATAATTTTAATTAAAAACTTATCAAATTAAAGTAGAAAATGATTTTAAAGCTTTCTAACAAAGTTTTACTGTGAAGGTTAAACTGAATATCAATATCAATAAAACCAACTTAAATGAATTAAATTCAAAGATTTTTGCATAAAAAACCCAAACTTGGCTTAACACAGTGTCCTATTGGCATACCTCATTCAAACACAGATGTACCAAGGGCTAAAGATTGTATTCCAATGGATCCTGACACATTGTCTATTCATAAAGCTTTAGGATTTTAGTGTTATCAATATGTTTTTTTTTACCCTGGTACATGGTACACATTTCTAGGACATAAACCAATCATATTTTACCTAGATTTACTAACTCAATTCTATTTTTCTCAATTGTATTCAGAGCTTTATAAATATATAAAAAATAAAAAAACCTTGATGACAACAAAACTTGTGAGTTAAACCTCAGGTGTAAAGTCACCAAAATTACGATGTTTCACATGAAAAATATGCATTTCTATTGCTGAAAATGAACACACTAATCATTCTCCAAATAAAACCTAGTTTTGCATATGATTTGTTTCAGCAATTAACAAAATAGCGCTCAATCCATGACTTGTTTTATTCACAAAACATTTTACATCCCACTATTCATAAGAAATACACTGCAATTAAGATTGTTCATGATATACAGATGTTAGTTACTAACAAGCATATAACTTCTGTCGCTAAATTTATAACACAAGTGATAACAAGGGAAACGTTTTTAGAATTAGTAATTTTAGTCAATACATGCTTCAACATTTTTTTATAACTTTGTTAAAATGCCTTCTTGAATAGAAAAGGCTTCAAAAATGTTAATCCTAAGTTACAGTCTGTTTGATCTGAGGAATACAAAAGTAACAAAATTTTAACACTGCTTTAAGGGAGGCAACCATATTTTAAAGCAACATGCTTACAATTTTCTAAGCATAAAATATATGAAGTAATAAATACTGTGTTATATTTTATTAGTCAGGAATCATTTTAAAGTCAACAATACCAACCGAAACAAAATTTAATTTAAAGAAGTTTCTGGGATTTGTAACTTGTCTAAAGACCTTTTTCTTTTAAAGAAGACATTCTTAAATAATCTTTGCCCTATATTGAATCATTATACATTTATTGTTGTACAAATTTAGTCAAACTCACCTCAGAAGTTTTGCCAAGAGAAGCAAAAGACCTTTCTGAACACACACTAGAGTTTTCACTGGCAGCGTCATCTGAATCATACGTATCATATCTTGATCTACCTCCACGTATCTGAAATAGAAATCTTACAATACAACTAAATAATAAATATATGTTTGGTGCCCACATTGACACATACTATAGATAAATTTAATTAAGTGTTCTTGAAAGGCAAAAAAAAGCTGAAGCTGCATAGGTACTTCATTTCAGCATTCAACATTGTTCTTATCACAGTAACTAACATTTGTAATGGGAACAGAAGTATTGAAATTTTGTGGTTGACCATAATCCACAATACTTTGTATCCCTATAATATTTATAAATCAATGATACCAAATCAAGAAAACACCACTGTATCAGGTTAGGGGGTATGTTTGGTTTACTTCAACCAGTGTTTGTTGTTCGTTGCTGTACACTGCATATCATATTTGTTTTTCATACTTTTTTTGTAGATAAATCAGGCAATTAGTTTTCCTATTTGGCAATCACACAACATCTTCATATTTTAATTATTTAATACAGATAAAGTATTTGCAAATGTTATCAAAATGGAAAGCTAACTTTTTTCAAATGCAATTAGGCATAAAACACACAATGAGCTGAAAATAATGAAATCATGATAATAATGTTAACCAGCCAGTCACTACTAACAACAAGTAAAAAATTTAGGTGATGAAAAATGTAATACAAAATCAGTACCATATTTTTTTTTTATATATCCCTAAAGATAATAGCTGTCAGTCAGGTGAAACTAGAAATTAAGAAGATGTGGTATGATTGCCAATGAGACAATGCTCCACTAGTTGAAATGACACAGAAATTAACAACTATAGGTCACTGTACGGCCTTCAACAATGAACATTGAAGTTATATTTCATCATTTACTTACTAAGGCTTCAGCCAAAGCATCCTCCACATCAGAGCCGGGACGTAACACACGATGTGCTTGCACTGTAAAAACAAACTTACATCATTACAAATCTTAGCTATAAAATGCTATTTTTATTTAAATCATTGAATTTAACTATAATTTAAACTTTTTATAGCATTAACTGTACTGGGTTTTTTTTACTCAGAAGACTTTAAAGAAAAAAAGATTGTCAGTGTAGAAATGTTGATTTTACTTAAGAAATAACCTATTAATATTATATAGATACCATAGTCTATAACAGATTGAATTGACAAGTAATACCCTTTTACAAAAGAAGGTTAAAGCCAAATGTTAAAATATATGTATGTAAAAGTTTTAAACTGAAAGATTTATTTTTTCTGTGTACTAAAACTTCAAAACAGTAAAGAATTTTGTTCTAACCTTTGGTCTTGCCACCTGATGAGGGGATTTTACTTCCACTTAGTCTTCGTTCTCTGCCAGAATGACCATATCTATTGGGACTACCTTCACGACTAGCACCTTGACTTCTGACCATTCCCGATCGCCGTGGTTTAGCTGGAGTTCTGTCTTTTCGTGTATGGGAGACATAACCAAGTCGCGAGTTGGGAGAATTAGATCTACTGTTGGCTGAAAAAATAATAATCAACTCATTAAGTCTTTTTACATGACTGTAAATTCAGTAATTTGTTGTGTGCAGTTACCGATGTATCATTATTGTCGTTGAACAATTGATTAAGAATACAAGATGAGTTATCAAGTTTTCAGGATATTCTACAAATAATGGTAACAAATATAAAATGTATGATTTTTTTTGTTGTGAAATCTTATCTTTCACAATTTTTTAAATAATAAATATTACAAAATTTTTCAATTTACAGATTGAAATATTTTCAACAAACAATTAGACTTTATTCCTTGATTTCCATTATAAGCTGCTGTATATGACTGTTCACTTAAACAAATAAAAGAAAGAAAGTAAATAGGCCAATATGTTTTGGAAAATTAATACTGTCACTTATATATGAGATTCTTAATAAGGGAGATAACTAATAGATCCATCAGTTTTTGTCAATGTTATCTTTTTCATCAAAACATTGTAATATGCAAAATATATAAAAAATATTAGTCTGTTTGCTGATGAGCTATTACTAAAAAAAAATATTGCAAAACATACTGTTTTTTTAATTATTAATATATGTTAATGTTTACTTTTTCTTATGCATTGCAGAATATAGTACAATGGTCAAATTTAAAGGACATCAACTTTGAATCAATATTTTTATATCATTTTTATACAAATAATTGAATATAAATTCTGACCAATAAAAAAATGTGTGAGTTTATGGTTTCCTCTTTTCTATTTCTTTTAAATATTTTTTGCCTTTTGTATATGGACACCATCTGCTGTTTGTCATGATTCACTAACAAGTGCAACTAAAATTTCAATATTTAAAATTTTGAACTAAATAAATATGGTAAGTTAAAGTAGTGAAATTCTTAAAAAGATAAATCCTTAACAAATGCAAATTTGTAAAAATCGTAAATGGCCTAAATCTATGCTAAAGTCTACAGAAAGTTGGTGTTCAGTATCTACAAATTTTATTGCACAAACAATCACACCAAGCAGTGCACAATAACAAAAAAATGTTATAAGCACAACAGGCAAACCAAAAACAAAAGGAAAGAAAAGGAAGAACACAAAAAAGTAATAACTTTCAAAACATTTCAATAACAAAATATTTCAACATTTTTCTAAATCTTCCACACACAATTCTCTACTCATTTTCAAGAATGAAAACTCTTGTCATTTTCACAAGTAAAATTATCATGCTCCAGTGGATTATTGAAGTATTAACCTGAAGCTATAATAAAATTAACCAAATTTGAAAAATATATATAAAATGAGCTACATGCTTTTATGCATATAATTGACTACTGGTACATATTTTTCTAATGGTCACTCTATCACTATCTATGATCAGTAACATAAATTGCAGAAATGTCATGCTTAGTACAGTACAAACTATGGACTAAATCCGTTGTTAGTTTTGGACCAATCGAATTGTTATCCTACACCAAACAGACACAACTCAGATCAAAATCCTCAGTCAACACATGTTATAATACAAGATGTCTAACATTCAGATCTATAAATCCAATTTAACTTTCCAACACAGATATGTCCATGTGTTCCATTACTTACGTTGAGACTGTGATGCGCCTGAAGTCCTCGGTCGTCGACTGGTGGATGAATGACTGGTACTACTTTTCTGTCTCGCTGTAAAAGGTTCAATTCCAATACAAAACATTCAATCACATTTTTCTACAATTCTCTACTAATACCTGAGATGACCTTAACTACAAATGGACAATACTTCTTAGCCCACATCAGTAGGAGAAGTAATGCTGCAATCTTTAACATACCATGTTGGAACATACCAGTTTTTTTGATGTACATGAGAACTAATGTTAAAAGCCGAAATCAACTAAACTTTATTAAAATTTTGTTGAACATGTACTGTAATTTCTGTTCTATATGATCAATTCTAATTTCAATAGTTTAATATTAAATATTCAAATTAGCTTTTACTGAAATTAACATTATAACTCCCAGAAAATATGTGTTCAAGTTTGATAACTTGATGGCTTCAGTTCTTACACATAGACTTACATTCTCATACTTTGACCTCTGTATGTATCATTGGCAATTATTCCACATCCTCTAACTTTATACAAAATTTTTTTTTTCTTTTTGAAAAGTATTTTAAGCAAGAATCTTAGAAATGATATGCCTTACTAAACATTTTTTTTTTGCATTAAAACTATACATGTATATAAAGGTATAATTGAATAATACAAGACAAACATAATACATTATATTATAATAGTGATATATTATAGCTTTGTATATTGGAATCTACACTATTATGTGCCCTTTATTCCACAACTAATTATCTAGCCATCCCCTTTCCTTTTTGTGAAAACTACAGAAAGTTCCTTTACAATCCTACTGTTTAATAATTATATTAAAAGCTAAATTCCATCTCACTTTTATCTTTTCAACATAACCAATTCACAATAGTTCTCAAGAAACTTTTAACTTTTATTTGAACACAGTAAATAGCAATTACATTGTTCTTGGGTTACCATTTTATTTTAAATCTGTAAAAACGTTGTAAATTGGTATTTATAAGCGACTTTCTTAATAAAATATAAAATAAAATGAAAGCCTAATTTGACAGGGCAAGGAAAAATATTTTCTTGATATAAAATCTGAAAATCGTATTTGATCTTTCAGCAAACCTCTATTATTATTTTTTCTAAATGACAAGATTGAACAATCGTTACCAAAATTTTCATCCATTTCAACATCTGAAAGGTATTCCATGTCATCCTCATATTCACCATTTTCAATCTGAGATCGTGACGGTATTTCAACAACATAAGGGAATAAGGCAAAATGCACCTTTTTAGGTCGGTTCCACAATGCACTACTTTCATTAGCAGGCATAATCATTTTCAAAAAATATTTTAACGTTGATCAAATTCTTAGAGAAAAGGCTAAAGGCTGAAGGTCACATTATAAAACTTTTCAACATCCATAATTTTACAATTCCAAATTACAAAGTGCTCTTCACAATAACTATCAGTAAGAAATATATTCCATGAACTTTCAGTGAAAGGAAGCATACAAATTGTCATCAATGTTCACATACAATATAACATCCATATCTTATTCATCCAATAATTATTAATCAGTACTACAATCCTCATTCAATAGTTAACTATTTGTTAGTATTAAAGAGAGATTCTTTCCATGCACAATCCACATATCACACCATTCCATTCTAGTTTTAATTAAAATCCAAATTAATCAACGTTTTATGTTTATGTATTAATCACAAAGTTTTAAATCAACACCCACACCCATAACATAGATGGACTACAAAACAATATAATCCACAATTGATTTCCAATCCTTTCAACTTTATAAATATTTTAATTCAATTTTATTATTGACTTTCAATACTACAAATTCCTTCGATATTAAATATACATAGTTCTTTGTTTTCAGAGAGTATCCATTGTAGAAATCAGATTCATAGAAACGATGAAGGGAAAAAAGTTCAGTGAAATCCAGCTAGGCTATAGTACATTATTCCAATGAAATTTCTTAAACCAAAACTTCAAACAATCATCTGGAAATTATTAAGCAATGCCGTTTTCCATGAACCAGTTCAAACAAATCTCTAAACCGGAAGCACAATACAAACAGAGTATATCTGTTAAATTAAAATTCCCTTATTTGTTGATTTCCGTTTTGATCCTATTATAAATCACGTCTTATTAAAGATCCCAATACATTATGGTCAATGATCGGCACATTTAAAAGTTAACAGTGCAGACCTGTTATAGAATTTGTTTTTAAAGAAGTAAATCTGATGATCGTTGGTCAGAATAACTATTTTCTCCTTTAGGATCATATAAAACACTAATTCTAATCCTTTACAATAACACAGGTGATTAATAGATTAAGGCCATATCAGATGGTCAGTTAGGGATCACTGAATCAAAACAATATATCTATTACAAAATAGTTTGATATCCTAGTCTTTTGGTCACTTGTCAGAGTATAGATGGTCAGTTAGGGATCACTGAATCAAAACAAAATATCTATTACAAAATATTCTCATATCATAGTCCATTGGTCACTTGTCAGAGTATAATTATTTCTTGACCCTCTCTATCTATAACTTGTAAAGACAATAAAACACTAAAAGACACTTTTATTGTAAAGTCATAAGTTTTTTATATCATTGCCTTTGAGCATTTTCTATCACTCAAGAAACAAAGAAATATTTTTTCCATAACTAACAAGTTTTTAAAATTTAATATTCCCAACTAACATAATGTTATTTTTCACATGGCAATGTTTTCATCATCATTTTTATAAATAATTGCTGCATCCTTTAATGTTTTTCTTTTTGAACCAGTCTTAAAGAATTCCAGAATAACAAATCCAGTGTTTCTTAAACTTCCTTCAAAGACACAATGCAACAGTGACCCAACTTCTTTTTTTTCTCTCACAGCAATCTTTATCTCAATTTTAAACTATCCCACATCACTTCATCAAAATTAATCATCTCAACAACAAAAAACAATGGATGCCATATATAATTACAATCGATCTACATTCAGGTAATCAAATTAGTTTCAGGTTGACAGAACTTTATGTACCAGTTTTTTGTTCGGAAGCAGATTAACTTATCCCACATAGTAAGGTATAACCATATACAAAGGACGGTTATGACTCACGTCCAGGTAAAAACCGTTACATACAAACAACTTATCACCTAGCCAGGTGCTATCAACTCAGCTAGCCATAGGCAATAATTTGTACCTATATCTCAGACCAATATTGATGAACAAAATGTACGGGTCTTGTGAAAATGTACTAATAACAGCTACAAGTGCTGTCATCTATAAAGTGATACTTCATTTTAAATCTAAATCAATACATAATCAAGAGCAACTTAATCATTTAAAGAAAGTGGTACTGAAATTAATCAATAATGAAATATGTTACTTAATGTGCAGAAAAAGATGCATCTTTAATGCACTAGTCATTAAATGCATGGATGAAAGCTGACAGCACTCTGTTAACACTAATTGTGAATCTCAAACCATACAATTTTACATTGCTAGTAATTTGCATAGAGTCAGGGGATGCAGTATAACCATGCTGCACCCCCCCCCCCCCCCCAAACAAACAAACAAAAAAGGCAAAATTTTTTTGGTTATATTTTACATTAACATTTTTTCAATTCACATACTTTTTTTATTTTTTCTATTCAAAAGAAAATGTTCCTTATAAAATTTCCTTGTCCAAAATATTGCAGTACAATTGTAACAACAATGTGTTAACTGGTGGGAAATTGATCACACTGTATGTTTATAAATAAACCACGATTTACCTGTCGTTATTATACAACTAAGTATGTAATAATTTCCTTTTACTTACTATTTTATTACCTAGATTAGCAACAAAAGATTACTAAGGAATGTCACCATTCAGCTACTTTGATCTTTTCATTATGAATAAAAGGAGACTGTTCAAACTTTATTGATTACTTTATAATCTAATTTGAAAACATTTTTGCCTCGTCATCACACATTCTAAATGGATATCTATTGAAAGATGAATTTTTGCCAGTGCTAAGGGTCTTTGGCCTTATTAAGTTATTTGATTTATAAATAATATAATTGATATTTAAAACTATTCAAAGTGTAAAAAATCATTCAAACTGTACTGTAAATTATTTTGGGATACATAATCCTATTTTAATTGAAAAATGAAAAAAAAGACAAGAATGTGTCCCCAGTACACAGATGCCCCATCCGCTTTATCATTTTTAATGTTCAGTGGACCTTGAAAATGGGAGAAAATCTCTAATTTAGCATTAAAACTAGAAAGATTATATCATAGGGAACATGTGTACTAAGTTTCAAGTTGATTGGACTTCAACTTCATCAAAAACTACCTCGACTTCTTTTTTTTTGAAGGAGGGCCAATGGACGAAGGAACGCACAGACTGGAAAACATAATGCCCATAAATGGAACATAATAAATATGAGCATGGTTATGTTTTTATTATTTAAAAGAGGAGGATATTTTACCTTCTAATGGAAATGCCAATTTTTTATGGCTTTTTCATCACATCTTTTAAAATTACTCAAGATATGAGTTGGTTCAGATCGTAAATTACAGAAATATGTATTTATCATTTGTGATGTAATATTATGGAATTTAAAAGTTTAAATGATTCTAAACAAAACCTTTCCAGAATCATTTCTGAACCAGTAGTTAACAGAAAACAGAACAACAGTAATTTTGTCCATTACATTAAAATATTGGGACACTTTCATAAAATATTAGGGATAATTCAGCATGAGTTGACATCTATGGTAAACAAAACAAATTTTCTAGTTAAAATAATTGTTTTAAAACAACTTGAAGAGTTTGTATCATACTAATTCAAGCTCAAATTCTACATCCTGTTTTGGGATTTTATCAATTTAGAAACCAAACATACACATCAGTGAAAAATGTAAACAATACAACATGAAAGACCACCACAAGGGGCTAATATCTATAATATACCATTTATCTCACAAATGAAAACCTTTAAAACACTGCTGCCTTTAATAACATATGAAATTAATGACCAGTAACACATAATAGTTAACATATCAGCCTAGTCCTGTCTAATCAAAGATGTATACAAGAGTTGCAGAGTTTGTACAAACAGACTAAATAGATTTTTTTTTTCTTTTAGAAAATAGCTATAACTCTTTTTTATTCACATAAATCGAGGATGCAAATTTTATTTATTTTATATTGATGATAACCAAATAGAATTTAAGGCTGTGAAGCCAAATAGGCAATAAATGGAACATTCTCTTACAATAAAAGGTATCATAAATATGGTAATACCTATTAAATACAATTCATTTTTAGATCTACATTGTCCAAGGTATTCTGAATTTAACCAAAAGAATGCAGAAGGAATTTGTTATTGCAGTTCCTATGTCCAGGCATAATAAACATTTGTATGGATATAAATAAGAGAGTTACTTTTGTTTCTTATTCCTTATACCATATTATTGAATTACTTGTTATATAATAAGCACTTTGTATTATTACTTGTACAAGATCAAATGATAAATTTAATTTGTGAATGTAATTTGTTTGTGACTCAACTTTCAGATTTTTCTCTCTCTCTCTCTCTCTTTTTCTCTAGTAGCTTTCTTTTGCTTCTGTATTAATGACCTATAAACAATTACAATAACACACGTACACCTGACCACTCATTAATTATAGGTAAATGTCAGGATATAGGTATAAACTGTCAACTTTTTAACTAATGGTAACTAAAAATAGCCAATGGTTATTTCAACTATCTTTAACGTCAAAATACTTCTCTTACCATCCATCTAGTATTTTTAATAAACTGCAGTATGCTTACTCTGTTTATTTCTTAATACTCAAAACAGCTTCTTCAGTCCAGAACCTATCGTACTAAATGGTCCACTTTTTTATTCAAATATAAGTTTATTTTTTTTATCCTAAGTATTATGAAATTTCGTACTATTATGCCAAGTCATTCACCATATATGTTTTTGTTTATATCTAAACATTCATATCTCCTCAACATCCAGAATAACTTCCATACATGTCAACAGAGAGGGATACACAAAAGGTTGGGATTATTTTCAACCATAGTACTGGTAAATGATTTCAGAAAATGTGTCCAAATGACAACTTTCATATCCAACTGGCACTATCACAACTCTGAAATCTAGATGAAAACACTCAATTATCTTGCATCTCTATACATTTCTCACTACCCCTATTCTGAATTTTCTAACCCTATTATCCAATTCATATTTTGGGGAAGGGAAAGGAATGGAATCCATTACATGACCTAGTACATGCTTGTTAGTTAGTGATCACACCTCTATAAAGGGCACACTTGAGGATGGCATGCTGTGGGTTTTTATCCCATCTAAACTTCCACTCTAAAGGTTTAAAACATCCATTCCCAGATCAAAATGGATTCTTTAAAATACATGCTGGGAACAGCTTTAAATATCTTTTCAATCAAGCAAGCCTCAACCAACAATTGTCAAACATAATTCTACAAAACCATCCATGATCTTATCATGCCCCTAATCTGAAACATATCATTCTCAATATTTATAAATCTCCTTACGCAGTGAGTTATATGTTGAATTGTATGATGATCCTGAGTTATGAGAAAAATGCACAGGAGTTGTTCTTCCAGTTACGGACGATGTAGGTGTCATGCGTCCGGATATCGATGATGTTGGTGTCATACGTCCAGAGATTTGTGAAGTTGGTGTCATACGACCAGAAAATGACACTGGTGTTGTTCTCCCAGATGTCTGATTTCGACGGTTTCTGGGCGCTGTAGCATAGGGATTGGTTATGTCTGCGGCACTATTTGAACGTCCAATTCTACGGCCATATAAATCGTAAAGAGGTTTGTCTAAGTCTGAAAGTTATTACCAGGCATGAAAATAAATATATAAACAGAAACAAATGTTAAAAGAATATAGAAATTAAATTTAAAATGTTATAAATACAAATCAGTAATACAAGATAAGTACAAGATATAGAAATTAAAGATTATGAGTGTACAGAGGTATAAAGAAGCGGTATTAAAACAAAGACTGTCTTAATTCAGGAATAATGAAATATTGAAACATTTAATCAAAAATTCTAATTCAAAGCTTTTTGATTTTTTTTAAGCATATGGAAGTTATATATATTGAAAGTAATAAAACATGAAAAACTTCCATAATGGTTAAGGATTGAATTGAGATTCAATCATTGATTGAGATCAAACATATCTTTGAAATCTGCAGTTTTTTAGTTACCTTCAATCTACAAGTTGACATGCCTACTTTCATTTTGTACATATAAAGATAAACAGTCTTTGTTCTAATTAAGCAGATAAACATACTAAGAGAGATGGCAGAAATAAAAGTGGTTGAGTGATGTGATAACTAAAGGCCAAACCACAGCAACAGCTGATATCTAGCACGCTATACTCTATCACATGGTGGTCATGTGATTGTCTTACCTTGTTTGTGGGCGTCGCCTTCAACATCCAAATCTGGACGTGAAAGTGAAAGTAGAAAGTAATAAAAAGGATACATGCAAAACAAGCACAAAGGAAAAGTACTAATAATGGTATTGAAAGGGGTCATGTCAATTTTCACATTGACTTGTGGCTGAAGATTAAAACATTTCATGTTATCATGCTAATTGAAAATGCAATGAATAATTTGAAGAAAAAACATATTCCATGCTATTTTATACAACCATTTTAAATATGACTTCTCGCTTTGCCATCAAGCAACTGGTTTCAATCATCGGTAATTGCAAATAACATTTCTAGAGTTTTCTCTTGTAACAAATCTTTTACATCCAACCTTTTCATTCGCATAACTATGATTTTATCATGAAACAAAATTAGTAAACTTCTTTCTTTTCTCAAAATATAGGTAAGAGGTATTAAATTGAATCAGACAATATCATCACAACCAATTTAAACTGCAGATTTGACAATAGATTTTAAATAACCCCATTCCCCAACTTTTTTCAAGTTTCTTTCAAACTATATGTATTTACGTCCTCAACACCATAGGAGAAAATGAAAGAAAAATCTATCGTGAGATTATATAAATAAACTGCAAACTTGCAGGCAGAATGTATATAACAACCAGCACCTGAAAACACGAAAAAAAGTCAGGGAAGAGATGTGGATTATCTCCCTTACCAAAGAAAAAGACAAGAGACACAATTCTACCCAAGCCAGTATGACATTAAAATATTCACTATAAAAAGGCTAGTTTATAACTGCCATTTTCTTGAAACAAACTTTATCAGACTGCAAAATAAACTATAAATGTTTTAAATTCCTTATTAGCTTGCATGCAATTTTCTGCACTCTAAAGTCATATTTATAAGCTACTGGTGTAATCTTTTAAAAAAAAATTTTTGTTTTATATCTACATGTATACTAAGGGACATTGTTCTTTCGATGAAATGAATTTTGACACTAGATATTTTAAGGTTCCTGCTAAGTTAATAAAGCCTCCAGAATAATAAAGGGAACTTCATGCACAAGATTTTTAAAAACAATTTTAAATTTTGCTTTAAAATAGTCATGCTCTGCTTAATATATATGTTAATAAGCATCTTGCCTTTATAGATAATCCTCGTTACTTTTCTTAAATTATAGATAGTACAAACTACTGAACTTTAATATAAGTTTTATTTCCCAATCATAGTAAAAATTATTCTTTAAAATAAATATAAAGTAGAACTGAATTTGGTTGCTGCATCATTTGAAATTATATATATTTATATCAAACTATGAAGTTAAATCTGAAATTCTCAACCAATTTCTCAACCAATGCATTTTTTTCTTCTTCAAATGATCTTTTAATACATTGAGACAAATGATGACATTCATCATCAACTACATACCTGCACCACCTGTATCACTACTTGCAGAACTGAACTTATTTTTTCTCTTTCCAATCCTTCTGTAATAGTAATAATTCTAATGAAAAATTTCAGTAAGAGCAATGTTGCACAGATTTGAAAGCATTCATTAAACCACAAGATTTGGGACAAGTAAATTTGAACATCACATCTAAGAATAGATTTCCATAAAAGTTTGTCCTATTCACATAACATTTATTTAAGGCATATAATCCAAAGGTAGCAAAACTATAAAAATTCATTCAAATCAGAATTTTTTGACATTTCCCACTGTAGTTTTTTTTGGTTGAAAATTCACAAAAAACAAATTTGAGGCTAATAATGAAATATCTTACAGAAAGATCATAGATGCAACATTTTCAAGGCAAAATTATGTCCCTTGTATTATATCATAAACGTCTATCCATAGACGAAGAATAAGATATAACTTTATAAACATACAAATTAAAATTCAGTACCTTCAGTTTCAGATACAAAATGCAGACATCATTATAATTTAGGGGTAAAATAAATTAATGTAACTCGAATTCTATTTATGTTTAATGCACTCACCCTAATGTACTGGAATCGAAGCCTCTATCTGTACTAGCTGATCGTGGACGTGATGTCAACCCTTCAGCACTATTTAATGAATTATTACTAGATGATCCACTCAGTTCTCCTTTAACCTGTTTTTGTTTGGAGGGTTCTAAGGCATTCAACAAGGCATCTGCCTGATCTTTGAAATGGTCAGCAAATCCCCAAAATGCTCTGAAGGTAGAAAATATATCATTAAGACATGATACTTTTAAAATCGGCACATATGATATCATTTGAAGTTACAGCTGGAGAATTGTGTATCTCCATATTGCAGGTCTGCACACGTTCAATGTCCTTGCTTCATATTGTATGTAAATGCATTGAAAATCTTAAAATGTGCACAAAGTTTTAAATCTTGACAGTAATATACTGATATAAAATACGGTGTGTTATTCATATTTTTCAATGTTTTATAATTTGTATTATTTACTATACTTATACATTTGAAATGTGTGCAAAGAACAAATCATAGTGACTATATTGGCTGTGATTAAAGGAAATGTAACATTTTCATGTATGTTTCACCATTTTCTACATAAGAAAATCCCTGTACCAAGTCTGGAATATGGCAGTTGTTATTTATTTGAATGATGTGTTAGAGCTTTTGATTTTGTCAAATCATTAAGGACTTTCCGTTTTGATTTTCCTTGGAGTTCAGTAATTTTGTGATTAACTTTTTTCTTTCACATATATACAATGACATAAACCATAATATTACATAAATAATTTTCCAAAAATTAACATGTAGAGGGCGTTTGGTGTGGAAAACACATATCATTGTGTCAAAACAAAAAGCTTGAATGAAATACTTACTTTCTAGAGAATGCCCTGGCCTCAGTATCTGCATCATTGATTCCTCTCTTTAAAGCATCCTGTAGATTAGCTATCTGTTTCTCTAAAACATGTGTTGGCCAAGTGTGTAAAATTTGATTTATGAATTCACAAACTTGTCTGAAAAAAAGTAAAAAACAGTACATATATTAATGTGCCTGTAACTTTCAATTTGCTAAACATAAAATATAGACAACTATTTGCATTAAGTAAGAAAGTTGTTGTCATAAAAAAAAGTTGTTAAAGTATATTTTCAGCTGGCATTTTTTTCAGGAAGTAATTTCATGTTAAACTCAATAAACAAATTCCTTTTTAGTGTTTCAGAAATCTAATACACTGGTTTCATTATTAGACCTGCTTTAGTAACCAAACACAGTACTTTCTGTTTTGTTTCATTTTTTGTTTTGGGGACTGGGAGGGGCAGCTGCTCTGCATTGGCCTTTTTGTCATACAGGTTTATGTTGAAAATGTGTGTAAAAAGCCTTTTTAAACTATTCAGTTTTGATATGCACACAAAACATTTTTTGTTTTATTTTGTTTAATTGTAACATTTTGAATGTACTTATATCCTTTTAATATGCATGAGTGCAACCTGGTAGAAATATGGTTCTGTTCAGATATATTCAAATATTCATTTTCTAGTACAAGGTATACTTTACTGAATATTTTTATATAGATAGTATATGAGGTAATCAGTAAGGTTCTGGCCAGAAGTTTTGATAAGTAGAGATGGGTAGCTAATCGTCTCATTGTACTAGATTTTGATATTTAACCTTCTCTAGTGATTGGTAACTTACAGTTTTATTGACTTGGATTTTGATGCTAACACTGAAGTAATGGGTAATTTGAATTTTATTACACTGAATTTTGATGTTAAAATTCTAGTGTTGGTAACTTACTGTCTTATTGTAGCGTATTTTGATGTTAACACTGAAGTGATGGGTAACTTACCGTCTTATTGTAGCAGATTTTGATGTTATTACTGAGGTGATGGGTAAGTTACCGTCTTATTGTAGCAGATTTAGTGATGGGTAACTTACCGTCTTATTGTAGCAGATTTTGATGTTAACACTGAAGTGATGGGTAACTTACCGTCTTATTGTAGCAGATTTTGATGTTAACACTGAAGTGATGGGTAACTTACCGTCTTATTGTAGCAGATTTTGATGTTAACACTGAAGTGATGGGTAACTTACCGTCTTATTGCAGCGGATTTTGATTTTAACACTGAAGTGATGGTTAACTTACCATCTTATTGTAGCGGATTTTGATGTTAACACTGAAGTGATGGGTAAGTTACAGTCTTATTGTAGCAGATTTTTTTTTTTTTTTTTTTTTTTTTTTTTTTTATTTTTATTATTTATAACTTCCAATTTACAACATAATATACACAAATATAATAGCAATATATAATATATAAATCTATAGATATTATCTAATCAATACATCTTTCTATTAGGAAGCAATTTTTTTTTTATTTTTTTTTTAAATATACAAATATAAGATAAAGAGTAAAGCAGTTTGAACACCGGAGAGAGAGAGATAGAAAGAGAAAGAGAGCGAGAGAGAATAGTGTGGTGAGTTTTCAATATAATTCATCTAGAAATTGAATTCTATTTTAGTATAGTAAATACAGCATTTTCATTTATAACATGTATATACATTTTTGTACTTAACTAAGCATGCTAAGTAATATATCAAAAGCATTCCATTCTCTGAGAAACTGATGTTCACATTTGTTTTTCATAGCAATATTTTTGTCCATTGCATACACATATTTTATCTTTTCTTTTACTGAGTTTATTGTCAGTTGTTTTTTAAAACATCTGGAATTATAAATATATTGCTTTATGGTAAGAAAAATAGTATTTTCTGCATTGCCTTTTGATATTTTTGCAGTGTTACCAAACAAAAAAACTTCTTTTTTAAAAAGTACACTAATTCCATTGGTTAGAAACCAATTTTCAATCTGTTCTAATAATAATTGTGTATGTTCACATTCCCAAAATAAATGTTCTAATGTTTCAATTTCTCTATTACAAAATGTACAATTTGGATTATCATAAATCTTAATTTTATGAAGAAATTTGTTTGTAGCTAAGATTCGATGATTGAATCTAAACTGTAGCCACTGTAACTTAGTATTATTTGTGACAACAAATGGCAGTTTATAAATTTTTTTCCAATGATTTTGATCAAAGCCAAAAATTTCAGTCCATCTTAACTGACTAGTGGGAACACTTCCATTTTTATTCAAAACAATATACATATCTTTAGATCCTTTTGAACTTTTAACAAGTCTTTTAATAGCAGATGGAATTAAAGGTAGTTCTAATTTGTGATTTTTTCCCACAAATGATTTTGATGCTTGATGTATAGCAGATATAATACTATTATATCTCATGAAATTCACATTTATCTGATACATTTCTTCTATCTTTTGATGAGAGAAAAAGGTCCCATCTTCATTTACAATATCATTTATAAATCTTATACCATTTTCAAACCAGTCTTTATAAAAAATAGGTTTATTTGCTACCTTTATATTATTGTTAAGCCAGATTGGACTAGCAAGAAAGCATTCCCAACTGTCATATTCATCTTTTTCTCTAAGAAGTTGCCATGCTTTCAGAACATCTAGCCAAAATTTATTTTTGATATGTTGCTGTAATTTTTGGATATAAACACTTCCACAACCATAAAATTTTTCAAGTTCTACATGAACATTTGACAAAAAAACATTCTGCCATTTGTTGTCTGTTTTAAATAATCTCCTTATCCATGTACACTTCAGTGCTAAAATAAATGCACTAAGATTTATCATTTTGAGTCCACCATCTTCAATATCATTTTGTAAAACATCTCTCTTAATTCTATCAATTGGTGAACTCCATATAAAATTGTACATAAGTTGAATAACATTTTTTAAAATATCATCACTTGGATTTGGTAAGGATATAAACAAATGATTTAAAATAGGCAATATCAATGTCTTTACTACAGTAATTCTACCAATAACAGTAAGATTTCGTTTTGACCATTGTCTTATTACACATTTAATTTGTACAATTTTTTCATCATAATTAATTTTTACAATTCTATCAAGATTAACATCAAAGCTTATACCTAGTACCTTAAAACATGTTTCTCCCCATGTAAGGTTTCTATTTTGGCATAATACCTCATTACTATACTTTTTATTTCCTATCCAAATAACTTGTGTTTTAGAAAAATTAATATTTAAACCAGATATATTTCCAAACCAATCTAATTCATTTAATGCTTCATTCAGAGATTCTTCTTTACCATCTAAAATAAGAGATGTGTCATCAGCAAATTGTGAAAGTTTGTGCTCAACTTGTGTAATTGTAATACCATTTATTTTATCATTATTTCGTATTTTTAATGCTAATATCTCAGCACAGAGAATAAAAATATAAGGCGACAAGGGATCACCTTGTCTACAGCCTCGTTCTATAGAAAAAAATTCTGATAGATGTCCTCCCTGGTTTACAGCTGATTTGATATTGTTATAAAAAACTTTAACCCAATTAATTATTGATTCTCCAAAATTGAACAACTTCAAGACACTGGTTAAAAATTCCCAAGAAATCGAATCAAATGCCTTTTCGAAATCTATGAGCAGCAAAAGTCCTGGAATATCTTTTTCCTCAGTAAATTGCATAATATCATAAATTAAACGAAGATTTTCTCCAATATATCTCCCACTTATAAATCCAGTTTGATCGAAATCTATCAGTTTATCTAAAACTGTTTTAAAGCGTTTTGCTATAACTCCAGAGCCAATTTTATATACTGTATTTAATAAAGATATAGGTCGCCAATTTTTTAAGAAATGTCTAGGCTTATTTCCCTTCGGCAGGCATGTAATGATTCCTTGTTTTTGCGTAACAGATAGTTCACCAATCTCAGTACTGTAGTTCAAGGAGTTTACAACAAAAATTTTCAAATCTTTCCAAAAAAATTTAAAGAACTCTGTGGAGAAACCATCAGATCCTGGTGTTTTATTATTTTTCATATTTTTCAATATCAAACCAGCTTCTTCAATTGTTATTTCACCTTCAAGATTTTTTTTCTCATCATCAGTTAGTTTTTTTAATTTTATATCTTTCAATCCTTCTTTAAGTTTACTGAATTTATCTCCCTTTGACTTGTCTTTATTCTTGTACAAATTTTCATAAAAAGATTTTACTTCTTTTAAAATATCTTTTTGTTTTGAAATTACATCTCCATTTTCTTTTACTACTTTTGGTATTATCTTATTTGTAAAATTTTTTGATTCTAGCCCACAAAAATAGCTAGTAGGTTTTTCACCCTCTTCTACCCATTGTATTCTTGATCGAATTATCTTCCCTTTAATTTTTTCTTTTCTTATATTTTCTAATTCACATTTTTTATTTTCCAAAATCTGTATTGAACCTTCATCTACCTTTTCTTCCAAAATAAGAATTTCATTTCTAAGATCTTTCTCTTGTTTTTCTTTTACCTTTTTCTTATAACTTGAATAAGATATAGTTTTACCTCTAATTTCCATCAACATTGTCTCAAGAAATAAGTGACTATTAATATTAAAATGGAGATCTTCATTATTCATGTCTTCAATTCTATCTATATCATAAATTACATATTGTTTTTTAACTTCTACTATTTTTTCTTTAACAATCTTTATATATTCTGGATCATACAATAATGAATTATTAAATTTCCACAATCCTCTACCTCGATCAAAAGGATTAAATTCTAGATTTAATACAACCATAGAATGATCAGAGCGATAGCTAGGCTCGATATTACAATTTTTCAAACAGCATAGTAAATCTTCAGATAAAAGAAAAAAATCTAGCCTTGCTTGTTTAAAGGGGGTTCTTTTTCTCCATGTGAAACGCTTCAAATCTGGGTAAAGTTCACGGAAAGGGTCAATGAGACACCTTTCCTGAATGATTTCTAAAACTTTCTCCCGAGCATTTGGGTTATTTACATGTAAATAATTATAATAGTCTATATCAGGGTTGAGAACAAGATTAAAATCACCACATATCATATAGCTATCATTACCAAAATCATCTATAATTGACATAATTTGATCATAAAAAATAGGAGTATCTATATTTGGTCCATAAATAGTTACAAATGTAAAATGTAAAGTATCAACAACTAAGTCTAATACTAAATAATTACCACCAACATCTTTTTTTTCTTTTAGGACCTTTAACTCAAAGTTGTTATTAAACATAACTGCTACACCTCTTGAATTTGAGCTATAAGATGAAAAATAACTATCATATCCCCACATAGCTCTTATATTATTTTCATTTTCACATAAGAAATGAGTATCTTGTAAACAGTAAATATTGTAATTCTTTGTTCTTAAATAGTTAAAAACATCTCTTCTTTTAACACTATCTCCTAAACCTTGACAATTAACAGTTAATACCTTCAGGGCACACATGATATGATGTCAGTAAATACACTAGCACATAATATGACCTTAAAAAAATCTAACAGTAATATCTGATTATTCTCAATGTGTGTAAAAATACTAAAGAAAAACATTTCACCAACATAAAGATGCATAAAAATGATAAACAGGATAACTCACCATAAACTAAACCAAAACAAAATGTAATGGAATGATATTGCAGAAATGCAATAATTAATAAAAAGAATAAAGGACTGGAAAGAAAAAGAAAGAGATAAAAACAAGAATTTAGCATCAAAATGGCAGACATTTTTGATTGAATTAATGTCAAAACAAAATTCTAGTTTTTTGCAGTATAATTGTTCTTTCAATTTTATATATCCTGTATATGATTTATCAGTTATGACATAGTCAACTATTTTACAAAGTGGAGACAACTTTTATAGTATTAAGATTTGTCCCATGAAAATAAGAATGGCACTTTTAACATGTTTAAAAAATAGATCAAAGTTCATCAAGACATAATGTACATGTAACAATGAGAGTCAAGTACTAAGTTAACTACTTATTTCCTTTGTCTCAATCTAAGAAAAATGTCATCAAATATATTGAACTTCAGCTGTAGACCATCAGATATCCTTCCATATACACCACAGTTGAAGTACCATACGTCGCTGAACCATTCAGTCTCATTTAGTCTTTTCATCAGTTCAATGTTCCTTTTGGAAATGTCATCATAAAATCTTACATGGTCTTGTAAATTCTTCTTTTCTCGCATCACTCTTCGTTTGACATCACTACTGAATAGTCTCACAATAAGAGGTTTTGGTCCTAATTTGTCAGATGGAATTCTATGGATGGCGACAACATCTCTTTCCTCAAGTTCAACATTCATGTCCCTTTTCACTTTACTAATAAAGTCCGCACGCAGATCTTGTCGCTCTCGCCATGGAAAGTTTATAACTCTTATGTTGTTTTTGCGAGAATATTGTTCATTGTAGTTGCTGCTGGTAATAGCTTCTCTTGTCAGTTGTTCATTTTGGTGTAGTTCTTTCTTTGTTGCAGATAGGCTTTTCATAGCTACCTCCGCTTTCTCCCTCAAGTTCTCATTTTCTATTGATAATGCATCTATTTTCTCTTGCATTTCCTCTATTACTTCTGATACTTTTTTATCAATTTTTGTCTCTATGGATGAAGTAAATTCTTTAAATAAATTCTTCACTATAGTAGTTACAATGACTTCCAGATCACTTGACTTAACAAGGTCTTTTGTTGCATTTTCAAGGTCTATCTTTTTTAATCCACCCTCCAGGTTTTGTTTAATTTCTTCTATGTCCCTTTGTATACTAATTATACCAGTAAGATCAACACTTGTATTTGATTCATTTGACACTTCAGAGTGAGTCCTTTTTGGTTGTTTATTAGGTTTTTCAGTTTTTTCTTTGTCAACTTTATCTAATTTGGCAGCTAGTAAAGTCTGAACAGTGTTTCCACATTTTCCACTTTTCACAGATTTGTTACTTGTAAGGCTATTGCCTCCAGGCATGTTGAATTAAATCCTTTGTTATCAAGTAAATATAATCAATAATAGGTGAACACTTGAATCCAAAAAAATGGTTATCTGTAAATATCACAAAAGTTCCACCAAATTTTTCTCATAAGTTGGCATCCAATGATTCAGCAAAATGTTATCTATCAGTCTATCCACTTTTCATCATGCAACAATTCATATAAAACACAAAAAACTGCAAAAAACTGGGAGCTGACTTTTTACAGTGTTTTCAGCTCGGCGGCCATCTTAATCTCTATTATCTAATCTCTAATCTTATTGTAGCAGATTTTGATGTTAACACTGAAGTGATGGGTAACTTACCATCTTATTGTAGCGGATTTTGATGTCAACGCTGAAGTGATGGATAACTTACCATCTTATTGTAGCGGATTTTGATGTTAACACTGAAGTGATGGGTAACTTACCCTCTTATTGTAGCAGATTTTGATGTTAACACTGAAGTGATGGGTAACTTACCGTCTTATTGTAGCGGATTTTGATGTCAACGCTGAAGTGATGGATAACTTACCATCTTATTGTAGCGGATTTTGATGTTAACACTGAAGTGATGGGTAACTTACCGTCTTATTGTAGCGGATTTTGATGTTAACACTGAAGTGATGGGTAAGTTACAGTCTTATTGTAGCAGATTTTGATGTTAACACTGAAGTGATGGGTAACTTACCCTCTTATTGTAGCAGATTTTGATGTTAACACTGAAGTGATGGGTAACTTACCGTCTTATTGTAGCAGATTTTGATGTCAACGCTGAAGTGATGGATAACTTACCATCTTATTGTAGCGGATTTTGATGTTAACACTGAAGTGATGGGTAACTTACCGTCTTATTGTAGCGGATTTTGATGTTAACACTGAAGTGATGGGTAAGTTACAGTCTTATTGTAGCAGATTTTGATGTTAACACTGAAGTGATGGGTAACTTACCCTCTTATTGTAGCAGATTTTGATGTTAACACTGAAGTGATGGGTAACTTACCGTCTTATTGTAGCAGATTTTGATGTCAACGCTGAAGTGATGGATAACTTACCATCTTATTGTAGCGGATTTTGATGTTAACACTGAAGTGATGGGTAACTTACCGTCTTATTGTAGCGGATTTTGATGTTAACACTGAAGTGATGGGCAACTTACTGTCTTTTTGTAGCAGATTTTGATTTTAACACTGAAGTGATGGGCAACTTCCTGTCTTTTTGTAGCAGATTTTGATGTTAACACTGAAGTGTTGGGCAACTTACTGTCTTTTTGTAGCAGATTTTGATGTTAACACTGAAGTGATGGGCAACTTACTGTTGTTTTGTAGCAGATTTTGATGTTAACACTGAAGTGATGGGCAACTTACTGTCTTTTTGTAGCAGATTTTGATGTTAACACTGAATTGATGGGTAACTTATTGTAGCAGATTTTAATGTTAACACTGAAGTGATGGGTAACTTACCGTCTTATTGTAGCAGATTTTGATGTTAACACTGAAGTGATGAGTAACTTACCGTCTTTTTGTAGCGGATTTTGATGTTAACACTGAAGTGATGGGCAACTTACTGTCTTTTTGTAGCAGATTTTGTTGTTAACACTGAAGTGATGGGCAACTTACTTTTTTTTTGTAGCAGATTTTGATGTTAACACTGAAGTGATGGGCAACTTACTGTCTTTTTGTAGCAGATTTTGATGTTAAAACTGAAGAGATGGGTAACTTATTGTCTTATTGTAGCAGATTTTAATGTTAACACTGAAGTGATGGGTAACTAACTGTCTTATTGTAGCAGATTTTGATGTTAACACTGAAGTGATGGGTAACTTACCGTCTTTTTGTAGCGGATTTTGATGTTAACACTGAAGTGATGGGCAACTTACTGTCTTTTTGTAGCAGATTTTGATGTTAACACTGAAGTAATGGGTAACTTACCATCTTATTATAGCAGATTTTGATGTTAACACTGAAGTGATGGGTAACTTACCATCTTATTGTAGCTGATTTTGATGTTAACACTGAAGTGATGGGTAATTTACTGTCTTATTGTAGCAGATTTAGATGTTAACACTGAAGTGATGAGTAACTTACTGTCTTATTGTAGCAGATTTTGATGTTAACACTGAAGTGATGGGTAACTTACTGTCTTATTGTAGCAGATTTTGATGTTAACACTGAAGTGATGGGTAATTTACCGTCTTATTGTAGCAGATTTTGATGTTAACACTGAAGTGATGGGTAACTTACTGTCATATTGTAGCAGATTTTGATGTTAACACTGAAGTGATGGGTAACTTACTGTCTTATTGTAGCAGATTTTGATGTTAACACAGAAGTGATGGGTAACTTACCGTCTTATTGTAGCAGATTTTGATGTTAACACAGAAGTGATGGGTAACTTACCGTCTTATTGTAGCAGATTTTGATGTTAACACTGAAGTTATGATTGGCAACAACCTATGGGAATGTGTGTACTGCAAAAAAAAAAGAAGCATACTGTTATAATGTGTATATTTACAATGTTTGTACTTAAATAATAAAATCTTCACAAATTTTGTTGAATCTACAGTAATTATTCCTTGTACATTTGAAAGTCCTTACCGTTCACTTTCATTAAACTTGACATGTTATGTAATATATTTAAGGAATGACTGTAATATTTTCTATGAAGAAATAACATAAAACATTTGGTGCACACTGAATAAAGCGTGTAGCGGGTCATTTAACAGTGTGCACCACATTTTTTATGTTATTTCGAATAGACAGAAAAAAATATTACAGTCATTTCTTATAATTTAATTCTAAATTCCATTTTAAACAGTAGAAAACCATGAAAAAAACGTTGTTGACGTCAAAGGTCACATGACTAAATTATGTCTATGAGCTGATAACAAAATAATGTCAGCCAATCAGAAGACGCATTACATCCTAAATTAGATTATTTAACAAGCTTATCCAACAATTGAGATTTTTTTTTTTCAAAAAGGTCATGTTAAAAAGTAATTGAACCAAAACATATTCAAGTTGTATCCCTTGTTTGTTAGACTTACTTGTAAAATGAATCGTATACAGACTATTCCTGATGTAGCCATGATTTTAGCACTATTGGGTATCAAGTTGATGAGATGACTCATCTGAGATTCGGCAAAATGATCAAACTTGCTTCCTAATTGCTGAGACATATATCTGAAAATAAAAAGAAACATCTTACTAGAACTTATAATATGACTTTATCATCACTGATATTAATTAACTATAAAGCTGACTGTTCAATATGGGTTTTGCTCATTGTTGAAGGCTGTATGATGACCTATAGTTGTTAATTTCTGTGTCATTTGGTCTCTTGTAGAGAGTTTGTCTGAAACAGGTTTTTTCAGTACAGGACTAAATTTTTTTATCTACTCAACTTGTATATATATTGTCATAGTAATCAAGTTTCATGGAAAATGATTTTAGTCATGTTTAGAAGTACAGTAGACTCCACCTAATCGGATATCGGCTAAACGAATATATCGGCTATTGTAATATTATTTCAAAACACCAAACCATTCCCTATACATTTCAGTCAAAATACATCGGATAATCGAATATCGGTTATTAGAATATATCGGCTAATTGGATAGGAATATTCATGAAAAATGTGTGAAACCATGTACAATCGAATATTTTGAAATAATTTCATATTTTTCTTGACAGGAAATGAAGCCGGAAGTTGCGCCATTACGAAGTTTAAGAAAATTTCAGTACAGAAATGTTTCATTTTATTAATAAAACGATCTTTTATAGTCAAATAAAACATGTTTCTTCTTGTTGTCTTGTTTATTTTATGAATCTGATATTATATTTTGCCTAAGATGTGTTTGTTATGTGTTTATCAAAATGTGATGGTTATCATTTACTTCACAAACAAGGACACGACAGAAATAATAAACTGTGCGTGATGTTCATCAATAATTATTAAATATGAATGAAAAGTACCTCTTTCTCAACAATTTATTAAAATAAATATAAAAGTCCCGTGTAAAAATAAGGAATCGTGTGTCAATAGCATATCCCAGGTGAAATAGAATTATGTAACTTGTACACATGTACGCCATTTTCCTAATTTACATAATATTCAGCCTTTTATTTTGAACCACGGCAGATAAGATAGAAAAGTAAATTAATTTTCCTCATCTTGATGTCCAATTTTATAATCATAAAAGTAGTTGTATTACTTGAAATGGAAATGTGTTTCATAAATAAACCAGATGCTCCGCAGGGCGTAGCTTTATACGAACGCAGAGGTTGAACCCTGAACGGTTGGGGCAAGTATGGACACAACATTCAAGCTGGATTCCACTCTAAATTTGGATTGTGATTAAATAGTTGACACAGCATAGGTTTCTGACACAGAATGAATGTTTTCAAATGAACTTAAAATTTTTGTTTTCTCTTAGAGCAATTCACTATGCTGTTGAATATTAATCCTCTCAAAAAAATGTTTGAAGAAATTTTCTTTTTATTTATGAAATTTCAAATGAGAAAAATTGAACCCAATTTTTTATTCACATCCCCCTTTCCCTTATTCCAAAACTAATTTCAATTAAAATATTCTAATGGAGTTTGCAACAATTACTACTCATTTAAATACATCATAAAATATTAAGATGTAAAAAAACTGCTTGTTATCACTGAATGGTAAAGATTATTTAAATTTACCAGTTGGTAGTAAAAAGTGAATATACATTGTATATTGTATATAACAAAGATTTAAGTTGATTCTGGACAAAGAAAGATAACTCCAATTAAAAAAAATTCTTGCAGATATTTCTTGCTTACTATACTGGACAAAGAAAGATAACTCTTAATTAAAAAAAAAATTGCTATTTCACAATATTGTGAAATTAGATATTTCTTGCCATTGCACAATACTGTGCAATTGAAAAGACTTGCTATTGCACAATACTTAATATAATAATTTTAGATCCTGATTTGGACCAACTTGAAAACTGGGCCCATAATCAAAAATCTAAGTACATGTTTAGATTCAGCATATCAAAGAGGCCCAAGAATTTAATTTTTGTTAAAATCAAACTTAGTTTAATTTTGGACCCTTTGCACTTTAATTTAGACCAATTTTAAAACTGGGCCAAAAATTAAGAATCTACATACACAGTTAGATTTGGCATATCAAAGAACCCCAATTTTTCAATTTTTCATGAAATCAAACAATGTTTAATTTTGGACCAAGATTTGGGCCAACTTGAAAACTGGGCCAATAATCAAAAATCTAAGTACATTTTTAGATTCAGCATATCAAAGAACCCCAAGGTTTCAATTTTTGTTAAAATCAAACTAAGTTTAATTTTGGACCCTTTGGACCTTAATGTAGACCAATTTGAAAACGGGACCAAAAATTAAGAATCTACATACACAGTTAGATTCGGCATATTAAAGAACCCCAATTATTCAATTTTGATGAAATCAAACAAAGTTTAATTTTGGACCCTTTGGGCCCCTTTTTCCTTAACTGTTGGGACCAAAACTCCAAAAATCAATACCAACCTTCCTTTTATAGTCATAAACCTTATGTTTAAATTTCATAGATTTCTATTTACTTATACTAACGCTATGGTGCGAAAACCAAGAAAAATGCTTATTTGGGTCCCTTTTTGGCCCCTAATTCCTAAACTGTTGGGACCGAAACTTCCAAAATCAATACCAACCTTCCTTTTGTGGTCATAAACATTGTGTTTAAATTTCATTGATTTATATTCACTTTAACTAAAGTTATTGTGCGAAAACCAAGAATAATGCTTATTTGGGCCCTTTTTTGGCCCCTAATTCCTAAACTGTTGAAACCAAAACTCCCAAAATCAATCCCAACCTTTCTTTTGTGGTCATAAACCTTGTGTCAAAATTTCATAGATTTCTATTAACTTAAACTAAAGTTATAGTGCGAAAACCAAGAAAATGCTTATTTGGGCCCTTTTTGGCCCCTAATTCCTAAAATGTTGGGACCAAAACTCCCAAAATCAATACCAGCCTTCCTTTTATGGTCATAAACCTTGTGTTAAAATTTCATAGATTTCTATTCACTTTTACTAAAGTTAGAGTGCGAAAACTAAAAGTATTCGGACGACGACGACGACGACGACGCCGCCAACGTGATATCAATATACGACGAAAATTTTTTCAAAATTTGCGGTCGTATAAAAACTGTAGAAAATTAGATCCGAGTTCGATCACCTTCTTAAGCTATTAATAGATTTACCTGTGGCCTACTTCCGAGAATTCATAGTTATTTTTAGCTTTTACCTGTTTTAACACACAAATGAAACAAATCACCCAAAAACAACAAGTCTCATTATTTAAGAGGTACATATTAAATTCAGATAATCAACACATAATTAAAAAATCAACAGACTGACAGTTAAACAAAATACATTGTAATTAACTGATCGATCTATTACTCAATCAACCGATTTATCTGAACTTGTACCTGAAAAAAACATTGAGATTAGTTACAAATTTCCATTAATAAAGCAGCTATAATAGCTATTGGTATCTTAGGGTTGTGTCTTTCAATTTAAAAAAACAAACTTGGAGGAATATACGTTCATCGGCTAATTGAATATATCGGACAATCGGATATTTTTAGCTGACATTTTGGGTATCCGATTGGCCGGAGTCTACTGTATAACATATCCAATTCCTTTTAGCTTATTAACAAAATATGTAGATGTAAGTCTTCTGTTCCATGTTCACTAATTTTAAAATAAATGAAAAAACTTTTATGAAAACCAACAACATAAGTTGTCTAACGATAGCATGCTTGATTTGAGCGTGTTCTATTCGTGTCTGGGTCAAAGAATTTTTAAAATCAGGTTTTTGTATCTTCTTATACAAGCTCACTTTACAAATGATTAAGATTAAGATTAAGTAGTGTCTGCTTAATTCTTGAATAAGGAGTGCTTCTTGAATAATTGTTAGAAATTAAAAATGGGACTCATTCTAAATGAAGTCCTTGGGTTAAAACTGAATATTTAGAAATTTTATTTTCTTTTTGAGTGGAAGTGTGGGTGAACAATTACATTTCAGCATTTTATTTTAATTTTTCTGCGATAAATCAATGTCAAGACTTAATCTATGTAAACTTACGCTACAGTAATACAGGCTTCTCTAACAATCTGAGATCGAAGGTCCCGGATACAAATGGTAAAACAGGGTTCCATACCCCTCAACAATTGGAAAAACTCATCCTGCTGCTGCCCTCCTTGTACTATCACAGATCGAACAGTTTTAATCTAAAATAAGGACAATCAAAATAAATATTTTAGCCCAGGTATCATGCATTAACAGTCATTTATTCTCTAGGGAATTTAGTGTTGTTTGCATACCTTTAAGACAAATTTTGGTTTGGTTCCTTGCATTGCTATCAAATTGATGTTTACCCTTGGCCTCCTTTATTCTTATTTTCCCTTAAGAGCGATTACAATGACAAAATATTCTTCATACATAATTCAGAATCACTCTTTTGACAAGCTTAGACAATTTCTTTCTTATAGTCATGACACTTATTGATGTTAACAATAATCAACCAAGTTACCATATTGAGACTACAGCCTCCATTTGGGCCTAAAGTATTCAAAGACAATTTTGGAATTCTGCTGACTTAGGTGTCATTGTGTAGAAGTTAACTGATATGTATATTTTCTTGCTACATTGAAGACCTGTTGGTGACATTCTTCTGTTGTTTTTTATTTGGTCGGGTTGTTGTCTCTTTGACACATTCCCCATTTCCATTCTCAATTTTATATATATATATATTTTGCCTTGGTAACCTTACAAGTTACATCAGGTAGACAGAGTCTGATTTTATTATTAATTGACCAGCTCCACCCCATTCCCCCAAACAAATGCAGTGTATCTGGGTCTCTGATATATTAATCAGTAATAAATGGGAAGTTTTGACTGCAGCTGTCCAAGATTTATAGGTATCGTGCAAAACAGCAAAGTATTGTTTTTTATACAAAACATTTTCTTAAGATATTTCTTACAGAGCAATAACAACAAATTTTGATATTTTTCATGGACAAAAGACAAAATTAGGATAAAAACGGAGCTTACAGCTTCATTTCTTTTCTCCCAATCTTTCTTCTCATCTGACAGGATGTCTTTGGCTTTGTTCAATACATCTGTCATGTCTCGTGCAGAAAATATCTGAAATACACATAAAACGATTACATATGTTGAGAGTTATGGAAGCAATTTTCTTATCACTTAATATGTAAAAATATGCATGAGTTCCATAGAATTTTGTGAGGTAAATATAAACGCCAAGATACTTAAATGTGGGATCTCTATTCATTTTCATTTCTTAGATAAATAACTTATGATTTCAAAGTTCAAATGGAGTTCTACTTGTTACAGTTGAGGACAAGGAAAGAGGTTAATATATAGTGTTATGCAACACATCATAATGAAGTCATGGAAGTGGTTACACCTAAAACTATATACAATGTATATCTAAGGATAAAAAAGTTATAACCCAAATTAAAATTTATTTGAACTTGAGCAAGGTCAAGCGTAATCCATATTGGTATTTCATACTTCACATGATACACTCCTAATTCAATTATCTAAAGAATACAGCAAGACAGTCAAGGTGATCCCTATACAACTGTACACCCACCTCCCCTATAAAAATAGTTATATAATAAACGATGACTTTACCTGTACTTTAGGGACATCTTCAAATGACCTGGTGAAAAAATCTTCATCCACAGCTCCTTTGCTGGCTTCTGATGAAACTACAATGGATAGAATAATAATTTTAATCAAATTGCTGTTCGTAAAATTTTACATCAGAATGTTATAGAAATAATGTCATTCAAAGTTTGCATACTTTTAAAAGCATATTTTAGGCCTTCCATTCATTAAAACATGTAGATTTTTATTTAGGTAAATTTGAAACCAACAATTATCTGTCATTTATTATTCAGCTAGGTCTGTATAAAACCCTGGTGTAGACATATTAGGTAACTGATCTTTGATATGTTGATCATCGTTGTTTTATTTACTGAAATTTCTTTGCAGTTTCTTTTTTGTCTTGTTGCTTTATATTTTCTCAAAGTGAAAGACAATTAAATTAAACCATAGATAATTTGTCATATTTTCAAATAGTAGAACAAAACATTCTTACTACATGTATTATAAACTGAAAATTGGCAAAACAACTGCTCCAAAATTTGTTCATAAATTATTCCTCCAGCTAAAATACATACATATATACAACAATATCTATATAAACATGTACAACAATGAATTGATAATTTCTGGTCCTATCACTTAAACATGCAAGACCAACACAAAATCTACCAACTACTGTGAAGAAGAAAAAAAAGAAAAAAAGAGGAAAAGTGAAGTAAACGTTACCTCTGTTGTAATAGTTTTCATTTCAATTATTTCTCTGAACAGTACTTAAAGTTGATTTTAAAGTCAAATTTTTATTCTTGAAGTTGTTTACTCAATTTCCGAAGATGTTTTTTTCTGAACATAAATGAAGGTACTATACTTTGAACTAAATATAAGTTTAATTTTTTTAAATTAGATTTTCTAAGTTCTCTACAATATTCTTCAATTAAATCTAAATCACTAAAAATTTGTTCCAACTAAACAGGTATGATTAAGGGGATGTTAGAAAGGGTGCGGTGTCCACACAATGAGACATGAGGTGCACAATATAGTTACCTGGCCCAGAAATAGACCGACGACGTTGGAGTGAGCTCCCTTTAGTAAGAAAAGCAACTCGTTAGTATAATGAATGAAAAAGCAATATTATTTGTATGTCCATGAAACAACACAGCACAGCCAGCTCATAGGCTAATGATACAAATGTGTTATAACCTGTATTGTAATGAAAATATATAGTACATAAAATAAAATCGTAATACTTTGAAAGTTTTTACCGCAGAAATTAAAGCTGATTATAGTTTGATAGTCCCTAACCACATGCTACAAATTTCTATTTTACAATTCAAACATAAATTTGAATAGGAGTGTTATATAATATCGTAAGCAATAGCATAGTAGCACTAATTCATTATTGATGATTTGACAGTATGATTTTTTGGCATAGATGTACAGGAGATTGATATCTTAAAAGAAATGATATGGTAAATTACCCAATAACACATTAGCACTTAAATGTCATGTTGGTTAATTTGACAGAAAAGATTTTCTAGCAAAGATGAATTTGATATTGATAACTTAAACTAGAGGCTCTCAAGAGCCTGTGTCGCTCACCTTGTCTATGTGCATATTAAACAATGGACACATGTCACATAAATTCATGACAAAATTGTGTTTTTGTGATGGTGCTGTGTTTGTAAATCTTACTTTACTGAACATTCTTGTTGCTACATTTATCTCTATCTATAATGAACTTGGCCCAGTAATTACAGTGGAAAAATTTTTCTAAAAATTTACAAAAATTTATGAAAAATGTAAAAAAATTGACTATAAAGGGCAATAACTCCTTAAGGGGGTCAATGGACAATTTTTATCATGTTGACCTATTTGTATTTCTTAATTTGCTGAACATTATTGCTGTTTACAGTTTATCTCTATCTATAATAGTATTCAGGATTATAACTAAAATCCACAAAATTTCCTTAAAATTACCAATTTGAGGTTGTCCGATTTGTCTGAAAATTTCAGGGCAGATAGATCTTGACCTAATAGACAATTTTACTCATGTCAAACTTGCTCTAAATTCTTTGGTTTCAGAGCTATAAGCCAAAATCTACATTTCACCCCTATGTTATATTTTTAGCCATGGCAGCCATCTTTGTTGGCTGGCATGTTCATGTCACACATTTTTTAAACTAGATACCCCAATGAGGATTGTGGCCAAGTTTGGTTAAATTTAGCCCAGTAGTTTCAGAGGAGAAGATTTTAGTAAAAGTTAAATGGCCGTCAGACACGGGGTGACGGACGACAGACAATGGACGCCGAGTGATGAGAAAAGCTCACTTGACCTGACCTGAAGTGAGCTAAAAAAATGCTCAAGAAAAGATGACATTGTAAATTCTATGCAATAACACATGAGCACTATAATGTTGGATGATTTGTGTTATGAAAGAACTCTCTAGAATATATGTTCTGAAGATTGATGATAGAGAAAGGAAGACATGATAGAGTGTGCACTCACCTGATGATGATTTGGATGGCACACCACTTCTTTTTGATGTAGTACTGGATGATGGCTGAACTCTTTTGGCGGTGAGAACTTTTGTGGAAGTCGGACGAGCAAAATCTGTGTCATCGTCACCACCTGCACGACTTGGAGCTAAAAAAAAATATATGTATGAATCTAACTGATATTTACTACAGAGATCAAGAAAGGACAATAGAGAAAGTCAATCCTCTGAAAGACAACATTTCAAACTATCATAATACCAATACAATGTCTGGACCAGTTTCACACAGGAATGGTTTGGATAATGTAAAAGAAAACCAGTGTGAGTTCAAATAACATAACTAGGTTCAAATGTTATAGAAGGACAGAGAAAATGAGATATACAAACTCATGTCTTGACACTGAACAAGCAACCAGGTGACCGACCAACTCTTAAAACTATGTTAACCCAAATATTGGAGTAATCTTTTAGCATGATTACACTGTCAAGGCTGTGTAAGACGCACCTTTATGCTGTTGATTCATTTAATTTTCTGGGTACAAATTTACATGGATTGGGAAAATTGTGTTTTAATGACTACAAGAAAAACCTTCACTGTTCAAACCATCTTTACTTCTAAACAAGAATCGTTGAATGTATGTCAAGTCTTGTACAAAGCATGCCTCTTTGAAAAGATATCTTTACAAGAGCAGATGCCATAAAAAAAAGAAGAATTAGCAATTAAGCAAGTCTATGTTCAATTTGTAATTAAGTGGCTAGGAAGTATGTGATCTCTATTACAGAATCAACAGCTGCTGCCTTACAATTCTAAGTTACCTCCCTTTGTAATGTGCAATCATGTTATAAAAAACATCATAACAATAATTATATCCAGACGACTCTGGGTAATTAAACAGATATGAACATAAATTAGTCTGACATATTCCTCATATAAATCATTCCCTGAGTATAAGTTTACTCTAATTCTTATAGCATTAATAGTAAAATTCATTGTTAGAATTCATACCAGCGAATTGATAAATTCTACATGTTCTATAAATTCAACTGTCTCCTTTTTTCTCTCTTGCTGTCATAAAAATTGTCAGATTAACAATACTTGGCGATCACAAAAAGGATTTCAGTGGCGATCCAAGGGAGGGTTCCATGGTTGGAATTTGAAACCCCCTTATTTTGATGATCAATGCATTTAAAAGGGAAAATATAGTTGGAAACCCCCTTTGAAAATTGCTGGATCCACCCCTGATTTTTTATATTGTTTTATCAAAGGCAAGGGGTGAAAATGTGTTATATTCAATGGGTTTTCAACCCATTCTCCCCCTAATTTTAACACCTCCCCCTTACAGTAGATCCAATTACCTTTCTTTGACACTAAATTTTTATATTTCTGTATCAATTTATCTTTTATAGAACTCATCTTTATTTTTATTTGTCATTTGTCAATCTCCATTTTAATTTCACATCCAATTTGTTATTTTCGTCAAACTGCCAAACAAAACAAGACGGAAACCATCTGTTAATCACACTTTCTATTCAAATTCTGTTTCTATAATCAACAAGCAAAAATATCTCCCAGGTATCATCATTCCAACAGTTAACGTGTTTCACATCGACACTTTACGCTACATGTAGGTTAAGTATGAAATAACAACATTCCTGTAGTAACACTTTCCAGTACATGTAGATTATGTGTGAGAATCGTCAATCTGCTGATGTCGGTACAAATCAAAATTTTCTGCACATGTTATAATGCAAGTTTTATTTTTGGGTGAAATATTCCAATCTGCTTAAGCTATGCAACAGCATGATTGTAACTGTAATATGTATATCAATGAAATTTTTCACTCGAGGTAAAAACTATTCCTGCCAAGATTAAATGTAAGTTTTAACTCAATTGGTACACACAAAAAACAAAGATCTTTTTTCTGATTTCACTAAACCAGAAACACTTTTATATAAAAAAAATCTGAATTAATAAAGAAATCTTATTTTGTAGCTATCCACCGACTAAATTGTAAAAACCCAATACTAAAATCCACAATGATTCTGTGTACTAGTTTTACACCATGAATTAAATGTTTCCAGTTTGATATAACATTCCATCAGTTACATATTAGAGATGTAAAGCATTAATCCATGTTTTCAACGTCTTTTGATTCTTGACAATTCTTCAGTTTTTATTCCCAGCTTAAGAAACAATTGAGGTTAGTAATTAACAGAATAATTCCCCAGTAATGAAGCAGTGAGGATTATAATGCAGAATAATACCAGACATAATAATAGTTCTCATAACTTCACTGCTTTTCTGCTTGTCTACAGATGCCTTATCTTCCACCAGGTGTACACACAAGAAATAATTAATACCACCAATCAATCAAATATTTTTCATAACTCAATGAACTAACGAGAAGACTTTTCAAATTTCATCAAGATATAACATTAATTATACTTGCAAGATATTTTTATTTACATGTTTTCAAAACTCCGCTTTTTTCTTGTTTATTAGACTAAAATCTTTGAAATTTAGTAATCATATCAAACAAGATTTTTATTCTTTAGATGCATCAAACACATCTATGGATGCAGATAAATTTGACAGCTATATTTATCAATTTATATCTGAATCTGATCATTATTGAAACCACTGTAAAATATGCTTTTTTTTACACTCGATAAATTATATAAATATCTGACAAGTAACTATCTATTTGTACAGACAAAGAAGACACAAGGATGAAATAGATTACACAGGAGATGTTCATTGCATACAACAGTGATGAATGGGGCTCCATCAGGTAGTATTGATAACCCAGTAGAGTAACTGAGTTAACAACAATATATTTATGTTGGTGGCTTAGTTAGCCTGAATTTATGTATGTGATAACCTGCAAACCTGTTTTATTGTGACAGCCCAAAAAAGCTTGCAAGATTGGAAAAGTCCATCCATGAAATTGAGGTTAATGTACATGTCAGATTAACTGTATGTAGAAAGATATTCAATCTACACTTAATTAACAATCATTTTTACACTAATAATAGTGGTTAATTTACATTTAATGAACAGTACTCTGAAAACAGACCTCTTAAACAAAATGTTTACCAACAAACCATGAAAATAAAGTCAAGCTAAGATTACCTTGTTAGATGTGTAGAACATAAGTAATTTTGTAAACAAAAAAAGAGCTGGAGTCGGTTTCACAAAAAAAACTTACGACTAAGATTGATCGTAAGTATACTGAATTGTTCATGACTTACGACCAACTTAAGTCGTAAGTTTTTTTGTGAAATTGACTCCTGGTCTTCTACTTATAGTATCTGAGAAACACGAAAACTTAGGGTTAACCAATGAACCATGAAAATGAGATCAAGGTGACTGGTCAGATGTCAAGAAAACTTGCTTTCAAGGCCATATAATCTGTCAAACCATGCCAAAAAATTTCATTTCAAAAGGAAGCTTCAAAACAAAATATGCAAGTACCAAACTTAATAGCTAACCAATTGACAAAGAATGAGGAATTGTTATAGCTCCCTCTGGGTTGTAAGAACCAACTTATCTAGAAAGGAAGACACAGGAAGAGTTTAAAATGACTTTTTTGTCATCATGTGATGTACTGTAGAGAAATATCAAAACCTTACTATAATGAGTTGCTGATTACCGTTAGCTTAAAATACCAGCATCACAAGAACACATTTTAAAATTTGAATACATTAATAGTACAAATTATTTAGTTTCAATATAAAAATTCAGCCTGATATAAAATGTACAATGTAAACAACCAATATTTGTTTTCAGAATTCATTTATTGATTTGTATGCTCCTAATCAATTCTGTCAACACCATTACTGAATTATCTCTCTGTCAGACTAAAACCATCCATCTACACCCTCAATGAGTGATAGGAACAAACAGATATACAAAACTCTAACTGAATTCTCTCTGTCAGACTAAAACCATCCATCTACACCCTCAATGAGTGATAGGAACAAACAGATAAACAAAACTCTAACTGAATTCTCTCTGTCAGACTAAAACCATCCATCTACACCCTCAATGAGTGATAGGAACAAACAGATAAACAAAACTCTGAATTCTCTCTGTCAGACTAAAACCATCCATCTACACCCTCAATGAGTGATAGGAACAAACAGATATACAAAACTCATCTTCAATAGATGAGAAAGAAAGGTAATTGCCAAATTTTCTAGCAGATGTTCATTATCCAGTGTAATAATGTGTCAAACAACATGGAATGTTACATCCTGTATTACATGTACCAGGGTAATATACTACCTAATTATACTGGTACCTAAAAGGTCTTATTTAGGGATGCTCCTCTTGATGAAGGTTACTTAAGTAGAAAACTATTCAAAGAGGTTGCCTCAGTGATAGTGCAGACAAATTCTGTTTGTCAAAGAGGTTCCCTCAGTGATAGTGCAGACAAATTCTGTTTGTCAAAGAGGTTGCCTCAGTGATAGTGCAGACAAATTCTGTTTGTCAAAGAGGTTGCCTCAGTGATAGTGCAGACAAATTCTGTTTGTCAAAGAGGTTGCCTCAGTGATAGTGCAGACAAATTCTGTTTGTCAAAGAGGTTGCCTCAGTGATAGTGCAGACAAATTCTGTTTGTCAAAGAGGTTGCCTCAGTGATAGTGCAGATAAATTATGTTTGTCAAAGAGGTTGCCTCAGTGATAGTGCAGACAAATTCTGGTTGTCAAAGAGGTTTCCTCAGTAATAGTGCAGACAAATTCTGTTTGTCAAAGAGGTTGCCTCAGTGATAGTGCAGACAAATTCTGTTTGTCAAAGAGGTTGCCTCAGTGATAGTGCAGATAAATTCTGTTTGTCAAAGAGGTTGCCTCAGTGATAGTGCAGACAAATTCTGTTTGTCAAAGAGGTCGCCTCAGTGATAGTGCAGACAAATTCTGTTTGTCAAAGAGGTTGCCTCAGTGATAGTGCAGACAAATTCTGTTTGTCAAAGAGGTTGCCTCAGTGATAGTGCAGACAAATTCTGTTTGTCAAAGAGGTTGCCTCAGTGATAGTGCAGACAAATTCTGTTTGTAGGAAGATTGTCCTGGGAGTTGGAATAAATATTGTTTTATAGGCTAATCTATTTATAAAGAGAATATCCTGGGAGTTGTTATAACATTATTCAGTATAAGTAAACTGCACTTGCTGATTGGCAGTCTGCTACACATATACTAAACTGTTCTTAACCCCAAACCTTACCTTAACCCACACTTAACCTTAAACATAACGCTAACCTAACCTGACCATGAATGAACCTTAGCTCTAAAGTATAGGGACTTTCAAAGTAAAAGAAGGCCCAAATATTTGTGTAGATGAGATAACAGAATAACAGCAGAGGTCCATTTTCAGTAGAAGCAGCTTTATACACAACATAACTATAGATATTTTAAGTGGAGAGGTATAAAGCACTCTTGAATTGATGTGCAAGTTTGGTCAAAACATAGAATCTAATATTTAGACTAACATGGAAATCTTCCATATTCAATTATATAGGTACAGTTAAGTGAATACAACACAGGGGAGCTTCATTAACATTAAAAATACATAAATCCATAATCTTACCATAAACTTAGTGATCAATTTATATATTTGTAAAAGATGACATATAGGTCATTGACATTATTTACCTTTTATTAAATTCTTATGTATATATACAATATTTACAAACAACATTTCTCAGGATATACATAGAGTTTATTTATGTTCAATGAATTCTAACCATAACATATCATAAGTGAAAAGCTTTGAACCATGGAATTATAATCAATGTTAATTAAAATATTTAACCACCTTTTCAATCATAGGTATGAACAAAATCAGGACCTGAACTAGATAAGTGCATCAATAAATCTGGTTTATTCTCGTTGACAAGAATAAAGAACTATTACTATTACAAAACACCTCATTTAACCTTCCAAAAAACAGATAAAATGGACCATAAAGATTATCCATACTTGGCCTAGTTCATCCAATTCATATAGAAATAGTTTAAACACCATTTGTATGCTTTTTTATTGAACATGGTTAAAACCCCAACAAAAGTACCCACTTCTAACGCTGTGACCCATAGCTGCCATTCACAACCCAAAATACCCAAGATTATCTTATTTGTCCAAATAAATACTGAAAACTGCGTTATGTATAAAATTGCTCAATTTTGATTACCAGTATACATAACCGAAAGCTGGAATTTAAATATCTAAGTCCTTATTGATAATATATTAAAAGCACTAGAATACCTGTTTTTAAATTTTCATTTAATTGATTAAATTACTATAAAACAAATTGTTTAATTTTTATAAAAAAAATCTACAATGTCATCCATACTGGTGTTTGAAGGAAACATAAAATATAGATATAAAAATAGAACTATCTAATATTCCCTATGACAAATTCAATTAGGCTCAAAATTTTAAAAATCGACTATTGCCATACAGGTTATATTATTAGACAAATAGATCAGCCCATAACTTAGAATATGGACCAATGATTTGTGGCTTGAGAGTCAGACCAGCTCTGTACAAGCTAGAGAAGTTAAAACTCAGCTATATTTGGAAGCATTACCCAATGAAGCATTTTATAGCCCATTAATCTATTTACAGAGAAAAGCTTCAAGGTTGCCATTAATTTAGATCGTGATTGATTACAACCATTTATTCTGTTAAAAGTACATTTGAAGATATTGTACAATTCTCTTCCAATGTTTAACTAAAGCCATAAAATTTAGGTCACCTACTGTGTTGTATGTATCAACACAATTGAGAATGAAATTCAAACCCTCATTGAAAATATGATATTGTGTACATGTATTATGTGTTTAAACCTGAGCAAAATTATTAAATGATCATATATTTACAAATATAATCTAAAAAAATTATAATCAAGCCCAATTAACAAAGGGTTTGGACTCTTCTGGGTTCTTCTTGCCTACAAATCTTTGACAGGATATACTGTTAAAATTGGCACTCATACCACAGTGGCGGATCCAAAGGGGGGGTTCCGGGGCCGATCAATGCATTTGAATGGGGACATATAGTTGGAACCCCCCTTTTTTTAAATGGCTGGATCCGCCCCTGTACCACATCTTCCTATATCTATATCAAAGGAAAAAAAATCTGATACAACTTTGAAGCAAACTATCTCATACAATGGACAAACTTCTTAAAGACCAGAAAAATCATAATTCCTTTGTAAAAACAATACTAAAAGAGAGGTTCACAAAATGTGATGACAGGTTGTTTTTTTTTTAGAAGAAAACGACCTGAATTTCATGGAATTACAGGACCCAACAATAATACTTACATGTTATTTTCACAAAACTACAGAACTAAACATTCAAATCAGCAGGAAATAGTCAAATCCCTTTTACTTTTATCAGTACCAAGAAATACCACTACCGTCAAGATGGGATGCAAAGCTTGCTTAGAATAATACTAATTCCCTTTTTATAGCTATTCTGGACCAAAAAACTTTGAGTACAATTCGTCTAATTGTAAAGAATCATAATATAAACATTTAAAGTCAACAAACATGCAATGCACATTGCTCAATGCGGTGTTTACCTAATTACCTATAAAGAGCATTTAATGCATATCATATATATCTACTGCAGTCAGTGCATTGACCTTGCATTTGAATGCACAAATTTATGCTTGTGTCCTAATTTTAACTTCTCATACAACTTGCTTTGTTTGTAATGTGTATTCGCCTTTGCAGAAATTATGACAGTGTAGCGATATACATTACTACAAGGAGTTTATACCTTCCAGTTGATTAAACACTTCTTCTCTGTGAGTACATGCTTTGATTAAGCCGATAACCAGAGTACAAACAAAAGTATTGTGATCCATGTTGAGACCCTGGGTATCTAGTTCCAAGTATCGTTCAGCGGTAACCTAGATTTCGGTGACTATCTGTAAAATCCCTTGTTAAATGCCATTTGATTAATATATTTTGTCAATTTCTTTATCTGAAAAACAATGGCTTAATCATGATAGTAATTATAATTTAAAGATCATAGTATAAATAGCCATTGAACTTTAACAAAATTTATATAGACCACACATTCATCATATTATGAAATTATCTATAGGTGTACTTTGAATTCCAAGTTTTTTGGTGCCTTATTATTAGTTTTTTAAATTGAGACCTAAAAAATTGTGTTTGTAGGTAACTAAAGGACAATGGTTTTTCACACATAATTTAAATATATACTACATGCAAATATTTATATTTTTGTATTATTTTGATATAGAATATGAGCTGTGTTCTTGAAAAAAATATTTGATTACCATTTATTTTCTTCCCTCTGATGGCCATGAAAAAAGCGCATGTCAACTCACAAACAAAAATCTTTAGCGAGAACCTGATCGTTGTGTCAACCAAATCAGGGTGTATGGTGAAGATTATGATTTGATTCTTAGGAATCGGTTCAATTTTAACAAATGATGAAATTCTTAAAAAAAAATTGAAGAATTAAGATTTTCCCTTGTGCAAATTAGGACCTTTTTAATCACAAACTTCATGAAATACACTTGTAAGTCAACCCTTGACTCTTACCCCTTAAAAGCCTGGACCTGTTTTAACGCTGTGCCGATCCTGTAATTGAATCAAAACTTGGTATTGTATTTATCTGGTGTATCACTCTGCTGCTGTAGTTTGTAATTATCATCCCAAGCAAAACAAAGGGAGAAAAACAGCAAAAAAAATAATATATTCCTACTGTAGACATTATGGCCAAATTTCATTCCTTAAATAGATTGTTTGGCACCATCTAGCATAGAGTTACTTATCAACCTTTCTATTACTTAATCTTTTTCATGCAGACATTTATCATTTCCACTTATCTATACCATTTTACAACTTTGGAAACCAACTTGACTCAATTTCAACAGAGCTCAAAATTATTTACCGGTAATTCTTTCCTGAACAAAATCAAACATTTTTCTGACAAAGTGTCAGACCCATTTGATAAGACAAATTGGACCCTTCCACTTTTTTCAATACTGAAATCTCAATTTTCACAACTTTGGTACTAAACATTTGAATTCTGACGTGTTTCTACTACACATGTATCAGGATTTCAGACGTCAATACCAAATAATTGGAGCTATTCTAATCCCTAATGTTGACAAACTTTTAAAATTTGGCCATTCACCAAGGGTCATTTACAAGCGATCTAGTATTGAAACATGATGATAAGGTTATTATAACCTATGTTGACTTAAGCTTTTATGATAATACCCCCAATGAAATGAAAACTCTTTCTCTGATCTATGTTTAATCTCCACATAGTTTAAATGATCACATCTCCAAATTAAAAGAATGCACATAATCCCCACTAAAATTCTGGCCTATTTATCAGCTACTGTTTTCTTTACAAGTGCAACTTGAGTTCTCAACAACTTAAAACCACAAAAGACTTATAACTTGTTCAAAACCGAATATTTTGTACTTCAGTTTGACATGAGCCAACCTACATATTCTTCAAATTGGTTGCCATTCAAATTCATTAATATTTGAAAATAGATTAACTGGCAGTCTTGTAAATAATACTACTGATGCTAAATTTTTTCAGTCTTCTTTCAATATCATAAATAGACCTAATTTGTTAACCAAAGACCCTTTGGGAGGGACCAAATTATAAAAATATCCAAAGACCCTTGTGGAGGGACCAAATTGAAAAAAAATATCAAAAGACCCTTGGGATTTGGACCAAATTGTGAAAAATATCCAAAGACCATCATTTTAACCTAATCTGTAAGTGTATGTATGTGTCACCTATTCCCAGAGAGATTGTAAAAAGGAGAAAATAATAATGTTGAGATCTAACTACCAGTATCACTTTCCAAGACATTAGTTTACACAATGATTCAAATCCAGCACAAGGTACGACCAATTAAAATCATGACCTCAATAAGAACATTGGTAAATATTAAAGAAAAGTAACTTAAAATCTGAATGTAGCTTGAAGTGTTCTATTTACCTAGTGGTTATATAATTATATAATTTTTTTCTCACTTCTTTTCATTCTGGTGTATCCTACTAAAACCTCTTATTTTTAACAGATATCCTATAAAGATTAACCTAAATACCATAATAGATTTAATATAAGCCTGCTCTACATTTCCTACTTCTTTTTTTGAAGACATCTTTTTACAATTTATCAAAACAGTTATGTAATGGTTTTTAACAAGTACTATACATGTACCATATCAATAATATGCTGTCATTATCATAACAAGTTTCTCATGCTTAATTAGCTTGCTTGAATGTTAAAAAGACTGAACTTTTAAGGTGAACAAACCATCCATTATTGCTCTAAGCCATATTTAAACTTGAAACTGAATAAATGCTTATGTTCCACAGCCCTTATGGCTCCAAAAGGTAGGTAACTCCTCCCCTTAATAAAATACAACAAGCTGACATTGTAAAATAAACATTTGTAAATGCAATTTAAGGCAACTGTTACATAATCTAATATGCATTTATTACCATTATATCTTTGAAGTGTTTTATCTTAAAAAAAATGTTTTATATCTCGTTTTTAAACTGTAGACATTTTATGCAATCTATTTTTACATAGTTGTTGCTTTCTTAACTTCAAGTGGTAAATATTTCATGTATATTAAGGAAAAGAAAAAAGAATCTGATGCAGTCTACATGATAAAAGGCCAGTCCATTGTAGGTCTTCATATTTGTTTGTTACTTTCCTTGGCCAGAGTACAGCACAGTTTCAGTGTGAACTGGGTACCAGCATTAGAAATTAAAAGGCTTTACAACTTAGTACACATCTATTTTTTTTACTGAAATGACAAATGCTCATTTATAGAAATATTCTAACTTTAATTGTTACATGGATCTATCCATCCTTCTGCAAAGGGACTATCTTCTTGGTGAGGTTCTTGTATTCAATTTCAAGACCCTTAAACCTGTGTACAATTTGACAATTTTCAGTCCTACATATACTTCATGATAGAATTGTTGTTCAGGTTTGTGTTCATGCAGACATTATATGATCATTTTTGGAAATAAACGAACTTGTGTAAAAAAACAATATTTGTCGATCAAAATTTACATTTCTAGGTTCAACTTGGAGCACTGCTGTTCCTTGTTTCAAGGCCCACAACATATAAAATAGTAATTTAGAGAGTATCACAAAATTAGTTCCTCCCAACACAATCAGTGGTCTCTTAAAATTAGGCTTTAAAACATCATGCCAAAAACAGTGACATAAGAAAGCTAATTGCACAATATGAAAATAGGGGTAAAAGGAGATAACAAAACCAAGGAAATATGAAATATTATCCTAGATATGCAATACTTTCTTCACTAATAATCGCTGTAATTCTAGCAAAGCCAGTCATCTCATAATTGGACCTCGGTTTTTGTACAAACGTGTAATTATGTAACCAAAGTCCTGAAACCTGACGTTCTTCACGAAGATCACTTGGCCTTGAGTTATACAAATAAAACAAAAAATATATACTTAAGAAGTGCTTCACACCCTGAAGGACCTAAAACTATCATAAATTTAAAACCTGTTTTACTGTTGTAACTCGCCTACTGTCATTTCACAGATACTAAACAAATGACTGAAAATACTTATAAGTTTACAATCTTTTAATGTTTAACCTCATTCAACCTTGGTGTCATAAATTTGAATCAATATATATGTATATCATCCTCAGAAAAAAATGTTTTAGATATATAGCATATGAATATAATCTGGAAAATGTGTGTGGGTTTGTTTCTCCATCTCTTTGGGGCAGGTGAGTTCACTTAAAAACAAGAATGTGACCATGGTACATGGATGTCCCACTAAACTAACATTTTCTGTGTTCAGTGGACCATAAAATTGGGGTAAAAACTCTAATTTGGCATTTTATTAGAAAGATCATATCATAGGGAACATGTGAACTAAGTTTCAATTTGATTGGAATTCAACTTCAGAAAAAAATAACGTGATCAAAAAATTTAACCTAAAGTGTGACAGACAGGCAGACACTCGGAAGGACAGATGATCAAACAGACTCAAAGACCGAAATACATTATGCTACTTGGTGGGGCTTAAAAATTAAAATTGTTTAGTTGCATCAAATCCCCATCTCTTGTTTAACAGATTTTTAAGTTTTGCATTACAGAATGTTAAATTCACAATGAGAAAGAACTTAGCAAGGTCACATGTTGTCATTTCCCTATTTAACTAAATGAATTCTTCTAAACTTTTTTCTAATTGACAATTTGAACAAAGACCAGGAAGGAAGGGAATAGAATTATCTGATGGTCACAGTAACCTTATCTAGTTATGAAAATAACTCTTTGGTATGTTAGGGTGGATACCTCACTACCTCAAATATCATTCATTTTAACAAAAGTCCATAAAAAATATATGTTACAGAAATAATCCTTATATCTATCACTAATGATTGTTACACTTTATAAGCTTTCAGAAATGCAGGTATTATTTTAGACTCTTCTTCATAATTTTTCCAATATAAAACAAAAACTTTAAATCTTTAAAATAGTCTTATCAAATAACCATAAGAATTCACCCCGACCCTAAACCCTAATATTTTTCTTCAAAGAAATAATTGCAACATGACTCTTTTTTTTTTAACTTTGTATACTGCAATTATAATAAAATATTTGTCTATGTATAGGCTCTTCTTGGTAAACAGAATTATATATTAGCTAATTGTGTGGCCTAATATTTTGAAATTTTACACACAAACAGCAAGTAAATCTGAATGACTGTCAAAATTATCTCCTATCATATACTTGATGTACCTGGTAATTAATTACCTTAGTTATAAAAATATTATCATGATTATGGCATACACAAGCCAAACCAAACAACAAGTTATTCGTTACATGTATGCAAGGTTGAGATAAATACATGTACCTGATATCAATAAATCATGCTAAATATTTACATGTAAATTAGATTACATTTCCTCATTCTGCATATTTCCATGAGAAAAGTGCAGAGAAATTTAAAAGCGTGAAGGATTAATTCAAGTACCAATTGTCAAAATAATCAGAAAATAATTTAGACAAAGCTAATTGGGGGAAAAAAATGGTATATAAGGAACCATGAAAAATTGAATATCTTATAGAATGATCTCAGCTTCAAAATTATTCCTCATGCATTTTACAATGCATTGATTAAAGAAAATATTCATTTCACTGCCAAACTGATCTGACCATTTACTGTACCGGTAATAAAAATTAAAGCATTAGAACCTAGAAACTTACTCAAGTCCTCCATTGGTCCATTTGAGACATCGGGGAATTTGAAAACTTGGTCATTTTCAATATCATCAAATAATTCCTTATAATCATCAAACGGTGAGGTATAATGCATTAATGGAGAGGACCATAGTTCCTCCTCAACATCCTTATTTGGCACGTCTAAGTGATTTAATCCCTGATCAAAGTTAGAGCTCATCACGTAATCCACTGAGGTAAACAACAACTAATTTACATGTTTCACGTATCCAAGCCACTTTAGTTACGAAATTTTGAACCTAAGATCCCAAAAACGACAGAACATGTTAACATTTTTAGCACCAAATACAAATTTTCTGAGGTAGTAAAATTTCCAACTGATTTTCCTTTAATACTTTAGCCACATACTAATCCGTAAGGCTCCAAAATAAAACAAACTTTCTAATTTAAATCTGATTAACTGGCTTACAAACAAAGCAGTTCTGATTTCAGAAAGTCACCTGCTAATTACAGTTAATTCAATATTTTCATAATCCTTCCCAAATACATGGATTTTATGTTGACACATTTTTCTCTACATGACATCTTGCTGATAATTTCCTTTAAAGAATTTTTCCCATTCACACATTTGTATGCATCGTATTCACCTTTTTTTAAGAATTAAAGTCACCTAACGTAAGTCCAGTTTAATTCTTAATTTCAATATCAAAATGACTTTCACCTTGTATTATTTATTAGCCTCGTTGGTAATTTAAACTTAAAGTATCGGCTAGTTTCAACATTTACTTTATCACCGGAGCTTCAGGCCAATTTCCATACTGGGTCAATTCCAGTATTTGCTTAATGTACACAAAAAAAATTACAGAAATCAAATCAATAAGTTTATATTTTGATCATCATTCATTCAACCTCAAAAACTGATCACATTCAATGACAATTTCTTGGAGATGTGCCCAAAGTATTTAATAAACACACTTTGTGATCTCGTCCTTAAAGCATTAAAGTCTCCTGTTAAACAAGTGTTCAGATAGGCCAGCTTGGAATGAATCTATTGTAAACTTTATATATGATACACAAAACCGTCTATTTGTATATTACAAGTTGTTTAAACTATGGATAGTATTTCACTTATTTATATTACGATCCAACAGTTCGAAGACACACACAACTACTAGGTTCTAGTTGTCAAAACATCTGTATTTTAAAATAATCCATTTTTTTTTAAATTTGCTAATTTAATTGATACTTTCATTCCTATTTTCAGTATTCCATAAAAAATCTAACATCTGCTCAATTGATGAAAAGGATGCTTTTACAAATATTATATTAAGATCCTAATTCATCACAACTGAACATAAATAACTTCAGACTTTCAGTCCTTGAATTTTAAATTCCTCCAGGCACATGTATATATGTCATTTGTCAAGTTATGCATAAGTATTGTTAAGCTTATGTAAAAGTGCACTGTAACAGAATGTTGTCCAATTATTGACAATTATTCAGGTGAGTGAGTTCTCTTCCTTACATACAATAATGTACACTCAAATATTTGTGCTCCATTGATGATGTAAAATGCAATGTAGATTCAATGATCAAAGTTAACAAATAAAGAAATTGTTTTAAAACATATGTCTCAAGGCACTATTTCACCGATCCTTTTTTATCAACTATTATTTCTCTTTCGGTTAAACAACAATAAGTTTAAAATGTAACCCAGTATCCACGTCCTGTCATTCATTTAAAATATCGTTGAGTTTCCAGGATCATGCAGCCACCTCTTTAGTCATTGTGAAATGACACTGGTCAGTTAAGATTTAATTGTCCATTGCTGATTAATGGCCTTTTTATTCGGTCCACTATTCATTTACAACAATTAAATAGTCACCTTAATGTCTAAATAAAGCCACCTTAATGTCAAAATAAAGATGTTCTCTATATAAATTTAAATTTCTGTTAAGTTTTATGTAATCCTTCCGCTTCTCAGAGGTTTGTTGCTTTTAAATTCTACCAGTTTCATAATACATGCACAGTTTATCTCAAATCTCAGGCTAATTTCCAACTCTGTCCTTTCCAATTAATCCTGATTTTATCCTTTCATTTAATGTAAACATAACATCATATGTGAATTAAAAAATGTCTACTCTTCACATATACATGTACTGTCTAATAATATCTCTTGTGTCAAGGCATTGTCCTTATGACAATTTTTTTCTTCCATTCTGAACACAATTGCAAGATAATATCGAAGATTTTTCGAAACACATGAAATGACTCGTTAAACCATGTCATTAATTTATCAAAACAATTAGTACCTGGATGAGCTTGATCCTTTTAAATGTATGACATAGGACCAATAATCTTGTCAGAATTATCTCACTCAGGAGAACAGGTAGTCATTGAACATAACCTGTTACCCCTTAGGCCTATTATTATATGGATCGGCCTAATTACAGGTGTAAAATTGACTATTTTTTAACAGTTAAGTAATTTTTATAACTTATCAATGTCATACTGGATAAATCCCATCAGATAGCTATTAAACTTTGAACGGTTATTTTTAATTATGTAAATAAACAATGAAAATATTTTATTCATGTTTTTTTTCTTCTGAAATTTAAGATTAATGATTTATGATCATGTCAGCACAGGCCTATTTGTATTTTTTCTAAGATTTATGAAGAAATGACCTGCAAACTACTTGTTAATAAATTCAAGCTTTTCATATCAGGACAAACTTTAACCTTATTATGGGGTACATCATGTCATAAATTTTCCAGAAATTAGGATATACAACATATTGCTTACACCTGACATCCAAAAAGCTTTTGTAGGCTTAAAAATTGGAGATCCTGTCCTCAAATTGAAACCTAATTCCATCCATGATATAAATTTCATGAATTGTCAAACGTGTTCAACCCAATAACTTCATGAATGACATATTTTGCATCAACTGTTACCATATGTTTTATTTTGCACAGTGGGTAAAGGAAAGTAGTTTCTCATTGTCAAAGATTTAAATAGCAATAGTCTATGTAAATTTTAAGTCTTAATGGTACATGATGACTGACAGAGATTTTATCAAAATACAAATTTGAAATTTTAATTACTTTAAATCACCTATTTATGGTATATTTCATACCCATTCACTGATTTAGTGAAATAGAACACTGATACAAGATATAAATCTCAGCGCAGTATTTCATGCTTCTCAGACGTAAAATGTGCAGTTAATGTCTTTTAAATTTTATCTGAAGTTGCTATATAAGAACTATGCAAATAAAAGTATGTCCTCTTTAAAAATGATGTGCAAATATTTCACTATGTCATTAATCTTAAGGCCATACCAGTAGTTTTAACATGGGTGTCAACACATCCAACCCTCTAATAAATTCATGTAGTGTTTTATGTCGTACAAATGAAAGCACCTATCCACTTATAAAATCATCCATCATGGAAAGATAGTTCTGTCAAACAGTATTACATTTGTAATGTTTTCATCCTTGTCTACTTCAATGCATCTCACAAAAGGAGATGTGGGACATATGTCAATGGGACAGCAACCCAACATCTATTTCTTACATCCTTTATCCTATATATCAGTCCTTCTATACATCGAATATAATAGACCTATTGCTTATAGTATCTGAGATATGGACTTGACCACCAAAACTTAACCTTGTTCACTGATCCATGAAATGAGGTCAAGGTCAAGTGAAAACTGTCTGACGGGCATGAGGACCTTGCAAGGTACGCACATACCAAATATAGTTATCCAATTACTTATAATGAAAGAGAATTTAACATTACAAAAATTCTTAACTTTTATTTCAAGTAGTCACTGGACCATGAAAATGAGGTCAAGGACATTAGATATGTGACTGACGGAAAGTTTGTAACATGAGGCATCTTGAGGTCTTCTACCTTCTAATATATAAAGCTTTTAAGAAGTGAGCTAACGCCGCCACTGCCGCCACTGCCGCCACCGCCGCCAGATCACTATTCCTGTCAAGCTTTCTGCAAAAGTTGCAGGCTCGACAAAAATAATGCATCAATATGAACCTAATTTGGGGAAAACCTATCTCACCTGTTCCCCTTCAGAGCCAAATATATTGTTTCAATAAGACATGTAATTGTAAGACAATTATGAAATTCACAATAATCTAAGTTACAATACTATAAATTATAAATTACATGTCCTGCATGGTACTAGAGCTACGTTTCCAATCTATGATCAATAATTATTTTGAAAAATATATACAGTGAAACCTGGCTAAAACAAATTCTGCTTAAACCGAAAACCTGTATAAACCAAACATGTTCGTGAGAACCGTCATATCAAAAAATGTGCGTTGTAAACCTGATAAAACCGAACTTCGGCCAAAACCAACCAAAATCTTAAGTCCCAAAGAGGTTCGGTTTAAACAGGTTTCACTGTATAAAGGGAACAGGTCTCATAACTAATTCTGCTTGAGGAAACCTCAAAACAAGGTCTTCTTTAGATGTACCAACCACAAAACCACTTAAAAACTCTTAATGGGTCCATCAAATAATTTCTCAATTAAATTTTAAATAACCACACAAGTAAGAGAGGACAACAAAGATTTGTGACAATCCTTTCTGTTTCATCTGCTTAAAACCAGGTTATAATTGGTATAAGCAGATCATACACCCCAGCACACAGACTATATGTCAACATAAAACCTCCCAGGTATACAGATGAATATCTGATCAACATATGGCCAAAATTATCTTCATCTAAACATCATATGAATATCTCTCATCAGCATGACATTTCATAGTCTTCATGAAAAACTTTGGATTTAAAAGTCAGAGTATCTGAGTGTCAATCATAAAATTTTCTTTAAACTTATATCTGTTGTTCTTTTATCTTTTCTAGAAAATTTTACTGGCTGACAAAAACTTTACAGGACTGGGATTTTTGGTACAAATAATTAAAAACTTGATACTACTGCAGTCTGCATGGTTAGCCACTAGTCCGATGCCCCAGACTAGTAAATATTGATTCAGACTAGTGAAATTTTCAAAATTTTATATAGTCATATAGGGACAAATTTTGATATCTAATTAACAGACTAGTAGATGAAAAAGTTTTCTGTGCAGACTGTTAACTGTTGAAATATTGACTTAAACTGCCCCACCAAATATCATTATTGCTGTCAGTCTTAGGGTCCCATCTGACAAGTAACAAGCCCTATGGATTTGAAGGGAAGTAATTTGCAGCAAATGATATATTTTGACTGCAAATATTTGGGTTACAACTCCCAAATGTAAGCCTGACAGTAAAATAAAACTGTTAGGTCCATTTGGTTCTGTTACTCAAAAATGTTTTATTTTACATAAATAATAATGATAAATTACATAATTTTCAGAGATTTTTTTTTATATATATTTTTTTTTTAACTTGCCAATATTTTATTTCCATAACGTTGGCATCAGATCAAACAGATTGGCACAAAAATTCAAACCTTTAAATAACACCTTTGAGCATTTCAAAAAAATGAAGCTAAATTGTACATATATAAAAGATTAAAGAGTAATTAAATGTTATGAATATAAAGTAAAAATAGTCAGTTCAGTATTCAAATCTACAGAGAGAAAAAATCATGTCCTTGCATATATTTATCAAAAGATTTTGAACTTAAATTAACTTGTGCCACCTCTTCTCACGATTTGATAGAAGTTTCATTAATAAGGTTAAGATTCACCGATATCAGTTTTGATAATAAAATAATATGTATTCAAGCAGGACTACAGCCTAATTCTTTGCAAAAAATGTAAAGGATTTCTAAATAGAGTTTATTTACATAAAAAGACCATAAGAAGTTATAACAAATTTCATCTGAATTACATAAATAAATGTAAACACTTCTACAAGTTCAAATCATTTGTCCTTTTCTGTGTTTACATGTTTTTATATTCACCCACAAAACCAACATTCCAATAATTTTTCAATTTTAGATCTTCTATTAGAAAAAAAATGATACCTGTCAAATAATTGTGATGTTATATTAGGTAAATGAATGATAAAAATGTTTATTTATGTTATCTAATAAAATGTCCCAAATATCTATTAATATTTGTACTTGCTATCGATAGATCTCTTTACTTTAATAAGTAAACATATTGACAAATAAATTCCACCCAAATAAATAAACATTTGGAGTAAACTGATTTGAAAGTACGGGAAATCAGGTGAACAGATTGATTTCAATCTTTGAATTGAAATATTACTTTTTATTATGCCAAGATAAGTTGGATGAACTTTTGATGTTATTGTCTGTTAACAAATCTGGAATAATCCAAAAAGTCTAAATAAAAACAAGCTAGAACTTGAAGTATTGAAATTTGAATAGTTCTAAACCCTTTAGCACTGTGTGTAAAACTTGAAATTAATTTCACACTGCTATAATTCTTTGATGCTCTTCAGAATTAATCATTTTAAATGAAGATTAACGAAAATTGATTAAAGCAAACCTCAAAATAATATTAACAATTCTAATTTAATTTTGAAAAATATTCTAGTAAAATGATAATTCACAAGCATCTTTTTTCAAATTCATTAACTTCAAAAAATTAATATTTGTATTGGAAGAAATATTGTGAACTGTTGACAAGAAAATATGCTGATTGTGCATAAAATGCTGTCAATATCATCAATAGGTTGAAACGTTTCCTCAGTAAATTTATTTACATTGCACATGTGTATTTGTATACCAGTAGATAATGATAATTATTGATTACATTATTTGATTCTGACGTAGTATTGACATCACAGTCCTAAAGTTAGTAAATATTACAATTTTAAATTCTTTTTACACTACTATATTCATGTGGGAAAACAATAACCAATACATGATAATATTTCAAATTTTATAGTATATATAAATAAACAGGCATTCATACGGACAATAGGTGTAAAATCAATGTCCTTCAAATTTATTCAAACTATCAAATTTGATTTAACGTATTATACTGAAACTTAATTCAGTACTGCAAAAATTACATACAAAATAATACACCATGGTAGGAATGGTTATAAAGTATCAACATTTCAGGTGTATTTCTCAGGTATTGCCTTGTAAATTCAGAAATTATTGCATGCATTTATTATTGCTATTTTGTCATTTTAGACTAAAATGCGATTTTAATTTTTGCAATATTAAGAAAAATCCTGTTTGATTCATGTAAAAAATTTCAAAATGCAAATTTTAATTATTATGATGATAACCCTGTCACATTTTTCACAATAATAAAAATATCATAATAATTTCTGAATTAACAGTATTTTTTACATTGGTTGCAATGAATTACATTGATTTCCCAGTTAGATAAATCCGATAATTTCACATGTGAAATAAACGTGGTTATTTCACTCTCTGACGTCATACAACAATAGGCGTTGTCAAGACGTCGATAACGTCGAAACAAAACATGCGTAGGAAAACCATATAGTTCCTTACATTTTCTACATTAATTTCATAAAAAAAGCAATTTGACAATGTAATAAAAAGTATAACTATACAACCCATGAAAACTGTTTAGAGGGATCTGAGTTTGTGACGCTGATTATAAACAGGCAAGTAAATATATAAAACACAAATAAACATGAAAGCACCTGCAACCGTTTAGTATGATTTTACTAGTTTCATTGTTTCAGATTGTATTGTTTCAATCACTTTACATGGCAAATCAATAGTTCTTAGAGCCAAAATACTATCTTACATGTACCTACTAATTCATTACTAACAAAGATGTCTTCTTTCTTAGTCTCTTTTTACAGCTGTAAGACATCTGTGACTCTATTCACAAAAAAATTGTATGAAACAAGAATGTGTTCCTAGTACATGGATGCCCCCATCTGCACTATCATTTACTATGTTCAGTTGACCGTGAAAATGATGGAACATCTCTAATTTGGCATTGAAATTAGAAAGATCATATCATAGGGAACATGACATTGTGTACTAAGTTTCAAGTTGATTTGACTTCAACTTCATCAAAAACTTATCTCTACCAAAAACTTTAACATGAAGTGGATAGACAGACAGACGCACAGACCAGAAAACACAATGCTCATAAATTGGGCATAAAAATAAGTCAAACATTTACCCTATATCTAACAATCAATTTTAGTCACCAGATTTTTTATTTGAGCTTTGAACTTGAGAGGCAAACTTTGTGTTCACAGTACTCAAAACTGGTGTAATTATAACTGTTAACATTTACAAGGTGTCTTCAGTTATTGAAAAAGGTTAGAAAAAACTCCTTTTTCAGCAGAGTTAGTGCTTTTGCACATTTGATTTAACTTCAGTCAGTGGTTTGTCTGTTCTGACCACAGTCTAGCTGAACATTCATCTTTAAGTACACTTTCCAAGTATATTTTCTATCTTAACTTCAATATAATAAACTTGCAAGTAGCAAAGCAGTAATATCTTTCTGAACCAAAATAAAAACATAAAGAAAACCAAACCCAATCAGGGAAATCTAGTGGTAAAAAAAGCTCAGTAAAATTTGCAACCAGACCAGAAACAGAAAGATTTATTGAGTGATCCAATTTAAAAATTTCAAATCCCTAAACATACAAACAAAATATTGGTATAAAAGCAGGTTTATAAAGAAGCTTTTTTCTACCTGATGTCATTTCATCTGGATACAATGAACCCTCTGTGAGCAAAAAATACAACAGAATATTTCTAAGAGCAAATGAATTATCTCCCTTATTATATTATTTAAGTAATGAGTTGAGAAATAACAGAGTAGTCTCCCTTTACATGTGTATAAATAATATAAGAGGAATATCTGATTTAATAAATATCTTTCTTAAATATATTTTAAATATTGACCCTCAGCAAGTCATAAAATCAAACATAATGTATAGCTCCTTTTATTTGGAAAATACTCAAAACCGTTTCCTTTTTTTTTCACTAAGAATTAAAATTAAGAATTGTGCTGTTGCAAACTGCCTGTAAATAGACCTTTAAACTAAGTATTGCCATAGTACTAGTCTCAAACAAAACCATTACAAATATTAGTTCCTATACCAAATCTACTCACCAAAATCTGCTGTAGCCAACATGTTTCCTGATGCTTTTACTTCATCAAACCTTTGGTATATCTGGGTTAATCTAAAATAAAAAAATATTTAGAAAAATAACAATTAAGAATGAACTAAACAATATTTTATGGGAATAAAAGGACAGGCAGAGTATGCATCAACAAGAAGAAAAAAACGTCTTTTCAAAATAAATCTAAACAAGAGGCTGTCACAACGACAGCAAACCAGATTAATTAGCATTTATTTGTGTCCTGGCAATATCACAAGAACCATTACTGATGATTGGTGAAAGTGAAAATTGTCAATATCAAATTTGACCTCTATTTTGTCATCAGTATCATCATATTAAAATTTGAAAAGCTTAGATTGAATGGTTCGTGAGTAAATGCAACAATGTGAATGGAAACACCGTTTTACGACCTTCAAGAACCATAACTACTGAACGGTAAAAGTCAAAATCGTCATTATTGAACTTGACTTCTTTTTTGTCATCAGTAACAACATATTAAAATTTTAAAAGCTTTGGTTGAACAGTTCATGCGTAAATGCATGGACACAACTGGAAACACCATTTTTCAATGTTTCAAGAACCATAACTCCTGAACGGTAAAAGTCAAAATCGTCATTATTGAACTTGACCTCCATTTAGTCATCAGTAACAACATATTAAATTTTCGGAAGCTTTGGTTGAACAGTTCATGCGTAAATGCACGGAAACGACTGGAAACGCCATTTTAGATCTTTCAAGAACCATAACTACTGAACGATAAAAGTCAAAATCATCATTATTAAACTTGACCTCTATTTTGTCATCAGTAACAACATATTAAAATTTGGGAAGCTTCGGTAGAACTGTTTATGCGTAAATGCACGGACACGACTGGAAACACTATTTTTCAATCTTTCAAGAACCATAACCCCTGAACGGTAAAAGTCAAAATCGTCATTATTGAACTTGACCTCCATTTTTTCACCAGTAACAACATATTAAAATTTGGGAAGCTTTGGTAGAACTGTTTATGCGTAAATGCACGGACACGACTGGAAACACTATTTTTCAATCTTTCAAGAACCATAACCCCTGAACGGTAAAAGTCAAAATCGTCATTATTGAACTTGACCTCCATTTTGTCATCAGTAACAACACATTAAAATTTGGGAAGCTTTGGTAGAACAGTTCATGGATAAATGCACGGACACGACTGGAAACGCCATTTTTCAATCTTTCAAGAACCATAACTCCTGAACGGTAAAAGTCAAAATCGCCATTATTGAACTTGACCTTCATTTAGTTGTCAGTAACAACATATTAAAATTTTAAAAGCTTTGGTTGAACGGTTCATGAGTTAATGCACGGACAACATTTGATTGCCGACCGCCCGACTGGCCGTCCGACCGCAGTACATCCCCAAATCAATAACCGACATTTTTGTCACAAAAATCGGGTTAAAAACACTGTGGATTAATTATTATTTGTTGGATACAAATATTTGTGATTACGCTGGTATGGGTTAACCCCAAATCAAATGTTCAACAAAATTCAAAGTTCTTATGATTGTATGTGGACTTTGGCAAAACCATATGTCTACGAAAAGGCAAGCTTTTCTGCTATTACAAAAATCAAAACAAACAAAAATAAATGAATTCACAGTAACATTGTATGTTTCTCTAAGAATGCAGTTAAATTTTGATGAGATGCCTACTTCTGTGCTGGTATTCCTTTCTTCGCCAGATCCTGTCTAACTTTTTCCCCGACATGTCTATAGATCTCACATAGAGTATTAACAGCCTCATCTCTAACCTATAATATACAAATATTTATAGATAGGCTTTAATATACAATGCTTTATTTGCATGATCTGAAATAGAAAATACTGGATAAGATGAAGCTACCCAAAAATGTCTTCTTTCAATTTATCTGTATAAAACTCAAGACTTCAAAACTAAAGATATCATTGTAAAGCACGCTCAGACACACATATTTTTTTGATTTTTGGTGTTTTAACGCCACATATACACACTGCTTTTGGGCTATTTCATGGCGGCAAGTTTGTATTGGTGGAGGAAGCTGGAGTGTCTGTGGTATATGTGTAACATGAGGTAAATATACAATAATAAACAACTCATTCAGATGAAATAAAGCTGGATGAAGATTCTGCAAGTTATTGCAACTCATAATGTATAAATCTCAATTGCATGTAGGTGTCATATATATATAATTTGATGATAAAATCAAATCTTTATGCATATATTTTTACTGTTTCATAAAATAACATAAAATGCACACTATTGGGCGTTATATTCCCAGTGCATTGTTGTATGGCCACACAAAGTTAGGCCTAAAAAATTATAGTTCGTTGTCATCTTTCCAAACTAACCCTAAATTTTCATGCTTTTTCACATTTTTTTTGTTTAGCATCGTAAAAGACATTTTGGGTGAAACATGTATATTGATATCCATAAAATTTCTTTGTATTGAAAAAAAAATTATAATTATTTACACAACTTGATTTCCTTTTTTTTTTTTTTATGCACACAGACTGGAAACAAGCATATATTTTATTGGCCTGAGTACATTATAGATTCCAATTTCAATGTTAACCAATACCTGTGAATTCTGGTCTTCTATTAATTTGCATATTGAAGGAACGATTTTGTTGAGAGATAAACATCTGGCTCCATACCTGTGTAAATAACAATATCTCATTAAGGTGACAGGTTATAAATAAGAAAAAAACAATTTGAATAAAATTGCAATAAACATCATAATGTACATCAAAAAATTATATACAAACTGTGTCACTGACACTTTATGTTCATGATAATAATCAAAATGTGTTTTTTTACTTCTTTCCTATGTGTACTTAAAAAATGTCCTGTATTTTTTGAACGACCTTTACTGGCTATACAGCCCTTGCATGATTGGTATTTTTCTGTAATTCCTCTTTTCCTTTTTATATATTATTCATATACAACAAGGACTCAAAAAGTGAGCTTTATTACCATTAGTTCCTGTGACATTTACCATTACTATACCTCTACAATCCATTTAAAAATAAGTGAAAAATTCACCTCTACAACCAGGAGTAGTTCAGTTTAACAATATGGGTTTACAATATAATTCCAGAGACTAAAATGAGGAATGCAGCTATCAGTAGTCACTAAAAAACCATGCAAGTCATTTTGCTACATCTATACTAATATTGAAGGCTCGACAAAAAAAGGGAGAGCTAAAAAATTGTCCTTTCCCCAAGTATCTACAACTTTTGATACCTTTCCTGAAATTCTCCAGTCATAAATTTAACTAAAATTTATCCTACAACAACAGTTTATATACTTTCTGTTACACCCTATATGCCTGCGAGTTCACAGGTTTGTTCAAGTGATCATTAAAATTAAGAGAAGAATTCTGACGACTTACAAGTTTAATGTATTCTGTAAACATATGAGTACCCCTTCTCTTACATGCCATAACTTGTGGTTGAAGGCTCCCATCAATCTTTCAAACACAAACTGCAAGAAGAAATCAACATATATGGTTTTCAATATATTTCATCTGAATTGATTTTTTTTTTATCAAACTATGAATCTTACATGTAGGTAATGTATGATAACATATTAAAATACTTAGCTTGTAAATGGTACAGGAATGGAAATACTTGTACTACAAAACAGATATCTCCCTAAAACCAATGTCCGTGGAGAGTGAGAGGTCCCACTGATGCTGACCTAATGTGGACCATCATTCAAGTTAAATATCATACTTCTTACAATACAAAGGATTAAAACATTGATATAAACTAACAAGAATGTGTCCCTTCATCCACAGTATCATTTTCTATGTTCAGTGGATTGTGAAAACAGGTTAAAAACTCTAATTTGAAATTAAATTGGAAAGATCATATCATAAGGAAAATATGTGTTCAATCAAATAAAAGCAAAACTAAGCCTTAAATATGGATGTATATTTAAAATATATTCCTTTATACTCATGAAGATAAAAAATTTGCATTATGGATTCTGGCTTTCAAAGTTCAAAGTTAGCTCCTACTAGAAGTTTAACCATGAATATTTTAATCAAGTTGTTGATTGATACCTATTCAATAATATTAATCTGTTGATAGAAAACATTTAAAATCTTCTTTGCATCAGTTCAGCATAGAATACTTAAGAAAAAGTACCTGAGGTGATGATCCAGGCATCATCAATTTCAACAATAATTGCTGTGCTTGATCTCTGACCTGCAAAACATAAATTTTCTATGCTTAAAATAAATTTCTTTCACAAGTTGTTTACCCTTAAATATCTTTTTATTCAAAACTATAACATATATGTAGATGTTCTGTTTCACTATTTCCACTATTTTAGCAAATTTAGTTAAAAAGTACATTCAATAACTCTATTGATTATGGGAGATAACTCCTTTTTGCTTATACTTGCACAAACATAGTTATCTCCCATTTGCTTAACAATTACCATGCAGTTGCTCTTTTCTATTTTAAGAAATATAAGACTTCTTGTGACTAAAAATTGTGATCTTAACATTTAAGAAAATACTTTGAGTTTTCATAGATTTGATAATTCATATCATTCATTTTAAATTTATTACAAATTGCAAAAGAATTTAATTACTGCCAATCATAAAATTGCCTTTTATAATGATGAGGATGACATTTTCAACAAACATATACTTAGGTTAAAGACAATATCATTATTCATATCATTATTATAGAATCTTATTGACACAATACCAATTCTATCTATAAAGACTCCTGTAAAATATGAAAAATAGCCAATTCTCCAATACAATTAAGATTACCTGACTGTATTACTAATGGCTTTTACTATTAACGAGCAAAACTCTATACTTCAGATTCCTGACAGGACCCAGAAGGAGGAGAACTTTATACTTGTTAAATTCCAAACAAGTTGGAATAAGATAAACCCCCACCCTTCTCTGAGGGCATTCAATTTATAAATTAATAATAATTCGCCTTCTTAAACAAAATTAGCATTCATACATATTTGTTGGTTTTAAAAGGGGACACTCTGTCAAGCAGGGTCTTTTATAGCTGACTATACTTAATGTGTTTTGTTGAAGGCTATACAGTGACCAATAGTTGTTAAATCATATCCACATTATTTGGACTTTGGTGGTAAGCTGTCTGACTTGCAATCATACCACATCTCCTTATTTATTTTTCTTGGGGGTTTTCTGGGTTTGAGTTTACCACACTTTTTGCTTTTTGCTTGAAAATATTGATTTGATATTTGGTGTATTATCTGAATTGGTTAAAACTTGACAAGAACAAAGTCCCTGCCATTTTTTTTTCAAATCCTGATTTTTTATTGGATATATAGGTTCTGAGTCAAGAGTACAATGGCTGTACCCTGAAAACAAATAGCTTCAAACTGACTCTACAAATCTATAAATAGAACATTGTTTACAGGTGATATTGTTTCACCTGATGAGATATGTTTATCCTTTAGTTATCTAAATGATAACACTTGATGTTATGTAATATACATTTACAAATTAAATCAGAGCCCTCAAACACTGTAACTAGTTTTCAGAGAACTTTATCTTTGTGATAAACAGAAAATCAATTTGCCTTATCAGCCAGTTGTCTGATATATCTTTTTAGATAATCTAAAAACAACTTAAAAATATATTTTTCCTACTCATCTTACATCAAGTTTCCTCTTCAATAAATCATTTAACCTTAAATTTTGACCTTTTTTTTTCTCTGGCTCAGGGTCAAACAAAAGACTGAATTGGTAAGTGTTGCTACTCTACTAAGCATGTAGGAGCAAGGAAAAAGACTGTTTAGACCAGAATAATGTGTCTGGGTAATATGACATGTCTTCTGGTTTTCAAGTAAACCAGCCCACTAATAATCCAGCTCATCAGGTTTGTCTAATACAAAACACTGTCATATTGTACCAACATGTTCTCTTACTCAATATTAATCTTAATTTGACATCAAAGTTAAACAGCTATCCCACAACACCATCATCATCATCATCAATAGACAATAAGCATGTACTGTTTCCCACTGAACATTTAGCAGCAATTTGTGTAATCAATTAATTCAATTTTGCAAAACCTGCATTATATTTATCAGAAAGAAAGACTGATTTATCCAAAATTGTTTTTCTAACTTTAGGATCCTCAATGCTCTCCAACTTTGTATTTGTTTGGCTTTTGATATTAGAGTCACTGATGAGTCTTATGTAGAAGAAACGTGTGTCGGGCGTACTAAATTATAATCCTGGTACCTTTGATAACTATTTGGGCACATCTTCAACAGAAATCCATCAGATATAGACCATATTTAAATGAATAAGAACATGAAAAATGTAAAAAAAACTTTTGGAGATTTAAATTTACCCAGTCAACTGAGAGAACCTGCATGATGTGGATTAAGAATTTTGTTATGGACATCAAACTTCTTTTAATCAATAAAAATGTATAATTACTGTAAATCTATGGTTATCAAGCTTCAAGCCTGGTACAAAGTGATTAAACATTTTGTGTACATCCTTACCTGATCTTTGGAATCTCCCAGTCTGTCCACCACTGCCACCATTACTGTAATTAAACATCACATTTACAGTTTAATCAATGTTTTATATCTTTACACATACATCACTTACATTACCAAATCATTATTCCTTGGAAACTTATGTAATAAAATTCCTGGTTAACTTAGGAGTTAAGTAATTACCAAATATGGTAAAATGACTAAAAACATGTAAGTTGGAATACAAACAATAATTCAGTTTCCGCATGGAGTATAAAACATGTAATCTTATTTTTTACATGTATGTTGTCAAGAGTTTGTGAAGACAGACCACTCAAACGGTCCTTTTTATTTATATGCATCTTCTTTGTTTGTATAATTTAAGGTGTTTGTTGCTGTAAAGCATTTATGTTTTTATATGAAAGGCTAACACAACCGTCTAATTTTCATATTTGGACGAGTTTTGAGTCAACATTGTTATCTCAGTTGACATTATTGTTACCTAAGCTTAATTTCAAAATAATATTTTCCAGGTCCTTTAAGATTGTTATGAGGCCCCATTTCTTATACATCCTTTGCTCTCAAATATTCTGCTTTTACATTCCTGGTAAACTAAAGGTCAATCCTGGAAAGGGCTTCGGAAGCATTAAATTTTCAAAGTATTGTTTTTCTTTTTTTTTTCTCATTGAAATTAATTAAAATAAAAACCTGAAGAGATATGTGGTTTGAAGTCTTCTCCCATCCTGTCTACCATTAAACATAATACTTCTAACCCATTGATGGATATCTGAAAATATAAAAACATACCATTTTATAGTTATGCTGAACAGACTTATAGTAATTGAAAGGGTAAACTTTACCCACTCAAATGAGTTGAAATTATTGTCTTTCAAGATGTTTGGACTTTCTTTCAAAAACAGAACTATACCGGCTGTTACATTTTATATAAATTATAACGTGGTCTATAACTTGTCATAAGACAATACACCAAATATCAAATCAACATCTTCAAGCACAAAGCAAAAACGTGTGGAAAACTGATTTGATAAACTTAAAGATGGACAGAAAGACAGACAGATGGACACAGTACAAGCCTAAAGTCCCCTTCCAACAAAAAAAAAGATGAATTAGGCAGCTAAATCGCCTCTAAATCAAGTTAATTTTTTACCTATCTAAAATTCAATCACATTTATTAGAACATTTATGGTATCACAATGTATACACTTTCAATACTGTATTCAAATATTAACATTTGAAATATATAATACAAATAAAATATTTACACTTAATATCCTATAACCTATAAATATTTGTTAGTGCTTGTTGGGTTAATTTGACATAATAATAAAAAAAACATTGTTAAGAGTTTTAAATTAATGCAGATGGAGTGTTTTTCCTGCCATGTACTACAAGTAAATCAAATAAAATGACAGTTTAATATCATATAAAAAATTATGTCCACCATGTAAACACAATGTAAACTTGATGTTTAAGTGTCAAGTTTTACAATAGAAAACTATAAGCACAATAAGTTAGTCCAAGATAAATCTGCTTCTGATCTGAGACCTGTGTCCTTTTAGAATCATGGTAATCCAAAGTGCAATGCTATGTTGCTTTGCTGTGATGCTTATATACATGAAATTAAAATTGTGTTATAGTTGTTTTGCTATTATTTCTTAACACAAGATTGAACTTTCAAGATGTATTTCAAATTTTTATGTTTACCAAGGCAAGTCTAGTTTTCTTTTCAAAATACAATTATACAAATTCTTAAAAGTACACATCCACTTTCTACCCTGTATTTAAAATTGTATAATTAAAACTGCCCTGGGCTTTGGCTACCGAACTTTACTGTCCTTATATATAATTTACATTTATGTAACAAAATCCCTTACGACAAAATAAATACATGTTAAGTTATTTTATGGTTTATTATTTCACTATTTTCATCGCTTAATGTGGACCCTGTACAACTGGTTCCCTGGTACAAACATTATGGAAGAACAAAAGGCTTAATTTATATATTTATTTGGTTTTTTTTCAAAAATAATAGACAAACCATGAATCATTTTCTACATACACCAAAAAAACAGCTGACTCAGGCGGGTCAAAAATATTAATAGTTATAGGTGTATACTATTTGTCACCAGGTGCAATTTTTAAATTTATGTGTTTTGGGTGAAGGAATACCTATTTCTTACTAAGTTGTATTTCAATTTTTGAAATGATTTCATCAACTGTATTCTTAACCCTTACCATGCGGTACCTGTCTTTTGACGGGCGGACCCTAATAACCGTTATTTGGCTCTAATGGCGTTCCATACTTTTAGAAGTCCACTTTATGATACTTATTTTAAAAGTTATGCATGTTCCGTCAATCTGAGGCTATCCATATTCACGTTTCTCATGTATAAGTAGCATTTTGAGCACAAATACGGACTTGGAAAATTGAAATTGGCTAAAACTCGGTTTTCTGGAGGGGTAGGCTTCACATCTGTATCTTACACAAGAAGTTCAGAGGCATAAAACTGGCAAAGACAGTGCAAACCCACAGCCATATAACTACTGATCATTATTATTGTTGAAATACGCATAGGAAACAACTACTTCCGGTTTGGGTCCAATCGAAGTCAAAAATCGGCAAAAATCGTGAAATTCGGTATTTTGGGTCCAAATGACCTTCTGTAGACCAATGAATCAAGATCAGATTCACTCCGACCTAACAACTGTTGGGGTCTATTTGTTCACTAGGGTCCACTCTACACGCAGACTACAGCTGGATACCTTAACCAGCAACCCTGGGTCTTCTGGGTCAAGAGAAGGGGTGAAAAATCGGCAAAATTGACGTTTTTTGCACCTGTTGACCCACTTTGGGGCAAATTCCCGTCAAAAAAAATCCGCCTCCTCAGCCCGACCACCCCACCCCGTGATCACCTATATTAGATTTAAAGAAATCAATATGCTACAGCAACAGGGCTAAGCTCATTTGCATATAATTTGCATATTTTTGCAAATAAACGAAAATTAGACATTTTCTAAAAACAATTCCGCATGGTAAGGGTTAAGACCTGTTTGTGTCCTTCTGCTGTTGTTTTTTCTATGGTCGGGTTGTTGTCTCTTTGATACAGTCCCCATTTTCATTCTCAATTTTACTAAGAACTTTCACTATAATACTTGGAAGTACAAAGAAAGAACTATGCATGGAAACACAGTAAGATTTTACCCTCACTTAGACATCTGACAACTTTAACAGCAGTTTTAAATTAAGCAAGGTTATTTACAAGACGTGCATTACTTGCATAGTTTTGAAAATCTACTTTGAAAATTGGCATAATAGTTATGCAGATTTCAGTTTTATGAGGTATATTTGATTTCAAGTGGAAAGATACTGCTTTCATCTCACAAGACAATTTCTGCAAATGATTTGTGTTATTTTACTTTAAATTCCAGTACTAATATACAAATGTAATTACAAATAAGTTTATTGATATTTCAAAGATCTGTAAATATAACAATGGAATAATGTTGTTTTTTTAATTGATAGAAAATGAATGAAAATGACAATCACATTTTCAGTAAAAGGCGCTTCATGTAAAATGTGTTTTTCATTTTGTTTTTAAAACATTTAAAAGTTAAACAGCATTCATTTCTATGAAAACTTAAAACGTGTATTTTTTCTATGTATGTACACATCTATGTATGTAATATACCACATTTGAAAATCAGGGGACTTCTTTTTAGGTGACAATTAAATGAACAAATTAAACTAACTACATACATATGTACATAAATGTCATTCCTAAAGTCAACAAACAAAATAATAAATTGTTTCATCTGTCTACATACAAGGTTTTCACAACATTATTAAACTATCTGTTTATGTATAGATTAAAAGTAAGATCAATGACCAAATACATGTACCAAAGTTTTATTATCAAAGAACTTTTACTTAGACCAAACATATTATAATATCTTATCTAATGTTTGTCAACAAAAAGAACTTTCTTCATAAGACTTGACCACTATGTTTAGCCTTATTGTCACTGGGGCATGAACAACAACAGTATCTCTTGTAGTGTCCTGCCTATTATATGGTGGTCACCACCTGTGAGAGAAATTGACTTATATATTCTCTTTTACAGGTATTTCTATGGCTAGGAAAATGGTCACCCTGTGCACCTGTGTGAAAGTTTGACTGTTTAATTTCTCATTTACTGGTTTTGTATTTCTATGGCTAAGTAAATGGTCAACACCTGTGAGAATGTTTGATTGTTTGATTTCTCATTTATATTAGTATACCCAATTAACACTGACAAGTTTCTCATCTTAACATGTCAAATGCTTAATAAGAAGAAAACATGCACATGTAACTAATAACACAGAAAACATGTACGTATATATGTGCATGTTAATAATACCGAATAATTACCTGACTGATAAAACACGTTAAAAATAACTACATGTCCATAAATATTGTATTATTGTTCAGGGCTGTTCCAGTAAAAAATGTAAAGGACAAGAATGTGTCCATAGTACACAGATGCCCCACTGCACTTTCATTTTCTATGTTCAGTGGACCTTTAAATTGGGGTCAAAAATCTAATTTGGCATTCAAATAAGAAAGATTATATCATAGGAAACATTGTTACTAAGTTTCAAGTTGATTGGACTTCAACTTCACCAAAAACTACTTCAACCAAAACTTTAACCTAAAGCAGGACAGAGGGACAAACGGATAAACAAACGCAATGACCAGAAAACATAATGCCCCTGTACTATTGTAGCCTTTTTTTGTGTAGGTGGGACATACAAAGGGGTGGGTGGACAGTACAACACTATTGTAGCAGTTCCCCAATACATGTATCTCATGGATGTCTGTCCCCTTATTTATCCATTCCCCTTTTTTTTAAGTCCGAAAACCTTAGCACACCACATATGAAAATATCTTTATATAGATTCTAATTTTTAAATATATATAATATTGTAATTTGAATGAATGGGTGGACCACATGTCTCAACATTTTACATACAAATGTATACCATACGTCTTTTGTCATGCAGATGCACTATTTACACCAAGGTGATCTTAACTTATATAATTTGATATCCTGCATGTGTCATGCTTTTAGAACTCCTCCCAAATTATAGAAATCTATATACATGTATCCTTTTACATTAATTATATATAACCTTAATATCTTTGCAAAAAATGATGGGTGTCACAAATACATTAATATAGTCATGATAGTGTTGACTTTTATATAATCACATTAATATTATCTACAAATTACATTATCAATAAACATAATAATTGCCCATACAAACAATTTGTTTATCTATTTATGAGGAAGTGTAACAGGTATTGACAGGTATTATGATAGATAACTTGTTATAACACCAAGTGTAATTATTACATGATCTCCTGATCTAACACCTTGACCTGCATTCCATCAGACAATCTACCTCTATGTCCTGCAGGTTTTCCTGATTGCATATTACATATATACCCAGACATGCATAACATGTGATTGTTTACATATCTTTGTTCATTGGTTATGGATGGTTGTCTCATTGGCAATCATATCACATCTTTTTTTTTTTTATAAATATAAGGTCTATTTAATATTTCAACTGCATAACAGAGGTATTTCATAGTATTTTTTAAACGCCAGAAATAATTTGTAATGATTACCTACATTAAATGGATCTACTTGTAAGCAATGAATTAAGTGACAAGTGCATGAACTACAAGTGTACATTTATCTGATTAATATTCAAAGCAATTAAACTACAGGTGCTAGTCCTAAATAAATATCAAAAGATTATTCAAGTTACGCTTAAACTTAAAAGTAGTTCTTGGGAAAAACATGAAGAATAGTTCAATGCTTTTAAAAAAGTATTTTCCAGGAAACAATAGTTGACTAAATAGCCTTCTCCTTCATGATTTTGGTCATATATTTTTCTGTCAATGACAAACGAAATTACATGAATTGAATATTTTTTAACAATGTGTCCAATAATTAGTCTGCTTTTAAAAAATTGGAGAAAACACTGTGTAGATTAAAAAAATTTCCGATGTAACTTTACTGGAAAACAAAAATCCCTGTTTTTTAAGAAAAAGTTGGTTTTTTTTGTTACCACAGTCAAATTTATTGAGTGCCAGTATACACACAAAACCTGTACCCTATAGCATGAGAGCTATGAGAACTCTACACTTTGGCATGTTTAGTTTTAAAACAGACAGAAGTTATATCCACATACACACTAATCAAATGCTCAATTACATCTTATCACAAGTTAATCTAATAAGCTTGAAATGTATCCCTCCAATCTGTCTATATAAATGGTCTGTGGGTAAACAAATTGTATTTGTATTGACATTTCTACAATTATTAAAATGATAATTCTACAGATAATCATATCTACATGTACTACAAAGGGCGACTATTAATAGAATTTGGTCAATAAACTAACCCTGTAATGAACTATAAGAAAATACTTATGATTATATAATATATTTAATGTTAAATATATACTTCTTTTAATAAAGACATTTATTTAAAAATAATCATAACATATTAAGGAGTGAAAACATGAGGTATAAATGAGTATATACTTTTTTAAAAGACAAACAGTTATTCATAAGACAAATTTAGTTCTTTATATAAGAAGATGTGGTATGAGTCATAATGAGTGCCAGAGACAAATCTCATCCAAGTCACACAAATTATAAAAGTAAACTAAGTCAAGAGCCTGTAATTCAGTAGTTGTGGTTTGTTTATGTGTTACATATTTATGTTTCGTTAATTTTTTCTACATAAAATAGGCTGTTAGTTTTCTCCTTTGTCAGAATTGTTTTTACTTTGTCATTTCTGGACCTTTTATAGCTAACTATGCGGTATGGGCTTTGCTCCTTGATGAAGGCTGTGAAGTGACCTATAGTTGTTCATTTCTGTGTCTTTTTGGTCTCTTGTGGAGAGTTGTCTCATTGCCAATCATACCACATCTTCTTTTTTATACTTTATATACTTTACACAAAAAAATAAAGATTGAGACCTGAGCTTAAGATTGTTGGTGTCCCAGGATGTTTTTACTGACCTTACCATTGGTACATTTTAGCTCAACTTTATGACAAGTGAAATGGAGGCAGGGCAGATCCAGCAATTTTTAAAAGGGGGTTCCAATCATATGTCTCCAGTCAAATGTATTGATCGTCAATAGAAAGGGGGTGTTCCAAACCCCTGCCCCCCCTGGATCAGCCACTGTGAGGTAAAATGTTTCAAAATAAAATTATTCAATTATTAAATTAGAAGGGTTAATTTCAGAAATTCTGTAGGATTTTGAATTCAAACTTATTACTGCCACCAAAAAATTATGTAAAATGTGCAAATTTATTACAAGACTGCTGAACATATTCTGCAGACTTATATATATACATAAGATAACATTTATTTCCTTTATACAACATCCTAATTCAGTAAAATGAAAAGATAGATGTCATTTTGTGCATACATGTACACAGTTTCAAAGGTCATGGATTCCTTGTAATTTCGTTACTCAAAATAACAAAAATATAATGTGATGAACAAGAATATTCAATTAGCAGATATATATTTGGTATTATTCACCTTTATACAAGTTATTGATTGTAAAATTGTTCTAAAATAAACATACTTGACAGGTTAATCATGTACCCTTTATGTCTAATCAAAAAGAGGACACAGTATTGTTATAAAAGTAAACTTCAAGGAACATTATTTCAAATGTTCTCATTTCTTTATCAGTGATGTCCCAAATTTTTTTAAATCCCCTAAAAGTATGATTTTTATCTTCTTTTTTTTTTTTAAAAAGATTGTTGTAAACATTGTAAAAGTAAAACGATATTGCACTTTTATTCCTTTTTTACTTTCAGTTAAAAGGATTAATTACTGTGGCCCAAAATGACAAATGTAAAACAATTCAAACCAGAAAACTAACAGCATGATTTATATATGTAACAAAGATGAACAAAATACAAATATGATACATGTATAGTACAGCAAATAACAACAAGCACTCAATTACAGGCTAGCATGAAGTATTATAAATAATATATGGGAGTCACCATGGGTAAACATGATTGTATATTAGAACTTAGGAAAGGCATTCTTAGTTACTTTTTCTATTGTACTAAGTGTGACTCTTAATTTATTCCATTCATCTGCAATATGCATTTAATTGTTTGTTTTTGATGATATAATAAGCTACATACATATGTATGACCAAGAATTATCTTTTGAATTCAAAAATAAAGTCATAAAGTATATATAAGAATACTCTACAAAAGTATATCAAGATAGTAAAGGATTAACCTGATTAACTTAATCCCGGTTGGTCTTTCATACAGATACAGGTATTTGACAATTGTGTACCTGTGACATATCTTATCAGACTAAATATTTTGACAATCCATTTGTGTGTCAATGAAATGCTTGTTGATATAGATATTTATACATGTATATTCTACCATTTTATACATAACCACCTGTTGTTACTTTTTGTGGTAACTTTCAATAAAAATACTACATTGTTGTATTAAAAAATGCATGTACATGTTTGGTATACAAAATAATATACATTGTATTTCATTATTTTGAAAAAAGTCATGAGAACTATATGTTGCTGATCTTATAAAATAAAATAAAATGAAATTTTTTGTCTTAATGAAATCAAAGTACTGATTTCGAAGTTCTGAATATTTTATTACAAAAAAAGTTCTACTATGGTTATGAATATATACATTTGATCAAAATAGACGATTTAAAACATTTTAAATAAAATTCTAAACATATTGTTTGTGGAAGATACATTTCATTTTCAGGGTACATATATGCACATTTAATCTTATGTCAATTTTGGCATTAGAAACAAAATTAATTCTACATTTGTTCTGAGGGTGTGATTTACAGAATTCTGAAAATTGTATTATGATATATACAATGTATTATAAGAAGTAACAGTTCAATGAAGGTCAAATTCTGAATGATGTGTTCAAGTTTGATTTTTTCACTACTTTAAAGAAGGACATGGATTGTACATGTTCAAACATGCACAAATAAAAAATATTGGCAATTATACCACATCTTCTTTTTATAGCATTCTCAACATGCTCAAGAATGAAAGAATGATTTTGAATGAAAACATTTTTTTTTAAACATTTGTCTTCTTTTCATTTTTGTACATGTTGTACTAAATGAGTGTATTATCCATAACTTTTAAAATATGATTTTTGATCAAATTATTATCTGTGATGTTTTTCTCAAAGAAAATTTGATAACTTCACCTTACATCCTTAGTTATGTATGTTTTAATCTGACCAGTCATCTTTCAGACAGCTATATATATAGTTGCTTAAAACACTTTGAAGAATATAATTCTTTGGTATAACCAATATAATATATATCAGAATCTGAAAAAAAATCTGAATGGGATTACCAGTACCTGATATTTTGGAAAAATTCCATGTATTGATTTATAGAAAATGATATAGCACAGCTGACCAAGTAATAAATTACATTTTTAACAATTGCAGAAGAATTTATGAAACTGTATATATAAATTTACTTATATTCATCAATTTATTTTACCATACATCATAATACATGTATACAATACAGCTTCTTTCCGTTAATATAAAGTTGAATAGTTTCCCTGAACATGCTTGAAAAGATTGGTATAAGAGAGGTCTGTTTAGGTTAGCAGAAACACAGGTGCATGTACATGAGAATGCATAAATCATGATAAATATTGTTGAAAATCACACTTTTTAATTAACAAATGCATTACATGTAATTAAAATAGCAACAAGTCACAATAAAAATAAAGTCAATATTATTTACATGTTATTTAAAATATGTACAGCATATACTGTACAGTGTATGTACTACAACTATAACTATAATATATACATGGATAAGGTCTCTGCACAATGCTAGGCGGTGTTGTCGTAGAAGTTAGGAAAAAAAAAAGTGCAGGTTCCAGCCCCGGCGCCGGGGAGGAAGTTACGAATCAAATCTACTCTAACATCGTTAGATTGATTTTCTAGGCACTTTATAATATATACATGATATATACATTCCAATTTGAATTGTTTTAAACTACATTTTGGGGCCCTTCATAGCTTGCTGTTTGGTATAAATCAATTCAAGGCTCTGTGTTAAAGGCCATACTTTGACCTATAATTGTTAACTTTTTATACATTGTGACTTGGATTGACATTTGTCTAATTGGCACTAATCATGCTAATACCACATCTTCTTTTCTATAATGTATTTGTGCATACATTATTGTAAAATATATAGTACATACATGTACATGTATATGTCATAGCACCTAGCATCTATACATTTTTCTCCATAATCTGTGTTTCATCACAAAATATTGATAGTGGTGCATGTACATGTTGACTGAACAAAAATGGTCAGCATAATTTTGAAGGATGTGAATTATATATAAAGCAATTTTAAAGTCATGTAAGTAGAGTCTTCACAATAAACCACACCATATTTAAGTGAAGTCTGAAGGTACTTTTAATTTTATATTTTATAGGAGGGAGGACTAGGTCCCATCACCACTACACATAAACCCAAGGAAGAGAAAACAAAATAAATCTTGTAAATATTTTGTTAGAACCAACACGTAGCCTCTTTTTAATTGTTTTCAGTGCAGTATTTGCTTTTCAGATTCATCAAATGCATATAATATATGTACATTTGTATTATTCACAAAAAGTCATCAGTTCAATGTAGTACATACATTAAATGAACATATATAATATACGTTTAATGTACAATTTGTACCTTGTAGACCAATCCAAAATTCATTTGCTTTCTTATTCAGGTATTTTATCTTATGAATGAATAAAAAATTATCTACAGAATTAACCAAGGGTGTAAGAATGTTTTACATCAATGTCTTGATCTTTAAATATTTTGTCCTTTTTCATTCAATGTCATTGATATATCACAAGCAGTGTATTTAAATTGCAATCTACATCATTTGAAAAATATCCATGATGACAAAAAGTTTTGTCCTTTTTCAGTTTTAATTTTTTGCATGAGCAATCATGATAAAAAATATGATTAGCCCTTGTCATTGCCCTGTTATACTTGGCTAAATTTATAGAACTAACGAACAAGGTCAAATTGTAATCTTCATTGAAGTATTTGTAACCATTAAATACTGCAGACCTTTACATGTTTTTACAATACATATGATATATACATGTTTAGCTACATATTGTACTTGGTCACTGGACATGTAGAAGCATATATATATAAGCATGTAAATAACCAATACAGCTCATGTATTTTTATTCCATCATAACCTGCACATTGTTGGCAACCTTTACCTGTCCACTTCAAATTTGACCTCATATATTGTAAACAAGTAAGCACATGTAGAGCTATAAATGTACCCATCATTTGCAAAGCGAAATTTTCATTTTTTGAAAGGACAAAATTAACAGGTACATGTACTAATAGGGCCATAATAAAAAATAGGTTTGTTTGCCCAAACGCTACCTACCCAGAAAAAAGCTGCCTACTCAAATTCTTTTATTGTCCTGATTTGAAGAAGTTTTTTTTAATCAAATAGGCATGAAGACTAATAAACATTTGATACTTCAATTTCTTTTTTTGAAAGAAAAAAAAAGAAAATGCCTACCTACCTACCCACTGTCTCAACCTTTGGGTAGGGTTTGGGCAAACCAAAATATTTTTAAGTGTGGCCTAGTTATATATAAAAAAAGAAGATGTAGAATGATTGCCAATGAGACAACTCTCCACAAAAGACCAAATGACACAGAAATCTTACAACTATAGTTCACCTTACAGTCTTCAACAATGAGCTTTAACTTGAAATGACTATATATACATGTACTTCATTTTAACTTTGGAGGATAGTAGTCTCATTTGGTAATCATACGACATCTCCTTATATGCCTTATTTTCATTTTTTAATTTCTTATGTATTTATATAAATGTAAGATTTGCATTCAAAAAAACTATAATATCGTTCTAGTCTATGTGTATACATCTACATGTAGGTGATAGCTTTTTTTTAAAATGTACATGTGTACAACCTTTCAGAATGCATCAAAAGGGCATACATATACACATGTACATGCATGTAGCTACCTACATGTAGAAACTGAACAAAACAAGATGTGTATTTTTATCTAACTTACCTTATAATTACTGCAGTTAACCCATGCTACAAGGCCACCGATTAATTCATCTATGTCTATACAATGTATTGAACTGTAAGGATCTCTTAAATGTGACACTAAGTCTGAATGAGTCTGCACTCGCTTTCTTGTATCAGATGTTGTTATTCCAAGGGTAAAATCATCCAGTGTAGCCATTTTGCAAGAATTTAAAATTTAAACCGATTTTTCACAGAAACAAATTTAATCCACTGATTATCTAGTGCAATTTACATGAATTGTCTGTATCATTATCAAAATCATCTTAAGATCCTGCAATGGAAATTAAACAAACAAATGTACTTCCCTACCATACATACTAAACAGAAATAGTTGAGACCCACTACATACTATGTTTAATCATTGGTAATGTAATTAATGTCAGTGGTTAATGCCAATACTTTAAAGACACACATAACATAAAAAAAATCACTTTTATAAAAGTGGCTTGAATACTTATAAATGTGAGATGAGGAAACTGTTATGCGTTGGGCATTTAAAACATATCATACATGTAATTGTTTCATTTTAATGTTAAAAAAAATATTAAAGATACAAAAAAACATTTTTTTTTTAATTATTACTTCTAGCTACAAATGTATAGACTCAGCTTCTGGAATTTGAATCTTGATCATGTTGATAGTCTATCTAAGCCACATTTGATTCAACTAGTCAGGACCTCGTGCATGTACATGTATGTAATGAACTGTTTTATAATTGTCAGGACTTGCACAAAATGTATCATATGTACATGTAAAGTTTTAAAATGTTTTTGTTTTTCAATTTTACTTTACACAAGTGATGTGATTATAACGCCAAAGGGCTCACGCTAGCAGGCAACTGGGTGATAGTTGCTTTCCCCTTTGTCTCTTCTCTTTGCTCACCCTTCAAAGCCGAAAGCTAGACGCCCTGTTGTTTAGTCGCTTTCATCATAGGACATTTTCAATTTTTACAAAGTCGATAAAACATTAATTTTTTATTGATAATTAAAGAAATTCAGACAGAAACATTTCATTTTCTTAAGAAATGAGGTTTTACAGTGTGTAGCAGTTTATTTTTTATAAAAGGACAACTTCTGGAACTTGTTACTCAATCTACATGTACATTTGTAACTTTTGGTAGCAAAAAAAGTTTGTTACTCTTCTTCTTTAAAATCTCACCACTTCTCCCTATCGGTTTCAAAAAGAGAAGTCACTTCTCCCTATGATTCTGATGTAGTGATGTGATACTTGTAACATGAAAAATACATGCACTGATGCAGTGTTGGGATCAATACAACTTGGTCTGCGTGAACACAGGGTTAAGTTAGGATTTTGAGGGCTTTAGTCTTTTTTGCGTACTATCAAATTCAACCTATTTTTGTGTAACAGCAAGGGACCAAGGATGTACATGTATATTACTAGCTTCATCTTTGACTTTGTCAGATTTTTAAGGACTTAGCTACTACTCAGACATGATTTGCAGTTATTGTATAATTTAACTGTATTGGCCCTTATTATGAAAGATTCTGACATGCAGGGATCCAGAAAATTAGTTCACAATTTCTCTTCAGTTGGTTTCAAGGGAAATTCCTGATAAACAAATTTGGATTCCATTTTTTTTAAACAAGGAAACAGAGCATAAATTAACTTACACTGATTATCTCACTGCATAATCATTATCCTTATAAAACATTTGAGTCAATATTTGGATAACATTTCTATGAAGTTAGAACTGTAGAAAATCCTTTTATGAACGATTTTAATGCCTGTATGGAAGTTGTAAACAAATCAAGAATAGTCAATAAATTCATTTTTTACTTTCAGTTTGAAAATGAAATTAAAACGGGAAGTGACACGTTGATAATATACATTGTAAATGTATATTCAAAGCGAGTGTGGTTTCAATCATTTTTTTAAATTTTAATTCTTTTAGTAAGAGATAAATATTTGTCTCTCTCGTTGAATAGATACTGAATATATTTCATATTTTATTATTTTGGTGTCGATAAATAGTTAGGGGAATACTTTCACGTTCACCCTTGTGTAGGACACAGTACAGGAAGCACCTGTTTGACTGTGTGAAAACATTGAATGTTTTGAATAAAGTTTTTGATGAAATTTTATATCAAATATGACGAAAATTGGTTCGAATGACGAATCTTCGACAACTAAACTTTAATAAGTGATTGTTTTAAAAAATATTTATATTAAAAATGCGAACTGTCCGAAAAAACAATTTTGATGAAACCATACTCCTTAGTGTTGAAATGCAGACTGACCATGCTGACTGAATTTCCTGGGGAAAATAGTTGATAATTAATTAATAATTAGCGAATTAGTGACTCATCAGATGACGAGAAGCTGATTAGTTGTAATTACAACTTGTAACGGTGTGTTCCCATTTCGCCTTAGTTGTGAATTCCAGGTAAAAAAGGTAAAAAAAATACTAAGGCGAGATGGGAATTGTACTAAGGCGAAATGTGAATTTAGATGAAAAAATTAAATAAACAAATTAAAGCTCTGTGTTTTTATAACAATATAAACATTAAGTAATTAGGGATTTGTGTCTCTTGGATTATTATTTTAACATTTATTTATAAAAAGAAACTTTATGATTTAAAAAATTGTGATTTTAGAAGAAAAAAATCTATAATTAAACATTATTCAGTATCAATTGTATGAATTTCCCACTGTCTTATTTAAATATATTACAGAAATTTTAAATAAAATAAATAAAATAATAAATATTGTTTTTAAAATTGTTTTAATTATATATAATAAAGATAATGCATGGTACTCTTTGACTTCTTAAAGCTTGGTCCAAATATTAATTTACCAATGATCAGGTCATTAGTTAGCTTTGTCTTCATAATTATTGAATTTGAATGTGCATCAAGAAATGCAGTATCTCATTTCTTTCCAAACGCAGAACTCAAAGGTTGTTTGTTCCACTACGCAAAAGCAATATGGAAAAAGACACAGGAATATGGGCTTCAAACTCAGTATAAAGATGTCCCAGATGTCAACAAACTCAACAAACTCGAAAATGCACCACAGTCAGATGCTTGCACCAAATTAACAGACTATATAGTTCTGACATGGCTAGAGGGCAGATACCCACAACCAACCTGGAACCACCACCAAACAGAAGGACCCAGAACAAATAACCATTTAGAGGGCTGGCATAACAAGTTCAAAAAGAGAGTAAAAACTGCACATCCAAATATATTCGAAATCATCAATGTGTTTAAGAAAGAGCAAGCAGCCAACGAGGTAAAGAAGGTACAATATGCAGCAGGTGGCAAGATGCGGGGAAAAGCAAAGAAGTACAGGGAACTAGAAGAAAGATTCGCAACTTTGAAGGAATCACTACACAATGGTACGAAAGACTATATTCAGTATGGTGATGCAGCATCATTCATCCTCAAACTTGGAAATTAGATGAACTTTGAACATTCAAATGTGTAAATTAGTGTTTTGTATTTCACAATATGAACTTTATGGAAATACGCATGTTTTATGTATTAGTGCTATTTCTTATGCTATTGTAATAACATTGTGCTTTGAATTCAGTGCTGATTGAAATAAAATATTTGTTATGATAGTTTGATATTTGTCTTTATTTTTTCATTAAAGTATGAAATATCCTTATCAAATTTGTCATCTCTACTAAGACTTTGTTTAAAAATATCATACATGAGTAAAAAAAAATACAATTTCAGGAAAAGAAATAACACATTTTTAAAAAGTGGGACACAAAATAGTCTTCTTTTAAATAGTATTTCATGGTAATATTTGACATCAAAATAACAAATATCAACTAATTGCAATACAAACAAAACATAACTTAATTACAATGTTTACAGAAGCTCCCATTTCGCCTTAGTTAATTCTTGTTTACCTGAAAATTTGTACTAAGGCAAACTGGGATTAATTTTATATGTAAATTTTGACAGCTAAGGCGAAATGAGAATAAGCCCTTGTAACACCTGTTGCAAGTGTAAATTAATACCTGGGGGTCATAAACTTGTCAAAAACATAAGGAAAGGTAAATTTATAGTATTTCAATGCGATGACCAATGGCCTGGAAGATGTTGTTCTGCACTCAATAACTGATGATAACATGCCTAGAACTTGTGTCATTATGCTTCACGGGTTTGAATCATTTCAAAATTTCTTATTTATGGTGTTTACATGAAGAAATGTGAATTTGAAGTTGTATACAACTTATTGCTATTTGTCCATCATAACTGGACATCACCAAAAGTTCCCATGAAATTTGAAGTCAAAATATCTGTCACCACAATGGAAAAGCAATTTATACTGTACATATGTTGTATGACATCAAAAGTTCAAGCAGGACAGATGATAATTATAAGGACTAAGGTGTGTTGTGAAGAAAACATAGTCAATAAAGAAATACCAATTTCAAGTTCCAGGATTTTACTAAGACTGACCTCATAAACATTAGCGCTATTTGTCTGCAATTACTGGATATCACACAGGTTCCCGTGAAATTGTGAAGTCATAAAACAAAATATCTGACGCCACAATGGAAAAGTGATTGTTGTATGCGTAAAAAATTCAAGCTGCTGGGTCAGCCGTGATTAGCGATAAGGTGTATATGAGCACTTGTTGACAAGAAGACTCTATAAAGCAATAACTGTTGGTTTTTTTTAAGTCAAATGCAGTTGTAATTAGTAAAACAGGGAAACCAAAATCCCAAGTTTCAGAATCACTGTCACTAATGTCAGTAATGAATGGGATGGAACTTTTACATAATCACCAGACCAAGTACCTTGTTTATATGTTTATGATAGGTGCACTATAGTGAGTATACATTTGACATTTATATTCACATCATGGAGGCTGACATGTCTGAACTGTAATGAGTCATTCCTTTTATTGACAGCAGGTGGCTGTTGTTGTTTGTATCTTTTTATTTTACCGGTGTTTTTGCAAAATTTTGACCTGCTGCATTATCCTGAATAGACTTTTACTGTTTTCTATAGTATGACAACTACTATATATATATAACTGGTAATCCATCGCTTCGAAAGCAAGCACATATCAATAATTGTGACATTTATTTTGTATACCTACCGAATAAAGGACTTCTCGTCCGCCATGATGAATTTCAAATTCATGACGTCAAAATCTCGTCAATTCTCGGAAAAGATGAGATTCATATCTAATTACCGTAAATGTCATAAATCATTCTATTTGAAGTTCATATTGGGCTTTTTAACTCACCGGGGCCTCAAGGGGGAAGCAAGTTAACTCGTACCAACGGAAACTCGTACCATGTTAACTCGTACCAAAAAAGTTAACTCGTAACACAGGAAAGTCGTACCACTGCAAACTCGTACCATCAAAAATATATAAAATATTAAGAATATTTTTTGTAAACTTTTAAAATAAAACTAATGTTGAATTACTTGAATTTTATACTGGATTTTATAGACAAAAATACGAATTTTTTTTTCTAAAAAGCTTTATTTTTTAAGCTGATCTTTCAAAGTAGTTATAATCCAGAAGAAAGAAAAAAAAATGCTTTAACTGTTCCTTAAGTTGAATATCTATATCCAAATTAAATTAATTAATGCTGTAATCCATGATCACACATTGAATGCTTTGTTTACAATTGTTGAAAGCCATGTGCTTTTTGGCGGGAAAATTCGGGAACAGGAAACGGTTACATTTCATTGTAACTTGCTATTTATAAAAAGTAAGAATTTCATTTTGGAAATCATTTTGATTAACTGCTAGGATTTATTCATGAAAAATTACTTTGGAATGATTAAAAATTAAATTCAATAATTATCAGTAAAAGTTTAAAAAAGTCTTTTCATAAGAGACAACAAAGCAAATCTGCCACGGTATTTTCTATCCAAATTTTTATAGACAGGGAACATTAGCTACAAATTGGTCATTGTACTTTCAAATTATATACATTTTACAAACTTGAGAGGTATTGAGTGAAAGTAATTTACATACATCATAAAACACCATTTAAATGCATTTAAATAAGTTGGTACGAGTTAGCAGTGGTACGAGTTTGCAATGGTACGAGTTTTTGTAAAGTGGTACGAGTTGACGTTGGTACGAGTTTACAATGGTACGGGATAACTATAATTCCTCAAGGGCCTCACATCTGAGCTCTTGACGTCCGTCGTCGTAAATATATATACTCATCATAGATACCAGGACTAAATTTAGTAAACTAGTTCAAGAATCTTCTCATCCGAAACTACTAGGCCATATAATATAACTTCAAAATTAGTTTATAAATTGTATTTGAAGTTAAATGATCCATCGACAAACATGGCCGCCATTGCTAAAAATAGAACATATGGGTTAAATGAAGTTTTTGGCTTATATGTCTTAAAAACTAAATCATCTGGCACGTGGCAAAAAAATTTAAATGTTCAATAGACCGCAAGTTCTATCAGACCAAATATTTGCATACATGCAAATCCTTGCATCCTCAGACGAATCGAACAACCCATTGTTGAGTTGCAGCCACTTATATTTTAAGAGCATTTTGCAGTTTTTGGTTATTATTTTTAATATTGTTGAACATAAAAAAATTAGAAACTACAAAAAAATGTACATGACCAAAAGTGCCAATTGACCGGGCCCTTAGTGAGTTATTGACACAAATTTTCACATTTTTTTCTTTCCCATAAGACCAGTAGTTTCAGAGGAGAAGGTTTTTAAAAAGTAAGCAAACATGAATTCTTTTTAACTTCAACCGAATTTTCCTTAGGGTAACTTGTTTATAAATTGTATCCGAAGTTTTGTTCCATTAACAAACATGACCGCCTTAGTTAAACATACAACAGGGTCAAATGCAGTTTTCGCTTTTATCTCAAAAACTATAGAAGTAAGGACAAAAGTGACACCTATCAAAATTAATCTGCACACTAAATAACCTGACGGTAGCCATTTCAATTTACATGGCATAGCTCAGATAATAGTAAATAATTTTTAATCTACTATCCGAGTTTACTATACTGATTTCTATTAATTTTAATAAATTTCACGTATTTTTGTGACAGTTTAATATAAATATACATGAAACGACATGTAATTACTCTTGGCTTTCAAGTCCTAGTTTACTGTTCATCTGCATCGGTCACTGATATCTATCTTTTTAGTAGTATAACAGATATGGATCGTCTGTTTTCAAAAGTGGCGGAGGTCACATAAAAAAGGCTTAGCCTCCAAATACCTATGAGCGAGAATGGCCGCGTGGATTATCCTTCATTCATGCACCAAACTCCATTCGCATCGATTCTTTCAACACAATAGGGAAATTGGTCACAATCGGTAAATTTAAAGACCAGACTAGTAATATATATCTTATTCAAAGATCTATAACCGCGAAAACATGTCCCATCATCGTTCAACCAAGGATTCGAACATATATATCTTACTATACAAATTCTTGATACAACTATTTCACGAATGTGGCCATGATAATTGGACAGTGTTCATTTTGCTTTATATGAGTAGACAGAAAAATCGCGTACAAACCAATTAACAACACGATGCTGTGACACGTTTACTCCAAAGCCTTCAAGATTTGAATGACCTTTTTTGAAACTTTTTTTGGGACTGCAAAAGATGCAATCATGGCTTAAAGGTAAGACAAATCACCAGGGAAAAGAGCACTGAAGAAGTTCAGGCCAATAAATTATACGAATACTTTATTTTAACAATTTGGATTGAACTTAAACATTCAAAATAATATTTCGGATACAAAACTTAAAACATCCTAGTATCCTGGCAGTATACTTCGATTGCTATCTTCATCAATAACGTTGTTAAGCTTCCTTTTTTTTGCGGGAAAACAGTATTTAGATGTTTTAACAAAAAGGAAAACTTCTGACCAATGGGAAATAACTCATAGATTTAAACTGCACAATTGAGCAGGTTCCACTATTCGTTATTCCAGACATTTCAGATTAAATACAACTGGATAATAACGTTTTACCTTACACAAGTATTTGATATTTGATATAAAATCGAATTCCTTAATGTCTCCCAAGAACAACTATAAACAAGTTAAACTAGAGGCTCTAAAGAGCCTGTGTCGCTCACCTTGGTCTATGTGAATATCGAACAGAGGAAGCAGATGGATTCATGACAAAATTGTGTTTTGGTGATGGTGATGTGATTGTACATCTTACTTTACTGAACATTCTTGCTGCTTACAATTATCTCTATCTTGGCCCAGTAGTTTCAGTTGAAAATGTAAGTAAAAATTTACAAATTTCATGAAAATTGTTAAACATTGACTATAAGGGGTAATAACTCCTCAGGGGGTCAATTGAATATTTCGGTCAGGTTGACTTATTTGTAAATCTTACTTTGCTGTACATTATTGGTGTTGACAGTTTATCTTTATCTATAATAATATTCAAGATAATAACCAATAACGGCATTTTTTTTTTAAATTACTTATTCAGGGGCAGCAACCCAACAAAGGATTGTCTGATTCATCTGAAAATTTTAGGGCAGATAGATCTTGACCTGATAAACAAATGTATCCTATCAGATTTGCTCTAAATGCTTTGGTTTTTTGAGTTATAAGCTAAAAACTGCATTTTACCCCTATGTTATAATATTAGCCGTGGCGACCATCTTGGTTGGATGGTCGGGTCACCGGACACATTTTTTAAACACGATACCCCAAAGATGATTGTGGCCAAGTTTGAAATAATTTGGCCCGGTAGTTTCAGAGGAGAAGATTTTTGTAGAAGATTACGGAGATTTACGAAAAATGGTTAAAAATTGACTATAAAGGGCAATAACTCCTAAAGGGATCAACTGACCATTTTGGTCATGTTGAATTATTTGTAAATCTTACTTTGCTGAACATTATTTCTGTTTACAGTTTATCTCCATCTATAATAATATTCAAGATAATAACCATAAACAGTAAAATTTCCTTAAAATTACAAATTTAGGGACAGCAACCCAACAACGGGTTGTCCGATTCATATGAAAATTTCAGGGCAGACAAGACTTGACCTGAAAAACAATTTTAACTAGTGTCAGATTTGCTCTAAATGCTTTGGTTTTTGAGTTATGAGATAAAGTGCTACATGTGAAAAAAACCGACCCACTGTCTACAGTCTCGTAACTCAAAAAGTTTAAATCTTATTTTCACCAAAAAGTATACAGATCGTTCGACCATCATAAGAAACAAGTATGTTAAGTTTCATAAAATTTGGATAAGCGGTTCTCAAGTTACGGTGCGACATGTGGACGCCGGACAGACGGACAGACATTTACACGGACGGACGGACGCTGGACATTTGTAAACCATAATACGACCTGTCAAAAAAGATGTTTGTGTCTGCTTTGCATATCAATTTTAAAAATAATTGTATTGATCTGCATTAGTTTAGAGCAGGGAATGATGACTATATTCGGTATGGGCTTTGCTCATTGTTGAAGGCCGTACGGTGACCTATAATTGTTAATGTTTGTGTCATTTTGGTCTTTTGTTGATAGTTGTCTCATTGGCAATCATACCACATCTTCTTTTTTATATTTTGTTAAGATATACATCCAAATATGTATTATGATATTTACAAGTAGATAGGGCCTGATATTGTCCTATCTCTATGACACATTATTTTGTTACAGTGTCCTCAGACGAAGCCCTTTCATGAAAATATTGTTGGTTTATCACTTTACATAATAAAATTAACGGTCCAAAACTTACTGCACCAGTTGCGCATTTCGACAATATATATGCCTTTTCATTGATGCTCGGGCTAGCATATCTAAAAGTCCAGTACCTTTTTAAAACATTCTAGAGCAGATCAAACAAATAAGGATCTAATCTGTAAAATCTTTGTGATAATAGAAAAGGGTGCTGACAACTAATTTGGAAAAGACACTTTCTTAACTTACTTGAAAAAGAAAACAAAGGTCTTTTTTTTTTAGGTCTATTTGATGTTCGTTTAAACAAAGACGAATAACTTGATCTTCCGTCGAAAGGAGGGCGAAGGTTAGAGGGATATTCAAACTTCAAACTCATAGATCAATAATAAAGTGACAACGTCATTGCCAAAAAAAACCAAAAAGACAAAAAGACAAACAATAGTACACAAAATACAGCATAGAAAGATGAAAACTATGCAAAAAGAATCCTACAAAATTATGGGTGATCTCAGATGCTCCGAAACGGTAAGCAGACACTGCTCCACATGTGCACCAATCGTATTGCTTATTACAAATCCGGTAAATAGTCATAATCGGTAGGTCATATTCGGGATTGTAGTTACTACATAAGGAACATATCCGATATCATCTGTGAAACGGATATTCCATGACGATCAACCAACTCGTGATGGCGTCCGTAAAATTTACGAAGTGATGATTTCAACTTCATCATTTGGAACTCTTGGTGAAATATTTTCCTTGTGAACAGCAACCCTATATCAAAGAAATCATTATAGGAAATACAAGCCGCCTAGAATATCGTAGCAATGGGGAGTTGTAGCTCGGAGATATCTACTCCGTATGCAGGCGCTGCTGTAATGTTGCTACAGAAAATGGAAAGTTCACAATTTGGAAACTGAAATCATCTCTTTTGTCGTAAAGCGTTGTTTTCAAACGACCCTCATTGTCAATTTCTAGATGTAAGTCAAAACTTGAGGCAGACGTTACTGTCTCTGTTGTATCCTCTATCTCTATTTCGATGTGATAAATACTTTCAACATAGTCACCAAATTTTGTATTACTTATTGAGAAAACAACATCTGTATAGCGGACAGTAAAGTTTAATGACATTGCTGTCTTATTTTGTTTCTTCTTAAGAAGTTCCTGTTTGAAGTCAGCCTCGTACGAGTAAAGGAACAAGTCAGCAAAATGAGGGACACAGTTGGTTCCCATGTGGAGGCCGATAATTTTATGAAAAACACGTCCTCCAAACGTAATAAATATGTTGTCGGTCAAGAAATCAAGAATCTTGAAAATGTCAGTTTCAGTGAATATTTTTTTTTAAATCAGAGTGATTTTTTTTACAAAATAGGATGTATCCCTCCCTACGTCAAGATACTCGTATCTACGTGGACCGTTCAATTTGTTATATGCATACTTTCAACACTAAAATTTGTATCATACAGAGAATGAATATACAACACCAATTTTTAAACATTTTGATATATAAAAATATCACAAAGTTTAATCTGTAAAATAAAGCTGGTAAGGATAAACACAACTTTTTTTATCAAATATTCTATACAATTTTATTTGATTAATTATTAATACAGTATTCATATATACCATTTTTACACAAATATCATTAAAACAATTTCATACACAATCAACTTCAAATATGAAGTTTGAATCACTTGATTTACACTATGCTATAACAGAAAAAGACAAATTAATAAGGTTCCATCAATTTGTCTGTCATTCAAAACACTTAAACATAATGGTATTGTTTGATGATGTCATAGATGAGACTTTCCAACGTGCAGCATATCCTATAGCACGGATTACACCGATTTCATGCAATGAGTTAGTTTTTCTCATTTTTTTGCGTAAAGTGCCTCCTGCTAAAAAACTTCAAGCGCCTTGTGTGTTTTAGTCTACAGTAGGCCATTCAAATGTACCTGATTTCTAGCAAGTAACATGAACCAAAATGAGAACATAATTGTCAATAACATACACGTGCCAATTTTTCCACACCAGATGCGCATTTTGAAAATTTATTTCTCTTCAGTGATGATCAGGCCCACATATTTGAAAATCTACAGCTTATTGAAAATATGAAATCAAAATGTATAAAAAAAAACGTATAGTCGAAGCTGGAAAAGGAATCATAGCTTTGCACGAGAGAGGTACATTCCGTAATTTTAAATAATTTCAAAACAAGAAAAGAACAGAGATACTACCAACATACATAGGAAATTATTCTATAGCATACTATTTATTAATCATTTTAAGTACTAAGTCACACAAAATCTTGTAGTCATCCTTTGTATTATAAACATTGGCACTCAGTCGACAGTAGGCTTTACCGTCCACGAAGGTAATACATGGAACTATACCATAGTTTACGATGATTTCTACAATACGTCTTTCGCCATCATCCTGTAAATGTTAAAATGAATAATCCGTTCTTTGAAGAAATATTGTCATTAAATCATAAAATATACATATATAAAAATATTATTTTTTGGGCCGAAACCAATATTCAGGATAAAAGAAACCTTACACTCCATCTATGGAAGCGCTCATCTTTATGTCTTTTCACCTTTTTCCGTTTCGTGACAGGAACATGAGTGCTCATGTACCATACAGATATTTAAATAGAAAGTTTAATAATATACCAAAAATTTGTTTACATGTTTGCACATTGTCTTCTCCATTTTGTACTTCTGTTTAATCATTGCCTTTGTAGACTTTCAGGCGTTTGTTTCCTTGTTACGTTTTGTTTTATTTGACAAACGGAATCAAAAGCGAACGTTTTCATATAATTTCAAAAAAATCAAAAAAAATCAAAATATTGTTTTTTATATTATTTAAATTTGAATTCTACGTACAATACTATTCATCGATGATGTTTGCTTTAATTCTGGTAGCCGAACCAATCTCATAAAAGGTGCTTCCATTGATTTTGGTATTTGCAGTTTTTCTGTCTTCCAAGAGGAAGAGAGTAATTCTGTAGATGTGTTCAATAAATCATCAGTATAATCTCTTATTTTTTCCTGTAAAAAATAATGCAGTAAAAAGTAAGATCAGAAAACTACTGAGCTCCGAGGAAAATCCAAAATGGAAAGTCCCTAATCAAATGGCAAAATCAAATGACAATACACAGCAAATGAATGGAGAACAACTGTCATATTCCTGACTTGGTACAGGCATTTTCAAATGTAGAAAATTGTAATTTAAGGTAAGTTGTTAGAAACATACAGTTTCGTATATTAATATATATGTAGGTTGAAAGACTGCCAGTCGTTAAAACATCTTAAACCACAGATTCAGCTTATTGTTTGGGGATATATACAAGGCAATAAATTGGCTAATCAAATTAAATAGAAGTATTTGCGTACTTCTATAGTCGAAAAGCAATGGATAATTTAAAAAACTATTTAAAAAAGTATTAGATCAAAACATTTTAGAATAAATCGTTTGGCACGCATTTTTTTTATTAAAACGTTTCATTGTCATTCCAAATATATTTGTATTACTAATTACAGCTGGTCAATTTTTTCAAAGTTATTCAATTCATTTAAGTTTGATAAAAGGGAGATTGCCAAAAATTTCCTGTCAAACAGTCAAATTAAAAAAAAAAAAATGTATTTGTAAAAGAGAGGCGAAAGATAGCAGAAGGCCATTCAAACACAGAAGTCAAAAATAAACTGACCACGACATGGCTCAAAAAGAAAAAGACAAACAGACAATCAATAGTACACAAAACACAACTGGAAAGCTGAAAACTGGCCAAAACATGCTCCGAAAGTGTGAATGAGTTTTCAATGCTTCCTGGAGACCGAGAAAACGTTCATGCATAACTTTCCAATGGGTTTGGGGAATTAAATTGCTTCAATACTACTTGCAAACATGGATTGATTTGCAAAAAAAAAAAATTACAGCTATTTAAAGTGAAGTAAAAAGTAAAATCACAAAAATACTGAACTGAGAGGAAAATCAAATCGGAATGTCCCTATTCATGGCAAAATTCAAATGACAAAACACATAAAAAACGAATGGACAACAACTGTCATATTCCTGACTTGGTACAGGCATTTTCAAATGTCGAACATGGTGGATAAAAAGACATTAAAGGAATAATCAAAATCGAAAACAAATTGAAAATGCTATTGCCAAAAAAGAAAAAAAAAGATAAAAAAAAACCAAACAACAGTTTACAAAATATGCTAAAAAATTAGCAATATGAACCCAACCAACAAACCCTTGGTGATCTCAGGTCATCCGGAAGGGAAATCAGATTGTACTCCACATGTAGCACCCTTCGTGTTGCTCTTGTTGGTACAATCCCCGTGAACAATCTAATTCGGTAGGTCAGATTTGAGGATTGTGGTAGCCACAATTGGAACATATCCATCGTCATCAGCAAGACAGATGATTCATTACACTCAACAAGCTCGTGCTGGCGTTCGAAAATTTCTAAAGAGGGGATTTCAACACTATCGATTGAAAATATTAGTTAAAAGCTTCATTGTGCGCAGGAACCTTCTATTACGGAAATGCAACCTCTTGAATATCGTTTCTACTTGGATATGTGAACTCCAAATGAAGGCACTGCTTGAGTGCATAGACAGGGATAGTTCATAATTGGGGACCTGAAATCATCTATTTTGTCTCAACCGACTCTCATAAAAATTATCAGTGTCAATCTATGAATAAATGATAGTGTCTCATAAGTCGTTTTCGGCTGGCATCCTTTTACTTAAATGTTAGGTTCTTATGACTTTATGTATATATATATATATATATATATTGATATTGTAATGGATGGTGACACTTTAATAAAATAAATCTTATCTTATCTTATCTTATCTAATAAAACAACAAAAATACCGAACTCAAAGAAAATTCTAAACGGAAAGTCCTTTAACAAATGACAAAATCAAAAGTTCAAACACACCAAACTAATGGAAAACAACTGTCATAATCCTGACTCGGTACATGCATTTCCTTATATAGAAAATTGTGGATTCCACATGGTTTCAATGGCATATACTTACATTTATCTGTGATCTTCTTTGTTTCATGTAAGATTGGATGAATGCCTTTAACATAATCCTCATATTTATTATGTGAGAGAACATACTATATATAGCGGAATGTTCAGTCGAAGGGTAGTGCTAACTTCTTTTATTTCTTCCAAAAAAGCTCATGGATGAATAATGGAACATGTTGGTCAGAAGAGGAGAACAGTTGGTTTCAATGGGAATAGTTATGGTTGGTTTAAAAATAAGTCACACAAAAGTAACAGTTATGTTGTCAATAAATAAAACTAGCATCTTAAAAATGTCATTTTCAGAGAATGCAATGTTTTGTTTGAATCCGAGTGTAAATTTCACAAAATACGATGTGTCTCTCACTATAAAGAAAAGATAATTGTTTCCAAATTGGCTATACTTTGGGTTTTTTATGAGAGAAGCAGAACAAACTCTTTCAATTGATACTTTAGGATGAAGTGGGAAATACTTGTGTAAAAGGTTGAACAGTCAAATGCCTAAATATTATTATGAAGAGGACAGTAACTTAGGATTGTTTAAACTGAAATAGATCTATGGAATATTTTAGTATCCACAACTGAATTAATTGAACCAGTCCTAGAGTAGATATGTTCACAGTAAATTTGAATCTATGCTTTGATTTGATAAAATTCGTGTAAGTTATTTAGAAAGAAGTTTCATTTTAATGACAATGAGGAAATTTTCTGTATGTTTGTAATTATGAATATTAAAAGACTTCATTCAAAACTGCATCGTTTTTTCCAGAAAAATATTAACAGCTAATACATTAACAGATTAACTTACGTAGCCTCCTAGATCTTTATAAAATTGTATTGCCTCCGGTACAACACAATATGGACTATCATCACGTGTTCCTTGTTTGAAAAAATCATTTTGAAAAGTGGTTTTATAACCATGAGATGTGACAGTTGGCCTAACCCAATCTTGATGTTCCTTCTTCACATACAATATCGCACAACCTCGAGGAGTATATAGCCACTTGTGAAGATTTCCTAAATAAATATAGTATGTTAATATAAAGGAATAGATCGATTTCTCAATGTCAAAGTATATGGTTGTTTAATCATATATTATATATTTTCTGACGCCAAACACGCGAAACATTTTTTTTAATTTGATAGATGCTTTTTGTGCTTTTTTGTAAATGTTTGTTTTAAGATTGTAACATAGTGATGACTGCTGTAACCATATTTTGACTATTTTACCCATTATGTGTGTTTGGTTCACACATCGTTGTAAAAATTACGGAATTTGATGCGACTGTCATACAATTGAGAGGTTTAGCGCTATAAAACCAGATTCAATCCACCATTTTCTACATTTAAAAATGCCTGTACCAAGTCAGGAATATGACTGTTGTTTGTTGTTATCCATTTGTTTAATGTGTTTTGTTGGTTGATATTGCCATTAGATTTAAAACTTTCCGTTTTGAATTTTCTTCGGATTTCAGTATTATTGTGATTTGACTTTTTAAGTATATTCATGTTTATATAAATCAGAGAGAAACTAAAAAGAGACACAACAGATGGTACAAAAGGAGAGTTACACATTTATTTTATATTCAAAGATCTATATATCTGTATATAGTTATGTGAAGTGATTTTAGTTACATTATCACTATATTTCATATAATTATGTTTATTGCATTGAACTATTTCGATTATAACTATACCAATTTCTATTTAAGGTTTTAAGCATGACGCAATATTTTTTTATGTGACAAAACTAATTGGAGATTTCATCATCTAATTTCAAAGTAAAAATTTTGATTAAATCCGGCTTGGTGGTATTTTTAAATTTTCTAAAAGTACAAGGATATTAGTTGACCTGAATCTAAAAATGACACACATGCAATCTGAACTGATCTCAAATTTTTGTAACCTGAAATCAACAAGTTACACTTTATTGAAAGGAAAGATGGAAATTAATTCTAAGATTGATAAACCTTTATCATTCTATTTTCTATTTCTGAAAATGGACAGTTTTTTCTCTTTGTGTTGCATTTTTACGTTGAGTCGTTTGTGTTTTCTCTTATTTTTGAGATATTGAGATAAGACGTGGCACGGTACTTGTCTATCCCAAATTCATGTATTTGGTTTTCATGTTACATTTGTTATTCTCGTGGTGTTTTGTCTGATGATTGGTCTGTTTCTGTGTGTGTTGCGTTTCGGTGTTGTGTCGTTGTTCTCCTCTTATATTTAATGCGTTTCGCTCGGTTTTGGTTTGTTACCCCGATTTTGTTTTTTGTCCATGGATTTATGAGTTTTGAACAGCGGTATACTACTGTTGCCTTTATTTCTAAAATCTTCCTACGACGCGATAGAAATTTTTTTAAATAGAATTGCCGTGTCGTTATTTAATCAAACAAGACCAAGTTTTTGAAAATATTTTTTTTTGTATGAAGATAATGACAGTAAGCCGTTTTTAAACACAACTCGTCCTTTATCCAATAACATGCAAGCTGAAGGTTACCGATCTTCGACCAGAAATTGTTTTAACGTTGATCTTCCCCTATTGCGTTGTCTGTGTTTACTTTGCAAACGCATGTTAATATTTTACCTGAATAAAAATCAGCATCAAGCTCCTTCAGATTAAGGGGAATCTGTCCGGGTGCATGTGCTCCGTCTATTAATGTCATTACTCCATATTCTTTACACAAAGGTATTAACTTTTCTAAAGGCATTCTAATGGCTGATTGACTAGTTATGTGATCTGTAAAAAAAAACTCATTAAGAAAGACGAGTTAGAAAGTTAATGAATTTTATTAAACCTTCCGTGATCTACAAAATGCAAGTTATTTCAAAAGCACTTCTGGTACATTACATTTGTTAAGTGTTATTTTCGTTGCTCACTCAAGAAATGTAGTGCAGACCGATAGCAATTATTATTATGTTTAATCTTATTCAGATATTCAAGCCAAAATGAAAGCATTTTTCTTTGTCTTTCATTTGACCATAAAAGATGAAGAACGGCAATAAAAGCGCTGTTTCTTTGCTTTCTCTGTTGTGTATGTGTGTGTCTTGTGTATGTGTTGGTGTGTGTGTGTATGTACTGATTTTGTATCATGGATGGGTACACCATATCCTTTTATTCTATTAAAAATGTACAATTGGAACGAGCTAATGTTTTATTGAATTTCAGTCTCCTCTTCGGTTTGTTTCGATACTTCGACTATTTACCATATTACGGTACAGCAATGAATACTTAAAAAATGTATTTATAATAACCAACAAACCCAGTACAACTACTTTCACATTAGGTTGCTTTTTAAAATATTCCCTATACATTTCAACAACTTCCTCTTCGCTGTTAATTGGAAATTGTAGTGTTAACAAGTCTGTGCGAACACCTAAAACAAATTTCAAATAAATCAGAATATATATCAATAGTCACAAAATTAGTTTATCGATGTTCAAATCTTCTGAGAGTAAATGCTGTTAAAATAAAAACTGCTAACTTTTTATGTACAGTAAAGTCATACTTCTGATTGAAAAGACTCTTATCTTTGATGACATTTTAAAAATGAAAATAGGATACACTCTCAATAAAAAGTAAAAACACAAAAATACTGAACTCCGAGGAAAATTCAAAAAGGAAAGTCCAAAATCAAAAGGCAAAATAAAAAGTCCAAACACATCAAAAGAATGGATAACAACTGTCATATTCCTGACTTGATACAGGCATTTTCTAATGTAGAAAATGCTGGATTGAACCTGGTTGTACAGCTAGCTAAACCTCTCACTTGTATGACAGTCGCAAAGTGAGAGACGGAAAGCCAAAACAATGCAAATAGAAAACAATTGATATTTCCTGATCCCACACAATTTATGATTCTTGTCTATCCAAAGAATATCGTCAAATAATTTTGATGTCATGTTGACATTGATATTTTCCAGGCTTTTATATCAAAATATATAGTATGATAAGTTTTGTCTATTTCAAAAAAAAAACCTGATGCAAACATTTAGTACAGCAAAATGTTTGTCATTAACGTTATTGTTGGATGTCATTCCAACCTATGTTGCTCACACGGTATACTGGTTCCCGGTACTACGTTCCAGGTATTAGCTCATATCCATACTCTCTCACGAGGTTATATTGGTATATGTGTAACATACTTAATATTGAGATCGGGAACCAGTCTACTCACACGGCAATTTCAATCCAAACGTGGATACGTAATACAAAACCCATTGATATTTTGTTAAACTATTGACAGTATTTCTGTATTCATGATCATGAAACCATCAACCAAAATTCTAATTCCATCATAAGTGTCTCGTGGATATTGGAACTTTCAACAGATAAAACAATATTTGACTATCTTTTATTTCAGTTAATAAATGCGTTTTATTTTACCTGCGATACAAGAGAACTGTGCAGTCGCTTCACACGTATTTACGACAGCACGATATGTATTGTCATTATACAAGATGATATCTTCTGGTTTCAGTTTCATTGACTTTAATACTGTATTGACACCTAAAACGATACGTTTCATTTTGGAAAATCTTAGCTACTCCGTGCATTACAAGCAGTAAATTTTTTCACCATAAATTATATTATTTTAAATAAAATATGATATGCATTTGAACATTGATAAGTATTATGATTTTCCGTTCGTATGCGTCGTTTTTGTTTACATTTGATCTTTTTATCATGACAGTTTGAGTTTGTATTGTGCCAGTATGTTAGTAAAAAAAAATATGTAAACTTTTCAAAATTAAACACACAAAGGACTGAATTTATACGAACATTGCTAAAAATCAACGCTCTTCAACTTCATACTTTATTTTACCTTTCAACCCTTTATTTATTCTAGCGTTACTGGTGGGTTTTTTTGTAAACGAAACACGCGTCTTACGCAATACAAAATTTCAATCCTCGTATCTGTGATGAGTTTATTTTCAACTACTGGGTCGATGCCTCTTTTGGGTCCTCAATGCTCTTCAATTTCGTACCTTATTTGGCTTTTGTAACATTGTTTTAGTCGAGCGTCACTGATGAGTCTTTTATAGACGGAACACACACCTCTGACGCAAATACAATCCTGATGTTTATGATGAGTTTATCTACACTAAAGAACACTCATGCTTTCCCGACATATTCGTTACATTTTTAACCTAGTTATCGCCAGTGATTAACATGGTCGAACCGCTTAGTTTTATTTCATAAAACATACAAAAACCACAATGTCAAAAACCTAAAATGAAATGGAATTCTTAACTGAAAAAATAGGTATAACCATTTTCTATGTTATGTTTAGAAACCTGATGTTGTGTTTTGGACAAAAACCAAATCGTCTGGATCAGCATGAACAAACTCTGCAATACAATGTCTTGCTTCGTCTTGTTTTATTCTTCTATTTCTTCGGAACCATAAATCTGGTGAACTGTCCATTTCATCTATAATTCTAAAACACGCGAAGATTTGAGACCATAAAAAAATACAGATTTTAAGTCATTTCTAAAGTGCAAAAATCTTTGAAAAACTTTTTTTCAGATGAGGATTTTCCGTTTATAATAACACCTTGCTCTTCGATTTATGCGACAATGCCACTTTGTTTTTATAAGAAAGCATTTAATGAATTCAAAACTTGGTGTTTTGATTAATTAATGTTACAGTATATATTTTATTTAATGTATAGAAATAAAAGCGGTAAAACAGATACATCAAATATACATTATTCTCCGGGTGCTGGAATTTCTCACTACATTGAAGACCTGTTGGTGACCTTCTGCTGTTGTCTGTTCTATGGTCGGGTTGTTGTCTCCTTTACACATTCCCCATTTCCATTCTCAATTTCATTCAAAGACAGAGCTTAAGCTGTTAATTAAAAATATTTGTATTCGTTTTGTAGATAAAATGAACATCAAATGGGAAGTTTACTCCTGAAAAATAAATATGCCTCTCAGATGTTCTAGTTGTCTGCTTTTTCAGATTTTAAATAGAGAAATGTATGACACAATCATGGAGGTGCGTTGTTAGGAACAAAACGTCTTCTCTGATAATTGCAACCTTGTATATATGTAACCATATAGGTCCTAAAACAGCAGTAATTATTTCACAATGAACGTCTGCAATTTCGTCTATTATCACTTCCATGGGTTTTTTTTAAAACTATATCCCGATTTAATTTGCTAATGGTTTCCAATATAACAAATATGTTTATAATATGATTGTTATATGTAACTGCTGTCAAGAAAACCGAATGAACACTGCAGATATAAGTCACGAGGTAATAAACCCCTTTCATTACATAAATAGACACACTAGGTATTGCTCAAGACTTTTAAAAATGACTTGGTATGAATAGGACAAAAAATGTCATTATTATCAAGTTCATATTAAAAAAAAATCAAATGTTTAAATTACTTTCTTTGAGCTTCCTTTATCCGTCTCGGCACAACCCCGTAAGATCCATGGTTTATGAATGTTACTCCTTCCGTCAGAGGAAACTCCTTTTCCTTCATCTCCTTTCCAAATAAAGGCATCGCATCCATTTAGTTAAGATATATCTGCAAATAATCATTCCATTATATTTTGATATACATTCTTACAGTTTACAGCCTGATATATCTTATCGCCTATCACAAATGAGTTTTCTTTTCTTAATTACGATAGACTAGAGCCCAAATACGTTTAAAATGTGCGTGTTTGACTTCAACATAATGTTTATTCAGAATTTATTGTGGACATTTATTTTTGCGATTATTTAGCATTCGACACACATACGAGATTAAAAATTGCGATTCCAGGATAAGCTGAATACAAATACTGCTATAAAATGTTTATTTGATTTAAAAAAATATATAAAACATATCGCAAAATGGTTTCAATGTACAGTACACTACAAACTAGTAAATGTGTGAAATGGCCTATTTCTGTACTTGACTGTACTGAGTTTTACTCGACCAGTCTGAATTGGTCTGAGTTTTACTCGACCAGTCTAAACTGGTCTGACTTTTACTTGACATTACTCGACCCCAGTCTGAACCATACTCAAATGTACTGAATCGAACTTGACCCTTATCTTTGCCATTTACAATAGACTGAATTATTACTCGACCAGTCTAAAACAGTCTTAACCCATTCTCGACCTGTACTCGACCTATTCCTCCAGTCTAAACCATACTTAACCAAAATTCTGAACAATACTCGACCAGTCTGAACCATACTGGACCAAATAACATCTACTTTTCTTAATTTTTACAATAAATTTCTTTTTAACTGACACTTATAACAACAGCCAACAAAATCAATGAATTGTTTAGCCTTATTAAGACATATATCTATTATAATAATTTTAAATATTTTTTTTATATCATATATTATTTATAAAAAGGGATCAAATTAAAGAAATTTAGAAAATTATTCTCCTGATTAGTGTTGAAGTGTAGAGTATTACCTCTGATTGGGTCAAACTCATGTATAAGATAACACCTGGTCAGAGGTATCAAATTTTAAACAACATTTATTCAAAATTGCAACATCCTGTTTAACTTAAATATCAAGGCCTTTCGATTATACTAGATAAGTAGTGCACGAGTTTTAGAAAATAGGGCTTTCTTTTTACCGTTAAAACACACATGTACTGATTTCATTAAACCATATTAAAGTGCTTTTAGTATGTCATGTCTTTAATTTGACAAAAGCTACTGACATCTAATTGAAATAAAGTTTTACTATTACTTTGGAACACATTTTCAATTTCAAGTGGTTCAAATTCTTTTTTTTTTTAAATCATTTTCTTAATTGATAATATTCAGTTGATAGATACAAAAAATATGTCTAGGTTGGTTAAGACTTGGTCGAGTATGGTTCAGACTAGTCGCGTATAATTCAAACTCGTATAAAATTGTTAAGTAATGGTCGAGTACAAGTTTAGACTGTCAAGTATGGTTCAGGCTACAGTCAAGTATTATCAAATAAATTTCAGGCCAATTCAGACTGGTCGAGTAAAAATAAGTACAGTCGAGTACAGATATAGGCCATTTCAGATTTTTTCTGGTTTGTAGTGGTAGTAAATAATGTTAGATTAAATAGCATGCTCGGATTTTTCATCTCCTGATTTAAAATGGTTTATTTTATGATAATTTTAGGAGAATTGATGATTAACTGACCAAACATCCTCATATTAGTTAAACCTTTATACTAGCATTTACCTCTTTGCATTAAAAATAAGGAATAGAAAATACCCATGAATAAACAAACGCCATCGGTCTACGATAGACAGTATTGCAAAGGAAAAGACGACATGTCAACTATAAGTTCGCAAAAATATCAAACAGAACGCATAAGATTAGACAGCATAACTAATGCATGTTAAGTAAAGACAACCATCGACGATCTCTAGGTTCCTGATTTAGAACATACACATACACAAATAAAGGCAACAGTAGTATACAGCTATTCAAAACTCATAAATTTATGGACAAAAACAAAATCGGTGAAACAAACTAAAATCAAATTAAAATAAGTAATAGAAAAATAAACACAAACGAGTTGAAGGGTTGAATTATATTTGAAGCGTTCATCCTCGCCTCTTCCAATATGTTTTAACGAAAACAAAGGGATATGCGAGAAGATATTTGTCTAAGATTGTCATCTACACAAAAAATAGCTACTTCACAGATTCGTGCAGGTAAGGAAGGGTTGTTTAAAATATGAATTAACCTTAAAATACTTACCTGGCTTCAGATAAAATCTAATAAAGTAAGTGTACAGTTGTTCGACAGTTAATACTTACATTTATGTTATGTAAACAAAGCCCCATGTGATATCTTACTGATTATACATTCTAACTACTAGAATTATCATTTCACACTATTTTCATTTGAATATTTTTTAAAAGGAGAAAGTAAAAGAGATATTACTTTGCCCCTGAAATTGCCAAATAAAACCAAAATAAAAGTATTCAGGACTGTCAAAAATATGTCAATTAACTCATTAAATACACCAGTACTAAAATTCTGTACGACTTGAGCACCAGTTTTAACTAATAATGAACCATCATTGATTCTTCGTCGACTGTAATACCTTTTTTGAATTTAGAAGTTCTCTCTATAAAAACGTGATCCCTTGTATCAACTTTTTGATTTACAGCTCAACACAAAGTTTGAAAATATGTGTTGAATAAATAAGTAAGGTTCATGTGAATCCTTTGGCTAAAATGGCTATGTTTTCAACTAAATATTTATACTGAGTACATTTGAACAAATCTATGTATGTGAAAACGTTTTAGGGCATGGCATGCCCTAGAAAAATAGAGTTCAAATTCATTTTGTTTTAGAAACTAAAATGTAAGCCTAACTGGATTTAACCATACACTCTTTTTCGTTCCTACAAAAGGGTAAACAACTAATATTGGAAAGAAGTTAAAAAATTTCCAAATAGGTTATAATTGCAGTTGATTGCATTGATTGACATGTTTTCTCGTTTGAATTGTTTTACATTGTCATTTCGGGGCCTTTAATAACTGACTATGCGGTATGGGCTTTGCTCATTGTTGAATGCCCTACAGTGACCTATAGTTGTAATTTTTGTGTTATTTTGGTCTCTTAAATGTGAAGAGGTGGAAGCAAAAATTTGGTTAGCTTTCTAGTTCTCAATCTGGGTGTTGTACATTGTATATGTACATGTATCCCATTTGAAATGATTTACAAAAATGTATACACCTTAACGTTATTTGTCTGCCATTACTGGACATCACAAAGGTTCCCCTAAAATTTCAACATCATAATAAAATATCTTGACGCCACAATGGAGAAGTGATTCTTGTATGACCTCAATAGTTCAAGCAAGGCAGATTCCCAGGTCAATCACGAAAGATTTTCAAATAGTGATAAGATGTATTTGCCGCTATTCTAGACCGAATAATCTGTCTCTAGTGTGGGTTCATTTGTCATTCCATATTTTCTTATCATCATTTGGCTATTTTATTTGTGTCCACAAAAAAAAAATAAATATAAAATAGCCAAATGATGATAAGAAAATGTGGGTTCAAATGAACCCACACTAGAGACAGATAATTCGGTCTACTTATGGCTAATCCTGGCTGACCTGGCTGCTTGAACTTTTTGTGATATACAGTAATGAAGGACAAGTAGCGATAAGGTGTATAATTGGTTATATAGTTAATATTTTTGTTATTGTTTGCTGCTTCATAAAAATTAGTGACATATCCTTTTCTTCAAATCAAAAGAAAACAAACTCCATGTAAGAGTTAGGTTACCAAGACCCGAGATAAAAGAAATGGACTAACGTGTTTTCGGATTTAAGATCAACTATTCATTTCACCTTTTCCAAATTTTGACTTTATTATGTTAACGTTTCACTACATACTGACGTCCTTTACTCATTGACAGCTGGGAACCAGAACAAAAGTCTTATTGGCAATCATACCACATCTTCTTTTTTATATATATGGGCAGTAGATACCTGACAATAATTGCAGAGACGAAAAAAGTGCATAGCAAAATCTATTTGGGTTTTTGATTTTGATTTGAATTAAATGAATCAAATGGTTATAATATTACCTAAAAACTTTTCAAGGTACACAAATTTGATAGACAGACAGACTGCACTCAGAGAAAATTTCCGAGTGAAAAAGCAAACATACTAGCCAACTGATCAATTAATTCTTTCTAATACGATTTCCTCTTTGATAGGAAAAGGTAGTCATTTCGACTGGTTTCTCAATTAACAAGACTATAATCCACACATATACGGTTGTACCGATTTAAAGTTCGAGGTCAATGACAAATAGTATTACGAGGATGATCAAGGTAAACATTGCAAAATGTAATAAAAATTGCATTCATAACCATTGGCTAGTCGAATCTGGAGCATTATCCCTGAGTATGCGCTCAATAAATATTTACTACTGACAGATGTAAACTACATTATACTCTTCTACACAAACTATCGACCGAAAAGTACATTATGGCTTCCTCGGATGACACGAAAGGTAAGTGTATTATGTTTATATCAAGGTGTAAGCTGAGGGTATAATCAATTCATTTCTTTTAACTACACACCTATGTTATCTTAATATTAAAGACATTCATAATAATTTATAAGTTTATAATCACCATGCATACGTGCAGCAAATAACGAAGCCAAAATATGACGACGTCGTTGTTTACATTGTATGCATAAATGTATTTGCTTCATTCTGGTTAAGCAGGCGAAATAAGAATGCACGAATTGCTTTTAATTAAAGAAGTGCACACTGACAGATGGAAATAGATTATAAGATGCATGGAAACTCGTCCCATTAGCAAACTCATATATATAAAAAAATATATGAAGATGTGGTGTGAGTGTCAACTCTCCATCCAAATAACAATTTATAAAAGTAAACCATTATAGGTCAATGTACGGCTTTCAACACGGAGCCTTGACAGTCACTTATGTTTTATATCTGACCAAAGCAATCATCGAACTTAAGGAGGCTCGCGGGTATAAAAAATTCAGAAAAAAATCAAACATTTATTTTTCATTACAAGTTTTAAAAATTACCTTAAGAAATTGTTACTTTATCATATGGTTAAAAAATCATTCCACAAAATCAATACGTGTTGGCCCCAGGTGACTTTTAAAATATAGATATCATTGAAAAATCTCCAAATTATCTCCCTTTGGTGTAAAAATGCCATTTTTTGGCATTAAAATTGAAATATCTTTTTTAACTCATCGGTGACCTATATTTTATATTGTTGTTTTCGAATGAGCTGTACAAAAACTAAATAATTAAGATATTAAGGAAAGCAAAAATAGGAATATGGCATCATATCTAAACATTTTAACATTTAAATTATTATAAAACTTTTTGATTTATTTAGTTGCAGATTTGTATAAAAATCCTGTAGTAAAATTACCTCATATCAACGAACTAAAAGAAATAGATGCAGAATTAAGATTGAAGTCATCAGACGAGGAAATAGATTTTGTACACGGTATTTGCACATTTCTTTATTTTAGTTGTATATCATGGGTTATATTTAGTTTTCTTTTTAACCTCTATGTTATTTAATAAAAATAATTTCACGACTGATTGATCTTTGCGTTAACTACGATTTTAATACAGGTGTTACACGTAGAAATTGCTCACTATGCTCACTGCTTATCATCGTTAGAATGGCGATCGCATTGTGATTGATTTTACTGTTTGGAATATCAATTCCTTAATTCCATGTAAAAGACATGCAAATACTAGCGTTAATCATCTCAGTTTTTTTAATTATATTTCGCTATTTTTAATTAAATTGCAATGCTTTTTTTTCTCCCATGATATCAGTATTGTACTTTTACATATTCAGATTCCTAAATTATTTGAACCTTATATTATCATACATAACATTTCGGTGTTGAAATGAATATCAATAATGTGGTCATTTTTATAAATTTCTTGTATTACAAAACTTTGAATTTTTCGAAAAATTACGGATGTTCTTACCCCAGGCATATATTACCTTAGCTGTATTTGGCACAACTTTTTGGAATTTTGAATTCTCAATGCTTTTCAACTTCTTACTTGTCTGGCTTTATAAATATTTTGATATGAGCGTCACTGATGACTCTTGTGTAGACGAAACGCTTGTCTGGTATACTAAATTATAATCCTGGTACCTTTGATAACTATATAATGTAACTTCTTTTGCAATCTGCAATCGTATATCTTACTTAGCTATACATGATCATTGTAGAGCATTTGAAGGATGTGATCAAGGCTTACCAGAGGGTAAATGAGCTAATTGAACCACAACTTCCTGTAAAATATCCCCGAACCCCCGGATTTAAATCAGATGACGATGCCTGGTAAGTGATATTGCTCCTGAATATTAGGATGGATCGCTCTGACTCACACATAGGATTCAAAACACTATACACTACTTAAATCAACTACAGTTTGATTGTGTGGTTGCATTTTTATATAACAGATAAATGTTTTATAAGCTGTTCCGATATACAGTGGTTCAGGACTTCAAATATTTTAACACTTTATGGGTTGATCTAAAATGCAAATAAAAGTAAACAATGAACGTGGTTTTTAAATTTGATATATGTTTTTTTGTGCTTCCTGGTTAAATATTTGTTTGTTTTTGTTCTTATTGAGATTGTGACACAGTGATAACCGCTTTACCCATATTTTTGCAATTTTATTATGTATGTTTCGACTCTTGTACCAGTATAATGTTTAGCGCTATAAAACCCGGGTTAATCCATCATTTTCTACATTTGAAATTACCTGTACCAAGTCAGGAATGTTTCAGATGTTGTCCCTTCGTTTGATGTGTTTTATCATTTGATTTTGCTATTTGATTAGGGACTGTCCGTTTTGAATTTTCCTCAGAGTTCATTTAAAAAAGAAGATGTGGTATGATTGCCAATGAAACAACTCTCCACAATTTTATGTGATATTACTTTTCTCGTCATAATCAAGGTTATCAACTATTATATGATCGAGTTCGCAACCATACAGTAAGAATCAAAATACGATACCAAAAACATATTCAATACTCTTTCCCCGCGAAAAGACTTAAAACCTGTAAAAAATATATACTCATTTTCTTTGTAAAAGGAAGGCTACCGTTTAGACATCTTATGGATAGTTGATATTAAATAATAGAATTTTACAAAGGTATTGGAAATGTGAGGTTAAAGGAACGTCGACAGGTAAACTGGCAGGTAAGATGATTGGCATCAAAGACAATGTAGCTGTTGCTGGAGTACCAATGATGAATGGATCTAAAATACTAGAGGGATACACACCGGAGTTTGACGCAACCATCATCACCAGAATACTTGATGAAGGTTCGTGGTATAGTATTCTTTATAGGAATACATACGTATTATTCTAACATGACGTCCTTCAAACGCTTTGAGTACACACCCGTGGTAAAATTTGAATATATTGCATGGGCTGTTCCGATCGTACTCCCACGTCATATGCTTTTTTATGAATGATTTTCGCGACGTCATAAAACGATGACGTTAGTATATGAGCATTTTACGGGAAAATACACGCTTTCAAATCCGAAAATCATCACAACATGGAAACATAAACAAACGATGCTAAAATGTGTTATAAGCCACCTTTGTTGAAACATTTAAGACATATAAGTAAATTATTATTTAAATTAATTAAAAGCTATCTATATGCGTTATTTTAAATAGTTTAAGCATGTCACTAATTCAGTTTGCTCCGTTCTTTTACGCCAATTTGATAGCGGCGTTTATTTATGGGAATGGCAAATATTTGCCTCCACCTAGAGCGCTTCGACCCAAAAGAATTGCCGTATTTGACCTATTAGAATCGAAATAATTAATGGGGGCTTGAATATATCTAGATTTTACCACGGGTTGTCCCTTTATGCCGATTATAGTTCCGTTTTATTAACAAAATAGGGAGAGCAACCATAAATTATTGTTATTTAGGATCCAACAGCCTCAACTATGTAAACATACTTCACAGATGAAAAAAAAAACCACAATTTACTACAAATTCAACCAAATGAACATACAAATCTAACAATAAAACAAACAATAAAGTATCGTAGTTGAGAGTACATACATGATAAAACATCAAACTTTATATCAGTAGTATCTTTACAAATTTTAAGTGAATTACAAGAAAAAAACATGAAATTTTCCCCACTAAAGCTATTTATTTTTATAGGTCTCAACCAGCCAGTATGGGTTATATTCATATCTGACGATTGCTTTGAAATTATGAATTCATCTTTTATTTCATAATTGTTTTGAATTGTTACATCGGCATAATTGCTGTCTTCAGAATTTTTTCCTATAATAGATTTTTTTTAACAGAATAGTCATCTGATGTGACATTTTTGATTTTTTTCGTGGTAACGGTGGCCATCATGCACATCTCAAAGTCCACTGCACAACTTATCATGGTGGTCCTTATCATAGTAGAGCTTCATCAGCATTGGTCCATTGGATTCTGAGATTTGTGTTGCTCAGTCTTTTGTTTTCTATGCTGTGTTTTGTGTACTGTTGTTTGACTTTTGGTCATATTGATTTTTTTATATCGTCAGTTTATTTTCGACTTGTGAGTTTGTATGTACCCTAGGTATCTTTTGCTTCTCTTTGAAATAAATCGAGGTTATTGTATAAAGTAAATGCTTGAAAATATGTAAAATTAGTGGCTACATTTTTTTGAATTCTCATTAAGTAAAACTCTTTACGATTAATTTAACTGGTTCGATGCCACTTCTGGTGGACGTTTCGTCTGCGAGGGTATCACCAGCCCAGTAGTCAACATTTCGGTGTTGACATGAATATCAATAATGAGGTCATTTTTGTAAATTTCCTGTTTACAAAACTTTGAATTTTTCGAAAAATTAAGTCCTTTCTTATCCTAGTCATAAATTACCTTAGCCGTATTTGGCACAACTTTTAGGACTTTTGGATCTTCAATGCTCTTCAACATTGTACTTGTTTGGCTTTATAAATATTTTGATATGAACGTCACTAATGAGTCTTATGTAGACGAAACGCACGTCTGGCGTACTAAATTATAATCCTGGTACCTTTGATAACTATTGACAGAAGTGATCTTTAAGTCACTATTTTGTATTTATAAGGTGGAATTATTGCTGGAAAAACCGTCTGTGAAGATATGTGTTTCAGTGGTAATAGTTGGACATCTTCCTCTGGACCAGTTAAAAATCCTTTTAACAACAGACTTTCCGCTGGTGGGTCTAGTTCCGGTAGTGCTGCTCTGGTAAATAATTCTAACTTTTTTCTAACATAATGTGTTACCATTTACAGTTATCAAATGGCGGCAAAAGAGGAATATTTATTATTTTAGAATTGTTTTTACCAGTGAAAGACCGATTCCTAACTGTCATGCATTCTCAGCACTATTTGGTTTATCAATATCTTTCAGTATGGACATACAATTGTGACTAGGGCTTAATTGTAAAATGAATTTACATATATCATCGAGTTACTTGTTGCCTCTTTATGTTGGAATGTACTTACCGGAGATATTACAAACAAGTTCTTGAATATTAACAAACACTGTAACTTGCTCAGACATAGCTAACATGTTTAAATCCTGCTTTGTTAAGAATCACAAACCAAAAATTCTCTGAAACTGACATTATCAAGATACTCGATTTATTGATTGACAACATATTTGTTACGTATGGAGGATGTGTTAATCAACAGACTGTCGGAATTTCAATGGGAACCAATTGTGTCTTCTTATCGCCGGATTGTTTTTTTATTATTATGAGACTGACTTCATACAGGAACTTCATAGGAAGAAAGATAATAAGTTAGCAATATCCTTTAACTTTACGTTCCGCTATATAGATGATGTTCTCTCACTAAATAATACAAACTTTGGTGACCACGTTGAACGAATATATCCCATTACACTGGAGAGAAAGGATACTACAGATACAGTCAAGTCTGCCTCATATATTGACTTACATCTAGAAATTGACAATGAGGGTTGGTTGAAAACAAAACTTTACGACAAAAGAGATGATTTCAGCTTCCCAATTGTGAACTTACCATTTCTATGTAGCATCATTCCAGCATACGTATTACTAGTATATATCTACCAATTGATACGATATACCCGGGCTTGTATTTCTTATCATGATTTCTTTGATAAGGATTGCTTCTCACAAGGAAGCTATTAAACCAAGAGTTCCAAATATGTTGGTTGACTGTTAAAAAAACATGGACAAAGATGTGAATCTGATCTCATGTTTGATTAAATATGAACAGAAACGAATATGTAAGATTCTCTGGAAAATTTGACATGCAGACTGCAACGACAAATAGGTACTGCACCTAACACATTTTGAAGTTCTGCAAGTTGAAAGAGAATAATTTTAACGTTCTATAATTGTTGCTAAACCGATTTATTATGAGAAATGTATGATACTCATGCAGGTAAATATAGTGTTTTATTATTTTTGGTAACTCTTTACAACAGTTAGCTAGAAAAGAAATTGATTTGGCTATTGGGGGAGATCAAGGAGGATCCATTCGAATTCCATCCAGTTGGTGTGGAACTGTTGGATTGAAACCTACTTTTGGGTTAGTGCCGTATACAGGAATAGCATCAATAGAAACAACAATCGATCATACTGGACCAATGGCAAGAACAGTCAAAGACTGCGCTTTACTTTTGGAGGTATAGTTCTTTTTTAAGATATAAATATGTACACACATAAACTGATATGTATTTATAATTAAACATGTATATAACTAACCACGTTCTAGAGGGTAACAGTACTATATGGAACGTTAAGAAGCCGGCATATGTATCTCTCACATATTTAAAATTGAAATAGACTTATATATATCTTCATATATATAAGAAGGTGTGGTATGAGTGCCAATGAGACAACTTTCCATCCAAATAACAATTTATAAAAGTAAACAACTATAGATCAAGGTACGGCTTTCAACACGGAGCTAAGGCCTAATATATCATGTACTGTACTACAACTCTAGATTCTACTATACCGTATAGTTGCTAATAAAAAATGCCCCGTCACAACAATTCAACAATTTAGAAAAAAAACCTACAGCCTGAGTTATACTACAACAATAAATGAAATACAATTTTAACACATAGTTACCACTGTATCACAGCTTCTTATGAGAGTGCACATAAATGATCTACTTTATTTCTAATTTGTTATATTCAATCATTATAGGTGATAGCTGGTTATGATGAAGGTCGTGACCCAAGACAGATACCGAACATAGAAATTCCGACTTATTCTCAAATGGTAAGTTACTAATGGTTAACATTCAGTATTTAAATTTGATAAAATGTATACTTGATTCTTTGATGAACTAATGCAGACAGAATGATAAATGGTTTATGGTTGAACATGTGCTGCGAATGATAAACGCATTTCTCTACTTTTAACCATATTAACAGATAGCAGTCTAAAGGCAGTGTATTATTTACTTCTTGATGTTAATGTCTGTAATATCTGCTTTGTTTATTGTTTTGTTTTACATCATACAGGTTTTCACATGATTCACATTTAGTCATGTCGGGCTGTGCCTTTTATAGCTGACTTTACATTATAAGTTTTGTTCATTGTTGAAGGCATACGACATACATTTGTAATAAGGATAAAATTAAGATTCTTGTCTTGCAATCTATTAAAAAAATCAGCTTTAAAGTTTAATAAATATGAACATTGAAATTCTAACAAAACTACTGTCCAAATTCTAAGTTTAATTCAAAAAGGAAGAAAATAATAAAAATTGACAAAACCAAAGGCTCGACTATTTACGGAACGACTGAAAAGCAATTGTCATAATCTTGACTTGATACAGGTATCAACATGGTATTGGTGTCGGTATCATTGAAAATTTATCTCACAAATAATAAGTCCTATATAGTAGTGAGGATTGATGTGAATGCTTGCCTTTTACATTCTATCATGGTGTTATCAGATTTTTGTTTAACTCAATGGCTTCGATTGGCATTTTCTTTCTCTTTTCTTTTTATCTAGATAAACTGTGAAATGCTGCATGTTTAACATCGAGCACCATTTACAAAATACATTGCAATTATTTTATGCTATTTTTTGCCTCTATTCTTTTTAGGTAGATGATGGAGTCAAAGGCTTAAAAATTGGTTTAGTAAAAGAAGGTTTCTCATTCAAACAAATGGAAGAAGATGTAGCCAAGCTAGTAAGGGAATCTGCAATCAAACTGACCGGGGCTGGTGCTACTGTAGAGGATACATCCATACCAATGCACGATGATGGTATACATACATATAAATATTACAAATAAATTTGAGGATGGAAACCCTTGCTATGTTGTGTTTTCCCTTTGAAAAACATAAAACGAAATTAGTTGCTGTTGAGGTTAATATCTCATAGCATTATTTGTAAATGAAACTTCGACTGTTTCATCATTGATACCTTAAGTTTTGTCCGATGACCAACTAACGCATTAATAAAAGACATGTATTGACAATAATTTTTATTTTACATAAAATAATGTATATCTTATAAAACGTATTAATAAGGTGATAATCGAAGTGAAACATACCAAAAGTTGATGCGCTACACACATTTTATTCTATCAGCGTTATCAAGAAAACTAAAAACGAATATTTAAAAAAAACGCTATTTAAGGAATGACTGTAATAGTTTTATATATATGAAGCAATGCAGAAAATAAATACCGTTTTCAAGGAGTAAATCGTGAAAAATACGTTACTAAGTTATTCATAGATACATTGGACCAATTTATCAAAATAGCAATACACAGTAGCATTAGCATTTCATCAAATTTGCTTTGCAAGATTTAGTATTGATACTTTTAGTTTTTAGCTTGAATAAACATTTAACGAGATATTATCTTACACCTTATGATGTTTTAAATTTACTTTAAAGTACAGATTTCGACATTAGAGTGTAGGGATAAATGGTGTCTATATGCAAGCAAACTACTACGGACTTTGAGCTAATTTCCAATAACTGGGAGCGTTCTTTCATATGATATTTTTTAGCATTGTTTGATTGGCAGTTAATTTTGCTGTCTGTTGTATTTTTATATAGAGTTCTGTCGAATAAGTTCCAATTTTATTGGTGTTCTTCCCATTTGCTATTTCACTGAAAAAATAAAAATTATGTTATAGGTTTACAGATTCTTGATTATTGTTAAATGCCGTATATCGAACTGTTGATTTTGATTTATTTTATTGTTGGTTTATTCTCTTTTGGTCTACACCCCACTTTCCCTTTTGTCTCTTACTTTCAAGTAAAAAATTTAATATGCAACGATTTTCAGATAAGATATTTTAACAAAAACAATTATCATTGTTATTTGCTTTTAAATGTGATATATAAGATGAATATTAAAGATAGATTTCTTGCAAAATGATTTTTCGGATCGAATGTCATCCTTTTTTGACTTTTTCGTTTAATAAAACCATCATATATAACAGGTTTAAACCTTTTAATGCAAATAGAGCCTTAAGTCTACTGTTCAAAAGACTTACCACAGTTCATCAAGACCTGTCAATTATCGTCCTTCTCAATTCATACGTACAATCTGAAAGTTTATCTAGACCTTCCAATCTCCTCTATCTTAGCAGTTTTGCTTTTCACTATTTTTGACGTTTGATTTAGGATCATTTAGGTAAACATTTGATTATTGCTCCCTGGGTATCTTCTACCCCTCCCCTTTTTTTAATCTTGGTGTGATGTGTAAAAACCATTCAAATCCATATCCAGTTACATAAAGCAAAATAAAATATATCAAAGATGATACTTAACAGGTTTAGCAATTTGGACACCAGCAACCTTTGAAGGAACATACAAGTGTATGGTGCAAGGAAATGGTATGTACATATATGTTTGGGAAAATCACGAAATTATAGATGAATTAACAGTGAATTGTAAAACCATTTTTAGATTTGGTGCGAAGTGTTTTCTTGATTGACATTCACCAGGAACGCGTCAAATCAATATAAATGGTCAACTAAGCTTTAGGGTGTATAACTCATCATCCAAGTCTTTAAAATACCAAGAATGAATAAATACAATATAAAGTTGAAAGAAAAGAGAAAATTACCTTAAAAAGTAAAGAATACAGACACAAAGGAACCCATCAACACCTCTTTTAAGCCTTTAAGTTAGACGAGAATTCTTAGCACAATAACAAGTAATATGCCTTCGCCTGAAAATTACAATGCTAGACAAAAATAATGAAAACAACAGTTTTTAGATTTCCTGCTTTCGAAGCGCTTTTCTTGATTCACCTTCATCAGGAACGCTCAAAACGGAAAATTTGAAAGCCAGAGATGTATAGGAACCGAAACAGTTAAAGAGATATATGACCAAAAAGAATCTAACATAATATCAAAATCTAACTGGTCAACCAAGCTTTTGGGTGTAGAACTCATCATCTTAGTCTTAAGATATGTATGCAACATTATCGCTATTTTGTGCATTTTTCCTTTGATCTTTTTTTGTGATAATTTTCATATCATGCTTCTCGCTTGATATGGAAAAATTATTGCTAGAAACTAAGAGGCCACGTGGCGTTGCTAACGAAATTGACATTGAAATTGACAACGTCGTCATAGGTGAAATAGCGATAAACAGATTATCATTGGTCATCTCAACTCGATTGCTTTTCTCACTTTCGCTGTACCAGCTCAAGCGAGAAAATCAATCTCGTTGAGATAATCAACGATAATCTATAAATATCGATTGGAGTTTTAAACGAAAATGATAACAGGGTATCGTAGAGAAAGGCAAATATTACCATACATAAATGATATTGAGAGTAAAAGCAGAAAAGGTTAGTAAAAAAATATATGGAAAAAGTATACAACTACGAACAACAATATACATCCAATCTACTCGAAATAATTAAAAGGAGACCAACTAGTATTCCTTTAATATTCTACTGTACAAATCATACAGATACTTATTGTTTATGCTTCATTTTACCAAACACAGGTGCTGGCTATCACTGGAAGGGACATTATCCTACTTCTATGCAGGAAGCGCATGCTCGGGGATTTGCCACAAGGCCACATGACATGTCATTTGCCCTCAAGCTGGTTGTTATAATAGCTGAGTATATCAGCAAAAATTACCAGAATAAATTTTATGCCAAAAGTTTGAATCTCACAAACGTACTCACGATGGCATACGATGAAGCTCTGAAAAAATACGATGTATTGATTATGCCAACATTGCCAATGAAACCACTTCCACTACCAACTGAAAAAGATGATTTGCACGGTTTGTATTTAATTAAACTCTTACTGACATATCTGTCATTCTTATGTTGGAAAATGTGTCAGAATTTAACCACTATTCTAAATAAGGGGAAACTAGTACAATACTGACTAGATATATAAATAATTAAAGATCAAGCTACCTTAATATGTTGGCTTTAACCTGGTTTTATCGATAGTTAAACCTCTCACGTGTATGACATTTGCATAAAATGGATTTTATTGATGTATGAACAAAACAAACAGACATAGTAGGTAAAAATGTCAAAAATAGGTGTACGGCAGTCAACATTGTGTTATAATCTTAATCACTACAAAAACGAGCAAATATGCCGATATTCATATCTGTTAGATTAATAAATTTAAAGATGTTTTCGAACTAAAAATGGATTATGATGATAAAAAAAGAGACTGACGAAATCATTGAAAAATAATAACCCAAATAAACCAGTCGTTATATTTCACTCACTTCGACCGCTGTATTTGGAGGACAATGACCGTAACCCCCTTACGCTATAATCAGTATTTGAGTTAGAAAAAACTAAAAAACGACGGAAATACAAGCACCAATCAACAAAAAAAAACATTTCATTCAACGTTGTCTTCTATACATTTATTAATAATTGATATTATTATTCAAAACAGAAATAATCCGTCTTACATTTGATATGATCAAGAATACAGCACCATTTGACTCAACTGGACACCCTGCTTTGTCAATAAATGCCGGATTTTCCGAAGGACTTCCAGTTGGAATGATGATTATTGGGAGGAAATTTGATGAAGCAACTGTTTTGAAAGTGGCAAGGGCATTCGAGAAAATAAGGGACGGAAAATAAACGAGACAAACACTATTAAGCAATTAGTTTTCTCATTACATTTTATTCTTCATTTATGACAAATATTACACATTCTATAAATATTTATGACATAAATATTTGATATTGCTATATTCAGTTACCTGCTTTAATACAAGAAAATATATATTTTTTATTTTGTCATACAATGAATACGATACACGCAATGAGTGTGAATACACATTGCTACAGAGTAAACGCGTGATCTCTGTACATAACTAGCTATTGTCTTTTCATATTAATCAGTAGCATTTATCTATATTTTGATATATTTGAAATAATGTTTCTAGTCTATAAATAAAATAATAAAAAAAACTAAAATATTTCCGATGTTTTCAGTCTTAATCTATGATAGTGTCTTTTTTCTTTTTCTTTTACTTTTTGTATTGTTGTACATATTCCACTAATCATGAATAGTAGGAATCTAGATCGTCCAGTCATAGTTCTTAAATATCCTTCTGTACATTGGGATTCAAGGTAGAACAGTTTTCAGTTACGACGAAGACACAAATTATGACGAAAATATTCAACAACTAAGGTTGAACTTGTGTGGATTTGGCAATTTTTAGCTTTTTCCCGGACATCTCGCTACGGGAGTGTTGAAGTCTTTATCATCCACGGGTTTTTTTCAAAGTTGATGTTTTTTCCTGAAATTGTTTAGCATTTCACAGCGGTATAATACTTTTACTTTAACTATTCATCCCTTATTTTTATGAACTCTGTATTAACGTTGTATCATAGATCAAATTCATTCGTTCAATTTTCCTTTGTGTTACTACGTTTTTTGATTGAGTTAAGCCATTCCAATTGATATTTTCTAGTATGTTTTTCTATGTTGTTATGGTACACTATTGTTTCAGATAAGGGAGAAGGTTTGGTAGATCTACCATTAAAGCGTTTAATCTCGCTGCAAGCCTTAGCCGTATTTGGCACAATTTTTTTGAATTTTGGTTCCTCAATGCTCTTCAAATTTGTACTTGTTTGGCTTTATAACTATTTTGACCTGAGCGTCACTGGAGATTCATATGTAGACGAAATGCGCGTCTGGCGTTACGTATTGAATTAGAATCCTGGTACCTTTGATAACTATTTACACCTGTCCTAAGTCAGGAAGCTGATGTTCAGTAGTTGTCGTTTGTTCATGTGTTTCATAAGTGTTTCTCGTTATATATAGATTAGACCGTTGTTTTTACCTCGTTTGAATGGTTTAACACAAGTCATTTTTTGATGCCCTTTATAGCTTGCTGTTCGGTTTGAGCTAAAGCACCGTGTTGTAGACCGTATCTTGACCTATAATGGTTTACATTTTTTTTAAATTTTATTTTGACTTTGATGGAGAGTTGTCTCATTTCACTGATGAGTCTTTTGAAGACAAAACTCGCATTAGGCGTTATCACAAAATTTAATCCTGGTATCCATGATGAGTTTATTTACTACCGCTGGGTCGATGCTACTGCTAGTGGAGTTTTAATTCCCCAAGGTATCACCAATCCAGTAGTCACCACTTCTGTGCTGACATGAACTATCATTGATATGGTCATATTTATAAATTAACTGTTTACAAAAAAAAAATGATTTACTTCCTCAGGAATAGATTACCTGAGCTGTATTTGGCAAAACTTTTAAGAATTTTGGTCATCAATGCTCTCCAATTTCGTACTTTATTTGGCTTTTTGAACTTTTTTGGATTCGAGCGGACTCACTGATGAGTCTTTTGAAGACGAAACGCGCGTCTGGCGTTATTACACAATTTAATCCCGGTATCTATCATGAGTTTATTTGCACTCCCCACATCTTCCTATATTTTTTATTTTCATTTTTTTAGTTAGGCATGCATGATGAAGGTAACTTAAAAAAAAGCTAGTATGATTTTGATTGAAAACGAAAATATTAACTCATTTAAAAATAAAAATGTATGAGATGACAAATGCTGTGAATGATTGTTATTCATCGGATACCAACTTCAAGGATTTCATTGGTACATGGTAACAAAGAATTAAATATGCAACGAATTACAAATTTTGTAGATAAAGAAATGTCAATTTTGCAAAACCACGAAATCAAATATACACGAATATGCAAGTTTCTTCTCAATTCACGAAAGTTTGTCTTCAAGATAATACACGAATCTACAGGTGTCAACATAGAATACTTAATGACATAAAGCTATAAAAAAAATATCTAGATTTCCGTTTCCACTGAGAATAGACGTATGCTTGCTGTACTGTGTTGCTGTATATTATATTTGTTTTTCGTTCATTGTTTTGTCAATAAATCAGACTGCTAGTTTTCTCGAGTGAATTCTTTAACAATTGTAATTTCGGGGTCTTTTATAGATGACTGTACGATATGGGTTTTGCTCATTCTAAAGGTCACAAGTTGAACTATAGATGTTAAGGTCTGTATCATTTGGTCTCCGGTGAACAGTTATTTCAGTTACAATCATACCACATCTTCTTATTTCATATTCATATGTATTCTCTTTAACTACAGAAATAGTTAATAGTTGTGTGTGGATCCTTATGACGCCTATACTTATAACGCTAACGCATAGACATAAGCTTCATAATTGTCAAATCGTTTTCCCCTGTTGGTAAGCTTCCCTTAACTCCATTGTTTAACTGTCTCATTTGCACTGTAATTAAGACGAAGTACCGTTTACTTTGAATTGATAGTGTAAACGATATTCGAACTGAAAAGTCATAAACTCAACTTATTACCTGTCTAATAATTTATGTAAGTGGGCTTCGACGTTCTTTTGCATTTTATAAAATAACTGAACATGATGGGCACATGCGCAACTCATCTCCAAGAGTCAAATTAAAGCTTGCATGCATATGGACCTGAAAGAGGTCGAACTTTTTGTTTTGATAAATGAACCTTTCTTTAGCATTTCTACAGCATTACTTCAAATTCATCGTTTCTTTCTTTTCTTTCTTTTTTTTTTTTATTAAATGTCAGTTTTGAAAATTTGACACTACATTATATGAATTTATTTTTAATATAATTGATATATTCAAAAATAATCAAGTACATTTGTATATTGTCACACACACACATATATTTATGCTATGTCTTCGTAACCATTTAAATATCCTGATTTTATTTAAAGTCGAATGTACATGTATGTATTTCCATTTTGATAAATAAACAACTATAAGCGTAGCACATGCGCCGATAGTATAAACTGTGTCAATAATTCAACTAAGGTAAGTTATGGTTAATTTTACAGTTGAACAATAGTTTGTCTAAAATGTTAAATGAATATGTTTATATGATATATGTTAGTTACATACGCTTAATGTATCAGGAATGGTGTTTTGGTGCACTATTCTGGCACCTTCGTATATGCATAAAAAGACATATCTGCATGGTATAGCATACATATATTTCGTTAAACATGTTAAAGATCAATAATTATAGATTATTGTTGATCATCTCAACGAGATTGATTTTCTCGCTTGAGCTGGTACAGCGAAAGTGAGAAAATCAATCGAGTTGAGATGACCAATGATAATCTATTTATCGCTATTTTACCTATGACGACGTTGTCAATTTCATCATGTTCATGTCAATTTCGTTAGCAACGCCACGTGGCCTCCTTAGTTTCTAGTGATAATTATTCCATCTCAAGCGAGTAGCATGATATGAAAATTATCACAAAAAAAGATCAAACGAAAAATGCACAAAATAGCGATAATTCGAAATACATAGGTATACAAGGGACATTTAAAATTATTTGGTTTTAAGGTTTACTTAACATAGATTTCTACTACTGTAACAGTATTATTTTCCTTGACCTTTGATAAAACTTCTCTGTTTGTTCTAAATTATAAACCTTTTTAATCGAAACGTGTTAGGGCATAATGAAAAATATAAATTGTTGTGTATCTGAATTACGATTGCGTAACAAAATAGTACTATAACTACATGATTTGTAAGAATTTTACAATACACAAACCGTACATTAAACCTGTGCAAGTTTTTCTTCCATGTAACATATTACTAAGGAAACGGTTCTAAATTCTAATTGATCATTAATCAACAAAATAGCAACAATGCAAAGACAAATGTAAAAAAAACAAAGTTAAGTGATCGTGTATCAAATCGTTATTGCAAATATAAAAATAAGACGCAAAAAGTATACCGAATGCTAACAAATATATATATATATATATATATTTTAAAATGCACGTAAAAACAGAGACGTAATTCTCTTTAATGGTTAAACATCCCGAGGACACAAATAGCTCAAAGTCATCTAGAAGCGGAACAGTAAAATATTGAAACCTCTTTAAAACCGTGCTATTACAGAGATAAACACAAAAACAATTTATATTTAGATATGTACATGTACCTTGAGCAAGAAAAGAAAACAAAGCAACAAAATATTATGAACTGGTCACAATGGAAACCAAACAGTTACAAGTATATCATTTACAAACAAACACATTTGAAAATAACCGAATCGCCCTGTCTCAAGGACAAATATTACCAATGTTATTCTATTTAAGTTGATATCATTGAGAGAGGAAAAGACCTTAGTATTTCTGGAGATATAGTCCGAAAGAGCAATGGCATCAGGAACACAAGGTAATTCAATACTATTTATGGTTATGTATATGCGATACTTAGTTATTTTGTAATTTACCTCTTGTTTCACATGTCAATGTGACCGAGTGTTTTTGAAATAAAGCATATTGTATTGTACTGTAGTTAGATTATTTTTTTTTTTTTTTAAAGTATAGAAAATAAATTTAAGATTGTTAAGATTTAAGATGTATGTTTCATTATAATACGTTATTCTGATTGGCTAATTGCACATCACATGTTATTCCGTAAATAATTGCATGAGACAATAACATTTCATTCATGATGACACGAGGTCCCACAATAAAGTGCACAGGTGAATTTTAAAAATTAAACTTCATGAAAATCGTGTTTTTATAATCCTAGCTAAAAAATGTAATTATAAGTATTGAATGCTTCTTTTTGTAACTTTATAGGGTTGTAAAAGCGTTGACCGTGCGTACATTTTTAGAATGAAGCGCTTCCGCGCTTCATACAAAATGTTCTTCGGTCAACGCTTTTACACCCCCAATAAATTTACAAAAAGAAGCATTCAATTCTTAAATAAAAAAATTTCTCAATGCGAATTTTCGACAAACGAAAAAGCAATAGTGACCACCTCTAGATCTGAAAGTAGCTGATGTTCAATGATAATCTGTTATTGTTTGTGTGAGAGAAAAAACACTTTTTTGAAAAGTCATCAACAGTTAAACCTTTTTCGTATAACCCGGTGTAAAATTTATATATATTTTTGGTATTGTAAACAAATCTACCCGGTCTTAGACTGTAAAAAGAAGCAACACAATTTCTACGAGCATTCTATAAAGGTACTGAAATATTATTGTTATCAAATATAAGAACAAATACATTTATAAGTTAACAGAAAATAGCCTGAGAGAAGTCAATGTTGTCTCCATGAATATTCATTACTTACTATTTACTTGTAGATTTATATAAAAGCCCTGTTTGCCAAAAACCCAATCTGGATGAATTAAAGCAAATAGACGCTGATTTGAGATTAAAGTTATCCGATGAAGACCTCAAGGAAATGCATGGTATTTTAAAAGTGTTCAGCCTAAGTTCTGATTAGAGAGTAGAGAGTCAATCGAATATTACAGAAGTATAATTATAAACCACATAAAATATTTAGCAATTCACAACCGATGAAAAGGTAGAGGGATGGATGCAACTTGTACCTCCTTTCATTATCTGATTTTAACAAAAATAAAGAGGTACAAGGTAAATTGACAAAAGAAGAGGACCACAAAACATAACACGATTTAAAGCATGATGACAACCAACATTACAAAAAGGTAAAGATGTGTTGGTTCTAATTTTTCTCAACGGAACGACAATTTAAGGTCTTTTTTGTGGTTCTCATATGTCACAACGGAACATACATTTATTTTTTTACGGTTCTGATGTGGTACAACGGAACGAAAATTTTAAGTTGTTGTGGTTCTGATGACGTGTCACAACGGAGCACAAATTTAATATGTTGTGGTTCTGATCTGTCACAACGGAATGAAATTTTGAGGTGCTGTGGTTCTAATGTGTCGCAAAGAAACGAAAATTTAATATGCCGTATTTTCTAAAGTCTCACAAGAGAACGAAAAGATAAGGTGTTGTGGTTTAAATGTGTTACAACGAAACGAAAAGTTGTTGCCTGAATGCTTTTTGAGTTTAATGTCCGTTAGCAAAATATTCATGCATATAAAAAAGAAGATGTGGTATTATTGCCAATGAGACAACTATCCACAAAAGACCAAAATGACACAAACATTAACAACTATAGGTAACCGTACGGCCTTCAACAATGAGCAAAGCCCATACCGCATAGTCAGCTATAAAAGGCCCCGATAAGACAATGTAAAACAATTCAAACGAGAAAACTAACGGCCTTATCTATGTAAAAAAAATGAACGAAAAACAAATATGTTACACATAAACAAACGACAACCACTGAATTGCAGGCTCCTGACCTCGGACAGTCACATACATAAATAATGTGGCGGGGTTAAACATGTAAGCGGGATCCCAACCCTCCCCTAACCTGGGACAGTGGTATAACAGTTAACTCATCAGATAGACAAAAAATACAAGTGGACGTTGGCGGGTACGTATACATCCCGACACAAAAAGACACGAAGAACAGATCTGAGAGTACTCGCAGTTATCTGACAGTTAGTTCAAAGCCACTGGTGCCCAAGATTGGACCTAGCTTAATAATTTGTTAGAATAAGTATGTTCTTGAGAGTAGGATTATCAAAATGAATGCAAGATAAAAAGACCGCAAATGTAAGAAAATCCTAAAATGGGTGAGTGAAAAAAATACACGACACTGGATCACCTACGGACCCCTCAAATGATTTTAGTGAAAGATACTTACGTGTTAAGAGTATGTCAATCTACCAACACATGTATTGAATGTTAGTTATTTAAAAAAAAAATTATATATGAATTTATAAAAAAAAAATGGTAACAATAATTGCAGACAATTTTCAAGGACTTATAAGCTCTTTGCAAAGACTAAATGAGATTCCTGAACCACAACTTCCTGTCAAATACCCGAGGACTCCCGGGTACAGTTCCGAAGACGATGCCTGGTAAGTGAACTGTAAGTTTGAATTTAGATCAATTTAACTCTATCATGAGGATCCCCACGTTTTCGGGTATCTATATTTCCTTAGCTTTCACAGTTTACGAGTTTTATATAGTGAAGTAAATCCGGTAAATCCGGAAAAGATACCGGATATTCGGACGCACGAACCATAGTTTACTACAAATGCATCCTCATCTGGGTTTGTTTTTTTCTTGACTTTCTGAAAGAAATCACATACATATTCTCAAAATATACACAAACAAATAACGGGTGGTGAGTATGAAGAAGAATTTGCTTATCCTTTCAGAGCACCTGTGATCACTCCTGATATTGTGGCGGGGTTCGTGCTGCTCAGTGTTTAGTTTTGTATGTAGTGTTCACGCTTCTTTTTTGACCTTGTTGGAATAAGTTTTTTTCAAGTTACACGTTTTGAATGTCTCTTCTGTATCAAATGCCTCTTTTTGAACAACAACACATATTCAATAAGCACACACAATTTTCATTGCAGGTATTGGAAATGTGACATCAAAGGTGCAGCGAAAGGTAAACTGGCAGGTAAGACGATTGGCATCAAAGACAATGTAGCTGTTGCTGGAGTACCAATGATGAATGGATCGAAAATACTAGAGGGATACACACCGGAGTTTGACGCAACCATCATCACCAGAATACTTGATGAAGGTACTCTTTTGAACTTCCTTGTCATTACCGATTTTGCATATAAAAAATACATACATTAATAACTCAGAACCAATATCAGAAAAAATAAATTAAAAGTATAAGCAAACCCAAACTTAGATCTTTTTTTAGAAAAAAAAAGCTTTGACAAATGTAACATAAGGAGATTTGGTAAGATTGCTAATGAGACAAATATTCAGCACACAAAGTGACGTAGATGTTAGCAATTTAAAAGTATTGCCTTCAACAATGAGCAAAAGTATGAACCTTAAAACTTAGAAAAAAGGTCTAAAACCTCGAAATTCCGTAATTTAAAACCAAACTTCTCTATTATGTTTATTCACATTAAACTTTAAAATTGATATGATAAAAAAAAAAACGCCGGATATCTTACCTATTTGTGATCATATCATGCTCCGAATCCTTGAAACTACTCTTTTGAAATAGTCCAACATATTGTTTGTATCAAAATAATATGTCAATCATACCACTTTATTCAGTATTATAGAAAGAAACAGGTGTGTGATCAGCAATTAAATAGTCATCCATAACTCACAAAAATATTGCAAATTATACATTTTCAAGATAATTTTTAATTAATCATCAACCAGGAGGTAATATTGTTGGAAAGACTGTTTGTGAAGATATGTGTTACAGTGTACTGAGCTGCACAGCATCTACTGGCCCTGTTAAGAATCCAATTGACAGTAAGCTTTCTGCCGGGGGATCCAGTTCCGGAAGTGCTGCTCTAGTGAGTTTATATACCATTTAAAATGTAGTGGATTAATTTTTAAAAGATTATTTTTGTCATTTTGTTGAATAAAGTTGTCAACGGAACATCTCTTTTTAAACAGCTATTAACCAGTAAGTCATAAGATTGAGAATAGAAATGGGGAATATGTCAAAGCAACAAAAACCCGACCATAGAGCAGACAACAGCCGAAGGCCAAATGGGTCTCTAATGTAGCGAGAAACTATCGCACCCGGAGGAGTCTTTTAGCTGGCCCCATAACAGTCTATTAGTTAAAAAACAGCACTAATAAGCAACAATCAGACGAAAATTATTTGATTTAGATAGGAAACATAAGTTATTGCTTTGATTTGAGATATTTGCTCTATTAAAAAATCTTAAAAATTAAAAAAAAATATCATGTGACCATGGTGACTGTCTATGTAAAACAGTGGAGGTGCTATTCTGTATAATAATTGACTAATTTTTAGCTCGGAAGAAAGGAGATTGATTTAGCTATAGGAGGTGATCAAGGAGGGTCTATACGTATTCCTTCGAGTTGCTGTGGAACCGTAGGATTAAAGCCTACATTTGGTTTGGTACCTTACACGGGAATAGCATCACTAGAATCGACATTGGATCATGTAGGACCGATGGCCAGAACAGTCACCGATTGCGCACTTCTCCTTGAAGTAATTTATCGATTTTTTTATATTGTTTATTTATGTTTGAAATAACTAGAATAACTTGCATTTATCTTTAAATATAAAATCTAGACTGCTTTTATATACAATTGGAATGATTTTTATTCAAATCCAACAGTCTATATATAATTTCAAAACTTACGAAATATTTACAATAGGCAAATTTTGGTTTTCCTGTTTGAATTGTTTACATTAGTCATTTTGAGGCCCTTCTATAGCTTGCTGTTCAGTTTTAGCCAAGGCTCCGAATTGAAGGCCGTATTTGACCTATAATTGTTAACTTTATATACTTTGTGATTTACATGGAGAGTTGTTTCATTGGCACGCATACCATATATTATGAACAATCAATAGTCAATATTGTAGAGAACAAAACAAGATAACAAAAGCTGAGAAATGGCAATAACAAAGATACAAATTTCAGACTAAAACTATCAACTATTGAGTACATGTAAACAAGTAACTGTGCTTAAAATAAAAAAAAAAGTGTGTAATTTAGACTCCAAAACAAACATGGAGTGACACACCGGAATCTCTGGAATGATAGATATGCCCGGCTTTGTGTGTGACACCATTGATTTTAAAACTTTAAAACTCCCTCAAGATTTTAAACCATGAGAACTTTTAGTAGATATGCTCAAGAGACATCTACTTTAATATTGAAATCGTAACGTTTTGCACATACACACATCTGTTTTCAAATGGTAAAACTGTTTACACTTTAATTCCGTAGAACACGGTATATTGTAGGTAATCGCTGGGTATGACGAAGGACGTGACCCCAGACAAATTCCAAATATAGCAATACCTCAGTATTCACAATTGGTAAGAACTTGAACATAATAATCTTTCTCCCCCCTTTTAAAAAAAAATCATTACACAATAGAAGATCGTTTTAACAGTAAGTTAATTCTTAAGTAACAAACCTTTTTTCATGAATTATAAAATGTTGACCCCAATCACGTGCACATATAACTAAGGCATTGCAAAAGACGTTCAAGATAAAGATGGTTGGTAAACTTTTAAGATGTTTTCCTTGTCTTTATAACTGATAAGGTTTTAAGATAGCTTTCATCTTCATTTTGATTCTTTAGAACAGTAATGTCATATCGACAACAAACCAAATTTAAAACACATTTGTTATTCCGTAACAACACTTTTGTTTGAAAATTCAATATGAAGATTCATGCGTTGGAAGCCTTCTTCTGGAGTTCTCCACCAGTGACGCTCACGTCAAAAGATTTGAACACCAAGGACATTTAAATGCACAAGATTTCTACGACGATAATATCTACATACTCTAAAAATAATGAACATTTTCAAAGGGATTGAAGGTTTAAAAAAAAATATTGCAACACTATGCAGGAGTTCACTGAACATCAATGGAGAGACATTTATTGTCGAAATCCGATTACACAAAAAAATATTGACACCCTATGTTTGTGGCATAACATCGTGGCCACAAATTAATTGTTTTCTGTTAAATATTAAATTAATATTAAGATCCATTTGGTTACATCTTGTGATCAATTTTATTTGTATATATCTTTATTCTCATAAAGCCAATGCATTACATCGGTACAGAGATAACAAATACAACAATAAATATTTACAATATGTACAAAACAAGCGAGAGAGGTTACAAAAGTTACAAGCCAGGAGTACAAACACTAATATTTATATTTTTCATAAAAGAAAAAAGCTTCTTCAGAACTGGTTTTCTTGTACTTGACAAAAGTTCAGAGAATTTAACTGTATTTTTCCGTTTTGTAAAATATGCAGTTAAAAACTCTTTTCATTCAAATATAAAATGATATTCGTCACCTATTTGTTGATTGTTACATAGACTGCAAAAGCGGTTTTCTCTGATCACGTTTTGCCATCTTCCTGTTTCAATCGGCAGCTTAGCATTAGTCGTTCTAAATCGACAAAAAATAATAGCGTCTTTGAAGTCCAAAATATTAAAATATTCTTCGAATTCCAAGTTTTTCTTAAATTTTTTGTAGTTTATACCTTTTGACGAATTTTGAATGAGGGAATTCCAGTTCTGAATATATTGATCTAGCAATCTCTGCTTTATAACAGTTTTTAACCATTCTGTATTAACAAAATTTTGTGACTCCCATATGTGTGAGAAACCACAATCTTGAAATATATTTTGTATAAACAAGATCCATTAAGTAAGTAAATTTGTCAATCGCCAATGGCAGTCAGCAGGGATAAAGAACATCAGTTGTTCGACCTGTTAGTCAAATGCGTTTTGTTTAAATATACTTTTTCACTTTTTTGGTCTTTTGGAAAATGTTGTTTGTGCTGTTTTTAGACCCTTCTACAACGTTATTTGTTTTACATGCACACGTATACAAATTGCGGTTTTTATCCAACGCAATCATAGGTTTGAACGTAGTTTTCAATTTAGACTTGGTTATATTTTTCGTTTGGGCTTTTATCATATTTTCACTCCGGTTTATATGATCCGTTCATCCTATATTGACTATCAAAATTCAAAAGTCTATCTAAAAATGAGGATACATTTTATATGGCCTTCCAAATACCATTTCGATCCCCAACATCACCGGAGAGACATTTATTGTGAAAATCCGGATCTGATGTACAAAAAAAATTAAAAAAAATATTGACACCTTATGTTTGTGGCATAACATCGTGGCCACAGGTTAATTGTTTTCTTTTTAGTATTAAATTTACATTAAGATCAATTTTGTTACATCTTGTGATCAATTTTATTTGACAATCGCCAATGGCAGTCAGCAGGTTTAAAGAACATCAGTTGTTCGACCTGTTAGTCAAATTCGTTTTGTTTAAATATACTTTTTCACTTTTTGGGTCTTTTGGGAAATGTTGTTTGTGCTGTATTTAGAACCATCTACAACGAAATTTGTTTTACATGTACACGTATAAAAAATGCGGTTTTTTTTCCAACGCAATCATATGTTTGAACGTAGTTTTCAATTTAGACTCGTATATATATACATGTATATAAGCAGCACATATTTTATACCAATAAATATCCCTTACACTTGTATGTATTTAAAGTTATTTAAACTAGTGTTGTCAACGGTTAACCGGTTAACCGGTTAATCGGTCGAACGACCGAATACCGAATACCAAAAACTTTAACCGGTTAACCGGCCTTTTTTCCCAATTTTGATAGATTTGATATAAATCTGTATTGAAATCATAAAAATTGTCGTTGTGGTAATTAATTTGACAGATCAATTGTCAAGTTAATTGATTGCTATTGTTAATCCTAACAAAATAAAATTGATTAGATTTCGGGGCAGGATTTTAAAGAAACATAATTAGTATACATGTTTTTTTAACAATAACTTTAAAATCAGTAATGAGATGAAACTTTACTAATTACTTCATTATTTCGTTTTTTGATCTAATATTATGTAAACCTACATCCAAATGTGCAACCTCCGTAATGCAAGGGTTAGTCTTACTTTAAATTAAATAAAATTGTGAAATGCAAACCAATGTGAATGTACTCAATGTATACATGTTAGTACGAGTAACACGCTTAAAGATAAAAAGCAAACACAGTAAAGAATATACGGTGACCTATAGTTGTTTATTTTTGTGTCATCTTGGTCTCTTGTGGATAATTGTCTTATTGGCAATCATACCACATCTTATCTTTTTATAATTATTCATTTCAAATTGAAATACACTGCATTATTTTCGGAGACAACAAGAGAAAAGGGAAGAATAATCGGTTTCAGACATAAATATGATATATTCAATTCTACGAGATTAAGATTTTGTTTTCAATCTGAAGTTGGTACTGACAGTAACAAACGCTATAGTTGATACGGTGTATTGGATTATTAAAAGTCAAACTACGCCAGGAATCCTCACGGACAAGCCTTATAATGCTAAAGGAAAAACTTCAACTCTAAAAGGGTATTTATGTCTTGGATGAAAGGTTGTCAAATGACACTCATACCACATCTTATATGTATGTGTAGGGTTCTATTGATAAGCTTTCAAACACCAACTTAAACTACCGGTTAACCGGTTAATCGGTCGAACGATTATCCGAGTAACCGGTTAGGCAAAAGTGTACGATTTGACAACACTAATTTAAACATACTATTTAAAATCGTTCTTTTTTTTTCTTTGTGCACAAAGAGTCCTGTTGAAATCGTTTACCGTCTTTTTTTTCTCCGAAAGATTGATGCTGGTATAAAAGGCTTAAAGATTGGTTTAGTTAAAGAAGGATTTGAGACCCCAGTAATGGAAGCAGATGTGGCTGAGATTGTCGAGGGAGCTGCACATAAATTGAGAGGAGCTGGCGCTACAGTTGAGGAAACCAGTATACCTCTACATAATGATGGTATGGTTAAAATGAAACATTATTGTCAATGAAACCAATATGAAAAAAAAGTTGCAGCTCATTCATTGTAAGTTATATAATCTTATTGTGCTGCGGAAAATGTTTAATTTACGAGTTTCTTGCTGAGGTAAGGTTATTTTGCAACGTCCAATGGCCACTTATCTTTTTTAAAATGTTGATTTTATTTTGAATTTTGCCAAAAGTGGAATACAGAAAATACTGTAATATTTTCTTTATTATAATGTTATATTACAGGAATAAAGATCTGGCACCCAATTGCACTGCAAGGACAATATAACTGTATGATAAAAGGAAATGGTATGGATAGGAATTTTCATTGTTTTAATCCAAAGTGATAATAATATAAATAAAATTGAGAATGGAACCATTATAAACAGGTTTTGTAAATATGAATTTCTATCAACAACATAAATTGATGTCGATATTACCATATTTTCCTTTTGAAGACCCCTTCCGTAACAATGTATCGCACACATATCAAAATAATCTTTTGTCAATTTAATATCTTTTACAACATAAGAAAATGCCTGTACCAAGTCAGGTATATGACAGATGTTATATCCATTCGTTTGATGTGTTTGAGGTCTTTGAGCTTTCGGTTGTGCCATTTGATTAGTGACTTTCCGTTTTGAATTTCCTTGGAGTTCAGTATTTTTGTGATTTTACTTTTTTCTTCTGACTTCCAGAGTTCACAATGAGATAGGAGGTTAATGGATAGAGATAAAGAGATACACGATTTTTTTATTAGCTTTTCGCTAATTGAAACGGGTGTAAAGTGATCGTTGTTTCTGTTCTTATGTTCACCAGTCCTCAACCGTCCAAACATAATATTCCAATCTAATTAAAATATTGATCTCTGATTACGTTATACTGCATAACCCAATTCCATTAGCCAGCAGTAGATAAACACTTAAAAAAAATATTCGCATCTCATTATTTCTAAAAAGCTGTTAGATTATTATGGCAAATACATTTTGAATTATTTGAAAAGTGAGGTAATTTCAAAACCAATGAAAAAGTATAAACTTACAAAAAACTTTTTCTAGAAAGAAGGATGAACAGGATATAATCGTTTGGAATATTTCAAATAATAATTACAAAAAAACAACAGTAACAGATTTGTTTTGTGAAATTTAAAAGTTCAATTTGAAAAAAAAGTTTCCTCCGTAATTTACACTGTACATATACATCTTTTGCATCTTAGAAAATGCATCCATCGGCATCTAATTCAATATTTATATTTATTGTTATCCAAGCATACCCATCTTTCATTTGAAATCACGTTGGTTAAAGAATAAGATTACCTGATGAATACGTAATATATATATCACAAAAAGGGATTTGCTTTAATCTTTCAATTTTAATAATTTCTTGAATTATTCTCTTAAATTTAGGTACAGGATATAACTGGAAAGGACATTATCCCACCTCTATGCAAGAAGCATTTGCTAGAGGTTTGTTCACACGTCCTTATGATATGCCACAGCCTCTTAAGAAAGGTTGCGTGATGGCGGAATATATCCAAAGAAATTACCAGAATAAATTTTACGCCAAGGCAATGAATCTTGTACAGGTTTTAACTAAAGCTTATGATGATGCATTGAAGGAATACGATGTTTTGATAATGCCAACAGTACCTATTAAACCAACTGCTCTACCAACAGGAAATGATGACTTAAAAGGTTCGTAGCGATACTTTGATAGTTTACACAATCTAGAACACATAATGTATTCTAGGAAAAACAATCAGCAACATATTAACGTTATGGATTTGTATTTGGAGATTTGACGATTTTGAGACAAATCATGTAAAAGCATTTTCCGCGGACTTTTGTTGTGGTTTTTTTAACAACTGTTAACTGATTTGGAATTTCATTCTGTAATATTTGAAAGAATAAGATAAATATTTGCATTATTTTTCGATAGAATATTATAGTTATAAGAGCCAAAAGTATGTGCTACATTTTACAAAGATCTGTGACATGCATTACAGGTAAAACTAGGGATAAAAATCCCAGAGCAGTGATCTTTAAATAAAAAATAAATAAAATTGAGAATGGAAATGGGGAATGTGTCAAAGAGACAACAACCCGACCAAAAAAAAAACAACAGCAGAAGGTCACCAACAGGTCTTCAATGTAGCGAGAAATTCCCGCACCTGGAGGCGTCCTTCAGCTGGTTTATGTATGCCAGTATAGAATAATGTACAATAGTGTTATTTATCAGCTTTCTAAATCTTAATACAATACGATGCATTTCAAGCTAGTTTATTTAATTTCACTTTCAGATATATTGTTGATGTTCTTTTTATTAACAATCCGACCTTTTCTGATTGGGTTCCATTTATATATCCCACTAGAAATTAAAGAAACAACAGTCAAGGCTTCCTCCGCCTCATTTTTAGACTTATATCTCGAATTTGACATCCACATACATCTCAGTACCAGAATCTATGACAAACGAGACGATTTTAATTTTGAAATTATCAATTTCCCCAACCTTAGTAGCAATATACCAACTTCACCTGCATCTGGGATATACATTTCCCAACTTATTCGATAGTCAAGAGCTTGCAGCTACTACTCAGACGTTGTAAAACTTCATCAGTGTCTGAGCAGAAGTTGATGAACAAGGGGGATGTAAAAGAACGTCCGTCCTTTTTCTAAAAAAAAGTTCATCGGAAGGTACCAAGACCTTGTTGATAAATATTCCGTATCAACTTCACAAATAATATATGATGGTCTTGATGTATAGGTTCTGCGTACTGTTGTTGTTTATAATCATAACGTGTTATAATGTTCTTTTAATTTGTCTTTGAAATTTTATTTATTTTACTTTTACTGTTTGTTCTGTTTTCTGTGATATCCATTTGACGTGCCTCGGTACTTATGTGTTTGTGTTATCTTTCGTTTTTGCTGGTGTGTTTTGTACGTGTGACTTTTTGTGTTCTTTTGGTACATATGACGTGGCTCTACACTTATCAAGATCCCGCAATTATGTTATTGTTCTATTATAATTTAGAAAATACTTTGAACGACAAAATTATTTTACTCGCGCAGCGGTATTAACCAAATGTGGATTCTTACAAATTTTGAAGAACTTCTGGATAATTTTAAATCTCGGTCTTTTTCTGAAATTAGTTCTAGGAAAATTTTGATTTTTTTAACCCTGTATACCACCATTTCCCATGGGAAATTATATATATTTTTTTTTATTAAATTAAGAACGACAAAATTATTTAATATCTCTTCCTGTGTGACGTTTACGTTTTCTGATGTCAAACACGCAAAGCAATGCATGTGGTTGTTAAATTTGGTATTTGTGACACTGTGATGACTGCTGTACCAATATTTTGACAATTTTACCTGTTATGTCTGTTTTGTTCGCGTATCGTTGTAAATATAATGGAATTTGATGCGACTGTCATACAAGTGAGAGGTTTAGCGATATAAAACAAGGTTTAATCAACCATTTTCTACATTTAAAAATGCCTGTACCAAGTCAGGAATATGACAGTTGTTGTTCATTCCGAATCGTTTGATGTGTTTTGTTATCTATTTATTATTGTTTGAAATTTTCCTCTAAATTCAGTATTTTTGTGGTTTTACATTTTACAGAGTTTGTGACTGTAAAATCAGCTCCGTATCAATCATTCGATTTAGTACCATGAAAAAGTACTTTTTGCTGAACTTGACATCCGTCATCTGTTATTTTACGACCATTTTCTCCGTAACTAAAATCAGAAAATTTCAAACAATAATAAGATATTACAGAGCTTGTGTTTCATATCATAATTTACTTGATGCTTACTAGGAAGATATTGAAACAAGGGTTCAAATTTTAAAGTGGTACAATTGAAACAGATTTACGGAAACCATCACGAGTTGTTTCGTTGACTGTAATGAAAAGAGTGTGCCACAGTTGATAATGGATGTTTTCCAACTGTCTCAACTCTTCCTCGATTGCGAAATTGTCGAATAAGACTTAGCTCTGAATTTGAGCTTTCAATGCGTAAAATGACGCATGCTAATGTGGCGTTTATAAGACGTGGGCGCAGTCTTAGGTTCAGATAAGAGTTAATTACCAATCAGTGATGCCTACATACCATTTATTTCATAGGAGTGTACTACGACGGATATCACATATATAATACGATCTGCTTACCCTTCCAAAGCACATGTCTGATATTCCGCCGGTGTTTGACAAAGGACTTGTATACTTGTATCACTGTTAAAGTCCTATGTGTTGCATAATTCAATCTTTTTTTATGCCCCACCTACGATAGTAGAGGGGCATTATGTTTTCTGGTCTGTGGCTCCGTTCGTTCGTCCGTCTGTGCGTCCGTCCGTCCGTCCGTCCCATTTCAGGTTAAAGTTTTTGGTCAAGGTAGTTTTTGATGAAGCTGAAGTCCAATCAACTTAAAACTTTTATACACTGATGCTTATGATATGATCTTTCTAATTTTAAAGCCAAAAATAGACTGTTGACCCCAATTTCACGGTCCACTGAACATAGAAAATGAAAGTGGGAATTTCAGGTTAAAGTTTTTGGTCAAGGTAGTTTTTGATGAAGCTGAAGTCCAATCAACTTGAAACTTGATACACTTGTTGCTGATGACATGATCTTTTTAATTTTAAAGCCAAATTAGACTTTTGACCCCAATTTCACGGTCCACTGAACATAGAAAATGAAAGTGGGAATTTCAGGTTTAAGTTTTTGATAAAATTGAAGTCCAATCAACTTGAAACTTAGTACACATGTTCCCTATAGTATGATCTTTCTTATTTTAATGCCAAATTAGATTATTACCCAATTTCACGGTCCATGGAACATGGAAAAGGATAGTGCAAGTGGGGCATCCATGTACTTTGGACACATTCTTGTTTTTTATGTATTGTGAATTTGTTAGTCGTTTCCTTGTTTGTTCGATTTTTGTCTTTATGTGTCTCTTTTACTTACGAGTGTTTAATATCTCTTTAGTATAGGCCGGCTCTTTTAAAAGCAATTTAAGATTTCATTTTTTTTTTATAGTTTAAAGGGATTACACTGAATTATTCAAGGTATACTTAGCAGGTCGTCACTACGTTACCATGTATTTAACGTTTTATTAGGTTCCAATAATTCTGAAAAAATTCTGTCAGAATAATTGGCCGCAAGTTATTCTCTATTCAGCTTTAGGGTTTATTTTATTTTATTTTTTCTTGTGTAATTGTCACGGTTTTTTTAACCTTAATTATTATATAAAATTGAGAAAGGAAATGGTGAATATGTCAAAGCGACAACCACCCGACCATAGAGCAGACAACAGCCGAAGGCAACCAATGGGTCTTCAATGTAGCGAGAATTCCCGCACCCGTATAACTTTTTATATTATTTCTATATAAATCATTCATATGATGCTTGTTTGTTAAAATGAAAAGACACGCATTTGTGTTGGCTTCTTTTAATACTGATGATCACGGCATAATAAATTTGGGGAAATGGAGTAACGCCAAAAGGGGTATTAATGGACGATTCAACAGTGTACTAGTAAATGTAGTTTTCAAACATGATTTTCGTCACATATATCGTTTTTAGTTTCCGTGGATATATATGAAATCAAAACTTACGTAGATGATGTCATTAGTATATCTCAAAACTGTTTCAACAAAATAGAGGTATTTTTGTAATTTTTCAGTGTGTAATCAATTGATAAAAACAAATGCGACACTACAAACTTTTCATTTTCATCTAACCACTATTTAGTTATCTGGAACCCTCATCTGAATTTATAAATAAAATTGTATTAAAAGTCATTTGGATTAATCTTTTCAGATAAAAGAAGCAAGTCGGCATGTACAATGAAAAATAATGCGCCATTTAACGCAACAGGTCACCCGGCTTTATCGATCAATGCTGGGTTTTCCGAAGGGCTTCCTGTTGGGATGATGATTATTGGAAAGAAGTACGACGAAACAACTATTCTCAAAGTTGCAAGAGCATATGAAAAAATAAGAGACGATTAGTTTGATGTCAGGTAGAATGAAGAATATCTCAAATTTTTTTTTACGTACATTTTAGAAAAAAATATTTATAATATGTAACTGGACGTAAATGTAAGATTATTAAAAACAAATATATTTGGTTTTTATTAGTCGATTCTTTTTTTTTATGCAATCGACGGAAATGCAATAAAAAAAAAACACAAGATATTTGTGAGTTTCAAGTATTCACTCTACAATTATATTAAAACCCTTTCGAACAGATGAATTCATGCACAGTTTTAGCGACATATTTTGGCGCCTTAGATCTTTAGTTTCTCCAACAATAGTAACATATGGGATATACAATTCCCAAACTCATTCGGTATTCAGGAGCTTGTAACAACTACTCAGACTTTGTTAAACATCAGCAGTGTATGATCAGAAATTTGATGAAGCAGGGTTATATTAAAGAAGCTTCTTCCTTCTTTTTTATTAGCTCACCTGGCCCGAAGGGCTAAGTGAGCTTTTCTCATCACTTGGCGTCCGTCGTCGTCGTCGTCGTTAACATTTTTCATTTTGAACTTCTTCTAGAGAACCACTGAATGGAATGAAACCAAACATGACACGAATGTTCCTTATGAGGTGCTGACTAAGTGTTGTTACTTTATAGCTGATCCATCATCCAAGATGGCCGCCAGCGGGGGACTTAGTTTAACATAGGACCCTAAGGGAAATGCATACAAATGACTACTTTTAGATAACCACTGGACGGAATGAAATCAAACATGGCAGGAATGTTCCTTATGAGGTGCTGACCAAGTGTTGTTACTTTGTAGCCGATCCATCATCCAAGATGGCCGTCAGCAGGGGACTTAGTTTAACATAGGACCCTATGGGAAATGCATACAAATGACTTCTTTTAGAGAACCACTGAATGTAATGAAACTACACATGGCATGAATGTTCCTTATGAGGTGCTGACCAAGTGTTATTACTTTGTAGCCGATCCATCATCCAAGATGGCCGCCAGTGGGGGACTTAGTTTAACGTAGGACCCTATGGGAAATGCATACAAATGACTTCTTTTAGAGAACCATTGAATGGAATGAAACCAAACATGGCATGAATGTTCCTCATGAGATGCTGATCAAGTGTTGTTACTTTGTAGCCGATCCATCATCCAAGATGGCCGCCAGCGGTGGACTTAGTTTAACATAGGACCCTACGGGAATGCATACAAATGACTTCTTTTAGAAAACCACTAAATGGAATGAAACCAAACATGGGATGAATGTTCCTTATGAGGTGCTGACCAAGTGTTGTTACTTTGTAGCCGATCCATTATCCAAGATGGCCGCCAGCGGGGGACTTAGTTTAACATAGGACCCTATGGGAAATACATACAAATGTCTTCTTTTAGAGAACCACTGAATGGAATGAAACCAAACATAGCATGAATGTTTCTTATCTGGTGCTGACCAAGTGTTGTTACTTTGTAGCCAAATTTTATCTTTTTTTATATGAATTCAAAAACCCAAATAGAGTCAGGTGAGCGATACAGGCTCTTGAGAGCCTCTAGGTTTTTTAATTTATAAAACTAAACAGGACGATACAAAGACCCTGTGGATAAATATTTCATATCAACTTCACTTATCATACACGATGGTAATGAAGTATAGGTTCTAGGTACTGACGTTATTACTCACATCAGTTATGTTTTATAGTATTCTTTTATTTTTCATTGTGAATTATTACTTTAACTGTTTAGTGTTTATTTGGTAAGATTCATTTGACATGAGTCGAGACGTATACTTCCCGTCTTCGTGGTATTGTGCTATGGTTTTTGGGATACGATTGCTGTCAAGCAATCTGTAGACTTTTACCGTTGACCCTATGATCCATTCCCTCACGTCATTCGTTTAATTCTAAACATTCAGCAACATCTCAGATTCTTATGATTGTCTTGCTTAAAAAAGGTAAAAACAAGCAAAACAATTGAACATAAACAACTTTCTTGTAATGTTTTACTCATAATCTTCATGTGTGATATTTTCCTTGACTTATATGCGTGTTTTTAACAATACTGAAAATCAGAATTAAACAGTATTTATATTTAGTGTTTTATAAATTTAGAAACACGTCAGAGGGAATTCCCAAATTTTGATAACTTGCGAGAGTTCTCTGAATTCCGATCGATAATTCTATTTCTGTCATAAGAACTGAAGTGGAGGATTTCTATATTTTACCGTTATGAAACTGATATTTGATACTATACTCTCATAAAGAAATGGAGAATCATTCATAATATCATTTAATAAACGTTCTTGTTCCAAATCGCAAGTCGCCGTTTGTTTATGTAATAGTGCGCATGTGCGGTCTCATTAATTAGAGACAAGAAGAATTTTAGAGACAAGAAGCGACAAGAAGAATAATATATTAGCAACAAGAAACTATGTTAATTAATATTGATAGAAAAAAGGGTTACTTTGAAACTTGTAAATCTAATTCAGTTGCTACATTTATTTACATGATATTTTAATAGGTTTCACAGGAAGTATTACGTCTACCCTGTCGTTTTATGATATTACTTTTACTTGTGTTTTAGAACAATAATATATTTTGGCTTATAATTTGTTTTTAAAACTAATTTTGTTCAATATATAATAAAATTGCAAAATGCGTTTGTGCATAATTGTCCAGAAAATACTTACACAAATTGTGAAATACAAATTAAGAACTGAAATCAAACAAGAGGAAAACATAATTAAAATGTGAATATTTTTATCATTTTGTTTAGTGTATTGTTTCATTTAACGATATTTAATTATCATGTGTATGCATATTGATTGAAGATTAAAGGAAATTGATGACAATCTTGAGTTTGCAATAGGTGTTCACTATTTACAATAATTGTATATTCTGGCGCGTGTAATTGTTGAAAGTGTTTGTTGGATGTTATTGTAGCAATAAAATAAGGGACACGCGCCTCATTAATCTCATTTGATGCTCTAAATTGTGCATAACCTTAGAATAAAGCCACAGCTAATGTTGGTCCTATCAGGAAAAATTAATTGTACAGTAAGAAGGAAATAATATTTCATGTTTTTGTTTCAATAAATCCTTCAAAGGGAAGGTGACAAATCTTTGTTTTCATTTTCATTTTGTAGCGTTTACAATTCCTTTTTAATTTCTTCATCTATCAATATGATAATAAAAACTACAAAATTCCTTCCTCGCAATTTTTTATGCCCCACCTACAATAGTAGAGGGGCATTATGTGTACTGGTCTGTGGCTGCGTTCGTCTGTGCGTCTGTTCGTTCAGGTTAAAGTTTTTGGTCAAGGTTGTTTTTGATGAAGCTGAAGTTCAATCAACTTGAAACTTAGTACAACTATTGCTTATGATATGATCTTTCTAATTTTAAAGCCAAATTAGACGTTTGACTTCAATTGCACGGTCCACTGAACATAGAAAATGAAAGTGGAAGTTTCAGGTTAAAGTTTTTGGTCAAGGTAGTTTTTGATCCACCAGTGTAGAACTTAATCCAGAAGAAAGTTAAAACATTGCTTTAACTGTACCTTAAATTGAATATATATCCAATTTAAGTTAATTAAAGCTGTAATCCATGATCACAAATTGAATGCTATGTTTACAATTGTTAAAAGCCATGTGCTTTTTTGGGCGGGGAAAGGAGGACCCCTTAACAGGAATCAGTTACATTTCATTGTTATTTTTAGACCGTAAAAATAATTTTGCCAATTATTTTGACTAACTGCTAAGATTTAATTATTCATGAAAAATTTTCTTCGGGTGAAACTGTTAATACTTTAATTATCTACATCTGCCACAGTATTTTCTATCCAATAGACAAGGAACATTAGCTAAAAATTGGTCATTGTACTTTCAAATTATGTACATTTTACAGACTTAAGAGGTATTGATTGAAAGTAACGTATATCATGTATATTCATCATTTAACACCATTAAAATGCATTTAAATAAGTTGGTACAAGTTAGCAGTGGTACGAGTTTGCATTGGTACAAGTTTTTTTTATCTATCATTATGATAATAAAAACTACAAAATCCCTTCTTCGCAAATTTGTATGCCCCACCTACAATAGTAGAGGGGCATTATGTTTTCTGGTCTGTGGCTGCGTTCGTCTGTGCGTCTGTTCGTTCAGGTTAAAGTTTTTGGTCAAGGTAGTTTTTGATGAAGCTGAAGTTCAATCAAGTTGAAACTTAGTACACTTGTTGCTTATGATATGATCCTTCTAATTTTAAAGCCAAATTAGACGTTTGACTTCAATTGCACGGTCCACTGAACATAGAAAATGAAAGTGGAAGTTTCAGGTTAAAGTTTTTGGTCAAGGTAGTTTTTGATGAAATTGAAGTCCAATCAACTTCAACCTTAGTATATATGTCGTGTACAAGTTGCGATTTTGTACAGGTTATAACGTGTACAAAAATATTGTACATGTTATAACTTGTATAATGCAAAAATACAAGTTATATCATGTACAAAAGTACCTCGTACATGTTATAACCTGTACAAAATATTGCTTAAAAATGGTTTTAAATTGTACAAAATCGAAAAATAAGGATATGTTTCTATTATCGTAACAGGCGTTATTAACCTCAATAATATTTTCATAACTTTTTTATTATTCCTTCATGTTAGTGTGTTTTGTAGTTTTTTGATATAGTTAATGGCCAGGGGTCGGTATTACGAAGCATTCCTAAGACCTGTCATAAAATATATCTTAGGACATATCTTATGATATATCTTAGAAAATGTCTTATGACCACTGTTATATCTGTCTATGGTCATATCTTTATTTGATGAATTATAGTTATGAGTGTCCACTTTGAGGGCAATAGTAAAATACTTTCATTCTAGTTGACACTTAAAGACATAAGAGGATAGCCAGGACAGATGTGTCTACAAATAAAATTGGGAATGCAAATGGGTATGTGTCTAAAAGATAACAACCCGCCTATGGAGCAGACAACATCCAAAGGCCACAAAAACATGTTTTCAAAGTAGAGGATATATATTTAAAACATCAAAATGACATTCGCCTCATGCAATGGTCTTATAGTTTATAAAAAAAAATGAGTTATAAATTTACATAAGTGACATGCTGAAGGCCAAAAATGTTGAAGAGTAGATCTAAAGACATTGATAATGAAGCGTGGTCCAATGAAAACTATTCAGCTTTCTCTTGCTTTTACATCTAGTAAGCATATAAGACATTGTTTAAGTCTTTGCATGCTATACAACGAGAGGGAGGAATATTTCCCAAAATTATTAGGCATTGTTCTTAAATTTTTTGAAAGAATTTAGTTACTAGAACTAGTATCTAATGTAATTGTCATTTAAGAAATGCAAGCTTATAGTAAATAGTGTCACACTTATTTAAGCCATGATGGACTGCATAAAACATACAATTACATGAAAACACATTTTGCCTATATAAGTCATGAAACAAATATTCCTGAAACTTTGTGATCATTCTCCTCTACGGTAAAAGACACGTTCTGGCCTTTTTATTGTTGTTCTTTATGCATTGGTGAATTTAAATGTATATTTTACTTCATTAAGATTTATCTTAAATTTTGTACAAGTTAAAACCATTTTTAAGCAATATTTTGTACAGGTTATAACATGTATGAGGTACTTTTGTACATGTTATAACTTGTATTTTTGCATTATACAAGTTATAACATGTACAACATTTTTGTACATGTTATAACCTGTACAAAATCGCAACTTGTACACGACAGTTTGTTTTCTATAGTATAATCTTTTTAATTGTAATGCCAAATTAGATTATTACCCAATTTCACGGTCCATGGAACATGCAAAAGGATAGTGCGAGTGGGGCATCCGTGTACTTAAGACACATTCTTGTTAATTTATTCATCCATCAATATAATACTAAAAAAATATTATGATGTATTTGATAAAAAAAAAAAAGTTTTCTTGTCGCTAGATAGCTTCTTGTCGCTTTTTGTCACTAAATTTGTTCTTCTTGTCGCTTCTTGACGCTTCTTGATGCTAATTAGTGAGACCCCGCATGCGTATAGTTTTCCTGATTTCAAGGGGTATCAGATTGAGTGATTCCCCGTTTTCATTGGTAAATTTGAAACTCATGGGATTATTTCTATGTCTGTCTGCTATTGAGGGTTATTTTTGCTGCATAGATTTAAATCATATGCATAATTTAAATTAAAATAAATGCTTCATCGTAAAAATTACCTATAACACCCCTTCAGCCGAAATGGGGTCTTCCATATTATCGTTTCGAGTTGTCTCCCTTCTGGAAGTATTTTCGTCAAGAAAAAATAACTCGTTAATGCCGATAAACGTCGTATTATATTAAGAACGATCTCAATGTTAACAGAGGAGTGTGTACGGAAAGGAGTCAGGCCCTCTGACCCAAAGTAACTTCAATATTTAAAGAGTAAGAAATGGGGTTCCTCCTAAACTGGTCCGCCGTTCTATATATAAATATAGCTTCGCACCGAAGGTCAGTGTAGCGATAAGTGAACACTACAGGGCCCCAGATTAGTGTTCCTCATAGAATTACGGTGATAAGATACGGAAGCAAGTTAACTCGTACCAAGACAACTCGTACCAAAAAAAGTTAATTTGCACCACTGGGAAGTCGTACCATTGAGAAAAATATATAAAAAAATATGATTTTTTATGGGTATTTGTTTGTAAACTGAATAAAAATAAAGTTGAATTACTTGAATTTTATACAGGATCTTAATGAAAACTTAGACAAAAATAAAGAATGTTTTTAAGCATTATTGTTTTAACTGATCTTTCAAACTAGAACGTAGGCGGATCCAGGGCCCTCCCCCTTTTTCGTGGGAAAATTTGGTTGATTATAAAGGGAATCATTGGAGCATGACTGGAGCGGGACCCTCTTAGGTCAGTCAGAGGGCCCCACTTAGGAAAAGTTCTGGATCCACCAGTGTAGAACTTAATCCAGAAGAAAGTTAAAACATTGCTTTAACTGTACCTTAAATTGAATATATATCCAATTTAAGTTAATTAAAGCTGTAATCCATGATCACAAATTGAATGCTATGTTTACAATTGTTAAAAGCCATGTGCTTTTTTGGGCGGGGAAAAGGAGGACCCCTTAACAGGAATCAGTTACATTTCATTGTTATTTTTAGACCGTAAAAATAATTTTGCCAATCATTTTGACTAACTGCTAAGATTTAATTATTCATGAAAAATTTTCTTCGGGTGAAACTGTTAATACTCTAATTATCTACATCTGCCACATTATTTTCTATCCAATAGACAAGGAACATTAGCTACAAATTGGTCATTGTACTTTCAAATTATGTACATTTTACAGACTTAAGAGGTATTGAGTGAAAGTAACGTATATCATGTATATCCATCATTTAACACCATTTAAATGCATTTAAATAAGTTGGTACAAGTTAGCAGTGGTACGAGTTTGCATTGGTACAAGTTTTTTTTAGTGGTACAGTTTACAATGGTACGGGATAACTATAATTCGATAAAACACAATGAGTACATGGCTCATACACTTGTAACCGGGATTGGCTATTCTTCAAGTTGAGTGACTATTCGGATTATTACATTTTGCATGTGCAGTTGAATTAGTTTTGAAAATAATACTATCCAGCTGTACCAGGGTTACCGGCCAAAAATGCTTGAGACTCACGCATGTTCATGCTTTTTTTGCGGCAGTATCCTTGGATCTATTTTTTTCCTCTTTGATCTTTTCAATTTTGGCCAAATCTCATGCATTTGCTTAATGAAAATTTGGCAAAACTGCGATACATGTGTCAATGAAAACTTTGGCAATCGTATCCTTCAGAGCATTCTGCTCTTTGATTTTTTGTAGTTAAGCATTTCGTTTTGGCTTATGTTCTTTGTCTATATACTTTTTTGTTTTTCTTAAGATTATAATACAATGTTGACCGTTGTACCCCTATTTTGACATTTTTCCATGTCTGTTTGTTTTGTTCAGATATTATTGTTTATATAATAGAATTTTATGCAACTGTCATGCAAGTGAGTGGTAGGGCTAGCTTAAAACCCGGTCCAATTCACCATGTACTTTTGATATTTTACTTCATACCAATACAACTTTAAATTAAAATCTACGACACCATTGCTCACGATTTAAAAATTGTGAACTTTCCAATTCTCGCACGTAACATCCCTGTCCACCTTTGTATGACGGTTACCTATCTCAGTTAATACTCTACACTCCTGAACACAAGTGCATATACACACTATGTTTGCTTAATTTACAGGGATATTATCTGTATTCCAACAGAGGTTTGAGGACGAATGGTTGAAACAAACAAAACATAAGGATTAAGTTCACCTTTACGAATCAGATGACCAATACAATGAATTAGTGTCTCAAATGACTATTGACATTTTTTCGCGTGTATTAATTGTATTGCAGCAGATGCACATTTCGACACTTGATGTCTTTTTGAGCCCGTATTTCTATCACAATGGTTTAATATATTTGAAATAAACAACACTAAAACAAGCTTTAAAGAGCAAATGTAAACAAAATGTTTCTAAGATATTACCAAATTTGAACAAGGAATCAAAGCTTTTCAACTGTATCGCATGCCTCAGGGGCGGTTACAGCCATTTTAAAATGGAGAGGGGAGTTCCAACGATATTTCCCAAGTTAAATGCATTGATCGTACAAAAACTCCTGGAACCCTCCCATTGATCATCCTCTGTGCCATTAGTTAAGGGTAGACATAATGATAACGTAAATAATAAAGAATAAGAAGCCAACTTGACAACCTTTTAAATGTACTTTTCTTTATATTAAGTTTTTGTCGAGCCTGTTACTTTTGATGCAGTCTACTATATTTGGTGTCAGGAAGGATTGTAAGGTGTGCAGATGTCATTTGACCTTAACCTCATTTTCACGGTTCAGTCGTTATAGTTAAGTTTTTGTGTTTTGATTTGTTTTCCGAAAACTATAAGCAATAGGTCAACTATATTTGTTGCATGTAAAAATAGTAAGCTGTACATGTCCAGCTGTAATAGTTTATCTGAATTTGACCTAATTTTCATGGTTCATTGGTCAATGTTTAGTTTTCTTTGTTATGTCTGTTTCTTAGAAAATATAAGCAATACATTAACTATATTTAGTATATTGAATAATTTTAAGGTGTGCATGTATTTCTTTTTGGTTATTTTGACCTTGACCTCATTTTCTTGGATCATGTTGAGTTTATGGGATAGTTTTAGTAAGACTATCAACATGATAGCCAGAGGCGGATTTAGGGGGGGGGGGGCCAGGGGGCCCGCCCCCCCCTTTTTTGGAAACAAAATTGGTTGCTTATATAGGGAATCACTGAAGCGTGACTGGACCGGGTCCCCTCTTAGGTCAGTCAGTGGGCCCCCACTTATGAAAATTTCTGGATCCGCCACTGATAGCAGTGGTAAGTAATGCAGGCGAGACATTTCAGCTTAAACACTGTTGTTCAAATGTTCATCTTTCGTTACGCGCTTGATGAAGAAAGCATCATTGATGATGGTAGGAATGTCCTTTGTCGTCAGGCGTTATATTTTCGGGAGGCATCATTATAATTAAAACTTTATCGTGATTCGTTAAAATTTCCATATCACAGATAATTATCGTAACCGTTATTTTTATAAAACATTTAACTTGATTCGTCAAAATCAGTCGATTTATTTATTGCTTAAATAAAAGTCTACATTTTATTGTCATGATTCACCAAAACTTACAATTAACGTTATTTGGCAAACACTTTTACCGTTATTCGTCATGAAGGTACCCCATTGCTACCCTCACCGATGAGCACTCTTAAATTACTGGCATGATTTTACTTATTGATAAAGGCAGAATTTAAACAAGATAAACCATTATTGATGTTTCTTGTTTTGGAACAAATTGCAAGAAGGATAAAGGAGGGGCGAGTGATGCTAGAGGAATTGTCAAACTCAGATCGAAAATAAACTAAACAACGCCATGTAATTTTGGTAGGTCACACTCTTGGTGTAAATTGTAGTTACGACATAAGGAACATATCCTATATCATCTGTGAAACGGTTATTCCATGACGGTCAACCAACTCGTGATGGCGTCCATAAAATTTTCGAAGGGATGATTGCAACTTCACCATTTGGAACTCTTGGTTTAAAAGCTTCCTTGTGAGAAGTAACCCTCTATCAAAGTAATCATGATAGAAAATACAAACCCTTGGATGTCGAATCAATTGGGAGATATGTACTCCGTATGCAGGCGCTGCTGGAATGTTCACATTTGGGAAGCTGAAATCATCTTTTTTGTCATAAAATGTTGTTTTCAACCGGCCTTCATTGTCAATTTCCAGATGTAAGTTAAGATATGAGGCAGACTTAACTGTATCAGTTGTATCATTTATCTCTAGTTCGATGGGATAGATGCGTTTAATTAGTTTTAATGTTAGTTCATATGTATTACCCTTTCAATTTCAGAAAATCTGTGATTTTTTTTAATTCTTGAAGAAAAGGGTGCAAATTATTTAACAGCGACCATCATTATTTTTTATAAGCTTCGAATTTTATTTGGAAATTAGTCTAAATGCATTGATGATTTAAAAATCTGCTTCCGGAATGTTTTTGAAATAATCTTAAGTGCTTATTAAAGTCACCAACCATGTCTTTATAGATTCGTTTTTTTTGCTGCAATGATATTTCCCGCAAAAAATGTGTAAAAAAGATGGTAACTTGGGAGCACAGGATGGGTAACTAGTTCCTTGTCAGTCATACCACATTGCAGGACCTTGACTTAGAACAATACCTAAAAAAACCTCCGACATGTGACTTTTCCCACTCGCCTCTGGTCATGTTATAATTGGGGATCTAAACATAATCCAACATGACAATCTCCGAAAAGTGATTTCTCATGGTCCTAAGTTTAGAGAACCCCAACACATCAATTGGAACCATAACTTCAAAATAATTATGGATTCCATTGAGGACTACGCCAGAGCATGGGCTAAGCGAGAAGAAGATGAACTGGACACTTTGTCAGAATGGTTTAAACTTTCAGGTCTCTGATAAAACGTCGCATTCACAAGTTGAAAAACTGTGTGAACGATCGATCAAAGTCCGTTTTCAGACACAAATAGGCCATGAAATGTCTATCAACTCTTCATGATAAGTATGTTGTTGTTCCTGCGGACAAAGCTTCAAATCAATCTAATTAAATAGTATAACGTAACCAGAGATCAATATTTTAATTAGATTGAGCTTCAAATAAAATTGTCTTTGTATGTAAATCGTATTAATACGAATGTCTTGTAAAAAATGGGTATAAAGGAGCACTCAGGTAATCCCACATACAAAGACGTATCATTTGACAAGGATGAGATTTTAGCAAATTATAAGTCCTTCATGGCTTTAATTAACATTACATTGAACATCAAATCGGAGGACTAACCTTGTTTGTATTGGATACCAAAGCTTCATAAAATTCCGTACAAACAACGGTATATTGCTGGCTCATTTTCATGTTCCACTAAAGAATTGTCCATTATATTGACTAAAATTCTGTCCGCAGTGAAAGAGGGTCTTCAGAAATAGCGTGAAACTGTTTACTCGCGTAGTGGTATTAACCATATGTGGATTCTTAAAAATTCTAAAGAACTTCTAGACAATTTTAAATCTCGGTCTTTTTCTGAAATTATTTCCATCAAAACTTTTGATTTTTCAACCCTGTATACCACCATTCCCCATGTGAAATTGAAAAATCGCCTTAAAGAAATAATCCACAATGCCTTTCAACATAAAAATGGTAGCATACTAGTACTAGTACTAGTACTTTGGGATTTCATATGGCATATTTCGTTAATAGTGACATTCCAACAATATGTCGGCATTCCTATGGGAACGAACTGTGCGCCTCTTCTTGCCGACCTCTTCTTATTTTCATATGAATCGGAGTTCCTCCAGACACTTGTCAAAACAAGAGGATCAAAGAAGCCAGATTATTTAATTTCACTTTCAGATATATTGATGATATTCTTTCCATAAACGATCCGAACTTTTCTTATTGGGTTCCATTAATATATCCTCTAGAACTAGAGATTAAAGAAACAACAGACACGGCTTCCTCCGCCTCATTTTTATAATTATATCTCGAATTTGACTTGCACAGTCATCTCAGTACCAGAATCTATGACAAACGAAAGTCAAACTTTCCTGAAGTCCTGTATTTAATATACTCAGGAGAACACTTTCCGTTTTCCTTCTACAATTTGTCGATGGTTTAAAGAAAGATGTGATCTTTATCTATGTTCATACAGGGTTTCCGCTGGCGGTCGCCATTTTCGCAATTTGCGAAAAAATAATAATTGTGGCGATTAAAATTCGTCATTGGCCGATGGTTTAAAGAAAGATGTGATCTTTATCTATGTTCAACTTCCAAACTGTATGAGTATTTGGACCGTATACGTTAGTCCGAGTTTACTCTGACGTCCGACGGCTGTTTTGCCAGACAAGCTGGGGTCGTGACACGTAAGAGTAATCTCGGACGGCCCCAGCTTGTCTGGCAAAACAGCCGTCGGACGTCAGAGTAATCTCGGACTACGTATACGTATACTCATAGGGTCCGACCATATACGCGTACGGCCGGACCGTATGAGTATACGCGTATGGTCCAATACGAGCTGACCATACATGTAATTTTAATGTGCGTATTGTTTGCGTTTACTTTTCTACATTGGTTAAAGGTATAGGGGGAGGGTTGAGATCTCACAAACATGTTTAACCCTGCCGCATTTTTGCGCCTGTCCCAAGTCAGGAGCCTCTGGCCTTTGTTAGTCTTGTATTATTTTAATTTTAGTTTCTTGTGTACAATTTGGAAAATAGTATGGCGTTCATTATCACCGAACTAGTATATATTTGTTTAGGGGCCAGCTGAAGGACGCCTCCGGGTGCGGGAATTTCTCGCTACATTGAAGACCTGTTGATGACCTTCTGCTGTTGTGTTTTTTTATTTGGTCGAGTTGTTGTCTCTTTGACACATTCCCCATTTCCATTCTCAATTTTATTGAATCATATGGGTTGTATTTAAACAAACATTTATCACAATCTTCAGTTTTATTTCTATAAATTCTTGTTATTTGATTAGATGGATAAAATGAACAAATGAACAATTGTAATTAAATATTTGATTAATTGTGTATCTGAATCCTATTTTGCTACTCTCGCCCAAGGTGACACTTGCTACCTTGCTACCACAAGTAATGTAATATTTTTTTACATTTACATGTTTGCAGTTCATTTATGTTCCTTTGCATTTGCAGTTTTTGTAAAGTTTCTAATATTATAAACAATTGTCCTCCCACATTATGTTTACTTCAGATATCGTCAATTTCAATAATGTATTACTGATCGACTTGTTAAAAACAAGCTATTAACAGATTTAATTAGCGTGAATTTTTAAATACATGTACAATGTAGTTAAAAAATACAGTTTTATTTCAATTACAATTAAACTTTTCCATATCAATTTGAGAGATAAGTTATGTTGATCTGTTACATGCATTTGTAACTTATAAACTTAAGCAACTTCTTAATGATATTATTCAGAGCGTACGCATACGGTCCGACCGTATGAGTATTTTGAAAAAGTACGCATACGGTCCAGACCGTACGCGTACGGTCCAAATACTCAATGGTCCGGAACATCTATACGACTGATTATAATTATTTGATGTACCGTCCGAATCCCACGATGAAGAAAGGCACAGCTGCTTTTAGTAGTGGATATTTTGGGAATGGAGTGATAGTAAATAATTTAGCGTCTACGGATAGCAAAGTATTCAATGTGAGAATATGAAATTACAGGATACCACTAAGTTGACTTTTGAAAATCGTCACCAGTTAAAAAAGATTGATAAATGCTAAAATAAATATTATGTGAAAAGTCAAACTGTTTAAAAAAATATTTAAAAATTGCTTTCTTGATTGTTAATGGACTTTTTTTTTCTAGTTGTTTTAACTGATGGTTATATGGCTTTATTGAATATAAATGCACATTTTTACCCATATGGGTTGAAGGCATACATAAATCAACATAATAATTTTACAATACATTATACAGAAAAAAAAACTCGAAAGAACAAAACATTATATACATAGATGCATCTATTATGCAGTTGTTGAGTCCACCCTCCTCAGTGACCATGACTTTTTAAAAAATGAAGCAGCATACTGCATAATTGACGGAAACGAAAGACATAAAACCAATTTATCCAAATTATCCATATTATCTATATCGGAGTAGATATATTTCTAACTTTCTGCAAAAAATCAAATCTCTAATCTTTATTTTGTGTACAGGTAAATAAAAAATGCTCTTCATCATCTATTTTATTAAGACAACAATGTTGACATAAACGTTCTTTCCTTTTTATATTTTTGTACCTATCCCTTTCAATTTCAAAAATATGGTCACTCACCCTTAATTTAGTGATTTTTATGCCCCATCTACGATAGTAGAGGGGCATTATGTTTTCTGGTCTGTGCGTCCGTTCATCTGTCTGTCTGTTCGTTCGTCCGTCCGTCCGTCCGTCCGTCTGTCTGTCCGTTTGTTCGTCCGTCTGTCCCACTTCAGGCCGTTAAAGTTTTTGGTCAAGGTAGTTTTTGATGAAGTTGAAGTCCAATCAACTTGAAACTCAGTACACATGTTCCTTATGATATGATCTTTCTAATTTTTGAACCAAATTAAACTTTTGACCCCAATTTCACAGTCCACTGAACATAGAAAATGAAAGTGCATGTTTCAGGTTAACTGAGTTTTTGGTCTATGTAGTTTTTGATGAAGTTGAAATCCAATCAACTTGAAACTATACACATGTTCCTTATGATATCATCTTTCTAATTCTAATGCCTAATTATATTTCTTATCCAATTTCATGGTCCATTGAACATGGAAAATGATAGTGCAAGTGGGGCATCCGTGTACTGACTTTGGACACATTTTTGTTTTTCCTTATTTCAAAGTTATTCTCTTTAAGTGAATAAGGCTCAGTTAACTTACATATTTCTTTTTGATCATTAATAATTTATTATTTTCTGTTAAAGACTTGATTGTTTTAAAGAACAGCTTTTTAGCTCACCTGGCCCGAAGGGCCAAGTGAGCTTTTCCCATCACTTTGCGTCCGTCGTCCGTCGTCGTCCGTCGTCGTTAACTTTTACAAAAATCTTCTCCTCTGAAACTACTGGGCCAAATCAAACCAAACTTGGCCACAATCATCATTGGGGTATCTAGTTTAAAAAATGTGTGGCGTGACCCGGTCAACCAACCAAGATGGCCGCCACGGCTAAAAATAGAACATAGGGGTAAAATGCAGTTTTTGGCTTATAACTCAAAAACCAAAGCATTTAGAGGAAATCTGACATGGGGTAAAAATGTTTATCAGGTCAAGATCTATCTGCCCTGAAATTTTCAGATGAATCGGTCAATTGGTTGTTGGGTTGCTGCCCCTGAATTGGTAATTTTGAAGAAATTTTGCTGTTTTTGGTTATTATCTTGAATATTATTATAGTTAGAGATAAACTGTAAACAGCAATAATGTTCAGCAAAGTAAGATCTACAAATAAGTCAACATGACCAAAATGGTCAGTTGACCCGTTTAGGAGTTATTGCCCTTTATAGTCAATTTTTAACCATTTTTCGTTAATTAAAGTAATCTTTTACAAAAATCTTCTCCTCTGAAACTACTTGGCCAAATTAATCCAAACTTGGCCACAATCATCTTTGGGGTATCTAGTTTAAAAAATGTGTGGCGTGACCTGGTCAACCAACCAAGATGGCCGCCACGGCTAAAAATAGAACATATGGGGTAAAATGCAGTTTTTGGCTTATAACTCAAAAACCAAAGCATTTTGAGAAAATCTGACAGGGATAAAAATGTTTATCAGGTCAAGAACTATCTGCCCTGAAATTTTCAGATGAATCGGTCAACTGGTTGTTGGGTTGCTGCCCCTGAATTGGTAATTTTGAGGAAATTTTGCTGTTTTTGGTTATTATCTTGAATATTTTTATAGATAGAGATAAATTGTAAACAGCAATAATGTTCAGCAAAGTAAGATCTACAAATAAGTCAACATGACCTAAATGGTCAATTGACCCCTTAAGGAGTTATTGCCCTTTATAGTCAATTTTTAACAATTTTCAATAATTTGGTAAATTTATGTAAATTTTTACCAAATATAGTTCTCTGTTACTAATGGGCAAAGTTCATGATAGATATAATTGTAAGAAGCAAAATCGTTCAGTAAAGTAGGAACTTCAAACACATCACCATCACCAAAATACATTTTTGTCATGAATCCATTTGTGTCCTTTGTTTAATATGCACATAGACCAAGGTGAGCGACACAGGCTCTTTAGAGCCTCTAGTTATAGTTTTCTATAAGAGAGGGACGAAAGATACTAGAAAGACAGTCAGATGCCAAGCCCTAATTTCAAATGAAAGTTTTAATATGTATATTGAAACTACCAGTGTGAATACCATATATTTGTAGCATGCTAGCGTTAAATGACTTGAAAATAACCGGATAAGCATGACATAAATTAGCAACTTCCAATATTTCATTATCTCCCTTGATTAATGGTGGAAGAAAAATAAATCGATCAACAGAGATTGAAAACAATGACATAATTTCCATTTCTTGCATCTATATAGAGCATCACGTTATAATACTTCGCTATCTTTTAGATATATTGAACAGTCGGTGTTAGATCTGAACGCAATAATACACTTGGAAACTGACAACCAGTGGGCCGATTCTAGGGTATTATAAAACTAAAATTTATGAGATAGAAAGTGACATTATTTAAGTTTATGTAAACAGGTTTGGACAAGTTACCCAAATAAGTAACAATATAACCTGTTTGTCATTAAATATCTCAAATAGGATCTACATGAACAGTGCATTTGCACAGAAATCTGTCTTCTTTGCATGAGACTTTGATTTTTTTTTATATTTATCAGTCTAGTAAAATATAAGATTGGAATTCAATACAAATTCATTTTTTAATAATTGTATTATATGAAAAAAAACGTTACCTGATGAAAGCTTTTCTTTTGTTTACGTTGAATTTGACGTCATAACTTGAACGTCACAGGTAAATCCCTAACATAATCAAAATCAGGAACATAATGGTACATGTATTTCCGTTTCTTTAATAAACAGGTTTCAATTAAAACATAAAAACATACAGACTTTGTCCCCATTCACAGGTTATGCCTGCCTCATATTAATTGAAATGCCAAAATCATGTACCAGTAAGACATATTGTAATGCTAATTGTTTGGGAAAATATTTTATGTTATTTTTGCTACAATTCTTTACATAGCCAAATTTCCAAATAAATACCTGGTATAATTTGACAACACTTATATGTGTTTTACTTAATTGTCAATTTTCTGAAATTGTTAAGAAGACACAAGTTCAACTTGAATTTTTATTCACACATTTCATAAATATGCCAGGCTATTGTTGATTAGACTTCTTCGTAATTGGTAATTAGAATATTAAAACTCCTTGTAATCCTTTATCTTCACTTACACACTTCAACAGACCATACAGATACTGATCTAATTTTTCCCCAGTCATCTTGGGATGACTGTGATGGAGTTACTGTCATCAGCTTAACCCCAGTGTTTTTTTCAGGTGTAATAAAAGACTATCTTGTCATGCTTGTAGTAGAACATACATGTACATACATGATATAGATTTTGCCACATATTTTGATATACAAAACTTGTCTATGTATACATTTTTGTACATTGTAGATGAAAACTACATGTATATGTAGTATTCCTTTGTATTAAATAGAACTGAAATTTTTTACTGTACAATTAATGTACAAAAAAAATGTACAATGTACCTATATTGCTGTCACTGATAACCATGAAGACTTTCTAATCTGAGCAATGTTTAATACTTCAAAGTATGTATACAAAAAGTGTTAATGTAATTCTTTTTCTTAAGATTATAAATATTATAAATATTTTTGTATACATACTTTGAAGTACTATTGCTTAGCAAGGAAAGATTAATTGAAAGTTCATGTTATTAATGTTTATTACTTCTCTTTCAGAAAGAAGTATTGTTTTTAATGATGGACTTGCCAACATGACAAATGGATGATATGCCCATAGCCTGTATTTGGGAAAGTATTCCTGATGATATTATACTCCACGTATTTTCTTTCCTCCCAGCAGCATCATTACTACAGGCAGCTCAAGTTTGCAGGTAAGTAGAAAGATAAAGACAGACTGAGTAAAAATTGACCGAAACAATTGACTTCAGGTGCTATATTGAAGACCCATTTGTTGCCTTTGACTGGATTCAGCTGTTTGGTCCAGTTGATGTCTCTTTGACTTATTCTAGTAAAACAATACAAAAATTAAATACTTGTCTTTTGAACATATTTTTTGTATTAAAAAGACTTCTGGCAAAAACAAACAAAGAAATCCTAGTCAGAAGTTTATTAATATCTCTACTTAAGGCAGCAATCTTACAAAGATAATGTCAAAAACTTATTAATATCTCTACTTAAACAGCAATTTATAGCTAACAAAGATGCAAAATGTAATGTCAACACTTTATTTTATCTCTACCTAAGGCAGCAATCTTACAAAGATAATGTCAAAAACTTATTAATATCTTTACTTAAACAGCAATCTATAGCTAACAAAGATACAAAATGTAATGTCAACACTTTATTTGATCTCTACCTAAGGCAGCAATCTAACAAAGATTATATCAAAACTTGTTAATAGCTCTACTTAGACACCAATCTAACAACGAAAATATCAAAACTTTATTAATATCTTTACTGTAATTGCAATCTAACAAAGATCGTATATACTTTATTAGATGTTGGTAGGATAGAAATCTAACAAAGATCATATATACTTTATTAGATGTTGGTACAGAGTAAGCAGAGACGAGCTGCTTTGGAAGGATGTATTCTACAGACATTGGAAAATTGATAGAAATATACCCATGGCACCTGGCAAGTCGTCATGGTTACAGGAATATAAACGTCTTCAGTACCACACGCCAGCGGTAGAGAGTGAGGTGATTAGACAACACACAGATCAGGTTTTACATGTCAGCTTCTCACACAATGGAAAAATGTTTGCTACAAGTTCCAAAGATGGATTTATTAAGGTATTTATATGATATGAGTGCTTATGTACTGATGTTGTCTCTTTAACCGAAATAATGAATGAATACTTTATTATCATAAAACAACTGTTACAGAGACAATATATATATACATATTAACAATATACAAACTTATAATGCATGTTAGAATTACATATACATGTACAATAAACGACATTAAAGACAATAACACCCATCCATTACCGCATGGTAAATAATTTATTGTGGTCTACATGTTTTGCCCCAGCAAGCGCGGCGTCTTCAGGTCAATTACAATATTGAAAAATTACAGTGAAGTATAGATTCTGCGTTTGTGCGGTTCACAGAATTAAATGTCATAATGAATGTAGTCATGACGATGTTAAGACATTTAATTCTGTGAACCGCACAACTGCAGAATTACTACCTCAGGTGTTCATGGTGTTGGTTCACCATATTTAAATTCAAGTATACATGTACAATGTATAAAGTAATACTAAAAAACTCCAACCTGGAGGAACAACCTTCTCTTGAACATTCTTTATAGATTTACACAGTTTTTTTTATAATAATGATTACAATGTTGGAAGATGCTGTTCAAACTTTTAAATTACATTTTCGTGACAAAAGGAGGACATGTCCAGAAAGCAGATTTTTTCTAGCATTATTAAAGTAACTATAAATGGATTGATCAGAATTTTCACAGGGGTTATTTTGGCTTTATTGGCAATCACATAAAATGCTTGAAAATACTTCAACAAAGGGTTTGAATAAATTGATTGTATTGATGATAAACTTTTGAATGTTACACTTCAACTTACAGCAATCCCTGCACAAAATATTGGCATGAATATTGCACACAAAAATTTTTTGTAAACAGTATTTTTATACCCCTCTTTAAAAAGTGATAGTACTGTATACTGTTTTACCTCTGTCTGTCCGTCTATCCATTAGTCCAGATGTCAGTCTTTCTCATGAATATTTTTCATCACGTTTTTTCTTAGGAGCTGCATTTTTTGTGTATAACAAAAGGATTTCTGAAAATTTGATTTCATGGTTTATATAAGTCAGCTATACTGTGTTATGCATTTTCAGATTCATCACTAAACAACTTCCTTTATTCTTAACACTTACATAATTTTACACATGAGTAGCCAAGTTAAAAATAATTATGAATATTGATTTGAGATCAGTATGGAGAAAGAGAAATAGTTGCTTCTTTTGTCTCTGGTTGTGAGTGGTTTCATTACTAATCGTACCACATCATATATTTGTCCACTAAAGTCTTTGAACTTAGTAATCTGATGAGATTTACTTAAAGATTAAAGTTCTATAAATCGCCGTTTTTAGAATCTAATGCATCCTGGGTAATATTTTCAAAAGCGTACACCAAAGCGTTTTGATTGGTTTAAAATGTTATAAACAATGGAAATTCAACCAATGACGTAACGTTTTTTTTACTTTAGGTATGAACAATTAAATTACCCATGATGCTCTAGATTCTGAAACGGCAAATTGTTTTTTATTATTTTAGTGGTTCAGCAAAACTGTGTAGACCATTTTAAATACTCTTAAAATTATGTTTCCATTTTAGGTTTGGAATACAACATATCCTATATCCTTAAAGTATAAGGAGAATATGAAACGTTTTACTTGGAAGTATACACAGTTCTCACAGTTCAATGAGAGTGATACACTGCTACTAGTTTCTGGGGTTCATTTTGGTTCCAACAGCACATCAGGAGAAATAGCTGTGTTTTCACTACAGGGTTTGTGATATTCATTATAGGATTCACAGTTTCAGACTATATTGCAGTTCAAAAGCATACGTCAATATTGAATTGTGATCAAAACATCCCAAACAATTCAAGACATTATTTTCATTTTAGAGAACACATAGCCCATATTCATTCATATTTTGAAACAGTGTATTATACATTACATCTATAAAGTACAACTAAGGTTAATTTTATATTAACCAAACATTAGATGAAGCATATATATCACTTCAAAAGAATTGAATTAATCCTTGTAATTCAAAATACCATTTCCTAGGAACATTTCATTTATGTGTTATCTGATAAAAATACTTCAATGAAAAAATATTTATTAAATACCATTGATATTTGATATCCTTCATACATCCTATACGCTTGTTTTGTGTCCTTAAAAAAATATCAATTATAAGTATTGTGATACATATCTGTTTCACAGCAAGTTCTTCTTTTGATCAGGGCTATAATTGTGGATTTGATTACTGTCGCCTATGAAACAGAACTTTACACTATTGACAAACGTAGCATTAATTACACACCCCTCTGTCATGAAAATATTTGTGCATCGATTATGTATCAGCACTGCCATGTGTTCCTCAATGTTTTTGTATTGTATTTTAGGTAACTTTGAACTACAAGCTCGAGTTATCAACAAACCATATGATGTATTTGGTACTTGGTATAATGACAGTCATTTAGTATCTGGGAGCCTTCATTGGACAGGACAATTACAGTCTTGTTCTGTTTTATGGCTTAATAAGGTAAGTTACATAGAGGAGATACTTAGAATAAAATTATGATCAAATGATCATTTAACAGCCTTTCAAAGCCTGCAGAAGCATGTCCAGTGAAGTTCTGTTAAAAGAGTTATTTAAAATTTAAAGGAAATGCGAATCTGTAAAAAGAAAAAAAAAATGACTACTGTTAATTCAGAAATTATTTTGATGCTTTTATAATTGCGAAAAATGTGACAGGGTTATAATCACAATAATTTTAAATCGTATTTTGAAATTTTTATATGGATTAAACTGCAGTTTCCTCAATATCACAAAATTAAAAACACATTTTAGTCTAAAATGACTAATTGGCGACATTAAATGCACATAATAATTTCAGAATTTACAGTAATTCTATGCAAATATTATTGTTACTTCAAGTTGAAAATGTACATAATTCACATAGTATAATAAAATTGTTTCTTAAACCAAGGTATTTAATTTGATCAGTTTGTTATTAAGTTGAATTATTAATACTAAATGTAATTAAATGATTTACTTATATATGCTACAAATCAAATATATAAAATACTCAATTTGTGACTGAACAACCATGATAATTCACTCGTGCTACTCTTATTTATGAGTAAATGTTTTGTTCTGTCACTTGTTCAATATTTTTCAATTTCTGAATTCTTGTAAATTATTCTAAAATCTTAATTAAAAAATGTTTTTCATCATCAGGCGTTTCAAGACACAGAAAATGAACATGAATCAGTGGTGATGAGACTATATAAACTGAAAAATATTAATGCTAGTTCAGTTCGGACTGTTATGGTTGCTAGCTGTCGAGAGGTGATGGAAACAGACGACAAAGACGAGATCGGTAAAGGGAGCAAACGTGTACAGGATAAAGCTGATAGAGAAGACAATAATGAAAGCTCTTCCAAAATTGCTAAGAAAAATAAGGAAAAATTTCTTGGAACTATTGAGTATAAACAAGAATATCGTGATGCTGAGAAAAGTCATAAGAAATTTACCCAAAAGTCTGAAAACAGTAAGATGTCAAATCAGTGTGGTAGTAATCATAGTTCTTTTTCTGAAGACGATCTGGTGAGACAGTTAAGTGACAATGATCTACCGAATTCAAATAATCAAACTCCTATTAGAGGTACCAAGGATATCTCTATGCCAGATGTAGATAAACTAGTTGAAAAAACAACTAAGTGTGTCTCTTTGTCCTCAGAAACAATTGATACTTCCATAAGTGGTAATCCAGTGAACCCTACCAATGGTTCGATCCAAGATACATCTAATAGTAACAACTCGGCTCAGAATTCTAGTTCGAGTCAGTGTGGCTGTGGGAGTTCATGTTCTTGTCATGGTGGCATGTACTTAGATGGAGCCACGTTTGGTTCACCGCTCCAGTCACATTTCTTTCGAAGTAATGACCACAGAGTGGCATTAGATGATTGGAATCCTGCGTCTGCTCTTCACATGGGAGATACAAGTATAACTTACCCAAACTTTATAACTGCTGACTCAACTAGTCCACAGAAAGGGAACATTTTAGATAAATTCTTAATATTTACACAGGGTTCAAAGACATATACACCACATCAGATTGGAATTAAGAGAATAAAGCCGCTAGAAAAGATATTGGGAGATGAGAGACCGCTTTTACCAGATATTGAATTCAATTCACCAGCATTGGAATCCATAGCATATGATAAACTTGATAAAGTTATAGACATGCATGGTCATATCATAGGATTAGCCTTATCTCCTGATCATCGGTAAATATACAATTCTACATATAAACAGAGAAAAGAGTCAAATTAAAAATGTCAATGCAAAAAAAAGGAGCACTTTGATAAATGTAGGAAAAAAGATAAGAAATAATGTCCATTTATGAACAAATGTTTCATTGTATATTTTTTTTTTATCTCTTCTTTCAAAGTTATATGTTTTAAAAAAATAAACTATATTTTTTTCAGATTTTTTGTTAGTTATAAAGTTAATTTTGAAAACTTGACATTTTCACCAAAAACATTTTGTTTATAATCTTCATGTTTTAAATTGCAATAAACACAAACATTGAAGTTCCAATTCAATGTTTGTGTTTATGTGACGGCAATACCTAATTCCAGTTGATATTGCAGCAGGCTTGGGTTCTAGTTGTAATTGTAATAATTAATCAGCTGTCATCAATTACAATTTATCAAGTAATCACTGTAATCATTAATCAGCCATAAATAATTACAGGTATTTGTATGTGAACTGTAGACCTTGGCCAAAGGATTATGACATACAGAATCCCTTAGCTCCGCCTCCTATTGCTCAGGAGATTGACATCCATGTGATAGACTTACTGAGGCTGGCAGAAGTTGGTACCATGTATAGAGCACACAAAGCCTACACTCCCAATGATGAATGTTTCTTCATTTTCCTTGATGTTAGTCAGCAGTATGTTGCCAGGTAAAAAAAGCTACGAAAATATTGATTCACTTTAAGATGCTTATTTCAAGTTTTTAAAAGTATTTGCTTTTACTGTTATTGTGTAAGGTCATTTTCTTGACTTTTGTAATGAAAATGACTCTAATTTGATAAAGCATTCCTCAAATGCAATATTTAATTTGAAGTTTAATAGTTAACCTTTTTGCCTAGAAATTTTGATCTGGTAACAGATATGTAACAAGACTTCATTTATGAAATTCAGGTCCCTCTGACTGGTAATCTTGGTGCATCTTATTTCCAGGTTTAAATGTACCAATATGGTTAAAAAAAATATTGATTAAATTTTGATGTTGTAAAAGAACTCATAGGTGCTCTCTAGCTTGTTTCAATATCAAAATTCTTTGATTAATTTAATTGGAGTATCATATTGGTTAAACTTATTGCCAATCTACAGCAAGTTGTTTATCTTCACATTGTAGTATGTGGTATTAAGATATAGCATTACCGGACTGATTTAAAAGCCTGGTATTTCTTATGGAAACAGTTTACAAGAAAATTTAAAGTTTTTGAAAAATTCTTGTAAGAAAGACGGCAAATAAAATTGAGAATGGAAATGGGGTATATGTCAAAGAGACAACAACCCAACCTAAGAGCAGGCAGCAGCTGAAGGTCATCAATGTATCTGCAACACAGCAAGAAAATCCTGCATCCAGAAGTTAGGCCTCAGCTAGCTTCCAAACAAAATGTGTTCCAGCTCAGTGAAAACAGACACCACACCAAGTGGTTGAACAATTTGAAAAACACCATAAGATGATGACAAGGGAACATTACCATTGAAAATGGAAAAATTAACATAGGAAATGAAAAAAAACATCTCTTTTCTCATAAATTTTGGGTTGAGGTTCCTGTTGGAGATATATATATATATATCAAGATCCAGGAAAGGCTGTGTTCATTGTTAGAATTAGCCTTATTTAATTTCAATTTTGGCAGGATAGGATAAATCTTTCAAATGCTTTTCTAGCACTATAGAGCTTTGATTTCCGTTGTGGAATGCTCACCTCTGTTAGGAAGGGGTATATTTGTATCAAAAACTATTTTATTTGGAGATTTTTTTAATTTTTATTTGGATTCAGCATATCGTTTATGTGATTTAATTATCTTTTCCAGTGGAGCTGAAGACAAGCATGGGTATATATGGGATCGTCACTATGGAGTCTGTCTAAGTAAATTTCGTCATGAAGATGTAGTAAACTGTGTAGCATTCAGTCCGAGCGACTCAGAAATTTTAGTGACTGTTAGTGATGACTGCACTATTAAGATTTGGCGTTCACTGAATCGTGAAAAATCTATGAAATTCACTGGTTTGTTTAATCCTGGACTATATATGTGATATTTGTCATAATATAATACTATAGTAATACAGATGAACCTATGTCATATATTAAGAAAACATGGTGCTTAATATTTGTGATATTTTGCTATGATTATTTAAATGTACAAAAACAAAGATCTTGTATGTTGATATGTGTTTTGTTTGTATAATAATGTAAATATGACAAGTATGATGTAAATATATGTCAAATATATAGTTTCTATTTCTTCCTGTATATCTATAAATAAAAGAATTGGGAGTACCCAGTGGTTAGGAATTGTCAGCCGGCACAATGTGTTGACTCTATCAAACAAATTTTCATCAATTGATTAATAATCGTTTTATACCTTAAACCCATGTATTACCCATCACCAGTTTTATAACACTTCAGATCACTTCAGACCACCCTTTTCCCCCAACAAACACACACAATGCTATTTGTCATTTTGTTTATGCCCTTTATACCTTTTGTGGAGAATTCCTTGTGATTAATAATCTCTTATAAGAGTATTCACTTCATACTGTTTCAACAATTCCTTAATATTTTATAGCCTCTTAAATAAAAATGTTGCCAAGCAACAAAAATTTAACAATCAATAAGTATTTTTCAAAAACTTAAATCTTTATTCAATTCTTGTTTTTTAATAGAAATTTTTTAATAGATATTTTTTAATGCTTTTTTGCAGATAAATCTTCTATTATAGACTATAAATCCTTTTGCCAACAATTTTTTTTTAAGAATCACACATGGCTTCCTAATGTTGATTCATTATAAGTCTTTGTGGATTTGGTTGTAAAAGATAACCACTGATTTAATTGTTGTAACAAAGTATTAAGTTTTTGTTGGCTTATGATGCAGACTCTGGCAAATTTATGGAATAAAAAAACACATGTTAATAGACAACTTTTGAGTTTGATGCATTTCTGTTAAAAACTTTGGTTTTAATTTTTCTTTATTTGCAAAAAAACCCCAAAAAACTATTTTGGTCATGGTAAATACATAGACAAAAAAACAAAACAATTTTGGTCATGGCAAATGCATAGACAAAACAAACAGAAGGAAAATACATATGATAAAAACAGTTACTGGTTTCCTATCCTCAGTTCTAATGACTCTTTAATAAAAGAAAAAACTGCTTTTACGTCATTTGGTGTTGATGGATTTAGTATTATCACGAGTTTATTAGTAAAATTAAGTGTATTTAAATTGACATATTTTTGTATATAATATTTTAGAAAGATTTCTCTTTTATTTTTATTAATTTTACAGTTTAAGAATTAATTTTACCGAATGTTATTCATGCGTTTCGGGGCATCATCACTTTGTGTCCAATGTTGAGCATGTGGTTGGAAAACTATGATGCTATATAGCACAGTTTATTCAGCAAATTGAATTTTCATAATTGAAATTCTGCACTGCTGTCATTAGGGAATTGTGATTAAGTACCTACAAAACAAATATTATTTCTAGTTTATCCTGCATGATGACTATCACTAAGACGCTTGATAAACAGCAGGCAATCCCCTCTATCTGGTTAATGACATCATATTAAAAGGTGTGCCTAATTGACAAGTTTTTTCCAGTGAAGGACAAACTCAAAAGAGGTCTATTGGTACCAAAGAAAATTTATTAATCCTCAGTATGTTTCAATGTATTATAAACTGTTTATTATGAAAAAAATTAATGCATGAAAAATAATGTTATTTTCCACAGATATCACGCTTAAAGCTGTTGATTGGTGCCTTTCAAGTTTAAATTATTATTTGTCTGTCATGTTTGTAGGTATAATGATTTGTTCATTGTATAAAATCATTGTTTTGGTTTAATTAAATTGTTTAGTGTTAAATTTTTTATATGTGGGTGTCTGAGAATCTTAAGTTAAAAAGTTTTTTGTATTCAAAACATTATCTTACATTTTATAAAACATATGTTTTGTTGATAAAACATCCACTCTAGGAGTGGGAGCAATATTGTTATCTAGTAATCTGTCTGCCCATCCTTTTGTCAGTTTATCTATTCCTCCATTTTTCTTATAAACTACCGTAAAGAATGTCTTTATATATGCAGTGTGAAACTTGAAATGCTGGTACATTTAATACCATAATGAATAATATGCCAGTACTACTGACTACTGTTAATTTTTTGCCATATTTTTCTTTTATTGCAAACAAGTGCAGGGATTATTATCACATTTTTTTTTAACTTAAAGTCTTCGTTTTAATCATTTAATTTCCATTTGACATTTTTTTAATCATTTTTATCCATTAATCAATTATAATTGCATATACTGATCATAAGCTTTTACTGTAAATGTACACATTTCAAAATAACTCTGTACCACGGCTTATTATATTGGTCATTGAAAAAGGGTTAACTTCTGTAAAAGTAATCTGGCTGTATTATAATTACATTTGACGTGTGTATTGTGGGTTCAATATTTTCATGGACACTAATTTTCAAAGATTCTCTTGTAAGGATGAACCATGAAATTATAGTTTTCAAAAAAACAAAATTTTGGTGGTCTTGCTGAATGCAGATTGGTCAAAACCATAAAATCAATTGTCAACAAAAATACAATTTCTCTTAAATCCTTGAAATTTAGTTCCAATGAATTGATAGATATCCATAGTATTTTATATCAATTACTTAATTAATGAATTATTTTACTGTACATGTTTAATTTATCAACATAAAAGAAATTTGGAAGATAATTTTTATGATATGGAAAGGAGGAGGTGTGACAAGAACCATTATTAAAAGATATAAAATTAACTGTCTTTACTATTGTTTTATAATATCCTAGTCTGGTTAATAAATGGTAGTTTTACTAGTTATTATGTGACAGGATTCCTTTAATTTGTCAAACTCTGGCACTCTGATCAAATATTTAAAGTCTATTGTGGAGACTTCCATATTTAAAAGGGACAACCAGGATTGATTATATATATTATGATCATCTGACAACAACTCTTTATAAACAACTTGAATTCACAAACTTAACCACAGAAAATGACCTTGTAATATCCTCAGAAGTAACTAGTGGGGGATCCAGAACCATTTATAAGGGGGGCCACTACCTGACCTAAGGGATGACCAGCTCCAGTCATAATTCAGTGATTACCTATATAATCAACCAAATTTTTCCACAAAAGGGGGGCAAGGCCCCCTGAATCCGCCTATGGTAACTGTGGAGCAACATCTGGCCAGAATACCTAAGATCTGCTTACCTTTCCTGACCACCTAAGATCAACAAAGTTATTGGTTGGTTTTGTGTTACTAAAAAGTACCTGCACATGTAAAAGACATCTTATAAAGAAATATTTTTTTGTAAAATGTTTTTAAAGATAGTGATTTTACATTCTGGTTATTAACTGTACCTGGAAGATAATTAACAATTCTGTATATGGCATCCTGTGGCAAAATATCTTGGATAAGGCTTAAGCACTTAGTTAGCTAATAATGGGCTGTTTTCAAGATTCAGCAGTTCTGGCAAGTATATGTATTGCAGTTTAAATCAAAGGCCAGAAGACAAACTTCTTTTAAGTTTATTGTGTGAATCAGTTTTTTGCAAAGAAACATCTGATTTAAAGTAAGACATGCACTAGCTGCTAAAACTGTTTGTCATGATTCAGGGTCAGATATTTATCACAATACAGTAAAGCTCTCTAGAATGTGAGGTAAAATGTGTAAGGTCATTTCAACTAGAGGTTCTAAACAGGCTGTATCGCTCACCTTGGTCTATGTGCATATCAAACAAAGGACACGGATGATTTCATGACAAAGTTGTGTTTGGTGTTGTGTTTGTAGATCTTAATTTACTGAACATTCTTGCTGCTTACATATATCTTTATCTATAATGACCTTGACCCAGTAGTTTCAGAGGAAAATATTTTGTAAAAGTTAAAATTTACCAAATTTATGAAAATTGTTAAAAATCTACCTATGAAATATAGATAATTAAGGTTTTGAACTTTAAATTCAATCATGATCAATGGGACTTTTTGTTGTTTCTCTTTTTGAAGATTATTGAAAAAAATCTGGTTCCTAAAATAACCTCATTTAATTATGGGGATTCTTGTCAAGAACAACACTATTTTCCATTTGTAATTATTGAAAATTTTAAATTGATGAAATTATACTTGTTTTAATTTTAAATAAGACATTGAAGTTTATTGATCAGATGTAGATAATGCCTTTATGATCAAAACAAGTTTCTTTTGTATTACATTACAACATACATATTTTAGTTATACTTCATAATGATAAACACATACCATACCATTGGGAACTGCAGATTTTGTTCAAATTATACATGTGCTATGTTTTAATAGGTTACAAATGTTCATGTTATGTCCTGGTACCAAAGTTCATATTTGAGTTTTAATCACAGTTTGTAAGGACTGGTTTTTCTGTACCGGTATTCTTCAGACATCACTACAAAACTACCCTCCAATCATCTAGAAGTACATGTAATTGTTTCTTATATATATATATATATATATGGTCATCATGTTTCGCCAGCAAAGAAGTATACATTTGTAGTATGTACTTAAGTGTTTATTTTTGCTGGACATAGGAATAGGGATGTTGCTGCTGCTGCAGTGTTAACTTTTAAAAGCTTTATATTTTAGTAGGTGGAATACCTGATTGCTTCATCTATAATACTTAAATTACGAGGTCCAATTTGTCAGCCGTCATCACGTAAAAACGACGAATCAAAGAATTCAACTTTATATTTAACTAATATAGTACAAATGTGTAGATTAAAAATTACACCACTCCAGGCCCTTTTGTTTTCCACGTAATTAATATTGCCAATAATTAAGAAGTTCCGGGTCGAGTCCGATACCGATACCAATAGTATATTCACCTGTTACCTATCACCTTATCTGTAAGTTCCGCATCTGACTGGCGCACCAACAAACGGTGTATTCAGGATTAATATAATCACAGGGTTGACACTACTAAATTGTCAACTACCTATTGTAGTATTTTAATCAGTAAGACTTTCTAAGATAACAATACGAATACTAAAAATCTGGACTAAAAATAAGGCGTATAGGTACAGTTTTCAATTTGTTAGCGGGCATGACGTAAAACAGCGAATCAAAGAATTCAACTTTATTTATAACTAATATAGGACAATGCTGTTGATTAAAAAATACTCCATTCCAGGACCTTTTGTTTTCCAAATAATTAATATTACCAATAATTGATAAGTTCCAGTTCGACGGGTTCAAACAGAAAGATTTGAAAGCAGAGAAAACTGTGTATCTTATAATCGGCATGAATTTACCAGATGACAATACTAATACTAAAATAAGGCTTGCGCATAGTTATATACTTTAAATCAGTCACGAACCCGCGATATCACGGGTGTGTTCTAGTACTATGTATAAAGATGCCTTATGTTATGAAAAATTCCGCCTGTCATATGTTCTTTGTCCTTTAACTCATTTTCATGGTTCAGTTGTCAAAGTTAAGGTGGTATGGGTGTCTTCCTCCATCTTGGATTGTAAAAAACATAGAACCAAAGATCCAGATTTTCTATCAAGTCAGCAAAATTTGATGCAGGAATGTAGTTTTTTAATGTGAATTTTCATTTAAAAGAACCAATTCATAAGAATATAACTTATAAATATTAACATTTTTGCAAATGTTGATTATTTTCGGTTGTTTTTAAAAAAAATACATTGACATTTGAAGGGGAGGCAACTCTAAAACAGTGCATTTTCTGAATGAATCTACAAGGAATTTTCCTATTTTGTATTTTAGCCGGGGGAAATGGATGGTGACCCTATCTTTTCTTTTGATATTCTCAAAGCATGGTCTGAAAGCTATCTTTTCCTTAAGTATTTAACAATTCTAACATTTTGTTTAGTTTCTAATCCCAAAATGGTGTTTTTTCCTGTATAATCCATACAAAATGTGTCATTTTGTCACGTCCTGTAGCTTGAGAAAATGCGGGGTGACCTATCATTTTTATTATATTTTTCAACATATATCAATATATTTTACGTTTTGGCAAAGTATGAACAAATTCTATCATTTTTATTTTAGACTCCCATACCACCTTAAGTGTTTGTGTATTGATCTTTTATGCCCTCACTGTAGTGGAGGGGCATCAATTTATACCCTTGTCCGTCTGTACATCCTTTTTCTGTATGTCACATTCTTCTGTATGTCACAAAATTGGTTTCCATTCTCAAAATATAGTTTGCCCGAAATAACACAGATTAAGTTTGAATTTGGGTAGCATCCCCTTTTACCATTCTAGAGTAATGCCTCTTTACATGAAACTAAAAAACTGAGAGCAATTACAAATTTAAGTGTCCCATGCGCACACTTTCCCCATTTATTTTCTCACACTATATTAATAGGCCATCTTTATTTGGTGTATGGAAATATTTTATGATGTAGATATCTGTCTCGTAGGTTTTATTTGATTTGGACCTCATTTTCACGCTTCCTTGCCCAGTGTTTAGTTTCAAGATGTGTTTTTGGTCTGTTTTTCTTAAACTAAAAGCTATGGGTCAACTTTATTTGTTGTATGGAATGATTGTAATGTGTCTACGTCAGTCTGGTATGTATCATCCGAACTTGACCTCATTGTCATGGTTCATTAGTCAATGTTTCGCTTTAAAAGTAAAGACTGTTTCCTATAAACTATAAGCATAAGGTTAACTATATTTAGTGTATTGAATGATTGTTAGGTGTACATTTATTTCCCCGTTGAAATTCCCGATTGTTTATCTTACCTTGATTTTCAATTTCATGGATCATGTTAAGTTTATGTGATATTAATTTGAAGAAAAGCTTTTTATTTAGGACAATAAACTATATTTCAATCAGTGGTCAATGAAGAAAGTGAGACATTTCAGAATGTGCACTCTTGTTATTAAGATTGACATGTTACAATGTTGCCACAGAAGTTCTATTAATCCCTGAGGAGCTAACTTTTTTTTCTCTTTCTCTTAAATCGGCTGTTAGTAAACACATAATGATTGACCACATCAGTGGCAGTAATCGGCAGATGCTTTATTGGTCAATTGTTTCCAATGAATCATGACAGTTGTCCAAGTCTGGACTTAATTTAATGGAAAATATGTCTTTGTTTTGAATTCGTCATAAAATTCCTTGCTTCACATTAGTTAGCTAAAACTATACCCCCTCTTTAGCCAGAATTCTGAATTCATTTTGAAATGCAACAAATAAAAAACAGCAACAGTGAATCATATTTAATATTTACAAAACAATACTACATTGTGTTACAAAACACACACTGTAAGACTACAATATTATACGCCTGTTTAACTAAATGCATCTCTTTTTTTTCAATTTTGGCTCAGCATTCATTCACAAAATATGTTGTTTGTTTCTATGGTGATCCGTCACAACACTGGTGTTTGAGTATTTTTAGATACCACATGTTCCTGGAAATGTTTGGTACAATACAATATTCCATGTGCTTGTTTATAATTGTTCAAACTGCAAGTAAAGAAAAACAAAGTTGAAAACGTTCCAATACAATATGCCATGTGCTTGTTTATAATTTGTTCAAACTGTAAGTATAAAAAAAGAGAAGTTGAAAAGATTCCCAATAACGATTACGCAGTTGACGTAAGCTTCTAAAGCTCAGGCTAGCCTCATGTGTACAGGATTTAGATTTTTTGAACGACTATTATTGTTTTTATATTGTTATACAACATTCTAAAAGGCTAGATAGTAATGGACCTCTGTGAATAAAAAGTAAAAATAACAAAAATACCGAACTCAAAGAAACTTCAAAACGGAAAGTCCCTTACCAAATTGCAAAATTAAAAGCTAACACAAATCATACAAATAGTGTCCAACGCTTTTGTAATTCATGAAAATATTCGAATTCTGATTTCTTGTATCTAACTCTAAACTATTAACTGTATAGACTATGCATTCAAAGCGTACTCAAATGAATAGTTTTCATAAAGGTAAGATATAAAACGAACATTTGTATGTATAAATTAAAGTTCATAAAAGATTTGTTGTTGTTTTGGAGATGAGACCATACTTTGGTGTTTACCAAATGTTGCGACTCGCATAAATTCAGACGTCTTAATTTAACATCTTATACACGTCACTTAGGCAAGGGTGTATAGTATACTAGTATATATTTGTTTAGGGGCCAGCTAAAGGACGCTTCCGGGTGCGGGAATTTCTCGTTACATTGAAGACCTGTTGGTGACCTTCTGCTGTTGTTTTCTCTATATATGGTCGGGTTGTTGTCTCTTTGATACATTCCCCATTTCCATTCTTAATTTTACATTACAGATCAGATATTGGCCCATCATTTTGAAAAAGTAGTGACACTGCCCCCTTTATCCTTGAGTTTAGATTAACCATAAATAAAGCTCCATAAATCCGCCTCTAAAGATCTTTCTTTACTCTTAATTTTTGCTTATAATAGTAGTATAGGTAATAACTATCTATGTTTGTTTCAATAAATTTCATTACTTTTAAGATATGGGATTTTCTTTAAATAGCGTATTGCCTTTTGATGTTAATATTTTGAAATACAAAAGATGCATGCTTAGTATAGTATATCTTTCATATCAATGCCTTTCGTTATCAGCATAATACAATGAAAAGATACCTGAAAAATGTGTGACAATAATTTTTAGAAAATGATGACGAGCCAATTCTGTCATTTACATGCTTATCGTGGTTATTTCTGTGATAAAGAAGTTACTAATCTAGTGCATTACACAAAGTGAATTGTTAATGCAACATATTAAAAAACGATAATGGAATGTATAATTATAACGTAGTCAGTAAGTCAATGCCATGATGAAAATGTTTGGCTTACTGACCAGAAAAAATAGCCTCTTGCTATTCTATAATATCAGATTATTACATGGCATTTTTCATATCGCATGTATTATCAGCTCTTAGGTTCAATATCAGTCCAAGAGCTGCATGGATCGAGGGGTGATATATTGACCGAGGGCTTTTAATACATGCGATATGAAAAATTACATGTTATGATCTTTTTATCATATGCTTCAACAATGGAGAAAAATTTACGTTAATTTAATGCTTTTATCATACATTCATTAAAAATCATATGTTATTTAGTCTAAGTATATGATAATAGTAAGTTATTCATGCAGGTTATTCTTCTGCTCGATCTGTGTGTGCTTTCTGTATTTTTTCTTTCCAGGTTATTCTAATGTTGCCCTTTTTATGCGTTATAATTCGGAATACAATCTTTCAGTGTGATAGAGAAGCGATCACAATTTCTTATCCGTAGAACTCAAAAATCCTAATGAACAAATGATGTATCTATAAATATACTGTATAGTATAGTATCAGTCCAACATCCATGCACAAGAAAGTGAAAATTTCATATCTTCTCTCAATTATAAAATGGTTAAGTAGTGCTATAAATCTGTCATTTCAAACTGATAAGGCGACTGATATTATTACAACAAACAGATGTTTAAAACACAAAATTGTTAAACTTTTAAAGTTTAGGGAAAATGCACAGGCACTTATGGGGTTGACCCTCCCCCATTTTTCCTAATTTTTGGTGTTTAATTAATCTTTTTTTTGGAATTGTTCTTGATGTTATTTATCCTGACTTTTAAGATTAATTTGAAAACCCAATTATTTTTAAATATGTTTTTTTTTTAATATTTTGATCTTGCAATTTATTGAAAAAATTAAATTTTGTAAAAAAATCAAAATCACATATATATAAGAAAAAAAAGATACATTTCTTGATTGGTATTGTGTATTTATTTTAATCTCTTCTTGTAATTGTCACCTATGAATTGAGAAAGAAACCATGTGGCATCTGTGAACTAACATAATATAATTGATGTGACAGTTTAATTTGAAAATATTGTGTTTTCTAAGTGGTGCAGGAGATAAGTTCACTTTTTATTCAACATCATTTTGATGCAAATTCTTGGGCTTAGTTTGAAGACTGGTATGTGACTTACTTTAAAGACATTTTACAATCGCTGCACTTAAAACATAATTTATGAAATGGTTTATTTCCAGCTTCAATTCTTTCTGCTGCATACACCGACTTCTGGCATATCTCACACTTCTCGGCTCCACCCTGAAAAGATAACGTAAAACAGATGCGTCATACCAAAGCATTTGTTTTTAAATGTTCGTATGCATGTAATTCATTGGGAATGTGTAAATAGCAAAACCAGAAACTAAGAAACCAGAAATCAGAAACAAGAAACAAGAAACAAGAAATTAAAAATTATCTAATATTGAATATGTTTCTAATAACTAATTATAATTGACCTGATATAAATACACATGTATAACTGATAAGAACTCTGATCTTTATGCACCTGCTGTAGCTGAAAACCTTATCAATTGTAATAAAACTTAATTATATACAAAAAAGTGTCAGTTCAGTGTTGGATTTTTAATTGTGTTGAAAGGTTGACATTGTTTATAGATGTTTTAATCGTGTGTTTACTTTATAGTAAAGGGTTGCTGATGTAAAACAATTATAAAGTGTCAGTTCAGTGTTAGACCACAAACATAACTTGGTACAGATTTTTATTTGTGTTGAAAGGTTGACATTTTTTATAGATCTTTTAAAAGTGTGTTTACTATAGTAAAGGGTTGCTGATGTAAAACAATTATAAAGTTTAAGAAAATATCACCTCTGAATTTGATTTATGATTTCCTTTCTTTCCTTTTTTCATTGTTTTAATAAGTAAATCTCATAATCATCTGTTCAACCAGTCGAACCAAACTTAAAATTTAGGAACTATGTCTAAAAAAGTTTTCCTGAAGAAGACCTATGCTGATGCAGTGAAAGGTATGTAGATTTCCATTCTTAATTCTACTACATAAATATTATACATTTTTACCCCAAGAAAATAACTAATCTGTTTTTTTGAATCACTACCCTATATTTAAATCAAATAGGCCCAGGACCAATCCAGTATCCTTCGAAATTAATTTCATTTACAAAGTATTATGTGCATAGATTTAGAGTAATTAAGAGCTGGTATACTCAATGTATGACAAATATTTCTTGTTTTGGAATTCATTTTTTCGGCTTTTATTTTTATACTTTTTTAAGAAACACTTGCTTGTAGTATAATTATTGTGTGTGTATTTTTAGAAAAGAAACATAGAGCCGGGACTGTGTTCTTAATACTATAAGAGTTGTTTCTGTTATGGCCATGTAGATCTAAGCCTATCCTCATCAGGTATCCCTGGCCTAAACATTTTTGTTTTGTAATATTAAGAATGGTTCGAATGGTGCAAATGTATCCCCTTGAATCAACAGACTGTTTATTCTTTTTTTACTCATTTTTACATAGAAACTATGAACAGTGTAACTGATTTTTTTTTCCAATTTCACTTGTGGTATTCTGATCACTATTTATCTAAATGATTAAATAACATGACACAATTTGTACTCAAAATGCCACTTGAAAGATATGTTTACAGCCAGAATATAAAACAATATTAAAACATCTATAATCAATGTCATCCTTTCAATGTAACAAGTTAAGTATGCAGTCCAACACTGAACTGACACTTTTTTGTATATAAGTTTTGTTTCATCTGATAAGGTTTTCAGCTACATAGAAAAAAAAAAAAAAGAACAGTCCTTATCAGTTTAATATAAATGTGTAATTATATTATATCAATTATATTTAGTTATTAAAAAAATAATATTCAACATTACATATTTTTTATATTTTTTGTTTCTTGTTTCTGGTTTCTGGTTTCTGATTTCTGGTTTCTTGGTTTCTGGTTTTGCTATTTACACATTCCCTAATTCATTATAGAAAAAAAAGTTATTGTACCTAAGTAACAAAAATTTAAGGTAATAAATAACTAGCAAAAGTGTGACAAAAGGGAGTTTAATTTATATCTTTATTTGCAAAACAGAAAACAAGCATTTTTTGTCATGGCAAATACATATACAAAACAAACCTCGAGAAACAAACACGAGAAAAAGTCGACAATTATAATTATATACATGCTATAAACAGTTATTGGTCTCCTTTTCTCAGTTCTAATGACTCTTTGGTAAAAAAAAACCAAAAACACTTTTTTTTATATATCATTTGGTGTTGATGGATGAAGTATAATCACGAGTTTATCAGTTAAGTTTACGTGTATTAAAATTGACATATTTTTCTATATAGATATAAGAAGATGTGGTGTGAGTGCCAATGAGACAACTCTCCATCAAAATAACAATTTAAAAAGTAAACCATTATAGGTTAAAGTACGGCCTTCAACACGGAGCCTTGGCTCACACCGAACAACAAGCTATAAAGGGCCCCAAAATTACTAGTATAAAACCATTCAAACGGGAAAACCAACGGTCTAATCTATATAAACAAAACGAGAAACGAGAAACACGTATATATTACATAAACAAACGACAACTAATGTACATCAGATTCTTGGACAGGTGCAAACATTTGCAGCGGGATTAAACGTTTAAATGGATCCAAACCTTCTCCCTTTTTCTGAAACAATAGCATAACATCACAACATAGAAAAACATACGATAAAATATCAATTGGCAGACTTAACTCAATCAAAAAACGTATGATTACACAATGAACGAATAAACTTGATCTGCGATATCTGAATACAAATGCACAGTTAATTAAATATTAGAGACAACCATTCATGACCAAAAAGCTAACGTACAAATTCAAACAAAGCCATGGCAGGACATCACTGAGAAATATTTAACCAATCAAAATTCACTTTCGAAAAAAACCGTTTTTAAAAAAATGATTATAATCTTGAAGTTTATACAAATGGAGCCGTAGGAATAAGTGACAAATTGAAGATATTACAAATAATCAAAGCTGATGTACAGACAAGATCCATATAAATAAAACAAATAACAAAAAAGCATTATAAACAGTATCAACAGGTCGAATTAACAAGAAAATACGATTTGAGAGTACTCGCAGTTACTGACAACTAGTTTTAAAAGCCAAAACCAATTAATAAAAAAAAAAAAAACATGCATCAGAGACTAAAATCAACTAAAACACATCCCGGGGATTTAGTATTTTAACGTCATTAATTAATAGTCAAAGAAGACTGACGTGTGCAATGCCAAAAATAAATGTATCGACAGGTAGTAGGAAAGTGAAGAGCGACTTCTATAGAAATAAAAGTTAACGTGTCTGTGTCTCTATATAAATGGTTCATAAAAGGTATTGGATTACTTACATACACATATAAATGTTTTTCGGAAAAATTTATTTTTTGTTAACCAAAGACATGAGAAATGAAATGGACATTCAACACTATTAAGATACCGTCATGACCGTAGAGAAACTGATAAAAGGACGACGAACAAAAGATAAATGTGCAAATCTAGTGAACTCAACCAAGAACTAGGGGGGGGGTCTCTTAATAGATCGTGTTATATTTAAGGAAAATACCGGTAGACTTTTTTTCAGAACCCAATTCCTGTTTGTAGGTTACATAATCCATAAATAGAATGAAAATTGATATCTCCAGATCTGTAAACTCTGTTTTAAAGTTAAAATTTTACCTTGGTTTTGATTAATTACTGTATGGTAGAATTGAGTATTCAGTGCGCATTTGCACGATATTATATAAAAAAAAAGTATACTATATATACATATAGATAGTTCTAGTAGTTCTAAAACTGAATTGTAAACAGGTATTAATCAACATGCGGGGGATGTATTTCCATAGAAACCATTTAATCTGTCAAAAGTTCATTTACAGTCTGTTATTGTGCTGTTACATCGAAATTCCAAACAAATGTAGAAATAGCAATTAGTTGTATATTTGTTTGCACTTTGACGTACACTAAACAAGAGGTTCGTTAGGGTTTTCCACTAGACAATGCATTTAGTATTCAGTATCAATGGCTACCTTCTCTTAAAAATGAAGGAAATCAAATATAGTTAACCATATCAACAAGATGAATGTATATACAAATCCTGTCAACCGTCCCTGGCTGATGAACAATGTATATTTGGGCAATATTTTTTTTTTTATTAATTGATTGATTAATTGATTATTGGTATTTGAATCCACTTTATGCACACTTAGCTTAATCATGTAGCTACATTTTTATACTATTTCAGTCCTGTCATCACAATTTTTTCTGCATACATTTTTTTCACTTTTCAGACAATCACCCAAATTAAGATGTTTGTTTAAATAAAACGACGACGTCCTTAAGATCATTGACTTCATTTAGTGAAACTTCAACTATTCTATATAATATTAGACATTTATGCATATATTGTATACAAGATTCAATCTCTTAATAGAAACACAGGGGTATGGGGTATCCGTCCATGATACAAAATCAGTACATGAACAGCAAAAACACACAAAAAGCAATCAAACAGTACTTTAATTTCGATTTTTCATCTTAAATTCACAGTGACCTTCAACACGGAGCAAAAACCCTCACCTCACTACAGGATCAAGCACCAGTTTGAGCAAGATTCGTTACTAGTAGTTAAGGGGTTATAATTGTTAAACAACAACTTCCTTCAATATATGAATTAACATTTTTTGTGTTCTTTTTAATTTTTGATGGACCCCTGCGCCCTAGTGGACGGATGATTATAAAAATAAACCTACACATCTTGTTAACAACATAAATTGTGGTCACACGGATGAGCCTGTATAGAGCCTCGGTTGACACGGTTGATGGGGAGTAATAATGCCCTGAAAGAATGTATAGATGAATGTGAATGGGAAATCAATGTCGTCTTTATATTGCAAACAAAATTTGTTTTCAGTGATTCATTACTTTGAAATTCTCACCTGTATATCATTTTGAAAATGTATGCAAAGGTGCACTATTATGCAATATCTTATTTACATGTCTGTATTAACGCTGCACCGGTCCATAGAGTACACAGGCTAGGTCACAGATGCAATGATTTAAACACTTACTTTGTGTAAGGATTAATACATGGTAGTTCGATTTTTCTTTGTAGAAACACAAAATAGAGGACGGCATTCAGAATCATTCTTGAAAAGATTTATACATGCACAACAATCAGTGTATTGTAATTTTGGAATTTTCGGTCGTGACTGCTAAGTGCAGTACATGTTTTAATTAAAATACCAGCCACTTTTAACTAATTAAAATCTACAATTATTTATTCTCAATTAATAAATTCATGATGTTAATGTGCTGTAAATAAAAACAAATAATAGCACGTGATGTTTACTGATAAACAGGCAATTAGAGACCGAGTTAGAGACATACATAAAATTCCAAGTTTTATTTACTTGGAGAACGAAATATGAGGACTCTTACGGTATTTCCAAACATATTTATCTCAAATAATTGGGTGTAGATTAGAACAAAAATCTTTTATATCTATTTTCGTGTAGAAAACTTGTAAAACATTAATTGCCATGTTCAATTTAAGAAGTTTTACCACTACCGATCTCAAAAGTACCGAATACCATTTTCAGATGATTTCGGTAAATTTACCAGTTATGCATAGTCTCCTTTGAGTGATAGTTTAAATAATTTCTTTGTTTTGGACTAAAGACTAACCCATTGCATGGTATATTAGTTTCTTATTCTCTTCGGAAGTTCCTTACACATATAATAATCCATAGGATAGACAAATAATGCAAACATAAACTGAATTTCATATTTTATATTACAAAATCAATATTTACTTTTTACTTAATAATACGATATGTATAAATGGCCACATCTTTCTAAGTTTAAAATCGTGATCATGACATAAGTATTTTACATATTATTGTACATGTTATATGTAAAGTTATAAACCCAACAGGATGCCTTCCGCATATTTAAGAAGAATGTTGATTTCAATAAAGATAATTATTAATATAAATCCCGAGATATAAATCCACTTCAATATTTTACATATAGATATTTCCGCCTTTGTTAGACTTATATCTACATTTATAAATACATCACAACATTCCGATAGTAAACATGTTTTGAAAAGGTAACTAATTTTTTTTTCTCAAAAAATCGAAATCGTAATACTCACAAATTTTGGAGGCATCTTCGTAGGACGGATGCTTGAACTTTTAGTGATGTAAAAGTTTGCACACGTCAGAAGCTAGAAAACATTTTGCACACGGTGCGCTGGTAATATGTTATTTTGCTTATAAAAAGGGGGTATGTGTTAGCTAATAGACTGGCTAAATTAAAAAAATCAGAACCTCTCGGACTTCTGTAAAAATGCGGTCGATTTTAAAGTAAAATTTACTAGGTTTAAGGCTCTTTTGTTATTTAGTAAGCAGAATATGTCTTATATTTTTCATAATGATGTTTAATATTGTAACAGACACGATCAAATTGGTTACAGGATTCTACCGGACCGAGTACCGGACAAATTAGTTTAGTCTTGCTTTTTAGTTCATGACTTACAAAGCTGTTGTGTCATGTGTACTATTGTTTGTCTTTTTGATTTTTAGCCATGGCTTTGCCGGCCAGTTTTTTTTCGATTTATGAGTTTATGACTATCCCTCTGGTATCTCTCGCCCCTCTTACAAATCCTTTACCATCCACTCATAACACCGTGGTATTGCTTTACAAAATCTTAGGAACATGAATTTATGAGTAAGATATTAAATTGGACACGGTCAGCTCTTTTCGTAGGATCCTGTAAAACAATAATGAAGCATGCAGTTTTTGAAAGAACATATTTTCAATGCTGAAAGCTGGAAACTACGATAACGACCAACTTATAGTTATTTTTGAATAAATACTGATCTTAATATCATCATTAGAAGAGAAAGGTGACGTCCATGCAGAGAAAAACGAACACGGTCATTTCGGGACCTTTTGTAGACCTTGATGTGGTATGGGTTTTGCTCACTATTGAAGACCCTACGATGACAATATATAGTTCACAGTGCTTTTTATTCGTTTGGTCTCTGGTGGAGAGTTGCCTCATTTGCAACCATACCAAATATTCTTACTTCTATATCAAGTTCAGTAAGGTATTTATTAATAATGATGCAATTACTGATGTTATTTAAATCAGGCTCCATAAACATTTCAATTTATCAAAAAATGTTGAAAATGTGCTTTGAAATAGTAATATAGCAATAAATTAAAATAATCCTTCAAATCATCTTACTGATAAAAAAAACTTTCAGTCAGTAAGTATAAATATCCCAATGTCTTGAAGAAGAAAAAAGGCTTCAACTCGTTCTCACTGCCCGCAAATTATCGCCTATATATCAGGCCGACCATTTAATAAGCTGGTCTGCCATTCCATCTAAGCGGCTTTGCAACGAAAAGTGTAGAACAGGGTCCAGTTAAACTATTTCACTGTTGTTGTCAAAAGGAGCACGGTTTCAAGTTATTTCGGAACAAACTAATTTCCCCCTTTTTTGTCTTGGACTACTATACCATAACAGCATGGCAATATTATGTCCAAGCTTTCGGTTATAAGAGGCAAGTTTTTTGATAACATACAGGAACACGATTGTTTAATCGATGATAATTCGTATACGTTATTTTCAATTGAATATATGTTAAGTTTAGTTTAAACTAGAATGGATATAATTATCATGGCTCTGAATACCGTAAAAATTGAAATGAATTTTCATGTGGATGTTAACCCGAGCAAAGAAAGAATTATATTTACTGATCTTTACTGTATTTGTATTGTCTGCTATGCAAGATTTTACATATTTTGAAATCGGTTACAGAAAAACTTATAATTTACACTATCATGAATGGCTTTAGGTATACCTATTATTTAGCAATACTATCTTATCACAAGTCATGATACAAACATACACTTTTTGCTTGATAATTATTAATCTATATGAGCATTTCTTATTTTTACGATCATCATTTAACTCGTCATAGATACCAGGACTATTTAGTATATACGCCAGACGCGCGTTTCGTCTAAAAAAAAACGCTCATTAGTGACGCTCGAATCCAAAAAAGTTTAAAATGTCAAATAAATTACGAAGTTGAAGGGGGACCAAAATTCCTAAAAGTTCAGCTATTGACTTTGATAAACATTTACACCAACGAAAAAAGGGGGGTTGTTCATGTAAATAATAACATGTAGTATTAAACAAAATAAAAGCGAAAACTATTTTTCATTTTAAAGTGGTATAATATTCATAAAAAGTATTAAAATGGTCTACGGACGGTAGTACCGTGACAGTCCTACACTAAATCCGTGACTTATAGGAGTGAGTTCCTGTATCTAATTCAAAGAAGAAGAAGAATGTATACAGAACTGATGTTTGATGATCATGTAAACCCGACCTTAAAAAATAAAAAATGCATTCGACTTGGGTTTTTTTTTTCTTTCTTTCTTTCACCAGAGACATATAATACAAATATGTCTCTGCTTTCACGGTGACTTTTCCTCTATCTAGACCTTCCAATTGCGGATTAGTATCGGAGTTTGTATCGGAGTTTAACACGTCACACATGCTTCTTCCGGTTAAAAAAGATTGAGCAATCTGGAAAACTTAGAAGTTTAATCGCACAATTAGTTAAAACAACGGTATATCTATTTGATTTGACAATATAAATCATGCCTAAAAAGGATAGGGGCAAAAAAAAGAAGAGTGACTTGGACGAAGAAGACGGGGATTCAAAATTAGAAGAGAGAATGGCCGGTTTGGAAATGGACGAATCAGACGAAAAACCAAAGAAAAAGAAAGAAAAGGTGAAAAGAGAGCTTTATATCATACTCATTTGCTTTTCATCATGTCTTCATTATCATAGTGATATGTCTAAGTGAATTTGTCATTTTATATGACATGTATGAAGCAGAAGACTGAGATGTTACGTACATTGTACCTCAGGATTCTGTCTGTTAAAAACAGGGTACATTTTCCATTGTCCAAGTTGTTGAGGGACCTGCAATAGCCTGCATAACCCTTGTCCGTGGCTCCATGATGAAAAATAATATGGTTCTTAAAGAAAAGGAATCTTTCTGTCTCAAACCAAACGGCCACAAATCTCTCTGCCATATTGATTTACGGTGCAGTCCGGTGTATCCGCGCACCTAAGACATATGACTTCACTTCATTCAACTGATATAACCAATAATTGGATAATATTGTGTTAACACATTCATAACATACTTTTATTTCATAAAATCTTCTGTTTGTATGCTTTTACTCTCAAGATTTTGTGTAATGTGTTTCCAAAATTAGGGAAACCCCTGTTCTGAGAGTTCCTCCAATGTCCGGTGATTTCGCGCATGCCTTCCAAAAATAGCTTATTATGAATAATGGAAAGATTTTTTACTACGAAATAAAGCTGAATTTGAACCAAGCACACTGCCAAGGATGCAGAGCAAAAAATATTTCAATCTGATTTAAATGTGACTAAAATAAAACAAATTTTATCTGATGATGTAATTTTTTTAATGGAAATTGGCCAAATATTGTAAATCACAGGATTACAGTTATTATTGAACTCTTGAACTTATCAATTTTATTCTTATTCATCCCTTCGGAAGGCTAAAACAATAACAAGAACGATTTTATTAGTGCTACTGTTTTGATATGACGAAATCAGCTAATGCGCGGTATCAACGGCCGCGCGGACACCGGGTACTCCACTGTATCCCAAGTCTGTTTGACTCTGATCCATACTAAATGGTGAATAGTTAATATAAAAAGTAGGAACTGGCTACAGTGACTACACTTGACTACAGAAAGTAACAATAGTAAATAATAATTGTTACTTTTGAGACTTAATTGCTTAACACTATTTCTTGACAGGGGAGATATTTCATATGGAAATTGCAGGCATCAATGATTATTTTGATATTGCTTTTGGGTAAAGTTTACATGTAATCAAACCCCTATAGTTCCAACTAGTTAGAGATAACTGACATCCAATGGCTGTTTCATTGTTTATGGATTCGACTCATGACATTGGATCCATACACATCAGGCCTCAATATATGTTCATATAAAAAAGAAGATGTGGTATGATTGCCAATGAGACAACTATCCACAAGAGACCAAAATGACTTAGACATTTACAACTATACGTCACCGTACGGCCTTCAACAATGAGCAAAGCCCATACTGCATAATCAGCTATTAAAGGCCCCAATATGACAATGTAAAACAATCTAAATGAGAAAACTAATGGCCTTATCTGTATAAAAAAATAAACGCAAACCAAATATGTAACACATAAAAAATTGACAGCCATGTTTGTAATCAATGGTGTGTAGAATTGATGTACATTGTCTACCATATATGATATTAAAATTCGAGATTGTTTACAGGGCAAATCGTCCAAGTTAAAGAAGTTAGCAGAATTGATGGCAGAAGAAGAAAATGAGGAAGATAATGAGGAAGAAACAGAAGAGGTAGTATCATCATAATTTTTTATCAGGAATCAAATTGTAGAATTATAAAATTGGATCACCTGCAGGCAACTCTTGGCTAAGATGGCATTACAAAACAGTCTGTCAATGGGAAGAGCTCCAAAATGACATTCTTTTTTATGACAACATTTTGCAAAAGAGTTGTTGATACTTACAGTAGTTTTAGTTATACAGATGTTACAAACAAGAATTGCGGATATTTTTGTGGATACCCAATTTTTTGTGGATTGTCGAAAAATTCCCCTTTTGAGGATATCTACATGTATTTTGTTGTTTTTGCTAAGTGCAAACATTCCTTTAGAAAATTTTTAATCTTGTTGACATTTAAATTTGTGGTTTGTTGTCATGTTGTAAATTTAAACATGTTTGTTTCTTTGTTTAAATTTAGATTCAGTTTGTGACTGTCAAAAAAGAAAAAAGAACGTCGTCAAAGAAAACCTCCCCAGTAGAGGTTGACAGGGATGCAGCTTACTTAAGGGAACAGAATGAAGAAGAAAATGGAGAGGAAGAAGAGGGGGATACTAAAGGTAAAGGAGTAGGGGCATTAAGGGGGATACTAAGGGTAAAGGAGTAGGGGCATGAAGGGGGATACTAAGTGTAAAGGAGTAGGGGCATTAAGGGTTTAACAACTACTTCAAATTGACACAAAAAAATGTTCGGAACTGATTGAGGTGAAGAAAAAGGAAATAAATACATAATCTTTGTTATCTGATGACGTCACAATTACGTCATTATTTTAAATGGTGAAAAAACCCCAGAATTTATGCCGTTTATCATGGCTAGTTCCATTGTGGAAACATCCTGCGCAGCCAAGAAACAACAAAACAATTTAAGAGAATCTTTACTATAACTATTGGCATCATCTGACAAAGTCTTATTAAAATTCAACGTATTAGCATTTTATGTTTGAAATATCTTGAATATGAACAGTTTTGTGGTATCCTTGATGACAGTCACATTTCTTTATTGCATCACAAGATTTTGTGAGGTAGATGACCTTAAAACAATTGTATTGACATTTGATGTCCAAATGTAGGCAGATCAGACATATTTTGACATTATTTACTGACTTCTTTAGTTGGGGATTAATTGTAATTATCACATTCCAATGGTATAATGTTTTAAACCCTTCGCCCATATGGGGTAAAGTGCTTTTTGATATAGTAAAGTATTTTTAAAATATGCTTCACTAGAAGAAAAAAATGATACAGAAAAAATGTAATTTTTTGTTACCTTTCTTTTTATTGGCAGGCACAATTAATGTTTATACTACAACAATGCTAATTAGGAACATTTTTTATGATGTCTTTATGTTACATTTGTATTTCAGAGGAAGAAGCAAAACCAAAGTTAAGCAAGAAAGAAATGAAGAAATTGAAGAAAAAGGTAATAGAATATCATTATTTTACCATAAAAAATGAACTCTTGGAGATTCTTTGATATGCTGAATTTAAGAATTGATTCGAATTTGAGATAGTTGGCCTAAAAAGGTAAATGTCCATTCTCAAATTTGTAAGGCCCTATACCACATTCATTCTGTGTCAAATATTAAAGCACAATCTAAATTCAGAGATGTTTCAAGCTAGTTCAATCTCTGTGGTCCTATCAAGCTGCACTGAATGATTGGAATTTTAATGGTATCTTTTGAAGCACTAAACAAAGATTAATTTTAATTTTTCATTAATTTCACTTTTACTGAGGTTGCTGAAAAAAAAAGTTTTTTAAAACATGTTAAAGAAAAGATGTTATTTCTACTGTTGAGGGGAAAGTTAGATGTGGTGACATATATCAAGGATCCAATATACATTTATAAATAAGGTTTCATGTATTGTAATACAAGAAAAAAATAATTTCAGATGGAATTTGAAGACCAGTTGAAAAGCTTAGGCTCAGAATCAACCCTTAATTTTACCGTGTCCCAAGCAGAAAAGTCATCTAAATCAGCAGTTCTGGAAAATCAACTCGATATTAAGGTAAGTAGGAAGATTGGAATGGCAGAGAAGAAGAGATTTTCTGGCAGCAAAAATATCAGTATAAATATAAGTAAAATAGAGAATATACTATGATCATATTCTTTCTAAGTCACATAGTTATGTGCAAATTTAAGATACTGTTTTATTTCAACCATAAATAAATTAGGGTTCATAGGAAGATTCTGATTTTTGATAAAATTAATTTGTCAGTTTTTATGGTTTTCACAATAACAAAGAGTTGTCTTCCTTAGTTGACTATAAAAATGATATTTCTCTGTTTTCAGGGTGATACCCTTCATCTAATTAAAAAATATCATAGAAATATTACAATGGCAAATCTACAGGTTCAAGTGCAAATAAGCATTGATATCTCAGCATTTGTCAGAATACACGGAGAAGTTGTCTCAGAGAGCAGAAAAAACAGTTTAAATCATTTCCAGTTGAAAATTATTCTATGTGTAGATACATTTATGCATGGTAGTTGGACGGAAATTTGCTTCAAATTTCCTGTACCGCTTTGCTGGTTTGTTCCTAAAATCATCAGCTTGTTTCCAATCAAATTATTTCTTTCCATCGGCATGAGTAATTAAATGTGATAAAAATTGCACAATAGGCAAGTTACTTTTCGGTAAAACTGATGGAAGATGAAAATTATAGAGGGATTTTAGAAAAGGAATCTTAATAAAAGATGTGAGTTTTGCTGTAAAATGATATTCTAACTCATTCATATTTTACATGTTTCAGGTTGAAAACTTTTCAATATCAGCCATGGGAAAAGACCTATTTGTCAATGCCAATCTTTTCATCACAGCTGGGAGACGCTATGGTTTGGTAGGACCAAATGGGTAAGTTTATGGAAAAATTAAATTGAACAAAATAAGGTGTACCAAAAAAAATTTCCAGGATTTATATCTTGAATAGAGATGTGTTCTTTGACATTGTATTTGTGGAAAAGTTCTTTCTGCTTCAATCATGAAAAATAATTCTTAAAATATATCCCCATTTAAAGTAATTGAGTATGATTTAAAAATAACCTGATGGTCTCAACTGACGAAAACTAAAAAAATCTTAAACTTAAAACAATTTAAAATCTCCTTTGCTTTAAAGGGTTGATTGGGATGTACATTTATTGTCATCCCACGACTTTTTGGGTCCAGAAGTGAAACCCATGATTGGTATCCGTTTTGCTAAGACCTTGTATTAAAAATGAATCATAACAAAACAGACTTTTGGCTGCATTTACACTAAGACTACCTTCAAAACCAATTAGATTCTAGATAAACATTCAAATTATAACCAAGTTTTTTCGTTTTTTTTTAAATTCTTTAATTCAATGAATCCCATTATGAAGTCCCTTTATTTTGCAGACTTGAGAGAAAAAACGTTTCAATTTTTTACTTCTTAGCAGTGGTTTGATTAATCTGATTGAAACACAATACTGTGACCATGCTGTGTTTTCAAGGAACTGAAAACACTGTTACTACTCTTAGTTTTACAGACCTTTTTTGGCACTTTCATTTTTTCATGATAACCTTGAAAAAATTTGCAGCAGAAATGTTGTTGTCAGACTGATAAATAAACAGATCCTTGTAAGCCAGGTCATGGTTTATAATTCTTTGATAAACACAAAGAAACACCATCCCTATGGCATGACAACTTTCATGGTGCAGAAAAGATATTCTTATAAAAGAGAAATCCCTATATGCTATTCATAAGAATTTTATAACTTTTTTCAGTCATGGAAAGACAACTCTGCTGAGACACATGGCAAACAGAGCTCTAACTATACCTGCAAACATTGACTTGCTTTACTGTGAACAAGGTAAAACATTGATTTACTGTACTGTGAACAAGGTAAAATTATGATTTACTGTACTGTGAACAAGGTAAACATTGATTTGTTGTACTTTGAACAAGGTAAAACATTGATTTGTTGTACTGTGAACAAGGTAAAACATTGATTTGTTGTACTGTGAACAAGGTAAAACTTTGATTTGCTGTACTGTGAACAAGGTAAAACATTGATTTGTTATACTGTGAAAAAAGGTAAAACTTTGATTGGCTGTACTGTGAACAAGGTAAAACATTAATTTACTGTACTGTGAACAAGGTAAAACAGTGATATGCTGAACTGGGAACACGGTAAAACTTTGAACAAGGTAAAACATTGATTTACTGTACTGTGAACAAGGTAAAACATTGATTTGTTGTACTGTGAACAAGGTAAAACATTGATTTGCTGTACTGTGAACAAGGTAAAACATTGATTTACTGTACTGTGAACAAGGTAAAATTATGATTTACTGTACTGTGAACAAGGTAAACATTGATTTGTTGTACTTTGAACAAGGTAAAACATTGATTTGTTGTACTGTGAACAAGGTAAAACATTGATTTACTGTACTGTGAACAAGGTAAAACATTGATTTGTTGTACTGTGAACAAGGTAAAACTTTGATTTGCTGTACTGTGAACAAGGTAAAACATTGATTTGTTATACTGTGAAAAAAGGTAAAACTTTGATTTGCTGTACTGTGAACAAGGTAAAACATTAATTTACTGTACTGTGAACAAGGTAAAACAGTGATATGCTGAACTGGGAACACGGTAAAACTTTGAACAAGGTAAAACATTGATTTGCTGTACTGTGAACAAGGTAAAACATTGATTTACTGTACTGTGAACAAGGTAAAATTATGATTTACTGTACTGTGAACAAGGTAAACATTGATTTGTTGTACTTTGAACAAGGTAAAACATTGATTTGTTGTACTGTGAACAAGGTAAAATATTGATTTGCTGTATTGTGAACAAGGTAAAACATTGATTTGTTGTACTGTGAACAAGGTAAAACATTGATTTGTTGTACTGTGAACAAGGTAAAACATTGATAAGCTGTACTGTGAACAAGGTAAAACATTGATTTGTTGTACTGTGAACAAGGTAAAACATTGATTTGCTGTACTGTAAACAAGGTAAAACATTCAATAAGAAATCCAGAAGACCATGGATAATTATGTGTTCCTGAAAAATATAGATACGTCCTTTTCTAATGAAATAATCTACCATTTAAAATGTTTAAAATCTCTTATTTCCTTATGGGATGGGAGGTTTGCAATAGGTTGCATTTCTGTAAATATTGAAAATGCAATTTCCCATAGCAACTCTTTCTATGGCTAAAACTGTAGCCCTTTTACTATGAAGTTTTGAAAAAAATCTTATCCTAGAATTGAATTCATATGCATTACATTTTTTTTCAAAGGTCTAAATATAGGGCTTATTTTCAACATTTATATGCCCTGAACTTTTAAGAGTTTAAACTAACACTAATTTTCTTAACTACCCCTACCTCGAATGAAGGGTTACCACAGATTTCAATGTAAACAATATGCACATATATATTTAACATTCCCAAGTTATGTCTCTATGAGATGGAACACAGAGAGCATAACTTGGAACCCGTATGTAAACAAAATTAATTTTCTATGAATATTCTAAATCTCCCCAAAAGAGGCGTGGTTTGATAAACAGCTTTATTAACAAAGTGCAACCTATATGATTTTTGGGTCACTATTGCATTTCTTTTTGGTGTATTACAGAGGTCCAGGCTGACGACACAAAGGCTATAACTGCTGTTTTACAGGCAGATAAAAAGAGGACAGCATTATTGGAGGAATTAAAAACTGTCACAGCAGAGGCAGAGAAAGGAAACACCAAAGTTGTGGACAGACTACAAGAGGTTTGTAGATGTCGGCTTAAGGTGGTGGTACCCAACACTAAGACTAAAATTAATTTGGCTCGTTTAATTTTCATAAAATTTTGGCAAAGTATTTACCATGACCATTTGACAAAAATATAAAACTTTCAAAAAATTTGAACCAAGCATTTTATCAGAAAAATTACACTGTTTATATAGCAGTTTGACAAGAACTAATTTTGATCAATGAGAAGCTTAATATTCCCTTAACAACACAACGTCATTAAAACGTTTAGGTGATTTTACAGAGTTATCTCCCTATAGTGTTAGGTACCACCTTAATGTTGAAATCTATTTTCTCATACAATCAGGTAGCAATCACAGTTAGGAAAAAGCTTTTAATTGACACTCATAACTTTTAACCACCAGAGTCTATTCCTTTCTAACAAATAAGACTTTATATTTGTGTTTTGCATGTGTATATTAATGGAAAGAGCATCTTCCATAGATTTGATTTCCAATAGCTATAATGGTGAAATATAATCTCTTTTTGTTGTAACCATGGCAACAATCTGCATTTATTTAATACAAAGTATTGCAAAATGGGGAGGATGAAAATGCCACAAAAGTATGAAAATTTAGTCCAAAGGAGAATTTCAATCCATTAGGGTGATACCTTTCCTGAAACCATAGACATTTATCTATCAAGAGGTAAAAACAAAATTATTTCTACTCGGTTTTCCAATAAAATTGAATTGAAAAGATTGTGGGTGAATTCTTTGTTGAAAAATACTACAATAGATTATGGATCTTTAGGCAATACAGATGTGAAAATACCAACTGTCAGACAGAAAATGTCCTATAAAACATGCTGAAAACAATTTAAATGTACATATAAACGGTTAACCCGACTTGGAAGGCTAAATTCTTCTTCAACTATCTAAAAATCTAATTTTATTTGTACAAACACTTTCATATTTAAAAAATTCACCATGGCCAAAATGTGAAACTAATTTTCTAACTGTATATTGCTACCTATGGTTATGGTTTAGTATTTGTCAAAGATATGGGTCATAATTTGGAGGTATTCTAGGGGGAAATAACTCTTCAAATCAGTAATGTAACTTGTAATAAACAGTTTTATCAATGCCTTTAAAGCATTCATGAAATATAGAATTAAAACTATCTGTGTTACTTAGAATCATAGAATACATTTATTGAAATTGTTGAAACAAACATTATAGTGATTTTATGATTTATGACCCTTATCCTAGCCAGAATTAAAGTTTCATATGATACTGACAAAAAATGGCATATTAAAGGACAAATCAGATCTATTTTGTTCATAGATACAATAACTGATAACTTGCAATAATGAATTTTACTTGAGATATTGTATGATGTAGGCAATATGATTAAAAAGTTTTGTATTAAGGATGTTTGCTCTTCCAAATTTTGGATTTTTTGCCAGATTTTTCGGAATCCTCTGGTTTTATCCTTGTATTGTTATTAAAAAATTTGCCCACTAACCCCTACTTTGCTTTTCATAATTTTATAACATGAAGTTTGAAAAGCCATATTTCAAAGTTTTATAAAATTCTTGTTATTTTTCATAGTTTTTGAAACAGATAAGGTTCCAATGTTAATTAAATGAATAATCTAGAGAGAATTATTTCCCACCAAATTTTCAATGGCTTCTATCTCGAAAACGAGCACACGGACCCTCCATTTTTTCAACTTTTTCAGTTTCTTTATTTTTATACTATCAATTCATAACAGTCTTTTGAAGAGCTTGTTATTTTTTAACAGAGTAGCGAACATCCTTAAATTGTGGTAAAACTGCATTCTAAATCCAGTTTAGGCATTCTTCTATTTATACATATCATATTTTCATCAGTTTTTGGGAAATAGTTTTTTTTAATCATGTTTAAATAAATACAAAGCATGGATCAAAATATTACATAAACAGAATAGCTTTGGTTAAAGTAGGGAACCAATACCATGTTAGCCTTTCTGATTCTACACGTAAAGATTAAGACATTTTTATTTTTATTAGGTCCATGATGAATTAAGAGCTATTGGTGCCGATGCTGCTGAACCTAAAGCAAGGAGAATTTTGGCAGGTCTTGGTTTTACCATTCCTATGATGGAACGGCCCACAAAAAGTTTGTCAGGTGGATGGAGAATGAGAGTCTCATTGGCTAGGTAAATACATGGAATTTTCCATTATTTAATGTGATTATTGAGTTTATTAGGAGTATATGTTTAAAAAAGTCAAAAACTATTAACTTTGACCGAAGCAGAAAATCAAAAATTCTCATTTTACTTGTACAAGCCTTTTAACACTGTCAGACAATTTTTATGCATTTTTAGATACTTTTTTGTAGCTAAAATGTTATTATTATGATATGTTGACTCGCCTAAGATTTGTTTGATGAACCATATTTTATTTTTTACTTTAGGGCATTGTTTCTGGAACCTACATTATTAATGTTGGATGAACCCACAAATCACTTAGATTTGAATGCTGTTATTTGGTTAGACAAGTAAGTACTTAACTTCTACAGTTTTATAAACTCTCTTCTGTACATGAATGAAATTAAAATCAATTATATTCAATCATATTTAAATGTTAATTAGGCTCTGTTAAAATATATTTACATGTGGGTATTTAAATGTTTGAATATTATAACTTGTCCATAACAGTATGAAGATAGATCAGTAGCTCATAGGTAGCCTGATAGGCAGGGTTTCCGCTGGCGGTCGCCATTTTCGCAATTTGCGAAAAAATAATAATTGTGGCGATTAAAATTCGTCCTTGGCGAAAGAATTTGGCGAAAGAAATATATAAAACGATTTAATTTCAGCCATCTTGTTTATTTACTTTTTTCGGGTTTCTCTGACTTTACCAATCAGACAATACTCGGAATTCACCTTGAACTCGTTAAGATTTTGACAGAAAATCAATAATCAGCTGATTGCACTCATAGCTATCGACATCAAAGGACTAATTAATAAAGGTGTTGATTGTTATAATATGACAAAATGATATGATTAAATGGCTTCTGTCACATGTCACAAAAGGGAACTATTAACCACTTTGCGACGCACGTGTTTGAAGCAAAATTTTTATGCTGCCTCTCCTTCTTTTAATGATAGTCCAGAAAAGAAAATCGTTGTTATGACGGGAACTATTCAAAAGCAAAAAAGATCTCTGATTTAAAACTTTATCATTTAACTTTCATATAGATCATTGATTTGAGTGGGTACTCCAAAGTCGTTTCAGTGACACACGTATTTCAAGCATATAGTTTTACTTATTTACGATGGTCTAGAAAAGAAAACTGTCGTTATGAAGAAATATATTCAAAAGGTTGGCATGAGAGGCATGAGAGTAACCCTTCAATGTAATGACTACACCTAACATGAGGGATCAATTTCAAGTGATAAGATGCTTCGTTCTGTTGTAAAACCTTTTCTTATTTAGGGGGGGGGGGGGGGGGGGGGGGGGCTGAAAAAAAAAGGAAAATTTTAAAAGAAAAATATATATTGTTTTACTTGGCGAAAAAAATAATAAAGTGGCGAAAAATATATTGTTTTGGCGAAAGAGGTGGCGAAAAAAATAATTGACCCAGGGGAAACCCTGCTGATAGGCCAAAGACGACATTGAATAAAAAACAACTGATTTTTATAGTTGGTTCTTATGTTGTACTGTTATACTACTGTCCCAGGTTAGGGGAAGGGTTGGGATCCCGCTCACATGTTTAACCCCGCCACATTATTTATGTATTTGCCTGTTCCAAGTCAGGAGCCTGTAATTCAGTGGTTGTCGTTTGTTTATGTGTTACAAATTTGTTTTTCGTTCAGTTTTTTACATAAATAATGCCGTTAATTTTCTCCTTTGAATTGTTTAATATTGTTTTATCAGGGCCTTTTATAGCTGACTATGCGGTATGGGCTTTGTTCATTGTTGAAGGCCGTACGGTGACCTATAGTTGTTAACGTTTGTGTCATTTTGGTCTTTTGTGGATAGTTGTCTCATTGGCAATCATACCACATCTTCTTTTTTATAAGTCAACAAACATTACAAAGACAACTAAAGTATGGGCAACATGAACCCCAACAAAAAAACGGGATCATCTGGTGCTCTGGAAAGGTTTGCAGATCTTGCTCTACTACTGGAACTAATCATGTTGCTGATTTTCATATTTTTAACACATGGTCGATGTTTCTCTAGTGGCAATTCATCTTCCTCCACCAGAAATGACTGACTGCCACCAAATAGCAAAATAGTCCTGAAATCGTGTTGAACACCCAATCAATGAAATGAAATTAAAGTGTCAGAACTCATCGAAAACAATGCCTTAAAGGTTCTGTACAGAGGATCTTTCTTATGGTATCAATCAGATACAATAGTTATCAAAGGTACAATGATTATGATTTAGTACACCAGACACGCGTTTAGTCGACATAAGACTCATCAGTGACTCTCATATCAAAATATTTATAAAGCCAACATACAACATATGACCACCAAAGGCATTCTAAGATTCTTGTCAAACAATATAAAAAAACTTTTTCTATGATTTTTCTTGGTTCACTTGTACAATGGAAACTAAAGAAAAATTTGTATTCAACAAATAATAACAGATTGACTGTACTAATCAAATCTTGTTTTTACAGTTACTTACAAGGTTGGAAGAAAACATTACTGATAGTATCCCATGACCAGAGCTTCTTGGATAATGTCTGTTCAGATATTATACATTTAGATCAACAAAAACTATTCTACTACAGAGGCAATTACGGTAGGTCCTAGTTATAGTAGGCAATAGACCACTTTCAAATTTGTGCTTCACCAGAAAAAACTCTTCAATTATGCACGCCTTTATGATGTCATTTACCAGAAAGAAGGGATTGCCTGTATCCCTGCACTCTAAATGTTCATCAAGCACCTTAGTGGTCATCATTGAGCAGGATAAACTAGAAATAATGTTTTTTTTTGTAATTTCTTAATCACAATTTCCTTAATGACAGAATGGTGGTGTGAATGGACTTAGTTAACTTAAGACTTGTTCTACGATTTATAAAAAAAGGTATATTTCATTTACCTTATTAGAACAATTTGAGATAAATTTTATATCTATTTATTTTAGCAACATTCAAGAAAATGTTGGTACAAAAAAGGAAAGAACAACTAAAGGCATATGAAAAGCAGGAAAAAATGTTGAGAGAAATGAAATCATCCGGAAAGTCAACAAAACAAGCTGCAAGTATTGAATAGAATTGTTAAGGAACAGATTTATTTTTTAAAAATATTTTAATTTAAGGTACAGTTTATTCCAATTGATGTACAAGGTCAAAATTGTATGCTAAGACTATTTTTATGCACCTGTCTTAGCAGAGTGGCATTTAGTTTTACCCTTGTCTGTACATCCATATGTACATACGTCTATCACATCCCAAAGTTGGTTTTCATTCTCTAACTTTGGTTTGCCTATACCAAAAGTTATGAAACTTATACAAAAGACTTATTATCACAAAACACAGATCAAATTTGAATTTTGGTGGTGTCTATTTAACCATTCTAAGAGTTATGGCACTTTATAAATTGAAAAAAATACTGAATTTTTTCTTTTCTGTTCATTGGTTTACAAAACTCAAAACATATAAGAAACATATTTTTTTGTTGTGATTTAGATTTCAATGAAAAATGAATGTTAAGTTTTTTCTTTGTCTTTTGTACATCCACACCTGTTCTTCAACTTAAATATTCCTGAACTTAATGTTATGAAACTTATATAACACGACGGGTGCCGCATGTGGAGCAGGATCTGCATACCCTTCCGGAGCACCTGAGATCACCCCTAGTTTTTGGTGGGGTTCGTGTTGTTTATTCTTTAGTTTTCTATGTTGTGTCATGTGTACTATTGTTTTTCTGTTTGTCTTTTTCATTTTTAGCCATGGCGTTGTCAGTTTGTTTTAGATTTATGAGTTTGACTGTCCCTTTGGTATCTTTCGTCCCTCTTTTTTTATACACAATAAAATACTCAAAACTCTGTTCAAATACAATTCTAAGTAGCAACATGTTTTTTTCGGTCATGAATTACGTCCCCTTAAACCTTAAATGGAAGTGGGGGCATCAAATGTGTCCCATGAACACCTGCCCCATTTATTATTATTTGATTCAAAAGTGTGACATTTTTTAACAAGGTTATGTTTCTTTCATTTAGGAAGCCAAGCAAAAAGAGGCTTTGACAAGGAAACAACAAAAAAACAAATCCAAATTACAGACTGAACAGGAAGATAAAGGACCACAAGAACTATTGCCTCGACCTAAAGAATATACTGTCAAATTTGACTTCCCTAATCCAGCACCCCTTAGTCCGCCTGTTTTAGGACTGATTGGTAAGTTGTTTTAACATACAGAGTATATTTCCCTGATGTATTGAAGGATTTGTGTGACATGTTTTTATTAAAAAAAAATTAATCCATTGCCTCTCAGTTTACATGTTTAAGGAACATCAGTGAGGAAATGATCTTATACAAATAAGATGATGTGGTATGGTTACTAATAATACAACTCTTTAATTACAGAAGTTGACAACAGTAGGTCACCATATAGCCTTTAACGATGAGCAAAACCCATACAGCATAGTTCAGCTATAAAAGGCACAAAATAGACAATTTTGAAACAATTCAAACAAGAAAAATGACGACCTTATGTATGTACCAATTAAAACGGAACAAAAAAACAAATAAAATATACAACAACAAACAACCACTGAGTTACAGGTTCTCAACTTGGTACCAGCACATACACAATGTTGTGGGTGGGGTGAGTTGATATGTCACAAGGATGTCATATTCATGTTGAAATTTGTGTATTAGTCTATAGATGACACGAAATGTAATGTGTAATTTAATTAATTACTTTAGTAAAGTAATTGTAATTTAATTAATTACATTACAAAAACAGTGTAATGTGTAATTGATGTAATTGATCATTTTTGCAATGTAATGTGTAATTTAATTAATTACATTCCGATGTAATTGACCCCAAGTCTGGTAGCAAAATATTTTAATTTTAATTGGCTCATTGCTAAACATGAATGACAAGATCTCGAAATGAGACTATTTTACCAGTTTCTGAAATTTTGCAAGAGGTGTGAGTTTTAAAAAAATTCCTAATCTAATCTAATAATACCAATGTGTAAAACAAAATTCAAACATTTAAAAAAAAAACTGACATGCTAAAGAATGGTAAATTGTAGATTTCTGGCACTTTTTAAAACTTTGAATTCTAGGGCTTTTACATACCTTCATCTATGTCTTTCATATTAAAATGATTTTTTTTCTGTTTCAGATGTAGATTTCAGTTATGACAAATGTGATTTCCTATTTAAAAAGCTTAATTTTGGTATTGATATGAAGTCAAGAGGTGAGAGCTATTTAATACTGTATAATTCTTATATGATTTGCATATCTATAAATAATTGAAATGGATTGGTCAATAAGATTTTTTCTCTAAGTTTACACTTCGATAAACCATGTTTCCGAAACTACTTTTGTTATTTATTCATGTCATTACACAAGCTTGCAGTGATCCCGGGATTTTCAGCAAATTGAGATTTAATAACAATTGCATAACAGTTGTGACTATTTTAGTGCATATATAACAAAAAAGAAATAAATTTAATAAAATACCGCGAAATTTCATGAAGGATTTGGCGAATTTACTTCAGCGCAAAACACAACGTCATACGAATGGAAATTTTCAAGGGAAAGATTATTTCATTACATGTATGCTTCAAATTCGGATAACATTTAATTAAATGAAGTTTTTTAGGTAGGTGCTATTTCATTTAAGATTCCGTTGTATTTATCAGACATTTATGGTTTTTAGAAAGTCAAGATGGCGGCGTACTCCTTAGTTACGACTTGCCATTGTGCTTTTGATGGTAAATACATAGTAGCCATCAACACAAAAAATGTTTATTAAATATCTCAAATGTTTTGCTGAAGAATTATAAGGATTAAACACATTTTTTCTAGAGGTTATTGATGTGTAAACTGGGGCTGTTACTCACAAACTCAACATAAAAGTCCTTTGGACTTTTATTTAGTTTGTGAGTTAATCGCCCCGGTTTACACATCAATAACCTCTAGAAAAAATGTGTTTAATCCTATATTTCACTCATCTTTTTATATTAGTTAATATTTGTACTGTATAAATTTACTGTTCTATTATCAGCATTCAAAAGATTAATTATGATTTTGACATTTGATATTTACAAGTTTTACATTTTAAAGTTGAAAAGAAATATGTAAGTCATTCAAGACTTGAAAATGTTTGACAGTCTTAGTCAAATACAAATAATCTGTTGATTTTTATTAGATAGTTTTTCAATGTATAGGGCTTTCCACAGGGTTATAAATATATCCTGGGGTAGCACTATAACATATTTTAATAAACTTTTGTTACATAATTTATTCATGTTATGTTTGTCACTCAGTGATTAAACTAGAGATATATTTTTTTAGTTGCCATAGTTGGGCCTAATGGTGTTGGTAAAAGTACATTCCTGAAATTGTTAACGGGAGATATTGAACCAGTAAGTACTAAGTCTCTTGTGCAGCATACAATGGCTCTGTTCCGCAATATTTTTTCCGGACGTATTTCCGTGTTTGTTCCGATCTTTAGTTTTATCTCGAAATCAACTTCCGGGGCGTTCAGGAACGCAGTCTTTGCACTACACCTTGATGAATTTTACCGATATTATATAAACAACGATTTGCAATGACACAATACAGTGTACCATTCAAGTAGAGATGTTTTAGTTACTTGGTTGAAGTTCTCATAATTGTAAGTATATGATTGACAGTTCTGTATGCGTCGTTCTTTATTTTCAGGGGTACGTTTCTTCATTTGTTGGCACATTTTTTTTTCGCGCCGTGTTTGCCGTTTGTGTCTTTCAACCAGTAACGTCAAATTGATAAGTTTAGCACAATGGTTTAAAAAAACTTGAATTTGTCAGGGTTGTAGGTAGGAATTTATCTGAGTATGTCCCAGGTGAATGACAATGAATGTAGTAAATAGAAAAAAAGAGATAAAGACTTTAAAAGAGTAAATGTGCATGGGTCAAAATTGCACACAATACATGTACATGGGAAAAAATTATCAATGATTAGGCCTTTTATTCCCGTTTTTTATCTTGACAGTCCCTGGAATGAATTATTCATACCCTACAACAAGGTCAAGAAGGCGTCTAGTGCGAGATTACTCTGACATCCAATGGCTGATTTGCCTGACAAGCTGGGCCTTGGCCCCTAGCATCCACTTCAGTGGTATTTAAAGTATTGTACTGTGAGTAAGTTAAAGGTAAAAAAAATATTACTTCTAAGTCTAAACTAAAATTAAAATTGAGAATGGAAAGTCTAAACACATTAAAAAACCTAAAAAGTCAGATCCTTCATTAATCAGTAGGTACACAATGTATATATGTAAGCGTACTTTCATTCCACCATGTTTTTATTCCGGGTAGCTGTTTTTCCCTTGAGAATATTGGATGTAAATAGTGTGAAAGGGTCGATCTTGATATTGTTGTTTTTGTTTATTTTAGACCGATTTATTGTTTACATAAATAAAAGGATTAAAATTAGATTTCCAAGGAACCAGTTTAAATAATCTGAGTCAATCTAATGAATAATGAGTACTAAAACACTTCATCAATGTATGGATCTAAAGCACTAGAGTAATCAATCCCGGTATAAAATAACTAGCTATAGTGCAATCATTCTGGTACAAAATCACTAGTGTAATCATTCCTGGTTCAAAAACAATAGTGTGAACATTCCTTGGACGAGAACTCTCCATTTATTACATAGATCAACTATGCACGTTTCAATTACATGAAAAAATATCAATAAGCCCAATTTTATATATATTTCCCCTTCAAAAAAGCTTTTTTAGAATGTTATAGTGACTGGTGGATGTTTTACACTGGACCAGGATAAAAAAAAAACCTAGTGAATTTTTGTTGGTGGATAAAAATCACTAGGTATTTTATTCCTCTGGATAAAGTGCACTGGCAGAATCAAACCACTGTTACATATACACATTAAAACTACACTAAAATGTAACAATGAGGTATAAGCATGACAAGAACAGTTTTCATGAGTCTACTCTGAGTATACAGTTATATCAAAGTTAGGAACTACATCAAGTTGTAATGAAATGTGTTATAAAAACTGAAATTACATAGTACATGTAGTAATTTCAATAAAAAGCACCCCTCTTAACTTAATTTAAAAAAAACATAATACTTTTTTTTTCTGCAAGCATAAACTAATTACAAAAACAAAAACTGCTGCCATGCACATAACTATGTGAATTACTGTTTGTGATTAATATCATACATATCAGTCTTAAAAGTGAAAAGTTGAATCTACATGTATATATTTTGCTTTGTGATAAGAATATTGTATCATTTGTGATACCAAAAGTCACTCAAGTATTGAAATAGAACAAAACTCAGGGATCACTACAGAATTTATTTTAAGGGTGGTGCTGATATTGAAATTACAATCACACAAGATCATTATCTGTTAATTAGGAAAAAGATAATCAAATTAAACATGTTAAAGCCGTTGTAAAAAAAAATTGTAATGAAGGCATGAATTTATACTTTTGAAGTAAAAATTGTTAAAAATTTTCAAGGTAAGGGTTGAGCTGAAAAATTTACGGTGGAGTAGCTCCACCATTAAATAGCCTCTGGTGATCCATGATTAACTACAGTAACTACTTGTATATTCATGAAATTTGTATGGCACCAATTTTTATACGACCCCAAAAAAAATTTGGGATCGTATAATGGTATGATGTCGTCGTCTGCGTCGTTGTCGTCAGAAGACACATTGGTTTCCGGATAGTAACTTTAGTTTAAGTGAATAGATCTTTCTGAAATTTTTTCAGAAGGTTCAATACCACAAAATGAAGGTTGGGATTAATTTTGGGGATGAAGGTCCCAACCGTTTAGGAAATAGGGGCCCAAAACAAGCATTTTTCTAGTTTCAGGATAATAACTTGTGTACAAGTATTTCTATTGCTCTGAAATTATATCACAATGTTTAAAACCACAAGTAGAAGGTTTGGATTCATTTTCAGGGTTATGGGGCCAAAGTTTAGGAATTAAGGGCCAAAAAGGGGCCAAAACAAGCATTTTTCTAGCTTCCAGACAATAATTTAACTTGTGTGTAATTGTATGGATCTCTCTGAAATTGTACCACAACGTACCATATAACAAAGGGGAGGCTGGGATTAAGTTTTGGGTTAATTGCCCAAAATATGTAGGATTTAAGGGCCTAAAAAGGGACAAAAAGAAGCATGTTTCTAGTTTCCAACCAATCATGACGATAACTTGTGTTTAAGTGTATGGATCTCTCTGAAATTGTACTACAAGGTTCAATACTACAAAAGAAAGCATGGGAATGAGTTTAAGGGTTATTGATCCAATGGGGGTTTCAAAAAGTGGTGGGGTGGGGATTTTTTGTTTACCATTTTTAAAAAAATTTCAAATTTCAAATTTTGAAAAGTTTCAAGAATGCAAGAAGAAATATTCAATTGCACAGTATTGTGCAATAGATTTGTTAGATCTTTGACCACATTAATTTTGTGACAAAAACCCATATTATGTAAAAAATTTGATCACAATCCAAATTCAGACAGTATCAAGCTTGAATATTGTGACCAAATTTGCCCACACTGTTCAGGGTTCGACCACTGGGGTCGTATATAGCTGCGCCCTGCGGAGCACCTGGTTTTTCCTGAAAAGGGCAGGGCGTTTAGAAAACAAGGCAGGGCGCCATACCATGCCAAAGCCCCCTTGTAGGAAATACTACATGTATTTTATGTAAATATGTCTCTAATGCATATGTAATTTCAGTATTGCTTTTGAATAAAATTAATGTGGCTAATTGAAACACTAAGTTTATAAAATTTCAACAAAACAACTGAATGTAATGAGATAATTGTAAGCAGCAAGAATGTTCAATAAAGTAAGATCTACAAACACATCTCACCATCACCAAGATCACAGTTTTTTCATGAATCCATCTGTGTTCTTTTGTTTGATGTGCACATAGACCAAGGTGAGCGACACAGGCTCTTTAGATCCTCTAGTTAATATGTACCTGCAGTAACAAGTATCCTGGTGTAAATTATATTTTTTCTTATGTATATTTATTCTTTCAGATTTGAAAATGTTATCAGAAGATCTACAAGAATCAGAAACAGAGGAACCACCCGATTTACATTCAAGTCTTCCAGAGTTAAAATTATGGAAAGTGACAAAACTTCAAGAGTGGTTAGAAAAACACAAATTGAAAAAGTCAGGATTAAAGGAAGTATTGGTAAACCGGGTTTATCGAGCAATGTCTGGTTACATGGATTCAGATCCAGATAGCTCAGATGAGAACTTAGGTGAGGATTTAATTCCTGTACATGAGATTTCAAATTGGAAGACACTAGACTTTAGTGACATTCCAAATGGTTTGGCCTCAAAAGATGTAGACGGTTATTTTCTCTACCAAAAGAACCCTACAACAGGAGCAAGATTGCACTTTGACCGACAAATGAAAAAGGCAAAACGACTATGCAATGAAGGGTTTATCAGAGATATACTATATAGTGATTTATCAGACTTTTGCTATATCAAGTCCAAGTGTTTACCCTCTATGAAACAGTCTGTTAGTATTGGGACATCTGGCATGACTGCCAAATTTTATAGTTTAAATGTATGCCTAGGTAGAAAATTTGGAAATATCTTCAATGCTAGATGCAACTGTAAGGCAGGTGGGGCTGGTCTCTGTGCGCATGTAGGTGCTTTACTGTATACTTTAGTTAAAACCAAAGATTCATGCACATCAAGTGAGTGTACTTGGGATCGTCCTAGACCTCTGCAGCGAAAGCCAAGTCCTGCAAGAGTCTGCGATATAACTTTTACTAAGACAGAAAAAGAAACACAAACAAAAAAAGTCCGACCATATCCTGGAATATACCAAGCTGGACCTATTAAGGAGATTCAGAATGAGACTTTTCTAGATGACATTTTAAAAGGGTTGGAGAATGCATATCCACAGTGTGTTTTATATCAGACACTTAGGTTTGAAAATGCAAATATTGATCCTTTTTTGGAATTGTTCTACCCGGACTATATGTTTTGTGACTTTGTAAGTCTTACACGTGATACCTGTGTTAAAGACTTCACACACTTTTTTGACAACCTAAAAGTTACAGATGCAATTAGTCAAACCCTTGAAGAGGGAACAAGAGGTCAAAGTGTCAATACTAATTGGATAAAGGCTCGAAAAAACTTAATAACAGCATCTGTTATGGGAGAAGTTTATAAAAGAAAAAAGCTTGTGCCAGACAATTTGTTGAAAAAAATTTGTGGATATGTGACTGTTCCAGATAGGGTCAAGAGCATAAAGTATGGACGCAAATATGAATCGGTTGCTGTAAGTCAGTACATTCAGAAACATACAAAGGAATGTGGAAATACTACAGTCGAGTCTCGTGGACTATTAGTCAACCCCAAATATCCCTTTTTAGGGGCTAGCATCGATTCACTGGTCACTTGCAACAAATGTGGTGTTGGCTTAGTTGAAGTAAAATGTCCGTATGGCTCAGACAGTAAAAAGGAACCATGGAGGAATAAAACTCCAATTGAGTGTGCCAAAGATACCAACTTCTGTTGCAATGAAGTAGATGGACAGCTTGAATTAAAAGACACAAGTAATTATATGTATCAGGTTCAGGGTCAGTTAGGAGTGTATGAACTGAACTGGGTAGATTTTGTAATTTGGACTAAAAAAGGTATCAGTGTAGAGAGAATTAACTTTGATGAATCTACATGGAATTCTATGTTGCAAAAGCTCAAAGAATTTTATATTGGTTGTGTTATACCAGAAATATTTACAAGGAGAGTAGAACGGGGGAAACCACTGTATTAGAATTTAACTTGTTAACTACCATTTTGACTATCAGAAACCTACTTTAATATACATGTATATCCAAAATAGCTGATATAAATATAAACAGCAATAAATGTTCCCTGACTTTTTTAAAAGGTGGTACTGAACACCTTGACTAAAATTTACTTGGCTCATTTAATTTTCATAAAATTTTTACAAAATATTAACTTTGACACTTTCATGACTTTGACAAATATAAAAATTTCAAAAAAACTTGAACCACACACTTTATCAGAAAAAAATCATTGAATATATAGCAGTTTGACAAATATTAATTTTGATCATTGAGAAGCTTATAATTTTTAATTCCTAGTTATTATTCACACATTTGTCCTTTAGTCTTTTTAATACTATCATGACTATACGGTAGTTATCATGGTTATATCATACCACAAACAAATTTTTCTATGACTATTATCTCTCATTTTTTGGCACTTGTATACATGTAAATGAAACAAACATAAAAACATCCAAAAACTTTGATCATGTTGATGGCAATAGTTAATAGCATAAAGCATTATGGAGTAATTCTTTTATTAAAGTAGAAAAGATGTCATTGATGGATGAGTTGGTGTTTTATATTACATGTAAGTGGCAAATATTATCTTTATCTATCATGCCTATGGCATGTACATGTATGATATTGCAAGTACTCGACATGTCACAGTTTACTCAAATAATTTGTTTGTAAACATGAATTGTTATTATATATATTATTAGTATGGGGCTATGACAGATGTATAAGTTTTACCAAAAACATTATGGGACGAGCCATTGTTTAATGTAGTTTCAATTTTGCTTTATTTGATCAAAGCACTTTTATTTTCATGTCGTCGAAATGATTAATTTCTTATTTTAATATAAGTAGCATTTTCAAATTTTGGAAAGGCTTCAGAGTTTCAGAAACTATATAATAATAACCTCTCACTACACATTTCTTTTATACTGGACCTATATATAAGACTTTCCATTGGTATGTACCAGTTGATTGTGCAGCATTGAGACAAATTAAAGTTAATCTAGAGCTCTTATTCATATTTTTTATTTACTTTGGCAATTTCTTATTGAGGATTATTTTGATTTTTGAGACTTTTACATTATGATTTTTGAAATTAAGTTTTTATGATTTAGGAGTTTTAACATTTATTATTTTGACATTTAAGGAATAACTGTAATATTTTTTCTGTCTATGAAGAAATAACATAAAAAATGTGGTGCACACTGAATAACCCACGTAGTGGGTTTTTTTAAAGTGTGCACCACATATTTTATGTTATTTCGAATATTACAGTGATAATTATTTCTTATAATTTAATTCTAAATTTCATTTTAAACCGGAGTAAATCATGAAAAAACGTCACGGTCACATGACTATATTATGTCTATGGGCTGATAAACAAAACGACGTCAGCCAATCAGAAGATGCGTTACATCCAAAATCAAATTATTGTAAATTGTAAGAAATATTTTTTTCCCCCATATTTTTGTACTTAAATGAGAATCTTATTATTGCTGTATGACATTGTTTATTAATTGATTTGTTATCATCATTCATCAAAGGTGTTTTTGTTAATTAAATTATTTAAACCTTCTTGGTGTTTTATCATGTTTATCATAGATGTGGTATGAATGCCAATGAGACAACTCTCCATCCAAATAACAATTTATAAAAGTAAACCATTATAGGTCAATGTACGGCCTTCAACACGGAGCCTTGGCTCACACTGAACAAAAAGCTGTAAAGGGCACCAAAATTACTAGACGTGAAGAACCATTCAAACCGGAAAACCAACGGTCTAATCTATATAAAAAAACGAGAAACACGTATAAATTACATAAACAAACGACAACTACTGTACATCAGATTATGTATGCCTATCAGAACATTGAGTCTAGCTATAGACTCATGATACTGACCTCTTGTCCCTTTGTTCAGGTACAATGTACATGTACATACTATTTAGCCCCTCTTCTTATCTTATTATATTTGTTGAATGAAATGATTGTATGATACATGAATGCCTAGTCGGTTCATCTCAGTTCCAGGGTTCAATAGTCAAAGTTAAGTTTTCATGGTTCGTATAAATGAAATAAATATTAATAAAAAGATGTGGTACATGATTGCCAATGAGACAATTTTCCACATGAGACTAAATTTAAATGTCACAGAAATTTACAAAGACCTGTATGACCTTCAATAGTGAGTGAAACCCATATTGCATAGTAGGATATACAAGGCCATAACCATGCTAACTGACAAATGTAAAACAATTGAAACCAGAAAACTAATGACCTGATTTATGTACAAAATAAAGAAAACAAATTTAAACAAAAATAAAAGTAGTCATGCCAAAACAAAAGTCCAAGAACCATAACTCTGGACAAAATCATCAGACTTAAGACAAAATTCGAAATTGATAGGAATCGAGTCATTATAAAATTATATACCAAATATCAAATCAATATCTTCAAGAACAAATAAATAAAAAAGTGTGAGAAACTGATGTCGGACTGACAGATGGACAGACAAACTGTTTACACCTAAAATTTCTCTCCAAAATCAACATCTGTTGAGGATGGACATGGCGGATGAAAGTGAATTCAAAATAAATGAGGCAGGAACTGAATGTTTTTGTCAATCGAGTTGAAATACTTTTTCTTTGGTAATTTTAGGTTCTATGTTAATTAAAGTTTGTAAAATCCAAGAGGGCAATAAAATCAAGAAATGATTAAAAAAGTTTCATCATTTTTATTAACAGGATATAACAAAAAAAAAAACATAACATGAACACATTGCTTACTACCTTTTGAAAAGAATTCAAAACCGAGATTGACAGTTTTTTTTGCTCTGCAAATAATTGCAGGAAATATAGTTATTAGTTTCTGTCATAAATACAGTTTGTTTTACATTTATTTTTGTCGTTTTCTCCCTCATTTTTTTTGGAGGCTCAGGTTCAAAAAAGATTTTATAATGATAAAAAATGATAAGAAAATGAAGATAAATTACTTTCCATGTAAGAGTAACCCTTTTAGAAGGCGTACACCAAAAAAAAATTATTCAAATATCAATAATAATAAATAAAAAAAAATAGTATATCAACACCGTGTTTAACCAGATTTTGTTGCACTCCTGACACTTTCCATTTACAACAGACAGAACAGTTGAAAGAAATTATATGAATTATAAAATGTAGGTTAAAGTTTTTAAATAATATAATCATTTAATAATTAAAGTAAAGGTAATTTCTTTCATATTAGTGTTGATTCTTTTGACAAAAATACACCAAGTATATATTAATTTTGTTAAAATAAACTTGTGTTTTAATTTTTTTAAAAGAGTTCCCATGATTTAAAATGTTTTATTTTTAATGACAGACATGACAGACATACTGAAAATAACTATATATAATTTTAGTCATATTTTTCTATCGATTCTGCTTTTAAGCATACAAAAATGTATACAACAATTTCAACTGATTATGTTGCATCCCTGACACTGTGTATGTACATGTACAACCATTAAATACAAAATATATGAATATCTTGGAATTTCCATTATTTGGTCTTAATAAGTTTTAAATTTTGGAAGTTAAATTGGCATGATTAGCAAGCAAAATACATGAACAGTTTTATTTAAGAAGTGGAGGCAACAAATTTGTAAATGCGGCACAAATGAAAATCATTTGCTCTGATAAATGAGCCTCAGATATTGGTAAACGAGAGTTTAGTATATTATAGTTTTTTATTTGCTCCATTTTCATTTCCACAACTATTCTTGCAGAAGCAATGCTATTGGTTTTAAAAAATTCCAGGTGTGACATCTGCTTCTTCGTTGAGACTCTTGGTGGCATATTTAGTCCCACATCGGCTGGAAGCAGGTCTTCTACGGTGAAGCCCTTATCAGCCATAATTACATCCCCTTTGCTAAGTTTTGGCAAAAATTCATCATGTTGCACAATGTGTCGATCTGACACATTTCCTCCCCACAGTCTAGAAATGAAAGTTACCATGCCACTTGGTGTTACACCAATCAGTACCTTGAAGGTGTTAGAGTGCTTGTATTCAGACCATGTCATCCATTGAGCCTTTAATGATGAAGGTTTTTCAATGTAAAATTCAGTGCAATCTACCACAATTCTTGTATCTGGATGCCCAGTGAAAAGTTTTGGCAAGTTACAAACTATTTGTTCTCGTGTTGGCCAGGTTACTAATGATTTGCAATTATCAAATAGAAAGTTAATCCAAGTGTTCATTATACGAGAAACAGTGGATTCAGACACTCTAAAAATATCAGCTAAATGTTCCTGCAGAAGTCCTAGTCGCAATCGCATCATAACCATAAAGAATTCATCAATTGGTCTTAAAAAGCGCTTTCTTCCTGGTTTTAAATTTCCTTCTTGTTGGTAGGATTTTTCACCCATGGATCGGGATTCTCCTTCCCAATAATTCAGCTTATCTGCTCCATGTTTAAGTAGTACTGAAAAGAACATCCAAAAAACACTAAAATTAACAAATCCAGTGTAAAATCTAACTTTGGCATTATCATGTTTCACATTTTCAATTGTTATTTGTGGCAAGTCTGTCTGAATGCCTACACTCACAGAATGGATCTTGATATCTGTCTCAATATTGTCTGTTGTTGTACATGTACTTGCATTGGTTGTAAATGTAGTAATTTCAGTTTGTGTACAGCTTGTCCTGAATGAACACGTATTTACTTTGTCAATGTCAGAGGCAATATTAAGATCCTTCATGATACTAATGTTTGGTATTTTTATATTTTCATTTTCGTCTAACTCCGCTGTGTCAGTATTTGTATTTTCTGAATGGACTTCTTTTCTAAAAAGTGGACGATGTGTAGTCACCTTCTTCATTGGCTTAGAAGGAAAGATAGTTGGAATTGATTCATGTGTAAATGGTCCATCAAAATGAGCACTACAAACTCTTGTGCTGTCATTAACAATTAAGTTTGCCCTCACATTTTTAAGTCTCTGAATCCACAGTTTTTTAATATGGGCTTTTTTTTCTGACATGGGAATACGGTGAAGTATAAATTTTGTTCCATCTGGTCCTATCTTGTCAGATGTATGACTGCATCCTGGGACACAACAATATTTCTTTCCAGTGCTGAAAAATATAAAAATAAACATGATAAAAAAGGTCATATTATTATTTTATTTCTAAGCAATCAATGTAATATAATTGGATATGTTGTCGGACAGTTAGAATTTTAAAATAATTTTTATCAATTTTTTTTTCATTGTATTAATATAACTTACTTTCTTTTTTTTGGAAAGGGGGGGGGGGTCAAATGTGTTCAGATAGGTACACAATCATGACAATAGATTGAAAGTTCTGTCATTTTAGCAGAAAAGTTGGCATCCCAATTTATAGCACTTGACTAAAGTGCAGTATTACTGCCAGTAACTGACTAACACAATAAAATTAACGGTACCAATTTTTCTTGCACCAGATGCGCATTTTGACAAAACATGTCTCTTCAGTGATGCTCGTGGCCAAAATATTTGCAATCCAAAGTATATATAAAAGATGAAGAGCTATAATTCAAAAGATCCAAAAAGTATAGCCAAATCCGTGAAAGGAATCAGAGCTTTGCATGAGGGAGATACATTCCTTAATTTATAATAATTTCTACGTACGGTTACGCTTAAAAAGTTTTAAAAAAAACATGTCATTTTGCATTTGGGCTTCTAGTTGCCTTTGGCACTCATATCACATATCAAATATAAATCTTAAAGTAAGATAACGCTATTCATGTCTGCCTTACCTTTTTTTCTTCGTGAACATAGTGGAGGATGCTGCGTTCATCTTAGCTGCTGATGATGTTGAACGCCCCGGAAGTTATACCGGAATACTAATTTCGGAACGTATACGGATTTACCCCCGGATTTGCTATTGCGGACTTTTTACAGACATATTTGATGAAATATATATCTACCAAAAAGTATGTCCTGCAAAATTTTCTACAAAGCCTTTTTTGGGCTTCTGATTAAATTTCTTCTATATATTCCATTCTCTTCTTGTTACTTTTTCAATATATGGCTAATTGGGTCAATTCATGCAATCTTGTAACAGCTGCTTAATATTAGTATTTATTATATGGCTTTTTAATGAAATCATATTTGACTTTATCATTAGTGCTAGATGATATGAAGAGAAAAAGAGAAATAGAAGTAATCAAGGTTCATTCTTATATATAACTAAACTTAAGATTTAGCTTATAGTTGAGTAGTTAAATTGCTCACTTATGTTTATTTATAGATGGATAAATTTAGTGTTCATTTGTTTATTTTATAGACAACAGGAGAAATGAGGAAAAATCACAGACTGGTAAGTAATGCTATGTATTTTATACACTTGATTTTTCTGTTGTAAAGATTAATAAAAAAACTTGAAAAGTACCGAGTAGGACCAAGTTATAAATTGATTTCATGTTGTGAAGATTGATAACAAACTTGAAAAGTACCAAGTAGGGCCAAGTGATAAATTGATTTTCTGTTGTGAAGATTAATAACAAACTTGAAAAGTACAGATTAGGGCTAAACTATAAATTGATTTTGTGTTGCATGCTGGGAAGAATTATGCTGTTTACACAAAAGAGGGGCGAAAGATACCAGAGGGACAGTCAAACTCATAGATCGAAAATAAACTGACAACGCCACGCCACGTTAGAAAGACGAACAGACAAATAATAGTACAAATAACACAACATAGAAAACTTAAGACTTAGCAACACAAACCCAGAAACTGGGGTCTCAGGTGCTCAGGAATGATAAACACTTATTGATTGATTATTATTCCAAATTTGCTGAGGTTCAAAGTATGGTGGGTTGTTTTTTTACATTCCTCATTGAATAAATTGATTACTACTAATTTTTCAGAGAATTGGAAAATATAACCAACATTCAGCTGATCAGTTAAATTTAGATGAATCTGCAGTAGAATATTTACAGGTAAATTACCTTATACTGGGTTATTGTCACGTGTGTAAATTTTGGTGATTTTCATTGAATAAGGTATAAAAAAAAAATGGTAGATTTTCATTAAATAAGGTATACAAAATATTTTGGCTGTTGTTATTTTGGTGGTTTCAAATCTTTTATCAATACTTCTGCATGTACACTTTTAAATTTGGGGAATTTATTTTGACTATTTCATTCTATCCTCGTAAATAAGCAAAAAATTTACACCCTACAATATTATCCCGCTATACAGTATCTATAATACTAAAATTACGAGGTCCAATTTGTCAGCCGTCATCACGAAAAAACGACGAATCAAAGAATTCAACTTTAAATATAACTAATATAGTTGAAAGGTGTAGATTAAAAATTACACTACTCCAGGCCCTTTTGTTTTCCACGTAATTAATATTGCCAATATTTAAGAAGTTCCGGGTCGAGTCCGATACCGATACCAATAGTATATTCACCTGTTACCTATTACCTTATCTGTACGTTCTGCATCTGACAGGCGCAGCACCAAACGGTGTATTCAGGATTAATATGCTATATACACGGGTCAAAATCACAGGGTTGACCCTACTAAATTATCAAATTGTTACCTTTTGTAGTAAGACTCTCTAAAATAACAATATGAAGAATACAAAAAAAATCTGGAGGTAAAATAAGGCGTATAGGTACAGTTTTCAATTTGTTAGCTGGCATGACGTATAAGGTGTAATACCACCATTGATTTTCCCCTATTAGTCTTTGTTAAATTTGCACTTTTCAAAAAATTGTGCAGAATTTATCTTTGTTTCAAATAAAGAAATACTTGGCATGAGGAAAGTTTTATCCTGTTCAGTTCTATAGAAAAAGTTTCACATAACATTTCATTGCATATAAGAAAATAACCATCATTGGAAGTTAACCAATCAAATTTCTCCCCTTATTCTATCTGTGTACAAGGTTTAGTCACCATGTAACCTCAAGATTACAAAATTTTCTATAGAAATCACAAATAAAAAACAATGATGTTTTGAAATAACCAAGACATATGTTTATGACACAGAAATAGTTTTACTGCAATAAAATGTAGGATTAATTACCTACAACGGTCAAATTCAAGGGAATATTTTTTTATACCTACTTTCGTATGCAACCGGATGTGACGTACCATGATTTGGTGGTATTACACCATAACAGCGAATCAAATAATTCATCTTTATTTATAACTAATATAGGACAATGCTGTTGATTAAAAAATAATCCATTCCCGGACCTTTTCTTTCCAAATAATTAATATTACCAACAATTGATAAGTTCCAATTCGACGGGTTATAACAGAAAGATTTGAAAGCAGAGAAAACTGTGTATCTTATAATCGGCATGACTTTATCAGATGACAATACTTAAATTAAAAAATAAAGCTTGCGCATAGTTATATACTTTAATTCAGTCACGGATCCGCGATAAAACGGGTGTGTTCTAGTAAGATATAAAGCTATTACATGCTTGATGATAAACCTTCAGTTTGACAACTTTCTACTTGAGACAAAATAATGTTGACGTTGGTAAGTATATGTATTAACATGGCCTTCAAAAATGAGTGAAAACCATACCCCATAGTAAGCTATTAAAAAACCTGTCATGACAAATGTAAAATAATTGAACTACAAGGCTAATGGCCTCATTCAATATAAAGAAGTCCGGTAAGGACCGATTTTGGCCTCAAATTTCAGGTTCATCTAACGAAAGATTTTGGACACTTTTTAATCACTTAAGTGTCTATTTCAATTGATCCAATTAGTTTATGTGAAAGATTTTAACTGATTTAGTCATAACAAACGCTTCGATTCAAGCTTAAATCTGAAAAATCTATCAAATATGCCAAAACAAGTCACTTTTCAGTTGGTTTTTGTCAAAAATGAAAGTGGCCGCATCCCTGTTCATCCTCAACCTTTATATATGTTATGTATTATCATCAAATACAACTTTAATCTCAATATTATGAATGAACACGATTGCGGCCACTTTCATTTAAGACGGACACCGTCTAAAATTTAACTAAAATGCTGAAATTGTGAAGATTTCAGTAATTTAGCATAACTTTATGATGCTAGTACCCAATATATATGCATTATATTGTCAAAAACAGTCCATATTTATGTAACAGAAGCATTTTTCTTTCCAACAAATAGCTAAAAGATTACCTTTTCACAATTTTGTAAAACTGCTCTATTTTGGGGCCAAAAAGAGGTCTTAGTTAGTTTAAACATATTTCTTTATAGTGGATAGGGAAACGAGTTTTGCAACTTATATTAATCCCTTTCCACTGTGTGGGTGCGAGTGCTGCCTTGTAGAGATCTTACTAAACCTACTCCTTTGATATACAGCAACTAATTACAGCCACTGATTTACAGGTTCTTGACTTTGAGCATTCACATACAGAATGTTGCATGTACATGTTTTCCGTCTCCTTACCCAACCCTAAACTATTACAGTGGTGAAACAGCCAAACATAAGAACAATTTAAGAAATCTGTTGAAAAAGGCTAGAATCAATCAGATACCCCAAAGCATACAAAAAAATAAATCAACAGGCAAAAGTACTGAAGACACTCACAGTTACTGAAATCTAGTTGAAAGCCAGAAACAATGAATAAAACAATTGTGTTTGAAAGACTTGGAATATCAATCAGTACACATCAAATGGATTTAGCGTAAGGATGTCATAAAGACAATCATAATCTTGTGGAATGTGAAAAATATTAGTAACCACATAATGTTCATCATAAAAGTTCCAGGAATTAAATCAAATGACATAGGCATTTCAAAACTTGAACCTGACATGACATGGGCCAAGTGAAGAAAAGATAAAACTGTTTGCTCATCATGTTAAGACATGTATAGTAGATATGTAGGTGGAGACAGTCTACTGTGGATTCATTCATTTTTGTTGGTACCAATTTTCTTGTATTGAGGAAAATTGTATTTTTGTGGATTTAATATTTTGTGGCTTTACCAAAGTTTGCATTCAAGCCTACATAAAATGTGTGATTAGTTATAAATTCATGGTTCATTTTACCTACTTAAATTGGTATCTTACTAATAATAATGAATCTACAATAATCTCATACTTAAAACATTCATTGATTTCAGAGATTGTTCAACATTCCGTACCAGGATGCCAGGAAAATGTTAGGAAGATTTGGTCTAGCAAGTCATGCACATACAATCAAGATAAGAGATCTGTCTGGGGGTCAGAAATCTAGAGTGGCCTTAGCTGATTTACGAAGTAGACAACCTGATGTACTCATTCTGGTCAGTGGCATTTATAGATTTTAGAGACATATGATGTGTCAAATATTTAATCACATTCTAAATTCAGAGCTGAAACAAGCTTGAATGTTGTGTCCATTCTTGCCCCATCTGTTCAGGGTTCAACCTCTGCAGTCGCATCAAGCTATGCCTTGAGGAGCATTTTTTTGGTAAATGGATGCAGAGTGAAATTTATAATGAGCTCAAAAATTTATTTCCCTTTGAAAATTTGCCATTCAGAAACATCAATTATGTCTTGTGACCTTGTTTTACATCATAACGAAATCAATACATTTTAATAGAAAGCTTTCCATGCATTTAAAAGCCTGGTAGAGATTATTTGTGACATTTGTGACTGTTCATTGGGAACCTGTGTCTATATTGTTAAGATTGTTGAGAGAAAAAGGATAGTACCAGTTTGTCTCTAATAGAAACCATAAAAATTGTGTGAGGTTAACAACTGATTAACTTTTATAAATGTTCCTATGTCTGGTGTCTAGGATTGAAAAAGACAAAAACAACAGCAATTGTCTTATAAAATCAAACAGAGAATATGTGGTATTTAGAAATGAAAAATGTTTAAAAACACTGATTTACTTTCCAAAATAGTCATTAAATTTAAAATACCAATGAATTTATGTAAAATTTGACCTTTAGTATGATATTGCTGTGTTGTAAAGTATGATGTATCTTAAAGTTTTTTACTTGCTTTATTTCTATAAAAAAAAGTGCTGTGTTTTTTATAAAGTTTGAACAGTTTTTAAGCTAAATTTGTACAATACTTTCAACACTTTTTTTACAGGATGAACCTACAAATAATCTGGATATAGAATCTAATGATGCTTTAGCTGATGCTATCAATGCATTTGAAGGAGGTAATATTTACATATATATTTATACACTTTTTGTACTGATCCTACTGTATGTTTTAGTGTATTCTACTGTCAGATGAAATGCAGGGAGCTTGAGAGCCAAGATTAAAAAAAAATATAATACAATAAACAAAAACAGTTCAACAGTCCACATTTCCATTGCCTGTACCAAGTTGTCTTATATTATTTTTTTTTGTATTCTAGGGTGATTAGTTTTAATAAAAGATCATTTATATCCTGAGATTAACATGTTCACCTCTTTTAGATTAGGGTCGAGTAAAAGTTGGATATATTGAATAGACACTTATCTATTGCTGAAGACCATGATCATGTTGACTTTAAGATGTCTTTGTTTTGTGTATGTGTCTTTCAGTTGCTGTTCCGTTGAATCATACCAACCTCTCTTTTATTCATACATATATGCATATATAAGAAAATGGGATATGATTGCCAACTAGAAAACTCTAACAGTGCTGTAACAAAAGAAGTAATAAACATATGTTACTTACTTGCTCAGCTATCAGTAACTTGTATAGATACAATTTTTGCCTCTTCCTAAGCGGAATTAGACTTTAGGAACAATTTTTGCCTCTTCCTAAGGGGAATTAAGGCTTTAGGAACTGCTCTATAAAAAGGTAAAATAAAACTGATATACTGTGATGACCATGATGCATTTATTGTGGTTTTATAATTTTTTGTATTTATTGGATGTTACATGAATTTTGATTGCTTGTAGGTGTTGTCATAGTTAGTCACGACGAAAGACTGATTCGAGAGACAGATTGTCAATTATGGGTTGTAGAAGATCAGACATTAAATGAAATTGAAGGAGATTTTGATGAGTATAGAAGAGAACTATTAGAATCACTTGGAGAAGACATTCATATAGCACAACCACAGGATGTGGAAACAGCAGACTGATAAATATGTGGTGTTATATTGTGCATTATTTATTGGTGATCTGAGGATAGGAGAGAAGGCTATTCATCTTCTAGTAAAAGTTCAACGATATTCTTTCTCAGCATCTGTAATTTTAAGTACTTTTTTAGTGACAGGAAAACTTTAATTTATATCTTGTTTTAAATATAGAAAAATCATATACAAGGGTTCAGATCTAGATGATGTTTACCTATTGTTTTGTCCATTTTATAAGTTTATTTCAAGTTTATTAGTCACCAAAAAGCATGGACTTATGAACAAAAACAAACTTGCTGGACTGCTATAGTTTTCTCAACAGTTTCAAAAACACCTGTACATAACAGTGGTAAACCTGTCTTGAAAAATATCATAAGATCTTATTCAACAACTGCTATAAGCTATGCCTGTACGAATGTGGACTTAAACAAAGAATTTTGCTCTAGTAAAAAAATTAAAAACCTATGATGTTTGTTCATTTATTACACTAAAAATTTCCCTAGCAATTAAAGGTGTTTATTAGCAGACTCACACTTTTTCATCAGTTAAGGAGGTAGACCTAGGTTAAGGGAAATAACTCTTAAAATCATCAGTACGTTTGTGTCAACCATTTTTATAAATATATTCTAAGCTTCTATGTTACATAGATTATTTTCAATCTGTTTCAGGTAGATGCTTAAAATACATTGATGATACTTGACTTTTACAAACGCATAACTGATTTAAAGAGTTATCTCCCTGAACCAATCCACCTTAAATCTCTTGTTGATTCATACAGTCATTTTCTTCCCAATTCATGCCCTTTGTTTTATGATTGAAAACTTGCCTGGCAATGAAATTGACAAGTTGGAGTATACTGCAATACCAACCATTTTAATTGTTATTTGTCTTTATCTTTAAAGAGACTTCAGTGGCCCAGTAGTCTAAGTAGTTATAACTGTAATCACTAGCAGACTCAGTCAACACTGGGGTTGTGATTTCGAAACCTGCTCATGCGGGTGCACTCAACTCCAATCTTAATTAACTAAGCAGGGGCAGATCCAGCCAATTTAAAAAGGGGGGGGGGGTTCCCAACCCAGAGTAAAGAGGGGGTTCCAACTATATGCTCCCATTCAAATGCATTGATCGGCTATAAAAAAGGGATGGTTGCAACCCCCGGGAACCCCCTTGATCTGCCACTGCTAGGATTGTCAGTTTTCCTATCAAAGGTTAGTGGTTTTCTCTGGGCACTCCAGTTTCCTCCAACAATAAAAACTGGCTGCCACGAAATAGCCTAAATGTTGTGCTTAAAAGTGGCATCATAACACCATGAATCAAATCAAAATCTTAATCTTTATCAAAACATGTCATCTTTTCACAGCTTTAACATCTATGGCTAGGGTGACTTGAGGGTAATTATTAAGAACTTCAAGTCTGTACACAAACAGATGTATGACTTGCATCCAGTCATAAACCTTAAAACTTTTCAAATTATAATTAGTTGTAAAGCAAACCAATTTCTTTATGAAATGCAGGATTGCTGTACGAACCTTAATCATACTCTTGGAATATTTGTTTTACTTATCTTGAAAAAATACAACTTTTTGATCATGTGGTGTTGATTAGCTATGAAATTTGATAGAAATTGGTCATCCCAACTTTATCTTTTTGTTTGAGTAATAAAAAAAGGAACTTTGCTCATAGGGGGCTAAGAAGTTGCTTTCACATCAGTCTAAAGCTAAAAAAAGTCTCTCAAATTTCTAGCTACCATTATGGTATCTTATTACTACTGTGCATTGTATTGTAAAACAGGGCAGAAGATACCAATGAAAAACATGAAGATTGAGTATTCTATTGATTTTCTATTCATCCATCAGAGGTTTGATTTCATTGTACACAAATTCTTATGTACAGGTAGACTGAAAATTCTTATTAAGGAGGTACCTAACACTACAGGGAAATAACTCTGTAAATTCAACTAAACGTTTTAAGGGAATATTAAGCTTCTCAATGATCAAAATAAGTATTTGTCAAACTGCCATATGGGCTATTTAAAAAAAAATGATGCCAAAGTGTGACATACATGGTAAAAAATTAAGTCATTGCTAATCTTTTTTCTATCATTTTTCTTTAATCCAGAGACATTCAAGTTTACAAAACTACCAAGGGTTAATGCAAAATAATAAAAACAAAAATTTTAACAACATTTACTCATAAGAATTCATCCACTTTTCAAAGGAAACAACATAATAATAATATCAACTGACAAACATAAATAAGAATATAAATATCAATGTAATTTTTTTGTTTGTTGCAATAAAGGTACTAAATGATTTTCCTGCAATTTTTTTTTACTTATAAACAGTTTTTTTTTTTTAAATATGTAAATTTCACCAATTTTTAGTGTATTCTTTAATATCTTATTTCAAAAGTTTTTATATCTCTTTGCAAAAGCTTTAATTTTATATAAAAAGTATAAGGAAGCAAACATATATGATCTAATTACATCCTCTGAAAATTTCACAACAATTGCTTCAGTCAATTCTAAGTTTTCTTCATTTAAAAAATACAAACATGTGTTTTTTATCCTTTTGTTACACTCCTGACATATTTTTTCAGTAACTGTAAGACTGTTTTTTTAATGGAATGTTTAGAAAATCAGTAATGATATCTATTTTAAATTTACAATCTCACAAATAAATAAATTTATTAGATATTTGATTTCATATTTTTTTAATTTCTGAGCAAAGAGCAAACTTTTAACATGTTTAATGAGAATTACACTTAAATTTTTAAGAATCTTTGGTGAATAGTGTGCAGAAAAATCAATTTTACAAGACAGATCAGCTTTCTCATAACATTGTAAAGATGTTACAATTATTTTAATTAAGAATCATGTTGAATTTTGTTATAGATAAGCTACATCAGAAACTTGTCAGGAGTGTAACAAATGTTACACTCCTGACCATAATTTATTGCTACAATATTTTAACCTGAAACTGACCTGAAATCATGTAGAGTCTTTGTATTTCACATATTATTTTAGTGCAAATTAAGAACAGGTTAAAAAAAAATATATACTTCTTACATATTTACAAATTTTGCTAATTGTCTATTCAAAAAAAAAGATGGCTTTCCTTTAAACCTTGTTCAGTCTATTGTTTGATACTAAATATATGCTGTTTTTATGTCAGATAATGTATTATGATAAGTTTGTTCGTTCTACCAAAGATGGTAGCCGTATGTGCTCTGTATATTAAAAATTGTCCAAAAATGTACCCAAAAATGTCAGGAGTGTAACGCTTTAAAATGTTTAAGTGTAACATTCATGTTATTTTTTATAGAAACAATGTTGTTATTATTGGTTTTCCTTTCTGGAATTTGAGTGTGAACACCATCTGTTGCATATTTTCAGTAACAAACATGCCATTATTATGGCCTTTATTGCTTGTTTATGCTCAATACTTGTATGTCAGGACTGTAACACATTTAAACAAGCTAGTTCAATTGCAATTTTAGTTCAAAAATTTCAAAAGTAATGATGTAGACTTGTATTCTGTGTAGTAATGTCATTTTATAATAATTGTCAGCTTGTTTTTCTTCCAATAACTTACCTTTGCTAATAAGATTGAAATAAGGCATTTTTTTGTGTTACACTCCTGACATTGAAGTATTGAGCATACAAAAGCAATGAAGGCCATAATAATGGCATGTTTGTTACTGATAAACTGTAACAGGTAATGTTCACTGAAATTCAAGAAAAAACAACAACTATAACAACATTGTTTCTAAAAAAAATACATCTTAACCCAGTTGTTACACTCCTGACAGACCTGGGTAGTCCTCTTATTGTAACCATAATATCCCAGTAGTAGAACTTCAGGGTCAACTGGATGCACCTGTGCCAAGCTATGATACTTACCAAAAAAAATAAACCGTGCAAGATGTACAGAAACATGTTATTTCACCTACAAAGACATTTTCTGGCAGCATATTGACTTTTACTAACATTTTTTTTTTAACACAAACTTATTTGACTTACCTTATGAGGCTCATAAAAATGTAAATATATGGAAGAATTAAACAAGAAATCATAGTCAAGATATAATAGTTGGATGAAAGATATTGTTTGGTATTGTATCTGCCCTTATTTATTCTATATCATCAATGAATGCACAGGCTTTCTTCTAAATGTCACACTAAAAGCGTTACACTCCTGACATTTTGAGGTACAATTTTGGACAATATTTTTTAAACAGAGCACTTACTGCTATTATCTTTGGTAGTTAGGACCAACTAATCATAATACATTATCTGACCTAAAAACATTACAGATATAGTATCATACAAGAGACTGACAAAGGTTTAAAGGAAAGGCATCATTTTTTTTGAAATAGCCCATATAACCAGTGTAATTTTTCTGATAAAACGCTTGGTTCAATTTTTTTGAAATTTTCATATTTTTGTCGAAGGGTCAAAGTAAACACTTTGTCAAAATTTTATGAAAATTAAATGGGCCAAATTAATTTTAGTGAAAATGTTGGGTACCACCTTAATCTTATCTTATTCATTAATTCTCACAATGTTGGAACTCATTTTCATTTGGTTGGATGTAATTAGTTAATCAAGTAGTTGAGTTTGATGTCATACTGATAACTTGAAATTACAAAACAGATGAAAGAAATATTGACAATTGTAATTCTATTAATAAAATTAAATCACTCTTCTTTTCTAACATTTATAAATCTTCTTAAAAATCTATGATATGATAATATGACATGTGATTTTCAGTCTTGTATTTATATAATAATACATCAGTATAGACCAACAGGACTAGTAAAAATAATTGTATTCTGATAATTCATATAACAGAAATCTGTTCATTTTTTCTTCTTCTTTTTGCCTCCTTTCTTTCCACCCTTCTTTCCTTTTTTTCCTTTCTTTCCCTTTTTGCCTTTTCCTGACTTTTTCCTGGTCTTTTTCTCACCACCAGGAATACTGAAATCTGGAACTTCAAATACTTCACTGACTTCCTCAATTTCAGGCATATCCCCCTGTTTAATATCATTTATAATGTTCCATATTTCAGATTCATGTTTTGTCAAGTCTATTGGTTTAATGCCTGTCACTGTCATTGCCTCTGGTTTAGCTCCAGCAATAAGTAAATGCTTTACAATTTCACTGTGGTTTCCTACGTAAGAAAAAGTTGCTATTTGCATAAAACAATATACATGTACTTACAGAATTAAGGAAATAGTTTTATTTTTGTCTTTACAAAATGAAAATAATTAACTTTGCTAGATAGAATTGTAATCTTTGATATATTATAACATTTACACAATTTTATGAACTGGAAATTAGCAGACGAAATGTTTTATTTAGTTATTTCAATAGTCAGTCCATTTGCCAATTCCTGTAATTGACCCTTTTTTGTTGTCACCCTTATGAGGGACATAAATTTGTATGAACTATAGAGAGTTAGGGAAAAGAGCAAATTTACCTGTGTGATGTGAGTAACCTTTAAAAGTTTTTCAAATCTTTTAATTACATTAATTTGTTGTTTAGCTATAATCTTTTGTCACCATAACTTATTTTTCATGAAAAAGAAGATAAACCACTGATACATCACTTTCAAATTATCATGCTTTGCATTGGCAACAGCCATTTTTATCCGGAATAGAACCAGTCTACAATTGACAAAGGGAAGTAATTTGTTTAAAAAAGTATGTAATAACAGAATCAAATCGGTAATTGGCAAATGGACTATTATTAAGGAGTATATATAAATGGCAGAATTTTCCAGGTTTCTGTATAAAGGGGAGATAATGCTTAGACATAACATATCATTGCAATAGGAGTCTGTTGAAAAAAACACACACCAAGTTTAAGACGGCCCCTTACATAAGTTTCAACAGAATTCTTTGTCTAATATGTTGATCAAGCTATATCTATTTATCTGTGTTCTGAAAAACACACTCAGCTGCTGTGAGGAAAAATTAACACATAATATGTTGGATATAATAACAATTTATATATATCAAACAAAGAATCTTAAAAAATCACCATAATTTGATGACTATATAGCCACAGCATGCATACATTTATAAGATATAATCACAGTGTTCATATTTAGAGAGAAAGATATTGTATAACCAGTAAACCTTACCTATCACTGCAGCATGAAGTGGTGTTACATTTAATCTTCCTTTAATATTAACATCACAACCATTCTCTATCAGTAATTTTACAACTGGTGTAAATCCTCCTGAAAACAGAAATAAAGTTGTAAATTTTATGGTCGCTAAGTTGAGTAAAAGCCAGAATTGGAATTTTCAACCAATCATACAGATACAGACAATTCAAAGCATTTGACGTCACAAAATTAAAGAGTGATTGTTGTTTGACGTCAAAAGGTTATTCTGGGCAGATACAAGGTCATTTGGAGACAAAAAAACCAACAAAATACCAAGGGTGCACTTGTTTCTAGTAAGCCGGTCATGCGCCGGTCATGTGAACGGCGTACGCCTATTCGTGCGAGAAACAAGTGGAACGGCTTATATACAGGCAAATCTAACATGGCTGCCCAAGGACCATTACTACCAGCTATAATAGATTATGGCCTATTCCAGCTGTTTGAGGACGATGAAGAAGGAAAATTGCAACCATATCTTTCACAGACTGAATTGTGATATTTTTATTAAACGTTCACAACTTAATCCTAGTTTTTGGTGGGGTTCATGTTGTTTATTCTTTAGTTTTCTATGTTGTGTCATGTGTACTATTGTTTTTCTGTTTGTCTTTTTCATTTTTAACCATGGCGTTGTCAGTTTGTTTTAGATATATGAGTTTGACTGTCCCTTTGGTATTTTTCGTCCCTCTTTTAACAAAAACGTTCTCAAGTGCGAGAAAGCATCTATACGTTGATAAATTATTAACAATAAACAAAGGGATACATATGATAATAATAATAACAAGTAATAATTTATTTATAAAGGGTGACTACTATAAGTTACGAAATACGAAATATTTTATTAAAGAAAGCTCAAATACAATTATGAACAAATACTTATCTTCCCTGAAACCTTGGCAATTCTAGTACAGTATATAAATACAAATGTTAGTTTGTTTAGTTAGGTTTTATGCGGTTTATAGCGCATTTTGGCTATTTCGCGATGATTTACAATAGTTTTAAATTGACAAATTCGGTTCTTACAACAGTCGTCCATGTTTTTCGCCGCTTAGCCGGTCAAATCAAACCGGCTCGAGCGGCGTCAGCCGGGCATGCGCAGTGCTGAACATTTTTACAAACAAGTGTCATGCCGGTTTGCCGACGGCTAACGGCGTAAGCCGTTTGCTAGAAACAAGTCCCACCCAAAATTGTAATTACATTTATGGCAGTGTCTGGGTGTACCCGCATGTGGGTATGAATATTCAAATTGCCATTCGTAAGCTACGCATACCCACAACCTGTTTTATAAAAAATATCATCAGATCAGAAATAAAACCAGAATTATAAATGGAAATTATCGATAATATGGGAATTTGTGTTGAACAAGTGAAGAGTATGAAAAATTATATTTTCAAATTGTATTTATTTAATAATAATACATAATTAACATTGCAAATTAAATGCACACTGATGGAAAATGAAACTGTACAGTCCCTGTAAAAAAAGAAAAACACATGTGATAAAAATTAATACTATTATAAAATGTAATTGCAAATTAAAAGAATTAAATTTTACTGAATTTCAAAAAATACCCATATGAGATTTCAAAATAATCTTTTAGTAAAATGTAAAACAGAAGATGATCAAATAAACATGTTGCTTCCCTCGCAATCAGGTTTTGTCCATATTTAGTCACGCCAAGTTTAAAGTGGAGAGGACATTCCATTTGAAATGTACAAAAAGTAGACATACCCTTTCTATTAAGAACGGTTTAAAATAGAAAAACTAGAAGTATTCAACATAAAAAAAACTTGACCTGAGACTTCTTTAACACATAGTAGTGACAGACATGATTAAGGAATGAAATGCGGCAAATTTAATTTAAAACTAAAATTCTTCTGCCTTTTTCCTATCGAATTTGTTTGTTTTTTTGCCTCCGTGAATACATGAAAAAAGTATTCTGTTAAACTTTAATTCCTCTTTATTTTTTGTGTTTCCAGTTCTTCTTTTCTCTGCAGCTGCAATTGACTCTGAGTTTCTGTTATACAATTGTATAAAATCAATCGACAGTTCTTATAAATTCATGACAACTATGAAATGTCATCCCCACATGTACATCACTCTTTTCCATTTTAAGAATATTTATTAACTGAAAAAAACGTGAGTAGTTTAAATCAATTTATTCACTAATTGCGATAAAATTCTGTATATATATAATTTCATGTTTTATACCCCATTCGAAGGCATTTCATAATAAAACCGGAAGTGGAGCCTACGAACAGCAATTTTACTATTCGTACCCGCATGTAATAAGGCTCTCTGATTAGGGGTATATACTAAGAGTAAGTGTAAGGGTTAGGACTTACAGTTTGCATTTGATGAGTATGTTTAAGTATAAGGATTGTGAATTAGACATTTGCTGAGCTGAGCAAGTTTCACAGTCTATGTGATTGGTGGATAGATGTGATGTATATATATTCTATCGATGAGGAGAGAGACTCGAGTGAGATAAAGGACAAAATAACAATGGATGAATCTATCAAGTTTTAGATTTTAAAATATGACTGTATATACAGTTTGAATACTTTTAAATAAGTGTGGTGGCGGTGTATATAAGTGTATAAAAGAAGATGTTTTAATCCAATAGTGAATATAAGGGATTCTACACTTCAAGAGGATATTCCGACTGAAGTGGTTCATCTGATAAAGGTGGAATGTACAGAATAGGTAACAGGTAACAGGTAACAGGTGGCGGGTACTTGCAGACACTGCCTACATTTATCAATGGCAGACAAATACTGAAATATCAATAAGGTGTATATATGACATATACCGGTACCTCGAATGATTGAATACCACTTGAAATTACTGAATACCACTTGAAATTTTAATAATAGAACATATTGGCAACATACAATATACATGTCAATTTTATATTGATGATTTTATTGTTGTGTTGCGGGTTTGGAACGATAAGATTTTTTAAAAGGTAGATTAGTTACAAGACTGATAATGGTAATAAAAGTTTTGGCTTTATCAATATACCGGCACAAGCCTTTGATAGTGCACACGTCCCATCGCTGTCTTTCGAGTTTGAGTTTACTTTGAATTTAAGTAATTTCTTGACTGTTGAAAGATCACCAATTTCAGATGCCACAATAAGACGACTTTCCATGTCTTTTCCTATGAAAATCTTCGACATAAGAACTCCACTCATTTTGTATATTTTAAAATACAAAATGTTATGTGAAAAAAGCTTGTTGTCAGGTTATTGTTTACATCAATCATGTATTTATGTCCTCCAAACTGGAGAGTTCTTAAAATAGAAAAGAGTAGTCTCCCTTTCCGCGGATATTCACTCGATCTGTGGTTTTCAAAGTTTTTGAAATTTTAATAAATTTCTTGAATTTCCTAACTTTTCTACTAAACTTGGACAGAAGCTTGTTCATGACCCAAATACATTTTGTATTATGTGTCTCAATATATTTTATGTCTCTGTTTAACTTTATCTGCATAAGATAGTATCCAGAAGTAAATTTTGTAAATTAAAAATTACTGTTTTTCCGTAATTTACGTATTTTATGTCAAGAAACATAACATTCACTCTGTGGTTAAAGTTTTTAAAATTTTAATAATTTTCTTTAACTATCATGAATTAGTACCAAACTTGGACAGCATCTTGTTTATCATCAAAAGCTTGTATCTACCGGTAGAAGGAAATTTTCTTAAAATTTTGTACCTCGGTTTTTCTGTTTTTACTTTAAAATGTACTTTGCCGGTTTTTCTTCCAGTTAACATTACATACACGGTCTGCAGTAAAGTTTTTAAAACATTTATTAGATTCATAAACTATTATTGAACTTTACCAAATTTGACTGAAGCTTAATTCTTACAATCAACAGATAGTATCGAGAGGAATACTGTTATTTACTTTTTCTTTCATTTTTGTTGAGCCTGCGATTAACAGCAAAAGTAAGCCAAGACACTGGGCGTCGTCTGCCTGAAACCTGAAAGGGATCACTGGCGTTGTTTCGTTTTGCAATGGTTCCTACTTGAGACTATGTTATGGTAATCTAACCTGAGACTTTGTTATGGTATTCTCACCTGTGATTATGTTATGGTAATCTCACCTGAGACTATGTTATGGTAATCTCACATGAGACTATGTTATGGTAATCTCACCTGAGACAATGTTATACAAATTTCACCTGAGACAATGTTATATAAATCTCACCTGCGAGTATATTATAGTAAACTCACTTGAGACAATGTTATAGTAAACTCACTTGAGACAATGTTATAGTAAACTCACCTGCGACTTTGTTATGGACATATCACATAAAAGTTTTAATAAAAAAATCGGTATATGCATTAAGAAGAGCAAACTGAATAAAGCAAAACAAACATATCAAGTCATGCACACATAAATAATGTTCCTGGCCTACATTAATGACATGCCAGAAACAGCATCTACATCAGAGATCAAATTGTTCGCGGATGACAGCCTTCTCTTTCGTACCATCAACAACCAAGCTGACAGTGATCTTCTTCACTTAAAATCAAGGACTTAACAGCATTGGAAGACTGGGAAAACAAATGGCAGATGAGTTTTTAATGCCAAAATATGCCTTGTCAATAGAATATCCCCCCAAAATAGACCAGTGATACAAACATCGTACCATCTTCACGGTCATACTCTAGACACAGAGGAAGCAAGTAAATATCTTGGAGTAACCATCAGCAACAACCAAACATGATATAAACACATAGATAATACAGTAGGCAAAGGAAACAGAACATTGGGATTTATACGTAGAAACCTCAAAGGCTGTACAAAACCTGTAAAGGCAGCTGCATATGTTCCATAGTAAGACCTGTAGTGGAATATGCAAGCACAGTATGGGTCCCAACCGCCCAAAATAAAATCAAGGCAATTGAACAGGTTCAGAAAAGAGCTGCACGATTTGTGAATAACAACTACACAGACCGAACACCTGGCTGTGTCACCAATATGGTAAAAAATCTAAAGTGGGAAAGCCTCGAAGAATGGAGGAAAACAAATAGATTATGCATGAATGAATGATCTTTATTCTCAGTAACCAAAAAAATAGTTACAGAGAAGATATTCCAATAATATATATAAAACATATACAAGATGATTATAAATATTTACACTAAAGATAAGTCTATATTATTACTGCATGCCAAGTTGTAACTAAGTGGTATGTTAATCTGTACAAATGAAGAAAATTTAGGATAAACTTTAGTCCGAAGCATGAAGTTAGAAACAAATTTTCAGATGAAAATGTCTGAACTTTATTATTGGAAAATGGCTCCTGTCGTTTGTAGCTAGAACTAATTTTGGATATGATTTCAGTATAGTAAATATCCCTCGAACTTTGATCATAATTACATATTGCTAGAACTTTAATTATGTAATAAGCATGATAACTTTTCCTAGAACTTTTATAATATATAACAAATATTCCTGAAACTTTTGTATTCGGTCAGTTTATTTTCGATTTATGAGTTTGACTGTCCCTCTGGTATCTTGCGGAAGTGGATCGGGAGTGGATCGTAACCCTTGGCTAGCGAAGATGATTTTCTTATAGATCTTATCGGATTGGATAGACTGAAGTATTTAAGAAAAGTTCCCAATGGATCTTTAATTATAGGTTAAAATTTCTTTGGAAAAAATATTTGCAGGACTTGTATTCTGTCCCACATTAACCTTTGAATTCTTCCAATACAGGTTTTGTTACTAAAACAAGGATTTGTATAGTTATACAAATTCTTGCTAAAAAGCAGAACTTAGAATTTCAATATTATTAGTTATCAGCTTTGTATAAAAGCTATTGCTTGTTTATTTGTATTTGTTCTTCCGAGTAGTCGATTGTAAAAGCCCGAGAAGTTACGATTGATACGCTTTAGCAAATTTGAATTTATAAAAATACATAGATGATCTAAGTAATCTATGAGACTATTCTACAACGAATTTAGATGTTACATAATAGGCACTGTTGCTGGTGAAGTCTGGTTATATCGGAAAGATGTCAAAGATTAAGAGAGAAAACGTTGAACCGATAAATGAGCAAGAAAGTCCTGCAACAAAGAAAGTGAAAGTAGAAACAGTTGATACAGCTTCTGAAAGTATAGATGTGAATGGAGCTGCTCGAATTAAATCAAAGGAAGGACACGTCTTATATAAGTATGAATACCACTTTGTTTTACTTATGGAGTTATCAATGGTTATAATTAGGTCTTAAAGCATACCTGTCAACCTGTGACGATGAAAATTATGCACTTGAAGAATCAAATCTCAGGTCATAACGCGTACGAACTTTTTCGAGCTGAATTTCAGTATTAATGGTACATTTTCTTATTATGTATATGGAAAATACCAAAACATCAATGCATGTTCACTTGGTTAAGTCATTTTATTCTAATTAATTATTATTTCATTGCACTTTTAAAGATTTTAATAAATTTGTGTAAAACAGTTTTATGTTCTTTACTTTTTGTAATTATCAGATACTAGAATTTTTTTTCAATTGTAATTTAAATTGTTTGAGACTATTGGCTCACACAGCACCTCTGAACTAAGTAGGAAATTAGACTAAGATAAAATATAGTAATACAGTTAAAGGCAGTATAAATGTAAAAAATAGTTTTCAACTTTTTTCTTTTAAATTGTATAAAAGTATTAAAATAATGAAAAGTTATTTTTCAAAATGTATTTGAATTCTAAATATTTTATCATTTTATCTTTTTCACCCATAAAACGTAAATATAAGGAATAATTTTGAATGGTGACAAATTAGGGGAAGTAACTCTAACTCTATTTGTAAACAAATGTAGAGCAGTTTATTTACGACCTAAAGCTAAGGTAATTGGTGTTAATTAACAGTGTGTTTGACACCAAAGCTGTCAAGTAAAGCTATGCACTTAATGGGTCACTTAAATTGACAGTTTACATAGCTAGATGAACTTCATGTTCATGGAAGAATTACGAATTTGCCGGTATTTCAAAAGAATATTACTTATATATGAAATCAATCGCAAGGCTAAGAAATGCGGGTGAAATCGGGTCATTTTCGGAATTCCCGGGTGATTTCAATGACCCGGCGGGTGTCCCGGGTGATCCCTCAGAATTGTGAAAATCTCGGGTCACACCCGCAGAAAACGGGTCAGTTGACTGGTATGCTTAAAGACTTTTCACTTTTCTTCAATCTTCAATCTTTGTCGTGATGACAGAGTAATCTCTCTTGTAAATTAGGGTACTTATAAAGTGAGAAACGGAATCGAAACGAAACGAAACGAAATATAACGAAACGAAACGAAATACAACGAAACGCAACGAAATACAACGAAACGAAACGAAACGAAATGAAAAAATGAAGAAACGAAACGAAATGGAATATGAAGAAACGAAATAAACGAAATAGGCCTATATAAAATATATCTTTTACATTGTTATAGGAGGTTAGGATTTTGATTTTAAACAGAAAATGTTGTATGAGTGCGAATGAGACAACTCTTATCCAAGCCACATTGTAGTTTAACTTAGCAATTATAGGTTAGAGTACGGCCTTTCAATACGAACTCATGAACAATCACCGAACAAGATATAAAGGGTAAAAAATGATCAATGTAAAACTATTTAAACAGGAAACCAACGCTATAAATAAGATGTGGTTTGAGTGCCAATGAGACAACTCTCCATCCAAGTCGCAATGCATTTTAAGTTAACAGTTCAATGAGCATCGACTTGAACACAGAGTCTTTGCTAACACTAAACAGCAAGCTACATATAAAGTCCCCAAAATTGCCATTGAATACAAACTTTAAACAAGTAAATCAAAATATAGAAAACGAGAAACCCCTATGAACCACACCAACCACTGAACAACAGGTTACTGACAGTAGTATTGAATATGCATCTGGTTTAAACAGTTTAACAGGCTCGCCAGCTTTCAACCTAACCTTAGACAGAAGTTAAACATTATAAAATAAAAAGACGCTATAAAATATTAACTCTATGAAAAATACGCGATTTAAACAATTATATCAACACTTCAGAATATGTATGATCCGCGACACAATACATTATATGCAAAACGAGAAACAGAAAACACATATGAACTACAACAACCACATGAACAACAGGCTCCTAAATAATCCAGGACAGGTGCATGCATACAAAATATACACAATTAAGTATCTTGTAAAATCTGCATGCACGTCAGTGTTAAGTTTTCGTGGTCAAATCCATATCGCCTATATTTTAAGCATTAGGTGCACTATATTTGCTGTATTCAAATAACAGGTATCATCTGACTTGGACCCCATTTCTATAGTTCATTATAAGGGGTGTACTTTATCAATAATTTGGTTTATATGATGCTAATAAGATGAAATGTGCCGTTTAAAAAATGTCATCTGACCTTGACCTGATTTTCATGGTTCATTGATCAAAGTCCAATTTTTGTCATGTCACTGAGTTTGTTTCAGAGATACTTTAAGCAATTGTTCTACTAGATTTCAGGGAAAGGAATGATTTTGTACATACAAAAAAGATGTGGTGAGATTGCCAATAAGACAACAAGAGACCCAATGAGACAGTTATTAACAAATATAGGTCACCGTACGGCCTTCAACAATGAACAAAGACCATACCGCATAGTCAGCTATAAAAGGCCCGAAATAATAAATGTAAAACAATTCAAACCAATCCACCCGCCCTTTAGAGTAGTCTAGTCTGATGAACAGAACGTTGTCTATATGTCGGACTAAACTACTTTCAAAAGTAACTACACTCAAAAGTAATGATTTCATGGTTCAGTTTGAAAGCAACTTAACCAAAGATATTGGTTTAATCTACACACAAGTCCGAATTGCTGTCAGTAAGATGTTTCAATATTGAGATAATCAGCTTGCAACACGATGTAGATATTTGTTAATCACTTAAAACATGGTGGACTCTTTCTGACCATCTAGGTATGTTGATTTTCTTTCTCATCGACGTCAGCAGGCAGCGGATCCAGTCATTTTCAAAAGATTGAAGGGGTCTCCAACCAAGGAGAAAAACATTCCAAATTTAAATCTCCATTCAAATTCATGTTTGGTAAAAAAAGGAGTAACACAGAACGTTCACCTCAGATCTCTTTTTCAGTTCAATTTAGGTTTCGGTATGGCTACTCGACAGCCGTTAGCATTTCACATTTTTAATGTCTTGTCAAATACAACTTCGCCAATTCAAACTTAGGGAGATACCATTTGATTTTTATGGGCTAGGATGAATATTTTTGTCCTGCATTTTATTTAGCTGTAATCTCTGTCCTACCTTTTAATTTTTCACTATATTTGGTCCTGCCTTTTTTATATAAATTTATCCCGTTTTTTTGCCCAGTTGCTCATCCTGCCTTCCTTTTTACTAAACAATCCTGTCTTGCCTTTTTTATACTCAAATCCCTGTCCTGCAGGTTTTTTTTTTTTATTTCATCATAGCCCTCTCCCCCCCCCCCCAAAAAAAAAATCAAATGGTAGCCCCCTTAACTTGGACTCGGAATCTCGGAACTTGGAATAAAAAAAACCCAATTAATTACACCACCTTTTTAAAATCAAAATCCTAACCTCCTATAACAATGTAAAAGATATATTATATATAGGCCTATTTCGTTGTATTTCATTTCTTCATTTTTCATTTCGTTTCGTTTCGTTATATTTCGTTTCGTTTCGTTGTATTTCGTTTCGTTTCGTTATATTTCGTTTCGTTTCGTTTCGATTCCGTTTCTCACTTTATAAGTACCCTGTAAATTATCCTCTCTTGTAAAATAATTATCACAAATGTAGTTTCTCCTTTGTACTTATATATTGTAGGTGGCGCTTTAAAAATATTATAGAATTATTGTTATCAAGGCCGTAACTACCCTTGAGGCAAGTGAGGCAATTGCCTCACTAAAATTTCGACATTGATTTTTTTTATACATATATATAAATATAATAGTCATTTGTTGTTCTGTCTCAACCTTAATTTCTATAACATGTCATCATTCCTTTTAAACTATTCTTCCTGGATATAACTCAGCATCTCAACAGGTGATATTTCTCGATTACATTAATAAAATCAACTGTACCAATTTTGTTGCACCAGATGCGCAATTCGACAATACATGTCTCTTCAGTGATGCTCGTGGCCAAAATATTTGAAATCCAAAGCATATATAAAAGATGAAGAGCTATAATCCAAAAGGTCCAAAAAGTATAGCCAAATTCGTGAAAGGAATCAGAGCTTTGCATGAGGGAGATACATTCCTTAATTTATAATAATTTCTAATATTTTGTAACAGCAAATTTTAATAACACAAAAAATCCGTATTTTCATGCCAGTACCGAAGTACTGGCTACTGGGCTGGTGATACCCTCGGGGACTAATAGTCCACCAGCAGAGGTATCGACCCAGTGGTAGTAATAAAATCAACGGTACCAATTTTGTTGCACCAGATGCGCATTTCGACAATACATGTCTCTTCCTAGTAAATCATCATGGATCTTAAGTTAAAAACAGGCTCTTGCAGAAAAAAGGAAAAGCGACAGTGAAGGTAAAGAAGGAATAATTCTATAGTAAACTAGTTTTTTTGTGAACAGACTCTGAGTATTGTATATAACTTCATTAGAACAATCCAAAAACGATAAGTAGACTGACAAACCAAGTACTGGTCTTCGGAAGGGGGCAGTCCTGTCTGCGTATTCATTTCACGAACTTTAATCTTTCTCTTTACAGATAAATAAAATATAAATAATATGAAACATGAATGCATGGGTTAGTTTTTATCCATGTTTCTTTAACCTTAAAAATTGAAAGAATATCCCATATTCCAATTTGATATTATTGAGGAATGGTAGAACCTTTAACACAGGATTTTGTCTTTACTTATTCGGGACTACGGAATTTCGTTTCTTTATATTCGGGGTTTCGGAATCGGACACCCCCAACCCCTAACCCCTAAATTTATAGATTCTGGAACTAAAATACCACCAACTATTTCCAGAAATAATTTGAAATTACGGAACTACATGTAAACGTCAAAAACTCCATTCCAATTCCCCTGTACCCATATCATATATACTTACTCCATAGATAGAATCTTATACATGTATCTTATCTCATTCTATCCCTAGTTTGTCTACTCTTTGTCAGCATAAAAGCGAGTTTAATAATTTGTAACTGCGACTGTATGATGGTGCTTATACAGGAAAGCTTAATTCCCTTTTGCAAACAAAACTGTTACACTGATGCTGCTACCGAATTGCTGATGGAGAAGGAATTGAAAGATGACATCGATCATTGTGTTGATGATAATGTGCTACCTTTAGAAACACACTGCCCTGAAACGACTGAAAACTTGGAAAAGAGCATGCATGAGTGGCGAGAGATTGTGCGGTCTTGCCATGCTCCATGTTCATCGCGATAATATATCAGCAGACCCAATTATGATTCTGAAACGATTTGACTGAACTGGCCATAGAAAAATTTGGCAAACTCTACTGAATCGATGTCTGTTCGATGTTCTGGCAGCAGACTCAAATCAGTGATATTTGGATGATTATCTTACATATACATTTAAATGTTAAAAATTTGGTGTTAGTAAAAGTCTTAAAATATGAAAAATTTATATAAAAAGTGTCCAAATTCAAAACATTATTAAACTCTCTAAAAATTGCCTAGAATGCAGGACTTTGCACCATTCATTTCATACCCTGCAAAAAAAATTTTCGCCTCGCTTCGCTCGGCTCAATTATTTTGCCTCACTAAAATAAGATGCCTAGTTACGGCCTTGTTGTATAAAGTGAAATAAATTTAAAAAATGGTTTATTTGCATACGTGTCAACCTGTGATGATGAAAATGCAGGTCATGACCTGCATTGAAGATTCAAATCTCAGGTCATAACGCGTACAAACTTTTTCGAGCAGAATTTCAATATTATATAAGTTATTTTTCAATATGTATTTGAATTTTATATTTCCATTATTAAATATTTTTCACCTATATACGTAAATATAAGGAATAATTTTGAATACTGACAAATAAGGGGAAGTAAATCTTGGTTGAAATATTTTTGTAAACGAAAAGAGCAATTTATTTACGACCTAAAGCTAAGGTAATTAATTGGTATTAATTAACAGTGTGTGTTGACACCAAAGCTGTCAAGTGAAGCCATGCACTTAATGGGTCACTTAATTTGACAGTTTACATAGCTAGATAAACTTTCTGTTCATGGAAGAATTACAAATTTGCCGGTATTTCAATTGAATATTGCTTATGAAATCAATCTCAAGGCTAAGAAATACATGAAAAATCAGGTCATTTTCGGAATTCCTGCGTTATATCAATGACCCGGCGGGTGATCCGGGTGATCCCTCAGAATTATGAAAATCTCGGGTCACACCCGCAGAATACGGGTCAGTTGACAGCTATGTATTTGTGTGTAAAATGTGGAAAGACCACAGGCACAGGGGCTTGTTACCATACACCTAATCGCTATTTATTCCATTCTGGGTAAGTTCTAAAATTACACAACTTTTTCATCCAATCGAAGCTATCTGGGACCCTGTTTAAACAATTCACCATGCATGATACTTTTTAATGAGACCTGTTTTAACTACCGTAAATACTTCAAACAGAATATTGTTTTTTACTTCAATTTTAATTTCGAAAAAAGTGGATCATACTATATCAAAGTTTCTTGATGATCACTTTCTAAAGTTTTTCCTCCCTCAGCTCACTGCTGATGACCTCCATTTTCGGCCCGCGTGACCTAAACAGGAAGTTGTATAAATGACTGTTTTTCCAGGAATGGACTAAAAAGCGATAAGGTGTATTGCCTATAATTTGTGACATAAGGGGAAATAACTCTCATATGGAGTGTTCATATTGCTTCAGTCCAAATAGGACAAACCATGCGCAGGGTATAACTAGCAATTTTATAAAATAAATTTGTAATCTTTTACGGTTGTGGAGGAGTAGTGGACACAAGGAAAACAATGTTTGGGATGATAACTCCTACATGTACAAAGAAAAGTATTTGGTTACGCAGGGTAAATTTCAAAAGCGCATAAACTGTTCGATATCATATACCAAATATCTAAGCAACATATTGCTAAACAAATATTTATCGCAAAAACAAAATTAAGCGAAAAAAAAAAAAAGTAATCAGAAGAAAAACAATAGGTCTTTCCACAGAAAAGTGGAAAGACCTAATAATAATAATAATTCTTTATTTAAAGAGGGTTACACAGTTGGCTATAAAGCTAATCTTCCCTGACATGCCTGAGGCCCTCATGAAATACAATGACATGTAACAAACAATTACAAAATATCAAACAAACACACATACATGAATAATGCAATAAAAAATTGTTATGACAATCATTGAATCATGATACATGTAAGTGTATCATCATGATCATTGTCGATTAATTTAATAGTTATATATATCTAAATGAAATCTCATTTTTATGATACATGTACATAATTTATCACATTTCAAGAACAAGTACCTGAGTATATGTACATTTCACATTGCTGATGTATCAGTTTAATACTATTGATTTTCTGTATATGCTGCATCATATTATATCCACTCTCCTTTTTTTTATATATATTTTTATCTTCCAGGTGTAGACAGTTGATATCAAATATAAAAAATTCTTTAGCTAAACAGAAGAAGGACAAATGTAAAGAAACATTGGATAATTGGAAGTAAGACAATTTTTTAATCTCCTTCTGTTATCATGGTTATCATGGTTATTGAAAGATCGGAAGCAAGACTTGATGGTTCAGATGGTAATTTAATAATGGCTACAAAATATACAATTGGTATCGCCGTAGCGACGTTACGTAACAAGTAAAAGTCCGAAGGTTTGTGCGTGACGTTCCCGGAATAATCGCAGATATTACATTCCTCCTTAACTTTGAATTGGAAAATGACTTTATAAATTTAAATTAAAATATGTAAAATAAAGTATGATTACATTAAGTAAATTATCACAGTCTCTGTATTGTTCATTAATAATGTTTTTGTAATAAAGATATAATATAGATTTTCACTTTCTCAATTTGTATAAATTATAATAGTCTCTCGAATGTTCACTATGTATCGGTCTCCTGGTTCTTCTGCTTTATGTTTCAGTCCTGGTTTCCTGACTTTTCCAAAGTTCTCTTTATCCGCCCCCTCCCGCGCCTGTCTTGCGGGGGGGCCCATAATTCTGTATGTCCACTGCCCCCTCCCGCGCATGTCTTGCGGGGGGCCCATTTTCTTAATCTTCCTGTTGCTGTTTTCACCATACCCTTTGAGTTTATCTTTGCGTTGTCTGTCTCTTTCATTTATCCCCTCATTTAAGTTTGGGTGATATCTTCTATGAAACTCCTGCTCCTTATCTGTATATGTATTTTTCTTTTTTAACTTTGATATTTGCTGTGTTTTCTTGATGGATTTTCTTAATAAGTTAACTTCTTTATTGGCTATTTGGCGTCCTGTTGTGACTTGGTTATGTTTCTCGGAGTTGAAAGTTGGTCCACTGTCTGCCGGTATTCTCAATTTGTTTTTCTTTACAAAAGAACCATCAGTTCTTATCTGTATCATCCCTAGCTCAATCAAAGTGGATTTACTAATTAATGGTGGAGAATTGATTTTTCCTTTTACAACAACGAATTTTGCCTCTGTTCCACATGTTTTGTTTCTTATGATAGTTGTAAATTCTCCCTTGATTGGTAATGAATTTTGCAGTGTGCTCAACTTGATTTTACTCTTTTCTAATACTGGACTGCCGTATGTTTTACTTTGAAATTTTACAAATTGATTTTCATCCATTACATTTACATCAGCTCCACTGTCAGGTTCCACCCTCACATCTACGTCATCTATTCTTACCGTCACTGTTTTTTCTATGTCTCTTATGCCTTTTATGGTCTTGACCTTTCGTATTTTCATTATATGTTTGATCGTTTCTCCAAAATAATCTTCATCTTCATCATAATCTGATATTTCTGTATTCGAATCTGTCTCATTTTTGTCTTCCGTTGTTTTCTTCACACTTCTTTCTCCTCGTCTAAAATTGCCAGCTCTGTACTGTTGTTTTTTCTTTTCCGTTCTGCATACTGACGCAAAATGATTGTATTTTTCACAATTTCTACATTGTTTACCATATGCAGGACATTTTCTTCCCTCACCATGATCAAATCCACAATAACCGCAATCTTCTTCAAAATCATGTGCCCTATAGCTTTGGATTTTATTTGCTGACAACGTACCGATGTCTCTGGGATCTCCTTTCATATCCTTCATCTGTAAACATGTGTCTTCCATCTGTCCTGCTTCTTCCACAAATTTATCTAAATTCCATCCTTTGCTTATAGCCCTCTTTATCAAATCCTGATTGGTTATGGTTTGAATACAATGTTCCAATATTCTTTCATCGTATGTAGCTTCAAACTCACACGCGTGTACCTTTTCTCTCAGTCTCGTTACATATGTTACTGTGTATTCATCTCTAAATGGAATAATCGCAGATATTACAGTTATCATCATGATCATTGTTATAATACAAATCAATTGTTATTTCTATCAGTGATATTAAGTTTTAGATTTTGAACATGAGTGCTTTTGCAACGTACCATGTAAAATCTTAAATTGGACTAAAATAGTGGTAATATGTTTTCCTGTTTTTCTTGGTGCAGACAACTTCAGTCTACTGCAGCATTTAGCATGTTTAGGTACAATCTGTTTTAAAGTTTTTACACATTGTCAAACTTTAAGGAAGCTTTCTTTTTTTATGATCAAAAGACAGCAGTATAAAAATATACTTAACATGCATGATATAGATTGCAAGATTTTGAAAAGTATTTTTTGAAAAACATTCAAGTTTCAACCATTGAAATCTAAATGTTTCCACCGACTCTGTCATGTGTCTGTTTAATTAATTGTGCTTTTCATGACGCTTTTTTACATCTTTACCTTGGTTTTTATTTTTATGTGCCAAAGAACCTTTTTTACCTGACAAAAATATAAATGTAGACTCAATCAAGCCAACCTTGTCAACAACTGTTTAACATAACCTATGGGGGAGGAATTGTGTAACAACACATGGATCTGATTAATAGTTGTATTTTTTATGTATTGTTTTTATACTTCACCTAGAGGCATTGTGCATCTGTTCTACCGTCCATTTATCCATCTGTTCTGAGCTTCATGTTAAAGTTTTTGCCATTTGGTCAAGGTAGTTTTTGATGAAGTCCAATCAACCAGTGAAACTTAGTAAACCTGTTAATTATAATATGCTGTTTCTAATTTTAATGCCAAATTAGAAATTTTCCCCCATTTTGACAGTCCACTGAACATTGAAAATGATAGTGCAGATGGGGCATCCTTGTACTATGGATACATAGTGGGACATCAATCCGTGTCACACATTCTTGTTTTTTTATCTCGCAAGTAATCCTTAGAATCATGAAATGTCCACCAATTCCATATTGTTACAAACCCAGAAAAAAACAATAGCATTTAATAATTTTAAACTATATACAAGATATGTTTTCTTAAAAGGATGGGGCTTTATTTGCAACAGAACTTCAAAAGGGGGGAGGCAGGCCCCTTGAATACCCCTCTTAATCCGCCTCTGATAATTGCAACAAATACTCATCATGTCTCTGTAATGACAAGAAAATTGCAGATTTTTTAGGAAAAGTAATACAATCCAGCTTTACAATTTTTGATTTTTAGAAAAGATTTGGAAGAACTTGAAAAGCAGCTAATTATACCAAAAGTGACCATAGCGGTTGTAGGAGCTACTGGCGCAGGTAAATCTAGTCTGATCAATGCTGTTGTAGATCAGTTTAGTGTTTTACCAACATCAGGAACACAAGCATGTACATCTGTGGTGGTAAAGATAGAAAACAATGAAGATGGGGAACAGTATGAAGCAGACATAGAGTTTTTATCCAGGGAGGTACGTGACTACAGTGCATATCCATTTGTACATGTATCTATAAGTTTGTATATAGGATTTTAAATTGACATGTGTGTAACAGAGGTCTATGTATATAAACAAACAGATTACGCCCTTAGATTTTTACATTTTTTTTTTTGCTTGTGAAAGTCTCTTGTGGAAAGTTGTCTCATTGACAGTCATACCCAAGGCTTCCAAAACGGTCATATATTTCGGTCATTTGTATAATGTCCAGTAAAAGTCTGGCTGGGCAAAGCATGAAACGGTCATCTACTTTTTAGTTTCAAAGGCTTTTTCGGTCATTTTAACATATAAATTCATGATCTTTTTTATCCAACCTTATGCCTTTAACAGCCATACATTTCCGGTTATAAAAGTGACATGATGATTAAATACTATCAAAACAACCCCTACTTCAATACTTTATAATTTTAATCAAGGCTAATTAGTTGTTGGACAGCTGAAAACAACCTGTTCAGGTGACAGGTAAACTATTTTCAGTACCGGACATTGTATAAATTAATCGGTTCATTCACAATTATTTTCGTACATTTCAGCGGTTTGTATCTAATTGATTTAGTCCAAAAGATCAAAATTATAATAAAAAACATTTATAAACATGATTCGATGAAACATTTAAAAAGGTTTTAAATGAAAAATCGTCAGAGCTACGGTGTATGAACTAGAACACATGTGCACATGTGCACAGGTGGGAAATTCAATTATGCATCCTACATTTCTTCAAAAATGCTAAAACCATCATTGATACCTGTATCTTACGTTCATTTCAAGTATTTTGTTGAAGAAATAACGTGGAAAGAGCTTCTACGCTCAATCGTACTGTGTAAACATACACGGATTTTACGTATCTGTTTATGGTCCATGTTTTACCATTGTCAAGTCAACATCCAGGTTTGGAAAAATGTGACTTTAAAAAACGAAAATAAAGTTCTAGACAATCTCATTTTGCACAAATAAAGAGTCTAATGCAGATATGAGCACGCTGATATGAATACTTTGAATGATGCAATGCCAATTTTAACAGTTTATGTCAGAACATCAAATTCATATCAAAGTAAAGTTAAATATCGTTTTTGGGGAAAGACGGCTTCAAGCCATCAATCCCCTATGGGGTTGACCAGAGTGACACTCCCTCACATCATTCATTTTGTTTTTATACATGTTATAGTGTGGAAAACCCCCCAACAAATCTTACTTAGATTGAAGAGAAGGAGACCCAGAAATGAATAGTTTGACTTTAAACACTTTTTTACACATTTCCCTTCTGTTTCTCACGAAATTATCGTATCTTGAACTCTCCTTTACACTATTTACGTTTATTTTACAATCCGGGAAAAATTAGTATGACGAGATATATATTCTAAATACTAGTATATCCAACCTACATTGTATTTTATAGTGACGTCATTCTTGGAAGAAGCAGGGATATCCTTCACCAGTTCACTGGTTATTTAAATCATTCTTAGAGATCGTGCACTAATTACAAATTTGTATTTGTTAAATCTAAACATAATATTGTTTACTGTAGATGATTTAAACATCAACATACAATACTTTAATTTGAAGGTCAACAACTTTCAAAATAAACAAAGATCGTGGGGTTACATGAGACAGGGGAAAGAAACGATTTTATTACTTTTTTCGGGTCTCACTAATCAGAGACAAGAAGCGTCAAGAAGACTATTTAGCAACGAGAAAAAAATCTTCTTTTTGTCGCTTCTTGTCGCTAAAATTCTTCTTGTCGCTAATTAGTGAGACCACTTTTTTTCTGTGAAATTCTGAGAATCTTCCTCCAATTCAGGAGCACCTCAATTGATGAGTAATTATCCACTAAAATAGTAGTTAATGTATTTAAACACTTCAAATGTGACATTACATTGGATTATTAGTCTTCTATTAAAACTAAATTTTTGTGTACCTACATAATAAAAATTTTCATTTTGTAGTTTAAACATATTTATTATTTACAAATATTTCAAAATTAAGATTTGGAAACAAGCTTCACACAGTTTACATCACTCATATTGTTTTTTTATTAGTACCTGTTTCCCTGTGATGAGAGTTGTAACTCGGAACTTTAACAATGGAAATTTAAAACTGAAAAGATTTTTCAGTCCACACTTTCTAAAGAAAAAACTTAAAAATCCAAGAGTACTGTCACAAAAAATGGAAAATGGCCCTAGCCTGCAGTTCAGTGGTACACAATCAAGATTTCAAAAAATACTGTAGTTGTTGTGAAATGACAGAATTCAGTTGAGTTTTAGATAATTAGCTATCAACTTTAATCAAATGTTTAGATTTAGAAGATGCAGATCTCTTCCATTGGTCAAAATTGAATCCTAAACTAAGGAAATGAAATTACATAAACAACAATTGATTTCAATATTGTCAACCTTTCTACATTTTCTAGCTGTTCTCTTTTTCATTCTTCATATGAAAACTATCAAAATATACCCCCCCCCCCCCCTTCCCAAAAACATAATTAAATAGAAACAAGGGCCGTCTTTCCCCTCAGAGCTATTCAGCTCTTTGATTAATCTAATGTCAATCATTGGGATGACAATCTGATTACCATAATTGCCTTTTGTGACTTAGTCTTAGGGATTAAAATCCGGATCAGATATAGAATGTCCGGCTGGCTCAGAAACATTTTGGAAGCCCTGGTCATACCACATCTTCTTTTTCATCCTTATATATAGATAGACGAACATGATTTCAATTGCTTCTACTGATGGTTATACCTTTTTGAGAGGGAAATATTTCATTTAGGACAAATTATGCTAGTTTGAAAATTTCCTGACATGTTTTCTTACTTTCTCTTTCATTTGTCTATAAGGTTTCTTTTCCAACTAAATAAAAACATAAGGGACTAAATTTGTACTCTAGTGCATTCCATGTACATACTGGACATGCTGGAATGAAAATACGCTTACATGATACATATTACATTTATTACAACACTTCAAATGAAATATAGACTGTTCCAAAAAAACATACATATTAACATGCATAAGATACTTAATCTTTAAACACAAAATGATCTTTAGCCCAAAATCTTGCTTTACAAGCATAAAATGAAAAATCCAATGATTTATCATGTTTATTGCTTTTTGATAATCAGAAGAAGCTCTGCACTGTTAATCATGATTCATTCCAATTTACATGTAGTTTTAGCTCACCTGGCACGAAGCAGTCACTTTGCGTCCGTTGTCTCTGTCATCTTAAACAAATTCTTGCATTTTAAGCCATCTATAAATACCCCTTACCATGCTTGCACGCATAAAATGAAAAAATCATTGATTTATTGCTATTTGATAATCAGAAGAAGCTCTGCACTGCTGATAAGGATTCGTTCCAATTTAAATGAAGTTTTTTTAAAGTTATCATGAAATAATTAAAATCATGGAACAAAGATTCTAGTACAGCTGTAATTAGGAGGACAAACATTGAATGTATTAAAATTCTATTACTCAAGCACTAAATTACAATGCTGAATTCCTGAAATAGGAAAAAAGGAGATGTGTGTTACAACTTAATTTAGTTTACCATAATCATGCAGGAACCCAACAAGATAAAAATAGTAAACAATCTTCAACAATAGATAAGCTTCTATACAATATGCAATGTAATTTTGTGTATTTTATGTGAGCATATTGCAATAGTATTTTAAAATTCATTCTAAAGCTATTTTCATTATTTTATCTATTAGCAAATTTTTCATCTTATGATAGAGAAAATAGAGTACTATTCTGTTTTATAACAATGTAAATATTTGCAGGAATGGCAGAAAGAATATGATGTCTTAATCAAAGATATGACCAAGAATGATGGAACAATGAAGAATAATAGACCAGATGAACAATCTGAAGCTGGAGTGGCTTTCTTAAAAATGAGAGCTGTTTATGGACAGTTCTCATCTCTAGATGACTTGAATGGAGAAAACGACATCACTTCTCACTTGGGAACAATGAAACATTTTAAATCAAAAACGGTAAACTAAATAATATATTCTTGTATCAATCAACCAGTTTTTGAGACGTTTTGCCCATTGGCCTTCTTCAGTTCTTTATTTTTCCTCAGGACTACATGGCTGATATTACATTTGTATTTTCTTTTTCAATCAGTTAACAGATGTTATAGATAAAATAAATATAAATAATATATATAAGGAACATAATTGACTATAACACTTATTGAAGTTTGTATAAACATGAAAGCAAGAAAAAAATCATGAATCACTATTGCAAGTAATAGCATATGTCACCTAATTCCATTGCCTCTAAGCAGCAGCCATTTCAAAAATTTTAAGAAAATATTACATGCAATATATGAGAAAAAGCCTCATTTTAAAAATAAAATTCAAATGAATGTTAGCTTTGGTCTTATGGTCTTTAATAATTTGACAAAAACTAAAAATAGCTATTAAAGCTGGACATCCTCTTGAATCTTATTATAGGAATTATTTCATTGTTAGATTTCTGCCATATAATATGGTGTTTTTCTATATATTTTGTCACATTATAAATACCAATTGAACATGTTGAATGCTGTAAATTAAGAAATTATTGCGATGTTTTTATTTTAAATGCAAAAAATATGACGGGGTTTAAATCACAAAAATTTAAACTTGCATTTTGAATTATTTTATACGAATTACGAATTTCTCTCTATTATGCAAAGACAAAAAAATCACATCTTAGTTTAAAATGACAATATCGCAATAATAAATGCATGCAATAATTTCTGAATTTACAGATATCTTTTTTAAAGCATTTTTTATACTCACATATCAATACACTCTCATCATTTCAGCTTCCAGAATTTAGATGTAATATAGAAAAGTATATTATAAGTACTGAGGAAGAAGGACAACACTTATGGCCAATCATAAAGTCAGTGACGATACGAATTCCCAATTTTTTTACTGGGTGTACATTAGTAGACTTGCCGGGAGTAGGTGATGCTAATGCGGCTAGAGATAGGATAGCACAAGAAGTAAGTTAAGGCCAAAAATAAATAGTTGTTTGTTTCCCCAAACCCGACCCTATCAAGTCAGGTGAGGGTAGGTAGGTAGGGGAATTATTTTATTTTTTTGGTAATTTTTTTTTTGTTTTACTTGTAAATAGGAAATTATACAAACCATCATTATAGGGCTGTATTTTAAATTCTAGGGTGTATTAAGCTATCAGTTTCCTCATGTCAGATTTCTTAAATAAAACTCTATGTATAATTTGTAATAGTTTATTTAATTGGGTTTCTTTTGGGTGGTAATTTTCCAATAATGACACAGTCTTTGTTGCCCCCACAGCTGTACAGAAGGCACATATATCGGGCTGTGCCACAGTAGAGTCATAATACGTGAATTCAACATGTCTTCGTCACAGTCTATCTGTAGGTGCACATTCAAAACGCCTTCAACAACATCACCTGAAATAAAGAACAACAGAGATCTTTAATAAATAAAAAAAATAATATCCTAGGGCCATAGTTATTATTAGGGTAGGAGGGTTTGTAAAACTAAAAATAAAAAAACTACGGCCTAGAGTACTTTGTATATAAAGCTCTTTTTTTGAGAGCCCAGGTGGTCGTGTGGTCTAGCGGGACGGCTGCAGTGCAGGCGATTTGGTGTCACGATATCACAGTAGCATGGGTTCGAATCCCGGCGAGGGAAGAACCAAAAATTTGCGAAAGCAAATTTACAGATCTAACATTGTTGGGTTGATGTTTAGACGAATTGTATATACATTATGTACACAGCCATGTATCACCATCATTGATGGCGATCCGATGGATACATCTGTTGTAGGGTTGTCACTGACTCAGACGTACTTATGTATATATATATATATGGAATTTTCAATGAAGAAAATCTCTAAAATACTGAGCCTTCTGTTCATTATATTAAGCAGTATAATCTGTCAGAAATCTGTCCAAGTTCAACGTCAGAGTGTACTAGTAGAATGAAGTTTATACCTTTCATTGAAGTATGCAATTTTCCACTGAAACAGGGTTTGAACATTGAACCCATATCAAACACTGAATAACTCAATGGAACATGCATATAAAATATAATCATGAACTGAAAGTGTATGTTAGATGTGGAAATTTCATTCAATGTTGGGTAACAAAATCATGCTATGCAAGACCATGTTATTATATATTAAAAATGATAGGAAAATCTTTTAGGAATACTATAAAAGCATTCCTTCAGGTGTGATAACAGATCAACAACAGTAGTCATACTTGGTTAGCAGTCTGTCAAATGCTCTGGATTCTCGAACAGTTGCCATTGTGGCAGCCTTCTATTTAGAGAAGTATGCATGGGCTGTCTGCTTTCACAAGACTAGTGAGGAGTGATCTGCTTTTATTAGGGACCAAATGATTAATTTAAATCAATTGCTTACAGGCCTCAGCTTAAATTAGTAAGGGCATAAGGAAATCATTAGGGAATTTAGGTAAAGGGTTTGAAAATTTGCAAGAAAAAGAATGCAAACAAAGGTGGGTCCTTATCCTAAAAAAGTCTACCTTTGCTTGCAAGAAATAAATGTTGGGACGGTCACTTATTATGCATACCTGTTAACTTGTTAATAGCTTCTTCTTTTCCCTTAGAAAGTTTGTTGACAGCTTGACTGGCTCCCATCATTTTGTCAAAGGTGTTGACAACATTTGAAGAGGAGGCTTCTTTTTCTTTAGAGTTCCCATCAATATTCAATGCAAAATTTCAAAAACTTTAATATGTTTAGGAAGATGTGGAATGAGTGCCAATGAGGCACCTCTCTATCCAAATAACAATTTATAAAGGTAAACAATTATAGGTCAAGGTACGGCCTTCAACAAGGAGCCTTGGCTCACACCTAGCAAGCTATATATATAAAGGCTTGTATAAAAAGTAAAAACACAAAACTACTGAACTCCGAAGAAAATTCAAAAAGGAAAATCCTAAAACAAAAGGCAAAATCAAAAGTCCAAACACATCAAACGAATGTTGAATTGTTGAATAAAGGGCCCCAAAATTACAAGTGTAAAACTATTCAAAGGGGAAAACCAACGGTCTAATCTATATAAAAAAAAACGAGTAACGAGAAAGATGTATAAATTACATAAACAAAAAGTCTTTATTAAAGTCTAGTGCCAGTTTCATGTCATCATCGTAGTCTGGACTAAATATTTCTGTAGAACCACATTTTTGTCACGAGCATCCTCCTCCTCTTCAGTCAATTTTAAATCGGCTATCACGTCCTCACATATGTCTTCGAACATTTCCTTCTTTGAAAATTTGCGCAATACATTTGTTACCAAGTCTTTCTTAAAGTTTCCAGCCGAATAAACGGCAACAAAAACTGACAGAACGGCGTCTATGTAAATATATGAACAGCATAGAGAATATTGTTCTGAATATTGTAAAGACCCGAGACCACGTGGAAGAAGAAAGCCAAGTCGCGTCATCAAGGCGTTTTCAACAATGCCGATTTCAAAGGCGCTGTGAAGAACAGCGTCTCCTTCTTATGTCTTATGTTTTGATTTTTCCATTTCATAGGAGCACCGCACCACCACATGAATTTCGATAAAAAAAAATTCTACACAAAATCGGCAATAAAATTATTCCGGGTCGGTCGGGATTGGGGAAACAAACAATATTTTATTTTAGTCCCAAACATTGATTAAATCTTCAAAATTATATACTATTTACAACAGATTTAGTTAACATGCCAGTGTTGGGTCTGTGCTAAGAGATTAGTAATCAGAAGCAATGAGATTAAAGATGTATTAAGGGGAAGGTTCTCAAAGGGCTAGATTATCATGATTAGGCCCTAGTACTGTTTTTTAAATCATGTCAAAATACCAAAACTCATATAGTAATAGTTGTAATATTACTTTAAAAGAGGGACGAAAGATACCAAAGGGACAGTCAAACTCGTAAATCTAAAACAAACTGACAACGCCATGGCTAAAAATGAAAAAGACAAACAGAAAAACAATAGTACACATGACACAACATAGAAAACTAAAGAATAAATAACACGAACCCCACCAAAAACTAGGGATGATCTCAGGTGCTCCGGAAGGGTAAGCAGATCCTGCTCCACATGCGGCACCCGTCGTGTTGCTTATATGATTACAAATCCGGTAAATAGTCTTATTCGGTAGGTCAAATTCATGAAAGGGAAGGGGATTGTAGTTACGACGTAAGGAACAAATCTGATATCATTTGTGAAACGGTTTTTCCATAACGGTCAACCAACTCGTGATGGCGTCCGTAAAATTTACGAAGGGATGATTTCAACTTCACCATTTGGAACTCTTGGTTTAATAGCTTCCTTGTGAGCAGTAACCCTCTATCAAGAAAATCATGATAGGAAATGCAAGCACGGGAATATCGTATCAATTGGGAGATATATACCCCGTATGCAGGTGCTGCTGGAATGTTGCTACTTAGAAATGGAAAGTTCACAATTGGAAAGCTGAAATCATCTCTTTTGTCGTAAAGTTTTGTCTTCAACCGACCCTCATTGTCAATTTCTAAATGTAAGTCAAGATATGAAGCCGACTTAACTGTATCTGTAGTATCCTTTATCTCCAATTCGATGGGATAGATGCGATCCACATAGTCACCAAATTTTGAATTGTTTAGTGAAAGAACGTCATCTATATAGCGGAAAGTAGAGTTAAAGGATATTGCTAACTTCTTATCTTTCTTCCTAAGAAGTTCCTGCATGAAGTCAGCCTCATAATAATAAAGAAACAAGTCAGCAAGTAGAGGGGCACAGATTGTTCCAATTGGGATGCTGACAGTCTGTTGAAAAATACGTCCTCCGAATGTAGCAAATATGTTGTCAATCAAAAAATCAAGCATCTTGATAATATCGGTTTCAGAGAATTTTTTGTTTGAATCAGAATGATTCTTTACAAAGTAGGATTTATCCCTCCCTAAGACAAGATACTTGTATCTACGTTGGCCATTCTTTTTTATGAAGCAAAGTAATACCAACTCTTTTAATTTGTCTTTTAGTTTGGAATGTGGAATACTTGTGTAAAGAGTAGAAAAGTCAAATGTTTTAATACTGTTACAAGATGAAAGCGATTTAGATTGTATGTACTCTAAAAGATCTTTGGAATTTTTAAGTATCCACATCTGATTCACGCCACCTCTAGAATAGGCAGTTTCACAATAACTTTGAAGCCCGTCTTAGATTGCTGATAAAATGGATGTTAATAATTTAGAAAGGGGTTTCGTGGAGCACTTGGAAGACCCAGCAATATACTGTTGTTATGCCATAAATACTTTTTTGGCACCTCTAATTGTGTGTTATTTTTGTAGTAAAGTTAGTAAATGTTAATTATATCCCACACATTCATCTTCATCCCTGATCCTAAAATATTTTGTTTTAATAATATGAATTGAAATAGAAAATTAAAAAAAAATTACGATTAGAAAAAAATATGGCTCATTTTCAGAATACTGTTCATGCTTATTATATGATCAAAATCTTGAAAACGCCCTTAAATAAAAAAACAAGAAAATTTACATATTTTCTTTTATCGGTTGCTATTTGCAATATAAATGTTCTTTCTATATCACATCACATTTTATGACATATATTATATATCTTGTTAGCATTTAGAAAACTGTTCAAACATACTGGTTGTGGCAGAAGTGCACCGGGCCTTTAGTAATAAAATAGCCAAAGAGTTAATGGGAGAAAGTTTCCGTCGTCAATTATTTATGGATGGGAACTATTCTAGTGATAATATAGCATTTGTATGTACAAAGAATGACCACTTGAACTGTACAGAATTAACAAGGTATATATCTTTTACACTTATCATTTAAGGTAGATGTCTAAATAATAATCCATAGAATTTTTTTTATAATTTGTCAAAATGTAGTTTATATCATACTTTTTAAAAAACAATAATAAAAAGATTGGGTCACAAGCAGGGCTTCCAAAAAATATTTGAGCCAGCCGGACATTTTCATATCTGATCCCGATTTTAATCCCTTAAGACTTAGTCACAAAAGGCATTTATGGTAATTCAGATGGCCATTCCAATGATTGACATTACTTTAAAAAAAACGATTTTAAACTTTACTTTGATATGATATGAATTTGATGTTCGGATGTAACTGTTAAATTGGCAGTGCATCATTCAAAGAGTGCACATATCTGCCTTACTTTACTTTACTTTCGTTTTCACATTCTAACCGGATGTTGACTTGACAATGGTAAAACATGGACCATAAACGGATACGTAAAATCTGTGTACGTTTACAAAGCACGACTGAGTGAAGAAGCTCTTTCCACATTATTTCTTCAACAAAATACTTGAAATGAACTTTAGATACAGGTATCAAGGATAATTTTAGCATTTTTGAAGAAAATTGAAGGAAAATATATACATGTATCACAATGCATACAATAATAGCAATTATATATATATATATGAACATAAGAATAAAACAGAAATTAAATAGAATAAAGATGTAAATTAAGAGCATTTAAAGGGAAAATATATCACAATGGATACCATAAAAACATATTAAATATATATAACAGTCAATCAAAAATAAAATAAAATAATGATGAAAATTATAAGTATTTACATACCCTGCAGTACATACACAAGTAAAATCTATAAAAAATTGCATTAAAGGTAAGTCTACATATGTTATTGAAATTTTATAATTATAATTTAGATTAAAAACTATTTGTTCAAACCATTATTTATGTCTTTTATTGTCATTTTAGGGAGTTAAAACTAGATAAAAATGTTGAAATGATGTCTCTGAAGAACAAATCAGATAAATTAAAGAAAGCTCTAAATACCACAGTAAGTATGAAGCCATGAAAGATCATTGTTCTTTGCTTAAGTGATGGTCGTAAAGCCTAATGAATTACCATTTGAACATCACTTTTATCAGATCATTCTTCCAATAGTTCTCAAAATAGGTATATAGTCTATATGTGTGTAGTTCAAAATAGTTTTGATTTAATTCTTGAGTTTGAGCTTTATTACATTTTCTCTAATTCTTTGTTTTACTTTTGTGACATATAGGCAAAGGTGAAGGTTTGTGTGCACGTTTATCTTTAATATCCAGCTTGTACAATATTTTGTGATAGTACCAAGCTTTGTTATCGGTACCATATGTTGTATGCTTTGTTTTTTTGTCTTTTTTAAATGCTCTTGGAGAACTCATGTGTTGGTGATTTGTGTGGTTTGAGGTACATCATGTATATTTGTATGTCAAATTTTTGTTTGACCCCATAATTTTTTAACAATTTATTTAATCCTCTATTGCTAAGAGCAAAGGTAAACTGTTTTCTTGTAGAATAGATTTAACAAATAAGAGGCAAATAAGAAGTCTTGTATGTGTTTTTGAAACATGAACCAGAAAACTATTTCATTATTATTTTCAAGGGTTTAAGTTGATGTTAAAAAGTATTAAATATATTCATAATGATGATAATCATGACAATTGATTATAATGTAAGATTAACATACCAGTGTGCCAAGCTCTAGATAGATAGTTTCTTAACAGTCTTCATTTTTAAAACGACCCAAGTACTTCATGATAGGTCTTACTGTGGATTAATTTATTTAAGTACTTAGAAGGTACCAGTTTTTGTGGATGATGGAAATCTTATATGTTCGTGAAGCAAGATTCAGTCATTGAATTTCAATATTTAAAACAATAAATCATTTTAATTTACTTCAAAAAGGCTTTTTTGTTTAATAGATAAAATTTGGTGCCAGAATATCGGAATTGACAGTATTTAATCCTAGAGCTTCTGAGGGCCTCAAGCAGCTGAGACCCTTTGACTTCTAGGGAACATCACTTTTAAATGATCTCCTGTTCCTACATTGACATCACTGAACTTGTGCATAATATATATGTCTTCTAACTTTTGAAAGGTTTCTGGAAATGAGAGATTACAAATAGATAAAGACTTGAGCCAAACACAACAGGCTATGAAAGTTATATGTGGAAAAGCACGATCAGAAAAAGCAAGGAAGCAACTGAAAGAAGATTACAAGTCAGGACTCAGGGTAATGTGCAGAATAATTTGAAAAATTTTGATAAGTGAAACTTTCTGAAGTCATACATGATTTTCAAACTGACTGTTGTACACTTTGATGTCAATATTACTTTGATATTCTAAGTGAGAAATACTTAAAACAATATTGTCGTATGTTATGAAGACATAATATGTATTTGAATTTTCTGAATTTTGTTGAGCCTGCGACTTTTGTCGCAGAAAGCTCGACATAGGGATAGTGATCCGGCGGCGGCTATTGCGGTGGCAGTGTTAGCTCACTTCTTAAAAGCTTTATATTTTAGAAGGTGGAAGACCTGGATGCTTCAAACTTTGTATGTGGATGCCTCATGTTACGAAGTTTCCGTCAGTCACATGTCCAATGTCCTTGACCTCATTGTCATGGTTCAGTGACTACTTGAAAAAAAAGTTAAGATTTTTTGTAATGTTAAATTCTCTCTTATTATAAGTAATAGGATAACTATATTTGATATGTGCGTACCTTGCAAGGTCCTCATACGCGTCATACAGTTTTCACTTGACCTCGACCTCATTTCATGGATCAGTGAACAAGGTTAAGTTTTGGTGGTCAAGTCCATATCTCAGATACTATAAGCAGTAGGGCTAGTATATTCGGTGTATGGAAGGACTGTAAGGTGTACATGTCCAACTGGAAGGTGTCATCTGACCTTGACCTCATTTTCATGGTTCAGTGGTTATAGTTAAGTTTTTGTGTTTTGGTCTGTTTTTCTCATACTTTATGCAATAGGTCTACTATATTTGTTGTATGGAATGATTGTAAGGTGTACATGTCTAGCGGGCAGGTGTCATCTGACCTTGACCTCATTTTCATGGTTCAGTGGTCAAAGTTAAGTTTTTGAGTTTTGGTCTCTTTATCTAATACTATAAGCCATATGTCAACTATATTTGGTGTATAGAAATATTTTATGATCTATATGTCAGTGGCGCAGGTTTTATTTTTCTATTTTTCTTAAACTATAAGTATCTAGGTCAACTATAATTGTTGTATGGAAGCATTGATAGCTGTATTTGTTTGCTTGGTATGGTTCATCTGACCTTGACCACGTTCTCATGGTTCATTGGTCTTTATTTAGTTATCTTGGTTAATGTTAAGTTTATGTGATAGTTGTAATAAAGCTTTATACTTAGGACTATCAACATAATATCAATGATTAGTAAAGAAGGCGAGACATTTCAGCGTGTGCACTCTTGTTTGTGAAATAATGATATAGAAATGATTTAATAAACATGTTATAGAATTGTTCTGCTGGCTATTTTGTATCTAAGTATAATATTATTAATCAAGCAGAAATTAATGAAATAGTGATATTTGGTAGGTTATGGTCAAGTAACATTAAATGGGCTGTTACAGGTTTTTGGTGAAATTTCGTATACTACTTTGACTTGTTGAACTATAATTAAAAATTGAGAGTATAATTATTTTACCTCTTTTAGTGAAATAAAAATCTTGAAGGTAAACATGTTAAATTTGTGTAAAACAAATTTATAGAGTCTATTTAATTCAATCAGCTAATTTTGTGCTAATTCAATACATTGACTGCTGGGAGAAGGATACCCTCTGAGACTAACAGTTAAACCACTTTTTGAATCCTCAAAGTCTAACAGTCCTGTTTCCATCAGAACCAAACCATTGACAATATAAAAGATAACACTGTAATTAATTGACAATATAAAAGATAACACTGTAATTAATTGACAATATAAAAGATAACACTGTAATTAATTGACAATATAAAAGATAACACTGTAATTAATTGACAATTATTTTACCAGGACATGAAGAGGTTTGCCAATCAAGGAATAGATGAAGACGATGAAGATGATAACGATGATAACAATGATAACAATGATAACAATGATGATAATCTTAGAGTTTTCTGTGTCAGTTCAAATGACTATCAATGCTTAAAAGAAGTAAATGAGCCACCAACGGTATGTTAACAAGGGCATGTTTTTTATGCCCCATTCAACTGAAAGTTGGTATAGTTGATTAAAAACTAAGACATTTATCATAGGAAATTTCATCATGATTGAAACATTGTAGTACAATGTGTGATACCTAAAGTATTGACAATAGAATGATGTCATCTGGGTCTTCTTCACTATCAAGTAATTGGTTTGTGGGTTCACAACAAGGAACTCAGCAATTTGAAAACACAAGTAAATTTCTTACCCAGGAATTTGAAATATATATTAAATGTATGTTGATCGATACTGTTATCATGTTAAATTAATTTAACAAACCTTTTACCTATGTTACTGATGGTGGAAGGAGGTCTAGTGACTGTTGACTCCATCTGTCTGTCTTGTCTGTCTGTCTGTCTGAAAGATTGTTTTTATAAGTGTTGTTCCAATTATCAGAATAAGTGGTTGGGCTTGTGGATGTTGCTAATCTATTGAGATTATGTTCAATAGATTGTTTTGATAGTTTCCTGACATTAAGCATATCAAATTCCCCTCTGTTTCTGGTTTACATTATATCAAGTTTATAAAGAATTTATTTCTTTATAAACGTGATAAAAGCATTGACTTTACAGATTGATTGTACAATGCATATATGAATACATTTATTAGTTTAAAAAAAAAAAGCATGCATCAATTTCTTTCTTTCTATGTTGTACATTAATGGGGCCTAATGCATGATTTCATATAAATAAAAAAGAGCAAGCTATAATGATGCAATAATAATCGATAATTAGTTGGTTTCTGCTTACCAATATTAAATTAGTAATAGATAATCAGTTGGTAATTTCAACCAAATATCCAAAACTAGATTGTAGCTCTATGATATGAAGTTGTAATTAGTAAGCAATTTTTATATGTCTGTCTATAATCTTTTCTGGTTGTTGTCTCTTTGACACATTCCCCTTTTCCATTCTCTATTCTATCTGTAAGACACATCAATTTGGTGTCTATAGATATTACATCTGCTCCCATATCAATGTATTTATATACAACATGTAAACAAACACTAAAATGTAAATTTTTCTTTCAGGTTTTTGACAATGTAGAAGACACAGAAATTCCTAAATTAAGGAAATGGATCTGTGAGATGGGAGAAAGAAAGAAACAGGCTGCTACAGAGCTTTTGATGTTTAATTTAGGTCTTTTTCTAAATGAAATAAAAAATTACCTGACAGAAAATGATTTTGAGGTAAGAGGCTTTAAGAGTTGACAGGACTTTAGATATTTATGTATTGATTGATTGTTGTTTAACACTGCTTTCAGCACTGTCATGCTATTTCGTGACGATTAGTTTTTATTATAGTGGAGGAAGCTAGAGTACAAAAGAGAGAAATAAAAATGACCTCGAGAAATTAAAATGGTAATTCTAGTCAATAAAGTTTGGAGATAAGTGCACCTTTCATGTGTGGGATTCAATTTCACAACCCCAGAGTTGATAGGCTAGTGATACAGTAATTCAACTACTAAGACCACTCGGCCATTGAGGCCCCCTTTTGAGATGTAGAATAAAAACAATCAGTCCTGCTCATGTCATTGCAACTCCTCTGATACCACACAATAGAATTTCTTGAAACTATATAGATGATAAGGACATACAACTTATGTGAATAATGATGGGGAAAATATGTTTTGATTTATGTTCTAGGAGTTATGCCCCTTTGAACTTATTACTTTGGCCTAAATCTTCAACTGCAAAAGTTTTTCTTAGCAAACTCTAAAACCACCCACCCAACAGAGTTTTCTGAAACTTGTAGATGTTAAGAATGGAATAAATAAAGGCCGCACCAATTTGATTCCTTGTTCGACGGACCCGCCCGCACCTATTTTTTCAAAACAGATTTTTTTAATTTTTATTATATTCCCGCTTTCTGCATCCGGAAATGAAATCATGTCCATTTCCCGCATCGTTTTTTTGTAAATATAATGTAAAGATCTCAACATTTGTTTTTTAAAATCACAGTCTAGCCTTTATATAACGATTTTAAATCTATCAGCACCCCACAACACTGTAAATATCTGCGAGAATATTTGTTTCAGAATGGAGCCAATTTATTCCAAGCGAGAGTGCTCCGATATAAATAGAAATACCAGTACAGAACAAAACGTTGGTTTCTTTCCCCCTAACTTATATTCCCTATAAAAAAAATGTACGTTGTTAAAATAAAGTACAAAGAACTTCTGAAGGATTTGCCTTCAACTGCAATTATAATGTATGGTGACGGTCATACCCGCTGCAGGTTTGTGCACCTGTCCTGGTTGATTCAGAGACCTGTCGTTCAGCAGTTATCGTTTGTTGATGTGGTTCATTGGTAAATTTTTCCGGCGTTTGGAAATATAATTTAGATCGTTGGTTTTCCTGTTCGAATTGTGTACAATACTAAGTTGTGGTCCCTTATAGCTTGCTGGTTGGTCTTGATCAAAGCACTGTGTAAAAGGCCGTACTTTGACCTATTATATGTTATTATCAGGTTGGGACTAACCATCCCTCAGACAAGGGCCTTGAAGGGGTCATTTTACCATGTTTACTGTTCAGTCTGTTGTAGAAAAGAAAATAGAAATACTAAGGATTTGTACAGTGCCACTATACAAAACCTTTGACAACTTAGAATTTTTTACTCAAAAAGAGGAGAAATACATTATATTGTAAACAACTTTTCTAAAAGAGGGATGGGTCCACTTATTTTGAATAATATTAAACTGTTAAAGTAAATGTGGTAACATGGTTAAAGTCCAGGAATATAACAAAATTCTTGGACATGTTTTGACCATTTAATACCAAATATTATAGTTCTTTGGGAAGATATAAGCCCTTTTGTACTTAAAGTGTTTTTACAAAAAAAATATATTATGACTTTAATATTTTGACCCCTCATAAAAGGGATATTCATAACATTAAGGGGTTGTTCTGAACCTGATTATGACTTGGATGGAGAATTGTCTCATTGTCAGTCACACATACATAGACCAGATTTAATTATTCAATTATTTCTTGTCGAACAGGGAAAAAATACTTCATAAATTAAAGAAATGTCAAGGTACAAGTGATAAATCCAGTTTTAATATAGTCAAAACCTACTATTTTATGTTTACAAAAAAAAATTATAATCGCTCGCCTTTACTTTTTAAGCTTCGCCTCAAAAATTTGCAAATTAAATATTTTTTTATTAAAATTTTCAAATTGCTCGCTCGCCCCAATTTTTGGAGTCCAAAAATCCGTAGAACAAGAAATTAAATTGGTGTGGCCTTACCACAAGAAATTTTATCAGTTGACTTTTGTAGGAATTATTAGAGTTTGAGCAATCTGGTGAAATTTTCTTTGCCCAGTGACAATGTTGGCTTGTGGCAGTTGTGGGTTATGTGAGTGTGCACCCTCTTAATTTTCTAATTTCAAATTTATTTATTTTTTCAGTTCAAAGACGACTCTGAAATTGTGAAATCTGAAGTTGAAAAAGTTTGTGAAGAATTGCAACAGGAACTACAGAACACCTCAGTAAAACTCCTATATGAGTTAAGAAAAGAGATATCAAAGACTGAGAACAATCTGGCAAAGGGTGTTAAAAGTGCCGAGGAAACAGCTGTGGCAGTGTGTAAAAGTTGGGTAAGATATTTACACTCAATTATCAGGCGCGGATCTAGAGGGGGGGTTCCAGTGGTTGGAAACTCCCCTTTTATTTGGACGATCAATGCATTTGAATGGGGACATTTAATTGGAACCCCCCCCCTTTTAAAATGGCTGGATCCGCCCCTGATTATAGATTAATGATTCATGTACCTTACATTAGCACAAAAAACTTTTCCAATGTTGAAGCATTAAAATTGTGAGTCTGCTGAACCTCCTGTGTGCATTTAATTATTCTAAAAGTCAGTTTAATTTCACTGGGTTCACTTGTATTTATTGTACAAAGTTATCTGTTACTGTAACATCAAGTTCCTATAATTGGACTAGAATGGTGATGTATTTAAAGGGGCATTAGCTACGAGATATATAAAAAATGTAAAGTTTGATTTAATTTGAATTAATTTAACAAACCAGTTTTGACAAGTAATTAAATACATTATATTTCAGGATGAATTGTACAAATGGCAATCATACAAGGCTGCAGTCAACAGATATGGTGTTTATAAATCAAGATCTGTTGGAGTCGGAGAAATCGATTTTAACTACCAATTAGTCTCTCCATTGATCATAAGTATTCTGGTTAGGTGGACAGATTTTTTTAAGTAAGTTTCATAATTGTCTTCAAAGTTCTTAAAAGTTGTACTCATCCTTCCTACAGTAAAATTGAGAATGGATTTGGAGAATGTGTCAAAGAGACAAAAACCCGACCACAGAACAGACAACAGCAGAAGGTCAACAACAGGTCTCTAATGCAGCGAGAAATTCCTGAACCCCGAGGAGTCCCTCAGCTGGCCATAAACAAATATATATACTAGTTCAGTGATAATGAACGCCGTACTAAACCCCAAATTGTACACAAGAAACTAAAATTAAGAATAATACAAGACTAACAAAGACCAAAGCTCCTGACTTGGGACAGGCGCAAAAATGCGGCCGGTTAAACATGTTTATGAAATCTCAACCCTCCCCCTATACCTCTAGCCAATGTAGAAAAGTAAAAGCATAACGATACGCACATTATGATTCAGTTCAAAAGAAGTCAGAGTCTGATGTCAGGAGATGTAACCAAAGAAATTAAACAATAACATGCTTGAAAACATTCACTTCAACTTAAATACATGCTTGAAAATATTCACTTCAACTTGAATACATGCTTGAAAACATTTGCTTCAACTTGAATACATGCTTGAAACATTTTCTTCAACTTGAATAAATCCTTGAAACATTTACTTAACTTTTATACATGCTTGAAAACATTCACTTCAACTTGAATACATGCTTAAAAAAATTCACTGCAACTTGAATACATGTTTGAAAACATTTACTTCAACTTGAATACATGATACTATATATGCCCTTGAATTTTTACTAGATAACATTTTTGTTCGCTTTGGGGATTCCGTATATCGTCAGATTATCTGAATTCCAATGGGGACTAATTGTGCACCACTTATTGCAGACCTGTTTTTGAATTGGTATGAGTTACAATTTATGACAAAAATAAGCAAAGACCCATCGAAACAACATCTGATAAACAAATTTAATAATACTTTTAGATATATGGATGATATTTTGGCTCTCAATAATGACAACTTCAGTATGTATATTAATGAAATTTATCCTGTTGAACTTACTTTAAATAAAGCTAATACTAACAATGACCACTGCCCTTTCCTCGATCTTGATATCTATATCACTAACAGAAAGCTGAATACTAAAATTTATGATAAAAGGGATGATTTTTCATTTCCTATTGTTAATTATCCGTTTTTAGATGGTGACGTTCCCTTGTCACCATGTTACGGTGTTTATATATCTCAACTTGTACGATTCGCTCGTGTATGTAACAATGTTTTAGATTTTAACGAGAGAAATTTATGTATTACTGAAAAATTATTACACCAGGGTTTTTGATATCACAAACTAGTCAAAACATTTACTAAATTTTATCATCGGTATAAAGACATCATGCGTAAATATAGCTCAAAATGCAGACTTTTTATACGTTCAGGTATTTCACATCCAATTTTTTATGAAAATATTCTTTATAAAGCATAAAGGTGTCAGTATTCACCTCAGAAACTTACAAAACCTTTGAATAGACTTATTAAGAAGGGATATAATTATGATACTGTTGTCAAGTCATTTGTCATGGTGTGTTATTTGGCTTAAATTTGTGTTAGTGTTATTTTGGATAAAAATATGTTTTATTTTATGAAAGGAAATTAAATGTTAGTATTTTGTAAAAGTTTTAATTAATCTGTATTATTAATTTTACCTATGCTGTGGCATTAGTACTCGGAATGTCACAGTTTGCTCAAAGCACTTAATTTTGAAAGACTAATTGTAATTAGCATATGTCACTTGGAAAGTTTATGTTTTTTATCAAAGTTTTATCAAAACATTATAGGATTAGGCTTTGTTAATTAATGTCTATTTTTTGTTAATGAGAGTAATATTTACATGTCGAGTCATATTGATTTATATTTGGTTTTAATATAAATAGCGTTGTAAAATTTAGGAAAATCAGTCAAATTTCGGAAACCTAACCTTGCACTGCTAAAGTCTATTATACTGGGTCTGTAGGACTGTCGATCAGTCTCCCAGTTGACTTTGTAGTGTTTAGACAAAAATGTATTTTTGACTCACCTTTTATTTTTGATAATTTTTAAGATCTAAGTCAGTGTTTGGGAAGCGTAACCTCACACTACTCATGTCATTATACTGGCCCTATAAGACTGTCTACCAGTCTACCAGTTGACTGTGTAGTGTGAGACTAAATTTATCTCTGACTCATGAATTTTAAAATTAGAAAATACTTTTGAGAAACTTTTATTTTGAGACTTTTATATTTTGAAATTGAGATTAAGTACATTTTATGATTTAGTAATTTTGGCATTTAGCTTATATCTTACATTTTAAGGAGAAATAACTTTACTTTGGATTTGATATTTAGTTTTGATTCTTTGTACTTTAATTAGATTATTATTTGGAATTGTTTCCTAATTGATTTGTTATCATCATTCGTTTAAATTGTTACAGTAATTAAATTATGAAAACCTTCCTTGCGTTTTAGCTATGCCTATCAGAACATTAAGTCTAGCGATAGACTGACCCCCTGTCCCTTGGTTCCAGCACAAACGAGTTAGCTCCCCCTTATCTAACAGTGCTCTCGAGCGAACCTTGGTGACACATTAAAGATTGCATATTTTGGCGTTAATATTGAGTCACTGATAAGGTCTTTGCATCGGAACTAAACACATTTATTCTAAAAACAGTTGTTGGCATGACACGGGTTATGTGCTTCTCATATATGTTATGATGGTATGATACTAAACCCCTAAAGGGAAGGATTGTGCCTGATGGTCATATGATGAAATCATAATCTTTCAGTCAGTTTAATTGAAGTCTGGAACTGGCATGTCAGTTAAATGCTAGTAGTCTGTTGTTATTTATGTATTATTGTCATTTTGTTTATTTTCTTTGGTTGCATCTTCTGACATCAGACTCAGACTTCCCTTGAACTGAATTTAATGTGCGTATTGATATACGTTTAATTTTTCTACATTGGTTAGACGTATAGGGGGTGGGTTGAGATCTCACAAACATAATTAACCCTGCCGCATTTTTGCGCCTGTCCCAAGTCAGGAGCCTCTGGCCTTTGTTAGTCTGGTATTATTTTAATTTTAGTTTCTTGTGTACAATTTGAAAATTAGTATGGCGTTCATTATCACTGAACTAGTATATATTTGTTTAGGGGCCAGCTGAAGGACGCCTCCGGGTGCGGGAATTTCTTGCTACATTGAAGACCTGTTGGTGACCTTCTGCTGTTTTTTATTTGGTCGGTTTTTTGTCTCTTTGACAAATTCCCCATTTCCATTCTCAATTTTATGCTTCAAAACATTGACTTCAACTTGAATACATGCTTGAAAACATTCACTTCAACTTGAATACATGCTTGAAAACAATCACTTCAACTTCGTCTTCAGTTTAAAAAACAAACTTTCAATTTAAACCTAAATCTGACAATCATTTTGATTGGCTTTTATATGACCTCGTCAAAGGAGCAGATTGATTTTAGGAAAGATTTTGAACACTTTTTAAACACTTACTGTCTATTTCAGTTGATTCAATTAGTTGATTGGAAAGATTTGAACTGATTTAGTCATTAAAAATGCTCCGATTCAAGCTGAAAATCTATCAAATATGCCAAAAAATGTCACCTTTCAGATGGTTTTTGTCAGAAATGAAAGTTGCCGCATCTGTGTTCATCCTCAACCTTTATATATGTTATGTTTTATCAACAAATACAACTTACTTTTCAATATTAAAAATGAACACGAATGTGGCCACTTTCATTTAAGACAGAAACCATCTAAAATTTAACTAAAATGCAACAATTGTGAAGATTTCAGTAATTTAGCAAGACTTAATGATGTTAGTAACCGACATAAGGGCATTGTATTGTCAAATACAGCTTATATTTATGTAGCAGCAGCATTCTACCTTCAAATAAATAAATAAAAGTTTAAATTTTATAAATTTTGTAAAACTGCTATATATTGGGGCCAAAAAGTGGTCCCACTACATTACATGTCAAGTTTTGATCATGGTGAAATTTATTTAAATCAGACTGGAGCAATATATATTGAGCAAGTTTATGCAATATAAACGTTCATGTAAAATAGTATATAAATCTGCTTGTCGGTAGTTCAGAGATCAAAGAAAAGAGACAGAGGCTCCATTATAGATTATTATAAGCTTTTTAATAAAATAGAACTAAATTAATGATAATTTAAAATAAAATCCACAAATTGAAATACAATTATTTTCATGCCTGAAAACTGGTATAAATGATGAATTCAAAAGGTTTTTTATTGAATGATATTTTTTTTCTAATTTCAGTAAAGATTTATGGAAGATACTACATAATTATAATGATATCATTCTGGATAAAACCATAAGAGTTTATATAAGCAAACTGTCTCTGTCTGACAAAATGAAAGCTTGTATACCACCACCACAGCTTGAAAGGTTGAAGGAAAGAATTAATGTCAATGCTTGGCAAAAGGTACTGTTTCAATTTATACAGGAAAAAATATAATAGCAAAGGCCCCTAGGGGCATAGGGTTTTTCTGATTGTCCCATATTTAAGTTAAAAGTTTTTATGATAATAGTAGTTTTAATGATAATAGTCTTTTTGAGGTTTTCTTTCTACCATTAGGTGCTGATATTTTTTAATTCCCAAATTTAATGATCACTACACATTGAAATGTGATATTGTGAAAAGAGTACATTTTTGTTGAGCCTTCGACTTTTGTCAAAAAAGCGAGACTAAGCGATCCTACATTCCGTCGTCGGCGGCGGCGGCGTCCACAAATATTCACTCTGTGGTTAAAGTTTTTGAAATTTTAATAACTTTATTAAACTATACTGGATTTCTACCAAACTTGGACAGAAGCTTGTTTATGATCATAAGATTGTATCCAGCAGTAAATTTTGTAAAAATAAAATTCCATTTTTTCCTATTTTACATTTAAATGGACTTAGTTTTTCTGCAGGGAAACATTACATTCACTCTGTGGTTAAAGTTTTTAAAATTTTAATAACTTTCTTAAACTATCCTGGGTTTGTACCAAACTTGGACAGAAGCTTGTTCATGATCATAAGATAGTATCCAGAAGTAAATTTTGTCAAAATTAAATTCCATTTTTTCCACATTTTACTTTTAAATGGACTTAGTTTTTCTGTGGGGAAACATTACATTCACTCTGTGGTTATCCAGAAGTAAATTTTGTAAAAAAATAACTCCATTTTTTCTGTATTTTACTTTTGAATGGACTTAAATTTTCTTCCAATTAACATTACATACAGTCTGCAGTTAAAGTTTTCAAAACATTTATAAGATTCATTAACTATCCTAGATTTTTACAAAACTTGGAGAGAAGCTTCTTACAATCAAGATAGTATCAAGAGGAATATTTTTATTGATTTTTTTCCTGATTTTTGTTGAGCCTGCGATTTACAGCAAAAGTAGGCGAGACACTGGGTTCCGTGGAACCCTTACAAATTTTTAGGTTAATGATTTCGGTTAAGAAATTGTGATCACATGAACTTGGAAAGAAACTCACATGTTCAGTATGATTGAAATGCATTAAACTGTATGTCAAATTATAGTTCTGTCTCCGATTTTATGTCATGCATTAAGGGGAGCATTGCAAAGTATCTTGTGGACAATAGATTTTTGTATATATGTGACACTCAGAAACGTGTCCTTCCCCCCAAACGTGTCCACATTGACGTCACTGAACTGCAAAACATGTCTAGTTAAAAACATCGCCAAAGTGTGTGATTTGTATAACGCCCAAAAGTGTCCATTTCTCAACAATCCCCCAAACGTGTCCATTCCCCAAAACTTGTCCATATCAAGCGTTATTTGGTTATTGCTATTCCATTTACGTATACTAATTTTACCATTTCATTAAAGATATAGATAAGGTACTTTTTTAAACCGGCCAAAAAAAACTGGGTAAAAGTGTGGGCGTCATTTTGGCTATGTTGTATGTAAATTGTAAGCAACATGTTTAGATAAACTATACAGTTGACGGATGAATATGTCCCTTTCTCTGCACATTAAAATTTTTATGTTCTCTCTAAATATTGTGAAACACTGGCAACTGGACGATCAACAGTCTAAAATAAATGTATACAGTACAAAAATAAAAACTTGTAACCTATTTTCTCTCTAAATATGCATGAAATACTTGCAACTGGACAATACGCAATCATCAGTTTAAAGATAATTCAAACAGTATAGAAAAGTAAAATCATTAAAACATGTATGTTCTCTAAATATGCATGAAATACTTGCAACTGAAAATACGCTATCAACAGTCTAAAGTTAATTTATACAGCAAATGTAAAACTATTTCGCTCTAAATATGCATAGAGTACTCTAGATTGTGTGTCCTTAGTTCGGATAAATATAAAAGCATCATTGGAGTTTATAAGTACAAAATAATTTACAAAAGTCACCGATTAATTCAACTCTATAATTAAGTGCAGGTTCGCTCTAAATGAGTTTGAAATACTTTTAAACAATTACAGATTAAATTTTGAATTATGATATTCATTAAAAACCTACAGTTAATTTACTTAGGTAAAGCTAATAAATGAAAACTTTGTCACCTGTGTTTCCATCATAAGATTGCCGTAACACGTTATCAGTGATTTTATTTAAAGGGAAATCACACTATTTAAACTACTTATAATAATTCATTGAAATTTCGCATTTAGACAGATCATACTTATTTCAATATTTTAGGCGAAAAAAGAATTGGGGTCACCGATGTTGTTTTCGAGATATGACGTCATCAAAAAGTAAAGAATTGCGTTATACTGTAATATAAAAATAGTGCTCAAAAATGCTAAAAGAAGGCAAAATTATTGAAAACCGATGTTTAACTGGTTTAACTAAAACTGTCAATTCTAACTTTAATCTTATACACATTTATTTTTCTCACTTTCCTTATTTTTTAGGCCTTTTTACATTTCCCGCCATTTTTAATTGCCTTCAAACTTCTGCATTAGTTGCAGCTTCAGGTGAGATTTTAAAAGCATTAATAAAAAAGGGGGGTCACCGATAATTTAAATCCGCTACAGTGGAAATAATCTTATTATTAATTTTTGGCGGGAATTATAACTTTTTCTCCTAACGTTACGTTATGGAACGACGTTGCTGGCATAGCAGCATTTCTTGCAATGCTTGGAACTATTGGGTTAAAACTTTAATATTTTTTTAAGGTATTTTGATTATTCATTATTAAACATACAGTAAAAGTTTATTAAAAAGTAAGTGTCAAAGTTGGAGTCATCTAAAATTTTTAACTGCATTTTGTTGTACAGGAAAAACTAATGTGTGCCTCATGCTGTATTAAAGAATTAATTTACGGCTTGCAGATTTAGAATCTTCTACTTCGGAAGATTGAGGGTATCTGGGCTGAAAAGTAACATGTTCCGTTTAGACTACAAACAAAATAAATTCACTAACTTGTCCATTGCACTGCGGGGAAGATAAAACCCGAATTGCCGTGTTTAAATAGCCACAAACTCGGCACTTTAGAATAAACCCAGCTCTCAATGACACCGTTTTCGCAAGAAATTTAAAATTGGCTAACATTTCTGTTATTACACAACGCTCCATAATCGACACAAATTAAGTTCGAGTTTCAGTTTTATTTTGATTTCGAATATTTATTCCAGTAAGATTTCTAGTTTAAGCTCGAGTTACACTTAGAAACTTCTTGTGTTATACTGTTAGATAGAGTAGAAATTTTGTTGAGAGTTTAAATTTTGAGATCTGATGAAATTAAGAGTAAGAATGTGGTTTCTTTTTTCTGTTGGTGCACCTCTTTTTGTTTGAATGTATATTCTTTTATCACATTTATCTTTCAATGTCACAGTGGTAAATGCACCTATTTTTGCCAATACTGATTAATGAGGGGGCATGACCTTTTTCGGGACGTCAGGATGAAGTGTTTTTAAGCTCGGGATTCGGGATTTCTCTTTTGATGTTCGGGTTGTCAGGAGTTTTTTTTTTTATTCTGGACCTCGGGATTTCATGTTTTTAAGATCGGGATTTCGGGATCAGGACCCCTCTGCCCCCAACCCCTCATTAATGATAGTTAATTTGAAAATAATTAATTGAATGTGTGTGCCAATATTTAAGCACTCTCTGATATATCATGTTGGTTATTTTTGTTTAAAGAACCAAAGAATAAAGAGTGAAAAAACTGGATGTCTTTTTCAGTCACGGTCTCCGACAATATACCTTTATCACTGTCGACAGTGATCACATTGAGGTATCCAAACTCGAACCTACATCTGAACTTTTATTACTACATGTATTTATTAATTTTTTTACCATTGTTTTCTTGATTTTTGCAAAACTTTTCGTGGCAAATATTACATGAACATCAGCACTAAACATTTGTCTATATGAGCAGACTATTCTTTCACCAGGCAGACCATTAATGTGTTTGTTACAGTTTAGCAGTACTCTGTGAGATATGTGTATATCTCTACATAAAGACATGTGTGTGTGTGTGTGGGTGTTAAATATTTCTCTTGATGGAGATTGGTAAAGCCAAATGTATAGTACGTGTTGAATTATTATACACCCGGTCACGGGACATAAATGGTAAACATCAGTCTGTCCGTTCATCGTCAACATGTCGGATATTAACTCAAAAACGCTTTGATAAATTGTTTATATCTGTTGATGTAAATACCCTTTTGATTTTCTTATATTTCTAATATGACATTAAGAAGCAATGAATCTTTCTGAAATTGTACCACAAGGTTCCATATCACAAATGAAAGGCTGAAATTGATCTAAGGGGTACATGTAATTGTTCAAAACGTTCAGGAATTAGGGGCCACAAACAAGCATTTTACTAAAATTACTATTAATAATTTTACAATAACTTGTGTTATTGATCTATCTAAAATTCTACTACAAGATTCCATACCACAGAGGGAAGGCTGGGATTGTTTTAGGTGGTAATTACTCCAAAAGGGGAGGGGGTGGCGTTTCATTTTAATTTTTTAGTTCACCTGGCCCGAAGGGCCAAGTGAGCTTTTCTCATCACTTGGCGTCCGGCGTCCGGCGTCGTCGTCCGTCGTCGTCCTGCGTTAACTTTTACAAAAATCTTCTCCTCTGAAACTACTGGGCCAAATTTAACCAAACTTGGCCACAATCATCATTGGGGTATCTAGTTTAAAAATTGTGTCCGGTGACCCCGCCAACTAACCAAGATGGCCGCCATGGCTATAAATAGAACATAGGGGTAAAATGCAGTTTTTGGCTTATAACTCAAAAACCAAAGCATTTAGGGCAAATCTGACACGGGTAATATTGTTAATCAGGTTAAGATCTATCTGCCCTGAAATTTTCAGATGAATCTGACATTCCGTTGTTAGGTTGCTGCCCCTGAATTGGTAATTTTAAGGAAATTTTGTTGTTTTTGGTTATTATCTTGAATATTATTTCAGATAGAGATAAACTGTAAAAAGCAATAATGTTCAGCAAAGTAAGATCTACAAATAAGTCAACAAGACCAAAATGATCAGTTGACCACTTTAGGAGTTATTGCCCTTTATAGTCAATTTTTAACCATTTTACGTAAATCTTAGTAATCTTTTAGAAAAATCTTCTCCTCTGAAACTGCTGGGCCAAATTATTTGAAACTTGGCCACAATCATCATTGGGGTATCTAGTTTAAAAATTGTGTCCGGTGACCCCGCCAACTAACTGAGATGACCGCCATGGCTATAAATAGAACATAGGGGTAAAATGCAGTTTTTGGCTTATAACTCAAAAACCAAAGCATTTAGAGCAAATCTGACATTGGGTAAAATTGTTAATCAGGTGAAGATCTATCTACCCTGAAATTTTCAGATGAATTGGACAACCTGTTTTTGGGTTGCGGCCCCTGAATTGGTAATTTTAAGGAAATTTTGCTGTTTTTGGTTATTATATTGAATATTATTATAGATATAGGTAAACTGTAAACAGCAATAATGTTCAGCAAGGTCAGATTTACAAATAAGTCAACATGACCAAAATGGTCAGTTGACCTCTTTAGGAGTTATTGCCCTTTAAAGTCAATTTTTAACCATTTTTCGTAAATTTTATATATCTTTTACTAAAATCTTCTTCTCTGAAACTGCTGTGCCAAATTGATCCAAACTTGGCCACAATCATCTTTGGGGTTTCTTGTTTAAAAAATGTGTCCGGTGACCTGGCCATCAAACCAAGATGGCCGCCACGGCTAAAAATAGAACATAGGGGTAAAATGCAGTTTTTGGCTTATAACTCAAAAACCAAATAATTTAGAGAAAATCTGACATGAAGTAAAATTGTTAATCAGGTCAAGATCTATCTGCCCTGAAATTTTCAGATGAATTGGACAACCTGTTTTTGGGTTGCGGTCCCTGAATTGGTAATTTTAAGGAAATTTTGCTGTTTTATATTGAATATTATTATAGATATAGGTAAACTGTAAACAGCAATAATGTTCAGCAAAGTAAGATCTACAAATAAGTCAACATGAACGAAATGGTCAATTGACCCCTGTAGGAGTTATTGACCTTTGTAGTCAATTTTCAATCTGCTTCCTTTGTTTAATATTCACATAAACCAAGGTGAGCGACACAGGCTCTTTAGAGCCTCTAGTTTTGCAATTTTTTTGAAATATCTCGATAAGAAATCTCCAATTGCACAGTATTGCACAATAGATTTTTAATACCTTTACCAACATTTATTTTGTGTCAGAAACCTATATTATGTCAAAAATTGTATCACAATCCAAATTTAGACCGTATGAAGCTTTAATATTGTATCCAAACTTGTCCCAACTGTTCAGGGTACAGAGGCGTTAGATATCAAAGGAACATTTGCGAAAGATGGACGACACTTAGATCATTTTTGTCGCCACATGTGAAATAAATAACGATTTCAAATAGGACTTCACACATTTACGTCCAGTGGCAAGTTTAATGCATATTCAAAACTAGAACATATGAATTCGACTCTGCTTTATAAAAAACCCGACAGGCTGAGCCGGATAAATACTTATATGAAATGAGATGATTGATGAATTATTTATACATGTAGTATAGAAGACTATAATAGTTATGACGTTGCATGCATGTGATATGAGAAAACTGTAAGTTGAAATTCCGTTTGATATACGCAAACATGCTGGTACTCTATATGTTCCCCTCCCCCCCCCCCCCCCCCCCCCCCCCCCCCCCCGAAAATATACGCTGAACCCTACATACCGCATCGCAGCAATACGCTGCCAAAGTTGTGCCATTTCATGACCGCTTTCGTCTATTTTTGAGTAGCATTTTCATTTTTGCACTTAAGATCAAGATGAGTCCATAATATTTTTGGAAATTTACAATTCAATTAGATATTGAACATAAACATCAGAAAATTAAAAAAAAAAATTATATATGTCACCGACTTCGTTATCGAGAAAATGGTCGAAGAGGGTACTAAATATAAGTTACATTGAATATGCTATGCAATTCCAAAGTTCTTAGTGTTGATTATGCATGATGATTATGTGTTTTGTATTGCATAGATCTTTTAATCATATTGGTCTCGATAGTGGGTCATTCATTTATTAATGTTGATTTCGTGTTTCCAATATTTGTATTCTTGATATTTTAGCACCTCATCATTCAAACTTTTTTTTTTGTCTTTTATTCTGCAGTATTTGCCCATTTTTTTGTATTCCGCAGGTAAACCCCAATTCAATCTAGAAACTCGCTAGTACAACATATCAGTTGTAAAAAATATGATATGTCCATTATCATTTCTCCTGCGGAAAGTTTAGTGGACCATGCCTTCGAGCTTTCGCTTTTTCATAAATTAGCAATATTTACGGCGGAATCGAAAACGGCGACGTCATAATACAGTTACGACACTATGGCGGCGCCGAGAGCAATGCGTATAAACAATAGTGTGATTTCCCTTTAAGAGATACATGTATTATCGCTAAAAGACATGAGACGTCCTGGCGTTAAATATTGGACACGTTTTGGCGAATAACGTTTATCGGACACGTTTGGGGATTATTGTACATTTCGGACAAGTTTAGGGAGAAAAGACGCGTTTGGGGGAATCGGACACGTTTGGTGGGAAGGACACGTTTGGAAGTGTTACATACATATGCCTCTTGTGTTACAAATTGAATGTAAAATTCAAATGATATATTCATCACAACACTGACATAAATTGGTTTTCTAGAATAACCTTCATCAAGTATTCTCATAACCCAAAGTTTCTAAAGCCAAAATATATAAAAATATTGTAAGCATCAAAAGATAGGCCAAAACTATCTGGGTAAAGTTTTCATGATGGTGTTGAAATTATTGTTTTTAGGCCTTTAGTACCTTTGGGACTGATATCCACTACCACAAGTATTGACCTGCTAGTTTAATCAACAAGTTTTAATAATCAGATAGAATTTTCTTTTGTTAAGTAGAACCTTTTTTATCGTCAGAATATCTCTGATTTTTTTAAATAAAAATATGATAATTTTTACTTCTAGTTACATAATAGAATTGATGAGCTCAAAGACTTTGTGGACAGCAGTCAGAGACAGATTCATAGATTGTCTTCACCAAAAATTCAGGTAGAATTACTTAATTTGTTATGGATTCCTTAGTGACCCCCTTCCTTCAGTAGTACACTGTGATTATTACTTTCTTTTGTTTTAATCCACAATTTTATAAACCAATATTAAATTTCATTAGAACATTAATATCTTATGTTTCTAACAGTGTTATAAAACTATTTCATAATCTGTTTTAAATGATTTTTAGTGTACCCATAGCAGACAACTATGCCATATGGTATCTGATGAAAAATTGTATCATTTGCAATTATACCACATCTCCATCTTGTATATGCATTGCCATCATAATACAATGTATTGGCAAAAAAGGCTAGGCAGTTTTATTGTTACACAAAACGATACATGAAATTTTCAAGCAACTCAAGGAGTCGTTGTAGTGAACCTATATCACAATTTAACACTCTTTACAATTTTTGGATAATTTCAAGGATCTAGAATGGAATAATGGATACACAAAAACTCTGAATAGCAAAAATGATAAAAAAAAAAAAAAAAAAAAAAAGCATGAGGCACCCAGTTTCCAATCAACAAAAATATTCTTGTTGCATTGTATTAATTTAAGCATCTTACAACTTCTAATTTCTTTTAAAAACCCAAATTTACTGACTTTTCAAATAAGATATCTTTTGTTTTATCTAACAAAAACATAAGTTTAGGCTTCCTGGAGCCTCTGGTTTTCTGTATTTTTGTAGACATATTTGAGATCAACCTGTCATCCTGCTTTTTGTTTACTTGTAGTCAAAATTGAAACAACTTTATAAGGATTGCAGTGCTGATGAGGGAAAAGGTGTTATACAAAGAATGAAGATGAATTTGGAAAAGGGGATAGATACACAGAGAAAAGATATGTTCAAAGAAGTGTCAAAAGAGATCGTAGCAGAACTAGAAGCTCTGATGGTATGATTATTTTTGTCTTTGATAACACATTAATTATCAGAACAAAGCTCTGATGGTATGGTTATTTATGTCTTTGATAACACATTAATTATCAGAACTAGAAGCTCTGATGGTATGGTTATTTATGTCTTTGATAACACATTAATTAGCAGAACTAGAAGCTCTGATGGTATGGTTATTTTTGTCTTTGATAACACATTAATTATCAGAACAAAGCTCTGATGGTATGATTATTTTTGTCTTTGATAACACATTAATTAGCAGAACTAGAAGCTCTGATGGTATGGTTATTTCTTTGATAACACATTAATTAGCAGAACTAGAAGCTCTGATGGTATGATTATTTTTGTCTTTGATAACACATTAATTATCAGAACAAAGCTCTGATGGTATGGTTATTTATATTTTTAGCAACACATTAATGGAATACAATTGACAATTGCTTTAAATACTGTTATGTTTTCTGGACATTTAGTGTCCTGCTTGTGTATGGCTGAAGGTTACAACAAATATGGAGTTGCCATTTTAACATAGTTCAGAATTTAATGTGAATTACTGAAAATTAAGAAATTATTATGTGCATTTTTCATTGTGATTTTGTCATTTTAGACAAAAATGCAATTTTTTTTATTTTTTTTTTATTTAACATCGCATTAATTTCTGAATTTACAGTATTTGTTTTGTGTTTAACCTCGCTCAGACAAATGTCAGACATATTCTGATTCTTAAAAGTAATACAGTAAAACCTGTATAAACCAGCCGGCTACGGGACTATGAAGAATGGCAGGTTTTAATAGTAGGTTGGCTTGTTCAGGTTTCCATATAAGTACGAAATGTACGAAGACATTAGATATTTTTCATTTAAAAGTTTTGTCTGATTGTAAACTGATAACTTGTAATAACAAATACCATAATAATTTGTTTATATGTTAATGTCATGATTTGTGTAAAAATATTGTGACATGAACATTAAAAGTTTTGTTTGTCTTTTCACATTTTTACTACACCGGATGGTGTCTTAAGTCATCGTATTCTTTTGTTTAAAAAGTTCTAGAAATCGGTTATCCTCTTAATTCGAAAAAAAATAAATTAGGATCTTTTTACTTCCTTCTTGTATGTCATTGCTCAAAATGATCTTTATCCTTTGTTTACCATAACCATATTTTCCTATTATTCAAATATTTATACCCGCATAAAGATATCTCATCTCCACCTTTGGCAGATAAGCCAATTTTTGTGATTAAAATGCTGCACCATATACCAGTAGATAAAAGTTTTCCTATTCTGACTACATCATTCTTGACCAATGGCAATGCAGAGAAATGATATCTATACTCAGGCAATGAAAACAGTTACCTGTTAAATAATACCTGCTGCTCATAAAGATATTACAGTGGAAAAAACATATCATATATTTTAATTTTTTTTTGTTAAAGATGCAATGAATCAAACTTATTTCATACTAATATATGTAGAAACTATGTGGGTTACTTAGTTTCAGCATTGAAGAAAAAATGCTAATTAAATTTTTTTCTATAATTGCAGAAAGTAATAAAAGAAGATATTTTAAGTGTATGTACCAAACTGGTTAGGTCTATAAAGACGACCTTTGAACCTTTGTGGACGCACAAAGACACACAAGACCTTCGAAATACAATATTTGATGGTGGGTAATTCAGTTGTTTTAAAATTCTTAAAGGGGCACTTGCTACAAGATATATAGAAAATTGAATATATTATTTTGTTTGTTCAATCAATAATGAAATGCAAATAGTATATAATAATTGTCTTTTAGCAGCTAGTATGGTTCAATTTTCTCAAAATAAACTTAAATACATTGATTATGAATTATTCACTTGTAAGTGAGTAATTAGACCTCATTGAATCTGTATTCATGTGAAATTCAATTTAACCCCTTAGCTTGAGATGTATAACACATGAATTGTATTTGTAAAGTTATTTCAAGGAAAAGAATGTCAACATTGAAAGTGAATCAAAGGTAATTCATTTGATTGACTGATTCGAATCACAAAAAAATCATTCTTATACAGGTAAAAAGGATGATAAATATTTATTCTTAGCTCACCTGGCCTGAAAGGTTTAAAAAATATGTCCAGTGACCAGGCCAACCAATCAAGATGGCCACCATGGCTAAAAATAGATCATAAGGGTAAAATGTAAATGTTGGCTTATAACTCTGAAACTGAAGCATTTAGAGCAAATCTGACATGGGGGTTAAATTGTTTATCTATCTGCCCATAAATTTTTAGAAAATTGGACAACCAGTCGTTGGGTTGCTGCCCCTGAATTGGTAATTTTTAAAGGAAATTTTGCTGTTTTTGGTTATTATCTTGAATATTATTATAGATAAGAAGAGATAAACTGTAAACAACAATAATATTCAGCAAAGTAAGATCTATGAATAAGTCAACATGGCCAAATTGGTCAGTTGACCCCTTAAGGAGTTATTGCCCTTTACAGTCTGTTTTTAACAATTTTCATAAATTTTGTAAATTTTTGTAAATTTTAACAATACATTAACCTCTGTAACTAATAGGCCAAGTTCATTATAGATAGAGATAATTGTAAGTAGCAAGAATGTTCAGTAAAGTAAGATCTACAAACACATCACCATCACCAAAACACAATTTTGTCATGAATCCATTTGTGTCTTTTGTTTAATATGCACATAGACCAAGGTGAGCGACACAGGCTCTTAAGAGCCTCTAGTTCATCTATAATATGAAATTATATATACCTAGAATAATTCAATAGCAAGAGTTTGCTTAATCTATTTATAACTATATTTATGTTCACATTGTGTATATGGTCATCAGATGACTTTAGAGGTTAACTCAGTAATTAGTTAGATGGTGTCTAGACTAAAATACACATGAAACGAAGCAGCATATTTTCATGCTAGTGCCCTGTTAAAATTGTTTATTTTAGACTTTTAATAGTTGGGATAAATGTTTTATATTGTTATAAATCAAATATGAAAATTTGATTAAATAGGTGAACATGAATTTGAAATCTAGTGATGCATAATTTTCAACACCTAGTTTTCCAAAAGAAGATGAACCACTTGAAATTTTGGTTGGCAACGTCAAATCTAATATTGAAAACAGTATAATCTGTTTGTGTCAATTGTAATTTAACTTACAAGAAACATTATAAAAGAGAGCAAATCTTCCAGCGCATTTTTTTAAGATCCTTGTTCATAATATGGGTTCGGTCTTCGTATTCTAAAAGTGAATTTGCGTTTGGTGTACTTCAGCTTATATTTATCATATGCACAGAAAATTTTACACTACTATATCTAGTCTTGAATGCAATTAATGAAATATTTACAAATACAAGAAGAACTATTAAAAAAATGTATAGTTCATCTTGTGCATGTCAAGTTATGTGACATTTTTTTTTCTTTTCTTTCAGATGATATATGTACATTTTTAGAAAATTGGTTAATTTGGTATATAAAGACATTTAATGACTGTGTTGTTCATTATAATAAAACACCTAATGACTGGTTGTGAGGGTACTAGCAATAGTGGGTATCTCAGGGACAACAAACTTGCTATTACCCTCACACCCAGTCAATAGGTGTATACTATTCCCCCTTTTTATTACCAATCAAACTACTAAATCAGATTTAAGTGTTTTTATAAAAGCTATGTACAAAAAATTTCTTAAGCCTCAAAAAAATATACTTTTGATTTCAGCCTACATATTTCAATTCGCCAGGGGTGCCTTACACATTAAAAAACATTTTTGGCTGTGAAAATCCAATGAGGGTTCAATGATCTGTCTGACACCTACTTCTGGTTTACAGAAACTTTGAAATTTTCAATATTTTGAATGAACTTCAAAAATTTTGTCACACGTTCTCAAGTAACACAGAACATATTTATCAACTTGAATGTGTAAGCCTTCAAACTACTTTATGATTTTCTATACTTTGAATAAAATGTTGGGATATGCTTAGCATGAAAATGCCTCAATTCTTATTTTAGAAAGCTTACCTTCACAAAAGATATTTCACTGCTATTTCTGGTCATAGAACTCATTGTGTTTACTTTGTATTTGTTGATAGATGTAGATGAAGCTGATCAAGAACTAACAGCTTTATGTAACACGTTTGGTATTAAGCTAGATTTTGGATCAGAAACAAGGACTGGAAGGTCATCACCAACAGCAGGTAAATAATAAATCATTGTGAGCCAAGATACTTATCAGTTTACAGATGTAAAGTTTTTAATTTACCATAAAAGTCTGGTCACACCAACTTGAAACATAGTGCAAATAAAAAAGAAGGTGTGGTATGGTTGCCAATGAAACAACTCTCCACAAGAGACCAAATGACACAGAAATAAACAACACTAGGATGAAGGCATTTAAATTATATGCCAAGTTTCAAACTTTGCTCTGATTGAAGAGTTCACTTTAATAACATAAGAATGTGAAATTTGGAAATGACATCAGATACAATAGATCCAAAATGCAAGACAAAGTGATGCTAATTCAGTTGCAGTGATTTCTAGGATAGAAGACTTGGCTGATACACACTTTGTATAAAAATGCCTTATATAAAGAAGTTTCCATCTGTCAGATGTTCATAGTCATTAACCTTATTTTCATAGATTAAAAATTGAAATGTGGTATATTCATGTCCTCTGTATTTCTTTTATACTTCTTCTTCTTCTGTGTATTAGCCTCCTTTAAGTAGGAGCACCTCTGAATGGAGTATACTGTAAACCAACTTATTTTTGCGAGCGATTTATTTTCGCAACTTTCGTGAGTAGAAAAATAACGCGAATAAAAATCATCGCGAATATGTTAATCTTTGATCTTTCCTTAATAAACTTCATCAAGTAAAAATCAGATAACCGCGAAATTAAATAGCGGCGAAGTAGTCATGACAAGGTAAAACGCGAAATAAAGTTGGTTTACAGTATACCCTCAATGCCTTATTAATTTTTTAAACACAAACATGTTATAGGTAGGCCTAAAACTTGCTTCAGTCCAGAGGATCTTGATAAAGCTATTAAACAATCTGTAGCTGACTACTCTAAGCAGCATGATGTTGAAGAAAGATTGAAGGAGTACTGTAACTTCCATGGTATGGAATTCCTTGGTAGAACACCAGGCAATGGTAATTGTTTCTTTGAAGCTATTTCTTCACAGCTAGACAGACTTCAGTTACCAAGGAAATCTCCAGAACTTCTGAGACAAGAAGTAACAACCTACTTAAAGATAAAGCCTACTTACACAGTGAGTTATCTATCCTCTGAATCTTATTCAATTGTTGTTGTCTTGGTTATTTCTTAACTTTTCATTTCTAGTCATAATGAGCTTATGATGCAAGTTCTAATTGTAACAGTAGTTAAGGACTCTTTGTTAATGTGACAAGGATGTATTCATAAAATATAGATAATTTAGTGAATTAAACAATTAAGCAATCTTTTACCCAATAGTAAAACACTTAAATATAACCTGTATTTATCGATATTGTATTGATGAAAGCATTTTCCTGGGAAAATTTGTAGGCCAATGGGGAGCTGGTCAACCTGAAAGATTTTGTTGAGTTAGAAGGAGATTTCATGGAGTATTGTGAATCCATGTCAAAGAACATGGAGTGGGCAGATCATGTGATAGTTGTTACCATGGCGAGAATGTTGGAGCAGAATATTATCATAGTAACTAGTTCTCCCGATACAGATAAAGATGACAGTTTAGTTTGGGTGAATGGTGGAGAGGAGTGTAATGAGAAACTTCCATTGTTAGTAGGGCATTACTGGGAAACTCACTATCAAAGTCTGCAGCCAAAAGGTACTAGGAAATGTAATAGTAGTTTATGAAATTGTTATATAATACCACATGCTTTAAAGAGGGTTATTAATAGTTTTACCCTGTATGTAATAGGTACCTAATTTGTTGATTTCACAGAATTTTATGAAATTTTGTTTTCAACTAGTTAATGAGGAACTATAAAAGTACATTAATAAAGGCAACAGTAGTATACCGCTGTTCTTAAGTCATAAATCGATTGAGAGAAGAAAAAAAATCTGAGTTACAAACTAAAACTGAGGTTAATACATCAACTTTAAGAGGAAAACAAAGAAACAACAGAAACACTGCAGTGCAACAAAAAAAAACAAAATCACAATGCAACACACAGAGAATCACACTATAAGATAACAACTGCCAATTTCCTGACTTGGTACAGGACATATTAAGAAAAAGGTGGGTTGAACCTGGTTTTGTGATTAGCCAAACTGCACGCTTTTATGGCAATATTAAATTTAACACCAAAATGAAAACATTACATGACAGGGCTACAGTACAGAAATACAAGAACATTCAGGACAGAGAGATACACAAATAGACATTACAACATGACATTTCGACATACTAATAGTTATCAGAGGTACCAGGCTTATTATCGTATACACCATACATGCTTTTTGTCTACATAAGACGCACCAGTGACAATGAGATAAAAAAAAGTAAAGTAAGCCAAACAAGTACAAAGTTGAAGAGCATTGATGACCCAAAATTCCAAAAAGTTGTTCCAAATACGGCATAAACATATTATATATAATTCTAACATGAGGTCCTTCAAACGCTTTGAGTACACACCCGTGGTAAAATATGAATATATTTTTTGGGCTGTTGCGATTGTACTCCCATGTCATATGATTGTTTATGAATGAAGTACATGACGTCATAATATGATGACGTAATAATTTGATAATTTTACGGGAAAATACACGCCTCTGATAACGAAAATCATCACAACAAGGAAACGTAAACAAACGATGCTAAAATGTGGTATAAGCCCTTTTTTATATACGTAGAAGATATATAAGTAAATTATCATTAAAATTCATTCAAATCTATCTAAATATGTTATTGTAAATAGTTTGAGCATGTCACTAATTCTGTTTGCTCCGTTCTCTACCGCCAATCTAAAAGTGCGTTAATTTATGGGAACGGCAAATGTTGCCTCCACCTAGAGCGCTTCGATCCAAAAGAATTGCCGTATTTGTCTTATTAGAATCGAAATAATTCATGGGGGCTTGCTATCGCTCAGGGTAAAATATTTGTCATAAAGGGCCAACCCGTGGTAAAATCACGATATATTCAAGCCCCCATGAATTATTTCTAAATTCATACTACATGGTCACTGAATAGTTTTTTTAAGTATAAAAAGCATGAATACAGCTCTGAATAACTATAAGTAATTGTAGTGTGGTATCCTAAAATCTGATTTTCCTACATAATAGATATTACGAAGCCACTTGTATGATTTACACAAATAAAATTAAAAAAACTCAATGATATTTAATCATTTTCATATTTATAAAGTGGAAAATTAAGTGGCAACGTTATATCAATTTTAAGACAATTGGTAGAATGTTTTTTTTAGAAAAGTCAATTTGAATCAAATTATTCAATATGTTTTGCAATAAATACTTGCATCGCTATATCTAAAAACATAAAATATCTCTGTAAAAATGGTTTTCATTAAGATGAAATTAGAAGTGTATTGTCGAAATTTTGAAGCGCAAATCTATTTCAACTTGACTTATTTTCCTTTCTGCTGTCTTTTTCAATTAAAACCAAATTATTTTTTACTCCAAAGTAAAAGGGAGACTTCTTTGGCCTGTGTGCATGTGATCTAAGTAGTTTATCTACAGTATCACTAGCCTACCAACACTGTGTGAGTATGAATCTCACACTAGTGTTAGAATCCAATTTTATCTTATCTACAGTATCACTAGCCTACCAACACTGAGGGTGTGAGTATGAACCCCACACTAGTGTTAGACTCCAATCTTTATAAAATAGGTCTGCCAATTAAAACTGGTGTCTACAACATATACAATATAGCCAGGGTTTCTGAAAGTGATGTTTAACACCAACAATAAAAGAATAAATTGCTCAAAGCAAAATATTTTTGTCACATCTGGGACTATTATAATAATGTAAGTATAATAGTCCCAAGCCTCATACATGGATGTTCTTTATATTGATGTATAGAAAAGAATAACTTATTTTCATGACCCATTTATCATCTTCGCTAGCCAAGGGTTACGATCCACTCCCGCTCTCTTCACCCTTGGCAGATTGAGCAAACATTTGTGAAAACAATGTTGCGCCATCTATCGGAAGATAAAAATCACGCCAATTCCGAATACATTAGTCTTGACCAATGGTTACGCACTTGAACTCTTCAATTTGGAGGTAAAACACGGTAGCGTCTAGATTCTACACACTTGGTAAAGCCGGAAATGAAAGCATACGTGAACATTCATGCAATTGTGCATGAAACATACACAGGAACTTCTATTTGTTGATTAAAAACATTCAAGTTTTCACTAAATATAGTCGTATGTTTAGGGATGTAAAGGCTTGTTGCACAAAAAACATGTGGCAATTGTTTACAAACACTTTCTACATTTACACATGACCATGTTATATGCACATTTTGATTGGATGCAGCGAGTTTTGACTGCAACCAATAAAAATCCTTACCTTGTGTGTCCGAAATTTTATCTCAATCCGCCAAGGGTGAAGAGAACGGGAGTGGATCGTAACCCTTGGCTAGCGAAGATGCCCATTTATGGGCATTATGTTTTCTGGTCTGTGCGTCAGGTCGTCTGTTCATTCATTCATCCTTTCAATCGTTTGTCCCACTTCAGGTTAAAGTTTTTGGTCGAGGTAGTTTTTTGATGAAGTTGAAGTCCAATCAACTTGATACTGAGTAAACATGTTCTCTATGATTTGATCTTTCTTATTTCAATGCCATAGAAAATGATAGTTTGAATTGGGCATCTGTGTACTGGGGACATGTTCTTGTTCTTGTATTTTTTTGTTTGTCATATTTCACTTAATGTTGACATAAACTATAATTTACAGAATCACCGCAGACATCAGGAAACACAGAAATGGTTGACCACATAAATGACCAAAACACATCTCAGTGTAATGATCTTCCTACAAGAAAGATTAATAAAAAGTTTGTTCACTGTAAAGATGGTTTGGTACCAGGCTCACACTATATGGTCTTAGGTCTATATGGGGTAAAAAGAAGAATGATATTTGATGGTGAACATTTTGTAGAACCTGCAGCTTATAATGATGGTAAGTTTGATATTATCATGAGACAAGGTTGGGAACTTTAAAAAAAAAAGTAGTTCACAAGATAAGCCAATAAGCAAGGGACTGTTTCATAATTTATTTTTGTTGGGAACAATTTGGGGGTCAGACAGTCTACAGTATCATATGAGTATTTGTAGTTTTACTACAATTCAAGCTAGAAGTCATGCAAAATTGCCTAAATTTGCAGTTTGTTCATGAAAAACACTGTGTTGTGAAATAAAAGATATCTATGCGATAGAATTATGAAATAAAATATTAGAAGATATGTTTTATAATTCCTATTCTTTAAAAAAAAATTAAAAAGAAAAATGCTGTCACTGAAAAAAATAATATAAAAGTTTTGATAACATTTTGGGTAAATAAATTTACTATAAGAGTTATCCCCCTTAAAAAGGATAAGTTTACAAACAGATTCTATAAATACAAATATCTTGGATAGTGCAATTAATAACTTATTTTCCCTTATACAAATACACATTCTTACACATAAAGTGCAGACGTGTCTCAAAATTTTCTGATTCATGCAAGAACTAGGAACAATTGTGTACTACTATTGTACTATCCAAGATAGGGGTATACAGTGAACTTACCTTGAAAAAATAGTTTTTTAATTTTAATTTGCTTTCATTATTGCTGTAATGGTTATTGCAAGGTAAAGATCCAAATTTAGAATTAATGCTATTTTGTTTTCTATAAATTTATATCTTTTAATCTTTTGCCTTTCATTTTATTGTTGGGTCACTGTAGTATAAAATGGTAATTCTACATAGCCTTTTTAGTCATATTTTTATGTTTTGTATACTTTTTTTATTTATTTTAGGAGCCAACAAAAGTTAAGAGGATGGATTGAAATTAATAGAGGATAACTTAACATGAAATACTTCTGAGACTAGATTTAACATTTTATAAATTGGCAACATAATAGAATGTCTTTAGAGATGTTTATTGTCGTATATTCAAGTTATTTTTCTATTGATATGAAAATAGTAAAGTATTATGGTGTAAAAGGAATTTTCCAATATTTTGGTCCCTTTCCCTCTTATATTATGGTTCAATGTCTTCCTCATTGTACACCAGTCGCTGTAAACGAATTATTTCAAACATGTTATTACATTAAGATCCATGAAATTGTTAATGATATTTACAGCTGAAATTAAGAGGGGGTCTCATTGGGGGGTTCCGAACGGCGATCCCGGATCCTGCTTACTGTTTTGTCAGATTCCCGTATCCCGCTTACACTATATACTTAAGCAATTGTCATCTTTTAGTCATTTCCTGTGTCCCCCAAGACCTCATTTCCCGTTTTCACGACAGTAATTTGACTTTTACGGGTCACTCTTACAAAAATTCCGCAATCCCGCGTCACACCTATACCCCAATGAGACCCACTTAAGAAAACTTTCATTTTCATGAATACAGAAAATACATTGTACATTGAAACATAGTCAATTGGCCTGTGTGCTGGCTTTTTTTGTTTTTACAAAAATGAATGTCTGAAATATACTGAACTGCAGAAGAAACGTCGCAGTAATTTAAGGCAAACCTAATGAAAGAAAAAATGCAACATTCCTTTATTAAATGGGCGTATAAATACTCTTGTTATCTATCGAATTCACATCATTTTAACATCATATTACAGTTTTAATTAATTCAGGTCACCAGTCAATAGCGTGTGTGTCCGCCATTATCGTTGAGTATGTGGATGTTCATTTGTACTGTTTGTTGCATTGTGGTAATCACATAGACGTTAGATGGTACCTACATTGCAGTTAAATGCATTTGCAACGACTTGAGGTCCCTGTCCAGCATTCAAACTTCATATTGCCTGTTCTATTTGCCATGGATTAAGGCATGGCATCAGTACTGCATCAAACAGATTGTGATTGGGCAAAAACTTCCCCCATTTGAATACCCTTATAGAGGCACAGATTCAATGTGCATCTCATCATCATGAAATTTGACTGTGACTCATCATCATGAAATTTGACTGTGACTCATCATCATGAAATTTGACTGCGACTCATCATCATGAAATTTAACTGCGATACGTGTCCCACAGACACAGAGAAACCACTATTAGAGGGCCTGAGTTAATAAACGCAGTCAGACTTAACGGAGATATAAACATAATCCTAGCATAATTTGAAGGTAATTTACCTAAACCAAAAATAAATGATTTTTTTTTTCAATGCATTTGACAATTTGAGTTTCTTTTGCGGTTCAGTATATATATTTTACAATTTATCGACTTGAATAAGAATTCAGACCTCAGGTACAAAATGACCTTAATTCATAAAAAAAAAAAGTAACTCACTCTGGCCATTTTATGCTTTCAGTTACTTATATTGAAGGCTTTACCACAAATCTGATGAAGTCTAAAACAGTTTTTTGAAGGCAATATTCTTCAGAGGCTTAAAAGATTGATTGATTGTTGGTTGCTTAACGTCCAGTGAGAGGCTTAAAAGAAGTAATTATTAAGTAAAGGGGGGAGGCTGTCAAAATGTGTGATTATAGATAAAAGGATAGGAGGCATCATTTTGGAAGAAAGAGTAAACATAAAATCTAAGTTCATTATTGTTATAAATATATTAAACATGTTGTTAGAATTATCGAACCAGTAAGCTTTGAAACTGTAAATAATGTTACTATTCTGTATACAAATATAAGAAGCTATTAATACTGTTTGACAGATTATTTTTATTGACCTAGTTTTATAAATATTTTAGAGTTTATGGACAAAATATGCCAGTATCATGGTTTATATTATGCAATATTCATAACTTACATTGTTTTTGAATAACATTGTTCATACATGTACATACATATATCAAAACAAAATGATGCAATTGAAATTTATTTTTGAAAAGAAATGAATTAAAATGGGAAGGCTTTTTATAATATAAATGTGCAAACTTCAACAGAACAAATGACCAAAGAATGAGCCCCAACAGAAGTTGCCTATCATCTTATTGAGCTTAATTAGAAATGAATCATTGTGTATAAATTTTTCTTTTTATTATACATTTCAGCTAAATTATGTGTTAGCGAGTTGCAGTTGGAATTTGTCTCTTTATATTGATTAATAAGTGAAGAAACTAGCTCATCCTAGTGATGAGATAGGCCCTTTCGGGATCTGGGATTTTTTTTTCTTCGAATTTCAGGATGAAGGGATTTTAACCTTTTAAAGTTTGGGACCTCAAGTTTTCTTGTTTTTAAGCCTGGGATTTCGGGATCAGGATCCCTCCTACTCCTTTAAGCTCTCTTTCCTGATAAATTTATTGTTAAAAGAATATATCAACTTCTTTAAACTTACAGTAAATTAAGGGAACATGATGGTAAACATTATTTTACACTGTACTTGGTTCATACTGAAATAATTTTACTATCAATGAGTTTAAGTATTTTACCATTTATCAGTTTGAAGAGAGATTAATTCAATCTGCAACTTTGTTTAATTTTACCCTTTTTGTGAAATGACAAAGACTTTTAAAAATGTAATGTAACTGGCAAAGAAACAGGCAGCTAAAAAATCTGGTATGTTTTACAATAATGTGTTCATTTTTCTTGCCAACTTGCCCTCTAGTGACGAATTTTTAAACACTGCTTAAACTGTATTTGCTTTTAAAATTGTATAAATTAAATTGTTGTTTATGGCGTCACCAGAAAAGTATCATTATTATTTGATAAAAAAACCTAGCAATACACTGGAAGTGAAATTTATTGAGCAATATGAAATGCAAAACATTGCCAATAAAGACCACGATTCCCTAAACTTAATGATGTTTGAATTTAGACTGATACAGTACTGAAATTTTACAAATACTCTTTTCACTATTAGCCTAATTTATATATATATTTGATAGTCATAAGAGATCTCTCATTTAGTTTAATATTTTTTTATTTTTTTTACAAGAATGTAATATAAATTTTTTAGTATTTATATAATTTAGATTTTTAACACTTTACTTATTAGAAATAAATAATCATAACACTGTTTTTTTAATTTTATGTAAGCAATGATTGGTCATAATACTGTTTTCAACAATGAGTAAAACTAATACCACACAGCAATCCTTTTTTAGCTCACCTGGCCTAAAAGGCCAAGTGAGCTTTTCCCATCACTTGGCTTCCGTCGTCCGTCATCGTCGTCCGTAACTTTTACAAAAATCTTCTCCTCTGAAACTACCAGGCCAATATAATCCAAACTTGGTCACAATCATCATTGATGTATCTAGTTTAAAGTTTGTGTTTTTTTGACCCGGCCAACCATCCAAGATGGCTGCCATGGCTAAAAATAAAATGCATTTTTTGGCTTATAACTCAAAAACCAAAGCATTTAGAGCAAATCTGACAGGGAGTAAAATGTTTATCAGGTCAAGATCTATCTGCCCTGAATTTTTCAGATGAATCAGACAACCCATTGTTGGGTTGCTACCCCTAAATTGGTAATTTTAAGGAAATTTTACTGTTTATAGCTCACCTGGCCCAAAGGGCCAAGTGAGCTTTTCTCATCACTTGGCGTCTGGCGTCCAGCGTCGTCCGGCGTCGTTAACTTTTACAAAAATCTTCTCCTCTGAAACTACTGGGCCAAATTACACCAAACTTGTTTAAAATCATCATTGGGGTATCTAGTTTAAAAAATGTGTCCAGTGACCCGGCAAACCATCCAAGATGGCCGCCATGGCTAAAAATAGAACATAGGGGTAAAATGCAGTTTTGGGCGTATAACTCAAAAACCAAAGCATTTAGAGCAAATCTGACATGGGGGTTAAATTATGTAACAGGTCAAGATCTATCTGCCCTGAAATTTTCAGATAAATCGGATAACCAGTTGTTAGGTTGCTGCCCCTGAATTAGTAATTTTAAGGAAATCTTACTGTTTTTGGTTATTATCTTGAATATAATTATAGATAGAGATAAACTGTAAACAGCAATAATGTTCAGCAGAGTAAGATTTACAAATAAGTCAACATGACCGAAATGGTGAGTTGACCCCTTTAGGAGTTATTGCCCTTTATAGTCAATTTTAACCATTTTTCGTAAATCTTAGTAATCTTTTACAAAAATCTTCTCTTCTGAAATTACTGGGCCAAATCAATCCAAACTTGGCCACAACCATCTTTGGGGTATGTAGTTTGAAAAATGTGTCCGGTGACCCAGCCATCCAATCAAGATGGCCTCCATGGCTAAAAATAGAACCATGCGTAAAATGCAGTTTTTGGCTTATAACTCAAAAACCAAAGCATTTAGAGTAAATCTGACATCGGGAAAATTGTTTATCAGGTCAAGATCTACCTGCCTTAAAATTTTCAGATGAATTGGACAACACGGTTTTGGGTTGCTGCCCCTGAATAAGTAATTTTAATGAAAGTTTGCTGTTTTTGGTTATTATCTTGAATATTATTATAGATAGAGATGAACTGTAAACAGCAATAATGTTCAGAAAAGTAAGATTTACAAATAAGTCAAATGACCAAAATGGTCAGTTAACCCCTTTAGGAGTTATTGCCCTTTGTAGTCAATTTTTATCCATTTTTCGTAAATATCCATGATCTTTTACAAAAATCTTCTCCTCTGAAACTACCAGGCCAAATTAATCCAAAGTTGGCTAAAATCATCATTGATGTATCTAGTTTAAAAAGTGTGGTTTTTTACCCAGGCAACCAACCAAGATGGCCTCCACGGCTAAAATTAGAACATGGAGGTTAAATGCAGTTTTTGGTTAAAACTCAAAAACCAAAGCATTTAGAGCAAATCTGACAAGGGGTAAAATTGTTTATCTGGTCAAGATCTATCTGCCATGAAATTTTAAGATGAACGGGACAACTCGTTGTTAGGGTGCTGCCCCTAAATTGGTAATTTTAAGGAAGTTTTTGCTGTTTTGGGTTATTATCTTTAATATTATTATAGATAGAGATAAACTGTAAACAGCAATAATGGTCAAATGACCCCTTAAGAAGTTATTGTCCTTTATAATCAATTTTTAACAATTTTCATAAAAATAAATTTGTAAATTTTTACTAACATTTTCCTCTGAAACTACACGGACAAGTTCGTTATTGATAGAGATAATTGTAAGCAGCAAGAATGTTCAGTAAAGTAAGATGTACAAACACATCACAATCACCTAAACACAATTTTGTCATGAAATGTCTGCTTCCTTTGTTTAATTCACATATACCAAGGTGAGCTACACAGGCTCTTTAGAGCCTCTAGTTTTTCTTACTTCCTATTCACAAAACTCTTTTGTGGACAGTTGTGTCATTGGCAATCATACAACATCTTCTTTTTTGTCGAGCCTTCGACTTTAGTCGAAAAAGCGAGACTAAGCGATTCCTACATTTCGTCGTCGTCGGTGTCGTCGTCGGCGGCGTCCACAAATATTCACTCTGTGGTTAAAGTTTTTGAAATTTTAATAACTTTCTTAAACTATACTGGATTTCTACCAAACTTGGACAGAAGCTTGTTTATGATCATAAGATAGTATCCAGACGTAAATTTTGTAAAAAAATAAATCCATTTTTTCCATATTTTACTTTTGAATGGACTTAGTTTTTCTGCGGGGAAACATTACATTCACTCTGTGGTTAAAGTTTTTAAAATTTTAAAACTTTCTTAAACTATACATGATTTCTACCAAACTTGGACAGAAGCTTGTTTATGATCATAAGATAGTATCCAGACGTAAATTTTGTAAAAAAATAAATCCACTTTTTCCATATTTTACTTTTGAATGGACTTAGTTTTTCTGCGGGGAAACATTACATTCACTCTGTGGTTAAAGTTTTTAAAATTTTAATAACTTTCTTAAACTATCCTGGGTTTTTTACCAAACTTGGACAGAAGCTTGTTCATGATCATAATATAGTATCCAAAAGAAAATTTTGTAAAAATAAAATTCCATTTTTTCCATATTTTACTTTTAAATGGACATAGTTTTTCTACTGGGAAACATTTAATTCACTCTGTGGTTAAAGATTTTAAATTTTAATAACTTTCTTAAACTATCCTGGGTTTGTACCAAACTTGGACAGAAGCTTAATAATGATCATAAAATAGTATCCAGAAGTAAATTTTGTAAAAAAAATAAATCCATGTTTTCCGTATTTTACTTTTAAATGGACTTACATTTTCTTCCAGTTAACCATACATACATACACAGTCTGCAGTTGTTTTTAAACATTTATTAGATTCATAAACTATCCTGAATTTTAACCAAACTTTTACAGAAGCTTCTTACAATCAGAAGATTGTATCAAAAGGAATATTTCTATTGAGTTTTTTCCTCATTTTTGTTGAGCCTGCGATTTACAGCAAAAGTAGGCGAGACACTGGGTTCCGCGGAACCCTTACAAATTTTTTATATGATATCTTCTGTTAAAAGTTATTTCGAGAATTTTTAATGAAATTTATATTTAACCACACAGGTGATTTGAATATTATTAAAGAGTTTAGGTGTTAATAAACTTCTATGTTGTGATGTTATGCTATTGTTCCAGAAAAAGGGAGAAGGTTTGGGCCCATTAAAACGTTTAATCCCGCTGCAAATGTTTGCACCTGTCCTAAGTCAGGAATCTGATGTACAGTAGTTGTCGTTTGTTTACATGTATGTAATATATACGTGTTTCTCGTTTCTCGTTTTATTTATATAGATTAGACCGTTGGTTTTCCCGTTTGAATGGTTTTACACTAGTAATTTTGGGGCCCTTTATAGCTTGTTGTTCGGTGTGAGCCAAGGCTCCGTGTTGAAGGCCGTACTTTAACCTATAATGGTTTAATTTTTAAATTGTTATTTGGATGGAGAGTTGTCTCATTGGCACACAACCACATCTTCCTATATCTATCATCATAGATATCAGGATCGATTTTTTTTTCATGAGGCAGACACATGCTTTGTCTACAAAAGATTTATTAGTGACACTGGAATAAAACAAATGTTCAAAAAGCGAAATATAGTACAAAGTTGAAGAAAATTGTAAGCTACTTACTAACTTACTTATCCTCTATAAGGCCACCACAAACTGCCTCTACTTCTCTGTCCGTAGCCATGTACTGGGCTTGGCCCAAGGTGTAGCCCATTGCTTCTAAGGAGAGTAGCTTTAGGATTTCATTCAACTGAAGGTACTGATTGACCGGGGGTGCAAGGATCGGGGATGAAGGCCCCGGACGGAAAAATAAAGGCAACAGTAGTATACCGCTGTTCAAAAGTCATAAATTTATTGAGATAAAACAAATCCAGGTAACAAACTAAAACTGAGGGAAAACACATCAAATATAAGATGAAATTTTAAAACAACGGAACAACAGAAACACTAAAGTGCAACAAAAAACCACAAGACTATGCAACTTACACAGAAACAAACTATACGATAAAAATAGCCATTCACGACTTAGTGCAGGACATTTTAAGAAAAAATGGTTGGTTGAACCTGTGGCTAGCCAAATTTCCCGCTTTAATTGAAATGTTAAATATAATACTAAAATGACAACATTACATAGCAGGACTACAATACAGATAAATGGAAGAACATTCAAGACAGAGAAATGCTCAAATAAACAATACAATAGAACATAACGACATGTTAATAGTTATTTTAAAAGGTATCAGGCTTATAATTTAATATGTCAGGCGCGTGTTTTGTCTACATATGCCGTTTGAAAACGGTTTTCAGCATTTTAGTTCTAAATAGTATACACGAAGAAAAGTTCGAAAAATTATATCAGTAATTTAATAATAACATCTGACTGGTGAGTTAACGTAGTACAATCGGAATATTAAAAATATAATATTTACATTCTATTGCCCAGTGCAGATCAGCGTAGCCCTTTAAAAAAAGTAAAATACCTTGTTTGTTATTAAAAGTCTATTGTGCATACTGCATACCTTTTAAAGGTTTACATTTTTATGCCCCACCTACGATAGTAGAGAGGCATTATGTTTTCTGGTTTGTGCGTCCGTCCGTTCGTTCGTATGTGCGTACGTCCGTCTGTCCCGCTTCAGGTTAAAGTTTTTGGTCAAGGTATTGTTTTTGGTGAAGCTGAAGTCCGATCAACTTAAACATTAGTTCATTTGTTGCTTATGATATGATCTTTCAAATTTAAAGCCAAATTAGACTTTTAACCTTAATCTAACGGTCCACTTAACATAGAAAATGAAAGTGGGAGTTTCAGGTTAAAGTTTTTGGTCAAGGTAGTTTTTGATGAAGTTGAAGTCCAATCAACTTGAAAACTAGTACACATGTTCCCTATGCTATGATCTTTCTAATTTTAATGCCAATTTAGATGCTATACCCAATTTCACGGTCCATTGAACATGGAAAATGATAGTTCGAGTGGGGCATCCTTGAACTTTGGACACATTATTGTTTTTACGAAGTTTACTGTGAAACGGTTTTTGTCATGCATTTAGTTTGAAATTCAGTTCATATATATATATATATTTATATATATTGTTTTTGAGATCAATTTAAGATAGAACGAGGTTACTGAAAGTATTCAATTAAAAGTAAACTTTGAGTTAATAATACATGCAAAAGCTAGCTTAATTCGGGTGTTCAACTTGCGTTCAAATCTTGAATCACAACAAATAAAAGAAATTATATGAACAACGATAAATCAAAATGACATTAAAACACTTCAAAGACAAGCATCATAAGCGAAATTGAAAGACAAACAACTAGCTAAACATAACCATAGCACAATTACACTATAGCGGACAAAAAACTAGTCATATATTACTGTGAAAGTAGTTTTATTCGTGGGGTACCAATTTTCGTGGTTTTCGTAGATGACTTTATCCACGGATTTAAGTGTCCAACGAAATAAAATAACCATTATCCAAATCTCGACATAAAAAGATCCCCATCGGAAGGTTTGACTACTGATATGATCTAGAGAATACATTGAATAACACCAAAGCTGAGAATACTTTAATAGCAGTCACAGAACTACAACCACATGCAGGATTATACCCATTTAATCTTTTTTAACAACATAAACTGTACAACTTTTGATATTTAATTCTCATAAAAAATAATTTTGATCGATGAAATTCAGATTTCCGGTTTTGATATGCTAGTATGATAAAGTGTTCATTTTATATCCTCATAGTTCTCGTAATTATTGGAAATAACAATTTCATGCTGGGCTTGATAATATAAATTATTTGACAATTTAAGATACGTTTTAAGCATTTGTTTATGTTACCGTTTTTTGTAGGTGGCATGTTTATGGCCTAATTAACACCTTAGATGGTCTTTAATCTGTTGATCACTTTATCATGGCTTAATCAGTGTTATTACTACGATTACTAGGGTCAATGTTTACTTTACAATTTCCTTCAATCCAGACTATTTGTAACGTTCGTTTCTAAAGGCTTTAATTTTTAATTTTTTTATTTTAGAAAATTAAAATCTACGAATTTAAAAACCCACGAACATGTAAATATTGCTCAAACCACGAAAATTGATACCCACGAATTAAAGTACTTTCACAGTACTCTGACGCCCAACGGCTGTTTTGCCAGACAAGCTGGGGCCGTGGGACGTCAGAGCTCGTCCCATTTCAAAAAGTGAATATTGGCCCACCCCAAAAAGATGCGCTGCTTCGTTGCTTCTGGTGCCGACTGACGGCATTGGAATTATATAAATCGGGCATCAATCTGTTAATTTTTCATTTATCTCTTCATTTATGTAAGTTTCACCTACCTGCCAATCTTTACTTTCTCATAGTTAGACGGTTTTCACAGTGACCCATGAATTTCGGCATTTTGCCTTTCATTTTCAAAGATTATCACATTACCACGAGAAAACAGTGATCATTTATGCAAATTACAATAACTTAACACCTCGTTCATTTACGATGCAAGTTATCTAAATGTCCGAGAGCTACCGATTGTAATGTGATCGGAACTAAATGGTTAATACCGATCTCCTGTAAAGGAGGTGAAAATTCGTGGTTGGCTACTAAATGTTAAACATCGATCTCCTATAAAGGAGGTGAAAACATATAAATATTTGCATATTTGAGTCTCGAGGCCACGAACTCTCTCGTGACTTGACGTTCATTTGAAAGTGAAAGTCAAAATGCCGAAATCGATGGGTCTCTGTGAAAACTGTTAAAATATGGGAAAATAAAGGTTGGCAGGTAGGTGAAACTTACATAAATGAAAACAATAAATGAACAATGAACAGATTAATGCCCGATTTGTATAATTTCAAGGCCGTCAGTCGGCATCAGATCTATCTGTCCTGACAATTTTAGACCAATCAGGCAACCCGTTGTTGGGTTGCTGCCCCTGAATTGGTATTTCTATCGTCAGATTTACGATTATTAATGGTGTTAATTGGGCAGTAAAAATGTCACATAAAAAAAAGCTACACAAATGTACTGTAATATAGAATTAAATTTGATAAAAAAGCAAGATCACTATGATATTTGTCGTACGAGAATTAAAAAACTTCATCATCGCAAATTGGAAAAAACTAAATATTCACGAAAAAGAAAAGTATTTTAAAAAGTTTAAATGGTTAAGTCCTGTCTGAAGTTTTATATATAGTTCATAGTGTGCTTGCTGTTGTTCTATATATTCTCTAGATTATTTGCACGTGTAAAGGTAATCAAACCTAAATGAGGAACGCTCCATATCTTGTTGATATAACTGACTTGGTACAGGGGCCAAAATCCGGCCGGGTCTATGAGATCTCAACCATCCTCATATAAAAAAGTAAAATCACAAAACTACTGAACTCCGAGGAAAATACAAAACGGACAGTCCTAATAAAATGGCTAAATTAAATGATAAAACACATCAAACGAATGGACAACAACTGTCATATTTATGACTTTGTAGAGGCATTTTCCAAGGTAGAAAACCGCGTATTGAACCCAGTTTTACAGCGCTAAACCTCCTACTTGTATGAAAGTCGCACCAAGTTACATCATATTGACAACGAAGCGTGAACAAACAGATATACTAGGAAGAATTGTAAAAATAGGGGTGCAGCAGACTTGTGATTAAATAAGAGGGATGCCACATGATAAAGATGAACGGCTTACCTATCAAAGTATCTGAGTTCATCTCCTGTTTTTGTGGGGTTTTGCGAAGATAATAATTTCAAGTTTCAATTTTGCGTTTTATTGACATTTTAGCATTGTCGTTGTTTTTCGTCTTTTGCCTTATTGAAATGAGTGATTTTTTTTAATTTTGAGTTTTGAATGTCACTTTTGTATCTTCCATCGTTTTTCCTTGATAACATTTTTGTTTAAAGTTTAATTTTATATTATATAAATAAAAGACCCAGTTTCTACCGGCAGAGTTTTACCTAAAAGGATTTCTGCTATACATTTAATGACTTTTAGTCATATTCTGCTCAAGTCTTTTGAATCATTCGCTTTCAAATTTATGTAGGGAGGCAGTTTGGATGAAACAAAATGGAAGATATTATTTTATCAATATATAAGTATTCATGAAATGTACTATCAATGTAACACCAATAGGTACAAACAATTAACAGATGTTTTTATTGTTTCGTCAAGGACACTCCTGATGATAGTCTGGGCAACAATCATTATAGCTTTCACATTCATCATCACAACAACATGAACTGCTTGTTACTCCACATAACCCACGACAGGATTCAGATATAGGTTCTGTTGAGAAAAAAATATAACTCTACAGCTCGTCTATTGAATTTTTTATTGATGTTTATGTGTGTTTATTTAATCTTGTTTTTGACACAGGATTGTTGCCTGAGGCATGGTTAATAGGAAATGTAATTCCATTGTTTAAAAACAAAGGCTCTGAAAGTGATCCACAAAACTATAGGCCTATAACGTTATTGTCTACTCTGGGTAAACTTTTTACCTCAATATTGAACACAAGATTATGTAATTATCTTGATGAATTGTGTATATTGAATGAAAACCAAGCAGGTTTCAGAAGGAATTATTCTACGACTGAACATATTTTTACTATACATATTTTATTTGAATTGTTAAAATTGGGAAAGAAAAAGTTACATTGTGCTTTTATCGACTTTGAAAAAGCGTTTGACTCTCTACAGCGAAATTTACTTCTGTTCAAATTATTGCAGAATGAAGTAAATGGGAAATTTTTTCGAGTTATTCAGAGTATGTATGATTATGCCAAATCGCGTATTATACATCAGGGTAAAAAATCTGATTTCTTTCCTTGTGAGATGGGGGTTCGGCAAGGGGAAAATCTTTCACCTGCTTTGTTTTCTATATTTTTAAATGATCTTCAAACTTTTTTTGAAAAGAAAAACATAACAGGCTTAAAATCTATATCACAAGAAATCGAAAATGAGCTGACAGTATTTTTGAAATTGTTTTTACTTTTATATGCAGATGACACTGTTTTATTAGCAGAAAATAGCACTGATCTACAATACATGTTAAATACATTTTACGAATATTGTGACGAATGGAAAATGAAAATAAATACAAATAAAACTAAAGTTTTGATCTTTTCGAGTGGCAGAATGCCAGCAAATCTCAAGTTCACAGTTAATTGTAACGACATTGAAATTGTAAAAGAATACAAATATTTAGGTATTTTATTTTCTAGAAGTGGATCCTTTTTATCAAATAAAAAATATTTAAAAGAACAAGCAACAAAAGCTATGTATAGCGTTTTAAAAAAAGGTAGACAAAACAATTTGTCAATAGAATGTCAACTTGATTTATTTGACAAAATGGTTGTACCAATATTGTTATATGGATCAGAAATATGGGGTTTTGAAAATATAGATATTCTTGAACGTGTACATTTACAATTTTGTAAAATGATTTTACATTTAAAACAGTCTACTTCAAATTTCATAGTGTATGCAGAACTTGGCAGATACCCTATTACTGTGACTGTAAAACTGCGAATGATTAATTTCTGGAGTAGACTTCTTAATGGAAAAGAAAGTAAAATTTGTGCTGTATTATATAAGCTTGTATTTTTATATTATAATGATTACGGAATAAACACTAAGTGGATATCATGTATTAAAAATATTTTTGATAATTGTGGTATGTCCAATATATGGAATGCACAGTTTGCTGATAAATGGGTGTTAAAATGTATTGAGCAAAAACTTAAAGATCAGTTTCAACAAGAATGCTTTGCATTTGTTGCCGAATCACCTAAAACTTTATGTTATCGTATTTTTAAAAATAATTTTCAATTGGAAAAATATTTTTCTGTTTTACCTTACAAATTCATTTATACATTATGCAAATATAGATGTGGTAGTCACCACTTGCCGATTGAGTCTGGAAGGTGGCAGGGTTTACAGAGAGAAGACAGAATCTGCCGTCTCTGTGACTCAAACGACATTGGTGACGAATACCATTATATTATGAATTGTGGATCTTTTATGTTTGAAAGAAAGAAATTTTTACCTACATACTGCTGGTCGAACCCTAATATCTATAAGTTTGATCAACTGTTTAATTCATGTAATATTGTAATATTAGAAAAACTATGTAAATTTATCAAAGTTATAAATGTGAAAGTCAGTCCTCCAAGTTAATTTCATTGTATTGTTCACACATGCTTGTAAAAATTGTACCTTATAGTTATATTTATGTATGTTCTCTATAACTATGTAATTGTAGTTTTATGAGAAATAAAGTATTCGTATTCGCAACGCAAATGTCATGAACGATACGAAACGCATATCAAAATAATTCTGGACTTTTATTTTTAAAAACAAATATTTAAGCAAAAAATCAGATGAACAAAAAATAATGCGTTATGGAACAAATTGTTGCAAAAGAATTGGAATAAACAATAGGTTGATGAATTTAATTTAGTCTAAAATGTCTTGACTTACCTACTTTTCAAAATAATCACAAATAACTCTAATTTTGCGTCCGAGATTATTTTTTTTAAGAAACAAGAACTCATTTTAGAACAAAAAGAAGGGGGTAAGGCAAACAGCATTGCTAAATAAAATACGAAAGCACAAATAGCCTTCCTTATCATAGTACACTACACATCTGGTCAAATAACGGTCTACAAAACAGAAGTTTAACCATTAACAACACAAACAATAGGTAGTTAAAGTCTAACTTTGAGGTTAAGAAATTAGAATAAAGCTTCACTTATTTTTATCCACATATGGAAAACGTTTAGGCGAGTCAAATCATTATAGGTTTTTCTCCTTTAGACAGACAGTGTTGTAAATTGACCCTTCAAACGTTGCTATATAATTTTTCATTACTAGTATTTTAAAATCTTTTCATGGCTTTCACTATCAAAAATTGTTTAGCCATTCTTAATTCGAGATGAAAAATATCTAATAATTGTATTCAAAATAAAATTGAGAATGGAAATGGGGAATGTGTCAAAGAGACAACAACCCGACCAAATAAAAAACAACAGCAGAAGGTCACCAACAGGTCTTCCATGTAGCGAGAAATTTTGTTTGTTTGTTTGTTTGTTTGTTACCTTAGCGAAATACAATTAATTCATAGTTACCGTATCCACTGATTTTTATACAGGTACATCAATTTCAATGTAAAAACAAATAATGACATTCGCAGATGAAACGTCATGAACACATCGCAATAATGAGTAGAAATCAGAAACCCTTAAACATCTATACATTTATTCTGGTTTTGCAATGGTTCATGTAGTTAAAGGACAGATAGTTATCAAAGGTACCAGGATTATAATTCAGTACGCCAGACGCGCGTTTCGTCTACATAAGACTCAGCAATGACGATCATATCAAAATATTTATAAAGCCAAACAAGTACAAAGTTGAAGAGCTTTCAGGATCCGAAATTCCAAAAAGTTGTGCCAGATGCGGCTAAGGTAACTTGTAAAATAATAAATCTTTTTCCGGGAAAAAAATCAATACTTATTCCATGACGCTGTGTATATTTGCTCCTAAATGATATGTTTACTGACGTCTATTTTTTCTGATACAAAGTTTACGTAGTCCCTGGTTGCGTTTTTTTTTCTCTCTCATTTCTTTTTAATCTTGAATGTTCAGAATGATACGTACGATGTTTGGTGTAAGAATCAGAAACGAAAATGGTAACAATGAATTTTACTCCAAATACACATAAAAATATAATGCAATCACCCGACTATACATAAACTAGATCATATAATGGAAGATTAAAATACATATTGACAGTGCAGTGTGAAGGCAAACGCAAATGAATAAAAGAACAAGCCAACAAGCAAAGGATCGCAGAATGTTCCCATTGGAATTTCGATTGTTGTTGAAAAATCTGTGCTCAAAACGTATCAAATATGTTGTCCATCAAGATATCAATCATCTTGATAATTTCAAATTAAGTAGATGTGATATTATTAACAATGAGACTAGTATACCCAAAAGATCAAATAAAGTTGATGTAAGCAATTACAGGCAACAATACGGCATCTTAAATAAGAAAAAACTTACTGTACAGTCGGCAAAAAATGGCCAGATGATCGTTTGTTTGCACTAGAGTGATTTTTTACAGTGTTTGAATGATCTTTATTATTTCATATACCTCACTGAATTGTACATCTAAATGATCATACTGTTAACATAGATAATTCAATAGAACAACTTTACAACGAATATACATGCTTTGCAAGTCAGAATATAGTTAAAAGAACGTTCCGTAATTTTTTTTTATGAAAATTCGAAAACAAAATCTACATCATGCTTTGGAAACTTTTTTTCTTGTCTCTTCTTTACACACTCCTGACAATGATAACAAATGCCTTCTCAAAGAATTTCACAGGACCATGCACAGATTCATTGTGGCAAAATATCGAAGCGCAAGTAATATATTTCTGTTGAACGAACACAAATATTAGTTAAACGTTATAAATAAAGGCTATAAAAAATAGTAGTATACTGCTGATTAAAATTCATGAATGTATTAAATTAAAAGCCTTGTACATTTGATAACTATTTACCTTACACCACTGGGTCGATGCCAGTGCTGGTGGACGTTTCTTCCCCGATGGTATCACCAGCACAGTAGTTAGCACTTCATGTTGACATGAATATCACTATTATATGGTCATTTATAAATTTCCTGTTTACAAAATTATGAATTTTTCATAATACTTAGGATTTTCTTATCCCAGCTATATAGTTATATACCTATATGGAGTTATTTTCTTTCAGAACGACAGGTCATTCTTTTTCAGAATCAACCCGGACGATACCATGTTTCAATGAAATATGCTCAAAGGCATACAATAATGACCTGTGTGAGGTCATTATTTTCCTTGATAAAAATGCAATCTATAATTTACCTCAAAATTGTATTCGTTTTTTTTTGCCGATTTGGAAATTTATATTTAAAAGTTCAATCGATTATAGATGTAAAAGCAACCTTCATTGCCCGCATTTCAATTTATCGCTACAATAAAGAAACATTATCATATATGAGCCAGTCCATGCGAAAATTTTCATATAGACTTTCATAAAGAAAAAGCAAGATTTAACGTATTCGTGTGTTAGATTTTGAAAATCTTATTGAGTCACACTGAATAGGTTGGTTGATTTTGGTTGCTTACTTAACGTCCAGTGGCAAATATTTCATGCATGTTCTGGACGATAAACGCTGAATAGGAAATCATACTGTGACCTACATGTAGTTATATTCGACTTTGTGTGAGTTCTTATTTTTTTTTAAATTGTGTATACCTTTTACTCTATCAAATGATCAACTAATAAGATAATCTTATATTCTACTAGAACACACCCGTGATATCGCGGGTCCCTGACTGAATTAAAGTATATAACTATGCGCAAGACTTATTTTTGTATTAGTATTGTCATCTGATAAAGTCATGCCGCCGGTTATAAGATAGTTATCACAGTTTTCTCTGCTTACAAATCTTTCTGTTTGAACCCGTCTAACTGGAACTTATCAATTATTGGTAATATTAATTATTTGGAAAACAAAAGGTCCTGGGATGGAGTATTTTTTTAATCAACAGCATTTTCCTATATTAGTTATAAATAAAGTTGAATTCTTTGATTCGCTGTTTTCATGACGTCATGCCCGCTAACAAATTAAAAACTGTACCTATACGCCTTATTTTTAGTCTTCGTATTGTTATCTTATAAAGTCTTACTGATTGAAATACTACAATAGGTAACAATTTGACAATTTAGTAGTGTCAACCCTGTGATTATGACCCGTGTATATAGCATATCCTGAATACACCGTTTGATGGTGCGCCTGCCAAATGCGGAACGTACAGATAAGGTAATAGGTAACAGATGAATATACTATTGGTATCGGTATCGGACTCGACCCGGAACTTCTTAATTATTGGCAATATTAATTACGTGGAAAACAAAAGGGCCTGGAGTGGTGTAATTTTTAATCTACACCTTTGTACTATATTAGTTATATATAAAGTTGAATTCTTTGATTCGTCGTTTTTACGTGATGACGGCTGACAAATTGGACCTCGTAATTTTAGTATTATAGATTGAATAACATTAACGTAACTCGGAAAAGGGTCGGATGCGGAGGGTATACAATTATATCCTGATTATCTGTTAATAAAATGTATTGCTATTCAAAAGACAATCTTTCTGAATTTTTCATTCGATTCAATTAAAATCGTTAAAATACGGTCGATCTTTCATTTGATCAATCCTGACACCCCTCGATTTGTTCTACGACAAGAAAAACCTTAAAATATGCATTATCTATAACATAACCGTAGCCGTATTTCGCCTACCGTTTTAAAATGTTTGGTCCTCCATGCTCTTCAACTTTATACTTTATAACTATTTTTATCTTATCATCACTGATGAGTCCTATTAAGACGAAATGCGCGTCTGTCGTATTAAATTATAAGCCTGGTACCTTTAAAATTTAAAACCGAGTGAAACAGATTAATTATAAGAGGCACAAACATACATAGAAGTGACCTATTCATTACAAGTTACATAAATTGCATTCGTAATACATTTTCGTTTCCAAATATTAACAAACTAAGTGTGATTGTTAATTGAACTTTCAAAAAATTATTTATAAAGTAAAATAAGAACAGGAAAACAGAAAACCCGTATTCTTTACAATTAAGAAAACAAGTTATTAAAAATTTCAAAACTAAGTTTCATAATTGCATAAATCGGTATTACCGAAACAACATTTTTTATGATGGCAGCATCCACGTGCAATAGTCAGTACTACTTCTCTAGACAAACACTTGTTTCTGCATTTTCCATTCAGAGCAGAACATCGTTTACCATGCGCTTCTATAAAAAAAATAAAAAATTTAAGAGGCCGCATGTTATTATTATGCGCATGTTATTGAAGGTACTAATTGCATGTAAGCGTCTTGTGATATACGATTTTACATATTTTTTGGAACTTTGAGCTTGTTTGGCTTTATAAGTATTTTGATATGAGCGTCACTGATGAGCCTAATATATACGAAAAGCGCGTCTGGCGTACTAAATTATTTGATAACCAATTACACACTTGTGTGTTTGAGGTATCCAAGATGTATTCCCGTCTTCATGACACTCCAGTTCCTACAGCGATAAAAAATCTTTTCGCCACTTATAGGTATAGATAGATTAGCGAAAGAGGGTTTAAAGGGTGGAGCACGGTTTTAAAAAACCCAAAAAACAATCATACGCATTTTATGTATAATCATATCTCAGTCTTGGTTGATCCAGACTTTAACAAAACTTTTGCTACAACTATAAAAAGTTAAAGAATATATCAAAAGTTTTATCGATATCGTCGTAAATATGATTTAAGGTGCTTACTGAATGAGACATTTTCGGAGCACATGAGATTACTCCTGGGTTTTGGTGGGTTTTCTTTTACTCGATCTTAAGTTTTCTATGCTGTGTTTAGAATACTGTTGTCGTTTTTTAATTTTTTGCCATGACGTTTCAGTATGTCATCAACCTATGATTTTGAATATGTACTTGATATCTTACGCCTCTCTTCAAGTGTTTCTCCTCCCTTTTTAAAACACATCATTTCACAGATTATTAAAATATGTAAAAATATCTTATTTTAAACCTCACCTTGTGAAATGAAAAGCAGAACAAACAGTATTGCCCAAGTGTTGTAATACATGTCTCCAGTCAGTCGAGTTTCAAGTGAACAAAATGGTATTCGTGTTACAGGTCGAGGGTAATTGATTTTTTTAATCACATTCATGTACTTTGTTTTCTTATAATTAGATTTGTATGAGTAAAACAACGGAAAAAGAAATCATTATAGTATTAGAATGAAATAAACATTGAATAAGCAGCCATTTAATTTTCCAAACAATTACACTCATTATATAGTTGCATCCGTAAAATCAATACTCATGTTATATGTGTTAAATAAAAGTGTCCAACATTTGTTAATTCTGATCGTAATAAAAAGTAATGCGTTTAATGCAAAAATCAACATATAATAGTTTGATTAAAAATTCATTAAGTATAACATTCCTACGTCTACTTTTATACCCATTATATAATTTCAATTTCAATTTATTATTATTTTAAAACCTCAAATCTGCTATGATTTAGATTTTAATGAAATAAGGTCATGACAGTGATTGTGACAAATTTTCATGCAATAGTTTTCATAATACACAATTGAAGCAACACAAATACTACTAAACGTTCACAACGTTCGTTAATATGTCAAATGTGCAGATATGCCATTTCCTTACTTTTTTTTAATAGTTGGTTATTCCTGCCATTGAACTTTTATTTTTGCTTGGAGTAGGGATTCTTGAGCTTGAGTCAGTTTAAAAAAGAATGTCAAATAGAGGGTATAAATATTTTTCTAATGAATCTTTACCTCCAAACATGTGGATAATATTGAGAATGGAAATGGGGAAAATATGTTGAAGTTACAACAACCCGACCATAGAGCAGATGTTTAGCATGAGGAGAAATATTTATTGATTTGGAGTCGCCAAAAATATGTTCTAATAGAATGATTAGGATTGTTATCTTGTGAAAAAAAGCTTGTTTGAATTTATATTCAGCATATCAGTCTTATTTATATGAAGCTGGTGTATGATTATTTCATAAACATGTAGAAATAGTAATATTTGTTGCTATACATTAGACGCAAATCAATCGTACGTTAATACAAATCAGTTGTATTAGAATTGGTATAATTAATGCCATTAATCCCGACAAAATAGTTCCGACCTGCCATATTTTTTACGTGCCAAACCCATATCTTGAGCCTATAATTCACTAAAAGTAGTGTGTTGCTTTGTATTAAAATTGTGTTTGTTCGTTGTTTTGTACATGAATAAGGTTCTTGATCTAATCAGTTTTTGGTTTTGTCCCAACGTTTAGTGTATAAACAGTAGGATGTTGATGCCTCTCTAAAATTGTTATAACTCCTTCGAAATTTGAATAATAAGTTTTTACCATTTTCTTCACGAAGGTGCAAAGAACAGAATATACATATATGCATGTTTTTCTTATCCAACTTATATCTATACTATTAAACGAGAAGACCTCATTTTTGGTGTCGCTTCTCTTCTTTCCCCAATAAATTAATCAACACGCCTCTGTGTCTTATAGGTACAGTGCATAGTGCCGTTTGTCATCCATTCATATGATTATTCAGATTTAGTTATTTTTGTCCCGTCATTGGACGAAATTTTAAGTCAGATTAGACTTCCGGTTTGCGTTTTTCTGTATACTTTGAACATACTTATACAGGAAATAAAGTGTATTTTCAGAATTCTATTTGCTATCAATTCAAGTTTACTATCCACGGCAGTCACAGAGTTTATTAAATAGAGAGGATATGTATACTATATCAATGACCACTATGGATCGATTAGTAAACTTCAAATTGAAAGTAAATACACTATATTTATATAGTAATGAATGTTCATAATATACAGATAAGCGCTAAAAATATTCATGTGAACTTTTGATACCTTTTCTGAAATTCTCCAGTCATTAAATCATTTACAAAATTCATTGATTACAAAAAAAACGAAGATGTGGTATGATTGCCATGTTGATACAACTCTCCACAAGAGACCAATATGACACAGATATTAACAACTATAGGTTACCGTACGACCTTCAACAACGAGAAAAGCCCATACCGCATACTCAGCTTTAAAAGGCCCCGAACTGACAATGTAAAACAATTCAAATCAGAAAACTAGCGGCCTTATTTATGTACCGTGAAAAAAATGAACGAAAAACAAATATGTAACACATAAACAAACAACAACCACTGAAATACAAGCTCCTTACTTGAATGTTCATAACATACTAAATGTATGTTCATATTGAAATTGATAGAAAACCAAAAAATGGGAATATTGGAAATAAAGGAGGCGGGATAAAAAAAAAAGCATTTTCCTGTCCCCAATAACCTATGACTTATGATACTTTTGATGAAATTCTCCAGTCATTCAATATTTTACAAAATTCTTCCAACAACACTTTACATACTTTAAACTACGCTCTGAATGCCCGCGATTTCGCGGGTGTGTTCTAGTATCTATATATTTTTAAAATTATATCACTGATCATTGTTGAAAAGGAGAAATACATGCTTTTTTTGGAGCTTCATTGTAAACCTATTCTTATCATCTGCATAATTTTTTTTTTTTAGCATATTCATCAGATCATCTCTAGACACAGTACTTTAACCCTTCATCTATGTCATTGAAAATATTTTAAAAAACGGAAATTTTGTACTTGAATCAAAACATGTGATCAATATTTTACATTAACTCTTAATACCTAAATATGTTGACTTTATATGTACTAAGATTTCCATTTTTTATTTGAATTATTTTACACAACAGTATTAAAGTAAAATCATGAGTAACGTATAGTTGTTTTGTATAAATTTGCAGTTTATAATTCAATGATAATGGATTATTATAGATGCGTAAAAGCTTACATGCATGGCTAACTGCTGAAATATAATAGAGAAAACAATTATTATCATGTGGTGAAGGGGGTTAGCTAGTGTCATAAAAAAAATTCTTATACAATGGAAGCGCTATCTACATATATGATTTACGAAATAAAGTGGTCAAAATATCACAAAGATTAAATTATTCAGTAAAAAGAGCATTTTCATATAAATATATATATTAAAAGTTATTTTAAAAAAAAATAGAAACACTCTGTTATTCGGACGTTCTCTAAATATTTTTTCTTGATGATATCTGATTTTATTGCATAGACAACATAATTGTGTACTTGTTCTGTTTCTTGGACACTCCTTTTGATTGATATAGGTAAAAGCTATTTGACATTCATTTTTTAAAATTAACTTTGCTTCCGTCAAACTCTTATTTGCTTTTATAAGTCTTTGGTTTGAGTGCCAAGGTTAGGTATTTAATAAATATGGAATAAGGTGTCTCGAAATTTTTGGTATAACCCCTTCAAAATATGTTAACTTAGCTTTTTACATTTGTTTTCCTGGAATATGCCTTGAATAGAATTTACAAGACATACGTATTTTGTTAATTAATATTTGTAGCTTTATTTAACTGATATCACGTATCATTATTATGGAGAAATGAATGCCTTCTTTAGATGTATTGTCTACCTGTAGTAATCTGCACCATCAGATATTTTTATTTCAGCAAATTTATCCGATTATTTCTATGTCTTCGCAATATATTATTTAAAGTACTTGAAAAGCATAAATTTTGTAGTTGAATGGAAACAATAAATCAATATCATACACTTATTCTTTTTAATATGACTTTTCTTAGCTTTATCATTGACAATTTTAAATTCTCAAAAACTATTAAAATATAATTACATTTATAAGACTTTTACAGATGGCTTATCATTATGCATGTAAAAGATTTATAAAAAGAAAAAGGGGGTCAATGGACCATTTTTTATAAGTCATTCAAATGGATAAAACCAGAGGATTCCGAAAATCTGACAAAAATCCAAAAACATGACAAGCCAACTTCCTTAACAAAACTTTACGATTTTTCAAAATGTTCAGAATTTTTAATCCTAGGAAGGATGACCTAGTCTGCTTTTGTAAAAAAAACTTTCTGAATTTGCGCCAACTATACTCTTTTAAATCGTATGTGCTTTAAATGACATTCTCTATTTATTTTCAGCGTCACTGATGAATATTTTGTAGATGAAACGCTCATATGGCGTATTTATGGTATCGATGATGAGTTTATATATACCTAAATGATAAAAGAGAAAAGAAATTATCACCATGTGTTAAAAGCTCTCAACTACTTCTTTTTACTAAAAAATTTAAGTTAATTGATAACAAGTATTCGATCTTTCAATTAATAACAATAACTGAAAATTATTTGCGATAACTATTTTTAGCATCTTTTGACTTTGGAGCATTTTGTATAAAAAAAATAGTTTTGCCTCAGAAAGTTTAAAACCGTTTAGCCTAAACAAATTAAAAAGTGTCTTCTAATTATGAATTGACACCACACTTAACTCCGAAACATGTTATTGAACCAAATTAAAATCACACATGACTAACAAAGACCATAGATATAGTAAGATATGGTGTGCATAGGTTCATTATCCTTTTTCGATACCAGCTGAGTTTTAAAGTTCATTAAAGTCGATTTTAAATAAAATAAATCCTTTTGAATAAAAGGAAAAGAAGGGTATGCAGAATAAAACCAACATCCTTGCAAAAGCTAACTCAACTTTTCGAAAAGAAGACAGAATAATATATATATAGAACTTTTATGTTATTATGCAAGGTTATCACCAGCCCATTAGTGAGTACATCCGTCTAGCATAAAATTACGAACATTGTTTGATTGTCGGGAGGTTTGGCATGCCACAAAACCAGGTTCAACCCACCATTTTTTCATTAAATGCCCTGTACCAAGTCATTGAAAAAGAGAAATAAATGTTTTTTTTCGAAGCTTCCTTGTATACCTAATATAATCATCACATATTTTTATTCCAGCATATTCATCCGATTATTTCTATGTCTTCGCAATATGTTATTTAAAATACTTGTAAAGCATAAATTTTGTAGTTGAATGGAAACAATAAATCAATATCATACAATTATTCTTTTTAATACATAAATACGTCGACCTTATATATAGATTTGCATGTTACATTTTGTAATGACAGTATAAAAGTCAGGATGTTTTCAGTATTTAAAAGTCTTGTATATTTGGTTTGTATAAATTACAGTTTAGAATCTAATGATTATGGATTATAATGGGTCATAATTATAAAATAACTTTTAACAAAACTGTACGATTTTTCAAAATGCTTAGAATTTTTAATCCTAGAAAGGATTAACTAGTCTGTTTTTGACTTTCGGAATTTGCGTCCACAATAATCTTTTAAATCATATGTGCTTTATATGACCTTCACTATTACTTTTTCAGCGTCACTGATTAGTATTTTGTAGATGAAACGCCAATATGACGTACTTATGGTATCGATGATGAGTTTATATATACCTAAATTATAAATGATGACAGAGAAAAGAAATTATTACCATGTGTTAAAAGCGATCAACTACTTTTTTTTAATATTTTTTTTTAATTAATTGAAACCTTTGTATACAGTATAATTATATACTCGAAAGAGTCACTTCATAACAAGTATTCAATTTTTCAATTTATAACTATATCTGAAAATTATTTGCGATAGTTATTTTTAGCATCTTTTGACTTTGGAGCATTTTGTTTTGTCTAAGAAATTTTTAAAACCGGGTTCATCGTCTAAACTGAAGTTCATGATAAGAAAACTAATGTCGATCTAATTTGTTTTTAATATTTGTTACAAACTTCAATATATACTTCCAAACCTTTTCATCTAGAATGATCCGTTTATAACCATTTAAGATAAAATGATAAGGTATCTGATCCTTTGATACAAATACCCAGAACGACAAGAGGGTGCAGTGCGGCCTTAAACAAAGAGTGAAACTGATATGGTATAGGTAGTTTATCTATAAGCTAATGGAAATGTTTGTTTATAATATATATGAAAATAACATACAAATGAGAGGTTTAGCATTTTTAGAAATTTCCTTGTAGTTCGATATTTTTAGAATTTAACCGGTTTCTGATGCAATTGAGATTGGAAGTGACCAAAGACAATAAAACTGTCAATGGTAACCAATGAGTTCCTTAACGCATCACGATACCACACTCTGAGATGAGTTTTAGTTTTACCCTAAACAAAATGAATATTGTATACTAAATCAAAGAAATGAACACAACACTTAAACTCCGAGCATGTAATTGAAACAAAATTAAAACCACACATTTTTAAAAGTTGATTGTAAAATCAACATCCTTCGAGTTAAAAAAAAAACTAAAATTAAATAGGACAAATTAGTTTGAAACATATATAGATTTCTTTAATCTCAATACTACTTCGGTGACAAGTTGAGACTATTTAATTTGAAATTATTGAGGTTCCAACACCGAGATCACTAATACAAATTCTGCCTTGGTTCAGGTAAATTTATTTGTAAATGGGTTGCACAGGCTTAAGTGTACCTAACTTCGTGAAAAGATGATTTCATTTTGATTATTGAATAAATCTTCTTCAAGGAACTTACTCGAAAGCATCAATCTTTTTTCTATGAATTGATAGTATGAAAGGTAAAAAGAAACCTCATTTAAGAAAACAGGATCATCATCTTATACACCACCACGCGTTTCGTATACATAAGTCCCACAAGTGATGCTCCAATCAAAGCAGTTGAATGGCTAGTTGAAGAGAATTGAAAAAAAACAAAGTTCCAATTTCTAACGAAGACAATTTATACTTAAGGTAGAAAACACATATGATTCGAACAGGAAATTTACTGACAATGATCCCATTTATGATACTTTGTGGCAGCACAGAGGGAAATAAACGTCCACCATCCTAGGCATCGGTTCAGGGTTTTAAAAAAATTATCTAGAAGATATATATCTTATACCTCTATGTTTACTGAAATAATAGCTGTTTCTGTGTTTAAAAGAATAACAACTATCAACATACAAAACTATAACTATTCTTTGAAAATTGAAGAAAAATATTCTGCGGATGTTTATAAAAAAAACAACCTCTGTTTTGATGAAATTTTCTGCATGATGATGATAATGATGATAATGATGTCTGGTTTTATTTTATTTTTTATTCATATTTGTTTCGTTTGTTGGACGTATCCTTTGACAGACATACACAGACAAAAGCAGGTCGACATGTACAAACGTTTTACACAGACAACTTGCGATTTCTTTTTTTATGCAATTTGCTGTTGGAAACTAAAATTATATGTATTTCGGTGCCTCGCAATTACTAGTTCTAGTTTTACTCCTATCAATATTTTGGTAGTTAACATTTCTGTCCTCAAGGGTGCCTTTCACAGCATTATTTACAAGCCATGCGTAGTTTGCTCATCAATTTGCTATTTTGTTTTAAATGGGTGTCACTTCACGTTATTCAAAAGGAACACTAAACGCGTTTTTTTTTAATTTGTAACCTACTGTAGCATATATTCTAGTTCCAGCAAATTCATCAGATTATTTCTAGACACAATAATGGTAGCCTTTGCCGTATATACTAGTTAAGATACTTAAAACAACATTCATTTTGTACATGTAAACACAAGAAGTCAATATTTCTCAACAATAATTGTAGATTTGCATAACATCGAAAAACACTTTGAATCAATAGTATTTCAGAAATGATGTTTCTATTATTCTAAAGTCTTGTATAGTTGGTTCTATCAAACTTTCAGCTTAAATTCAAAGAAATATGGATTGTTATACATACAAACTGACATATATAGATTATTGCTGAATAATAATTGAAAGAAAAATTATTCCAGAGTGGTGAAATTACTAAAATGATTTTCACAAATCATTAAACTTATAAGATTGTCAAGTAGTGAAATCCTACACTCAACACAGTCAATTCACAACTTATATATTATTTCAATTCATAACATTTGCATCAATTTAACTACTGATTGCTTAATGAAGAGAATATCGACTAATGTATTAACTTAGATGAATACGATATGGAAGTTAAGCAATAAAGGATAAAGAAATTGTGTAGACAAAATAAATAGGACTTTATTTTATTCCCAAAGGTTATCACCAGCCTATATCAATAGAAAGTACTTCCACTTTGGCTTGAAACTACGGGCATTATTTGATAAAAATCTGCTGTTTTAATTGTATGGAAATAATTAAAAGTTTCAATTAAATGCACTTCATTTTTTTGTTAAGTATATAAAGTATACAGTAATGAAGAACGGATATATTTTTACATAGTTCGAGAACAGAAGTGAAAATTCATAGTCATTAATCAAACACTTATATCAAAGCTGGTATATATATTAGAATAGAGAGGCGCTCATATCAAAAAATATATATAAAGCAAAACAGGTACAAAGTTGAAGAGCATTGAGGATTCCAAATTCCCCAAAATTGTGTCAAATACGGCTAAGGTAATCTATGCCTTGGATAAGAAAATCCTTAGTTTTTCGAAAAATTCAAAGCTTTGTAAACAGGACATTTATCAAAATGACCACATTATTGATATTCATGTCAACACTGCAGTATTGACAACTGGACTGTTGATATCCTCGGGGACGAAAAGTCGTCCACCAGTAATATCGACCCGTAAATTTTAGATAACAATTTAACACGAAAGTACGATTTAAGCGTACGATTTAAGCGTACTCAGAGTTACTGACAGCTAGTTTGAAGCCAAAAACAATAAATTATATAACAAAAATCGCATGCATCTCACTGATGTTACATATGGCAATATAAGGTCATAATACTATAGTGTGCAATTGACCTATTACGAGAATTTATCGGGTCAATAAAATTCATATCGAATTAGGAAAATTGCACACTGTGTAACGAATTTATCCTGATTTTGTTATATTACAAACTAGAACAAACCCGTGATATAGCGGGTCCGTGACTTAATTAAAGTATGAAACTATATGCGCAAGCCTTATTTTAGTAGTATCTTAAAAAGTCATGCCGATTATAAGATAAAATCTTTCTGTTTGAACCCGTCGAACCGGAACTTATAATCAATTATTGGTAATGTTAATTATTTGAAAAAAAAGGTCCTGGAATGAAGTATGTTTTAATCAACAGCATTGTCCTATATTAGTTATGAATAAAGTTGAATTCTTTGATTCGCTGTTTCACGTGATGCCCGCTAAAAAATTGAAAACTGTACCTATACGCCTTATTTTTAGTCCAGATTTTTAGTATTCGTATTTTTATCCCAGAAAGTAATTAAAATACTACAATAGGTAACAATTTGACAATTTAGTAGTGTCAACCCTATGACTATGACCCGTGTATATAGCATATTAATCCTGAATACACCGTTTGGTGGTGCGCTTGTCAGATGCGGAACGTACAGATTAGGTAATAGGTGACAGGTGAATATACTATTGGTATCGGTATCGGACTTTACCCGGAACTTCTTAATTATTGGCAATATTAATTACTAGTACGTGGAAAACAAAAGGGTCTGGAGTGGTGCAATTTTTAATCTACACCTTTGTACTATATTAGTTGTATATAAAATTGAATTTTTGATTCGTCGTTTTTACGTGATGACGGCTGACAAATTGGACCTCGTAACTTTAGTATTAAAGATTATTATATTCGAATTCAATATAAGGACAATATCAACCAATGTCATTGTTTTTAATCTGATTTAAAGTAATTTCTAGTAATTTGATTGGCAGATATTGTCCTTATAAATTTCAGGACAATTTTTATTACGTCAATTACAATTATCTCCTTTATTTATTACGTCATTTGGAATTGTCTCCTTTATACCATTGACCTAATAAAAAAGTTTATCTTTTTTTAGTTCTTTAATAGTCCTAATATTTTAAAGTTTTTCACAGTTTTAGATTAAATATCTTAATATATTTGATTGATATTGTCCTTATATTGAATTTGAATATAATAAGGTTTAGCTAGCTTTGAAAGCTAGCTTTAAAACCAGGTTCAATCCACACTTTTCTACATAAGAAAATGCCTGTACCAAGTCAGAAATATGACAGTTGTAATCCATTCGTTTGATGTGTTTAAACTTTTAAATTTGCTATTTGATTTGGGACTTTCCTTTTTGAGTTCCCTCGGAGTTCAGTATTTTTGTGTTTTTTTACTTTTTATTATATACACAGTGTGTAATTGACTTAATACAATATGCATGTCATTAACCCGATAAATTCTCGTATTAGGACAATTTATGCAATTGCACACTGTGTAAATAATATAACAGGAGTAAAGTTATTTAAGTTCAGATTGTGTCGTTTTTAGTTCTTGTAGTTGGAAATATAAAGAGTAAATATATCATTACTACATCTGTTTGATTCATATCTTTTTCAATGTCAAAAACCACCAATTATAGCTTTCTCACACCCCTATCACAAGTATCATTTAAAAAACAATATGAGACGACTTCATCAAGCCAGAAAAAAACTTTTATCGAAAGAGCATCACATCAGTTGCATGAATATATTTGTTACACAGTGTTGCAAAAACGTTTGAAATAAACAATTAGGTGAACTGATGGTAATCTTTTAAGAACGTTTCACCAACGTTTCAATATTGATTCTATGAATAAAACATACATAGGGGGAATTGATTTAACTTTTCTAGCACCAAAAAAAACCCATAAGTATAAACATAAGGAAATGTCTGTTCCAAGTCAAGAATATGACCATTGTTTTCAACTCGTTTGATGTGTTTGGTCTATTGGTTTTTCTATTTGATAAGGACTTTCCGTTTTGATTTTCCTTGGAGTTCGTTTTTTTTTTTTGCAAAAAGGTGACACAGATTCTAATACTTTTAAGCAGAAAAGAAGCTACGATATTCTCTTCTCAACTTTTTGTAAGAAAATGATTAGGAAATAAATCTAATGAATTGATGCCAACTTCTTAGAGTTGTTATCATTCATGCCAATGGTTTATTATATGGTCATTTTTATAAATTTTCTGTTTATAAAACTTTGAATTTTTCGAAAAACTAAGGATTTTCTTACCCCAGGAGTAGATTACCTTAGCCGTATTTGGCACAACTTTTTGGAATTTTGGGTCCTCAATGCTCTTCAACCTTGTATTTATTTGGCTTTTTTAACTATTTTGATCTGAGCGTCACTGATGAGTCTTATGTAGACGAAACGCGCGTCTGGCGTATACAATTATAATCCTGGTACTTTTGATAACTATTATCAAGATAGTCAACATATACCTAATTGGCTTTATTCCTGTTTGTATTTTTTTTCAAAATTCGAATGCACGCACAAAGTTATTGATCCCAGGATAGCGACAATAAATATCAAGTAATATGCATATACAAACAACGTATTTACAATATTCTTTTTGGAAGATCCATTATATTACGCTTTCACAATAAGACAGAAGTTGTAACTCTTTTAAACTTGAACAATATTTAACAATAAAAATATATGAACTTAAAGAAAGTAGTGTTTAAACGATAAAACTTTAGAAGTATCAATAAATCAACTCTTCACTGCGAGACAGGAATCAATAAACTGAACTAATATGGAAGTAATAGAAAACAAAATGTATAGAAATGACCACTTACTCAGATGCAATAAATCAGTCAGGACTGCATATGATGACATAACACTACTTCTTATTTCTTATACAATATAAAGTATAATGCATCTCCATATAAATGGTTCTAATGTTTCTTTTATGATTGCATCAAATTATGTATTTCTATCGATTTTATTTTTCTTCAAGATTTTAAAGCTGAACAGGGTACTTCAAACGATTCGCTGTTTTAGTAGTAATTATATTACAACGAACAATTGGAAAAGATAATTGAAAATGAAACACAATTAAGTTTATATACAATACAGTATTCTATAGACTCATGGAGGAGTTTAACCATAAACCACTGTATTTTCCATGTTTGTGGCTCAAAAACACTGTTAGCAGTCATGATTGAAAGAGAGTAATAAAAGACAAAATCGAATTAAAACTGCATTTTGATTTCATCAAAAAGTCTGTCCTTCTGTCGTTTTCTTTTAACGTGACGTTCTCGTTTACCCAAAATTTCCTGTTATGCATTAATATCCTAACATCACTAATACAAACAAAATAAAATTAAAGAATGCATGCTACTCTTTTTTAGATTCTTTTGCTGCAGTATATAAATGACTGTCACCTACGTTTGAGGTTCGGTTTCGTTAATAATGTCCAAAATCACACTATTCCGATGACTAATTGAAGCAGGATAGTGAAACTCGTTTAATTTCTGTAACTACCTATATTGGTTTTGTCTGTTAATTCGAATGACTTGATTCCGTTCGATTATGAAAAAAAGATTGATTTCTGATGATTTTTTTACGATATGATTTTTATAATTGATATGGGGAAAAACCATCTGCATTAGTAAGCATATATAGAATTTGGTATTATTCATAAAAGACATTACTTTAAGTAGCGTTCTATTTCATCTATACTTTTAAAGTTTATTATTGATATGTTATGATTTAATGTCCGAAAATTAACACTAATGACCTGTCATCAACCCAAATTATCGAAATTAACAAACATATATAATTAAGATATAGTATGAGACTACCACTGCCGAAGTCCGAAAAGAGCCGAGAGATACGATGTGAATATTCAAATCGCTTTTAGTCAATTGAGATATGTTCAGTCTAAAGTATGTTCAGATTGGTCAGTATTTGTTATCTACCTCTGTACATAACAACATAATATTGTATGGTCTGAAATGAAGAACTGCCAGCACATTGTCTACAAAGTACTGAAATAGCGGCAGTGCAGATATCTGAAAATTCATTAAAAGACGGAACATAACTATAAATATGTTGTTCAGACTTTCCAGCTGATGTTAAGATCCGACTTACCGTTTTAGACTTTAAGTCATTAACTTGTAAAGTCCACAAACACTACACAAATAACTGAAGATTACAAACACTAATCATACCAAAACGACAGAGTGCTATCTCAGGTGCTCCGGAAGGGTAGCAGATTTTGTTCAATAGGTTGCACTCACAATAATGCCCATGGTTAGTAAACAATTTGATTATAAAATTCAGTTATGTCACAATACAAAACATAAGATTGTGATTGCGGCTAATAAATAAGTTTTTGTTTGTATAAGATCACAATCTGATCCCTTTATGATATCGAACATCGTGCAAAAAATATGTTCTTCAAAGAGAAAACCATTGATGCTATAAAGTCAGTAAAATATAGTCAAGGTCAAGTGTGAAATAACATATTCTCAGAATAAGAGTAGGTTTTCCTAAAAGTATATATCAATTTTCCATGTGACATTATTATAGATATTTTCCCCCACCTTTCACAAATTAAAACGTGTTAAATATGAAATCATGTAATTTTTTAATGCATGCATACCAAGTTAATATTGTTTCTTCTGGGTCTAAATAGAGGCAACAGTTGTATACAGCTGTTCGAAATTCATAAATCGATTGAGAAAATCACAAATCAAGATAACCTACCAAACTGCGGGAAACGCATTATATATAAGACGAGAACTACGACACAACAGAAACACAACATTAAAATGTAATACATACATAAACAGTTCTATTATGAAACAATGGCCATTTTGTAACCCTGATTTGTTTATTCTTTAACGATTTACTACTGTTGCCTTTATCTACCATACAAATAAATGGGAAAACATATAAGACAGAGACATAGGAATAATAGCTTACAATAGGTACCAGGTTTAGAATTTAATACGCTAGACGCGCGATTCGTCCACGCAAGACCAACTAGTGACGCTCAGATGAAAAAAGTTCGAAAGGCAAAAGTACAAAGTCTGAGTGCAGTGAGGACCAAACGTTCCAAAAAGTTGTGCCCAATACGGCTAGGGTTTTATACCTAGAATAAGAATATCCTTATTATTTAGAATAAATCCAAACCCATCTACGCACAAAGTGACCTCGCATTTGAATTTCTAAAAATAGAATCCCCAAAATAAGATAAAATTAGGATAGAATTCAAGATTAGATTTGTAATACTGATATAAATGTGTTTTAAAATCAAATTTCATTGTCTTAATCCTGTGTATGTGATTAGAAGATGCGGTATACATGTCTTGTAACAACAAATATTGATAGACAATGGACCACTTTCGAGTTCATCCGTCACCGGAAGAAACTCGTAAATTATGCGCGCTTTTATGACGTCATTTACCAGATAGAGGAGCTCGCCTGTATCCCTGCACTATTAACGTCAAGCGTCTTAGTGATCGTCGTTGTGCAGGATGAACTATAAATAATGGTTGTGCTGTAGGTACTTAATGACAATTCCCTAATGACAGGAGTGCTGATTGTCAATTTTGAGAATTCAATTTGCCGAATAATTCGTACAATATAGAATTATAGTTTACCAACCACTCGCTCAACATTAGAATGGAAGTGACGACGCCCCTAAACGCACAAATGACGGAAATGCATCAAACTCGAAAGTTGTCTATTGAAGTATCATCCTGGCCATAGCTACCACTGAACAAAACATGAAATAAGAATTGCAATTAGAGGAAGGCTTCACTATCACAGATACTATAGAAATATGTGTAACTTGAAAGAATTTCAATATTATAAGGTTGAGAATGGAAACAGGGAGTGCTTCAAACAGACAACAACCTCAACAAAGAAGCAGAAACTGTCCAAGGCCACCAATTGGTCTTCAAAGCATCGAGAATTGTTTACTTTATATAAAAGGTAAAATAACAAAATAAGCGAACACTGAGGTAAATTCAAATTCAAAAAAAGTCCGTAATCAAATGGCAAAAATCAAAAGCTCAAATAGATCAAACGAGTGGATAACAGCTGTCATATTCCTGACTTGGTTCAGACATTCTCTTGAAAATGGTGGATAAAGCCTAGTTTTATATCTAGCGAAACCTCTCACTTGTATGACAGTCGTACAAAACTACATCATATGACCAACGATGTGTGAACAAAACAAACAGACGTAACAGGTAAAAACATCAAAAACTGTAGTACAGCAGTAAACATTGTGTTATAATCTTAATCACAATAAAAACAAACAAATATGTAGGATAGAAACACAATGAGGCATATAGACAAATCACACTATGAAAGACTTATACGAATATTTACCATAGCACAATTATATAACACAAGGACGGGATGCACAAGTACACAGCCACGTCATATGTATCAAAGAAACACAAACAGGCATCTAGAACAAGCAGATTAGCCAAAAAAAAACAAGAATACAAAAATTTATCAAAGCACAATAACACAATGACGGGTACAAGGCCACGTCAAATTGAAATCACTAAAAACAAATTTAAAGTAATATTTATGACGACAAATAAAAGAATACTATAACACATTATCAAGATGATAAACAATGTCAGTACCCAGAATATATGCTTCAAGACAATTGTGTATTATTTGAGAAGTTTACACGGAATATTTATCAACACGGATTGGTTCCTTCCGGTGAATATACTCATTGTTCATCAACTTCTACTCAGACACTAGTGACAATTTACAGAGTCGGAGTAGCAGCTGCAAGCTCTTAAATACAGAATAAGTTGGGAAATATATATCCCATATGCAGGTGAAGTTGGTATATCGCCACTAAGTTGGGCGAATTTGATAATTTCAGAAACAAAATCGCCTTGTTTGTCATGGATTCGTGTACTGGAATGATTGTGTATGTGTAATTCGGGATATAAGTCTTCTAACTGTTACATTTGTTATACAATTTTTTTATGTAGACATAACAATTTTATAAAAAAAAGCAACAAGGAAGACATGTCAACAACCAGTCATTTATGGAATTATAATTACATCTGTTCAATACCATGATAAAATCACATTACATTTTAATGTATACTTTTTAAATTTCGATACAATCTGAAGGTCAAATAGACCTCTAACGACAAACTGTCTAAGACAAGTTATTTGAATTAGTATGCATATCAGTTTAATAGATTTGATGTTTTTTTTAAACGAAGCTATAATTGTTTTTTTTTTCATATAAGAAAACAAATTTGCTGCGCAGAATATGTTTGGTTTTGAATCAAATTTCACTTCGTTTACTATATATGTTCAAAATTGTCTACAATCTTACATAATAATCGAAAATATTTGTTTTCTCTGTTTACAAACGTGGTCCATCAATCTTTTACTTATTTTGATTTAAAAATATTGGTTTAGCCCAATTATCTGTTTTTTAAAAAAACTATTTCTTGTTTTTAATTTAAATATCATTGTTTAATGTTTAAAACATACTTTTCGTAATGTTATTTTTGATTCCTTATTTTTGTTGAAAAGATATAGTTGAAATTATTTATTGAAAGCAATTAGAAAAGAAACCATACAATGACCCTTTTGTTGAAGTCGTATTATGACAGTAATTGCTAAAATGTGAAAAACTTAATAATAAAAAGTCTTCGTCTGTTTACCAACACTAAACTCGGCATTTAAATTGACGGAATTATATAACAGAGTAAAAGGAAAATTGGTTATTTCACAAAAATTTGACAAATGACTAAAAGAAATGAATTGGAGATATCGCACGGAGATATCATATATAAAATTAAATAATTCGGACGCTAATTTGTCTCATAACGTTCCTGTATAACGCCTTTTACAAATGATTGTCACTACTGGTACCTTTATAAGATTATTATTCACCAGATGACTACAACAGCTTCTAATGGCAAATATCACAGGCATATTAAGGACGAGAACTTGTTGATGAGATACGAATATACTAGTATTAACACGGTGTGTGCTAGTCCGATACGTTGAGTCAGTTTAAAGCGGGCTTGCTTACGAGATAACAGTATGAAGAAAAGACCCATCAACCTACTCAGCCCTTTAAAGGACATACGATACAGTTTTTATCCCGTATTTTTTCAAGTTGATGACAATATAGGCCTGATTAAATCAAATATGTAATAAAAAAATATACCTTCATGTGCTATTTTTAGAGTTAAATGAGGTCGACATTTTGTATATTTGCTCAAAATTAGCATTTGTGGCCGTATTTGGTTTTTTTGAAAGAAAGACATAACTTTTTGGTTTTAAAAGATAAACACAAATTGTTTTTAGTTAAATAATTTGTAATTTCGGTATTTTATAAGTATTCAAACAATTTGTTCATTTTTTGTTTAGAAATAACTCATATTTATCAAATGGTAATGAATTGAGAAAAAAACGTATTTTTGTGCTGTTTATTTATCAAAATTAAATAAATGCACTATTTACAGTTTTATAAAATTTGGTCCACATAATCTCTCTGCAAAACGAAACAAAATGTCGATTAAAAGAATGAGGGTCCATGCACTCGTTTTCAAATTAAATCAGTTTGAATGATAAAAATCAGTCGAAAAATTCATCTTTTCCCGATATGTCACAGTTTGACGTCGTGAAAATAACATTTTACGTTAGCAACGTAATTACCTCACCTGTAACTGTATCGTATGCTCTTAATCGGACTCCCAGAGAACACATTTTTCTTATGCAATTTGATTGGTAGAAGACAACAAATGCCATACAAAGGAATGCTAATCTGGCGGAAGCATAAATTATAAGAATAAAGCTATATATTTCAAATGATAAAACAAAGGGATAACAGTGTATAAAGATGCATTATTTAATGAAGTTTCCGTCTGTCCTTTATGTCACTTTCATGGTAAAGTGGTAAAGCGTTTGATATAGAAAAATTCTCCTTACTACGAGTAATAGGATGTTATGTCTATATTTGGTGTTAGGGGTCCTTGTGGGGTATTTTTGTCCGTCTAAAATGGTATACCTGACCTCGATCTCTTTTAAACATGGATCATTATTAAAGCGAAGTTTGGGTGATGTCTTTAGTTATTCTTTATCTTTCAATTTAAAATCCATCATAATAAGTAAAATGGGTTAAATATATCAGCATGTGCTCTCTTGCTTCTTCTTTTGTTTTGCCAACCAAAGTATTAAAACCAAAGACCCCGCAAAAGAATAGACAACAGAACTACGAAATCAATATAGTTCCTTTAAAAAATGCACGTTGAAATCAGGTTGAGATTTGATATCAAAGACATATAGCCCGATAATTCATTACAAAAGGCATCTTTATGTTTCTTAAATGAAACATTGTAGAAGTGCTTGCCATGTTTAAATTTTGTGACAATATTTGATGGTACACAGTTTAACGTGTAAAAAGTTATTTTATTGTGTTATCAGTAGGATATTAAGCCTTTCTATCTACTATTCAATCTGTCAGAGGTAAATTCCTTAAAAAATAAAGTAATACCTCCTTGAATTCTTACACATTTACCAAGCCTGTAAAGTGACATTTGTTTCTCAGTCGTTTAATGTGTTTGAGCTCATAATTTTGCTATTTGGTTAGGGAATTTCGGTTTTGACTTTTCTTAGGATTTTTTTTTTTACGTTTCACAAAGTGTGATGCTCAAGATACGTTGGTTAATTGTGTCATTCAAAATGTTTAATATTCTTCAATAATTCTTATTCTACTCAAGTTTTATTTGCATAGTTCAAAAGATTTATTCCGCTTGGTTTAGTCAAAAACATTGCCACTTTCAAATTACCATATTGTTTCCTGAAATTCGATTTTTTTTAAGGATTTGTAATTTTAAGAATTATATATTGAATTAAATTGTTACAACAAACGTGTACGTTATTGTTATCTTTTTTTCTTCTTCAAATGGACAGTTTTGATGCCGTTTTCATCTTAACTTTATTTTAAAAATTCATGCATGACTTTGTTATAGGTGATTGTTTTTAATGTGTCGATTGATATACGCATATTGAACTCTAGAATACCAAGTTGGGCTGTATCTGATATATCTGAAATATATATTACATAACTAATCGTTAATATTAAATAAACAAATAGTGTTCATTGTTGTCGTTTGTGCTTTTTAAGTTCCCAATGTATGATTTATTTCTAATTCTACTGTTTAGGCTCTGGGTTCTGTAAATATTGACATAGCAAGAAGACTACTTAAACATATAGAACAAAATGCTCTTCAACTTCGTACTTTATTTGGCCTTTTAAACTTTTTTTGGATTCGAGCGTCACTGATGAGTCTTTTCTAGACAAACGCGCGTCTGGAGTATATACAAAATTTAGTCCTGGTATCTATGATGAGTTTATTCGTAAACTAATTGCATCCATGCTTGTGTTGTAATGTAGCTCTTTTATTGTGATAACAATATTTCGATGACATGTATATAAGTTAAATCGAAAGATTTATTTTATGACGCACAACACTAAAAAAGTATTTGAATCTGTCATAATCTAACGTGTTAAAAGTGAATTAAATTTTTTACCAGTCTTAGGAACAATGCAATTTTTCTTCAATAGTTATCTACAATTTGTCAGTTATATTTCTATACCATATGTATATATTTGACAGATTTGTTTACAAAAAAAAATAACAATGTAAAATTTTAAAGTAATTGTTACAGTTTTCTGGTCGAAAAAATGCTTATTTATATACTATTTTGAATTTGATCTATGTATCATTCAATTTGGTTTTGGTTTTGTAAATTGTAATTAAAATTGTATAAACATAGTATGATAAAGGCTTCCGAATTAAGTGAATCGATGCTATATGAATACTTTACGTCTTTCATACCGATATTATGAGGTTAACAGCTTTTATTAACTTTCTGATAAACGCTATTTGTGTTCCTCTTTTAAATCCTCTGGACTCAAACGGGGGAGTACATGACCAGTACCCAGATTTAAGTTTAACTCTTACTATTGTAAATTAGTTTGTTCTAAGTCATGAACTTGTGAGTGAAGTCCAGTTATAGTTCCCCGTGTTTCCCTGTTAGGAATTCTATTTATTTATCAAATTGTTAGGTAGCGTATAATATGGTATCGATATTCTAACATTGTTTAATACAACATATTTTGTTGTGATTACTATGTTTTGTTGACTTCTGTCTCATTGACTAGTTGTTGTATAGATGTCTGTGTAATAACTCTTTGGTGTTGACTTATGTCTCATTGACTAGTTATCGTATAATGTCTATGTTTTAACTTTGTGTTGTTGACTGCTGTCTCGCTGATAAGTTGTATAAATGTATGTGTTAATATAACTTTGTTTTGTTAACTTCTGTTTCATTGACCTCTGTCTCATTGACTAGTTGTCGTATAAATGTATGTGTTTTAACTTTGTGTTGTTGACTGATGTCCCATTGACTAGTTGTCGTATAAATGTCTATGTTTTAACTTTTTGTTGTTGACTGATGTCCCAGTGACTAGTTGTCGTATAAATGTCTATGTTTTAACTTTGTGTTGTTGACTGCTGTCTCGCTGATAAGTTGTATAAATGTATGTGTTAATATAACTTTGTTTTGTTAACTTCTGTTTCATTGACTTCTGTCTCATTGACTAGTTGTCGTATAAATGTATGTGTTTTAACTTTGTGTTGTTGACTGATGTCCCATTGACTAGTTGTCGTATAAATGTCTATGTTTTAACTTTTTGTTGTTGACTGATGTCCCAGTGACTAGTTGTCGTATAAATGTCTATGTTTTAACTTTGTGTTGTTGACTGCTGTCGTGCTGATAAGTTGTATAAATGTATGTGTTAATATAACTTTGTTTTGTTAACTTCTGTTTCATTGACTTCTGTCTCATTGACTAGTTGTCGTATAAATGTATGTGTTTTAACTTTGTGTTGTTGACTGATGTCCCATTGACTAGTTGTCGTATAAATGTCTATGTTTTAATTTTTGGTGTTGACTGATGTCCCAGTGACTAGTTGTCGTATAAATGTACGTGTTTTAACTTTTTGTTGTTGACTGATGTCCCATTGACTAGTTGTCGTATAAATGTCTATGTTTTAACTTTGTGTTGTTGACTGCTGTCTCGCTGATAAGTTGTCGTAAAAATGTTTGTGTTTAAACTTTGTGTTGTTGACTGCTGTCTCGCTGATAAGTTGTCGTAAAAATGTATGTGTTATAACTTTGTGTTGCTGACTTCTGTTTCATTGACTTCTGTCTCATTGACTAGTTGTCGTATAAATGTATGTTACAACTTTGTGTTGTCGACAGCTGTCTCATTGACTTCTGTCTCATTGACTAGTTGTCGAATAAATAGATATTTTATAACTTTGTGTTGTTGACTTCTGTCTCATCTAACTGTTTTCGTACAGATGTCTGTGTAATAACTTTTTGTTGTTGACATCCGTCTCATTGACTATTTGTCATATAGATGTCTGTCTAATAACTTTTTGTTGTTGACGGCCGTCTCATTGACTATTTGTCATATAGATGTCTGTGTAATAACTCTTTGTTGTTGACGGCTGTCTCATTGACTATTTGTCATATAGATGTCTGTCTAATAACTTTTTGTTGTTGACGGCCGTCTCATTGACTATTTGTCATATAGATGTCTGTCTAATAACTTTTTGTTGTTGACGGCCGTCTCATTGACTATTTGTCATATAGATGTCTGTGTAATAACTTTTTGTTGTTGACGGCCGTCTCATTGACTATTTGTCATATAGATGTCTGTCTAATAACATTTTGTTGTTGACGGCTGTCTCATTGACTATTTGTCATATAGATGTCTGTCTAATAACTCTTTGTTGTTGACGGCCGTCTCATTGACTATTTGTCATATAGATGTCTGTGTAATAACTTTTTGTTGTTGACGGCTGTCTCGTAGACTATTTGTCATATAGATGTCTGTGTAATAACTTTTTGTTGTTGACGGCTGTCTCATTGACTATTTGTCATATAGATGTCTGTGTAATAACTTTTTGTTGTTGACGGCTGTCTCATTGACTATTTGTCATATAGATGTCTGTGTAATAACTTTTTGTTGTTGACGGCCGTCTCATTGACTATTTGTCATATAGATGTCTGTCTAATAACTTTTTGTTGTTGACGGCTGCCTCATTGACTGTTTGTCATATAGATGTCTGTCTAATAACTTTTTGTTGTTGACTGATGTCTCATTGACTAGTTATCGTATAAATGTCTGTGTTTTAACTTTGTGTTGTTGAATTCTGTTTCATTGACTTCTGTCTCATTGACTTCTGTCTCATTGACTAGTTGTCGTATAAATGTATGTAGTAAAACTTTGTGTTTTTGACTTCTGTCTCATTGAACTATTTTCATACAGATGTTTGTATAATAACTTTTTGTTGTTGACTACTGTCTCATTGACTAGTTGTCGTATAAATGTCTGTGATAAATTAGTTATTTGTCGTATAAATATGTCTAAGTTACAACTTTGTGTTCTTGACAGCCTTCTTATCGACTAGTTGTATCAAAACTGTATTTTTACCAAAAATATCTAACACAAACAATCCACCATTATCTGCTGTGTTTTTTGGAGTTGGAATTATGCCATGCATCTAATCAAACTACAGACTTCTATAAAGGAAAGTAGTTCCGATGATGTTTTTTTTACAGTTTCACATTCTTTTTAAATTTAATCATGCAGTTTATCATTTATGATTCTTTCCACTGGCTGGTGCACAAGGTTCGTAAGTTTAAAATTCTACAGCACATTGCAAAGTAATCGTTTAAGTTAATAAAATAAACAGGCATACGTTACAGTTGTATAATAAACAGGAGAATAAAATATGTTTGCCATATTTGTACTCGAGCGATTTCCTTTGCCTCCTACTATTGGGGCTTTGTGCTGGTTGCTATTTATTTACATTTTCCAACATCTTTCTCCTAAAATCTGGGTTCTTAATTCTGCTAACTTAAAAAAATTACGAACAAATTTGTTTCTGTAGTGCTTAACGATGTATTTCTGGCCACAGCACAATGAAATATTATGGTTCAATTCAATTTATAATAATAATATGAACAGGAAAGCGCATGTTAAAGGAATAGTGAAAAGAACTACATCTTATTTAAAGATGTATTTACTTGATTACTGTAGGTGACATTTTCCAAATAACGAAACTTATTACACTATCTACCCACATCCCACTAACTTTGTTAGCGTTCACGAATGCGCCGTATCTTCTTCGATTTATCATTTTTATAATTAAAAAAGTTTTTAAATTTTAACTCTTTTTATAATAAGGTTGTTTCTTATAAAATACTTTATATAATATGTAATGAAATGTTTTATAACACAGAAATACTAGTATCTCATGATCATTTGCATAACATATACTAATTGTCTGAAAAAATATGAAACCAAACATATACCCAGCCACGTCCGCTTGGATTTTTTTGGTCTATCTGATGAGGGAAGCTTTTTTCAACTGATTTTTATAGATCGTTGTTATGTTGTACTGTTATACCACTGTCCAAGGTTATGGGAGGATTGGGATCCCGCTAACATGTTTAACCCCGACACATTATTTATGTATGTGCCTGTCCCAAGTCAGGAGCCTGTACTTCAGTGGTTGTCGTTTGTTTATGTGTTATATATTTGTTTTTCGTTCATTTTTTTTACATAAATATGGCCGTTAGTTTTCTCGTTTGAATTGTTTTACATAGTCTTATCGGGGCCTTTTATAGCTGACTATGAGGTATGGGCTTTGATCATTGTTGAAGGCCACCTATAGTTGTTAATGTTTGTGTCATTTTGGTCTTTTGTGGATAGTTGTCTCATTGGCAATCATACCACATCTTCTTTTTTTTTTATATATATATTACCGATTACAAAGTTACATAATTTATTAACAGATTTTTGATTTAGAAAAATAACAAATATCTGTGCTGTTATGGTACTTTTTCAGTAGTGAAATAATTAAGTATAAATGTTTTGAAAACATAAATGTAGATTATACTGTAGATTACTTTTTTTTCAAGTGTTTGCATAAATGTTTGTGCAACTTTTTTATTTATGCACACACCGACATTTATCATTTTGAAATACAATATAAAATTCCGTGATATTAGTATGACCTTCACCGTTGAACCATCTGCTTTGTTTGTTGTATTGGAGGCAAAATTAATAACCCCTTCGTTTTCTCACGTAACACACTGTTATCTGGTACATCAATTGTGTTGTTTGTTTGTTCAGACAGACGATTTGTATTTATTGCAACTTGATGTTTCGAGTCACTTTGTATTTGATGTTCTTTTGATTTAATACGGTCTTCCTCTACCAAGTGTTTCGATGATTCGTCGGTTCTATCATTGTCATTTTTATCGGCATAATCTTTCCATATTCTTTTACTGTATGGATTTAGTATTCCTCTAATAGGAGGCAACATATTTCGTGTATTTTTGAATATGTCTTTGCTTTCTTGTAATACTGCAGGTTTTGGTTTCTGCACCTTCTCTTCGATGTCGTTTTTCCAATTTTTCTTAAAATACTGTTCTATCTTAAGAGGAACTTTCTTTGGATCTAATATTTTACCCTTTTCAATACTTTCTGTTAGTGCTTTTTCAGCTTGCTTCAATCGTCTTAAACGCGGATGCATGTCTGCGATAAACTTATCAATGTCACGGGAAAACGTATACAAAGGTTTCCCGCCATAAACACCTAAGTTTCTGTTTTTGATTATTTTAGGATCCCGTTTCATTTTCAAACATTGTTGAAGTACTCTCTGTTTTACAACCGCTCGTCTTATTGGAACAAACGATTTGTCGTATTTAACTCCAATTTCAAATTTCTCTCTTGAAATGCATTCATCAACGACATTGCACTGTGATCTCATTACTTCATTCAACATAAAAACGAATTTTCTTCGACTGTTTTCCTGGCGTCGAACGATTCCTAAGCGTCCTTCGTCCATCTCTCTCTATTATCTATGATTCAGCTTTCCTTTACAGTATGATAACTATTTAAAAGAAAGAAGATAAATGGCTGTAACAGTAGGCCTATATGGAATAGCAACATCATATTTTCGAAAAGAAAGACGAAATGCAAGGATCGGTATTTTTGTGCACTAGTGCAAATAAATCTTCATATTATCTACGTCATCAGTAATTGCAATACACCTTTAGTATATCATTGTAATGAAACTGTCAAGTTAATTCACTCTTTTTTATCATCATAAATAACCATTGTATATCAGATAAAATATATGCTAAAGAAATAATGATTTACATGTAGTTTTTGAATTAACAAATATTATTTATCAATTATAATTAATTTGTATGATTTTGCCAACGCGAGGCTAGTACGTCTTTAATATTGAAAAATATCAAAGGTTTTATTGATTTTGATAACACAAGCATAATCAAGTTGAAGTAGTATTATATATGTATTTCTTTCAAAATTTCTTGACCAGTAAAACATAATATCGAGAATGTATAAATGATTCTCTTTGTATGTATTTGGGTTAAATATTTCAAAGCAACCACTTTCTTTACATTCAAAGAATTATAATTCAATTTATTCAATGTATTATTTTACATATTATCTACTTTTTAGATGAGTTGTGTTAAGAATGATTTATATACAAAGAAGTTTTAAAGAGCTCACTGATCTGATATAAAATATATCCCCTACTCATTTCAGGCTAATAAAATATTTAACATGTATATATACACTTTTTATGACGTAAACAGGTCCGTCCGTTTAGACAATATTTACAGCCCTTAATTGTAAATTAAATGGCTGGTGCTTTAATTACCTAGTATGGACAGTATAAAATGACAAGGCCTTTGCTTCGATTATATGGATTGTTATAATCGTTAGCAAGGGGATGATTATATTATTCAACTTCAAATATTTATACTTTGATTGTCTCGTGTTCTTTTAATATTAAAACTTTTTTCTTTTCAGCCTTTGTTTTCTTGACAACTCTTAAATTCTATGATATATATATAGGTTTAAATCTATCGGCTTTGATTTATTTATATCATTTAGATATTATCTGGATAGTCCTTTTGATCTATTCCATCAAATTTAAGTAGGCGACCGATCACTTTTATAACTCAAAGGTATAAGTCGTATCTATATGAACAAATTAAGAAATAATTGATGCAAGCTATACTTTATTGTAGTTTTGACGTGGTTAGGCATTATATTCGTGATTGTTTTTGCCCGAGCGATAGTGAGGGCTAAATTAACACAAATATAATGCCTATCCATGTTAAAACTACAAAAAAGTATAGCTTGCATCAATTATTTCCATTCTGATTAGGACCATTAAGGTAATTTCTATGTCCGATGTGTATGAGTGTACAGCGTTTGTTTAGGCTCTTCCATGAACTTCCCTTTTTGTTTGTAAACAAGCAAACGACTGGCAATGTGATTTTTCAGAGTGAGAAGTTTTGAACAGCCAGCATGAACGGTTGTCGTATCTAGTATCAAATATGTCAATTTCGAATTGCAACACATTACAGTCATATTAAATAATCAGTAACAAAATGGGCGCCATTTAAGAGTTTGGAAGTGTTTTAAGTTAATTAAATATATCAAATGTATGCCAATTTGATAAAATTCATAATTTTACTGTAGTCAATATACGCATGTACAAACAAATTTTATTGGATTTAGAGCATGGGTTTATTTACAAAGCGAAAGAAGCACGTCATATTACAATATACAACAAAATTACCACAGCGCCATTCACTTCATCATATGATTTTCGTCCTTATGCAAGATATAATGCTTTCTTGTAGTTAATCTTTAACATTACTGGGATTAATTTTAGACAATGAATATATGAATCATGATGTAAGCATATGTAGTACCCTGGTGTTTCTTATCCAATTGAGAACATCTGTTGAAAAGTAACCACATACATAACGTCTACATGCAATAATATTGTAATTATTATCATCCTTTACGACAAACAAACAAAAGAAATAAAGCTGATTTGTAAAGGATCCCAACTAGATCCCACAATGCATCAAATATTGTGTTACATCCCTAGATAAAGACGACGCGGTTAACCATAACTCGACTATAACGAAATCTTAATTGTATTTAGTCTCTTGCTAAGTGTTCAATGGCAATGGATACAGTACAGACAACGTTGCCATGGTGACACTGAACTAGGAATTATATTCGCGCTGATGGAAGAACAAATGTCAGACGAAATAAAATTTGGTTCTTCCCTTGTACAACCTGGTGTATATGACAGAGAGAACAAAAACTAAAATAAACCAAAATCATGGAACAACGTAACATCTTTATCAATATTGTCAATACCAGAACGATCTGAGAGTACAATGACAGAAAAAAATACTTTGTTTGTGATTTGTTACTGTCATATCCTCAATTTACAAACATATTGAAATCGACAAACAAAATGAAGTTCTCTTTTACCATCATGGCGGTGCAATAAAGATTTGAAAATGCTTAACAACTAAATCAAATATGCAAAATGTGCAATATTTTAGTGGTAAATTCCTTAATAATAGATATTTTGAGAAGATTTACAAGTATTTGAAACCACAAAATACATGTGCGTTGGATCAAAAGGATTGGTCACTTGTTTAACAATAAAAGGACAAAATCAAACTAGCTTTTTAGAAAGCTGATGCTTATGTATCAAGCGCTAATTGACAGATATTATGAGATTCATTTTTGGAGAAGGCAATTACCAGGTTTTGTCACACGGATCATTTCACTAATTTACTTTAAAGTATGTTAATCCAAATGCATGTATGAATATTCATGATAATCAGTCACTATACAGTTAATGACATTTGCTATTAAACCTATTATACGAGGTATTTTTAATAGTTTTGCACTTCCTTTTCCATTTTATCGAAGGCAAACATTTTTAATGATGCTCTATGACAAAACACGTTTAAATGCATTAATTTACATTTTTTTTTAAACTTTTTTAAAGTATGAAATACCACACACACAAACAACGTTAAAATGATAAAAACTAAAACAAAAATCATAAAAAGCAATAGAAAAAAAATACGTTAATCTAAATAAAATGAAATCTCTAAACTATTCCCAGGACAAAATGTTTTTGAAAGTGGTCAAGTTCAAGCATAAATATTTACTTCGAAATTTTTTCCCCAGTTAACATGGTTTTGTGATTGTATAATGTTTTAAGTCCCTAAGTTTACCATCGATGAGAGAATCTACACTCCTTGACGCTCAAATGTTCAATATTTTATCTCTTCAAGCTTTTGGTTAACCGCTAAACTGGTGAATATTTTATTAGAAACACGTACAGTTTGGACGGATATCATCACAGTTTTGTATCAGCTTTCTTCACGAGTAGTTTTAGTCTTTTTAAATAAAACTTATAACACTTTTTGATAAACAAACGTTTGTTGTCTTTAACTCTCCATTGCAATGAATAATTATTCACCTTAACATGTTTTCTAATCTTAGATCCGATTCTGTGACAGGGTTTAACTTAACTTTTGGTCTATTTTTGTTTTATCATCTCTTCAACAGTTGTATCCTAATACTTTGTCTAAGAGCAACATTGAAGATACACTGATTTTCGAAATGTCATACTGAAACAGCAAAATTTGTATCGTAGATGTTTTCAAAGAAACAAAATAGAAGTAGATTGTGTCTAATGCATCTTGCTGTTATGTCGGAGAATGAAGAGGATATAAACACAATGCTACTAATTCAAATGCGAAAGACAACTCAACACGTGCTGATTGGTTAACCTCATCACGTATGCTGCAGACAAAGAGGTAGAACCAATTGCCTCCCGCTTGTTTCACTCACTGGATGGAAATATAAAAAGCAAAATCACAACAATTCTGAACTCCGAGGAAAATTCAAAGCGGAAAGTCCTAAGAGTTAACACATTTAACTGAAATTTGAATATTGAAGGGGTTGTATCAATCTGACAACTGAATTTTCTTCAACAATTTTGCATTTTTACATAAAATGTTATGTATTGCTAAATTGGATGTTTAATATATTTTATTCAATATTTGAAATGTTACTTGGTTTTGTACAATTAAAAGCATTATAAATATTCTTGCTATACATACTCCATATAAGTTAAAATCTGCGGTTATGTGAATCTTAAATTTTAGTGATTTTTTAAGAATTAAGCAAACTATGTTGTTCAACCTGAAATTTCCTAAATTGAGCTATAATATTATGGATTGGATAATCAAAAACATTTTTAGAGCGATCCTCGGTAAAATATTAGCCCTACCTCAATAAAAATTCAAATCATAAACAATAGTAAGCAAACATCAATCTAAATGAAATACGCTAGCTTTTCCAAGTTGAGACACAATCTAACTCCATAAACTTAAATAAAGGCAACAGTAGTATACCGCTGTTCGAAATTCATAAATAGATTGAGAAAAAAAACAAATCCGGGTTACAAACTAAAAATGAGGAAACATATCAAATATAAGAGTAGAACAACGACAAAACAGAAACAATAAATGCAACACACGAACTAGAAGATAATAATAACCATTTTCTTGACTTGGTACAGGACATTTTTTTTAGAAAAATGGTGGGTTGAGCCGGGTTTTGTTGCTAGCCAAACCTCCCGCTTTTAAATCAATGTTAAATATAACACTTATTGGCAACATTACATGACAAGACTACAATACAAATTCACTATTACAAATATTAATAAAAGTACCAAATACGGCAGTACTGTGAACCAAAGTCTATTAATCCACACGGAATATCGTCACTGGTAATACAAAATAAAGAAGGAAATGCGGGAAAAAAATAGATTTTGTCAAAACAAAAACGTTTCGAAATTTTTTGAAACTCTCAAATATTTAATTGAAGAACTGATACGAGCATCAGAAGCAAAGTGTACCTGTCAGTCGAGAGGCAATAACGTTTCAACATATATGAGTAAATCTTAATATCTATTCTCCTTTTTCAACATTTTCCACTTGGTCATACCATGAATATTAACATGGACAATCAACAGAATCATAACGGTACGAAAACAAATGTTTACAATTATAATGAAGCAAACAGAACACGAATATATATATATTTTTTTTAAATAACAGATAACTGAATTGTGTTAATACGCTGTCTTAATATTAACCAACATTCTAAAAAAAATAAAAAAATATTAAAGTATGTTAAATATGCCCTACCTTCTTGAAACATCATTCAAATCTTGTTCAACAAAATAAAGATATAAAAGTGTGACGGATAAACTACTAAGATCAATAAATTAACTCTTGACTGAAAGATAGATATCCATAAAATGTGTTAAATGACGATTTAATAGTGAAAAATAAGCTATGTTAAAGACTGTTTACCTGTATCGAATCAGCACGGATTTCATGCTGTGTCCTGATACGACTTTCAATTTAGTTTAAAAAATATCAATAACGATTTTCAGATTTCATTTATATAACTTCACTCAGACAATGGTTTCTTATTGATTTGGAATAAAAATAGAAGTTTAGATTATGAAGTCTGTCTACACAACAAGGTACCACTAATGAGGTATTACATGTATGTGTCCCATTTAACAATTATATGAAATTTGGACAAAGACAAGACAAGACAATATTTCATTTGAGTCTCACCTCTTATAAAACATTTACATAATATTACAATTCACATAAAAACCAGGGCCATTCTAAAAAGAGTTATGAAAATTGGATCATTTCCATATTTTGTTTTATTTTAATCACGTAAAGACCGTCATTTTAAGCATGCGCTCGAATCAAATCTTAATTGATTATGATTACAAGTTTTCCTACCGAAGATCGGTGGTTCAAAGGTCGTATGTTTTTCTCCTTGCAGTCTGGTTTCCTCCTGCAAAAAAAACCTGAACGCCACGAAATAGCACTAAAGTGCTGAAAGAAGCATTAGACACCTACAAATCTACAAATCTTGTAATCGTCTGAAGTCTATTTGATGAAAATGAGTCCAGTAAGATGAATTCCCAAACAGAGGACGAAAACAACATGTAGAGTGACAAATGAGTAGAACATAGATAACCACCGAATTTCTTTAGAAAGTGTTCGAGAAGAAACTCCTCTTTTTATTGTATTTCCTGTCTTTTTGGCTTACAGTGCTGTTTCGTCAAGATGTTTACACGACAGTAGCGTCTTATTGTACATTGGACGAACAGAGTTATAAAAAACAAATAAAGATATGACTATCATCGGACGAATTATTTATTTGGGGTATAATCTTATACATGTTTTTGTTTTATAAAACACGAACAATGCAAATATTACATAAACAAGTGCGTCAAACAAAATTCATTCATTCATTAATAGACATGCACGTGCCTCTATTTGTTGACGAAATGTGCAAAAATAAGCAAACGTTTAAAAAATCCCTTCGAGAAATTAAGCAGCAATAGTAATATAGTCTACACTTTTAGTTTAGGTTTCAAAGGAAGTTCGTTTCAAATTGAATTAAAAAAGGCTAACCTTCAGCTTTATAACTTAAATGACATAAACATTGTATACATGCTCTCAGGAGCATTTAACATAATATGGAAGACATTATACTTAAATTGCTTACTTATATGATAATTATAGTTAATTTAACATAACGTATTAAATAAAATGAGTTATTTAATGAAAAGGGTGATTAATGATTAGATTTCTGAAGGCCTATTCTAAATAGCAGATGACTTTTTTTTAAATTTTATTATTTATAGGCGTTTTTAAGGCCGAATATTTGGTCCGATTTCAATAATGCTAACCGAATTTCGATAAATTATTTTTTGCTCTATATTTTGTTTAAATTAAAATAAAATAAAATTACTTAACCTGACAGTGTATATGCATTATAACGTATAAGAACATACCCGAAAAAGAATTCATGTGAAGTTAGCTTCCAGCTAGAAATTATTTTTCTAATATTTTAAACATGCTTTTTTCTGTTATTTTTTGCGTACAAAATTAATCAAGGCAATTTTTTTTCTTCTAATTTTGCTTTGGCACTTCTAGTCTGAATATCTTATCAATGACAACGGGTGATAAGTGATTGTAATAGCTAACACTTGCTTTTTGGGTCATAAGTGCTGAAAATACATTTTTTCAAAGAATTTTCTCTATCGCGTTGGTATACACTCAAGGTTGAAAGACAGTTTATATGATAAACTAAACTGTTTCGATTTAACTGTTTTAATCTTTATTTATAGACGTGCATTTTGTGATAAATGTTGTTTTAAATGATTAAAACCGTATTTGTCAAGTTATGTTTCTATCGTTTATATAGTAACCACATGCAAAATAAACATATGCTATCAATCAATTTGAAACATTTCAAAATATTGATGCGGTGCACCAAAGAAATTATACAATTCCTAAAGTGCGCTAATATGTCTTGTTAAAAATAATTTAAGTGTTTTAAAAGACGATGTATTTAGAAGATGCATGATATTTGTCTTTGTGATTCTACCCATTCAATTAGTTTACCTGGATTGGGTGTACAGAAAAGAGAATAAAGGGGGGAATAAAAATTGAGAAAATTAGGTAACAAAAATAAAGAAAAGAGAATAATTGCATCGGTGCCTATATATAAAGATTAGTGAAAACAAATTAAGAATAGAGAAAAAGGTATCTTAAATTTAAAGAATAAAGATATCGTGGACCCCCTTCCCTCAGGCCCAATGTTGAAACTTTGTAACATGATAGTTATGTCAGACCAAAGATACAGAGCATAACAACGTCTTTACAAATACATGTACCTGCGATGTTCATTATTTTTTACCAGACCCAGTTTCTAATTTATCGTCTGTAGCGAGACGTTCGTATACATTTCTTTGCACATTACAATTGAAAGGGAAGTTGTATTGTTGATATACTTAAATATAATTAAAAGCTTGAATGAATAAGTTTTTATATTTAGTTAAAGGCTAAGAATGTGCGAAATCACACGAAGACACCGTCCTTTAATACTTGTTATGATTTAATTTAACAAATTAAAACCCAATTCAATCTTTAATGATATATTACTGCTGAAATACCACTATTAGTACTTAATATGTTTACGCAAAAATAGTACCAAAATGCGGTCGATACGGTACCTTTGCACTGTTAAACTGTTAGAAGGAAAAAGGTACCCCCCCCTTTTTCATTCTAATTGAGTTAATATTTCCTATCAGATTGATTAATTTTTGTTTGAGTTTCTAGCATGAGTGATTAAGGGATATTTTATAGGTGGAAAAATTCTAAAACGGAAATAACTATAGCTATATTTTGGTGGTCTGCCCTCGCTATATTTGAAAATAAGGAGATGTAGCATGATTGCCAATGCGGTTCCTAGTATTCAAATATTCAAACAAATATAGTATAAACTATTCCCCGTTACGTTCACAATTTTTTTTATCTTAAGTTTTAAAATCAAAGCGATCAATTGTAGACTTGGGTAGATAGGTGTGCCCAAGTGAAATGTTCCTAACTAATTCGTATATATTAAGTCGAAAAGAAGAGAAGATACCAAAGTAAAAATTCAAAAATAAAAACACGAAATTACAATAACAATTTACAAAACAAGTTGCAAATAAAACTTGAAAATAAACAACACGAATCCCATCAAAAACTAGGGGTGATCACAGATGCGTTAATTCCTGCTCCATATTTGAAACCCGTCGTTTTTCACATGGATAGTACAAACTCGGAGATACGTCTCATTTAATAATGTCTCAAGCTGTAAAAAGATTGCGGGATAGTATGTTATAAAAATTGTAACGTAAACGTTATCATCTGTCCCATATTGACAATATATTCCATAGCAGCGCGCCAAAAAGAAGCTTTAGACATTCCGTGCGTCAGACGCTTGCTATTTTGGATTTGTGAATTTCCCGCTATCAGGTACGCTGAAACCTAATCATTTGAAGCCATCGATGTATAAATACGCAGAAATATTAGAAGCTAGACGACTAAAAACATGTAAAACAATTTTAACCTTAGGGACCCTTGGATCGTTAGTTTTTTTGTAAGCAGCAATTGCAACCCTCTTTTGAGGGAATCATGATTAAAACATGTCATGTACTTTATTGTCATATCAGCTAAGAGATTTGCTCTATATATGCAGTTTTCTGCTGCAATGTTGCTAAAAATGGAAAGTCCACAATTGGAAAGCTAAAATAATTCTTTTCGTCGTAAGTTTTGTTCTCAACGAAGTATAATAATATAAAGTCAACATCTACGGCATATTTAACTGTATCTTTGATATAATTTATTACAAGATCGATGGAAAAGGTGCACTTAAAAAATTCACCAAACTTTGAGTTATTCAATGAAGGGATACCATCTATGTAGCGGAACATGTCTGAATATATAACGGAATCTCCATAAAAATACATTCGTGAATCAATATACTGTTCTTTTAGAAATCACAAAAGCGTTTATAAAGTTTTCTTTGGGGAATGACTTATACTATGCAAACAAGGCTTCTGGATTTACAACTAATTCATCTATTATGCCGCTATTGTGATATTAAACATAAAAATTGTTCAGATATTGTAAGAATATATAAATATTTGCATCTTCTGTGTAGGTAATATTATATTTAATCACAACCTTTAAAGAAGTAAGCAAACAAAGAATATTTAAATAATATGGTAACAATACAAAAGGGATTTTATGGATAAATAATTTATACACCATAAATACTATGTATTCTTTGAATGGACAAAGACGTGTTTGTCTACTCTTCTAACGTTAAATTAAAAGCTAAACAATTTTACAAATTATCTAGTAAAGGCTTCGTATGTTTAATTATGTATTAACTGAAGATTCCACGCCCTGTTGGTAACTTAATAAACCAGATAGTATTGTTAATATTAGTTGCATCTGCTCTCCATTATAAAAAGGTAAAGAACCATTATAGTTGTCTTGATTTCTGTTAAAATTCATTGAAGCAGATGTCAATGCATATCAAATGACTAGTCAAACATGATATTTTACACTATTTCTCACAGAACGTAACAATAAAAGTGACTATGAACGAATACTTTCACTTGTCAAATACTGTGCTCGCACTCGTTCTATATAAAGATCTACTCGGGATTTGAGTAGTCACCGATACTCATGTAATATTGTAATGTGAGCTCAAGCATTCTTAGGCTTAGGCTCTACTCCAATTCCTTCATTAAGTATATTTCTAAATGGTTATTTTTTGTACTTTCTATTTTAAACGAGACATTCTGATATGTTGCATTGAATTTTCAAATTTTCCATGAGAATATATCTGACAAGTTTTTGCAATACCGTGTCGTGTAAATAAGAGATAATTAAGAAAGAAGACAAAGCAAGCTGGCTTACCTTTCAATCGTACTGATACCAGTCGAATCAAAATAGGCATAAACAGTTGCTAAAATATAACGTCATCCCCACAATAAATAAAAACGGTTAAATTTAAATGATCAATTCTACTGGAAAGTTCATAGGGTCAAAACTTTTGAGACGAATTTTTATGCTCAGCAGAACAATTATACTTTATTTTTGAATGAACAAAAATTATAAGACTAAATTTTATTTTGATTTACTTACACGTTAATAGATTTCAAGATGAAATATTTGCATGGTAGAATATTTCTATAGACTTAAGTATTTCATAGTTAAATGTACTTGATTAATAAACACTCGTGTAGACCTGAAGTGGACAATTCAAAATATAATACATGTTTTAAATCAAAATGAAATAAAAGTACAAATTGATAATGGGTGTAATTTTCAAAGGGTCAACATCATGTCCTGCGTAACGGCTTATGACACGTGGTATTTTTCAATGATATTTAGTTTTCAAGAACATACTTGATATTGTCTTGGATATAACGCTCAGTGCATGGTACCCATACCGTGCACAGCGTAGCTGCTAATAGTAATAAGCTTCGTTTACATGTAAACCTTTCTACATAATTGTTGTCAACATAATTTAAATTGATTTAATGTATCTTGTCTTACATGCGACCCTTTCTTTGTCTTACAATCCGTTTTGTATCTAATATGGTTATTTGGTACACTTTACCGTGCACAGCGTAGCTGCTGATAATATAAGCTTTATGTAAACCTTTCTACATAATTGCTGTCAACATAATTCAGATTGATTTTATGTATCTTGTCTTACATGCAACCCTTTCTTTGTCTTACAATCCGTTTTGTATCTAATATTTGGTATCGACGTCAAATTGGTTACTTATTCCTTATTCCTTATTCGTTACTTATTCTGGTACTCTTTTTTTTTTTCTTTTTTTTTTTATATATTTACAAACATTGGTGTTACTAGACTTTCGGAACTGGTCCAAATCAAAGAAGCGCACAATGAGCAAGTAGTAATAATTAAAAAGCAAAAGAAAATAAACTCTTTCGGAATAAAGAAAATCTAATAAAAATAGGATTGCTAGTAACTCTAATATAAAAGCCGTCGTCGTAGCAGACATTCCTTATTAACGAAACGGTTTTCTAAAACTGATGCAGATAGCTTTATTTATTAACAACTGGAAAGTATTTTTGGGACAAACCTTTGATTTAAAGTAAAAATAACATTTTGTAACGTAAGTAGATTTTCACATAACATATTTTCTTGATAGCATATGTCATTTATACCTAAGTGTAATTGTTTGATATACACTCGTGTTTAGACCTGAAGTGGACAAACTAAAACACATTACTTTAAGTTAAATCTAAATAAAATAAAGTAAACACTGACAATGAATGTCTTTCATTAATTTTATAATAAAAAAGCACATACTCAGGCGGACATGGCGGTGCTCTACCTGCCTAATAATAGACAAATACTGTTGTTGACACAAAAAAAAAGAGGTAATTATCTGCATCGATTAAATCTGTGAAGCGCTAATACAGGGGAACATGGCGGTGCTTCCTTTGCTTAATATCAGACAAATAATATTTTTTACACCAAAAAATTTCTTCAATTATCTAAATGGGTTAACTCTGAAAAACTATAACATTAGAGTCAAGCCCTATAACCTCAAATTCTGCAGTCCACCTTTTGAAAGTGACTCTGATTGTGACGGTATCATGACATCTCATGAGCTGTTAATCTGACGCTGGATTGCAATAAGATATTGTGAAGTTGAATTCAGAAAATCATGTCGGACGTATAAACATCTACAAAGAGTTATTTTCATTTTGTTGATAATATCAAAATTTAGATCGTCGAATTTTAAGACTCATGTATTGCTACCGAGACTGATTATTTATCTGATAGTTCACCCACCTATCAACAGTCTACCATCAGCATTAGTGACCAGGCGCTAGAAAATAATGTTGTACTATAATTTTGGTGCGTCCAAATTTACAGCCCTTTCCTTGATTTACATACATAAGGAACGTCTCAATCGAATAATTTTGAAAGCCAAGGATGTATAAATACCCTAGCGTGTTAGAAGCTATATAATCAAAAGAGATCCAAGTAGAATAGCCAAATGCGTCTTAAATCGGGTTCTTTATCATGTAATAAGGTGATGACAGGCATATTGTTAGAATCACATATCCACTGATATATATATACATAGGACGGCTGCAGTACAGGCGATTTGGTGTCACGATATCACAGTAGCATGGGTTCGAATCCCGGTGAGGGAAGAACCAAAAATTTGCGAAAGCAAATTTACAGATTTAACATTGTTGGGTTGATGTTTAGACGAGTTGTATATATACTCAGACGTACTTATGTATATATATATATGTATATATATAGCACACGACATTTATTTAAACTTCGCTTAAAAAGTCATTTAACATTTAATGTTTTTCATATTCATCCTAGATACAGTGAAATTCGTTCATACTTTGTAAATGATAATGAAGTTAGTAAACTTTACAAATAAGAAAATAATATCTCCTATAAAGTCTAACTCTGCTGGGTCATTAGAGATAGTACATATATACCTAAGTTAAAAGGAAAATGTTACCGGAATGCAATATTTCTGTTATTTTATTTGGTAATTGTCATGCCTTTCGAGTTTTTAAAAGGCTGGGTTTAAATTTTATTCCTGTATATTTATCTGTGTTCTATAGAGTGGTATGCATTCTATTATTAGAAACCCGAGGATACAATTGAGAATAGAAATGGGGAATTTGTCAAAGGGACAACAACCCGACCATATAGCAGACAACATCCGAAGGACACCAACGGGTTTCCAATGCAGCGAGAAACTCCCCCACTCGGAGGCGACCTTCAGCTGGCCCCTAAACAAATATGTATACTAGTTCAGTGATGATGGACGTTATTCTAAACTCCGAATTATACATAAAAAATCATCAGAATTTAGATGACAATAAGTATGTCAATTTTTCAGATTCTTAATTTTATCACATGATATAGATGTCACTTACCCCGTCGACACTAAATGTGTCGCTCTGTTTGACGACCCCTTTTAGTTCTTAATTCGTCTTAGTTTTTATATTCGAAATGATTTAACGAGTTTGAAATATCCAAAAACTACTATGTTGAATATACATTAAAATCAAATTAAAAAAATATATTGTTATTAAATACCCAAGACACCATCATCATTTTATAATAATTAAAAGTTTATGAGCTGACAGAACATGCTAAGTCTTGTGTAATAAAATTTAAATTCACAACTGATTTGACACCCACAGAGTAAGTAACACAATATTTATGACGGACCTTATCTGACAATTGGTAGGGTTTTCTTATGAATACGTCATACATGTTATCAAATAACATCATCTGTAGGTATTGATTCTAGATAGTATATTGTGTTTTCCAAAATACTGTATCACAACGTTAAGGCCTTCAACAATGTGTAAACCATACCGCATAGCAATCCACAGAAAGCCCCCGAAATAACAAATACACAACAATTCAAATAAGAAAATTAACGGCCTGATTTTGGCTTTCGAACTTTTTTCATCTGAGCGTCACTGGTTAGTCTTGTGTGGACGAAACCGCACGTCTGGCGTATTAAATTAAAAACCGGGTATCTTTTGTTAAATATTATTCGTGTGTTTCTTTGTCCTATATGTTCTCTCATTTCTTTGTATTTTAGTTCTGTCATGTAATGTTGTCATTTTAATGTTATATTTAACATTGCAATAAAAGCGGGAGGGTTGGCATGCCACAAAACTAGGTTCAACCCACCATGTTTTTCCTAAAATGTCCTGTATCAAGTCAGTAACATGGCTATTATATTATAGTTCGTTTCTGTGTGTGCTACATTTTAATGTTGAGTTTCTGTTGTGTCGTTGTTCTCCTCGTATAATTGATGCGTTTCTTTCAGTTTTGGGTTGTAACCCGGATTATTTTTATTCTTAATCGATATATGAGTTTCGAACAGCGGTATACTACTGTTGTCTTTATTTATGTACATAAAAACAACAACAAACTACGATATACAGGAGTCATACATCAACCATTGAACTACAGACTCCTGAAATGGGCATTCAAATGCATAATGTGGTGGGGTTAAACGTGTTAGACCACACCTAACCCGGGACAGTGATGTAACAGTACACCAACAGAAAAAAAATCATATAAAAATCAACTATACAGGCATTAACATGTTAAATCGACACAGAGCACACAAAAACTAAACAAACTAAAAAAACACCTATTAAAACATACTCCACAAAGTACATATCTAAGAGAACTTTGCAGTAACTAAAAGTTAGTTGTAAGTCTATAGCGACCAATTGATAAAATAATCATTTTTCTAGACAAATATATCGACCAGTACACATCCAACATCCAATAAATATAGTGCAACTTATCAAATAAAGGCAACAGTAGTATACCGCTGTTCAAAACTCATAAATCCATGGACAAAAAACAAAATCGGGGTAACAAACCAAAACCGAGCGAAACGCATTAAATATAAGAGGAGAACAACGACACAACACCGAAACGCAACACACACAGAAACTGATCAATCATTAGACAAAACACCATGAGAATAACAAATATAACATGAAAACCAAATACATGAATTTGGGATAGACAAGTTCCGTGCCACGTCTTATCTCAATATCTCAAAAATAAGAGAAAACACAAACGACTCAACGTTAAAATGCAACACACAGAGAAACGAACAATAATATAACAATGACCATCTCCCTGACTTGGTACAGGACACTTTTAAAGGGGAATAAAATCAAAACGCCAATAACAGTTAGAGAAAATCATCACCTAGTGCAAAGTGAATGCTCTCTTAAATAAAACATTACTCATTATATAATTATTAAGAATATCTCTTATGTAATATTTAACAGAAAATAACAAATACATAATATATTCAACTCTTTCTACACATTTCATAAAAAATCTCAAATATCTTATTTGACAAACAAATTGACAGACGGTGATAAAATATGTACATACCTATCATAAGATGCACAACTACATTCGTTAAAACACAGATTGACTAAAGATAAACCTGTACGTTAACTAAGTTATAATATCCTGATAGAAGATCACCCCTTTCAACGTCTCCGAAACAGGATATTTAAACATATACATGTTAAATGCCAAACATAATGAAATTGTTAAATTACAAAAAAACAATCAACGAAAATGTCCTTTTAAATCTACATCGTGTCGTAATAAGAATACCGTTATAAGATTTTTTAGATTTTATAATCTTATATATCTTTTAACTACAAAATAAATCTGTAGAATTGCATTGTACTTTCATTTCATTTGTGGCCTGTAGACCTCTGGAAAGTTATTTCTAGATTCAATGTATTGGAGATAAAAAAATTGACGAACTTCCTATTAGTATAATATTTAAAAGATAAATTTCAACGTTCATTTAACGAATTTTACAAGTACACATTGATATTCCTGTATCACACAGGTTTTTTTCGCTTTTGTTTTTCCCCTATGAGGTTATAACTTTTTATATTATACAGATTTGTATTGTCCCTTTTGTATCATCTGCCTCTTTTATACACAAATAATGACTAAAGTGTAAAAATTGATTGATATATACGTTAATTTTCACACGGTTTCTTTTTTTTCTTGAATGTTCCTATTATACCTTTGTTTTCCTGGTTTAGTTGATGTGTTTCCCGTGATTTGTTTTCTCATAATCGATTATGTCTTTTTAACACCGATATACTACTGTTGCCTTTATTTACAGAGATGTGTTCTGATAGTTAAAGAAATGCGAGATATACCAGAGGGACATTCCAACACATAAGTCATAGATAAACAGACAACGCAAAAAAATCCCGAAAAAGACCAAGAGACAAACAATAGTGCACAATACACAAAATAGAAAATTAAAGACTTAGCATCACCAACCTGGAAATATTCCTTGAAAATGTGAAAAGTGTTTAACAGGGTGCAGAACATCTTAACTAGAGTAATATAATTGTCTTTCAAAAATGTGCACCGTCTACATAAACGTTTTAAGAGATTCATAACTTCGTTATTGATTCAAAAGGGAAAAGTTGATAAACGAAATACTTTAGATATATACAGTAAATGATTATGCATTTGTCAGTTGGAAAGGGAAATTGGTATCCAACGACAATCGAAAAGCTGACCTCTGCTTGACCCCATTTCGTTCAGCATTAATGGAAGTCCTGTAACGGCCAATAATGGTGCACAATTAATAGCCATTATAATACCGAATGTCTACTGATATATCAAGCCTCAGAACTGAACAAATATGTTGTCGTTCACATATGGTAAAATCTTCTGTGTATTTTGTTTTGGGAATCAGTTTGGTTATTCACAAAGTAAGATTTTAAATACAGAAAACAAGAAACTTATATTTACGTTTTATTTTTTTCGGTTTAATGGGACGATGTATTCGACTGAGTAGAAGTAGTTCAAAGCGTAGAAAAATTTCAAGCTTTGATAATACTGCAAATTTAAACAAATTTTGATTGAAGGTTTAAGATCTTTTCAAATTAAAATAATCCACATCTGATTGACACTGGCGGCTGAATATACCTCATCAGAATATTTCTGAAGATCATTTTACTGACAGAATAGTAATGAGAACTGAGAATAGTGTTCGACAATAGTGCAATATGTTGACGACCCGGGTATATATCGTTCTTTGAAATAATTATCACCAAGATCAGGTATTCAGTATAAAATAAGATACAGTGACGTTGTTATCAATTCATAGACGAAAACTAATGATTTTCTTACTTACCAGGAGATGGATTAACATAATTTTAATTATTATATTTAAGTTAAACCATACATGGACATGTATCCACACATTTGTGTTGTAACTGAACACCTTAAGCTTGTCATTTAGAATTTAATTTTGTAAATATTCTAATACGAATCTGAATTCGCCTTTTTAGAATCTAAAGGGCTATGGATAATCTCATTGTTCGTACACCAAAATGAAAATAACGTTACGTCATTGGTTGAATTTCAATTGTTTAGAACGTTTTTCACCAATCACAACGTTTTGGTATACGCTTTTGAAAATATTACCAAGAATGGATTAGGTTTTGAAACGGCGAATTCAACAATATTAACAATTCTCTTTTTTGTATGTATTTATATTCAAAAGAACTCTATACCTCTTTGCCTGCCTTATTGACTTCGTTGATTGTAATATTCATTTTTTATTTTCACTATAAAACAAACAAGTAGACATTTAATGAATTTCATGGAGAAAATATCGCTTTCGCACAATAAAAAGATAATAAAAGGTCTTCAATAAAAGGCAAGAGTTTATATGAGATGTCATGCACAAATTGAGTTTACATATTTGATCTAGTTAACGTAATCATCGAAAATCCTTAGACTGATCTGGCTATTTTTAAAATTCTACAGTGTAAAGCTGATAAGAGAACGTTCTAAAACACAATAACATTTACTGTTATGAAGCAAAATTCATTTCATTAACAGTAATGTATTTTATAATAATAAAACGTTTTTCAAGTATATGTTTTTCAATGTTTGTCTTTGGTCTATCCATCCCTTTTTACATATATTATAACTACAAAACAACATGCACAAATTATAAAGATTTTATGTAAAATGTCTCACTGTAAAAAAAGTATGAACCAGTATATAAATCTACTGTAATCGTACACAAGTATTTTAATTATATTTAGCATTTAGTTTGTGTATTTTATTTCTATTCACACTTTTTCTTACTTCATTGTTTCGTTAAGTCTGATATAACATAGCTTGCAATCTTCACTGATATAAACAAGTCAATTGTGTTTTGTAGGATCTGACAAAGTTCAGATTAAAGTTTTACACTTGCCATTTCCATAAAACTTCAGATTTCGGCAAGTTAGTTTTTGCTTTTGACAAACTTCCTAAAACTACCGTTTGATTTGAAGCCCGAAATTGTTGTCTTGGAGATGAAGATGGCGTCGACGGCAAGTTTGATAACTCAATTGCTTGTGTTCCCTTTTCTTTGATAATAAGTTCATGGGGAGATTGAATAGCATCTATCTTTTGCGTTGGAGTAGGAGTAGTTGTTATTAGTGCAAGCGGAACACGAGGCTGTTTCCGAAATGGATTTCGCAATAGTATGTTATTATTTTGTTTAACCACTTGATTTCGAACATTAGGTACGTCTATATTTGGAACTTGTGTTCCTCTTGCTTCTCCTAATCTTCGAGAAGAAAGCAGAGAGTTTACATCTGATCTACCATTTAGATAATGTGATGGATTAATTTGAATGACTAAGTTTCCTGGTAAACCACTTCTCATTAATTCCTGTCGTAATTGCTCCAAATTTACTGTATTCCCGACATTAATTGGACGTTTTTGTGAAAGCATTTCCAGTCCTTGTATCGGATTAAAGTTTTCATTGTTCTTTTGTCGTTTTGGATCCATTACTTGAGTTACTAACTTGTTTTCGTTTCCACGTGATTGGAATGTTTCCGTTATTTTTTGTGGAACAGATGAACTAGGTTTTGCAATTACTGACGTTTTTTGAGACGGCATATCGCGCACTTTTTCTGAAAAATTTGATTTTACAACAGACTTTACTTGTCTTTTAATTTCGTTTGTTAAGGCTGCTATCTGATTTGCATTTAGTTGCGGAAATCGATCTTTTAATATATTTGCAATGTTACCTGTTTGTTTACTGGTTTGTATCATTGGTTTGATGCCAGGTGTTGTCCTTTTGACAGTTATGTTTGTTTGCTTTGTGGTAGTCTCTTTTTGTTTTTCCAACGAAAGAGGCAAAGTAGAACTAATCTGAGATTGAAAATTCTGAAGTTGATTTAAAACTGAATTCATACTTAGATCGTTTGTATCTGTACCAAGCCTCAAATCTTCAAAAAGCAAACTGTTTAAAGAATTACTTGTTGGTGTCATTTCTTGAGTCGTTGAAAGTTTGTTCCCTTGTCTCTGAGCTAATTTATTTGGAATTGTCAACATTTCATTACCAATATTTTGTTCCATCCTTGCATCAGAAAGAATGCTATTGGCAGAACTTAAGCTGTCGAACTGTCTACGTTGTGCATTTCTAGATAAAGGCACTATCTGGTTAAACGTAGGTAGACTATTGTCGTTTATTCTTTCCAGAGACAACCGACGCTGAGCAATATTTCTATTCAACTGGTTATTTATCATCCCTTGTAACTGTGACATTTCATTAAGCTCTTTTCTCGTCAAACCGTTGGAACTGCCTAGAACCTGACGACTTAAAAGTCTTTCTAACAATGCAATCTGATTGTCTCGGCCTGTTATCTGGTTTTGCTGTTCTAACATACTTTGACGACTCATCAAATCATTTTGCATAATTCTTTTAGCATCAATATTTGGTTGAACACCCAAATTCCTAACCGGTTGCTGTCCCCTATTACTTTGCAGATCGTTCGATAGTAAGGTAATGTTGTTCAATGAGACCCGACCACTCTCTGTTGACTGTTGAGTGCCCATCGTGGGGTTTATTGGTTGTAATCCTAGCGCAGATGCTGTTGGAATTCCTTGAACTATACCAAGTTCAGTTACATCCAATTCAGCTCCTAGTTGTGGCAATTGATTTCTAAAAATTTGATTATTATTCAGCAGTGAAAATTTGTTCAAGTTATTTAACTCTGGTATAGATTGTCTTAGATTTTGCAATCTGTTTGCAAGTGGACGTCTTGAATTTCTTCTTGCTAAAAGATTGTTTTGGTTTGCACTTTGTTGTTGAGTTCGAAGTAAAGCTGTTTGAAGACTTGTTGCATCTAGTGTATTAATTGGAGGATTTTCAAGTAGGTCAGGAATCTGATTTAAAAAGGAATCACGCAGCTGATTTGTTTTTGGATTATTTTGTACAGACTTCTGTGAACGAGAGAAGCCTCCTCGCTGACGAGTCGCGTCTTCATTTCGCTGTAATACTAATGGCGATCTGTTTTCTAAAATATTATCTCGAGAAACCGTCAAACGATTCGCGTTCCCAGAACTAGATGGAAGTATGTTATTATTCCGAACTGCATTATCATTTCTGAGCCTGCTTCCTTGTCTTGCTTGCAGCACACGCATTTCGTTATTTTGAACAACATTTCCATTTCTTTGGCGCATTACACTATTCATTTGTGTAGGTCGGGTTGGATTGACATCTGCATTAGTTCTTCTATTATTAGCAGATTCGACAGACGGAAATGAGGCGGTGCTCTCGGGTGTACCATTACGTGATTGTGGTCTTGTTCGTGTCGATTGCCTATTTTGCAACTGTACTCTGTTTCGTAAACTAGCTGCTGTATTAGAGCTTACTTGGGTGCCTTGTCTAGCATTATTTGTTCTTTGATTTTGTAACTGTCGTCTATTTGTAATACGAATTGCATTAGCATTATTTTGCTGATCTTGTCTAATGTTTGTCGTTTGCCTTTGATTTTGCATTTGCATCGTGTTTAAAGTTGGGTCGACAGTATTTGACCCAGTCGGTTGATTTTGTCTAGCATTTGACACAGTCTGTTGATTTTGTCTAGCATTTGACCCAGTCTGTTGATTTTGTCGAGGATTTGTTCCTGTCTGTTGATTTTGTCTAGCATTTGACCCAGTCTGTTGATTTTGTCTAGCAATTGACCCAGTCTGTTGATTTTGTCTAGCATTTGACCCAGTCTGTTGATTTTGTCTAGCAATTGACCCAGTCTGTTGATTTTGTCTAGCATTTGACCCAGTCTGTTGATTTTGTCTAGCATTTGTCCTTTGTTGTAATCGTAATGCTTGTTGCAATCGAGGAGATGGGCCTTGTGTGACAGTCTGTCGTCGCCTAGCCTCTAGACGTCTTTGAGAATTAGGAACACCAGTTGGTCTAGGAGTTACAGCTAATCGTCTCCTAGCTCCAAAACGTCTTTGCAAATCTGAATTAGCAGGTGGGCTTGGTGTAACACTTATTCGTCTTGCTTCAATACGTCTTCCGCCGGTGTTAGATCCCTGTGGTTGCTGGACCGAACGTTCTCTACCCCCTACTGCAAAATTTGACACTATATTTAATAGAGAACTCAATACTGAACCAAATCCTGCCGGATTAGCACCATTTCCAACTTCTGTGGTTTGAAGAAGGGACCTTTTCCGAAAATGTGTATTGTAGTCAAAATTGTTGTTAGATCGTCGCATTCGTATGGTTTCTTTACTTTTATTGTTTTCTAACTTTAATTCTTGTTTCACTCCTGTCTTGCTTGTGTCACCGGATATTGAGTCTGACTGTGGCAACACTTTTCCGGACGATGTTTTCTTTGTAGATTCTTGTATTGATGATTGACCATTTTGTGGTGAATTTTGTCTTGAATTTTGTCTTGAATTTCGTCTTGATTTTTTTCTAGACTTTTTACTTGATGTTTTTCTTGATTTAGTGCTATCTGATATTTTCCTTGTTTTCGCAGATATATTTGATGTTTCTGTGGTAGCTGTCTCGGTATTTGACGATTTGAAACTTTTATTAGCAGTATCTAAACCATTTCCAGACGAATTTGATTTTATTTGAGCATCTGTATTTGGTACTTCCGTTTTCTTTAGTTCTGGTGTTACCGTTTTATTTTTGCTACTACTACTATCATCACCACCATTTGCGACCTTCAAAGAGGACGACTCTGTCATTGTTCTACCTTTAGTGTTGCCTTCCTTTAATGTACCCATTGTTTTTCCTGCCTCTGGCACACTATTTGTATGATTTTCCGTTATGTTGGGTGTTCTATCGACTGTATCCGTAACAGATCCGCTCACAGTGAGGGTAAGATTTTGTTGTTTACTATTTGCGTTCTTCAATAATTCTTCTGTATTTATCTGTTTTGAAATATTTTGACTTGTGTTTGTAATTTCTGTCTTGTTATTTGTTTCCTTATTATTTATATTTGTTGTTATAGACACTGATATATTAGTGTTATGTACGGTATTCTGAATACTACTACTGTTTTGAGTAGTTAATTGTGTAACGTTCTCCTTGTCGGTACTCTCTGTTTTCATTTCTGTTTCTTTTGTTTGAAAGCCATCTTGGTTCAAACTGGTTGAATTGACAGAGGATTGCTTGTTTAATATCTTAGATGTATCTTTAGTGTCGTTATTCCTTTGTATCTCTTCTGTACTTGATTTTGTTTCTTGAGACAGTTTGCTCGAAATTGCTTTCGTACCTTTCACGTCAGTATTTTCTTTAATTATTGCAAGTTCAGAATGTGTTTCTATTTTGTTTCTCTCTTCAAGGTTTTTCTCTTCAACCCTTTTCTCTAGTCCTTTGTTACTAATGTTAGTTGTAAGGGGTGACGTGGACGAATTTTTCGTACCTTTTAAAATCGTTTCTTTAGTTGATGTCGTTAATTGTTTGTCCTCTCCTACAATTACATTGTCTACAGATAGGTTTGCATTTTTATTTGCTTTAAGTTGTCCATTAGAAGTCGATGAGTGTGTTTTATTATCGTTAACCTTTGAATTTTCATTTGTCCTAGTGGGTGTCCTTAATACCATTGGTTTGACGGCTGGTAGTGGAGCTGATGACGTAACAGTGGGTGTCTTTAATACAATTGGTATGACGGCTGGTGGTGGACTTGATGACGTAACAGTGACGTCAGATGAAGCAGATGGAATAGGTGTGACTGTTTTCACGGAATTTGTCTCCGATATTGATGGTGGTTGAGATGTTTGTTGTTTGGTATTGACTCCTATTTTATCTTTTTCTGTTAGAATACGTTTGACCGTTGATATCATTGGATATTTAGAACCAGTCTTGCATGCCAAACCAGTGAAATCGTCTAATGCTAATGACCAAAACATTACACCACCAAATTTGTTCTGTTTTACCCAATTTGCCTGAAGAAAAAAAAATGGTGGTTTTCAATATATTGTTTTTACACAGCATATCATATTTTAACAAATCGTCAAATAGGTTGAATTCGAGTCAAATGTATAAATTGTTTTGATAAAATCATTTTAAGATAATATTCCTAAAAATTATAATTAAGGAAACCAGTTTCTCCTTTCATTTGCATAAGGATCGTCAGTAATATAAGCTAAAATTAAAACAACATACAGTTAACATGGTTAAAACAGAGAGGAGAATCGTTTGTTTTTATTTCTGATTTAGCTCTCATCACAGTCATGTTATTGAAAAAAAAAAATCAACAAAGGAGACCGAAAAGTTAAAAACAATATGGTTTGTTTTAGACAAATTTAAACCAAAATATCCTGGCATCTAAATATCACGTGACATTAGTAATTGTAATGCAATAAGTAGTAAGAAAACATATCGTCATGATTTCATCTCTGGTTTTGTAGGGTTCATGAGGGTTACTCTTTTTTTTATGTACAATGTTTTTGTAGTGTTGTCTGCTTTTTTTCATTTTGAACTTTTATTGCAATCTGAATATCAATTCAAAATAATTTTCAGAAAAAAAAAACCATGATAAATGCATGTTATTCAATTGTATGGCATCTATTGTATTCCGAATGTATGTAATTGTTAATGTGAGTAATACCTTTTCAGTAAAGCTTTCTTTATCATCGTAACCTATCCACTGGTCTCCCTGGACAAGATAAGGCACCTTCTGTTCAGTGTCTCTGTATACTTTAGCGCCATCAGCTATCATCTTGCAAACCTAAATAAATGAAATGTTGATTTTTATAGTTTGTAATTTTGGTATTTTAAGTTATAATCAAGTTTACTAGTATCTGGATATTATACGGTACTTATCAGGAAACTTTTCCATAAGATTTTTTGATCAGCTGTCCCTGCACCAAATATTCTAAGCTACATGTATTTCCACTGGGGTTCATAGCTCATTCGTGTTCATTCTCATGCAAACATTGCTCATTCGTGTTCATTCTCATGCAAACATTGCTCATTCGTGTTCATTCTCATGCAAACATTGCTCATTCGTGTTCATTCTCATGCAAACATTGCTCATTCGTGTTCATTCTCATGCAAACATTGCTCATTGGTGATCTGATCAATTTTATATTTTATTTTCTCTATTCACTCAATTCTTTATTTTCTCTATTCACTCAATTCTTTATTTTCTCTATTCACTCAATTCTTTGTTTTCTCTATTCACTCAATTCTTTATTTTCTCTATTCACTCAATTCTTTGTTTTCTCTATTCACTAAATTCTTTTTTTTACATAATCCCTATACAAGTTTCCATTTTCTATGTTACTTTAGTAAACTCTAACGTGTAACTGTTAACCAACGACGCATCATTAAAGTTACGACATTACATTCACATTACATTCACATGCAGATTTAAGTCGTTTACAGAAATGAACTTTATATACATTAAGATTTATTTTTCATCTTAATTTTCAAATTGCTAAGTTAAACATAGCTGCTTAGTATTCATCGTTTACGTTAAATGCATTAGTTTTTGTCTGTTATTGGAATAGTCATTAACTTCTTCAGTTTTCATGAAAGGTTAATTACTTTAAGAACGTTTTTTACCTCAAAATTAGCAATATATCCAACTTCACTAGTGTGAGGCCCTGCAATCGATCCACCGGTTGCACTAGATCCAATGTCATGGCTGTTCCGGTTTGTTAACGTAAAACCTCTGCCAAACAGAGGAAATCCAATAATAATTTTCGATCTTGGTGTACCTTTATTAAACCAATAATTTGAAACCCAGTTCTGAAATAAAAACATCACTAAGTTAGATTGAAGTATTTAGTTTTGCAAAATGTGACTGTTGTTGTTTGCTCTTTGGTCGGGTTGTTGTCTCTTTGTCACATTCCCCATTTCCATTCTCAATTTTATTCGTCCTTGTTTATTTGGAATTCGTCCAAGTCGGTCATGATACCGGTATCCGATTTTATGTCGGGAGCATTAATTTATCTGAGTTATATTATGTACACTTGGCAGACTTTGGAAGGTTAATGCAAAAAGGCACAGCCTTAATGGGACAATAAAGGGGACGACTCCGAGGAAACCCCTAGACAATAAGTCGAAAAAAAGTGTGAAATGAAACAAACAACTGCTCACAACTCTTAAATATTTTTAAGGATCATACAACAAAGCACAAAGTTTGCCAAAATCATTGGGGGAGTTACTAGAATTCTGGGGAAGGGTCAGCAGATCCTGCTCCGCTAGTGTGATATCTAGTGTTACTCAAGGCTAAAAAAAAACAATGACATTTCGCGTTCGATCCCGATAAATGTTAAAAACAATTATTTATGAAATCCAGCCATCTTACATGTTGAAACAATAATATCATTTCATTAAATGCAAAAGAATTATTCACTAATGATCAAATAACATATTAAAATCTGCTCTTAATTTCGCTTACAATGTTTTTCTGTGCTGCGTACCCACTATCTTTGATTCTAGGAAACAACGGACTGTTGTGGCCTGTTATTGGGTCCCATGCTCCGTGAAAATCATAGGTCATTATATTGATAAAATCTGAAGATCTGGAGAAAAAAGATACATGATAATTACAAACATGTATATACATTCTAACTTAAATTTCTATTTAAACAAGTTATCTGTTTCTCATTCTCCACTTAATAGTAAAATGAAGATTGCTTTTGAGAAAATTGCATACATTGGTAATGCTCGGGTTTCCAACAGCAGCACCAGCCCCACCATGGGTATACCAAATCCTAATGATGTTAAACAATATCTCTAATTCTTTAAGTGGTATGTCAACCGAGGTGAAAAGCCTATCTGTACGTGTAGCTAAGCTCGAAAACTCGAAGGATAATTACTCCAAAGATACGGTAGAAAATGTTAAAACGGTAAATTCAAAAGTAGATGATTTGAAACGTGAAAACGATGCAATAAAGATAGAAAATAAAAAACTTTTTGACACAATTACAAATCTTCGATGTCGAGGATACATTGACAACTTATTGTTTCACGGAATTCCTGAGACCGAGGATGATACGTCCGAAAATTTTATTGATACTGTAGCGAATATTTGTGATGACAAACTTGAACTTAATGATATTAAACATACAATACAAAAGCACATCGTCTTGGACAAAAGAAAGTGGGACAGGCAAGACCTATCATTGTTCGATTTAAGGACTCAAATGCTCGAAGTCAAGTTCGATCGAAAAGTTAAAAAATACTAATGTTGGAATTAGCCAACAGTACCCAAAAGACGTAAACGACCGCCGGAAACGCCTTGTATCGTTGTATAAGGAAGCGAAATTGCAAAAAAAGAAAGCCGTTCTTATTAATGACAAACTTTACGTAGACGGGGAAAGAGTTTTTGCGGAAGAAACAGTGAATGACAACAATGGCGACACTGAAGTCAAAGGCGTGTGGAACTAGGAACGACTAGAGAATGACAAAACTGTTTCCTCCACCAAAATCTTATCTTGGAACATAAACGGTGGTCTAGGTGAAAAACTTGAAAACGAACAATTTGTTAACTTCTTGAATACATATGATATAGTGTTTTTAAGTGAATGTTGGGTGAAGAAACAATTCAATTTTACCATGGATCAATTATGTTGTCCAGTCATTGTACCGCGTATGCGTTCGAAAAGTACTCAAGGTGGGGGAATGGTTTTCCTGTATAAAAAACATTTAGAACAGAAAATATCTGTGTTTGAAATTATAAAAGACTCTATAATAGTTATAAAAATCGACAGATCAATTTTTTGAAAAATGATGAAGATAGATACCTAGTATTTGTATATATTCCGCCGTATAAATCGGTTTTCTACAAACAATACGATGTAAATGATTTATTTGAAGATCTGGAATCCGTCTTAGAAAATTACTCAACAAAAGAAATTAGTTTTATTTGTGGGGACACTAATAGTCGGACAAGCACGTATGACGATTTCATAAAAGAAGACAACTTGCCGGATTCTCTTGTTGACCTTACTTCATATTCAGCCGATTCACAACTTTCTCTAAGAGTAAATCCTGACTTGAAAACTAACACATGGGGTTTAAAATTACTTTCTTTGTGCAAATCATCCGGATTTCGAATTGTTAATGGACGCCATAGCGAAGGCTACGCAAATGGTTTTACATACTGTGGTGCAAACGGAACTAGTGTGAATGACTATCTTATTACACAGGAACAAAATTTTGAATTGATTCGTAAGTTTATTGTATGTAGTTTTACGACATTTTCGGACCATGCTCCATTACACTTCGAATTTGACTCCGTACAAGCAACAACAGTAAATAGCAGATCTGCTGGTATACCAGAAAATGACGTATTAACAGTAATAAAGTGGAAAAACGAAAATAAATCCGAGATTCGTGAGGCTTTCCGTGTGAATCATGATCTACTAAACTCCTGCTTTGAAAATCGTGACTTATCATCATATGCCGATATAGACAGTTGTGTGACAAGTTTTTCGGAAGCAGTTGTGGCTATTGCTGAACCATTTTGTAAAGTTACTACAAGACATAAATCTGGGGACAAAAACGCAAAGCTGAATTTTGATTAACCGTGGTTTTCAGATGAGTTGAAAGCTTTACGTCGAAATTATATCAGGGCATTGAATGCGTTTAACAGCAACAGTTCTACAAATAATCATAAAACATTAAATGAGTGCAAGAAAACATACAAATTAAAGGAACGTTATCTGAAACGCCAATACATGAAACAAGAAGGTGACATGCTTAGTCAAATCCGCAAAACAAACAAAAAATTATTTTATGCAAAGTTTAAGCCAAAAAAGAAAACACTTAAGAGTAATCTGAAATTAGACGATTTCTATGAGCACTTCAAAAATCTTGGATTGGAAATGAATTTGGATTCGGACAATGCATCAACTGAAGAAACTAATTGTTGTGTTTTCGATGAACTAGATGCTGAAATAACAAACAATGAAGTTGAGAAGGTTATTAATCTATTGAAGCGAAGTAAAAGTCATGGTCTTGACTTCTTGCTAAACGAATATTTCATCGAACTTTGCGACTTTTTGCTTCCATTTATAGTAGAGTTATTTAACGCTGTTCTCGAGAATGGACACTTTCCAAAGTCTTGGTGCGAAGCAATAGTCATACCGGTATATAAAAATAAAGGGAACAACTTTACAAATAATTACAGAAGAATAAGCCTCTTGAGCAATTAAGCCAAATTGTTTACAGCTGTTTTAAACCAAAGACTACTAAAGTGGGCATGTGAAAACGACATTATCAGCGACGCACAATTTGGATTTAGACAAAGTCATGGCACGGCAGATGCAATTTTCGTATTGCATTCTCTTATAAATACGACATTATCTGACAAGAAACGACTGTACTGCTGTTTTGTGGACTACAAGAAAGCGTTTGATAGTATTAATCGTACAAAACTCTGGATGAAGCTTTCACGTGTAGGAATCCGTGGGAAGTTATTGACAGTTGTGCGCTCTATGTACGAAGTAACAAAGTCTTGTGTTCGTTTCAACGGTTCGTACTCTGAATTCTTCGAATGTCAAATCGGTTTGCCATAAGGCGAGGTTTTGTCGCCGATATTCTTCTCTCTATAAGTGAATGACTGTGAAATGTCCTTTTTAATCGATGGATGCATTCCGCTTGAGATGCGAGATTTAAGTCTTTTTCTTCTAATGTATGCTGATGATATGGTGCTATTTTCGAAAACCGTTCAAGGTCTGCAGTCAATGCTGGATTCTTTAAAACTATACACCGTGAAAAACGATTTAACAGTTAACATTGACAAAACTAAGGTAGTTGTGTTTCGAAACGGAGGAGTTATTAAGGATGATGAGAGATGGTTCTATAATAATGTGAGTTTAGAGACGGTCAATGACTTCTGTTACTTAGGATTTAATTTAAATTCAATGGAAAATTTCTATTTACACAGAAGAAGTTGGCAGAACAAGGTCGAAAATCAATGTTTGCCATGTTATCTACGTTAAGGAATTACCATTTAAATACTCAAACTAAACTGTTTCTATTTGATGTGTACGTAGGTAGTGTAATTTCTTATGCATGCGAATCTGGGGATTTTATAAAGGTGATGATGTCGAAAAAGTCCATTTGCATTTTTGCAAAAGACAACTTGGTGTTAAACCGTCTACAAATTCTGCAATGATATACATGGAACTAGGGAGACTTCCAATGATCGTTAAAAGGAAACTACAAATTTTTAAATATTTGTTCAAAATTATGTCAACAAATAACTGTATTTTAAGCTCCATATACAAAGAAATGTGTATCGATATTGATAGAAAAAGTTCAAAATTTGTAAATTGGGCAAAGTTAATCAGAGATGAACTAAACAACATTGGACTTGGAGATATGTGGATTAAACAATCAGACCTCGTATTTGAGATTGACTTCCCTCTTATTAAACAACGACTTTTAGATATTAAAAACAGGAGATGTATTCGCTACTTGATAACAGTAGCAAGTGCCGTATCTATAAATACATTATAAACAGTTTCGATTTACAGTTTTATTTGACAAAATATATTCCTATTGTGTACCGAAGAGCTCTTTCAAAAATAAGACGTTCTTCTCATTCTTTGGCAGTGGAAACTGGACGATACCAAAACATTGAGTTGTCACGTCGTATATGTACAATTTGCCGTCAGTGTATTGAAGACGAATTCCATTTCATCTTAGCGTGTCCGAAATATAAGGAATTTAGAGTAAAATTTATAAAGAAATACTACTGGTCTAGACCAAGTGTGTTTAAATTTATTGAACTTCTAAGTTTAAAGAATATCAAACAGTTAACCAATTTAGGAAAATACATTTTTAATGCATTTAAAATCAGAGACAATATTACATGAACATTCTCTGTCTGTTTACTTGTTTACTATGAAAATTTGTATTTACACCGATGAACTGTAAAGTTCAAGGTAATAAAGAATAGAATTGAAAAGAAAATTTGAAGAAAGTTATTTTCTAAAGACACATGCAAGTATAAAATAAAATGAAATAAAACAACGAACATAGGAAAATAACATACTTATTTAGAAACTGATGTGAATTTGCAGGTTTTGAAAATTATCTTCAGAATTAAATTTATCATCCGTGTGATATTTCCGATTCGAATAGAGAGTGGCAACGGGGAATGTGTCAAATTAACTAAATATAAAAGTAAAAATGCTAGTACCTTATAAATATAGAAACAAAGACATATTTTGTTACCGTTTTACTATTCTATAACTCTTGATACAACTGCTTAGAAAATGAGAATAACACTTTATGATTAAATTTCGTGTGTCCGAAGCGCTTTTCGAACTTTATTTTCATCAGGTTCCATGAAACTCAAATATTTCAAACCAAGGGATATATGAATTAGGAAAAATGTTAGTATCTATATAAAAATAACGGACCTTCAAATAATTTAGCTATGGTCAACTTCGCAAGAGGATTTGGAAAAATAACTTCTTATTTTTATTATTTATCAACAAATTATTCAAACGCACAAACGAACGAATATAATGCGTATCATTTCAAATTGAACATGTCATTACATACTTTGAAATAGCTTCTATGTCGTATCCATTTTTAATTTTCTCTTCGTCAGCTGGTACAGCTATTGTTAGTAACAAACGAGATTTTCCTGTTGATTTTGATTCCTCTTCAAACGCTTTTCTCATCTCCTAATAGGAAAAAAAATATTCGTGAAATACTAGTATAAATTGATGAAAATATAGTATTAGATAGCATACACACATATGATAGTTTTATGATATTCTTCAAATTGCTATATCTATACAAAGATCTTTTAAATGTTAATGAAAGTAAGAACACGATATGGGGCTGAAGTTAAATGCAAACTCCCCTTCTGGTCACAAGATCAGATCAAATATCTCCGATCACCATGCCTCTTATCAAATTTTAAAGTCTCGAGTTGCACTGTCTCTTCACACTATGTAGCATGACCACCGGATATGGTACCTCCCATCCCAAAAAGCAAATATTACCTATTCTAATCCTGTACAGTAAGCAGCAAAACGCCGCGATTCGTCGTACAGTTTATCCGCTTTATTTATATGACTTTCTATTCTGTAAACGATAGATTGTTTCGAAATACCGTATTCTCCAAGCTTAATTAAATGTGACATATCGTTGTTCTACAAACACGTTAAATGAATAGTTGAAGGATACATGTGTGTTAACAACTTTAACACGTTTCTTTGAACAGGTACCCAATTAAGATTCTGGCGATTCGAAGAGAGAGACATCCTGATCAGCCCTAAATAGTTGCTTCATTATTATAATTACTATTACAACACTTTAGTTGTTCGCAAGACATCTAATTTCACATTTGGACTTGTTTTTTTTCATAGATTTGGAGTAACCTATATTCTATGGTGATGCGGTTTTGGAGTAACCTATATTCTATGGTGATGCGGTTTTGGAGTAACCTATATTCGATGGTGATGTGGATTTGGTGTTACCTATATTCGATGGTGATGTGGATTTGGAGTTACCTATATTCGATGGTGATGCGGTTTTGGAGTTACCTTTATTCGATGGTGAGGCGGTTTTGGAGTTACCTTTATTCGATGGTGATGCAGTTTTGGAGTTACTTATATTCGATTGTGATGCGGTTTTGGAGTTACCTATATTCGATTGTGATGCGGTTTTGGAGTTAGCTATATTCGATTGTGATGCTACACAGTGTTAATATATTTGTCTTCTGAGACTTTGATGTTAATGGAAAGTGGTATCTGGTGTTTTCCCCTTACCTAGATGGTATCTGGTGCATTCCCCGTTCCAAGTAGGTATCTGGTGTATTCCCCGTACCTAGATTGTATCTGGTGCATTCCCCGTACCGAGTTCGTATCTGGTGTATTCCCCGTACCTAGATTGTATCTGGTGCATTCCCCCCGTACCGAGTTGGTATCTGGTGTATTCCCCATACCTAGATTGTATCTGGTGCATTCCCCGTACCGTACCGAGTTGGTATCTGGTGTATTTCCCGTACCTAGATTGTATCTGGTGCATTCCCCTTACCGAGTTGGTATCTGGTGTATTTTCTTTTCCGAGTTGGTATCGGTTGTATTCCCTTTACCGAGTTGGTATCAGGTGTATTCCCTTTACCGAGTTGGTATCGGGTGTACTCCCTTTACCGAGTTGGTATCTGGTGTATTCCCTTTACCAGGTGGTATCGGATGTATTCCCTGTATTCTGGCGGTATTTGGTGTAATTTCCAAACCAATACTCGAAAGTGAAGAAGTACAAGTATGGAGAATTTCATAAATCGTTTCAATGTTTTATCAAGACATTGTTATCATGTCACAGAGTTCGGTGTGGGCTATTTGAGAATATTACCCAGAATGCTTCAGATTCCAAAATATGGAACTTTAAGTCACAACTCGTTTTAACTTTTGGTCGATTTTGAGTTCGATAAAGATTGACTCCGTCTGTTGTTTGTGTCAGACCGAACAAAAAGACCTCTTCGGAAATTTTATCTTTATTATATATTAATTTTGACAGAGGACATATCTATATTCTGGGCTTGAAATACATATACATTCTAATATGACGTGCTTCTTTCGCTTTGCAAACAACACCGTGTGAAAATTCTCGATCTATCTATACTTAGCGCAGACTCAGAAATATACATAAAAATGGATGTTACAATACACCTCCCATGTAAATCCACAGGTATTTGAACCTATTTGCAAACGCATTGCCGATTTTATTGTATTAGAAATTGTAATAAAACAAAAGACAAAGAACTTTTATTCTTATTCGGATGCATAATAAAAAGAATTGTAATATACTGCAACTAGTTGTGTTTATTTCCTAAATATGGTAACAAAGCTATATTTTGTACAATGTCAATTATATCATGGAACACTTTTTCCATAATTAGGGGATGAAAATAAGCATGATATTTATGTTACGATTTTAAAAGCTATCAATGTAATACTTTAAGTTGCAGTTTAAAAACAATATTAATTTTTTTTGTAACCATCGAAGTTCGTATAATATTGTATTAAAATGTAATTCTTTGGTAGGTTTTGTTTTATTTTCTATTCTATTGCATTATTCGCATATTAACGATTTCAGCGAGTCAACCTGGCAGCTCCTTCGTTACGAAATGTCAATTTTGGTTTTGACGGTAGCTTACGAAAAAATATGTTAATTAAAAATCGCAAATATTGGGTTTGAGAATTAAACATATTTTTTCTAGCGGTTATTAACGAAATAATCAATGCAACCTAAAGATTTCTGAGAATATTTGAGCTTTACCAAACAAGGAGTAAAAAAAAAGAACAGTTCAGTACACACACGGCATACCCATCCTCGCTTCAGTATTTGAATTAACCTATTTGTCCTATTAGAATAGACATAATTCATGGAAGCCATAGATTTGTTTTAAATTTACACATGGCCTGGGCCGTGATATTTCCAACAAATTTATGGCAAACAAATGGAAGTTTTTAACGACCTTGACTGGCTATACAGCACTTGCACGGTCGGCTAAATTTATGGCTTCCATGAATTATTTCTTAAATATATGTACATTGTCGGAAAATATATTTTATATTTTCCGACATGATTGTTCATATATTGTTTTTATCCTAAAGTTTACTCCCAACACTTGAAGCTTTAGTTATTAACTCTAAATCATGGTCTCTAATTTGTCCAAAAAAATAATCGATATAGTGTAAACGCGGACCGCGAAGAGGGCCCCAAAATGAACTGGTATGCAAAAAGAATTATCCACATTGCTCAACATAGAAGTAGGATAACAAGAGACAAGTACAAATAAAGCAAAATATTATGTGTCACGTGTACCTGTTATTTGTAAAATACAAGGTTGATTGCAGGATAAAAAAATCATTGAGACAAACATCTTGTTTATTTGTGAATTGTTTGTGTGTTGTGAAGCAATATGGCAGCAAATATCATAAACCATCAATTTATGTAATTATATAAATATGAATATATAACTTATGTGACAAAGTAGATCTTACACAAGAGAAGATTAATTATTGATATGAGTTTATATATCATTAAATTATTAGATCTAATTCATAAAATACATATTTTGTGATTGATGGACCAAGTCATGATTATGTCCGAAACCATTCTTAAAAAATATGACATGTATACTAAAAGATCGCCAGAGTAATTTTATAAATTGTGTATGTAACTTTTGTAGATATTTAAGATAAATCAAGCAAAAAGGTAGAGATGAAGTCGTCATGAAAATATAAATGTCCTTTATATGAATCAAAATCTCGTAAATACAGAGAGAGAAAAAAATCTGTATTTACGAGATTTTGATTCATATTCAGGACTATAAGCTACGTAAGACGTGGAATATTGTAAATCTTACACTTAACACAAATAGCCAAAGACCAAAAAGAATGACATAGAATCCATAGGGGATGGGGCAATAAAAAATCATTCAATGAGAGAGAGAGAGAGAGAGAGAGAGAGAGAGAGAGAGAGAGAGAGAGAGAGAGAGAGAGAGAGAGAGAGAGAGAGAGAGAGAGAGCAATGATACCTCCCATATATATGTAGACTTACCTTCATTAATGAGGCTAAATTCATCTTGTCTTGTGGAGGCCCGCCCCGTGTTGCAGGGTACTCCCAGTCAATGTCTAGTCCGTCGAAATTTCTCTTCCGTAAGAACTCGATTGTTGAGTTTATAAATATTGATCTTCTACTTGGCTGAGAAGCCATATCACTAAAAGGTTTACTGCCAAAATTCCAGCCACCAACGGCCAGCAATGTTTTTAATGATGGATTTGACAATTTCAAATTGTTGAATCTTTCATACCTAAAATGTAAATAAAATTGTGAAAGAAAAAATAATAAAAAAAAGAACGGATAGTTGCATTAAACCTGAAAACTGGAGGCTTTTGAACGCTTAAATCCGTCAATGAGACAGCAAACAAACGACAAATCAACCAAAAGACATAAACACTATTCAAAATAACTTGTAATGAATTATTTAGTGTGCACCACATTTTCTGTTATTTTTTCATAGACAGAACAAATATAACACTCATACCTTAAATAAAGAATGCTCGCAACCTTTATCAGAGTTTTTGGTAATATGCATTGTAAGATTAATACTATTTGGGTGAAGCAATGGAGAACGAAAACCAATTTCGGGACGGACGGACAGACAAGGGTGAATCGTAATGCCTCTCTTGCTTGTGGTGCAGAATGTTCTGTTCCCATTTTGAGAGAATTTGTTTTTGTTAATTATATATATATATATAAAATTTCTGAATCCGAAAATGAAAACAAGCTATTAAATGCAGTCTTGAACAAATAATGTATGATAAAAACTAAAGGATCTAGAGGCCAAAGGGGAACTAATCTTAACATAACAACATGTCGATGTAAATTTCTTAATCATATTCATATAATGTTTAAATTGTTAATTGTTAGGCAGAGCTTACATTTTCATGTACATAAACTCATCATAGATACTAGTAGTAAAATTTTATATTAATCCAGATACATGTTTCGTCTACAAAAGACTCATCAGTGACGCTCGAATAAAAAAAATATCAAAAGGCCAAACGAAGTACGAACTTCAAGTTGAAAAGCATTTGGGATTGAAAATTTTTAAAAGTTTTGCTAAATACAGCTCTATTCCTGAGGAAGATGAAGGACATATGTGCATAAGTAAAATCTATGAAATATACTTGCAATTATACGAGAAAAGACCATATGGAAAATACATAAACGACATATTACATAATAAATTTGTATTTTACATGATTGATAATCATAATATGATTTGATATCACGACAGAAGTCACTTGTTGATAATCACTAAGATACATTATTAATTATGGCTGACAAGATAATAATTGCATGAACATGTTCCGGGATATGTCCTTACAATTTTTACCTTACACTTTATACTACGCTACAGACATGTACCAGGTCAATTCTAGGCCATCTGTTTACAATACAGACACGACCAACAACAGCCTGTCACATTTGGTTTTCGTAAATTATTATTTTTCTTGTTCAAATGTCTCACATTTTTTTCGGTAGGGCTTATATTTTGTTTGCCGACTATTTATTTTGCCATTATTTATGAATGTGCCTTTCCCAAGTCAGGAGCCTGTAATTCAGTGGTTGTCGTTTGTCTATGTGTTACATATTTGTTTTTTTGTTCATTTTTTTTAGATAATTAAAGCCGTTAGTTTTCTCGTCTGACTTGTTTTACATTGTCATATCGGGGCCTGACTATTCGGTATGGGATTTGCTCATTGTTGAAGGCCGTACGGTGACCTACAGTTGTTAATGTCTGTGTCATTTTGGTCTCATTTGCAATCATACCACATCTTCATTTTTATATATACGGTATGTTTTTTCTCTCTCTGAAATTGTCGAAGACCGTACAGTGGACTGTAATTGGTTTAATACTCATTCATTTGAACTATATTGTATAGTTGTCAAATTGATAATCATACCACATTAATCTTATTCTTATGAACTGTCATATACTTACAAGGGGAATTTCATAGACTGCATATAAAGATGTGAATAGAGTTTATAGAGTAGAGACTAAAAGGCAAAAATTACAGTATAAAGGACAAAAATTAAAGGAATAAAAAAGAGGCGAATATATTTTTTTAGAGAAAGTAGGGTGCTAACATATAAAGAATGGAGAGTATAAGACGCAAAATTTATAAAGAATAGAGAAAAAATTACTTAAAAAAATAAATAAATACAGAATTGAAGGAGCCCTTTTCAGACCATCGTAAAAAAAAATTAAAAAGAGCACTTGAAATAATAACTTTATATATGCATCTGGCAAATAAATGTTTTTGAAACTCTTAGTGTTTTATAAGGATGTAGCAAACACGTGATGTACATGTCTCTAAGGCGCTTCCAGGTCGGATATCGTATAAAAATTTCATAAATAAATTCAAAATTGGACGACAAACAACACTTCTATCCTATATATCATGATATATAACAAGCTATTTGTCCTTATTTCATCACATTATCAACTGAAAATGTTACACAGTTCGGCTCTTTAAATTAATTAAACAAGACAAGAAAATTCAAGGCAAACACGTTATTTATTTGTGTACATCATCCGTGTACAATGTATGTTATTTCAAGTACATTTTTTTTAATTTCACATTCCGGAATTTAAAAGGGGGAGAGTTACTTTCTTAAAAAAAATAGTTTAATCCCGGTACGTGTTCAGATGTTTGTACAAACAATTCATAGAGAAAACAGATTTTTGCTTGCATAATTATGCTTCCATAAATTCCTCAATTTATGCTTGTAGATTGAATCAGATATAATTTAAGAAGATGTGATATGAATGCCAATGAAACAAGTTAACTCTCATCCGAGTCACAATCTATAAAAGTAAACCACTATATGTAAAAGTATGGCCTTCAACACGGAGTATTGGCTCACACCGAACAGCAAGCGAGGAGGGGCTCACAAAATGACTAGTACAAAACAATTCAAACAGGAAAATCACGGTATAATCTATATAAAATTGCCGTTTGCTTAAACGTTTCAAGGATAAACATTGTAATTAAAGCATATAAATATATATCAACGATTGTTTAGAATATTAATGAACGTAAACAACTATAGAAATAGCACATAAGTGGTAATAAAGTTATTTTTTATCTAGACACACAAACAGTGGTTGTTGTTATAGTTGCTTACTGTCATGATTGTTTTTAATTTATAAGTTGACTTAAAGCTATGCGTTCTGCTCATTGTTGAGTGTTTTATGGCTTTGGCGACCTATAATTGCCCAAATCTATCTACCATTTGGACTCTATGGGATAGTTGTCTTAATACCAATCATACCACATTTCCTTGTTTTATAATTACAGATTATTCACTGAGGTCTCTACATAACAAATAAATCCATCGACAAAAACATGTTTTCTAATTGTCATATGATTCAATAAATGTCCAAATTGACATGTTTATAGAATGTTTCTATTGGTCAGTGTAAGACAGGAGTGTATTGGCCGTATTAACCTTTATGGATATTTTTATTACTTCCGCTATGTACACAAATAATTTAGCATTTTTTGTTTTATTGAAAAAGCGAATTCGATTGGTTGTATTAAAGTGAGTGACGCTGACTTAAAAGGCAAAGCGATATGAAAACGTAAATCAACCCCTTAATCTTTTTTTATACCACTCAACGGACCTGATTAATTTTATCCCAAATATGAAATGTGACCGGTTGATTACAAAGGAGACGACCATCCACTTGATTCCGAACGGTGTGAATGTAAGCAGCTATAAGTTACAGTTCGACCTTTAACAACGAGTAAAACTAATATCGTTAGAAGTCAGCTTTTATAACCCACGACATGACATAATAAAACAAAATACCAAGGCCGAAATCATGACAAACCAATTAATCAAAAGCAATATGATTAAGTTGAGTTTGTTCTGAATAACTTCAAATGAAAAAATGCTTTCCCAGTCGTTTCTCTAATTAACTCCTGATATATCTATCTCCTAGTATCTAGAGGCTTTAGAGAACCTGTGTCGCTCACCTACAAAATGTAGGTCTATGTGCATTTGTAAACTTACATTCCTTTGCTCCATGGCGTCGTATCATCATTCCACTCAACTGCTGCTAACTTATAGCCATCAAGTTTGGCGAATGCATAAATAAGATGCGTACACAGTTTAACATCAATGTCTTCTGGCACAAAACGAGCAATTCCTTTTCGGTACTGAGACCAGTTTGTATAATAACACACTCGTAAATATCCATGGCAACTCAGAATATTAATCACTAAATGCACAATACCTGCAAAGAGTCAGATGAAAATATAAACTTTTGATTACTTTTAAAATGAACAGCACGACAAGAAATAACTGAGTAAAAATTGTATCGCCGCAGAACAGTCTTCGATACAGCACATGCCCACTTTGTTCTTTTACTTATATGATGAATAAATAGACCTCATTCTTAGAAATACAAAAACCCGCATTAGAATTCATTTTAGGACAAGCAAACTATTTAAAGAAAATGAAAAAAAAAGTTCGCACCTGAAACACTGCGTTATATTTTATAATGTTTAGAATAATACAACATTTATATTTAACTTTGAAAGTTATGTTGTTCTTTTTGTCGCTTTTCAGTAAGATCCTGTGCCCTGGGTGTAGTTTGCACTTTTTCAGCGTTTTTAATGACTCTATTAACTTCATCATTGGACCTTCTAATATAATTTACAGAGAAGAGAAACGGATAAAGTGTCGTGTATTTCTAAGTAAGTTACATGTATAAATGGTCTACTTTGTCAGTGAAGAACAAAACGCATGTTCGAAAGAAAATTTCTGCAAAAGTCGAACAATTACTTGCAAACTCGATCCATTTAGCAAGAAACTCCTATACAATTGAGAATGGAAATAGGGAATGTGTCAAAGAGACAACAACCCGACCATATAAAAAACAGCAGCAGAAGGTCACCAATAGGTCTTCAATGTAGCGAGAAATTCCCGAACCTGGAGGCGTCCTTCAGCTGGCCCCTAAACAAATATATATAGTTTTACAGATATGACAAGTATTATAAATATTTTGATGTTCATTATTATCGTTATTATCTCAAAAGACCCACACTAAATTATATACGCCTCTTTGGCCAATAAAACAGAAGTCATCGGACATTTATTTAGGCGTGTGTTACTCTGAATGAAAATCCACAAACATTAAAGTCATATATATACATGTACACCTACTACAATTCAACGGAGTTCGTTAAGCTATACACCCACATGATCTTACAAAGTGCATGGAGGTTTACACACGACAGTAGAGAACTAACATATGCAAAGGCATTTCTTACCAACTAAAATATAAAGGTTAAACATTTAACTTCAATTAAAAAACTTGTACACGATTCAATTACAAAAAAGACAGACGTAAGATACCAAAACAAACTGACATTTCTATCGCAAAAAACAAACACAAAAAAGATAAAAAAGACAAACAACAGTATGCAAACTAAAAAACAATAGGTCTAAAGAAAACTAAAGACAACATGAAACGAATCCCGCCAAAAAACCGAGGTGGTCCAAGGTGTTCTATGGAAGAATATTAAGCAGACCTTGCTCCACATCGTGTCGCTAATTTCTTAGTGTAAACCCGTGATAAGTCTTAATCGTAAGGAAAATGGGACAAAGAGGACGGATTTGATTTAAACAATTGCAACATATCTTTCGTCATCTGTGAAACAGATTTTCCAGAACAGTCAACTAACTTGTGGTTGCGTCTGTAAAATTTTCGAAGTGATGATTTCAATTTCACCACTTGGAAGCCACAGTTAAATAGTTTCCTTATGAACAGCATCTCCCCATCAAAATGAAATACAAGCTGTAAAATGTCATATCAATTGGGAAGATATACACTCCACTTACAGGCAATGATGGAATATTGCTACATAGAAATGGACAGTTCACACTTTTGTGAGTCAGACTTAACTGTTTCTGGTGTATCCCTCATTTCAATTTTTATGGGAAAGATGCATTCAAAATAGTCACAAAATTTTAAACTATTTAGTGAGATAAAATCATCTAAAAAGCGAAATGGGAAGTTACGCGATAATTCTAGCTCTTTTTATCGTCATAAGAAGCTACAGTATTAAATAAGCATCAGATGAATAAATGAAGCATACTTGGTTCCCATGGCAAGGCCGATTGCTTGTTGAAAAATGGGATTCCAAACGTAAAGACTATGGTGTCAATCAAATAATTTATCATCTTGCTATTGTGATCCTGGACCAATTACCATTATTTTTGTTCAACAACGCCTCATCAATTCTTACAATTTTTCTTTTAGTTTGAAATTGGAAATATATGTGTAAGGAATAATAAATCAAATGTTTTAATACTATTGTGAGAAGAAATATACTTAAATTGTTTATACTTTAACAGATCTTTAGAATTTGATAGTATCCACATGATTCATATCGCCCTAGATGTAGGTGGTTTCACAATAACTTTGAAGCCCGGCTTTGGCTGCTGAAAAACTTAATGGTAATGATTTAGGGAGAGGTTTCGTGGAGCTCTTAAAAGATCGAGCAATACAATGTTGTTTGTAAGGACCCCAATGTAATTTAGGTTTTTCATTCAGTGAATGAAAAATTACTATCAACAAGAGAATAACCGCATAATCTACAACTTTAATTTAATTTTTGTTTTTCCAACGTACAAGTTTCAGCACTAAATAAAAAAGTTGTTATTCATGAAAATTAAATGTTTAATATTGATTTTGAAAATTGAACGAACAATAATTTAAATCAGGAATTGAATTTGCATGATCGTTTTAAAGCAAAACAGGAATGTTATAGACGATTCAATGACGAAAAAGAGAGGCGAAAGATACCAAAGGGGCGATCAAATTATTATCGTGTTGTTTTACCTATAACCTTTAATTTTTTATGTGTTTTTATGTTTTTATGTTTTTAACCTTTAAAGTCATAGTAGTGTTGCTTGACCTTTAACTCTGTAAAGTGTTGCTTGACCTTTAACTCTGTAAAGTGTTGCTTGAACTAAAACCCGTTATTGTGATCTTGACCTATTACCTTTTATTGTGTTGCTTGAACTTTAACCCTTTATTGTGTTGCTTGAACTTTAACCTTTTATTGTGTTGCATAACCTCTATGCTTGTATCGTCTTGCTTGATCTATAACTCATTATCGTCTTGTTTAACCTTTAATCCTTTTTCTTGTGGCCTGACATATAACTTATTATCGCATTACTTGAACCATAAGCCTGTATCGTGCCACTTGACCTATAACCCTTTTTCGTGTGGCTTGACATAAAACTTGTTATCGCAGTACTTTGAACTATAAGTCTGTATCGTGCCACTTGACCTATAACCCTTTTTCATGTTCCTTGACCTATAACCCTTGTTCGTTTTGCTTGACCTATAACTTTATGTCGTGTTGCTTGACCTATAACTTCATATCGTTATGCTCGACTTATAATAGTTATCAAAGGTACCAGGATTAAAATTTAGTACGCCAGACGCGCGTTTCGTCTACATAAGACTCGTCAGTGACGCTCATATCAATTTTTTTATAAAGCCAAACAAGTAAAAAGTTGAAGAGCATTGAGTATCCAAAATCCAAAAAAAATGGTGCCAAATACGGCTTAAGGTAATCTATGCCTGGAATAAGAAAATCCTTAAGTTTTTGGAAAAATTCCAAGTTTAGTTAACAGGAAATTTATAAAAATGACCACATTATTGATATTCATGTCAACACCAAAGTGCTTACTACAGGGCTGGTGATATATTCGGGGACGAAACGTCAACCAGCAGTGGCAACGACCCAGTGGTGCAAATAGTTATCAAAGGTATCAGGATTATAATTTAGTACGCCAGACACGTGTTTCATCTACATACGACTCATCAGTGACGCTCATATCAAAATATTTATAAAGCCAAACAAGTAAAAAGTTATAAAACTTAAATGAGTTGCTTGTATTATAAGATCATCGGTCGCCAGTAAGTTTTCATTGGTTTGAATCAAATGATGTCTACAAAGGTAAGCTTTACAATAATCAAATGATTAAATAGAACCGACAAACAATTGTTGCATGGTATAATTTTTCGAGCAATTTTTCAAAACATTTTGCACTTCAACAAAGCTTATGGTTCTCAGTTTCGACTTTTTCATTAGATTTTTAATTATATAATGCAGGATTCGTGATTACCTAAAGATGTTTATTTTTATAAATTTGATTTGTTGTATCATCGCTTCACTCAAGTTTGCCATATATGTCTTTTTATTCATATACGTTGTTACTTTTTCTAGCATAAAATCGTCAGTTCTATGAAATAAAGTGTCACGTCGCGTTATTCTATAACTTTTGCCTTCATATATTCATTCTTCGAAGGAAAATAGATAATTGTAGTTATATCAAATCATATTCAAGACTTTAAGTCTTTTTTCATATACATGTATACCAAACCGACGTACAGATTATATCATGAAGATCATTTCAATATCTAAATATTACAAAATACTTACACACATAAATTAACTTATAATCCATTTTACTGAATACGTATCTACACCATCTTCATTTTAAATTAAGAAATATGAAAAACATATCCATTGTTACTATCATGATAAACAAGTAAATGTTGTACTACTGGTATGGGATAATAAAACAATGTTATAGTACTCTGTGTGTCAGGTTTATTTCTGACATTAAGTGTGATGTATACCTTCACTAAACTGGACCGTCTTATTTGAGTGTTAAAAAAACAAGCATTTGTGGTTATTGGTTAAAACGGTAACTTATTCGACAAGAAAAAAAATGTTATGTTTTAACTTTATTGTTTTGTACAAAAATGTTTACTTCAAAACAACATCAACATTTTTCTCACAGTGTTACTTTATGTACATTTTGACTTTGTAGGGACAATTATCATAGGAAAGTGTTGATACAAACTCTTAAATATTCGAAAAATGGTGTTTCAACTTTAAATTAATGTTCGGCAACGGTCATACATTTACCAAACCATGAAAAAAACAAGCAGAATTTTGGACCAAACTCGGAAGTTATCTAACCTGAAATTATAAATTATTCAATATTCAAAGACGTGCGTTTTACAGAGATTCAAATAGTGATGTATACAATCATACCATAAAAAATCCAAGCATTAAAATTTTCAGCTTTCCCTGATCTTACTATGTATTACATGCCTGAACAAACCGTCAAATATCTTAACATATGCTAGATGTACATACTGGAAATGTGGTGAGCTGATTAAAACTGCTTAATATATTCTTCCAGACAACATTATGTCATTTTTTGCAATAATGTTTACAGACCAGTTGTTTGTATTTATATGGTAATCAATTGTAAACTATAAATTTATGAAAAAACCCAGATTACCAGTGTTTCTGTAATGGGACAGACATCATCAAGACATCTACAATGGGACAGGTTTCAACAAGACATATGCAATGGGACAGGTATCGTCTTGACATATGCAGTGGGACAGGCATCATCAATACATCTGCAATGGGGACAGGATAGGGGATAGGGACAATGCAGTTGATTGAAACATTTATCCTTGAGATATCAAAACGAATAAAAGAAAGTTGTGATGTATGAATTCCCTTCACATTATCTTTCGTGTGTAGATATAGGAAGATATGGTGTGAGTGCCAATGAGACAACTCTCCATCCAAGTAACAATTTAAAAAGTAAACCATTATAGCTTAAAGTACGGCCTTCAACATGGAGCCTTGGCTCACTCCGAACAACAAGCTATAAAGGACCCCAAAATTACTAGTGTAAAATCATTAAAACGGGAAAACCAACGGTCTAATCTATATAAACAAAACGAGAAACACGTATATATTACATAGACAAACGACAACTACTGTACATCAGATTCCTGACTTAGGACAGGTGCAAACATTTGCAGCGGGATTAAACGTTTTAATGGATCCAAACCTTCTCCCTTTTTCCTGAAACAATAGCATAACATCACAACATAGGAAAAAACAACACGATAAAATATCAATTGGCAGACTTAACTCAATCAAAAAAATATTTGTTTGAAAATTATTATTGTCATTATTATTATTATTATTTTTATTATGATTATTATGATTATTATTATTATTATTATTATTATTATTATTATTATTATTATTTTTTTAATTTTTTTATTATCATTATTATAATATTAATAATAATATTATTATTATGCTTATTATTATTATTATTATTATTATTATTATTATTATTATTATTATTATTATTATTATTATTATTATTGTCCACCTATGAAAACTACACACACTTATCATCACTTCATTCATGCATGAATTACCAACTATTATATAAAAAAACACATGTTGTATTCATCAACTTATACACTTATAATCGAAGTAAAAAAGATATTTGATAATGTTGTGTTTTCTAAATTGTGAAGCTGGTCGATCAAAAAACTTTCATCATTTTGATGAAATTTCTTGAAGGATGTAATTTTTCGAAGAAGTTCGTAATAGATTTATTTTGTTTGTACTTCTGTTTAAGTTACTTTGCAGTATGTTATTAGATACATGTATGTTTCCGCCTTGAATCACATTCGATGAATGGATCTGTCGTAGAGTCTTCACTTGTTTAGGCATACTCATTATATTGACTGGTTTGTGTTTGCTTTACGTCACATGAGTGCAAAAATCTATATCGCGGCGAGTGTACTCATTATATACATAGATCTATATAAATAAAGGCAACAGTAGTATACCGCTGTTCAAAACTCATAAATCCATGGACAAAAAACAAAATCGGGGTAACAAACCAAAACCGAGCGAAACGCATTAAATATAAGAGGAGAATAACGACACAACACCGAAACTGACCAATCATCAGACAAAACACCACGAGAATAACAAATATAACATGAAAACCAAATACATGAATTTGGGATAGACAAGAACCGTGCCACGTCTTATCTCAATATCTCAAAAATAAGAGAAAAAAAACCCGACTGAACGTTAAAATGCAACACACAGAGAAACGAACAATAATATAACAATGACCATCTTCCTGACTTGGTACAGGACACTTTTAAAGGGGAATAAAAGTGGTGGGTAAAACCTGGTTTTATGGCATGCCAAACCTCGCACTTTAATGGCAAAGTTAAATATAAAATTGAAATGACAACATAATATTACAGGACTACAATACAAATAAATAGGAGAACATATTAGACAAAGAGAAACATGATTAATATATAACAAAAAGCATCAGGTTTAAAATTCAATACGCCAAAAACGCGCCTTGTCCACACAAGACTCACCAGTGACGCCCAGATATAAAAGATCGAAAGTGAAAAAAGTACAAAGTTGTACAGCACTGAAGATCAAAAGTTGAAAAGGTTTCGCCAAATAAACAAGTCTAAATTGAAAAAATCTATTTTTTGCGTTGGATAAAAACCGCAATTTTTATACGTGCATGTAACAAATTTCGTTGGAGAAGGGTCTAAATCAACACAAACAATATTTTCAAAAGACCAAAAGAGTAAGAAAATAGATTTCAACAAAACGCATTTGACTAGCAGGTCGAACAACTGATGTTCTTAATCCCTGCTGACTGCCAAATAAACGGATCAAATGGTAAAACAAAATGAATTTCTATATTAGTTTTATTCATTTGATAAATACAATGTCTTGTATAACTCCTGACTATACAAGACAACTGATGTCTGATGATGTACCTAAAGTCCATCTGAATTCTGTATAAAACATTTGTATTATTTTTGCAGGTATTCCATAGTGTCTTAAAACCTCCATAAGTCCTCTGTGTATTCTGTCAAAGGCTTTTTCAAAGTTTATTAAGTTTACTTTCAGTTGCCTCTGCCATTCTTTGCACTCCTCGATAATGTTTCGTAGCACAACTATGTTGTCGCAACAACTCTTTTCTTTTCCAAAACTTGCCTGTTCTTTTATGAGTTTGTTGTTAATTGCTGTTTTAATTCTATCTATTAGTATTTTGATGAACATTTTACTTGTGATTGTTGATAAGGCGATTCCTTTTCAGTTATTGTAGCGTTGTGAGATCGCCTTTCTAAGCTAATCTTATGATGTTTCCTTCTGACCAGTTTTAGGTATCTTGATGTTTTGCCAAATGTTTTTTTGAATGTTGGGTGTAGAATGTTTCCTATTAAATAAAGGCAACAGTAGTATACCGCTGTTCAAAACTCATAAATCCATGGACAAAAACAAAATCGGTGTCACAAACTAAAACTGAGGGAAACGCAGAAATATAAGAGGAGAACAACGACACAACATTAAAATGTAACACACCCACACACACCCACCCACACACACACCCACACACACCAACACACCAACACACCAACACACACACACACACACACACACACACACACACACACACACACACACACACACACACACACACACACACACACACACACACACACACACACACACACACACACACACACACACACACACACACACACACACACACACACACACACACACACACACACACACACACACACACACACACACACACACACACATATAAGGCGTATTTGTTAGTGCAAAACCAGTTTTAGTTTTGTTAAACTTTCCATTTTTTAATGAGAACCAGTTTGAAACTAGTTTCGAACCTAAACTGGTTTGCCGTTTGTTATTCTCAAACCCAAACTGGTTCCAGAAACTATTCAAACCATGTCGAAGGGTGGTTTGTGGTTCCGGTTTAGGGTTTACAATGGCATCAATGATCATGCAGTGTAGTGGTCGCGAAAATTTGTATGCAGATTCTATGGTCAAATTGATCTTTTTAGTGGATTTTCAATATAATTTACTAGCATAACCTTTTTGAGTTTGGTGTTCTTCATATATCTGAACACTACATGTATTTGTTTGGTCATTTATTTGTTTCTGTTGTGATCTGTTATTGCTATTTTTCTCAGTCTGGCAGTTACCTTCTTGTAAAAATTGGCAATTAAAAGCAGCTTTGAATTGTTAATTTTTATTTGTTGTAAATTGGAAAATACTGAGATGACGATTCATGTTTATGAGATAACAATCAGATAAAAAAAAGTGTAAGCAATACTAGAATTCATAACTAAATTAAATTGAAATAGCCTATGAGAACAAAAGTGGTACCACGATTTCTAAGCAAAAATACACCTTTCTCTCTGCAGTGTCAAGGAGTATTCAACAAGTTTAAATTGATGCTAATTTTTAACGCCCTGTGACAAATATTTCATGCATGTTCAGGAAAACACGAGATTAAAAGTCAGGTATATAATGAAAGAATGAAGAGATGTGATATTATTGCTATTGAGGCAACTAACCAAATATGAAGTGGATGTAAGCAATTATAGGCAACCTTAAGGCCTTCAACAATGACGAAAACCAGATACTGTAAAGTCGTCTATAAAAGGCCATGAAAAAGAAACATTCAAATGAAAAAAACTATCGGCCTAACTATACAAAACAAAACAATTTACAAAATATCAAATATGAGTTGAGACATGAACCAACGACAACTACTAAACAAGTTCATAAAGAATATGGCAGGGGGTGATATCATAACGAAGATGTGGTATGATTGCCAATGAGACAAGTCTTTAAAGAGACCAAATGACACAGCATAGGTCACCATACAGCCCTCAACAATAAGCAAAGCTCATACCACATAGTCGGCTATAAAAGAATCAGAAATCACAAATGTAAAACCATTTTAAGGAGAAAACTAAAAGCCTAATAAATGTACAAAATAAAGTGAACGAACACAGTAACAAACGAAAACCACTGAATTGCAGGCTCCTGACTTGGGACAGACACACACATACAGAATGTGGCGGGTTCAAACATGTACAAAGCACTCAATCCTCCCTTAAGCTGAAACAGTAGTGTGGTAGTACAAAAAGAAAAGAAACCGGCCAACTAACATTAAGACAATAGACTCAAAGCATACAAATAAAAGTATTTGCAATTATTAGAAGTTTGTTCAAAGCTAGCTGCAAGTTGTACTGAAATAAATATTGTTCCCCCAGACTGAAGCGTCTGCTGTACGTTGTATCCTTACATATAAATTCATCTTATACATTCATAAAGTTTTACCATCGGATTTTTGCATAAGAAATAATAGTTAGAACTAGAAGATTTTCTTCTAGGACCATCAGAGAAACTTTCTGATAATTTTGCTTTATACAAAAAAAAAATCACTTCGGTTAATACTTGAAAATAAAATGGATAAACTAAGATGTCCTCAGTTTTTGATCAGTCATTTTCACAGGCACTTCTCTCAGTTTCATGTCATCGAACATAACCAAATTTTTTATTTTATTGATCTTCTGTAGAATATCTTCAGAAAAAGTCCAAATTCATTTTTTTTTATTCTTCGCCAAAAGACATTCTGGAGATGTACAGAAGAGACCAACGTGATGCCCCAGTAGTTTTGGCATCCTGTTTTTTAGATAAACTTATGATTTGTTGAAAAATATCTCAACCAAAACCAGTTTTGAAACCTAAACCAAAACCAATCAAAACCAGTTTTAAACCAAAACCTAAAACTAAAACCAGTTTTTCTGTAACAAATTCGCCTATAGAAACGGAGTAAGCATTAGAGAAAATTCCATGAGAATAACAAATAAGGCTGGATCTAATTTAGATAGTTTCGCTGCTTGTTTATTGTTTAAGGGGCTTTGTTGTTTTAAGGCTTTTAACTGCTCTGATAATATCAGATTTTGATTGAATTTATATGTTTACTTTGAGATAGTGTTCTGCTATGGCATGTTTGCTGTTGTTTCAGGTTCTGGCCTATTTTATACTTCTTTGAAAATTTCATTCCATCTACTCTCTTGTTCTCTTTCAAGTGCTATTAGATGAACCTGTTTGTCTTTTACTGGCATCTTAGTGTTTCTTTTGTGGGCACACAGTTTCTTTGTAATTTACTATACGTTCCCCTTCAATGGAATCTTTTATTTCTTTTCTAGTAGCTTTTTTAACTTCCTTATTACAGTGATGAGTATTGCCCCATTAATCTATCTTTCAGTCTATCAGAGTGTGTATGGTAGATCTTTTTCTTAAGTTCTTTCCTGTTGTCAATCAGATTCCTGGTCTCTGATTTGATCCATTCTTTATGTTTTTGTCGTTTGAAACTGGTCTTTTTAAACAGTTCTTCCACCCTTTGACAACAGTGTTCACCATTTGTCAATGGATTTATGAGTTTTGAACAGCGGTATACTACGGTTGCCTTTATTTATCAACTGTTTCACTTTCTTCCATGTTGTTACATTTATGATTTCCTAGAATATGGCAGCAATTCGTTAGTTCTAATTTGAAGTCATGGTAGGGTTTTAAATCTCTGAGTTTCCCTGTATCAAATCTCTGTACCCTGCAAGGTTCGGATTCTCTCAAAACTTTGAGTTTGATGTTTGCTGTATCAGCGCCTCGTCTCACTCTCATACTTTGTAAGAATCTCCTTCATTTGCCATTAATTGCTATGTGAATTAATTATATCTGATTTTTATCTCTGCCTTCTGGTGATACTCAAGGCAGTTATGAACTTCCTTGTGTGGGAACAATGTTCAACATATTACAAGATTGGTCAGCTCACAAAAGTCTACTAGAGGTTCCCCTTTTCGTTCATTATTCATTCCACATCCATGTTTTCCCTTTGTTATCTTAAAGCTATTGTTATTATGTCCTTCTTTACTTTTGAAATCTCCTATGATGTTTATTAGGTCTTTTTTTGGGGGATTTTCTCTATCTCAGCTCGGAGCATTTCATTGAATTCACTCTGTATGGCTTTATCAGCTTCATCTGTTGGAGAATAAACTTGAATGATTGATTTATAGGTTTTGATTTCAGTCTTGCTGTTATTATTCTTTCATTGTTTGGATTGTACTCAAAGAGTGATTTGTAGCCGATTTGCAAAGGATTATGACGACTCCTGTTGTTTGTTGTCTTTTCTTCCGGAGTAAAAGGCAAAACCTGTCCATCACTTATGTTTAGTATGTGCAGCTTGCTTTCGTTCATTTCATTTAATACTTAGGCTTGTTTTCCTGTCTCGAACATAGTACGGGCATTCCAAAATATAAAAAAGAAGATGTTGTTTGATTGCCAATGAGACAACTAAAAAAAGTCTATCCACATAAGACCAAAATGACACAAGCATTAACAACTATAGGTCAACGTACGGCCTTCATCAATGAACAAAGCCCATTTTAAGTTTTTGTTTACTTACATTAAAACAAAATACAAAATTTATTTCTGATTGGATGACCAACCTCCCATCCTCTTTTACTTGAGTGTTTCTGGTTACTAGTCGAAAAAATTTGAGCAATTCACCTCACCAGTGAAACCTCGAAAAATGTAGATTGAAACATTGTGTCTTATTTGATGAATTGACAATTTATTAAATTAATTGACAGATTTGAAGTCAATACGTGCTATCTTTAACAGTTATTTGCAAGATGTTATAGTCAATACATGCTGTCGTTAAATATCTTTACTTGATTACGCGTTAGTACGCTCGAAATCTTACTTAGTACAGGTGTACATAAAAATTAAAAAAAATACTCTTGATTAATCACTGAAACTGCAGAAAACATGTGTTACATGCCCAGACTCACTTTGATATCTACCAACGTGTTATTTACGAAATCTTCTTTCAAGTGTTCGGTTGTGATCAAATTTCTCAAGTTTTGATCATTTGGCAACTTTAATTTATTGTAAGTAAATAATTGTATTTAATATATCATATTATAATTTTACGCTATCTTCAGTAATTCTTAACTTTTTGCCTAAAATCATATTAGCTAATTAGATAATTAAAAAAATAACATAAAATCAACATATTGGTACGTTTATCTTACTAGCATGTTGACGCTTATGGGTGTGGTTCCAAAATGTTGTTGGTTCAGCAAAATTATATATTTTTCAATTTTGCCGGATTGATACCTATATCATTTCTAACTTACACATTAGTTTGAGAACTTTTTTAAACTTTCTACTTTGAAATCTGCCCAGGTTAAAAAAAAACAAAAAAATAAAGAGATAAAAGCGGTTACAGGCCATGAGTACAATATTTAACACTCATTTATGTCAAAGAACTGGAAGAAATTTGTCAGACGCAAAATCAAAAACAGAAAAAAGGGATGGAAGTCCATGTTCTGATGTACCTAGTGAGGATAAGTCAATTAACACTAATTCTGAGAATGAAATAGATGAACGAAATTACTGAATAGAAAGCTCGTCCAAAATATAAAAAGAAATATACAATTCACAATGACCTTCCATCCGTAAAGGGGTATATACTGCCGTTTTGTAATGTGAAAAACTTGAGTGCAAAGTCTTGTTTACATAAGGAGAAGCTATACAGATTTAAATGGTGGCGAAACAAATTTTAAATATATATATGTACAACAGACAATGTTTTATACGGAAGCCCATTTAGGACCTCCTAAAAGTAATTTGAATTTGAATTCAAAATCACAAATTAAATCGTTATCACGAATTGTACAATTCATTTTCTCTTATGTTTGTGCTATTTCATATTTCCTATCCGGTGTTATAAAAAAATATTTCTTCTCACTAGTGAAACACCTGTTCTCGTCAAATGATTGGTTGAAATATTATTTTGACGTTTAATTTTCTTGTTTTCTTCTGAATTTTCTTATTGTGACGTCATGAAAAAAATCGAGCATGCCTGATGAGGTCACACCAAAAGTACACAACTTTCCTTTAATCTTTGAATAGGATAAAAATCATTATAGAAACAGATGCACTGTTACTCGTGTATTATGATATTTTTCCACTCTCAATAGTTAAACTTTAAGTATTTAAAAAGCTCGGTAAGCCTCGCGCTTTAAATATTGAAAAGGAACTGTCTCGAGTGGCGAAATATCGTAATAAACATGTTGCAGTTGTTGAATCTATGTTTTTTCTATTTTTTGTGTTTTTTTCACATTTCCTGACCGGTGTGAGAAAATTATTTCTCATCAGAAGTGAAAAATCTGTTCTTGGCAAATGATTGATTTAAGTTTAATTGTGACGTTAAATTTTCTTGTTTTCTATTGAATTCTTTACTGTGACGTCATGAAAAAAGGCGACCATGCATTATGACGTCACATCAAAAGTACACAACTTTCCTAACATTTTTGAAAAGGAAGGATACAATTAGTTAGAGAAGCAGATTCCACGACTGTAACTCGTGTATTGCGATATTTCTCCACTCTCAACAGTTAAATTTCAATTGTTTAAAAAGCTCGACAAGCCTCGCGCTTTAAATATTAAAATTTAACTGTCTCGAATGGATAAATATCGTAATACATTTCACTTGTTGCAGTTGTGGATAACATATTAAATTCGTGATAACGAATTGGTGAAAATCGAGATAACAGATTTTGTAATTTGAAATAATGAATTAAATGCGTTATTGCACTTTTTTGGTAATTTGTTTCTATGAATTAAAATTGTAATCACGAACTGTATAACTGGTTATTACGGATTATTTTCGTGATAACGATTTTTTTGTATTAGTTATCAGAGTTTTTTTTTGTAATTTGGGATTCCAGATTTAAATTCATTATCACAGATTTTTTTCGCTCACCTGAACCACAGGGTTAAAGTGAGCTTTTTCCTCACTTTGCGTCTGTCGCTATTCATAAACTTTTTGTTAATGTTCTTCACTGAAACCTGTTGGTCAAATTGAAGAAACATGGTCATGTGTGAACAAGTTTTAAGTTTTAACGCATTTTATATGTCAAATTAACAAAAGGGATTTAACAAAAACTGAAAATATTTTGGTATATAATGATGAACAATATAGTATTTTTTTTTCTCTCAACATAAATTAATTGATAGAATCTACTGAAGGTGTAAGGTTATTATCATTTTAACATTACAGATATTGTTTCAAGTTTTGTTAAATTCATTTTGCTAATTTTACAAATAAAATGCGTTAAAAACTTAATTGTTCACACACGACCATTTTATGACATGTTGGTCGGTTCACAAAAGTCTACTTGAGGTTCCCCCTTTTCGTTCATTATTAATTCCACATCCATGTTTTCCCATTGTTATCTCCAAACCACTGTTATCATGTCCTACTTTAGTATTGAAATCTTCCATGATGATTGGTAGGTCTTTTGGGGGATTTTCTCTATCTCAGTTTGAAGCATTTCATAAAATTCAATCTACATTGCTTAATCAGCTTCATTTGTTGAGGATGATGACAACTCCTAGTGATTATTGTTTTTTTTGCCGGAGTATATGGCAAACCATGTCCATCACTTATCCCTAGTATGTGCAGTTTGCTTTCCTTCATTTCTCTTAATACTTGGGGTTGTTTTCCTGTCTCGAACATAGTACGGATATCCCAAAAGCCCATTTTAAGTTTTTGTTTACTAACATTAAAACAGAATATCAAATTTATTTCTGAATGGATGACCTACCTCCCATCCTCTTTTACTTTAGTGTTTCTGATTACTAGTAGAAATTCACTTCACTAGTGAAACCACGAACAATATAGATTGAAACAATTTGTCTTACTTGATGAATTGACAATTTATTAAATTGAATGACAAATTTGTAGTCAATACGTGCTATCTTTAACAGTTATTTGCAAGATGTTATATAGTCAATACATGCTGTCGTTAAATATCGTTACTTTAGTACGCTTTAGTACGCTCGAAATCTTTCATAGAACATGTGTACATAAAAAACCAAAACACTTGTTGAATCACTGAAACTGCAAAAATCATGAGCTACATGCCCAGACTCACTTTCATATCTTCCAACGTGTTATTTACGAAATCTTTTTTCAAGTATAAAAAAGAAGATGTGGTATGATTGCCAATTAGACAACTATCCACAAAAGACCAAAATGACACAAACATTATCAATTATAGGTCACCGTACGGCCTTCAACAATGAGCAAAGCCCATACCGCATATAGTCAGCTATCAAAGGCCCCGATAATACAATGTAAAACAATTCAAACTAGAAAACTAACGGCCTTATTTATGTAAAAAACATGAATGAATGTTCGGTTGTCATCAGATTTCTGAAGTTTTGATCATTTGTCAACTTTAATTATGTTAGTAAAGACTTGTATTTAATATATCATATTATAACTTTACGCTATCTTTAGGAATTCTGGACTCTTTGCCTCAAATCATATTAGCTAATTAGATAATTAACAAATAAAATAAAATCGACGTTACGTTACGTAAATCTTACTAGCGTTTTGACGCTTATGAGTGTGGTTTACGTATTTCAAAATGTTGTTGGTTCAGCAAAATTATAATTTTTTCAATTTTGCCGGATTGAAATTTCATTTCTAACGTACACATTATTTTGGAATTTTTTTAAACTATCTTCTTTGAAATTTGCCCAGGTTAAAAAAAACCCAAAGAGATGAAAGCGGTCACAGGCCACGAGTACAATATTTAGCACTCATTTATGACAAAAAACTGGAAGAAATTGTCAGACGCAAGATCAAAAACAGAAACAAAGAGATGGAAGCCCATATTCTGAAGAATTTAGTAAAGATTAGTCAAAAAGCACTAGTTCTTAGAATGAAATAGATGAACAAGACCACCGAGGAGTTCACACTCACAGTATTGCTAAGGCAGAGAATGACAATATGTTTGTTATTGAAGATAAGAAGGGTTTAATGTTTACTGAATAGAAAAACGGTCCCAAGATAAACAAAAATATACATTTCACTATGACCTTCCATCCGTAAAGGGGGAGATGCTGTCATTTGTTTATGTGAAAAGGTTGAGTGCAAAGTCTTGTTTATATATTTGCACACGTATAACTGGTGTCGAAACAAATTCTAAATACATATTTACCATACACATTGTTTAAGGTACAAAAACTATCTTCTCAATGTCAAAGCAACATTCTTATTGAAATACGAACATATATGTCAAAAGATTGTCGATGGCTTATTCAATAACAGCCAAAATGACTTTATATTTATAATAACCATCAAGAAAGAGGTGTGAAAGCTTCTTTTGAAAATGTATGATATTTGATTCCACGAACGAAAGGGAAATATATCTACCGGAGTGCGATAAAGAAAATCTTATGGTCATTGCTCTTATCTCGCTTGAAAATTCATAGATGACTGTCTTCTTTTGAAATTTATTCTTTTTTTTTTTAGTACAGACAACGTTAGGAAAACAAGGGAGGAGAGAATACCCTACGGGAAAATGTTGACCACAGTTACAGTTATTTTGTTTATTAGCTTATTAAAAGGGCATTTAGTTATTGGATGTGTAATACCTTGTGCATGTTCTGGTAGAGCAGTTGACTGTTCTTCAAAGAATTTAACAGAAATACCACCAAATATTCCCTCAAATACAACTGAATTGTAAGTACTCTAAATTACATTTACTGTTACCTAAAGTACTTGTGCATTCGTGATAAAAGCAAATCTATAAAAGTTCATCGGTCGCAAAAGTTATCATCTGTTATTCATCATTTTACATTAATCGATAATTAAACAAGTAAATATTAAAAATGCAGAAATCGATTGATTACTAAGGTAGCTAGATCTGGTGCGTTGACCAGTAAAAACAAAGGTTTCTGTTGCTTTTTATGACTTATTTTATTCAAGTTTATTCTTTAACTTGCAGATCTGCAATTGTGTGCTTTTCATCACTTCATTCACGCCTGAAAAACACGTATTTGCCAAAATAAAATATGTGTTATATTTTACTTTTTACGTTTGTCTAATTCTAAATTCTTTCTTTCATTAAATCAGTTTAATTATAGCCTATGCTTCTAATTTTTCTTAAAATGCCCTAAACTAAGTCAGGAAAATGACAGTTGTTATCTTATAGTTCGTTTCTGTGAGTGTTGAATTGTCGTTTTGGTGTTTTGTTGCACTTGAACAACAAATCGGAGGACTAACCTAGTTTGTATTGGATACCTAAACTTCCTAAAATTCCGTACAAACAACGGTACATTGCCGGCTCATCTGCATGTTCTACTAAAGAATTGTCCATTAGATTGACTAAAATTCTGTCCGCAATGAAAGAGGTTCTTCAGAAATACTGTGAAACTGTTTACTCGCGTAGTGGTATTAACCATATGTGGATTCATAGAAACTCTAAAGAACTCCTGGATAATTTTAAATATCGGTCTTTTTCTGAAATTAGTTTTATCAAAACTTTTGAGTTTTTAACCTTGTATATAAAATAAACTCACCATAGATACCAGGACTAAAATTTGTATATACGTATACCATTATTCCCCATGTGAAATTGAAAAACCGTCTAAAAGAAATAATCCACAATGCTTTTCATCATAAAAATGGTAGCATACGCTATAAATTCATTGCTTTGGGATACCATAAGGCAATTTTGTTAATAGTGAGCAAAAGGATAAAACATGCTACACAGAGGAACAAGTGATCAGTATGCTGGAGTTTCTTATTGACAACATATTTGTTGAACTTGGAGGTAGACTTTTTCAACAAATTGTCGGCATTCCTATGGGAATGTACTGCACGCCTCTCCTTGCTGACCTCATATTCATATGAATCGGAATTCCTTCAGACACTTGTCATATCAAGAAGATCAAAGAAGCCAGGTTATTTAATTTCACTTTCAGATATATTGATGATGTTCTTTCCATTAACAATCCGAACTTTTCTGATTGGGTTCCATTAATATATCCACTAGAACTAGAAATTAAAGAAACAACAGACACGGCTTCCTCCGCCTCATTTTTAGACTCTGACTCGAATTTGACATACACAGTCATCTCAGTACCAGAATCTATAACAAACGAGTCAATTTTGATTTTGAAATTATCAATATTCCCCACCTTAGTAGCAATATACCAACTTCACCTGCATATGAAATATACCTTTTCCAACTTATTCGGTATTCAAGAGCTTGCAGATCCTACTCATACTGTTTAAAACGTCACCAGTGTCTGAGCAAAAAGTTGACGAACCAGGGGTATAACAAAGAACGTCTCGTCCTTTTTCTAAAAAAAGTTCATCGGAAGGTACCAAGAACTTGTTGATAAATATTTCGTATCAACTTCACAAATAATACACAATGATCTTGAAGTATAGATTTTGCGTACTGACGATGTATATCATCTTAAAAACGTATCATATTATTCTTTTATTTGTCTTTATTAATATTACTTTTACTGTTTAGTCTTTTTTTTTAGATATCCATTTGACGTAACTCTGTGCTTATGTATCGTAGCCCATCATACTTTGAACGACAAAATTATTTAATGATGTGACTCTGTACCTATGTATCTTGCTTGTCATACTTTGAATGTCAAAATTATTTCATTCATTAATATTACTTTTACTGTTAAGTCTGTTTTTGTGATATACATTTGACGTGACTCTGTACTTAAGTATCCCGTCATTCTTTGAACCACACTATTATTTTATTTATAATTATTACTTTTACTGTTGTGTCTGTTTTTTTTGGTTATATCTATTTTACGTGACTATATGCATGTATCCGTCATACTTTGAACGACAAAATTATTTAAGTTTACCTGTGCGAATTTCTAACGCGCAATTTTACACCAGCACTTAAACCCTTCCATCCTTTAGGGATGCATTTTACATAGATAAATAAAATGGTATAATATAAGCAAAATGAGGATGTTAATTTTTATGTATGCTTTTTTTTTTTGCCTTTTCGTTACATTTGCTGTTTTATAGTGATTTAGATGATAACACAATGTTGACTGCTGTACCCCTATTTTTGACATTTTTACCTATTGTGTCTTTTTGTTTTGTTCCCGCATCGGTGACAATATAACGGAATTTGATGCGACTGTCATACAAGTGAGAGGTTTAGCTAGCTATAACACCAGGTTCAATCCACCATTTTCTACATAAGAAAATTCCTGTACCAAGTCAGGAATATGACAGTTGTTATCCATTCGTTTGATGTGTTTGAACTTTTGATTTTGCCATTTGATTAGGGACTTTCCATTTTGAATTTCCCTTGGAGTTCAGTACTTTTGTCATTTTACTTTTGAGTGTTTCTTTTGTTTTGTTGTTTTTCATTTATATTTGCTATAAAATTGAGAATGGAAATTGGGAATGTGTCAATGGGGATATGTTTACCTCAGTTTTAGTTTGTAATCTGGACTTGTTTTCTCTAAATCGATTTATGACTTCTTTTGAACAACGATATACTACTATTGCCTTCATTCATCTGTTGTCGATACTATCCTAAGATAAACTATTGATTTTCATTTTATACATTCAAATATTGTCCATCAATTTGTCAATTTATCCTGATACCGGTAACATTATATTATTTATAAATATACACTAAATATACACTAAATATATCTTCCTATATCTACTAAAAGATGATTATTTTTCAATTCATATTCGGAATAAGATCTAAATTTAATATGCATTGATTGCCTGATGTATCGTATCTTTTTTTCTTTCTATTCCACGTTTTGAATTTTTATACTTTCAGAAATCTTAGTGGAAATAACTTGACCTCATTATTACCGAATGATTTCTCTGATTTAACATCCCTTATGAGACTGTAAGTATAATCAAAGCATTATAATTTATACGAGCGTTGGACTTTAAGAAATCAACAAACAATTAATTATACGACTGAAACATTTTTGCATTCGTATAACGTTCTAATGTTGTCAGCGTCATCGCCTTCGTCGCCGTCGTCCAAAGATATTAATTTGGTTTCAAGAAAATATCGTGGATCTTCATGAAATTGTACCACAAGGTTTCATACCATAAACGAAAGCTTGGGATTGATTTTAGGGTTAATTACACTAATTGTTTAGGAATTACGGGTCAGAAAGTGTGTTTGTCTCTATGAAATTGTTCTACAAGGTTTTGTTCTTAAAAGGAAAGAAATGATATAAACCGTTAAGGAATTAATGCCAGAAATGAGCATAACAAACAAGGATTATTTTGGTTTCCGGAAAATAACTTTAGTATAAGTCTACGGATCTCAATGAAATTGTACAAAAAATTTCAAATTCCAAACCATAACAGAAAAGTTTGGATTAATTTGAAGGACCCTTACCGTTGAGGAAAAATGCTTAAATCAATAATTTTCTAATGCTTTGTAAAAATTGCTCATTTATTGAACTATTTTGTTGTGATTAAATTCAAAATCTTGAATCACTGCTGTTCACCTATATGCTGAATCTAACCATGTATTCATATTTGGTATTTTGAACCCCGGTTGTTTTTAATTGTTCCATATTAAGGTCCGAAGATTCCCAAATATGCTTTGTTTGATTTTATAAAAAAATTAAACTATCTGGGTCCTATAATATATTTTTTCAATTGGTCAACATTAAGATCTAAAGGTCTTAATTTAACTTTGGTGGATTCTAAAATATTAAATTCAAGGGATCATGCTTTGATATGCTGAATCTTATCATTTGTGTAGATTTTTATTCGCCTTTTTACGGGACGTATATGGTATACCGTTGTCCGTCTGTCCGCCTGGCTGTCCATCCGGCTGTCCATCCATCCGTCCATCCGCTCGTCCGTCCGTCTGTCGTCAATATGTCAGACAATTACTAAAAACGCTTTAACTAATTTGCATAAAACTTTGATGAATTGTTTATATCTATTGACGTGAGCTCCTTTTCTTTTTTTTTTTAATAAATTTTAGTCTTTACGTTTCCGAGTTATTGGGTTTTATTCATTTAAACAAGGGGGATTTTTCCAGTTTTCGGACAATAGCTGAAGAATGCTTTCACCAACTTGCAAAAAAATATGGTGAATTGTTTATATCCATTGACATGAGCTCCCTTTTGATTTTATATATTTTTGATTTTACGTTTCCGGTTTACGGGCTTTTATTAATAAAAAAAAAGGGACAATTTCCAGCTTTCGGACAAAAACTCAAAAATGCTTCCAGCAGTTTCTTTGAAAGAGGGATGAAAGATACCGAAGGAACAGTCAAATTCATAAATCGAAAATAAACTGACAACGTCATGGCTAAGAATAAAAGGACAAACAGACAAACAATAGTACACATAACACAACATAGAAATCAAAAGAATAAACAACTCGAATCGCAATTTTGGTGAATTGTTTAAATATATTGACGTAAGCTCCCTTAAGAATTTTATGAACTTTACATTTTACATTTTTGAGTTATGGGGTTTTATTCTTTTAAAAAGGGGAGATTTTCCAGTTTTTCCAGAGATTTTACAATAACTCAAAGATGCTGTCAGCAATTATCATGTAACTTTGGTGAATAGCTAACATCTATTGATGTAAGCTCACTTTTGATTTTCCTAGATTTCCAATATAACATTAAGATTTGATTGAACTTTTTATGGTCTGACAACATATTTAGTCATTATTGCACAAAAGCAAGAAATATTTACTTGAATATAAATTCAATTCAAATCAACAACTTCAAGTTCTTTGACTTAATCTATGCAGAAACCTTTAATATGTCAAATGTTTAAATACAATTCAAATTCAGACCTGTTTCAAGCTTACATATTGTGTCCTTTTTGCCCTAAATGTCCAGGGTTGGAACTCTGCGGGCGTATTTAGCATCGTTAAGCTTAGCATTTAATTGGTTTTTGGTCGTCAAGTTATCAAAATGGTCCAAATCGGGTTCAAAAGTAAACTTTGATTTTAAAACAATTAAAAAATATATGGGTTTTGTTTTATTTGCTGAATCAAATCGTATATTGAAATTTTGCTTTTGTAGTCCCATTTACAAATTGGTCTATATTGAGTTCCAAAGTATCCAAAACTAAACGTTTGTTTAAGTTAATAAAAAAAATTATTGAATGTTCAGTGATATGCTATTCTGACCATGTATTTTTTCGAATTTCGGTATATGGGGATTTAAATTTCTTTAAATTCGGGAACTCGTGATTTCATGATTTTAGCCCGGGGATTTCGGTATCCTACTCCCCCCTTATATATACATACATAATTTGTTACATACTTATGTACTATCTGCTTGAATACGTTAATTTATGTTCGTCAAAATATTTGAGTACCGTGAAATCAGAAAATTTCCATTATTCTATATTCTACCCACACCTCCTTTGTACATAATTTTACTATCTTATTAAATGTTTTAAGGCTGCCAGTTTACAGATATATATAGATCAATCCTTTGATTGCTACTTTTGAGAACTATTATCTTTGTTCAGTATTATCTCAGGTAATCATATTAATTATATATATTTATTTCAGAAAGTTAAATGATAACAACTTAGAAAGTTTACCCGATGGTCTTCTGTCAACAAACACAAAACTTCAAAGTTTGTAAGTGTAATTAATTATAGCTTTCACATTCTGTTTCTTATTGTATATTTATTTACGTACCTTTATAATATAACTTAAGTTTGTCAAAAAACTTGTGTACTAAGGCATCTTTACCATCATTCTATTTTCTACGCACACCTTTATCTATACACATATGCATTTTTTCTATCGTATTGACTGCTTTAGGAACTTTTTGGAACTTTGGATCTACAGTGCTCTTCAACTTTGTACTTGTTTGGCTTATAACTTTCAGCGTCACTGATGAGTCGTATGTAGACAAAACACGCGTCTCGCGTGCTTAATTATAATCCTAGTACCTTTGAGATTATTATTAGTGAGTATAAATGTATATAAATGTTGCATCAAGAATATAAATTAAAAAAAAAATTTTACAAGTTAAATACCTTGTCATGTTTTACGAATATGGTTAACTCGAAGTACATAGAGAGTTTAACCGCTGAAAATTTTGGTACGTTTAAGTATCAGTATTTTTTCATGTATATTCTAACATTATCATGTTTATTGGTTTTTGTTCTAGGGATTTAAGTGGTAACAACCTAATAAGCGTACCAGAAAATCTGTTGTCAATGACTACGGATCTTCGAGTGTTGTAAGTGTGATTGATGTCTTATCTTGGACTTAGTCTTATTATAGATGGCACTGTTCATTCAATTGAATATGCATCTTGACATATTGTAAGTGTATAAGTAGCACAGGGTGTAATTGTTCTAATACGGGAATTTATCGGGTAAATAAAATTCACATTGAACGAGGCAACGCTTAACCCGATATGAATATTATTGACCTGATAAATTCCGTATTAGGACAAGTATTGCCCACTGTGTTATGAATTCATCCTGATTTTGATTTGTCATCACTTATTATATTAAAAATTCAATTGTTAGGACATTATTGACCAAATATATTTAAATACTTGATCTTTATCTGTGAAAAATAATAGGATTATAAGGCAATTCAAGAATATCTTTTTTTATTAGTTCAATGGTGTAAGGGAGATAATTCCAATTGACTGAATAAAAAATTGGACAGAAATTTATTAAAACAGGCCAATCAAATGCGAGAATTACTCTCAATTAAGATAATGAAGAATGTCTTACTCAGAATTTATCATATTATAGATTGTATTGTATATTTTATTACGCAAACATATAAATATGTTCTTATACTTATATACCGAGATTTTTAAAAGGATTAACCGTATTCTATTTTCTACGCAAACTTTATTTCTACATGCTTCTTTAAAAAAAGTATAAACTTTAATCTCGTTCAAATCTAAATGGTTTCAATTGAAAGCTTTAAACAAATATCGGCTCAAAAACCTACAAAGTACGAAACACGAAATATTTTATTAAAGAAAGCTCAATTATGAACATAACCATTAATAGCATAGATACAACAAAGAATAACATTTAAACAATCTTAACTAAAATTAATACTACACAAGTATCAAAGTATATGTGTTCCAAGGGGAGTAACTCTAGTGTAAAAAATATAAATAATCATTTTACATTATAAGCAGCAAACAAATATTTCACAACCACATAAACTGAGAATCAATATTTGTGGAATTAGTAATGTTTTTATTTAAACAGTTGTAGATTAACTCCTTCCTTAAATGAGAAAATTTTTGACAACTTAATAAAAAATGTAACTCATCTTCAACCAAATTTATATTACAGTTCTTACAAATACTGTCATTTATAGGAGTTTATGGTATAGTGTATCTACCAATTTCAATATGAAGTTTATGGCTGCTGGCTCTGAACCTTCTCATACTTACTCTATCATAATCATTATTTACCACAGATAAATATTTTTCAAATTTAAAAAAATCCTAAATATTATTTATTTTGTCAACTTATCACTAGGTTTTAATAGCTGAGACCACTGTTTTTCAAATTTACACTTAAGACACTTTCTTAATACTAACAAAAAATTATTTTTAATAGATTTTGGATTCTTATAAAAGTGTGACAAGCCACATTCTTTCAAAATACATTTAATACAACTAAGCCAACATTGTTAGTTATTATCTATCATAGTAATGTTTTCAGCTAATGCTTCTAACAGTAAAGCATCTTTAGGTTTATCATTATATAATCTAATCCAGTACTTAACCATTGACATAATAATATCAATATATAATGGAAAACGGCCTAGCTCACCATACAATGCCAGTTTACATGTTTTTCTATTTACTTTCAGCAAATATCTGCACATATTAAGATTAATCTTTTCAATTGTTACAGTATCAAAAATCTAGTCAAATATATTTTCACTGTTATATTTATTACATTTTCTGGTGTCAAACATGCCTAAAATTTCAGAAGCATACAGTACAACTGGTTTTACAGTATGAATGTCACAAGGAGTATTTTTAAATATATTAGTCAATTTAAAAAATGCCTTCTGACCTCTAGAATTTAGGTCATCGAGGACACGTTTGAAACTCCCATTCAAACTAAATAGAACACCCAAATATCTATATTGATAAACAGACTCAATACTCTTGTCGTTTAAATAAAATTTTCTAGATATCATTCGTCCACTTTTATTAAATATCATTACTTTAGATTTATCATAATTTATTTCAAGCCCCCAATTTTCACAATAGTTATAAACCTTGTTCATACAATTCTGTAATTCTTCAACTGATTCTGATGCAAGAAGTAGATCATCTGCATACAATAAACTATTAAGGAACTGTGATCCAAGTGATACAGGACAAAATGAAGTATCAAATAACTTAGCTATGTCAATAATAAATACATTAAAAAGACTTGGACTAAGGTTGTCCCCCTGGAACACACCAACACTAGATGAAAAAGACCTCGGACAGTGAAGAATTCTCGAACTTAACTCTAAGCGATATATTGCCATACATGGATTTCCGTAAGGATAAAAAAAATCCACCCACCCCTGCTTTTATTAATTTGAATAACAGTGCAGGGTGTAGCCGAGATAAAGAAGTTTGCGTTTAATTTACTAATAAGGTAGATAGATCTTAATTTGATAAACATAGTATGTTCGTGTCAGATTTGCTCTAAATGCATTATATTTAGTGATATAAGTCTAAATTATTTATAGCTATGCCTATTCTGGATTTTTTTTAAAACTCTTATTTGTTTATCTAAGGAATGACTGTAATATTTTTTGTCTATGAAGAAATACTATAAAGAAAATGTGGTGCACACTGAATAACGCGCGTAGCGGGGTTTTCAACAGTGTGCACCACATTTTTTTTAGGTGTCACATGCCACATCATTCTATATCTATAACATATACATACTTATGCAGTGTTTCTATATATTCAATGTTTTTTTGTTAAGTTTAGTTACGTATATTCTTACATGATCATGTTAATTGATTTTCTTTCAGACAGCTAAGTGATAACAACATAATAAGTTTACCAGACGGTCTGTTATCAACAACTACGAACCTTAACTCTTTGTAAGTTTGATTGATGTCTTTATGAGTATCGTATTATAGACTGTATTTGTAAGTGTGATTGGTAATTAGTTTAGATTTCATCTTATTATTAATTGCTTTGTTTGGTTGATTACACAATATATATTAAATAAAATACATCAGTTTTCCTGACGAGTCCCAATAAAAGAATGAAATCAATAGAATGGAACTGTTAGCTTTTTACTTTTTTACTATTTTATTTAATGAATATATATATCTGCACATGTAAAATTTATTTTTACGCCTATATATGGAGTCTAACAATACAAAAAATAATGAAAAAAAACCCATTATAAATCAAACACTGTTTCTGATATCGCTTTCACTGTATCTCCTACGGTTCATCAGACAGAATTGTTATCGTTAACAGTAACGCCTTGTGATGTAGGAGACGCGATGTTCGATTTATAATGAGATTTTTTGTGTTTTTTATTCTCAAACTAAGGACTTTTTATTTATTGTCTGGATATTAGTAAACTATCTTTTCTACATGTCCCTTGGATAAATTATATAAACACCTAACAAGTGTATATAACAACACCAATATTTAAAAAAAGAACAGTAACTGTAATAACCTATAAATATTTCGAATAATATGATTATGATTTACAATGAATCATTTTAATCTATTCTGATAGAACTATAACAATCTTGAAATGTCTACTATTAAAACCGAATACAGCAATTCTATAATTTCAAATATGACGTAGTTTTTTTTTACAGAGACGGCATTGATATTCGTTAATGTAGTGAAATCGTACACTTTTGCCTACCCGGTTACCTGGATATTCGTTCGAACGACTAACCAGTTAACCGGGAGTTTAAGTGGATGGTTAAAGGCCTCATCTATAGTACCATACACATAGATATAAGAAGAGTTGGTATGAGTGTCAATGTGACAACTTTCCATACATTTACGTTTTTATAATACGATCAATTGAAATTTGTTCTTTGGCTTGTCTTTGAAGATTATTGGCGAAGTTTGACTTTTAAAAATCATTAACACCGTATCAGCTATGGCGTTTGTACTAACTGCAGTTTTGAAATCAATGCGGAGTGTTTCACTTTGAAATGATCCATATGACAAGACTTGTTACTCGGTCTATCAAGTATACACTGATAACATTCACATTGGTTTGCATTTCACAATTTTTAAGTTAGCATTTCGTTTAACGTATGACAAAGTCTAGGACGACGGAGATTGAACATTCAGATGTGACTTTACACAAATAAGAACAAAATTGAAATAATGAGGTAAATAGTAAAATTTAATCCTATTACTGATTTATAGTTACTGTTAAAAAACATGTTAATTACTAATTATGTTTACTTAAGATCTGGCCCGAGCTGAGAGACAAGTTCTATATACTGTACAATTAATCTGTAAAATCAATTAGCACGACGACAATTTTTAAAGAAAACAAAACTTTTTAATGATTTCAATACAAACTTATATAAATTTTTAAAAAGTCCGATTTTTGGTATTCGGTCGTTCAAACGGTTAACCGTTGACAACACTAGTATTTACTCATTTCATCTCATTATAGATTGTTTTGTATAGTTGATTACGTATGTATGTAACTGATATTTGTATTGTTTATTTGTGGATTTCTCTATCCTGAATGATTTTTCACTTATTTGTACTGAAGTCCTGTCATGACATGTTCTCATTTTAGTGTTTAACATTTGCATGAAAACGAGAGATTTTTCTAGCCACAAAAACAGGTTCAACCCATAATTTTTCCTTAGAATGTCCCGTACAAAGTCAGGAAAATGACAAGTTCTATCTGATAGTTCATTTCAGTGTGTGTTGTATTGTCGCTTGGTTTTTTGTTAATTTATACACTTTAGTAATTCTGTTGTTTCGCTGTTTTACCTCTTGTATTAGATATGTTTCCACCAGTTTTAGTTTGTTGCCCGGATTTGTGTTCTCTCAATAGATTTATGACTTTCGAATAGCGGTATGCTACTGTTGCCCTTATTCTTCAATATAGTTTTGAACCGATACCTCAACAGTTTTATCATCAATTTACATATTACTTATCAAACATGTCAAACTTTTAATCTCGTCTGATGTTTAATGGTTGCAGTTCAAAGCTATACACAAAGCGTTAAGAATATCAGCTAAAAACTATATACCAAGTCAGGAATATGCCAGTTATTGTCGATTCGTTTGATGTGTTTTATCATTTGATTTTGCCATTTGAATAAGGACTTTCCGTTTTGAATTTTCATCGGAATTTAGTATTTTTGGGATTTTACTTTTGAATACATGAAGACATTTGAAATCTTTGTAACTTGAGTAAAAGTATCTTATTTGAGTAAACATGTATTCTTGCATAAAAGTGATAATTAGTTTTCTTCCGAAGGTTTAAATTAACAAAGGGTTGGAACTCTGCGGGCGTATTTAGCATCGTTAAGCTTAGCATTTAATTGGTTTTTGGTCGTCAAGTTATCAAAATGGTCCAAATCGGGTTCAAAAGTAAACTTTGATTTTAAAACAATTGAATATATAGGTTTTGTTTTATTTGCTGAATCAAATCGTATATTGAAATTTTGCTTTTGTAGTCCCATTTACAAATTGGTCTATATTGAGTTCCAAAGTATCCAAAACTAAACGTTTGTTTAAGTTAATAAAAAAAATTATTGAATGTTCAGTGATATGCTATTCTGACCATGTATTTTTTCGAATTTCGGTATATGGGGATTTAAATTTCTTTAAATTCGGGAACTCGTGATTTCATGATTTTAGCCCGGGGATTTCGGTATCCTACTCCCCCCTTATATATACATACATAATTTGTTACATACTTATGTACTATCTGCTTGAATACGTTAATTTATGTTCGTCAAAATATTTGAGTACCGTGAAATCAGAAAATTTCCATTATTCTATATTCTACCCACACCTCCTTTGTACATAATTTTACTATCTTATTAAATGTTTTAAGGCTGCCAGTTTACAGATATATATAGATCAATCCTTTGATTGCTACTTTTGAGAACTATTATCTTTGTTCAGTATTATCTCAGGTAATCATATTAATTATATATATTTATTTCAGAAAGTTAAATGATAACAACTTAGAAAGTTTACCCGATGGTCTTCTGTCAACAAACACAAAACTTCAAAGTTTGTAAGTGTAATTAATTATAGCTTTCACATTCTGTTTCTTATTGTATATTTATTTACGTACCTTTATAATATAACTTAAGTTTGTCAAAAAACTTGTGTACTAAGGCATCTTTACCATCATTCTATTTTCTACGCACACCTTTATCTATACATACATATGCATTTTTTCTATCGTATTGACTGCTTTAGGAACTTTTTTGGAACTTTGGATCTACAGTGCTCTTCAACTTTGTACTTGTTTGGCTTATAACTTTCAGCGTCACTGATGAGTCGTATGTAGACAAAACACGCGTCTCGCGTGCTTAATTATAATCCTAGTACCTTTGAGATTATTATTAGTGAGTATAAATGTATATAAATGTTGCATCAAGAATATAAATTAAAAAAAAAAATTTACAAGTTAAATACCTTGTCATGTTTTACGAATATGGTTAACTCGAAGTACATAGAGAGTTTAACCGCTGAAAATTTTGGTACGTTTAAGTATCAGTATTTTTTCATGTATATTCTAACATTATCATGTTTATTGGTTTTTGTTCTAGGGATTTAAGTGGTAACAACCTAATAAGCGTTCCAGAAAATCTGTTGTCAATGACTACGGATCTTCGAGTGTTGTAAGTGTGATTGATGTCTTATCTTGGACTTAGTCTTATTATAGATGGCACTGTTCTTTCAATTGAATATGCATCTTGACATATTGTAAGTGTATAAGTAGCACAGGGTGTAATTGTTCTAATACGGGAATTTATCGGGTAAATAAAATTCACATTGAACGAGGCAACGCTTAACCCGATATGAATATTATTGACCTGATAAATTCCGTATTAGGACAAGTATTGCCCACTGTGTTATGAATTCATCCTGATTTTGATTTGTAATCACTTATTATATTAAAAATTCAATTGTTAGGACATTATTGACCAAATATATTTAAATACTTGATCTTTATCTGTGAAAAATAATAGGATTATAAGGCAATTCAAGAATATCTTTTTTTATTAGTTCAATGGTGTAAGGGAGATAATTCCAATTGACTGAATAAAAAATTGGACAGAAATTTATTAAAACAGGCCAATCAAATGCGAGAATTACTCTCAATTAAGATAATGAAGAATGTCTTACTCAGAATTTATCATATTATAGATTGTATTGTATATTTTATTACGCAAACATATAAATATGTTCTTATACTTATATACCGAGATTTTTAAAAGGATTAACCGTATTCTATTTTCTACGCAAACTTTATTTCTACATGCTTCTTTAAAAAAAGTATAAACTTTAATCTCGTTCAAATCTAAATGGTTTCAATTGAAAGCTTTAAACAAATATCGGCTCAAAAACCTACAAAGTACGAAACACGAAATATTTTATTAAAGAAAGCTCAATTATGAACATAACCATTAGTAGCATAGATACAACAAAGAATAACATTTAAACAATCTTAACTAAAATTAATACTACACAAGTATCAAAGTATATGTGTTCCAAAAGGAGTAACTCTAGTGTAAAAAATATAAATAATCATTTTACATTATAAGCAGCAAACAAATATTTCACAACCACATAAACTGAGAATCAATATTTGTGGAATTAGTAATGTTTTTATTTAAACAGTTGTAGATTAACTCCTTCCTTAAATGAGAAAATTTTTGACAACTTAATAAAAAATGTAACTCATCTTCAACCAAATTTATATTACAGTTCTTACAAATACTGTCATTTATAGGAGTTTATGGTATAGTGTATCTACCAATTTCAATATGAAGTTTATGGCTGCTGGCTCTGAACCTTCTCATACTTACTCTATCATAATCATTATTTACCACAGATAAATATTTTTCAAATTAAAAAAAATCCTAAATATTATTTATTTTGTCAACTTATCACTAGGTTTTAATAGCTGAGACCACTGTTTTTCAAATTTACACTTAAGACACTTTCTTAATACTAACAAAAAATTATTTTTAATAGATTTTGGATTCTTATAAAAGTGTGACAAGCCACATTCTTTCAAAATACATTTAATACAACTAAGCCAACATTGTTAGTTATTATCTATCATAGTAATGTTTTCAGCTAATGCTTCTAACAGTAAAGCATCTTTAGGTTTATCATTATATAATCTAATCCAGTACTTAACCATTGACATAATAATATCAATATATAATGGAAAACGGCCTAGCTCACCATACAATGCCAGTTTACATGTTTTTCTATTTACTTTCAGCAAATATCTGCACATATTAAGATTAATCTTTTCAATTGTTACAGTATCAAAAACTAGTCAAATATATTTTCACTGTTATATTCATTACATTTTCTGGTGTCAAACATGCCTAAAATTTCAGAAGCATACAGTACAACTGGTTTTACAGTATGAATGTCACAAGGAGTATTTTTAAATATATTAGTCAATTTAAAAAATGCCTTCTGACCTCTAGAATTTAGGTCATCGAGGACACGTTTGAAACTCCCATTCAAACTAAATAGAACACCCAAATATCTATATTGATAAACAGACTCAATACTCTTGTCGTTTAAATAAAATTTTCTAGATATCATTCGTCCACTTTTATTAAATATCATTACTTTAGATTTATCATAATTTATTTCAAGCCCCCAATTTTCACAATAGTTATAAACCTTGTTCATACAATTCTGTAATTCTTCAACTGATTCTGATGCAAGAAGTAGATCATCTGCATACAATAAACTATTAAGGAACTGTGATCCAAGTGATACAGGACAAAATGAAGTATCAAATAACTTAGCTATGTCAATAATAAATACATTAAAAAGACTTGGACTAAGGTTGTCCCCCTGGAACACACCAACACTAGATGAAAAAGACCTCGGACAGTGAAGAATTCTCGAACTTAACTCTAAGCGATATATTGCCATACATGGATTTCCGTAAGGATAAAAAAAATCCACCCACCCCTGCTTTTATTAATTTGAATAACAGTGCAGGGTGTAACCGTTGACAACACTAGTATTTACTCATTTCATCTCATTATAGATTGTTTTGTATAGTTGATTACGTATGTATGTAACTGATATTTGTATTGTTTATTTGTGGATTTCTCTATCCTGAATGATTTTTCACTTATTTGTACTGAAGTCCTGTCATGACATGTTCTCATTTTAGTGTTTAACATTTGCATGAAAACGAGAGATTTTTCTAGCCACAAAACCAGGTTCAACCCATAATTTTTCCTTAGAATGTCCCGTACAAAGTCAGGAAAATGACAAGTTCTATCTGATAGTTCATTTCAGTGTGTGTTGTATTGTCGCTTGGTTTTTTGTTAATTTATACACTTTAGTAATTCTGTTGTTTCGCTGTTTTACCTCTTGTATTAGATATGTTTCCACCAGTTTTAGTTTGTTGCCCGGATTTGTGTTCTCTCAATAGATTTATGACTTTCGAATAGCGGTATGCTACTGTTGCCCTTATTCTTCAATATAGTTTTGAACCGATACCTCAACAGTTTTATCATCAATTTACATATTACTTATCAAACATGTCAAACTTTTAATCTCGTCTGATGTTTAATGGTTGCAGTTCAAAGCTATACACAAAGCGTTAAGAATATCAGCTAAAAACTATATACCAAGTCAGGAATATGCCAGTTATTGTCGATTCGTTTGATGTGTTTTATCATTTGATTTTGCCATTTGAATAAGGACTTTCCGTTTTGAATTTTCATCGGAATTTAGTATTTTTGGGATTTTACTTTTGAATACATGAAGACATTTGAAATCTTTGTAACTTGAGTAAAAGTATCTTATTTGAGTAAACATGTATTCTTGCATAAAAGTGATAATTAGTTTTCTTCCGAAGGTTTAAATTAACAACTTAGAAAGTTTTCGTGAAGGTATGTTCTTTTCGAACACAAATATTTCTGATGTTTGAATTTGATTGAATTCGATCCCATGCCTCATATTAAAAGAAATTGCATGGTACATTTAAATACGTAAACATTTGAGGTTTTTTTTTGTCAAAATACTTTTGTATAAACGTTGCAAGTATCAAATTTACTCATGAGAAGTCTAAATCCAAAATCGCCTTCCTCGATACTTCAAGTTCGCTCACAGAGGGCATCATATCTACAGATTTATATTCTAAGCCTACTGACACTCATCAATATTTGTCCCCTAAAAGTTGCCATCCTGCTCATCTTACCAAGAGCATTCCATACAGTCAGGCACTTAGAGTCAAGCGAATATGCTCCAACACAGAAACAACTAAAAGACAACTGCGTAAACTTGAAACTCGCTTGAAGAAAAGGGGCTACAAACACAGAAATATCAAAAAAAGCTTTCAGAAAGCGGAGTCAATTCCGAGGAGTGAACTATTGGAATACAAAGTTAAAAAGAAAAGCAAAAGGACTCCATGTGTTCTAACTTATCACCCATCTCTCAAAAACAGCTTTGGTGTCATTCGTGAGCATTGGAAATCAGTTGAAAAGAATTCCAAACTGTCCAAGATTTTCCCTGAGCCTCCAATGATAGCTTTTAGGCAACCTAGTAGTCTACGGAACCTACTAGTGCGGGCTGAAGTGTCTGATAATAGAAGTACTCCTGGAGAATGTCGTTCGTGTGGAGAAAAACGCTGCAAATGCTGTTTACAGATGCAGCATTCGTCAACATTTCACAGTAAGGCAACCGAAAATAACTATAAGATATTTTGCAATGTTACCTGCAAAAGTATGAATGTTATTTACATACTAGAATGTTCGGTTTGTGGCCTCCAATATGTTGGTGAATCAAAGCAGCCTTTCCACAAACGCCTCAATGGCCATAGGAGTGATATATCTAAGAAGCCACTTCTTCCAGTCTCTCAGCACTTCAGACAGTCAGATCACAAACTTGATGACTTTAACCGCATGAAAATTCTAGTGATTGAACAGAACATTCACTGGAGTGATGCACAGCGACAGGTTCGGGAAAGCTTTTGGATAAAGGAACTTAATGTACATCACCCAAACGTCATCAATAAGAAATACTAACAGTTTTGTTTTCACTTATTTTTATTGTTAATATACACAGTCACGTATATTGATTTAAAGTGTTTTGTTTAAATTATGATATTCAGGATTAAAATCAATCGACCAAAACTTACCTGTATTATCACCTGATCTATTTTCACACCTTATACATTATGTATCAGTATTGTTAAAACTTGTGACACAAGAAGAAGGCCATTTGTTGAGCCGAAATATTTGTCAACACGATTTTATAACAACATTTTCGTTTAATAACACCTTATATCAGTACCGTTGTGCAAATCTTTAGACTGATATATATATATATATATATATATAAAACGTCTGTATAGTAGTCAACGATTTTCCCATATTGTATTGTATATTCAATCAAACATGATTCGAAAAGTATGGTAAGTGTGATCTGCATTTACTAATAAACGTTGCATCAAGAATAAATATATATTTAATAATTTTGGTACATATAAATAAATAAATAAAGGCAACAGAAGTATGCCGCTATTAAAAATTCATAAATCGATTGATAAAAAACCCAAATCCGGGTTAATAAATAAAGCGACTAACCTTTGAAACCGTTGGTACTTTAGATTATCAAAATTTTAATTAAGTATATTCTTTTATAATCATGTTAATTAATTTACTTCCAGATATTTACAGAATAACAAGTTAGAAAGTTTACCAGAAGGGTTGTTATCGACGACTACGGTTCTTCAGTTAATGTAAGTCTGACTGATGTCTGATCTCAAACTTAATCTAGTTATAGATTGTACTGTGTATTCATTCAATCGAAAGTGAAACTTGAATTATTGTAAGTAAGATTGATATCATTCTCATGATTTATCATACTAGAGATTGTAATGTATAATTGAAGACTTACATGATGTTCCTTTTGTATCAGTATCTTAACTATGTATATTCTTTTATGATCATGTTAATTAATTTTCTTCCAGATATTTACAGAATAACAAGTTAGAAAGTTTACCAGAAGGGTTGTTATCGACGACTACGGTTCTTCAGTTAATGTAAGTCTGACTGATGTCTGATCTCAAACTTAATCTAGTTATAGATTGTACTGTGTATTCATTCAATCGAAAGTAAATCTTTAATTATTGTAAGTAAGATTGATATCATTCTTATGATTTATCATACTAGAGATTGTAATGTATAATTGGAGACTTACATGATGTTCCTTTTGAATATCAGTATCTTAACTAAGTATATTCTTTTATAATCATGTTAATTGATTTTCTTTCAGAATTTTACAGAATAACAAGTTAGAAAGTTTACCAGAAGGGTTGTTATCGACGACTACGGTTCTTCAGGTCATGTAAGTCTGACTGATGTCTGATCTCAAACTTCATCTTTTTATAGATTGTACTGTGATTTCATTCAACTAAATGTGAATTGACATTAATGGTAATTTTCTCATATGCAATGAAATGTTATGTGAATATTTTTCTATAGTACTGGACAAAGTTAAACTTTACTCATGCCGAGTATTTCTTCATTTGAAATTTTAAACAAAGATAAATTTTGCACCAATTGAAAAGACTAATACGGGAATATCAATGGTGACATTACACCTTTATCAGGCTTAATCATGTTATAGATTGTAATTTAGATTTAATAACTCAAATCTATAGATATGTTCTTCAATATACTTATTCAACAGGATAACCATAATTCTATTTGTTCGAACCCTTCATTTCTAGATACTTATTTAATTTTGTTTCTTGTTAGATATTCAATGGTTGCAGTTCAAATCTATATATGCTTTAAGAATAGCGATTAACGAATTCATGAAGACTATAAATCAGGTATTCTCTTGCATAATTGTGATTAATAATTTTCTTCCAGAGATGTAAGTGATAACAACATAGAAAGTTTGCCAGAAGGTCTGTTATCGACGACTACGAGTCTTCAATTTATGTAAGTATGATGTCTATCTCAGTCTTTATTGTATTCTGGTGAACTTATGTCCGTTGCTATTCTGTGGTTTACATGTTGTAATGTAATATGTAATCTATCCATACATTTCTCTGTCATCAGTGTTTTTGTGTTTATCTGTACTGTATTACAGTCACGACTTGTTGTCATTTTAGCGGTAATTTTAGCATTGCCTTATAAGCGGGAGGTTTGACTAGCCCTAATTCCAGTTTCAACCCACGTTTTTGTCTTAAAATGTCCTGTACTAAAGCAAATGGCAGTTGTTATCAAAAAGTCCGTTTCTATGTATGTTGGCGTTTTGTTTTTATTTTGCAATTCAGTGTTACTGTTGTTCTATTGTTTTCTTCTTATAGTTGATGTTTTCCCCTCGATTTTGGTTTGTGGCCGGTATTTGTTTCAGTTTTCTCGATGTATGACTATTGAACTATGGTATTCTAATGTTGCAATTATTTATAGTATTGTATATTAAATTACGTACATATATAGCTGATGTATTAATCGATTACAGTTGACAGCAATCGTGCCAATCCCTGATTGGTAAACTACGGTTATTGTAAGTTTTTTTTATCATCAACATCGGTAATATACTATGAGTGTAATGTTATTTCTGTGAATATCGATAAAATACAGTGAGTGTAATGTTTTTATCGTGAATATCAGAAGTATAATGAGTGTAAAGTTTTAATCGTGATCATCGTTAATCATCTGTTGTAAGTTTATTTACGAAAACATATGTAATTTACTGGAATTTTAAATTTTATCATCGTTAACATTGATAATCTATTTTACAAGGGTTGCGTTCTACGTAGCTGATATCAATATATATGTAGAAACTATAGGCTCGCTACACGTTCAATAGACAAAAATCTACGTAGCACTACGTAGCAGCTATGATATTGAACGCGGCCCTGGTAATGTTATTATCGTGAACAACGTTGATCTACTGCAATTGTTATGTTAATATGACGTGGTAATTATTGAAATTGTCACTGCTACGTTCAGCCTTATCTTTTGATCATCTACTTTTTAGTTATTTGTCCCTCGACCGACGCGTTGTTCGGGACATAGACATACCAAGTGTCCGTCTGTCCGTCTGTCCGTCTGCTAATCTTCTTGATTAGCCAAATCACGTGTACAGTTCTTGTCAAAATTATATGAAAGTTCCTTTTCATGAATGTGACTTACCGAATTAAGACTATTTACCGGATTTTGTTATAACATGAGCAACACGACGGGAGCCACATGTGGAGCAAGATCTGCTTACCCTTCCGGAGCACCAGATCACACCCAGTTTTTGCTGTGGTTCTTATTGCTTATTCTTTAGTTTTATATGTTGTGTCATGTTTACTATTGTTTGCCTGTCTTTTTTTATTTTTAATCATGGCGTTGTCAGTTTATTTTAGATTTATGAATTTGACTGTCCCTCTGGTATCGTTCGTCCCTCTTTTACATTACATTTTTACATCAGCTAAGTCTTGGACGAGTTTGAAAATCAGTATCGATCAATAATCTTAAAAAAAGTTATGTCTCTTGGAAACATGGAAGAAAACTGCATCAATTGGAAAATTACCGTTGTATTGTGATATTTGTCTTTGACTATTTAAAAAATTAGTGCCGATCAGTTATCTATAAAGAGTTATATCAATTTGATTTATTGGAAAAAGAGTTTTCAGCAATACCATGTGTACATTAAAGTGCTAGATTTTTTTTAAACTTCTCTTATAGGTTTAAATCAGTAATGGCTTCAGTACTTTAAAAAACGGTCCTAGTTATTCCTCGTAGAAAAATTGATTATAGCGGAAATCGTATAGCATTTGGTCTTCAGTCTTCATTTCTCTAAGATATTAATAATTGATATAAAAAACGAAAGTTATTGCCCTTGTACCGTGGATAGATAAAATATGTGGAAAGCGGGGACATTTGAATCCTTTTTTGTTTAACATTAACAATTTATTTCTTAATGTGAACTTATCTGTAGAACAAATATTAACCAAAGTATATACGTATATTTGGTATTTATTAAGACCATAAGTTTGAATCAGGTATCACGTGATAAGTTTGTTTTGTAAATGTTATGCATAACATCAGTTTGTCTTTTGTAGTGAATGGCATTGATAACTGTCTCATTCAAAAGCACATTTTATATATATTTTGATTTGACGATTTGTGTATTTTTTAGCAAAAAATAAATGATAACTGTATAGTATTTTAAGTTTCGACGGCATCAATTTGTGAGTTGATGGCCGTACATTAAGTTTACTGGCGACTTATTAGGGTAAACGTCAACATGTATTTAATTGCGACCATCAAATTAACAATTCGAAGCTTAAAATAAAACCTTGCTGTTTCCATTCTAGTGAAACTGACAGAAAACAATGCAAAATTATCCAATTTAAATCTTTCTGTCGTCGTCTGTTCTTGCGCGAGCGTATTCCTAGCATAAAGTTTGAACGTAACAAACGATGTTGCGTTAGAAGTAGTTTTACTATGTTGTTAGTTCTTTCCATTTTTATAATGTTGTCATATTTTATATTTCTTATCATTGATATTTCAATTTGTTTCGCAATAAGTGGAATAAGTGAAATTGCAGACATGCAAATGTACAGAACTTAAGCATTAACTTTGTATAAAATATCATTTAAGGAATATCAGCGTTAACCCACTGAAATGCTGCCTGATGAAAAATGTAACAAAAAGGTTGACCACGATCGATTTTGTCTTAGGCTCCTGTGAGGATTTCAACACAACGACAGAGATTAAAAGTTTCAATACTTCAGACTGCAAAATACCAGGTTAGCAGTGAAATATATTTCCAAATAAATGACGAATTCACTCATGTTTTTCAAATTTATTCGTACATAACTTGGCCTCTGTAGCAACTCTGCGACAAGAACATATAGTTCTTTTTTCTTTCTTTGTATAAGAAGTAAAAATCTCTTTATCTTTGTCAATCATTTTGACGTTATCCAGATTAATAGACCGAAAAAAACCCGTCAATTATGCGCGCCATTATGACGTCATTTACCAGATAGAGGGATTCGCCTGTATCCTGCACTATAAACGTTTATCAAGCGTCTTAAGTGATCTTCATTGTGCAGGATAAAATAGAAATAGTATTTGTTCTGTAGGTACTTAATCACAGTTCACTAATGACAGCTGTGCTGATAGACAATTATGAGAATTCAATACGCCGAATAATTCGTACATAGCTTTATAGTTTTCCAACCGCTTCCTCGGCATTTGAACGGAAGTGAGGACGCTCCTAAACGCAAGAATGATTTTCACTAAAACCAAAGTTTTTTTACGGAAACGCATCGAATTCGAAAGTTGTCTACTAAATCCATTGGAAACATCAAACAATGCATGCGATGCTAACAAAATAACATAATTTTCGGCCTATAAGCGATCTAATTAAAATGCAACACAATCTTTAATAATTTTCAATAAGCATGTGACAACAATTTAATTATGACATTCTTACGATGTTACCTGGGTTGAGTTCAATATCGTAGCACCTACGTAGCGGCTACGTACCTGCTATCAATATATATGTAGCAGCTAGTCTATAGCGTCACGTTCAATAGTCAAAATATACGTAGCACTACGTAGCAGCTACGATATTGAACGCTGCCCTGTATTATATATTTTCATAGATAACCGTGTATCTGAACAATTCATCGTTTATCTTTTAATGTAATTGTAAAACAAGTTTAAAGTTAAACGATGAATATTACTCATGAATAAAGATTGAGCATGATTGTTTTGTTTGACAATGTTGTAAAATTGACTAATAATGAATAATTGTTCAATATATTTTAATAGTTGATGGAGGATGGAGTATTTGGTCCAACTCGTCATGCTCTGTATCTTGTGGAAATGGCGTCATTACCAAAACCAGAACATGTGACAACCCCACACCGTCTGACGGTGGACTCAATTGTATTGGTTCCGAAACTGAAACATCTTTTTGCAACTTAAGAAAATGTCATTCAAGTAAATTTAGTGAAAATCATATAATTCTTTAAAGGGACACTAGCTACAAGATATACAAATTTTTTAAATATGGTTTCTTTTTGATCAATGTTTAATGAAATTGAGATGGTGAAATACTAATTCAACTGCGAGTGAATAATTCTACCTCAATGAATCCGTTATCATGTGAACTTCAATTAAACCGTTTAGCTAGAGATAGATAACGCATGTAATGTGCGTGTTGGATTATTTAAACTAAAGGTAAAGATTGTCAACATTGAAAGTGACTGATTTGATCAAAAAAATATAATTCTTATACAGGTAAAAACCATGGTTATTAAAAAAAGAAATCTATAATATGAAATTGAACAGACCCAGAAAAATCAAAATGCACGAGTTCTTTCCAATAATATCTATATGTATTTCGATATCGCTAATATGACCATCGGTAGTATCCTGAGGTCACAACTTGATAGTTAGTTAGATGTTATCTAGACTAAAAAAAAAAGCACTAAACGAAGTTACTATTCCCGAGCCCATGCTTTGTAAATTGTTCATTTTACACTCTTCATAATATGGATAAATGTTTTACCTAGTTATAAATGAAATGTGAGAATTTTAGTCAAATCCTTCAACATGAATTTGACAGCTAGTGTCTTTTTAAAGTACATAATAAAACATTTATTTTAAATATGAAATATTTGAATGGTTAATCTATTTTATCTTTAACGTTGTCACATTGTGTTAGTGGTTTACGTGTTCAAACAAACTAGAGGCTCTTAAGAGCATGTGTCGCTTACCTTGGTATATGTGCATATTAAACAAAGGAAACAGATGAATTCATGACAAAATTGTGTTTTGGTGATGGTGATGTGTTTGTAGATCATACTTTACTGATCATTCTTGCTACTTACAATTTGCTCTATCTGTCATGAACTTGGCCCTTTAGTTATAGAGGAAAACATGTTTTAAAAACTTATCAAAATTTACCAAATTAATGGAAATTGTTAAAAATTTACTATACAGAGCAATAACTCCTTAAGGGGTCAACTGACCATTTTGGTCATGTTGACTTATTTGTAGGTCTTAATTTGCTTAATTTGCTAAACATTATTGTTGTTTACAGTTATTTTTATTTATAAAAGTATTCAAGATAATAACCAAAAAAAGGCTAAATTGGGGGCATCAACCTATCAACCAGTTGTCAATTTCATCTGAAAATTTCAGGGCAGATAGATATTTATCCTTTGGGCCAGGTGAGCTAAAAAAACGGTGTACACCTGTCACTTTTCCAAACGGAACTATTGTTTTGATCAGTAATTACCATTTTCAAAAACCTTGTCCTCTGCAACTACTGGGCCAAATGAAACCAACCATTGCTTAAATCATTCATAGTGTATCTTGTTTGGAAAAAGTTGGCGATTACCCCGCCCATCAATCAAGATCAAGAACATGGGGTAAAATGCAGTTTTTTTGGCTTATAGCTCTGAACCAAAGCATTTAGAGCAAATCTTCCAGGGGTAAAAGTGTTCAAAAGCAACAGACAACCGGTTTTTGGGTTGCTGCCTCATAATTGATAATTTTCAGGAAATTTGGCAGATTTTGGTTATTATGTTGATTATTATAATAGATAGAATTAAACTGTAAACAGTAAAACTGTTAAGCAAAGTTAGATCTACAAAGAAGTCAAATAACCAAATTGGTCAATTGACCGTTTTAGGAGTAATTTTCCTTTAAAGTCAATTTTTCGCAATTTTTGTAATCATTTACAATAAACTCTCCTCTGAAAAGAAACATCATTTAGGTATCTAGTTAGAAAACATGTTTCAGATGACCCCGCCTTCCAACCAACATGGCAGACGTGGATAAAAATAGAATATCGAGTTACAATGCAAGTTTTTTCGTAACAAAATTAACCTTTATGATTAGAAAAGTTCTGAAAGGAACACATATGTTCATATAATGAGCTCTACCAATTGTCTATATATGTCAAAACTGTTAGACAATTCTTATAGGAGTTATTGCCCATAAGGGACAAACATTTTTTTTTCCATTTTTGTCTATTATCACGAAAACAATAAATATTTTATTTTCTATTATGCCTCATATGATTAAAATTATAATAGAAAAATAGTTTTTTTACATCACAAAAATTATCAGCAAGGCGAGATCTATTAATAAGTAAAAAAAAACTTAAAAGACTAAAAGATCGATAATACAAGATCAACAAAATTGAGATTTTAACGTGAAGTATATTCTCGTCTACAACGTTGGAAAGTGTGTTTCATGTTTGACATGCCTATAAACCAAGGTGAGCGACACAGGCTCTTAAGAGCCTCTAGCTAATTTTATGTGTGGAAACTATACACTTCTTTTATCACAAGGACAAATACACGAACAAAAGGAGGCGTGGGTCAAATAACTCGTTTTAGAGACCCGGCTTTAATCGACAAAATCCACTGAAGTGACGCCCCAATCAAAAATATTAGATACACCAAATGAATAATTAAAATGAAGAGTATTGAGACCATAAAATTCCGAAATGTGTTGCTAAATACAACTATGGTAACATATAATTCCTGGGGTCGAAAATCCTTAGTTATTCCAAAAGTTCAAAGTTTGGTAAATAGTTTACAGAAAACTATGAACATTCCAATGTTAATTCATGCTTATACAATAAGGTAGCATACCAAAAAACATGAACAACACACTTGTACAGGGCAACATATAGTATTTTAGACTAGAAAGGCATTGATGAAGTAGTTCCTGTTTTTTCGTTCCTAGTCTGTTAAAGTTGTCAATAGATTTAACAACAAAACACCAAAGATATACCATGAGCATTCAATTTTCGAAACAGAAAAAGTTGAATATTACTATTAAATAATAACGAATAGTCAAAATTAGTTTATAGAAATCTCGTTAAATGAAACCTTCAAACAATGAGATTATATATTGTATATACATGTATCTGTTTACAGAATCGTGCAGTCATTCAAAGAAAGCTAGATAGACCACTTCTCGGGAAAATATATCAGGTAATTTGTTTTCCCATTATGATTAAGCTAGGATAGGCCATTAATCAGGAACAGATTTCGACAACATATCACGTAATTTGTTTTCCCATTATAGTTATATTTAAGATAACGAGCAGGACATATGAACGACACGAACTATTTTTAATCCATTCAGAATATATTAATCACATGACAAGAACCTTTGTTAACCGCTTGACTTCCTGTCGCAATAAGACTAGAGGGGCAAAAGGAAACCCTGCTGTTAAAACAACAACAACCATACGAGTTCACACGCAATCAAAATATTACTGGCTCATAAGAAACAAAACAGTTTCATGGCATAATGATAAGCTCTAATAAATATCTTACAGCATTTTCAAGCTCATTACACTTTTCTAAATTGACTATTTATCATTGATAAAATGGAGACCAATAAAATAGAATGTTATAACTTGCAATAATTCAAGTAAATGTATCTCTTTATTACTTTTCTTTCAGGAAAAACAGCGCAAAAGGAAAGCTATGAAATGCTATAAAAAAGGGACAACCAACATCGATTGATAACTTGGAGAAATACTAAATGATTTATCATTGTCATTTTGTGGGAAAAGTAATCTTCATTTTGTGGGAAACGTCATCTTCGTCAATATTGTGGGAAAGGTCATCTTCGTCAATATTGTGGGAAAGTTCATCTTCGTCAATATTGTGGTAAAGTCATCTTCATTATTGTGTGAAAAGTCATCGTCATTATTGTGGGAACAGTCATCGTCATTATTGTGGGAACAGTCATCTTCATTATGTGTGAAAAGTCATCTTCGTCAATATTGTGGAAAAAGTCATTATCTGTCTTGTTGTTTTTGTCTGGCAAATACTCTGCTATCATTTTGTGTAGTTTACTTTAAAATTCTCTCGAGCGCAAACTTTGTTGTATGACGTTGTATTGAAACCATTTATTAGCTGATATGAGAATTAGAACCTTTATTACATTGCTTTTGTTTATGATATCATATTAGTGTATGACATAAATTAATGAAATAGTGTGCGATCAAACGATGACAAATTGAAGCATTTGCAGTTTTTATCATTTGATAATATTGTCTGGGTTTAACTTTATATTGTGGTTAACTTTCATTTTCAATTTTTTTATCATTTATGTATGCGACTTTTATCTTAATAAATGAGGGTAAAAATTCATCATTAGTTGTGTTGATTTTGTTGCCATAAATATGAAACGAACAAGGCTATGACGATCTAATAAAATGTATGTAGAATACATAACCATGCTCTGTAACTCTTAAGTAAAATTTCTGATGGATGCAGTAGAGACTGAATTAATTAGAACTAACCGATTTTAGATTTAGGAGTGCCCGTATATATGTAACCCTTTCAAAAATTAGATTGTATAAAAAAGAAGATGTAGTGTGATTGTGAATGGTTTGGTGTTTTTAACCAAATGTGTTTATGTTCTACGCTCAAGCAGAAAAAGCCTCTGACGTATTGTTCCCATATAAAAACATCATTAATTGGATTGTTAATAGTTGGAATATAATACTAACTTGATAATCAAACTCAGAAGTCGAAAACCAACTGACAATGTCATGGAAAAAAAGCATTTACTTTTTGGTATTCAAACGGCAGCATACAAAACAAAACATATAATCAAAAAGAATTGAGAAACATGAAACCAAAACCAAAACCAAAACCAAAACTAGCGTAATCCAGAAGGTCATGCAGGGGTCCTTATATCCTTACGTTTCGTCATGTACTTTACACTTCTACTACCCATGATTATTTGGATGATTGAGTACATCGACTAATAAAAGAGTTGTTTTTTTTAGGTTTTTTTACATAAAATGGGAATCATAGATATTCATTTCTTGTTTTGTGTGATAAAAAATCTTACCTTTAGAAAAACCTTACTTATTCTCAAAACATATTACCCGAAGAAAATATCATCAACATTATGGACTTTAGTTTTAATTTGATGGATTGATAATATAACAGAGGGTATTCCAATGGGAAAGGGCGGGGGTAGTTGTGCTGGACGATTCATCATAAAACTCACATAAAATATAACCCATTCAAAACATAATCAAAGAAAAAAAAAACATTATGTAAAGTTTTAAATACATTTGGTATATCTTATGGAAACTATAAAAATTAAAAGGTGCCGGTCTTAATTTCTTGATATGATAATATCTTTCAAGACGAAAGCATTCATTTATAAATTTAACGGATAGCATCACGTGTTGTTTGACCGTTATAGAATATTGTTTCACAGATGATAGCGGATATGTTCCTTATGTCGTGAATACAACCCTGCCTGCTTTTTATGATGTGACCTACATATGTACCAATGAATTATTGCCGGGTTTGTATAAAGATAAGCAACACGGCAGGTGCCACATGTGGAGCAGGATTTCCTTCACTTCCGGAGAACATGAAATCACTCCAGTTTTTGTGGGTTTCTTGTTGCACAGTCTTTTTTTTGGGTTATGTATTCTATTGTCTCTTGGTCTTTTGGCAATTTATTTTCAATGTACAGGTTTGAGTGTCCTTCTGCTATCTTTCGCCTCTCTTTTAGACAACATCTCCCTTATTTATTTACTAGAAAGAACAACTGAAATCGACACTTTATTAGTATTTCGGTCACCACCTAAATTAAGTTGACCGATACTATATGTTTGTGTTTCAACTGACTATCGTCAAGTTGATGTACTCTTGTATAAGTATATAAAAGTATAGTCATCTTGTTCGTTGCTTTATCATATGTGTACATATCCAATTGTGACATTATGACTGGACATGTATCTCGGGCAATATTCTTAAAGGAAAACATATGAAATTATTATATTACAGTTAAAAACTGACGTCACGTGGATCTCTTAACGTCCGCTTACTGATATAAAGCAAATGTATTTTTGTTATCTGCCACTGTGGTTGACAGTATTATATACCATAGTTTGCTAGATATATATATTTGATTGCTACTCATGTGAGTTGTTCCATAATTAATCATTAATATCGGCACAACATAGGCGTCGACCACTTAAAACCAAAACAGAAAGCAAAAAGAACAGCATGTCGGCCATTAAAGATCGACATTCTACCTTTTACATCACTACTTGAAGTGTGCCATTTCTGTGTGCACATTGTGATATTTTAATTGCATGACGACACAAAATGATGACTTTTGTTGGTCATAAGGTAAACCATATCCAAGTTAAATGGTCGTTTCCTTATTTATGGTAAGCCAACGTGGTCAAAATGCTAAGTCTCACAGTCGGAAATTCCGAAACCAAAGGAAACATGCATGTAAGCAATAGAAATAGACAAAATCTGCCATATATTCGCTCGATATATTAACATTATCATTAAACATATTATTGTGATTGACTATATATAGCTATATGAAAGAATTTGACGTTTATACAGAAAAATGGATCCAAAAAATAATGAAATCGTCAAGAATGTATTTGTTTGTGATTATGTCTTGTTAAATCGTAATTTGTATATCAACGAACGATGCATGTTATCTATAATTAAAGATCATTAAAGAAGAGTTGTGTATAGACTTTTCAACAGACGAATTCAATGCCTCGTTGTATGCCATCTAATTAGTGTACTGAGTTAATCGTTCGTCAGATTATGTGAAAAGGATACGGTATAAAGATAAGGATCAACAGAATTATCTAGTAAATAGTCAACTTATATTTGCGTTTTTATCGCCGTTGCAATACTATAGATTCAAGGTTAAGGAACAGCCAATGGGCACGAACGATCTCAGTGACTCTATTATTATATTATGTATCAATAACATATGTATTTGAAATTGGAGATTTGATGACCTTTAAGACAAATTTAAGAACTGTTTTGCATTTTTTATACAAATATTCACATATTTAAAAAAAATCAAAACGTCATATTCAAGTTATTAAATGAGATAATGCATTATATCCCCGTTTTTCATCTATGGTTAGACGTGGTATTCTTGACCTTAGCATTCGTGTACAGCAGATTTGAATCTCCGTTTGGTGTTTTATTTCTACATACAATACAATGAATTGTGCCCCGTCAAAATTTGATATTGTGTATTGTATCTCTGATCGGGAAAGAAAATTACTAAATGAATGTAAATTAGTTTTACAGGTAAAAGCTCGGATTTTGCTATATTTATTGTTGACCTTTCAATTTTTAAGGATATACCAACTAATTTGAAGGGGATATGTTTTTGTTTCTAAATAAATCTTCTGATTTCAACTTTAAAGAAAAAAAACAATTTTATCGAGGAGAAGGAACAAAAGTTCTTATTTATATTTTTTTCGAATTGCATGACGACACAAAATGGTGACTTTTGTTGTTCATAAGGGAAACCATACCCAATTCAAGTTAAAGGATCGTTTCCTTATTTATGGTAAGCCAACGGGGTCAAAATGCTAAAAGCGTAACTTGTCAGTTTTCAATGTGTAAATTGTCAATTGGTAAATTTTCAATTTGTAACTTGTAACTGTCTAACTTCAAAACCCTTAATTCGTAAATTGTTAATTTGATACTTGTATCTTTTTCATTTCAAAATTCTTTATTGATAAATTGTCATTATGTATATTGTTATTTTGTAACTTGTGTGGAGAGTTGTCTCATTGGCAATCATATGGTTTATTAACACATCTCCTTATTGTATTAACCTGAATAATCTAGTCGTTATCTTCCAACGACTATATCATTACCTCGCAATAGACCACTTTAGATTTCATCCGTCACCGGAAAAACTCGTCAATTATACGCGCCTTTATGACGTCGTCTACCAGATATAGGGGGTTGCCTGTATCCCTGCACTATTTACATTCATCAAGTGATCGTCATTGTGCAGGATAAACTAGAAATAATGGTTGTTCTGTAGGTTCTTAATGACAATATTCCCTAATGACAGCAATGTTGACTGTCAATTTTGAGAATTAAATTTGCCGATTAATTCTTACAATATAGAATTATAGTTTTCCAACCACTCGCTCAACATTGAAATGGAAGTGACGACGCCACTAAACGCAGAAATGACATTCACTAAAACCAGAGTTTTATACGGAAATGCATCGAACTCGAAAGTTGTCTATTAGGAGAGATCGATTACGTGGATAGGTTGAACTATTCGGGATGTATTTTTATATAGTTTCCATTCTCGAACGAAACGCCACGTCAGTAAACAAACTAAAACTGGAATCTTGTTAATATGCAATTTTTTGTTTTGCTTTCTTTTAGACGCATTTGCTGTACTTAAAATTGATAAAAATCACTTAGGTATATATATCCATATGGAGGTGGTCCTACTTACAGGAGGCTTATACACCGAAGAAGATACAGAGTGCCATCTGTTGTCATTATTTTCGTTTGGATAATAAAACAATAACATTTTACAAATCCACATTTCAAACAAAGACATTTAACGAATCGACATGTTACAAGTTATAAACCATCAATATAAAAATTGACAATTTACTTATCAAGAATTTTGAAATCATACAGATACTGGTACGCTTTACAAATTGACAGTTTTCAAGAATTTTGAAATTACAAAGATACAAGTTACAAATGGACAATTTACGAATTAAGAATCTAGAAATTACAATGATGCAAGTTACCCAACTGGGTCGATGCCACTGCTGTTGGACGTTTCGTCCCCGAGGGTATCACCAGCCTAGTAGTCAGCATTTCGGTGTTGACATTTATATCAATTATATTGTCATTTATATAAATTTCCTGTCACAAAACTTTGACTTTGGGGGAAAAACTAAGGATTTTCTTATCCCAGGAATAGATTACTTTAGCCGTATTTAATTTTGCACATTTTTTTTTAGAACTTTGGGTCCTCAATGCTCTTTTACTTTGTACCAGTTTGGTTTTATAACTACTGTGGATTCATTAGTATTCGTTGGATACCAATGTTCGTGGGTTTCGTGGGTACAGGTGAACTATGAATTCAAATGTCCAAGGAATATCATATTTTCAATAGGCTTTGTATACAGAGAGTGGCGAAACCACGAAATCAAATATCCACGAATATATAAGTTTTCAGTAATCCACGAAAATTTAAAACCCACGAAAATAAACGAATCTACAGTATTTTGATCTGAGCTTCACTGATGAATCTTATGTAGACGAGACGGGCGACTGGCGTATTAAATTATAATCCTAGTACCTTTGGCCAAGTCCGGATGGAACTCTAGTTCTGACTAGAGTTTCATATGAACGGTAAATAAATTTGAAGAGTAAGGTCTCTAGATTATTGGAAGTACAAGGCCCCTACTCTGAATATGTTTAAATTCAAATTTGATTATATGGACGTCATAACATCCGGGATATCGAGTCGATCTCTAGAAACCATACAACAACCCAGGGCTCCTCGAGTCCTAATGACGGGAAAGCTATATCCAATCATAACAGGTGTTATATATATATATAACTATTTACAAATTAACAATTTACGAGTTAAATATTTTGAAATTAACACATTGACAACTTACACATTGACAATTTACACATTAAGAATCTTGACCCCGTTGGCTTTCCATACCTTTTGACTTAAACATTGAAGTGACTATTTTCTTAATTACAAGACAATTGAAAAAAGTTAAACTATCACCTCATTCACTCGGCGTCGCACAAATACATGTACACACAAATGAACACACACATACATGTATAAGTTCATTTGCTAACATTCCTATTATGACATTATGTTAAATGTTGTTATTATACTTTACGTTATAATGCAAGATTTTTATTGGCCAATACGAGGTAGACAGTTTACTCTATTATACTTCACGTTAAAATGCCATATTTTCATAAATTGCCCTGTACCAAGTCGGGAAAATGGCCATTGTTACATTATAGTTCGTTTCTGTGTGTGTTACATTTCGGTGTTGTGTCGTAGTTCTCTTATATTTGATACGTTTCCCTCAGTTTAAGTTTGTAACCCGTATTTGTTTTTTCTCTATGGATTTATGATTTTTTTAACAGCAGTATACTACTGTTGGCTTTATTTGATTGGCTAATACAAGGGAGACAAATTACTCTCTCCCATGGCTGAGTGGGAGACTTTTTTTTTAATGTCACCCTCTCGTCAAGACCAATCAAAAATCGATTATTTAAATAACAATGAATTGAATTCACATCAAATAATCAGAGACAATGCTTAAGTTTTACGTTTTGACTCAAATTTTTTATTTGACTGTCATAATTACTAGACCATCTTTTGATTTTTCTAATACCCGTAACTTTCTTATGTACTTGACGTCATATCAAGTACAATGTACTTTTAAATGAAATTCATCTGTAAAAGACAATAAGGCTAAAACATGCGATATAACAACTTAAATTACACATAGGTAACAAATTAAACAACACATAGCTGAGAGATAATTGAGCAGATAGAGAAGATTGGTATCCCTCGTAAAAAGCTAGTAACAATCTGCTCTTAATAGTATACATAAGGTGTAAAACCCTCTCAACCTCTCAACCTAACAAAAACTCAAAAACAAAAATACTACTTTAAATTTATATACAATGCGTCATATAGACAAAAAGCACCAAGTACGTGTTTGACTAACATTTTAGCATTCTTCTATGAAATATTGTCATAAAACTGCTTTATCTCATCGTTTTTCTGAGGTAATTTCGGCCAATGGTATTGTCCCGTTTATCACGCCATGTTACCTTAAAATATATATGACACTAAATTTCGAATTTTGTATAGACAAATTCTAGCATTATTTGTCGTTTAAACAATTGAAAGCAGAAAATATTCTTTAAAAAAGTATAAGAATATATTTTTTTTTCTAAATTGATTGATGAATTATTTCTACGTATAGTACTGACTCATATAAGTCTCATTTTTAAACTTCAGAAAATCAACTCGTTTATAAACATTTGTATTTTGCTGTAACCACCATAGAGAGGTAGATTTTCTCAACAGTTTTGATTGCTCCTCGTCTTTGACAAATCCATTATTCTTCATCAAATTAACCACATAACTAGTGGGTTTATTATTAATATGACTCATTCCGCCCTGCCCTAGCACAGCCCAACTTAATATTATACCCTCCCGAGCATGTCTAAATATATTATCTAAATAAACACTCTCATACTGTTTAGGTATATGTTCGGCAACTTCTAACGACACAATCCAGTCATAAAGAGGTATTCCATATTGTGCAATAGTTAGATCCATATATTGAACTCTCCCTTCACTCGTTTCCTCACAAAATGGCGCTCCGTCATATGCATCGTAGGATTTGACTTGTCCTAATTTGAGTATTTCACGCTTGTAAACACCGGGTCCATCCCCAAAGCTACCTACGTTTTTCCCTTCAAGGAATCGCGATAAACCCTTTACAAGTTTGAAATCGGTTTTATGTTCTCCAGTTGCTTCCAAACTTAAATGCCTGCACCATCCACCATTTTTATTAACGTGTTGTCTCTTAAAAAAGAAATAAAGAATTACACAATGTGTTAACCTTAGAAATATGACCAAATATACAACTTATGGTTCAGCGAGTTTCAGATTCAGATTAAAAATACATCATCACAAATTAAGGCTCTAATACCGAAAATAAAACATAATTATGATTCCGAATGGAAACCTCTAACCCCTGCAATCGTACCGGCTAACTTCTCAGTTCAGAAGGTTAATCGTTGGCCATATATGTACTTGTAACTTTTCATTAAAGCAGGCAGCATTACAGAGAGCGGAGTCAAGCCTTATATGCTATGAGCCTTAAAAGAAGTGTACTGAAGAGTGACATGTTTTAAAGCTTTGTGAGATGTAAGTAAAACTCATGTTTAGGTTGGTTTCAAAGCAGTATTAGATTATACTCTTATAGAAATATTCACTTTATTGTTTTTTTAATAAATATGAGATATTTGCTACATGACATTAACTATCCATCAAGCAATTGAGTAATTACAAGCGAGAGTAAAATAAACATGGTAAAGACTATCCTGTAAAAAACATCTGTCGAAGTAATAAACATTGACATACACGAAGGAGCTTTACACGGAACGGTATAACCCTTCTCTTTACCTTGAACAATACGAGAAAAAAGTCACTGCGACTATTACCAGTAATATTACCAATTTGTTCACAAGGCAAATACATTTCGATTCAGGTCATGTATTAATTGTTGATATAAACAATTTACAAGCTAAAATTAAACAATCTATAATTATCTTTCTTTGAATAACTAACCAGCTAAAATTAAACAATCTATTATCTTTCTTAAATTAAGTGATTTTTAAAAGATATTCTGGGTCACTAACTCAATATAATAACCTGAAAGTTCGAATTACTAAATGAGTACATTATAACTAGTTAATAAGGCATTTTTAACACGCAATCCGTTTGAGCAAGTAGAGAAAATAAAAAATAAAATGTTTTAAGAGAGCCCTTTTAACAATGGTTCATCAAATAAATTAATAACTAGTGTACATACCTCGCATTCTATTTGTCCTAGTTTTTTGCTCATATCATTTAATTGTCTAGATAGTTCGTTTCTCCTTTTGGTTACTTCTGATGTTATTCCATCATTGCTTCCGACGCACTGAGCATGTGTGGATCCATATACCTGATATTGATCACCATACGTCTTTGGGTTGACTATATAAATGACCAGTAGTATGGCCGTGAGAATCGTTATAAAGAGTGCCTTTGTTCGTTGCATAATTCTTCACTTAGATCACCTAAAACACACCATTTAAAAATAACAAAGGATCTTTTAATAAATGCGTTAAATGGAATATTGCATGTTTACAGGTATGAAATACCTGTGTATACTGATCGACAAAAATAGGAAACTGCTGGGGCAGGAATGAAAATAATAATAAACATGTGACAGTATTGGTATCGTAAAACTTTAGGAAAAGGTTAATTCTAAAAACCATAACGGAGGCAAAAGATACCAATCGACTATTCAAACTCATAAATCGAAAACAAACTGTCAATTTCATGGTAAAAATGATAAAAACTATCAGAAGACAAACAGTATACAAAACACAACATAGCAAACTAAAGACTTAGTAAAAAAACACGTCAAAACAGGAAATGATAACCGGTGCTCCGAAATTGTAAGCATATCCTGCTATCTTTGTGAATGGCATCTACAATGTCATGTCAGTCGACTTAGATTGATAAATGTGTACAGTGTTAAGTTGCTTTCCAGACAGTCTTCAATGACGTACATTAAGCATGCATGCGTATCGCGTTTGGTAATGTAACTCTTTTGTCGTGTTTTATCTAAATCTTTATATTATTTGACAAAATAATTTAAATCAACAGTTTGTTTTCAAATGAAAAAGTTAAAACATAATTTACGCGTATCGTTTTCGTTCAGTATAGAAAGGGCTATTATTTGAGTATTTGTATGACAGCGATAAATCACAAAGGAGACAGGAAATTGTATTGATGTATGCACGACTATTAAAAACCAAAATCACATTGACAAACAGTCTCGAATATTGCCGATTTTGGTGTCATGTAATTTAAACGTACTTTTAATACCAGTATAATAGTACACATAACCCTTCTGTTTAAATTTGAAAATAATGACAAAACGTTTGTAACTTTGTACTCGAATAAAATTTCTTGAATTTGATTTCAAATTGAAGTTATATCAAAATTACGCATACAAATACTATGGATTTAATATTGATATGATATATATGAGTTTTATAGCGCTCAACCTTCCCTTGTTTATTCTATAGCAGTGGTTATTACAGAAAACGTAGAGTAAAATTTCAGTGAAGAACAAGCAACTATGTCTTTGGTATTGATGAATTTGACATGAAAAACAACAATGTTTTTTTTTATTGAGTTTAACCATTCCAATTGATATTTTATAGTGACTGTGTCTTTCTATGTTGTGATGTTACACTATTGAATCAGATACGGGATAAGGTTTGGTACCATTAACACGTTTAATCCTGCTGCAATTGTTTGCACCTGTGCTAAGTCATGAAACTGCTGGTCAGTAGTTGTCTTTTGTTCATGCAATTCATAAATGTTTCTCATTTCTGGGTTTTTATATAGATTATAGACCGTTTGTTTTCCCGTTTGAATGTTTTTACGCGTCATTGTTGGGGCCCTTTATAACTTCCTGTTCGTAAAGTTGACCTAGGCTCTGTGTTGAAGACCGTACGTTGTCCTATAATGATTAACTTTTATAAATTGTGACTTGGTTGGAGAGTTGTCTCATAGGCACTCATACCACATCTTCATACATCTATATACAAGTCAATAGACATGAGTTGTGAAATACAGCTTTAAATGTATTTTGTAACACTGCAGTGCCATTTTGTCTGTGTTCAAAGTTCCCTGCCACGAGATAGATCTAAGTTGTCATAGGTTTTTGAAAGATGCAAAATTAACGCATTTTTATAATAAAGGTTTTCAGTTTAAAAAAAAATTCGTAACCATACTATTTGTTAAACACTAGAAGGTAGTTTTTAGCTTCTTAAAATACAAGACAATATCGGCAAGAGTTTTTTTTCTATTTTAGTCCTACATTACTAGTACATTAAGATTGGGGTAAATAAAGTATCGTATAAAGTCTATCAAGAAATATCAATAATAGATATATGAAGATGTGGTATGAGTGCCAATGAGACAACTCTCCATCTTAGTCACAATTTGTAAAAGTAAACCATTGTTACAGGTCAAAATACAATGTAAATAAAAGTACATGTTGGGTATTCGTAATTTTTTTCTGAAATTTTTATACCCTCGAGCCTCATAAAGAATGGCATTAATTATTTTTAATAAGTTTACTTTTACAATGTGAAATGTGTATACTTAAGAAATAATTCATGGGGGCTTGAATATATCGTTATTTTACCACGGGTTGGCCCTTTATGACAAATATTTTACCCTGAGCGATAGCGAGGGGTAAAATATCGGCATAAAGGGACAACCCGTGGTAAAATCTAGATATATTCAAGCCCCCATGAATTATTTCGATTAATACGGCATTTTTTGTAGATCGAAGCGCTCTAGGCGGAGGCCATTATTTGCCGTTCCCATAAATTAACGCACTTTTAGATTGGCGTAAAAGAACGGAACAAACAGAATAAGTGACATGCTCAAACTATTCACAAAACTTATTTAGATAGATTTGGATGAATTTTAATGATAACTTACTTATATGTCTTCTATGTATATAAAAAATGGGCTTATACCACATTTTAGCATCGTTTGTTTACGTTTCCTTGTTGTGATGATTTTCGGTATCAAAAGCGTGTATTTTCCCGTAAAATGCTTAAATTATAACGTCATCATTCTATGACGTCGTGTACTTCATTCATGAAAAAACATATGACGTGGGAGTACGATCGGAACAGCCAATGCAATATATTCATATTTTACCACGGGTGTGTACTCAAAGCGTTTGAAGGACGTCATGTTAGAATGTATTATTGACCGTGAGACGTTAATAAATTATTATAGTATTGTATTGTATTCAGTATTGTACAGACCTTCTAAAATTAAAAACACAAAGCAGAAATAGAAAATAATCATACTAATTTAGTACAATTCTATAAAGATAACTCAGACTGCCATGTATAAATGTATAACGAAGAGTTCACACTTAATGAACTAAAAGATGCGATTAATGACACAAATAACAGTGCACCAGGAAAAGATAAAATTGGTTACAATATGTTCAAACACATGTCGAACAAATCCTTAAGTATTATATTATTATTTTTTAATAGAATATGGTTTTTACAGGAACTACCCAAAACATGGAAACATGCAATTATTATCCCACATATAAAACCTGGTAAACCCCACTCCGACCCCTTGTCATATAGATCAATCTCCTTAATTTCAAATTTCAATAAAATTATGGAGAAAATAGTTAATAATCGCTAAAAATGGTATTTAGAAAAAAATAAGTTGTATGCACCCACCCAGAGTGGGTTTAGAAAAAACAGAAGCACATTAGAACAGTGTATTAGATTAGACAATGACATTCAAAAGAGCTTTTTGAAAAAGTTAGTCACTATAGGTATATTTATTGACTTCCAGAAAGCATTTGATATGCTCTGGAAACATGGCTTGCTGAAAAAAAATGATTAAACTAGGAATTAAAGGAAACATGCTTGCTTATGTTAGTGATTATCTTACAAATCGAACTATACAAGTCAAAATTAATGACACTTTCTCAGAAATATATATACTTCAAAATGGAACGCCCCAAGGTAGCTGCATAATCCCTACTCTCTTTAATATTATGGTAAACGACCTCACTGACTGCATTAAAAATTTTGAAATGTCACAGTTTGCAGATGACGGAGCTATCTGGATATCGGGAAAATGTATTTCTTTTTTACAGAAAAAAATACAACATGATTTAAATAATATTTATAAATAATTACATTAGATGTATGTTTCATTATAATACGTTATTCTGATTGGTTAATTGCACATCAAATGTTATTCCGTAAGCAGTTGCATGAGACAATAATATTTCATTCATGATGACACGAGGTCCCACAATAAAGTGCACAGGTGAATTTAAAAATTTAACTTCATGAAAATCGTGTTTTTATAATCCTAGCTAAAAAATGTAATTATAAGTATTGACTGCTTCTTTTTGTAACTTTATAGGGTTGTAAAAGCGTTGACCGTGCGTACATTTTTAGAATGAAGCGCTTCCGCGCTTCATATATATATATACAAAATGTACTTCGGTCAACGCTTTTACACCCCAATAAATTTACAAAAAGAAGCATTCAATTCTTAAATGGTGTAACACTTGGGAATTTAATATATCCACCAATAAAACAGTGTGTATTATATTTAATAGAAAAAAGAATATTCCTGATATCAAATTTAAATTTGGAAACAATATATTGCAAATAGTTAAAGAAGTTAAATTTTTAGGGATTATATTTGATTGCATATTAACTTGGAATAAACACATTCAATACATACATACTAGATGCACAACAGTGTTGAACTGTATGAGGGTAATATCTGGGACCAAATGGGGTGCTAACAGTCACACACTACGAAATATATATGTAGCGTTAATAAGATCCAAAATAGATTATGGATGTCAAATTTATAATACCGCATCATACTCGACAAAAAAGATCCTAGATAGTTTACAAACGCAGGCCTTACGTACTTGTACAGGTGTCATCAAAGGGGCCTCACTTGCAAGTTTACAGGCCGAAATGGGTGACCCTCCCTACGAGGACAGAAGAAAATCTCTAATTACAAAAGCATATATAAATATTATGAGTTTTGATGATCTCCATCCAGCTAAAATTAGTTTACAAAACGATTTTGACTATCAATACTATCAAAACCGTATTAAACCGAAGCAAAAACAATTCTATTGCGTAGCACAAGATGTTATTCAAACATTTGATATTGATACAAAAGTTATATATAAACAGAGTGAATGCCCACAGCCTCCGTGGAACTTACTTAAACCAAATGTTAGCACCCAGTTACACAATATTATAACAAAAAAGGACCTCCCACATCTTATCAAAAGCGAGGGCGATATCCTCATTGATACTAATTATACAAATTATATAAAAACATATACTGACAGATCCAAAGAACCAGATAGTGGAAAAAGTAAATGTCGTGCTCGAATGGATTCCTAGCCATGTAGGTATCTGGGAAAATGAGTTAGCTGATATGCAAGCAAAAACATGCATTGAATTATGAAATTATATATGCAAATACACCACTATATAAAGAAGATATTAAAACTTTATGTACAAATATACTTAAAACTATGTGGCAAACTAACTGGGATTCCAACAAAAAGGGTAGACCTTTGTATGAAATAAAGGAAAAAATATCATTGAAGGTGTCCTTACCAAAAATGATAAGGCGCAAAGAAACTTAGAACTGGATATACTAAATTAAAAAAACATCTTTTTTAATATTCAAAATAGGAGTTAAAAATTCTGAAATGTGTGAAAATTGCGGTAGAGCACCTGAAACAGCAAAACACTTTCTGCTAGAGTGCACTACATATAGCGATAACAGAAATGTTATGTTACAAGAGTTAATAGCACAAGGAGTTACTAATTTTTCGATACAAAGTCTGCTTAGCGAAAAAGCACAATCAGTCCAACCCATAATTAATTTTGTTCATGCCACAAAAGGGGACATATAAACATATGACATTCGTATAAAACAATGCGTAAATTGCAATTAAATTCTGAAAAGAAAGAAACAAACAACAAAAACAAACAACAGAACTAGGTAGCAGGGATGGGGTAATCGTAATCTGTAATCGTAATCGATTGTAATTGATTACATTTTTTCAAGTAATCGACAGTGATCTGTAATCGAAGACATTATCGATTACATGTAATCGTAATTTAATCGATTACAGCAAAAAAATTGATGTAATCATCGATTACTTTTCGATTACATTTCGATTACTTATGTAAGAAAGTAGTTTGATGAAAAATAACCTTTTTCAGAGTAAAATATGTATGTTATCACTTTGTAGTACAAATAAAAAATTATGCATCAACAATACTTGAGAGTTTAGCAACTGCCTTAATTCTATCTATTGTCTCAAGCTGCATTATGAGTAACCAGATCTCCTATCTAAATTTACTTTATATCTAGCTTTTGAAACAAATGGATGGATGTGCTTGTCAATATTTTATAAAGAGCTTTAATATTTAAATAAGAAAATAGATTTGAAATAATAAAATAGATCTTTAAAAAAATTTGTATGTCTTTCGTTTAGTTCTGTACTACATTTTTTTAAAAGAAGTAAGCTCATTTGTATTAAATTTCCTGAAAACATCATTTTCAATCAGAGTTCAAATTAAAGCTTCGAATAGATCAACAGTTGATTTCTTAAATGTTATGATATACATGTATATAAATTAAAGAAACAAGAGGCTCTCAAGAGCCTGAATCGCTCACCTTAATTCTTTTGGTTAAATCTCTCATCAATGATTATTTTGGCTTTTCAATTTATTTAAATGTTCTTTGGATCGTCCTATTTTCTTCAAAAGCCAAAAAAATAATCATTTTCTCCTATGTTCTATTTTAGCCATAGGAGCTATGTTTCTTGACATACAAGGAAATAAAATATAAAATTTATACTAGATACTCTGAAACTCATTTAGCCTAAGTTTGGCTGAAATTGATAGCATGCAAAGACAAATATATATATACAAGTACACACCCGTGATATCGCAGGTCCGTGACTGATTTAAAGTATATAACTATGCCTAATTATGCCTAATTATATATATATATATAAGCCTTATTTTAGTAATTGGTATTGTCATCTGATAAAGTCATGTCGATTATAAGATACACAGTTTTCTCTGCTTTCAAATCTTTCTGTTTGAACCCGTCGACTTGGAACTTATCAATTATTGGTAATATTAATTATTTGGAAAACAAAAGGTTCTGGCTATCCAGGAATGGAGTATTTTTAATCAACAGCATTGTCCTATATTAGTTATCTTAGAAAATCTTGCTGATTGTTGAATAAAAATACAATAGGGAACAATTTGACAATGATTGAATTTAGTAGTGTCAGCCCTTTGATTATGACCCGTGTTTGTTGCAAAATCCTAAATACACCGTTTGGTGGTGCGCCTGTTTAATGCGGAACGTACAGATAAGGTAATAGGTAACCGATGAATATACTATTGGTATCGGTATCGGATTCGACCCGGAACTTGTTAATTATTGGCAATATTAATTGTTTGGAAAACAAAAGGGTCTTGAGTGGTGTAATTTTTAATCTACACCATTGTCCTATATTAGTTATATATATAGTCGAATTCTTTGATTTGTCGTTTTTACCCGATGACGGCTGACAAATTGGACCTCGTAATTTTAGTATTATAGATAAGATATATCTAAACATATTCATTTAAAGAATAATATCCGTAATAAAATTAAAAAAAAAAACTGGAAAAAGAAATAAGAATTATAAGAAAAACAGGTTAGAAAGTAAATATGAAAACACAAAACTTACCCAAGTTCTTCAATACCACCAATACCAACACGTGTTACAACACTAGTGCATACACACCCAGATACAAGGACGTGATTTATTAACAACACATTCAATCAAACACACCCACATTTTCCTTGCTTGATTGCATATGGAAACTAACAACAATACTACAAGGTCAAATAAATAGTTCAACTGAGAAATAAACAAACAGAAGATGTATTAAGATATGAGTGCCCTTAAGAACCTAAAGCTACAACTAACATAAAACAAAAAAAACAAAAAAAATTCTTACAAATAAAATTATCTAAAAGTCGTATGCATTACTTGTAGACATGTATGTAGATTAGCGGTGCCAACCAGTGGTCGCCCCCAGACATGGTAGTCGTGACATACAGGGTATGAAACTAAGTTAAAAGTTGAATCCAGTTTGACATGTACAAAGCTTAGAAAACAATGGAGCCAGCGTAAGGTACATCGATTGTACTAAAAAGACAAAAAAAGCCCGTACAATTAAAACTGGAACCCTTGTAATTAATTTAGAAGTAGTATGCCCCGTTTATTTTTATAAGTAATAATAATTTTATTTATTTAATTATTATTTTTTTTTTTTATTCTATCTATACAATTTGGATTTTCAGGGGGGTATATCATGAAACAGTTATTGCATTTCGGGAGTTAGACATGGGCTTGTTCTCTGCCAGACTGATCATCGATCAGAGCACACGACGATGCCTTGTTCCAGGTTGCAATTAACCTACACTATCATGGTTTGTATCTTCCGTGAGATAGTGCGTATACACGATTCTCACGGGACCACTGGCTGGGGCAACTGATCAAACATAGTCTACTTATAGTATTCAAGAAATACGACAAAGCAATATTGACTTTCATATTTAAAACAAACATAAATCAGTGACATAATACCTTATTTTTTACAATAACACTAACAACCTCAGATGGAGAAAAAACAAAAAAACATACAGTACTTGTTCTTCTAGTTAAAAATTAGATGAAAAAGTATAGGGAAAAAGCCGAAGTCTCAAAAACCAAATTTCACAATCCCTTATAAAAGTTTAAAAAAACAAAAAAAAACAAACATGCATTTGTTATATTAGTTTTATTTCTATTTAAATTTAATACAATAAGTTTAAACTAGTATAGGTTAATAAGGCGCACCACCTGTAAACAAAGAGAGTCGCCTTGAATATATATTTATCTTCTAATTTTTTTATTTAAATAGAATTATCTCCAAAGTAAAATATTACTATAATGGACTAATTCTTAATTTAGTCACCAGGGCGCAATTACCAGTTGGTAAGCCGTCCACCAAAAACATATAACCGTAACCGTTCATGTCATTCATTTTTAAGTATGGCTAATGCACAGTTAAATATACAGTTTGTTGAGAATCGTCTTGGTAAAGAAAACTTGGTCTACAATAACTACAAGTACAGAGTAAAGATTAAACGTGGAGACAGATGCTACTGGATATGTGTAAAGTCTGACTGCACAGCTACCATCAACACACTCAATAGAATACCTGTTACCATCAGAGATCTACATAATCATCCTTCAGATCCAGTTCAACTCAATGTTGATCAAGTACTCAAAAGAATGAAAGAAAGATGTCTTGTTGAAAGCACCTTTTACAGTTGGCCATCTTCTTTTTACCAGTTGTACTGCCTACACAGCTTTGTAGATGGGGCTATGTATCCACTCGTCTTTGCGTTACTACCAGGGAAAGACCAGGCAACCTACATCCGTTTCTTCCAACTACTCAAAGATTACTGTCAAAACAACCAACTGTAACTTCAACCAGAGACTATAGTACTAGACTATGAGACAGCAGCACACAATGCAGCATTTACAGTGTTTCCTGGCATCACCAAGAAAGGCTGTTTTTTTCACTACACCAAGTGTATCTGGCGCAAAACTCGAGTGTGGCCTGCAAGTTCCATATTCGAACAACGAGGACATCCACAGACTGGTGAGACGAGCAGCAGTTCTTCCAATGGTACCAACTGATGAGGTTGAGGACGTCTGGTTTCAGTCTCTCCAAGACTAAGAGAATGTAGATGCTGACATCAATACTGTAAGATTTACAGACTATGTGACAGAGTACTGGGTAGAAGGCAACCGTCACCTGTGGAACCATTACAACACTGTAGGACCCAGAACAACCAACAACTTACAGGGGTGGCACTCAAAGATCAAGAAAATCGTCCAGACTCCGCACCCAAATATCTACAAGTTGATCGAGCTGTTAATACAACGCTAAGAAGCTGCTTCTAGGTGTCAAATGCTGCAGTACGCCGCCGGTGGTAAACGTTTCAACAGAAAAAGAAAATACAGAGAAATTGAGACTAGACTCGGTAACCTGAAACAGCGACACGCCAACAGAGAGATGAAAACTTTACAGTTTGCAGACACGTATCTTCTACACTTGTAATAGACTATTAAATGTGAAAAGTGCGTGTTTAAACTATTCAACAATTATTATCAGATCAAATATGTAGTGCTTTTTGTCAATTTGCTAAATGTTTGCTTTTGTTATTTGTATTGTCTGCTGTGTGCACTGTGTACAAATAAATAATATATGGTTCAAAATAGATTTATTTCTCTTCTTTGTATGCTATAAAAAAGGAGTGAAAATATCTTCCACAACACAGTTTCAATATAATCCGTAAAAAAGAGTAACAAGAATTCTGATAGATGCGACTAAGCAGTTTCTTATGAATCACTTACAAAAAAAATGTAGAATAAAAACCAAGAAATGATCCTTAACAAATGAACAAAATAAAGAAAGTAATCCAACACAAGATACAAATTAAAAAACACAACTATCAATTGATGTGGGAGGATACATGTATTAGAGCACATACAACTATGAAAATATTGAAAAAAAATGCAACATCAAAGGTTGAAAGACTTTTTTTGTAAACTGGAATTCCTGACAATATATACATATTGAGTTTGTGATGCATCACTATTTAATGTTAGTTTTAAGAAAATCCATCCAGCAGTAACAGCAAAAAATGACTTTCAACAACTTGACAAATATGAATTAGATTTAGCTACCTGTAATTTACCTATCATGTTTAATTAGTGTGATTGTTTTGATAAGCATGCACTTTTGTTGTGATAACCACTTGCACCTATTCCTTGAACGCCAACATAATTTTACAGGTAGATTGTAGGTAGATCAAAGAATGTTGGCATTTAAGGAATAAACCCGGCGTTTTACGTTTCCGCAAATTGGCATTACTTTTCCGCGAAAAAAAGATGACGTTTCCGGAAAAAAAAGTTTACGTTTCCGCAAATAAATATTTTACTTTTCCGGAAAAAAAGTAACTATGCCGGAAAAAATAAATTATTACTTTTCCGCAAATAATTAAGGAATACCTATTGATCGAAAGCAAAGCCATAATAAAAAAAATAATATGCATTTAGTTAAAAGTCATCATAACATGTAAGTAAAAAAAACATTAAAATGTATGAAAACGTATGTTCAAAAATATCTTCATATGAGTTCATAAGTCAGTTCTGGCAAATATTTGTAGCCAACACGTCGTGCAAAGTCTATAGCAGCACATTCACCGTTTACAAGTTCTTTTTTTTTGTTCAGGAAGAAGTCCATCTTCTCCTTTTCATACTTCCGAACGAGTGATTTTACAGTTAGACTTCTCATCTTTATGTAAGATGTTGTCTTCAGTTTCAATAGCACATCGACAAAGATAATATGGTATGATGGCTAGCTTGAAACTGCTCGTTTAGGTAGGCACTAAAAGACTCGACACCATTCGTTGTTCTCTTTTCCTCTTGGTCAGGGGTGATGCCCAAATGCTTGGTGAAAATCTCAATTGCCATCCACATGAAATTCCAATATATTATCGGCAGACCTCATGCATTTATCGTCAGATCATGGAAATATTATATCGCCAATATAACACTACCATGGTCAAATGGAGCATCGGCAATTAATTCAACAAAGCTTTCTTTAACATGTCAGTTGGCAAGTAAGCCAAACCAAAGATTTCTCAATGAAGTGTAACTCATCCTTACCCGAGTCAACTAGTTATATCTAGTAAATTGTAGCTATACTGATATCAGAACATTTGTTTTATCAAAAATAAAAAATAAATAATTTATCATATATGTACATTCAAATCTTTATAATTTACCAGGTAAATTTGCGGAAAAGTAATAAATACAAATTGCGGAAACGTATACTTTAAATTTGCGGAAACGTAGTATTGGGACTTTGAATAATTAGCGGAAATGCAATACGCCCAATAAACCATAATGCGTCGGACATTGTATGCATAAATTATGCCCGCGTCACACTGTCCCGATTTTAACGCCGATGACAACACGATTATGGAAATTTACAAAATCGGGACTGATCGTATTCAAATCGGATTCGTAGTGCCATCTTTAACCGTCGTAGAACAATCGGTCACTTTTTCTAGCCTTCGGGGACAACTTCGGGAAGTGTTCTAAATTTGTTAACATGTTAAAAAATCCCCGAATGTGCGTCCGATGTTGAGGGTTCGTATTGAGTTCGTATCACCATCCTCACCATCGTATTGTCACCGGGAATGTATCTTTGAACATCGTATTGCATTCGTGTTTCCATCGTTTCCATCGGGCAGTTTTGACATTACGATGTCTACACGAAGCTACCCGAAGGTCTTACGATGGCAACACGACTTCGTGAAGACCTCGTAGTCCCGTCGTGTTGCCACCGAATAAAAGTACGAAGGCGACAAGATGGAACTACGACGGCAATAAATCCAGCTAAATGTAAGTTAATTGTCACGCTAAAATATGTTTTAAGTGCCATGCGCTGGTCAGTCTAATACGACAGTTAAGAAAGACGTTCACAAAACATGGAGCTCATATCATATAATTCTACAAAAACAAGAAAAGCGACAGCGTTGTTTCTATTAATTCAAATGGAACAAGGAGAGCAGCTTTTACAGGCTCGGGATTTACTTTTACAAGTAAAATATTATTTTTTGTCAATTTTTCATATCAAGTAACATAATGAAAATCATGAACGTGCCTCGTACACCAACACTGCAGGTACACGTATATAGGGAAATCAACTTTTTCTTCATTATTCTGATTTTTTATTTTTTTGTTGTTGTCACACGAATGTTTACTCCATCACCACTTTGTATTCTATGTCATATTTTGCCGCATTTTCCCCACATCCTTCCTTTTGTCTATATTATTATAATATTCTCCTGGAAAGAGCTCTTTTTGAATAAAGGGATCAACGAACCCATTACCTTACCTTTAAGATAGATCAGTAAACATGGGCATAATTATGGGTGATTATTCAGACTAGTGCACACATTTTACAGTTCAAACAATGCGATGCCGAGCGTGGCATCCCCTTGTATGTAACATATTGAGGACCAATATGGACACTATATTTGTATATGACAATGATAAAAATACGCATATTTGATACATAAACTATTTTTTTAGAAATCAACCAAAACATTCAGTAACTGGAAATACCTTTAATATTGTCTTTAGAACCAGCAGGTAAAAAAATTAGCAACCAATTTCCTGTGTATTATGCTATTTCAAGGAGAAAAAACAAGTCCATCTGCATGACCTTGACCTTTGGCCTTGAACGTAAAAACTGTCAGATCATTACAGGGAGGAACAATATACCAAATGTGGTTAAAATCTTTTGAAGCATGTTGGTTTTAGAGTGTCTACAAGGGTGATATTGTCTTGTATTACAACTGCCACTGTGACCTTGACCTTTGACCTTTGAAGCTTAAATACCCGTCTTCTGTTAACCTTCGTATGTCCATCTTTTGCTATCGTATATAATTTCGGCACCATCGTATAGACTTCTTTCTTCATCGTACTTTTTTGGTATTTTAACGAGATCGGGACCAACTTCGTACAATTTTCGCATTCGGATGCCCATCGTATAAAAAAATCGGGACAGTGTGACGCGGGCGTTATAAAATTAAGATTTTTAACTGTATGAAATAAAATTAATTTAGGGTTTCGCGGAACACAATGTCTCGCCTTCGATCAAGCTGTAAACTTGAACTCTGAGGCTGAAATTTAATCAAGACACTATATTTTTATGGGTAGGAGCTTCTGTCTAAGTTCAGAAATATTTCCGGTGCCTATAAAATAGCCGACTTTAATTTATTTATTTGAATCTGAGCTGGCAAAATAGCATATTATCTTTTATGCTGGTATCGGCAAAACAGCTACAAGTATTGACTTTAATTACAATGCATATAAATTTTAAATACTATTTTAAATATAATAGCTTTGAGAATCGTGTAAAAAACGTTCGTTGTTCATTCGTCAATGAATCATTCAACGTGCGTGTATCGTGTATTTATCATGCATCGTGCATCGTGCGTTCATCATTCATTTTGCGTTAATCCTCCGTGTAACGCTCATCGCTCATCATGCGTGTATCGTGCGTTCACCGTGCGTGTATCGTGCGTTCACCGTGCGTGTATCGTGCGTGTGGTCAGTTTGAATTTTAGAAGGTCTGTATATAAAAAAAAGTAGACGCGACCAGATCAACTTACTTATTATCTGAGTACTAATTGTAGTTAAAAATGTTTTGATTTATACTTGGACTAATAGTCCCGTGATTATATGATTAGTTAAATACTTACGTCTGTTATTAGTACATCCTGCTCATTCTGTAATTGTCATGCTTCAATTTATTGCACACACATTAAGTTAAACTGTGTAGAGATATTGTCGATATTTTATGCTTACATGTTGTATGACAATCAATAATGGTCAAGGATATTCTGGCAATTCGTAGACAATTGTAATTTGTAGGAAACGATATAGAGCATGTCGTCATAAAACAAAACAATTTTAAATAACAACTTCCCTAAAACGGCATGAAAATAAACTGTTTTTGCTGATTTATTTTAGATCGAAATTTTCTCAATTAGGGAAATATAAATATGTGTATAGTGTATGCGTATTTGGTTTAGTCTTAACACAGCAAAAAAATCAATGAAGCAGTGACGAAAGCTAAATATAGATCTAAAACTAGACAGATTCTAAACATAGAACTACAAATAGGAAGATTCTAAGATGACTAACTTTGTATACTTTTAAGATTAAGTACGGTAGATGTTAGAATTGGTAACTCGTCGCTAATTTTTATCGTTTATCTATGCATGGTGCATTGGCTTCCAAGCGCCGTTCTTTACTTCTTCTGTATGATACATGCCTCTCTTTTATTTTGTGTTTACGCGCAGCAGAGTTTTATGATTGTTCTACAGTTCTGTGAACTTTTCTCCAAGTCTTGATTTTCGTTATTAAAGAACTGAAAAATCATGCATTCTGTATACATAACATGAAAGAGTGTAAAAACACTCATCTTTTTGTTAGAATACAACCCTCGCTATGTCGAGGACAGATGCGGACACTTTTTGTAGGAGTTATGCCTCTATTATCTTGGAATTTAGATCTTAATATACTTCTATGCTCACCAGTATGTCAGTCAAAACACCCGATCCTGCAATGTTAGCCAGTAATAGTGGAGATCTATTAGTAAAATTAGTCCACTAGTAACACTAACAACAGTATATTTTAATACTGCACAGTATAAGATGTTAGCAGTTGTAGAACGTAACAACGTACACTATATATAATTACTCGGTACAGACACCGGGATCTTTTCCCGGATAATGTTAACAACGTACTTGTTGTTTAATCCGGATCAACGACCGAAATAACGTCTGCGGTAAAAGCGACTGCTTCTTATATGTCAGTTTTTGTAACAACACCATCAACGCATCACAAACCACTAATTTCATGAATGTTTGTACTAAAATGTGGAAATTATATGTAGATGTGCTTATCCACATAAAACTGGCACATTGGTTCAGTTGACCATTATTTGTAGAAGTTATTTAATGAATGGCTATTATCTATTTTGAATTTATTGAACCATAAAACTAATTTTTGACTCTTCACATTGAATAATCCGCGAACGGATTATGTAAAAATGTGATGAGCCAAAAATTAGTTTTATGGTTCAATAAAATCAAAATAAATTATTGCCATTCATTATAAATTTATAAATTTCTATCAAAAATAAGACTCACAGAAATTTTTATATTATCTATATTAACAATAACAACGTACACACATGTTGGCGTATGAATACATAACGTCAGAGTGGGCGTGTCGCAATCGAAATTGACAACATTGAAAATAAAACTAATAATTTTAACCAATCAGAAGACAGTAAATACACCAAATTTATTTATTAATCTTTAAACTTTGGAACCAGTTTTAATATGTTACAACTTGTGTGTTGTATAAATGTACATGTATGTTGCTACATTTAATGATACATGTGGTAATAATTTTACTGCACACATAAAAAGACACATGAGTTAGTTATGTGTTTAACTACATTTGTGCATGCGTTTCCGTTTCTGTTGCCGCGTAAATTTACCATGGATATTAATATGTATACGCCTGCTATGTATGCTGCGTTCATAAATGAAAAAGAAAGTGATCATATCAATTCCGTGTTGTTGTACATATGAACAGGGACGTATATAGTCCTTGATATGAAGCAATTAGTTATTTTTGAATTCGATTATGCTCTTTTACGTTGAACGTTGATTTTGTTGAACGAGGAATACTGCTTTCTCAAAAGTTGCTATGACAGGGCTATGAATCAATCAGTTTAAGGTCATCACTCAAGAAATTTTACGGTCGCCATCATGAGCTGATTGGCCATTTTGGCAAAAGTGTGTCAGAAATCATATCTGATATTCTTCCTCAGTCATAATAACCTTCCATCATTACCAAACCGAACAAAGAAATAACACGACGGGTGCCGTATATGGTGCAGGGAATGCTGGATCCTTCCGGAGCACCTGATATCACTCCCGGTTATTTAATGGAGTTCGTGTTGTTTCTTAACTATTATTTATAACTGTTGATGTAAATGTCCTTTGGTTTTGTGAGTCTTTGTTTACCCCTTGGTTTTGATTGTTATTGTCTTATTTTAGCAAAAATGCCGTGGTGTCGTAGTGAATATGGAGACAAGCCACCGACTCTTGTCGTTTTTTTCAGAATACAATACGCGTTATGTCATGACAACATATGCCGACAGGTTTATCAATATAAAAATAAGGAGATATGGCTGTAGGAATATGTGGTATGGCCAATGAGGCAACTCTCCATCCAAGTTACTCTTATAAAAATAAACCATTATAGGTCAAGGTACGGTTTAAAGGGCCCCTAAAAAATACTAGTTTAAAAAATTTAAACGGGGAAACCAACGGTCTTATCTATATAAAAAACGAGAAACTATTTCAAATGAGACAACTATCCACCAATTGAAAGTTCAAATGAAGTGAATGTAAGCAATTATAGGCAACCGCTCGGCTTTCAACGGGGCTGGAAATCACTTAAGTGATATATACACAAATGTTTGTGAATTTTCTAGTATTATAAGACTTTATAAATGATATTTAGTGTTAACTTTTAATAACCACGATGTTCATGTTTTGTTTAACCTTTATCCAATAAAAACTAAATATTCAACAATAAATGCGTTTATGTTTAAGATTTTCTTCATGTTTTATTCATGTATCGAATATTAAAGTCACACATTGAGCAGACTTCTTTTTATTATACTGTTATAAATGTAAATCGATCTTATAATAAAGATATTTATCCCTTCATATTGAATTGCTGCTTAAATGTAATCGTAATTACCATGACGGTTAAAATCTAATGTGAGGATCGTACCGACTTCGAATCTTATACTTATTGTTCTAAATGGATATATATGTATCAGTTATACTGATGTTGTATTATTTCTTTATCCAAAACAAGTTTGGTGTAATAAGTCTAATAATTATAGTTAGAGCTAACACTTGTAGAGTTAAACTTCGGTTGGCTTGATTGCTTTGTTTGTATAAACGTTTGCTCAGGCATTTTAATAAAGATTGACATCCGCAAACAATATAGATGGATGGAGTTAAATCTGTATACATTACAATTAAATTTGGTTTGACGTTGTTCTTGAGGTTAGGAACATTCAATTGTACTTAAAGATTATATGTCTGTCCAAAGTCAGAAAATAACCCATGATAATGTGCCTGTCACAAGTCAGATACTATAAATGATAACGTGCCTGTCCAACGTCGGAAAATATCATGGACAATGTGCCTGTCCCAAATCTTAAAATATCCACGAAAATGCGCCTGTCCCAAGTTAGATGATATACAATAATAGCTCGCTTATGAGGTGATTATCCAAACTTGTAAACCCGAGTAAGAGTTATTCTACGAGGGCTTTAGAAATGTACTATGATTTATGACCTAGTGTACTGACTGACTGAAGTAATAAAATAACACTTATTGTATAATTGATACACTTAAGATCATTCATGTCTAGTCTGGTTGTTCCGTAGTTGCCGAGGAGAAACTCTTTAAAATAGTTTAGATTAGACAACGGACGATGAAGGACGCCAGTAATAGCTAAAATTCACATGGCTTAAGAGATAAAACGACAGAATACAAACTATAAAAACACAACTCCACACACAAAAAGTTTAGCACAGGACCCCCCCCCCCCCAAAAAAAGGGGGCTGAATTCTACTGGTCCCACTTGAACCACTCGTCGTGTTACTCATTGATGCGTGGGACAAGTTGTCTTTTGTAATGTATAAATGTCGCAATAATCGTGTTCATTGATGACACTGGCATGTCATATCGGTAACAGCATCATGATAGGCTCCGACTGACTGACTACACGATAATATAGCTCATTGGAACCCTTGAAGCAATAAAGACTGCAAGAGAGAAAGCAAAACATAAGACATCGTTAACGTACATTTGAAATATTTACAATTTTGTGAAGTGATACATGATTTGGTTTTTGTTTTCATATTTTCTAGTCTGAGATAATTTTACGTAATATCCGACGATCACATAACGTTGAATGTCAGAAGAACCTATAATTTATGTGACAAAAAAAGTGAACTAACAAATTAAAAATACATGAACAATGATTGGTTACATAAAAAAAAACGGCTTACAGTATCATAAATACCATTTAAAAATCGTATTGTTTTCCTCAAATTGTTTATAACTTATTCTCCTATAAACATTTGTATTTTTTGCAAGCCACCATAATGTAGATGACTTTCTCAGTTCTTTGGATGACTTTTCATCTCTATAAAACCCATTCTTCTCCATAATGTCAAGGACGTATTGGGGAGACTGTTCGTTGATATGTCCTGTGCCTCCCTGATTCCGTGTAGCCCAGCTCAATATAATTCCATCCCGAGCATGCCTAAATATATTATCTAGATAAACACTTTCATATTGTTTTGGTATATGTTCAGCAACTTCTAACGACAAGATCCAGTCATAAAGGGGAATTCCGTATTGTGGTATAGTCAGATCCATAAACTTAACTCTCCCTTCACTCGTTTCCTCGCAAAATGGCGCTCCGTCATATGCGTCGTAAGATTTGACTTGTCCTAATTTGAGTATTTCCCGCTTGTAAGCACCGGGTCCATCACCGAAGCTCGCTACTTTTTTACCACTGAGAAATGAAGAAAGTGTAGGGATGAGGGCTTTATCTGTCAGATGACTTCCAGAATCTTCATAGCTTGTATCTTTACACCATCCTCCTTTATTTGATGTTTCTTTGTTAGAATTCTGTAAAGCACAGTATAAGAAGCGTATATAGATTCAGATTCAAAACAGTGTAGCTGTAGCCATTGATTGACGACCTAAATTATTCAATTGACTAGGGCAGATTAGGTGACCGCTTGTCTGTAACTACCACTGCTCAATACTTGCTTATTTATATAGAATTTAAACTGTGGGGTCACCAAAGGTTCTTAACGCCTTTAATAATAAAATAATTCGAAAAAAATAATCAGGAATAGCCTTTATGTTTTGATTTATATTATTGATACAAATCAAAACATCGTATCATTCCTGATTAGTTTTTTTATTTACTTTATTTAGGTGTTGAGAACCTTTGGTGACCCCACAGTTTAAGTGTCTTAAACAAGTACATAGTGAGCAGTGGTCGTTACAGACAAACGTTCACATTATCTATCCCAGTCAATGGGATAATTTAGGTCGTCAATCAATGGCTACAGCTACGCTATTTTGAATATGATTCTATGTAGTACTCAGGGTTGTTTTGTTCGCCTTGACTTTAGAAATTTGATTGAATCAATGGCAAGTCATTCAAAATTTGCAACATTCAAGGAAAAAATTGATTGACGCGTTTTGCAACACTTTGTTCACAAATTTACCACGAAGAATAAACTGGTTTGAGATAATTATCATCGTCGTCATGAAAAACTTAAAAGCATTCAAGATAATTGTGAATTTTCTGAAACGAAATGTGTAATTTAGTCCGAAATTTTGGAACTTTATGGGCCATAATAGGGTTGTACAAGCGATGATCGTCCGTGCGTCATACAAAATGTACATTTATACTTATAATGTTTTTGCATCCCAGCAAAAAAGAATACAAAACGATGCATTCAAATTCGAATAAAAGATAGTTTAACAAAGATATCAGCTTTATAAACAATATAGATATAAGTATAATAAATTTATACCAGAAGAAGTAATATTATTAACGGTACCAATTTTCCTGCACCAGATGCGCATTTCGACAATACATGTCTCTTCAGTGATGCTCGTGGCCAAAATATAATATGCGATGTTTGTTTTTTGTTTTCTTTCTTCCGATACCATGATAAGTGTATTTAAATATTACATATAATATCATAGGTCTACGTTTTCTTCTGAGAGGCAAATCCGTTATGTGAATTAGATTGAAACAAGAATGTGTCCACTATGCACTATCATTTTCTGTGTTCAGTGGACCGTGAAGTTGGGGTCAAAACTCTAATTTTGTATTGAAACTAAAATATATATATCGTAGGGAATACATTTCAGGTTGATCGGACTTCATCTTCATCAAAAACTACCTAAACCAAAAACTGTAACCAAAAACTTTAAGCTATAGCGGAGCAGACGGACGGACGAACGAACGGACGCACGGATTTAAAAACATAATTCTCGTAGAAGGGACATACAAATCTGTTTCTTATGTACACGCTTAGAATATATGCACGAAAATCCTTACCATAAACGAACTAGCGAATATTAAGTGTTATGTACCAATGTCTAAATCTTTTTTTTTTTTTTATAGAACAACTGTATATCATACATCTAATTATCTATATAAAAACAGGAATCATACCTCGCACTGTAAACGTCCAATTGTTCTGCTCATTTCATTTAATTGTTGGGATAATTGATTTCGCATCTTCCATACATCATTGAGAACCTCTCCATTTAATTCAGGATCATAGTTTGTTTTCCCACTCACTTCTGTAGGGCAGTTAGTTTTCATCATGTTCGGAATTATTTGGGGATTTTTTGTAATGACTGCATACATTGATGATAATAACAACAATAGAATCGTCAGAATGATAGACAGTTTCCAACATGGTTTTCTTTCTACATTCAAACTCATTGCATGAATTGACCGTGACAACTTTACAATTATATATATACATGTACTTCATTAAGGTCATTTGTATAATTCCATACGTCAGTGCACCCGCTGTGTCCTTGTTAAAACACTAAAAAAAAAAATTAGAAATTTCAACATAATTTCCAATTCCAAAATTTTCTCAGTAGACCATACTAATAGGACTATTATACATGACAAATTTATCATACAAAAAAAAATATTAACAAATATTAATCTTTATGCCATGCACATGTTACCATTATTTTTGTTACGTGTCGTTCATTATCCGCATTAGAATGCAATAAATACTTTAGGAGTAAAGCCGGAAAATCCAACTTTATTGAAATATGAATAAAAGTTCGTCGTTAAATATATGTTAAACATCGTATGAGGCAAAAATGTGGGGACACAAGAGAACATATAATAAAAGGGAGAATACTGCTCAAGAGGGTAAGACAAAACGTGGAATACCACTCTACTGAAAAAAATAAGATCTGAGTTATACGGTGAATTTGAATGCAATGACCAGGACTTCTAACACAGGCACTCGTCTCAATAATATGTTTTCTTATATACCTTTATATAACAGTGTTGTTATTTAAAGGTATAGAGTGGGGTGCTCATTTTCGCCACATTTTTCCATGTTTTCTTCAGTTTATGTTCAGGTCTTTATGTTTTTGAAGTATACTGATATTTCTATATGAAGATAACTTCAAATGCAAAAAATTCTTAGCTTGAAAACGTGTTTGTTTTGGGTAAAATCATCTGAAAAGTTGGATTAAAGGGTGTTTGAAATTTTCTATTTTTTTGTCAACGGGTACACATATTCGCCGTTTTTACATATCTATTTAAAACCAAATAGCTGCAACTTTAAACAATATTTATCAAATAAATTTCATTAGACACGAATAGCAGACATTTGAAAGGTGTAAAAAAGTGAAATTTAGGGCAATCGGTCAAAGAATTACTAAGGAATGCTTCTTTGAAATCGTTTTTGTCATTCAGGAAATTGGCTGAAATCGTTTTCCATTTTTTCGGTCCTTTACCGTTGGTGCCGAAATTTTGTCTCATTTTCAAAAATAATCAAATTTTTTATAAAAATATAATTTAACGGCATATTTCTTCCATTTCAACCGTCCTTTGAAGTTTTTACACCTCAAAATCATAAAACGGCGAAATTGTGTCCACGGCAAATATGAGCGCCCCACTCTATAGGTAGTTTAAATAATTATCCAGGTGTAATGATAAGTCGTTATACAGACCTTCTAAAATTCAAACTGACCATTATTCCGTGCGTTCATCGTGTATCGTGCGTGTTGCGTGCGTGCATCGTGCGTGTATCGTGCGTGTGCCAATCGTGCGTTCATCATTCATCGTTCCGTGTATTTTCCGTGTAACGTGCGTGCATCGTGTATTCTTAATCGTGTATCGTGCGTGTATCGTGCGCTCATCAATCATTCATTCTAATCGTGTATCGTGCGTGTATCGTGCGTTCATCAATCATTCATTCTTAACCGTGTATCGTGCGTTCGTCAATCGTGTATAATTGTGTATATCAGATAACGTGCATTTGTCAAACGTTCATCTCTCATTTTGTAACGTTCATACATTGCGTTTTTTATATGATAGTCGGTTATAGAGCTCACCAAAGCTTATCTTTTTTTCTCACGGTTAAAGTATAAATATTTGTTCCGACTTAAAATATTCTGACATTTAAAAACAAAAGTGCTTTTGCAAAATTTAGATGTGGGGTAGCTCCACTAAAAAAATGACACTGGAAAGTATGAAAGAAAAGAAGTCCACGAAATGACATGTGTTGTCGCTCTACTATTGAAAATGAACTTCATGTCATTCTAAAATGCCCATTATATGTAGTTTTAAGACAAATATTATACATTTAATGAACATTTTAACCTATCATTATCAGATGGCGAAAGTTTTATATTTTTATTTAATAACGGTAATGTTGCTGGTTTAGTCGCCAAAACACCAACAATATTTTATTTAAAAGAAACTATACAAATCCTTGGTTGAACTATGCTAGATTATGATTCTTCGCTTATTTGGTCAATTCATATGCTACTAAGATATTTTCAAATATTTAAGTTTTGATAAATACCATTATAAATATTTTGTCTTAGTTTCTAATGGTCACATGTACGTAATGTTATTTCATTGAGAAAATACAATATACAAGATTGTCGGGTAAATGTGGATTGCGGATTAAAATGCTAAATGTCAAACTTGAATTAACAAATTAAACTGAGGTGAATTAACACGAATATGTATATCCTCTTCAACAGTGTTTGAAATCTCTATTCTGAATTTCATTTAAACTAAACTAAATATGTTTTGTGGAAAAATTGAATATAAATAAACATTATGTGAAGACATTATTTAATTTTTAATTAAACAAATATAGGATCAGGCAAATATAATATGTATCATCATAATTTTAAATTTGAGGAACTTAACTTGAAATTGAATTTACAAATTAAGATATATAATCTTGTTTTTATTATTATTATTTTTTATATAAAATAGTTTAAAATATGGTAATATTATAAGAAGACTTTATTTAAATGGAATAAACATGGAACACTTTCACGGATTCATTTTTCATTGTGTTCATGGTTGCCTATCAATGACACCGTTTTTATGTATGTCTAAAAGATTATTATCCGAAAAAATAATTCACAATAGTATGTTGTTAACTAGGTTGGTCCCCTCCGTACAACATTCAGTATGCCTTCGGAATATACAAAAGTAAGGTATTGTCAAGAATTTCAATAACGGCCGGGAAACAGACTAGTTGTTAACCTTCTATGATTATGAAAGAATGACGGATGTTTTTTTTCTCAGTACGTCTAAACGCTTCTTAGGAGTCCTTAGTGCACTAAGGCCTTGACTATGCTACTAAGGACTAGAAGGAGTGTTGTTATATGTATTATTTTGATATATCATGTTAGAGAAAATTCTATTTAATGCATAAATTTCAAATTTTACATTTTAAGTAATTTAAAACAATTGTATCGAAAATATTTATGCTTCAAATATTTATAATTAAATGTGTTTTAATTTTGCTGTTCTTTTATTTCTTTTCCAACAAAATTGTTTGTCATATGAGCACGACTTTGATGTGCGCTAACTTATAAGTAAGAGTGTGGTCAGCTTTTTAAAATGTTTATGTAAGATACACGAAGACAAAAGGAAAATATTTATTTATAAGTGTTTTGTTTTTATTTTAATTCCGGCAAAGATGCGTGCATATACAAATGGTTTCAATAAAAACCGTAAATTCCGAAACAGCTATATATGTTAAAGGGAAATTCCGCGATTTTTTACTTATCATCTAATTATGTTCATCTTAACATAAAAAACACATTTGCAAAGTTTTAAATTTATATTCCTTCTAATAACGGAGAAAATCAAGTATCTGTAACTTTTTTGGTTGAATTCTCGAGTGGGTCGTGACGTATTAGCCCGATTTATTGAATTCTGGGAAAAAATAAAATCTGTTCAACTCTTAGAGCTTATCGACAATATACGTAATTAAAAGCGCACAGCTGACGAATGGTCGTAGTTATTAACCACAATATAATAATGAACGAAAATAAATATGCATATACCGTTTTGTATTGATTGAATTAAACTCCTATAAAATTATCTCTAGTAAATGTTTTTGAATAAATTTAATTAATTATTGTTGAGATTTTATTCATAAAATATTTATTGAACATTTTAACTGATATTGAACTGAAAATATTTCAGTTCTATTTACCGTTATTGTTTTGATAATCATTTCAATGCAACTAATGTGTGAGCAGAGTGTGTATATTATTTTGTAAAGGTCACTGTATATTTCTCGGCTTGAGGTCAATTCGTTTACCTTGTAGCTATTTAGCCGCAGGTGTGAGTTCAAGCGTACACAGGTATAAATGTTGTTATTTGGAAAGGATAAACAGAAAAAATTAGAAAGAGTATGATGTCACGATGTTAATACACTAAGATTTAATACACGATGAGAATAAAGATTCAATAATTAAATTGTGTAAATTAATTGAAAATCAAATTCAGATTCGTAAATCCGCAAATGTATAAAAATAAAAGGAAACAATTTTTGATTACTTTCTTAGCGGCAATTGGCGTAAAGATTCAGATATGAGGTAAACAATAGTAGTTTTAATCTTTAATAAAAACTAAATGCAATATTACCCAATTTGATATACCATTGTACATCTGTTTGATATCATTGACTTTACCGGAATTTCTTAACTTGTATTCAAATCTGGCTGTGTTTAAATGCTAATAAAACTATTGCAATTTTAAAGTTTTTAATTGATAAAAAAATACAACATACATGATTTTTTTTTTAGTTTCTTTTTAACATTTTATTCTTACAAGTTACATAATTAAATTCATTTGACAATCATTTACACGAACTTTTTGTGAAAAAATACCAATTATCTAAGCTAAGGCATTATTTTTTTTAAGGATTTTTGAGGATTTTTTTTTTATTCTATGATAATATTTGTGCAGTGTTGAACATGATAGCCGTCATTAATCCAAATAAGTCATATAGTAGGTGAATAAAAGTTATATTTTATTCATGCATAACTGATATTGACGAATTTAGAATGGTTCGTCCATACATCGTTGTTCTTGAAACAATCATTATTAGTGTACATGTAAGTTTCCTGACGTATACGAGCCATTGAGGATGAGCTCCAGAGAAAGCAGTCTAGTAGCGTTTAGTTCGTTTGTTTGTTGGGAAAGGAGAGGAAATGCAACCGCTTGTACAGATAAACGACAGAATTACCATACAAGCATTTATAGTCAACACAATCAGAAACAGTTCCCATCGTTAGACGGGGAATATGAAGGCTTTCAAGAATGAACAAGTGACATGTCTAACTCGAACAGTTAGAAAACGCACTATCGACATCGACCGCTTGTTCTTGATATTTGAAATTGTATGCATATATTCGTATACGTTTATGATAGTGATGAGTTCTTGTGTCTGACAAAAACTAAATTCCTTCATGGTTATATCTTGCCATACGTTTATATTGGTTTGTAAGGTGATTACTCAAAATCGTTATTTGAAAATCCTGTTTGTGAGATGTATATTCATTTTAATACAGAAATTTCGTCTATATATTTCACAAGTGTATAACACGGAGAAGCTCTGAAGGTCCATTACTCCCATTTTGTTTGGGTGTGAACCATCGATGTTGACAGCAATATCAAAGAATAAGATGATGATGGTAGAAAGAACTATGGGCGTCATGTGGCAAATATTACATGCATATCGGACAATGAGTTGTCAATCTGTATAAAAAGATTTCCTGTACAACCATATTATTGAGAAGGAATGTTTACATGCTATACTCTCGTACTAGTATTACAGGGTTCTTGTGGTGTTCACCTTAGACACACATCTTTTTAACGATGTTTAAAAAAAAAGACAGAACCAATTTAATGTCATATTTCCTTATTTTTTAAATAAAACTAAAAGTCTTTCATCTGACAAGAATACCCCTATTTAGCGGACAAGTAATTTATTCTTTTTTCTGTTATTGAATACCAAGAAAGAAAATTTGAAACTTTGATACTCAAAAGTTTCCCAGCAAAATATTCACATCCCTTCGGGATAATTAGCGTTCGTCCAGTGGCATATATAACAATTATGACGAATTTCTTCCTCTGTTCGAGAACACTCTTATTGAAATATAAATCTGTGATTTTACTATGTCCACAACTTCAATGAACCAAAGCAAAAGTTATACATCGACCTGTATTTAAATCAAATTGGTTCTCTTCTTCTTCTGGTATACAATAGTCTATCGACTATTGATTAGTGCATACTGTTGGCATATGTGGACTAGTCTATTGACAACACTTTTACCCCTATTTATTCAGAATATATGTTTTTTTCTTATGTTCAATGTATACATGTATATCTTTTAAATTGCGCTATAGTTCCGTAACTTTCTATCCAGTCGTATAAACGAATCGTCGGCAAGTGCGTACATTTTTTTAAATCAATATTTCTGGTATGTTCCAATCTGTCCTTCACTTTTGACTATCAGTATATATTACATTTTCCCAAATTCACCATTGGAAAAAATATTTAAATAGATTTTAATTTCATCAAATCTTATTTTTTGGGTATTATTTATATTTTTATGAATAATATTCTTTACACCAGAAATGTTATTTATAAACAAGCGTATGAGTTTGGTAATGACAAGAAGACAGAGTTGTATATTATACATCTGATAGTTCAAAATGGAAAGTTAAATGTTATCAGCCGTGTACACTGATCAATACCTGCAGAAGTGAAACGATGCGTGAACTTGCAAGCCCGACAGGAAATCGCTTGAATACCTGAACGTGTCAACTCACACCCCTCACAATACCTTAAAAAGTAATACCTTTAGCCATGCTGGCGATCAGAAGAGGGAAGATCAAAATTTATTTGAAAACAGTTTATTACTTAAAAGAAGAATGAACAAATTAGATTTTCGAAAACAATTTTCATGGCACACTTATTTATGATTTCAACTTTGACTTTTCACTTAATTCCAATATCAAGTTTAAAAACAACAGACCATGGTAATTTAAAGAATATTTTCCGTATCAAGTTAGTTAGTCGGATAAAACAACCATACGATTGACAAGATATCGACACGCAATTACGACTACATCGGTTACTGTGGTTTTGTTTCTTTGTGGTTTATAGACATATCTTTTTTTATTAATCGGGAAAGAAGACAAAATGGCGGAACCGTAGAATTGATACTCTAAATTTAAAATCGATGGTGGTCGCTTATCTAGCGGAATAAAACTTTAATATCTATGAATTTGAGCCTTTTTATACAGAATGAACATAATATCAAATTTTGATTTTTTTGCGAAGTTTCCCTTTAAGTTTCATGAAATGGATAAGCGGTTCTCAAGTTACAGTGCGACATGTGGACGCCCGGCGGACGGACGTACGCCGTACATTGGTATACTATAATACTTCCCGTCAAAATGTTGACGGGCGTATAAAAAAGGCGTGGTGCGCCCGTATGTCAGAAGGAAATCTGATTTGTATAATTTTTGTCGAGTCTTCGACTTTAGTTAAAAAAGCGTTAGTGAATACCAAGAAAAAAAAAATCCCGTGAAGACGAATTTCTTCCTTTATTCGAGAACAATCTTATTGAAATAGAAATCTGTGATTTTAATATGTCCATAACTTCGATGAACCAAAGCAATTTAAATATCGACCTTTATTTAATTCAAAATGGTTCTCTTTTTCTTCTTTTGGTATACAATAGTCCATCGATATCCCATGATAACATACTGTTGTCATGCGAGGACTAGTCTATTTACAAAACTTTTAACCCAAATTAAACATTATGTATGTTTCTTTCTTATATGTTCAATGTAAAAATGCCGGTATATAATTTTAAATTGCAACTATCTATAGTTCCGTAACTTTCTATCCAGGCGTATAAAGAATGGTCGACAAGTGCGTATATTTTTGTTTAATCAATATTTCTTGTGTGTTTCAAACTGTTCTTCACTTATAACAACGACACGAGTACTTACATTTTCCCATATTTACCCTTGGAAAAAAATGTGTAAACAGATTTTTATTTTATCAAATCTTTTTTTTTTTTTAACCCTTACCATGCTGAGTTGTTTTCAGAAATTGTCTAAATTTCGAGTATTTGCAAAAATATGCAAATGATATGCAAATGAGCTGTACCCTGATGCTGATGCATACTGATTACAATAAATCTAAAATAGGTGATCACGGGGTGGTGTGGTCGGGGTGAGGAAGCGGAATTTTTTTGGCGGGAATTTGCCCCAAAGTTGGTCCTCAGGTACAAAAAGCGTCAATTTTGACCTTTTTTCGTTCTTTTTCTCGACCTGTAAGTCCAAGAGATGCTAATAGATGCATCCATCTGTAGTTTACATGTAGGGTGGACACCAGTGAACACTTTTATCACAACAGTTGTTAGGTCGGAGTGAAACTGATCTGGGTTCATCAGTGTAAAGAAGGTCATTTGCACCAAAATTCACCAAATTTCGGAATTTTTCCAATTTTGAACTTTAACTGGACTTGCAACCGGAAGTAGTCGTTTCCGCGGCGTATTTTGATAATAGACACGACCAGTCGTTATGTGCCTTTATGTTAACGGTATGTTAAACGGTCCGATATCAAATTTTGAAGTTCGTATTTGAGCTCAAAATGAATATCTAAAGTGAGAAACATGACATGAATAGTTTCAGATTGAGGAAACGTGCATACACTACGAAATAAATGGTATTACGATGACCTCTAAATGTATGGAGCGCCATTGATGCCAAAATAACGGTATTCTGGGTACGGCCGTAATATTTCGGCCCCCGCACGACAAGGGTTAATTATTTAGATTTTTATTTAGTAATATTGACTTGTATATTACTATCGGACACGCAAGACAGAGATGTATATTATACACCCGACAGGAAATCGCTTGAATACCTGGACGTGTCAGCTCACAATACCTTTGGGAGTAATACCTTTAGCCAGGCAGGTGATCAGACAAGGGACGGTCCGAATTTATTAAAATAAGTTTATTACATAAAAGAATTATGAACAAATTAGATTTTCGAAAACAATTTTCACGGAACACTTATTTATGATCATTTGTGCCTTTAAACTATGACTTTTTAACCAATTCCCATATAAACAGTTAAAAACGACATGCAGATCTTGGTTACTTAAAAAACATTTTCCGTATCAAATTAGTAAGTCGGATAATACAACCGTATTATTGACAAGATATCCACTCGCAATTACGACTACATAAGGTTACTGTTTTGGTCTTTTAAATTAGTGGTTCATAGACATATCGTGGCTAAAAACGGAAAAGATAGTCAAAGATGGTCAAATTGGCGGCACGCAGAGAATTGAAACTCTAATTTCAAAATTGATGGTGATCTCTTTCTGGTCTAGCAGAATAAAATTTAATATCAATGAATTTGAGCATTTTTATACAGAATGAACATAGTATCAATTATTTTTTTTGCGGAGTTTCGCTTTAAGCTAATGGTTAAATCTAAAAAAAAATGCATCTTTTCCCGATATTTCACAGTTTGACGTCGCGCAAAATAACATGTACGGCAGCAATTTTAAATGTGTCAAAATGAACGAATTCTTCAATTATTAAGTAAGAAAATTTCTGTCAAAAATCATTATATAGGAAATTTTTATTAAGGTCATATAATATGTGATAAGACTGATAATAAAATACTAATTCAATTTCATGCAATAAGGTTTTTAGAAGAAAGAGTTTAATGTCTGCTTTTTTAATTTTAATTCTGCGAATTGTTTTTGTCTGTAAAAACACCAAACAGAGAAATAAAGAAAATCACAACTAATTGAATAAAATGGAGGATTGAAATGGAGAATGTGTCAAAGAGACAACAATCCGACCAAAGTGCAGAAAATGGTGCGTCTAACCACGACTAAGGACTCCTAAGTGCACTAATGAGTTATAATATGGTACTGGGGACCACTAAAAGGGGTGCTGTACAATGTAAACACATTTCTTATCTAGATAGATATTGTTATTTAATTTATATATATTCAAATTTAATCAATAAAAGATCACAAAGGATAATAGAACAATGACTGAGCCGGTTTTCGTTAATTTTTCCGAAAATCACTGAACTATAAGACACTTGTCAAATTACATAACTGATAACACTATAACCTTAAAATATGAAAAAATAATTATTTGGATAAGAAAATTACCCTGACATTTAGACATATTTACCATAAAATATGTTTTAAATTTTTAAAATATCATTTAATATGCATCGGTTTATGATTAATTGAAAAAATATAGAAAATTGTTAAGCTGTTTTTTATTTCATGAACGAAAATAATGTTTGCATTGAAATAATTAGCCCCTCCCCTATAAATGATCATTAACCCCAAGTAGGGGCTTAAATTTGGACACCGATCGCGAGGCCTGACTGCCACAAACAACAGATTACGAACAGCAAACAGTGGATACACCAATTGATATGTATGAAATACAACGACGGACACAAAATATTGCACTGAAAAATTTCAACTACCATTAAGATCAAATCTCCTAATCAAATTAGTCCTGCATTTAAAAAAAAGGGATATCTATTACCGTTTGGTTTCAAATTTGAATTGAAAATTGCATTTTCCCAAAGAGTTTTAGGTAAAACCCCGAGAATCTCACCTCCTAGAAATTTTAAGTGTTAGGATGTTTGGAAATATGTATGAATTTTCTTACATACTTGAAATTGTATATGGAATAAAAACAAAGTCAATAAGTTTACTGTACAAACAAACCACAGACACCAATTGTGACAGTTATATTGTTTAATTCATTTTACTGAGAAAAACATTTGATTAGTTGATTATTCAGTGGTTGTTTAAACGTCCAGTGGCAAAAGTTTCATGCATATTCAGGACGAAAAGTCGTTTCAGAAGTATATAATGTAGCATTTGGTATAACAAAATTAATGTTTAAATTTTCTATTTATTTGGTAAATGTCATTTTCTTAGCTAGTTCTAATTAATTTGTACGAATCAAATTTTCGGACAAAAAAATATCTTTTGCTCTAAATTAACATATACGATTCTGAAAACAATGGATAATATAAGGAACATTGTAACTTACATGACAAACAAGAGATTATGATTGTTTAATCAGTTGTTTTGTCAACTTCGCTCGTGCCAGTCGGATCACTGATTTTCGGCAATATCAAGGAAAACCCGACACGTTTTAAATAATCTTCAACTACTCATTTATTGGTGAAATTAACCTGATACATGGCCTGTTGATAAGTATATATGTACAGAACTACAAAAATTTGCAGTGCATGTTAACATAAAAGAATCAAATAATTTCTGCTATGCTTGTAGTGAATACGAAAACAGCTTCCTATTATTTTATTTTTTTAGATATATACGTATAAACCGTCAAAGTGAAAAATTATATAACATAAAAATAAAAATACATAGATCATTCATTTATTGAAATCAATTATATCAAACATGTAGTTGAAATAATTTCTAGAACCAGTCAATGTCTATAGACATAATGCGTCGGACATTGTAAGCATAAAAATAAAATTTAGATTTTTAACTGTATGAAAAAAAATTAGTTTAGGGTTTCGCGGAACACAATGTCTCGTCTTCGTTTGCCGTAAACTTGAACTCTATGGCTGAACTTTAATCAAGACACTATATTTTGATTGTTAGGAGCTTCTGTCTAAGTTCAGAAATATTTCTGGTGCCTATAAAATAGCCGACTTTAATTTAGTTATTTGAATCTGAGCTGGCAAAATAGAATATTATCTATTATGCTGGTATCGGCAAAACAGCTACAAGTATTGCCTTTAATTATAATGCATATCAATTTTAAATACTATTCTAAATATCATAGATTTGAGAATCGTGTAAAAAGCGTTCGTTGTTCATTCCTCAATGAATCATTCAAAGTGCGTGTATTGTATCGTGCGTGTATCGTGCGTGTATCGTGCGTGTATCGTGTATTTATCATTCATCGTGCATCGTGCGTGTATCGTGCGTTCATCATTCATCATTCATTTTGCGTTAATCCTTCGTGTAACGCTCATCGCTCATCGTGCGTGTATCGTGTATCGTGCGTGTACCGTGCGTGTATCGTGCATTCACCGTGCGTGTATCGTGCGTGCGTGTATCGTGCGTGTGGTCAGTTTGAATTTTAGAAGGTCTGTACTAAGGCTATTTTTTTCTTATTTTTTCTGTAGACTTAGCTTTAATTTTTTATAACCATGCATTGGCAAGCTTGATAACTCGTAATTGTTTGTCAGTAACTATATGTACAATGATGTCCCATACGGAACCTTCTGACCTTGTTTGTTTACATAAACATTTCATTGGCGTCAAAATCACGTGATGTCAGTTCGTTATGTCCAATCAATTTGCTCTACTGTCAATTAGGGGATTTTTCAGTCTACAGCAATTACGTTATTTCTTTCTGGGATATTGCTTCAAAATAGTTTGCAATATAGTTCTGGGTTTTATTCAACAGGAAAACTCTTTTTTTGCCACCCCTTTTGACATCAAGGGAATTTTGTATGAATATTTACATACAGTCATGATGGTCAGAATATCGATCTTTTTATAATGAATAAAAAGAAAATTCTATGAAAAATAAATGTAAATGGTTTCTTATTAACCAACTCTATATGCCTGTTCAAAATTATGGCATGGGCATCGTTTTTTCATATAGTTTTCCTTTCATTTTGGTTGAGCTTTTTTCGCGGGAAAATCGAGAAAGAGGTAAGGAGCATGTCATTTATAAATTCCTAAAAATACGTTTTGCTTGACCTATATTGCCTGTCACAAGATTGATGACGCTGAATGGAATGTACACAAAGCAATGGAGGCCGGAAATGGGATTTTGTGAAGTTCTAGAATGTTTTTAAATATTCGGAAGTTGGGATTGAAACGGGCATTAGAAAATTGGCATTTTTTGGCAATAATTGAGAACAACAATGAAAACTTACCTTTAGAAATGTTTTTTTATTCAAAAGTGCAGAAAAAAACGTATTTTGCACTGTTTTTCTACGCCAGAAGTACCGTAGTGACGTCAATGCGGAGTTTCCCCGTGTGTTAAGTTCAAACACAAATACCTAACGAACTGACAAGATGAACGATCTTAGACTACGGTAGGATATGACGTCTGGCAAGGCTATTTTAAATTTTTTTCTGGGACGCCTTGGGCCTTGGGCGTCCCAGAAAAAAAAATTAAAATAGCTTTGCCAGACGTCATAATTATTTGGACTAGTAGATCTTTATAGGGTGAAAAAAATTCTGAAACGAGTGCCTGTGACTTCTCAGAAGGACATTCACAGAGCAAGAGGCAGGATCGCCTCAACATGTTATCAACAAGAATGATTTTGTTATTTCAAAGTCTGATTTCTTGTGTAGTTCATGTACATGCATAGAATGTAATAACTCAATCATGACCAATGTTGGAGGCCACACACACACAAACTGTCCGGGGTGAAGGGGGAGGGTTGAATCTTGGCAATTCCACCTTTGTCTTTGAGTTCATTAAATACATTGCACATATTACCAAAGTTTTCTGTTCGTAAAACATAAGGGTACCTTTAAAATTCACACAATTCAATATTAAAAGGTTGCAAAGATCATTGCAATGATATGATTTACCTTGAAGGAAACCGCCACACAACTTTATAACGCCAAAAATGTATAACGTAACGGAGACGACAAGCTTCCGCAAAGACGTCAACTGGTTCTTTCCTAGCAACGGAACCGTAACTCTAAAGGTCCTTATATATAGGCGTCAATTTTACCTCATATTCTGTTAATATGTGTATTCTTTTTTTTCAATGTCTTTTTTTCTTTGAACATCAACACATGATTCTGTTGGATTGAAGATACTGTCTATGAATTCATATAAGCAGCATGCGTGAGTTAACAATATGACGCAACGTCAGATATTGCTAGTGTAACATAAAAATGACGTTAAATTAAAAACGCGCTTTATCTAATTCTTCCTGCTTTCCTTTATGGGTAAATGCAAACTATAACACACAGGAATAAATGCCGTGAGAATCCAATCCAATATGATTTTATAATTAACATAGAATATTCAGTTTTATTGTTAGTAATTCCGTGTTTTTGTTGGGATATTGCTGCATTATAAATTCAACCCGAGTATGATTTTATACAAGCAGTGACAAACAATAGCTTTACACTTATGATACTGAAGTTTTCTTACTTTTTGACAGTCTTATAGATATGTATTTTTGTAATGTGTACATCATTTCGTTTTGTTGAAAGCAGGACATTTATATTAAGTGGAGGAAGGAACACGCAGTGCATGCCGTCCCTAGCATATTACACTTGTAGCGACGTCAAATTATGATAACGGACAAACTTGCAAGACATTTTCATTAATCCGTATTTTTTTTTATAGATAACCCTGTAATATTAATGTTATTGGTGTACCAACTTCACAGTGACCAACTTCAACTTTAAAAGTCTTTCATAAAGTAAAAATTTAAGAATCAATCTTTATTTTCATGTATAATATGAAATATTTATTTCAGCATTTCTAATAAAAAATTTCCCGTCACATATTTACTTAACGCTATTTTTCGTAGTGGTAGCAATATCTTACGTTGCGTATATATGTCTGAAAATCATTATTTATAAAGGATAATGTCCAATTACAAACCAAAGTCCTATACAGTATTGATCTCTATTAAAGTATATACTTCTTATGCAAAAAGGTCATAATGCCGTCTATGTTATTAAGCAATCAGTATATTATCTCATTAAAAATAAGGCAAATTACAGAAACGATTGGTTTCTTATCAATAAATCTCTGTATATTATTGAATTGAACACGTAAACTATAAATCTTTTGATATAACTCGCTAATTTGTCTGAAAACAGCAATTCAAGGTGATCTACATTTGTTTATTTGCTACTTTCACGTACATTTTTTTATAGAGTGTCAAAGCCTTACCGTTCATCTCTATCAAGAAGGTACACACTTTACTGTATAATCTTTTTCTAGTGCGTCAAAGCCTTATCATCTACATCTCTATCTGAAGTGGCAAATCCTTACCATACATGTCTATTTTAAGTATCAAAACCTTAGGCTATAACCTTACCGTGCATAGTCTATTTAGAGTGTCTAAGCCTTACCATACATCTCAATCTAAAGTGTCAAAGCCTTCATCTCTATCTAGAATGACAAAAACTTACCGTATACTAGTATGTCTATCTAGAGTGTCTATGTTTTATCGTACATGTCAAAGCGTTCATCTTTATCTACAGTGGACAAGGCTAACCGTACAGCTATATCTATAGTGGTAAAGCCTTAACGTTCATCTCTATCTAGAGAGCTAAAGCCTATATATAGGTAATAAATATTAAGAATGGCAAAGCCTTACCAAACACCTGTATCGTTAGTATCAAAGCGTAACCATACATCTCTATCTATAGTGGTAAAGCATAACTGTACATCTTTATCTAGAGAGACGAAGTCTAAAAGTAATCTATATCTAGAATGGAAACACCTTACCGTACACCTCCAGCTATAGTGTCAAAGACTGTACATCTCTATCTATAGTGTCAAAGCCTTACCGTACACCTTTAGCTATAGTGTCAAAGCCTAACCGTACATCTCTATCTAAAGTGACAAAGCCTTACCGTACACCTGTATCGTTAGTGTCAAAGCCTAACCGTACATCTCTATCTATAGTGTCAAAGCCTTACCGTACACCTCCAGCTATAGTGTCAAAGACTAACCGTACATCCCTATCTAAAGTGGCAAAGCCTTATCGTACACCTGTCTCGTTAGGGTCAAAGCCTAACCGTACATCTCTATCTAAAGTGGTAAAGCCTTACCGTACACCTGTATCGTTAGTGTCAAAGCCTAACCGTACATCTCTATCTATAGTGGTAAAGCCTGAACCGTACATCTCTAATTAGAGTATTAAGCATTACCGTCTACGTACACCTTTATCTAGACCGTAAAAGCCGTATTATACACTATATAAGAGTATCGAAGCAAACACGTTTAACTCTGTAACATTCTGACAAAATTGAGAATGGAAATGGGGAATGTGTCAAAGCGATAACAACCCGACCATAGAACAGACATTAGCCGAAGTCCACTAATGGGTCTTCAATGTAGCGAGAAACTCCCGCACCGGGGGCTTCTTTCAGCTGGCCCCTAAACAAATATCTATACTAGTTCAGTGATAATGGACGTCATACTAAACTCCGAATTATACACAAGAAACTAAAATTAAAATCCATACATGACTTACAAAGGCCAGAGTCTAGCATTACCATTCAAAACTGTTTTCTTTCTTGTACCATGTGTTTGTTTAGGGTGTTTTTAATGTTCGCATTGCAGTAGAAGTGATCGTTTACTTTTTTATGCACTCGAAATATGCTACATACTGGATAGACCATTTTTTTACACGTTTAAACCCGCTGCAGTGTTTGCACCTGTCCTAAGACAGGAATCTTATGTTCAGATGTTGTCGTAAGTTGATATGGTTTATAAGTGTTTCTGGTTTTGTATAGATTAGACCGTTGTTTTTCTTTTTGAATGGTTTTAAACTAGTCATTGTTTTTGGCCCTTTATAGCTTGCTGTTTTTGTGATCCAAGGTTCCGTGCTGAAGACCGTACTTTGACCTATTATGGTGTACTTTTACAAACTATGACTTGGATGGAGAGTTGTCTGATTGGCACGCGTACCACATCTTCATATATCTACTGTACAAAGCTACCTTAGAATTCCAAATCTACGACATAGTCCTTATATGCAATTATTTGATTGCGATCTTGATGAAGTTGGTGGCGCTGAATTCTCTTATTACAGGGTGGTAAATATAATGAATATCATTGAAGTTAAAGGCAATTGGAACCACCAATTATTTAACTAGCGTTAAAGATTATCAATTAAAAATGATCTTTGATTTAGTAAAATCGGGGAGTAACTTGAGCCAAAATATTAAAGCAGATTATGGTTGACGAGTATTGCACTGATGCCAATGTATGTGCTGAATATTTCGATTGATTCAATTCCATGGTTTTTAAGTCTATTTGATAAAATGATTAATTCTGTAGGTGTTTGTATGCTATTACATCGTAAGCAAAATACATTGGATAGTTGCAGCTAATGTTTCGGAAATAAAGACCTGTGAATTATATTCATTACATTTTTTTCCTGAATTTAACCAACAAATCAAATCATATGGGCCATAAGTAAACAACTGTCAAGGATATTACTATTACTTATATTCAAGGCAGATGCATTGGTGTTGATGATATTCTTGTATTTTGTATTTTGTATTTTGTATTTTGTATTTCGTATTTATTTATATCTTTGCATTAACACAGTTTAAAAAACAGGAACTGCAAATCCTTTCGCAGCACATGAGTTCACTTCCGGTTTTGTTTTTCTAGTGTGGTGTATTGTATTGGTGTTTGTCTTCTCACCGTTTTTGTTCAGTCATATATTTTGTCTGTTTTATTGCATTTGGGATTATCAATTCACTCTTCTATTTTTAGAATGAACTGGATAATTTTAGGTGCAAAATCTACAAGTACATGTATGTACAAAACTGTAGAAGACCACACGATTTAGAAGAAAGTAATAAAATTATGTACATAATTGAAGAAGGCCATACGAGTTAGAAGAAAGTCATAAAATTAATTGTGCACAGCAAAGACCCATTTTTGATCTGCTGATTTATTTTTTTCAATTACAATTCTTTGAGGACAAGTGGACATTTTGGAAACCATTTTGTGTGTTCAAGCGCTGGGACATCTTCATCCTCCCAGTCTGTTAATATACCACCACACATGTAACATTGACATATATCTCCAGTTCCTAAATACCGAAAAAAGAATAGATTTAATAATTATTTCGATAAAATGTTTATGATGTGAGGAATCTTGAGTCATAATGATTTTAAAATTGTGTTTAGAAGACTCATAAAGTCATATATATCAACGGTGTCAGCACGTGCTGCGTAATTTATTTACTATAAACAACCTGTTCGTTCTAAAAAGTAAAATCACAAAAATACTGAAATCCCAGGAAAGTTCAAAACGGTAAGTTCCTAATCAAATGAAAAATCAAAAAGCTCAAACACATCAAACGAATGGAAACAACTGTCATGTTAAGCATTTTCTTATTTTCCTTATTGAACCTAGTTTTATAGCTAGCTAAACCTCTCTGATTATATGACAGTCTTTTTTTTGGCAAAATGTATTAATAGGTTGAACTTTAATGTGACAGTCTTATTTTTTTTCATGGGGTTAAATGCAACATGCAATGAATTTCAAATCGTTTAATGGTATAAATGTTAAAATGTCGACAGTAAAATCATTGACCATATCCCAGAGTTTGGTAGAAATAAAGTAGTATACATTTTGAGTGATTTATTTATCAAGTTACTTGCTTAATGTGTAGTGGTGGATAGGTTAGTGTCAATTCGATTATTCATTCACCTTGTGATAATACAAATTTTTGTGTGCCATTTCAAATCTTTTTACATCGAATTTTGAAGAATTTGTTTTTACATATGCATAAAATAGGGAGGTGTAAAGAATTTGTATACGTGTGCGTGTAATATATATATATGATAAGAATTTCGAAGGAGATTTATTTGGTACAAATGAAGTAATATATATTACGTAGTAATCACACTTTTAAGACACGTCTAATGTAAAGACAAAGAACTTTTTTCGTAATTTATAGCCTGAAAGTTTTAATAGTATCTTGTATGTTTATAGCTCGATACATACCTTTGTAATATAGGCCTGAAGATGCTAAATCTTCTGGTGACTGCTTTAAGTTCTTTGGCCAGGACTGGAATGTGGATATCCGTGAACTAAGTTTCAAGAATTGTTTATTATGCGGTTGAACGTTAGCATTCTGTGATTGTTGTCTTGCATCATATGAAACAGAATGTTCAATAAAACTGTTCGTACATGTTTGTGATTTTGTTGCAACCTTTCCACAGCACCTGCAATATTTGGTGTCTTCACTAAGCACATTGTCATTTTCTAACCAACCACTGACTACTCCTCCACAGAATGAGCATTGTGCCTTATACAATGATCCCATTTTAGAGGAACCCTATTGTATAATTTAGTCGGAGAATTGGACGATGATTTAACTTCTTTTTTCGTAACTCTGTGTTTATACGCAATTGATGAAGTCGTTCGAGTGGACGCAGAGGTACCTCGTAATAAGCTCTCTTATGGCAGAATGAAGGTAGAAGCTGTGTCAGATTTATCACGATTCCACACTGATAGAAAAATATCTGTAAATGGAATATTATAATATATGGTTTTAAATCAACTTAATATATTCTTACCGTTAACATGATCAATTCTAACAAGGTTGAATTCTATATTAATTATTATCTAAGCTTAATTCATATTATAAAAAATTAAAAAAAAGACGTTTCCGTGGCATACTTACGTTAAGTCTAACCTGATAAGTAATTAATAGTGTGAAGTTTTAGGCTTTTATATATCTCTTCTTTTTTTCCAATGGAAAATAAAGGTTATTTCCAGTGCATCTATTTTTAAACGTTTTATGAATTAAGACGAAATACTTGATTTTAAGTTGGTTTGCATGTTACATTTTCCGTGATCAGTTTTTTAAAGTATAAGAAACCAAGTAAGGTAATTGTAATTCAAAGGTCAATACTTTAGAGTGAATATTATTAAATCTCCCAAATAAATGAAATAATTTTCTTTCGCTTAAATGGGTTAAAATATGACACTAAAAGAGCGATATGCCAAAAGTTGGAATATTGACAGCATAAAACCGAAAACTTCAAGTGTCGAAATTTAACAAATGTTAAGGAAGTTCCCATCCTATTTTCTATACATTGAGAGAAAACAAGCCTTTTATGTCAAAACCAACTGAAATGACTTTACAAAATGATTTAACTCCAACTTATATAAACAAACCAAATATAAATATAGAACAGAACAAAAAGATCTAACTGCCTATGTATATATGTCTCTCTATTAATGTTGATTTGATTGATTTGTGGTGGTGATAGAAGCCGGAGTGGTCAAATAATACCTTCGATAGGAAAACTGACAATCCTAGTCAATTAAGTGCCAGTCTTTGTAAGAATCAGGCAATTTAGATAACAATCAAAACATAATCAGACAATATCCATTGAGCTAATCATGCTATCCAACGCTAACCATCATCCTGAGTTAAAAATTATTAGTCGTGTGTGTCTGGTAATATCAAATAACTCGGTTTGAAAATTGGTTAGAATGATAGCAAATTACAGAGTTATCTCCCCTAATTTGTTAATTTCTAGTTCATTTCAACCAAATTGTATCTTCTATTACCAGAACAGAAAACGGAAATGGATGTTATTTTTGTGCATAACTACATATTATGAACTGCAATCAATGTCAAATTGGGTGGGGTTTTTTTTTGTCATGTTTTCACCACTGCCTGATTCTTAGGCAGACTGGCACTTAAGATTGAAGTCAAGTGCACCCGCACGAGCGGGGTTCTAGCACACATCCTCAGTATTAATTGGCTAGTGATTACTTATACCTTTCGGCCAACGAGGTCCCCTGGTGACATTGGAATAAAGTGTATATTCCAATGCGGTTAAAAAAACGTCCATATTGAAAACGGGAAAAATAACAACGCAAAAAAAAAACACTTAAGAGAAAAACTATAAAGATTTTGCAATACAAACACTATTTAAAACATGCGAAGAACTCAGTTGAACCAGAAAAACAGTTCCTGTTCCTTTCTTATTAAAACCAAATCTATAATCAGAAAGGCCTTTGAAAATCAATATGAAATAAACTCATCATAAATACCAGGACTAAATTTTGTATAGACGCCAGACGCGCGTTTCATCTTCAAAAGACTCATCAGTGACGCTCAAATCCTTAAAAGTTACAAAGGACAAATAAATTACGAAGTTGAAGAGCATTGAGGATCAGAATTCCTAAAAGTGTTGCTAATTACAGCTAAGGTAATCTATGCCTGAGGAAGAAAAACTTAAGTATTTCAAAAAATTCAAAATTTAAAACAAACACAAAAACAAGTTTCAGCTTTCTAAAAAGCTATGGACTGCCTTACTCTATCCTATTTTAAAAGTAATATGTGTGCATTGATGTTGTTGATTTGGTATTGGAAAAGGTTTTTTTTAGACATAAATTGATATAAAATGAATGTCTTAGACATTTTTTTTTTACTTTACTTGTTGAAAATTAAATCATTTACCAATGCAAACACTTCTGGACGTGTGCTGAGTTCGGCAGAAGTTATAAATACCAATAATTCATTTTGGTAAACATTGTATACAAACATTATTTAGCAAAACAAATCGTGAATATTGTAGATAAAAAAATCAACACGTATTAATAATTGATATTTCAATACTGAATTTCAAAGGACAAGATATGCGTTATTACACGAACATGAATTAATGACAGTTGATCGGGACTCAAATACACATAGTTAATTTTCCGGCATTTGATGTCTTATCCCGAGACGAAAAAAATTGGAATTCTTTATCTCATTTAAGCCAATAGCGGTTGCTGTATCTCAGCTGCACTATAAAGCAACCAATCAGTATCTTATATGTGATAAGGAATTATTTATATTTACACATATCGACTGAAACTAATTGTTCCTCATCGTGATGCTAAGCAATAAATAGAAATACAAGTAAATAAAATGCATGTCCTCTGTGATCACGTACATTTTTTAAACTGTTTATACTTGCAGTTCATTAAATACATGGAAACTCACATGCTTTATATTCAAGGTAGTCGGTGGTTAATTTATGTATGTAAACAGTGATTGGGTGATATAAACAATCGATGGATGAATGATGTAGATTTATAGTCGGTGTTTGAGCGATATCAGGCAGTCAGATGTTTAATGATATAGGTAGTCGGTGGTTGGGTGATAAAGGTAGTCATTGATATATGGGTAATCAGTGATTGTGTGATGTAGATAATCAATGGATTAATCGGTGATTGTGTGATGTAGATAATCAGTGGATGAATCGGTGATTGTGTGATGTACATAATCAGTGGATTAATCGGTGATTGTGTGATGTAGATAATCAGTGGATGAATCGGTGATTGTGTGATGTACATAATCAGTGGATTAATCGGTGATTGTGTGATGTAGATAATCAGTGGATGAATTGGTGATTGTGTGATGTAGATAATCAGTGGATTATTCGGTGATTGTGTGATGTAGATAATCAGTGGATTAATCGGTGATTGTGTGATGTAGATAGTAAGTGGATGAAAGATGTAGCTAGTCTGTGGTGTGGTGTTGTAGGTAGTTAGTGATTACGCGATGTATGAAGTCAATGAATTGATGATATAGGTAGTCGTTGGTTGCATGATGTAGATAGTCTGTGGTGTGGTGTTGTAGATAGTTGGTGATTACGCGATGTATGAAGTCAATGGATTGGTGATATAGGCAGTCGGTGGTTGCGTGATGTAGCTAGTCTGTGGTGTGGTGTTGTATGTATTTGGTGATTACGCGATGTATGAAGTCAATGGATTGGTGATATAGGCAGTCGGTTGTTGCGTGATGTAGGCAGTCTGTTGTGTTGTGTTGTAGGAAGTTGGTGATTACGCGATGTATGAAGTCAATAGATTGGCGATATATGTATTCGGTGCTTGCGTGATGTAGGTAATCTGTGGTGTGGTGTTGTTGGTAGTTGGTAATTACGCGATGTATGAAGTCAATAAATTGGTGATATAGGCAGTCGGTTATTGCATGATGTGGGTAATCTGTGGTGTGGTGTTGTAGGTAGTTGATGATAATGCGATGCATGAGGTCAATGGATTGGATGATATAGGTAGTCGGTGGTTGCGTGATGAAGGTAGTTTGTTGTGTGGTGTTGTAGGTAGTTGGTGATTACGCGATGTATGAAGTCAATGGATTAGTGATATAGGCAGTCGGTGGTTGCGAGATGAAGGTAGTATGTGGTGTGGTGTTGTTGGTAGTTGGTAATGATATGATGCATGCAGTCAATATATTGACGATATAGGTAGTCGGTGGTTGCGTGATTTAGGTAGTCTGTGGTTTGGTGTTGTAGGTAGTTGGTGATTACGCGATGTATGAAGTCAATGGATTGGTGATATAGGTAGTCGATGATAAGGTGTTGATAAGGTGTTGAAGGTAATTGGTGGAAAGATAATGTATGTAGTTGTTGTTTAAGTAATATAGGCAGTCATTGGTTAGATGATATAGTCGGTCGATTAGTGATGTAGGTTATAGGTTGTTGATAGTTAGTCGGTGATTATGTGATATATATAGTCGGTGATATAAAGGTATTTGAGGTTTGGATAATGCAGGTTAGTAAATGACTGATGTGTAATAAAATTACTATGACATCAACAATACTATTATAAATTTCAAAAATTGTACCCAGCCTGTTGGACTATTATGTCAATTGAGTCTTATGTGCTTATTTTGAATAAGCGAAATATGAAGTTGATTCTTTACTTGGGGAGCAACCATTCACCTCAGAAAAGGGTGGTGGTGGTTGTGGTTGTTTTTGTCTGAGTCAGACAAATTTTGTTGCACTTTTCATGTAGTTTATTATTCATTTGTTTTTCTCAAAAATTTAACACTTTAAGGAAAATCTGAATTCAAATAATTATGTCATCTTCTTGACCGCAATTTTTTTCCATCAAACTAGAGACCAGAATATGTGAATGGTAAAATATTTAACCCCGTTGTCATTCCCTTAATGATTCTTGTATCTTTTTCGTGTGAGCCCAAAATGTTACCTGCATATGCAGATTTGAATTAAAATGGAATAAAAAATAGAAAAATAGAAAAAAATAGGTAAAATGATAAAGAACAGAACATAATGGGATGCTGAAATATAAAGAAGAGATGGTAATGGGGGAAATTAAAGAAAGTATTGAAGAAGAAAAAATAGTATAAAAAATACAAATAAAGAAGGTAATAAAGCCCCTCAAACCCCCTCCAGACCCTCGTATAGATTTTGAATAATAAAAATCTTGATGAGGTGTACATAATACAAATTAGTGGATTAATATAACAGACAAATGGACTTAAAAATTAAGAATGGAGAATATTATTGGATACTAATATAGGAATTCAGAGTTCTAAATTTCGTACTTCTAACGGTACGAAAAATTTGCAAAAAATCTGCATGGTTATCATCGATTATATTTACTATCGAATGGAATGAAATATTGCATTGGCCAGTTTATAATGTTATTCGTGTTCGAACAAACGTGGTTATCTTTCTGTTTGTTATTTTTTATTTGTAAAACTGGGACACAGACGATGCTACAGCATTGGAGAAGTTTTGTTCTAAAGAGTGTTTCACGTACTTTTTAAATCATTTAGTTTATGTTGGGATTTCTTTTGACATATGACTTGTTCTGAATGTGTTTGTTTCAATCAAGGATTTGATTATATGAAATCTTAAAAACTTAAACATTTAGATCTGATTCAAGTATGTGAAAGTGAAGTTTTCTAGTAGAAGTGATTTGGGTACTTTTTTATGCACTCCAAATATGCTAGATATGGATGGACCATTTTTTGTCTTATTGAAGTTTGAATAAAAATGAGAACAACAAGTTTAATAACTGCATGCATCAGAAGCGCTTTTCTGGATTTACCTTAGTTATTGAAAAGTTCAAAATCTATAAATGGACAAGTTTCGAAGTGTTAGTTAAATCGTGTCAGTACCGAAGTACTGTCTCCTGGGCTGATGATACCCTCGGGGACTGACAGTCCACCAGCAGAAGTAACAACCCAGTGATGTAAAAAGGAGAACATCATGTTTAATAATTTCATGCGTCCGGAGCGCTTTTCTGGATTAACCTGCATTAGGAACGCTCAAAGCCAAACATTTGAAATTAAAGATGTATTAGTAACAAAACCGTTGAAAAGCTATATAACAAAAATAACCTAAAATATTCATCTAAAGTCTACTTTGCCGGAGGGAGTAGTTGGAACCTTAGTTTTTGATTATTTAAAAAGATTATAAACGTACAATTTGAATCTATTCAACATTAGATTGATCTGTCGTTGAATGTTGCAGCTGTTAGCAAGAAATCGTATTTGATTGGTAGCTATGCAGCCTGGCAGATCGTTTATAAATTGTCAGTATAGTATCTAACCCAATTCAAAACCACCTTGATGAACACTTATTGTTGCAGGTTTTATCTGAGTTTTTTTTCAACTAGCAAAACTATCAGTGTTCTAGGAACTATTCGTACATTCACTTTTTATTTTTCTTTACCCGTGTACGAAATTTTCGTTGGTGGATTTCGTCCAAGGTTGTGGTTGTCTTTCTGAATTTGTTTCGAATCTGACCCCTTGTTCAATTATGTTTGTCTTTACATTGTGTCATAGTTCAAATTTATTCGTTCAATGATGTATAAATAAAAAAGATGTGGTTTGATTTTCAATGAGACAACTGTTCACCAGAGACCAAAATGACACAGACATTAACAACTATAGGTCACCGTACGGCAATCCATACCACACATTCAGCTATAAAAGGCCCCGATATGAAATTAGAGGCTTTTGACTTGGGACAGGCACATAAATAAATAATGTCAGGAACCTGTTGATCAGTGGTTGTCGTTTTTTGATGAGCTTTAAGCGTTTCTCGTTTCTCATTTTTGTTTTTAGAATAAACCGCTGTTTTTCCAGTTTGGATGTTTTTGGGGCTCTGTATACCTTGCTGTTCGGTGTGAGCCAAGGTTCCGTGCTGAAGCCTGTAATTTGGCCTATAATAGTTTACTTTTGTTTGCTTCTATTACTTGGGACTTAGATGGAGAGATGTCTCAATGGCACTCATACCACATCTTTTTAAATCTATTGTACAAACCTTAGAATTCTAAATCTACGAAAGTCTTTAATATGAAATTCGATAATGGTGATATTAATGATGTTGGTAGTACTTGTTGTTCTCTTATAACAGGGTGGTAAATATAACGAATATCATTGAAGCAAAGGCAATGGGAACCACCAATAACTTAAACTAGATGTCGCTTTTAAGATCACCTCTTAAGAGTCATATTTGATAAAGTATACATCGTGGAGTAACTTGAGCAAAAATGGAACAGATGATGGTTGAAGAAAATTGCACTGGCACCATTGTATATGCTTAATATATTTTAAATGATCCTGTCCATGGCTTTTTAGCCAATCTGTTAACATAATTAATTCTGTAGGTATTTGTATGTTGTTACATGTGAGCAAATACCATGGATATCTGCTAATGATTAAGACCTATAAATGCCATATTCATGTCATTTCTTTTCTGATTTTAACCAACATATCATATCAGAGAAGAGTAGATCAAACCCACCCCACAGTTGCATGTAACATCATTTATGTCATAAGAAAACTACTGTCAAGTTTAAAAAACAGGAACTGAAAATCATTTCGCAGCACATGAGTTCACTTCCAGTTTTTGTTTTATCTGGTGTGGTGTATTGCATTGGTGGTTGTCCTTTCACCATTTTTTGTTTAGTCATATATTTTGTCTGCTTTATTGCATTTGGAATTATCAATTCACTCTTCTTTTTTAGCATGTACTGGATAATTTTATGTGCAAAATCTACAATTATGTACACAACTGTAGAAGGCCACACGATATAGAAGAAAGTAATAAAATTATGTACAAGTTGAAAAAGGCCACACGATTTAGAAGAAAGTCATAAAATTAATTGTACACAGCATAGACCCATTTTTGATCTGCTGATTTATTTTTTTTCAATTACAATTCTTTGTTGACAAGTGGACATTTAGGAAACCATTTTTTGTGTTCATCCTCTGGAATGTCTTCATCCTCCCAGCCTGATAATATACCACCACACATATAACATTGACATGAATCTCCAGTTCCTGAAAGACAAAAATGAATAGATTTTGAAATCATTTCGATGAAATGCTTATGATGTGAGAAATCTCGAGTCTATTAATGGCGTCAGCACAAATTGCGTACTTTATTTACTATAATTAACCAGTTCGTTCTAAAAAGTAAATCACAAAAATGCCAACTCTAAGGAAAATTCAAAACGGAAAGTCCCTAATCAAATGACATACTCAAAAGCTCAAATACATCAAACGATTGGATAACAACTGTTATATTAGGCATTTTTTTGTCTATAAAAAGGTGGATTGAACCTAGTTTAATTCATATCTAGCTTAAAATATATTTATACATAATATATGATCGTTCCTGGTGAAGATAAATCCAGAAAACTGTTCGGACGCATACACAGAATAAAGTGGTTTTTTTTATATACAATATGTTATGAACTCTTCTTTTTTGTACATTCCAAACATGAAAAGAAGTAATATTAGAAATTTTGAAAAAATAATTTGAACTATTTAAAAAAAAAAATAAGGTAAGTATATGTGATTTTCATAAATGTTTAGACCATGTCAACTTCATTGTCAAAGATTTTTTTTAGATACATACCTTTGTAGTATAGGCCTGTAGATGCTAAATCTTCTGGTGACTGCTTTAAGTTCTTTGGCCAGGACTGGAACGTAGAAATCCGTGTATTTAGCATTAAGAATTGTTTATTATGCGGTTGAAGGTTTGCATTCTGTGAGTGTTGTCCGGCATAATTTGAAACAGAATGTTCAGGTAAACTTTCCGCACAGGTTTTCGATTTGGTTGAAACTTTTTCACAATACCTGAAATGTTTGGCGTGTTCACTAGCGACATTGTCATTTTCTAACCACCCACTCAATACTCCTCCACAGAAAGCGCATTGTACCTTGTCCTTTGATCCCATATAGTAGAAACCATTGTCGCATAATTCAGTCGGACAAATGGGCGATGATTTAGGCCAGGTTACAAACGTGCGTCGTCGTAGCTCTGTGTTTATACGTAGTTGATGAAGTCTTTCCAGTGGATGCTGGGGTACCTCGTCATAAGCTCTCTTGTGGTATAAACAAGGTGGGAGCTGTGTCAGAGTTACGGCCATGGTTCCACGCTGATAGAAGAAATCTATAAATAGAAAATAATATATGGTTTAAAGTCATCTTACTGTATTGATCAATCTGTATTCCTACCATTTACAGATTAACTCTAACGAGGTAGATTTCTATATTTACTATTTCGGGTTATTCTATATAAATGAATAAAATATAAAAAAAAACATTTTGCATACTTACGTTAAGTCTAACCTGTAAAGTAATTAAGAGTATTTTATATATCTCTTTTGAAGGAAAATAAAGGTTATTTCCATACTCTATTTTTAGTTTCAATTTGAATCCGCTACGTCACAAACTTATCTCGAGCATGTTGGGGTAAGACCGGACATCGCCGGTTTAATCGTTTCACCTGAATTTACGATAGTCCAAATACCGAAAAATTACCGCGGTATCATCAATTTAGTCGTCTGTGCTTTCGTAAAGTATTCTTTTCATAAATTCTCAGCAAATAAAATATCCTTTTCAAAGCATATACTGTGGATTCATTTATTTTCGTGGGTATAAATTTTCGTGGCTGAAAGAAAAATCATATGTTCGTGGATATTTAATTTCATGGTTTTGCGGAAGTCTGCATATAAACCTATGGAAAATGTGTCATTCGTTGAACATTTAATTTCGTGGTTCACCTGTTCCCACTTAATCCAAGAAAATTGGTATCCAACGAATAATAATGAATCCACAGTATATAGCTTTTAACTTCTTTGGGGTTGGTGCGTTCTTGATAAAGGTTAATCCAGAAAAGCATAGGACACAATTAATATATAACAGTGTAATTGTTTTATTATTAATATATATGTTGGTTTGATTTCACTCAAGGAAATAAAAGCTGTTTCAACCGATAAAGAAGAAAGGCGACAAATGTGACGGATTCCGTGATCGTTTCAGCAAAGTATTTTAAGCGTAAGCGATGAAGTAAAACAAATCGCATTTATACACTGGGCAGGTCAATATTTTAGAATGAACCTACTAAAATCCCCCCAAAAAAAGAATGCCCGGCCGTGGTAATAGTTTTCTTTCGTTTAAATGGGTAAAAAATCTGGCACTTAAAATAGATATATATATATACGTAAGTGTGTAGCTAAATCGTTCAAAATGTAATGAGAGAGCGAAATGCCAAAAGTCGGAATATTGGTAATCACAACATAAAACTGGAAACTAGCTTCAAATGCCGAAATCTTTTAAATGTCAACAAAGTCAAGGAATATTTAACATTATAATGGAATACAGGCTAGAGGTGTAGGGGGAGGGTTGAGATCTCATAAACATGTTTAACCCCGTTGCATTTTTACGCCTGTCCCAAGTCAGGAGCGTCTAGCCTTTGTTAGTCTTATATTATTTTTAATTGTAGGTTCTTGTGTACAACTTGGAGTTTAGTAAGGCGTTCATCATCACTGAACTATCATATATATTTGTTTAGGGGCCAGCTGAAGCAAGCCTCCGGTTGCGGGAATTTCTCGCTACATTGAAGACCTGTACGTGATCTTCTGCTGTTGTCTTGTCTGTGGTCGGGTTGTTGTCTCTTTGACACATTCCCCATTTCCATTCCCAATTTTATACATAAAATATTAATTTTAAAGATGTTTCCAAAATATTTTCTTATCTTATGATGTGTATGAGGTAAAAGAAAACACTCCTTCTATGTCAAAACCAACATAATATATGAGTTAACAAATGATTTAAAAACACGCACACCTTAAATGATTTCTAATTTTAGTTTCACCCAACATTGCAAAAGAAAAGGGTATTTCCAACTTATATAAATAAACTACATAATTATAAAAAACAAGGGAAAGACTGTCTATTTATATATCTCTAGTGACATTGATACCAATGTCCTAGATCAAATTTAAAAAAAAGGATATATATATATCTGCTTGCATATCGGTCATTATCAAAAAACAATATAAACATGCATATTTCAATAATGGAAAATTTGGGAATATTATGTCATTGTTTGAAAATTTTGAATTTGTTCTCCTATTCTTTAATATGCCGGGTAGCAACTTTATTCAGAAATATGCAATGGGAAAAATAAAGAGTTCCTTCTTTTTAAACAATTTTAAGTCATCCTTTGATAGAATGATGGCAATGGTGTTACCAATATAAAAACATGCATTTAGTTCTTAAAAAAAATATTGATAAATATCAAACAACTGTTCCAATTTGTTGTTAAGGTTTAAATTACCACTTATTGACATTGTTTTTATAGGTATTCATTCTATTTAAAAATGAATTTCAGAATAAAGTGGTGTAACAAACTTGGCTTTCCTAATTATCCTCGTTGTTAATATTAGAAAATACTTTTAAACTAAATATATGTATAATGTGTAAGACTGAATGATAAGTTAATATCTAATCCTTCGTATACGACCTAAAACACTAGCAATGAATGAAAAATAACAATTATTGCATTTTTATATAGGAACACTACTGACCCTTCAGTGACTCAAATGACGCAAAATAGCACCATTGGTAACAAGTTTCTATTTTACTTTTATTAAGTACAGAACACAAAACAAAGAACATTAAGCAAAAGAAAAGTAAAAAAAAATATTTGGCTAACAACATTCCAAATTATTTAACATAACATCATTAACTAAAAACGTCAATAGTGTTACAAAACTAGTGTCATTGGTGTTACCAGCATACACCAGTTTGTGAAAACTTTGTATAAGAAATACATCATGTACTGTTAAAACATTGCTTAATAAGAATTATTTGATAATACGATTAAAACAGCCCTATTACTACCAAAACGGCATGTGTCATAATGGTGACGTCGTCCTAGTCATATAAATCACGTGATCTATATTGCTTTTTCAGCCCGGTCCAATATTTCCAATACGTAGTGGCAAAGAATCCTGAATAACATGTAAACACATATTGTGCATGTAATTCAGGATTCAATACCAGTCCGTATTGGAAATATTGGCCCTATAGTCACATCATTGCCAGTTCGTATTAGAAATATTGGCCCTATATTCACATTTGATGTATGTGATACAACATTCAGAACAAGTCTGTATTGAAAAAGTTGGACTATTTCATAAAAGTGTTATGAACTGGCTGTTTCTGTATTGGCACTGGTATAGATTCTCGGTCAGGTGTATTGGCCATCGACCCTACGGGACTCGATGCAAATACAGTAAACCTTGAATCTTATTAATGATAAATATGCAGTCAGTAATAAATAAGTAGCCGGGCGTTGGGTAAGGTATGTAGTCAATGGATAGGTGATGTAGGTATTCCCTGTTTGTGTGATTTAGGCAGTCACTGGTTGTGTGATATAGTCGAAGTTTACGTTATGTAGGAAGTCGATTGTTAAGTGATGTATGAAGAAGAGATGATAATGAGAAAAAATAAAGCATAAATAAATTGCATACATTTTTTTATCTCCCTCCCTGGTCCAGACCCTCGTATAGATTAGGAGCTAATGATGAGGTTTACAAACGATGAAAAATAGTGGGATCCTATAACAGACAAATGGACCGAAAATAAAGAATGGAGAATAATATTGAGTGCTAAGATATAAATGCAATGTTTATGGAAAAAAATTGAAAAAAAATGTATATATAAAAAAAAAAAGTAGGGCCATATATATACAAGTTTGACTTTCGCTGAGTGAACTTTTGTAACCTCTCTCGCTTGTTTTGTACATATTGTAAATATTTATTGTTGTATTTGTTATATCTGTACCGATGTAATGCATTGCCTTTATGAGAATAAAGATATAGATTAGATTCCAGTTATAGGAGGAAATTACAGTATAACATGCATTGAATATTTAGCAAAAATTACTTACGATTAGTATGTATGTGATTCTCTTTTAAGCCATATATACAATTGTGGTCTCTCTAATCTTTTGAACAATATGCATCTTCGGTATTCCATTGTTTTTGCCTTGTAACAATTGATGAGGAAGTTCACTAAACAAAATTCGTCATTTCTTTACTCACAATAAAGAAAATACTCTGAGAAATTATATCTGAAGATTTCAACCATACATTGTTATACTACATTCTGTTTCATTTTCACTATTGGTTTTCACTGTATAACTAAAAAAGAGGAAATTTTAACCGTGTTATTTTTATATTCCAAATATAGTATGACCTCTTTTTGCTATATTATTTCCTTGTATTCTATTTTGAGATATATATAGTATCACAATCTACAATTCGTGTTACCACATACTTTTTTTGTCTAATAAAGCATTTGTATTTTTAATTTTGTAATTCAAAAATTACAATTTATTTACTAAAGTTCCAGGAAGTTTTAATCCGTTTAAAGTTATATTTACTACAGATAACCATAGAAATGCAAATAACAAATAACAAATAACAAATTTTGATTGGATGTGAAAATATAAACATTCAAATAGCTCGAAGTTCAATTTTAGTCATTACAAGAAGTTGTTGATGTATAATGTAAGTATAATATAACAGAAAATGTCATAATTTAATTAATTTGTATATCATTGGCAATCTTGCCACATTTGCTTAGAAAGTATATTTTTGTATAAGTTTTTTTAAAGGATTTAGCTTTATAATTTATGAAATGAAAATGCAAAATCGTGGAATGATTGATCAATTGTTTGTTGTTTAACGTCCAATATCAAATATTGTATTCATGTTCGAGAAAAACTTGTGGAATGTGGTACTCATTCATTGAAAGCATTGAATGACTTTTTACTTCACTTCAAATGACCCTTTCGGCAATGCGATTAGTTGCCATGAATTAGCCCAATGACCGGCGTCTGACATCTTGACTATCTAACCAAACATTGACACAATCATTCTTGGTGTAGCGTATTTCAGACTTAAAAATCTGTTGTCCCTAAATGCTCTCCTGCCGACCCACATGACTTATGCTCCCTGAGGTCAGATACGAAAAATTTCAAAAATATAGTAAACCCTTATACAATTATTAAAACAATGCATATAAGAAGCTGTACATTTCGCTAGATATAATTTGTCCAGCATGAGGCGGTTTCTCTATCAAAATGGGATAAAATTGATGAAGGTGTTTACTTTTCATTGACTATAAACAAAAACATCGTCCAGATGACGTATTGTTTTATCTCTACTGTTGAACTTTTATTTAAAAATATTTAAGAGAGAGAAAGAAAATAGGTGACCCTAATTTGTTTTCTACAGATTTTACAATTCAGTGCAGATTCGTTTCATTTAACAGTTTATTCAGTATGGTTTGGTTTATTTTGAAATCAAAATCATGTGTTTTCATATTTAAAAAGTAAATAACAAAAATACTGAACTTAGAGGAAAATCAATTCCGAAAGTCCATAATCCATAATACAAAAAGACTACAAAAATCATAAAAATACTTCCCTATACAGCTCATTGATAGATGGGGAATTTACCCTGTATATTTCAAGATATTAAGAAATGTAAAACTCTTATTTTAATTTTGGAATTTCGTATCTTTATCAGTATAAAGTACCGAAAATCATTTACCAGTTATACATATGATAATAGTACACTTCAACAAAACCATATCATTTCCTTTCACATTTTCATAGTACTTCAGATTTATTGGTTTTTTTTGTTGTACAGAACAAGTCAAGTAATTACAGCCAGTATGTTGTCAGTGATGCGGTCACCGTCTTTGTCAAGAGGGGACTACGATGATGTATCTCAGCACCCCCTAGAAAGATTACATCCATTACGGGTAGATGTTGAACTAAGGAGGAACACATTTACAAACTGGCCAACGAATATGTTTGTGTCACCTGGAAAGTTGTGTGATAATGGCTTCTACTATATGGGAATCACGGACAAGGTCCAGTGTGCTTTTTGTGGAGGAATTTTAAGTGGCTGGACAAAAGACGATGATGTCCATAGTGAACATTCTAAACATTTTAGCCAATGTGAACTTGTTCGCGTGAAGAACAAAAACTGTGTTAGAATGTTTGAATTTTCTAACTCTGCCACGGTCCAGACATATCAGAAGAAAGAAAATAAATCGCCAGAAAAGAATGTAAAACCACACAACAGCCAATATTCCTTATATTGTGACAGATTGTCCACTTACCAATCATGGCCAAGAACATTGAAACAGAAACCAAATGATTTAGCAGCTACTGGTCTTTACTACAAAGGTTGGTATATTATTTTGATTCCCATAACGAAGAATTTTACTATCAGTTGGAAATTGTTTTGAACATCTGATTGGCACGAATCACTAGAACATTTAGCTTACATGAAGACAATCAAATACACAAAGAACGTATCTAGAAGTACTTGAATATTGAAAATATTTGTTTAGCCTTTAGCAATGACGTGTTATAAATAAATAAAAAAAAGAAGAAGACATAAATAGTATTATAAAAGCATTACCTTGTGCAGTGTCGACAAATGTTCGTAATATCGACATGATGCAGTATCATAAGTTTTCATGACTGAATACCAATACTTATTAAGTCAAGTTTTGCTTTTTTCAAAAATCCCTGTTAGTACCGATTCATGAAAACACGAATCTAACGAATGCATAAAAAAATAATTGATTTTCACCGGATAGTTTTCTTATCATTTTGTTTTTAAATCTGAAATTATAAAAAGAATAATAGTGCTTTCATAAATTCATTTTATATGCTCGTGTGAAAACGACAATGATAAGTCGTCTACAAAATATAAAAAAATCTTGATACTTTCTTTACCAAGCCAAAGAGTGTGTAACAGTGTAAGCGAATTAAAAAAAACACAAATTAATTTGAGACCCCGAATGACCTAATAATTATACAGAAATAACATTTAATCAATAATAACCCATACATGTAAGCTATAAAATCAGAACTCAATTATATTGTACATTTTCAGGAACTAGAGACACCTGTCAATGTTTTATGTGTGGAGGGATACTATCTGGATGGGACACGGAAGACATTCCACAAGCTGAACACAAAAAGTGGTTTCCGAAATGTCCACTTGTTTCCGGTTGACCGTGTTACTTGTGTTACTATAAGAACTCGAAAAGATCTCTTTCTTTTGTATTCTAGAAAAAAAGTATTCTTAAATTCCTTTTATATCTGAAAGATTTTCCTTCAAACGCTCTCTGTCTTTACAAGTATTGTTTTAGCACTGACGTCATACAGATAGTATTATAAAATAATAAATAATTTATCATTGCCTTTACCGTCTTTCATAAAAGCACAGAGGAATGTAGCTGACAAGTTTGAAAGTGATCATGTCGTTGTATTTCCAAAGTGAATACTTTGAATCTAATTGCACATATGAAGCAGTGGGGTGCAGTATTTCTATAAAGGGTATCTGGTATATACATCCAAAGTTTCAGTTTCAGACATTCGCATACCAACACCCGCGATCACCGGTGACCTAAAGTTAGACTAGTTCATATTATTTTAAAAACTACCCAAGGCAGTCTCGAAAAGTATCAGAAAGACAAATTGAAAAAAGTCACTTGCATGGCACTGCACACGTAAATGTCTTGGGAAACGTACAACAGATGGTATATTGTTTGCTTTGTGCATCCCTAGCTCCTCTTTGATTATGTACAAAATAAGTGAAAATATTTCTTTTAACGACATTATATATTTATTCACAAAATATGCTTATTATATTGTGTTTTTTTTTCTCAAGAAACCAAGCTTGATGAGTGTTATGTAGACGAAACCCGCGTCTGGCGTACTAAGTTATAATCCTGGTACCTTTGATAACTATTGTCTTGATGTTTCCTGTAATATTCCACTGATTACCCAGCTTAATTGATAACTATTTACACCACCGGGTCGATGACACTGCTGGTGGACGTTTGGTCCCCAAGGGTATCATCAGCCCAGTAGTCAACACTTCGGTGGTGACATGAATATCAATTATGTGGTCATTTTTATAAATTTACTGTTTACAAAACTTTGAATTTAAAAAAAAAAATAACGATTTTCTTATCCCAGGCATTGATTACCTTAGTCGTATTTGGCATAACTTTTTGGAATTTTGGATCCTCAATGCTCTTCAACTTTGTTTGGCTTTATGAATATTTTGATATGAGCGTCACTGGTGAGTCTTATGAAGATGAAGACGAAACGCGCGTCTGGCGTACTAAATTATAATCCTGGTACCTTTGATAACTATTGTCTTGATGTTTCCTGTAATATTCCACTGATTACCCAGCTTAATAGTTAAATCTGCACATTTCTTGTAATACAATTGTACAAAAGTTTAATGCATTATAATTATTCTTAATTATTCAATTGTGATTCTGCTTTTAGGTGACTGCAGAAATGGTTCTGTTTTCGTTATATCGTTTTTTTTTTATTCATCATTAAATCTTACAAAATACCTTATTAAAATTTCTGTCTGTTAATTTTACGAAGTGAATAGTACAAAGAAGAACAATGGGGTAAATTTTCGTAAACTTATTTCCGTTGTGATTTTACACTGTTTATAAAAAGGATGAATCTCTATATTCTAAAAATAATATGACTTGTTGTTGCTTTTTCCTTGGTTTTGTTTTATGATCATGTTTTAAGTATTTGTTTCTCTGTAATTGGAAAAATCATTCATATGTTCATTTTTATTTTAATCTTTCAGAATCTTTTTTTCCAATTCATATTTTGGTAACTCAAACAATAATTTGCAAATGAGAGGTAAATTGTTAACTCTCACTGTCATCTGCTTTTAACTATATATAAAGGCAACAGTAGTATACCGCTGTTCAAAATACAAAATTACATATAAATGAAATATAATTTTAAATTTTCTGAAAATAAAAGATAACCTTCGTCACCGACATCAGAAGTATTTGATGCTTAATATGAGTACAATATGTGTATTTAGACATAAATAGATAGGGGAAATGTGACAGGCCATAGATTGACGGCAAGAGCATTATTTTGGTAATCAATACATTTTCAGTGAGGAACTGTCAAATTCTGGAACATATTGTGAGAAAACCCTCTGATAATTTTCTTTATCATACATGTTTTAGTGTTTGCTCGTTCTTCCCTTTTAATCCTTGATGAATATACAAATTTTGATAAACTGTCTTGATCTAAGTAGCAAAATATAAAAAAAGGTCCCTAATCAATATATTGTAATTTGAAATAGCTTGAATCATCCGGTATGCACGAATCACAAAAAAAATAAAAAATCTGCCCTTGGCTTTCCTTTTTTATTTCGTCATATTAAACTATGATTATTGCACAAGGGGACATTTAGGAAACCATTTTTTGTGTTCATCCTTTGGGTCATCATCATCTTCCCAACCTGCTAATATACCGCCACACATGTAAAATTGACATTTATTCCCAGTTCCTGGAACAAAACAAAAATATTAAATAACAACGGTAAAATAATTAACATGATCTTCATTCGTAATATCAACAGGTCTTTTCAAATTGGATAATTTGTTTTCATTATAAGCGAAGTATTTCGTTTGCTTGCCCGTACTTTGTAAAACATGTGACTTGGAGGTATGAATTTGCAGTAGTTTTATATCTAAACCAAAGACCTGATTTAACATTTAAGTATAATAGATATAGGAAGATGTGGTGTGAGTGCCAATGAGACAACTCTATAATGCATGCTTAATATCAAATAGCAAGTACTTATTACGTATTCAAGACGATTTTTTTTAATATCAGAATATTGTTTGTTTATAAATTTGAAAACTAAACAGAAACTAAGGTTTTAATACCCTCAGGACTTTGCTAGTTTTAGGTACTTATTGGTTACTTGGTATGTAGCTCTCCAACTGTTTCGGTCCACATAAATTTTCGGTTTTAAAATATTTGGCTCTAGCGTTCTTTATGAAGATAAATCCAGAAAAGCGTGTCGGACGCATGCAATTAATAAAGTGTTGTTTTATTTTTTTATTTAAGTAGTTTCTTTTTTAGTATATATTGCATACACTTCAGGTGCTGACCTTTGGACACTCTAACTATGCAGAAGCAAAGGTTATATTTTATTCATCTGTATTGATATTGTTAATGGAAATGTATTGTAGAAATTTCCTCTTCTTTCATAGACTCCGTTTATTTCAATAAATAACTGGGAAAACTTCGGACGTCACTCTCAGATTCTTATTTTATTTCATTTTTTTATCAGAACAGATCTTAAATCAAAACATCAATTTGGAATAAACAAATATAACTATATTGTTCGTCTTTTGTCGACTTATCATATCGGTACCCTTAATCATCTTTTTCCTCTGTTTAATATACGATTGTTATATACAATGAGAACGTTAAAACATCGTGATGAAAACTATCTTTGCTTAACAGATATCCTACTTCAGTAAAAAATTATTAAATGCAACACTTTATTGTAGTTTCAACATGGGGAGGTATTATATTCGTGATCAGTTTTGCCCGAACAGTAGCATGGTTAACTACAATAAGTAATAGCTTGTATCAATTATTTGGATTCTGATTAGACAACTACGTGTTATAACATGAGCAACACGACGGATGCCACATGTGGATTAGGATCTGTTTACCCTATATACGAGATAACATGACACCAAATGGCCTGCACTGTAGCCGTCCGGCTAGACCACACGACCACCTGGGCTTCAAAAAAATGAAGCTTACGGTGGTCAGGTGTTACCTTTCCACGTCAGTTTTAATCTAGCGTCGTGCTACAGTACATGATATATTAAGGCATGGAGATGTTATTATTACAGATCAGCTAAATTATCTATAGTAAAGGATCCTACAAATTAATGTAAGATACAGTTACAGAAAATAATTATATTTATAAGTACGTCTGAGACGGTGACAACTCTACAACAGATGTATCCATCGGATCACCAGCAGTGATGGTGATACATGGCTGTGTACATTATGTAAATGCAACTCGTCTAACTCATCAATCCAACAATGTTAGATCTGTAAATTTCCTTTCGCAAATTTTTTGTTCTTCCCTCGACGGGATTCGAACCCATGCTACTGTGATATCGTGACACCAAATCGCCTGCACTGTAGCCGTCCCGCTAGACCACACTGTGATCGTGTGGTCTAGCTGGACGGCTACAGTGCAGGCGATTTGGAGTCACGATATCTAAGTCCTGAAACAAATTGACAAAGCAATCGAAAAAAAACAACAGTATACAATACACAACGTACAAAACCAGAGTGATCAACACGAACCAAGCCAATGACCAATCATGGTGATATAAGGTGCTCAGATAGAGAAGGCAGGTTCCACATACATCACCAATCATGATGCTCATATTGTTACAACCCGACGACAAGTCTAATTCAGTACGTTTGATTCGAGGAATGAAAGTGGTTGTTACATTTTGGAGTAATTATGAATTATTATAACGCGTTTTAAAGTTGCATAAATATTTTTTTCAAAACAAATATGTGTATTTCTTTAATAATTATATTCAACTCTTAATTGCAACATCAAATATAAAGGCTTTCTCATTAGCATGGTTCCGAGCAACTGTTTGGTTTTCTTCTCTATCAAAATCAAGTGATATTGGAGAATCAAAGTTAGTACAAAGTACCCTTGTACTGCCTACCATCTGGAGAAACAACTATTCGGTTTTCTTCTTTTGTCAATGGCATTAGGAAACATTATCTCCAATGCAAGTTGATATTACATATTTAGTGAAATAATAATCTTAACGCGTTGAAAAGATGCAGTCATAAATTTATCAAAACAAATTTATTCACTTCTTTTATTATCTTTTCAACTCTTAAATTCAACATCAAATATAAAGGCTTTCTCATCAAAATGGTTCCGGACAACTATTCGGTTTTTAATCCTGTCAAAATCAAGTGATATTGGAGAATCAATTGAATCAAAGTTAGTCAGAATATCCTTATATTGCCTGCCATCTTGCGAAACAACTAAGATATCCTCACCATCAGCATTGTCCACATACATATTTCCCTTAGAATCTGTTGCCAGACCAAACATATCTTAATAGTCTTCTTTATTAAATTCCCATTTGACATAAATTTTTAAATATTTACATGTTTAATAGATGGCCTTTTGTTAGCTATTATTCGTGTCTTTTTCTCTGTCCTATATATTCTCCTATTTATTTGTATTGTTGTCCTGTAATGCTATGTTGTCATTTTATTGTTATATTTGGGAGATAAGGTATTTCACAAAACCAGGTTTAATCCACTTTTTTTGTCTTTAAAAAATATCCTGTACCAAGTCAGGAAAATTACCATTTTTATATTATAATTTGTTTTTGTGTGTGTTACATTTTAACGTTGTATTTCTGTTGTGTCGTTTGTTTCCTCTTATATATGAGTGTGAATTCGCATGGCTATAAGACGTGTCACGGTACTTTCTATCATAAATTCATGTATCATGTAGTTGATTTTTATGTTATATTTGTTATTCTCATCGGATTTTGTCTAATGCTTAGTTCGTTTCTGTGTGTGTTACATTTAACATGTTCAATGTTGTTTTTCTGATGTGTCGTTGTTCTCCTTTTATATCTAATGCGTTTCCTTCAGTTTTAGTTTGTAGCCCGGATTTGTTTTGTTTTTTATCGATTTATGAGTTTTGAACATTGGTATACTACTGTTGCCCTTATATTTCTACCTCGTTTGACTATATGATAATACCAAATTGTATTTTAAGGTTAAAAAGATCACGATCAATTGGGTACATATGGACTAATGACCGACATACTAACTTCCTTAAAGGCTCTTTAAACTCCCTCGAGTTATTCATTTTCGGCTTTAAGCGTTCCTCTATAAAGGTAAAACTAGAAAAGCGCTTTGAACTCATATTATTAAACGTGTTGTTTTAAATTTATTCACCAATCAGGAGTTTACCTAGTTTTTAAAGGATAATAACTATATAAAATGAAGGCGATACACAATCGCAAACTATTAATTTAATGCCTGGCGTTTTAAATTTTAGTTTCTTGTGTATAATTCGGAGTTTAGTATGACGTCCATTGCACTGTACTAGTATGCATACTTTTAGGGGCCAGCTGAAGGACACCTACGGGTGAGAGAATTCTCGCTGCATTGAAGAATTGTTGGTGGCCTTCTGCTGTTGTCTGCTCTATTGTCGGGTGGTTGTCGCTATGACACATTCACCATTTCCTTTCTCAATTTTACTCCAATGCAAATTTCTATTTCCGCATAAGAAAAAGTACGATTACACACCTTGTCATCCGTAACAATGTTTAAATGAGCAATTTAAAATCAAACCAAAAGTTTGACACATTTTTATTCAATTAATGCTTGAAGTATTACAATTTCATTATAATAACTGCATGAATGCTTATTTGTATAATTCTATAGGGTTGCAAAAGTACTGGTCGTCAAGACTTTCACACCCTTATATAGACTGGAAAATAATTATTTTATCATTATGTAAACCTTTTTAAATATTTCACGTAAGAATTGATGTTGTGACTGGTTTTTTTTTCTATATTAGGGTGTGAATCGTACCTTTTTTAAATGGATATTGTAATAATGGTAGCCAAATCAGGATTGCGTCCATAAAATTTAGTAAGTTCTTCAGAGCCGAGCGTATGTGTTTTTTCTTCATTCAAGCTTGATTTTCTATGTTGACATATTTGTTTGTTTTATAAAGTTGGCAAGATTAAGACACAATATATTGACTGTTTTATACGTCACATAAATTTGTCGTTCAATGTGCATACAAACAATTTTAAAACTTACATAGGCAATGTTAGCATACAGGGTTAAAAAATCAAAAGTATGTAAGAATAAATTTCAGAAATAGCCCGAGATTTAAACTAGTCCAAAAGAGGGACGAAAGATACCAAAGGGACAGTCAAACTCATAAATCTAAAACAAACTGACAACGCCATGGCTAAAAGTGAAAAAGACAAACAGAAAAACAATAGTACACATGACACAACATAGAAAACTAAAGAATAAACAACACGAACCCCACCAAAAACTAGGGGTGATCTCAGGTGCTCCGGAAGGGTAAGCAGATACTGCTCCACATGCGGCACCCGTCGTGTTGCTTATGTGATTACAAATCCGGTAAATAGTCTAATTCGGTAGGTCAAATTCATGAAAGGGAAGGGGATTGTAGTTACGACGTGAGGAACATATCCGATATCATTTGTCAAATGGTAATTCCATAACGGTCAACTAACTCGTGATGGCGTCCGTAAAATTTACGAAGGGATGATTTAAACTTCACCATTTGGAACTCTTGATTTAATAGCTTCCTTGTGAGCAGTAACCCTCTATCAAGAAAATCATGATAGGAAATGCAAGCACGGGAATATCGTATCAATTGAGAGATATATACCCCGTATGCAGGTGCTGCTGGAATGTTGCTACTTAGAAATGGAAAGTTCACAATTGGAAAGCTGAAATCATTTCTTTTGTCGTAAAGTTTTGTCTTCAACCGACCCTCATTGTCAATTTCTAGATGTAAGTCAAGATATGAAGCTGACTTAACTGTATCTGTAGTATCCTTTATCTCCAATTCGATGGGATAGATGCGTTCCACATAGTCACCAAATTTTGAATTGTTTAGTGAAAGAACGTCATCTATATAGCGGAAAGTAGAGTTAAAGGATATTGCTAACTTCTTATCTTTCTTCCTAAGAAGTTCCTGCATGAAGTCAGCCTCATAATAATAAAGAAACAAGTCAGCAAGTAGAGGGGCACAGTTTGTTCCCATTGGGATGCCGACAGTCTGTTGAAAAACACGTCCTCCGAACGTAACAAATATGTTGTCAATCAAGAAATCAAGCATCTTGATAATATCGGTTTCAGAGAATTTTTTGTTTGAATCAGAGTGATTCCTTACAAAGTAGGATGTATCCCTCCCCAAGACAAGATACTTGTATCTACGTTGGCCATTCTTTTTTATGAAGCAAAGTAATACCAACTCTTTTAATTTGTCTTTTAAGTTTGGAATGTGGAATACTTGTGTAAAGAGTAGAGAAGTCAAATGTTTTAATACTGTTACAAGATGAAAGAGAGTTAGACTGTATGTACTCTAAAAGATCTTTGGATTTTTTAAGTATCCACATCTGATTCACGCCACCTCTAGAATAGGCAGTTTCACAATAACTTTGAAGCCCGTCTTTGATTGCTGATAAAATGGATGTTAATAATTTAGAAAGAGGTTTTGTGGAGCACTTGGAAGACCCAGCAATATACCGCTGTTTGTAAGGACACTTATGTAGTTTAGGTATCCAATACAGTGATGGAAGATGCAGTTCTTCATCTTTGGTTGAAATACCAAAGGAACAAAGAACAGACCTATGATTATCCAGGATTTCCTCTTTGGTAAGTGTCGTGAGGGTATATGTTGAGTTTCCAAGTGAATTGTCTATACCTTATTCGTTTATCAAGCAATTAATGTAATGACTTTTACAGACAAAAACGATGTTATTTGGGGCTTTGTCTGCGGGGACAACAACATATTTATCATGGAGGTCGGATAGGTGTTTAGCAACATTTGGGTCTTTAAAAATTGACGTAGCATGGGCATTGATGGACCCATTCAGTTTCTTAATTCTGATTTGTATTAAGGACCTCACTGCCTTTATCCATTCGGATAGAGTGTCTACGTCTTCCTTCTCGCGCTTAGCCCATTGCCTGGCATAATCCTCGACTGAATCCATCAAAATTTTAAAGTTGTATTTCCAATTGATAGATTTAGGCTCACGATATTTCGGACCTTTCGATAACACGTTTCGTAGAGAAGTGTTATTAACAATGTTAAGGTCACCGGTAATAACGTGGCCAGCGGGATTATATGTGAATTGGGAACTAGCACAAGTGCAATCAGGAGGTTTAGACTTGAAGTCGTCAGTATCGAGATCCTGCAAAACGCGTTTGTAATTGAAAATTTTAGTTGCAATAGGCGCGTCTGGCGTATTAAATTATAATCCTGGTACCTTTGATAACTATTTGGTATAGGTATAAGAAATTATTGGTACAGACTGGTCTTTAAAATAAGGAGGTATTTTCGATTGAACTAATTTATGATGAAGGATATTGCCAAGGTTGACGCCATCGAGATCTTTGTTGGCAAAGGAAAGATTTAGAAAATATCTTTTCTCTTTTTCATCTTTTCCAATGCGAACTGGCTTGAAAAGTCTGTGACTTGCAATATCCGAAATTATAGCTTGAAGTTTGTATTGGTTTGAATGAGGGTTTGTAACAGTGGATTCCAAACATAAATTGAACAGAGAATGAAGTTTTGAAAGGGGTAATGAATAAAGTTTCGTGCGAATGTGATGAATACCTAACGGTTTTTGTATGAATGGCAGCAAGTCATTAATAGAGACATCATGCAGAGAGGGTGATGTATAATGACGATGACCATGACTGCGTCTACGTCGAGGAGTCGAGTTGAAAATATTCATCACATTCACCGAGTTACAAGAAGGACTAGATAGAATACCTATATCATCAATTTAGTCATTGCAGCCATACGGTGTTGCAGTTCCCAATTGTCTAATCCAGTAGTCTTCTTTTTGTCTACGGAGAGTCGCAGCCATTTTATGAGCATAACATGGTATTCAGAATTAAGAGTATGGCTAATCCTGATTGGTCGATATTTGCGCCCGTAATTTTTATATTTTTAGAGACTTCGTGCACTCTGCTTTATACAAAAGGCAAAATAAAAATTATTCCGTAGCCCTAAAGGCACTGAGATGACTTTTCAACGCCAGGACAAGACACGTATTTTTAAGCGCAAAATTGATAGGCATGGGAGATAAGTACAAAATACGCTAAGAAAAGCAACGCGAACCTATATTTTTGGGACCAAAAAATACTGTCCTAATAACTTTTCTTTGATTCTAGCAAGGTTTCGTTTAAAAAATCAACTTTCTAAAGTCTGTATCTCGAAAAAGGCTACCATTGTCGCCTATGGGAAAATTAATTGTTTATTTCAATCTGAAAGATTAGGATTGTTAGAGCTATGGTATATCTTTTCGATAATGCGAACTGTCATAGAAACGATGGAATGATCGGGCTGATTGAAATGCTGGTATAGAATGTCGTTAGCATTGAGGTTAATGTCTGATCTATGACCGCACATCCGTTTGTTTAGCCTTCCTTTCGTTTCACCGACGTATACCAATCCGCAAAGGTTGCACTCTAATCCATAGACGACATTTATCGATTTACAATTCAGATCATCGTAACTTCTGGTAAAATATGTATATATAGAATTTATAAGAATCCACAAATAGTTTTAATTCCACTGATTACGCAGTTGAATGATTTTGACGTTTGTGGTTCAACGTATATTGTAATTCATATTAGAAATATACCATAATAGAACAATATCATACTGACGGGATCTTTTGAAGTACAGTGTCACGTTATAAGAACAAAAGAAATACAAAAAGTCGCATATACAAAACAAGCCACCAAAAAATGAAAACCAATACAAACACATTGACGGAATGTTTTTAAAAGTACCGAGCCACGTCAAACGGATATCACATAAAACCATTCAACAGTAAAAGTAATATTAATAATAGAACAAAGACAAATGAAGAACTATAAAACATGTTGTTAAGATGATAAACAACATCAGTACGCAGAATCTATACAACAAGACCATCGTGTATTATTTGAGAAGTTGATACGGAATATTTATCAACAATGTCTTGGTACCTTCCGATGAACTTTTTTAGAAAAAGGACGAGACGTTCTTTGACATACCCCTGGTTCATCAACTTTCTACTCAGACACTGATGACGTTTTACAAAGTCTGAGTAGGAGCTGCAAGCTCTTGAATATCGTAAAAGTTGGGAAATATATATCCCATATGCAGGTGAAGTTGGTATATTGCTACTAAGGTGGGGGAAATTTATAATTTCAAAATTAAAATCGTCTCGTTTGTTATAGATTCTGGTACTGAGATGACTGTGTAAATCAAATTTGAGATATAAGTCTAAAAATGAGGCGAAGGAAGCCGTGTCTGTTGTTTTTTTAATCTCTAATTCTGTGGGATATATTAATGGTACCCAATCAGAAAAGTTCGGATTGTTTATGGAAAGAACATCATCAATATATCTGAAAGTGAAATTAAATAATCTGGCTTCTTTGATCCTCTTGTTTTTGACAAGTGTCTGGAGGAACTCCGATTCATATGAAAATAAGAAGAGGTCGGCAAGAAAAGGCGCACAGTTTGTTCCCATAGGAATGTCGACAATTTGTTGGAAAAGTCTAACTCCAAACTCAACAAATATGTTGTCGATAACAAACTCCAGCCGATACTGACCACTTGTTCTTCTGTGTTTGTCACTATTAACGAAATATACCTTATGAAATCCCAAAGTAATAAATTTATAGCGTATGCTACCATTTTTATATTGAAAGGCATTTTGGATTATTTCTTTTAAGCGATTATTCAATTTCACATGGGGAATAGTGGTATACATGGTTGAAAAATCAAAAGTTTTGATGGAACTAATTTAAGAAAAAGACCGAGATTTAAAATTGTATCTAGCAGTTCTTTAGAATTTTTAAGAATCCAATTATGGTTAATACCACTTCACGAGTTAACTTCTGAAGACCCTCTTTCACTGCGGACAGAATTTAGTCTATCAAATGGACAATTCTTTAGTGGAACATGAAGATGAGCCAGCAACATACCGTTGTCTGTACGGAATTTTATGAAGCTTTGGTATCCAATACAAACAAGGTAAGTCCTCTGATTTGGTGTTCATTGTAATTTTTATTGAAGTCATGAAGGACTTATGATTTGCTAAAATATCATCCTTGTCAAATGATATGTCTTTGTATGTGGCATTACCTAAGTGCTCCTTTATACCCAATACAAGACACTCGTAGTAATAAGATTTACATACAAAGACAATATTATTTGAAGCTTTGTTCGCAGGAACAACAACATACTTAATATCATGAAGAGTTGATAGACATTTCATGGCCTCTTTGTCTCTGAAAACGGACTTTGGTCGATCGTTCACACAGTTTTTCAACTTATGAATGCGACGTTTTATCAGAGGGGACCATTGAAAGAGACGTTTTTAAACCTCTTTTGAAAATATTTTGATATGGGCGTCACTGATGAGTCTTATGTAGACAAAGCGCGCGTCTGGCGTGCTACATTATAATCCTGGTACCTTTGATAACTATTTACACCACTGAGTCGATGCCACTGCTGGTGGACGTTTCGTTTCCGAAGGCATCACCAGCCTAGTAGTCATCACTTCGGTGTTGACATGAATATCAATAATGTGGTCATTTTTATAAATTTCCTGTTTACAAAACTTTGAATTTTTCGAAAAACTAAGGATTTTCTTATCCCAGTCATAGATTACCTTAGCCGTTTTTGACACAACTTTTTGAAACTTTGGATCCTCAAAGCTCTTCAACTTTTGTACTTGTTTGACTTTATAAATATTTTGATATGGGCGTCACTGATGAGTCTTATGTAGACGAAACGCGCGTCTGGTGTACTAAATTATAATCCTTGTACCTTTGATAACTACTGGGTCGATGCCCACTGCTGGTAGACGTTTCGTCCCCGAGGACATCACCAGCCCAGTAGTCAACACTTTGGTGTTGACATGAATATCAATAATGTGGTCATTTTAATTTTCCTGTTTACAAAACTTTGAATTTTTCGAAAAACTAAGGATTGTCTTATCCCAGGCATGCATAGATTACCTTAGCCGTTTTTGACTCAACTTTTTTGAAACTATGGATCCTCAAAGCTCTTCAACTTTTGTATTTGTTTGGCTTTAGAAATATTTTGATATGAGCGTCACTGATGAGTCTTATGTAGACGAAATGCGCGTCTGGTGTACTAAATTATAATCCTGGTACTTTTAATAACTATTGGACACTTTTTTCCCAGTCTAACAACCTTGTATTTTATCAATAAGACTAATGAAGTGGAGTTCTATCAAACCCTGGGGTGTAACACAAACTTCTTAACTAGAGCGCTGTTGAAAACTAGCTTATGGACTATGTAGATTCCAAAACATTTCGCTCTGTATTGGTTTAGTTTTCTGATCTTTAATTTGCGTATTTTTAAAGGCAATAGAAAGTTAAGCTAATTTGGGCTTCAAAAATCTACATCGGGGTTGATTACTTTATACTGAAAATTCGCCCTTTTAATATATTAAATGTTTTACAAATTATACATGGATAAAAAGTTAAATTATTTCTTAAAACATTGCAAAAAAATCATTCTGACCGTTGTTATATAGCCAAACATCTAATTCCCTCACAAAATGTTGTTTGTACACACCGTAAAGTGAGTCCCATTCAGTTTGATTTCTTTTTTTACCACATAAATTTGAATTATATCTAGTACATTAAAATCTATAACTAGGCTCTAGTTTAATATATATCTTTTTTAAATCGCGAAATAATCTTTGATTATATGTTTTTAATAATCTTTGTTGTGTGACCGGCTTGGCGGAAATTCATAGCTGTTTCCGTCTTTCGTGTTGTTTATTGTTTTGTTGTTTATTACTCGGATTACCTCATGTGTTTTCTTTGAAGCAATGGTAGTGAGTAAACGAGGGAAAACTGAGCAATACAGACTTTCTTCTGCAACATTTCATTAAAATGTAAAATGATACAGTCCTTGCTTGGTATGCCATTAATGCATAGTTACAAATGGTTAATGTTTAAAGTGTGAACATTATCATTGAGCATCCACAATCATGACAATCCACTGTTTACTTTTTTTTAGTTTGCCTGTTTGTGCTTTATTTTTTGCATACATTGTATTTTGCATGGTTTTTTTTGTATAACAGACTTTTCATGACTTCAACATTGCTTCATATGTATTTCAAAACATATTTTAAGGTCACTGGTAATATAGAAAATGCAGAGGGATTCAAGAACAGCCTCACATCTTATTTAACAGAGAATTTGCATAACAAACACTAAATTTTTATTTTTAAATTTCACATGTATCGTCGTGTCATATGTTTTCGTATGTCATATGTTTTCGTATCAACCACATTCCGTCGGTTTCGGCTGCATACGCGTACATTGTGGCGTGTTTTTCGGTTTCTATATTTAGAACAACAACACCACTACAACTTGACATATTTAAAACATATTCAACGTCGCTTTTTAAAGACGTTAGAACAAATTAAATAAAACTGACCTATTTAGCCATTTTTATTTAATGTCAAAAATATGCATCACTAGAATAGCTATAGAAAAAAATTCTGAAGGGTTAAAATAAAGTCCAGATATGTTTTTTGCAAGTCAGATACCGGATCTTCAAGACATATGACTGTCATGTGTTTTTTGGGCCGTTTTAATTACAAACCAGCGAGTTAAAATTAGTAGGGTTCTTATATAAAATGGTTGTTCAAAATCTAATTATTCAATATTTCATTTATAATTTTTTTGTATACATCCTTGATTCATGAAGAAGATGAAACATTCTTGACTTTATATTTAATCCTAAATTTTGAAAACTGCATTTTATTTTAGAAAAAAATAATGTATTTTGTACAAACCAGGTGCCAATCTGAAATTAATCAAAATCTTAAAATTTCAGCACACAATTTACCAACCTAAAACTATTTTACTAGTAATTTTTAGAACTGAAAAGTATTTATTTACTTTTTTTATGATTCAAGCGATCATTAGAACCACGACTTTAGAAAATATTAATTTCCAGATTTTGTAGTCATTTCCTGTCCGTGTACTGATCCAATTTTTATTTCATATGAAAACATATGACGCCGTTTTTTTGACATACAAAAAACGCAAGGTAATCAGAAACAGTAAAAAATCGTAGTAAGCATTGAAAAAAATCTAGATACCTTAAATCAATCTACAGGACATGCTTTTTAAATTTGAGTAAACACCGGAATAAAAACTCAACAGTGAAAACTGTAAGCAGTGAAAATTGTTATTAGTACGAAAACACATTACACGATGATAAATATGTTTTTTGATGAGCATCAACATAGTGCTTTTCATGAATGTTTGGCAATATTGAATAGGGGCAGATTTTGAAAGAGGTGGAAATAGTATGAAAGTATGGGAAATTCTACATGTTCTATGGATGTTTCCAAGCAACTGCTCTGTTTTATGATGTTTTCACACAGGCACTTGTCTCAGAAAAAAAATCTCCTATATACCTTATTATAACACAAGGTACTTAACTTGCATTTTAGAAAAATGTTGGGTGGTGACAAAGTTCCGTTATATGCCGCTTTATAGGCTGTTAATCCCACTAAAGCTTGTTTTATCGTAAATCTAAATTGATTTATCTTTACACTGGTGTATAACATGCCTACATTTATTGTCGGAATCATCCGTAGCAATCCTACCAAAGTATGTCAATCGTTATAATTTTGCAAACCGCTGAAGAATTGGCAATAAACCTGTCATGCTCCTTGTATATCTCCGTTTCCGATTGGTCAATTCTATGGGAAAGTCTAAATGATTCTCGGAGTTATCTGATCTTGTTTCATTTCATACGTAAAGTCAAGAGAGAGTCTAAAAGACATTGACGTCATGGGAAAATTTGTAACTTATTAGACATACAACAAATAAAATTGAGAATGGAAATGGGGAATGTGTCAAAGAAACAACAACCCGACCAAATAAAAAAAACAACAGCAGAAGGTCACCAACAGGTTTTCAATGTAGCGAAAAATTCCCGCACCTGGAGGCGTCCTTCAGCTGGCCCCTAAACAAATATATACTAGTTCAGTGATAATGAACGCCATACTAATTTCCCAATTGTACACAAGAAACTAAAATTAAAATAATACAAGACTAACAAAGGCCAGATGCTCCTGACTTGGGACAGGCGCAAAAATGCGGCAGGGTTAAACATGTTTGTGAGCTCTATGATGCCACCATATTACTGAATGATTTAATTATTACTTGTGTGATGGGTCTAAGTACTCTTAAGACCATTGACATTTCAACAATGTAAATGTTGCATGGATCTCCATGACCTGTTTAATGAATAAATAATTTTCCACTATCATCAAATGATCAATGGATTGAATTTGACCCCAAGACACAGGGGTGTTTAACCATGTTAACTGAGAAAAATGATCTGCACAAGTCTTAAAAAATTAGGTAAACAGTGAGGAAAAAACATTTCAAGAAACTTTCTGATATATGAAAAAAATCAGGACTCCGGGATCGGCTGTTTTTAAGCTCGGGATTTCGGGATTGACCCTTTCAGAATCTGGGAATTCTTTTCTTCTAATTTCGGGATGCTGGGATTTACCTTATTTAATTTCGGGACCTCAGGATATAGTGTTTTTAAACCCAGGATTACCGGATCAGGACCCCTCTTATCCTCCCTCTAGTATGGTAACAATACAGTTCATGGTAAAAAAAGGAGGTTTTCTGACAATAACTGAAAAACACTTATATGTGTAGATCAATTTGAATTAAACTTTAGTGAATTATTTATATCTATTGACATGAGGTCCCTTTCGATTTTTATAAATTAAAAATTTTATGATTCTGAGTTATGGGGTTATATTCATTAAAAAAGTGTGAATTTTTCAATTTTAGGTCATTATAATTAAAAGTTGTGTCCATACTTACAATACTGTATAGGGTTAACCCTCTGCAGGAAAATATTATTTGCTGTCACCGGACAGCCTATTGTATGATAAGTAACAGCATGCATCATCTGGGTCCCATGGACACATTCACCATTTTCTTAAATACTTCACATTAAATCTTTGTTTACTAAATAACAATTTTCTCTCAATCTCACTTTTAAATACTTCATATACTTTAGCTTGAGAAGAACAGAAAGTCAAGAGACAAAAAGAACAAGAAGCAAGCGAGGCCTTGATAAAAAAGCTTGGAGAAGAATTAAAAAAGTCAAGTCTGTACATCAGCAGATGATTTAGGAAAGAGAGCAGGATTAATTAGCTAAAGAGTTAGGAATTGTTGTCTCTGAGGTATTTGTAGTTTTAATTAAATTTCTTTGTGGTTAAATAAAATAGTTGTTTTGTCTATTAGTACATGTACATGTATCTGTTACAAATGGTTTTCATTTATTAACCTGAATATCTTTTAATACATTGGAATTTAATTTTTTCATGATAATATATACTGGAAAGGGTAAGAAAAACTTTTATAGATAATTTATACTAAAAAGGGGAAGGAAAACTACAGATTTTGGAATGTTAAAAGTTAAGGTCACTTTTACTAAAAAGGATTTTATTTGCAAAAATTTTAACATATTTAGTTCCCTTTGTAAGCTAAACCAAAAGATGCAGTTAGGGTGAAGAGCCTTTATTAATTTTAATTCAATACACCAAAGGTTGCAGATGCAAGAATTAGACTGAAAGTAAAGAAATATATATAAAGTGTAATTTGTTGTTTCATAGTAATTATTTGAAAGACATTTTTTTGTATTAAAAAAAATAAACTGAACATTTCAGTTAAGGAAAAAGGTGTACTGATGTTAAGGCCAATAATTGAAAGGGGAAGGTCAACATGGTCAAGTGTTAAAAAATAACATAACATTCAACATCCACGAATTCCCATCAATTAAATGTCATTGATATAATGATTATTTATTTATGCAAGAGTAAAAATACTCTATGGGCTATTCACACTTATTTAATATAAATGATATAAAAATTATATAAAAATATAAAATATTTACAATTATAAAAAATACACAGCTATATTTTTTTATAAATTTTACATGATCTATTTATATTTGAAAAGAATATGAAATGCCTAATCAAATATGTATACCTACATGTAATACTGGTCATTATATTTTTTAGATCTAGGCTAGATTTTATTAACAAGAAAAGAAGCTGGGCTTTAGAATGGTAAGCCCTTATTTCTATATAATCCATTTTAAACAAGGAACTACATGTATATTGAATTGTAGAAAATTTTTCAAGATATGTATGTGTTCAAGACCATTTGGGTAATTAGACTGTACATGTATGACCTGGACTGTATGCATACCTTTTCAAAATACTCACACAGTCGGATCCCACAGGTACGGTTTGACTAATTTAAAGATGTTGATCAAGTTTATTATAAAAGAGAAGATGTTGTATGATTGTCAATGAGGCAACTGTCCACAAGAGACCAAAATGACTATATTAAATTAAGATGTATTTTTTTTCCATGTTTCACAATATAAATGCATTGCAATCATCATGTAAGACTGCAATTTCGCAGCAGATTGAATAAAAGTGATATTCACTGTGCCAAATGTACATTGTACTGTTATACCACTGTCCCAGGTTAGGGGGAGGGTTGGGATCCCGCTAACATGTTTAACCCCGCCACATTATTTATGTATGTGCCTGTCCCAAGTCAGGAACCTGTAATTCAGTGGTTGTCGTTTGTTTATGTGTTACATATTTGTTTTTCGTTCATTTTTGTCGAGCCTTTGACTTTAGTTGAAAAAGCGAGACTAAGCGATCCTACATTCCGTCGTCGTCGGTGTCGTCATCCTCTGTGGCGTCCACAAATATTCACTCTGTGGTTAAAGTTTTTGAAATTTTAATAACTTTCTTAAACTATACTGGATTTCTACCAAACTTGGATAGAAGCTTCTTAATGATTACAAGATAGTATCCAGAAGTAAATTTTGTAAAAATAAAATTCCATTTTTTCCGTATTTTACTTATAAATGGACTTAGTTTTTTCTGCGGGGAAACATAACATTCACTCGGTGGTTAAAGTTTTTAGAATTTTAATAACTTTCTTAAACTATCCTGGGTTTGTACCAAACTTGGACAGAAGCTTGTTTATGATCATAAGATAGTATCCAGAAGTAAACTTTGTAAAACAATAAATTCATTTTTTCCGTATTTTACTTTTAAATGGACTTAGTTTTTCTGTGGGGAAACATTACATTCACTCTGTGGTTAAAGTTTTTAGAATTTTAATAACTTTCTTAAACTATCCTGGGTTTGTACCAAACTTGGACAGAAGCTTATTTATGTTCATTAGATAGTATCCAGAAGTAAATTTTGTAAAAAGATAACTCCATTTTTTTCTGTATTTTACTTTTAAATGGACTTAGAGTTAACTTCCAGTTAACATTACATACAGTCTGCAGTTAAAGTTTTCAAAACATTTATTAGATTCATTAACTATCCTAGATATTTACCAAACTTGGACAGAAGGTTCTTACAATCATAAGATAGTATCAAGAGGAATATTTTTATTGATTTTTTCCTCATTGTTGTTGAGCCTGCGATTTACAGCAAAAGTAGGCGAGACACTGGGTTCCGCGGAACCCTTACAATTTTTTTTACATAAATAAGGCCGTTAGTTTTCTCGCTTGAATTGTTTTACATTGTCCTATCAGGGCCTTTTATAGCTGACTATATGCGGTATGGGCTTTGCTCAATGTTGAAGGCCATACAGTCAGGGGTTTCATTATTTTTTAAGACTGGTGGTACCTTTTAGATTTTAGGGGGAACCAACAAAAAGGGCAAGGGGTCTGGGGGCCGCCTAAGGCTCTCAGTGGGTCCAGGGCTAGTCCTGGTAGGGGGCTAGGGGGCTTTTATGGGGGCAAAGCCCCCCTAAGCTCCTGGATTTTAGGGATTTCAGCCTTAATTTTTTACTTTTAAGAATAGGGAAAAGTCTAATATTTGCTTCAATTTTGGGTAAGTTAACATTGAATTGGTTTTTTTTCTAGAGTATTTATCTGAAAATACATTGCTTATAATTATTTTGAAATCAGTTATAAAATATGTATGACCTATAATGCAGGGGTTTCATGTGAAATGTTGTTTCAATGTTTTGTTTGTTTTTTACTTTTATTAAATGTTTTGTATTTGTTCAATATGGTGAATGAAATTCATAAGTTACATACAATGTAGTATATTATTAAAAAATATAATAAAACTTGAAGCTTTTTTTATTGCTTTCAACTTTTTGTTATAATCATAAGGTAAAGGGGGGGGGGCAAATTACTTATAGGCTCCTTAACTATAGTAAGTAACTGTAAAATTGTTTTTTCACTTCTTCAGAGCTTTCTTTTTTATTTATTTTAGAAGTCTAAAAATTCGTCAGAAATTATATTTTGTTAACATAACTGTAGTTATATATGTTACTTCAGATTGTTTCACGAAATCTTACACTAAAAATTTCCTGCAGACAACAGTCATAATTTTTTAAATCACAACATAGAACTCATATCGAGAAAACGGTGATCAGGAACAAGGTACGGTCCAATGGGAAACGAACTGATTTGATGCAATTAACGATTTTCTGAATTTCATATAATGTACATGTTCACCTTTGTTATCCTTTTATTCATAAAATAATCTGTGATACAAGATGCTTTCCTTTTCATAGAAAGCATAACTAGACATAGTTATGTTGTTGTTGTTTAAATTCATCAACAATTTGCCGCTTAAAAATATAGTGCTAAATCGTCGCATTATAAAGCGCTCTTACGATACAGATACAGACACGTGGTTTATAAGTATCACTTCTGCTTATTTTGGAGGTGAACCTAAATTGGCAGAAGATATATAAATATACTTAAACGCGGACCTCGACGAAGACACCTATAAACATACACATGAACGGCGTAAACTGAGATTATCACTTTAGTAAAGAAAGAAATTAGATTTGAACGATTTCAAGAGAATTTTACACATTATATTTTTGGTATTATTATTTTTTCTGCCAGTACCAGACGCTTCCGTAGGCGGGTAAAAGTACTGGGTACTGGCTCTTAATGAATGCACTGAAGTCTACTGGAATGTTGTTACATAGAAATGGAAAGTTCACAATTGGGAAGCTGAAATCATCTCTTTTGTCTTAAAGTTTTGTTTTCAACCGACCCTCAACCAAATGTTATGAAACTTACACACAATGCTAATTACCATAAAACGTAAATCAAGTACAATATTATTTTTTTGTATTAGGTAACTAGCAAACTGTTACTAATATTATGCAACTTCCTGAACCAGAAGTACAACTATTATAGTACAGATGGAATCATTTTACTAACACAAATTTTTGTTGGGGGGTTAGTCACAAGGCTATGACATGTATAGGTAGATTAATAAGGATTATTGATGCTCAGTTCTGCCTTCATACTGTTAGTGTTACTAACTACTGAAAATTCAGAAATATTGCGATGTTTTTATTATAATGAAAAATGCAACAAGGTTATTATAAGTTATAATCGCAATAATTTTAACTCGCGATTTGAAATTTTGTATATGAGTTAAACAGTTTTTTTTCCTCAATACTGCAAAGATTAAAATCGAATTTTCGTCTAAAATGAAAAAAATGCAATAATAAATGCTTGCAATAATCCCTTGACATCAGTGGTTCAATTGAACATTAAATAAAATTATCTGTTTATATATTTTTCAGATACAGAATGAACAAGCAGATAGTAGTAGATTTTCCAAACATTGATAATGGTTTTCTGTAACCATGGTAACTGTACTTAAGGATGAACACAACTGTACCTGATATCAACCTATAAAGCCATTGGTCAAATATCACATCATTCAAAATGGATGACTTTTTGTCGTTTACGATTCTTGATGAATCTGACTCAGAAGATATTCTGTATTGTAAAAATTGTGGGGAGTTATTAGAGGAACAATCAGATATGGTCAGTCACGACTGTCCGAAACTTTCTGCAGAACACAAAAAGGATTTGAAAATGACCTTGACACTTGATAAATTAAATCACAAGGATAAAACCCAAAATAAATCTTCATCGAACAAGCGTAAACATAGTGATGTATTAGACCAAGAATTGACGGAGCAAGTCTTTTTAATAAAAGAAGATTCCCTAATAAAAAACAATTACAATGTGAAAAAAACTCAGAATGAAAAAGATGCAAAAAGAACAAAATTAGACATGCATGAAGACAAGCAATCTAGTCAATCTGAAAATAGAAAAAAGTGGACAAATAAAACAGCAATGAAGATTGAATCTCAAAAAAAGTTGAAAAATAATAAGTCTTCAAAAGTAAAAATTCAAAGGTTAGATGTCAATTTGAATAGAAAAGATGATCCATTGTCTACGAAATTAGATAGTTATATTTCACCAAAAGGAGTTTTGAAAGGAGGTGGCAAAGTTAATGGTGAGTCTGTTGAAATGCAGGAGAAAATCCAACCTGCATTGAATAGGATAGGAACAGAGATGAATAATAAAGAAAAACAAGAACTGTCTAAAATAAAACAAAACTCCAGAAAAACAGGAAGTCACAAACATAAAATAATGCCTTCAGTCAGAGCAGAAATTAAAGGAACAGCTAATTCAGACAATGTTAATATTCGCATTGAAAAGTTTCAAAGCAATGAACAGGTCTCTCCTAAAATGAGAATTGAGAGAGAACAAAGTGAAAAGGACATTACATCAACTAAGGTGACTCCAAAATCAACAGATAGTACACAAACATTAAATTGTGCAGAAGTGGATTCCTTTTCTGACGTTGACAACACCAATATACAAGATGATGAGGTACTACATCAAACTCTTAAAGGGGAAATAACTCAGGCAACTCTTGAAGGGGAAATAACTCAGGCAAGCTACTCTCACATAGGAAAAGAAATAGAAGACAAATTATCAGAAAAAGGAGGTGGAACTAAAAAGCCTATGTTTATGACATTGTGTGACTCTTGTGGATTTTTTGTACCAACAGAGCATGAATGTGCTGTTCAGAATAATAGTAATCTTGAACTTTTTACTTCTGTTTTATCGACAGAATCTGAAGATAGAATTCCTAAAGGAACTGATTTTGTAATTGTTGAGAAAGGAGCAAGTAATCCAGATCTGTCAGTACAAAATTTTCATCAAATAAATGGCTATTTGAAATCAGGAAAAGACTCCACCTTAGAGGATTATAATTGTATACAATGTGGCGAGTCATTTGTCAGTAACAATATACAAATCAAAAGTGAAGAACAAATCTTCTCCATTGGTTCAGATTTGGTAACATTCTTTCGATGTGAGAAATGTACAATATTGCTAAGTGTCAAAGATAAAATTAAAGAAGGATTCGTAACTTGTATGAATGTTGATGATTTTACACCTCTAATAGACAGGAAAAAGAATAAGGTTGTATGTAGAATATGTGGTGAGGACTTGAATGACCTGGAAAAAATCAAATGGTTGTCTCATTTTGTCAGTCATGCTAAACAAATAAAGAAGCAGTGTATAATATGCCTACAGCCTATTTTTACATTAAGGAAAACAAGAACACATATGAGGAAGCATAAAATCTTGATAGAGACTACAAACTTTTTCAGACAAGTAAAACCAGAACTAAGTGGATGTCATAAAAAGTCTGACAAAATGAATAGCGTAGCATATGAAGAAAATGTTGATAAGGTTCAAAGTTCAGAAGGGTCAGCAGGAAATTTAGACCATATTCCGACAGCACTGACAAATTGTAATCAAACAGACAAGGAAACACCGACATTATATGACAAGGATGGAAACATGTTCAGAGTTGATTTGGCCAAAAATACTCTCATTTGTAATTTTGCAAAAGAGGATAAAAACAAAAACAAAACCATGTCACATGACACAATGAGAAAATCAGTTGGTATATCATCTTCACGGAACGAAAACTCTGAAAGAAGCCAATCCGTGTATACTTACAAAGTAGATGGAAATAATGTTGTACCCACTTCAGAAACTGGTGTTCCAGATAATAGATGGCGAGGCAATGATCGTAACAAATTAACAAATTCCTTGGATAAATATAACCTGAGAAAGGGGAAAAAGAAAGTGGATTACGCTGAACTGGATAAAGGCTTGGCCCCAGAAAGTCAATATACAGTAGCACCTTCACATGTTAGGCTGTCGTCTGGTTATAGGGTTCATAATTCTAACTTTAATGGTGTAGTACCTGCTAGGTATCAGTCTAACCTGAATAGACAGTCAATGGCTGCCTCTGCTTTCAATACCACAGCACCATCAGTTAATAGACAGTCAATGGCAGTCTCTTCTTTCAATACCACAATGGCGTCTGCTAACACCACACACCTAGATAACAGACGCATGACTATAATGGTGTCTGCTAACACAACACCTATAGTGCAGTCAAATACAAATGTCATCAGGAACAATCAGAATTATGCCAACTCGCTCCTTTCATCACAAGCTTACATAGGAGATCTAATTCAGACATTAGATACATGCCCTTCAACTGAGATTTCTGATCAGTTCTTACAATTGGCAGACGGTCATCCAGTTGTTAGTACACCAAGTTCACAGTTAAATGAGATATCTAGCAGTAAAAATATGTTTGATGACATTTTGACCTCTGCTGGAACTGTGAGAACTTACCCTTGTTACCATAGTAACAATCAAAGGCCAATATCACATGGTTTGCAGGAAGTTCAAACCCCTATAGATCATTCAAACTCCCATTTATCATCAGGAAATGTGTCACAGATTTCAGTGAATGCTTCACATCTACAGTCAAAATCTTATATTCACGTGCCACAAGCTTCTGTTGTAAGATTGATTGATAATTCAGGACAAGTTAGTCAAACCATTCAAGGAAAAATGTCAAACACAAGCATGATTGACTTAAATAACACTTCAGTACCTGTATCGGCTACATCATACCCCAATGACCTATTGGGACAGTTAGTGCAGTCCTCTGGTATAACAGAAGGTTTACAAGATGGAGATATTTTCAGCAATTATGTACAGAACAATATTTCTATTTCATCAAGAGACATACCTACTAGTCTTATGTCAACAACTCATGCGCCCCAGGTGTCACAGACCTCTGTTCTGCCAAATCATGCACCTCAGGCGTCACAGACCTCTGTTCTGCCTAATCATGCACCTCAGGTGACACAGACCTCTGTTCTGCCTAATCATGTGTCCAAAACATTGAGTTTATCACAGTCCTTGAGCTTGCCACAACAGGCATCACAGACCTCAAGTTTATTAGAGCCTTTGGCTTTGCCTCCACAGGTGGCACAGACCTCGAGTTTATCACAGTCTTTGAGTCTGCCTCAACAAGTGGCACAGACCTCGAGTGTATCACAGCCTTTGAGTCTGCCTCAACAAATGGCACAGACCTCAAGTGTATCACAGCCTTTGAGCTTGGCACAACAGATGGCACAAACTTCAGAGTTGATAAATGTATCAGTAAGCTTGCCTTATTCCAGTAGCGTAAGTTTGACACAAAGTAACATGACGAACATCACAACACATGAACCACAAACAAATACAGGAGGTGTGTCTAATAGTTTGGATGAAAACTTTAATAGAATACAGATGCTTTACATGCAAGAGATGCCAGAAGGCATGACTGAGGAGGAAGAGATCAAATTTTTGTCCCAAATGAATTCTGATGGTGCTACTCCATTTCAGATCAAGGAAAGTAGTGAAAGTGATAATGAAAGTACTAGTGATAGTGTTAATAACTACAATCACAGTCAAAATGGGGACGAAAATGTGGAAAATTGTAACAAGGTGCAAAACAAAAAAAATGCTAATTTTGAAAGTTTGAATATTGGCATTGTGCAAAATTTTGACGAAGGAAACCCAATGTATGTACAAGAGGAAGTTGAAGTTGAGAGTACATGTAGTAAAGGTATACCTCGAACATGGGCGAGAAAGAAAATATCCCCAAAAACATCACAAGATTTTAAATGTAAATTGTGTGCACTAACCTTTAGACGTAAGGACCTGTTGTCAAAGCATGAAGAACTACATGTGACTAATCCACATACATGTTGGCAGTGTTGCCTCACATTTAATTCAGCTGTTCAATATTCAAACCATATCAAAGAAGAAAAATATAATCACTGATTATAAAAGCACATTTGATTTAACCAAGGACAATGTAATTCAATTTATTTTTATTGGGTTAAACTTTGTAACTACATTGTACTAGATATGTTATTTTAAAATCTGTCTTATTTAATTTAAAAGTGAAATTTATTTACTGGTATCTGCCATTCAAGATGACCCAAATGTTACTTGATAATTGTTTTAACTGGTACCTGCTATTCAAGATAACTCAAATGTAACTGAATAACTTTTTAATTGTATCTGCTATTCAATATAACCCATATGTTACTGGATAACTGTTAATTTGTACCTCATATTCAAAAACTTCCCCAATGTTACTGGATAGCTGTTAACTGGTATCTCCCATTCAAAAACTTCCCTAATGTTACTGGATAACTGTTGACTGGTATCTCTTGTTCAAAAACTTCCCCAATGTTACTGGATAACTGTGAACTGGTACCTCCTGTTCAAAAACTTCCCCAATGTTACTGGATAACTGTTAATTGGTATCTCCCATTCAAAAACTTTCCCAATGTTACTGGATAACTGTTAACTGGTACCTCCCATTCAAAAAATTTCCCAATGTAACTGGATAACTGTTCACTGGTACCTCCCATTCAAGAACTTCCCCGATGTTACTGGATAACTGTTAACTGGTACCTCCCATCAAAAAAATTCCGGAATGTTACTGGATAATTGTTTACTGGTACCTCTCGTTCAAAAACTTTCCCAATGTTACTGGATAACTGTTAACTGGTACCTCCCATTCAAAAACTTCCTCAAGGTTACTGGATAATTGTTTACTGGTACCTCCCATTTAAAAACTTCTCCAATATTAATGGATAATTGTTAGCTGGTACCAGTTGTAACATAATTGAAAAGGATTTTCAAAAAAGAATCTTCAAGGAAGAGAAGTACAAGTTATGTGGTTTTTACTTTGTCTATGTATTAAAATGGGTTTCTTTCTATGCCAGTACTTTATTCCTGATTTTAGAAAGTATGAAATATCGTAAAGCAGTAATTTGACTCCAGTGACCTTTGATTTGATTTCCCTAAAGGATATGAATTGTATTATCCTCTATTCAGTATTCATGGTATTGGGGATAAGGCCAGGGATGTTAACTTTTTTTTTATCTAAGGCTGAAGAAAATACATTTGTCTAGGTTTGGAATTTGAACTAAGAGTGTTATATTGAAAATGTACATATAAGTATTAATTTTTATATATTTTTTTCATATCAGTTGTTCTTATTTATTTAGTATGGCTGTATATCTCTGCTGTCTCATATACTAAACATTTTTTGTTCATATTTTATCAGATTTTTTTGTGATATAATTCTGTATACATGTTCTGAAATTATGAAATTTCTAATGAGAATATGCTATAGCACAGTTTTGACAGTGATGAAGTAATAGAGTTACAACCAATGAGACCCTGTTCTGGTGTATGTACAAGACAAATGGTTTTGAAGTCAGTATTTGTAAAATGATAATGTAGTAGAAAGATACTGTAAATAAGACTTATCCAATACAAGGTGAACTCTATTACATGTAAATGTTTATTGATAACGCCAAGATTGTAGACACAATTAAATGTATAGTAATATTGTGTACCTATAAAATTACATGCTGGAACATGAAGCAACAATCAATTAGTCAAAAGCTTGCTTCAACATGTTTAATCTTGTCAGTATTCTTTGTTTAAAATTGTGTTAAGTTTGATATTTTATTGTATTTTTCAATGGAAACAAAAGGAATATTTATTTATTAAGATCTCCTGATAGTGATCGGTCTGTTTTTCTGTCCTTCTGTCCATAAGGGAGCTACCATTTGATTTATAGGGGGGGGGGGGGCTAGGATGTAAAATTTTGTCCTGCATTATTTTTTAGCTGTAATCTCTGTCCTGCATTTTTATTTTTCACTCTGTTCGGTCCTGCCTTTTTTTTTTATAGTTTATCCTGACTTTTTTTTTAACAAAATTGTCGTCCTGACTTTTTTTTTTTGCAAGTGTCTCATCCTGCATTTTTTTTACTCAAACTCCTGTCCTGCCTATTTTTTTCAAATTTCATCCTAGCCACCACCCCCCCATAAAAATCAAATGGTAGCTCCATAAAAAATTATGTCTGCTCTATATCAAGAGATCTGTTATGAATTCATACTGTATACTTGACATTTATGTTTACCAAACAAAACCAGCTGATGTGTTGTAATGCTTGTACAACTTTCTAGGTCAAAGGTCAAGGTTAAAATCTTTGGTTATGTTTACACTACCATGTCTTATGGTATAGATCATGTCAGCTCTTTATTTTTAGAATTGTTTTAATTTAAGAGTTTATGCTTGACATGTATATTACCCAACAACAGAGGGTGTGTCTTAATACTTGTACAACTTTCTAGGTCAAAGGTCAAGGTCAAAAACTTCGTTTTTGTTTTGAAATAAAAGTTTATAGTTGACATGTATATTGACGGACACTAAGGGTGTGTCTCATAATAGACTTCAATAGTTATTATTTCTTATATTTCCCTAAGCATGTTACACTCAGATGCAAGGGCAGGGACTTGCTGACTGTGAATCATGGATAAAGTTTTCTCTTCCTGTTTAATTGTTAGATATCATGGTGAATATTTGTCTCATTACATCTAAATAGTACAAAACATGCCTTTGAAATGTTTTGACTGTGGAAGACGTATGTAATAGGCGATCAAGTTATTATAGTAACTTGTTAATGGTTATTGATGATTACCTCCCTTTTGAATTTAATATTTCTTTGTTATATCATTTAGACTTTGACAGTCAAGATCAGATTTTTTAGCAGCATAAACCTAATGATTCAGATTTTTACCAGATTTTGAAAACATAATATGTTGAACATGTTGAAGTTTAGTGTGTTATTTTTGTGCTAAAACAGGCAAAGTGTTACAGTTAGCCTGCACCAGTTTTGTGTGTATTTTATCATACCTACATGACATTTTCAACTTAGAATGAAGACGGCATTGATAATTATGACATGCTTAACAATTTTTTTTTTACCATATTATGAACTATTATGATAAAAGATGCCAATTGTCATTGATAAAAACATCAATTATTAATGCTATAATAATCCTGGGCGAATATTATAGCAATATGGGCCTTCAGATCTGTTTTTTTCTGTTTAATATACTTGTTTCTACATTTATCTAAGTGTGGGGGGTTGTGATATAAATAGAACTTGTATAAGTTAACTGCACTTAATTAACATATTTTTATTACATTATTGTTGATATTTTATGCAGGCCTAAAATTGTAGGGGTATAATGATTTTTAGTATGTGGATGTGTTCACCAAGCCACCCATCTATAATATATCAGATTTAAGATTTGATTTAGGGTAGTGCCCAAAGGAGCTGTCATAACATCAAAAAAGAAACTAGTTAGGCAAGTTCACTATAATGTGAACTTTTAAAAATATATGTAAAATAAGGGGTTAATGAGGTTTGTTCATTTTACTGTTTATCTATTGGACACATATTTGTGTTTATTTGATATTTTGATTAATGATATGATTTATAAAAATGAGAACTTTTTCTGGTTATTAAAAAAATGTAAATTTCAAACTATTAAGGGAAATAAATCGATTGCTTTATTATAACTATTATTTGATAAGGAACTGTTGCTTAGGGGTGTGTCGTCCATTTGCCACCATATTGTTACTGTTAAATCAGTTAATATCATTCTTGAATTGATGGGCGTTAATATTCCCAAAAGTTTTGAATTAATATGTTCAATGTTATGTTTGTGTGTTAACAAAAGTATTGGTGGTGTAAGTTTTTCTCATGTTTTATTATCTGTATTTGAGCCTTAAAACTACTGTTATCTTCCTGTTTTGTATAATGAGTTAATCACAGGGAGACATTATGTGAATGTTAAGCAATAAATGTAAATATTTCAGTATTATAATGAAATCTGTGCTGTACTTCTTGTCATTTTAATTCTCTACGTTTATGACAAAAGATGTTCCAATGCATCAGCATACAATGGCTGTGTAACATTGTGTAGTTATATCATTAACATTATATCATATATTCGTTAATAAATATGTTACCTGCTAGTTATTTCATTTATGTTGTCAAGATTTAAATTGTTCATCGGTTAGGCTATAGTCAAATAATTTAATTTTGGATGTAACACTGTTTCTGATAGGCTGACAGTGTTTTGTCCATCAGCTCATAGACAAAATGTTGTCAGATGACGTCAATAATTTGGAATTAAGATCTAAATTATAGGAAATGACTAATATTTTTCTGTCTTTTGGAAATAATATAACTAGAGGCTCTAAAGAGCCTGTGTCGCTCACCTTGGTCTATGTGAATATTAAACAAAGGACGCAGATTGATTCATGACAAAATTGTATTTTGGTGATGGTGATGTGTTTGTACATCTTAATTTACTGAACATTCTAGCTGCTTACAATTATCTCTACCTATAATTAACTTGGCCCAGTAATTTCAGAGGAGAAGATTTTTGTAAAACATTACTTAGATTTACGAAAAATGGTTAAAAATTGACTATAAAGGGCAATAACTCCTAAACGGGTCAACTGACCATTTCGGTCATGTTGACTTATTTGTAAATCTTACTTTGCTGAACATTATTGCTGTTTATAGTTTATCTCTATCTATTATAATATTCAAGATAATAACCAAAAACAGCAAAATTTCCTCAAAATTACTAATTCAGGGGCAGCAACCCAACAATGGGTTGTCCAATTCATCTGAAAATTTCAGGGCAGATAGATCTTTACCTGATGAACAATTTGATACCGAGTCAGATTTGCTCTAAATGCTTTGGTTTTTGAGTTATAAGCCAAAAACTGCATTTTACCCCTATGTTCTTTTTTTAGCTGTGGCAGCCATCTTGGTTGGTTAGCAGTCACGCAAAACATTTTTTAACCTAAATACCTCAATGATAGTTGTGGCCAAGATTGGTTAAATTTGGCCCAGTTGTTTCAGAGAAGATTTTTGTAAAAGATTACTAAGATTTATGAAAAATGGTTAAAAATTGACTATAAAGGGCAATAACTCCTAAACGGGTCAACTGACCATTTCGGTCATGTTGACTTATTTGTAAATCTTACTTTGCTGAACATTATTGCTGTCTACAGTTTATCTCCATCTATAATAATATTCAAGATAATAACCAAAAACAGTAAAATTTCCTTAAAATTGCCAATTGAGGGGCAGCAACCCATAAATGGGTTGTCGGATTCATATCTCAAAATTTCAGGGCAGATAGATCTTTACCTGATGAACAATTTAACACCGTCAGATTTGCTCTAAATGCTTTGGTTTTTGAGTTATAAGCCAAAAACTGCATTTTCCCCCTATGTTCTATTTTTAGCCATGGCGGCCATCTTGATTGGTTGGGCGGGTCACCGGACACAATTTTCAAACAAGATACCCCAATGATGATTTTGGCCAAGTTTGGTTAAATTTGGCCCAGCAGTTTCAGAGGAGAAGATTTTTGTAAAACATAACTAAGATTTACGAAAAATGGTAAAAAATTGACTATAAAGGGCAATAACTCCTAAATGGGTCAACTGACCATTTCGATCATGTTGACTTATTTGTAAATCTTACTTTGCTGAACATTATTGCTGTTTATAGTTTATCTCTATCTATAATAATATTCAAGATAATAACCAAAAACAGCAAAATTTCCTCAAAATTACTAATTCAGGGACAGCAACCAAACAATGGGTTGTCCAATTCATCTGAAAATATCAGGGCAGATAGATCTTTACCTGATGAACAATTTAATACCGAGTCAGATTTGCTCTAAATGCTTTGGTTTTTTGAGTTATAAGCCAAAAACTGCATTTTACCCCTATGTTCTTTTTTTAGCTGTGGCAGCCATCTTGGTTGGTTAGCAGTCACGCAAAACATTTTTATACGACCACAAATTTTGAAAAAATTTTCGTCGTATATTGCTATCACGTTGGCGTCGTCGTTGTCGTCGTCGTCGTCGTCGTCTGAATACTTTTAGTTTTCGCACTCTAACTTTAGTAAAAGTGAATAGAAATCTATGAAATTTTAACACAAGGTTTATGACCATAAAAGGAAGACTGGTATTGATTTTGGGAGTTTTGGTCCCAACATTTTAGGAATTAGGGGCCAAAAAGGGCCCAAATAAGCATTTTCTTGGTTTTCGCACTATAACTTTAGTTTAAGTTAATAGAAATCTATGAAATTTTGACACAAGGTTTATGACCACAAAAGAAAGGTTGGGATTGATTGTGGGAGTTTTGGTTTCAACAGTTTAGGAATTAGGGGCCGAAAAAGGGCCCAAATAAGCATTATTCTTGGTTTTCGCACAATAACTTTAGTTAAAGTAAATAGAAATCAATGAAATTTAAACACAATGTTTATGACCACAAAAGGAAGGTTGGTATTTATTTTGGGAGTTTCGGTCCCAACAGTTTAGGAATTAGGGGCCAAAAAGGGACCCAAATAAGCATTTTTCTTGGTTTTCGCACCATAGTGTTAGTATAAGTAAATAGAAATCTATGAAATTTAAACACAAGGTTAATGACTATAAAAGGAAGGTTGGTATTGATTTTGGGAGTTTTGGTCCCAACAGTTAAGGAAAAAGGGGCCCAAAGGGTCCAAAATTAAACTTTGTTTGATTTCATCAAAATTGAATAATTGGGGTTCTTTAATATGCCGAATCTAACTGTGTATGTAGATTCTTAATTTTTGGTCCCGTTTTCAAATTGGTCTACATTAAGGTCCAAAGGGTCCAAAATTAAACTTAGTTTGATTTTAACAAAAATTGAAACCTTGGAGTTCTTTGATATGCTGAATCTAATAATGTACTTAGATTTTTGATTATTGGCCCAGTTTTCAAGTTGGCCCAAATCGAGGTCCAAAATTAAACATTGTTTGATTTCATCAAAAATTGAATAATTGGGGTTCTTTGATATGCCAAATCTAACTGTGTATGTAGATTCTTAATTTTTGGTCCAGTTTCAAAATTGGTCTAAATTAAAGTGCAAAGGGTCCAAAATTAAACTAAGTTTGATTTTAACAAAAATTAAATTCTTGGGCCTCTTTGATATGCTGAATCTAAACATGTACTTAGATTTTTAAAGGCAGTGCTTTAAGGCCTGACTTTTAAGTCATGAGGTTCATCTTTTCATACGCAATCCATGCTGGGGGTCTTTTGGCCAGAAATAGATCCGGAAATGTTCGAATTTCTCCTTTTCTTTTTATGGTATGATATGGTTTTTGTTTCTTTCATTTACATTGGGGACTAAAGAAACGATCAGTGTGTATTGTTAGTTTTATAGAACTTGTTATAAGTGTGTATTTTGCATTATAAGCAGTCAACCTGACTACAAACTATCAATAGTTGTATATTCCGTGTGGAAAGAGGTCGGGTCAATTTCAAGTGTTATCTGACATCTAAAGATTCTTTAATTAGTTCAGACGTTGATATAACAATGAAAAGTCGACTGAACATGATTAATATTGCATCTTCTATAATTCAAAGCGGAATTCGGTTTATGAACGAGAAACCGTAAAGCGTTTTCAATTTCGGTATTAGTTATGTATGTTATCTACGTATTATCCTGGTTCCCGGTACTACGTTCCGGTTATTAGCTATTTGATATATTTGATGTGTAACATTACAATCGGGTACCAGCCAATCTACGTGTGTATGTGTACATGATTTACCGCCAAAATGACCGACTTAAAAAATAGTCCATAAACGTTCCGTATAATGATATGCAAATTCATAATTAATCGTAACTTTTTTTTATCTTTGTATAATTAATATAACAAAATGGATTCCACAAAATTGAAAATAGCATTATTTTACGAGGATTTCTCATATTTTTTTCACTTCCGGCGCAGTAATACGTATGTTTTGAAGAAGCTCGAAGAATTTGACAAAGTGAATTGAGAAGGAAACGGATAGATATAGGTTCTTGCTATCAGGTAAAACAAATTTAAATGTACAGAACAAACACATTTACTTCACACAAATAGTACAGGCTTAAGCTTTTTATTGTCTAGCTTATACACGACTGTAGTCAAGTGTTTAAACGACGGCGGTGACCTACAAGGTACGGGTCATACTGGGTCAAGTCTAAATATGTAAACACATATCCACGTGCTATTAGGAAGAACGCATCGTAATGCAATATCTACAATTTTTCCTCCTTTATACATCGTTTAACCAGATATATTTCTCCTTTTTACATCGTTTAACCAGATTTATTTCTCTTTCAAATACACTTAAACACGGGTTGTATGTACGTATCTTTTCTAGTGTTTTCTTGTTGTTATTAAAGTTCATTTGTTGATGTTTAGAAATTTTTGAACGACTGAACACAGGAGTGAATGAATGCAACAATTATATATACTGAAGACTTGGGCTGTACAATGATAGTGTACGTATATCATACTGATAATCATTCTAGCAGTAATTATGTTAATTTAGGATGTAATGTCTAATGACAGGAATTCATGAGCTATGCCTCAGGCTTTCTGAAAAAATATCAATGACAATGTAAACAGGAACAAAACATTGACATGAATGATGCTCTCTTCTATGTTATATAGTTATTTAGGTATATGTGTTGCACAAGTTTCAATTAAAAGTTATAAAACTTTTTTCAGGGCACAAACCCACTTTAAAGAGACTTGTCTACTGCCATACCCATCCTATTTTCATGCACCATTTGCAAGCAAGAGACTGAATGGTTTGCAAAATTAAAAATCAGGACGGTGTCCAATTAAAACAAAAGAACTAAACTGGATGAATATTTTAGGAGATATCTAGACATGCTAGAGGAAAGATTTGATTTGTGAAATTGGTTTTCCTGAAAAGTCATTCATCCTAGCCTGCAGAAAGGAACTATAACTGTCCACCACCAACTGACGAGCTAATGTTGAGCTTCACATATGGAATTACTCAAATACCATCAATGTCTATGTTTTCAGCACAAATTTCACAATTTATGACACAGCTGTGCTTTTTTTTATACCGTTAAAGAGTTGTATACCAAATTTTATTTTTTTATCAATAAATATATATTATATTAATTGTGTCATCTAAGAACAAAGTCTTGTATTTTGCCAAAAGATGCATACCAGTGAATGAAAGTGGTGCAGTTCATTTTGCTTTGGTATATAGAATTGAATTACAATTGTTCATGTTATTGGAATGCATATAAAAATAAGGAGATGTGGTACAATGTATATGATATTTAGTGAGTTTATCAAGCAAAAGTGAATAAGAAATAGGTATAAGCAGTTACAGGTACTACTGTACAATCTCAAACAAGGAGAAAAACGCATACCGTAAAGAGAATTTCATATTTACAAGTAAGTTTTGTTTTTGCGTTGAATAATTTTCTTCTATTGTTTTAATTGCAAATATGGGAAGTGGTTAAAATGCTAATGAGACAGCTGTTATGGCCACAGAGCATTAATTGAAAACTTCTTTTTCGTTCATACCGGTAGATTTTGCCTGGAGTAAGAAACATATCTGCCAACTTTTCAAAATGCACATGGGGGTTTTACGTGAAAGATGGTTCATATAGTCATACAAAACCTTCAAGGGGGCCTTCAAATGGAAGCAGGACAAGTCGCCCCACTGGCTAATCGGCCCACTTTTTAAAAAAACACCACAAACTGATTTATCAAATCACCCCACAGGTGAAATTGGTTAAATCATGTTTAATATTACTCCTGCCAACTCGCCCCACATGTGAAATTGGTTAAATCATTTTAAATCAGGGTTCTCACTAAGGATTTTTGAAGGCGAGTCCAGGGACTCGTCATTTTTGGCCATGGTGAGTCATGGTAACTGTGTTCAGTTTATACAAAATATTTCAATATTGATGTATTTATGGACTCACCAGTTTTGAAAATGGTGAGTCCAGACAGATTTTGTTGAGTCCAGGATTCATGGACTCGCCTTAGCGAGAACCCTGTTTAATATTACTCCTGCCAACTCGCCCTACTTATAAAAAAACGGTAATTTTTAGATTAATATATATATATATATAATTAAAAATAAAAACTCGCACCACTTTAATGAAAACTAATCTACACAGAATACAAACAAACCGAAAATTAATTTAATTACTATTATTGATATATACTGAAGAATAAATGTAAGTTTTGAAGCTTAGTTATTTGCATAACAATTGATAAGAAACCTGTTAATTGTATCATAATGCAATATAAGGAATTGAACTTATATTCAATGGGATAACATCTTTTTCCATACGTGGGGCGAGTTGGCATTACTAAATTAATCCTGGTTAATAATATATTTATCTAGATTTCACCGATTTCCATTAGGTGGGACCAGTTGGCAAGAGTTATATTAACAGAATTTAACTTATATACAATGGGATAACATCTTTTTACATAAGTGGGGCGAGTTGGCATTACTAAATTCTTCCTGGTTAATAATATATTTATCTAGATTTTATCGTTTTCTATTAGGTGGGGCCAGTTGGCAGGAGTAATATTAACGGGATTTAACACAGTTCACAAGTGGGGCGATTTGGTAATCCAGGTTGGGGCAGTTTTTTTTTTAAAGTGGGGCGAGTTAGTGAAAAAGTGCGGCTATTTGCTAATGGGGCGATTGTCATGGATTCCCTTCAAATATATTCTAATGTCTTAAATTCTACAAACCACCTCTGTTCTATGGAAGATAATGATATAACTGGACTAGAAATACACACAACCTGTAATTAACTGCCTTTACAGCGCTTTCGCGCTTTGATTGATTATGGGCCCAGTTTTCAAGTTGGTCCAAATCAGGATCTAAAATTATTATATTAAGTATTGTGCAATAGCAAGTCTTTTCAATTGCACAGTATTGTGCAATGGCAAGAAATATCTAATTTCACAATATTGTGAAATAGCAAATTTTTTTTTAATTAAGAGTTATCTTTCTTTGTCCAGTATAGTAAGCAAGAAATATCTGCAAGATTTTTTTTTAATTGGAGTTATCTTTCTTTGTCCAGAATCAACTTAAATCTTTGTTATATACAATATACAATGTATATTCACTTTTTTTTTTTTTTTAACAACATAATATAATATTTATTTCAAATATTGGCTTGTTACAATATCCTTCAGGAGTCCAAGCTCCTCCTGATGTTCCCTGTTACAATCGACTAATCACTCAGGGTAGTGAATAGTTGTAAAATACATATTACATTTGTATATCAAATATATATTACATTTGTATATCAAATATATATTAAATAATATCACTTAGTATGACTATTCATATGTTTTCTAATAGTTGCTAAAAAATTACTTTTAATTTTTAAACATACTCTTCTAATGAACTCATTGAGAAAAATTGAGAAAACATTGACTTTTTTCGTCTTTTGATCAGATATGTAATAGGCTTTATAAATTGAAAAACCAACAATTGTTAAAAAATAGTTAAAGTCAAAATATTCTTCGTCAGAAGTTTTATATCCAATTACCAAGTGTCTTAGTTTTATCTTAAACATTATTTTACTGTTCTTTAAAACTTGATCTATTTTATTCCAAAAAAGTTTTAAATACGGACACAGTATAAAGAAGTGATCATAATCCTCTTCCTGTGTACAAAAATTACAAGAGCTATTGGTTACAATTTTCCACCTGCATAAAAGTTTCTTTGTAGGTAGAATATGTTGTAGTAATTTCCATCTGAAAATTTTAAGTTTATTTTCTTTTAAATATCTGAATAAAAAATTGTTTAAATTGTTTTGATATAATACATCATCTATATTAAATATACGTAGCCATTTTTTTGGTCCAATAGCTGGTTCAAATTTTTTATTTATAAGAGACTTGTATAAAAGTTTATTCGATAGTGATTCTAATTTTATAGGTAAACCTTCCAATATAAATTGGTTTCTTTTTATATTAACAATACTTTTTATAGAGTTTTCCGATTTTAAAATTACTGCCCAATCTTTTGGTATTGATCTCTTTACTAAATTAATTTCAGCTATCCAGTTTGATTTATTATTTAGTTTATTTAAAATGATGTCTTGAGAAATACAGCCTTTTTCATCTATGATATCATTTACATAAATAAGATCGCTTTTAATCCAGTTTTTGAAAAATATAGCTTTATTTTCAAATTTAATAAATTTATTGTTCCATAATATTTGTTTTCTTATATCTGTAAATGTATCTGGCTTTTTTGTTAGACCTCCACCAGTTAATTTCCAACATTTTATGATATCTTTATAAAAATCTGGGATGTGTGCAATGCTTTCGTCTGGCTTATCCCCACTGTTTGTCTGAAACACTAACCAATTTGACCCAAAATTATAAAAATAGTGCTGAGGTATAATTTTCCAACCTCCTTCAGAATCATTTACTAATCTTTTTACCCAACTAGCTTTTAAAGCAGTGAAATAACTCCTTATATCTATCATATTTAATCCCCCCTGTTCATATGGACCAATAATTGAATTTCTTTTTACTTTATCAGGTTTATTATCCCAAACAAATTTAAAACAACTTTTTTCTATTTCTTTTAAATATTTTTCTGGAACTATGCAGGCAGATCCCACAAAAGTAAAAATGGGCACAATTAGTGTTTTGATTATCAAAATTTTTCCCAAAATAGTAAGATTTTTTTTTTGCCATGAACAAAATAATTTATTCATCTTTTCTATTTTATTTTCCCAATTTAATTTTTCACATTCCTCCCTACAATGCCCAAAGTATATGCCAAGAGTTTTAACTGGTCCATTACTCCAGTTGATTCCCTCAATTATATTCACTTTTTACTACCAACTGATAAATTTAAATAATCTTTACCATTCAGTGATAACAAGCAGTTTTTTTACATCTTAATATTTTATGATGTATTTAAATGAGTAGTTATTGTTGCAAACTCCATTAGAAATTTTAATTGAGATTAGGGTTCAATTTTTCTCATTTGAAATTTCATAAATAAAAAGAAAATTTCTTCAAACATTTTTTTGAGAGGATTAATATTCAACAGCATAGTGAATTGCTCTAAGAGAAAACAAAATTTTTAAGTTCATTTGAATACATTCATTCTGTGTCAGAAACCTATGCTGTGTCAACTATTTTATCACAATCCAAATTTAGAGCGGAATCCAGCTTGAATGTTGTGTCCATACTTGCCCCAACCGTTCAGGGTTCAACCTCTGCGGTCGTATAAAGCTACGCCCTGCGGAGCATCTGGTTTAACCTAAATACCTCAATGATAGTTGTGGCCAAGATTGGTTAAATTTGGCCCAGTTGTTTCAGAAAAGATTTTTGTAAAAGATTACTAAGATTTATGAAAAATGGTTAAAAATTGACTATAAAGGGCAATATCTCCTAAACGGGTCAACTGACCATTTCGGTCATGTTGACTTATTTGTAAATCTTACTTTGCTGAACATTATTGCTGTCTACAGTTTATCTCCATCTATAATAATATTCAAGATAATAACCAAAAACAGTAAAATTTCCTTAAAATTACCAATTGAGGGGCAGCAACCCAACAATGGGTTGTCGGATTCATATCTCAAAATTTCAGGGCAGATAGATCTTTGCCTGATGAACAATTTAACACCGTCAGATTTGCTCTAAATGCTTTGGTTTTTGAGTTATAAGCCAAAAACTGCATTTTCCCCCTATGTTCTATTTTTAGCCATGGCGGCCATCTTGATTGGTTGGGCGGGTCACCGGACACAATTTTCAAACAAGATACCCCAATGATGATTTTGGCCAAGTTTGGTTAAATTTGGCCCAGCAGTTTCAGAGGAGAAGATTTTTGTAAAACATAACTAAGATTTACGAAAAATGGTAAAAAATTGACCATAAAGGGCAATAACTCCTAAATGGGTCAACTGACCATTTCGATCATGTTGACTTATTTGTAAATCTTACTTTGCTGAACATTATTGCTGTTTATAGTTTATCTCTATCTATAATAATATTCAAGATAATAACCAAAAACAGCAAAATTTCCTCAAAATTACTAATTCAGGGGCAGCAACCCAACAATGGGTTGCCAAATTCATCTGAAAATTTCAGGACAGATAGATCTTTACCTGATGAACAATTTAATACCGTCAGATTTGCTCTAAATGCTTTGGTTTTTGAGTTATAAGCCAAAAACGGCATTTTACCCCTATGTTCTAGTTTAGCCATGGCGGCCATCTTGGTTGATTGGGCCGGTCACCGGACACAATTTTCAAACTAGATACCCAAATGATGATTGTGGCCAAGTTTGGTTAAATTTGGTCCAGTAGTTTCAGAGGAGAAGATTTTTGTAAAAGTTAACGACGACGGACGACGACAGACGACGGACGCAAAGTGATGGGAAAAGCTCACTTGGCCCTTCGGGCCAGGTGAGCTAAAAAATGTGGTGCACACTTTTAGATAACCTGAGTAGCAGGTTATTCAGTGTGTATCACATTTTTTAGCTCACCTGGCCCGAAATGGTCAATTGACCCCCTAAGGAGTTATTGTCCTTTATACTCAATTTTTAACAATTTTTCAAAAATTTGGAAATTTTTGTTAACCTTGTCCACTGAAACTACTGGGCCAATTTCATTTAGATAGAGATAATTGTAAGCAGCAAGACTATTTAGTAAAGTAAAATGTACAAACACATTACCATCACCAAAACACAATTTTGTCATGAATCCATCTGCTTCCTTTGTTTAATATACACATAGACCAAGGTGAGTGACGCAGGCTCTTTAGAGCCTCTAGTTTATGTTATTCCTTAGGCAGAAAAAATATTAGACATTTCTAATTGTAAACATTAATAAAAATAAAATCTTACATTATGAAAAAAAGAGAGTGAATCTTAATGTTTATTAGACCAAAGATATAGGTCAGTCTTCCTCTGTATTCGTTTCATTCACATGTTAAGAAAAAACTTGTAAGCCTCAAATCAATGAAAAAGTGGAACATTTAAGAATAGATATAGGAAGATGTGGTATGAGTGCCAATGAGACAACTCTTCATCCAAGTCATAATTTATATCATAAACCCAACAAATTTACAGATTTCCATAAAAATTTCCCTAAACTTTTTATACAACTGCAATTTTGCTGTCATATAATGGTATTTTGTTGCCTTCGTCGGCGTTTTTCTGCAGACATTTTGTTTCTTGACAATAATTTTAGTATAAGTAAATAGAAATCTTTGAAATTCAAACACAAGGTTTTTAACCACCAAAGGAAGTTTGGGATTGAATTTGGGGAGTATGGTCCCAACAGTTTAAGAAAAAGGGACCCAAATAAGCTTTTTAGTAGTTTCCAGACAATTACTTGTGGAATGTTTTATAGATCTCTCTGAAATTATTCCACATTTTTCTATACTACAAAGGGATGGCTAGGATTTGCAATTTTTTCTTAATGTTTCAGATATTTCAAAGAGTTTCTACAAATATTTGGGTCTGGAGGTAATAAGCAACAGCATGGTATTGCACAAAAGCAAAAAATTAAATATAAATTCAAATCATTTAACAAATTCTAAGTTCTTTAACTACAGTTATTCTTTGTCAGAAACCTATTCTGTGTGTCAAATATTTTAATCCAAATTCAGACATGTAAAAAGCGCTTAAGTGTGTCCATTTGTTCTATGCAACACCATGACCATAATCTATAATACATGTATCACATTTAACATATTAAAAAGGGAAGAACATACCAAAAAGAAAAATCTGAAAAGTATTAAACTCTGAAGAAAATTCAAAAAGGAAAGACCCTAATCAAATGGCAAAATCAAAAGCTTAAAACATCAAATCAATGGATAACAACTGTCATATTCCTGACATGGTACAGGCATTTTGTAATGGTGGATTGACCATGGTTTAATAGCTAGCTAAACCTCTCACTTGTATGAAAGTCGCATCAAATATAATTATTGACATCGATGCGTCATAGTAGTAAGATTATACAAATCCTTGGATATGTAAACGAAAAAAACGGACACAAAAGAAAAAATGTCAAAAATAGAGCTACAGCAGTCAACATATACATATTAATCACTATAAAAGCAAAGAAGCACAAAAAGGCATACATCTGATTTAACAATCTCATTTTCCTTTTGTATATCTATACGATTTTATTTATCTTTGTTAAATCAACCCATAAAGATTGAAAATTTTATGTGTTCTGTGACCGAATTCTTACACTGACAGACACAGGGTTAGATTGATATAATCTCTGACGTAGAAAAATTAAGTGTGTCGTTATTAAAAGCAGTTAACCCAACCACAACTGAAGAAAACCAGACAATTCCAAACAAAATTGAAAAATAGTCCAGACACATCAATACGTAACTAAGAGCAATGGTATGTCCTTGGAAAGTAGTTTCTTCTCAAATATTTGCATCGTTCTTGCTGTTTATGCAGTACATCATGTGATGTCGCATTCGGTTATGTCACTTTCGAGAAAATAGAGAACTGGACAGTGGCTAATATTTATGGTTATCTCTGAAAATTGGACACTGCCTAATATGTTTTTATTTCTGAAAACTGGATAGTGGCTTATATTTATGGTCAACTCTGAAAACTCGATAGTGGCTAATATCTATGGTCATCTCTGAAGCTGGTTAGTGGTTGATATATATGGTCCTCTCTGAAACCTGGAGAATGGTTGATATATATGGTCATCGCTGAACACTGGACAGTGGTTAATATCTATGGTCATCTCGGAAAACTGGATTGTGACTAATATCTTTGGTCATCTCTGAAAACTGGATAGTGACTAAAATATATGGTCATCTCTGAAAACTGGATAGTGGTTAATATCCATGGTCATTTCTGAAAACTAGATAGTGACTTATATTTATGGTCAACTCTGAAAACTGGATAGTGGCTAATATATATGGTCATCTCTGAAAACTGAATAGTGACTAATAATTATGGTCATCTATGAAAACTTGATAGTTGTTAATATTTATGGTCATCTCTGAAAACTGGATAATGGCTAATATCTATGGTCATCTCTGAAAAACTGGATAGTGGTTAATATCTATGGTCATCTCTGAAAACTGGATAGTGACTAATATATATGGTCATCTCTGAAAACTGGATAGTGGTTAATATTTATGGTCATCTCGGAAAACTGGATAGTGACTAATATATTTGGTCATCTCTGAAAACTGGATAGTAACTAATATCTATTGTCATCTCTGAAAACTGGATAGTGGTTAATATCTATGATTATTTCTGAAAACTGGATAGTGACTTATATCTACGGTCATCTCTGAAACTGGATAGTGGTTAATATCTATGGTCATCTCTGAAAAATGAATAGGGTCTTATATTTATAGTTATCTATGAAAACTGGATAGTGGCTTATATTTATGGTCATCTCTGACAACTATTAAATACTGAGCGACCACATCGAACAATGTAGGTGATTTCGAAGAGGATGTTTGACTTAAAGCGGCAGACCATTGGTTCGATCCCATGTGTGTCCTCTTGAGAACATTATATTTACTGTTAAGGCGTAAGGCCTATATCATTCAAAAGTCGATTCAAAACTTAATGAGCTCAGTAAGAATACATATTGTAACGCACCTAGTTTCACAGATTATTTAAGATTTTTTTTATTTCTTTCAACAAATTTTATACTTTAGTAGTAATTGTTGTAGCAAGAATTACAAAAGAATACCATTTTTATTGTAATTTACTCTTTTCACAGTTTTCACCCCTTATCAATTTAAGTCTCATTAAAAGAATCCTATTACTGAACATATACATGTACCATTATAGTATGGTATAAACATGAACAAGTGTAAAACAATCCAAACGACAAAAACCTACGACTTTAAATAGGATAAAAAGAAAAAAGAACAGCAAAATTTAAATAGACATGACAGGTGGCAACTAATGACAACCCAAATTAAATGTTCCTGTCACATATATAATGTGGCGATCTTAAACTTTAATGCGAGAGGGAAAGTGGTTTAACAGCACTCCATTGACATACTCAGAATAAGTTTGAAAGGGTTTGATTCATTGGAACAGCACATAGCACAAGTACTAACTTATATTTGTCTAAAAAAACAACATTAAGCCAGTTGCAAGCGTATTCATCTGCGAAAAAACGTTGGTTCTTCATCAATCAAGTAAAGTATCCGAAAAAAAAACAGCCAATGGTAAATATAGCATTAAACAGAGAAAATAGCCAATGGTAAATATAGCATTACAGAGAAAACAGTCAATTGTAAATATAGCATTAAACAGAGAAAACAGTCATTGGTAAATAAAGCATTAAACTGAGAAAACAATCAATGGTAAATACAGCATTAAACAGAACAAATACTCAATGGTAAATATAGCATTAAACAGAGAAAATATTCAATGGTAAATATAGCATTAAACAGAAAAACAGTCGATGGTAAATATAGCATTAAACAGAGAAAACAGTCAATTGTTAATATAACATTATACAGAGAAAACAGTCAATGTTAAATAAAGCATTAAACAGAGAAAACAGTCAATTGTAAATAAAGCATTAAACAGAAAAAACAGTCAATGATAAATATAGCATTCAACAGAGAAAACAGTCAATGGTAAATATAGCAATAAACAGAGAAAACAGTCATTGGTAAATATAGCATAAATAAAGGCAACAGTAGTATACCGCTGTTCAAAACTCAAAAATCCATGGACAAAAAACAAAATCGGGGTAACAAACTAAAACCGAGCGAAACGCATTAAATATAAGAGGAGAACAACGACACAACACCGAAACGCAACACACACAGAAACGGACCAAGCATCAGACAAAATCCCACGAGAACAATCAACATAACATCTAAACCAAATACACGAATTTGAGATAAACAAGTACCGTGCCACGTCTTATCTTAATATCTCAAAAATAAGAGAAAACAAACGACACAACATTAAGATGCAACACACACAGACACGAACAATAAAATAACAATGGCCATCTTCCTGACTTGGTACAGGACATTTTTAAAGGGGAATAAAAATGGTGGGTTGAACCTGGTTTTGTGGCATGCCAAACCTCGCACTGAACCTGGTTTTGTGGCATGCCAAACCTCGCATTTTAATGGCAAAGTTAAATATAACATTGAAATGACAACATAATATTACAGGACTACAATACAAATAAATAGGAGAACATATTAGCCAAAAAAACACATGATTAATAGATAACAAAAAGAATCAGGTTTAAAATTCAATACGTCAAAAACGCGCCTCGTCAACACAAGACTCACCAGTGACGCCTAGATATAAAAGATCGAAAGTGAAAAAAAAGTACAAATTTGTACAGCACTGAAGATCAAAAGTTAAAAAAGGTTGTGCCAAATACGGCGTTATTTTATGCTTGGGATAAGAACATCCTTATTATTTAGAACAGGGAAAATAGTCAATGGTAAATATAGCATTAAACAAAGAAACAGTCAATGGTAAATAAAGCATTAAACATCGAAAGTATGGCATTAAACACAGAAAACAGTCAATGGTAAATGTAGCATTAAACAGAGAAATCAATCAATGGTAAACAAAGCATTAAACAGAAAAATCAGTCAATGGTAAATATAGCATTAAACAGAGAAAACAGCCAATGGTAAATAAAGCATTAAACACAACATGCACAACAAAGTTAGATATGATCCAATACACTGACTATTAAGTTGAAATATTTCTATAAATACGTTTCAATATTTCTATAAAGGTACCTATCAGTATTCTCAAGTTTAATAGTTATCTAGTACAGTATTATTTACAAGTGTCATTTAAATATTATCAATAACAATAGACAATATAGACAATAGACAATATTTTATTCGCACAAACACATTTACATTAAATGGTTATGGCATACAAAATTAAGACAATAAACTTACAATAGTTAAATTGACATAGAACAGGTATAAACTCGTCCTAACTCACTTCCTGGTAGGCCGACATTTTAGATAATGATTTGATTTGTGCCATATAAACAGTAAGTTTCCATTGTTTATATTCAAAGATGTATATTTATTTACAATTCAAGTTAGCTTTATTAATTCAAATAACTTAAAAGGGAGAGCTCGCATTGGATTGGGAAGTGGAGAATAGGAGGAACTATCATATTGTAAAGATAAATTATTTTGTTCAGCCTTATGAAAAATTTACATAATTTGTTCATGTGCTATTAGGTTAATAAATGATGAAAAAAAACTTTTTTATTTAAAAAAAGAAGCCTCCTGACATTACTTTACCGGCGTAGGTGATGAGCAAAGTTAAGCCTATTCTATAATAACAAGCTATATTAGGTTCCGCCTTGACAAAATGTAAAATCTCAAAATTTGAATAATACAACATGTACACATAATTTTAATGACTTATCTTAGTGCCCGTACCAGAGCAGAATAATTACAGTTTAACCATAACTACAAGACAAACCATACAATATTTAACCATGTTAACATGATTTGAATGATTGATTTGACTAAAACATTGAATATAAAAACACTTATTAAGGGGGTGGGGGGTGCAAAAGATATTCAAAACTGGTGAATAAAAAACAGCAATATGAATTCCACATGGAAACACAAATGTCCTGAATTTACGATAACAAACCAAAACTTACATTTAAACTGTATTAAACCAACACCTCATACTAGTAAGTGATACACAACAAAGACAGAAAAACTTAACACGTTATTTTTTCATTCTATCAGAGATAAGGCTTCAAATATATGATGATGATGTTAAATTATATCCTGGTACTTTTGATAATTATCTACCATAAAACTAAGGTAAACTGTTGGCAAAGTTATATATATATATTTAGATCATGGCATCAAGTAAATCTGTAACATGCGGACCATGTAAACAAGATAAAGTAAACACTCAAGCTGACATCTGGTGTAACAACTGTGATGAAGGATTATGTTCAACATGTTCAAGTCATCACAAAAGAACAGAATCATCACGTGATCACAGTACCATCGATATTCAAACATATACAATGATCAAAACAGAATGTGATGCGCATAGTCAAAAGTTCAACTTGTACTGCCCAAACCATTTAATGCCTTGCTGTAATGAATGTCATTCAAAGTGTACTGGAATAAAAAGCTTGGGGAGTGTAGTGGAGAAAACCAAAACTGAAAAATGGCAAGAATCTGTAGAGAAAGGTATAATATCTATCACTAATTTCTTGGATGAAATGGTAAACAACAAATCCGAAAACATAAGAAGAGGAGAAAAACAATCTGAAAGCATAAAGAAATCAGTTAGTCAAATTCGAAATGAAATCAATAAATATTTAGACAATCTTGAGGAAAAGTTATGTAAAGAAGTACATACAGTATGGGGTCAGGAGAAATCAAAATTAACAAGATTAATTACTGAAATTGAAGAAAAAACTATAAAACTCAGGAAAATGCAAGATGATTTAAAGAAGGTTACAGAACGAACTTCAAAACTCCAATCCTTTCTAGGAGTACATCAGATTGAACAAAAAGTTCATCAATGTCAAAGATATGTTGAAGAAATTGAAGACAGTGAGAGAGCCAGTGAGGTAAGCATAAAGATAAAGCAAAATGGTGAGTTAGGAAAGATACTCAAAGAGTTACAAGTAATAAAATCCTTTGGAGAAGTGATGGTTGTTAAAACAGAAATATCCTTGAAGAGGCAAACATGTGTGAGTAAGGAAGCACAAATAGAACTTCAAGAAAAATCTAAAATAGAAAACATGACAATGAATATTGAGACCAGAATACCAATCAATGTCAGTAAGCATATTAGTGACATTATTTGTCTAATGGATGAAAGAGTAATACTAGTTGAACAGAGAGGTAAAGCTTACTTACTTACGTCTGATGGCAAACTTGAGAAACAATTACCTATATCTGGTGAAGCCTGGAGTGTATCACAGATTAATCTGGACAATATTGCCGTAACTTGTGATGGTAATATAAAGATATTTAATATGAAGAAGGAAACAGTTAAAAAAGTTATTAAATTAGACAAAACATGCTTTGGTTTATCATTTAGTAATAGCTCATTGGCTGTAGGTTTGAATATGGATGAAATCCGTATTGTAGACTTGGAGGGAAACACACTGAAGTCAATACAAGTTGAGAATAAATCACCTCTGTTTCACATTGTTTACTGTAAAGACAGAGTAATTTATAGCGACTATGATGGTAAAACAGTATATTGTGTTAATGAATCAGGTGAACAGATCTGGCAACACAAACACGATTTATCAGGACCGCACGGACTTTGTGTAGATACTTATGGCAATATTATTGTAGCAGACGTTGGATCTGGTAGCGTAAAAGTTATATCAAAAGATGGACAGGACAGTAAAGTACTGGTTAGAAAAGATGATCTAGGATACACGCCGTGGCATATTTGTTTTAACAAACATAAAGAATCTTATGGTTTTATTTGCGATGCCTGTGGCAATAGCATAACCAGATTCAGTCTGTCTTATGATTGAATATACATTACAAAATAGGAGAACATTACTTTACTATGGAATCAAAATTTATGATGTAGTAAAACTTAAAGGTAGATTAATATTATGGTAGAAGCCATAAATTGAGGAATATACTTGTGTAAAAGAGAATACTGTTTATTATGAAAATTACAATCGTATGCAGTTCCGTCTGTAAAAAAATAAAGATCCATATAGTGCTTTCTGTACTTTTTGAAAATTAAATTTCATATTGTTGAACTGTGAAGTTGTCAGAAATTGTATATTGGATGTATATTTGGCCTTAGATTAAAGAAACCACTGTTAGTCCAGAGTAGACGCGGTGCATTTATTGTTGCCATTTACAGCAGATTTCATTGAGTATGTAGCTAAAGGAAATATCCTAGGTTAGCTTGCTTGTTAGCTGAACCGTGAAGTCATTGTTAGGTTAGGTAAACTTCCCTCCTTTAATAGTAGACTAACCCAACTGATAACCAATCTATCTCTCTGTAGGACTAAGCTACTTTAAAAGGAGGGTAGTATACCTTACCTAACAATGACTTCACGGTTCATCTAACAAGCAAGCTAACAAAATATATTACCATTAGCCACATACTCAATGAAATCTGCTGTAATATAATGAAAAACTGTGAGCTTCATTCATATTATTTCAATACATCATGTAGATATATATAAAAAGATATCAGAGTTTCAGCAAAACATTAGATTTAGCAAACAGTGATGTTAAAATTCATCTTAAAATGGTTAATGTTATGACTTTTTAAAGTTATGACTTAATCCTTTTTGTAAGACATTTTAGTTGTTGTTCCTGTAAAGCGTCATGATTTTGGGTTTTGTCAAGTTAACACAACTCAATATTCTTGTTAATTAAACAAACATAAAATTGAAAAATATATCTAGAAGTAAAATAGAGAGTGACATAACCACACAAAAACAAAAAATGAATCTAGAGGTCGATGAGACAGCATCCAGACCACCCAAAAACACAAAAGATATTTTGAGGTCAATAAAAGAGTGGGATGAACAAACAAAAATTAAAATAGATAAATTTGGAAGTCAATGAGACAGCAACCAGACCACTCAAACACAAAAGATATCTAGAGGTCATGGAGAGAGCGACCTAACCACACAACACACAGAATATATATGGTGTTCAATAAGAGTGACCTAACAACACAAAATTATAAAAGATATCTAGAAGTTGAAGAGAGATCGACCTAACCACACAAAAACGCAAAAGATATCTATAGTTAAATGAGAGAGCAACCATACCACACAAAAATACATGAGGAGACTAACCAGTAATCACAAAAAAAATATCTAAGCCAATGTGAGAACAGCTGATCAAACAAAACACAAAAGATATCTAGAATTACCGAAACAGCAACAAAACTACACAAAAACACAAAAGATATCCAGATGTAAACGAGACAGCAACCAGACTACAGAAAAACACAAAAGATATATAGAATTAAACAAGACAGCAACCAGATTACACAAAAACACAAAATATATCTAGAAGTAAACGAGATAGCAACCAGACTTCACAAAACAAAAATAAGATATATAGAAGTAAACGAAACAGCAACCAAATTAAAAGTAAACACAAAAGATATCCAGATGTAAACGAGACAGCAACCAGACTACACAAAAACACAAAATATATCTAGAAGTAAACGAGACAGCTACCAGACTATACAAAAAACAAAAAGAAGATATATAGAAGTAAACGAAACAGCAACCAAATTATAAGTAAACACAAAAGATATCCAGATGTAAACGAGACAGCAACCAGACTACACAAAAACACAAAATATATCTAGAAGTAAACGAGACAGATACCAGACTATACAAAAACAAAAAGAAGATATATAGAAGTAAACGTAACAGCAACCAAATTATAAGTAAACACAAAAGATATCTAGAAGTAAACGAGACAGCAACCAGACTACACAAAAACAAAAGATATCTAGAAGTAAACGAGACAGCAACCAGACAACACTTAAACACAAAAGATATCTAAAAGTAAACGAGACAGCAACCAGACTACACTTCAACACAAAAGATATAAAGAAGTAAACGAGATAGCAACCAGACTTCACAAAACAAAAATAAGATATATAGAAGTAAACGAAACAGCAACCAAATTATAAGTAAACACAAAAGATATCTAGAAGTAAACGAGACAGCAACCAGACTACACTTAAACACAAAAGATATCTAGAAATAAACGAGACAGCAACCAGACTACACTTAAACACAAAAGATATCTAGAAATAAACGAGACAGCAACCAAACTATAAGTAAACACAAAAGATATCTAGAAATAAACAAGACAGCAACCAGACTACACTTAAACACAAAAGATATCTAGAAATAAACCAGACAGCAACCAAACTATAAGTAAACACAAAAGATATCTAGAAGTAAACAAGACAGCAACCAGACTAAACTTAAACACAAAAGATATCTAGAAATAAACCAGACAGCAACCAAACTATAAGTAAACACAAAAGATATCAAGAAGTAAACGAGACAGCAACCAGACTACACTTCAACACAAAAGATATCTAGAAATAAACGAGACAGCAACCAAACTATAAGTAAACACAAAAGATATCTAGAAGTAAACGAGAGAGCAACCAGCCTGCACAAAAACACAAAAGATATATAGAATTTAACAAAACAGCAACCAGACTACACAAAAACAAAAGATATCTAGAAATAAACGAGACAGCAACCAGACTACACTTAAACACAAAAGATATCTAGAAATAAACAAGACAGCAACCAGACTACACTTAAACACAAAAGATATCTAGAAGTAAACGAGACAGCAACCAAACTATAAGTAAGCACAAAAGATATCTAGAAGTAAACAAGACAGCAACCAGACTATAAGTAAACACAAAAGATATCTAGAATTAAACGAGACAGCAACCAGACTACACAAAAACACAGAAGATATCTAGAAATAAACGAGACAGCAACCAGACTACACTTAAACACATAAGATAACTAGAAAATAAACGAATCAGCAACCAGACTACACTTAAACACAAAAGATATCTAGAAATAAACGAGACAGCAACCAGACTATAAGTAAACACAAAAGATATCTAGAAATAAACGAGACAGCAACCAGACTACACAAAAACACAAAACATATCTAGAAATAAACGAGACAGCAACCAAACTATAAGTAAACACAAAGATATCTAGAAGTAAACGAGACAGCAACCAGACTACACTTAAACACAAAATATATCTAGAAATGAACGAGTCAGCAACCAGACTACACTTAAACACAAAAGATATCTAGAAATAAACGAGACAGCAACCAAACTATAAGTAAACACAAAAGATATCTAGAAGTAAACGAGACAGCAACCAGACTACACTTCAACACAAAAGATATCTAGAAATAAACGAGACAGCAACCAAATTATAAGTAAACACAAAAGATATCTAGAAGTAAACGAGACAGCAACCAGACTACACAAAAACACAAAAGATATCTAGAAGTAAACGAGACAGCAACCAGACTACACAAAAACACAAAAGATATCTAGAAATAAACGAGACAGCAACCAAACTATAAGTAAACACAAAAGATATCTAGAAATAAACGAGACAGTAACCAGACTATAAGGAAACACAAAAGATATCTAGAAGTAAACAAAACAGCAACCAGACTACACTTTAACACAAAAGATATCTAGAAGTAAACGAGACAGCAACCAGACTACACAAAAACACAAAAGATATCTAGAATTAAACAAGACAGCAACCATACTACACTTAAACACAAAAGATATCTAGAAATAAACGAGACAGCAACCAGACTACACAAAAACACAAAAGATATATAGAATTAAACAAGACAGCAACCAGACTACACTTAAACACAAAAGATATCTAGAAATAAACGAGACAGCAACCAAACTATAAGTAAACACAAAAGATATCTAGAAATAAACGAGACAGCAACCAGACTATAAGGAAACACAAAAGATATCTAGAAGTAAACAAGACAGCAACCAGACTACACTTAAACACAAAAGATATCTAGAAATAAACGAGACAGCAACCAAACTATAAGTAAACACAAAAGATATCTAGAAATAAACGAGACAGCAACCAAACTATAAGAAAACACAAAAGATATCTAGAAGTAAACGAGACAGCAACCAGACTACACAAAAACACAAAAGATATCTAGAAATAAACGAGACAGCAACCAGACTACACAAAAACACAAAATATATCTAGAAATAAACGAGACAGCAACCAAACTATAAGTAAATACAAAAGATATCTAGAAATAAACGAGACAGCAACCAAACTATAAGTAAAAACAAAAGATATCTAGAAGTAAACGAGACAGCAACCAGACTACACTTCAACATAAAAGATATCTAGAAATAAACGAGACAGCAACCAAACTATAAGTAAACACAAAAGATATCTAGAAGTAAACGAGACAGCAACCAGACTACACAAAAACACAAAAGATATCTAGAAATAAACGAGACAGCAACCAAACTATAAGTAAACACAAAAGATATCTAGAAGTAAACGAGACAGCAACCAGACTACACAAAAACACAAAAGATATATAGAATTAAACAAGACAGCAACCATACTACACTTAAACACAAAAGATATCTAGAAATAAAAGAGACAGCAACCAAACTATAAGTAAACACAAAAGCTATCAAGAAATAAACGGGACAGCAACCAGACTATAAGTAAACACAAAAGATATCTAGAAGTAAACGAGACAGCAACCAGACTACACTTCAACACAAAAGATATCTAGAAATAAACGAGACAGCAACCAAACTATAAGTAAACACAAAAGATATCTAGAAGTAAACGAGACAGCAACCAGACTACACAAAAACACAAAAGATATATAGAATTAAACAAGACAGCAACCAGACTACACTGAAACACAAAAGATATCTAGAAATAAACGAGACAGCAGCCAAGCTATAAGTAAACACAAAAGATATCTATAAATAAACGAGACAGCAACCAGACTACAATAAAACACAAAAGATATATAGAAGTAAACGAGACAGCAACCAAACTATAAGAAAATACAAAAGATATCTAGAAATAAACGAGAAAAAAACAAATCTACACAACAACAAAAATAAGATGTCTAGAGGTAAACGAGACAGCAACCAGACTACACAAAACAAAAATAATATATCTAGAAGTAACCGTAACAGCAACCAAACTATAAGTAAACACAAAAGATATCTAGAAATAAACGAGACAGCAACCAGACTACACTTAAACACAAAAGATATCTAGAAGTAAACGAGACAGCAACCAAACTATACTTAAATACAACAGATATCTAGAAGTAAACGAGATAGCAACCAGACTACACTTCAACACTAAAGATATCTAGAAGTAAACGAGACAGCAACCAGACTACACTTCAACACAAAAGATATCTAGAAGTAAACGAGAAAGAAACGAATCTACACAAAAACAAATATAAGATGTCTAGAGGTAAACGAGACAGCAACCAGACCACACAAAAACACACATGATATGTATAAAGTAAAGAGAGAGCAACAAGACTAAAAAAAACAAAAAAAAACTAGACGTCAATGAAAGAGCAACCAGACCACACAAAAAACACAAAATGTATTAAGAGAGCAATTAGAGAACAAAATGACTACACAAAAAACACAAAATGTATTAAGAGAGCAATTAGAGAACAAAATGACTACACAAAAAACACAAAATGTATTAAGAGAGCAATTAGAGAACAAAATGACTACACAAAAAAACTAAAGATATCTAGAAGTTAATTATAGAGCAACACAAGATATGTAGACGTCAAGAGCAGTCTGACCACACAAAAACGAGGACATCGAGAGGTCAATGAGAGAACAACATGAAACATAAAACACAAAAGATATTAAGAATACAGAGAGACAGCAACCTGTCAATACAGATGAAAAATATCTATAAGTCACTGATAAAGCAACCTAACCACTAAATAGACAAATCATATATAGATGTCAATAAGCCAGTTACCTGATTACACAGAAACGTGAGATATCTTTAGTTTAAACATATTTATTTATTGTGGATTGGGAAACAAGTTTAGCAACTTATTTTAATCCCTTTCAATTTCGCGGGTGATATAACTGCCTTTTAGCGGCCTTAGTCTGCTCTTTTTCGAAATTTACAAGGGTGTATTGAACGTGCAAAATATATCTCTCTCTACAAACACAGGTCAGTCGTTTATCTTCCCCTTCCGACGGACTAGCATCGATTCCTCAAGACCATACTCACAGATTGTTTCAAGGGGGAGCCGAAAATTCAGTCACAAAATGTTCTTCCCTGAACGGGAAACGAGCCAGGAACCTTTGTGCAAGTAGTCCAACGAACTAACTACTACAACACAGCTCTCTGTGAGATATCTTTAGAAGTCAATAAGAGAGCAAACTAATCCACAAAAAAATCAAAAGATATCTAAACATCGATGATACAAGAACCTGACCATACAAAAGACACAAAAGATATCTACACTCCCGTTTTCAGGGGTCTCCTCCCGTCCTCCCGTTCAGGAGAAAAAACTCCCGTGTATGAAATATTTCATGAATGAAAATTTTCAGACGCCATATTTGATCATTTCTTACTACTGTACGGGTGTAAATGACACCTGTGTTAAATTTTACCTGTACATCAAAGAAGATGTATAATAAAACATCTAAATTACTAAAAAACTTAAACCCATCAAAAGCAATTGGTCCAGACAAAATATCACCTCATTTTCTAAAAGAAGTTCATCATGAAATCTCACCTATTATATCTGACTTATTTAACTCATCAGTAAATACAGGAACAGTACCAAACGACTGGAGAGAGGCCTTGGTTACACCAGTTTTCAAATAGGGAGCAAAATCTAAACCTGAAAACTACAGGCCCATCTCTCTAACCTGTATCCTTAGTAAATCACTAGAACATACAATTGTATCATCCATAATGAAACATCTAGACATTCACGATTTACTATATCCACTGCAGCATGGTTTTAGATCAAAAGTTAGCTGTGAAACACAACTTTTAACTTTTACACAGCAAATACTTGATTATATGGCAAATGGTAAACAAACTGACGTAGTTGTCATGGATTTTTCAAAAGCGTTTGATAAGGTGGACCACCAAAGACTTATTCTTAAACTGAAACGCATGGGAATAAATAACAAAACAACAAATTGGATAGAGGCATGGTTATCACATAGATCACAAAAAGTGGTGGTTGACAGTCACACATCAAATAGTTGTCCTGTATTGTCAGGCGTTCCCCAAGGCTCTGTTCTCGGGCCATGTCTGTTCTTAATCTACATTAATGACATGCCAGACAACCTCAAAAGTAATGTTCGCCTCTTTGCAGATGACACTATTGTGTATCTAACAATCTCATCATTAGATGACTGTCACACCCTTCAATCAGACCTACATAAATTGGAACAATGGGAGCAAGAATGGCTCATGTCCTTTAACCCAGACAAATGTGAAATCATCCACATAACAAGAAAACATAAACCAATCATCTATAAATACACACTACATAATCATATTTTAAAATCAACAAACAAAGCAAAATATCTTGGCGTTTCCATCACAAACGATCTGACATGGAATTCTCATATAAATGACATCACGAACAAAGCAAATGCATCACTGAGATTTATTAAAAGAAACGTCAAAACTAACAGCATAAAAACAAAAGAACTGGCTTACAAAACATACGTAAGACCAAAAATTGAATACTGTAGTGTCGTCTGGCAGAAACAACAAATACATAAAATTGAAATGGTACAGAGAAGAGCTGCCAGGTATACACTAAACCAATACAGCTATCAAAGCAGTGTAACAGCCATGCTTGAACATCTAAGATGGCCAACATTACAACAAAGAAGAAATCTTGCATCCGTCACCATGCTATATAAAATTCAACACCAATTAGTCGCCATCCCAGTAAATACATACCTAATACCATCCAAAGAACATAAATTTATACAGCCATTCTCTCCCACAAACTATCATTTATATTCATTTTTTCCTAGAACAATAAGGTTGTGGAATTCCCTAACATACCAAGTAGCCTGTAGCCCAGACTTAGAAGCTTTTAAGTCTGGTGCAAAACCACATATGTATTGCTAAATCAAACCATGTTTTTATCTATATACAAAAATTAAAAAAAAAAGTTTTTTTGAAATTATTGTAAATATGTTTAGTTTTAATTTGTTTCCCTAGTATGTGCCTTCTTGTAATCTTCAACATATTGAAGTTAAGAAGTATTATGTAGATGTAGATGTAGAAATTGGCTTCACTTGACAGCTGGGGTGTCAAACATACTGGTAATCAACAATGTTTACCTCTGGCTAACTGCCGTTGTGTTATAAAAACGATGTGTATTGGGAATATTGAAATACATTTTTGTTACTTCCCTTTCACTGTGCTTAAACGGCCGTGGGTAACTTAAGTTACCCACAGCCCAAGATGGCGGACTCTAAACTTGTTGAGATGATAGTTGATACGAAATCTACTTTTTGCAACGTTTTTCATGATCTATGTAAATATTAATAGGACTTTTGAATAAAGAAATCACTTACCATCACTTCAAATTTGTTAATTTTGACTTCATTTTAGCGCAAGGCCAACTTTTGAAAAATGCATAAGATGTCCGTAACTTATAAGTAAAAAATAATCAGACTGTCCGTAACTTTATTTTCGGATGTGGGTAACTTTTTTTCAAAATTGTAAAAAAAATTAACAATTTCAACACTTAAAGGACAATAAACACTAGCAAACCCCTTATATTATTACATAGATTTATACAATAACAATATGCTTCAAACTAAACAAGAGAAAAAGCAAACCAGAGTGTCACGGATTTTCCGTTAAATTTAAAGAAATTATTCCCTGGATACGGGATCTTACGGTACGGCAAAATTTATCTAACATTCTTCTAGCTTTATAGATTGTTCACTGATGAGTCCTTGGTCGGTATAGCCGCGGAAAAATTGATATTATCCTTTCCTTTAAATAATTTCTGAATTGTTAGCCAAAAAAGTATGGTCTCTTCACTATATCTATAGTGTGATGTGTTGTTGATTGTGAAAAAAGTGCCAATATCTAGGAATAGATGGAAAGCTATATTGTTGAACAGGATTCAGTTTATTATAGCAATAAAAGTAGATTTAAAATATTCTAAAAGTTTCATTGACCTCAGAGATTTAATAAGATCGGGTATCAAATCATACACATCTTCTTGAGAGGTTTGGACTGATTCATCTATCTATATCTAATAAGGATTGACCTCCGAACTTGTTCTCCTAAGGTCATTTTCATATGTTAATTCACTATTAATGTAATTTCTACAGTTGGAAATGGTGAATTTATAACCTGCATGTCATGATTTATCATCTAAAACTTAAGCAGTTAACAATCTATAAAGCCAGTAGAATGTAAGGTGCATTAATTTTGCCGTACAATTTTCTACATAAGAATATGCCTGTACCAAGTCGGGAAAATGGCAGTTGTTATCCATTCGGTTGAGCTTTGGATTTTTCCATTTTATAAGGGACTTTCCTTTTTGAATTTTCTTCAGAGTTCAGTATTTTTGTAATTTTACTTTTTAATGCCTGTACCAAGGCAGGAATATGACCGTTGTTTTCCATTCGTTTGGTGTGTTAACTTGAGCTTTTGGCTTTGCCATTCTATAAAGGACTTCCCGTTTGAATATTCCGAGGAGTTCGATATTTTTTTTATTAATCATTTCTTTTTTTTATAATTACATCTACGAATAAAGATTCTTTGAAAGTTACCGAAATCATGCCAAAGTTACGGACATCCCTATTGGTACAAGGAAAAAAGTTACGGACAAGTTGTTTTGAAGTTACGGACATCATAAGTGTTTTGGAAAATCGTGCTGTAATCGTTTATTATGTAGTAACAAACCACGTTTTACATTGCAAAGTTTCCCTAAAAGATTTATATAACTTTTTAATTACTGAACATTTGTTTTGTATGCATGGTATTGTAATTATATAGGAGCAAACTTCCTAACCGAAGCCAGGCGGCTCCATCTTGGGCTGTGGGTAACTAAGTTACCCACGGCCGTTTAAGCACAGTGCCTTTGTTTTATCCTGTTTTCAGTTATTTTGCTTTTAAAAATGTAAATTGTAAAAAGACTATAAATGATTAATATTTTAATCAAATAATCATAAATGGATGTTGATTAAATGCATTTAAATGTTTTGGGACAAATAAAAAAATATAAATTTAAAAATTATTTTAGCAATCTAGACCTCCTATCAAGGATTAAATTGAAGTTTATATTATAAATCTGTTTATCATTTATGTGATTGGAATATACAATATGTACATTAAGACTAATAAATTTCTAGTTAGTTTAATTGGGATTATAAAACCTTGGGTTTGAGAATTGTAGTTGTTAGAATATATAAGATTTTATTGTGTAAGCTTGAAATAGCAAAACATTTTATTAAGTTTTCTACAAATAAGACTTTCATAATGCTTAAAAGCCATGCTACTGTTAGTGTTTGTTATTTTTTAAATTAATATATGATGTTGCAAACAAACATGTAGAGCTTATTTCTTTCTTATTTGTCTATACCAATGATAAGGAGATGGAGACATGAATAAAAATCTATACAGATAAGATAGATAAATATAATGATTTATTTGCAAGCAGTGAACAATCATTTATCAAAAACAAAACAAAACTAAACAGGAAACAGATTCTTCTTAATATTTTATTTTATTCAAATAGAAAGGCAATAAGGGTACTTTAAACATATTACAATTTGTAGAAAAAACACAATTTCTACTTCATATGGTTACATTTACGACAAAATTTATGTCGATAAAAAACCTCCTGATCTGAGTCCTAATCTCCTGACCAAAATTTCCAAATCTCCTGATCTGAGTTTCACAGTCCATCATATGTATGTACAAGTCTTATGACAGCAACTCAGAGTTGGCAAAGTATTACCCGCCCGGGTTTTACTGGGCTTTCCAAGCATTGTTTCAATAATCTTAACACCTTATTGCGGGCGCACTACGTTTGCGCGCATTTGGGGATTAAAATGTTTTACGTTTGCACGCAGCTTTTGATTACATTTGCGCGCATTCATTTAACAGGTAATCCCAGGTAAAAATATAAATAAAAATCATATCAAATTATAAATGACTATATTTTTTGGTATTTTCATAATGGATATGACTATCGATTATTATTTTAAAAATAGTTTATTGATTCAAATTATATATTGTTCATATTGAATTCAAAACCAGGTATAAACTCCGTTATAATAAATGGTCTATGTCAGTCACAAATTTTCTTAAAATTTGCATACACCTTTGACTTGTTGAATTGTATTTGAAAATCAAAAACAAATCTGCAGCTTTATCTCTTCCCCCCCCCCCCCCCCCCCCCCCCCCCTTGCCTTATGAGACTGACTAACGGAAGGGGTACTGATACTTGTAAATAATTGAACAATTTAATAAATTAATAAGTATTATAACCTGTATTTTACCTCAGTTTACCTGTCAAAAAAATGTGCGCAAATGTAATCATAAGCTGCGCGCAAACATGATTTTTGCGCGCAAATGTAATGGTAATGCGCGCAAACGTAATGCACCGCTTATTGAAGTGTTTATGTGAATTGTAAATTAAATTGCTATATATGCAATCATGATTGCTAAATAAACACCCTACAGGGTCTTGTTATTAACTCTTAAGAAATGAAAAGACTGATTATTGTTATATAAACATATGTGTTCTAATCTGAATAATTACTTATTAATAAGTTTTGTACATTTGTACATATATATTAATTATTTCAAAGTAATTTTTCTTACCTGTACATGTAATCTTTAAACTCTTTATACTAGTTATATATAGTTGAAAAAATATTTTTTTATCAGTTGTAAAAATAATTCTTTCTCAGATGTATACACTTGTACTCTTGTACATGTATGTGAGACTCTCAAACAAATAAACTAATTATTTATAAATAAAAATAGGTTTATATATATCTTAAATGCATTGCATTTGTGATTGATTACTGAATCTTCTTTGAAATTCGGGCCAGTATCTTATATTACCCAGTATTACCCAGTAAAACCGGGGTTTTCCCAGTATTTCCCACTGGGCTGGGCAATACCCATAAAACCGGGGTGTTTGCCAACCCTGCAGGAACTGATCAAACAATTAACAAATATCTAGAGGTCAATGATCCAGTCAACAGCCTTTCCGCATTCAAAAACACAAAAGATATCAAAAAGCCCATGAAACACCAACCTGACAACATAAACAAAATATAGAAGACGACAAGGCAGCAATCAGACCATAACAAAAATAAAAGGTACATGTATCTAGAAGTGAATGCGACAGGAACTTGACCTTGCAAAAACAGAAGACACACCTTGAAGGCCATGAGATAGCAACCTGACAACTTAAAAACCCTAAAGACAACAACCAATGGTAATGAGATATATGCCAAACTCATCACAGAACCAAAAAACATTTGAAATTCGACTGATGAGTTTTGACAACTGACGTGTTAAAACAATGGGATCAGTCACTTATGCTTCTTTCAATTAACGATTTTTGTGAAACTTCATGAAACCTGTTACTAGTGTTATATTTGATTTTATGAGAAGAAAATATCCAGTCAAGAGGTGGGGCTACATTGCAACATTCTTGTAGTATCCAGCATGTTTTGACCATTCTTTCAAAATTATGAGCCATCTTTGATTTCTCTTTAAATGTCAGTGATGATTTTGTTTGTAGCTGCACTGTTTGGTGTCAGTTGTAAATAACTTCTATGACTTACTGTTTAAAAACAGTCTAGGAAATAACCACAACATACCAGTTATGCATGAAGACAGCCCTAATGTTAGCAGGACAGTGTATTGACAGTAATATTGACATTACACTCATCTCAGGCATTATCAATAAACTCCTTTGTTTTTTGTCATTATTGTTTCTTTGTATTGTCAGCTGATTTTTTTGATTTTTTTCTTTGAATTGTGTAATATTTATGAGGAACTGTTGCTAGTAATGATAAGTTGACATTTTTTGAATATTTTTTTAAAGTTTTTTCTTCGTCTTCTTGTTATATTTTATATTTACAGTTAACTCTGTTAGGTTCTATTCATTACTCATGGTTGTACACTTAAACAAAAAAAACTATAAAGGAAAAGCAGGTTAGAAAACTACTTTTTAGTCTTTTATAAATTTCAGATTTATATATAATTTTACTCCATAATAAATATTGCACCCTCACAATTATATATCAACATAAGTATCAGCTTTGTTTCATTTTTTTCTCTGGATCAAACACATATCTTTTGAATGTTAGAAAGATTTTGATTGGTTCATGGTCTGTCTGCTGTTCATCCTGATTGGCTTCTGATTCTTTGTTTTTATTTTTCTTCTTTGTTCCAGAATACTTTTGCTGAATTTCTTTTGAAACTCCATCTGTAAAAAGAAATGTATACAATTTGTTAGAAATATACTGGCTACTTGACAACTAGGTAAACTATTTTTTAGGTTAAAAGAGAAATATTCCAATTTTTTAAATGTACTTACTGATGGTGAAACTGTCTTCAGTTGAATTAATTATATTAGGAATAAATGAGTTTAAAAATATGCAATCAAAAGCCATAAAAATGTATTGTTCATGTATAATACATTTTTTAAATTGTGATAAATCATAAATGGTTTTTATCTAAGTGCTTTTTCATACTTCCAGTGATCAGGTATCAATTGGACTGAAAATTTATATTTGGAATCATAATCATATCTGTTTAAATTTTTCCTTTTCACTAATGTCTGGGTTTTTTTTATCACACCATATGATAATTTATTCATCAATTTCTCCACATTTTACATCAGTAAAATAACTTTCACATATTCTTTACATCAATAGGGAATGATTAAAACTTTCTATGAATATAATTTTGGATTCTTCATCATCTTAACTAGATTAATATAATATAAAATATTATTACTAATTACCTGGAATTCTGATTTTAAACTTTCCACTTTGTCCAAATCCTCCCTCGATAACCCCTTTCTCACCAGACGACAATGTCACCTTCAATCCAACAAAAGATTGAATGTTTGTTTCCTTTTTGAACAAATTTTTACCAATCAATGTATACTCATCTTGACATCGTTCCACTAAACCTTCACGTACTTTAGTCTTATAAACTTTCAATTTTGGTAGATTGTTTACTAAATATTTCGAGTCAGTAAAACATTCTAAAAGCTGACCATGGAAAGCTATTCGACACATATTTGCATGAATGTCAGTATCTAACTTTGAACCAATCACAAGAGAGTTATGTGGACATGTGACTGGTTTTTCATACTCTATAAGAGCATATTGTTTTATAGGTAACCTTTGTTGAGCCTTTGCCTGATCTTGTTTTGCTGTATTTGTTATAAAATTATCCTGGTATACATATTCCCTTGTATAATCTAGAGCAGTTGTTGAATCTGCTTCTTTAGAATTAGGGTCCTCATACAATCCAAAAAAAGTTACTTTTGCCATGACTGTTTCATGTCCAGTTGTGATATGGAACTTAGCTTTGGAATTAATAGCTCCTTTGTAGTAAGGAATGTTGGATACAGTCATGATACCAGCTACAAATGTGGGTAGAGAACCTGGAGTACAGACCAGACCTCGCTCCAGTTGTTTAGGGTCAAACTGTGTCACACATACTCCAGCTCTGTCACCCTACAGAAAAGAAACATAAAAAGCCATTTGATATTTTAAATAGCATATTCATACTTGGAACATTTTAATTTTTTTTCCTATTTAGAAGTTAAGATTTATTTATTTTAATCTATAATTACCTCCCTTGTCACAATTTAGAATCATTCCTATTGGCATAGGGGAGATATCCTATTTCATAATAATTTAATGATGATATAAAATTCAGAGATCAACCTATAATCTATTAGGGATGCGTTTTATCAACAATTTTGATTTCAAAATTTTGGAGTAAGCAACTTTTGATTTCTCTAAAATTATATGGATAAAAATATAAAACAAAATGGTTGAATGCATGAAATTTACATCAATAAGCTTGAACAATGTTTTTGTTGTGACCTTGAAAAGAAAATATCAAGTATAAAAAAGAACTTTTTAAGCAGGTATTCAAATACAGATATAAAAAAGAACATTAAAGCAAGTATTAAAAAGAAAATGTTACATAAAGTAAAAAATATTGTCAGATTTTGATTGTATAATTAGGTTTTCATTCTCCTTAATTTTATGTATATGTATAATATTGCCTCAAAACTTTTAGTTTCTTGTGTGATCAGGAGTACACCAGATGTATTGACTTTGAATTCAGCTTGTCAGTAACAATGAACATTTCTTTTTCTAGTCCCTCATTTTTTTTACGGCTCAGATGAATGTTATCCTTTCCAATCCTTTTAAAAAAAAAAAAATTATTTTGATATTTTTACAAAATCTAAAGTTATCAATTTATGGGTATCGGATGACCCACATTATCAGCATGAAAAGAACTCAATGTTCCTAAGCTATAGTGAATATGGTGTTATTAAATTCCAGTAATGAATGCAAACCTGAACTATTTTATCTGTTGGTTGTTTAAACATCTGGATAGATTTGATCTTCTTGTTAACATTCATTGATGGGATCTCTACAGTCTAAAATATAAAAAAAAAAACAGATAGTGAGAACAATACTAGTTTAGAGTGAAACATGTTTAAAGGCATTCAATAATTGTTTGTATTAAAGAATTGGAACACAACTTTTATTGTAGACTTTAATGGTAAACCAAAGCCAATTTCTGAACTTCACCATACTAAGTCCTTTATTTTCTAAAACCATTACAATTATCTCCCCTTTCTTTGGGTACACCAACACATGTGACATCAGTGTCTTTAATGTTCTTTTTCTGAATAGGATCTATAATTTGACACAACACATTTAGCAATAAAACAACTATTCAATAACCAATGATTAAGATCCATACAAAGTGTTTGTATGAAACCAGAAATCAAAAAATTACAATTTTAAGTATAAAATATCATCTACCCAAATTTTTTTTTTTAAATAAAATTTTGATATCACAGACATATTTGTTTCATGTTTTGTGCATTATTATAAAAATGTTCTGCTTTTCCAGATTAATTTTATTGGATTGACAGCCAATGTGTATAAAAAACATAGGCAGTGGAACATTGATACAAGATGTGAGTATGAATATTTCCTGTCATGCTTCTTTTAAAAACTTCCCTCTTATTAAAAATGTGGATTGTAGATCTCCCTCCCTTTGAACCCATGTTCTGCTGCCTTTCATATCAATTCTAAATAAAGATAATCTGATAATACATGTAAGTCCTTTCAAAATAGTCTTACATCATTTATGACAGCTTTTCCACTTAAAGCAGTTCCTGTCATGACAGTCCCCTGACCTCTGATGGAGAAACAGTGGTCTACAGAAAAAATAAATGGTCCTTCTGGGTTCCTTTTGGGTCTGTATGTATGGGTTTTCAATGTTTCTATTAAATCTGTCAGTCCAATAGCATCTGATTCCCCACCCTAAAATGAAAAATGACATAACATAATATGTAGACATGTGTCAGTTATACTATCAAGATGTAACATTTAGCAGGCTACCATATCTGTAAGATGTTTTAAATGAATTTCTAAGAAAGGCATGAACATGCTATGACATAAATAAGAGAAAAAATAGAGTAGGGAAATGGGGAATGTGTCAAACTTTTGGTTCTGTTTATATCTTATTGCTGTTTCTCTGCTGATAGATATATATAAACATGCTGATAGTGTTACTGTACACTGTTCTTTACTTCTACTGTACACTAGATGAAAACAAAAAATCTGTGCCATTAAATATATTGATTTCAGAATTTCCTAGTGTGACACAGAGAATAGTTGTAGTATTATGAGTTTGAAAAACTTTTGGTTTAGATTGTACTGTAGTTGTCGTTTGTTTATGTAATATGTACGTGTTTCTCGTTTCTCGTTTTGTTTATATAGATTAGACCGTTGGTTTTCACGTTTGAATGGTTTTACACTAGTAATTTTGGGCCCTTTATAGCTTGTTGTTTGGTGTGAGCCAAGGCTCCGTGTTGAAGGCCGTACTTTAACCTATAATGGTTTACTTTTTAAATTGTTATTTGGATGGAGAGTTGTCTCATTGGCACTCACACCACATCTTCCTATATCTACTAACTCAAGCACATTAAAGCTCACCCTTACTGGTATAATCAGACAAAAATAACTAAAAACTTAAAATTATTTAGACCTTAGCCCAAATGGTACTGCTATAATCAAACAAAAAACATTATAAGACCTAAAATAAAATATTGTTTGTTTCCCCAAACCCGACCCACCCTGCTAAATTGGTGCTACTCATAAAATTTTATTGTCAAAACTAAGTCAACATTATTTTATTCATTTTGGATTGTCAGGCTTGCAGGATTGGGCGATAATGTTCAAGCTTTTTGGAAAAAAAAAATTATTTCCCTACCTACCTACCCACACCTGGCTTGGCAGGGTCGGGATTGGGGAAACGAACAATATATTAATTTAGGCCTAATGATATCATACCTCAGGGCCACCAGGTTTTGCTGCTACTGGTATTATTGGACAACCAGCAAATTTTGTTGATTCCATGGTTTTCTGCATTCTTTTCTTCATCTAAACAAAAATCAACAACTGCTATACAGTTTTTACGCATCACTAAAATTATTTTGATTTATTCACTGACATTTAAGTCTAACCATATACCATATAAAACAAACGATTAAACATGAGGTCCCTTTATTATATGTATCTAGTTATTTCTTATGTGTGCATTTGTTTTCAGAAAATATTGAATAAGTATACAATATCATATATTTTCATACAAAAACTCAAAAGAAAAAAGCCAGATGCTGAAAAGGCAGTTTCTTTTTACTGAAATTTATTATGATAAAATTGAGAATGGAAATGGGGAATGTATCAAAGAGACAACAACCCGACCATAGAAAAAATAACAGCAGAAGGTCACCAACAGGTCTTCAATGTAACGAGAAATTCCCGCACCAGGAGGTGTCCTTCAGCTGGCCCCTAAACAAATATATACGAGTTCAGTGATAATGAACGCCATACTAATTTCCAAATTGTACACAAGAAACTAAAATTAAAATAATACAAGACTAACAAAGACCAGAGGCTCCTGACTTGGGACAGGCGCAAAAATGCGGCGGGGTTAAACATGTTTATGTGATCTCAACCCTCCCCCTATATCTCTAGTCATTGTAGAAAAGTAAACGCATAACAATACGTACATTTAAAAATCTATTCAAGAGAAGTCCGAGTTTGATGTCAGAAGATGTAACCAAAGAAAATAAACAAAATGACAATAGTACATAAATAACAACAGACTACTAGCAGTTAACTGACATGCCAGCTCCAGACTTCAATTAAACTGATTGAAAGATTATGATTTCATCATATGAATATCAGGCACAATCCTTCCCGTTAGGGGTTTAGTATAACATATATGAGAAGAACATAACCCTGTCATGCCAACAACTGTTTTTTTGAATGAGCCAGTTTATCATCAGTATATATTCAATACTGATTATAATACAGGTAGTACCAGTGAATTCCAAATAAATCTGATACAAGACAGTCTTACAGAAAAATGGGAGAATAATTGATTGACCAGAAAGCATATAATACAGAATAAATGTAAATTCAGAAATTATTGTGAAAAATGTGACAGAGTTGTAAACACATAAATTTAAACTTGCATTTGAAATATTCTATATGAATTTAATTTTTTCTCAAAATCTTAAAAATTAAAATTGCATTTAAGCTGAAAAATGACAAAATTGCAATAATAAATGCACTCAATAATTTCTGAATTTACAGTATATATACATGTATATATGACATAATTCAAACAAACAGTTTTTATATGTTTAGAATCACCTTCTCAATCATTGCTTCCTTTTTATCAGGTGGCAATAGATCCACTTTATTTAGAACAACTATCATCTTTCGACAAGTTATCTCCCCTATTACAAGGCATTCAGCAGTCTGTGTCTGCATTCCTTTCACAATGTCAATCACTAAAATCATCAAGTCTATTATCTGTGCTCCTAAAAATAGAGTAAAACCTTTCAACAACATTTTCTGTGTTTTTTTTCTAAATATACAAATGTAAATACATATACAGTCAAACCTGTTTTAAGAGACAACTTAAAGGAAAGAAAAAAAGGGATCTCTTAAAACAGGTGGCCTTTAATATAGATTCAATTTATATGAAATTTTTGGAGTAAATGTGTTTAAAGACTACTTATGTCAGTACACTTTTCCTATATTGCTTATATGAAATGTACTTTAGAGGGATCTAAATTTGATGGTCTTTAATAAGACAGGTTTTTGCTTAATACTGATTTGACTGTACATGTTGGATGGTTTTACAAGGTTCCCTTATGGTGGATGTCAAATATAAAAACAAATATTTGTAATTTGTTAGCTTATTAGTAATTCTGAAACATAATCATATGCAACCCAAAGTCTTTATTAGACTACTTCTCCTATATGCTGTGTGTTTGGCAGAGGCAATAGGAAATACAAACTTTACAATCTTTGCCATTTTTTTATTCCAGCATTTAAATAATATATATACAGTACTAGTGTTTTGTACCTTATTATACCCCACGCAACGAGTTGCGGAGGGTATAATGTTTTTGACCTGTGCGTCCGTCAGTGCGTCCGTCAGTCTGTCCGTCAGTCCTGTTTCTTGTCATCACAACTCCTCTCAAACCACACAACAGAATTTCACGAAACCTTTTCAGATAATAAGGACATACTATGTAGTTGTGCATATTGACGGGAAATTGCGATTCAATTTTTTTCCTAGGAGTTACGCTCCTTTGAACTTTTTTATTTTAATGTACTACTGCAACAGTTTGTCATCGCAACTCCTCTCAAACCACACAACAGAATTTCATGAAATTTTGTAGATAATAAGGACACACTATTTAGATGGCAGGAAATTAATTTTTTCTTATACAAGTTTTTTTTCTTACACTTATTTAATTTCTCCAATGACAATGTTAGGACGTGGGGTATTTGAGCGTGCTCACTAATGTTCTTTAATTTCTATTCAGTAATAATTCTATTTTAGATATACTGGTTGAAAAAAAATCTTTTTATCTTTCAAGAACATTACAAAATCAATATAATATATGGACCATAATTTGGTATTCGGCCTTTGGTTTCTTTTTGTATCCTTTTTATAAGGCAGTGGCTATTCGTCCGGCTAGCCGGACAAATAGTCAAAAATGTCTATTCATCCGGCAAGCCGGTCAAATAGCATTTTTACGGTTTTTCGCTATTTGTCCAGCCAAAAACAAAAAGAACTCATTCTGATAAAAAAAAAAAAAAAAAAAAAAACTATACATTTGATTCAGAATTTTTTATTCTATTTTCTAAAGGAATTTGGGAAGGAGGGGGGATGATTCTCTCTTTTGTAGTTCTGCCTATGAATTTCTTGTAAGGTAAATAGTCGGGCCAATCATTTTTGGCTTTATCTATGATTCCAAAAGATCCTGAATTTATTGTTTCTGTGAAGTTTGGTTAAAGGAAGGTCCCCATATGATTATATACACGATTCTTCTTTTAAATTGTGTGGCCATTTTTAATTCATAGGAAATTAGAGAAAAGGACAGGCACGTGTAACCTGTCCCCAAAAGTAGGATTTTGTTTTCGATAAGATTGATTTGAACAAAAATGTGTATTAGATACAACAGGAAAAAGAGGGGGGATACCCCAACCCTGGTGTCTTATTCACAGTCAAGGCATATCAGTATGTTCATATATCTCCGTTGTAGTATAACTTGAAAATAATGCATCCAAGCAAGTTTGATATATTATTTTTCATTCAAGCAAGTTTGATATACTATTTTTTCCGAATGCGTTTTCCCTCCTTAAGGTAAATGGGGGTAAATCATCAATTTCACTTCGATTTCAGGCTTATTCCTCACAGTAAACATGTACAGGCTATTGTTCTGGAATCACTCCTATAGACATTTGTTTAAAGCAATCACATTCTCTCAGGTTTTCTCTATGACATCTTTAAATATAAGTAACGATCTCCAATTCTCAAAACGTCCATTGCATACGCGCATGTGTTATCCGACACCTCATCCGGGACACTTTCCGCGTCACATGACACTTTTGTTGATATTAAAGATTTGCGCATCCGCAAACGGATGGCCGGACGAATAGAGATTTTTAACTATTCGTCCGGCTAGCCGGACGAATAGACACTCCGTTTTTATAAGTTCTAAAATTTTAACTTTTATTTTGTGGGTTGTGTTGGTGTTAGAATAGTATGAATGGAACAATTGAGTTTTTCGAGAAAAAATTAATACATTTTGATTCACCGTTTACGTGACATGAAACCAAACAGGAAACCAATCTTTACTTTCTTTATTTTGCACAATATAATTCAAAAGGCATAAATAAACACCATTACTAGTGTTACTTGTTTCATGTTAATATTTAAAATCTATTTTCAATGTTATATTAAAGTTTTTTTTAAACCTGACAGGAAACCATAAGAAACCGAAAGCATTTTTTTAGTTTTATTTTATTGCAAAATCTGCTTAAAATAATCTGAACAGTATACTTTTTCTTAAAATCCATCTTAAATGTAACAGTATTTTAAAACTCCTAAATATGTGCTTGTTTTGAAAACAATTAGTACAATTTATTCAGAATTTTCCATATTTTCTTCATTGATACAGAATACCATAATCGTTGTATCTTGATGTTTAAGCAAAAAAAATGTATTTATATTTGGTTTTGATATTCCAGTTATATACAATTTATTCCAAATCATTGGCAATGTAACATTCTTTAAATCCAGTAAAGAAAAAAACTTTTAACTTGGAATTAAAATCTTTAAAATAGGCACAATGTGATACTTGTGACCTGTACACCATCTACATGGTTTCCACATTTTAACCTACTTTAGTGGGCTAAAATCAATAAAGTACTTCCTTTCAAGTCATGCATGGTAAAAGTTTACTTCTCCTTTGACAAGTTTATTGCGTTTCTGATAAGTGTTTGCAGAACATGAATAAAAAATATTAATTAAAAACTGTGACAAAGATTCCAACTTTGTACATTCCAAGTGTAACGGTATATTTACATGTATTTTTTATTCAATTATATTTATTCACCTAAAATATCCAGTAATATTTACTGCAGAAGTTAAATCAATCCAATGAGCATTGGTACAATGATAAGAGACGTAATTTCGATTGATTTTTCCAAGTACTCTTCACATCATTATCGGGAAACGAAGTGTGTTCTAACGTCTGTCAAATATGAAATCGATTTTGTCAAGTCATTGGGCATTTATTTTCACACAGGATCGTATGTAACATTATGCACATAGGAAAAATAACAGACTACCGGCGCAATCTCTTTGACAATTGTATTTTCCTCTTTTAAACAAGACGAAACAAGTCTACAGATTATGTTTGCTAACATCCCGTTGGAAACAAAAACAATGTTTAGACCTAGTATTTCGTACATCCGGCCGTAATGGCGTTATCACATGTTAGTCACATGTTTCATGTATGACCGGAAATGATTAGAACTTAAGGACAAAAACAATTTTAATAAATAACTGGACTTCTGTTTCGTGTGAAATGTAACGCATAACGATAACGTAATTTTCTTACTTAATTATTACGAAGATCAAAACAAGAATGTAAATCATCTCTGATTTACCTGTTTGAACATCTCGCGAGAGTTCATATTTGCATATTGTTTTTAAGAATTCTATTACAACAAAGCAGATTACATCATCTAAAAATAAATACTTATAGTTCCTGGCATTTTCTTCTCACTATTCTTATTGGTCGATGTTCTTTGTTATTTGAAAGCAAAAGTTACGAATTTGCCGGTGACGATTATCTATAAATCAGTCAGCGTTATGCTCTTCGGAAGCAAAAAGTAACGCGAGAAACAACACAAAAATGTAAACGGTTGTAGAATCTTTGAAATTCGTATATTTTAAATTTTTTTTCTAGGGAAGAGTAGCATACACTTGTATGTTGATAAAAATAATGGCATCTTTAGATGTAGTTACAACTTTTCTTACAGTAATTCACATTTTATCACTTTTCTATAGTTATAGGAAACGGAGCCCAATAGCAAATTATGGTCCATATTTAATACAAATAGTATGAAAAGAATGATTGAAGTATACATTTGTATGACAAACAAACTTTCAAACAAGTTTAGACAACACAAAAAACTACATTTTAATAGACATAACAGACAAGACAAAAACTCAATGAACAAAAAGAAACAAAAAATCAATGAGACAGCAAAGTGTCAGACAACAAAACACCAAGAACTCAATGAAACAGCAACTTGAGGCAACACAATAAACCCAAAGGACCCATCAAGGATTTGTATAGTAACTATACAAATCCTTGGACCCATATTCATGATATACCAATATAGAAGAAGAAGAAGAAGAAGAGAAGAAGATGCTTTATTTCCATAAAATGGGCTCACAAGGAGCATAATATAATATCATTGTAATATAATATTCTTTTACAAATATAATAAACAACACAAGTTACAAACACAAATAAGAAACAACAGTTATCACATATTAGTATATATATAAAACCTTTGTCTCAGGCACACCTCTGGAAAGTAACAAAAAAGAATACTGCGAGTAGTCTAAATATATCTAGCTGTAATATACATAATTTTGTATTTATAGTATACCTACAAATATGATTCAATGATTGTTACTTGTTTAATTTTCAGTGGCAAGTATCCCATTGAGAATTCTAACGATTTTTTTTAATTTGTGCACTTTCACAGGTAACAGCTGCCTCATATTAATGTTAGCTTGGCAAATTATATATTGTCCTAAATAATGACCTTTAGATTTAATTAGAAATTTGATCAATTCGTGAATTGTTTTTATTATTTTAATGACATTATCATTATACCTCCAATGATTGTCTTTATTAATGATGCATGACCTGGACAATCAACCAGTGTATACTGAAGTTTAGATGAGGTCAAATCTGGATATTCGGAGCAAAGCTGATCAGGCATATCTACTGTGAAAGATGAAAATCCAAGATCAAGGGTAATCCCTCTTTCTTTGCTTTGGGGATTTTTGTCAAAGCATGCTGTACTCGCTGTGGTACTCAAAACCTTAGATAAACTTGTTTTGCCACTGTCAACATGTCCTAAAACCCCAACGTTGAAATTGAACATGGGCGCTGACATCTTGGTTCGTGATAGAAATTCTAATTAGGGACCGGCTACGGACTTCTTTCAATACGTGTTTTCTTCAAATATTAGGTTGGGTATACAAGCGTATAAACCGGCACAAAATTATTACACTTTTGCAATAAAAAAAACCCACATATATGCATCCTTATATAGATAATTGACAATTTGTTTACGTCTAATTCTATTTTGATATGATTACTTCGTACAGTTTGAGTTTATTGAAAAAGAAGATGTGGCAGTCATGATGATTGTCAACGAGACAACTCTTCACAAGAGACCAAAATATTACTTTATTTAATGGTCTTTAATTTCAGGAACTCGGGATTTAGTGTTTTTGATCCCGGTATTTCGGGATCAGGATCCCTCCTATCCCCCCTCAAAAATGAACGAAAAACAAATTTGTAACACTGATAAACAAACGACAACCACTGTTCAAATTACATGACTTGGGACAGGCACATACATACATTTAGTATAGTACTATGTTTCGGGTACCACAAAGGATTTATAAGTACAAATTTTGATCTTGATTGTTCAGAGACATATAAGGGGGCCATGTAACTTGATGATGTCTTTGGTTAGATCAGAAACATGTCTCTGCCGGTTAGATAGAGGATTTAAATATGTTAAAAACGATAATAGGAAACATAAATGATTGTTATTAAATTATACCTAATACACCTTTATTATATCTAACTCTGTTAATTCTTCAAAGAAGGCATCACGAGGTGTTTAAAATGTTGAAAATATATTATTTTGCATTCAAAGTTTTTTAAACTAGTTATTCCGGCTCCTTTTTGTAGTTTGTATATCTTTTCAAACTTCGGAATAAATGCTTCACTCCATATTGTCACTGAGTACAAACATCTAAGATTGGACAAATTATACCCTATATTATAATACAATAAAAGACCCAAAATAATTTCTTAGTTGACGCACGAAACCCAATTTAGTCTTAGATTTGATTAACGAAGTGTGTGGTAATAGATTGTAAAACGCCCCCTAATAGTTTCACTTGGCAGGTTCAGCTGTACTGTTGATGAAGGATCATGTGTACCGTTAATGGTGACATGTCATCCTGGTTTGCCCACTTTTAATTACATGTTCATTGTCATAATCACGGCGCCCCCTTACGGTCATTGTCCTCACTCCAGTTAATGGAGTGATCGTAATATAGCTCTTCGGTCCTCTTTCTTCTGGAGACTCAGGCCTCATTTGTAGTTTGTTTGTTTTAAGTCTGTCCAAAAAAAAAAAGATGTGAGCAGGGACTTTTTTAACAATTAGTATAGCCTTGAAAGTCCCTGATGTGAGGTATAAGTCAATGTGACAACAACCCAACGACATTCACATCCTCACGCTATATTTGTTATTGGTTGTTATCGAGCATTTTTTGTAATTATTAACACATTGCATTATATTCTAGATAATATTGCTGCATGAGAAACATACCATACTACTGGTATCTGATGTTAGCCGGCTACTACTATTCTAAAAATTGAAAATATTATACAATTATAGCCTTTGTATGAGGTCGATACAAGGTTATATTGACCTGAAAGAAGTATATTGACAACAATTTTATATTTGATGTCTATACACAATATGGGGATACATTTCTTGATTAAATTTTGTTTAAAGATCAATTAAAAAAAGAAAACATTATATAGATATAAGAAGATGTGGTATGAGTGTCAATGAGACAACTCTCCATTATTATGTCATCATTGTTTATCACTGTATCGTATGTCGGAACTTCATATCATGATTCTTTTTTTCCAGTTAATTTCTTCTCTTTTTTTTGGGGGGGGGGGGGGGTCAAAACTAATCAAATAAATTCCTTAACATTCGATTGTATGTTCTCATTATGTGACAAATTGATATCAACTTATTTGGCTTTTTTAGTTTCTTTCAATATATTATATTCAAAATGCATTACCATGATAAAGAAGTTTTATACAGCTAGTACACCAAGAAGTTGTATACAGACAGCTATACCTGATATATGTACACTGAATGTATAGTAGTGACAAGCCTTTCCATTTTATAATGATTCTTTTATATTCAGATTTTAAATAAGGATCAATAGCTGAAAAAGATATAAATCTCTTCTAAATATTCTATTGTTGATATCTGAATGTCAATATAACTCTATAGATCTCCAACGATTCGGATGAAATCATTTGTTTAACAAAATCATTTCACATTTTGTCCAATCGTGCAATATTGATATATACACTTTACTAATACTGTTCATGTAAGTACATTATTTATTAGAATTAATTTGTTTTGTTCTATATTTTTGTTTCGTTTTGGGTTTTTTTCGTTTAAAATTTAGCCGTGTCTTTCTGATAATATTTTTTTTTTTATCAATTTATACATATGTTTCTATTACTAATATTACTTTGTACTGCGAAAAAAAGAATGTGACAATGTTTGACCGATTTACAGTTTAACAAGTGGTGGGTTATCCGGAAAAAAAATCACCAGCTCAGTAATTATGCCATCATGGTTTGTTCTTATGGCATCCTTTTACCATTTTTACAAAAATGCCTAATCTAAAATATTTTTTCATAATCTAATGGCACTTTGCATAATTTATGTTACCGTTATATAAGCGTAAATTTCTTACCACCCAGATAAAAGTTGAAAATATAAGAAATGAGAAATGAAGAAACACGAATTCGAAGGGCCAACTAAGAAATAACACATAAATAACAGATGAAACCATGGTCAATGAATAGACGCTTACAAAAACAGCCTAAAACATAGAAAGATTGACAATCATATCCCGATATTCTCTTTTTTATATTGAATTTTGGCAACACAACCTCCATAAAACCTCGATGTTTCCATGTGCCCCGGGAGGGTAAGCGGTTCCTGTTCATTTGTAACACCCGTTGTGTTGTTGTCGCTAGGAAATAATTCGGTGATGAGTTATATTTAGACAAAAATTGTGTGATGTCAGAAAGAGGAATGGATGAGATGGTTGGTCTGTTAAATGTAAAGAAATCATATCCTTCATACAATTCAACTTATCATGAAAACCGACAAACAAGGAAGTAAGAATAAATATTTCAACAAGAAAATATAATCGCATAAAATAATTCTGTAACTAAATTATGCGAACAAAACAAGCCAATTTTTTTTTACATTTTGAACCTTTTTGGTCCAGATCGAGTCTTTATTTTCATTTGTGATTTGTGATGCGATAATATTTCCAACTCAATGTAGAGTGAAATTATATTTCCTCAAGCAGCCCCACTTTTAAGGATGAAATGGTAATTCCCTAACGGCGACATTGATCATTGACTATCATATTAATATGGTTGCCAGTACTTTTGGTGGATGAAGCTGGCTAACTCGTCTAAATATTTCAGTCTAGTTTATAAAAATCAAAATAAGATAAAAAAGACTTTTGAAGTTCTGTATTCAACACAAATTTCTCCGAATGATATGCTCAGATATTGTGTTCGTTTAAAAGAATGATGTTTCTGATAAATACTTTACTATCTGGAACTTATTTTTTTCAAGACAAGTGATAAAACAAGCGTTTTAAAGTTTTTTGGCATCGTCTGAATTCGAAGAGCATTGACAGGTTAGCAAAATTTCAATAAATCAAATTAAACAAGAAATTGTCCAAAGTACACGGATGCCCCACTCGCACTATCCTTTTCCATGTTCCATGGACCGTGAAATTGGGTAATAATCTAATTTGGCATTAAAATAGGAAAGATTATACTATAGGGAACATATGTACTAAGTCTCAAATTGTTTGGACTTTAGCGTTATCAAAAACTACCTTGACCAAAAACTTTAACCTGAAATTCCCACTTTCATTTTCTATGTTCAGTGGACTGTGAAATTGGGGTCAAAAGTCTAATTTGGCTTTAAAATTAGAAAGATCATATCATAAGCAACATGTGTATTAAGTTTCAAGTTGATTGAACTTCAGCTTCATCAAAAACTACCTTGACCAAAAACTTTAACCTGAAACAACGACTTTCATTTTCTATGTTCAATTGACCGTGAAATTGGGGTCAAAAGTCTAATTTGGCTTAAAAATTAGAAAGATCATATCATAAGCAACAAGTGTAATAAGTTTCAAGTTGATGGAACTTCAGCTTCATCAAAAACTACCTTGACCAAAAACTTTAACCTGAAACTACGACTTTCATTTTCTATGTTCAATGGACCGTTAAATTGAGGTCAAAAGTCTAATTTGGCATACAATTAGAAAGATCATATCATAAGCAACAAGTGTAATAAGTTTCAAGTTGATTGGACTTCAGCTTCATCAAAAACTACCTTGACCAAAAACTTTAACCTGAACGAACGCACAGACAGACGACCAGAAAACATAATGTCCCTCTACTATCGTAGGTGGGGCATAAAAAAACCCAAGATGTACCTCTTTATAATGTATTCGTTCTGGAATGCACGAACCTAACACGTTAAGCAAACACTTATCAGGCATCATATCAATCTTTTAATAGTCCTAAATGGTACAAATTGTCCATTTTTTACAGGTGTGGTATGGCTTCTACTTTGCTCAACATTCCAGTCGTAGGTCCAAGAAAACAAATCTTATGTATAGACCACCCGGATGAGAGGGTGTCGTTTGCATGTAAAGACTGCCATCGGCTCATCTGTGACACGTGCGTGGAAGGAAAGCACAAACAGCATGAATTTAAATCATTAAAGAATGCTGTTCGGGAAATTGAGAAAAATATGAAAATAAATGAAGACGATCTAAAATCTATGATTTCTATTTTTCAAAGAAGGGGTACTATGCACAGGGACTACAATTCTTTAATATCTGCTATAGACGCACGTGCGACTAATCTTGTCACTAATATCGAAAGACTCCGAGACCATATGAAAGACGAATGTCTACGTCAAAAAGAACGTGAAGACCAGTATCACGATGATTACGAGTCTGTCTATCATCCAATGATGCAAAAGTTTGACGAAATAGAAAAACTTTTACAGAACGCAGGCGTCCATAATCACGCGCAGATATGTCAAGCACAGCTGGATTTTGATGACAAACACGAGGTCGTGGCTAACAGAGCTAGCGGAATGAATATCATAACGCCGAAATTTGTTACTGGAAAAGATGACATAACTGAACATAAAAAGATATTTGGAAATTTAGAATACGATTCAAAATTAAAAGGCACTGCCATGGTTATAGCGAGAGAGAATATGAGAAGGAATACACAGAAATAAAACATTTTATATCACGAATTTGTAAATATATATATATATATATATAGTTTGTTAGTGACTCGTTTGAACTTGAACATTAATAAATTAGTATTAATTTGACATAACAAAAACTCTCAATTCATGTAAAAAAAAATAAGTATCAAAAGTGCCTTTCCTTAACTTTGATAAAGTAAAATAGAGGCGAAAAATATCAAAGGGACATTCAAACTAATAAGTAAAATTAAATTAATATTTTACGGCATGGCTAAAAAAGAAAAATACAAACATAAAATAATAGTAAACAGATTACAACATAGAAAAGAAAGACTTTATCTAGATACAAACTGAATAATGATATATCAATATTTATACTGCACTCGTTCTGTTTAAGCAGTTAAAATGCGTTGACAGTATATTTTTATGTCATATACAGGACTATACAGTCACTGACCCGAAATCACTTTTTCTCATGAATATCTAAATAGAAGTTGCCGAAATAATATTAATTATTCATATGACCTCTTCAACCTGTTCTTGTTTCAATGCATACAACGATTCAACCTTGCTTCTTTTGCAATTATTGGAAAACATATTTCATTTGTTTATTTTTTTTGTTTGCAATATATAAATCATTATGTTTTATGCTTATGGTTGATATTTTAGTCCATACTCAAACAATTTCGTTCACCATCGAGTGTGGGTTTCAACAGGTAAACGTTCATTTCATTGTGATGTTTATTTCTCCGCGAGATGCCTTTTTAAAGGGGATTTTCCCCAATATTTAAAATAAATAAATAACCTTAACGCATTTAACAACAATTGAAAATGTTTTTAGATTGCAGTATAAAAACAATAATAGAGCATTGACTGGACATATCAACGATATAAGGATTCGGCCCTAAAAGGGGAAATAGCTCGGCACAACCTCGCATTTCCCCGTTTCTAAGCCGTTGATATGTAAGGTCAATGCACCATAATGCATTATTGTCAATTTAGATCTTTACTTGTCATTGTCCAGAAAAAAAAATCAAAATGCATGACTGTTTCTCAGATGTTTACATTTATAAATTAATTGTCTAATAACTTTAATCGTAATAAATCCTAAAACAACACTTTGCTGGCAAAAAATCAAAAGACAAACATTTCAAAGAAACTAAAGATTAAGCAACACTGACATCACCAGAACTAGGGGTGAACTCGAGCATAAATAAAGTTAAAAGTCTGGTTTGCTCTGTAACAACTGAAGAAAAGAAGGCGGGGATATGGTTACGACAATTGGAACACGTCCGTTGTTATCTGTAAAACAGACACTCCATACAGGTCAATCTACTCTTGATTGACAATATGTTTGTTACGTTTGGAGGGCGTGTTTTCAACAGACTGCCGAAATTCCAATGGAAACCAAATGTGCCTCTCTTCTTGTCGACTTTTTTCTTTTTTATTATGAGCCTGATTACACACAGGAACTTCTCAGGAGAAATGATTAAAATTTAGCAATATCCTTTAACTTTACGTTTCGCTATATAGATGATGTTATTCAAACTTTGGTGACTACACTGAACGAATCTATCCCATCGAACTAGAGATACAGGACAATTCAGATACAATTAATTCTGTCTCATTTCTTGGCTTACATCAAGAAATGGACAATGAGGGTCGGTTGAAAATAAAACATTACGACAAAAGAGATGATTTCATCTCTCCAATTTTGAACTTTCTATTTCTATGTAGCAACATTCCAGCTGCGCCTGCATACGGAGTATATATTTCCCAATTGATACGATATTCCCGGGCTTGTGTTTCCTATCATTCCTTGATAGAGAATTGCTGCTAACAAGGAAGCTATTAAACCAAGAGTTTCAAATGGCGAAATCCCTTCGTAAATTTTACGGACGCCATCACGAGTTGATTGGTCGTTATGGAATAACTGTTTCACAGTTGATATCGGATATGTTCGTTACGTTGTATCTATTATATCATTCCATTTTCACGAACGTTTTACCGGATTTGTAATAACAAAAGTAACAAGATGGGTGCCACACGTGAAGCAGGATCTACATACCCTTCCAGAGAACCTGAGATCACCCCCAGTTTTTTGGTGGGGTTCGTGTTGCTAAGTCTTTAGTTTTCTATGTTGTGTTTTCTGTACTATTGTTTGACTTTTTTTCTTTTTAGCCATGACGTTGTCATTTTATTTATTGACCTATGAGATTGAATATCCCCCTGGTAACGTTTGCCCCTCTTTTTTGATGGCGTCCCGTACACTTTCGAAAAAACGACTTCAACTTCACCATTTTAAACCCTTAGTAAATTTTTGGTTAGCAGCAAGACTATTTCAAAGAAATCATAATAGGAAACGCATATCCTGGAATATTGTATCAACTGGGAGTTATATGTTTCATATGAAGGCGATGTTGAAATGTCGCCACATGTACATAGAAATGGAAAGTGCACAATTGGGTAACTTATATCTACTCTTTTATCGAGAAGTTGAATTCTAAATCGATCCTCGTTGTCATAAATCTAGATCCAATTCAAGACATGAACTAATGATGACTTTTTGACCGAGTGTTAAAAGTCATTTTGATAGATATTGTATAACGTGTATGTTTATTTTGTAACTTTTCACTACCGTTTCAGGTAAGGGTGAAGGTGTAGGCTCCTGAAAAAAAAACCCGTTTAAACCCGCTAAATTTGTATGCTTGTATGTTTGAACTGAATTTTAAATGCGTATTGTTATGCGTTTACTTTTCTACAATGGCTAGAGGTAAAGGGGGGTGGTTGTGATCTCATAAACATGTTTAAACCCGCCGCATTTTTGCGTCTGTCCCACTGAGTCAGAAGCCTCTAGCCTTTGTTATATATAGTCTTGTATTATTTTTAATTTTAGTTTCTTGGGTACAATTTGGAGTTTAGTATGGCGTTCATTATCACTGAACTAGTAAATATATATTTGTTTAGGGGCTAGCGGAAGGTCGCCTCCGGGTGCGGCAATTTCTCGCTGCATTGAAGACCTGTTGGTTACCTTCTGCTGTTGTCTGTTCTAATAGACTTTGGTCGGGTTGTTGTCTCTTTGACACATTCCCCATTTCCATTCTTTATTTCATTTAACTAAACCTGTCTTAAATATATAAGGAGCTTGCTATTTATTGGTTGTCGTTTGTTTCCTCAGAGTTTAGTAGCTTTGTGAATTTACTTTTCCCATCTAAAAAGGAGCTCAAATTTTTATATAGTGTTCATACATGTCTTCCTGATATTATTTCCATGCTGTGATTACTCAGTCTTAACTATATAAACTACCTGTAAATGACTGTGAGTAATGACTGTGAGTACGTTGTGTATTTTTGTTGTTGGGATATACAAGAACCCGGCTACGTCCACTCTGTGTTTTTTTGGTCTAGGTGTATTTCTATTTGTATCAATCTGATGATATAAGATCAGTTAAGCCTTTTTCAACTGATTTTTATACGACCGCAAAATTTGAAATGTTTTTCGTCGTATATTGCTATCACGTTGGCGTCGTCGTCTGCGTCGTCGTCGTCGTCGTCGTCGTCGTCCGAATACTTTTAGTTTTCGCACTTTAACTTTAGTAAAAGTGAATAGAAATCTATGAAATTTTAACACAAGGTTTATGACCACAAGAGGAAGGTTGGTATAGATTTTGGGAGTTTTAGTCCAAATATTTTAGGAATTAGGGGCCAAAAAGGGCCCAAATAAGCATTTTCTTGGTTTTCGCGCAATAACTTGAGTTTAAGTTAATAGAAATCTATGAAATTTTGACACAAGGTTTATGACCACAAAAGACAGGTTGGGAGTTTTGGTTTCAACAGTTTAGGAATTAGGGGCCAAAAAAGGGCCCAAATAAGCATTATTCTTGGTTTTCGCACAATAACTTTAGTTAAAGTAAATAGAAATCAATGAAATTTAAACACAATGTTTATGACCACAAAAGGAAGGTTGGTATTGATTTTGGGAGTTTAGTTCCCAATAGTTTAGGAATAAGGGGCCAAAAAGGGACCCAAATAAGCATTTTTCTTGGTTTTCGCACCATAACGTTAGTATAAGTAAATAGAAATCTATGAAATTTAAACACAAGGTTTATGACCATAAAAGGAAGGTTGGTATTGATTTTGGGAGTTTTGGTCCCAACAGTTTAGGAATAAGGGGCCAAAAGGGTCCAAAATTAAACTTTGTTTGATTTCATCAAAATTGAATAATTGGGGTTCTTTGATATGCCGAATCTAACTGTGTATGTAGATTCTTAACTTTTGGTCCCGTTTTCAAATTGGTCTACATTAAGGTCCAAAGGGTCCAAAATTAAACTTAGTTTGATTTTGACAAAAAATGAATCGGTTGGGTTCTTTGATATGCTGAATCTAAAAATGTACTTAGATTCTTGATTATTGGCCCAGTTTAAGTTGAATCCAAATCGGGGTCCAAAATTAAACTTTGTTTGATTTCATCAAAAATTGAATAAATGGGGTTCTTTGATATGCCAAATCTAACTGTGAATGTAGATTCTTCATTTTTGGTCCTGTTTTCAAATTGGTCTACATTAAAGTCCAAAGGGTCCAAAATTAAACTTAGTTTGTTTTTAACAAAAAATGAAATCTTGGGGCTCTTTGATATGCTGAATCCAAACATGTACTTAGATTTTTGATTATGGGCCCAGTTTTCAAGTTGGTCCAAATCAGGATCTAAAATTATTATATTAAGTATTGTGCAATAGCAAGTCTTTTCAATTGCACAGTATTGCGCAATGGCAAGAAATATCTAATTGCACAATATTGTGAAATAGCATTTTTTTTTTAAATTAGAGTTATCTTTCTTTGTCCAGAATAGTAAGCAAGAAATATCTAATTGTACAATATTGTGCAATTGCAAGAATTTTCTTTTAATTGGAGTTATCTTTCTTTGTCCAGAATCAACTAAATCTTTGTTATATACAATATACAATGTATATTCACTTTTTACTACCAACTGATAAATTAAAATAATCTTTACCATTCAGTGATAACAAGCAGTTTTTGTACATCTTAATATTTTATGATGTATTTAAATGAGTAGTTATTGTTGCAAACTCCATTAGAAATTTTAATTGAGATTAGATTTGGAATAAGGGAAAGGGGGATGTGATTAAAAAAATTGGGTTCAGTTTTCTCATATGAAATTTCATAAATAAAAAGAAAATTTCTTCAAACATTTTTTTGAGAGGATTAATATTCAACAGCATAGTGAATTGCTCTGAGAGAAAACAAAATTTTTAAGTTTATAAGAACACATTCATTCTGTGTCAGAAACCTATGCTGTGTCAACTATTTAATCAAAATACAAATTTAGAGCTGAATCCAGCTTGAATGTTGTGTCCATACTTGCCCCAACCGTTCAGGGTTCAACCTCTGCGGTCGTATAAAGCTACGCCCTGCTGAGCATCTGGTTATAGTCTGTTCTTATGTTGTACTGTTACACCACGTACTGTCCCACGTTACGGATACATGTTTGACCCGCCACAGCTGTTTATTAGTGTGGACTGGTTGATTACACTGTATTGACGCTTTAACGTGCGTAACGTCTAACTCAGTTTAGAAAAATCTTCTCCTCTGAAATACTAGGCCAAATGAAACTAAACTTGGCCTAAATCATCCTTAGGGTATCTTGTTCAAAAATCAGATTACCCCGCCCATCAACCAAGATGGCTGTCATGGCTAAAAAACTAATATGGGTTAAAATGCAGTTTCAGTCGGTTTATTGCTCTGTGAATTAAGCATTTAGAGCATATCTGACATGAGGTAAAAATGTTCATCAGAACAAGATCTATCTGCTCTGAAATTTTCAGACGCATCAGACAACCCTTTGTTAGGTTGGTGCAGCTATATTGGCAATTTTCAAGTTGGATATAATCTTGAATATTTTAGAGCTCATCTGTCAACCAAAAAACAAGTTCAGCAATGTAAGATCTACAAATAAGGAAGAATGACCAAAATGGTCAATTGACCCCATAACGAGTTATTGCCCTTTAACTTGAGTCATCTTTTCAAAACTTGAAATCTATTTCTCTGTACTTGGTCAAATTGAACAAAACTTGGCAACTGTCAATATAATACTTCCATGGTCAGATAAACCTGACTACTAACCAACGGGGCTGACATCGCTAAAGTGGAAGATAGAGGTAAAAATCAAGTTTTGTCTATTATTATTTAAACCGTTATAAATAGAGAAAATCGGAAAAAAAACGTGGGCTCTTCAAATGGTCTTTGTCCATGGTCAATGTGTCATCGGAATTGTCCCGTCATGCATTCAATAATTAGAAGAAAAAACCGCGGGGAATTAGCACATGGGTTGTCACGATAGAGTAGAGTCAGTGTGTTTGTAAGTTTTGTGTTTGTGTTTATATCTATCCTCCATTTGCTGTATTATCATAGAGGCTTAGCCTACCAGCCACTTTTAAACGGAGTGATTTAATTAAGTCATGCTCCTTTAAGGAGGGGGGAGTGGGCGAAAAATAAACCTATGCATATATATTTAGAATTAATTGATTAATTTAAAAATTAATATTTAATTGGTTATCAAAAGTACCAGGATTATAATTTTATACGCCAGACGCGCGTTTCGTCTACATAAGACTCATCAGTGACGCTCAGATCAAAATAGTTAAAAAGCCAAACAAATACAAAGTTGAAGAGCATTGAGGACCCAAAATTCCAAAAAGTTGTGCCAAATACGGCTAATAATAATAAAATAGTTTTTAATAAAAAATATAAAATCATAACACTTCAATTTATGATGACAAAAATGTTCAGAATAAAGATCAATAAAGGTGATGGAAATTCTGTTGACATTCCATTTTATTAGCTCACCTGGCCCGAAGGGCCAAGTGAGCTTATGCCATCACTTAGCGTCCGTCGTCGTCTGTCGTCGTCTGTCGTCGTCCATCATCGTCTGTCGTCGTAAACTATTTCAAGAATCTTCTCTGAAACTACTAGGCCAAATACTTCCATACTTTAACTGAATGTTACTTAGGGTATCTAGTTTATAAATTGTATCCGAAGTTTTGATCTATCTACCAAGATGGCCACCATGGCTAAAAATAGAACATAGGGGTCAAATGCAGTTTTTGGCTTATATCTCTCAAAAACGAAAGCATTTAGAGCAAATCTGACATGGGGTAAAAATGTTCATTAGTTCAAGATCTATTAGCCCTGAAATTTTCAGATGAATCAGACAACCCATTGTTGGGTTGCTGCCACTTAATTGGTAATTTTAAGGAAATTTTGCAGTTTTTTGTCATTATCTTGAATATTAATAATTTATAGATAAAGATAAACTGTAAACAGCAAAAATGATCAGCAAAGTAAGATCTACAAATAAGTTAATATGACCAAAATTGTCAATTGACCCCTTAAGGGGTTATTGTCCTTTAATGACAATTTTTCACAATTTGTTCATCATATTTGCTAACTTTAAAAAATCTTCTCCTCTAAAACTACTCAACCAAATTCAACCAAACTTCAACTGAATGATCAGTAGGGTGTATAAAATAAAGTTTGTGTTTTATTTTCTATTTCGTCAAAAAACATGGCTGTCATGGCTAAAAATAGAACACAGGGTAAAGTGCAGTTTTTGGCTTATATCTCAAAAACTCCAGCATTTAAAAGCAAATGAGACAAGAAGTTAGAGTATTTAACCTTAGTTTTTCCCAATGAGATGGAAACTCTGTTTATTCTGTGTTTACAAGTCTTACTGCCTTACCTGTGCATTATAATTAAATTTATTGTTGAAAAACCTAAGAAGTCTAACTTCCAACAGAATGGCCACCAATTTGAATAAGGAACTAGATCCTTTATACAAGTGTTAAGTGCAAAATTTAGTAGTGATGTCAGAAATTATAGAATTGAATTATTCCCCTTTGTACCCATGTTATTTGCTATTTTTAAGTGAACATTTATTTTCAAAATATGGGAAGACAGATCAGAATGTTTTTATGTGCTGTTTAAATAATCTAGAAAATATAAACATTTATACCCCCCTCCCTTTAGGCTACCCTCCCCTACCCCCTATTTTGTGGTTGTGCAAATCAAAAGTGACATTTGTACCTTTGTTTTGAGTACTTTATATCTTGATTCTTCTATTTCAACTGAGGTTTAAAAGTACATGTAATATAAAAATGGTAGAACAATTGAAAATTGATAAAGAAAAAACAATATGTAATAAAAACTATAAAGATACTATAAATCTATTGGTTTGGCCTCACCAATCAAAAACAGAGAAACTACAGTGGACTCATGAGATATGTATTTGGTGGGTACACATGAACCACAAATTTAAATGTTTAACAAAGTGCATTAGTTTTCTACAGGATTGAATGCAAACTTTTGGCCAAATCACGAAACCAAATAAACAGGAAAACACCATTGTTTCTGAATCCAAATTATAGATATGTAATAAGTAGTCTGAGAAGTAGGACCATGTAAAGTAAGAGTTAATAGCTGAATAGCCGTATATAAGAAAAAGGAGATGTGGTATAATATTAATTATTCAACTATTGAAAAAATCAACCTAATTTCTAATACAGTAAAAAAAATTATTGTGATGAACTTGAAAACACTTGTTTTTACATTGTCATGTTTTTGTCTGGTTCGCATGCCCCACCCCTAATCATGTCATAAAACCTCGATGATTTTGGATGGGATCTGAATTGAAAATTATACCCTCATGGAATTCTGATACAAAAATGTCGTTGAGGGAACACTACTGAATTCGAGAATATTTAAATCCAGTTTAACATTCCAGGTTACTCAATCCTCATCCACATAAAACCACATTGTCATAATAATACTCATTGTGTAATAACATAGATTACATTAGGTTCAATTACATAAAGATGGGTGAAAATTGTTGTAATTTACACAAAAACATAAACAAAACTACGAAGTTTAACTCTGAATTGATGACAGCCTAGGGCATTAATCAAGTCAATACAATTCTTTAGCCTCATTTATCTTTCTCTCAGAGATTAAAAGTAACAAGCAGATTTATTACATGAAGTAAATATAAAAACAGATATTTGAATGGATAAAGGAAGTTCATTATCCAACAAACCCTTTATTAAAATTCTTCACTAAGAAATTAGATATAAGTTGCGGTTATCTATTATTTTGTTATGTAAATTGTTTATTTTTTAGATACACAACACAGAAAGAAATAATTACACAAATATAAACATGATACTTGCAAGCCAGATAAGTTAGCACCAACTGTCCACCTTTTGTATACCCAAATAATTTTCTTTTTCTCATTACTATTTTTTAAATGAAATATCTGGTCTCAATTAATAGAGTTAAATTGATAGTTTGAAATTTTATTATTGAAATTTATTCCATTTTTATTTGAGAATTTCATCTGTTATTAATTAAATTTCAATTTGATGAGGTTTTGATTCTTTGAAAATTGACTTTAATGTGACTAGGATGGTGGTTTAATTTTATGGCTGTGAAATAAAGTAAAATGCACTGTGATTATTTAGCAATGAAAATCAAATTTAAATTTGTTGATTAACAAAGAAATTTCACCTTTAGGAAAGAGGTTCGGTTCCAGTTATTGGTTTTAATGATATGTCTGTGTAATGATACATAGGGTTCAATTCTCAAAGCTTTAGCCTTAGTTCTTATATCATCATTCAGTACATTTCTAGATTTACACAATCATCAAGTCGTAGCTCATGTTGTCAAAGGACATCTACAAATGATGTATGGCGTTAAAAAAAACAAACCTGCATGACTAGCAGAAAAGCGCAGTCGATTTATAGATTTAAATGTATATAAGCATAAGAAATATTTTAAAATCCTTTGAAAAACACATTGGATGACCATGTGCAGGATTGTACCTGTATGTCTGGCAGGGTCAATCTGACCTTGACCTCATTATCATATAGTACTTCAGTAATGTTAAGTTCAGTTGATATTATGGTAGTAGCCCAGTCAAACTAAGATTTAACCTCAAATTAATTGCAACAGAAAATGTTTGATTTCTAATCTACAGCATTATGCCCTTAATATACACAGAAAAAAGTCTCATAAAATCTAACTTGAGGAAACTCAAAATCAGCATTTTTGATTTTCCTATGGAAATTAAAAATATTGGAAGGGGAGATAACTCGGCAAAAATTAAGTCTTTTTTTGGTCAGTTTTTAGTTGATTTTAGTGAGATTTATGTAAATTATGATACTTTGATGGGGTTATAAGTTGGTATTTGACTAAATTATATAATCTTCTGCTCGTGAAAAGTACAAAACGGAAGTGTTATGGGAAGTTTTATTTTTTTGTGCATTTTTCATAAAAGAAATTGCAAATTTGAAACTTTGTGACCATTTTGAAAAAATGATGTGAAAATTTGGTATTGTTTATATCTATATTATTGTTTTTTAGCATCTTGCTTGTCTAAAGAAACTTTAAACCACAAAAAGAAGAATAATTATTTTTATTAAATTTGAGATTCTTTACCTTGACATGTTGAAAAATTGAATATATGGTAAATTAATGAATTACGAAATCTAGATTTTAGCTTGATAAAAGATATGAAAACACCTTTAGAGTTATTTGTTATACTCTAAAAAACAGCTAAAAAATCAAGAATACATTCTGATGAATTGAAGCGGTAAAGTTATAATTTTGTATCACTTTTTATTGATATTTCTGCCTTTTTGCAAGAGTTATCTCCCTTTTCAATGCAAATCTCCATAGAAATTTTAAAAAGTGATTTTTTTAGTCTTCCTCAAGTAAGATTTTATGGGATTTTTTTCTGTGTATATTTGGGGTAAAATGCTAAAGATTAAAACTTAAAAATCTTCTGTTACAATTACTTTCAGGTTAGAGTGACAGTCAAATTTATGCTAGATTGACTGGACTATTATGAGTAAGACCCGTATCTTAACCCTTTCCTCCATTGACATTTTTTTTTACACATACCTGATTCCCATAGGATTTTTTCAATTAAAAAAAATCATCAGGTTTAAAGTATCAATGCATTGCAAAAAAGAATATTTCATCAATGAAATTCCAGTCAAATATTCTCTAGAATATCCTTTTTATATTAGATACAAATTTTATTAGGTCTGATAAAGATTTTTCCTAGGTAAGACGTTTCAACTGAGGCACTACACAGGCGTCAAAAGGCGTCATTATGGAGTAAAGGGGGTGGCGTCAAAAAGCGTCATTATGGAGTAAAGGAGGTGGCGTCAAAAAGCGTCATTATGGAGGAAAGGGTTAATGGCTTTCAACAAAAAATACTGTTATTATCAGTTATTATAAATGCTTGCATGACATCTCAGTGTGTCCACTCTTAAAGGTTTTTGAAAAAAAATAAAATTATAAAGGTGTTATTCTGCATTGAAAAAAGATACCAATTCAAAGTTAAAGGGAAAGTAAATTTCTAACAAATAAAGTTTTACCTGAATGTTAGAACTGAATGTTGATGATTCATGTTCTCTTTGAAGACCCATTGGTGGTTTTCAGCTGTTTTCTGCTCTTGGTTGGGTTGCTGTCTCTCTGACACATTCCCAATTTCTATTCTCAATTTTGTCTCTTCAATATTGAAAGGACCTGTTTAAGAGTTGTAAGGAAAGAAATGATAGTTTATGTACTGTAAATTCAGAAATTATTGCATACATTTATTATTGCCCTTTTGTCATTTTAAACTTAGATGCGATTTTAAATATACTATTTAGAGAAAAATCCTGTTTAATGTATATAAAATATTTCATAATGCGAGTTTAAATTATTGCATTTACAACTCTCTGTCATTTTGGCAATAATAAAAACCTCACAATAATTTCTGAATTTACAGTACTCTGAAAGTAAATAGTTGATGGCACTTGTAACTTTTTAAAACTTATGTTACAACCTACAATAAGAATTTTAAATTAAAAGTGATGATGATTTATAGTAGTGTTCCCAAACCACTTGCACACAATTGCAGTGGCAGATCCAGAAATTTTCATAAGTGGGGGCCCGTTGACTGCCTAGGAAGGGACTGGCTCAGGTCATACTTCAGTGGTTCCCTATATAAGCAACCAAATTTTTCCAAGAAAAGGGAGGGCCGGGGCCCCCTGGGCCTCCCCCTAAATCCGCCTCTGAATTGGACTAGCAGTCTACAGCACACTGTCAGTGCGCTGACCTGTACTTAGTGTGCATTGTTTACGGTGAAAAGAATGTTTAACCGATTTTTGTGTTCTTTCAGATATGTGTTGGTTATAGCTGATAATTGAAGAAAAGATACAGCTACAAAGTGTTCTCATCTCTGAATTTCAAGGGGAGGTAATTGTAAAATGCTATGTAGATTAAATCAATTATTTCTTCCGATCAAATACAATAAAGCAGAATCTCTTGTGTATTCAATTATCTATCTGGTCATTTTCTTCTAGAATAAAACAGTATCCAATCTCAAATGCTTCAATGGTGATGGAATTGTTTGGTATTCATCTACCGTTGACTGTGAAATCGTCACTTTACAAAATGATTTAATTTTCTGTACCACTGGTTATATGAAATATCATTTGCTATATTATTAGTGTCATGAGAATATCGGCCTTTGTTCAACAATATTTAAACAGTTTGACTTTTCAATCAGAAGTGTCGTAGGTTATTTAGTAAGCTAAATTGAAAGAGAGGACAGTCGTAGCGGTCAATATCTGTTATTTCTTTTCATCATAGTTGATTAATCCTCGTTTTATCATAGGATACATTTCAATCTCAAAATGAAAATTATTTGTTAAATGATTCCTCTTTTATTAAAATTCAATAATTGTCACTCGAATATTTTTTCTAATTTTAAAATGATTTAGTAACTCCTGATAATAATTATACCTTTGAAATATGAATTGACAGAGATTCAAATGAGTATTATTATTGTTTAAATAGATATCCTTTTGAAGGAGAATAATTATTGTGATCAAATAACATCAACATATTAAGAATTCTGTATTATACCCCCTGCAAACAAAGTTTTAGGGATATATATGAATTTGCTTGTCTATCCTACTGTAAGGACAGACTTATTTATCAATTCATAAAAATGTATAATAATTGATTAACTATCACTAAGGGAAGTATTTTGTAATTGTATTAAGTTTATTAGAATTATGACCATTTCACTAAAATACATTGTGCCTTTGAAGAACCAGCCTTGTCATCACAGCTCTTCCTACAAGGTTTAGTCTACATGAAACTTGGTACATAATTAGTAGAGTGTTGCTACTCAGTTATTTTTTCAAGAGTTATGGCCCTTTCAACTTCCAAGTTTTGACCCTGTCCCTCAGTGCAGGGGGGACTAAAATATTCAATTGGTATAGGGGGCTGCTGGGGTTCTGTTACCCCACCCTTTCCATGTAATTTAGATTTTAAAAATGTTACCTTTTCATATATTAGCTAGGTAAAAATGTTACATTTTCTGATATTGCTTGGGTTTCAAATGTAGTGTAATGTTAGAGTGGAATACCAAAGTGCCGAAAGATATCTAATTTGTTGATGAATACACATTTGGTAACACCAAGAAGATGTTATGGATACTTTATTGACTTAATCATATATTTCTGATAGTGTCCAACCTATTCATATATTTTGAAGTTTGAAAAGGTGACCTATTCCAGCGGCATGTCCTTTTTCCTTGTATTTAGGAAGTGGCCATCCTGAGTCCTGTCCAGAGATTTTATCCTTTGTGCAATAATTGATCAGGATACATTAGCTTATTATACAAAGCATACTCAAACTTCAGGCCTGCATCTTATTTTAACTTTTTATACAGAAATGATCAGGAACATTTTGTTGAACTTAGTTCGATGTTATTCTATACCTCTCTTTACAATAGCCATTTGATACCTTATATGTTTCTATAATGAATGACTAATATTTTAGCTTTAATTTAATGATGCAGTGTATGCAATAAATTTATGTTTTTCTTTCAGGTTTTATTGACTTCATTAGGAGTACTCAGAACTGTTTTGTTGACGATTTTATGCTTGCCTTCATTTTAATGGTAAAATCTGCAGGTAAAAATTCACTTCATTAACTCGCAGGATATTTAATGTGCATCCTTAGAAACATTATCCGCTTTCATGAAATTTATAAAACAAAATAACAGTATGATCTCCATGAAAGAAACATGGAAATAAACTTCCCCCCTCCCCCTTTCTTATATACTTTACTTCATGTGCTTGTATATAGTTTGGGAAGAGGGTGGGTTTACCCAATGTTTGTTGCTTGGTTATGTCCAGTGGCTAGTCTTGTATGTATATTGAAGGCTGAAATGGAAGGTATGATGGTTAAAATCATTGAGATATCAATGCAACAACCATAGACATATAGAGGGCAATATATAGTCCAACAATAGTCAGTTGTCTTTACAATATGTCAAGGTCAGTCAAAGAAAACTTTGATACAGACATCAGACCTTTAGTCATCCTGATTTCACAAGAAACTAGCAGTAAAGCACCAGCACACTCTCAACAATTTAGTTCTTTCATTATTTGTCTTCTGCTGACTTCCTTTCTTTTACATTAGTGAGGTAGCTGTAACAGTCCTGATCATAAGAAGTTCATGTGTTAGAAATTTTACAATTTGAGAAAATATTTTACAAGATGGTAAAATAATTAAGACTGTGTGCAGATTTCTGTAATTTAACTTTATTCATATAAGGGATGATTAAGGCTTAAAACATCTTTTGTTTCAGTTTCAACCTACAGGTAAAAATAAAATTGGCCTGAGAACACAGTTATTTCGTAGTGCATTTCTTTTGGACAATAAATTCAAATTAAAAAAATCGCACCTGCTCTTTCTCAAAAAGATTTTTTTCAGTGTAGTGTACTACCAGTGAGACAGATAATATCAAAATTATAGAAACTTCTACCAGCTCTAACTCAAAATATTGACAAATCTGTGTTAAGGGGGTGTAAAATTCAGTTTGACAACTTCAGACGTGATAAAATTTGACCTTTTTGAACTGGACCAAATCAGATGTGGATTTAGGGGGGAGGGGGCCCGGCCCCCCTTTTTGGGAAAAAATGTGGTTGCTTATATAGGGAATCACTGGAGCGTGACTGGAGCGGGCCCCCTCTTAGGTCAGTCAGTTGGCCCCCACTTATAAAAAATTCTGGATCTGCCACTGCAAATCACTACTTAACATAAGGATTCAGCACCCAAATTTTTACACCCCCCTACTTAATGTTTCATGCATTTAATATCAAGAAATAAATTGGGAAAGTTTATCAAATAAAACATGCAAGTTATACACTGTTTACACTAGGGACTATATTTGTAGACAACGAAAACCAAAGGACGATAACTGTGTCCTTGGACCAATTGATGAAAATGCAAACATTTTTCTTCTTTTTTTTAGACCTTTAAAAGACCTTGCTGGTTAGATGTATCGACTTATACAGATATTAACCAAATGTTTGATAGGGGAAAGATAACAATGGAAATGAATTTGTTCCCAGAATTGATGCTAAAGATTTTCTGCATGTCCTACTTGTAATAGTAAAATCTGCAGGTAAAATTCTCTTCATTCACATGCAGGATATATTATATGCATGCTTAAAATATTGGCTTCCATGTTTTGTATTCATAAAACATTATAACAGTAGTATCTATATGGAAGAAACATTGAAATAACCTTTGCCACCTCTTTTTCAAATGCTTTACTTAATGTTATCTTTATAGAAAGCGGGATGGGGTAAATTGAATGATAGATTGTTGCTTGTTTAAATGTTCAGTGCAAAATCATGCATGCATAATAGGGTCAAGGATGAATAAATGGACATTTGAGGTATATACTTAAGTGAGACAGTAATCCAACAACAAAAATAATCAACTGACATTTAGATGGCAATCAAAATACCTCAACAATGAACAATTGTCTGTTCATACCATGTGTCAAGCTCTAAATGATCCTAAATGATAATGTAGCATGCACAAACTAGTTTTTGGACCCATATGGTCTTCAGCAGACTTTCAGGTTGTTGTTTGTTGCTGTGTTACATATTTGCTTTTTTTTTTACATTAATTTTACTTTTGTGTTAGGGATGACATCAAAAGATCAATGAAGGATAAAAAACTTAAATCAAATAGTTTGGGGGTGGGGGGTAAACTTGCTGCAAGTTTTGTTTATCCTACATCGATTTTTACATATATCCATATGGGTCAATCAATGTTTCCCAAATTAAGTTAAGAGGGGGGTAGGGGGTCAGTAAAAAACTATCTGAATTAAGTTTTTTATCCTACATTGAACTTTTGATGTCGTCCCTTGTAGCTGACTATGCATTTTGGTCTTTGATCATTGTTGGAGGTCTTACAGTGACCTATAGGTGTTAATTTCTGTGTGATTTTATAGCTATAAATACGTTACCATCATAAATTCTGAGTGTAACCCCAATTGCGTCATAGGTCAGATGGAAAATCCCAACTAAAAATAAACGTATTCTCACTGGTCCGGACATATACCCCTGTTTGCCCATATTCTTCCATTCAATTTCCATCTGCGACATAGGTCACACGTGCACATCAAACAGATTCAACAGAGAAGTGTTTAGTTTTTTGAATAGCTTAATTGCTTTTCATATATATTGTGTATTTTATTGGAAATATATTCCCTTGTTTTGTTTAAATTTCTAAACAAATTATTTGTGTTTTTTTTTTTTTTGACTAAAGTAAAATTTATTATGGACTTTAATTTAAATAGTCCGTATGTAAGTATTCCTGGTTCGGACTATCTCTTAGATGGGTCACTACCTTTAAGTCCCCCCCAAACTACCAGTACATTGACCGGAGTTTCGACAACGGTGTCTGGTAGTAATGCTACCTATCCGACCCTTTCACAAGGTTCGGCCATGCATTTTGGGGGGGTACCTACGTCAACTTCGGTGACTCATACTTTATCTAGGTCTGTTAATTCAGCGGGTACTATTAGTTCTGTCCCAGGTACAGCTATGGGCTTGAACTTGCCAGGTTCTAGACCCCCATTATCCTATTGTGGGTATATGCTTCCCAACACGGGCACACAACCTTTACCCTCATGGTCTCAGCCACCTTGGCCACAGTCTTACCCTTATGGTGGGTTTATGCCAAACCAACCTGGTTTTTGGCCTTATAGGGACAATTTCTATGGTCCCCCTTCTGGGGTAGCTACTGCACCACCTTTAGCTCCTGCTCTACCCATAGCAGTATCTTTGACTTCTGCAGTAGCTCCTTCTACCACGGTACCTGACTCTCAAGCTTCTAGTTCTTCACATGGTACTCAGGTTTCTGATCATGCATCACCTTTGGATGGTTTACAGAAGTTACTTTTAGACTTTGGTGAGTCGTTCAAGGCAGAATTCCATACTCTATCCAGTCGTATGACTCTACTGGAAAATAGAGTTTCTTCTCATCAACCTTCTCCAGCTAAGTCTGTAGAATGTGATGAGAGGGAGGATGACGAGCTTTCTGTTTCCCCTGGGAGTCATGAAAGGGCTTTCCTCACTGATGAGGATGTTGAAAGTTCTTCTTCTCCCAAGGTATCGAAGACGGCCCCTGAGCCTTCTTCTAAGTCAGCTCAACAACCTCCCACCAAGGAGACTGAGGATCCTCCTTCCTTGAAGGATCTTAGGGATAAGGTGTATACCTTGATGAGGGATGAAGCACATATCCCTTTTCTCTCTCCTTCCAAGCCGAAGAAACCTTCTTCAACTTTTGAGGCTTCCTGTGGTATTTCTCAGGATACTGTGACTTCTCACAATTCTTTTCCTGAATCTGGCCATATGGCTTTTGCTTTACAATTTATTAATGAAGGTATCGCTAATTCTGCTAGTGAAAAGGTTTCTAATAACAATATCTCAGGATTTGGAATGTCATCCTTTACTGATCAGGTTAAGTACAAGGATTTTGATATCTTTGATTCTTCACTGGGTAGACTTGTTCCCAGTTGTGACAAATCTATGTCATCTTTATTGGGAAAAAAGCCAGTAGATGGTCTTCGTCTCACTCAACCTGTTTGGTCAAAGACTGAGAATCTCCTTCGTAGTGCTTCTCAAGTTCTTGGCACAGCCGAACATTTTCTAGCTGCAACCGGACATTTGCTTAACAGCGAAGATTCGGTTGTTCCAGCAGAAGTACGATCCTTCTTACTTCAATTGGATAAAGCTTTAGGTTCATCTCAGTTGCTTTTAATGGGTTCTATTGCTAATTGCACCCTATCAAAAAGAGCAGAGTTTCTTGAAAACATTTCTATAGCTGAGCCTTTGAAAGATTCTTTACTGAAATCTCCACTCTCTGACAAGATGTTTGGTTTACCCTTACAGCGGGTTCAAGAGGAACTCAGCAAAAATCCTCCTCCAGTCAAAGTTAGTGTACAAGTTACTAATGGCAAGAGGTCGGTTAATACTACATCTAGTTCTAATAGTACTTCTGCTTCAGGTGGTCCTCCTTCTTCTGCTAAGAAAAGGAAGAATAACTACGGCAAACCGCAGAACAAACCCAATAACTCAGGAAAAAGCTCAGGTAAGCCTTCTGGTGGTTTTAAGGGTTCCAAGAAACCTGGGTCTAGTACCTAGGTTCTTGCCCCCTCGTACGTTATTGACAGCTTCCCCAGGGGAAAATTTACAACAAGTTCCTCAAAAATCAATACCAGTAGGGGGGAGGTTAAGTTTTTTCCTAAATCAGTGGAAGAAAATTACCTCAGACTGTTATGTGCTGTCAATAATTCGAGGGGGATTAACACTTCAGTTCAAGAACCCACCTCCTCTATCTGCAGTTCCAATAAGTTTGTCTCATACACAAGACCCAGTCAAGTGTCAACTTCTATCAGTAGAAGTGGACACTATGTTACAAAAAGCTGCAATAGAGGAGGTGTCGATCTTAACTCTGTCTCCGGGATTTTATTCCCGTCTTTTTCTGGTTCCAAAGAAGACTGGAGGAATGAGGCCAGTCATAGACCTATCTATTCTGAACAAATTTCTTATTGTTCCCCACTTCAAAATGGAAACAAACAGATCCATCAGGGCTTCAATCCTTCCGGGAATGTGGACTACTTCTCTGGATCTTTCAGACGCGTATTTCCACATTCCCATTTCCAAAACTTACAGGAAATACCTTCGCTTCGTTTGGAACAACAAAGTTTTCCAGTTCAAGGCTCTCCCTTTTGGCCTGTCTACAGCCCCTTTGGCTTTTACAAAAATCATGCAGGCTGCTATAGCTCACCTACATTCCCTGTCTATTCAGATTCATTCCTATCTGGACGATTCCCTTCTCAAGGAATTTTGCCCAATCAAATTGAGGGTTCAGACAGATTTGGTCATCAATTGTTTTCTGTCCCTAGGCTTCCTTATCTCTTGGAAAAAGTCAGAGATAATTCCGTCTCAAGACTTTGTTTTCCTGGGAGAACATTTCCTAACCAGTGTAGGCCTAGTCCTCCCACCAGAGGAGAAATTTACAAAACTATGTCAGAAAATACATTTATTCCTGACGGTTCAATCAGTCACAGCACGTCAATTCTTGCAACTTCTGGGTCTATTGAACTCTCTGGCAGATGTAATTCCATTGGGACGACTTCACATTCGTCCGCTTCAGTTTTATCTGCACAAGTTATGGATTGCAGCTTCACAAGAATGGGAAGCATTGATTCCAATCACTCAGCCTTTATTTCCACACCTTCAATGGTGGTTAGTACGGGAAAATGTAATGAGGGGCCTATGTCTGTCCCCTCAAGTTCCCAGTCTAACATTATTCACAGATGCCTCCACCCTCGGTTGGGGAGCATATCTGGAGGGGCTTACAATCTCGGGAGTCTGGATTCCAGATCTTTTGGAAGAGCATATCAATGTATTGGAAATGAAAGCAGTTCTGTTTGCACTGAATCATTTCCAAATGTCTCTAAAGAATCAGTCTGTCATTCTGGCCACGGACAACACAACAGTTGTAGCTTATCTCAAGAATCAGGGAGGAACTCATTCACCTTCTCTTTATCAGATAGCCAGAGACATTCTCCTTCTGTGTTTTCAACTCCAGGTTCATCTAGTGGTGAGACATATTGCGGGGCACCTCAATATTCTAGCCGACACTCTATCCAGATCTCTTGCTCCAGTAAACACGGAGTGGGAACTACTTCAAGTAGTTTTCAAAGCTGTGACTCTTCATTGGGGGTCACCTCAGATAGATCTGTTTGCGACCAGTCTCAATCACAAACTTCTAACATTTGTGTCTCCGGTTCCAGATCCAAAATCTTTTGCAGTAGACGCAATGAGCCTATCTTGGAAAGGAATGTTCGGGTACGCCTTCCCTCCTTTCAGGTTTCTCTCCCCAGTACTTCAGAAAATAGCAGGGGAAAATTGCAAGATCATAGTTATTGCTCCAGCATGGCCAAAACAGTCTTGGTTTCCAGACCTTCTGCGCCTATCATGTGCTTGTCCTCTAGTTCTACCTCTGAGACCAGACCTTCTGTCTCAAATCAAGGGCAAGGTTCTTTATCAAAATCCAGAAAAACTTCATCTACACGCCTGGCTTCTCTCAGGGTTAGCCTCAGAAAGAGAGGTTTTTCTGAAGGAGCAACCAAGCATCTCACAAAGTCTGTCAGAGACTCCACTAGCATTGTCTATGATGCAAAATGGTCAATCTTCTCAGATTGGTGTAGTGAGCGGGAAATTGATCCTTTCCAAGTCACTGTACAACAATTAGCAGACTTTCTAGTTTTTCTTTTTGAATCCAAAGGATTATGTCCCTCTACTATTAAGGGATATAGATCAGCTATCTCAAGAACTATTCATATTTCTGGTGGCCCAGATTTTGGAATCAATGAACATATTTCTCTTTTGGTTCGTAGTTTTAGTCTTGAAAGACCAAGACAAAAAACTTTAGTTCCTAAGTGGGACCTTGGACTAGTTTTATCCTTTTTAAAACTTCCTCCTTTTGAACCAGCAGAAACAATAGATTTAAGGTTTCTTTCCTATAAATGCTGTTTTCTTTTAGCTTTGGCTTCTGGACGGAGAAGGAGTGAAATCCATGCCTTCTCTATTTCTGATGCTTGCCTTCGATTTAACAGGGATAAATCTTCGGTTACTCTTTTAACGGATCCTGCTTTTTTGGCAAAGAATCAGATTCCAGATAAGGGTGCAGAACCAGTTGTGATTCCTGCACTCCCTAGCGATTCTATTTCTGTACTTTTATGTCCAGTAAGAATCCTTTCTATTTATCTGGAAAGAACGTGTAGTTTACGTTCTGTTTCTAACTCAAGACTCTTTATTCCTATTAAAAAAGGAATCTCAGATCTTTCTGTTAAAACTATTTCTACTTGGATATGCAAATGCATATCTTTAGCTTATGGTTCTTCTAAGGCAGAACTTTTAAATAGTTTTAATGTTAAAGCTCATGATGTTAGGGGTATCTCTACATCCTGGGCTCTGTTTAACAGTGCATCTTTGGAAGAGGTACTGTCTGCAGGTTTCTGGAGAAATGAGAACTCTTTTATATCTCACTACCTCCAATCTATGGCTACTTTTGCCGAGAGTTTATACTCTCTTGGACCTATAGTTTCAGCACAAAGATTGAACTTTCCTCCTGTTTCTTCTGTTACAGGGGATTCAGCTTTACGTTAGATTCTGTTACTCAGAATTTATGATGGTAACGTATTTATAGCTATAAAATATTCAAATTTTAAAGTAAATTTGGATTTTATTAGATAAATACTTACCATCATAAATTATAGGTCCCACCCACCTCCCCTTCATCCCCTTTCCTTATGTTTTCTGTCTTGAGGAAATTGAATGGAAGAATATGGGCAAACAGGGGTATATGTCCGGACCAGTGAGAATACGTTTATTTTTAGTTGGGATTTTCCATCTGACCTATGACGCAATTGGGGTTACACTCAGAATTTATGATGGTAAGTATTTATCTAATAAAATCCAAATTTACTTTAAAATTTGAATATTTGGTCACTTGTGGAGAGTTGCCTCTTTGGAAATCATACCACATCTTCTTTTTTCCTGTCTAGTACATTGGTGCAGTGGTCCTTGATATATTTAGTAATCCATTGTAAAAGGAAAATAATGCATATCCATTTTTTTCAATTTAAGAAAATGCATGATGGAAAAATAGTTAAGGCTGTGTTCTGATTTGTGTTATATAATTTCATTTTCTGGAGAACAATTAGAGCTTAAAACGTCTATGTTTCATTTGAACCAATAGACCAAAATAAAATTGATCTATATACAAACTTTTTCATCAATCTCTGAACTTACAAGTTAAATCCAATTTGTAATGTATTATATTTTAGACATTTAGAAGACGTATTGTAAATCTATGGTAAACATAATATGTCAGAGAACATGTTGGAGGAAGCCATCCATTACTTACAGTATCGACATATACAGATATAAACCAAATGTACGATGGTTAAAGAAAACAATAGAAATGAATTTGTTCCTAGAATTGATGTTAAAGTAATGGAAAGATTGATAGACAGACAGACATGTAAATATACAATCTGACAATCGGTGGCGTGGATTGGATTCATCAAAATATGGTAGTCTTACGAAAAATTATTTAATTCATATATAGATCTATAAGGTTCACATTACTAGTGCATTTTTATCTGAAAATTTGGATATGTCTATGTCATACTCGTTGCTGAAACTGAGTTCACTTAAAAGTATAAATTGGTGATTGTTTTTAAAAAGTCTTTTTATGTAAATGGAAAGAAAATAATCCATTTTGATAAATGAAATAAAAAACAATAAGAGAAATTCAAAGGGACACAGCAATCATTACTTGGGCTGAGAAATAACTGCATTAATAAAGGACTGAAGCTTTAGGCAACAAAAAAAAACAAAACACTTTTTTTTGGCCTCAGATATATTAGATGAAAACTAGAGTTAGGGAAGATAAGCAAAACTCTTATCAAACATTCAAGATTCAGTAACTGAAAAATAATTCATAAGAAACTTTGAAGATGAGCAACAACAATTAAAAGAAGACCTTTTGACTTCTGGTTATTTTACTATGTTTGAGGGGGGATAGGAAGGGTCCTGATCCCGAAATCCCGGTCTTTAAAACACGAAATCCCGAAATCCCGGGCATAAAAACATGAAATCCTGAGGTCCCTAAATTAAAAAAAAACTCATGTTTGTTACTATAAACAGAACCAACCCTTTATCCCCCCTTTTATAATTCAACATCAATATTTGGACAAGAATTTAAGTGTTATGCAATCTGATGTCTTCTAAAAACTTTAAATTGGTCTGACTTTGATTATAATGCATTAATGTGTTATAATTGAAAGAAGAAATTTATTGAATCCTTAAAGCAATTTCAAAATGTCTAACAAATTTCTCTTTGTGTGCCATCATGATTAATAATATTTCTTAATACAAGATCTCATCATTACAGCATCAAATGACATATTTCTTCAAAGCAGTCGACACCGAGGGCTATTGTTGACTCAGTTCTTAATCATTGTCTAATATTTGGTATCCATGGTTATGAAGAAAACAGATTTCTATAATTAGATCTAGTTAGGCATCTTACAAGTTTTCTTTCCCTCGGGGCGAAATAAGATGTTAGAAAGAAAACTTTTAGACCTAATAAAATTAGTTTATAAGGATGAAAGGTTTCATCTGATTATAGCAATGATTTTTCTTGATTTCAATGTTTAGACTGGAAACCTTATAATTTCCAAACTTCATTTAGTTTTAGTTGAAGAAGTACAAGTATGAAAGACCATTTCTATATTAACAGTTTTAGGATTTTCCTCAAATTGCATCAAAATTGTATTGTATTTGAGTCATATTCAAAAAGAGTAAATTGTGAGTCAACTGTCATTTTTTTTCGGAACTTGTACAAGCCAAATCTCAAGTTTGAAAATTGTGACAATAAAATCTTAGGTATACAGCAGTAAAGTACTTGTTCTAATGCATTGAAAAAAATGGTCTTGTGTATTACTTTTATCTATAAAATCTATAAGAAAGAAAATACATCAATCACAAATTCTGATGGTAATTTGTGGATTTTGATGGCTATCTGTGGATTAATATTCCGATGGTAATCTGTGGATTCCGCTCTCGTCAGCTTTTTCGTTTATCAGTCAGAATACTACATGAATACAAATTTTCAGTGGATTTTTACTTAAAAATGCATTCTTTTTGAATGCCTGTGAATTAAATGAGACATTGCACAATGAGACAGAACAATTAAAAAAACAGTCAAAACCAAAAAATACAATTATCTGTTCATTATACCAGAAATTGGCTTTTGTATAAGCTTATGTAATGTCTTGTTAAGATCAAAGGAAATTCATTTTTCTTGTACCTTCATGCTGAAAAACCAAAACTTGAAGAAAAATTACATCACAAAGCTCTCTCATCTTAATCAGTTTACTTGCAGAAAGTGGATTCTATTTCAAATTTTACCAAGAGCTATTTACAGAAATATCAGGTGATGAAAACTTAAGATAAACTCTTATGAATATACTTCAACTTTTGTCTTTTTGTCGAAAGTGTTTGTTTTCGTGTTGTCTTTAAATCATTTTCCAGGTCCATTGCTGACGAAAATCGTGTTACCATATGTTGTTTGGTTTCTGCCTCTTGTTAATCAAAACTTCAAATTTCCTATTGAATGTTAACTGCCAGTCACACCACATGAAAAAGTAGATTTTATCAACAAACCAATTTTAAGACTTATTTCATTATTTTTCGTCACAATCAGACATCAGGAAAGACTAACGATCGTTCAATCATGTTTTGTTCTATCCAACCTTATACTATGTCTAGCGATGGACTTATAAAGGTACATTGCTCTCTTTATATTGTCTACCATCGGACTTATAAAGGTACATTGCTCTCTTTATCTCGTCTGGCCAGATTATAAAGATGGATGATCATCTCAAGCTAGTTTTTTGTCTGACCATATTTTTAGAACTGTCATCTTAAATCAGATAAATCCAGCAGAAGGCAGAAGATTGTGTTTTTTTATCTGGTTTGACACTGGTCATTTGAAAATCAATAAGTCTGTCTCGAATTGTTTTATTTGGCTGCATTGTTATGGTTAAGTTAGACAAACAGTGTAAAAATTTCAGATTTGGAAGTGTTATTTCTTTTCTGTTTTTTTGTTCTGTAGTAAACCAGCATAATAATTATATTGATAGCTACACATTTGGTGTGAAAAATCGTAGGAAATTACGGAAAGAATTCACACAACATTTGGTTGTTTCAGTTAATGGTATAAACAGTCAACGTAATAAAATTATTGCTATAGCCTTTTGTAAAATTTTGTCTCTTGATTTTCTAGTCGACATTTCCTTTTAAGATATGTGCTATGATTGGATTTATTTGTTGTTAGCTGATGATTTTACACTTGAAATATCATATTACTTTCAAAACATGGAGACGGGTGAAATGGTTTTGAAATAGGTGCCAACTGTTTAAATCTGAAAAATCTCAAAGTTAAAACTTCAATGGTAAATTTAATAAAATTGAGAATGGAAATGGAGAATGTATCAAAGAGACAACAACTTGACCATAGAAAAAACAACAGCAGAAGGTCACCAACAGGTCTTCAATGTAACGAGAAATTCCCGCACCTGGAGTGTATTTTTTAAAATGTCTTTTACATCATCTTTATGGTATCTGCTTGACATTTTTAAAGTGAATCATAAATGTTCTTAGAATGTGTTGGGAAATGTCATGCAAGTTATTTCTCATATTTCAACTGGGGGTAATACATTGGTCCCTGGATTCAAGAAATATTCCCACTATTAGTTTGTTTGACATCTATTATCATTTAACATTCTTCTTTTCCCTCAAGTTTAAATATGCCACTAAATTAGTAAATAATTTCAATAGATTATTTTTTATTATCAAAGGTCATAGAAAGAATAAAAGGTCACTTGATTGAAGAAAATGTCAGCCAAAAAAGACATAAGGTCGTGCACAGAATGAAGATGTTCTTGTTTATTGGTTCATTAATTATCCAATCAACATCATGAAAGGTTTGTATTGTTTTTACACTTATTTTTGGATGAAAATACTTGACCATATGGAGAGAATTCTGTCCTAGTCCATTTTCTTGTCTTGTTGATTGATGACCCAAACTCTTGGACATTGGTCTGAGTTCGAAATATAACAATTAAGCCAACAAATCTGTCAAAATACTATTGAAAAGAAAATGATAGATCTATTTTATAATTTTTAATTTATTTATTATTAATAAATCATTGTTAATTTTCAAGAAACAAATTGTAGTGATTTTTATTATTAAAGATTTATTTGGGAAGTGAATGTCACTAATAGAACTGTGAAATATGAAATTCTTTTGTTCTATACATGACAATAATTTTTACCTTTGTGATACGTTGACAGTTTAAAGTCCGCTGGGAAATCACATGATTGTTTCCAGTAAATCACATGACCGTTTACAATTGATACGTATTTGATAGGTTCAATTGAAGTCTATTTTGTTCATTTTATTTCTTATTAATTAATTTATAAACAGATAATATGTATTCAGAAAAAAACTAGGGTTTTATAAAAATAGCTCTCCTTTCTAGATTGAAACTGTAAAAGTATGTGAGTCTTTCGATTTTGTGTATCTGTATAAGTTAATATTGTACTAATCTCTATGGCTTGTCAAAATATTTGTCACATGTTTAAGAGACAAGTGTTTTATAATTGAAATAAAAGATTTTATAAATGTAATATTATTTGAAGATAACTGAAAAAAAGAAGAAAAAGTGTTTGTAAAATCCACATGGAATTATACTGATGTTTAGACTTGGTTGATAACACCAAACTATTAAGGGTTATAAAACAGTTTAAATTTATGTAAATATTGAAAATGAATTAACATTCACAACCATTTCAAGTGTATTAACATTCACAACTATTATAAGTGTATTTTAATGATAATCTTGAAAGTTCTTTAACCTATACAAATTGTAACAATTACAATAAACGATATTGAGAATCAGTTTTATAAGTTTGATTGAAGTTGTCAGATCTAGCTTGAGGTAGTGATGTACTAAAGAGAGAACGTATCTTATTATTCGTAATTGAAAAGTCCCAAGTGCTTTGATGATGTAAATTTGTTTGAACTAAATCTCTAGTTGGTTTCTTTTTCCGTTACATGGTAAAATGCTCAGAATTAAAACCGCACTTTGATATTTCTGGAATAGATGAACAAATTGACTGTTTTCATAATTTTAAATGTCATTAAATAGATTTTGAATTCTTTAAAGGTTTACCGCTGTTTCGTGCTCAGTGTTATGTATCCTATGCTACTGAATGCACTTATTATCCCGAATTACAATGAGGCAGTCATTGAGGCGTGACTAATTAATCAATTTATAAACTCATTGATTGGATGATACTTTAAGTAGAACATTCTAATTGACCAATAAATAAATTTGCCATCTGTCGTAATTTTTGTGAAGGAGTATTTTGTCTATTGTTAAGATAATGTGCTTTATGCCCCCTAAGCATGCTACTCGGAAGAAACAGAGAATTACAGACCAAATTAACCATTCAGATGTCTTAATTTATCGTGGATTAATATTCAAATGGTTGCTATCACTTCCACCCAAATGGTCAAAGAGGAAAGATGACGGCGGGATAAATGGAAAATTGACCCAGTGTAAATTATTGTCACGATTGTCGCAGAGGGATAGTCGAGTTTGACATAACACAGCACAGGGGCTAGGAAATGCAACTTCCTTTTCTCTAAGATGTTCTCTAATTTGTAAAATTTAAGAATTATTATTACTCATTTTCCCATGATTCAAAGCACTGAGACATTTTTCTTAAACAAACATTCACAAATGCAAAATTAATCTACTGTAAAAAATGCAGAAAGGAGTAGGTCCGGTAAGGACCGATTTTGGCCTCAAATTTCAGTTTCATCTGACGAAAGATTTTGACCACTTTTTAAACACTTAAGTGTCTATTTCATTGGAGTCAATTAATTTATGTGAAAGATTTTAACTTATTTAGTCATAAAAAAATATCCGATTCAAGCGCAAATATGAAAAATTGACCAAATATGCGAAAAAATGTCACTTTTCAGATGGTTTTTGTCAAAAACGAAAGTGGCCGCATCTGTGTTCATCCTCAATCTTTATATATGTTATGTAATATCATCAAATACAACTTCCATTTCAATATTTTGGATGAACACGAATGCGGCCACTTTTGTTTTACACGAAAACCGTCTACAATTCAACTAAAATGCTGGAAATTGTGAAGATTTCAGTAATTTAGCATGACTTATTGGTTCTAGTACCCAATATATGTGCATTGTATTGTCACAAACAGCCAATATTTATGTAGCAGAACCATTCTACTATCCAATAAATAACTAAAAGTTTACATTTTAACAATTTAGTAAAACCGCTATATTTTGGGGCCGAAAAGGGGTCTTACTGGACCTACTCCTTTATTGAAAGAATTTTTTTTATTGGAATTTTATATTAAAATAATGTTGTGGACTTAAATTGCTAGTTTAAAAAAAATTGTCTAGTATATTCATATTTTTTTTTCAGTATATTTTTTAATGCAGCACATGTTAAAAAATGGAAAAGTATAGTACAATGTACAAAAAATAAATAAAATCTTAGAACGTTTTTGATGATTCTTTTAAAATATTGAATAGCCATTAGTGATAGTTATGCATATTAATTTATACAACATGTGGAAATTTTCCACAACATATTTAATATAAAAAAAATATTACCATTTTGAACTTTTTGTACTTGATAACTTTTGACATGATTTGAAGATCAAATAAATCTATAGAAAAACATCAAAGAATTATTATAATAATGTATTTTTCTATTTCATTAATTTCCACAGAATCTGTTTTCTACCTTTTACCCAAATTAATTTTTGTTTCATTTAATATTAAAAGAATCGGTTTATTGACAAAATGTTGTTACAAAGGAAATTTTTAATAGTAAATAGTTCCCAAGAGAATTATCATAAATATATGAAGAATTATTTTCATTTTCTATTTTGACCACATTTTCCGCTGGACTAGTTGTATTAAATGACAGTTTACGCTGAACTGGGTGTATATAACATCTTTATTTCCATTGGGGTATTTAAGTATAAGTTATTTAAACAGGAAAGTAAAGATATTGAAGTGGTCTCTGCAATAGGGAATTAAAGGGCTGTATGATTAAGTCTTTGATAACCTTTCAACACATGTTTATCCAAGGTGCCATTAATTTGACATTAACTAAATTTCTTTTATGTTCCAATTACAATCAATTGTTGCTAATAAGTGATTGACCATCTGTGACTCATTCAAGAGATGGACAGCTGGACTGAGGTCCTACCCTGGACTAATATGATGGGTACTTGAGAATGACCAAAGGTGATGTGATTTCTTTGCTGGGATCACCAGAGCTAATGGAAAACAGGAAACCTGATGACATGATTTATATTGTATTGAAATTAATTCATAATTAAGTTGTAATTGAATTCTGTTTTCTTAATTTACATTTTACAAAACAGGTCTTTGTTTTTTTGCAATTCCTTTGATCTTTTTATGCATTGATATTTAAAAAAATGTTTAAATATAATCCTCTAATAAAGATCTTTGTTCTTTCAATAGCAAAATTCCAGTGATGTTTTTTCTCAAATTGACTAAGAAAGACTAAAACCAACCACTGGTACCATTTCATGTTTTTCGCTGCCCTTATTCTTATAAAAAAATCAAGAGTGCTATAGACTATTTTCATGTTACTGATTTTTGACTCCAAAGTAAAATCAAGCCTTCAATTTTTACAATTTAAGGGGGAAATTTACTAATCATTGGAAAACAGTAAACTCCCTCCTCAAAAATATTCAAAATATTCAAGTTCTATCTTATCTGTATTTCCATCTACATCATCATACAACTTCTGATAGGAGTTATTGCCCTTTAATAAAATGACAAGTTTAAAGGGATAGTAGCTACGATTTTGACAAAATTATGAACAAGTTTTTAAGCTGCAAAAATCAAAGATATGTACTAAAATTAAGCAATAAGATCGCTAGAATGTTTTCATAAATTGCAGAAGTGTTAATAATTGATAATTAATAACGTGTTGCGTGCCTATTCATCTCATTAATTATGCATCGGGTTTACTTCCCAAACTTTGCCGACACAGCGAGTGAGCTAACCAAGATATAAATAGATATGAACATGTGCTTTTTGTTTTCTTACGTATTTGATATTTACTATATATTAAACGTACATATTTGACGCTATTTATCAAATTATGTAGATAAAAATTTAAAAAAGACCGGCATATTATTCCATCCCAAGAGTAGACTCCAGCAATTGCGATATTATGCACTTGTTATTACATTTGTATGACCAAACCATGCCGATAACGTATACACGTGTTTGTGTGTTGAATAGGGGCCTGCATGAAGGATACACGTGAAGAATAATACTAAATTGTAGCCGCTGATTTCCAATTTCTTCTAAGGTGGGAGATTCCTGGCCGTAAATTTATTAACTTATTTTTGACAATAATGAACACGCTGCGATTTATTTTCATATGATCTAGAATTTTTAAGTAATGTAAACAAGTTACGCAAACGGTCGACTACTTCTGTTTGACTTACCCTGTGTCGCATGTGTTTTGAGTGATTTTAATTATCGATCTCATCACCGTTTTTAATTTATAATTTACAAAAATTTGTCTGCACCTCTTTTTTGTTTCTTTTCTCGCAGAAACTGTAAATTCACGTACCATTTCCGCGATAACATTCCCCTGTTCGACAAGTTTCCCTTCGAGGCACAATGTGCGATTGCGCATTGGGAACTGAAGAGTTCAAATCAACATAGGTCATGTGAATAAGGGTTGGGCTTAACATCGAATTATTATCTATAGACAAGAAATAAATTTAGGTGTTAAACTTTAAAAAGCTTCTAAATTATAAATGGAAAGTAACCAGTTGTTGTTTTAATCATATTGATTAAACTTTTTATACAAAATCCAGCATATAGATTAAAAAAGTAATTTTGATGAAAATCGTAGCTTCTATCCGTTTAACCATGTTTTCATGATTTTGCTTATTATCTTGAAACACTTGAGCTTCAAGAAATAAAATGTAAACAGAAAAAAATAGAACTTAGTGTCCTCACAAAAAGATACCCTGACTGGTTAAATTGATTGTCCCCTCTTAAATATGTTGGGCCTACTTTCTCTACATCCCCAGTTAGTGTTCTATAACTGTAAAATGTATCAATATCTGGTCAGCAGATTAGAAGTTGCACTTACAACCTACATGGTTAGACAGACAAAAGTACAAAGTAATTACTACACTCCCCCCTAAAATATGTTGAGGTGGGTTTAATGATCAGTAAAACAAGATCTACATGATAGTTAATTTGACAGAAGCCATCAAGGATTTTTTGTCCTTGAAAAACTTTTGATGGAATAATAGAAATGGGTGGATATGTTAAAATGTATGGAAAACTGATCAATATTAGAATTTGGTTTGAATAGTTCATGACCTTTGGAGAAAGTTGTAATAAGATGCTGCCTATTAAAGAATTCTGTAATAAGATTTCAACTTAACTCAAAATTAATTTTCTTAAGAAAAGCATCCAACTGTTATATTGTCTTTTATTGATTTTAGTGTTAACCAGAAACTTACCAAAGGTTTTATTTACATGTTTAATTTAATTACATTGACAAAATTGAATTGAATTCAATTTCAAACTTTACCATTGTTAGTTGAAATTAAATTAAGGAAATTTGTTAATTTTGTTTTTTATTGAATTTGCATGTTTGCGATAACTTTTGTTTATACTCTGAACATTTGCTTTAGTGCCACAATTTCTACAATTGAAAAAAAATTGTGCAACATCTCTAAGTGTACTATTTAAAAGCAAAAGTTCTAGCATTATCTAACATATATAGTCTTAAAGATTTCTGCTAGTGGCAGTATGTATTTTCTGACCTTTATCCCAGTTGACTCACTTAAACTTTTAAATTTTTGGTTATTGAAGAATGTTTTTGTCCTGTGTAAGCATGAAATATGTGCCACTGAACCATAAGTAAACATCAATCAATCAGTCATTTGTGTGTGTCCACATTTTTTTCTTTCTACAGTTACCTAACATCTGTAAATTAAAATAAAAATACCATCATATTATAGAACTGTGTAAAATCATCATCAATCAGATGTACCAAGAGGAAGCATTTGACGCATATCTATGGAAATTGCTGTTATTTGAATCCTTTATCCATGCTATTCTTTCATTAACTTTGCAATGCAATCACTCAGTTTGAAAATATTTTCTAAATAAGAATCATTTTCAAGTAACTTTTTGCTGACATACAAGTAATTTTTTTCTACGAGATAAATCATCATTCGTACTCAGATCTCCATTAAGGCGCTTAAATCATGCATTCTATTCGCATCAGTTTCTAGCGACAGAACATCTTTGTTGTTATGGGACTGGAATACAAAATCAATAAGGCTATAATTTAATCTACTCCTTGTCACAAAGTCTTCTCTATTAAAGATTCTCTGTGTTAATTGTATAAAAAGTATCGGTGGAATTGGTGCCGTTTTGTCTAGCGTTGTGACAATGGTGACAGGCCATTGGGAATCAGATCCTTGACAGTTGTAGTTGACTTTATTTACATAACATAGGTGACTATTGTTGATTTGTATCCATATTTGTTTGTAATCAGAGCTATTTTCAGAGCCTCACTTAGGACAGTATTATGTACATGGTTTCCGTTAATAGTTGAGTCATTTTAACCCTGATTAAATGTTAAGTTTTGATTTAGAAATATAAGTTTTGCTTTGGTATGATTGTTTAGTTCTACCATTGTAAACAATACAAAACAAGACTTTTACAGTAAATAGAGCGAAACAAATGAGACAACCAATTCTACTAAGCAAAGAATTAACTTTAAAATGGTGCCTTGTGATTTCTTCAATTTGAAGTTGGATAAGAGCATATTTTTTTTAATAACTTAATTGATAAATTTCTTTGACTTTGAGATGAAGAATCTCGTTTCAGTTTTTGTGTTGTCAAGGAAATATATGAATTTTGTGTCATCATGAAAATTGTTGTCCTGAACATGCATGAAAAATTTGCCACTGGACTTTAAGCAACCAGTAATCAATCAATCGTGAAAATTGTTTCATCTCTTCCATTTCAAATTGAAAGTATCATATAAAACAAAGAAAGACATAAAAAAAAACTTTAAACTAAAGTTCTGGCCATTTTGTATACAAAATAGTAGAAGTCAGGATTAATTTTTTCTTTTGAAGAGTTAATGATATCAAATTATAAAAAATGTCCATATTTCCTGAGTTCTGCATTCTTAGTGCCAACCCACATCTCTTAGAAATTGAGTATGCTATTAAACTGTAGATGATTTATTTTAGACTAGGATGCTAAAGAATTTAGTGTATGACTTTTGTAGTGAGACTTCGACACGCTATTTCTAACCTCATAGTTGGTTCCTTTACCAAATCCTGGTCTCAGCACAGAAAATCTATCAGTGCAAAGCATAAAATTGTATTTTAATCAGATTTGCCTATCTTGACCATGCTTTGTTTGTTGATTGAATTTTTATGCCCCATTTATGGCATTTTGTATTTTGGTCTGTACCATGTTTGTCTGTTTATCTATTCATGTGTCAGTCTGTCCCACTTCATGTTAAAGTTTTTCAGGTTAAAAGATTTTTGGCAATGTAGTTTTCATGGAACTTGAAGTTCAATCAACTGGAAACTTAGTACACATGTTCCCTATGATATAATATTTCTAATTTTAATGCCATATAAGAGTTGTGACTCCTATGTCATGGTCCACTGAAGATAGAAAAAGATAGTGCAAGTGGGGCATCAGTGTACATGTACTATGGACACATTCTTCACTTGTATGTTTGTGATGTATGCTTATAGTTTTGGCTGCTGGATCCCAATTGTTGTATTACGTCTGTTTGAGTAACTCGTCCAATTTAGTCAATGGAAAGGAACTATAAAGAGTTGTCATACAAGCGAAAGGTATAAATCTATTTTCTTAGGAAAAGGCCAGTACCAAATCAGGAATATGGAAAATGTTTATCACTTGTTTCATTGATTGGCCGAGTTTGATTTTGTCATTTTTTATGAAGTTGCCCATTGGAATTTGCCTTGGAATTTAGTAATTTTGTTTTATTTTCAGAGAAGTCCGGTCAGTGTTGGTGGTTGGCAGGATCTGTAGTACTGTCTGTCCAATAGTTTTACAAACAGTGAAAAGGAAAGGATATAGTACAGGTACCATGTAACTATTAATGGCATTATACTGTACGCTCTCGTCAAACCAAAAGCGAAGAAACAACACTTTTATTTCTGTTCTTCATCTGAAATAGTTTTACAAAATATTTTGAAATGATGAAAAATTAAAAATCACAAAAAAAATACTGAACTCCCAGGAAAATTTGAAACGGACACTAGTCTGTAATCAAATGGAAAAATCTAAAGCTAAAAACATATCAAACAAATGGATAACAACTGTCATATTCCTGACTTGCATTCCTGAAAGCAGTTTTCCACTAATACACAATTTTGCCTGAAGTCATATTTGTTTTTGATTTAAAAAATTCTGCAAATAGTTGTTACAGATGTGCAGCCCTGAATTTTACATTGTATTGGATATATAAAGCATCACTTTGAAACACCACATGGTCATTGTATGCCAATCAAATTGTAATATGCTCAGGTAACATCTATTGGAAGTTACAAATAGAAAAACTGTACCGATAAACCAACATGAATGATTCTAAACAGAAAACTAAAATGTATTTTGAAGATGTAAATGATTTATCCGAAGTCTTAGGGATTTCATTCTTGGTGAATTTATCATTCCTTGATTGATATGTTAGTTTTTTAACCCCCAATAAACCCTACAAACCTCATATATTAACTTTACTTTTACTACAAGTTCAGACAGTGTGGACTTTGGACTTCCTAATTATTACCACTCATTTCTATATGGAAAGAATAATGTTTCAGATTACATGATCTACTTAAATAAAATTAATATCTCTAATTATAAATCAAAATCTGATAGATTTACTATGCTGGGGGAAATCAAATAAGACAAAATTACTTCAATAAAAGGAGAAAATTTGTTCAATTTTGTAGCAAATTGGAAAACATTGGATGGATTTAGGCTGGCTTGTGGTTATTACTTATCTAACGAGACATAAGATTTATTTTAGCAATAAAATTGGAGAAATTCCATCGGAAAAAATCTCCGTAATTAATATAAATGTCTATTGCTACGTGTAGGTTCTTAGTGACGGGAATATATGTCGGCTATTATTTTCCAATTTAATGTTATGTGAGGCTAAGCTGGTGACATATTTTGGTCTAAGTTGATTTGAAACAGGAGGTAGAAGCCCTAATTGTACTTGTTTGGTCATAAAAGTACTGATAATTTGTGATATAATGCAAACATTTACAGACTTTTATGGAATGATTCTATGATATACAGATAATGAGTACCATCAAAGGAAACGTCCATCTCCCTAGACAACAATAGAAAAGTTTCCACTCACTTTGACTGTTTGGTGCTTTATCGATCAACATCCCATATTTTTAGCTCACCAGACATGAAGGGCCAAGTGAACTTTTCTCATCACTTGGCGTCCGTCGTCGTCCGGCGTCCAGCGTTAACTTTTACAAAAATCTTCTCTGAAACTACTGGGCCAAATTAAACCAAACTTGGCCATAATCATCATTGATGTATCTAGTTGAAAGTTTGTGTTTTTTTACCCGGCCAACCATCCAAGATGGCCGCCATGGCTAAAAATAGAACATAGGGGTAAAATGCAGTTTTTGGCTTATAACTCAAAAACCAAAGCATTTAGAGCAAATATGACATAAGTCAAATTGTTTATCAGGTTAAGATCTATCTGCCCTGAAATTTTCAGATGAATCAGACAACCCATTTTGGGTTGCTGCCCCTAAATTGGTAATTTTAAGGAAATTTTACTGTTTTTGGTTATTATCTTGAATATTATTATAGATGGAGATAAACTGTAAACAGCAATAATGTTCAGCAAAGTAAGATTTACAAATAAGTCAACATGTTCAAAATGGTCAGTTGACCCCTTTAGGAGTTATTGCCCTTTATAATCAATTTTTAACCATTTTTCGTAAATATCCATGATCTTTTACAAAAATCTTCTCCTCTGAAACTACTGGGCCAAATTAATCCAAACTTGGCCACAATCATCATTGATGTATCTAGATTAAAGTTTGTGTTTTTTGACCCCGCCAACCATCCAAGATGGCCGCCATGGCTAAAAATAGAACATGGAGGTTAAATGCAGTTTTTGGTTATTACTCAAAAACCAAAGCATTTAGAGCAAATCTGACAAGGGGTAAAATTGTTTATCTTGTCAAGATCTATCTGCCCTGAAATTTTAAGATGAATGGGACAACTCTTTGTTAGAGTGCTGCCCCTAAATTGGTAATTTTAAGGAAATTTTGCTGTTTTGGGTTATTATCTTGAATATTATTATAGATAGAGATAAACTGTAAACAGCAATAATGTACAGCAATTTAAGACTCAATAATAAGTCAAAATGACCAAAATGTTCAATTGACCTTCTTAGAAGTTATTGTCCTTTATAATCAATTTTTAACAATTTAAAAAAAAATTGTAATTTTTTACTAACATTTTCCACTGAAACTACACAGACAAGTTCATTATAAATAGAGATAATTGTAAGCAGCAAGAATTTTCAGTAAAGTAAGATGTACAAACACATTACAATCACCTAAACACAATTTTGTCATGAACTGTCAGCTTCCTTTGTTTAATTCACATATACCAAGGTGAGCGACACAGGCTCTTTAGAGCCTCTAGTTTATTTTAAATTCAAAATAGTTCATTTTAAATGCTGCTAGTTCATAAATATTTGCAGTAAATTTTATTGTGATAGGTTTTGGAAAAATAAAATGATCTTTATCAATTTTGGTTGCATTTTCTACAAACCCAATAATTTATTTATCATTTTTGTCTGTAATATAATGTACTCACAGGGATTTCTGAATGTGAGCTCTAAATTGATATTTCCAAACAATTGAACCGTTTATTGGGTTGTCACTTCTTTTTAGATTCTAAAGAGTAATTTTCATTGTGGTGTACACAGTTGAATAGAACTAGCTTCTCCGCTTTTAATAGCAACCCAAAATGTTTGATGTTAAATTGTTGATTCTTATGCAACACAGTAATATAAACAGAATAGAATATACCAAATGCATGAAACTTTTCAAATAAACAGATAATACATTACAGGGATAATATCAATCATAAAAAAAAATGGACATTAAAGCCAACTATTTACACTTGGACAGTGGTGGATAGTTGTGGCGTTGGCAACTATACCACATTTTATATACTTGCGCCAGCCACTAACTCCTGAATAATAGACATGCCAAATAAGACAAACAACACAGGTTCCAAATACCATGACTTTTCAAATTAGTAAGTTTTACATACTGTAAATTCAGAAATTATTGTGTGCATTTATTATTGCAATTTTTGTCGAGCTTGACATAGGGATAGTGATCCGGCAGCGGATACGACGGCAGCGTTAGCTAACTTCTTAAAAGCTTTATATTTTAGAAGGTAGAAGACCTGGATGCTTCATACTTTGTATATAGATGCCTCATGTTACGAAGTTTCTGTCAGTCACATGTCAACTGTCCTAGACCTCATTTTCATGGGTCAGTGACCACTTGAAAAAAAGTTCAGAATTTTTGTAATAATGAATTCTCTCTTATTATAAGTAATAGGATGATTATATTTGGTATGTGCGTACCTTGCAAGGTCCTCATGCCCTTCAGACAGTTTTCCTTGACCTTGACCTCATTTCATGGATCAGTGAACAAGGTTAGGTTTTGGTGGTCAAATCCATATCTCAGATACTATAAGCAATAGGGCTAGTATATTTGGTGTATGGAAGGACTGTAAGGTGTACATGTCCAACTGGCAGGTGTCATCTGACCTTGACCTCATTTTCATGGTTCAGTGGTTACAGCTAAGTTTTTGTGTTTTGGTCTTTTATTCTCATATTTTATGCAATAGATCTACTATATTTGTTGTATGGAATGATTGTAAGGTGTACATGTCTAGCGGGCAGATGTCATCTGACCTTGACCTCATTTTCATGGTTGAGTAGTCAAAATTAAATTGGTCTTTTTATCTAATACTATATGCCATAGGTCAACTATATTTGGTGTATGGAAATATTTTATGATCTATATGTTAGTTGCGCAGGTTTTATTTGACTTTGACCTTATTTTCACGGTTCATTGCTCAGTGTTAAGTTTTTTGTGTTTTTGTCTATTTTTCTTAAACTATAAGTAATAGGTCGACTATATTTGTTGTATGGAAGCATTGTTAGCTGTACATGTCTGCCTGGCATGGATCATCTGACCTTGATCTCATTTTCATGGTTCATTGGTCTTTGTTTAGTTATCTTGGTTAATATTAAGTTTATGTGACAGTTGTAATAAAGCTTTATACTTAGACTTTCAAAATAACATCTATGATTAGTAAAGAAGGCGAGACATTTCAGCCTGTGCACTCTTGTGTCATTTTAGACTAATGCGATTTTAATTTTTACAAGAAAAATCCAGTTTAATTCATATAAAAATTTTCAAAATGTGAGTTTAAATTATTGCGTCTCAACTCGGTCACCAAATTTTGCAATAATAAAAACCTTGCAATAATTTCTGAATTTACAGTACTCTCACTCCCTCTTGACCTATCCCAAATAACAAGTATTAAAGACATTCTAGAAAATCTGATTTAAATAAGGAAAATAGACAGAAGACAACAAGCAACGAACAGAAAAACAATAAGAAACAACTGAAAATGATAAAACACAGAACCATTATATTACCTCCAAAAACTTGAGGTGGATACTTATAAGACCATCTATAGGTAATGTTGAAGGCTTTACTTAATAAAACATGAATGTCAGGGGCTTTACATAACACCCTGTACAAAAAGGTGTGGGCTTTGCATTGGATCTTTCTTTTAGTGTTTATTCCTCTCTTTTGACATGGTCATATTTGAATCATATTGTTTTAATTAGCAATAAAGATCAAAGATTATTTTTTCTAAGAATGTCCCATTTCCTTTCTGTGACAAGGCATCCGTTCACCATCCAGGAGACAAATATCTTCTCACATGTTGGTAATGAGTCAGCTGACCATAAAACCGTTTGGCGACAATTACAGGTGTCAGTTTTTATTCCGTGGATGTCGGAATGTGATGTCATTCGGTGAAAGGAATGGTTTGTGGTTATCTCGAAGACATTGAGGGGAAATCCACAGGGATTGGATTCTAGTGGCCCTGAGTTTCATTTTATAGCCATGTCATTATAACAGAACTATTTTGTGATAAATTTTGCCCATGGCTGACAGTTCATTCAAATTTCAATTAACTAAAATGCTTTCCACTAGGAACTCTAATTTGCTGAGTCATGCCGTAATTACTGCAATCTTAATCTGGACACATGATCATGTGATAATCAGGGTTCCCAAAATGTTTTTTCCAATGGAATTTGAAATTAACAGAGAACACATCCTTGAGAAAGCATCAATTATGCAGATTTAAAGAAATTTAGGGAATTGTTCTGGGATAATAATATTGGTTTTAATGGGAGTTTGTTGACTTTAATCAATGGGAAGCTTGGCCAAATGACTGCATTTATGGTCTGTGAAAAACTTTTTTGGGAACTTGATTTATAAGTCTCATCATCTTACAATGATTCAACTCTCAAAGGATTGAGTTTTTATGACATTCAGCAAGATTCTATGAGTAGTTTTTTGCTCTTAATTCTTTTAACTAATATTAATTTGGAATTTTATATGACGAACTATTATAAAGTCATTGCTAAACATGGATTACATGTAAAATTATGATAATTGAAAATCAAGATTGTTTCAATCATGAGTTATGGAATTTTTATTTATTAGACGTCACTTGATACAATAACTCACTTTTTGAAATGTATCTAGTTGATATATAAGAATAGACTATTTAAATGGATACCCAAGAATGATCAATTATATTACGAGAATTTATGTACATAATTTACAAATAAATCTTTTCTTTTTATTGTTTTGAAAAAAAAGTACATTGATGTAAATCGAAGCATTTAATTGAAGGGTATATTTTCACAAAATGGAAGAAAAATTAAAACAGGAAATATTCTAGACAATTTACACCCCAATGAAAACCTGTTTTATCAGAACCATGTCATATCCAAAACCTATATACTAGAAAACTAAACTCACAGACCAGTGTTTGAAGGAATATTATGTAGTTATTCAAACTTGTTAAATCAGAATACCCAGGATAAACATGGAGTTGTTAGTTTATTTTAGAATTTATGAGTTTGACTGTCCCTTTAGTATCTTTCATCCCTCTTTTTTAGGCAGGTTTCACTTTCATTGGAGTTTGAATGTCCTGGCCTCTTGTATCTTTTGTCCCTCTTTCACTAAACTTGGAATGTCCCTCTGGTATCTTTTGCCCCTCTTTCACTAAACTTGGAATGTCAATCTGGTGTCTTTTGCCCCTCTTTCACTAAACTTGGAATTGAAAATCTTAAATTTTGGTGAAACACCTCTGTATTCTTTTTGTCTTGACTTAAGTTCTTTCTTTTAACCATTGTTGGAGCAGTCAAAAGAGAGTACCGAACTAACAACAAATTTGACTTGCCTGTCTTGACTATATAAAAAATAAGATGTGGTATGATTGCCAATGAGACGACTATCCACAAAAGACCAAAATGACACAAACATAAACAATTATAGGTCGCCCTACTGCCTTCAACAATGAGCAAAGCCCATACAGCATATAGTCAGCTATAAAAGGCCCTGATAAGACAATGTAAAACAATTCAAACAAGAAAACTAACGGCCTTATTTATGTAAAAAAATGTACTCTGCTTGTCTTGATTTGTTCCTTCTTTACTCTGGTAGTAAATGTATTAACTATTTGTTACAACACAATAGTTGTTATGTGAATTTGTGTGGCATTGGGAGTATACTTTATACACTTTATACAAGCATTGTTATAGGAGTAAATTATTCAGATCTTTTTAAATCTGATCTTTTAGCAACACGCCAAGCAATAACAACTATAATGGAAAATGGTTTATGTATTATTGTTTTAATAAATTTTTCTTTGTTTTTTGGCTATTTTTGTTATTGGCTATACTGACTTAACTTTGATTTCAACTTTGATCATAAATCTGCATGCCAAGAAATAAACAGGAAGCATTCTACTGGTAATGGAAATTTGTTTTTTTATATTACAAAATCTGAGTTAATAATGAAAGCTTTTAACCATTCATAAAAGTTTCACTATGATGTTATAAATAAGATCTTAGGATATGTAATAATTGACTTTGTGAATGAACTAGAGAGATAGAGATCATAGGTCAACATGGTCATGTGACCAGCTGAGGTGTGGGATGTTGATTGCACTGACAAGTTGATCCTTATCAAAAGTGAAAATAGATAATCAGCTGATTTTGTTATTGACATCTAGATCCCTATCTGAAAGTGAAAGTACAATAATGTGTTTCCATGTCTTATCATAGTGGTTAGTTTAAGTGTTGATGTATCCCTCTAGCATCTGACCATTGGTCAGTAATTATAATTTGGCTAAACATCTGTCAGTGCTGATGAAGAGGTTATAGAATTTTGACTTCAGCTGTCAGATTTGTAATTATTAGAAAGATTATGGAGGATTAATGTTGTAGCCAAAATTTGTGGAATTTTGTTATTTGTTTATTTTCTGACATTGAAATGATAAAACTTTCATAGCATATTAAATACTTAATTAACCAATATATATGCTGTAATGTTTTGTAACAAAATGGCATTAAGTAGACTGATTTCAAATTTTTACAAAATAAAATGTTTTAACCCATATTATATACAGTTTGTTTTAAGAGGTATTATACAAAACAGTCAAATTTATTACTTACATATTCTGTAGTTTAAAGCTTCCCTTTCAATGGAAGTTTCATTATAAGCATTGACTTTACTTTCTTGAAATTCAGCAAACTTTGTATTTTTATGATTTTATTTCTATGCATTAGCTGCCCCCTCTCCAATCCCCCCAAAAATGAAAAAAATAGCTATTATAAAGGTTCATACAGTATTTTGAGAAAATTGACCTGGTTTGTGGCACTAATGACAACTATAGACACAAATTATGTCAGGCATAAAACAGTAAAACAATCTTCTGTTATTCAGGCATAAAACAATAAGACATCTTGTAAATTTGAAATGAGAAGTAAACATTAAGTTTTATTATAGTATGATGTACTACTCTGTTTCTTAAATTAAAATTTTATTGAAGCTACAATATTGAAATTGGTAGTAACATGCTGTTGAACTTATTGTTTATACCTGCTAAAAACACACATGCAGTTTAATACGATCAATTTTTCATTAGGGGATAATTTTAATCCAGTGTTTTTCTGAATATGCCGCCCAGTATAGATGGATTTTATTTTTCATTTAATACAGATAATTTTGACCCATTGTTTTCTGAATATGCCTCCCAGTATAGCTGGATTTTATTTTTCATTACAGATAATTTTAACCCATTGTTTTTCCGTATATGCCTCCCAATATAGCTGGATTTTATTTTTCATTAGGGGTAATTTATATGAATATTACAATACTTCAAGCTGAGAAAACCTTATTAAATGATGAAAAAGCCCTGTGATTTTAATGAGTGTGTTATTGATATGTTATCTGGTAGTAATGAGAAGTGGGTATGTGAATCTCATCATGTTGACATTCTAAGTATCTCAAGTATGGAGCTGAAATGGACATGCTCCCCAATGTCTGTTCTCCATGTTCATTTCACCTGGTTTGAGTGACAGCTTCACTCATCCTCCAATCACTGGTCACCTGCACTGGTCAGTTTGGCTCCAGGAAGTAATTAAAACTTTGTCTGATGTTTCACAGACAACTAAATATAATCTAATTACTGGACACTATAAGGGTCAGTATTTAGATTTGAAATTAAAGATTTTCCTTGTGTTGATAGAGTTTTGATGAAGTTTGCTTTGACCTATCTAAGAAAATTGAAAGAAAGTTCTTGCTTTTGTTCTTAAATAATTATCAACAGTGGTAGTGAAAGTTTTATTTGGAGTTTTTTTTTTAATGAAAGCTCAAAACAATTGTTTATTAGTCACATGTGAAAAGGCAAAAAAACAAATGTTTATTAGTAGCAGCGAAATTAAAATCTGTAAGGTTAATATGCTGCATCTCATTTCATATGTAATCTAATGATTGTTTATTAAATTACACAGTATAAACATAGTATTGTTAGGGAAATTGATTTTAATCCCACAGTTTTGAGAAAACTGCAGAAAAAAATAAAAAAACACAAAAAAAACACAAAAAAAACCACAAAAGTGGTCATACTTTCACCAATAAAACAAACATTAGGTTTATTTTGATTAGACAGGTTAATTTTGCTTTGCAACAGGCCCATCCCTTCTTTCCTGTTTGAGATAGAGAGATATTTTTTTGCCAATTTTTACACCTTGTATTAAAACATTATCTTTCAAAACATAATCATTCATCCATTCATTTTGGGATCAAACTATTGTCCAATGCAGTCTTCAAATTTAAAATTTTCTGTTAAAAATGAATTAATGAATTTTTTGATAGCTATAAGTTCTGTGAAATTAGTACATTTTATACTTGTTACAGTATTCGACAAGCCGATGGGTGCATCTATTAATATGTTTTGTTTTCTTACATAAATAACATACTGATTATACTAATTTGCTAAGCATGCAGACGAAAATGCTAAAAATGTTATAGGGAAAATAATTGGTCTTGCCTTCTCTTACATAACCTAGCAGAACAAATAATCCAACTTTTCCGGGTAATACATTGGAATTGTCTCCCCTTTGATGTGAGAAAAGTAATCACTTTGATACATTGACATGCTGTATAATTCATGTTTAGAAAAAGAAAACAATTTTGATGTGTATTTGTCTCTTAGAACTTAATTGACAGGACTTGTAACTTTTCTTTGAAATAAGAAAAGTACTTTTATGTTTCTTTGTTCGGAGGATAATATGATCTAAATGTCTTGTACAATCAGAATGACATAAAAGACTCTGCTCATCACTATATGAGTTTATTAACAGGTCATTGCAGGACTGAGGGTCTTTCAGTTAAATTAGTCCAAAGGCACTATAAAAAAATAATATGTGGCAGTTTAAAGATAGAACAGAAATACTTGACCTACATTTTACAGATGAGTGATTCTTTTATTAAAATTGAGAATGTCAAAGAGACAACAGGACCAAAGAACAGACAACAGCCCAAGACCACCAATGGGACTTCAATGCAGATTGAAAATCCCGCACCCAGAGGTGGTCCTTAGCTGGCCCCTAAATAAAATTGTGTACTAGTTTAGTGAAAATGGACATCACACTAAACTCCAAAAATATATAAATGAACTAAAATTAAAAAAACATACAAGACTAACAATGGCCTGAGGCTTAGTAACTGACTAGGACAGAAGCAGAAATGCTGCTGGGATAACCATGTTTTGTGAGATCTCAGCCCTCCCTTCAAAAATGGTATTTAACATGTATTTGTTCTTTACATATTTGTACCAGTGAAATGAAAGTGGTAAACAATTAAGTCTATTATATAATGGCAGATCCCAGATGATGTAAAATGTCAGAGAATATTACACTTTATACTTAAACTTTGTTGTTTTCATTTAGATACAGGTCTCCATTAAATTTTCTGTCTCATTTCCTTTGCCATCGTTGTCGTAACAATCTACCATGGCTCAATCAGATTCAACTTATTTCATCAGTCAAATTTGAAAATTTAAAAAAGGTTGGTGTAATTTTGTTTTATTGAATTTTCAATGAATTAAAGTTGATTAAATCTGAATGTGCTGAGCATGCAATACTGATGGGAATTTAAATTTCATTTTGTTTCTGTGTGATTTTGTTTGATGTTCATCATCAATATCAGAAGCAGTTCTAACTTAGATGAAAATAATTTGTTGTAGTTTTATTATTAAAGAGGCTCTACAGGGGATGTTTACAGCCAAAGTTATTTAAGGGGCTATAGAAGGACCTCTGCCATAGATAGAAAGTAGAATCACAAAAATACACTGAACTCTGAGTAAATTTCAAAACTGAAAGTCCCTAATCAAATGGCAAAATCAAATGATAAAACACATCAAACAAATGAACAACAACTGTCATATTCCTGACTTGGTACAGGAATTTCAAATGTAGAAAATGGTGGATTGAACCTGGTTTTATAGCGCTAAACCTCTCACTTATGACAGTCGCATCAAATTCCATTACATTGACAACAATGCATAAACAAAACGGACATACTAGGTAAAAAAGTCAAAATATGGGTACAGCATAAATAAAAGATAGAAGGGGTGAGGTGTTGGTTATCAAAGTTACTATAGAAAAGGCTCTAGGAAGGAGGCTGACTACCAAAGTTAGTGATTCCAGACAGGTTTCCTACAGATTTTGTGGACATATAGATTCTTACACTATAACAAGTGTATTACGATATTTCTCCACTCGAGACAGTTAAATTTTATTTTCTAATGCAATCAGTTTGTAACGATACTTTTCATTGGACGTTGTCAAATATTTTGAGGGGTTAGATTCCGCGTTCTACCAGTCCGTAACTAAGACATGTAAGAAAGCCACCATTTTGAATTTTATTTTTTTGGGGTATGTTATTTCTCAAAAAAATAAACAAGATAGTCACATTTTAAGCCTCAAAACCTTCTTTTTGTCCATATTTAAACCATTCTGAAGCGTACGAAAAGTAAAAATACGTTAAGTATTCATTTTTGACATCAAGAGTATACTTATGACGTCACATTGTTTAGATGCTAAAGACGATGCAACAGTTTCGCGGACTTTTTCATTTATGCCATTTTTTACCAAAATATCTATTAAATGACATTTATTTTAATATGTGGCATTAGAATAAAGATAACTGTATTGTATTTTAAGCTTGGCCTTCGTAAAACTTGATTTTACTGTCGCAAATATCCGTTTACCTATCTCCGCTCCGCGTCGCTAGGTAAACTCAATTTGCGACAGTAAAATCTACGTTTTACGAAGGCCAAGCTTAAAATACAATACAGTTATCTCCTAAATATAAAGCGCGAGGCTTGCCGAGCCCTTTAAATAATAAAATTTAACTTTCGAGAGTGGAGAAATATCGTAATACACGAGTTATAGTGTCAGAATCTGTTTCTCTAATGCTTTTTATCGTTCTTTTTCAAAGATTTTCAGAAAATTGTGCTCTTTATAAGCGACGTCATCAGGCAAGGTCGCCTTTTTTCATGACGTCACAATAGGAAAATTGAGAAGAAAACAAAACATTTTGACGTCATAATCAAATTTCGACTAATCATTTGCCGAGAACAGATTTTTCACTAGTGAGGAGAAATATTTTTCTCACACCGGTCAGGAAATGTGAAAATAGCACAAAAATTAGAGAAAGTATTTTCTTCAATTTAGAGGGGTGTGATATTATTTTAATTGTGAATTTGAAGTTCAAGTTTACACATGACTTGAGGTAATTAAATGCTTGAAAGGCAAGGTATGGTGCTGTCAGTCTTCATCAAACATCCTATGTACAGTGCTTCAGGACAATGACAGAAACCTAACATAAAGAACAGTGCAAAGTTCTTCTCATGTAGAGTCATTTGATAAAGGAAAGTGCATGGGTTGACTATCCTGTAAAAGAAATCCTTCCAAATTTTGTTGCTTAACAGTAATTATTTGAAGATTTTATAGCTGCCGAATGAGATCGGTGATTGATTTTAGAATTTTAAACAATAATTCAAAAGATATACAGTATTTTTGAGATTGGAGTTATCTACTTATGAAATTATCTCCCCTGGAACTTGATAATCAGTAAGATATAGTTAGATAAAAACTCTCTATTTTTATAAACGTTTCAACTTTTTTTCAAATTTATCAAAAAATCAGATAATTAAAAGGAGAAAATGAACTTATGATTACACATCATCCAGTTTTTTATGTTGTTTATAGATTTTCAGACTCGACAATGACTGTGTGTCGTGCTGTGTACTTGTGATATTTCAATTAGATTTTGGCAGATCAGTAAAACGTTTAGAAGATAAATGCTGTCTTTTTGCCAGAACCTACTACTGGGACATAAAGAAAAATAAGAAATTATTATCGCTTTCTGGGCAATAACTCTATAACTTTGGTATTATTATAGGTAAAGATAGACTAATTCCTGATCATCAAAATCTGTTAACTCTTATAAAACATCTAACAAATGTTGATGATATAAGGGGCTTAAGATAAGTTGTGATTAACTTGGCTTGTGGTATGCGTTTTAATGTCACCTTTCTCTGAATCCATTATGTTTTATAATACTTGTAAGTAGCAAGCATGTATGTCAGACATAAAAGTTATTAATGGATTATAAAAACTTCATTCTGAATTCAGCAACTGTTATTGACTCTATGAGGGTCATATTAACTATTTGCCATGTCAGCTCCCTGGACTCATTTTAATTTTGTCTGATAGTTTCCTAATCCTAATGTTATAACCTATCATTCACTTCTCTGCATCCCCAGCCATCTTTGATTGAAGCTTACATTCTTGCAGTCATTGAGGTCAATGAATTACTGGGTAAATATTATTTATTTCAGATACCAACATTAGGCTTTTTAGAAGAAAATAAACCTGCTTCAAGTTTAAAGATGCAGACCTGTAGGCTCAATAGTGCTGATTTCTTTAAAAGGTAAATGGTTATTAATGTTTATTTTCCACCTGAAAGAATGGATGAATGACTGAAATATAAAGCATATATGGGAGGAGATTTTCCCTTAAAAAGCTTGCCAGTCCATCACTCATTGATGAACATTATTGGTATTCTTTTATAAATTGTTCCATTGGCATTCATTCTACATCTTCTTAAATCTATTAAACTTTATTGCATCTGACTATGCATTTCCCAGTGGCGAACAGCTAGGACGGGTTCTCAACCTTGACCTTTGTCTCCTCTGACTGAGTTTCCCAGGAGAGAAAGATATGACATTGGTTCTCAACCTTGACCTTTGTCACATCTGACTAAGTTTCCCAGGAAAGAAAGATATGACATTGGTTATTAACCTTGACCTTTGTCTCCTCTGACTTAGATCCCCAGTAGAGAACAGCTAGGACGGGTTCTCAACCTTGAATTTTGTCTCCTCTGACTGAGTTTCCCAGGAGAGAAAGATATGACATTGGTTCTCAACCTTGACCTTTGTCACATCTGACTAAGTTTCCCAGGAAAGAAAGATATGACATTGGTTATTAACCTTGACCTTTGTCTCCTCTGACTTAGTTCCCCAGTAGAGAACAGCTATGACTGGTTCTCAACCTTGAACTTTGTCACATCTGACTGAGTTTCCCAGGAGAGAAAGATATAACATTGGTTCTCAACCTTGACCTTTGTCTCCTCTGACTGAGTTCCCAGGAGAGAAAGATAAGACATTGGTTATTAACATTGACCTTTGTCTCCTCTGACTTTAAGTTTCCCAGTAGTGAGACCGCTATGACATGGGTTATTAACCTTGACCTTTGTCTCCTCTGACTTAGATCCCCAGTAGAGAACAGCTAGGACGGGTTCTCAACCTTGAACTTTGTCTCCTCTGACTGAGTTTCCCAGGAGAGAAAGATATGACATTGGTTCTAAACCTTGACCTTTGTCACATCTGACTAAGTTTCCCAGGAAAGAAAGATATGACATTGGTTATTAACCTTGACCTTTGTCTCCTCTGACTTAGTTCCCCATTAGAGAATAGCTATGACTGGTTCTCAACCTTGAACTTTGTCACATCTGACTGAGTTTCCCAGGAGAGAAAGATATAACATTGGTTCTCAACCTTGACCTTTGTCTCCTCTGACTGAGTTCCCAGGAGAGAAAGATAAGACATTGGTTATTAACATTGACCTTTGTCTCCTCTGACTTTAAGTTTCCCAGTAGTGAGACCGCTATGACATGGGTTATTAACCTTGACCTTTTTCTTCTCTGACCATGAGTTTCCCAGTAGAAGACCGCGATGACATGGGTTATTAAGAGGACCTCTGACATCCACTGTAATCAAATAGGTTACACAAACATCAAAATCTTCCATAGATAAATCAGAAAGGCTCTCAAAATAAATCTAGTCAAATCAATCATCAACTTTAAGTTTTATGTAAATATTATCTTTTTATAGCAGTTTAAGAATTTAAAATCTCATTAAGAAATGCAAAGGGGAACTCTAAATCACGATTAAAAAAATATCCTCCACATTTTTTTCAAAAGATTCATGCAGATAACGTTTTTTTTTCATTCAGAATTTACATAATTTTGAAGTGGATAGGTAATAGAAATCTAATAGAAGAAACTAATCATAGAATTTTTTGTCAAGAAACTGATTATTGCCCTACCTACGAAAAACACATGTTCACCTTCATTTAACCTTGGCAGCTTTTTTCTTTCATTCTTTTATTTGGAGAGACTGTTGTTTTTTCAAACAAGACACCCCCCTGCACTTTTTACCCCTTGTTCAATCTAACTTTTCCATTGTATATACTACCAATAATAGGAAATCTGCAGAGTTGAACATACTTAATGTACAATTGGTCAGCATAACTAATGGATAGTTGGTCAGTTTCTAATGTATAATTGTTCAGCATGACTAATGGACAGTTGGTCAGCTTTTGGTGTACAATTGGTCAGCAGAACTAATGGACAGTTGGTCAGCTTCTAATGTATAATTGGTCAGCATGACTAATGGACAGTTGGTCAGCTTCTAATGTACAATTGGTCAGCAGAACTAATGGACAGTTGGTCAGCTTCAAATGTACAATTGGTCAGTAAAACTAATGGACAGTTGGTCAGCTTCTTATGTACAATTGGTCAGCAGAACTAATGGACAGTTGGTCAGCTTCAAATGGACAATTGGTCAGAAGAACTAATGGGCAGTTGGTCAGCTTATAATGGACAATTGTTCAGCATAACTAATGGACAGTTGGTCAGCTTCTAATGTACAATTGGTCAGAATAACTAATGGACAGTTGGTAAGCTTATAATGGACAATTGGTCAGCATAACTAATGGACAGTTGGTCAGCTTCTAATGCACAATTGGTCAGCAGAACTAATGGACAGTTGGTCAGCTTTTAATGAACAGTTGGTCAGCATACTTAATGTACAATTGGTCAACATACTTAATGTACAATTGGTCAGCATATCTAATAGACAATTAATCAGCTTCTAACGGACAGTTGGTCAACATACCTAATGAACAATTGGTCAGTATAACTTATGTACAATTGGTCAGCATATCTAATGTACAATTTGTCAGCTTCTAACGGACAATTGGCCAGCATACCTAATGGACAATTGGTGAGCATATCTAATGTTCAACTGGTCAGCATAACTAATAGGCAATTGGTCAGCATACCTAATGGACTATCGGTCAGCATATCTAATAGACAATTGGTCAGCATACTTAATGTACAACTGGTCAGCATATCTAATAGACAATTAATCAGCTTCTAACAGACAGTTGGTCAGCATACCAAATGGACAATTGGTCAGTTTAACTTATGTACAATTGGTCAGCATATCTAATGTGCAATTAGTCAGTTTCTAACGGACTATTGACCAGCATACCTAATGGACAATTGGTCAGCATTTCTAATGTACAATTGGTCAGCATAACTAAATGGCAATTGGTCAGCATACCTAATGGACAGTTGGTCAGCATATCTAACGAAGAGTTTCTACCATTACTGAATAGATCAAAAATGTTGGGGAACATGTCATACTGAGACAACCCTCACACTGCTCAGACAATCATCCAATCGTACAAAAAAACCAACGACATGTTAGCATACTGATTCTTTTCAGTATCCTCAAATTGTATTACCCTAAGGAAGGGAACAAAAACATTCTGATGCCTGAGATTTTGTCAGATAAAAGCTTAGAAAGGTGAGACTCTGTTTGAGATAATGATCTCTGAGGGATGGATACATAGTAACTGATAGTCATTCATAAGGAATATTATCTTTGTGAGTTTTAACAACTGATAGTGTGTGATTGATAGACGCATGTTCTTAAGTGCACCAATGATAGAGTACTACTTCACATTTTTTTTGCAGCGCTGCACTCTTAGTTTTAACCCACAGCAAATGTCATATATTCGAAATCTTTCTGACATGCTGCAAGCTGAAAGTCAAGATGTTCAAATGATAGCTGTTTTCTTTGGTATCTTATTTTTAGCCAAATGTATTTCAAGACTTATCTGTGAATATCAGATTGGTAAAAATAGTGAGATGTAGAATGTTTGCCAGTGAGACAGCTATATCCACCAAAGACCCAAGGTCAAAGTTACAGGTCACTGGTATGGCCTCAAGGTCAAAGTTACAGGTCACTGGTATGGCCTCAAGAACAAACAAAGACACATACATAGATATACTATAGAGGTCCTTACAAACTGGAAAAATGATTCAAATGAGAAGTTAAAAAAATTTAACAATGGACTAAATACTTGTTGCTTTACAGCTAATTTCCTAAAGCGTGTAGATCAAGACTTTAGTTAGCTTGCTTGCTTTGTTTTTATATTGTACAATCATTAGGATAACACCCAATTATATTCAAAAATTATATACACAGGTTAAACTATGCCTATATATATTGTTTAAAGATGTCAATCTTATTTACAAAGCTTGTATGAACAATTATACAAACAAAGCAAGCAGGCCAACCAAAGTTTTGCTTTAAGAAATTAGCTGTAAAAGGATTTTCAAAATGACAATAGCCTTTTTGGTATATTATTTTGAAAATAAAACAAAGTCCTTAAAAAAATCATATTGTGCATTATGTTTGGTTTTATTGAATCTCTCATTTTATACAGGAAGGTCAATATTTTTTTCAAGTTATTTTTTGCAGGTATAACTGGCCAACATGTGAGGTTTCTGTCATTGCTTGATTTGATTGCTGTTGAGTACAGCAAGGTAATACATCTCTCTGACTCCGTTATCATATTACAGTGTAATATGAAAATAATGGTCTTTGTGTAGAATCCTGTTAAAAACACATTTAAAACATAAAATATTCAACTTAAAACTTCACTTTTATCTTAACAGGTTTTGAAAAGTCCTGCATTTTGATTAAATCAGTGAACTTGTGTCATAAAAACAGCAAAAAATTATTAAAATTTCACAATATCATTTGTTTTAGTGCTAGTTTATTGTTTTGTACTGCTTGTAATCTCTTTGATGGTATGGTCTTAAAATATACTGGGAATATCTTGTTGTGATGAATATTATTACAGATTTACAACATGCCACCTGATGGTTATCAGAAGTAGGCAGGACCATTCTGAGAATTATATGGCTATAAATTTGTTCACTCATTTGCAAGACTGTTTAATACCTGCAAAAAATTACAAGACAAATTTATATGGGAAACATTAGGCAGTAAAGACTCAGTCATCAAAACATCTGGTTTAAAAGTATAGCCAGTATTTATATTTTTTTTCTTCAAATATTCAAGATTCAATGCTATTGAATATTGCATTAGAAGAATTACTAAAAAAAAGGGAAAAGGGGGGGGGGGGTATCCAAAGCATACCAATGCTGTGGCATTATAAATCTGTATTAGCAGATCTTTATAATACAAAATATTAGATTAAAACAAATAGCACCCTTCTGATGTACAAAAATTTCTAGCGATCCGAGTTGGGATAAAAACTGGGGTCTTCAGCACTGTAGCCATTGGTCTTAACTACTAGACCACCAACTCACATGTGTCCAAAGGTGAAGATTTTTGTTTTATTTTGATTGATTAAGAACTTAAGATATACAAAAGTCCATCTTGTAGCACATACTTTTTTAAGAGTAGGCCCATGAAATAAAATTTACTAGAAGTACAGGCTATAACAATAATTAGAAGTACATGTAATAATAATAACTAGAAGTACATGCAATAATAATAAAATTTGTAGTTTAAGTAACCATTATGATTTGCAATAAGCCTTGAAATAGGAGAGCTTTACAGGGAGACAATTACTGATTCTTAAATAACACCACATCTGGCGAACAACAGCCATTAATTCCTTGATTGTATATTTTAGTTATAAATGTAATGCATACATTAATAAAAACATTTATTTGTAGATACATTACCAAGGCTTTGAATTATGCAATAATATCTTGGTGCAGTTTGTTGCATGTGCAAGGAGTCTTAAACAATCAATAAATTTTCAAAAATTTTTTCAGTTAAAACAAGCAACTTTTTAGCATATGAATTCTGAGGACACTTTGGTTATATTTGTTGTTGGGTAACACTGTGCCATTGAGGTATATCAAATATGTTATTATATTCACCTCATATTAATTCCTTGTTTTCCATTTTTGAGTTCATGAATAGAACAGTTTGATTTCAAAGAGTTCTATAAATCTGCTGGTACTTATTCCTATTTCTGTTGCAAAATTCCTTTGAGAGCTTAGTTTCCAGCCACTCATGTAGTTTTTATTGTGGCAGTTCTGTGTAGGTTCTAGGAAAATTGTACTCATGAACTGTTACTCTTATTGATGGTAACCCTTGTTCATAGATTATTGTTTGTTCTGTGCTTACTTGCTTCCATATTGAATGACTAAATTAAAAGATTAATTAATGCCAACTGAAAAAGAGATGCATTAGTCATGAGGACAAAAATTAGAAAAAAAAACAACAGTTCTGATATGTTGTGATCACCCCTGATTCTGACCCAGACAGAAGTAATTTTTCAGTGTCTTGTCTTTTTGTACATATTCTTAAGCTCAGACTTTGCTAGTAAAAGGGCCTTTGACCTCTTTAAACTTAATAGAAAGAGGACAAGAGGAGAAATTCTGTATGAACATTTCTAGATGAAAAATACTTGCGAAATGTATATTTAATATGAAATATGAATGTAATTTTGATAAATTGGCTTTTCTATTTTAGTTCTGTGAGTAGCTTTCCCAGTCTAGACGAGAGCTAAAATACTAAAGAATTGAAATAAAATAAACAGCAATTAACAGTTAACTATCTGTAGAGATTTCAAAGAACTATTGTTTTGTTGTTTCGTTACAAAACCTAATTTACAATAATATGTTAGAAGTTCTTTCTGAAATTGATTTTATGTATCTTGGTATCAAAACTGACAAAGTTTCAAAGAGAACGAGGATAGAACATGTGATATAAATTAGCCCTTGTTAAAACTAAGATGGCTATCTATTAAAGCTTACATAATACCCTATGTACATTTTATGATTGGAATATGTTTTACATTTTCCCTCCATATTGTTATGAACATTTTATCGCACGATAAGGAGTGTTTCCGTCATAAAAATCATTTTAATTGTTCATTTTCTAATGAGTTCAAATTAAGTTTTTACCATTGGGAGGCTAGAGTGAAAGAAACCTTTCACATAAATTCTACGATGATTTGATGTAAATCTAAAGATTAGATTTGAACAATTTCAGGGTCGCAATCTTCAGTCAATAAACTTATGAATCAGTTATGATGTAATTCTAAAGATTCTGCAATATTTTAAAATGGAATTGTGACAATATTTTATAAATTTTTTGTTGTCAAGTATATGTTCAACTTTTGTTATTGTCAAAATACTTCAAATGTAAAATAAAATAATAATATAATTTTGAAATAATATCTCTTTTCCCATTATATATTCCCAAACTTTTATGGGTAAATTGGGGACAATCCATATGTATGTAGTTCAGAGGTACAATTTACTAATTTCTCAGATGGAATCTTACTGTGGTATATTTAACCTGTGAACCCTGAAGGTTATTTCAGACTTATACATATTGTCCTAACTAATAAGCATTAATAAAAGATTTTGAACTTGAAATTTTTAAAAGCATGTGGTCACCATTTTACTGTACCAAGTCAGGAATATGACAGTTGTTGTCCTTTCGTTTTTGATGTTTTTTGCCATGTGATTAGGGACTTTCCTATTTGATTTTCCCCTGAGTTCAGTATTTTTGTAATTTTACTTTTTCCTAGGTTTATAAGGATAAAAGGTGTGTTTGATGAGCATTCTGTAAGATCTGTTTGACATAAGTCAGTGACACACAAACCTTACTATGAAAGATCAAGCAGGTGACATTCTTCCTAAATAACTTTATGATCATGTTCTTTACCAAGAACTTACTTGTGAGTTATCTACCCTGACACTTATTTGATCTGAGTTATCTAACCTGACAATTATTTGATCAGTTGTACAGTTGTTGTGTGTATACTACATGTTTGTCATACCAGTTAATTAAGGCTGATTGTCATTATAGTGGTTGATGAAACAATCTGTGAAATTAATGTCAATATACTTTGGTGTAGATTTGTTTTCTAGAGCAATGTTTTAAGTTAGGGTTGTATGAGTAAGACCAACCTTGATCTTTATAAGAGAAGTGGTACTTATGGTGTAAACTATACCCCTTTCTAAAGTTAGAAAATGTTTACTAAGGTGGCAGTTTATGTCTAAATGTGGTTGTCACATGTGTTATGTTTTATGTAAGAGTTTTGATTTGTGGGAGAAGTAGATATAAATGTATTCCTTCAATGATTTACAGATTTCGTAGCTAACTTAGACATAACTCTGAGAGACAGATTGCAACAAAATCCAAAATACAACAGATTTCTGTAATTTCCCAATATCCCATTGCTGTTGAGAGCCGGGCCCGGCAACAACTATGGTTATGTTCCCCCATCAGACTCTCATTTAACGAGTAAGTACAAATCTTTTCCTTTGAACGAAAATTGTAATCTCTCCCACTTTCACCACAGGATGATACTGTATTTAATAAATGGTGTTTTTTACAATTTTTTTTTTAAAAGTTACTTCAGTTAATTTTCATAAAAAAAATGGCTACTACTTCAAACATTATTCAACACAGCACCTGACATCATTAGATTTTATTTAAAACAAAGCATACAACTGCCTTCATAATCTTTAGATTCAAAGACCATTTTTTTCGATACTTGATAAAACAAAGAGCCTACTTTAAATGATTTAAGAACAAAATTGACCGCCACTTCAGACATCCGAAGAATATATAAACTTATAAAGCATCCCGTTAAATATTTAGAACTGGTCTCTACTTTAGACATTCAAAGAATATATAAACTTATAAAGCATCCCGTCATATATTTAGAACTGGTCTCTACTTTAGACATTCAAAGAATATATAAACTTATAAAAGCATCCCGTTAAATATTTAGAACTGGTCTCTACTTTAGACATTCAAAGAATATATAAAACTTATAAAAGTATCCCATTAAATATTTAGAACTGCTGGTTTACTCTAGATATTTGATAAAACAAAGACCCTACTTACGTTAAATTTAGAAACAAAAAGACATTTATAGAAAAAAGGCATCCTTTGCATATTTAGAACTCCTGGAAACTGTTCAGTTCAATCCCTCATTCCCTCATTACATTTTACTTTAGTTAAATATAAACCCTATAAAACCTTCCAAGTTAATCACAAAGAAAGAAATGCATCATTGGTGAAATCTTCAATTTTAAACTGCAACCATCTTCTGCCTAAGTCTGATTATTTTTTATTAGCCCCAGGAGAACTTCAAAATAGTTTTACAGAGATGAGTCAAGTTTTAAAGCAAATTAACAACATTTTTGTGAAAAAAGGCACATTCTTTGTTAAGTGTCATCCCTGGAGAAAAAAATCTTCAAAAATTCTTCTCAAGTAATTCTCTTCTTAAATATTTGACTTTATTTTAAGCAGGCATTTTTTATGTCAAAAAGCTTTTTAACGTAATTAAGAGGGTGCAAATTTAGGATTCTAAAGCTTGTTAAGTGCATTTTAAAAATAATTATCTTTGACAAGGCGTTTTTGTCTTTGTCTTCCATACATTTAACATCATGTTCAAAACTCTTTGTCTTCACTTCATCATTTCTACTATTCTAGAAAGTAAGATGCAGAATAAAAAAAATATGAATGCTTTTCAACTTAAAACGAATACCTCTTACAAGAAATTGATACAGCCCATATGTAATAGACAACCACAGGAGGTGACTACTTAGTCCATAAAAATGTTCTTTAAGCTTGATCACCAGTGCAGTGGTGGATCCAGGGGTGGGGGGAGGTATATAACCCCTCTTATTGGGACAATCAATGCATTTAATTGAAGACATAGTTGGACCTCCCCCCCCGCCCCAAAAAAAAAGAAACCCTTTATTCTAGGTTTGGAACCCCCCTTTTTAAAAACTGCTAGAGCTGCCCCTGCAGCTAATTGTTCCATTTATACTTGAGCGTCTATTCTACAAACATTTTTTTTATATGAACATAGAAACAATGATTTGACTCATATTTTAATAATATTCTAACTTTAATGAATTTTTGACTGAATATTTTTTTTCTTTTGGAAAGTATGGAAAGACTTCTGTATAATTTTTTTTAGATGGTCTTCAATTATTACATCCACAGTTACTCAGCTGTCAATTTTCTACCAACTGGCCACTTATGAGGATTTATTTTTAAGATGCTCAGGATGGATGACCTAATGTAAATCTGAGGTACAGTCACCTGAAGGCTGATGTTCAACCTTAGCTATATTGATTTCAATAATGTTACAAATGCTTAAGTAGCAATAGATGGATTTGAAATTAAACAGGCTACCCAGGCAGGCACATGAAATCACAACTTTGGGTGCAAGAATATTTTTTTTCTGAATGGAACAGTTGTGTGTAATTAGGTATACAGCAGTAGACATTGTGACAAACGTATTATTTTGGATAAGTTTATCAATGGTATTTGATGTTTGATGTAATATGTCATCAGATCCCACTTCAAAACTTCATAAAACACATGTTTGGAATATTAATACACCAGTTTTTACTTGTCAGAAAAAACAAAATTATTTATCCAGATATCTATCTTTTGATACAAAAAGAGGGTGCAAAGTCAACACTCTTTAAAAGTCTTGAAAATTTCAGCTGATTATCCAAAGCTTTGAGGTTCCTTGAGGGCATTAATACACTCCAATTTTTGGAAATTTATATTAATGTTTTTATATGGTGCCTTTTACACTTCCCTATAGCTTTGAAATGAGAGACATCTTACCTTGAAAAAAACCTAGACAGTTCATAGCCTTCAAGAGGGTCCCCAGTTTTAATTTAATAGACCTCTGACATACATAAGAAATGCAAGATCTAGACAGTTCATAGCCTTCAAGAAGGTCTCTAGTTTTAATTTAATAGACCTCATACATAAGAAATGCAAGATCTAGACAGTTTATAGCCTTGAAGTGCCTTTAGCTTTGAGTTGAGCCTCATACATGAGAAAAGAAGGTGTAGAACGTTCTTAGCTCTGGAGGGCATCCATTATTAAGTTGAGAGCCTCATACCTGAAACCAGACATGAAGAAAGAAAGATCAAGAATGTCCATAGTCTTGAAGGGCCTCCAGTTTTGAGTTGAGAGCCTCATACCTAAGAAAAGAAATATTCAGAAAGTTCATAGTTTTGGAGAGCCTCCAGTTTTGAGTTGAGAGCCTCATACCTAAGAAAGGAGATCTAGAAAGTCCATATCCTCGAAGGGTCTTAAACTTTGAGTTGAGAGACCTCATGCCTTAGAAAAGCAAGATCTAGACACATAGGTGAAATCCAGGGGGGCCCGGTGGTTTTCGTGGGAGATATTTGGTTGATTATATAGGGAATCACTGAAGCATGACTGGTGAGGGCCCCCCTTATGTCAGTCAGAGCCCCCCCCCTCTTAGGAAACGTTCTGGATCCGCTACTGCTTGCTTTGAGTAAAAAGACCTCAGACTTAAGAAAAGCATTAAACAGCTCATGTCTTACAGAGTCTCCATAGCTTGGAGTTAAAAACACCTTGTACTTGAAAATAAAAAATTAAGATTTGAACAATCCATACTTTATACCAAGGGCTAAGGAGGATCTCTAGTTAGATTTTTGGACCTAGAATGGGAACAATACAGACTGTTCCTAGCTTATAATAAAAACCAATCACACCTCAGATGCTCAAGATCTCCAAAACCAGGAGCATAACTGATATTCTGATATTTTAGTGGAACCAGACTAAGTTTATTCCAATCAAAATTAAAGACCATAATATTAATTACAAAAAACATCAAAACCATGATGTACCCCCCAAAAAAAGAATTGCTGTAGATTTTTAGCTGATGTTTTCAGCTGTTCCAGTTTGCGTCAAATTTCTTCAAATGTTTCCTAAGTATCGATTGGGAGAAAACTACCAAGAAAAGCTCTAGATCCTCAAAAATAGCAGTGATATAATAGTTAGTTGTACTGCAATTTTATATGTAATAGTTTGAAAAAATATGTTTCTGTTAATAAATCCTCCCCAGCTGTGAAGAGTAAAACATAGATCTATTTTATCTAATAGCATTCATTAATGTATAATATAAGTCTGAGATATTACTTAGGGCGACATTGAATTTTCTAGTTCAGGCAGATAGCAGGTAGGAAGAGCACTCTTTTTCAAATATTTATATTTTCTAGATAAATAGATTAAGGTTCATTGAATGGTTGTATCATATGTGTTACGAGGGGGTATCATTTTTTTACACACAAGCTTCCTGTTCGAAGTAAGATATCAATCCTCAGCACCTGATATCATCCCCCCCACACACATACAGATTTTGGTGGTATATTGTAACCCCCACCATTTAATACAATGATATCCTACTACAATCAAGAAGCCCCTGTGGTGTTACCCCAAGTCATTTTGGGTAGCAGTCTTGACATTCATTGTCCAATTTCTTCCAGTTCATATAAATTTGTTATCATTTATTTGTTCCTCTGCCTTTGATTTCGGTCTAAATCAAGGTCATTTCTTGGAATGCAGTTGGATCTTTGAATCTCACGTTAAGATGAGCCTCATTGAATTAATGCATAAAATAAGTTACCTTTCACCAAAGCAGTAATTAAAATTGTCAGAAACTTGACAAATAAATATGTGTTTTGAAAATTAATCCATTTAATATCAGTAGTTTAGAGATTTCTGATTAAAGTTTTAATTACAGTTGACAAGAGCTATGAGTAATCTGCCATCCTTGTCAGGAACTTCTTAGAGTGATGCCATATTTATCAGAAGTGACAGACAAAACTTTCACAATATTACAACATTATTTAAAATTTTGACCTGTATAGTGTTTTAGCCTAAACTTTGCAATGCCTCTTTGTCAACAAGTTAGCTAATAATACCAACACATGGATAGATGAGATATTATACAATAGCCTACCATTTCACTCAAGAAATTTATTGGTCATTATATATAGATTCCACAACTGCAACAAGTGTATAAAGATATTTCTCGACTCCAGACCAATAAATTTTAATATTTAAAGCGTGAGGCTTGCCAAGCTTTTTAAAGAATTAAAATTTAACTGTTGAAAGTGCAGAAATATCGTGATACATAACTTAGTAGGCAGTGGTGGAATCTGTTTCTAAAATGATTTTTATGCCCCACCTATGATGCCCCACCTACGATAGTAGAGGGGCATTATGTTTTCTGGTCTGTGCGTCCGTTCATCTGTTCGTTCGTCTGTTTGTTCGTTCATCCGTTTGTTCCACTTCAGGTTTAAGTTTTTGGTCAAGGTAGTTTTTGATAATGCTGAAGTCCAATCAACTTGAAACTTAGTAAACTTGTGGCTTATGATATGATCTTTTTAATTTTAAAGCCAAATTAGACTTTTGACCCCAATTTCACGGTCAACTGAACATAGAAAATGAAAGGGGGAGTTTCAGGTTAAAGTTTTTGATGAAGTTGAAGTCCAATCAACTTGAAAGTTAGTGCACATGTTCCCTATGGTATAATCTTTTAAAATTTTATGCCAAATTAGATTTTTTACCCAATTTAATGATCCATTGAATATGGAAAATGATAGTGTGAGTAGGGCATCCTTGTACTTTGGACACATTCTTGTTTGTTTTTTTTTTTATCCTTCCTTCTCAAAGATGTGGCTAGGCTTTGATACTAGATACACTATGTTATAAGGACCAATAGGATTTCTGACTAAGGAAAGGCACATTTGCATGGATTATCTAGTTTTGAGATCTTGACTCTAAACATTTATATATCAATCAATCACACTTGAAAGAGCTTCTATGTGTCTTGGTCTTTTTTAATAAGAATTAACACTTTATTATCTCCCTTACATAACATTGTTATGATCTTTCATTTCTTGAGAAAGTTTACTGTATGTTTTTCTATAGCTTGGTTAGAATGCAAAAACAGCAGCCTAATTTTAGCAAAACAAAACATGAAAAGTGAATATTACAGATAGCAACTAAAGCCAACCACTGGATTACAGCCTCATACTAAGAACAATCAATTAAAGAATGTGGCAGGTTAAACCAAATATACAGAATCTTTTCCACAAGCTCAGCATTAAATATCATATTTATAGACATAACTCTTTAAATTAGCCTAAATCATTAACAAATTAAAAACGTAAATGATATTAATATAAAATGTCAGAATATGTTTTTTTGTAATTTCAGATGGATAAAGTGTTATGTTGTTATTATATAAGAGTGTTTCAGACAACTCTGGAGACTCCCAGTCAAGTGCAGCTTGTAGAGTAAGTATCGTAATCGTTACATTATAATGCGTTGGTAAATTTAGGTGTCAGGCCTTGTTAAAATTGAAACTGTTCAGTGCAGTATTAACAAAGTATGAATATTTTCTTGGTTTTATGTTAAATGCTTGCAAATATAATTGATGTTTATAGTATACAAGAGGGTATCGCTCACTGCCAAAAATAAATTAAAAGTTATATTAAACCTCATAAACCCGCTGTAAGATCATGGATATATTTAGTAGCTTAGAGTGAGAACTTGTGAACATTAATTTCTTGTCCTTGTTTAACTTGAAATAAAACATGAAGAAATCAACTGTTATAAAGTCTTTATTTTTTAAATTAAGGGATGGTGAGTGAATTAGCTTATTGATGGCAATTCTTCAGCAACATAAAGAGTATTTAAGGGGAAGGTCCCTTGCACCCATTTTTCTTTGCATATATAATTGTTAGACCTCACACCTTTCCCATCTTGAAATGACAGTTAAAAATACAGAACACTTACTATAAAAAAAATTAGAGAACACATATTATAAAACACACCCACCCTATCTACAAACAGAGTTTTTTTTATGAACCATTGGTTAATCCCTAAGTACTAGCAGAGCATGATATTTTATGTAAGTATATAACATTAGTTCATATTTCTGTGAGAGAGAGTAAACAATTACTGTGGTCATAAACAGACCCTCCAGAACCATATGGAACCTCTATAGTGTATATTTTATGTTTACATACACATTAATTTTATGTTTGTTGTATTTGCTAGTAAGTGATATTACTTCTAACATTACAATAATTATTGAAGCTATATCAGTTTTAAATGACGTCATAAGGGAATCTTATGTTAAAATCTGTCTGTCTGTCTCTTTATTTTTCTTGTTTACATGGACTGTTTTTAGGCAGTTAAGCTGCCTTATGCGAGCACCCTGGATTTGTGTGCTACCCAATAAATGCTGAAATACATGCCATTGTTATTATCTAGCTGGATATTATGTTATTTATAACTCATTGGACATTTTTTTCATACTTTTCATTCTGGATTACAAAAAATATGACAAAAAAAAACGTAAATGATCGTCGATTTTCCCAAAAGTTTTGAAGTTGCTCATAGGAAGTAGAGCACATTAGGAATCCTTATGTATTTTATTATCCCCTGAGCTTTTGGCTAAGATGTCAAAGAACAAATGTATGAAATATTTAATTGCCGAAAATCTCTAAAGACAAGTAGTTTAGATTTCCCAAATTGCAAAAGTCATAGGAATATTGTTTGTCATCAATACGTAGTCAACTACGTCAGTAGTCTATTAAAATAAGTTCGACTGATCACGCTGTTGGCGGCAATTTTGAATTAGAATACGAAATTTCGTATCTTTTCAATTTGGACGCAGGGGTTCAAATTAGCGATGGTCCGAGATCTGCGACCTTCCATTTTTGTAGTCGGACTTTCTACTTGGTTACTAGCTACACCCGACATGCCCGACGGACCTTGAAAGAAAATAAAAAAATAACTTTCCAAACATTTTTACCAAGTTTTCTAATAAACTATCTCAAACTTGTTTTCATCATTACTATCCATGACAGCGATGTTCAATTTGTTCAACTGCTAGATTTATACAGAAACTTGCCGACAAATAATGTGTAAATCCGAGTAAAATCGTATCTCACTCCATCTGTCAAAAACAACATTGAAGATAAAATGGCTGCCGGGGAAGACAATTACAATATCGGATCCGATTCCGGAAGCGGATAATGGTAATCCCGGGTTTGGCTATTATTTTTTTAAAAATCCAGTCAGGTGACAAAATACATCTATGCATGGTAAATAAATATAAACACTAGAATTGAAAACCAAAAGATATATGTAAAAGAAAGAAAAAGCAGAAAACATTTTGTACACAAATTTTAATGTTAAAATCCAATACAATGTGACAGCTGGGAACAGTTTTTCTAACAATATATATGTTCCTGGTAACAGTATAAATTTTCTTTATCAGTGATAAATGTTGGTAATGCAAAAATTGTTAGATGCTTTTAACGTATTACTGCAATTTCAAGGGGTATTTTTTTCTTCTCAATTTTGATGGGTCAGTTAAAATAGCTGGAAGTTTCTTATATAAAAAAAAAGATGTGGTATGATTGCCAATGAGACAACTGTCCACAAGAGACCAAAATGACACAGACATTAACAACTATAGGTCATGGTACTGCCTTCAACAATGAGCAAAGCCCATACCATTACCACATAGTCAGCTATAAAAGGCCCCGATAAGACAATGTGAAACAATTCAAACGAGAAAACTAATAGCCTTATTTATATAAAAAACAACAACTATGAAACAAATATGTAACACATAAACAAACGACAACCACTGAATTACAGGCTCCTGACTTGGGACAAACACAAATAGTGCAACTATATATATGATACCTGAATGTGAGGAAATCTTATTATATATAGCTGGAGTCCATTGGGCCACTCTACCTCCTCCTGTTTGATAACTTTGAAACGGATGAGATCCCCTCCCCTCGACCATATACCTTCATGTATGAGACTAAATAAATAATCAAATGAAATATAGGGGAAGTCCCCAGGGTCACCCCACCCCCTCATGTTTTAGAACTTGGAAACAGTAGAGATCCCTATACCTAAACCATATATCTTCATGTAGTGGACAATATAACAAATCAAAGGAAATATGCAGAGGGAGTCCCTGAGAATTACCCCACACCTCCTATTTGAGAACTTGGAAACGGTCGAGATCCCCACCCCTAAACCATATATATTTATGTATGGGACAATATAACAAATCAAATGAAATATGTAGAGGGAGTCCCTGGGGATCACCCCACCCCTCCTATTTGAGAACTTGGAAACGGTTGAGATCCCCACCCCTCAACCATATATATTTATGTATGGGACAATATAACAAATCATATGAAATATAGGTGGAGTTCGTGGGCCACTCTCCCTCTTCCGGTTAGAGAATTTGGAAACAGTTGAGATCACCAATCTTAAACCATATATATTCTTGTATGGGACAATATTACAAATCAAAGGAATAATGTGGGGGTCCCTAGGGTCACTGTTCATCCACCTGTTTGAGAACTTGGAAACATTCGAGATCCTCAACCCTAAACCATATTTATTCATGTATGGGACAATACAGTATAACTATTCAAATGAAATATAGGGGTCCCTATGGTCACTGCACACCCTCCTGTTTGAGAACTTGGAAAAATTCGAGATCCTCACCCCTTAACCATATATACCCTTTGTATGGGACTATATAACAAATCAAATGAAATATAGGGGAAGTCCCTGTGGTCACCATACTCCTCCTGTTTAAGAACTTGGAAACAGTTGGGATCCCACCTCTAAATAAAATGAAATATAGGGAGAGTCCCTGCAGTCACCCCACCCCTCCTGATTGAGAAATTGGAAACAGTCGAGACCCCAACCTTTAAATTAAACCATATATATTCATGTATGAGAACTGATCAAAGGAAATATAGGTAGAGTCCTTAGGGTCACCCTACCCACTCCTGTTTGATAACTTAGTGTACTGTTGAACACAAACTCAGATTTCTTTCCAGGGAAGCAAGTCTTAGTTATTCAGACTTTTACAAGCTCGTACTAAAGTCAATTTGAACTTCTAACAGTCAACCAATACTAACGTTAACCAACTGCAATCATTGCAAACTTGTACCACTGCAGACTCATGACCATGAAAAAAATATACTTGATATATGTGTTGCTTTTAAAAACTTTGACAACATATGAATTATTTGCCTCAATGATTAATTCATTAAATGAACAGCAATGTCCAATATATGATTTTTAAATGTTTGTTCTTTTTAAAAAATCTTTAAAAAACAAATAGACCACTTTCGAGTTCATCCGTCACCGGCAAAAACTCGTCAATTATACACGCCTTTATGACGTCATTTACCAGATAGAGGGGCCTCGCCTGTATCCCTGCACTACTTACGTTCATCAAGCGTCTTAGTGATCGTCTTTGTGCAGGATAAACTAGAAATAATGGTTGCTCTGTAGGTACTTACTGACATTTCCCTAATGACAGCAGTGTTGATTGTCAATTTTGAGAATTCAATTTGCCGAATAATTCGTACAATATAGAATTATAGAATTATAGTTTTCCAACCACTCGCTCAAGAGAGCCGTGGTGTAGTGGTTAGTGCATCGGACTACTAACACAAAGGTTCCTGGTTCGATTCCCGTTTGGGATAAAAATTTCAGGAACTCAATTTTCGGCTCTCCCACGACACCATTTGCGAGTATGGTCTTGAGGAAACGATGATAGTCCGTCGGACGGGGTTGATAAATGGCTGGCCCGTGTTAAGAGAGAGCCATATCTCTTGCACGTTAAAGACACCCTTGTAGATTTCGAAAAAGAGTAGGCTAATGCCGCTACAAGGCAGCACTCGCACCCGCAAAGTGGAAAGGGATTAATATAAGTTGTAAAACTTGTTTCCCAATCCACTATAAATAAATATGTTTAAACTAACCAATTCACAAACATCTCTTTTTTTGTTTATAAGAAGTTAAATGGGCTCCAACACAACTTTACCTCTCCCAAGTCAGACTGGATAAAAAAGAAGGGCATGTACTTGTATGACTTATAACTTCAGTCACCTTGTGTCTACTCTCGCCGTCACCTTGTGTCTACTCTCGCCGTCACCTTGTGTCTTCTCTCGCCTTCACCTTGTGTCTACTCTCGCCGTCACCTTGTGTCTACTCTCGCCTTCACCTTGTGTCTACTCTCGCCGTCACCTTGTGTCTACTCTCGCCGTCATCTTGTGTCTACTCTCGGCAATCAACTAATTATTCCTTCCTTTTGAGTCTCACTACTGCATACAACCACCAGCCGAGAACTTTACATTTAATCTTTTTCTTCATATACATGTATGTGTAAAGATCTGTTGAATATCTTCAATTTGTTCTATGTTTTTGAAATTATTGTTAAAACTGATTTATGATTTTATCTTTGTTATAATACCATCACATGAGGGACCTTAATTGGAATAAAATTATTGTATATATTTGGTAAATGAAAAGGTTCAGACATTATGGTATCATAGAATTGACAAACAGCACTCCTAAGTATTATTACAAGTTATAACTGTTAATAGTTCTACATCAGACATGAGATGGTAAGACAATAAATTATCTCCCTTTGTTAGTTATTTAATACCGTGTCTGACAGTCAAAATAACTTAATGGGAAATCATGATAAGAAAACAACTCTTAAAAGTCTTTCAGTGGATCATAAGTCATTTTGTAAACTACTAACTTATATTCCCCTAACTCTCAGTATAAATGTTTTCTTTCAATGGTACAGATTTATGACCCCTCTTGCTGACCATAGTTTACAGTGAGAGATGGGTAACTTGATAGACTTATTGAAAGGAACATTATCAACTTGATGAAGGTTTCAAGATGGAAATATTACAAAGGAAGAATAATGTGTTGGGCTAATAGGCAATAAATTTTACAACTTCAAAGACAAAAATGAAGATAACGTAAAAATTGATTGAAATTAAACACAAGGTTTAGGTAACAATTTATAACAACCATTTGGCATAGCTTGGTGATTTGTCTTCTTTGTTTATGTAGCTGTGTGTGAGGCAGGATTCATGTTGGTATGTGTGTATGGTTCTGCTTGAACGAACAAAAATTGTTTTCGTAATAAAAATGTATAAATATTGCGTAAATCAGTCAGCATATATTTTATTCTAATATTATGGTACTATACAGTCAGATTATACAACGATTTCATGGAAAGTTATCTGTGGGAAGAAAAATCGGTATTTTTTTATCTTATTGGGGAGGAAAGAATGTAAAAGCTGTCAACCCCATTTCAAAAATAATTGATTTATTTTCAGTATATCTTTGTAGGGTATAAAAAAATCTCTTTATCTCATAAAATTAATTTCAAATCTATATCAAATTCTTCATAAATAAAACTAAATGCCAAATTTAATGGTTGGAAAATTGTCAGATCATATATATTTTGCTTTACTTTGAGAAGATTTTACGAAATTAAGAAAGATACTTTTCTATGTAGCAAATTGTTGACACAAGAACGATTCATTAACATGTGTTGATGTATTTATATAAGAGTGTGGACACAGGAAAATGTCTTGAACTTACTAACTAAAAAATGATATTTTACTAATTTGAATAATGCATAAACAATGAAATACCTCAATTTTCAATGCAAAGATATGACAACCATGAAAAATAAGAATTATTATTTGTTGGGTACTAATTTGTGTGCATCCTTTACATATTTAAATGTTGAACAAATTAATATCAGTGTCTGCAGACTTAATTTTGGCAAGTCCTGACGAAATGAAATATCCACAAATAAATTTTTTTCAAACAATCCAAGAAATATACTGGACAACAGAAGAAACACACCTCCAATAATTTTTTTGGAGAAAAATTTCAATGGCTTATAACTGTTTTGCATATTTTGACATCACAACATTGAAATTCTTCTTATTCATTTCTATCTGCTGATTTAATGAAAATTCCTATGTATGTACAAATGTATATATATGTATAGAGTCAAGTAAATGTATCCATTGCAGCATTGTATTGACCACAATGTGGCGTACAGTCAGTTGCTCATGAGAGACATATTATTTTGTTAAGTATCCTTAATCAATTGTTCATATGCGAAGTTGAAACTTTCTGTGTTGACCACAATAACACATTTCAGATTACAAATGACAGAATTGTTTCCTTTTTAACACTCATACAACTGACCAACAGATTTACAGCTCTTGTGGAGATTTCTTAGATCACTATCTGTCAGCCCATCTGCCTGTAGGATTAACCTGGCTCAAAAATCTAATTTTAGGTCTTTAGGAATGCATTAATGTTTCTGATCAAAACATCAGGTTTTTGACATATCGTAAGCTTTTTACAGCTTTTCTGATACTGACATGACAGCACAAGTGTAGAATTGGTATTATTTCTATCTTTCTGTATTATTTCTATCTCTGCTGATGGCTCAGATTCTAGCTGTGCAACAAAAATATAAGACGGCACTCCATAACATGTTTCCTTTTGACATTCATCAATCTTATTTGAAACGTTATCAATTCACATCTAAAATGAATATCAAGCCAGTATCATCCTATGTTGTAAAATAATGTTCTGTTGGTATTCAGATCTGTCTACCCCTGGTTAAAATAAATTTGCATTCAAAATAAGTAAAGAAGTAGTAAATATTTTGGACTGCAAAACCAACTCAACGAAAGCAAACTGGGACAAAGACATTTAGTTACTGAAATCACTACACCAATAAAGTACTTACAGAAAAATGCTTCTATATAGGGATTATTTTATGCTGTGAAAGCTTTATTATTTGGAGGTTAAATTGGCTTTCATGGCTCCCTCAAACTGGAAATACAGTTTTCATAGAATTTCATATTTTCCAAGCAGTCCAAATATGTTATAATCTTTAAACCATGAATTTAAAACCTAACAAAACAATTTTCTAAAACCCTGAAAATTAATTTCAACAAATAAAAGTTCTTCCTCATATTGAAAGCAGAGAAAACAATATGTTCTGTTGATTAAATTATAATGCTAGGGAGTTATTTTTATATGAACAGCAGTTATTATAAGAAAAACTGATACTTAGAACTGCATATGTATGCGACTAGAACCTTGTTTACAAAACATTATATTGACATTTTGCTGTGTTCAGATCTATAATGATTAAGTAATTAAGTCAGTATTTCAAGTACAGTACTGTAAAGCATTGTTAATTTCCTGTGTGAAATGTAGATTTTATGAATGGAAGTGAATAAGTTATAAGATTTGCCATAAATCACTAAGATTAACGAAGGCTTAAAACAACAGTGAGATTTCTTATCAGATCTCTAATGATTCATCATGTACTGCTTTGATAGTACTTATTTTTACTTATATTACAGATATAGGTAGCTAAGCTTAATCTTTGTCAACATTGCTATGTCTTTGTCTTTGTAATATAACACAGTTGCTCTTTCAGATGCTTATCTTGTTGTCAAATGGTGGTATACCCTTCTCTTGATCAGACAGCAAACATATTCCAATTAATTATTCAATTACAGTGAGTATACAACATGTTCTTTGTCTGTATACATCTAATTACAATTGTACTTTACCCTTGCAGGTCTTTGACCAGCTGAGTTACTGAGTCGGAGTTTCGTTAGTGACGTCATTCTTGGTTGTTCCTTCTGTGTGAACAAAACTATTTGGGTAAGTTTAACTCTACAAAATGTTTATGACCTAAACTTTGCTCATATTTTAGACCACAAAAAACATGCTCAAAACAAGAAATCCACCAATTTGATTGGTTGATCATGATGTTGAAGTATGAGTACAAAAAACTGACTCGAAAGTTTTATGACTTCAAGGCCAGGTACCCACCCTTGAACATCATAAATGATTTTTAACAGCTGTAGTGGATCCTGAGGGGGGTGAAAAGGGGGTGGGGGGGGGGGGGGGTGGTGTTGGTTGGATGGTTATCTTTTTTTTTTACAATCAATGCATTTAAATGAGGAGATATGGACACCCCTTTCGAAAATGGCTGAATCTACCCCTGGACCATCTTTTTATGTCACAGCCTCTCATTGGCTCTGAAATAAAGTGTTATAAAATTCTAGTTTTCCGTCATTATAATCCGTCTAAAATCTAACAGTTATCCAGACATTTTGCCCCATGTCTGTACATATTGAGATGATTGTTGCTCCATTAGTGTATTAGTGAGTTATATGTAGAGTTTCTACCCTACAACAACTGTGAATGAACCATCAAAACATCCCGAAAGGACAAAAAAAAACATAAAATTGTGACAAAAAAAACACTGATGAGGGAAAAGGGACAAACAAACTAAATATGGAAAATGTCCTTAATTAATGTCATCTTTAGTTACCAGATGTGGTTTAAGTATTACATTGGAGTGTGACCAACATTTAATATTCAAATAATAACAATGGTGGGTAAAAGATAGAATGGTTCATATTTCCTTAATGAGTAAAAATTATATCTGGGCTGAGTTCTGGTTATAGTTAATGAGGAAACTAATAAAATTTATCCCTGCAAAGGACTATTTGCAAGGAGTTATCTTTTAAGTGATTTATTCATTTGGAAATTCATTTGGAAAACCTATGAGCAGCAATAAAAAAAGTTTTATGACAAATGCAAATTTGAGTTGATGGTTAATCATGTGACATTTTATGACTGGACCATTTCAGCCTCCCTCCCAGAAGAGCTTGTCCAAAGAAAAAGCTGAATCCAGTTATTGTCCCCTTGTTGCCATAAACAATCTTCTTGTCATTCTAAGAAGAGTTTTATAACTATGCCCAGTCATTAAAACCTACTAACATCAGATAAAGACTGTCTCATTGCAATCAACTAAACTAACTGAAAACTTTAAGCTTAATACAAATTTGCCTAATTGTGTTTCTCAGGATGGCTAATTCTTTTGGGTTATTTCCCTTGATTACAATTTAATCATCCAGTAATTATAGTTCATATTTTTTTCAATGTTTTTTATCTGACTAAAAAGCAGATTTACCAGTTGAAGTGTGTGACAAGTAAGGACTTGGTAAACTGATTAGAGATTACCATCTTAATTACAGTATATAGTCCCGTCTTTAGGGATATGATTACGTATTTTATCTTTTGTTAATTAGGCTACAAAATTATTTCTACTCTTTGATCAGCTGTTGTAAGAAAATTTTATCTGTGTTTGGAGAATGGAAATTGATTCTGCTAAATAGTTTATTTAAAGTTGAATGATTCTGTTTAAAAAAGAAAATTATGGGGTTGGAACATGAAATAGTGTTATGTCAATGGTAGGGTTGGGATGTTAAAAAGAGTTTTGTCCAATTTGTTTGTTTGTTTTATGACATTACTGTGTATAAACATTAGACGATATTTGTCTGTGTTTACATTTATGTTTTTTGCCTCTGTTTAATGAGATGTTCTTGTAAATTTGATTAAGATGGGTGATTTGTTGATAAAGCATAAATTAAAACAGGTGCTTCCATAAACAGAAACAAATTAAGTCAGAATAGGTAAAAAAAATATTGTCTAAATTAAAAGCAGGGATAGTAGTACTTTTTTTATGCCGCATTTATGGGTATTATGTATCTGATCTGTTCGCCTGTGCATCCGTTTGTTTGTTCTTCAATGATGATCTGTCCCATTTCAGGTTAAAGTTTTTGGTCGAGGTTGTTTTTGATGAAGTTGAAGTCCAATCAACTTAAAACTTAGTACACATGTTTCCTATGATCTGATCTTTCTAATTTTAATGCCAAGTTAGAGTTTAAACCACATTTTTACTGTCCACTGAACATAGAAAATGATTGTGCCGATAGGGCATACGTGTATTATCGACATATTTTTGTTTGATAATAATAGAAAAAAAAGGATATGGGCGTACATATGGGCCCTGGGCTGTTTTCTGCTCTTCAAATGGGTTATTGCCTCTTTGACACATTCCTTGTTTCTATTCTTAATTTAAGTTACGACACAAAGTGATTACATGCAAAGCAATTATAAAACACAGAATGCAAAGGAACAGCGCTGTTATGGAAAATTTGTTCAATATTAATAAAAAAAACCAATAGGTCGTCTTTGATGGTATTTGAAGGGGGGTTTTGTTGTGTCATACAGTATTTCTTCACTGTCTGCAAGTCATGTGATCAAAACTTTGCATAATTTGCATCTTGTTACTTAGGCTTGATTTAAGAAGAAGAAAAAAAATCATTTGAAAAAGCAATAATTACATTTTTTTTTAAATTTGGAAAAATTTGAGACTCGAGAAAAACATTTGATTTTAAGAGCCAATTAAAATGCACTGGTTACAACCTCTTACTTTTCTATTAGAATGACATAAGGTACCAGATAGAAACAAATTACACTGTGTTGATGCATACAGTATTATGTAGAAATACTTTCAGTTAAAGTTTTTTAGTGTTCTATAACATTACCTTTGATAGACTGATTTAGTTTTTTTCACTTCCCAAAGGCTTTCAGACTTAATGAATATTTAAATGTCGTAGTCAATATATTATCAATGTGCTATACTACATATTTGTAGTTGAAGATCAGCAAAGCACAAAAAGGCGAGAATTGATATTGATATTGAACGTAAATCAGAAAAAGTGCAGGATTTATATTGAATACTATATGTTAAATCTGAGACGAGAGTCACAATAAGTCTACGATTAATTGTATAGCCTCCGATAGATTTCATATTAGTAGAGGTTCTCTCGAGACCAGAGGATAATCAAACCATTCGTTGAATATAACAACAAGGTTAAAATAAATTTAATCAGAGTTTTCTCACAATCTAAAATCAATCAGTAGAAAATTCTCTCCAATAATCTTAATTACGTTCTTTTCTGTTGAATTTATAGATATTTTCAGAAGGTACAAATCAGTTCTTCATTATTCAAGAAAAGCTTGGATATATTTAATTGGTCTTGTTGTTGGCATGCCTATCAAACATTTCAATGATTCTGACTATCTTCTGCTGAAGTGGTATCACCTGGGTAACACAACAACCCCGTTTCAGTATGGCTACCCATCACGGAGCTTTCATCTCTCAGATCAGCGTGAGCTTGGCTCCTCTAAAGTCTTTGCAGTATCTTTAGCCGTCAAGAAGAACTGACATAGTTATGATGGATTTTTCACCTAATTGACTTTCGATAGATCAGTTTTAATGATATATAATTGCCAATACCTGTATTGTAAAAAAATTCATGATTAGCAATCTAACATTTTTGCTCTCTCAGGTTTCAAATTAAATGATGCTTTTTACTTGAAATCAATAACTACTTTATTCCTAAGGAAATGTTTTACTCTGTTCAGATTTCAAATATTTCTAAAAGCTGTAGGCTTGAATTATGCTGAAAATATATTTAGTAAGGAAAACTAATGCATAAAATGTCTAGAATAGTAAAAAGAAAAGAGAGGGGTGGCTTAGGATCTTGATGGGGATGTTGGGATTGGGTTTTTATTTTGCCTAGATTTTGGGATTTATGCTTATCAGTATTCCTGAAATAATGATGATTATTTTAGGGGATCTGGTAAAGAACATTTTTTTTTCTGGAATTAACCCCATCCTTTCACCACTCACAAGTGACTGAAAATTACCTGGATGAAAAACTTGCTGACTTATTTTTATAAAAACATGGTATGTATTATGAATACACAATGTATTTTAAAAAAGTATAATATAGGAACTTTAATATTATGAGTTATCTCCCTTGTTCTAGTGATATCCTTATTGGATTAAATCCATTTCAGCTATGGTGTCATTCATAATATAGGGGTTCTGAAAAAAATAGATATATCTATAATACAGAGACAGTAGCTAAAAAGGTACTTGGACTTAGTAGTGTTTCATTTCCTGAGATAGAAATCATTGAAGATATAAAGAGCTTTTGAAATTTTTTTTGAATTTTTTTTACTCTGTAGTCCTGAATTTGCATGAAATATATGCCACTGGACATTAAGCAAAAACAAACTGATGTCTAACATTGTACATGTATTCTGAAACTAAAATAAGTTAATTATCAATTGATATAAAAAAAAATGAAAGTTCATAAAATAAATTTTTGCATTGTTTTTATTTATGAAATCTAAAATATTTGTGTCCAATTAAAACCAAATTGGAATAAATCTGCTCCAGTAATTATATTTCTTTTGAATAAAACAACAACACTTATTTCTAAAAAGCCATATCAGATGTATTGAAATTAATACGCGTATTGGAAAATATTTATTCCAATGTTTGTCTCGCTTGTCATTTGAGTTGAGATAAGTTAGATTTATATTAATGAACAACAAACAGTTTAATAAATGTGTATATCTAAAAACTTATCAAAAAGTATTTTGAATTTGTGTAGTCTTTTACAAATTAAGTGGCTGATTAACAGATTAATGTTTGTACAGGAATTGACGCTTGTTCAAGTAGCTACCGTTTAATTTCTCAAGTACACAATCAAAGAACGTTTTATAATTTTCACAAATTTAAAAAGAAAGAGAATTTAAATAATTCAGACTACTGAGGGTCTGAATAAGTTTGACAGGTGTCAGCGTAGCGGAGAGCCGATCGAGTTACGTGTTCGCCCTGATCTAGATTACAACTGTATATTGATATAATCCTCTGCAAATAAATTCATCATTAGGTCCTCAATAACATTAGTATTAGTTCAATAGATCTATTAAAAAAATCACCTCCTTGATGGTGAATAGCGCCTTTATTGGGATGTTTGAAGCGATGAAATTATAAAATCTTTTCATGTTTAATCAAAGGTAAGTTAATTTAAATTTGAAGATTTAAAATTGAAAATAATTGAACATCTTAAAACTTTGGGCTGGGTCTGTTGAAGGATATAAATTAGGGCCATGTTTGTAGGTAAAAAATGATTTATTACGTAAATACCTCAGGGCCATTTTTGTTCCCGTAGGGTGTCATGTTGCTTAGTTCAATTTTCATTTAGATCATGAATGGTTGTTATAATAGTGTTTTTTTATGTTTGATGCAATAGAGCTGTTTGCTAGGTAAAAAAAGACAAGCAAATTTTAACTTGAATTATTGCAGAATCATCATTTAATGTTGAGGTTTTAGAGAGGAGGTTTTATGTTTTGAGGATAATTATTCTTCCTCTTTTGGATTTCAAAATTATGTTTTAAAAAGTTATATTTGACTGATAAAAATGAATTTAACATAATAAAAAACAAAATAGTTGTTTTTTATTGTGTATATTAAAAAATCATTCAACACATTATGTAAATTGAAAATTTCAAAATTTTTATTTTGAAAAGTTATATTTGACCAATAAATATAAATTTTTCATGATAACAACAAAACATGGTTGTATTACGAAATGCATAGTAAAATTATCAGTCAGCACATTATGTGAATTTTTATAATTTCCAAAGAAATTGTATATCAGATGAGAGAAAAAGAAGCATATGGCACTTCCATTATAAAAATGGAATAAAAATGGAATAAAATGGAAAAATATCAAGGAGATCACAGGACTCAACATTAAATTATAAATTAGTCATAATAAAATGAAACTGGTTTTAATTGTGTAAAGTATTTTTAAGAAAGTCAGTGACAATAAATGAAACATTAAAATGTCAGAAAATGTTGATTTTATTTTTTTATATGCTTAAAAGGATGTGAAACAAAGAGGTGTGTTTTTCAGTATTTATCTTTTAACATGGGTGTCAAATTTTGAACATTTTATGACCCGCCAGCATTTTATATTGTTGATTTTAATCTTTTTTATGCTAATGACTTATTTCTGTGTAAAGATTAAATATGTACACTATTACAGAATGAGATATGTACAAATAATGTTTTATATTTTATGGGACACTAAAAGTAACACTTTAATTACACAACCCTGACTATAAATATGATGTAAAGCATTGATAGAATTGTTATAACTTGTGTGAAATATGACTTGCTGCTAATGCATAAAAAATGAAACAATTTAAGTGCATTGTGAAATTTCAGCTGTTTGGAATCATATAGTTTCCATTTGAATGATGTTAGCAAGTGCATAAGTCATTTGTATAAAGTGAGAAATAAATAATATATTATTTTTGTTAGAAGTATAAATGTTTTGAACATATGTATTTTTTCGTACTAGATTTATATGATAAAATATATGAGCCTGCATATAAATAAATCTCTTTTTGTAAAACTTTTGTATAGAATTTGTTAAAACTGTTATAGATGTCTATTATTATTAATAATAAATATTGTGTATACTGATAATTTCTTTTTTTTTTATAAACAATATCTCTTAGAGCTACAACAAAGACACCAAGGTTTCTCTTTCCGATAACAGTGTAGTTAATTGCATATGAAACCATGAGTATTTCTACAAGCACTGATAACTTTAGAATTAATTGATGACAGTTTTTTCAAAGCCAATTGATTTCAAAAAGGTATCATGCATGAACTTTTGGAATCATTTGAACATATAACTTGAATCTAATTATAACATATTTTGTTATAGTTTCAAATATTGTCAGTCTGTGCCTATCCCATTATGTAACAGAATTTATAAGATAAAGCCGCCAAAATGATAAAAAAAGATATGGTGGAATAAGGTATAGAAGTACAGTTTTGAGATTAGAGGTAGTCATTAGAATTATAAATTATGTAATAAGAATATGATTCCAATAGTTAATTCTTGGTGAAGTATGAAGATGGAGGTATCTTTACGGAGGTATCTTTAAGGAATGTGTAGTTCTGTTACAGTACTGTATCAATAGTAAGACTATCTGTTACCTAATCAAGATAAGATTTATGTTCCTGTGTGGTCTATGATGTCAGACTTTGTTTTAATAACCTTGGAGAAATAGTGTCATCAAATTGTTACGTTTTTAGAATGCTAAAGAAATAATTTAGACCTGACTTCTTTAATTATTTGTTAGGAGACTAAATTTGTGTGGGGAAAATAAGAAATCAATAATGATTTTGAGAAAGAAGATAAAGATTTTAGAGCATTGAGTCTGAATCCTAAATGTAAAAGCATTAATCTCTTGAATACTCTTATGATTTTCAATACATCTTATTTGGAAATCTGTCCAGCTTGACCTGAGTATCTGCCCCGCTTGAACTATTGACGTCATACAACAATCACTTTTTCATTCTGGTGTCAGATATTTTGTATTATAAGGTCAAAATTTTATAGGATCCTAAATGGGATGTTCAGAAGAGGCGGTCAAATAATGATAAGGTGTATTTGAATAAAAATTACATTGCTTTAATTGTGTTTATCAAAATGAGCATGGTAAAAAAAAATACTCATATAACTTATTAAAACTATTTATGTGACAGAAATTTTGTGGGTTGTTTTTTGGTTCTCTGTATTTATTGTTTCCCAAGACGCCAAATGAGAAAGCAGGTCCAGTAATTGCTTGACTCTGTCTGTCTGTCTGTTTTGTCTGTCTGTCCATTGATTTGTAAGTCATAAGAACCTAACATTAAGTGAAAGGATATCAGTTGAAAATGACTTTCAGACACTATAATCATCAAAACAGACATCTAATTTATACATAAATAGACAATAGTTTACCATGTAAACTTTTCTGAATTAGTTGCATGTAGTGATGCAGGTCCAGACATTGGTCTTGTCTAATTAGAATGTAGTGTTTGTTTAAAATTATTGGTTGTCATTTTTAAATTCAATCTTACACTAGTCTATCAATAATTGATTTGGCATACTGACTTTGCTCAGAATAAAGTCCTGCTTGAGTAGTGTATTTATGGCGATTTGATGTCACTGTAGAAAATGCTAGAAAGAATGACCCTAAGCCACTGTTAATTGTTTTGAGGGTGGTCAGTTTCCCAGGTGGTTTTCTCCTGGCACTCCGGCTTTCTTGACCAATAAAAACTGACCGCCATGCAATATTCCAAAAGAATGGCTTAAAAAAGCCGCTTTAAAGAGGCGTTTAAATACCAACCCAACAATCAATCAATCACCGTTAATTTAAGCACAATAAACAATGAGTGAAAAACAATTTTGTAAAAGGCTTCTTGGTTTCCTAATGGAAGACTAACTGACTTTCCGCAAAAAAGAAAAAAAATCTCCAGTTCTAGTAGTCTGCTTAATTTTAAACATCAGAGAATCTCTTATGAATCAAAAGGAGATACAGTAATGACACATTAACATGGACGATGTATCAAAAGGGCAAGTTACGTTTTTATTATGGTCCTGCCTTAGAGAGACAACAGGGGGTTTGGGGATATATAATATATTTTCCTGCAATGCATGTAGTTTAAGGTTGTTTATCATGAGCTTGTGTTCACTTGTTCTTAAAGAACTAGTTTGCAAATTTTTGTTCATTATTGCCAATTATCTTGAAGACTATAATAGATATAGAAAAAAACTTCTATTAACAAAAATTATCAGCAATATACAGATTAATAAAAATGGAGAAGATTTAATGTCTTTTAAGGTGAATTCATGTAGATCCATTTGAGCAGCAGTTTCTTAATGGCCTCTAGATTTTATATTCTTACAAAAGGAATCAATTAACATCAAATATCCTCAAGAATAGAGTATATTCTTCCATATATAATAAAATATTAACTATATAGATAATGAGAAGCTGGAATATATAAAATATTGATTTGATCTGTAATTTGAACTTTTGTTGACGAAATAGCTTTACTATTCCTTATTCCAAGTCATTCAAAGACATGAATTCAATCGAGAAAATTGTTTTATCATTTAGCAAGTGTCACGTTTTAATGTCCTAGTAAGGTCAAACTTATTGATGAAAGTAATGCAATTTTGTTGTAATTTCTTATTTTTTCCATTGTTGTTCAGCGGTGTATATGTTTACAAACAAACATTAAATAGACAATATACTTTCTTATTTCCCAATTTCATAGCTGGAGAACGTCAGTATGATCCCATTATTGGAAAGATAATTGATAATCGGCCAGTAACTTGGATGTCATAATTGGCGCAGACAGTGATTTCCCTTGCGCTGTACTATCACAATAAGTTACCGTGTTAATTGAAAACTTGGTCATATTATCTGAAAATCGACAGTATTCGTTCTATACCAAACCTTTTTTTGGTTAACAGATATACCTTAAAACCTTTCAATGATCATGATTCTAGTTAGATAGAAAGAACCATGGGAGAAAGTTTCCAAAATATTAACGTCCAGGGATAGATAACTTTGGATTGATTTGACATTTTATATAGTTGAGATAAATACGAAATAGATTTGATTTTTCAGGAACTGTCATTCTACCAATCAATTTGTTTATCTGAGGATTCTAACCTTTCAGGACAAATCCTTAACACAAACATCACAAGATATTTTGTATTATTTATTTAGGTTTATAAAGGAATTTCTTCCTGATATTGAACACATTAAAACTTTTCTTCCGCTGTTAAATAAATAGGTTTAAAAACAATTGGTCGGTTCTTTGACTTTGGTGTTTGTCCAGTTGCTTTTTTATTGCGAATGCTTTAATCAGTTGTTAGAGGATGACGATCTGAAGATGTCTGTCTCCTTAATGTTACCCTGATCTTTTTGCTGTTGCCCTTACCTGATAGATGTTACCCTTGTCTCATGGTTGTTGCCTTGCATCTTCTTTGATTCATTTGTTATTATGTCAGACTCTGTGTATCCTATATTGTTGAGTTTGATGTTTCACCATAGTGCCTCCTATTTATACAAAAATTGATTTTTAACTTAAATGAAAGAAGCTTAATCTTTTCAAGATCTTTTTTAATATTCCGATAGCTTAACATGAAGCACAAACAGATTGTTTCCTTTATATTGATCAGTGGTAATACTTTGGACATTGTTTCTGATATTTCTGGCATGCTGCTAAATCCCCCTGGAATCTTTTGTAAACTTACAAGTTTATATTTAAATCGTGCCTCACTCACATGATGTAATTGTTGGTTTAAGGTTATTTTGGTATTGTAATACTCTTTTACAGACAATTTGTTCTAAAGATAGCTGAATAGCCTCATAAAGCCATAGTATACATTATATATATTGTTTTCTAAAAGCCTTTGATCGTAAAGACTGATTATGATTGGTTGTTTATGGGTGTAGATAGTTGACTAGAACAGGAAGTATTTTTGCCTTCCCTGCCAATGATATTTTACAGTTTTTTTATGTCCTCTCCTTGTATTTAAATTTAAGACGTTGAGTTCTTGTGGTTGGACATGATACTGTAAATTCAGAAATTATTTCATGCATTTATTATTGCGATTTTGTCCATTTCAACTTAAATGCGATTTTAAATTTTATGATTTTGGGGAAAAGTCATGCTTGATTCAGTTAAAATATTACAAAATGCGAGTTTTAATTATTGCTGCAAGTTTTATTAATCTAAAATCGATTTTACATATATCCTTATAGGTCAATCAATTTTTCCCAAATTAAGTTAAGAAAGGGGGTGTGGGGGTCAGTGAAAAAACTATTTGAATTAAGTTTTTTATCCTTCATTTAACTTTTGATGCCCTTACTTATTTTTTTTGTTTGATTCACATATGCTTTGTTGGCTTTTATAGCTTGCTATGATGTTGTAAATTTGATGTAGACCTTATAGTGTTGTCAGATCCTTTATAGTTACACTGGCTGGAGACATTAATTTGGAACAGCTGTGTTTCTTTGTGAAATAACATTTATTACCCTAGCTATCCCTGGAGGAAGGGCTGATTTTATGTGGCTGAATATCAGCCTTTTAAGGTACAACCACTTATTTTGTGCCTCACTAATTAGGGGAAGTATGTTTTTAAGTCTGTGTCTGTTTCCCGAGGTCTGTTTGTTCCTCCTGTAGTCTGTTCCCCTGTCCCTCTTCAGGTGAAAGTTTTTGGTCAAGGTAGTTTTTGATGAAGTTGAAGTCCAATCAACTTGAAATTTGAGTACAGTCTGATGATGTTCCTATTATGATATGATCTTTCCAAATTAAAGTTTTTACCTCAATTTCAGGTTCCAGCAGTAAAAATGATAGAATCTTTGCTTAGGTTTTATCTTGTGTGCAGTGTGATAGAATCTTTGCTTAGGTTTTGTCTTGTGTGCAGTGTGATTTTTTGAGGGTTGATGTCATGTGAAAAGATTGCAACAAATTTTATTTTATTTTTACATTTATCTTTGTGGCTCATGATAGATTTGTTTTAAGTGCCTTGTCAAATTAAAAATCCTGCTAAAAGTGTAATTATTTCCTACATGCATGATACTTGAATTAGTCAAATTTGTAATTGTTTTGGACCCTCAAGGACAATGTAAAATAAAATGACAATTGCAGGTTTCGTTTTCACTTAGTAATTTTAATTGGTTTTGATTCTGCATGAAGTTAATTAGATGTATCGTAGCCAGTGGCTCTTCAGCTAATTACAAACATTTTAGACATGCAAAATCGTCATTTTTAGAGCCTCTTATTAGGACTTCATTTTTTTGCGTGACTCATTGTTGAAAATAGGCACACTTTATGAAGGTACCCTGGGGCACTCTTTCCTTCCATTCCTGAAAACCTTTTTGTGAGATTTTTGAAGAGTTTCCCACCATTGTTAGAAGTCCTACACATGTGATGAGGAGAATAATAGCCCGGGGGTCAGTAAAAATTGAATGTCGGAACACAGCTGCTTTTCATTGTTATAAAAACTATCAGAAGGAACTAATTTAAAAAAAAAACTAATTATAGTCTTTGATGACAAAATGCTTGGTTTTTTATATAGAGAGTTACAATAGATTTTATACCAGATGTAAAAATTGGTATAAATGATACTTCAGAAATCATCAATTATTGAAAATATACTACAATACAAAAATTACAATTTTTTAATCTGTTTATAAGTAGTTTATGTTTCAAAGTTTGAATTTCAATATTTCTAGGACAAAATTGTTTCCCATCTGTATTTATAATGCTTCTGATTTTAACTTTCCATTCTCAGAGATCAAACTAATATGTGGGGATGTTTCTTGCTATTTTATCTTAGTTTGAAAATAAGCATATTCTTAGAAATTACTACTTTACAGTGATTGAAATACAGATAATTCTAGGGGTGATTCCAGCCATTTAAAAAAGGGGGTCCCAACCCAGGACAAATGGGGGGGGGGGGGGTTAACTATATGACCCCATTCAAATGCATCTTCTGACATCAGACTCGGACTTCTCTTGAACTGAATTTTAATGTGCGTATTGTTATGCGTTTACTTTTCTACATTGGTTAGAGGTATAGGGGGAGGGTTGAGATCTCACAAACATGTTTAACCCCGCCGCATTTTTGCGCCTGTCCCAAGTCAGGAGCCTCTGGCCTTTGTTAGTCTTGTATTATTTTAATTTTAGTTTCTTGTGTACAATTTGGAAATTAGTATGGCGTTCATTATCACTGAACTAGTATATATTTGTTTAGGGGCCAGCTGAAGGACGCCTCCGGGTGCGGGAATTTCTCGCTACATTGAAGACCTGTTGGTGACCTTCTGCTGTTGTTTTTTTATTTGGTCGGGTTGTTGTCTCTTTGACACATTCCCCTTTTCCATTCTCAATTTTATTGATTGTCTAAAAAAAGGTGGGGTTTTAACCCCTAGAACCCTCCTCCTGGATCCGCCACTGAATTCAAACAAATCATCTTCAGAACAGAGTTACTAGTTAAGCTAGCTCCAGTCCATTTCCCACACAAGTAAAACTCACCCAAACCTTATCATACAAGAGACGGACAGCAGCTTCCTGAGTTTAAATGAAAAGAATTATTAAGGACAGGATATATTTTACAGAAAGTACAAGTTTCTTTTGTTTTCTCCACATGCACTGCTTCTAATACTTGTAGTTACACATTTTAATGACAGCCTATGTTTCCATAAGACAGTAAGTTAAAGGATGCCGGATTCATGTCTAGACTATAGTATACTCAATTATAATTGATATGTCCACCCTATTTTAAATCTATGTACATGTACTTTATATCTAGAATTAACCTGATTAAAAGGCAGTTCCTTTGTCCACTGAGGCTTCTTATGTTAGTGTTTACAAAGTGTCTGTAAATTCAATCAGGTTGATGAAGAAATTCCAGAGTCAAACAGCCTGGTTCTAAAAGCTGCCGCAGGTTATCAAAATTCAGAATATTGGAAACAGTAAATAATTTTTTTTCTTAAAAACTGTCACTGATAAAACAGTTTGTTATAAAAAAAAATATGATTTTTCTTTAATTATGAAATTGACTAACTTCAATGATTATGAAATATTATGTCATTTACCTATAGCGGGTTATTTTCGCCGGGTGTAAATTTTTGCTTTTTTTCACAGATAGAACAAAATCGCCAAAATAAATGCTGCCAATTTAAAACGGCACATTCAAAGGCATTCATAAGGTTTTGAATCCGCCAAAATAAAAACCGGCAATTTATTTTGTATACCTTGTTCAATGAAAATCGCGAAATTTTACACCCACGAAAATAACCCACTATACGGTATATTTATATGGTCTGGAAATATGACTTTATATTTATATGGACTTGATGCCCTTATCGAAATGCTAAATACTATAATTGTTATGGACTTTAAAGTGCCAGGTTCTTCTGGTTATATTCATCAGATAAATATTAACAGTCATTTTATGTTGCGGTGAGATACAAGTTTTTTTGGAGACAAGAAAATCGTAAAACACCAGTCCTTCTACTTGAAAAGTCGGTTTGTTCTCTTTCAGAAAAGATAGAAGTGTCATAAAACAGTAAATCATACTCAAAATAACATCATAAAATTCTTCTGTCTTTTTGAATTGCCATTTATTAATAAACAAAGTTGGTAGTGATATCTCATAATGTTACATGATTTGTTTATACAAACCATGGCGGTATGTTACCTGGCCTTCATTTCAGATGGCTTTAAGTAAACAGGGGAACCAGTTAAAAGTGCTCTGTATGTTTGATGGGTTTGTCCTATACCCAGGTGCCAGATCCCACAAATATGTATATATAAACTAGTATCTTTTTGTCTGTAAGGTGTCAGACATTGTGCTGGCGTTGATGGAAACCTGCAGACTCAGTGGCTCTAAGTTTGTTTTCTTGTTGAATACTTTATAAATCTATTCTGTCATGTTCAAAAGAAGTCATTCCTCCTAACACTAAGGAGGGCTATCTTCAGAACTGAAGTGATGAAGAAATCATTCAAACATGTATTTAAAAATAGCTTACTTTCATGCAATTACTTTTAACAAACTAAAGACAGCTTGAACTATGTTCATTATAAGTATTGCAGCATAAACAAGTGTCTGTTACCCTTATACCACTGTGAATTCAATTGTTTACAAATTCTTTTTCTTAATTCTTATTCTAGGTATGCATGTAATATTTGTCACTGGACTATTAACAAACATTTTTTATGGACTTAAACAGTCATAACTTCTTTTAAACCAGCTTCCACCTTATTAAGCTATGAATATTGTGTTTAGTCAGATAGCATGTCTTGATTTTTCGTCATCATTAACTTTTACAAAAATCTTCTCCTCCAAAACTACTGGGCCAAATTAAATAAAACTTGGACACAATCATCAGTGGGGTATCTAGTTTAAAAAATGTGTGGCGTGACCCGTCAAACCAACAAAGATGGCTGCCATGGCTATAAATAGAACATAGGGGTAAAATGCAGTTTTTGGCTTATAACTCAAAAACCAAAGCATTTAGAGCAAATCTGACAGGGGTAAAATTGTTATTAAGGTCAAGATCTATCTGCCCTGAAATTTTCAGATGAATCAGACAACCCGTTGTTGGGTTGCTGCCCCTGAATTGGTGATTTTAGGGAAATGTTGTCTGTTTTTGGTTATTATCTTGAATATTATTACAGATAGAGATAAACTGTAAACAGCAATAATGTTCAGCAAAGTAAGATCTACAAATAAGTCAACATAACCAAAATGGTCAGCTGACCCCTTTAGGAGTTATTGCCCTTTATAGTCAATTTTTAACCATTTTTCGTTAATCTTAGTAATCTTTTACAAAAATCTTCTCCTCTGAAACTACTAAGCCAAATTAAACCAAACTTGGCCACAATCATCATTGGGGTATCTAGTTTACAAAATGTGTGGCATGACCTGGCCAACCAACCAAGATGGCTGCCATGGCTAAAAATAGAACATAAGGGTAAAATGCAGTTTTTGGCTTATAACTCAAAAATCAAACCTTTTAGAGCAAATCTGACATGGGTTAAACTGTTTATCAGATCAAGATCTATCTGCCCTGAAATTTTCAGATGAATCCGACAACCCGTTGTTGGGTTGCTGACCCTGAATTGGGAAATTTTGCTGTTTTTATACGTCCGGGACGGGACGTATTATGGTATACCGTTGTCCATCCGTCCGTCCATCTGTCCGTCCGTCGTCCACACTTCGGACAATAACTCAAAAACACCTTCACCAATTTCCATGAAACTTAGGTGAATTGTTTATATCTATTGACGTAAGCTCCCTTTCGTTTTTTTTTTAATTTCAGATTTTAAGTTTTGGATTTATGGGGCTTTATTCATAAAAAAAGGGGGGATTTTCAACACTTTGGACAATAACTCAAAAAGGCTTTCACCAATGTCCATGAAACTTTGGTTAATTGTTTATATCTATTGACGTAAGCTCCCTTTTATTTTTTTTTAATTTCAGATTTTAAGTTTTGGATTTATGGGGCTTTATTCATAAAAAAGGGGGGATTTTCAACACTTCGGACAATAACTCAAAAAGGCTTTCACCAATGTCCATGAAACTTTGGTGAATTGTTTATATCTATTGATGTAAGCTCCCTTATAATTTTTATAAATTTCAGATTTTAAGTTTTGGATTTATGGGGCTTTATTCATAAAAAAGGGTGATTTTTAACACTTCGGACAATAACTCAAAAAGGCTTTCACCAATGTCCATGAAACTTTGGAGAATTGTTTATATAGATCTATTAATGTAAGCTCCCTTTCAATTTTTATAAATTTCAGATTTTACATTTCCATGTTATGAATTTTTATTCTAAAAAAAGGGGGGATTTTTCCAATTTTGGGACAATAACTAGCACTTTCACAAAATTTTATGTATGGATGAAAAATTAAGAAAACAAACTTATTTAAATTTGAGGTAGCCTTAATAGTGCCATTTTTTTTGTGCATTTTTATTTATTATTTGGGGGGGGGGGTATTTGACAGGGCTCACACTATTTCTAGTTGATCATATAAATTCATTTAAAGCTTAAAAGACAAGTTAAAAGAGCAACGGGCGTATCATGCGTCTAAGTGCAGCCCTTTATTGGTTATTATCTTGAATATTATTATAGATAAAGATAAACTGTAAACAGCCATAATGTTCAGCAAAGTAAGATCTACAAATAAGTCAACATGACCAAAATGGTCAGTTGACCCCTTTAGGAGTTATTGCCCTTTATAGTCAATTTTTAACAATTTTCATGAAATTTGTAAATTTTAACTAACATTTTCCACTGAAACTACTGGGCCAAGTTCAATATAGATAGAAATAATTGTAAGCAGCAAGAATGTTCAGTAAAATAAGATGTACAAACACTTCACCATCACAAAATCACAATTTTGTCATGAATCCATCTCATCCTTTGTTTGATATTCACATAGACCAAGGTGAGCGACACAGGCTCTTTAGAGCCTCTAGTTTTAACTGTTATCAGCATTTTTGGTAACTGTTTTTTGCCAAATTGAGGTGTTGTTAACATGTTTAGGGACCCCCTATTGCCCCCTCTATAATCAAAGCAGGAAGAAACTGTATAAGAATGCAGACCTTGTAAATGACCAGTTTAGCTGATTGCATATCATTTATAACATGTCTATACAGGAAACCATCACAAAACCACACTGCTTAGACAGACTGCTTATACTAATGATGTGTCTGTGGTCAAATCGGATAAACATGATTGATGAAATATATTAATGATCATTATGTTCTATAGACTCAATTATAAATGGCATTTTGTAAAAAAGAAATGATATCTGTATTCATTAATGTCACAAAATCACTACTTACATATTTGACAAAATAAAAATGAAACAACAGGACTTTTATTGTTGTTCTTCATCTAAAATTCTCAGTGAAGCATTAGCACAGATCAATGCTGTGAGAGTATTCTTTAAGCCTGAAAATTATTCTGTATATGTACCTTGCAAGTAATTTTGTATCAGACTTTAACCTTACGGACGTCTCTCTTTCTTCCTGAGCACCTTGTCCTGTCCTAATTTTTTATCAGTCTTATATTTTTGCTTCGGGTGTAATTTAAATATGATCTTTACCAAGAACTGAATTACAAAGACTATACAAAGGCAAAGTCTTATATACAGGGTACTTATACATGGTAGCCTGAGTTGAAAGTCTGGTAACGTTAATTTCTTAAATTTGGGGTCATTCATTTTGCATTCTGTATAATTTTACAAAGTGTTTTAAGATCCATCGAATATCTTTACTGATATTTTGATTGGATATAGTATGTAGATTGAAGAATTCTGTTGAAGTAATTTTCTATCGATTATTACTATGTGGTTACGCCAATTAACACCAAATTAAGATATCCGTCAATAAAACACTTTTAACTTAAGTAAATGTCAAATTGGTACATAACTTGGCTGTAGATGTGTTTTTTCTGTGCAGTTAATGGGGCCATCAACTTAGATTTGTGTATTGATCCTGCAATATCTACCAATAACTTTAGCATTATTAATGGAATATATTTCTTGCACGAACAGTCTTATTGTAATATACTAGGAGACAGAAATAAAACACCTTTAAGTCTAGGCTGTAGTTTACATCAGTTATTATGCAATTTTAATAGAAGAAATGCTGAAATTATTTACATACAATATTTTTTTCTGTATTTAGATCAATGAAGGCACGGTAGATGTATAAAACTTAATACAAACCTACGAATTAGATCCTTGAAGAAGGTAACAACTATTAAATCTAATACAATTTGTTTATTATGATTTTGATTGTCCACATAATATATTTTGTGGATTTAGATCCACTGTTTACATGTCATACTAATAAAAGCCGCCATTTTTAATTCTGGAATTTATTGGTATGTTTTTCCTTCAATAATTAACAGACTAATTAGACGTCTCGCCTATAAAATCTACTTATTCTCAAATTTTATTTCATTCTGAAGCTTACTGATAGACCATAAATGTCAGCTGGTGTTTTCCCTTCACACTGGAAGCCTATATATAATTCTCCATATCAAGGTTTCAATGACGTCAGAAAATTGTTTTGCTGAATTAAGACTTGAAAATTATGAAATATTTGACTATTTTTATTGGAATAGGGATCTTACTGTACTGAATTTTAAGCCTGGCTTGCATATAACTTGGTTTTAGAAGGCTTACATACCTCTTCTAAATAGTGTCTGGTCTTTTCTTTCTTCGGTCTTTTGCTTTACTACCCAAACCAGTGGAAACCTTGTAGATTCTTAATTTTTATTCTTTAATTCTTGAAAAGGGGCATTAGCTGTAAAATTCATGTTCACTCAAGTTTATTTATCAGATTTATAACATGCTGAAACATGTATGTCTAAATTACAAAAAGTCTAAAACCACAAATTAACAGTGCATAGACTTGATGATATGTACCAGTATTTTGTGTGTATTTTTGTTTAGACATCATCTAATTTAAACCATCGAGATGACTTCCGAAGTCTGCCAAAGGTCATATAACCAGATGAATTGTCATAAATATAGCAAAAGAAAGAAATCACATACAATTGAATTCTTCTCTGTCTGTCTGATTCATACTGTAGGTAAAAAAGTATGTTAATTGTTGTTTCTAACGCCTGTAATGGGACATATTATGGTACAATGCTGTCTGTCTGTCCATCCCTCCTTTGGCCTTCAACATGTCAGACAATAACTCAAAATCTCTTTAAGCAATTAGCATGAAACTTTGGTGTTTTGAGCTCACTTGTGATTTTTAAGAATTTTAGATCTCGTATTTCTGAGTAAATGGGTTTTATTCATTAAAAAGGTTAATGTTCAAGTTTTCAGACAATAACATAAAAGTGCTTTGAGCAATTTTTCTGAAACCTTTGGTGATTGTTTCATATCTATTGAAATTAGCTCCCTTTAGTTTTTTTAGTAAATTTTTATGACATTGATGAGTTGAGGAACTTTATTATTTGAAGAAACTTCATTATTCTGAAAAGCGATGGGTGTATCATGCACTCATGGCACAGCTATTATTACCTGTATAAGATGTTATTTTATGGATTGAATCAGTCAGCCAAATGGTTCATCTTTTGGTTGACATTTACTTATAAAAGCTGAATACATGCATAACCAATCTTTATCAAAGGAGTTAGAAGTAAAATCACAAAAATACTAAGCTTGTTGTTCGGTGTGAGCAAAGGCTCCGTGTTGAAGGCCGTACTTTAACCTATCATGGTTTAATTTTTAAATTGTTATTTGGATGGAGAGTTGTCTCATTGGCACTCACACCACATCTTCCTATATCTATCCAAGGAAAATTCAAAAAGGAAAGTCCCCAATCAAATGTCAAAATCAAAAGCTTAAACACATCAAATGTATGGATAACAACTGCCATATTCCTGACTTGGTACAGGCATTTTCTTATGTAGAAAATGGTGGAATGAACCTGTTTTTATAGCTAGCTAAACCTCTCACTTGTATGACAGTTGCATCAAATTCCATTAAAAGGTCACATGAATTACGATTCAATGAGGTCAAGTTATATAGTGACCTATAGTTGCTAACCTCTTAATTAAGGAACAGATTCAGTTACCAAATCTCATACAACACGATATTTCTCAACGGTTGTCAATAAAAGTTAAGCATTTTAAAATTAAAAATTTGAAAAATTTTACCATCTCAAGTGGAGAAATATCGGATCACATTCAATGCAGTGTAAGAATCTATTATTTATCTTGTATTTATAAGTTTCCATGGTGACAGGTCTATGTTAGTAATAAAAAAAACAATAACATTTATATTTCTTCCTAAAGCCCTTCATTAGTATTCTTTTTCTTCATTTATATGACAAACATCAAGTAATTGTTTTAATGTAACAAAAACCTGAAACATAAAATACTTGTTAAATTATTCATATGAAGACATTCTATATCTCAATTCTTCTATACCGAGCCTTGTGGTGCCGTTTTAATACGCTACATTAAGTTGAAAATTTTATTATTAACTCCTTTATTGCATTTTATCTTTTATTGCATGTAGAGAATTAATTCTGATATTAAAAGTTACAATATATAGTTTAAAGAAGCCTCAGGAATAGTGAGGATACAATGGAGGAAGATACAGTTGTTATTTACTCTAACATCATTATTGAATTCATCAATGGCATGTAAGCAGTATGCTGACTATGCAGTATGGGCTTTGCTCATTGTTGAAGGCAGTACGGTGACCTATAGTTGATAATGTCTGTGTCATTTTGGTCATTTGTGGATAGTTGTCTCATTGGCAATAATACCACATCTTCTTTTTTATAATGATACATTCAGTGTGATTTGAAGCTCAGTATTGTGTAGAGACTTGTCTCTGTTGTTGTCAATACTGTCTTTGGGTTGTTTCATTAACCCTACATATTGTTTTTTTCCACTAGTGAATCTGTCTTAAAACAGGGAATTTCTTAAATCTGCAATGTTAAAACTTTTTTTAAAAGGAAAAATCTGTGATCAATTTGGTGATGTACTTTGAGCGGGCATCTGGGCGGGCTGGCAACTGCCAAACAGTGTGTGTGCATTTACTCATAAACCATTCAACCAAATCTTTTCAAATTTTAGTAAGTTCTTACTGATGACAAAATGGATGTCTAGTTCAATATTTATGGTTGTCACTTTTATTGTTCAGTAGTTATGGTCCTTATGTGATATGGAAAAAGATTCCAAGACACAAATAAATGATAATAGACGGGTTTGCTGTTGCTCTGACAATCCTCTTGTTTTACAATGTAAAAGGAAATAGTTTTCATCAAGTAAGAATTTATGAACTAGGTGTATTCTGTTATTCATATAGGTATTTAATGCCATTCATGGGTATTTTAGTTAATCTGTAATTTTAATTTCAGACTATATTCATTGACAGATGTTAAGTTATTAACTTATAGCAGAGAATTATACAAGCAGTTAAAAGACCATCTTGACTTAGCAGTAAGGTTTGATATTTTTTGTCTAGAGTCACATATTGATTTCAACATTCAACATTAGAGAAGTCTGAAAATCAGTGCTAATTATAAAAAAAAAAGAGTTATGCCCCTTGGAATTATTAATTTTATAGGAAATAACTTTATAAGGGCTACACCTTGTTTGCCAAAAAAAATTATATCAAAGGTTATATCAGCAAATTCTATGACAAATTAGAAATATGGACGATCCATTGTTGATCCCTTGCAAATATTAACTTTATAGAACATTGTAATACATTTGCTCTCAATATTCAGAAAAAGAAAAAAAAGAAAAAAAGACTTGTTATGTAGTATAAATGCCTGTGCAGTGTGGGTCTATTTGGAAGTCTGTGCTTTTATTAACCTTAATTTGAGGTAAATACTCTGTTTTCAGAGATAATATTTATATATTCAGGTTTGACTGTAATACTCATAGTTCAAATGACCTTACTGAAAGAAACTTACAATGTTGACCGAATATGGAATTTGTGTTTTTCATTCCAGAACAACGAGTCTTTAGAGAACATATAATTCCTGTGAGAATTGTATTTTCCTTCACAAAAAGTTTTGATTTTGACTAAAGCAACAACATTTTTATCCAACACACAGTGATATAGGCAGATAAGTTTTGATTCAGTAATATAATTTGCCAAGAATGTGTCATTCAGGATAGAAAAAACACCAATAGTAACTATTTACTTAGTCTGATCAACTCAAAATGTCAGCTGAACCAAGACTAAACATCAAGCTATTTATTATCAAAGTTTTCACCTAAATATTTAATGTGCAATGAATTTCAATGCACAAAAAATACGTCCTTACTTCTTGGTATACATTTCTTATGAAAAATCACAGAATTATCACAGAAAATGTCATCAGCTGTTCTAAATGGAATGATTTTTGACTGCTAGATCTTTAAATTACGACTTTTTTCTATAGAGTAGCACTTGCACAACTGCAATGCAGATTTGAGTTACATCATTATCCAGTTTATCTTGATAGGGATCGAATACAATTACATCATCTTATATACATATGAATGACAGTTATGTGCCCTTGATGAGTATAAAAGTCTTCTAACAACTTGTTTGCCACACTGGGAAAATTGTTTTATTTGATTGCTGACTTTTGCACATTTCTCTGTGCAGTTAGTCAGTAAAAAAAACAACTGCTTTACTTATTCAGTCTCCTGTCTGCATTTATCTCCCCTTGTTGAGTATAAAAGTCTTTTAACAACTTGTTTGCCACACTGGGAAAATTGTTTTATTTGATTGCTGACTTTTGCACATTTCTCTACATGCAGTCAGTCAGTAAAAAAACCCATTGCTTTACTTATTCAGTCTCCTGTCTGCATTTATCTCCCCTTTTTGAGTATAAAAGTCTTCTAACAATTTGTTTGCCACGCTGGGAATGTTGTTTTATTTGATAGCTGAGATTAGCACATTTCTATGTGCAGTCAGTCAGTAGTCGCTTATCTGCAGTTATGTCCCCTAGATGAATATAAAAACCTTGGTATTTGTGTTACTGAGACTTGCACATTACCATCACCAGTAGAAAGAATGTAGAAAGAATGTATTCACTATTGCTTTTACTCAATCAGTCTTGACTAAGTTTACAGTCATGTCCCCTTAATGCATATAAATGTCCATCAGGAAAGTGTTTGTCATAATTAAAAAAAAAATTCTCTATTTTCTGAAAACTTTTATATCTTGCTATGTCAAAATCAGAAGACAGACCCCACTATGTTCTGATATACTTTGTTTCTGTCTTCATCAGTTTTCTTATCCTCAATTTTTTGTCCTTCATCGGCATAGATGTCAATCAGGGACTTCATTTTCACATTGAAAGTGGTTTTATATGCCTATCCTACCATCTTTAGTAAGTGTTCTCTTTTCTAATCTGTACAGTCTGATTTTGTAACAAATATTTTGATTTTATGACATTTGTCTGGGACACTACTGTACAGAATGAATTCACATTTAGTCAGCAGCTTGATAGGGATGAGTTGTTACTTTTGATCTGTCAGACTCGTGCTTTAAGTTTGCTGATGCTTTCAATCAATATGCTGAAGAATCTTAACTTTTGCTCAAACAATTTTTTGGTAGAACAAAACAAAATGCAATGATATTTGGTCAGCCAACAGCTCAACATTTCCCACAGAAAACATGAAGGACTCGTAGACTGCTAAGTAAAATAAAATAAGAATTAATATAAGAGGCAGGTAAATTTTATTGCTAGTCTTTAAATGATTATTATACATTCTTGTACAAAAATCCATAGAAGATTTTAAAATTGCTAATTCTGTCATCAGGAGCTTGTCAGATTCATTAAGATGTGACAAAATTTGGAGTATGTGGTCTTTTCCTTAATTGATTCTGTTTTTTATCTTTCAAGATTGCTATTAGTCGAGAGTTTTACCAAATAAAGCTGTTATTATCAGTTTCTTAGATTTCCTATGTTTTTCCAAATGACATTGCTATGGCTACAGGCTATCAAGACTTCATGGTCATTAAGGAAGTCAGCTTCATTACTGGGATGGACACTAATACAAACTTTCAATTAACCCAGACTGATGTTGAATGGCCACAGGAAGTTGAATGACATATGGATTTAGGATTCTATGATGGTGTGCAGAGAATAACAAATTATATGGCTGGCTTTATTTCAGTTTCAAGTGTGGATCCATGATTTGATATGTTGCTGTAAGGAATGCCGCTGATAATTAGAAATTTAAGAACCTAATGTCTTACACAAAACAGACTGTTATTATACCCTTGTTAACTTCTTTTTTTTTTGTTTGGATGGTGGGGACACTCACTGAGGAAGGGCATATAATCTATATAACCATTTCAATTCAATGGGAATCCTAAAACTAACAAGGAGAGAAACAGATTGACAAGAGAGTGACTTTTTTGAGGGTGGATAGGAGGGTTCCTGATACCAAAATCCCAGGCTTAAAAACATGAAATCCTGAAATCCCAGACTTAAAAACACGAAATCCCGATGTCCCGAAATTCGAATAAAGAATTCCCGGATTCTGAAAGGGTCAATCCCAAAATCCCGAGCTTAAAAACACCCGATCCTGGAGTCCCGATAAAGGTCCTATCCCCCCTCTTATTTCTCCTGATATCCATTTTTTTATTGCACATCTCCTTTTGGTATCTGATCACTCTTATTACATTTATTCAATGTGATTAGGTACTTTTTATAGTCATTGGAGACTGGATTGTAGTAAGAATATAATGATCTCTTTTATGGTAACAAGTTTGCAGTTATAGTTCTGTTGCTGGTTTTCTTAAAGTTTACTTAATTTTAATTGGACATGAGTTTTTATAAGGTGTCTTGTTTCAATATATATTGTATCTTATATTTCTTCCAACCTACCAACCATCAGGGCAACCATTTCTAATATCACAATTTCATGGTAAAACATAAAAGGCTTTGTCCAGAATTGAATGAATGTATCTGAATATTTGTCAGTCCATTTCCATGTTTTTATCTACAGGAAATCTTTCATAGTTGGCCTTCGATGCAAGCTGAGTGCTTGATTCTGTATTTTTTTCTGTAAAGTGTAACTTATTTCAGCTGACTATTGCTACTTCCCATCCAAATCAAGATAGTATTGGACATTTAACTAACAAAACCAATCATTGAAATGTGCTTGACTTGTCCTGAGCATTTATCTAACACTTAGAAGTCAATTAACAAGTTACAGAAACATGCTTGACTTGTCCTGAGATATTGATGGTGGATGAATACCCTTACAATGTAGGTCATACATATTCATGAGCATATATTACTTTGAATTAAAACTATTTTATCCAATTTTCTACAACAAAATGAAAGCTGCTCAGATTTCACAATGCTTAAAGTCGCGCTGCTAAAAGTGACATTTCTATAGTTTAGTTTACACCTGTGTGTCACATTGTTCATGTTAGAATTTTACATGGAAACCTTTAAATAATAAATGTCCCCCAATCTATTTCTTTCCTTTATGAGAGAAGAACTGTTCATTACACACAACATAAATCAACGCTTTCTATTATAATTACCAAACATATGTTTTATTTAGATTTTCAATAGTAAATTTATTAGAATATTTTATTTAAAATATTATAAGAGAAATTTATTACACGTTATTTCGATCATGTTTATCAATAAAATATCCGTAGTTCGCTAACTAATTGTGTAATAAAGTAGAAAACTCTTTGTTTGAGAAACATGCATTAAGTCGGAAAATTTAATAGGTGCACTAATTTTTGATTATTATCGTATGTATTATGGAGGTTATCTTAATAGGCTCGTAAAGTATAGAATTAGAAAATATGTCAGACGCAGCCTAACAGTGGACTTTTGTTTTTACATGCTCGCCTTGGTATGATTGGAGGCATAGAGCTATTAACAGATCAAAATGGGAGACATTTTTGTCGAGAATTTGGATGCTTACCAAAACAATATATAAAATTTGTTCAGTTATTACCGCCAATTAACGTTGTACATTACGATAATTACCAAACTTAATTACCGATTATGAAGTCAATTTCATTATCTTCTTAAGATTATTGATCGGGGATATTTTTGAAGTCTGTTGAAGAAAGTTATCCCTTATGCAATAAATATGTAAATAATGTTTGATATTTCTACACCTGGATTAGCACTTCGTGTGATAAGATTAACATTAAACTGTTTCCTAATGTTCTAAATTATGTAAAAAATATCTTTGAACTCCGAGAAGCCAACCTCTTTGTTTCACTTGAAAGGAATTTTAGAAGATATTAAAATACTAAATCAAATCATAAATCAACAAAGATAAGTTAAAAATTTAAAACAGAAATAGTCAAGTTTTATATCGGCAATAAATGCAGCCTCATAATGCAGATAAAAAAATAAAATAAAAATTAAAAAAAGATACACATGAAGGAAAAACAAATGACAGAAAAAAATACTTGAGTGAATATCATAAGTTGTATTTGAATCTGGGAACCCTATAATTATATTCTGAAAACAGCCATTGAAATAAAATATGTCTAGTACAATTTAACACTTGTGGGCAGTAAAAAAAATATATTAGTATAAGAAAAAAAACTCATAAACATATCAATATAAATCAATCTTTAGGTTTATATATATGTGGTAGGGTATAAGACAATTGCCATATATACATGTATAATAACTGTTGGTTTATCTGTATGATAGAATACAAGAATTAGCTTGTTTTTTACACAGTTTGTCTTCCTTCTCTGTCTTGTTATCTGTTCTTGCTTCATCTCTGTCTTTCAGTGTCTCCATCTGTCTATGGCTCTGTCTTTCAGTGTCTCCATCAGTATATGGCTCTGTCTTTCATTGTCTCCATCAGTCTATGGCTCTGTCTTTCAGTGTCTCCATCAGTCTATGGCGCTGTCTTTCAGTGTCTCCATCAGTCTATGGCTTTGTCTTTCAGTGTCTCCATTAGTCAATGACTCTGTCTTTCAGTGTCTCCATCAGTCTATGGCCCTGTCTTTCAGTGTCTCAATCAGTCTATGGCTCTGTCTTTCTTTTTCTATCTGTCCCATTCTATGTCAGTGTCCAGGGGTGGATCCAGTCATTTTAAAAAGGGGGGGGTCCCAACCCATGACAAAGGGTGGGTTCTTAATATATGTCCCCATTCAAATGCATAGATCGTCCAATAAAAGGGGGGTTCCAACTCCAGGAACCTTCCCCCGGGATCCGCCACTGGTGTCCATGCATAATACTGACCAAGTCTGCTGTTCTGTTGTTTAATTCACAATAGAAGAAGTGTCTTAAGGTTTTTCATGTATTAGGCAGGTGTATTAGGGCTGTAATGTCTCAGGAACAGAAACTATGTTCAGTAAAGTTTGACAAAAATTTGAAGGCTTTTGCATCTTATATATTGCATATGACCTTCATGCACATTAGTTGTGATTAAAAATCTATCACTAATTCACATCTTATACAGTATGTATGACAAGACTGCATTCCTCTATTCATGCAGTCTAGAGGCCATGTTGTATCACTGAGGCAGTGCAGGAAATATGACACGTCTTCACAGTATTGACAGTCTGTATCAATTCTTCTCAAACCTTTGATGTGGGAAACTGTAGGAAACTAGAAATTTACAAAATTATATAAAATGCATCAAATATATCCTTTGAAATAATTAGAAAAGTAACTTGAGAACCAACAAATGCACATTTTATTACCCAATAAATAGTTGATGGCTTAAAAATCCCTGTTTCTGAAGATTTTATTGTTGATCTTTATTACGGATTTAATCAAAATAACATTAGTGAATGCAGAAGGTTATGTTTAAGATCTGCAGCAAAGTAAAGCTATAAATTTTACTGGGTTAGTAAATGGAGAAAGTCTCTTTGTTGTTTTTTGTTAATTTCTGATTTTTGTTAATGAATGATTAATAAGACTTGATATTTGATGTCAGTTCTAAGAAACTGGAGTAGGGTTTTAGGTTTTATTGACTTTTCTATGAAATATTCATTGCTAATATGAAAGATAAAACCATGCCACAGTGTTTCTTATAGTTAAAGAAGAATTTTATTAGCAAACAGACTATGTTTCATTTTGTTTTTTTACAAATCCCTAATATCTTGTATTGCTCTGGGCTTTCATTGTAATGAGTTTTCAACTATATTAGATCTTTGATGTGGTATGAGACACAAACATCTTGAGTATTAATTTTGTTTCCATTATATTAGATGAACATTCAAAGGTTTGTAAGTAGTAATTCCAAGCCAATTTCAACTTTAATCCAAAGAACAGGATAGTTTTAAGCTTGAACTTACAGTTACTCTATAAAACATTATCAATTTTTCTCTTGGTTTTAATACACATATATTATTAAATGAGGAATTGAATTCAGAAAATTGTTTTGGAAGCAAGAATTTTTTTTTTAAATTATCAAGAAACTAAAAATGACTATAAGGATGTATTTGGTTATTATTATTAGATCCTTTTTAGTTCTTCAACTGTGTTGGTTCTTACACAGCTTTGGCTTTTAAGTTGTCAGCTTTGAATATAATATGATTCTTTAGAAATATTTATGAAGTTGTACCTCAATTCTAATTCTGTCAATAGGACTGCAGTCAGATAATTTCAAGATAATTACCTGCCTCTAAGGCTAGAGGTTGTTGGTTTGTTCTCTTGATGGTAAAACCTTGAGGTAAACAGAACTCTATAAATTGCTTTTCTGCTGATTAGGCAATGCCAAGTCCACACTTTAAACCAGAATGGTAATTTTTGTTCATGAATCTAATGACAGTCTTTTTACTCATTGCTTTGTTCATTGATGATCATATGTTTTCAAAATATTTAGACATTGTATAATTTCTCACTTTGAGATTGTTGGCCAATTGTAATCCTTGCATAGTCTTTTATTGAAAACTGTTTTTTGTTTAGAAAATTGACAAATCTTTTAATTTTTCTGACTTCCGTAATTTTGATGAGAACTGTACCTTTAATTTCTTTTAAAAATAGCCTGCTTTTATTGAAGCAAATGTTATATTTCTGGCGATATTATATGAGTTCGTTAATTATTTGACTATTATTTCACTACAGATGTGTTGTCTCCATGAGTACCATCCAATTCTTAATAATTGACGTGCCAGTTTTCATAAGGCTTTTTCTTCTACAATTGTATTTATTTTTAGAAGAAGGGAATTAATAGAATCAATAAAACAGCCAATAAAGTGTTGTGAATGTTCGGACGAATTTCCTGTGAGAAAATCGACACATTACAGATGGTGCTATGTTCTTATTTACATAAGTGCAGAAATGGCAGAGATATCACTCTGATTAATCATCTTATTGGTCATTGCAACTTGTAATAAAAAAGCTGTCGATTCTAGAGAAATTCATTAGTTAAATAGAAAAGGTTTTAATTAAAGTAAATTCAAAAAATGAGTGTGTGCATTTATTAAATTGCAATTCTTGAAGAATGTGTAAAAATGCGGGATTACAATTTAAGGAAAGCCAGCACACAGATACATGTATCAGATTTCAGAATGTGAATTTCTATTATTGCAATACATGTATTCACACAGTTGCATTATTGACATTAATAAATACCTGGCAATTATTTCTGATTTGTTATTGATGTTTTTTCATACTTTATAGATAGTTTTTGTGATGCCGTAGTATTAAAGATGTATGTCTAGAATTCAATCATGCCCAGTATGAAAAACTAGACAATTGTGTGCATTCATAATTGTATATACTCTCACAGAACAACGACTGAATTTGTACTTACCTGAAATATGTGGAAGAAAGGTTAGAGGTTATTTTTTTCGCCACCTCTTTCGCCAAAACAATATATTTTTCGCCAAGTAACGTAAATATATATTTTTCCTTTAAAGTGTTTCTTCGTAACGACAGTTTCTTTTTTGGACCATTGGAAAATTAAAAAAGATGAGACATCAAACTATGCTTGAAATACAAGCGTTGTTAAAACGACTTATTAAGTACCCAATCAAATCAATTATATTTGAAAGTTAAAGGCTAAGGTTTAAGGTGGAGAATTTTCTTGCTTTTGAATATTTCGTCAGTTTTTCTTTCTCAACCAAGGAAAAGGAGACGTCAAAAGTTTGACCCAAACACTTGCGTTGCAAAAGTTGTTAATAAATCCGTGTGATGGATGCCATTTAACCATATCTTTTAAAATTGTTGTCAAATAATACATTCAACACCTTTGTTAATAAGTTCTGTGTTGCCTACAGCTATAAAATGCAATCAGCTGGTTATTGATGTTCAGTCAAAATTGAAATGAGTTCAAGGTGACTTTCGAGGATTGTCTGCTTCGGTAAAGTCTGAGAAACCCGAAAAGATATAAAACAAGATGGATGAAATTAATTTGTTATATATATATGTATATATTTCTTCAACCAAATTCTTTTGCAAATGATGAATTCAAATTGCCACAATTATTATTTTTTCACAAAATGCGAAAATGGCGACCCCCAGCGGAAACTGTGGCGCCAAATAAAAAATATTATTCGTATTGCATAATATCAATACATAAGTTGGCAAAAGAAAATGGATTGCATATCCTCTCAACCTTTATATGACCTTGTTGTTAAGGTCAAATAATTGATTTTTTTAGGCAGTTTTATCTTGTGAACCATTTTATCTTTGACATTTTTTTTTATATATGAGGCACATATGTGCATTGCCTAATTCACTGTTGATAGTTCTCCCCATATCATGAAAAAGACCTGAGAAATAGAAAAATAGCCAGTTCCATCTGTTGAGAAAAAAATAGTATCACTGTTTATACATTGTTTTCTTTTCTAGATAAGTAATAGCTTATCACATGTGATGTTTTCAAAAATAACATATTATATTTAAATTTCCCAAGTTATTAGTTTATTCTACTGACCACTACAGCAACTGAATCCAGATGTTCATCTACACAAATATTCAAAGTTATAATGACCTTTGTTATAAAAAGCCTTGTCAATGGTAATGTATGTGTTCAATGGTTGTAAGACTTCTTTTTGTCACTGGTCAGATTAACCTTGATTGTCAAAGATCCCAGGTTAGCTGTCTGATGAGTTGTCATAGCTGTGAATGTCACAGGTTAGCTGTCTAGTGAGTTGCTGTAGCTTTTAATGTCCAAAGTTGGCTGTCTGGTGAGTTGTGTCTGGTGAGTTGTTGTAGCGGTTTATGTCCAAGGTTAGCTGTCTAGTGATTTGTTGTAGCTGTTTGGTGAGTTGTTGTAGCTGTTAATGTCCCAGGTTACCTGTTTGGTGAGTTGTTGAAGCTGTTAATGTCCCAGGTTAGCTGTTTGGTGAGTTGCTGAAGCTGTTAATGTCCCAGGTTACCTGTTTGGTGAAACATTAAAGCTGTGAATGTCAGAGGGTTAGCTGTTTGGTCACTTTTTGAAGCTGTGAATGTCACAGGTTAGCTGTTTGATGAGTTGTTGTAACTGTTTATGTCCAAGGTTAGCTGTCTAGTCAGTTGTTTTAGCTGTTAATGTCACAGGTTAGCTGTGTAGTCAGTTGTTTTAGCTGTTAATGTCACAGGTTAGCTATTTGGTGAGTTGTTGTAGCTGTTAATGTCCATGGTTAGCTGTCTTATCAGTTGTTTTAGCTGTTAATGTCACAGGTTATCTGTTTGGTGAGTTGTAGCTGTTAATGTCTCAGGTTAGCTGTCTAGTCAGTTGTTTTAGCTGTGAATGTCAGAGGGTTAGCTGTTTGGTCACTTGTTGAAGCTGTGAATGTCACAGGTTAGCTGTTTGGTGAGTTTTTGAAGCTGTTTATGTCCCAGGTTAGCTGTCTAGTCAGTTGTTTTAGCTGTTAATGTCACAGGTTAGCTGTTTAGTCAGTTGTTTTAGCTGTTAATGTCACAGGTTAGCTATTTGGTGAGTTGTAGCTGTTAATGTCCATGGTTAGCTGTCTAATCAGTTGTTTTAGCTGTTAATGCCACAAGTTATCTGTTTGGTGAGTTGTTGTAGCCGTTAATGTCTCAGGTTAGCTGTCTAGTCAGTTGTTTTAGCTGTTAATGTCTCATATTTGCTGTCTAGTCAGTTGTTTTAGCTGTTAATGTTACAGGTTAGCTGTTTGGTGAGTTGTTGTAGCTGTTTATGTCCAAGGTTAGCTGTTTGGTCAGTTGTAGCTGTTAATGTCTCAGGTTAGCTGTCTAGTCAGTTGTTGTTGCTGTTAATGTCTCAGGTTAGCTGTCTACGTTCTTATGTTGTACTGTTATACCACTGTCCCAGGTAAGGGGGAGAGTTGGAATCCCGCTAACAAGTTTAACCCGTCCACATTATTTATGTATGTGCCTGTCCCAAGTCAGAAGCCTGTAATTCAGTGGTTGTCATTTGTTTATGTGTATCATATTTGTTTTTCGTTCATTTAATTTAATTTTTATTTACATAAATAAGGCCGTTAGTTTTCTCTTTTGGTCTTATGTGGATAGTTGTCTCATTGGCAATCATACCATATCTTCTTTTTTTATAGCAGTTGTTGTAGCTGTTAATGTCTCAAGTTAGCTGTTTGGTTAGTTGTAGCTGTTAACGTCTCAGGTTAGCTGTTTGGTTAGTTGTAGCTGTTAATATCACAGGTTAGCTGTTTGGTTAGTTGTAGCTGTTAATAGCACAGGCTAGCTGTTTGGTTAGTTGTAGCTGTTAATAGCACAGGCTAGCTGTTTGGTTAGTTGTAGCTGTTAATATCACAGGCTAGCTGTTTGGTTAGTTGTAGCTGTTAATATCACAGGCTAGCTGTTTGGTTAGTTGTAGCTGTTAATAGCACAGGCTACCTGTTTGGCCAGTTGTTGAAGTTGTTAATGTCCCAGATTAGCTGTCTCATGTTATTTGTTGTAGGTGTTTAAAATATCCCAGATTAGTTATTTGGTCAGTGGTTGTAGCTGTTAATGTCTATGGTGAGGAGTCTGGTTATTATTTTAAGCTTTTAGTCACATGAAATGTATTACATTTCGCCAGGGGTAAAATAAGAACTTATAAACACTGAATTACCTGTTTCATTGATGTTATTTTGTCAGCAAAGCATTTCTAATTTCGAGACACTTTTGTAAACATGCTGGTTCTTCTATGGATATCTAGTGGTATCTTTTTGTCTAAGATATGTTAGTTATATGAATTTGATAATATGAAATATTCTTCCTTGCTTACTCCTCCATCATTTTTTCCCCTTTTTCTCTCAGTATAATGTTGCCACCATTAATATTAGATACTATTTACATCATTTTAGACTTGTATTATTCAGTAACTTTTTTTTCTAGAACATTGGACTAGATTTTGATATAATGGTTTCATATAAACTGATTGTGACATTACTAGTTCTTTATACATAAGACAATAGAAATGCATTGGTATGGAATCCCCTGGGTAAAACATTTATGGTTTTGTTGGAAAAATTAAATGCATATTGTGACAGCTCCTATTATAAATTCATGAAAATTTTCTCTCTAAAATTGGTAAAAGCATGAAAGGAATTATTTTGTAAAGGTCATACAGATGTTTGCTGCTTTTATTATGTTTTGATGTCTTATAAAACGTATCAGTGATCAATAATTTGTTATTTGAAATGATTGTTATTGATTTGTTCACATTATTTGATGTCTAGGAAGGTGCCAGATCACTGTAATGAAATTCCGATAGATCGGCAGGGAGATTCATTGTACACCATTTCCTGTTCGGTGAATTGCAATAGCGGTAAGTCGTCGGTGCAAACTTTTGTTACATTGATAAATATAACAAGCTTTCTCATGTGAATTATATTTGCTTAAATTGATTTTATGCAGAGGTGATATTGTGAAAATTGTGTGAAGTGGAGATTTTAAAGTTCAGAGGTCATCCACATTTTGACGAAACTGTCGTTTGATGTGTTAACTCTAAAGAGACAATATGTGTGACAAAATGACGTTATTGAAAAAGTGGGGTCATAAGGCCATTTCTTCAGATGTAATATTAAAACTTTTGAGTTTGTTTTTAACATGATCTATCGACCTTTGCACATGTTTTAATATTTGAAGAGTATTTATTGATTGTTGTATCAAACGCAGAGGTATTCAATCTCAGCTTTGCAGTATTGGAAATTTATTTCTAACCATGTGAAAGAATAATTGTCTTTTTTGTTGATGAATTAATTTAATTTATCCATTCTTTTTTATTCCTTTAATGTCTTTAAATAATTATAACTGCCTATGTCTATTGTACTAAGGTATATATTTAGAATTGTCTGAACATCAAAGACATGTATTTAAATACCACAAGCTGCACAGAAATAGAAGTATAATCTAAAGTATGCACAAGGAAAGTATCAAAAGATGAATAACATTGGATCTAGAAAAACTTAAAATAACCAATGTAAAAATTCAAAATTAATCCCAAGGAAAATTTAAATCAAAATGTCCCTTTAATTCAATGACAAAATCAAAAGCTTAAACACATCAAATGAATGGAAAACAACTTTTATATTCATCACATTTTTGAATTTCTTCAATCTTTCTAAAAATGAATTACATGTGGTCCGAGACCACAATTGTTGTCCCTTGATTTTCGTTGTTCTTGATGTTCACAAATATAGTCCCTAATATTGACAGTGGATTACTTGCCATTAATTTTTTATACCCCTTCCAAATTTATTTCTCCACGTGTAATGCCTCAAATTACACTGTAAAAATTTTGGGTTCAGAATTTTAAAGGAAAGTAGTGATTTGGCCCAGGTGAAAAAGGTTGAAAATAGCACTTCTGAAGCTGTTAAAAGATTTCCAGACGCTCTAAAGATAAAATTGTTTAAATTTTGAGTTAGAGGCGATGAAGTTTTCTATAATTTTGATATAATTTGTCCCAAAAGTAGTACAACACACTGTAAAAGTTTCTTTGAAAAAGCGCAGGTGGGATTTTTTTTATTTTCATTTCTGTTGCAAAAGAAATGCACTAGGAAATAATTGTGGTCTCTGACCATGTGACCTTGAGTTTTTTGCAATCCTCATAAAAACCTTATACTGTGGATTCATCATTATTCGTTGGATACCAATTTTCGTGGATTTCGTGAGAACAGTCGAAATTAAATGTTCAACGAATGACAAATTTTCTCATGGCTTGTACGCAGACTTCGGCAAAACCACGAAATCAAATATCCACGAACATGTAAGTTTTTACTCAATCCACGAAAATTGGTATCCACGAAAATAAATGAATCCACAGTATTCCTATCATATTCTTTATTCTTTATATGTTTTATTTGATTGAAATTAAATACATATTGTCATTTCTAGAGCAGTTTCTGATATTCTTTTGAATCGTAGTTATTAAGGAATCCTCAGCCTCACTGCTCAACATTAGTGTTAGATTGATATGTTGGATGTAAAAATTATGCATTATTGGTTCCTTATTACATATATTCAGCTTGCAGCAGATTTGTTGACAATTATTTCAGAAATGATGCAAAATACCAGTATAGGTTTAAAGTCTCACTTGTTATATATACTTATTGATTGAGGTCGTTAATCAACAATAATTAATGATGATGTTCATGTCTATTTTTTGTGTTAGATCATTTGGTGCATGTGCAGTAATTTGTGTACTGATATCTACAGTAGCTTCCCGACTATGTCATAATTTCAAGATTTTATTTTGTTAAATACAAATGTGGAATAAATCAGAATATTACGAAACAATTGAAATTAAAAATGTTTATATAAATGGTCTGTTGTCCTATCAAATATTTTTATGCGCCACCTACAATAGAAGAGGGGCATTATGTTTTCAGGTCTGTGCGTCAGTTCATCCGTTCTTTCGTTTTTCTGTCCAGTTTCAGGTTAAAGTTTTGGTTGAGGTAGTTTTTGATGAAATTGAAATCCAATCAACCTGAAACTTAGTATATATTTCCTTATGATATGATCTTTCTAATTTTAATGTCAAAATAAAGTTCTGACCCCAATTTCACGATCCACTGAACATAAAAAATGATAGTGTGAGTGGAACATTTGTGTACTGGGGACACATTCTTGTTTAGGTTATTTTATGTTATCCTTGTGTGCATTATATGCACTGAAAATTTAGAAGTGTGGATATTGGTGTAGATTTTTCGGGATTAATAAAATTTTCTTCTACCTATCAATTGTAGGGCAGTAAATGCTAAATAATTAATTTTCTTATTTTAATTGTTTTATATTTGTTACTTAAGGACTGTTAATCGCATGCTTTGTGATATGGGTTTTTCTCATTGTTGAAGGTCATGCAGCTTTTACCTTCATCATCGTTTAGTCTTTGGTACCAAGAGTTGTTGCATTAGCGATCAAATTATTCCACATCTTCATATTTTTAAATTGTTCATACTTAATGACCTTAATTTACATCTATTTCTCATTAAAGTTTTAAATTTGGTCCTGTATATATACATTTAACTTTAGTTCATTGGTGTTTATATCAAAGACCATTTTATTTTTAGAATAATATCAATTTATTTACTGTTTAATCAATGTCTGTTAGTTCAAGGTCAAACTGAATATTTGTTATTCAGTTGAATTAACACCATTCATCATACTTTAAACTGAGGCTGTCAACTTTGACATTGCATGTTGTGCTGAATTCCAGGAAGAATAGACCCAAGTTTTTTGTGTTGATTTTTTAGATCACTTTCAATCTGCTGAATCATCATTTTCAATTAACGAATATTTTTGTTATAAAATTGAGAGTTTTAGATTTCGTTCATTTAAATAACTGCTGTCAGTTAAACTGACCAAAGATTTAGGAAGATGTATACGCTTTAAATATTCTATGTCATGATGATTGATCGGAGGCGAGTTCTTAGTCTACATGAAGCCAGTATGTCTTTACCACAGTAGCACGGAATTTTGTACTTTGTTTATTTAATGTCATTGATATAAACAGCACAGTATTTTCACCTCATTTGTAAAGAACTGTTAAAATTGAGTCCCTAATCTAGATATCCTATACTCTCCTATACCATGTATAATGTGGAGATACTTAATAAATTGATTAAATACAAATATTGCATGCTAGTAGCTGCCTTGGACAAAATTGTATGGCTGAAAACTGATTTTCAATTTATTTAGAAGATAGTATTATTCACCTAAATTCTGCATAAAATCTATTGCCACTGGACTTTTAGCAGACAGCTATCATTATCCAAGCATTGGCATTGCCTCCATTTAAAAAAAAAATCTGCTAAAGTGAAAATGTATAATAGTCTATTACCCCTTAAAATGATTCTTTCGTGTGGTAATCTTTCAGCCATAGAACTAAAGCTCTAAGGGTTTTCTTAGGGACCATTTTACTCACAGTAAGAAGTCAATATTGAGGAAAGGTTTATGCCACTTTTAACACCATTTAATGCATTTGTTCCATTGATATAGTTTATAATATATCTGAAGGATTTCAACTTGTGAAAATCTTACTTTATTTCCTGAGAGATAATTAGTTTTGGAAGTTTGTGTTTAGTGAAGGCATTGAAAGTATAGTGGTTGTCGTTTTCCATAGGTGTGATGTATTTGACCTTATGACCACCTTTGATAATGGACTATTTTTTTCCAATGTTCCTTGGAGATTGAATTTTGTTAATTAACTTTTTGATATCAGAAGACATAAAGACCATCGACAAGTTTCTTGACTTAAATGCATACATAACATAGATACATCAGTGGCCGATCCAGGGGGAGGGTTCCAGGGATTTGAACCCCCCTTTTTATTGGACTATCAATGCATTTGAACAGGGACATTTAGTTAAAAACCCCTTTTCTCCTGTTTTTTTGGAACCCTGGACTTATCCTCTTTTAAAAATGGCTTGATCCGTCCCTGCACAATGCAAGAATTTTATATTTTAAACATTGATTTAATTTGTGACACATTATTAAAAATCATTACCTTAAATCTAAGATGGGTTGATTTAGAAACAATATTATATAAAAAATGATGTCATATTGATAAAAGCATACTACCTTGGCTTTAGAAGAATGAATCATTTTGTAGTCAATGTGTCAAAACGGGGGAATAATCTTTTTATCTAATATTCAAGAAATGAAAAATCCTTTATACAAAGCTGCCCTAATGTCATCGTCAATTAATTACCGCCAGGTTGTCATGGCAATGAGATTTTCGTTGTTTGTAACTAATCGTATGATCATTACCAAAGCCGTAAGCTAGGTAAATTAGGGAAAAAAAACGGATGTTGGTTTTATGGAAGAATAAGTTGGTAATTAAGATTTTTCATGTGTTAGGTTCACAAAGGAGGTTTTAAACTTGTCTAATTAGTTGTAATAATTGGTATTTATTATTGCTGAAGATTTTAATGGATTTGAATCAGATTCAACAATGTCAACTGTAGTTTAAAAAGAATTTTTAATTGATAAATTTTATACTGACCTTGGCCAAGTATTAATCTACAATCAATCTAACATCAAATAAAGCATCTTAATTTGTTGTATTCTGGTTCGAAGTCCAAATGAGGAAAATTAATTTGTGAGTTAATGTTTTTGGTTTTTTTTGTTGTTGTTGTTTTATTGACCTATGCAAATTCAGAATTGGTAATGTTTTTTTTCTGTCTCATTGACATATATGTAAACCTGAAAATGATGAGGATATAATATAGAAAAATTACAATATTATGCTTTCATTTATGATGTATTCATTATTCTCAAGATATCAATTTTTCGTAGATTTTCGTGGATTATAGGTATAATAGTGTTCAGTAGTTTACACATTTTCTAGAGGCTCATGTAACACAGTCTCAGAAAAAACACAGAATCTTATAAGATTGCAAAATTTCCGCAACCCACGAAAACTAATATCCCAAATAAATGCTCATATTTTGAAGGCTAGAAGTTAACATTCCGATTTGATTTAGGTTTAACTATTTGAAATATTAATTATTCCTTTCTATTTACCACATATTTGTCATTTGTAGATTGATTTTTAATAGATGCTTTAGGGAGTAAGTATAGAAAATATACATATATTAACTTTTAAATTAGTGTTTTGGGACGAAGTTTAGAAAGTAGACAAAAAGTTTGACTTGTAAGTGTATATCTCATTGGGATGTAGATTGAAACTGTTATATTCTCGAGAGAAAAGGGAAATTATCAAATGGAATAGTTCGCTGCAGGACTTACATACGGTTGACTTAATCTGTATTCAAATGAGGCTTTCATTATTTGCTGATGCTGTATTTCAATTAGGATGTTCATTTAAAGAGTTGTTGATCCTATTTTCTACAGGAAAGGAAGTCAGCGGGAGAAAATAATCAAACATGTAAGGAATCAATAAGTTTGTTTAATTAGTACCCAACGCCAGCGTCTATTTTTATCGTAATCACTCAGGTTAATCTAACAGTGGCTGCTGAGGCAGAACATCAAGGCGTCTGATGGCTTATGTTAAATAAGGGTAGATTTGAAATATACAACACGCAATGTTAATAAATAATAGGTCGAGCTGATGTCATTTCATGTCTAATGGCTCACGTTATCATCAAAACACATATTGTTGTCCCCTCAGCGTGACATCTTTCACAGGTATATTCTGTCAATGGCAGGCAGCAATAACAAAAACACAATAGAAATGGCGGAGAAATTGATAAATAATTATCTATGTATTTGGTACAGGACATTACAGAGTTTTATTCGATATTAAATAAATTCGTACTCTGTGACTCTGTGTTAGGCAATAGATATATAACAATGGCGTATTTTAACTTCTGTATTTATTTTGTTTTATAGATGATACCTCTTGTAAATTGATTCCAATGTAATTCGTCTGCACTAAAACTAACTTTCTTTCTGTAATTTGAATTTTAAATACATTTATAACTTGAATTATTGTAATCTGTTTTGATTTGAACTGAGCTAGCGAGTTCATTTTAAATTGATGATAAAAAAAAAGGATTAATGAAGTTACACCAGCTTGCTGTTCGTTGAGGCTGCCTTTAGCACGATGCACTCATTTCTCACTCTAAACATTTTAAAATAAAATAGAACAAAAGTTGATGTATGGCTTACATTAATGAGACAACAACCCAATGATATAAAATAGTCATGTAAAAGTGAATTACTAGCCTTTACCTGATAAATGCTCATGCAGTTTAATTTTTGTATTTCTCTCTGCTATGTTTCATTTTGATCTATCAGTATACACTATAAGGGGGGATAATTTGCATTATAAAATTAACTGTTGTTCCAAAACATTTCATTACATTTTTTCAGAAACTGTTAACAGATCAAACCTTACTAAAATTTTGTATCAAGTTTTGAATGTGTTTTCATGTTCAAGTTCCTGTTTATCCTATATTTATATATTTTTACACATTTTAGTATACACATATCTAGATTAAAGAGTAATGTCCCCTTACTTGATACCTACAGATCAGATTTGAGACAGATTTATCAGTCTATACTTAAAACTTCTCATTGATTTTCGGGGGAAAAGGGGGAGGGGGCAATAAGGGGTCCGTTAACATGTTTTATTTAACAACACTTCTATTTTGGCAAAAACAGTTAACAAAAATGCAGATAACAGTTAACAAAGTGGGTTGAAAACAGTTAACAGCTTTTATTTACCTCAGATAACAGTTAACAACATCTTGAAAAGGACCAAAACAGGTTAACATAAAAAGATATTGCCCCCTCATTTTCTTCTTTATGAAAACAACTAGAATTAAAACCATACATTAAAAATTTACCTCAACTTTCGTATATGATTTCCTTAAAATTATGACATCCTTAGCCCTTTCCCCATGCACCCGAGTCCCCCACCCTTAAAAAAGAGCAAAAGACTAAAGAAATGTGGATGGTATGCATTATAGCTATCCTATCAATAATTATTTGATAAAATGCAGTTTACAGATTGCATAAAGTAAAATGTTCCAATAATAAAATTGATGATAATAGCAGAGAGATTACCTGGAAATTGTTTTCACAGAGAGGAAACTTGAACAAATTGCTAAGAATGATGTAACCAAATTCTATCGGAAATAAATTTTTAATCCAGAAATTTAAATGTCTAAACAATGAATGATTGAGGTTTTAACTTCAGAAGAAATGTCAGTTTTATGTAAATTTGTGTATCACCGAAAAATGAAACATTTGAAAGGTCATCTCTTCGGTGCATAACACAAATGTTTTTCCCATTTGTATATAAACCACAGCCAGCTGCATAGTGTGATCTCTGGCTTTCTCGGACTATGCTCAACGATCAAAAATGAATTCCCTTCCAAATGACTATTTAAAGATATTAGTAGGGAGTATGACGGGTCCAACGATTTCCTCAGCAACGTCAAGTAATGTAACGGCTGAATCACAGATTATAACTTAGATGGATGGCTTTTTAATGACGCCAATTGTTAAAGTAATCATACAAAAATTTAGATTCCATCGCCCTGCTATTGGCTTTTGATATTTTCATCATTAATGTAAAATCAGATTTGTAAATAGATCTGACGGGACTTTCAGATGTAAAACTTGTTGACTTTTCTTTGGGGAAATAACACAGCTAAAACTCTTGTTAAACCATGCAAAAAAATATTCCCTCCCTTTACCAAAGAACTATTTGTTTTTCTATGACGGGGAGCTTAACTGATTAAAAAACGTCAGTGTTGTATTTTGCATTATAAAGTGGCTTTCTACACTGTTTGGCACCTGTTGTTTCAGTAATCAGCTGACTTCAATGAAACACTGGTAGAAAAGTTCTAATTTGTTATAAAACTTAATACTTTGGGTCACCACATACAGAATTGAGGCAAGATTGTTATATAATTAAAGAAAATTTAATTTGTTTGGCAGCGCTGCATAAAATTGTGTAATTACATAGGCAATAAGTACAGAGGGGTAAATTAGATTTAGAAAGAGATGTAGTGTTAAATTGTATTGTATGCATCTCAATGGAACGTAATAGGCTAGTTAATATATCTTATTTATTTTACAATTTGAATTATTAGGACATTATTACTTGGTAATGAAATGATTTAAGTTCTGTATTGTTTCCTATTGGTTTATTAGATGAGGTTTAAGTTTTTGGAGTGTTTCTCAGTGTTAGTTACTGATTACATTTCAGACTTTATTATCATGTCTATTTCATTTATTTTCAGTTTTTAGTGTAACTCACTTACATACTTTGTTGATAAAAACTTTTCGCTGCATAGCTTGAATTAAGCTGTTATTGTTCGCCTTTGAATTGATATGCATTCCCAAACCAAAAATGAAAGTATTTATTGTAAGCATCTTGAAATAAAAAAAATTATGATGTTCATAATCTTGCAGCATGCATGCAGCAAGCTTACTGGTTACTTGTATTTATGTATGCAGTTTTGTAAGGGTTTTGTCATTCCTCTACAGTCACACAAGTTGGAATATATAGCTTTTCAGAAAAGTCTGTATCACGGTGTAGAATGGTAACAGACTTGTAGGGTTTTTACGGCGTTTTTGCACTAATCGGGTTCAGCAACAGACTTAGAATAGAAACAATTTGAACAGTTTCCCATGAATATATGTTTACATATCCAACAAAATAAATGATTTCCCCATGCTGTGACATCAAGCTTACTAGTATTTGGAAATATCAATTCTGCTTTAAGTTGAAAAAAATAACCACTCTTGCCAAATTTTATCATCTGAAAACGCGTTAAGTCTGTTGCTGAACCCGATTAGTGCTGAAATGCCGAAAACAAAACCATAAGTCCATTACCATTCAACACCATGTGTATCATTTAGTCAGGAATATGGCAGTTTTCACTAGTTCTGTTAATTGATAGTGTTTTATTTTGACAGTTTTTATGAACATCCTCTTTTTGAATTTGACTTTGACTTTGAGTTTGGTAATTTTGTTTTACTTTTTTGCTCGGTGGCCTTTGGCCGTTTTCTGCTGTTTGCTCAGGTTGTCTTGAAACGCGTGTCTGGTGTATATACTAAATTAAGTCCTGGTATCTATGATGAGTTTATTTGACACATTCCCCATTTCCATTCTCAATTTTAATTATCTGAACTTGACGACATATTTATTCTTAAGTTTTTCAGTGGATTGATAGTTGCCCATTTACAATCATACCACATCTTCTATTTTTATATACTTTGAAATTTTCGCAAAATATTTTGAATTGCAAAATTTCATAATTTGTCACTTTGCTTAGAAGGTGCAACATATTAGTTACATATACTATATTCAACAACAACACATTATTCTAAACATTTTATTACCTCATCATAAAGTTGTTCACGACCTTAAAATTTGATTGAAAATGCTGATTCAAAAACTCCTTATTCAACACTTAAAGATTGTAATGTTTACGGTTTCTATAGAAATTTATATTTCTTAAAACAACTTTTTGGTCATTCAAACCATTCAGTGAGAAATGTAAATTTGAGAAAATGAAAATTGCAATTAACTTTGACACATGATAAAATCTTACAAAAGTAATAAATGTTTTCTTTATCGTAATTAGTTTTATAGTGTAAAATTTTTCAATTTGACCAAAAAGTCAATTTGTGGTTAAATAAATATAAGTCGTGAAACTTTTAACAAGTAGCCAATAAATTGTGGTTTCTATTAACAAAGTGTAGATGAACTGTGCAGCTTGTTCCATCAGTCTTTAATGAAGCATGGTAACCTTCCCTGCTAATTTTCATTGTCTCATGTCTACACATGTATTAATCCATAGTGTTGGTCATCATACATTTCTTTCCCCACTTCTTTTTCATCGCCTCTTTCCTCTTTAAATATTCAATTAATTGTTTCAAGTAGGGAGCAGAAATTACACAATAGAAACATGAAAGTAGTAACAATATCTAACCAGGCACTTTAAAGCTGTTGAAACTAAATAAGATTAAATTATTGTAACCCCACAACAATGAACTTGTCCATATTTTTGAGGTAAAACAATTGGTTGAATTTTGTTCAATTTGAGATAAAAAAAAATCAAAATCAGTGAGAATACTTAAAAAACTTTTGTATAGAAAATTAAGAACATTCTAGTTTCTATGGCTTGTGGACCGCATAAGTGTTTATGAAAGATCTAGATCATATGTAAAATGTGTGATTGCCACCATGCAGGCAGATGATTTTTCCTTGTGTTCAAGGTCTTTAGGTTTTTTGATATGCTGTCCAGTTCTTTTTACCACTAGGGCTGCTGACCATTATGGAATGTTTCACAAATGGTGTTAATGGCTTTGCTCATTGTTGAAAACCTTGCAATGACCAATAGTTGTTAATTTCATTGTCATTTGGTCTCTTGTGGAGAGTTGTCTCATTGGCAATCATACCACATCTTATTTTTTATATTAACCTTAAGAAATGAAAATCAGTCAAAAATATATCTAAATGGCACTACATAAAGCAGGAGATTTTAAGATGCTGAATAAAATTAAAAGCATTATACAGGCATTTTGAATTTTATTTCTCATTTGGGATGCTTAATATAGAAAAGTAGTTGTACAATTAATGTGTCAAGGAGACTGATTGATGTCAAGGAAACCGGCACAGCAAAACAATTTTTTCAAGGTCAAATAACAACCTTGTCTGCTATCTACAGAACAATATAGGAATTTAAACAAAAAGGTTTGAATTTTACATAAAAAAGAACTTATTAACATTAAGTATTCCCAATCCTCCGTACAGTAATTAGAAAAGATCATTTTTACAATTTTTTAGTCATTAAATTATCCATTGTTAATGTGAATTTGAAAGTTTCAATTAGTTGAAAAATTGTAAGTTAGCAGTAATATTGAGATTTATTTAAATTTATAAGGGCACTTTGACTTTTTAATACGGTATATAAGAAATATATAACAAAGTTAATGTCAGATGATATTTGGTGTACAATAATTGACAATAGATGCATACTAAATCAGGAATTTGGTTAGCTATATATTCTTTTACCAAAGTTCATTTATCAGTTTCTTGTGAGCCTGATTAAAATTGATATTGTCCAAGAAACAGGTCACAAACTTATAAAACAAAACATTCTACACAGGCAAATTTCACTCACATCAATTTCACTTGAATTTAAATTCATGTGAATCTCATGTGAAATTCACATCAATTTCACCTCTGACATACGCCCTTATACGTGAAATAGATATATTCGAGGTCACATAAGTTTAAGTGCATGAGAACCTACTGTTTGTCCATATAGAAATAAGATGCTGTGGTGTCATTGCCAATGAGACAACCAAAAGGAATTTTAAAAAGTTAGCAACTTTTTGTCACTACATGGCCTTCAACAATGGGCAAAACTCACAAAAAACGGCTGAACAAGTATATATTTGTTTAGGGCCAGCTGAAGGATGCCTCTGGGTGTGGGAATTTCTCGCTACATTGAAGACCTGTTGGTGACCTTCTGCTTTTGTTAGAACTATGGTCGGGTTGTTGTCTCATTGACACATTCCTCATTACCATTCTCAATTTTATTCTCTCAAAGGCACTGACATGATAAATGTAAACAAAAATCAAAACTAGAAAACTTCTCTGCAGAGGGGTATTTTCATAGAAATTTTTATACAAGAAGATCTCTTTATTTGTGGATTTTATTTATTTGTGAAGTAAAAATAAATGTTTTGTCTATTTTCAGGGCCTAAAATACCAAGTGAATGATGAGCACAGAGAAATCCGTTACAAGGTATTAATATTTAGGCTCCCCATCATTATTATAAGGGACTTATTATTTTTATTTTGTCTATTTAAACTTATTGAATACTAACGTTTCTCAGTAAGATTGCAATCAGTTGCATACAATAATGTGAAAGTTCAGAGTTCGTCCATGTTCAGCATAAATTATTTTCGTTTGACTTGTCCACTAAAATGATGAAAAATGGGAGATCAGCACCAACTAATGACATTATCTTATTGATTGAGACATATTCAGACAGCCTAGACTGGGGCAATTAATTAATTAGATCATACCAGTTTTATATTTGGAAATTTTTCTTTTAGTATGACTTATTATTATGAAACTGGGAAGATTTTTGGGTAAAAACAAATGAGACGTCATCAACCTAACAAAATAAAAAAATAAAATATCAGAGTTCAACCGGTGTTTTTTTATCAACAAATGGCTCAAATCATAACCAACTAACCTGGCAGTCAGTGGTCTTACTATTTTATTTGAAATTCAGTTGTTACTTAACATATAGAAAATGTTTATGATGATATTACTAGACAAAGTGATCCAAGACATTATTAAATTTGGTTCTACTGTGATGAAAACCTCCCTTTAGAATGAATAGAAACTTTAATGTAATTCCTTTAAAAGTACAATCCTATCTCATATAGACGTTCAACCTTTCGTTTTGTGACTATGAATAAGCCCCTCATTAAAGTCTCCAGTTTTTATCACGTAAATCATCCCCTGTATCTCTGACAGACAGTTTGTTACAGAATATGTTAACCCTGTTATTATTGGTCAATTATGATTTAATAATGATAAGTTTGATTGGTCAATCACCTTTTCTCTCCTCACAACAATATATCATCATGATTCTGTGATAAGGAATATCACATCAGACTATTTATTAATTAGATAGATAAGTGTAAGAGATTCTGCCTTCTAAAGCATTCAACTCTTAATTAGGACATTGGTATATATCTTGTCCTAGCAGCTTGACTAATAGTTACTAACTTTTGTACTTAACAGACAAAGAGGAATGAAATTATAGTCATGGGCAGGTGTTTTTTTTAAAGTTTGGGATTTGCTCATTGTTGAAGGCTGTATTGTGACCTATAGTTGTTTTAAATGTCTGTCATTTGCAGTAGGTCATTGTTTCACTTGTTATATTCATCAGTCCTTATAAGTTCATGTGTTAAAAGATTTCTTTGATTAAACAGTAATTACCTTTAATTCTGAAACTTGTGTATAATGTTTGTAAATCTTGAAAAATTGTTACAGGATAGGTTATCCAAAATTAAATCTCTCATTTTCAATTTTTATAATAAAATTTGTTCAACATGTTCAACAAATTTCCTGAAATAGCAATATCCAATGTTCATTTAACACAGTATTGAATGCAAGCAAACAGTTCCTGAATTCTATAGTATATATCAGAAATGAAGTTATTTAGAGGTTGAGGTTTGGGTTAACTTTTTCAACACACACAACTCAGTCAAACATTGGGATCTGAAACTATAATTTGAAAGATTGGGAAAAAAATTGTAGTCTTGCTGCAATGAAAATCCTGGAAAAAATTCCAAATCTGCAATACTTATAATTCAATCCTGAACTAAGATATGGCATAACTCGCTGACAAGTCTCAAAGGAGATCTATTAACTTTAATCTTGGCTTATACAGGTTCAATATCTTGCTTTCACCATGGCTCTGGTTATGTTATTTTGCTTGATAACTCTTCGAAGACCAAGTTTTTTTTTAAGATTATATATGGTTTTGAAAATGTGGGGGAGTAATGCTCAGCTTAAATCTTATACTAAGTGTATTATCTATAGTTTCTGTTTATTGCTATTTTCCTAGGCAACATCAATGTCATTGGCTTAATACGTCAAATCTACTTGCACTACTTGACTAGAAAAAAAAAACTGTTCTCAGTTGAGTCGCTTGATATGGAAAATTAAATTATCACCCCCCCAAAAAAAAATTAGCTATAAACATGTTTTAAATGTAATGCAGCAAAAACAATGTCTCGACAATATAAGATTACTGTCAACCAGTTGGAAAACCTTATCTAAATATTCTAAAACTTTCTTATTTGATCTTACTGATCTTTGTGTTAAAAATCAACTTTTTTTGTTCTTGTGAAAAATTTAATTTGAATTTGTTAAGCTTAGACTTTTTCAAATAAATAATATAAGTGCATACAATGTATTAATTGTCTTTTGATCTTTTGTTTACTCCATGCAAAAAATGGCCTTAAATGCGATTAAGTCTTTGAAATTATAAAAGATTTTCAATATTTGCCAGAGATAAAACTTCATAGAAATACTCGAAAATTTAAAAAGAGAAAAATTTCTCATGTCATGATTTAAACCAAATTTTTTGTTTGTACAAATTTGTAAGATTTTGCGTAAAGATAATTGTGAATTTGTTCAACCCTGCATTGCAAACCATAGACTAGTTTGTAAAGGAAGTGATACTATCAAACAGAAAAGGTCGCAGAATTCTAAATCAGACGAAAGGTGCATTCTGCTGAAAGGATAATTTTGTGAGTGTATTCAATCGTAATGAACTTGTCGATCGTAAGATATGCTTTTTTATAATTAAACATATAGAAAATAGTAAAACAAAGTTTATTCAATAGTATTTCTGATAAGAATTGGAAGGTTATTATTCAACAGAAATCAGGCCTTATTAATTAGACTGCGATATGAGAGAGGGGAAGGTCATAACAGGGAAGTGTTTCATAAAAAAGAAAAGTTCTGTTATGTGTCAAAAATAAAAGTGAAATAAAAAAAAATGACCACTTTATTTAGAAGGCAGCGTATGCATTTTTCAAATGTTTCATTCAGACAATTTTTTTTTTTTTTATTGAATTCTCCAGCCATTTTATGAATTATTAAGTGTGATTGAGAATATAGCACAATTCAGTTAAAATAATTTTGTTATCACCTTCATCTATTTATCTCTGTTTTAAGAGAAAAGTAAAAGTAGCATCATTTAGACCAGAAAATATATTTAAATTATGATTTGTACTATTTTTATGTCCTTATTTGTAGACTTTTACTTTTTCTTACAACATTTGAGGAAAACTACCCGTATTTTTTTTTATTTTAATCAGCTATTTTAGTGATGAACCATTTTTTCTCTTTCTGATGATAAAAACTGTTAAAAAGGTAATTTAATTATGAATATTATTATTTTTTTCTCATGATTGTATTACAAAAAAATGTCATTTATTTAACACTTATACAAATTTTTTTCTGGAACAAATAAATGAAGGCGTCCTAAAATACATCTGCAGTTTTTGTAGGTAATAAAATTAATGAAATAATTTCATAAAAGTAACTAGGTTAGATCCTTTATCAGATAATATCAGATGAAATGGGGGAAATTGAAATATTATATAAAAATTACTAACCTAATATGTTTTTTAATATTTTCATAATTGGGTAACTTAGCTAATGTATGTAAAAACCCATAAAATAGATGATTATATGTTATAAAATACATCATGTTATCGTGGCTGAATGTTAAAAAACCAAAAGCCACATGTGATTAGCTTTAATGATAAAATTTATATATTCATTTGAAAAAATATTACAATGACTTTTTAAAATAGTTCCTCCTCAGTGACGCGGGTCAAGATATGTTTTATTGACGGGTGATTGATAATTATCTCCGAGGACTCATACAAACATGCTTTATTGTAACATCTTGATATTTTATTATTTATTTACTTAAAATGAATATATGTCTTGTATCTACTGTGTTTGAATAATAAAAAAGATATTATACTCCTTTGATGATATCATAAAAAGAAAATCTGGGTCTGAATCATGTTATATACTCATATAAAAATAGAGGGTTAATATGCTGAGAGAAAGAAAAAATCTTGTATCTTCATGTATTGAAACTACTGGTTGTTTCACAATAGTTGGTACAGAAAATTATGCAGACCAATCTGAAGTTGTGTTTATGGTCAATGTTTGTGAAAGATGTCATTGAACAGTTTGTTACTCCTGTGAAGAAAATAACATAAGCATTTAAGACATAGGTAATGTAAACCAAGATAAATTGCACCAATTTGATGGACATCTATTTTCATTTTCCTGAAAATAGGTTTTTCATTTTTCAGGGCCCCCCTTTTGTGGGAAAAATTTGGTTGATTATATAGGGAAGCATTGACTCATGACTGGAGCGGGCCCCCCTTAGGTCAGTCAGCAGGCCCTTCCCACCCCCACCCCTTTAGGAAAAGTTGTGGATCCTCCACTGCACTATTCCATATTTTATTCTAGCTATCCTTGACCCTGTGTCAACTTTGGTGGATAGTTATTTCATTGTCAATCACATGGTATCCTGAATAAGTCTTGAAAACAGAGGAGTAGAAATGACCATTGTCAGATTTAATAAAGTAAAGCCAGGAAACAGGAATCAGATGGTTTTATAATGTACAAATTTCTGTAATTGATGGAATACAATAAATATGAAACTTATGTTATGGGAAAAGGGGAGATCTGATGTTAAAAATGAAAAAAGTAAAATGTTATGCCATGTGGATGAGTTATTGTAAATTGATGCATGAATTTATTATTGTGAATAACTGATACCTGGTAAAATTGTTAGATTTAATTTATGCCATTGCAAACATTTTGAGAAATAAAAAATCTACAAAAATTATATATGTGAGTTTTTATCATTTCGAACTTGATACTGTTGTATTTATAAAAACATAGCAATAATTTGTGAATGAACAGGAAATCATCAACCAATTATATAATAAAACGGTAAATTGAATGTAGATTTATTTAACTTTTTTAGCTCACCTGGCCCGAAGGGCCAAGTGAGCTTTTCCCATCACTTTGCGTCCGGCGTCCGGCGTCGTCCGGCGTCCGTCGTCGTTGTTAACTTTCTCAAAAATCTTCTCCTCTGAAACTACTGGGCCAAATTGAACCAAACTTGGCCACAATCATCATTGGGGTATCTAGTTTAAAAAATGTGTGGCGTGACCCGGTCAACTAACCAAGATGGCCGCCACGGCTAAAAATAGAACATAGGGGTAAAATGCAGTTTTTGGCTTATAACTCAAAAACCAAAGGATTTAGAGGAAATCTGACCTGGGGTAAAAATGTTTATCAGGTCAAGATCTATCTGCCCTGAAATTTTCAGATGAATCGGTCAACCTGTTGTTGGGTTGCTGCCCCTGAATTGGTAATTTTGTGGAAATTTTGCAGTTTTTGGTTATTATCTTGAATATTATTATAGATAGAGATAAACTGTAAACAGCAATAATGTTCAGCAAAGTTAGATTTACAAATAAGTCATCATGACCGAAATGGTCAGTTGACCCGTTAAGGAGTTATTGTCCTTTATAGTCAATTTTTAACCATTTTTCTTAAATTAAAGTAATCTTTTACAAAAATCTTCTCCTCTGAAACTACTGGGCCAAATTCAATCAAACTTGGCCACAATTGTTATTGGGGTATCTAGTTCAAAAAATGTGTCCGGTGACCCGGTCCACCAAACAAAATGGCCGCCACGGCCAAAAATAGAACATAGGGGTAAAATACTGTTTTTGGCTTATAACTCAAAAATCGAAGCATTTAGAGCTAATTTGACATGGGGTACATTTGTTTATCAGATCAAGATCTATCTGCCCTGAAATTTCCATACGAATTAGACAACCCTTTGTTGGGTTGCTGCCCCTGAATTGGTAATTTAAAGGAAATCTTGCTGTTTTTGGTAATTATCTTGAATATTATTATAGATAGAGATAAACTGTAAACAGCAATAATGTTTAGCAAAGTAGGATTTACAAATAAGTCAACATGACCGAAATGGTCAGTTGACCCCTTTAGGAGTTATTGCCCTTTATAGTCAATTTTTAACCATTTTTCGTAAATCTTAGTTATCTTTTACAAAAATCTTCTCCTATGAAACTACTAGGCCAAATTAATCCAGACTTGGCAACAATCATCTTTGGGGTATCTAGTTTTAAAAATGTGTCCGGTGACCCGACTATCAAATCAAGATGGCTGCCACAGCTAAAAATAGAACATAGGGGTAAAATGCAGTTTTTGGCTTATAATTCAAAAACCAAAGCATTTAAAGCAAATCCGACAGGGGTAAAATTGTTTATCAGATGAAGATCTATCTGCCCTATAATTTTCAGATAAATCTGACAACCCATTGTTGGGTTGCTGCCCCTTTTAAGGTAATTTTAAGGAAATTTTGCTGTTTTTGGTTATTATCTTGAATATTATTATAGAAAGAGATAAACTGTAAACAGCAATTATGTTCAGCAAAGTAAGATTTACAATTAAGTCAACATGACCGAAATGGTCAATTGACCCCCTAAGGAGTTATTGTCCTTAATATAGTAAATTTTTAACAATTTTCATAAAATTTGTAAATTTTTATTAACATTTTCCACTGAAACTACTGGGCCAAGTTCATTATAGATAGAGATAAATGTTAGCAGCAAGACTGTTTAGTAAAGTAAGATTTACAAACACATCACCATCACCAAAATGCAATTTTGTCATGAATCCATCTGCTTCCTTTGTTTAATATTCACATAGACCAAGGTGAGCGACACAGGCTCTTTGGAGCCTCTAGTTTTATATGGTTATTTTAAACTTGGTTTCTTCTTAGTTTACAATATATTTTACAAATTCTGGTTGGAGTTTAACTTGAAAATAGATGGTAAGAAAATTCTGAGAGAAAATTTCAGGCCGATACACCTGTCGTAGAGATATACTTGTATATTACTAATCCTGACATTTTTCAAATACCATTATGTATCAATTGAAGTTTTCACACGTTAGTGTACATATCTATATGTGGGAATATCCCTTTTAAGACTTCATAATCGAAATAAAATTGTGGTAGGGAATATTGTTTCAAGCATATTTTAAAAACTTTTCAAGAATCTTCAGAACTTTATGGTCCACTTGACATCTTGGGAGGTGAAGGCGTGTGACTTATTCAAAATATTTTCATTTATGACGAAGTAATTTATATGAACTTCCACACCTTTGAGTTTCAACCATTGGTAAATTTAATTTCAATTTAAAACCAATATAAATCTGAAAGAGTTCTCTAGTCGTTTTGATTAAGTCTGTTCTTCTCTTGTGACGAATAAATGTCTTGATAAGTTTTAACATATTTACATCTGAGTGCACCCGGAGAAATAGTTCGTCTGGACGGTGACAAACGAATCCCACAATATTTCACAACTTTTGTGTTGGTTTGATGAGGTTTTATTAATCGTAAGCTTTTTACGCTGTTATTCCTGTCGGAAACCTTCACGATACCCTCCATCACGATCTGACAGCTGCCCCATTGTTAGGTTACACCACATTGGTCAATAGTTAGAAACTTTCATTGTCCGAGTCTTGATTGATATAAACCTTCAGGACATCCGTTGGTTTTCAGAAGAAATGAAGGGAAAAAAGTTCAAATGAAACGTTATTTCTGCTTATAAACAAAATGTGATTAACTTAAATGGTATCACTGGGGTCAGAATTGATCAGATTAAAGCTTATAGATTAATATAATAAAGAAAAGTCTGAAATGTTGCTGTATTATAAGGACAGTACATTTCTGAAATTAGTATGCATTTATTTTGTCGTTTATCTTTTTTTTTACATAGAAAGTTGTGAAATGAAATACATCATATTCTAAAAATAAAAATTATTTCATTAATTTATTTATTCTGTAAAAGGTAGTCAAAATTTGAGCCAACACAAAAAATCTGATATTTTTCAAACATGTTTTCTTTCTAAATATTTATGAGAATTCCAAATTGATTAATTTTTTTCCCCAAGTTTTTTTTGTTGTTGCGCCATTTAACAGCTGGTCAGAACAACCCTAACGTTGTCAGTTTACATGTTGGTATGTGGGAGGTTAGAACATTGACAAAATCCACTCTTTAAGAGATTGTTTTTACCTATATAAGACAATAGTTGAAATAGATAAATGAAGTACTTGTTGGGTCCTCGACTTTGTTCACAGCTCTCGACTTTGTTCACGGCTCTCGTATATTAACCTGTCAACACCTGTATGTCAACAAATTGCAGTCAGATATCTGCTTCAATTGGTCCTCTACGAATTCCATAGACCTCAATCACTATACTTCTAACAGTTGGAGGTGTAAATTCTTCACATTTATTGTGCGATCTTGAAATCTCAAACCCTTAACAAAGATTACTGCATATAATATATTAACGAAGGTTTTGCAAAAGTACACAATTTTGAATTTCATTTATGAGATACCACAATAAAATGAAATATATCTTTCCAATTGATGTCTTAAGACAAAGATATAAATGATTGGGAGAAATATCTTTTTGTTTAGAAATAAGACTCCTGTGTATGCAACACAAAAACAAAAAAAACTATAAAATGACTGTAGTTTCCTTTAATCAATCTTAAAATTTATGAAAAATTATTTATCAAGAAAAACAGCCAAATTTTGAATTTTTATTTTCTAACTAAATGTTGTACATTGTCAAATACATAATTCTACCCAAACTTAAGCTACCTCATTATAAAAGAATTTAACCAATGCAGATTATTGAGTTATCTCCCCTTTCAGCTATTTATATATCTCCCATAGTGATGGGTAAAAGTATTTATAAATTTATTAGGTTTGCATTCCTAATAAAATTTAAAGTATGACTCAAATATATGTAAAACCACATGTTATAAACTGATTATAATAATTCTTTTTTCTCTCCCTGACATATTTTTCAGTTTTGCAAATCAATTATTCTGTCTTTTTTTAGTTACAACTTTTGTTCTTTTAAACAGTAGCAGGATCCCCATTTTACAAACATTTTTTTAAAACTATTTCTGATGCATGAAATTTTGGTAAAAAAAAAAATGAGTTATATGTTTAACATGAAAAACATCAAAGATTATTGTTGTAAAAATAAACAAAAAATTTAGATTTATCTTTGAGATACTATTTTGTTTGGATATATATATAAATAAATTTGAATTCCCAGCTGCACTGCACATTAATAAACCACATATGATTAAATCTGGTAAAAATTGCAGGAAATGGAACAAATGATCACTCGCTTAGCTCCAAGTAAATGTAAACTGCACATCTGCATAATTACTGATATTGTGCAGTTGATAGGTGCAATGTCAATAAATTTGTCAAAGGTTACAAATAATTTAGCCCCCCTTTATGTGTTATAATTACATAGAATGAATAATTCATAAGGGGTGGAATCATAAATCTCTGTTTAAAGAAATTTGTCAAGAATGAGGTTAAAAGATTGAATTAAACAAATTAACACTTTTGCCTTTTAGCATTTTTCAGACAACATTTTAAAGTTTACAGTTGCTAAAATGTCACGATTTTCTTAAGAAGTGTTTATTGAGGTTACAAGATATAGAATTACACCCAAAAATTCTGATACAGTTGGTTTTAAATGTCAAACAAACATTTTGCTTTTTGCATAAATCTGATCCAATTTGAATCTTCTGTAATTTCATAAAGTTTTGTTGATGCTTTATTTGGAAACCTGAAGTCATGAATATTACATATTACACTTTAAGCATTTATATGTTTATGTCGACATGAAATTGATAAGCATACAAGGTATAAAGCCCCTCCAAATATTTTGTATTTATAAAACATTTCAACTCAATTTACTGTATATTCAAAACAGTAGAAATTTTTTGTATTGGACTTATATTCAATGATGTTTTATTATCATTGTGGACCTTTAGTTCTGTTTTGTCCCTTTGTACCATTGTTGGTGCAATTTAAACCTTTTTTAGCTTTTAAATTATTTCTTTTAACAACATTGTTAATACAGAGGGATACTCACAACAGTAAGAGATCAGCTGTGATGATGTGACCTTTGACCTATACTGTTAACATATTTTGTGAGATATTAAATGGGAATCACTTATGGGTCATTTAATTTTATGAGGTGTGAATCTCATTAAAAAGACATTCAAAAGTAATGGTCAAGTCCTTAAAATATGCTTAGCCACTGGAAAATCATTCACAAGTATGAGCCATCTGCTTCAGCCACTGGTAAATGACCAGTTGAATGGCTAATATTAAACCTATTAGTAGACATTAGTACAAAGTGATCTTACAGGTGCAGTAATTACAGGTATCCTAATTAGCTTAGTTAGATTATCTATTGACCACATGTCTCAGTGCCTTATATTTATCAGTAGCTCACAGAGAGGTTGGTTTGGTCCAGTAACACTGCATTGTATTACAATCATTTTATCACCTTTCAAAATTAGGCTCATTTTTTTTTAAGATGACAAAGTTTGTCTAGATTGGAAAAATAAGGTCATTTATAATTTATATAAAAAAACTGTCTCTGTAAATAATGTTTTCATTTTCATAACGTAATGAAACAATTTACACATGAAAAAAAAAAAATTACAGATGGTGTAATACATGTACTAGTACTATGGTGGTTTTTTTTTTTAAATATTCCCAAGAAAGCATTTTGATTTTTCTTAGAGAATGTGAATATGACCACCATGTGGCTTCAAGAATTTAACTAGTTGGATATTATCTTTTTGCTGAATTATTTCAACACACCTAAACTTGTCAGAATTTCACTTTGTACAATTTTCCTTGGATTTTGTATGGCTGTATTTGAAGCACAAGTTAAAATTTTTAATATGCAAAATTTATTCACTCGAATTAAAAATAATTTGTATTTCACCAGTAAGAAAAGATAATTACAAGACTTAAATAAATAAAAGAACATTCAGATTTCTTCTTTAAACGAATTGGTGGGTTGAGAATAATTTTCCAAAAATTTCCATCACTTTATATTTTCTACAGCAAAATTGACCGTAAAGCAATTTTTAGATTTTTTAAATTAGACTGAAGCAAATAATTGTGTAAAATATAATTTATGTGCATATTTTAAAAGTTCATATAAATATCCCTCAGCATTTACTATGCTTTAAAGTAATAAAAGTGACTTGAGTAACTGCTAGATATTATAAAACACCTATAACTATAAATTTTATTGCCAAATTTTATTAGTTCTTAAAAGATATTGAAATTTAACACTTAGTGCTTACAAGCTTACATAGAATGCCTCAATAGTCATTAAAAATTTTAGCCAATGAATATTTTTAAATAATTCATATTAATATCTTCAATAAATTTTTGTAAGAATAATTTTTGGTTTTTCTTTCTAATTTTTCTTCTTATTTTATTTAGATCTGCTAGTATTATGAAATCTTCCTACATATCTCTAATTTAGTAGGCTCCTAAGGTCAAAGGGTTATATCATAAACAAATCGCTTTATGTATTACATAAATGTTTATTATTCTTTATAGTGTTTAATGTGTTGCAGGTGTTTCAATAGATGGGTTTTATGGCCCTAACACATACCTAACATGGTCATAAACTTACAATTACATTCTTTTACCGAAAAAAATCACTTTATGAAGAGCGATTTTATTCCAAATTTTCATTCTCAAATTTCATTCTCTAAAAAAAACTATTTATGAATTCAAAATTGGAAAAATTTTAATGGCAGTGTTTGTAAAGTCCTTATTTAGTGTCCTTAATTATAGTATTTCATAGCCAAGAAAGTCATTTTAATATTTTTTTTGCAATTTCCTGTGAATAAATTGTCTTTGTGGACGTTGAAACTCATTTCTAAAATTTAAATTATGTCACCTTTTGCATCAGATGGAAAACGTAATAATATATGAGTTACTTTGGATAGAAATCGATATTTATAATACATATATTAACCTATTTTGGGAAGAAAAATTCTCTATGCAAAATCTGTAACTGCTGGAAAATTAAATTGATATAAGACACTACGAAATAGGCAAAATGTCATCTTTTATTTAGTATTTGAATGCTCTAAAACCAATCAGAGTAATGGGTTAGCATTAGGCTTTTTGCGCCTGTCCCACTAGTCAGGAGCCTCAGAAGTGGCCTTTGTTGGTCTTGTATATTTTTAAAATTTATTTTACATATATGTTTTGGAGTTAAATGTGATGTCCATTTTCCCTGAACTAGTACACTATTAGCCAAGGTTGACAATGCTTTTTTGAGGGGTACCAATCTGCTCTATCACTCTCTCAGCTATGTGTTATTTTATTTATTATACTGAATGTCCTATCATTTTAGTCTTTTACCGACTAATTTTATTTTAAAAGTATTTATTATGACTTCACGTACATAACATCGTTACGGGTATTAAAAAAAAAAAAAAAAGTTAAGCAAGATGTTTTATTATTTTATTTTGACAGTCAAATAATAATCTCAGCCAAAATGTAGAACTTAAGCATTGTATTCAATTACTTAATGAAATTCAATTCATTGTCCTTTAATTAGCGATATCTGATTGGTCTGGACGAGAGGGTAACATTCAAAAAAATTGTCACCCTCTCAGCCATGTGATAGAGTAAATTAACACCCTTGTATAAGCCAATCAAAATATGACATTTTCACTTGAAGTATAATAAAGGTTGTTGTCTTCCTTTTGGTCAGGTGTTTGTCTCTGACATATTCCCCATTTCCATTCTCAATTTTATGATGTATGTTCCTGTATACGTGTACATGCATAAGTCAATTTCTATCCAAAGCAGCTCATATGAATATAAGGAGCCAATCAAAATTGTTTGAAATGTGACAATGTATATATCAGATACATACTTTAATAGTTGTCATAAAATTGAAAAACAATAAAATTCATGATATACTGATGATAGAATGTGAAAAAGTAAAGTACAGTACCCTTTGATTTTATAGTATAAGGTGGGGGACTGTAAATTTCATATTTTATTGCTGTTGATTTCAATGAGATGTAATATAGCTCTATCAAATTTTACTATGATCTATTAAAAAAGTTTTTCTTTATATTATTGGAGAAAACAAAGTCAAGTGAAAGATAGTTTGTCATACTTATAACTACTTGGGTAAGAAAAAACAGGTGCATTCAAACCTAATTTTCATGAAGTGCTTAATTAAAAGAAAAGACATCTGACCATTTCCATGATCTATCATTGTCCACATTTTACATTTGATAATCTTCTTGCAAACCAATAAATCATTAAACACATACCTGACGCAAGGGGGTTTGCACGAATCCCCCTCTGAAAACAAATAAGCACTATTAAAGTCAACGTTCTGTTCGAATTGTGACAGCTAGCTGTTTAAGTCAAGTTTAGGAGTCCAAATACCCCCCCCTTGAAAATTTCTGGCTACGGGCCTGAAACATATTGAATTGTTCTTTACATTGCTGTTACATACTAAGTTTTTTTTAAGAAACTTTGATAGTGATTTTTCAACTAGTCCGACCATCTTGGACTATTGTAGGTGTCATACCACCAATTACTCCCTCAAATTTAGAACGTATGTGAAAGTAGGCCTACTCAGATAAAAAATAGTGCATTTGATGTCATTGTTCACCTAAACTAACCAATAAATTTTCAGAAATGAAACTTTTGTTGAAAGAAAAATATATCAAGACCATTTGGAGCCAAATTTTATCTGTCTAGGAGTTTGCATTTAAAATTGAGGATTGATACACTCCATGGTATACTAATTTAAGATTTTCAGAAACCCATGGGTTATTTTTAGTGGTACCTGAGTCCTGATGTTTTTTGTCTTAACTGATCTTATGAAATAATACTATGCACATTTCAATCTTTTTGGGGGCAAAATGTCACATATTGCATATTTAGAGCCTAAAACTGAGTTTGTGCTGTTTTTAGCTTTTCTCACCCTGACAATATGCTTTAATATAAAAAAAATGTCCTAAATTGTTATAAATGCACAGAAAGTTGTATCTGTGGTGTTAAACATTAAAACATAGGTTATTTACTACCCCCAAAAAAAATTTGTCATGCAGATTTATTGAAATTATTTGATTTTTACCCCGTATATCATTGCGTCATACTTTTTACTTGGAAGATAGCATAGCCTAATGTAAACACTGCAGAAACTCACAAAAATACCATTTATTATTCCAAATGAAATTTTTATATCATAAATTTTATTAACTGATGTAAATAAAAACAGTTTAATGACCATGACTGCACTTTTGATCAATTTGTAGTACTTTACTGACACCAGATGAAAAAAAGGAGGGTCACTATTCCTTGACACTTCAATACCTTGGATTTTTTACTAAATTCATTGCAAAAACTGTTGAAAGTCTTTAAAGTAGTAGAACAAACAAGGAAACATCAGCAAAAACTGATCTTGATATTGAAAGTTTATGTTCCTGTAGCCCAAAATGAAATTTTCAAGTATTTTCTATCAAAGTCATACATTACAGTCAGTTTAAATTGAGCTGTGAAATTTTTAATATAAGTTGCATTATGCTCAGAAATGCTGTTTTTAACTTCAAATTGACTAAGGATTAAGAATAAAGCAAAACAAAAGATTTCTAATCAACTATTTTGTCTCTTTAGGTGACTCTCATACCACCAATTACTCCCTCAAATTTAGAACGTATGTGAAAGTAGGCCTACTCGGAAAAAAATAGTGCATTTGATGTCATTGTTCACCTAAACTGACCAATAAATTTTCAGAAATGAAACTTTTGTTGAAAGAAAAATATATCAAGACCATTTTGAGCCAAATTTTATCTGTCTAGGAGTTTGCATTTAAAATTGAGGATTAATACACTCCATGGTATACTAATTTAAGATTTTTAGAAAACCATGGGTTATTTTTAGTGGTACCTCCTTTCGGAATCTCTCTTCTTTCTTATATGATTTAGAAGGTATATTGAAAATTGGCATGCAGAAAGGTGACACCTGTACAATTCAGGATATACCTAGTTTCTATGAAGTTTAACTTGAGGTAAAATATTTAGAAAGCTGTGAAAATTGCAAAATTTGGTTGAACAGATAGGGACTTTTAATTGGTGGTATGACACCTGTAGTACATGTGATCACATGTATTTGTTATAAAAACTGATAAAATGAAGATGAGAATTGTCATACTTAAACTTATCTTGTTCTCTCTTTAGCTTTGAAAGTGTAGTTTTGATAGATGAGCTATTGAGGTTTCTTGGAGCCTGTATTTGTTGTTATTAGTTTTAGATACAATATGGGACTTTGTATTTTAAAAGAAACTCTATTGATTATTGAAGAACTACAGGTGTTGTATCGAGAACAAGGTAAAATCAAAGAAAAAGTCACAGAGACCCGTGACACAGATGTGAAACCATTCATGGGGAATATAATCAAAAGGCCTTTTTATGGTATTGCATATTGCTTTTTCACTGAAAATTGCCAGAATTTGAAATTTAGAATTTAAAAAATCAATGTGTCTGTTGAAAATATCAAAAGTTTTAGTCATGGACAACATCTGTAACAGATGATATGACTATCTATTAAATTTTTTAAGTTTATTTCTCTGGCAATAAAATAGAATATCAAATTGAGAGTGGAAAAAAGGGAATGTGTCAAAGAGACAACAACCCGATGAAAAAGCAGAAAACAGCCGGGTCCACCAATGTGTCTTTGACACAGCGAAAACATCCTGCACCTGAAGGCTTGCTTCAGCTTGCCCCTAAACAAACAAAATATTTATGGCCTTGCTGTAGTGGAGATTAAGGCATTGAGTTTTATCTGTGTCTGTCCGTTCTTCTTATTAGTTTAACTCAACCACATGTTTTGAAACTTAAACAAAATGCTTATAAACACAAAACTCAGATTGGTTTGAATTTTTGTGGCGTCACTTTTACCATTATGCCCCTTCACAAATGAAAAAATAGCTGAATTTTTTGTTTCCTTTCTCTTAACTTTAGTTTTCGTTTCTGCTTTTTTCATGTTCTTTAATATGTCATGTTTATTTTAATGTAAATAAGTATTTTCTTTTCTAGAGACAATTAATGCCTGTGCAGTGAGTGAGATGCTGTTCTTCCATTTAAACTTTTTAAAATAAAATCGTTAAACCTAAAACAATTTAGGATGATTTTGAAAGTCTATAGTGAATTAATAAATAATCGGATCTTGTAATTGTATATTTGTTAATGTATTTAAATTACTATAGAGGGATACATCATGCCATAGACTCCTTTGTTACATGAACAGATATTTTTACATATATTGACATTGCAATTCACAATGGTGTATTTTGTCTTCAGTTGTGCAGGGGAGTTGTAATTTAATGCAGACTGGGGTGTAATATATTGCAATTTGATTCCCATCCTTCTAGAGCATCATGTCCATATTAAGCATTTCTTGTAGGTTTTGGGTTATTTTTAAATATATTGTGTTAATATATTAATGAAGTGAATTAAATTTATATCTCAACATTCAGTACTTAACACGATTTGTTACTTGAAATTGCAGCCCACAAATAAATATTACTTATTACTTTCTTGTCAGGAGAGACTTTATAGCGGAGGTTAAATTTAATTTGAAAAGTAGTTAATTCTTTCAATAGTGAGCACAATACATGATGGAGATTTTCCCATAGGAATAGAGGTAATATAGTCATCGACTAATATTCCTTATATAGATAAATGTGCCTCCATACATCCATACATCCAGTCCTCCACTAATCGCATATGCCACTTTTCCAGGTCTAAACCAGGGTCTTCTTAGTATATTGTTTAATCAGTACATTTTGGTGAAAAATGTAGTTTGATCTAGTTAGATGCCTTGGTTTTATGTTGTTGTTGTGTTGCTGTCTCTTGATATATGCCCCCCCCCCCCCCACATTTCATTTTTGGTCATTAGTAACATGCAGTTTGATATCCAATGAAGTAAGGTGTAACAATTGATACTATATATATATGACATAAATGTAACATTTTTTGTTTTGAATTTGACAGCCAATGAGATATAATGCAACATTGGATGAAACAGAAACTAAAAGAAACCAATGTTTTCATCTCAACACGATTTCTTTTTTATTCTATGTTTTACTATGAAATTCATATTGATTTATAAACTTTACAACATTTTCACTTGTCAATGCATTCAATATACATTAAATCTTATTTCATTAAATCTTTTATAAAATTGAATAATGTTTTACAAGAAGAATAACATTATTAGTATATTGATTTAGACTGTTCCATTTGGTGTTAATACTTATGATTTAATACTATTCAATATTTAATACAATTGTCCATGAGTTAATCAAAGTTATAGAGGTTATTTTAAATTACGGAGATTATGTAACTTTAGGATATTTAATAATATTGAAAGCAGTTGAAGTATTTGTAAATTCCTAATCTCTCTCGTTTGTTTGTAAAAGGTAAGTACTGTACGACACTTTCCTAATTCAGGATTAATTCAACTATATAGTTGTTAGTCTGTGTTTTATCGAGTGTAAAATCTTGACTTTCGTGATTTATAACAATAATCTTATTATTATATAAGAAAAAGTTGGATTTTAAGAATTAAACTTGCTTTAAACAGATTTCGACTTTTGGGTTTCGGTCTTGATTGAGTGATTTGTTGACACTAATATTCAATGATGTACACTATGTGACAAAAAAAATCAATGGTAATTATTTTTAAAACGGGAACTAGACAAAATATCACCTGAATACACATGATGGTGATGTCATGAGGTGTAGATCTCCAGAAACATTTTCAAATGATTTGTCAAATCAACATTTGTATACATTTTATTCAAAATGGAATGAAATACATGAAATTAAAAAAATTAAACAAGTCTTTAGAAAATTTCATGTGTCCCAAGTGCTTTTCTGATTTTGCCTTCAGCAGGAACACTCAAAAGCTGAATATTAAAAGCCAATGATGTAATAAAAAACCGAAACATTTCAAGAAACATCATGTCAGTGGCAGTTGGATATGTAGTCCAGTTGCAAATTTGATAAAACTCTCAGTAATGAGACATTGAATTGAAATATAGTTAATGATGGTTGACTCAGTTGTTTGTTTAGTTCTCCGTTACTTTTAGTAATGTAAATTGTTTTAGCTCAACCTCTTGATATAAAGATTTGTACAAAAGATTATTACAATTTTTAAACAATTCAGTTCAGAATACTTTTACTGTTGAAATCCAAAACTTTTCCCAGGAACTTGAGACAAAACCAAAGACTTTTGTTCTTACAATGAATGTAGACTGACTGTAATGATTAGTTTTGTTTATTTTTGGGATGCGATATGTACATATGGAAACATTTTTTTTCTTTTTTAGATACTGATGATCTGGTTTTTGACCTTTGGTTGACTGCATGTGACCAGCAGCTGTTTTGTGATTGGATATTGGTGAGAAATTTATCATGGTCATCTCTTTGTTTATTTTGATGATAATTACTTGGAGCATGTAAAGCTTTTTTAACCCCATGCTGACTTTGATCAGATTTACATGGGAAATGATTGTCATTTCTAAGTTTCCAAACTGAAATACCAGAATAACAGAAAAATGTATCATTGCATTGATAAGGTGACAGTGAAAGCATTTTATCACTAGAAGTCAACACCAAGATGTGGAAATCAACTGAATATCTGAATTGTGATATGCTTTGATAATAGATTGATAAACTCAGGTTGACTCTTTAAGTCAGGGTGACATGTGCATGTGCAGATTATTAAGCAAGTGCACTTCTTGTGTTATTCGTTAGAAGGGGTAGGGGGTTAAGTCATGGTCCCTTTCTTGGAATGGCAGGGTGCACCTAACTTTTTATTCAATAATCATTACTAATAAGGTAGATTTTTGGTAGAGAAAAGTAGAGTGCACCATGTTAAAACCTCTTTTTACTTTTTGAATGCCATTACAATTGCTTAAAAAAGTTCACTACCAAAAATAATGTGTGGGTAAAAAGCTGCTGCATATCTCCTCTTTGAAAAGCCTTGGATAGGATAGTATTTGTTTACACACAACGGACATACAATTTTGTGTTTTGATTGACATAAAATAGAGAATGGAAACCTTGATTTTTATATTTTTTTAAGATATGTAAAAAAAAAAAACATTAAATAAGCAAGCATAGAATAGAATGGGTAGGGAAACCTGTAGTGTTTTAATCGTTGTACATCCTATCAAAATATTTCTGATAAATATTTGAAGCAGGTGAAAAAGCCATCAAAATGAAATTTGTAGTAACCAAAGTCAGTAAGAAGTATTCTATAACTGTTAATATTCCCTATAGAAATAAACATTTCTGAGACCTTTTATCAGGATGTCTTGGCTAAGTAAACAAAGCTGGAAGAGAAATGGTTTAATCATGATTGAAGATTTGTGAAGACCTGTCTGGAATAATGAATTGATGATTTCTCAACTTGGCATGTAAACATGCTACAATTGTACTTTGTGAAGATAGTTTACGATATTTCCTGATGTTACAATGCACTCACCTGACCATTGTCTATCATTCAAAAAAACAAAAAAATATACAAAAAATAAATGATGCTGGTTCGTATTTCTCAAGGAATCATAAATTTTAAGTTAGCTCTGATACTAGGAGCAAATAATGAATCTATAAAAATAAGATACTCTCAAAATACCAACCTTTTTATGCCCCACCTACGATAGTAGAGGGACATTTTGTTTTCTGGCCTATGCATCCATTCATCTGTTCATTGGATCGTCTGTTCGTTCTTTCGTCTGTCCCACTTCAGGTTAAAGATTTTGGTCAAGGTAGTTTCTGATGAAGTTGAAGTCCAATCAACTTGAAACTTAGTATACATGTTCCCTATGATATGATCTTTCTAATTTTAATGCCAAATTAGAGTTTTTATCCCAATTTCACGGTCCACTAACCCTAGAAAATTATTGTGTGAGTGGGGGATCCGTGTACTATGGACACATTCTTGTTTCTGACCAAGACATATTGATATTTTGAAGAAAATGTACCAACGAAAATAAATGGATTGACAGTAAGCAACAAAGAAAAAATGTTCTTAGACAAATTATTATGGTAAATGCAATCAAACTGATTTAGAAGGGAACACTTGACTGATTTAGAAGGGAACACTTGACTGATTTAGAAGGGAACACTTGACTGATTCCAAAGTGTACAAGTTGTCACTGTATATAAACATGCCTCAACTTTTTTCTTGTTTAGAATGAAAAATGACTTGCATCTCAGAAAGGTCATTACAAACCGTATTAATTGATTCCTTTTGTGTGTTTAAAATGAAAAACGACATTTGTATGTCAGCAAAGGTCATTGTAAACCAATATCGAAACTGACCTATGTCCACTTATTTATTTAGGCAGAGCAACAGTATCAGTCTGAATTAACCATGATACCTTACTTAATAACACTGATATATATGATTGTTTACATTTGTCTATAATGCACAAAAGTCTGCATGTTGCATCTTATTTCATTTTTATTTTGATTCAAGGATAAAATCACCATGAATCTCTGTAATTGATTCCTTCTCCTTGGATACCAGTTAATGTTAGCCTAGTAGGGGGCGCCACTAAATATGTTTTTAGACAAGTCATTAAAAAGTTTTATCCATACATTATGAGGTTTTGGGAAGAATAAAACAACATGAAATATGTATAAAGATATCAAATTATTCTCTTTCATCCTCAAATTGATGTAATATTTATGAAATTGGATCTCATATTTTGACACTCCCATTCTTTTTCTGTAGACTGCAATTTTAAGTAAGCAGGCAGTCTTGTTTTGTTTTCAATAAATATGATATAATTATGTGCAGTTTTTGTATGAATTTTGACTTTTGATAAAATATTATGATCTGTATCTTGTTATTAAAATCAAGATGGTCATTGCGCCTAACAGTAAGTAAATATGTATTTAGTATTATGCCTTTATTGTATAAAGGTACATATCTGAATATGCTATGGGTATGCTATACCAAAATCTAAAGAGATTTAGTAGTAAGCAGATAATTACTTAATGTTCATATGAACACAGTGAATTTAGATTATGAACTACCCTATACAGTAGGTCCTACAGGGGTTTTACTATAGTGTTAAGCAAAACTTTAAGAGGAATATTTTGTCTTCCAAATTTGAATCCTTCCTCTCTGAACACTCAATTTTGTCATCCCCTTATTGAATGATGTGAAAAACAATATGTTACACAAGATAAGGGAATTCTGGGAAATATTTATTGTGTTTTTTACACCTCGTCAGATTATTTTCCTGTCCAACGTTAATTGAAATACTAGGAATGGACAGGAAAGCCTTTTAAGAAAGTTGTTAAAGATTAGTTTTATGGCGAAAATCTCTGCATTTACAAATAAAGTGATCCATATAAGGATTCTTTTGAATTTATCCCTAATTAAGATTTATATTGTAAACTTCACCATAACAAATTGGATTTTTCATTTGTAAAATTCATCAATTAGGGTAAATGGCAAATCAATACGGGAAAAGTATTATAAATGGTTGCCTCTTGTCGGACTTAATTAATCTAGGTTAATACTGGCGATGAGATCGGCTTTGGAAAATAATTATGTTCACTGTGATTGAATAATCAAACAACCTGCTCCGTTCCAGGACAGAATCGATCGCTATTGTAAAAGATTGAATGGTCTATTGTTTGTCTACGTACATACCAGCGTTCACATCACACTTACTAGATTTCAGTCCAAGTTAGCTACCAAAAAACATGACTTTTTATCAGAATTCACCTGGAAGTTGAAAATAAAACTTTTGGTTGCTGTTGACAACCGCAGCATCATTCCAGCACATAAGAAATAGTTTTCCATCTATTGGTATTTTTGGAATCAATAATGGAGGATGTTGTATCATGTAGAGAGTGAACAGTGTGAGATGATTATATTGATCTTTAATATGTTTTACCTTTAGGAAATACTGCATGGCTCTGTCAAGCATACATCTGATACTGAGCCTCTGTCATGCATCAATGATCACTTAGTTTTTTTTTTGGAATCCAGACTAATTTCAATCCAGATTTAGATTATGTACTATTTTAGTTACAGTGAACCCATCAAATAGTTGCGATAATGAAGTCATATTTGGCAGAAATCATTCTCAATAACATCATGCTAGAAGTAGTAAACAACTGTTCAAGAAAACGTACTGAATTAGCGAATTGCAATATGAAATTAACAATTTTCATACTGTAATATTACGTAAAATACCCCTGTTGAGAATAAGGTGTAAGTCTATGGAATGTGGTATGACGTTTTTGTAATCTCCCGAGAATTATCTTCTCTGTCTTAATGTACTTTTATCACATCAGTTGTCACATGATGACTTGTTGTCGAATTAATGATGTATGGCTTCGTTTATTGTCCTATTCCAAAAGGGAAAAGTGCATCCTCAGCAACATCTGACCTTTCACTGGACGACAAAATAAATGTTGAAAGACAATAAAAATTAATAAATTTCTGCTATTTTGGTATTAATAGAATCTTCTTGGACACATAAAATGTTGAAACCTAACTGATGACCTCTTTAATGTTTTTTCCACCTACAAAATAAACATGTCATTGTTTTGTTCTTCTCTGATTCAGAGAGTTTTATGTTCTTTAGAAGACATCAGTGCCCACAGCTTCAAATCACAAAAATGTCCAACTCCAAGGATAGTTCAGAAAGGAAAGTCCCTTAGAAAATAGCAAAATCAAAAGCTCAAACACATCAAACCAATGAAAAATAACCATCATAATCCTGACATGGTACAGTCATTTCCTTATGTAGAAATGTTGGATTAAACCTGGTTTTGTAGCTTGCTAAACCTCTCACTACATGGCATTCACATAAAATATCAAAGTAGTGTAGTGTTGTCAGATTCCTGTTAACTAAGTGTGTGTGGACACGGCATGATCTCTATTTTAATCAGATTGAGCAACTGTTTATATTTATATTAGTTCCAAACCCTTTTTTAAGTGATTTTTTAATTTTTAAGATGAGAGTAAAAGACAGAAGCTGATGTAAAAATTGGTTTGCAGACTTAAATATTCCAAACCTTTTGAATATTTGAATGGTATCTTTTAAGGTAAGTCTTACACAACAATTATCTTAGACTGCTCTGATATCTGGCAAGCAATCTGAGACAAAATATGATCTTAAGTTATTAAATATAAAAAAAGAAGATGTGGTATGATTTCCAATGAGACAACTACTAAATGTCTAGTTGCAAATATTGTATTCATACCCACAACGAGAAGTTATCTGCATTATATCTATGGTTAATATCTGCAATGTAATTGCACAATTAGAAAAAAAGGAAGGATGTTATATTAACATGAGAGGGAGAGGGGGCACTGACTGGCTCAGGGAGGGCCTGCTCCAGTCATTTTCTCGATAATCAACCAGAATTTTCCCACACAAGACGGTCCTCCTGGGTCTAGCAGAGCAGCATCTGTTTACCCTTTTGGAGCACCTGAGATCATCCAAAGTTTTGTTTGGGTTTTATGTTCATTCTTTGTTTTGAATTAATTGTTTTGTTGACCTGTTTGGCTTTCAAATGTTCTTCATTTATTGCCATGGCCTTGTTAGTTTTCTTTTGAATTATGAGTTTTGTATGACACCTTAATATTATCTGCAACATTTTTTTGGTAGCAGAATAATGATGCCAGCAGATAGTAAACGTTCTAACACCTATTAAGCAATTGATAACTTTTATGTTGAGCAAATCAGACTCCTAAGGGCCTCTTTTTTATAGCCTTTTGTTACATAACAAAGAACAAATCACTTGCAGAAATCCTAAGTAATATCAATCTTGGCTTAGCTAATATGAAACCAACACTTAAATTTTCATTTTTTTACTTTTCCTTTTTCTTTTGTAGTAAATCCATATTTTTTTATTTTTAATAGATACCAATAGAGTTTGTTTTTTTATGAGTTTGACCTTTTTGACAGGTTTCATTTCATATCTTTGTGACAGCTGTATCCTGCATTGTGAAATATATATGTCACCAGATGTCGCCACCAGATCTAACATAGATTTTAACCAAATATAATACAGATGCAATTGACCATACATAAGAACTAAGCAAGAATAATATAACACTTAAACATACTATACTAAATACTCATAAAAGTGCTTTTTCTAAACTGATTTTTATTTTTATTGTAAATATCTTAATGTATTACTTGATCTCTAATTTTCTAGATACATGTAAACACAATAGGTTGAGTGGTAAAAAAAGGTTTAAGCCAAACACATCCTACTCCGTTACTTAATAGAACATTGAATTCATTGAACATAGGCTTTAAAACTGGTAGAAATATAAGGCTTCCTTGTTCCTTTTGTTAGTCCAAATGATATAAACATCCTAGCTGTACATTTTTTTTCCTTTGTTCTACAATTATTGATAAAAAATTTAGGGTAAAATGGTACATTTTGGTCATGAAATTGAAAAAATAAACATTCAGCTGCCCTGTCACGTGTGTTCTTTGATTTTTTTTGTTATAGAAACTTGTTGTTATCATCACTAGCCACGCTTTGTCATACTGTAAATTCAGAAATTATTGCGTGCATTTATTATAGCAATTTTGTCCTTTTAGACTTAAATGCGATTTTAAATTTTACATTTTGAGTAAAATCCTGTTTAACTCGTATAAAATATTTCAAAATGCGAGTTTAAATTATTGCGTTAACATCACTGTCACATTTTTCGCAATAATAAAAAACCTCGCAATAATATCTGAATTTTTAGTATCCAACGCTACCAATTGTTTGATACCACTGTCTTATGTTGTTCTTCATCTCAAGGTTGGTTTGTAGATAAATGAACCATACATATGCAATAAAATCAAACTTGCACAACTATTTCTCAAGTAATGATAATAAAATCCCTATACTTTATAAAATGTCCTTGTCCAAAGAAAACAGATACTTAGAGACCTACATCAGTGAGTGATGAGAAATGGTTTCCTGATGACGAGTCTGGAATCAGTCTTTAAGATTAAAACATCAGTAACCTGTATACATCTTCGTAAAGTAAGGATTAAAGGTGTCATTAAAACTGATAACAGTCTGTCAAAGAGAAGAGGTATGAAAAAGACCCTCACACTGCAATATAAGTATAACAAATGCAATCATTTCAAAATAAAGTTAGTTTGATTTTTTTATGGAAATGCTATTAGTAAAGTCACTGTGACATCATAAACATGTTGAAATTAGCATAGTTGAACAAAAACAGTTTTTTTGCAAAATTTAAATTATTCAAGTTAATGCACATTTGTAACTGAAATTGCATTTGTTGATTATAAACAACCAATTATATCTTAATTTTGGATAATAAATGATACTTATAGGAAAAAAATATTATCTTAATTTTGGGTAATAAATGATACTTATAGAAAAAAATATATTTGTGTAGATTTTCACTTTGATTATTCCATATGTAATATGGAGGTCTACAAACGATTGTCATTTTTAGCTCACCTGGCCCTTCGGGCCAAGTGAGCTTTTCTCATCACTTGGCGTCCGGCGTCCGGCGTCCTGCGTCCGTCGTCGTTAACTTTTACAAAAATCTTCTCCTCTGAAACTGCTGGGCCAAATTAATCCAAACTTGGCCATAATCATCATTGGGGTATCTAGTTTAAAAATTGTGTCCGGTGACCCCGCCAACCAACCAAGATGGCTGCCACGGCTAAAAATAGAACATAGGGGTAAAATGCAGTTTTTGGCTTATAACTCAAAAACCAAAGCATTTAGAGCAAATCTGACGTGGGGTAAAAATGTTCATCAGGTCAAGATCTAACGGCCCTGAAATTTTCAGATGAATCGGACAACCTGTTGTTGGGTTGCTGCCCCTGAATTGGTAATTTTAGGGAAATTTTGCTGTTTTTTGTTATTATCTTGAATATTATTATAGATAGAGATAAACTGTAAACAGCAATAATGTTCAGCAAAGTAAAATCTACAAATAAGTCAACATAACCAAAATGGTCAGTTGACCACTTTAGGAGTTATTGTCCTTTATAATCAATTTTTAACCATTTTTCGTAAATCTTGGTAATCTTTTACAAAAATCTTCTCCTCTGAAACTACCAGGCCAAATTTAAACAAACTTGGCCACAATCATCATTGGGGTATCTAGTTTAAAAATTGTGTGGCGTGACCCGGCCAACCAACAAAGATGGCCGCCATGGCTAAAAATAGAACATATGGGTAAAATGCAGTTTTTTGCTTATAACTCAAAAACCAAAGCATTTAGAGCAAATCTAACAGGGAGTAAAATTGTTAATCAGGTCAAGATCTATTTGCCATGAAATTTTCAGATGGATTGGACAAACTGCTGTTAGGTTGCTGCCCCTGAATTAGTCATTTTAAGGAAATTTTGCCGTTTTTATACGACCGCAAATTTTGAAAAAATTTTCGTCGTATATTGCTATCACGTTGGCGTCGTCGTCGTCGTCGTCGTCGTCGTCGTCGTCGTCGTCGTCGTCGTCGTCCGAATACTTTTAGTTTTCGCACTCTAACTTTAGTAAAAGTGAATAGAAATCTATGAAATTTTAACACAAGGTTTATGACCATAAAAGGAAGGCTGGTATTGATTTTGGGAGTTTTGGTCCCAACATTTTAGGAATTAGGGGCCAAAAAGGGCCCAAATAAGCATTTTCTTGGTTTTCGCACTATAACTTTAGTTTAAGTTAATAGAAATCTATGAAATTTTGACACAAGGTTTATGACCACAAAAGAAAGGTTGGGATTGATTTTGGGAGTTTTGGTTTCAACAGTTTAGGAATTAGGGGCCAAAAAAGGGCCCAAATAAGCATTATTCTTGGTTTTCGCACAATAACTTTAATTAAAGTAAATAGAAATCAATGAAATTTAAACACAATGTTTATGACCACAAAAGGAAGGTTGGTATTGATTTTGGGAGTTTCGGTCCCAACAGTTTAGGAATTAGGGGCCAAAAAGGGACCCAAATAAGCATTTTTCTTGGTTTTCGCACCATAGCGTTAGTATAAGTAAATAGAAATCTATGAAATTTATACACAAGGTTTATGACTATTAAAGGAAGGTTGATATTGATTTTGGGAGTTTTGGTCCCAACAGTTAAGGAAAAAGGGGCCCAAAGGGTCCAAAATTAAATTTTGTTTGATTTCATCAAAATTGAATAATTGGGGTTCTTTAATATGCCGAATCTAACTGTGTATGTAGATTCTTAATTTTTGGTCCCGTTTTCAAATTGGTCTACATTAAGGTCCAAAGGGTCCAAAATTAAACTTAGTTTGATTTTAACAAAAATTGAAACCTTTGGGTTCTTTGATATGCTGAATCTAAAAATGTACTTAGATTTTTGATTATTGGCCCAGTTTTCAAGTTGGCCCAAATCGAGGTCCAAAAGTAAACATTGTTTGATTTCATCAAAAATTGAATAATTGGGGTTCTTTGATATGCCAAATCTAACTGTGTATGTTGATTCTTAATTTTTGGTCCAGTTTTAAAATTGGTCTAAATTAAAGTGCAAAGGGTCCAAAATTAAACTAAGTTTGATTTTAACAAAAATTAAATTCTTGGGCCTCTTTGATATGCTGAATCTAAACATGTACTTAGATTTTTGATTATGGGCCCAGTTTTCAAGTTGGTCCAAATTAGGATCTAAAATTATTATATTAAGTATTGTGCAATAGCAAGTCTTTTCAATTGCACAGTATTGTGCAATGGCAAGAAATATCTAATTTTACAATATTGTGAAATAGCAATTTTTTTTTTAAGTAAGAGTTATCTTTCTTTGTCCAGTATAGTAAGCAAGAAATATCTGCAAGAAATTTTTTTAATTGGAGTTATCTTTCTTTGTCCAGAATCAACTTAAATCTTTGTTATATACAATATACAATGTATATTCACTTTTTACTACCAACTGATAAATTTAAATAATCTTTACCATTCAGTGATAACAAGCAGTTTTTTTTACATCTTGATATTTTATGATGTATTTAAATGAGTAGTAATTGTTGCAAACTCCATTAGAATATTTTTTTAATTGAAATTAGTTTTGGAATAAGGGAAAGGGGGATGTGATTAAAAAATTGGGTTCAATTTTTCTCATTTGAAATTTCATAAATAGAAAGAAAATTTCTTCAAACATTTTTTTGAGAGGATTAATATTCAACAGCATAGTGAATTGCTCTAAGAGAAAACAAAAATTTTAAGTTCATTTGAATACATTCATTCTGTGTCAGAAACCTATGCTGTGTCAACTATTTAATCACAATCCAAATTTAGAGCGGAATCCAGCTTGAATGTTGTGTCCATACTTGCCCCAACCGTTCAGGGTTCAACCTCTGCGGTCGTATAAAGCTACGCCCTGCGGAGCATCTGGTTTGTTATTATCTTGAATATTATTATAGATAGAGATAAACTGTAAAGGGAAACAATGTACAGCAAAGTAACACCTAAAAATAAGTCAACATGACCTAAATGGTCAATTGACCCCATAAGGAGTTATTGCCCTTTATAGTCAATTTTTAACAATTTTCATAAAATTTGTAAATTTTAACTAACATTTTCCACTGAAGCTCTTAGGCCAAGTTCAATATAGATAGAATGATTGTAAGCAGCAATAATGTTCAGTAAAGTAAGATATACAAACACATCACCATCACCAAAACACAATTTTGTCATGAATTCTAATGCGTCCTTTGTTTAATATTCACATAGACCAAGGTGAGCGACACAGGCTCTTTGGAGCCTCTAGTTTATTAAGAAAATCGCTTGTTTATTCTAAAATATTTACCATTATTATTGTATTTCTATGTGTTTAGATAGTACTGCATGCTCATTTCGTCATTCAATTGTTTATGTATTATACTTTGACCTCATGTTACACATTTATGTGTCTGAGCGTTATCAATAAATCTTGAATCTTGAAATCTTGAAATCTTGATTACTAATTTCATATTTTCTCTTGGTCTTTAGATTCATAGTAAAATATGCGATTACAGCGAAAATTGTTTCTCTGTTTCTGATTTTGGCTGATGTACTTTATGTAAAGTTATGAAGCGATCAGTTTGACCTTGAGTTGTCCGTCTGATCCTATCTAAGGTTACAGTTATACAGTGTAGTAAATTAGATTTTACTACATACAAAAATGAGAATGTTACTTCCTTACATTACAAAGAAATACTTCAGAAATAAATCAGCTTGATTTTATTCATGCAAAAGGTCTTCAGTTGAAATTTTGATTACACTTGGCAATATTTATATGAAAAAAATATGCAAATTTGTGAGGCTAATGAAATTTAAATGAAAGTTTTTAAAGCTTGAGACTTCTAAGCAAGCTTCTTGACCTGCTGTTACATTTAAATGAACTTTTAAACTCTAAAAGATGGAAAGAGATCTAACAACAGGGTATTTTGAGATTAACAAATGTTTCATGGTTTATTTCACACATCAAGGGATTCCAAAAAGACTTGTAACATTTGGCATGTTGACCATTGTTGTCACTTGTATTTACTCCACATCACAAGATCAAAAATCTCAATCTAAATCAATACCAGATGTAAACACCCCCTCTTGCATTTCAAATCAGAACAATCTAAGTCACATTTCTATTAATTCCAGATTATAATTTCTTCTATTTAGACCCCTGCTTGCATTCTACAAAATCTAATTATTTTGTCAATTATTCAAAATGGCCACCTAGTGTTTCCCATTAGGATTAGTGGGTTATCTCCCCTCCCCAGTAATTAAATTTATCCTCAGCCATTAAAATGTCTTAATTCCTCATTAATAGGTATGTTATCTATAGTATAGTGTTACAGGTATCCCCCATGTGATTATTGTTCCCCACATAATGAGACAGTTAGATATAGGTTGGTGCCAAGGTATGTGTAAAACGTCATAAAAAAGAGGTAAAGAAGTTAGGGCTATCTTCCAAGGTCATTGATTTAGTGATAAATATTTGATAGGTGTTATAAGGTCAGATATTATATTTTATTATCCTTCTTTTCTTTCCTTTTTCTTTTTATTTGGTCAATAACCTTTTCTGTGGATTCATTTATTTTTGGTGGATTCAGAAAAAATCCTATGGCTTTGGCTTTGTTGAAGTTTTCAAACAAGCATTGAGAAAATGGTGACTTCATTGAACATCTAAATTGAACTATACATATAGAGTCCTTGAAAAACTGATATCACTCGAATAATAATGAATTCACAATTATTTAAAACTATTTTATTAGCATTGCTCATCTTTAAATTATGGTGCTATATGTAGATATCCCTGGATGCTCCCTAAAATGCTACCTCTAATTGAAACTGAATTTATTGAATCATAAATATGCATTTAAATTCACGAATAGCTCAAAAACATACACCTTCTCACAGATTTAATAGCCTAACAACAAAACTATATCCTGCCACATCAGTGGTAAAAGTAAAAGAGGAAGTCTGGAAAGAGAAAATAAAAACTTCAAAATTCATATTCTAGTATTTAAAGAAACTCTGAACAATCCTACGCACATTTTTAAATCGGATTATTTATTTTTTATGCCACCAATTAAAATTTTATTTTATGATTTTTTTTTAACAGCTAGTCTTTTATCAATTGTAGCCTTTTTATCTTATCATTTGTTTATAGGTGAAAGAAATTCACAAATCAATTTCTTATCTTTTTTTTTAAATTGGGTCAGAAGAATAGCTCAGATTTCATCCTAATTATGCAAGATTGCACTTGACTATAATAACTCAATAGTAACTGAAGAGCTTTATCATCTGGCCATACAAAAATTACATGTTTCACAAAATTTATGACCAGTTTTGGGTTATGGTCAATTTGATCTGTAAAGGCCAAACTTGTGAACGGTGTAATCCGCAATTAACTTTTCAACAAAATAATCACATTACTTTTTGTTTTTGATAAATTGAATATGTCAAATATTTCGGAAAGTAAAAAGATTTTTTTTTTTTTACTGGTTTGTAAAGGTTATCTCATAACTTTGATTACATCTGATTTTAAATACACTACATTGCTACTAATCCATTTCCATCCTGTCTTACCCTATAGGTAAAATGGACTGATCCACTACTTCACATAATGATTAGTGTACAGCTATTCTATTGTTGCTATTTCAGTGGTAGCCAGTGTGTTGATACTGTTATGAAAGATGTGAGGATTTCTACAAACAGTGCAGAATATTTTAATGGATTTAATGTGAAAATATAACATGGAGTTTTTAATCCACCCTGGCAAAATGAAGTGGATATATTTGATTGGAATTATAGTGAGCTGTGGATGGAAGAGAGTTAATTCAGTGGATCTATGTAAGTGATTTATTCATAGACTTCATCCATTTCTCAAGGGATGTTGCAATGTCTTTTACACATGGATGTAAATTTCATTGTTTACCAAGGGTTTGTGTGTATTTTATCAAGCGATTTACCAATGTAATTCAAGTGTAAATTATCTACTATTTTCAGTTCAGTTTACATAGAAATTGTAACTTCTTCACAATGGAAGTTGTTTAAAAAAGCCTGTAAAAGGGGATTAAAATCTTGTCTCAAATAACCCATGAAATAAAGATACTGTGGTACATAAAACTTAAAGTTTTTCTCTGGATTATAATGACTGTGAGTAATATATCACAGGAAATTGACTGACCTTTTCATTTTTATGACAATAATAAATTGATATAATTTTATATGAATTTGATATTTTTTCTCGTGAGATCTGTTTACTCATAATTCGTAATTATTACTCAACCTTTTATCATAGTTAACTGTCCACTATGTAAATGAAAAACAAATGTCTTTGTTTCTATCATATAGATTATGGTGTTTTTGCAAGATTCTGTCAAAAAAATATTATACATGTAAATTGTAAAGTCCTTTATAGAAGCAGTTTATTTATTTAGTAACAATGAACATATAATATTAATTAGATTGAAAAAGAATCTGAAAAAAAAAATGATTATGGTTGAATTCGCATTAAAGAATGAATACCGATATTTTTAAATATTTTTTTTTATGAAATTTAGAATAAGAGCTAAATGAAGACAGCAATAATTTCATATTCCTAAAAAAAATCAAATTCCTGAAACTTTTCATCATGTTACTTAACACATCTGAAATATTTTTAATGAGCACCAAAGTTTACAAATGATTAATGAAACAGAATTTGTCAGAGGGCTTGAGGATATATTATTTTTTCTTAATTTTAAGAAAAATAACACATGTTTCATACTAATCTGACACCAAAATATTTGTACAGGAAGATGGATTTACTTTACAAAATTTTGATTTATTGCTGCAAAAATTTGTCTAGAAAAATTACATAACATAATTTTTCTTGACATAATATACCTGCATTATCATAATACAAAAAAAATTTAAAAAGAAAATAAATGACTTGGAAAATCGTAATAATTTTTTGTGTAATTTAAAAGCTATAAGTGTTCATCAAAAGAATTAATTTTGCCCTTAAAAGTTATTTTAGTTATCAATAATAATTTGTTTACAAGGTGTAAATTAAGGTTGGTAGCATGAATTTATCAAAGCATAAGATACTTGTACAATCTCTGAAATTTAAAAATTATGATAGCCATAAATTTTATTTGAGAAAAAAGATATTCTTTGAATAACACTGTATCTTATGGTACTTGATTAATAAGGCAAAAAAAAGTTAAAATTGGAGATGATAGGAATAGAATGATGTTCTCATCTCTAGTGTCCAAATGATTTTTCAAACACTTTTACAAAACGAAAATTAGATTAACTAAAAAAAAAAAAAAAAAAAGGATCTAGAAAAATTTATAAGAAATGTTTTAAGATCCAGACTTATAATAAAAAAAAAAAATCTTCCCAATTGATTTTATTGTCCAGTATAAGATCAGGGGTAAAGAAAATGACACTATCGTGAGATTAATATGATAAAATTTGTACTTATTCGGACATTATCTTAGGGAGTTTACAGATGATACAGTTATCAGAAACGGACAATGTGTTGTCAAACCCTGGGGCAAGCTAGGGACACTTCATTATAACATCTTCAACCTTTGTTGACAATTCTTTCTACCTGGCCATCTGACCATAAATTGACCATTGTCCAGCTATAATGACTGTTACGATGTTTATATGTATATAAGATATAGTCTGATGTTTACATAATTATAATCAGCGGAATTGAACTTCATTTAACCAATTTATTAAGTATACAGTTTGAATAAATCATTATGAATTTTAAATCGGTAAATTAGAGGCTACTTTGTAGAGTAAATTGAAAGATCAAGGTCTTTATTGGTTTTATAACACTAGGTAAATCATCCATAGTTTGACATGTGTAAAAAGAAAAACACAGGTGGACTCCAGTAATTTTAGGTCTTGAAATGTTTGCCCGTTAAACATGGGAAAGGACTTTCTATTCAAATATCATAAATTAATACAATTAAAATGTTTAGACGCCCTGAAATCTTTTGGAAGTGTTACAGTTTTAAAACATTTTAATTCGTCAAATTTTTATTTTCAAATTACTTATGAAAACCCTTGAAAATCATTCATCGTAAAAAAATTTTTTTTTTAGGAAACTTGCTGTGTACATTATTTTATATATGAAGTTTGAATACTGCTACTTAAAGTGCATTTGTAAAGGTTTTTACTGTTCTTCCTAGACAAAAGTATCCACTTTCATTATTTAGTTGTGGTCAACAATTTTAAAATTTACCCAATAACAAGATTTTTGTCTGACAGTTGAGGGGATTAGAAAAACAGTTTAATGTTGTTTATAAAAAGACCAGGGAGACCGTATTGACAGTTAAACACTCACAGTACAGGTCACATGTGAAATTAATGTCCATATTTGTGCGTTAAATGTCATCAAGTCCGATAAAATAAAAATGAAATATGACCAATACAACTTTAATACCATAAAAATTGTGAAATTTAAAATTTTATTGGTTGATAATTTAAATTTTAATGTGAAGTTTTTGCAAATCAGTATGTTTAACATTCAGCCCTCTGCAATCTTAATATGCAAGAAACATAAACTTAAACAATTTATGCATTTTCATTTGCAAGTCGAAGAGAAATGATATTAAAATTCTGTCATGCTTTTTCAGCAATGATATTGAATTTCATAAAATTGAATGCAAAATACTTTATTAAGAGACGCACAATAAAATGTGACTGCCTTTGCTAATCTTCAAACTATTTATGTGGAATACCTAATTCCATAGAAAGGAAATGTGCATCTATAAAAGTGCACCATCCCCACAATGCGTAGTAAATTTCACAGTACTCATTTAAAATATTTTTTTTAGTTATTGATTAAAGCAGCCATTTGAATGGTTCATTTCATCAAGAAATAAATCGGATTTCTTGTTTTTGTTTCGATTCAAAACATTTCTACATTCTTAGAATAACTTCATCTGTTAAGATGTTAGGAAATCGATAGAACTTCCAATAGATAGATAAATTGATTGTTATTAGGAGAAAAGAAGATCTTATTTTCTCTGTACACAGAAGTCGTGAAAGCTGTTTGTATATGTTATTACAAACAAATGTAGCTTAGGATTGTAACAAGAAATGAATGGTCAAGCCAGGGAAATATTATTGATGAAAAATCATCTGCCTGTCTAACTTAGTCTTGATAAGGGGGGATAATCACTTATTTTTATCTTCTCCGTGATTAAGACGTCAGGCTCGGGAGATAAAAGGAATTGTGACCATACTCCACTATGATGGATTGTCTGTTCCAGTTATCCATGGAGTTGAGAATGAGAGTTATGATGGAAAAAGTTAATTTGAACTTTGTCTGATAAAGTCATTGCACTGTTATGAAGCAACCAAAATTTTTGAAAAAAATTATTTCTTTCTTAAGTTCTAACAAAAAAACATGATTTGCTTTGAAATAAAAGGGAAGTTAGAAAAAATACTTCGTTTTTATTGAAAATTATTAAAAGAGCAATAAAATCAAATTTTAAATTAAAACAAAAATCATGTTCTTGTATGGCCTCATGTATGGATAAAGAATAAGTTTGCCCTTGAATAAAGTTGGGGATATTTGTATGCCTGAGAAAACATTAACTTACATACATGTACATATGTAGATAAATGTTATGTGCCTATAAGAAATATCTATAGAGTTTTCCTCATAGAAATAATTTGTATTTTGTCTGGCGATGATAGCATTGTTGTATTGAATAACACTCTTAAGTCAATATTTACTGTCTAATCATCAATATATTGTACAGACCGACATGTAGATAGATAGCTAATAACACATCTATATTTGACATTACTGTTGTGGTATGTACTCAGACAAGACTTTCACTAAAATACCTAATTAACAAATTAAATTTGCTATACAGATTTTATTTTATATGTGTTAGAAAGGCACATAAATGTAATTAAATAATTGTTTGAAATTATGTACATGTTTATTCATTTGTACATACAAAATATTGAATTAAAATTTCAATCTTATTTTAAAAATATGAGTAGTTGAAATAAAATTTGACAGGCAAAAATATCATCCATCATTCTGAACTGTGTGACTGACACATTTAAGTCGGTAAATTGCCATTTTGACATTAAAGTAACCATTTAAACATAAATAAATAAATTTGTAGGTCTTGTTTCATTGGCCTAAAAGTACAGATCCGGAAATTAATTGCATGTATATATTCCTAATTCAAATTTGCATTTAGCACATTCTGACAGACTGAATAAACAAATAATTTTTTTTGGGATACTCTCTATGATTTGGACATGACAGAGATACAGTGGTACCAATTTTCTTTAAAAGATGACATAGAATACTAAATATTTTGTGGTTTTTGATAAATTCTGCATCAACGCCTCGCAAAAAAACGTGTTTTGTTGAACACACAAAAGCATTGTTTGCTTTAGTCATAAAATCCATAAAAATTTATTCACTCAACAAATAATAAAATTCAAAGTAATAAAAAATTGTTACACTTCGTATTTCAATGTATTTACACATAAATATGTGCATGTTATGATGTATGCTAAAATTTGAAATGGAAAAGATAAAATATTGTTTAGAATCTAAAGGGATTTAAATTTACTTTTTTTTCTAAACTACAAATGAAGAATGGTTGTTGATTTTATCTGGACAAGGGTGGATACTTTCTATTGGTACATATTTAATTCAGACAAGTCAGTTTCTATATTTTTACTGTACTGTATTGCCCTTTTATCTAGTTTTTCACATATTACTTACCAAGATATTATTGTTTGTTTGGATAAGTGAGGAGTGTCACTGTGCTAATTCATGTCAAGTTTATTTTTGAAGTGAATGCCATTTTCTACAAAGTTAATTTCTGTATTTGTTAATCTAGTGTACATGCAGATTCCAATATAGACAGTTTTCAACTAATGGGGAAGGATCCAGTTTGTATAATAAATATAGTCCCCTATATGCTTTAAAAATAGATCAGAGTTATGCTGAATTGTCATCAAAAGTTGTGAGGAAATTCTATCGTACAATCAGAGTGAAAAGGTTGGAAACAAATAGATGATCTACTTCGAAAATGCCTGTACCAAGTCAGGAATATGACAGTTCTTGTCCATTAGTTTTTGATGCGTTTTGTTATTTGATTTTGCCATGTGTCAGATTATGGACTTTCCTAATTGATTTTCCTCTGAGTTCAGTATTTTTGTGATTTTACTTTTATCTTCATTGAGAGTTACCTGATGACAATCATGACAAAAGAGTAAAATACTGCACTGATCCCACCAAATGACCATGACAAAAGAATAAAATACTGCCCTGATCCTACCAAACAGCCATGACAAAAGAGTAAAATACTGCACTGATCCCACCAAATAACCATGTCAAAAGAATAAAATACTGCCCTGATCCCACCAAATAACCATGTCAAAAGAATAAAATACTGCCCTGATCCCACCAAATGACCATGACAAAAGAATAAAATACTGCCCTGATCCCACCAAATGACCATGACAAAAGAATAAAATACTGCCCTGATCCCACCAAATAACCATGTCAAAAGAATAAAATACTGCCCTGATCCCACCAAATGACCATGACAAAAGAATAAAATACTGCCCTGATCCTACCAACAACCATAACAAAAGAGTAAAATACTGCCCTGATCCCACCAAACAACCATGACAAAAGAATAAAACACTGCCCTGATCCCACCAAACAACCATGACAAAAGAGTAAAATACTGCCCTGATCCCACCAAACAACCATGTCAAAAGAGTAAAATACTGCCCTGATCCCACCAAACAACCATGACAAAAGAGTAAAATACTGCACTGATCCCACCAAACAACCATGACAAAAGAATAAAATACTGCCCTGTTCCCACCAAACAACCATGACAAAAGAGTAAAATACTGCCCTGATCCCACCAAACAACCATGTCAAAAGAGTAAAATACTGCCCTGATCCCACCAAAAAACCATGTCAAAAGAGTAAAATACTGCCCTGCTCCCACAAAGCAACCATGACAAAAGAGCAAATAGCTGAACATAATATACATGTAGCATACTGAATGTGTGAGATGTTTATTTTACTTCTTGAGGAGTGTAGTTGATCTAACCCATGTCAAGTTTATTTATCTAACAAATCTGCCTCTGGGTTCAGCTTCCTTTAGAGAAAGTAATTTTGTACCTAGACAGGGGGTATCATCCAGTTTATTGATGGAAGGATACATGCAACATAATTCCAACAGTGAGAGCTATATTAATCTGATGGTGGGTCAGGATCAAATTTCTGCAAGTTCTAATTCTGTCTATTTCACTGTGATGATGGTATCTGGGATAAGTGCTGGTTTGTCCATAAGAGACATGCTGATCAGAAAAATGTCAAAAAATGATGGAACTCTTTTTAGAGAAAAGATAATCTTAAAGTTGTTTTGTCTTGTTTCTGTTGTAATCTCTCATAACTAGTTTGCTTACAGTGTATATGTCAGCACTTTCGTTTTGAGTGCTGAAATACAGAAGAATTGAACAAGTTGAAATGAAGTTCAAGATTTATTTTTAGTAATACGATTATTTCAAAGTGTGTCCATTGTTTATTTTCATTGTTTTATGTAAACTGTATATTATGTATAATGTTTTAAGCCATTGGTCCATATGGGCGTAAAGTGCTTTTCAAATAAAGTATTATAAATAAGAAAATATTTCATTTCATTTCAAATAATCCTAATTCAACTTGTAATGTTTACTAATAATTTTTTATTCTGGAAATACATTCTAAACAAACATGCAGATCCAGAAACCTTTAGCCATTTTCATGATCATATTCCTTTACATTCAGTATACATTATCATTATAAAAGTGTATTTCAAGCTTGTTGTGAGTGAATTGAATAAATGATATAATTCAGGGTGGTAAATAGAACAGCAAACTCATGACAAAACATAAAGTCTTTAACCACTGTAGTGTTTAGATTCCTGACTTAGGACAGGCTCATAAACCAATTATTTATTACATAGTATTTATTTTTATGTGTACTTCCTCAGAAAATTCACATACATAAAAACCTAAGTGAATGAGTTCAATCTCGTTGTTTATAAAACTAGAATGTAAACCAGATTTTCTACTGAGACCATCATGGCATGTATACAGTGCCATGCGTTAAATTAGAGTTACTTTCATATAATATAATGTCATATCTACAAGAAACTTTTATATACAGAGCAAATATTTTTATTAGAATGATTAAATGAGTTATGTGCAATGCTTGTAGTCATGTGGTTTCTACACTTTTGAAGCATGTACAGTGAATCTTCTTGTTTGGAGTTATTCTGCATATGTTTAGAAATCATTCACTGTGTCTTGACATCATTTCTATTTTCCAACTTACAAGTGTCCAAGAAGTTCTTTCAAGAGATTTACTATCAAACCACCATATTGTAATCTTTCTATATAACTGGGTCGTTACCTTGCTTCTTCTTTTTGAATGGTTTACCTCCCTTTGTTTGAACCAATTTAAACCAATTGACTCCAAACAGAGGTTGAGTATGACTGTGCTCTAAACAGATGTGAATTGTAGTACAAAATCTTCCAAGTGAAGTATTTAATATGTTTTCTTTTCCAGGAGAAACATATCACTTTCTGTAAATGTTATCATAACAGTGGTTAAATATAAATTTTTGTTGAGTCATTGATTTGAAGTAATATTTGTAATGATGAAAGTAGCTGGCTATCCCATTAAAGGATATGGGCAGGAATTCACTAGTGAAATTTTAGGGTCAATAGTGTTTATCCAATTAAAAAATAAAGAAATCATCCAAATATGGAGAATAAACATTGTTTAAATAGCAAAGTGGGTTAGTCTTTATTGCCACATGCAAAAAAAATGGATCCAATTAAAAAAAATTTAAAAAAATCAGCACTTGTTATGTGCTGGCAGTTGAAAACTGTAGACAAAAAGTGTGACATTTCTGCAGTGGCAAAACCCCTAGTCATATTTAGAATATGCCTGAAGAATTGTTCTACTATAATAGTTGAAAATCAACTGCAAAATGATCGGTCTATCATTTAGAAACCCCATTTTGTACAGAATCCGATTATTGCTGCAAATAAAATACGTTTGAAAATGGACAAGTGCATGTAACTTTTCGGGTCAACAAATGTTACATGCACCTTTTCATTAGCTGATTAGCTTTGGAAGCAAGTTATTGGTCCAGCATGGCAAATTTTGAAAGGTGTCAACAATGGTTACAATTTGGATTTCATGATTTTTATCAATCAACTGAAGTTTGAAAAATATAGAAGGTAAGAAAATTTATTTCATTTTCGTGTCAATACTGCCCAATAATACTCATCTTTTTATAACAGTTGTATACTTTTTATAGTAAGCATTAACATAACTATTTTTTTCAAATTTCAACCCACTGATAATTACATTAAAATGTGGCTTTGTCATCTTTCACACTTGGCATCTACCAGTGATCAAGCAGATGATAAGAGAGTGGGACCAGGTTAATTTTGACCTCACAATGAAGTGTTACATGCACTTTTTGTGTAAATTAGGTTCTTTGATAATGATGTGTGACTTGCTTTGCAATTTTGTCAAAAAATATAAGTTTATCTTGTATTTAAACAGGTTTGACCCTTACGATATTCATTTTATTGCTGGAGAGATTTCTGTACATAACATTGACACGAAAATATTTACCAAGGAAAGGTGTCTATGATACATGCAAAAGCTTTTTTTTGTACGGTTTGCCTTATCAATCTAATTTTTTACATGAAATACCACAGATTAATTGCCAATTTGATTAACTAGTACTTGTATTCATTCTCAGCATTATAAAGATAACTGGCCACTTAATTTGAAAACATAAAATGTAACATTGACACCAGAATAAAAACAATATTACTTTATTACACTTAAAGCATAACTGGCCAGTGCATAATATTAAATCAAATGTAAATTTATGCTGAATTTTTAACAGAGAAGTTGTTGATCTTTCTTGATTTCTAGACTTTACAATATTTACTTGTAATTCTTATCGTTTAAAGGCATGTAACATTGACACATCTTCTGCGTCCAGGTTACATGCTACAACCTAATAAATGTGCATACAATTATTCAATCAATAAAATCTTGTTGAAATTTAAAATTTGCTTCATTAAAATGATATTAAAGAAATAAATGAGTTTTAATTATTTGTGTTTATTTTTTTCCTGATTGACTAGCAATTTTTCCTCATCATTTGTTGGTGTTCCTGTCAATGTTACATACATAACCCAGAATTATAATGTTTTAAAAGCATTGATTTCCAAACCTCTGTTATAAGCTTTAAAATGAGTTTATCTGAGTTTATAAATGACTAACATCTGAAATATTGTCATCACACAATTTCTTTGATGCTCCTATGATAACTTTATGAGTAACATGGACTACGATTTTTGTATCAGGTCTTTTTTGTGTTACATGAGAAGATTTTACTGTGTTGAAATCAACAGTTAATCTAATTTTTAATATACAAAGTTATTATTATGATACTTATTTTAAAAAATAATGTATAAAGAAAACCCAAATTAAATTTTTTTTTCATTAAGAAATTGTGTATGTAACATTGACAGAGTCTATTATTTAGACTTTCACATGTTCAGGCCAATGTTACATGCGTAAACAAAACTTACTGCCATATGGAGCTATTATCTTATTTTTTATTTTACAAAATTAAAGCGTTTTTATGTTTTTCTGTTTTAATTTGTCTTTTAACACTAGTTAGTAACATTGACAACAATATTTTGTGTCCAGATTTTTTTATGTTACAGGCAAAGGTATTGCTTCATTAAAGTCAGACATTTATATAACATTTTATAACCTAAATGATTAATTAGATATTACTGGGCAGCATTTATATTATTTCTCCAAAGTTGACTATTAAGCACACCACTTTCATCTTCTGGTCTTCATGTATGTAACATTGACATACAACCTTTTACTTTCTGTCAATGTTACATGCATGAACAGAACTGATAACATTTACTAACTCCTTTGCTCTATTAAGAGATTATTGATAATTTAACTTGTTTTACCACCATCAAACTTCATCTTTATTTCTAAATTTAGACATTCTTTTTAGAAGTGTATTTTCTGCATTGACAACAAAATTGGTGTCGGTCTTGAAAATTTACATGCAATTTTTAATAAAAAAAAATCTACAGGCAATATAAACCTAAAAAGGAAAAAGTTGATCAGCAATAAATGTGATGAAGAAAACTCTCAGGATGATGCTGCAAAAAGATACTGTCCCTGTCAACCAGTCAGATGGTGATGTCCCTGGCAGCTAGACAGATGGTGATGTCCCTGTCAGCCTGGAAGATAGTGATGTAAATATCAGTCAATCAGTTAGTTGGTGATGTTCCTGTCAGTCAGTCAGTCTGTGATGTTTTTGTAATCCAGTCAGAGGGTAATGTCCCTGTCAGCCAACAGATGGTGATGTCCTAGTCAGCCTGGCAGATGGGGATGTTCATATTAGTCAGTCAGTTGGTGATGTTCCTGTCAGCCAGTCAGATGGTGATGTCCCTGTCAGCCAGTCAGATGGTGATGTCCCTGTCAGCCAGTCAGATGGTGATATCCCTTTCAGCCTGTCAAATGGTGATAACCCTAGCTATCAGCCTGGCAGATTATGATGTCTGTGTTAGCCAGTCTGATAAGGTCCCTATTAGTGAGTCAGGTGGTGACGGTCCTTTAAGCCAGTCAGATAGTAGTGTTTGTCTGTGTCAGAAAACCAGATGATGGTGACTGTGTATGCAGACATACTAGTGATCTCCAATTTGACCATTCTACAGCAGTGTAGAAGATAGTTATTTCAAAATCTTGTTTATTTATCCCTTTTCAATCACCAGTCAACACATGTATCATGTGTATTTACTGATGCTCATTATAGAAATCATGAGAAATTCCATTTGTAACATATTTTTTTTAATTGTTATGCCAATAATTGACATTCCAGAATATCTTTTGCATTATAAAGAGGTTCAGGCTCCTTCTGATTTCAAAATAATAATAATAAACTCATCATGGATACCAGAATTGAAATTTTGTAGGCCAGAAACGCTTTTCGTTTACAAAAGACTCTTCAGTGACGCTAATTATAAAACAACAAAGTAAAAGAAGGCCAAATAAAGTTGAAAACAGGACTATGGTCTAGTGGGTGTTGGTTTTCTCTTCTGAATTGTTTTACACTGGTCATTATGGGGCCCTTTAAATTGTGGCTTCCTGTAGTTTAGGTAACAAGTTTTCAAGATGAAATGGCATTGAAAAAACGAAACAAGATATTTGAGAGTTTCTATATTATTGTAAATTTTATAATCAATGCATGGATTTTGGTTCTGATTAAGGGTAGATTTATTGTTTTTTTTTGTGTTTTTTTTTCAGATAGATAGTTGAAAATGTTGGAGACAGAAAACAAGAAACAAGAAACTTGTTTTGAATGTTTGAAATAAAATTTATTGTTTAAACCTTAAAAAGTTATCATAAATGTAAGATTTACCAGCAGAAATAAAACGAGATATTGGGTAATATGTCTATCAGACAACAACCTCAAAGATGAAACCCAAATTGTTCTTTATAGAAGTTATGTAAACGATTGAAAATAAGATTCTCAATAAATGCAGCTGTATCAACCTCTCGTAGATTTGTCCATATTTTGTCTTGGTTTTTCATACTATTAATTTTAAGTGTAACTGTGTCACATGAATGAGGGATACATGTAATCATTTTGTACCCTTACTTTGTCAGTATTAGTTATTGAGTGAGAAACTTGTGGATGCTGATGGTTGTGTGGTTGTCTTCTTATCAATCTCATCCCTGTGCATAAAAAAACGGGTTGCTTAAACTTACTGATATAAAAATGTTTCATGTTGTGGAAATTTTGGATGACTCCTTCATCAATTGATCTATCTTTGGTCTTAATTTGATTTTTCTGGTTATTTTGACATTTTAATATCTTTTAATTTAGCCTTCCATAGTGTACCACCATGAACAAGCATAACTACTGGTATAGTTAAAAAATATGTCTGCTGTCTGAAATGTAGGTGAATGGTTTTGGTATTAACCACTATTTAAATAATATCATATATGAGAAATGTGGCAGTATAATTGTATAATTTACATTCAGATGGTTGTTTGGAGGCTTTTTATATCTTTTAAGGTCAATTCTGGCATGGTTCATTATTCATATATTTTGTGTCCACGTTACATGCAACATTTAAGTCACTATTTTATGACAGAAATGAGATAATTGCAAAAATATTAATACAATTTTTTAATGTGAGGGTAACACAATGAAAAAGAGCCTTTACAGGTTTAGAAAGAAAATGATTCTTACTGTATTTATCTCTTAAACATTGCATGTAACATTGACAGAAAAGTAGAGGAAACTTGTTTTCACAAAATTTCTGAAAGAAATGAAAATATACATTTTAGAGTTTTGATGATAGACAATGTTTTGTGATCAATATATATGATATTGAATGTTGAATAAGTTAAGGAATCATTAATCTCAATTTGGAAAAAGTGTCCATGTTACATGCTCCAAATTCATTATTTGCATTGGTAATCCAAACTGACGCAAGTTTGAAAATGATTTTTTGGTTACAAATAGAAGGACACCATTTGTAGCAATAATTTGTAAAAAATTTAGAAGCTTATAATGATTTTTATTTTTTTCTTACAATGTCACACTAAAGTAGCATTAGTGAATTCCTGCCCATATATAAATATAGCGCTCGTAAATCATCTGTAACAAAGGTTTTAATAACACCCCTAGTCAACTTTTTCAAGCTGTTAGAATGATCATTATGCACTAATAACACTTTGCCTACACTTGAGGAACTGTCATCGCTATAGTACAGTCCAGGTCATGCTTCAGTTGTCCCCCTTTCATCCACTCAGTGAGCGAAGATCTGCTAAACTCATTACAGAAAGTAGGGAATCATCGCTTGGAATAAAGCATAATAGTGGAAAATTTGATTGCATTTTGATTTCTTGTGATATGGTTAAAGACCTTTGCTTTTATTTAATTTGATGTCGGCTTAAAACTTTCTTTCATAAGTGCAAAACTGTAAGAGCCATGTTTTATTGGAATTGTTTGTGGTGCTTTATTGTGTTGATAAAGATATTACGTAATTTCTCTCTCTGCTCTGTTGTAAGCCAGAAGATGTGCATTCATTAGATTACAAAAAAATGGAATTGTACCGATAACTTGAATAAACTGTGTATGTTACATATAAAATGAATGTATCAGATGTTTGTTTGTGTGTAATTATGCCATTACAAAACGGTTTAGTTTGGGACCTTTTGGTACCAACTACAATTTATATTCAGGCTTGTATGCACATGTGCAGAATAGTTGGGCGATAATAAAGAGATCATTGTGACATAAGTCTATTAGGCAAATGTGCCGAGCTATAAAACTTGCAAATAGCTTGTTTATACAAACACTAGTTATTATGTTAAATAAAAATAGCTTGCTGCAGGAGGTTATAAATCCTGCACATATTTGCATTTAAAAAAAAAAGCAAATATAAACATGTGATTTTGCTTTAGGGGTATACAATCTACATTATGTCTATTACTCACATTTGTGAACCAAAACCATATTTATATAATTGAGAAGTTTACAGAATACATTAAGCAAACTTTTCTTTTACACTGAAATTTAAGTCAGTATTTATTTGTCTGAGGAAAAATGTAAAAAATGTAACTTTTCTCATTAAATAACAAATGTATTTTTGATTATAGCTTACTAGAAAACTTGATGGTCCCCTACTCAGTATTGGACAAAAGGGAAAAAATATTAAATGTCATTTATAAACCCATATCTGTCTCACCGTGATGACATAATTGTCCCTATATAAAATTTGTCTTTTGTTGTGAGTGGCTCCGAATTAAAGTTTTCTTCATTCTATCACTTACAGTTATAGAAATAGAGAATATATCTATCACACAGCGGTATATTACTTTGACGTTACACGTTACCGATATTAATAAGAAAATGTGAACAAAGAAGTGAAGTGGATAGAAATGTTGTCTAAAGAGCGCCTAACATCAAAAGCTATCGTAGACGAGTGGTTCTAAATGATAAAGATGGGGTTTAATAAATCTTCTCTAAAATACTGTTGACTCGTCAAAGTCATATCTAATATTGAAGCAAGATAATCGGTAAAATCTGTACGTTGATCCCCAATAGACATGGTAGTTGTCACAGAATCATTAAAAAGGGTTGGATCTATTGGTAAATTTGGCAGGTAGATCACCTAAACTGACTTTGTAACAGAAAGCCTATATTGACAAGTTAATCCCTCTATTATGGCCAGGGATTAGGGACAAGATATACGAATCCATGGTATGTTTTCTTGGTCAGCTGTTCCGTTAATAGGATTGTACTGTTAGAATCATGTATATTTCTCACCTGTATATTGTTTTACCTGTTAGGTAAATAATAACAGGTATTTTCATTATCAATATGCCATTCATAAATTAATCTTTTGGTCTTGTTCAAGTCTTGATGGATATCATGGTAAAGGTTGTAAAAGATTAACCAAGAGAGTTTTAGACGCCACCTGACAAAAAACAGACGGGTTTTTGATGTTTTTCAAACACCTATGGCGTGGTGTTTACAATTTTGAGTTGTCATTTACAATGAAGGTATTACTTTAAGGAAAAACATGTACCAATTCAATTACATGCATATTGCTTGCATTTAAAATTTAATAGCAGATTTACGTCCGAGACACTGACTCGGTGAAAGGGAATTTCAGAATTATACGATTTAATAAAGTCTTCATACAGTAATAAAATTTGCGTAGTTTATTTTATGAAATTAAATATGATAAAAATTATGTTGTTAAAATACTGCACACATTGTTTGGTTGATGTGGTTTTTGTCTCTTCTCACAAAAAATTAGAATAAAAAAAAATGCAGTATTAAACTTACAAACCAGTTTAATTTTAAGAATTTTGAATTTTTGTGAAAAGGAGACGTAGTTTTAGGTCATTTTACAAAATGAAGCAAAATTGGTTTCCAATCTTTTGAAACCTTTAGAGTTTGCGACTATTGTAATATTGTAAAATTTAAGATGACTTGACAAACATGTGTTGAAAGACTCTCTATTGACCAGCGGAAGGGGCATTGTTAGTCCACCAAGGGGCATTGTTAGTCCACCACTAGTGGTCAATTGATTTAAGTTTATTCAGGTGGACCTGGCGTCAGTCAATTTTGTTTACCTATTTACAGAAAATGTTTTGTTTGATTAAAAAAAAAGTATGATGGGTTCAATCAAAAACTTAAAGTTGAAGGAGGACAGACAAATATTTTTAAAATTCCAAAGAAAAATGTTCTTGGGAGTACATCATGATAGTAGTTATGGCTTTATAATAGATAGTTTATATAATAACCACTCACAAATTTAAATATTACAAGCAAGCGTTAAAACCTGCCTGGTTCTTTATACTGAGATCTTCCTAGGGCACTTGATGTGCATCCTTCAAGGTTCAATACAATCCATAATATTTAAAATGAATTCTAATACAAATAAAACATATAGGTCTTCTTTATACTCTGAGCACACATTAATAATTCCCAATGTCATCATGACTCTTCACTTGGATATTTATTCAGTAGATATTTCACTAATTTTAATGAAGTACAATGGAATGGTATAAATTATGCATCAATAGGATCAAAGATTGGTTTTATGGAAATTTTATATCTTGTCAAAATGGATCTTAATTGAACATGACAGAACGACACACACCAGATTTGAGCTGACCATGTGTCCATGTTTGCTAAAGCCATGGTAGTGCATAATGGCATTACTACTCAGCCTATGAACTTCTCCATGGAAGCCTTTGTTTAGTAATAGAAGTGGAAATCAAGTTATATTGGTAAAGATTGTAGTACCATACAAATTCTCACTGGGGGCCATTATCCAATAGCAGACGACAGAGTCTCTCACTGGAAACCACTACAGGTACATGTAGTACCAGAATTCCTCACTGGAAGCCATTATTCAATAGCAGACGACAGGTAGAACCAGAGTTTCCCCACTGGATGCCATTGTTTATAAGCAGAGGACATGTAGTACCAGACTGCATGCAGTTTCTCACTGGAGGCCATTATTCAATAGCAGACGACAGGTTCAGTTGAGCAGAAGATGCAATAAAAATGAATAAACAATGAAACTGTGATAATAATTGGTGCACTTAATCAGTCTAAATGGATCTCTGTGATGAGTTGGTACATTTATCTGCCTGATAGCCATACATATTTATAAACTTTGTTTATCTGAGCCTGATACAAATTACTAAATTACTAATCCACCACATCAAATAAACTCAATTTAATATTCACCTCTTGTTTTGATATCACATTTCTACCTTCATCATCTTATAAATGGTCAGCTGACAGCTTGTCTCCACGGTGACCTAAGTTTAAGTCAGCCATATTTACATTTTGATGACTATCATTGTTTAAATGTTGAGGACACTGATATTGAAGTCTACTGGATGTTTTCTCTAAAGAATTAAAGAAAATAATATCCCATGGCTTAGAATGACAAGTCATTGAGATTAATTTAAAGTTTGAATGACAGTATGTTATGATGGATAGGTTTTAAATCAATCTATGCCACATCATTTGTATTATGAATAATGTTAAAATAGGTCAAGGTCAACTAAAAGTAATAAATTCATGAATTTAATTACTGTACCAATAAGCAATGATAAGTTATTAATTTGTACATGTATTAAATGTTTGCAACAGAACTTGATAGTAGATTTTTAGTGTTCTAATACAATGTGAGGGTGGTTTATTCTTTAGTATATATATTATGTCGGCAGCTGGAGCCTAGGTGTCCCCTCCTGTCCATAATGACAATAAAGGACAATTTCTGTCCACTTTATAGGAAGGTTGTAAGATATCTCATCCTGAAGTTTCCACAATTATATTGATAATGATTTTATCTACTTCAATTTCTCTTCAATTTTCTCTCACATTGTCCACCAATGTCTGACGGACATAAAATCCAATCTTTCCATAATAAAGTTATTATTTCTCCTGGTAACTCAAATTAGAAATAGAGATTTTTTATATTAACAGTTATTGAATGTCAAAAGGTTATCAATGTTGCCAGTTTATTTGTTGCCATGGAAATGAAAATTGACACAAGGCGGTCAGCAATAGTGTTTGACCATTCGCCTTGATGGTCTAACAAAAATCAATTTGTGTGATGATACTTGGTGTTAGGTGACAGTTATTTTATGACAGAGTTATAATTATAACTAAATAATAGATTTTCTTGATAAACACCAGCTTCATATTTCAATGTCCATACACAGGCAGTTTTACTTGATTATGTGTTTTTTACAGTACACAGTCGGCTACACAGACCCCTCTGTCTTGCTATTCTTGAATTTTCTTCCAGGTCTAGTATTAGGTGTCAAATAAGCTAGTATATATAATAATCTAAGTATAAACATTCAATAAAATATATTACTGTTTTCAATTATAATCTGTAAAAAGATGTAACTGTGTAGTTGGAGTTGTAAATTTTACCAATTGTGCAGCAAAAGGTTTTCTTTATTTCCTTGTCCTATTAGAACCCCGCTGACATCAGATTTTTTTTTATAAATTTGAGGCAAAAAAAATCCTTTTCTGTGAAACCCCCAAACAAAAATTCAATCAACTTCAATCTGACTAATATTGGACACATTTTGTATGAAATTATTCACCTTAAATAAATCTGAAGGTTATCAGTAATTGAAGTCAACTTTGTTGTAACAAAACAATTATGTTTATATAATCCGAATATTACAATTTGAAAATCATTAATAAATGATATTTACAATATACAGCGGGACACTTTACAGGTTTAAGATTAACAAGTGCTTAAGTGACAAACAAATTCACTTTTAACCTGAAAATTTGATAAAACACACACAGAACCTGGGAAACCAGACACAAGTCTGAATGGAGGGGAGCTAAATTACAAGTTTATCACCTGCCTTAGACAAAAACTGATGAGTTTTAACCTTCTAGTTCACAACTACTGGTGCCACCAATATCTCTTGACAAACAATAGTTATCTAATCTCCCTTACACCTGATGACCACTGGTCACTGTCCACACTGACCAGTAGATAATGGTCAAGCTGACCATCATCTTAACCAGCTATTATCATGTATTGACTTTTCTTGACTTGTTCTAGGTCAAGTATGTTTGAAAATATTATTGTTTCCTTCAAATGTTGACCTCTGATGTTACACTGCTAGTCAATATCACTAAGTGGGTTCTGTTTGCTTTTACAAGTAGTTTTATCAGCCATTGATACAGTTCTGAGATAGATGTATGGCATGATACTGTTTTACAGGCTGTACAATGTTACACACTAACTGCATCTCTTGTTGTTGTAGGTAGACCTCCCTCCTTGCAATGGGTCACATTTATTAAGGGTCATTGAAAGTCAAACATAAGAATTTTGGTGCATTTAGTGATACATACACAATGTATCAGTTGGTTATTTTTTATCTCTTTTTCCAATCTTCCCCCTTTTTCACAGTTTTATCTTTATTTATTTATTTATTTATTTATTTATTTATTTATTTATTAATGAAATGCACATTTATACCCCCCCGGATGCCTGGGGGTTGAAGGCATATACAAACAATACAATACAATATACACAATAGAAAAATTAACATATTAAACATCAATCTTCTAACTAACAAAGATCTCTTTCAAATTCAAACTTTTATGAATTATTGAAAAAGGGAAACACATGAAATAAGATGTTTTTTGTGAGATGTTTTTGTTACTAAGATATATAAAGGTGGTTTAGTCATCAGTAATGAAATAATTGTTTATCTGAAAAAGATAGAACAAATATTCAGATATATGCTCTTCAAGCTATTGTGAATATAAACATACTTTTATTTACTATCAAAAATGTGTGAAAAAAACTTTGAGAAGATTGTATCTAAACATAAAGTACGATATTTATGTGTGAAGTTTAACACTATAAAAAGTAAAAAGGTAAACAGTACTATAGTTTTTGTTTTATATCTAACCACTTGTTGTGTAAGTACGTAAAAGTCCTAATTTGTCAAATTTGACTTTTAAGTAGCAGGTATATTTTACAAACCAAAAAGTACCGACTTTGTGTCTACAAATAGAGGTGTATTTCAGTCTAACTGTTATTACATGTATCATTCGTCCAATGAACTTGAAGTTGGTTTATTGCATGCATAAAATTTTTATTTTAAGACTAAAGAAGTTTTATATGAATAAATGCAGAAGGTGTCTCCTTTTGAAAATCTTTTTTAAAAAAATTGTTTGAAAAAAAATGTTTTGACAAATTGTCCAAATTCATGGAAGACAAAGCAAAGTGAGAGGCGTCTTGTCTCGTCTGATGACACGAACAGTGACTTTACTATCAATTTTAATTTTAAATTTATATAATGAGTTTTGAAGAAGAAGGTGTTCTAATTTCTTTTCTTAGTGTACAAAGTGATACATTTGTAGTATTGTATAATACACAAGTGATATATAATCTAAAGTATGCAAATTTATGTAAATTTATTTGTGAATGGTAGATCAGCAGCCAAATGAAATCTACATAAAGCGTGTTAAGAATCAAATCAGGCTTTAAACAATTCTTACTAAGTTCTGAGTTTGTACAGTGATAAACATGACAAAGAAAAAAAGTTATGAATCATAATTTTGACAGTTTATACTCTTATTCTAGTATTTTGGTTCATCTCAAATCCCATACCGTTATTGGTATGTTTGCCTATAACACTTTATCCTAAGTTGTATTAGTACCTTGAGTAAATTGTTCATGTTTTCCACACAATTTCTCTTCATTGTATTTGGAAGAATAAAAGTTGTTTAAAACTGTCAAATAATTGTTTGGAAATGACTTATATATGAAAGACAAAATTATAGTTTTATTGCATGACTAGTAAAAACTTTCAGGAGTGGTACAAAAAGCAACTGGGAGATACAATCAGAAATTAATTCCTACGTTTGAATGGTTTTAAAATGAAAACATTGATCGACTACATTATGTCAGGAGAGAATGTTAAATACACAGTTATTTAAAGCATATTCATTAATGTGTGTTTATAAAGTTTGTTTACATATTTGAATAAACAAACAAGCATGTCTGATTACAGACTGCAATATGTTGTTAACAATGTATATATCTGTCTGAAATCTAGCTTTTATTCATTTCTTTTACATTAAATGCATATATGCTGTCCATAAATTTTAGTTTTGATTGGTTCATGAGAAGTGTTTCAATGTGCAACTCTTCTTGCTTATAATAAAAAAGAAAACTTCCATGTGAAAAGTGGCTGTCTGTCTTTAACCCCTTTCTTCCAAATGTTACGCCTTTTGACGCCACCAAGCCTTTACTCTATGACACCTTTTGACGCCTGTGTTACATACCTCAGTTGAAACGCTTTGACTACAAAGTGTCTGCAGTAGACTAAAAAAATTGTATTCAATATGACAAGAAATATCAAAGGAATGTCTGACATAAATTTATTTGATGAAATATTCATTATCGGCAATCATTATTAATATTTTAAAGCATATTTTTAGCATTTTATTGAAAAATCCTATGTGAATCAAGAATGCCAAAAAAAATATTCAATGGAGGAAAGGGTTAAAGGACACCATTATAAAAGGACAATCAAATATACAATTTGATAAAAAAAAAACTTGTGGCTAAATATATTTTTTTTTTTACAAAACTCAGTTCACACAACACTACACATGTACATATAAAACTGCAATACCAATAATTTACTCTAGTCGACTCCCGTGCTCTAGTAGGGTCACAAGTAGCATCCTGCTCCACACACACAACATATTAATGGACACAATTTGAATTTACAAATATCTGGCTCTCTTGGGTTATTAAGATAAAGCAAGAAAAAGTTTAGTAGATTAAAAAGAGTCTCAATAGTGTACACTGCATTGTACAATGGTACTGTTAATTGGATGAAATTATCAACAGTACATTTGCATAAAAATAAATTTCTACTGAATCAAATTGTAAATATTTACGGTAATTAAATTTGATATTGTTTATTGACAGAACTGTTGAATATACCGTTTTATTCATTCACAATACAATTAAAACACTCTGAAAATTGAATCATCAGTTTATTGATCTGAGTTATTGTAGAAAGACTATAGAATTCAGTTTTGGTAAATGCATAGTTTAAAATCTTTGTGTCAAATGTAAATTGTTTTAGCGTGTTATCTGGCGGTAATCTATAGGAGCACTTTGACATGCGGTCATAATTTCTGTTTTTAATAACGTCATCCGGATCAGAAACTTAAACATAAGAGGTATTAAAAGAGGCGACCACACGGCTAAAATATAGCTACCATTTTGTTCAGTAGTTATAAGTGTATCTTTATTCGATCGTCAAGTTCAACAAGCCATTTCGATAAATTAAATCAATTATGACAAAGGTCTTGGTTTAATATATTCAAAAGAGTTTTTTGACAGGTGTAAATTTATGGGAATATTTTCATACTCTATAGATTAATGTATTATACTCTAATTAATGTTACACCAAATTTCTATAACGTAAATCTTACATTACTTTTTGGTAATATGAAACACCCTGTATCTATTTCACTAGTCAATGAAATTTTCATAAGATTTAGCTGTGCCACATCTGGCCCTCGCACATTACACAATAGAAGTTTCAAATTAATTGTACAACTGAAGAAATTGTGTGCATGTTTTATGTTGATTCTGAGGTCATTGTGTACTAGAATTAATGTGTTTAATTTTTATAATAGAAGGCCTGTGCCGACTTTAGAGAGCCTAATATTGTGAATTTGTCTTCCTTGCAGCATTAGCTTTCGTTAAATTAAGACTGAATCCATTAAAAATGGCATGCTTCACATTCATTTTCCAAAATTCATCTTCTTTTCCTGAAACCTGATCTTGAAACATGTTCTTTGCTCTTATTATGTGAAAGAAAGATGATGAAAATCCATTTACATCTGTTTCTTAATGAAGGTTTACAAGCACATAACGGTCATTAAAACACAACTCAAAACAAAAGACGCTTCTCAAATCAAAATCAAGACAAAAATTGACAACTCTTCATTCTATGCTGGATGAGTCAGATAATGCTAGTGGCGGCATAATCGTTTCTTTTGTTCGCTAATCATTAATTATTCAAAGATGAGTAACTATGATTAGTCCACAGCATCAAAGGAAGAGTTTCAGAGTTTGTGTCCGTGCTGCCCCGTACTCATTTATAAGGTGTCAGTTTTCCATTTTTTACAGAATTTTTCTGGAGCCTGGAGAGCAGCAAGTTGTTTATTTAATGCATGATTGTCAAGCATTGTTAATTAAAACCATAGTAAATTATACAATATTTTGTCATTAAAGTAATGTGCTTGCATTGCAATCTCATGAGTCTTGTCATAAATTTTCAATCGAATAGACAACATCAATTGTTCCGCTGGGCAAAAAACGGAGATAAGTTACAGATAAGTTCGGCTTCTGTGAATTATTGTGATAAAATTCCCTGAAGACAACTGTAAATGTATACATTGTGTAAATAAATTTAATGTCTAATATGTTAATTGATTTCTTAAAGTCAATGAATAGTTACAAGTGTATTACTTTTGTTATTTTTTTCTGTGGTATTGCTGTATAGCACTTGAATATAGAAAAAAAAAAAAAATGCAAATATTTGTTAAAATGGCGGTGATAATGATGTACATGTACAATCAAAATACGGGCAATATTTAAATGGGGTTTTGTTGGTGTAGTTTTTTTTCAAATCAGTAATCGCTTGTTTTATAATAACTAAAACATATTTTGAGTCGTTATAATGTTTTATGTCAGTTAATTATTTTAATACTTTTAACCTTGTATTATTATTTTTTTCTTGTGTCAAATTAAATTTCCTCATTTTGATGACCAGCCAATTCATACTTGTTTTGATACAAAAATGGCGCTGAGTTTGATTATTGGAGTAATGATCTAATTTATCATACAAATTATACCCATTACTTACAACTGATATGATGATACAATCATAATTTTGTAATTTGTCCAGGAAATTGCTTTATTAATAAAGATTTGTTACCAATCTACCAAATTTAATATAAATTCATTGTTCTGTTATAACCTCTCTTTGAAGTTGAAGAGATAAAAGTGAAAGTAAGAAATGTGTTGTTAATTGCATTGTTTATTTATATAGTAGAATTACAACATGTTTATGTGTTTATACACACATGATCTAATCCAACAGTTTGACCAAGGCTAAGTTGATCCATGTTTATTGACTGAAGGGAATTCATTTTATTTATGAGCTTTGATAAGCAGTTAATGGCAGCCATTAGGCCACCCTCAGCAGGTGGTCTTTGAACCTCTGATTACATGATTATTTAGATTACATAAATAATCCACAATTACACCAAAGTTTATAAAGAAAGTTGAATGAAGAAAATTTATTGGTCAATGATCATCAATACTCAAGCCCCAAGTGGAACATCAAAAGAGGAGTAGAAGAATTATCATCTTTGTGATAAAAACAATGGGATTCTGTTACTGTAGTCCTGGTAATATTCAGGAAAAGTGTAAGAGACTGTCTAAATACCAAGTTCTGATATGTCTACTGATAAGACTGAGATGGTCCTGATGTATGTTCAAACAGACCATAATATTTCATCTCAATTAGTCTTCAAATGTCATGTTTTGCTCCATTTGTATTAACTGTACCCTTAATGGTTCTGTTGAACTCTGGGTAATACAAAACTTGATTTATACCTAGAAAGAAATGTAAATGATTTTACTGGCTTCTGTAGAAACAGAAATGTATATAATGTAAAGTGTAATTTATTTCATTAGTTTCTATTGAAAATAACAATGAAGTCTGTTAACATCCATAATATTTCCTTGATTAAATATCCACTATATTGGTTTGAGAATAAAAGAAGGATTATGTAGTCATTAATGCTGCTTTGCAGATGGATAAAAGGAAGATTTTATCTAATAGAATGGACAGAAGCAATTAAAATGACCAATCTGTTACACTGACCTTCAGCATGTTATGTAATTACATCAAAGGAATTATTGATGTTTAATCTATATTTGAAGATTAATAATGAATTGATCTGCTTTTGTGGATGCTGCTCTATGATGGGGAACATTCTGTTAATGGCTCACAAATACAATTTGTCATGGGTTGGAGGATTTAATTGATTTTCCACATAGTTAAAATAGATATCATTCAAAATCATCATTAAACAAATAAATATGAACTTTAGCGTAACGAAAAAGATGTTATTTATTGAAAACATATAATGTATTGCAGTCAAAAAAGTGAAAAAAATGAGTTCAGGTATAATGGAGGGAGAGATGTTAACTTTGTAAATATTTGCTCAGCAGAATTAGTGGAGAGTAAAATGTAAAAAGTAGGTTGATCTATAATTTATAAGAATATAAAGTTCTTTGAGTGTAGATAATGTCAGAAATTATGGTTTACATTCATGATTGTTCAGTTGCTAAGTTTTACAATAAATAAGTATATAATAAATACCTACAGCTCTCAGAATATGTCCCTTTTCTTATGCAATAGGTAGACAAGATAATACATATATACTTCTGAATATGACCATTTATACTAATTTATGATCTGTAAATTGAGTCTAATACACTAATCTATTGGTCCCAGGTGTCAGTCACCTGACATGCAGCTGTATGCTGGTGCAATAGCTGTTACCTTAGGCAATATTTGCCTGGATTCAGCTTTGATAAAGCAGAATTTCTTTAGAAAGGATATTTTTGCAAAACTGAGAAAGAAAGAAATTTATACATGTTAACAAGTCTCTAAATCAAAAATATTATAAATCCTGGCAATTTTAATAAACAAAGTAACTGCACACATTAAGGTCTAGTTTTACAATTTAAATTTTAATTAATAGACAATAAATATATAAAGTCTAGTAAGAAATTAATTTATGACATTTTAAATGGCTACAAATATGATTAATACCAGTATCAAATTTACTGTTCTGGGCTTTAAACCTTAAATTATCATGTGATACTAACAAAAAGTTGATATAGATGTATTGTAAAAAAGTGAAAAACAAATCAGTTATAAAATGAAGTTAAAAGTGTTAATGTGGGCTGTTGTGGTTCAAAGGGTAAAGATAAATGAGTGAAAAACATGCAAAATTGACAAATGTTTTGGTATACACTGAGTTTGATGTATGAGGTTACTGTCTGGTGTGTTGCCATGTTTGATCCGGTTGTTTGTTTTTTACATTACATATCTTAAAGTGCTGAATCTTACAAATTTGTACAGGAAAAATAGAAAAGCGATTTGTGATTTATTTTTCTGAATTTTTTTTATGACCTCACCTTAAAATAGATTCTTTTCAGTTTATATTATGTTGAATGTTAGTAAATTATATATTATTTTGACCAACTTAAGATCAATTTTGAATATTCCAATAGTTCTCTTCTGTTAAGTGCCCTTCCCAATACACCTACAATTCTTTCATGTGTTTTGCACATGGTGCAGTCAAGGATTGCAGTTGCAGACTTTTATCGTAAATGAATTAAAATGATAAGATAAAGTAAATTTATAATTATCTGACAAAGATGCAGTTATCGGTGCAGTAATGTGTGAAGTGTGGTGCATCAGTATAATAGATAATGACCAGTCTTCATCATGTCTTATCAACTGTCTTATGTGTGGGACCTTTTAGTCTCTCACATGCAGGAGTTGCCTCTTTCCCTAGTACTCCAGTCCCCTGTGACATGCCTAGCAATGTCAGTTCTCAGTCATGTCACTATAGTGTACTCAGGCAGCACATTCTCAGCATGTCTTCAGAATGTTCTCACATTACTATGTATTATTTTCTCGTGAGTACTAAGAAAATAAATGGTTTTCCCAATATATTCTGACTAAATCACTGCTTGACATTGGTAATGACTTTATAATACCATCCCAATACTGATGAATTCCAAATTACATTCCAATCAGATAAATATAATCGTAGGAATTCCTCTGACCCAAATCTTTACCACATCATTTTACATGTAATAGTTAGTGCATTGTTCTCCATACATATGGTAGTATGCATTATGTGCAGTCAGGTTGATGAAAATAAGCATTGTATAATGCATATATAGGGATGTCAGGTACAATTCAACGTGAGAGCAACCCAATGACCCAAAAAGTAGACTTCAAGTTGTCCAACCTAAAATAAGACGCCAAAAAAAACCAACAACAATAAACATCTAAAGAGTTTGACAACAATTTGTTGTGCTTTATTAAAACTGAAAAAATATGAAAGCAAAAGATGTGAATAATGGCCAGAGGTCATTACGACATGTATTAAAAGTTATGAAAGGCCTTAATACTTATGTCATTCAGGGTTGTTTCAAATAAAAAAAAAATTGAATGTATTAAATTTTTCACTATAAAATTGATTACAACACATTTTCCTTGATTTTCTACATGTCTGTGTAACACTAACCATTTGCTAACTTTAAGTAGAGGAAGCTAATTGAAGTTGTTTCAACACATTAATGTATTTCATCATAATTTCATGAATTATTTGAGTTATTAACTTCCAGTCTGATGGCTATAGTGTTATTTTGATCTACAAAAGAGAAAAATTGATTGACACCACAAAGAATGGTAAAATCATGAAATTTTCTCTATGCTCATTTATCAAAGTTAAAAGCGATGAAAACAAGAAAATTTTGATGGATGAGATAAAAATAAGTTAATGCATTGGTCATTTGATGGAACAGTGTAAAGATTCAGACAAATTGAATTTATAAATGTTCATTCCGTCTCGAACGTGTCAACCCCCTTTTCTCTTAATCAGAGATGATTATAGCATGTTGGTACAAGTGTTTGTTAGAGTCCTCCTTGCGGCAGTCTTTTGCCCATTGTTGAGTTTGTCTGCGAAGCCATTGTGTTCTAATTACTGTCTGTCTGTGCTCACTAACAAAGACCTGCTTTTGACAGTTTTCTGGATGATGAGAGGGCGTTATTGACAAGTGGAACAAGAATCAGTTATTTCTTTGTGCTGACACCTCTTTATTGTCATTTACAGATGCAGGGTATTGTGTCTGTCACATCATTGTATCTTCTCCTTTGACCATTAAATTCTGCATCATTTAGTCTCCCAAGACTATGGACAGTTTCTTAAGTGCATTGTGCAAAAATTTTAAATCTTTTGTAGCCATCTTTTCAATAGAACTTCAAAGGTTGTTTGTTAATACTGATTAGAAGAACAAAAATTTGAGATTCACACTAAAATATTCAAGAAAATATTGTTTATGAGCTTACATGCTTACAAGCATAAAAAAATCAAATTTGAAACCGAATTTGAAAAATGTGCTACTGAAAGCAGTATTTAGTCAAGAAAAACCTGGGATTGCAAGATATCATAATTTACATCTCATTTCTAAATAAATCTAAAATTCTTTGTAGAAAAGTTGTTTATATCCTACAAAGTTCTTATGTTTCCATGATAACAGTGTGCAGTCTTAAAACTGATGGTCAGTTTGCCATAGGTCAGGAAACCTCACATACATCATTAAAAATTACCGGTATTTAAAAAATCTTCACCTTTTAGCATAAATGAAAACAACTTTTGCCCACCAGTATAGATTTACATCTTTTCCTCAAGGGCAGAGTTTACTTGACCATGTTGTACAACTGTATCCCTGGATTATTGTTATCAGTTATAATCTGATGTAATCTTTAAGATCAAAGTAAGAACCAGCTAATCTCCTCCTCCAATCAGATGTCCAATTCCAAGTTTGTCTTTGATCCTCCAATCTGACAGAAGGTTAATATTAATATCATCTTATGATTCATAGATTGAAATTTAGATTTTAAGTCAGGAAAGGGGGGTCGGGTGGGTGTTAAAAAATATCTATATATAAACTCAGAACCCTACCTACTGATTGACTAGACACAGGGGCGGATCCAGCCATTTTAAAAAGGGGGGTTCCCAACCCAGGACAAAAGGGGGTGCAACTATATGTCCCCATTCAAATGCATTGATTGTCCAAAGAAGGGGGGTTCCAACCCCGGAACCCTGCCCCTGGATCCACCACTGAGACACAAATATTAACTCCCTTAGTACCCTCTGTTACTTAAAGATAATGCCAGTTAAGAGGCATGATCCTTCATTGCCTCACTGCAACAAAATCCTATCCTAAATGTTAAAGAATATGTTAAACTACAGAACACGTTTATAAAACTGACTGTCTTTAACTATAATTGCAAAAAAATCTTTTATTTTTCTTATTGAAAATAATATGTTATTTCTATACATTTCTGTCAATACTTCAGTTTGAATCGTAATTGTACCTTAGATAATAATGCTTATTGGATTTTTCTGATACAGAAAACCAACAAGACAATAATATCTGTTACATTTTCATCCTGTTTGTCTAGGCCTTGTGTCTAACATACCTCCATAGTATTTCCTTATTTGTATACAAATCAAAACACAGCTACATGACATTTTAATTGGTATTTTTTTATGAAATTGACAGTTTTATGAATTATTAAACGAGATAATCTTGATTGATATGACTGCCAATGTTTTGACATTTTCAATTTCATTATTTAATATGCAGTACATGTGATACATATTGTCTGTAAGCTGTGTGAAATGAAAATCAGGATAGAGAATCGAATCGGTAATTTGTTAGATGGAAAATAGGGAATAAGATATGAAATATATATATATTTGTATTGAGAACTTTACATAGGACTGTGAGAAAAGGATTCCTTTTTGAATAAATTATCTTTTCTAAAGTATTGTTAATTTGGAAATTGTCTAACTTGTTTGTAACCTATGTACTCACTTTAGGACAAGGAGTTGAGACGTGAATAGGCAAAAAAAAATGTAGGGTTTTATCCACTCAATTTCTGGGATATTTTTCCTCACTTTGTGGATGAGAGTAAAATATGTTTTATTTATTCATTTTTGATGAATTTAACATTTCTACGATTCTAGTCATTTGATAATGATAATAATATAGAAGAAATGTGTTTGTCATTCCGTGACTAGGAATATAATGTAGGTAGGGATTAGCTTCATGACTGAATGTGGGTTTTTCACACCTTTCCTGTCATTACGGCCACCTGTTACCTAGCAAATTATCCAATCATAAAGCCGATTATCCAATTTTACAAAATAATGTTTCAAATTTTTGATAATCTGTGGTTTTCTTCTTATTTGAAGTTGTGACTTTAATATGCAAATACGGATAAAAACTGAATATGAGTAAATTTGCGGAAAAAGTTGTGTGGTGAATCAGCGGAAATATTTAATGACCAATGAGGTCAGGCTGTGTAACATGTTCATGCCGTTGCATTGATTAATTTCCATGTCTTATCACTTCCCATTTAACACAAGATAGATAAATAAATTCCTTCAATCTATTTTACAAATTTAATCAGTTTTCTAACACCTTGGTGAAAATTCTTTGAAGGTGTTCAGATACATCAGACAGATCAAATTCCATACTTGACTTTGGCGAGATTAATCTTAAATTACAAACTTCCTAATTTGCATAATTTGAAGATATAAACATGTTTGCCTAATTAACTCTTAGTATGGGTAATTAATGTTTGATTTAAGGTTAAGAGTAAAGTGAAAAATCCTTTGAAATATATAATTAACAAATATTGGGAAATTGACCCAGAATATGTTAAAGGATTATAAGTAATTGATCTCCTAAAACTTCGTTTAAAGTAAAATGCCAAGGAGAAAGCAGTTTGTTTTTGGTTACAATATATCAAAACTAAGACATTTTAAGAAATGAAATCTTTGCTTGGACATGTCTAAGTAGCTAGAATGGTTGTCATTAGAGTGAAAGAATATACACTTTGCATCAGATTTCCTGAACACAACTTAACCCAAATCTTTTGTTTGGTACAGCTATTAAGATTCTTGGTGGCTTTCGTAATCCAATCTTTTCTTTGATACAGATTCTTTGGTGGCTTTCGTAATGCAATAATTTCTTTGATACAGATTCTTGGTAGCTTTTGTATTTAATTATTTTGTTACTTGGTGGCTTTTACCTGTTTATACCTCTTTCTTGTTCATGGAATGACTTGAATGGCAGACATACCTTAATTAAATTTATGACCCAGTTGCAAAACTCAGACTGAAGTCTCCCATATCAAAAGTTCACTATTGTCATCAACTTGCATAAATTAGAAATTAATATTTAACTTAGCACTTGAGGTTAATCTTGTGGAAAAGAAGAACCATGGAAGATTTTCTTGCATATATAATTTTTGAAATGTGGAATAGGGGAGGAAATCAATTGCATTACATAATATTCTAACTAAGGTTGTTGGGTACTGACTACTTAACCCAATATTAACTCATAATAAATTATATATCTAGTTAATTTTATATCCAAGCACCAAGTTTATATCTTATTAATTAAAGACATCTGACAAAGCAGGAGACATGTTTTTTTTAATCCAATGTACCATGAATATATCTTATTAAAGACATTGAGAGAGGAAAGGAGACAGTTTGGTGTTTAATAACTGATATTCTTGACGTCCCTGGTGAGAATGAGAGAAGAACAAACAGAAGAAGTAAGAGTCAATAAAGACAGCATACCAAAGTCAGACATTCTATCAATGTTCAGTAAAGCAGGCAGGAGTATGGAGACAAAATTTGTCAGTCTTACTGTGAATACAGACAAAACATTAATTTGTTTTTGTTTGACAATGGACTGAGACGCCACTGCATGTTTTACATGTGATATTGCACTATATGCCATTGGTACTCCTCTATGGTGCCATGGGATTGTATGTTGATGAATTTAACAGTCTAATCCATGTTATGACATACACAGTTTGTAATTGATAATAATATTTGTTTACATTTTCCATTATTCTTCAAATGAATTCACTCAAAGAGAAAGAATTTGTAAACTTTGGACCGATATAACATTGATATTCATCAGTAATTATGCCAAGGTTTTACTTATTAGGAACCTTTTGGGCCTTCCCATTATATTAAGAGGTGTCTTATCTACATAATTTTGTGTTGGTAGTAGGCTACTCCAAGCAACACTAGTTGCAATTAAGAATGAGTAAATATTGACGAAGGAGTATATTAGATAGGCATATCGTGGCAATAAGTCAATGTTACTTTTCACATAGGATTGTTAAAAATTTGAAATTCAAGTATTAAAATGTCATGAACTTTGGTCTTTAGAAATTGTGCCTACATTCAAAAACAAAATAAATTCTGGAATATGATTGTTTTAATACTTTTAAAAATTATTCATAAAAATATTTTCTTGGGTTATTTGATTAATAGAGGACATAATTTGTCTAGAAACAAAAGTTAAAAATTATATATATTTATTTATTGTTTACTGTTTAATTTAGTATTTATTTGTATGATTTAGTAACATTACAATTGTTTGGATTTTATACTTATTATTATCTTTTACAACGTACAAAGTTTTAATCAAGTAAATTTTTATTTTTTTTAAATACACATTTTCCATCTGAAACGCCCCTCAAATTTAAGTAAAAATTAAGACAGTTACAAAAAAACAAGAATAGAAACGAGACATGCACTCCTATTAATTTTGAGAAGATATCGTTAAGTCCTTTGATCTTCGGCCCTTCACTAATGAAGAAATTGCATACACCTCTTAGTTGTTTCCCATTAATCAGTTGTAAAAATTAAATGACAAGAACTCAGAGATTGAATCATTTTTACAATGTCAAATGTTTTGTTCTAAAGGTTTTTGTCGTAATATGATGTTACATTTTAGAAACAGTCGCTTTTGTGTATAAACTACCGGTATTTCAGAAGAGAGAGAAATTGTAGCGGAAATATTTCGAACAAATACGTTCTTTAGTTTGCTAGACAGGTATCGGATTTAATCCAGAAATAATTACTATGTAGCTTCATGGTCGTTTTAGGTTTTGTAATGTCAATTTAAGATGCATATCATGTTAAGAGTATTTGAGATGTAACAATTGAACACCCACTGTGAAAAATTGCTGTCTTGCTCGAAAAGCTTGTCATTATTGAAATTGTGAGTGGAAAAATTCATCATCATTCAATCCAACGATTCATCAATTTAGATCGAGGGACGACAAATGGAAATATCTAACCCTCTAGCAAAGGCTGGTCCACATAGAACGTATTATTTTATATTAAATACATTAGGCGATTACAGTTTCTTGATGCAATCTGTCCATGCTTTTGGCAAAACTCATTGGTCATAAATGAGACTGCTCAGAGAAATAATTAGTTGTCAAATTTGTTTTGTATCAGTATTTTTTTATTCAATTGATGTGTAAAGTTATTTTTCATTATTTCATTGTGTTTTTAGAGGTTTTTTGTTGATCTCATATAGTAAGGAACTTAAAATGTGTCTGATGAATTGTGGTTAATTTCAAATAGGGGGAGTTTAAATAACCAAAATAATAATACAAAATGTAACAGAAAATGAAAAAAATAATACAAAATGTTTTTATGTTTCCAGTCAAGGAAAGTTATGTAAAGGTTCCAAATAGATGATATTTTTTTTGGATTATACATATACAATGTATTATAATTTTTGAATTATTAAAATGAAAAGCGGCAAAAATAGTGAACTGCTATCAAAATTTAACCAGGGAACATAAGTTTTCTCAACTTTATTATTGTTTACACTCACTGTATAATCTTATTACATCATTACTGAGAGAACCAGCTGTGACATGTCCAAGTAGGTCAATACTCTATCATTGTAAAACTGTCCAGTGGTCAAAATGACCAGTGGTGATGTATTGGTTATTGGTCATCATTGACCACACCTGATGTAACACATGTAAGTGTGGGCAATGACCTAACATTACATAATGACCAGTGTAATAGTATCACCCTATAATCACTGGACATTTGTATTTTGACCATAGACATGTTTTTTGTACACCCTAAAGGTGGTAAATAGCCTGAGGGTCCTGACTATAATGATATAATGTTGTCTAGTGTATTAGGTGAGGTGTGATGATCCATTAGGTTGAACTGTGTAATGTCATCAGATATCCTCCATATTTACAGCATACCATCTGTTCCTTTTGGAACCAATATTTCATACCATTATGAAAAGATCTTTATTTTTCCAAATAGAATTAATAAATATTAGTTACGTAACTGCAAAAAAAAGATCATAATTTTATTTAAAGATGCACATTTATACCCTAAGGGGTTAAACAAAAAAATCATAAACATTCACAATGGAACCATTGTAAGTGCATGTTTCCTGAAAATTGCTAGACCCTGATTCTAACCCAGAAAGCAGAGCATGCATTCTTATCTTTAAAGCATTGCTTGCATTTATTACTCCTACCTGCCCCTGACACATGCATATTTTATGTATTTCAACACCAGTGAATACACAGCCGTTATCAATAAGTTTTCTTATGTGGAAAATATTAAAGAGCACATGAAAACTTTTGTTGATAAAAATTATATATATATATATATATATATATAAACTATAAAAGTGACTGGTATTTATTGTCAAACAAACTGACCATTGAACTGTAAGCACTAAATATACACTTCAGCTTTGTGTATTGGCTGTAGCAATTACAGAATACACAATCAATATATATGATCATTATTTAAGTGCTAAGCTTTGGCCATCTGCTAAGCTCCCATGGTGAAAATGTCATTAGAAGCATGACCAGTGGTCAGTTAATAATCAGGTGATTAACAACCTGGGATAAGTTATCAATAATTTACAATCTATTATAGACCTGTAGAGGATATCACCCTATGATTTATGATTTGTATACAGAATTCAAGGGAGATCACCCCAGTGGCTCTATGGTCAAAACAAATTGCTTATCTCTAATTTTAATGGTTATTGTCTGGGTTGGCTTTATTTTAGCAAAATTTAGAGGAAATGGATTTGGTTTGCTCTGATCTCTGTAGGATAGTTGACTCATTGGTAATTATACCACATATTTTAACTTTTAACTCATGTCTCATGCCTTCCAGACTTTAGGGTGGGTCTCATTGGGGTCTAAGCGTGACGCAGGATTGCCGATTTTTGGTAAGCGTGACACGGGAGTCAAATGATTGTGTCGTGAAAACGGGAAATGAGGTCTAAAGGGACCCGGGAAATGACAAAAAAATGAGAATTGCTTACGTACATAGCGTAAGCGGGATACAGGAATCTGACAAAACAGTAAGCAGGATCCGGGATCGGAACCCCCCAATGAGACCCCCTTTAGGTGGGAGAACAGAATGGAAAGAGTTTCAATGTGACCAGAACTTGTACATGTGAATAATGTAAACTCTAAATTTTGTTTCATTCCTTGGCTTAATGAATGAAAGTGACAAAGGTTACTAAATTCATCAGAGAGTTTCCTGATGGATGTAAAAGGCATACATAAGACAAGAGGTTATGACTTGTTTTACCCCTCTCTAATATGCCTGACTCAGATGAGGTTCCTGATGAATGTAAACGCTATACAGATCATGAGGTTATGACTTTTTCTGCCACCTTTTTCTTTACAAATACCAACAGCTGTTTTATATTATTGTCCAAGTTATAACAGGAAACACAAAAACTGAGCTGTTCCATGTTATAGAGATACCATTTGGCAGTTTAACCTGGCTTTCTGAAACAAATGGCATTTTTTGTTGATTCCTCCTACAATAAAACAATGAAACAATGATTGTTGGTTATAATTAGTGGTTGTTTACGGAGACAATCTGACTGGATGTGTAATAAACTTCACATATTACACAGATCTTTCTTCTCTCTTATCTTACTTCCATCATGAAAGACATTACAAAGAACTGAGTCAGGGGAGATAATCCACAGTTTTTACATACCCCATTGAAAGACAAGATGATCTGATATATTTTCAACAACAAAATATTGGAAGAAAAAAATCTGTCCATTTGAGTTGATACTTTCAAATATGTAAACAAGTTTAGATGATGCTAATAGAAGAGGGATAAAGGATGCTTTAAAGTGAAGGACATGGTTTATGTATACACCCTCTTCCAGTCAAATTAGGTATAAAACTGAAAATTTTGGAGGAAATTGAAATTGAGGGGTTACGTAAAGAAGTGTGAAAGTATGATGGTGTGTTATCTTTTAAAAAAAAGGAGCCCAATGAAACATTAAGACCATTTAAGTTAAATCTTTTACCAGTTTCATGTTTTATTCATAAAACTATTGATGCTATATATTAGGATGTTTTACAAATCTAAACTGCATTCAAATATTTCAAATTCTTCCAAGTGGATTAAATAGTGAAAACCTCATTCAGTGACTGAAAATGAAACCAGTAAGATATTTTGATTATAAAAAAGAAGTGAAATGAAAACGAGATGTATTCGGTTGAATACATTAAAAGAAGTGTAAGCTTTCAAAAGGAGAAGCTGTGGAAATTGTTTTTATTGTGCAGACTGCAAGGTTTTTTTTGTATTCTCTAACTGTTTTATAGCCTCACGAAGCTATTAGGCGCCATAAGAGGTTTAATAATCACTCATCAATATAGATATAAAAGGATGAATGTACATTATTTTGATAAATGTACTTTAAATATTTTTATATTTAATTGAATATATTAAACAAATCCCTTTAAAAATCAACAGAAAAAATAATTGTATAAAACATATCAGTGACCATGTTTTTCAATGTTTATTTATTGATAAATGTAAAGATTAGTGACTACTTAAGATGTTATCTTCCTTTTAATTGGCTAATCAGTAGTGGCATCAGTATAGTCACAGGTGATTGGTCACTTTGAATAGTAATAGAGCATTTGGAGCTGTCAATATTTATGATTGGGTGGTCAAAGTTGTGACAAGGTATTTCTAAGCCAAGGGGCAAAATATTAATGGTGACATTATCAACAGATAATGTAGCTTATTAATTATTGACTTCAGAAGAAGTGTGCCAGAAATGGCCATTTAGTGAGAGAACACACAATTTGTGAAGACAGCCTTTCCATCACAATGATGAAAGATTTTCATCACTCAGATAGGCATGCTATTAGTTATAATATTAAATTGCTTCATAAACTCCCAGTTTTATATAGACTGGTTGATATGGGTAATAAATGCCCTCTTGTATATTTTGTACAAGTATATCTATTATGCAGACAGTTATCTTGTCTCCTATTCTCTTTTAGTAGCATATATTAATAGACAACTTTAATATATTTTAAAACAAAAAAATAAAAATTCCTTGTATAAAAGTTTCACTTACACATTTCTTCAGTTTGATAGTTTTGTAAGGTTCTTAAAAAAACAATTTGGTTAAACAACTCAACATAAAACTATAGAAATATATTAATACCAATCCCATTGAAATCATATTACACTATAAACACTTAAACCAAGTTCAACAGTTTATTCAGATAACCTTTGTGAATACAATGGTATCATACAGAAAACAATAACAACAGTCACCACATCACAACATTGATTCACTTTCCAAAACACAACCACCCCGACCTATATGACCCTGAATCCCCCCCCAAATTATAATAGAAAGATTATAATGGACCAGAATCAAATGGATATTTTCACCTGCTTTTGTTCCTCAATAATAGTGTTTAGCTAATTTTAATTTAGACCAGAATTTCTCTTGTATTGTTAGTTGATTTAGCAATTGTCTTTTCAAGTTTTGTATATACATGCTTTTATTGTTTAATACCGGTAACTAATGTTTAATAATTGGTATTTCCTTTATTTTAGCTTCATGTGAAGGTTCCCTGGGTATGGAGAATTTCAAGATACCAGATTCTGCCATAACAGCCAGTTCTTCTTATGAAGATCAGTCAGTTGGTCCAAAAAGTGCTAGGTAAGCCAAGTTTAAATAAGTAATAAAAAGTCAGGCTGTTCAAGAAAAGACAACAGCCACCTTACAAGTCTTCTCTGAAGTAGACTATTTTTCATTTGTTTGTTTTAACCAGTTAAATAAATGTGCAAATGCAAGGCCATCATAGGTGGAATCTTCTGAAGGTAAATTTCAGAACCACTTGGAGATTGTTGTTAGCCAATCAAAATAACATATTGTGATGAAACATACATGAAATGTAATTATTGTGTGATGTTTTGTGGACTTTGTGGACTGTTGTGTAACATTTTATGGACTTTATGGACTCACATGTAATGTTTTGTGGACTATTGTGGTGTAGATTTTGTGGGTTCATGTGTAATGTTTTGTGGCCTTTGTTGACTGGCATATAATGTTTTGTGGACTCAGGTGTTGTTGACTTTGTGGACTCATGTGTAATGATTTGTAGTTTTATGGAGACATTTTCAACTACAAGTTTAAATTTTGTGAAATTTAGAGAGACATTTTCTCTAAGGTCACATGTAAATTATGGAACTTGAAATTATTAATATTTGATAAAACAAAAAAATGCATGACTTATTAGTTTCCTAACTTCCCTTAAGCAACATGTCTATCCATGATTTATCAAGATGCTTTTTTGAGGGGATGAGTTTTTATCCATTTCCATTACTTTATTATCAGCAGTTTCTAATAAATCAGTAGAAATTGTTTAAGACTCCCAATGATTTATTTTCTTTGTGGGAATAAGATGAGTAATTTATACAGTTTAGTTATGTAATCCTTCTGTAGGTTTTTAAATATAACACAGAAAAGTGTAGGGAAATGTCTAGCTTTGATGTTTCTGTTTTAGAGGTGATAGCTATTAGAAAAGAGATTTTTATGTCTGCTAGTATTAACGGTATTACAAGTTAGAGCTGTTTTTCTAAGAGGAGTACTTAGTTTATACAGGGTTATGGCTATTTTAGTGTAAAGATACTTGGTTTATGCATTAGTTTGGCCATTCTAATACAAAGGTATATCAAAATATAATATTTCTTAAGAGTTGGTACAATAAAAAACAATATCTAGCCCCTGAACTTTCAAAAATAGAATGTTACTGCAGTTTTTGCTTAAAAACATGTTTTTATACGACCGCAAATTTTGAAAAAAATTTCGTCGTATATTGCTATCACGTTGGCGTCGTCGTCGTCGTCGTCGTCGTCGTCGTCGTCGTCTGTCGTCGTCGTCGTCGTCGTCGTCGTCCGAATACTTTTAGTTTTCGCACTCTAACTTTAGTAAAAGTGAATAGAAATCTATGAAATTTTAACACAAGGTTTATGACCATAAAAGGAAGGTTGGTATTGGTTTTGGGAGTTTTGGTCCCAACATTTTAGGAATTAGGGGCCAAAAAGGGCCCAAATAAGCATTTTCTTGGTTTTCGCACTATAACTTTAGTTTAAGTTAATAGAAATCTATGAAATTTTGACACAAGGTTTATGACCACAAAAGGAAGGTTGGTATTGATTTTGGGAGTTTCGGTCCCAACAGTTTAGGAATTAGGGGCCAAAAAGGGACCAAAATAAGCATTTTTCTTGGTTTTCGCACCATAGCGTTAGTATAAGTAAATAGAAATCTATGAAATTTAAACACAAGGTTTATGACTATAAAAGGAAGGTTGGTATTGATTTTGGGAGTTTTGGTCCCAACAGTTAAGGAAAAAGGGGCCCAAAGGGTCCAAAATTAAACTTTGTTTGATTTCATCAAAATTGAATAATTGGGGTTATTTAATATGCCAATCTAACTGTGTATGTAGATTCTTAATTTTTGGTCCAGTTTTTAAATTGGTCTACATTAAGGTCCAAAGGGTCCAAAATTAAACTTAGTTTGATTTTAACAAAAATTGAAATCTTGGGGTTCTTTGATATGCTGAATCTAAAAATGTACTTAGATTTTTGATTATTGGCCCAGTTTTCAAGTTGGCCCAAATCGAGGTCCAAAATTAAACATTGTTTGATTTCATCAAAAATTGAATAATTGGGGTTCTTTGATATGCCAAATCTAACTGTGTATGTAGATTCTTAATTTTTGGTCCAGTTTTAAAATTGGTCTAAATTAAAGTGCAAAGGGTCCAAAATTAAACTAAGTTTGATTTTAACAAAAATTAAATTCTTGGGCCTCTTTGATATGCTGAATCTAAACATGTACTTAGATTTTTGATTATGGGCTCAGTTTTCAAGTTGGTCCAAATCAGGATCTAAAATTATTATATTAAGTATTGTGCAATAGCAAGTCTTTTCAATTGCACAGTATTGTGCAATGGCAAGAAATATCTAATTTCACAATATTGTGAAATAGCAAATTTTTTTTTAATTAAGAGTTATCTTTCTTTGTCCAGTATAGTAAGCAAGAAATATCTGCAAGATTTTTTTTTAATTGGAGTTATCTTTCTTTGTCCAGAATCAACTTAAATCTTTGTTATATACAATATACAATGTATATTCACTTTTTACTACCAACTGATAAATTTAAATAATCTTTACCATTCAGTGATAACAAGCAGTTTTTTTACATCTTAATATTTTATGATGTATTTAAATGAGTAGTAATTGTTGCAAACTCCATTAGAATATATTAATTGAAATTAGTTTTGGAATATAAAGGGAATGGGGGATGTGATTAAAAAATTGGGTTCAATTTTTCTCATTTGAAATTTCATAAATAAAAAGAAAATTTCTTCAAACATTTTTTTGAGAGGATTAATATTCAACAGCATAGTGAATTGCTCTAAGAGAAAACAAAAATTTTAAGTTCATTTGAATACATTCATTCTGTGTCAGAAACCTATGCTGTGTCAACTATTTAATCACAATCCAAATTTAGAACGGAATCCAGCTTGAATGTTGTGTCCATACTTGCCCCAACCGTTCAGGGTTCAACCTCTGCGGTCGTATAAAGCTACGCCCTGCGGAGCATCTGGTTATCTAATGACTATATTGATGTAACCTTTGGACTAAAATAATATTTTAAAAATTTAGAACTTTAAGTTTAAAAATGATGACTTAATGGCCCTGACAATGAGGCTATTATGACTGCCTTTAATAAAGGAAAAATATGATAAAATATAATTATAACACACTTAACAGTGAACATCAGCTCTCGGTCATAAAACTTTACTCAGTAATCCGAGTACAAAATAAGTGCTTGAAACACAAAATCCAGTATTTTGATTATTTGATTCCTGAGTCTGAATACAAAAATCGTGCTCGAAAGTTTTTTGACCGCAAAGAAGGTTTTTATTTAGATATTGGAATTCAACAGACTAAAAAGTTGCTTACAATAAATGCAAGCTAAATGTATGAATTGTTTCCTTCAAATTCCAAGACTCTCATATTGAAAGTCCACTTTTTTAACAATGTATCATTAATTATTAAGGAAATCAATGTTATAATTCTTATAAATAGAATATTGAAAAACTAATAATTTGTTAGTGCCTCAAAAGATAATTTGTCAAACCTTGCACATGAAAAAGAGTTACTAAAATCTAGCAATCTTTTTTTTTATTTGTAACAAAGCGTATTAATTGATTTCAATTTGATAGTAAATCAATTGTAATTTTATATTCCTTACTTGTCTGTGTTAGAGAATTATCATCGATTTTTAGGTTGGTTTCCACACATGGAATCTGTTAATATTGAAAATCATGTGACATTTGATTGGAGATCTAAGAGATGTACCTGATAAAACTGTATGGCTAAACAAAAATTTGTCATCAATTAATTGATATACAAGTCATCACAATAAATACAAGTTTACAGGGAATTGTCAAGGGGCAGCGAACTCCGTATTGACTTTCTGACTTCTGACATAGGAGTAGAATATCATACTGTATTTAGCCTATCATATGATATAACAACTGATGAGCGATTAATAGTCTCATATTTAAACTCCTGTAGCATTTAAATAATACAGCAGACCTGTTTTACTGGCCATTTTCAGAGTCTAATGCATTCTGGGTAAAATTTGGTGCCTCTAAAAACTTTTAAATTTCAGTGTGGGAATTTAAGAGCAACAAGGGAGTGCTTATGTGTAGATGAATATGGTAATCTCTCTAAGAAATGTAGACATAATCATCTGTGCAGAGAATTTTCCATGTAATTTCCATAATGCACTTAAAGTTGCTCAGAACAGTTCCTGGTTTTCAGAGTTTAATTACAGTAAATTGTATCTGAAGCTCCAGGTCGGAGATAAAATTGTGAATTTAGAATTATATTTTATTCTCTGAGAGTGAAAATGATAATACTGATGCAAGAATAATTTCAGTAAATTGCATTTATATCTGAGGGTTGGGGTTTGAGTTGTAGACTATATTCCAAGAGTTAGTATATTGTTTTCTTGAGGCAACAATAAAGTTATATCCGAAATGTGAGACAATGTATTCCCAGAGTCAGTATAGTGTTGTCTTAAAGGCAAGATAAAATGTTTCATATGGAATAAAATTAACAGTACCAATTTTCGTGCACCAGATGTGCATTTCGACAATACATGTCTATTCAGTGATGCTCGTGGCCAAAATATTTGAAATCCAAAGCTTATATAAAAGATGAAGAGCTATAATCTAAAAGGGAGGACAATGAAAATGGCTGCTTGTTTATTCATATGTATTACTTAATCATTATTATGCCTACAGTCTAGGTAACATTCCAAGATAGAAGTGGTTATGAGATAAAAACAACTCATTCAGGAAATCGTTTCTATGGCAAATATAAACAATAATATCAAAGTTAGAATTCCATTACTTAACTTTAGCATGCTGTTTACAAAGGCTGTATTAAACATAAAACTTATCATTTCAAAAATAACATTTAAAAAGAAAGAAAATATACAGAGAAGAAAGAAAGATATTTGTCATTGATCAATTGATTGTTGTTTACTTAATGTCCAGTGGCAAATAGTTTATGCAGATTCAAGAAATTTAAACCAATAAATGAAATAAGAAAGTTCCTCAAAACCTTACAATTTAGTTATGGAGGATAGGTTTCTCTGCCATTAGAAAACATAATTACAAATGAGTCTGATTTTTTTATTCATGAATGAATACATACATATGTTTAGCTATCGATAAAGAAAAAACAACTAAGGAAATCTGTTCCACGCTGATTTATTTGACACCTGCTTAAAATTCAAAAGTAAACTATAGCAAGACTCAATACTGCAGGTTCTATTAACAAGTTCTACATTAAGTCCTGTATAAAAAAAATATATAAAAAAACTTGAATGAGTGAATAGACAAGATTTCTCCTGCACATGTTGATGCCATGATAATACACCATACCTACCACATGGCTCTGTTTTGATTGTCAAATGATGGAGGTAATTGTCCAATTTAATACCTGTTTACTATTTTATTAGGTTATATAGAACATTATGTCTCCTATACCTACCTATCTTATTTCAGAATTTGTAATTTTTTCAACAACAAAAAAGTTTTATTCATTAGTAATTTAAAATGAACACTTTACAGACAGCAGAAATGTGTTTTGTTTCATTTTCATAGAAACCTTCAAAATTCAACTCACAGTCTTGATGAAAAAGTTACTAAGAAAATATACATCAATGATTTTGGAAGAAAAACATGGTGGAAAGAAAAACATCTCCGCCAAAGTTAACTTCTCGTTTGTTTAGGGAACTGTCATTGGGTTCTTAGATACTGAACGATTGCAACACCAAAAAACAAGATTTTTTGCAATTCTCTGCACATCTTTTACCAGAGTACTTAACAGACAAAAACTTTAGCAAGATAAAGTAATTAGGTTCTGACAATTTGTATCAAGAAAGCCGTAATTCTAAAAATAAACTTCAGGAAATAGCTGTTTGTCGGTATTATGCTATCGTTGTTCTGGTAGCTGAAAAAAGGGTGAAGTTGAATGTTTTATGTGGAATGTTTGTAAAATTGAGGTTTTAACAAGTAAACATATTTTTCTATGTAAGAAAGTTGAAAAGTTGAATTTGTTATACTCAAACTCTTGAAGTTTGCAGTAAAAAGTGCCAAGTTTTTAAGTGAATTAAAATGTGGAAGTGGATAAAAGTGGACTAACCATCTAATCTATAATACAAAAAACTACTCATTATTCAGACTATATCTTATTTTGTAGTTTTTTTTATAATTTTTCATACCGAATCCATTTGAAATTGACAGATAGTTTATTACCACACGAACATATTTCTTTTTTTTTGTTTAATTAAATTAAGCAGTTTCAAGTATTATATAAGATAAGATATATTTTGTATTCAATTGCAGCAATATATTTAAAGATAATTTCTTAAATGCTCATGTAGACTAAAAAACTAAGACCTCATACAACAGTTTATATTTTGTTTTCCTTTTTACCCCAAATTAATGAAATAATCCAAGAATAACAACAGTATATTAAAAAAAAATCTGATAAAAAAACTACATGCTTTACTTGACATGGTCCATAATGATTTGTAGTCTTTCTGACTAGACAGAACACATTGTAATTACTACATGTTGTCTATGTAGATAGGGAAACCAGATTCTGATACCAGACCATTATGGTTCTGGTAGGATTTATTTTACATCAGACTGTTCTGATTTCTACTACATTTAACAATGATGCAAGGAAGTTTTCAACAAAATTTTCTTCAACATAGATTCCATGATCACAGAATTTTCATACCAGTCTCATCTTAACATTCATCCCATCTCAGAAATGCATTGAAGTTTATGTTGTTGCCCTTCTCTGTTAAATATATTCCAAATAAGGTTGGAATGTGTCTGCCAGGTCAAGGTCAATACTTTAACAGTTGGGGATGATAGTTTGTGATATGTGTTCACAGGGCATCTAGGTGAAATAAGTGTGTCTGCTGAATTTAAAATAAAAATCTAGATGTAGAAGTGCAGTCCCCTTAAATTTATCCTTTTGATTTAGAAAATCAATTTATTTATTACTGGTTACCTGAATTATGCATAGTAAGGGAGAGTAGTATTGAGTAACTTTTGAGTAACATTGTTGTTTATTTACAGAATAAGACAGGAGTTGTATGGAGGAGCCTGGTGTCCTAAACAGATGATCACCAAGGAATCTTATGAGTATTTACAGGTTGATCTTGGTCAGTTAAACGTCATTACAAAGGTCGAAGTTCAAGGACGCTTTGGAAATGGACAGGTATTAAAATTGATAAAAGTTGAAAATTGTCATGGTTTATTCAATTCGATAATATATAACTACCATTTGGTTTCTGTTAATTAACTTACATATGTATGTTAATGTTGAAAATGACTGACCAATATTTTTCAAACTATGTTTTCAATATGCTTAAAGTGTGATGTGTTACATACATCAAAACCAACAACACTAAAAAAGAAAAACACATCAAGAGGTCAATGTCAAGGTTGAGGTCACAAGGACATTTAACCATGGAAATAGAATAGTGAATTCCGGTTCCAGGATTATCTTGTTGCATTGAAGTCCCTTTGAAACATTCACACATTCACTGTCTCTATTTTAATATCTTTCTGTTTTCAGGGTCAAGAATTTACAGAATATTTTTTACTGGAATACCAGCGTGAAGATGATGGTGAATGGGTTAGATTTAAAAACAGGAAAGGAATTGAGGTACAAGTTCATGTTGTTAAATTATTTCAAGATTATCTATGCAATCCAACAACACAGAATCAAAAAGACATTTTAATAAACACATAAAGATTTTTTATATGAATAAAATATATGGGCCAATAGGGTGAACATAAAATCCAAGCACACAAGGTTTAGTTATACAAAGTTCAGGATTGATACAAGCCACATACAGCTAAATATTCTAAAATCTGAATCTGTTTTATCTCAACTATTGATTTCATCTTTATCCCATAAAATTGTAAAAGAATACTTTCATGTGTAAATTTGCTTAAATGAAAAAACTCCAAATCTAATTATGATATATTAAATAATGATTTCTCCCGTTACCAGGGAAATGTTTTGTATTACGTCCTTGACTTGTCATTGCTCTTCATTTAATGAAAAATCTCCATTGTTATAAGGAGATTAACATCAAAATGGCAGTCCATGACAATGAAATCACAGTGGTTCTCTAGAATTTAAATCATTTTCACCACAGTTATTGCATTGTATACCATTGATTTTATATACAAGAGGTGGGGTGTATCAGTTGTGTTCAAAGGGAGATAACTTTGACTTATCTACCACACAACCAGTTCTACCTTGCATGCTGTGTAGGTATAAAAGAGAGCCGAAAGATACCAGAAAGACAGGGATATAAGATGTGATATGAATGCCAATGAGACAACACACCATCCAAAGTCACAATTTGTAAAAAAAAAAAAAAAACATTAAAGGTTAAGTAAAGCCTAAAACATGCAGCCTTGGTTCACTATGCATATTATTTGTATATTTGAAAAACAATGAATATAAGAATCATCACTTTTTTTTTTTTGCAGCATTTTAAGGGAAATACCAACACCTATTTAACAGAAATGTGTGAGGTCGACCCTCCCATAGTCTGTAAACGTATCCGGTTTATTCCATTCAGTCAGAAGAGACGAACTGTTTGTATGAGGGTAGAATTGTATGGCTGTAAATGGCTCTGTAAGTTTCACAATATTGTATACAAATAAAAGACATGAGCATACAAGCTCAATGTATTGAAAGTTATAAATTCTGTTAAGTTAAGCTAGTGCTTGAATAGATACTCTATGTAATTTTAATATTAGTATTAAAATGTTTTTCTCTAGTTTTGAGCTTGACAATTGTCTAAAGCTGGATGTTTCATACAGTTTAAGGACGTCTGTTAAATAACAAAAATATAGAACTCCAAGGAATATTGTAAATAGAAATTCCTTTACTGATTGGCAAAATCAAAAACTCAAAATATGCAAAAGTGTGTAAAACAACCATCATATTCCTGACTTGGTACATGCATTTCCTTATGTAGAGAACAGTGGTTAAACCTGGTTTTATAGCTAACTAAACCTCTCTCGAAGCAGATTTGGGGTACAATACGAACACTGAACTTCAGAGAACACAATATCTCCTTAAACTTCAAACATTACATTAAATGAATGTAAAGAAAGTTAAACATTATCTAACTTACTAACATGATATTTTACAAGTTTTAATCTTGTTATTTCAGCTGGTGTAGTGGCATACACAATGCCACAAGGAGATAGACGTGGAGCGGAAGTGGATCTTTTTGACTTTACATACGATGGTATATTTTACGAGAACCATTTATCTAATGGCATGGGACAGTTAATAGACGGAGAAACAGGGGGAGATAATTTCCGATCGGACAAACATGGTATAAAGGGGTATGATTGGGTCGGATGGAAAAATGACTCTATGGTCAGAAATAAACCTGTGGAAATCATCTTCAAATTTGAACAAGTTCGTAACTTTTCTTTCATGACGATACACACGAACAACCACTTCAGTAAAGATGTGAGAGTGTTTACCAAAGCTGTGATTTATTTTAGTGTTGGCGGGAAGTTTTACCAGAAGAAACCCCTGATTCACACTGAATACCAGGATAAATGGGTAGAATACGCCAGAGATGTTAATATCTCCCTGGGAAATCATGTTGGACGTTATGTCAAAGTTTATCTTTACTTCGATGACAAGTGGATTATGATTAGCGAAGTTGACTTCGGCTCAAGTAAGTAAAAGTCCTGTCCCATTTGGAATATAATACATAGTTGTATAGCTATATAATACCCATAATTTGATACATTTATAATAAGGTTAGCAACCTCTTCATGTTCATTAACTATAACTGACATGTAACTGACATAGTTTGAAGTACTGATGTTTGTAATACATACACTTTTAATCTCTAATTTCAAAATTTCTTTCTGTAATCAAAAGTAAATTGTCCATTTATTGTAATAATAGACAATCCTGATCATGTCGATGCTGCAAAATAAGTTTGTAGTTGGGTCTTTCTTTGCAATGTTTTTATTATTGCGAAAAATGCAACAGGTTTATAATCGCAATAATTTAAACTCGCATTTTGAAATATTTTATATGAATAAAAAAGGATTTTCCTCAATATCGCAAAAATTTAAATCACATTTGAGTCTAAAAAGACAAAATCGCAATGACAAGTGCACGCAATAATTTCTGAATTTACAGTAACCAAATTTTGAACTCCAACCCTGATATTATGAAGTTATGTATAATAATAGAACTTGCTCTGGCTTGTTCTAAATTAGCATAGTGAGCTAAAAATTCACTATATTTGTAACTTAGATTTCAGTTTTTTTGTGATTTTTACTTTTTTTGTATTCATATGACTACAATACCTTATGTTCTTTTTACAGAGCCAGCTGATAATTTTACTGTAGAAGTGGAGCCCCCTACAACTAAAGGGCCCTCAACTCTAGCACCTGTGATACCAAAACAAGATTTCTTTGATGTTCCTATAAGTTACGATAAACCAAGTACGTATATCTCTAATTCAGAATTATTATTCTTATAAATGAGAATTAGTATCTGCAAAATAAAGTTGAAGAATGTAGAATAAGTTTTAGTACATATGTTGTCTTGTCAATATAAAGGGAACCACCATATGGATTTAGATTGAAAAGAAACAAAAGTGTAAGGATTCAAATTTGAATAGCAACTATTTACAAAAAACTCGCCAATAATTATATTTGAGAACTGAACCAGTCAATTTTAATTCGTTGATGACAAATACTAGTTTTAATACCATAAATCTATTTCAAATACTGCCCCTCCAGAATTATATGATACAGGTGTTCTTATTTATGAATTACAAATGTTCACAATATACAAGTAAAACACTTTCAAAATATAAAATAGAATATGTTCAGAATTTATAAATTACACTTGTTTTAAAATGGCCACAATATACAAACTACACTCTTTCACAATTTATAGATTTACATGTATGATCATAATATACAAGTAACATATTTACCATACATATGTTCACAAATACAAAACTACATGTAGGTTGAAAATTCCTATCTATGCATTTTACGTTAAAGCTAAATGGGAATTTTGCATGACTTTACTTTTAAATTGTGTTCAAAGTTGCAATGAGGTACTATAAAAGAAACGACTGTGCAAGGGCTGTATCATTCAAGGTCATTAAAAACTTCCATTTGTTGTTGTCATGAAAATAAACAAAATTGTTTACAGAAGAAATTTTATTTTTTAGAACAAACAATGGAAGATATTCCCCCCTCAAAAGAAGCAGCTCCAGATGATAATATTATAGCTATAATAGTGGGAACCTTAGCAGCACTCATTGCTCTCTTAGTCGCCATAGTTTGTTTTATTTTCTGGCGGCAAAGACGGAGCAAACAGAATAACAATAGACACAGTCTAAAACCAGCTGTTGATAGAAACATACCGATTAATATGAATGATGTACATGGCACTAGGAACGGGAAGGTTTTAAACGGCAATGTTTATAACAGTGTGGCGACTGACGATGTGGAATGTGACCCGCACATGTGTAATGGTGATAAAACATGTAAGTCAAAATCACATGACATTAGAGGTCAATCGGATCTTGCTCATGACCGTCAAGTTTTCAAAAATCTTTGTTTCTGGTCTTCACAGATTTTCTTTGAAATGGCAAAGAGAATTTAAGTGTATAAGCTGTTCTAGGTGTTTGTTCTTCAAAGTTTTTCTTTTGATGGCAAAGATAATTTCAGACTTCCAAGAGTGGAATGTCACAATTAATGGAATATTACAAAAGCTACAGCAGAATAAAACATAACCATATCGAAACAACAATGAGCCATCACTTATATCATCATTTAAAAAAAGAGCATCTCAATATTTAGAGCTGCAAAAATTTAACTACAAGGGAAGTTTGAAAAACATTATTAATATTTTACATTTTTAGTATCCCAATTAACTATTAGTTTTTAGATAAGAAGAATGTTATTATACTTTTTCTGTTGAAATTATATTAATTCACAATCAATCAGAAAAAAAATTGGCTGCACAAAATTAACACACTAGAGTTTTAAAGATTTAAGTGCGTTCCAAGAATGGACATAAAATTAAAAAAAGAATTATCTCAGTGATAGTTTCTTGGTTTAGTACACCATAATAATACTTTTTTTTTATAACAGTTTCAAGAGATTATGCCATTCCTGATGTTACCAAGTCAGCATTAGTGGTGGCACTGCCTCCTCAGCCACCGCAGCCACCGTTGAGAGGAACACCAAACCCGGCACAAGGACAACCGATACTGATTAACTCCCTTGACAAACCACCGACTTACGATGCCCTGTACGCTGCCGCTGATGTGATCAATGTTCAAGTTCCCAACATTCCCAGCTTACAAGGTGTCAGTGGTAACAATGTGTATGCTGTTCCTAATGCAGAAATCCTCCTAACATTGGAGCACTCAGTCACTCAGTTTCCTAGAGACAATCTACAGTTTATTGAAGTTTTGGGAGAAGGACAATTCGGAGAGGTAAACTTTTAAAACTTCACAAAAATTTAAATATAAATCATGAAATTATAAATTAACACTGAAAACTTGTTTACAGTTCATGCTAGGACATAAATGATAAACTGGAAATAACAAATTAAAAAACAAATTTTAAATCTGTATTTGATTTCTGGAAGAAGGTGTCATTTCAAAAACATACAATATTTAATGATCTAATGTTGACTTGTATATTTAATTTGATTATCCCAAAAAGCCTATAATCTTTCTTTTGTGTGTTTGTATTTTACTGTTTTATTTTCTTTTTTCAGGTACATTTATGTGAGGCTTTAAATGTAAGTGAGTTCATAAATGACGACTACTTCGTAAACAGAAATAGTAATAGACCTGTTTTAGTGGCTGTGAAAATGTTACGGAGAAATGCAGATGACAGGGCCAGGTAAGTGCTTTAATAATAATACTAGAAGATAGTGTAATGAGTGACAGCTACCCACAAATAACAATAAAAAACGATTAAATTTTATGTTTCCTAAATAAAACATCAAAGAGACCACAAGACATTTAGACAAATATCACTTAAACTTGAATTTGAACAAGGTGAACCAACACCTGAAGTGGTTATAGTGCGGTTGGGTAATAGTGGGTGGATAACGAAAGGTAATTGAGTAATATGATGGTGGAGAAAACATTGAAGAGACCCCAACCTAACAACACAATTGTAGCACTACAAGACATTTAGAGGTCACAATAGTCTCCAGATGACACACTTATACTAACAATCTTTACAATGCTATAACTACCTTCCTCATAAACTGTCTAATGTAATCAACGACTGTTTGAAATAAACATATTCATATTCTGATAGAAGAATATTTGAAAATTTTTGGTAAAAATATTGAAAAAAAAATTTCGGATTAGAGAAGTACAGAAATTACAACAAGTATATGTATATGGTTGACATAAACTATTCTACTCAACAGTTTTTTTAAATATTATTTTTGCATTTCAGAGGTGATTTTCATAAAGAAATAAAGATAATGTCTCAGTTAAAGGATCCCAATATTGTCCGTGTTTTGGGTGTTTGTACTCGGGAAGAACCCCTTTGTATGATCGTGGAATACATGAAATATGGAGATCTTAATCAGTTCCTTCTGGATCATGTACCGGAAAGTCCTGTTGCCCTGGCAACTAACGCAAAGACATTGAGTTACGGCTGTTTGATATACATGGCGTCACAGATTGCATCCGGAATGAAATATTTAGAATCATTAAATATGGTACATAGAGACTTGGCTACACGTAATTGTTTAGTGGGCACAAACTATACCATAAAAATATCTGATTTTGGAATGAGTAGGAGTCTGTATAGTGCTGATTATTATAGGATAGAAGGACGAGCTGTGTTACCCATTCGATGGATGGCTTGGGAAAGTATTCTACTGGTAAGTACTGAATTATATTAGGGCTTTATAGTCGGGTCTGCTGTTACATTCATTTCATACTTTTAACTGTCTGAAAATGTTTTAAAATTTAGCTTAACAAAACAGTGTCATGCTCGTTACAATCAGTGCTGTCTGTAGCGTTATTCTTTGTTTTTACAGTAATGGAATTGCATGCCAATTACTATTTAATTTACTTTGCATATATATTCTTTTGTATTTACAAACATTATTACAAATCTAAACTTCTTTCTTTTTATTATCATTAAGGTACACATTTTTTGTTTTATTGGATATATTATTTTTCCGGAATAAAACCCACTGTACTGAACTGTAATGATTATCTTCTTGTAAAAATGAAAATGTTAATTATAACAATCAGAGTTCACTCTCTTCATTCATGAACTAGGCTTATATTTGTTTTAGTGTTTTTGTTGTTTTGTTGTTTTCCTCTTATAGGTGATGTGTTTCCCTCAGTTTTAGTTTGTAACCCGAATTTGTTTTCTCTCAATCAATTTTTGACTACTAATTTATTTACATTGAATTATACTTATCTTGTTAATATTTTTCAGGGTAAGTTTACCACCAAGAGTGATGTATGGTCGTTTGCAGTCACTCTATGGGAAGTTCTGACGTTTGCCCATGATCAGCCGTACGACGCCCTTACTGATGAAATGGTGATCGAAAATGCAGGGCATTACTATAGAAATGATAAACAAGAGGTCTACCTGCCTCATCCACCAAATTGTCCCAAAGAAATCTATGACTTAATGTGTGAATGTTGGAACCGTAGTGAAAGTGCACGACCGACGTTTAGAGAAATTCATATGTTTCTTCAGCGCAAAAACATGGGTTATAATCCTAAAGACGAGAAAATGAATCAGTTAAAAGTTCCTATATGTTGACTAAGAGAACCGAGTTATATTCGGAAACAATTAAATACTAGTCAACAAGTAGTAAAATTAAACATGCTGTGATTTCCCGTAAGACTTCTTGTGAGAAGACATTTAGCCAATATGGCTACCAATACTGACTGCCAGGCTAGCTTTAATCATAGTTATAAAGTGCTAGTGAGATCTTGTGAAGACATTGTTCTCATTGCTTAGCACAGCTTCTAGTTGTAGAAGTATTCCTGAAAAATCCATATTGTATCTGTGATGATGAAGCATGTGGTGCTCCATCCTAATAGGAGGAAAGTATAGCAGTACTCTAGTTAGAGTGCAACAAAATATGTTTAGATGGTGGTGTTCCATTCTCTAAGGAGAAGGATAAACATAAGGAGAGCTTGTGCTGTCCAGCATGTAGAAATAAATTACAAAATATATGAGGTTGTAAAAAATTATTAGAGAATTGTAAACATTATGATGTTTTTTTCATAAGAACAGTATTTTCTTGAATTTCTTGTTGTGGACATGTATACACAACAGAAAATTGATCATTCTCAGTTGTAAAACATGTTGAGGGATAATGTTGTATGGAAAAGAATTTTCTGAAATTGTTGAGTTAAAATGTAGTTAATTCTCAATGTAAAAAATGCTCTTTAAATTAAAATACCTGACTTGCAGTCGATAATTAAAAGCACTGTTTTTGCTTCTTCTTTTTTTGGTAATTTTTACATGTTTTGGTTAATTTATGTTAAAAATTTCAAACTTTTTGATGAAGTTTCACCCCATAATTTCACATTTTGATTTAAATTTCACCTTTTACAAAATATTTCTGCTAAAATCCTGCCGAAAAAAATATGCATTACTTCATATCCCTGTCATTTTGCCAGAATATAATATTGCCATCCATGATGATCATGAAATATTTTGTGGAGAAACTATGATTTAAACTGATAATTTTGATTTAAGATATAACATATTGGCAAAGATATTTCATGATTCACAATTTATGGATGGTTTGAAATGACAGTTTGTTTTAACCAAGGCAACGAAATTATTTGTATTTCCAAGTCAATGTACCTCATTTTTTGTATGATTTATAAGTAATCAATTAGTAGCAATCATGATTAGCATATTTCAATCATTAGTTCCTGTTATTAAATCCATATTTATTGTAAAAAGACATCAACTAATAGCTTTAATTTTGTCATTTCTCATTTCATGCTTTCTACTAAAAACTATGTTCATAAAAGAGCAGTGCCATATTCATATAGTATTTTTGCAACAGATTTGCTTTTGATTAAAAAAAGATAGCACTAATTTTATTTTGACAAATAATGTAATTGCAATACTGACCGGTGCTAGCACATTTATGCTGGCTGTTCTCATCAAAATCATTAGCATGGGAGAGGTTTCTCCCTTTATATCAGAAATTTCCCATTCTTCAGATATTGTTAGAGTTATCCCCCATTGATTGTGTATATGTTGTTGTAATTAAAGATGTATTTATTATTGTTAAATTGATTGTGCAATAGAGATTCATTCACTTTTTTAATAGTGATAGTTGTTTACATTTTCTAATTAATGTTTAATTAGTAAATCGGTACCATGATATGAAGGTTAGGAATTCAAACTAAGGGGGGATTTTTCAAAACAAAGTTGGGGTCACAATTTCTTCTTAAGTTGCAACTGAATACTTGATGTTTTAGTTAGATACAAAAATTGACTTGCAGAACATTTGTAATTTTACTTACATAAATTAAGGAATTTTTCTTTAATTTGACTGCAAGATTTTTGTGAAAATTTACTCATGGCTGTCAAAATAAACAAATTATACTCATATGAAAAATATTGATGCTTATAAAAAGAAATGAACTATTTTTAAGGGATATTTTCATTCTATTGTTTGAAAGAAATATTCATCATGTTGTTAAGTAGAAAAAATTGTTTGGTAAATATAAGGTCTTAATTAGATCTATAATAACAAGCAAAAGAGTTGTTAGTATATGAGAAAGTTTTACAAATATCCATGGTAACATACCTAACAAAACAGTTGCTTGTCAAAGTGGTTTCCATGGTAATATTTTGAGCAAGAGATTTGCTTGACTATGAAAATTAAATCAGGAGAGATAACTCAGTCATAAGTAGGTTGTGAAACAAAATCTTCAAATTCATTTCTGTTCAAGCAAAAAACTTTTTGATTTCAATAATAATAAAATCAAGGAGGGAGAAACAAACTATATTACTAAAGCTGTTTATATATTATTTAATATATTTGATATTTGTTGAGTTCTCTTTTCTTACATCATGTAAATGCTACTAGGGGCATACCTAATGTAAATTTTGAACAGGGTTGAAAGACTGAAATTAGTAATTTTTCTCTTCATAATAGATAAAGGTGATCTGACCATTGGTAAACAACTGTCTACTTGATTAACAAATAGTTTATATTTCTACACACATATTTCTATATATGTGATATTTCCATTAAAAGTTTTGCTTGGACAGAAATGACATTTTGTTATAGTAGTTAAGAATAATCTATATTTTTATATAAAGTTCCATTGCCATCATATTATTTTGACATTTTTTTAAATAGCTTATATTATAGAATTTTGGTGCTGTTATGTAATCACGGTTTTGTAAATACATTTTATATTTGTGCTAGTTTTTATCTCAAAATACACTAAAATTACATAACATTAATGTGTCTAAATCACTTTGGTACACAAACATTACATACCATTCTTGTGTTTAAATCAATTTGGTACACAATTCATGAGTAAATCACCTTGGTACACAAAAATTACATACCATTCTTGTGTTGAAATCACTATGGTTATTCAAGTACTGCATTGTATTTTTAATCAGTGTATAAGTTAATGCATACATTAGCATAGACTTTCCCAAATATGTAATATCTAAAACCAGTAGACATTTTTTCACACTCTAAAATCATTTTAAGTCAAATGAGTCACTCATTACATTAAACCTTCAAATTGAGTCATAAGAATTTTTTGGTGAAAACAATTTCCAAGAAAAAAACAACGGCTTTACAATACTAGACAGAAAAAACCACACAGAGTTAACATTGTGTTGGTTCAAGTTACCAGAACTATTTAAAAAAAAACACCTACATTTTTCAATTATCAATCTATTTGAATTTTTGAAAGTCTAAAATTTTGATAATGCATTTAAGCTTTAGAATATACTATTATGTCAATTTTCAAATATATCTTCAACTACATGAGTGTACAATGTGTATATATATGACTGAACAAACTGAACATTTCACATTATATCATGCTGTCAACCTGTGAGCATTAGATCTGTTGTCTACTTAATCAGTGTTACACAGCCCTCCTAGCACAAAAATGTCTTCCCTCTTTTTTTCATCAAATTTTGTATTTTTATAGTGATTGGCTATTTTTTTTTTAATTTTCAATTTTCACGATCTAGGCATTGCAAATTTTACTTGGCAACAGTGCATAGTGAGTATTCATCTTGCTATATTTTGTGTTAATAAATTTGTATGTAAATTTAATCAGAAAGTGCAAATGTCATCAACTTCCTGTGAACATGCATAAACTATTTCTGACGGTTGCCTAGTGATAGATGGAATGCCTATAATCTCCCACAATTCAAGTCTAGTCCCATCATGCATAGTTATCTGCTCAATTATTGGTCAGACAAGTATCACATGACAAGTTTGATATCACTCTGTCCATGGTAACAACTATTGGTGTTCATATTATTAGACTAGCATTCAAAGGATGTTTGCAAACACATTAGCAAAAGAGGCTCAGGGGCTGCTGATTATAATATTTTTTGAAATAATCAGTCGAAAGATATATAGAACTTGTTTCTCTGAAGTAGAAGGATTCATATGACAATTACCTGGGGGAAAATAGCAGGGGTCATGTGATGTTTGTCTGTGACTGCAGAACGAATCATGTGACATTTGTCTTGAGAAGAACTGGGGTCATGTGATGTTTGTCTATGTAGTATGATTGAGCAACTTTTTCATTTTGTTTTTTAAGTGCTACAAATTCTTCATTGCATAGAATTATGTTAATTGTTTTATTAATGTATATTTTGTTTTTGTCTGTATTGTATGTAAATAAAAAGATTACAATGTGAAACAGTTTGGATTTATTTAGTCTACAACAGAACACATTATATAATGACGGCAACGTATAGGACAGGATTTCAGACCTTTGGACTCTCTTTAATTTCCATAGACAGAACACATAAGTGTAAGATAAAATCCTACAACTACAAAACACAATTTCTGTGAGGTGTTCAGGTTAAATATAAAATCAGAGACCAAATGAGGTAAATGTAAAAAATGAACAAGGGTCACCTTACAGTGTTCAACCATGTGGAGCAAAACTCATACAATTATGGGCAGCTATTTAAAGCAATTATATGACAAAATGTTACCAAAAGGAAAACAGTTACTCACTGACATCCTAAAAAATTCAGCTACCATGACACACTGAATTACAGGCTCAAGTTTATTTTAAATTCCAAAGTAATAACATAGATTATGAAAGATGAGGTTGGTTTTCTGGTTAAGGTTTGTCTTAGTTGATGGCTCTGATACGTTTGTTATATTGCAGTGTAAACTCTTTTAAATACCAAGTCAGGAAAATGGCAGTTGTTATCTTATAGTTGCATTGTCATCCTTTTTTTCGCTTCGTTGTTTTCCTTTTATAGATGTTGTGTTTCTCTAAGTTTGTAACCCAGATTTGTTTTCTCTTCATCGATTTACGACTGTTGAACAGCGGTATACGACTGTTGCTTATATTTAAATAAAAATGTCATATTTGAAGATTTTTTTATTGTGTAAACTTCCTGCTTCATCCCATTGACATGGTCCTACCATTCATAAGTCTGGACATGGCTTTGTTGTGCATCAATTTTGATTTGGAGATCCTGATCATTCCTTCCTTAGACATACTGTTAGCTCCTCCCATGTTCATACCAGGCATCATTGGCATTGGTGGAGGTGTCCTGTCACATGTTCCTTCCTCTATCTTCTTTTCCTTCCTTTCATCACATATTGCCGATCTAGGTTTAAGATCAGAACAGTTCCTTGGATAAATACAGTTTGGAAATGAAACTGCAATTTGCTCTAAATTAAAAACAAAAGTTGTATAACGAACGAAAAAGACTATCTCACGAATTCCTGGCAAATTGATATAGAAAGTAGGCATCTAGTACAATAAATGCACCTCCTCATTCTAAAAAGCAAACTAGTGTTCTATTATCCTATGGCAACAAACAAGGAACATTTAAAACCATACCAAATAGTAAAATCAAACGAATGGAAAACAACTGTCATACTACTTAATTGGTACAGTTATTTTCTCTATGTAAAAAATTGTTGATTAAACATAGTTTCATAGCTAGCTTAATCTCTCAGTTGTATGACAGTCGGATAAAATTCGAATGGAAAACAAATGTCATACTACTTAATTGATACAGTTATTTTCTCGTGTATGTAAACAATTGTTGATTAAAAATAGTTTCATAGCTAGCTTAACCTCTCAGTTGTATGACAGTCGGATAAAATTCGAATGGAAAACAAATGTCATACTACTTAATTGATAGTTATTTTCTCGTGTATGTAAAAAAATTGTTGATTATTAAACAGTTTCATAGCTAGCTTAACCTCTCAATTATATGACAGTTGGATAAAATTCCAATGCGTTAACAAAACGAACCGACATAACAGGTAAGCATGTCAAAAAAAGTGTTTAGCAGTCAAAATTGTGTATTAATCTTAAGCACTATTACTACAATCAAATATGTGAACAAAGAGAAAGCAAAAATGGAAGACAAGAATATAAAAGTTACCACAGTAAACATTGGCAGGATGTAAAAGTACCAAAAATGGAGACTAAACAGTAAAGATAATAATTTACAGAGACAATTAAAAGAACGCTTCAACATGTATTAATATGATAAACAACATCAGTACCTAGATTCTATACTTTAAGACCATCACGTATTGTTTGTGAAGTTTATACAGGATAATTATCAACAAGGTCTTGTTTATTTTAAGGAAATGCCCGTAGTGTACCAAGTCAGGAATACGACTGTAGATATCAATTCTTTAGATGTGTTTGGGCTTTTGATTTTGTTATTTGCTTAGCATGCTTAGGGACTTTCTGTTTAGAATTTTCCACGTAGTTCGATATTTGTGTAATTCACTTTTATTTGGAAAAATGACCCACTGATTTTCTTTGACATAACCCTTCATCAACTTTCTGCTCAGACATTAGTATGGCAAGCCGTTTTGCTATTTATTTATTCAAACTTCAAGATATCTCATAAACTTTATAGGATATCTTATATAGTTTATAAGATATATATAAGATATCTTATATATTTATTAGATATCTTAATATAGTTTATAAGATATCTTGTATAGTTTATGAGATATCTTTTGTAGTTTATAGGATATCTTATATAGTTTATTAGATATCTTTTATAGTTTATAATATATCTTATATGATAAATCCTACTTTGAAAGGATCACTCTGATTCAAACAAAACATTCTCTGAAACTGATTTTATCAAGATGCTTGATTTCTTGATTGACAAAATATTTGTAACGTTCGGAGGACGTGTTTTTCAGCAGGCTGTCGGCATTCCAATGGGAACAAACTGTGCCCCTTTACTTGCCGACTTGTTCTTAATCATAATGAGGCTGACTTCATGCAGGAACTTCTTAAGAAGAAAGACAAGAAGTTAGCAATATCCTTTAACTCTACTTTCCGCTATATAGATGATGTTCTTTCACTTAATAATTCAAAATTTGGTGACTATGTGGAGCGCATCTATCCAATCGAACTAGAGATAAAGGATACTACAGATACAGTTAAGTCGGCCTCATATCTTGACTTACATCTAGAAATTGACAATTAGGGTCGGTTGAAAACAAAATTTTACGACAAAAGAGATGATTTCAGCTTTCCAATTGTGAACTTTCCATTTCTAAGTAACAACATTCCAGCAGTACCTGCATACGGGGTACATATCTCCCAATTGATACGATATTCCCGTGCTTGTCATAGAGGGTTGCTTCTCACAAGGAAGCTATTAACTCAAGAGTTCCAAATGTTTAAGTTGAAATCATCCCTTCGTAAATTTTACGGACGCCATCACGAGTTGGTTGACCGATGTGGAATAACCGTTTTACGAATGATATCGGATATGTTCCTTTCGTCGTAACTACAATCCCCTTCCCTTTCATAAATGTGACCTACCGAAATAGACTATTTACCGGATTTGTTATCACATACGCAACACCACGGGTTCCACATGTGGAGCAGGATCTGCTTACCCTTCCGGAGCACCTGAGATCACCCCTAGTTTTTGGTGGGGTTTTGTTCTTTATTCTTTAGTTTTCTATGTTGTGTCATGTGTACTATTGTTTGTCTGTTTGTCTTTTACATTTTAAGCCATGGCGTTGTCAGTTTATTTTAGATTTATGAGTTTGACTGTCCCTTTGGTATCTTTCGTTCCTTTTTTATATAGTTTATAAGATATCTTGTATAGTTAATGATATATCTTATACAGGTTATAGGATATCTTATATAGTTTATCATATATCTTATATAGTTTATGAGTTATCTTATATAGTTTATGATATATCTTATATAGTTATAAGATATGGAAATAAACTCATCATAGATACCAGGACCAAATTTAGTATATACGCCAGACGCGCGTTTCGTCTACAAAAGACTCATCAGTGACGCTCGAATCCAAAAAATTAAAAAGGCCAAATAAAGTACAAAGTTGAAGAGCATTGAGAACCAAAATCCTAAAAGTTTTTCCAAATACAGCTAAGCTGATCTATATGCCTGAGTTTTTCAAAAAAATCAAAAATTTGTAAACAGTAAATTTATTAATATAACCATATCAATGACAATTCATGTCAGCACAAAAAGTGCTGACTACTGGGCTTGTGATACCCTCGGGGAAATAAATCTCCACCGGCAGTGGCATCGACCCAGTGGTTGTAAATAAACTCATTATAGATACCAGGACTAAATTTAGTATATACGCCAGACGCGCTTTTCGTCTACAAAAGACTCATTAGTGACGCTCGAATCCCCAAAAAAAAATAAAAAGGCCACACAAAGTACGAAGTTGAAGAGCATTGAAAACCAAAATCCTAAAAGTTTTGCCAAATACAGCTAAAGTGATCTATATGCCTGAGGTAGAAGTAATTTTTGTTTTCGACTTATGCATTTTAATTTCCCTCTTGTATCTTTCGCCTGTCTTTTATAGTGTTGCCCTGCTTGATAAATATATTCGAAACCGATTTGAGATTAAACATCGGTTGACTACTGTCGTTTTATTTTTACCATCACAATATCCTCCTTTTCTGAAATCTTTTTGCTAATTATTCCGTGTCTTTTCTTTACATCCTATTGACCCTCTTTATGTTGACCGGAATACTTTAAAGTAGAGATTGCTTTCAAAACAATTTAGCCTGTTGTAGACGTTCTTAGCGGTGGTCCGTTAACACGTTGACAACACCTCGATTTTGGCAAAATATGCAAAAATGCTGATAATTGTTAACAAAGTGGATTGAAAACTGTTAACAGCTTAAATTTGTATCAGGTAACAGTTTAACTTGAAAAGGTCCAAAACAGGTCAACATAAAACGGTATTGCCACTCTTATCATTGAGACTAAGAATGAGATTTATAAATAAAGGAGACGAGTAACAAAACCATGCTCTTCCAACCTGTTTCTCGTTTGTACACGTATTTATTTTAATGCCCCATTTATGGGCATTATGTTTTCTGGTCTGTGCGTCCGTCGTTCGTTTGTTCGTTCGTCTGTCTGTCTATTTACACAACTGGGTCGATGTCACTACTGGTGGATGTTTCGTCCCCGAGGGTATCACCAGTCTAGTAGTCAGCACTTCGGTGTTGACATGAATATCAGTTATATGGTCATTCTTATAAATTGACTAATTGCAAAAGTATGAATAACTTTAAAATGTAAGGATTTTATTATCACAGGCATATATAACCTAAACCGTATTTGGCACAACTTTTTGGAATGTTGGGTCATCAATGCCATTCAACTGTCTGATTTTCTTACTATTTTGATCTGAGCGTCTGATTCTTATGTAGACGAAATGCGCGTCGCGTCTATTGTATACAATTTAAGCCTGGTATCTTTGATTACTATTAATCCACAAATGTTCTCTCTCAGTAAATGCATGTACCAAGTCAGGGTTATGACAGGTTTGTGACAGTTGTTTTCCAGTCGTTCTTCGGTTGATATAGTCGAGAGTTTGGTTTCGTCAGTTTTTACAATAACATAAACGATACAATTTCTACTAAGGTTCTTCTACCTCAGGCATAGACTACCTTAGCTGTATTTGGCAACACTTTTAGGAATTTTGGTCCTCAAAGCTCTTCTTTTTTGGCTTTTTTAACTTTTTTGGATTCGAGCGTCACTGATGAGTCTTTTGTAGACGAAACGCGCGTCTGGCGTATATACAAATTTTAGTCCTGGTATCTATGATGAGTTTATTTATTCGCACCAGATGCATATTTCGACAATCAATATCTCCTCAGTGATGCTCAGGTCAAACATATTTGAAAACACAAACCTCATTGAAAGGATTAAAGCTATAAATCAAAAAGGACAAAACACGTATCCAAAAACTGGACAAGGAATCAGGCGGCTTTGCACGAGTGAAATACCTTCCTTATAGAATTTCCATTTTCGAATTGACCTTGGAGTTTGGTATTATTGTTATTCAACTTGTATGCGTTTTTCGGTAACAAAATGATTTTTTTTTATGATAAATGAGTTATAATTATGATAACTCACCGTCCACTTTACCGCCAACTGCCAAAAAAATATTCAAATAATTGAAACCTAGCAATACACGTACATACTTAAAAAATGGCACAGAAACAACAATGCGGAACTAACTAATTAATTGTTCTTGCTAGACATACTGTGGTACCTCTCGTATTTTAAAATATCAGAAGTCTTACGGACTCCAAAATCACACACACCTTACAACATGTTGTGAATTAGTTATAGTTACTTTATACTCTTTTATTTGTTTAACGTTATACCGCCATTTACGTCACAATAGGCCCGCAACGTCGTCACTTGCCGACGTCTCTCTTGTATATCATAGACTAGTAAAGCTTACGAACATTGAAGACGCTTTTGTGTTTACTAATATCGATACGTCCAAAACATTGGTGCCGTGACAAAAACAGAAGAATACGAAAGATGAGTACCACGAAGATGAAGACCAGACGAGCTGGACATCAGGGAGTTCTTTCAAAGCTACTGAAGAAAGTGGAACCGAGTTCCGAGGAACTCTTGCGGGAATATGACGTAAGTGAAGCAGGAAACGATCGATCAACTGAACGAGAAGATTGTGGAGGAACTATCGGAAGAGGAAGTGAGCGAAGAAATAGAGGAAGCCGACAGATACACATATGACATAGAAATGAGTGTAACTAAACTTTCAAAAATCATTAAGGAATCTGAAATCACAGTCAAACAGTCAAGTAATTCATTGCTAAACCCAAATGCACACGAGTTTACTAATTACACAAATCATCAAGAAAGTCAGCCACAGCCCAGTTTCATGCACGCAAATACATCAGCGTCCGTTTTTTCTGCATGTATCACAAACTTCCCAAATTAAATTTACCAACGTTTGGTGGGAATATGTTAGAATGGCAACCCTTTTGGGATTCGTTTAGTGCTGCCGTACACGATAACCTGTCTTACGATGTACAGAAATTTAATTACTTGAAATCTCAACTGTTCGGAGAAGCCACCCAATGCATAGCAGGTATACAAATAAGTAACACAAATTACGGACAAGCATTACATGTACTGAAACAAAGATTCGGTCAACCACATAAGATAGTACAAACATACATGCAGAGTTTAATCAGCCTTTTTAGTCCAACGTCAAATATTACACATGTGAAAATCGGGTCCGTCGTACAAATCATGGACAATTCACCGAGAATGATGTGGAAACTAGCAGTTATTTAAAAAGATTTGATCACCGGGAATGATGGAGTAGTGAGAGCAGTGAAACTTCGGACATCAAATGGACTGATTACCACGAGACCAATTGTGAAACTGGTGCCATTGGAAATATGAACTTTAATTGTTAAAAGTGTTTTTTCAATAGCCCTTTTATGACCAATACATGAACAGTAATTGCATTTTGCGGCCCCCAGAATGTTGTGAATTAGTTATAGTTACTTTATACTCTTTTATTTGTTTAACGTTTTACCGCCATTTACGTAACAATAGGCCCGCAACGTCGTCAATTGCCGACGTCTCTCTTGTATAACATAGACTAGTAAAGCCTACGAACATTGAAGACGCTTTTGTGTTTACTAATATCGATACGTCCAAAACACAACACATCAATATTGAACTACTTACCAAATATGAAATAATTCTGAAAGTGTAAAAAAATGTGGGAATCTTTATTTTTAGGTCCTCGTTTGCCGAGTGGTCAGAGAAGAAAAGTAGTCGAACAACTGTATCACTAGCCTGCAAACACTGAGTTTGTTAGCTCGAATCCCACACGGGGCAGGTGCGCTCAGCTCTAATCTTAGTTGACTAGGATTGCTCGTTTTCCAATCGAAGGTGGCGGGTTCTCTCCGGGCACAGCCACTATTGCTTATTCTACCAACAAAGAAATGACCACAACGAAAAAGCAAAATAGAATTTAAAATCGAGGTCAACATTAATAAAAAAAATCATCAATTAATTGACTCTAAGGTTGTAAACTCCTACCCCAATTTGGTATCTCTCGTTTTCTATGAGCACAATAAAGTGCATGTTTTATATTGTTTTTGGAGTTATCGTTCTTTAATCGACAAGAAGATTCATGATATATATATGTAAGAAATATAATAGTTACCTCTGGCTATGAATGCCTTGAAATCATGACACACGTCACAAACACTTTTTGGATTGTCCACTGTAAAGAAAATGGATAGGATAGTATCCTTAGCACTTGAACAACGATCAAAATTATAACAAAACGTTGACTACTGTACCCCAATTTTTGACATTTAAACTAATATGTGTGTTTATTTTGTTCACACATCGTTATCAATATTATGTAAATTTGTATGCGACTGTCATACGTAAGAGGTTTTGCTAGCAATAAAACTTGGTTTAATCAACCATTTGCTACTTAAAAAAATAACTGTACCAATTCAGCAACATTACAGTTGTTATAAATTCGTTTGATGTGTTTGAGCTTTTGATTTTGTCGTTTGATTAAGGACTTTCGATTTTGAATTTCCTCGAAGTTCGGTTTTGTTCTGATTTTCCGTTTTAGCTTTCAAAACTTGTAACGTAGGGAATCCTTGATGTTCCTACGTGTGGTGTGTGTTCAACAAAGATTCGATTTGAACTGAGCATTCGAATTTCAAGGATCACATTGGCTGATATTTTAATCATATTGCTTTTCTTGTTTAACGGAAAGACCTCAAACTACTCACAATAAGCATGCGATGATCTTCCATCCAATGTAACAGATAAATTCCAAAAAAAATATTGCCATTCAGTATAAATAAATTTCTATCAAAAATAAGGCTCAAAGAACTTTTTATATTATTTATATTAACAATTACAGCGTACACATATAATGGCGTGTGCATATACGTCAGAGTGGGCGCGTCGCAATAAAAATTGACAACATATGTCGCTGCATACTGAAAAAAAGCATCAACAGAGACAAATACAATACATGATTTAGATGACTACTGTTGCCTTTATGTATATCACGAAATTAAAATGGATTTCATTTTAATATATCTTCATTATAAGTTCTTGAACTGACCGCAGATCTGCTTATTTTACTAGACTAAACAGCCAAATGTAGTTGTATAGTAATGATTGTAAACAGTGACATGATTTTTAATAAACTTAGTAATGTGTTTGTTTTACAAATATAAGCAGAAGTCGTCCGTATTTTGAACAACCAGTTAAAAAGTAAGCGAACATTTTTTTTGTCAAATACACAAATAAGCAAAATGCGAAGGTGTTATAAGAATGTTAATGTGATTACTATCCGCAGGGCCAAAATATGAAAGAACACACAGCCATAGGTCAGTGTACTACCTTCACCATAAATGAACATATACCGTACGGTGAATTATATATACGGAAAAAAAGCATACAAAAAGCAAAACTACCCCTCACATGCCAAAAGGTTATAGTACCTTTCTTGTTCCACGGAACAAAATCATTGTTCGCTTGTCTTCAATCAACTGGACTGCTATGCAGGTTGTTCTACATGATAATTTTTTTCCTACATGTCCTACGATCGAATATTAAGTGGTTTTAAGCATATTAACCCTGGTCTGGCCCTTAATCGTACTTTTAGATGTTGATATCAAACTATAATACCCGACCTTTTTCTTGTTTTCAAATAATACGATGGTCATTATAAAAGCATGCGTTTTATCGCATGTTATAGCTTACCGTATCGTTGTCTGTAGTAAAACATAAAGGCATCTGTCGTAATATTGTATATAGACATACAACTCATCATATCTGTTCCTATCTTTCTGTAAATAAACATTATTATAATTTAATGGTAGCACTTGTGGTTTTAGTAAATAGTTACAAATGATTGAAAAACTGTTGATACCCTTGATGCATCGAACATTTATTTGTTATTTGTGTGTAAAAGTAAAATAATAAACATACCAAACACCGAGCTATTTCTAAAAGGGGGATGTTGCCTTGTGTTTTTTAAATGATTTTTTACTGCTAATTTTTTGAAAACATAAAAATTATTCCAGCCTTAAGACGATTATGAATTGAAAAACTATTGTCTGTTTTCATTTAAAATTGTGGGAAATTTTTAACAAAACTTTAAGTTTCAAACAAAGTTTCTAGTTTGTGTATGTTATTGAAAAGCATAGATTGTTTTATCACTGCTTAACACATATCACAAGAATCGTCGCATAACAACATAATACGCATGCAACCCATTAATAATTGCCTCCCCAATCCTTCCTTTACAAGATTAATGCCTAACTAGTTTTGCAAGGCATTTATTAACTCGAAAACCACGCAACATAGGACCTTAAACTAGACTTTTAGTACAATTTTCAAAATTCAAAACTATTTCACCAAAACCGGAGTTGAAAGATAATAGTCTTAAAGACAGGCTAGTTTGGCTGGAAGGTGATATATCTTGATATCGTATTAACAACTTTCATGGAAAGCAGCTATCACTTTTCAAACGGATAATATGTGTGCACAAGAGGCTTAAAAAGATAAATAAAAAAAAGCTTGGCAGATGAACTTAAATTATTAAGTAAATTATAGTGTACCGTAAAATAATAAATTGTCCGTCGATTTTCACACATTCTAACTGAAGGACTTGGTCTAACATCTCCAACATGCTTCCTTTCCCTGTGAAATCAAAGGACCAACTCCCAACTGTAGTAGCGTCTACGCTGACTTTAAATGTCTTACCAACCCAACTACAGGGATAAAATCGTGCATCTGCATCAAAACATTTGACTAAAAAAGAGCAATGTAATAAACTGTAATTTTTCGCTGGCATATTTTTTTCGGAAGTAGAAAAATAACGAGGATATAAATAGTCGCGTATATGTGAAACTTGTATTTTTCCTTGTATAAATGCACAGAGAAAGTTTGAAAATTGCCAAAAAATCGCCACGAAGTCGACTAGAAAGAAAATATCAGCGAAAATAAGTTGGTTAACAGTAATTCAGTTTTTATTTTAGAACCATACAGCTAGAGTATATTTTTTAGAATTTTGATGTCTAAGTGTTAAAAAAGTATTAAAAGTAAAAAAATATCGAACTCAAAGGAAAATTCAAAAAGGGGGAAATCTACTAAAACTAACAAAATCAAACGTTATCAATCAACAGAACGAGTGGAAAACAACTGTCTTATTCCTCACTTGGTACAAACATTTAACAAAACACAATGGTGGGTTTATAGATATAGGAAGAAGTGGTGTGAGTGCCAATGAGACAACTCTCCATCCAAATAACAATTTATAAAAGTATGTTAATTAACGGCCTTCAACCCGGAGCCTTGGCTCACACCGAACAAAAAGCTGTGTAGGGCCCAAAAATTACTAGTGTAAAATCATTCAAATAGGAAAACCAACGTTCTAATTTATATAAAAATACAAGAAACGAGAAACACGTATAAATTACATAAACAAACGACAACTAATGTACATCAGATTCCTGACAGGTGCAAACATTTGCAGCGGGATTAAACGTTTTAATGGTACCAAACCTTCTCCCTTTTTCTGAAACAATAGCACAACATCACAACATAGAAAACCACACGATAAAATACCAATTGGAAGGCTTAACTCAATCAAAAAACGTAAATACCTGGTTTGATAGCTAGCAAAACTTCTTACTTGTATAACAGTTGATTATAGTTCCGTTATATTGACAAAAGAGGGGCGATAGATACCAGAGGAACAGACAAAATTTCAAAGTGACAAAAGGTGGTTAGCAAACCAAACAGACATTGTAGATAAACGTGACAACTATTTGGATCCAGCAGCAAATATTGTGCATAGATATAGGAAGATGTGGTGTGAGTGCCAATGAGACAACTCTCCATCCAAACTACAATTTATAAAAGTAAACCAGTATACATTACTGACATAACATACAACTGACTAAAATCATCAATGAAGCATTCAAATAAATATAACACAGATGGCAACAAATAGTTGCAGAAATATTGATTTGGCTAATTATAAGTTACTTTTGAGTTGGAACGGTTGGAAATGAAAACATGGATCCTAGTATCGAAAATTTAGTTTTGTTTACTCTCCTACCAACCTTTCACTACACATTTCATTCTCTTGTAAACGATAAATGTTTTAACGATTTGAATCAATTGTAATCGTTTGATCGTTATACTTCTATAAAATGCTTCTTTAACGCTTTTGTTTTTGTTTGTTAACGCCTTTTAATAGACAACGTTTTTGTTGCCCTCTTTCATTCCGTTTGAAATATTTAAGGTTTCATCTTTCATTTGAAAAGTTCTAACCTAGTAGAACGAGTATTAAATCTTGGCAGCTTATTTTTACGTTTAAAGGATCTGTTTTTAATGGTCGGACTTTCTTGATTATGCTATTGATCCTTCAGTCAGTGGTGGGTAGTGCTGAAATACTTTTATTTATTAGTATTTAGTGTAAAGTGTCCCTGACTCGACTTAAAAATCAAATATTTGTCCATAATAGATTTTCTTAGCATATTATGAGTATGAGGACCTATATCCATAAAACTCATTATTGTTTAACAAATTGTCAATTAAATGTCTATTAACTAGACATATACAAATTGGTATAAATTTTATTTATAAATGTTTGTATATTTAGGTGTTTAAAAAATCATCATTAATTGAATTTGGGGTGGTTTGTAAATTACAGCCTTACGCCTGTAAGGAATGTTTGCACCAAAAAAATCCCACAACAGAACTGACGTTATATTGATATTGAGGCACTCCGTACTCTTCAAGGCATTATTGTTGCTTTTTTAGTATACCCGGCGATTAACTTCGAGATCTTTATATTTGTCACATGAATAAAGTATCTCTCGTTTTTAAGCCAAGCAGTCTGTTTAAGTTCTTATATTATATTTCAACCTTGATCTTATATTCCAAATTTAAGTTCTTTTATAACATATTAACATTGATCTTATGTTCCAAATTCAAGTTCTTGTATTATATTTCAAAATTGATCTTATATTCCAAATTTTAGTTCTTGTATTATATTTCAACATTGATCTTATATTCCAAATTTTAGTTCTTGTATTATATTTCAACATTGATCTTATATTCCAAATTTAATAAACAGACATACCTCTTGCCAATCCAAACATCGTCGTCGCAACACAAAGAAATAACATACTTATTGAATTCATCTTTCAAGTGATAAATGGCGTTTTCAAGATGTAAAATGTCATATGCGTACAAGAAAACATGTATACAAACAAGCTGATACACCAATGTCAGGATGTTACATTGATGTGTACTCTTCTGTCGGTTTATCATTAAACATTTATCACTTATGTATATATATATGGATTTTATCAAAATATAACATCGAATATAAAAGAGGGACGAAAGATACCAGAGGGACAGTCGAAAATAAACTGACAACGCCATGGCTAAAAAAGAAGGAAAAACGGCAAATAATAGTACACAAGACATAACATAGAAAACTAAAGACTAAACAACACGAAGCCCATCCAAAACTAAGGTTATCTCAGGTGTTATGAAAGGGTAAGCAGATCCTGCTCCACATATGGCACCAGTCGTTGCTCATGTTATCACAAACCCGGTAAAAAGTCTTATTCCGTAGGTCACTATCGCGAAAAGGGAAGAGTATTGTAGTAACGAACATATATGACATTATCTGTGAAACTGTTATTCCATTACGATGAACCAACTCGTGATGGCGTCCGTAAAATTTACAAAGGGATAATCTCAACTTTACCATTTCTTACTATTGGTTTGATAGCTTTCTTTTGAGCAGCAACCCTCTATCAAGGAAATCATGATAGGATATACAAGCCCATGGAATCTCGCTTAAATTTGGAGAAACATACTTAGCATACTCCGTATGCAGGTGATGCTGGAATGTTGCTACATAGCAATGGAAAGTTCCAGGTTAAATACAACATTTTCTACAAAAATGAATACCTGTACCTAGTTAGGAATATGACAGTTGTTATATATTCTTTTGATTTGTTTGAGGTTTTGATTTTTACATGTGAGTAGGGACTTTCCTTTTTGATATTTTCTAGGAATTCGGTATTTCTGTTAATTAAATTTTCACATTTGGGAAGCTGAAATCATCGCTTTTGTCGTAAAGATTTGTTTACAACCAACTAACAAGCTAATACAACAATATAATCTACTATCGGTTTAACATTAAGCATTTATCAGCTTTAATATATATGTTATCAGTATATCATATAGAATATAACAGTGTCACTGTCAAGAATATGAGTTTGTAATATAGAATGTTAATGTTATTACTTTGTATCAATCGTTTTGAATGGATAACAATAAGCGTAAAAGCCTGCTTGTCTGTAACTAAGGAAGCCGAAATTTTGAATTGCGGAAAAAAACCTCTCTTGTTGCACCTAAAAATCTTCTTTTTATCAAATTGTATTACTATCTGAAGCGGCCAAATAGTCAGAAAACGCCGATGTTAAAACGTTTGAAGTCGAAAGCATACATATGACGTCACCTTGTTTAGGGACCAAAGAAGATAATATGTATTTACTGAAATATGATTGAAATTGAATTATGAAGTCATAATGCATTAGAATAGAGATACGCGTCGCCAGGTCAACTATATTTGCGACAGTAAAACTACCGATGGACGTCCGCAAAGCTTCGAATACAATACATTTATCTCTTAAATGGACAACAGTATATGCTTATAGTTATTAAAGGTACCAGGAATATAATTTAGTACACCAGACGCGCGTTTCGTCTACATAAGATTCATCAGTGACGCTCATATCCAAATATTTATAAAGCCAAACAAGTACAAAGTTGATGAGCTCTGAGGAAACAAAATTCCCAAAAGTTGTTCCAAATATGGATATTTTATTCCACGAGGATATCACAAGCCCAGTAGTATGCACTTCTGCGTTGACATGAATTATTATTGATATGTTCGTATTTATAATTTCCCTATTTACAAAACTTTGAAATACTGAAATATTGAGACGTTTCGACTTCAGGAATAGATTATCTTAGCTGGCAAAACTTTTAGAAATGTTCAAAACTCAATGCTTTTTGAGTCGACTTCGTACTTCATTCAGCCTTTTTTTTTACAAACTATTTTGATAAGAGCGTCACTGACGAGTCGTTTGTAGACAAAACGCGCGTCTAGCGTCAATATAAAATTTCAATTCTAGTATCTGTGATGAGTTTATTTCAATGTTGAATAAAGTCATATAAAACGAATGACGTATACAACAAGTGTTTGACCAATTATTGAACCACTGCATGCATATATCATAAAATTAACCTTCTATTACAATTTTATCATTCTTATGCCTCTATTTCGTACAATCGTCAACAAAATATTTCACTAGGTTAGTGTTGTTGTAAAAATGTTGCAGCTAATAAATGGTAACCTTTGTAAGCAATTAACAAAGAAACAAGAAAGTAAGCACTTGTTTAAAAAGGTACAATAAGATATCGTTTATTTCGATTACTTAATTGATTTTTTTTACTTAAATTTTCAGATTGAAAAATCGCTCTTCATCAGTCATAAATCGCAAACTGGCAAAAACACTAATATTAGTTTTGTTCTGATTGTGGCACAAGTAGTTGACGGTTCATATGGTTAGAAATAGATAATTTTAAACAAGTTTTGACTTGTATTTGTTCTGGACCATATGAGTATTTGGACCATACGCGTATGGTCATGACCATATGCATATACTCATATGGTCTGACCATACGCGTATGATCCGACCATATGAGTATGATACTCGCTTGGTTATTAACGGGCCGGACCATATGAGTATTTGGACCATATAGGTATTTGTTTTTCAATAATATGCATTAGAAAACTTTATAAAAAACAATGATTTCTTCATGCAATTGTATTATTTACAATTCAAATAGCATTAAACTTTTATGCCAAAGCTACTTTTCATCGCTTATGGTATTCTTGCTTGTATGCGTAGGGTGACATTTACTTCCATACGGTACCATAGCTTTTCTTGGGTCCAGGGTAATTCCGATATGTCTACGATGTTTTTAAAAAGCTCTAGATCTCGAATATCGTAACAAGACTGAAGTGCATCAAAACACCAGACAACTAAGAAAATTAAACAAGGGTCCTTGCTGGTTAAGTCATTCATTTTTTAACAACAAAAACACGTATTAGTATAAAAATTCTGAATATTGCACTGCTAAATAAATGCTAATTACATAAAGTTTCAAAAGTAAGCAAATTAATAGACTCTTTATCCTGTCGACTTTTACGTCAGTTTATCATGTTTATAGTAAAACAATTGATTTCTTGTGTAACAGTTCATTACAATATTTTTGGAAGTTATCTTTCAAAGTCGACATTTTTCCAGTCACTCGTAATAACACATCGAAAAATGAAAAAAAATGTGTTTACTGTAGTTTTGACTAGTGATGAAATTTACTGTGTAAAACTGCTTACTTCATTTTGTAAATCTTGTTATTATTATTATTTTTTTTATAGATCTATGATAAAATAACCTTTGGTAGTTTCTTTTTAATGATGCGACAACTAGAAGTAAACTTGTTAATTACCCCGACCATACGCGTACGGTTGGACCATACGCGTATGGTCGGACCATATGAGTATATACCCATATGGTCATGACCATACGCGTATGGTCCAAATACTCATATGGTCCGGAACATATTCACACTCCGTAAATTTTATGGACACCATCACAAATCGGTTGATCCATTAGATGTGCCTTTGTCCAAACTAACTAAGGACATTTTTACCACATCTTAGAATGTGGTTTTCCATAACAGATAAAAGATTTTAGTTCTGGTCAAATAAATTTACAAGCTGTATTTGTTTACAGTTTGATTTAGAAGAAATACCGACATAGCTAGATAATAATTTAAATATATAATTACTATATAATTTTATATTGAAAAGTATTGTTATTTTCCTTGTTATTAATACATTTCATATCATTATTACAAACCTGATCGTGATCTCTATCCTATTTATTGGAAAAGTTAGAAATTTAAATTTGACGTCACTTTTGTTCGTTGATCTCTTCGGCTAACAAATAATACGTTGTTCGGCTGTGTTGTTTGTATGAGCTGACTTATGTTGTTTTACGTTTTCGTTTTTTTTTATGTATTTAGTCACCACTTCGGTGTTTGCATGTACATCTATTATATAGTCATTTTTTTAATTTACCATTTGCAAAAGAATGATTTTTTTCTAAATAATAAGGATTCTCTTATCCCAGACAGTTATTCGTAGCCATATTTGGAACTATTTTTGGAAACATTGGGTCATCAATGCTTTCATCTTTGCTTGAACTTATTTGCTATTTTGACCAAAACGTTACTAAGAAGACTTACATTATAAGCCTGGCATCATTAATAACTATAAGCTTGTCGTAATGTTTTGTTTATATGTGTGTTCCTCTGTCCTGCATGTTCTTCTTTTTTTTGTATTGTAGTTCTGTCATGTAATATTGTCATTTTAATGCAATATTAAAAGCGGGAGGTTTGGCTAGCCACAACACCAGGTTCAACCCACCATTCTTTTTTTTTTAAATATCCTCTACCAAGTCAGGAAAATGCTCATTGCTATATAATAATTCGTTTATGTGTTTTTCATTTTAGTGTGTCTGTTGTGTCATTTGCTCTCCTCTTATATTTGATTTGTTTCCCTCATTTTAGTTTGTAAACTGGATTGTTTTTTTTCTCAACCGATTTATGAATTTCGAACAGCGGTATACTACTGTTGCTTTTATTTACTGTATTAACCTTAAGTTTGTATTATTTGTCTTGAACGCAACCCGATTAAAAGAACCACTACCTTTTTAAAATATTTGGCTTAAAGTTGCTAGTATATGCGTCTGTATACCCAAACATTTCATAATTCATTTTTTCATCTTCTTTCATTCGACGTGCACGTTACAGATACAATATTTTGAGCATATGAAAATTACAATTTTCATAGCAATCGTGTTCTCACATAATTTAACTCCCTTATGACATACATGGTACAAAGATTACATAATTCATTTTTTCATCTTCTTTCATTCGACGTGCACGTTCCACATGGTACAAAGATTAGCCTTGCTACAGCTCAAAGATTCTTAAAGGATCAATTTAACAGAAGATCTAGGTCAATAGTAATTCAAAAATTAATTTCATCATTTCAATTTCTAATATGGTTAACTCAATTAAGTCATTCGAGTGCCTTACAATACAAGCTTATTTAAGTCTTCTGATTTCGTTTGAACACTTTTAAATATCCACTGAGACTCTTACAACAGTGAAGTCCTATGGGGACTTTATAAGACTAACTAATGTCGTTTCATTATCTTCCAATACTAACACAGTCTGTTAAGAATGGAAACGAACAAACCTTGAACGTGCGTTATTCGAACTCAAAACCTCAGGGCTTACAGACTGGTGATGCAGAAGTTGGACTGCATCGACCACTCAGTCACTTTTTCTTCTGCATTTTTGATTTTCCTTTATTGTTCTTCAATTTATTCTTATTGTTTTGATTCCAGCGTCACTAATGGGGCACATGTTCCATTATAACATTTTCTAGCACATTCTTCTTTCGAATAAAAGTGCAAAAGACTGCTCGAAAATAATCATTTTAGAAAAATGAACAATTAAAGCAAGGTTGTAATGGCACAGATGAAATTGTGCATTGTTTAATCACTTGGAGCTTTAAATCTGTTGCAGCGACTTTACAAGTTGATGACCATTGAAGTGATCCTAGTCATTAGTACTTTCAGAACTCACACAGGGCCCTTTTAACATTGAATATTCTGAAATCAAACACAAGATGTGTAGGTCTACTAATTATACTTTATTATAAAAGTTTTACAGACGCTTTATTTTGATAGCTTGAAGTCGGCTGTGTTAATATGAAACACACTTTCTATTTTCGATAAAATCCTTAATCTCACGTTCGCTATGTTATATACTCATTAAAGTATTGATTATTGAGTTACAGAACATCATTTATATTTGAATTTAATTAGAGAAACAACAAACAAAGAAGCGATTGGTGTCTTTCGTCCCTCTTTTACAAATCTAAACATATGCCAAAATACGATCATGAACCTGAGGATTTGCAAAAGGCTTTGAAAAGTGGATAACAAAATGGCCTCAGTCTGTCTTCTTCTGTACTGAATTACCAACACGTTACGAGACTACACTGCAATTAAAAAGAAATAGCTTTGAAAGCCGTAAATACTTGTATATGTGATTGTTAAAGATATGAGTATATCTCATAAATCAAGTTCAAGTTAAAATATTTATTGCCATATAAACTTTATGAATATTAAGTTTTGTGACAAATACAAAATAAGTAGATAATATAAGCAAAATTCACATACTTATATATATATATGTATATACATAAATTTAATAACAGTAAATATTCCAGTGTTCCCTGTTCTCAGTTATTTGGGAAGGAGGAAAAGCGACACACAAAATGAGATCTTCTCGTTTAATGGTATACATATAACTTTAGCGTATTCGACGAGGACAGATGTTGTTTTTCCTGACTTATAAAACATTTTATTTGTCAAAATTATCATTGTCAACCTAATTGACCATTAGTGACTACAATTAAAGGAAACAGTAGTAAACCGCTTTTTAAAAGTCATAATTTGATTAAGCAAAGATAAATCCGGGTAACAAACAAAAATCTAGTGCAAGAAAACAATGGAACAGGAACACTGAACTACAACAAAACCAAACGCCTACATTCTTACAAACAGATTATTAGCTTACAACTGCCATATTCCGGGCTGTGTACAGGACATTTTAATGAAAAAAAATATGAGGGTTGAACCTAGTTGTATGGCTAGTCAAGAATCCCGCTTATTTGGCAATGTAAAAGATACCACAAAATGACAACACTACTTGACAGGAATACATCACAAATAAACGCAAGAACACCCAGGACAGATAAATACATAAATAAATTTTATAATAACATGTTAATCACAGATTAATTAACATCGGACAACTCCTATGTAACCACAAACGAAGTATCAATTGTGCGTCTAACGATTGTATCGTCACAAAAGTGACGTATTAAAGATGATATTTATATTATCACAGCTGAATTTCGAAAAAAAAATATGATATTGCAATGTTGTAATATTTTGTATTTTCTAACCATTTTGGTTATTCTTCTAAATCAAAAATGGATAAAAAATCCTGTGCATATTGCTTAAATTGCTCAAATATACCAGGCTTATAATTTGATACGACAGACGAGCGTTTCGTCTACATAAGACTCACCACTCAGTGACGCTTAGATCAAAATAATTAAAAAGCCAAACAAGTAGAAAGATGAAGAGCACCGAGTTCCCCAAATTTGAAAGGTTGTGCCAAATACGGCTAAGGTTATCTATGCCTAAATCCTTATTATGTTGAAACATTCATTTAATCTTGTATATCAATTATATAGGCCGATAGGCTAAGCAGATCAGCCGATGTAGATGGTATACAACTATACAAGACGTGGTAAACATGTCGTTAGTTAGTACCACGTAAACGGTGCCAAAGTAATATCATCTATCGGAAAACGGAAAATTAGCAAAAGGAAAGATATAATCATTCCTCAAATCTTAAACATTTGTGTAGAGTTTCTGGTGTAATACTAAAATATGTAAATTTTGGAAATGACAGAAAATGATAAAAAATCAGACAAAACATGGATATTAACTTTTATTTCTTTATCGATCATTTTGTATCAATTTAGAACATATATACTTAAAGTCATAAATACCTTGTTCTGATTAATGAACAATTGCATGGGAACCGTTCATCAGACATACACTATATTTACGACGGTGTGAAAAGACATTTGTTAAAGAGTTTAAAATAAACTAACCAAATTTTGCTCCCTGTTGTTGTCGATATCTCCTCTCTAGCATCGTCAAGTGACTGTTCTTTAAATTTTTTTCTTAAATCTTTCACTTGCTTTTCAAGTTTTTTATTTTGTTCTTTAAGACGTTTCGTTTCATCTTCATATTCTTTAACTAATTCTTTCCGGATTTGTATTTTGTAGTCCTCTTTTGCTTTGTCTAGTTTTTTCTTATATTCGTTTTCATATCTCTTTAACGTTTTTTGTATTAATTTTTTTCCTGCCTCTGTGAAGTCTTTATTTGTATAGCCTTTACCATCATTTTTGTGCATCATAAATTCGATTTTTGTAAGTATTGTACGTCTCTGCTGATCAGCGAACAATTTAGATGCAGTGTTATCAATGGCTAATTTACGGTTAGAACATTTTTTTACAAATGCATCCAACATAGGCGATTTCTCTATATAATTTTCTAATGTTTGTCCTTCTTGGGAAAGTTGATCTGGGTTTGTGAATATGACGATAGTATATTTATACATATCTTCACCGAAAAAAGTAACAAAGCTATTAAAAGTTTCGATATCTTCGGGTGTCAATCGAAGTGATAATGATACGACATATAAAATAGCATGAATAGATGGTGCACACATGTCAATACATTTTTTAATTTCAAGTTTTGTTGCCTCTTCGACACGCTGACTATCAAACAAACCAGGAGTGTCAACAACCAATAAATTTTTGTCGTCTAACTGTACTTTCTTATGTTTGCATGTTTCCGTAACAGCTGAACTTCCAGATCTTGATAAAAAAAAGTTTTCCTCATTGCATAATAAATTGGCTGTAGCACTTTTTCCAACTCCGGTTTTTCCAACCAACACCACTCGGATTTCATTATCTAAAACTAAATTTGCATACTTTTGATCAGCTAAATATTCTTTTAAACACAATTTCAAAAATTAACAATGCTATAGTATAGTTTAAGAATAACAATAATTACCCTTTTATATATTTGTACATTTTAGTTCATCTGTAATTGATAATTGACATTGGTCTTCATTTCAGTAACTGCAAGTGCTCTTAGATCGGCACTTCATGTCTTTTTACTTTTTGTAAGTTATTAGTTGTACTTCGTTCTGATTTTAAAAGTCATGTTATTTACAATGATTGTACAGTCCGTTCTTTACATGTTGTTCAGTAACACGAGTTTGCTGTATTGTGAAGGTTGAAAAGTCTAGTCTGTGTCACGACTGTACTGTCAAGGGTTATGAGTCAAGCTCATTAAAACTTTGCTCTTGTTGTGCTGGTACATCACTATCCCTAGTTGGGCATCCGATTAATAATGTATGTGCTTGTCATATGGATTCAGTGGATGTCGTTCGGACTGTCTTCTTGTGAATATGTTCTGTAAAGTTACATAACGTCGTTTTCCGAAATTGATATGAGTTTTACTTATTACTAAATTTGCTTAATCCTAGTGTGTATGAATTGTTATGATGGTGACAAATTGTGTCGCTAAAATCAGTAAACAATAGGCGAATTTAAAAACGATAGAAACGAGTGAAAAAATACACCAGAAAGACAGTCAAACTCATTAATCGCAAATAAACTGACACCGCCATGGCTTAAAATGAAAAAGACACACAATAGTACACCTGACACAATATAGAAAACTAAAGAAATAGCAACACGGATCCCACCAAAAGAAGGGGTGAACTCAGGTGCTCCAGAATGTTAAGCAGATCCTGCTCCACATGTGACACCCGTCGTATTGCTCATGTTATAACACATCCAGTAAAAAGTATAGTTCAGTAGGTCACATTCATGAAAGGGAAGGGGATTGTAGTTTTGTGTGAGCAGCAACCCTCTATCAAGAAAATCATGATAGGAAATACAAGCACGGGAATATCGTATCAATTGGGAGATACATACCCCATAAGCAGGTGCTGCTGTAATGTTGCTACTAAGAAATGGAAAGTTCACAATTGGAAAGTTGAAATCAACTCTATTGTCGTAAAGGTTTGTTTACAACAGATCCTCATTGTCAATTTCTAGATGTAAATCAAGAATTTGTAGTATCCTTTATCTCTTGTTCGATTGGAAAGATGCGTTTAACATAGTCACCAAATTACAAATTATTTAGTGAGATAACATCGTATCTTATAAATCATATGACATGTAACCGTGTATTAATTTGTTTAAAATCGTTAGGGGTTTACCTTCACAGTCACTACTCGTTTCCTCCGCCATGGGATATAATCAGCTTACCTAAAATGAATTTAAAAGAGCTTTATGTAAAACAAATCGGTAACTCTGGTGTGTGGACATTAGTCCCAATGAGTTGACGCTGAATAAACCTATTCCTTAAGGGAAACTGTGTACTCAAATTTACGACAGTTTTGTAGTCAAATATCAAATGGTTATTATTTCTTTAATGATGGAACCAAAATACCATCTACATTGTACGAATTTAGGTACGAATGAGTTAGCGATTCCTTTTATTCTCACTGTAAATGTTTATGTAGAAGACCCCCAGCTAATAAAAACAGTCTTTGGTTTGGCATGCCACAAAACTAGATTCACCCCACATTTGTTTTCTCTTAAAATGTCAAGGACCAAGTCAGGAAAATGACCATTGTTATATTAAAGTTCATTTCTTTGTGTTAAATTTTAGTTTTGTATTTCTGATGTGTCGTAGTTCTTCTCTTAAATTTAATACGTTTCCCTCAGTTTTAGTTTGTAATTCTTTTCCAGTACAGTAGAGTATTATTATCCAATTCTTACATGGCATATTTCATATCAGATGTATTATCAGCCCAATGTTCAATATCAGCATGTTGTGATCTCTTTATCATTTGCCTGAACCATGTAGAATGCCTGTACCAAGTAAGACATATGATAGTTGTTGTCCATTAGTTTGATGTGTTTTATCATTTGATTTTACCATTGATTAGGGACTTTCCTTTTTGTATTTTCGTCGGAGGTCAGTATTTTTGTTATTTTACTTATCTAGAATATATATTTATATTGACGATGAAAGTAACTTTCCAAATTATGCTGGAAATTTAGATAAACTAATTGCATAATTCCTTTTTTGTTGTACATTTTACATTACAATTTACAATTTTTATGGTTCCTATAATTGTTTGGTATCCTTCTTTGTTATCTTTTCATGCGTGTCATTGAGGTGTATTTTCTGGAATTTGCTGATGTCATTCGATGGCGGAAAGGATGTGATGATAGCTAAAACATGTTACAAATATTTCAAATCACGCCGCTTGACACAAATTAGGAAAATCTGGAATTCAGGTTAATTTAACACTTTTGTTATACTGCAAATACTTTTAAGCCTCGGTCACACCTTACCGATAAGACGAACGGACGCTTAACGGATGAAAATAAAAGTTGTCCGTTGACAAAATTGTTATCCGTTGGGAGTTCGTTGATGTCCTGACCAACTAAAACGGATGCCTAACGAATGCATAACGGACATGCAACGGACGAGAAAATGAGACGTGCCGGGCAGAACGGATGTCGAAAGTACGTCCAACGGACGAGTACCGCATAAAACGGACACCTAACGGAAGCCTACCGGATAAAACGGATAAACAAGATATACAAAAAAAATAAAAAGCGACAATTATAATACATGTAAATCTCATTAATATTGAAAATGTTTTGTGTAACTGGTTTTGGATTTGTTCTTCAAAATGCCACCAAAGCGCAGTGTCTGACCTGAATAACAGCTTCTTGATTGTGAAGATGTGCCCTTACTCTAAGATCGATTATGAATAATAAGAATTAACGAACCTTAAGAAATCCAATTGCCATTTCTGATGAGAAATTTTCAGTTGGTATTTATCCGTTTCAGATCTGTTCATCATCCGTTTTATCCGTTATACGTCCAGTAGAAGTCCGTTCAACATCCGGTTTATCCGTTAGACGTCCGTTAGTGAAATTATCTGCGAGACCTCCAACGGATGCATAACGGACACGTAACGGATACAAAACGGAAACAAAGGGGATGAGTTCCGTTCAAAACGGACGCCTAACGGACGCCAAACGGACGCCTAACGGACGTCCAACGGACATTTCATCCGTTTGACGTCCGTTCAAAGTTTTGAACATGCTCAAAATTTTCCACCGGACAGAACGGACGTCGACGGATAAAACGTACGCTTAACGGACATGCAACGGTTATGGACGGACACCTAACGGATAAAAACGGACGTCTAACGGACATTAACGGATTGAAAAAAAGTTATCCGTTGGGCGTCCGTTCGAGCTATTCGGTAAGGTGTGACCGAGACTTAAGTTATTTACTCTTGGTATGTGATTAGAAAAAATATGGCTTGAAAATAAGTGTCTCTGTCAATGAAAATAACGTCAAAGGTGAATTAGCGATAAAGATATTATCATTGGTCCTCTCAAATCGATCGCTTTTCTCATTTTGCTTATATAATTACGCATACACATTGATAATGACCAAATAAGTGTTGCGAAAAAAGCTGTCAAAGTAGTAAAACTGGCTTCATAATTTGAAAAAAGTACATCCTTTGCGCGATTTAAATTCAATAAATCATTTTTTAAGAATTTCCTGAAAATCGAAATTATCTTTTAAAAGATAACATTCCAAGAATGTTCTTTCATATATCAACAACGATATGAAAGAAAGCCAAATGTTATATAATTGACTTTTTTTACTTACATGCATTTCTAAAAAAAATATGAAACATGTTCGTATAGCTATCTACCCCCCTACACACACACTTTGATGCATATTTGTTTATTATTTCATTATATTAAAACCATTTTGTGTGCAACCCAAGTACACAATATTTGATTCATGGTGTTCATTTATCCAAACTTCTTACCTATGCATTTGTCTCTATAGTGAAGTTTAGGATTTAAATAAACATAATCTTTGTTTTACTGATATCTTGTTAAGTTTAGGATTTAGATACTACAAATTACTTATAACATGCACTATATTCTTCCGTACATACAAAGATTAGGTTTGCAAGTTTAGTTGTACCTATGAAAACCTTATTTCAGACGTTATAGCACATCTCAAATTCCATGGTGATGTAGTTAATATACGACCCGAGTAAACTTGTCAGACCTTTCAATAAACGCATTCTAAAAGGTTACCAACTCAAGATTGTTATCCGATTTTTGCATGTTGATTTTATTTAAATAAAATATAGACTACGTTATCATACTAAATAGAATTGTCATAAAATTGAGAATGGAAATGGGAAATGTGTCAAGGAGACAACAAACCCTACCATAAAACAGACACGAGCAGAAGGTCACCAACAGGTCTTCAATGCAGCGAGATATTTCCGCACCCGGAGGCGTCCTTCAGCTTGCCCCTAAACAAATATATGTACTGGTTTTTGAAGCTACACAAAATACCTTACAAATATAGATTTATTTCATCTTCAAGCCATTGTTCCACTACTCCATTGTCTGTTTTACTTACAAATAACTTGGAACAAAAAAAAAACTCTGATAATAAATTGTTTAAATAAGGCCTTTGAAAATAGTGGAACTAATTACTTTTGGAGTGTCAAAAACTCGTTGGAAGTACTTAATAAATTTCATGCATATATTGGTGATTTTGAATCTGTTCAAAGTTTTGATTTTACTACTCTATATACCACTTTGTCTCATATTCTTAATAATTACATCCCTAAGTAACTGGGCATTTAAAAGTCAGAATGCGAGAACATAATTATGTTCAAACCCTTTTAGGTCATTTTTTATTTGCAAGAATCAAAAGAACTATGTTAATTGGACATGCTTTGATACTATATATGCGCTTGAATTTTTACTTGATAACATTTTTGTTCGCTTTGGAGATTCAATATATCGTCAAGTCATTGGAATTCAAATGGGAACTAAATGTGCACCACTTATTGCGGACCTGTTTTTGTATTGTTATGAGTTACAATGTATGACTAAAATTAGCAAAGACCCATTGAAACAACATTTGATACAAAAAAACTAACACTACTTTAAGATATTTGGATGATATATTAGCTGTCAATAATGACGACTTCAGTATGTATATTAAAGAAATTTATCCTGTTGAACTAACTTTAACCTAATACTAACAATGACCACTTCCTCGATCTTCATACCTATATCATTAACGGGAAGCTTAATACAAAAATTTATGATAAAAGAGATGATTTTTCATTTCCTATCGTTAATTATACATTTTTAGATGGTGACGTTCCCTTGTCACCGTCTTATGGTGTTTATATAACTCAACTTGTACGATTCGCTCGTGTATGTAACAACGTTTTAGATTTTAACCAGAGAAATTTATGTATTACTGAAAAATTCTTACACCAGGGTTTTTGATATCACAAACTGGTCAAAACATTATCTAAATTTTACCATCGGTATAAGGAAATAATTCGTAAATATAATTAAACATGCAGACATCTTATACATGCAGGTATTTTACATCCATTTTTTATGCCAATATTCTTTACAAAGCACAAAAATGTCAGTATTCACTTTAATAGCTTACAAAACCTTTAAACATACTTATTAAGAAGGGATATAGTTACGATACTGTTGTCAGTTCATTAAAGATTGCATATTTTGGCTTTAATATTGATTCACTTATAGGGTCTTTGCATTGGAACTAAACATATTTATTTAAAAAAAAAAAACAGTTGTTGGCATGAAACGGTTATGTTCCTCACATATATCTTATAATAGTATGATACTAAACCCCTTACGGGAGGGATTGTGCCTGATATTCATATGATGAATAACCTCATTTGTCATATATGATTTGCTACAAAAAATATATTTTTTTACCCTGATGATGGTTTGCGGAAATTAAGGTAAAGAATTATTAAAAATACACAGTTCTGATGGATTCATAACGCCCATTATAAAGGAGTAACAGTGAAAACTGATCAACTCGCATTTAGCCAAATAGTATGTTTGGGTTGAGTATTCATATATTTTTTACTGAACATTAAGGCATACAGTTGTTAAATGCACTTGTATTCCCTCATATTTGTATTTAGATTTTTTTATTTCAATTTTTATCATCTGCAATCATGTTGCAGATGAAATAATTGAACGTACAATTATGAACAATCATCTTTAACTTTTTATCAGCTATTGCAGTTCTTGGCCTTCAAATATTCGACTTTTTGTCGTTCATGATGAAAAATAAATCCACAAATGCACTTCTGAATTCTGGAGTTTTAACTGTTGTCATTATTTTTCATCCATTACATCACGATCCTGTATGGCGGTATATCAATGATATTAGATCTTGGTATTGGTATGAAATGAAAACTGAATCCATGGTGTCACAATTAATATTGTGTTAACCTCGAAAGTAGGAATACTGTAGATATTTAATTTACACTGATATACGCGCTAAATTTAAAAGTAGGATTGTAACCAGGATTATATTACAAGGAAGACATAAATGTACTGCTTCAACTATCACAAACATTTGCAGGTTATATTGTTATATTGTTTTAATGGATTCAGCCTTAAAAGACCATCACACTGAGTTGAAGCATAACGTTCTATCTTTTAGTATTATCCTGGCTACAAGCTATTCATACATGTGTTTGATTCCATCCTTAAGTTCTGTGTGTATAGCGGATTGCAGTGTGTGATAATTCAACAACCTCCTACGTTCGAATCCAGCACAATGTTCATTGCAACCCAATGGATTGCGTATAACAATCCATGCCAAGAAATCCTCGCTCGAAACTCCTGTGGACTTCCTATGACATCAATCAGTAGTGATCGATTTGATTTCATTCAACAAATTAATTTGTGACCTGCATTAACGTGTCGCTAAAAACACGGCTATGATATTAATCATCCGTATTTGCTCTATGGGATGTTTGCATAATTTCTATGAAAGCAATTTTGCATGGTATCAATAGACGTATTCAGTATTTTCTATAACTACGGGTAATAATCATACACGAACTTTGTCATTGGACATAACTGTGCACCTCAGTTTATTTTAGATTTATGAGTTTGACTGTTCCTTTGGTATCTTTCGTCCCTCTATTATAATCAGCTTGATTTTACTTAAAGACAATACGACTTCTAAAAATCCAGGCTAAACATAAAGCGTTAGTTCTTTAGTTCAGGTACAGACCTACGTGTTAGCGGCTATGGTCTAGTCTCGATAACGACCTCTATAACCTATTGATATTTTGAGCTTATTTTAATTCCTTATTAATGCTCTTTCGACTTTAAATGTATCAATTTTAAATTGTGAATTTAAAAAAAAAAATCCAGCTAGTAGGTACATCCTTAAATAGTTAAAAAAAAAATCTTTTCAATAGATGCAAAATCTTAAGAAGAAAGAAACAGGATACTATTATTTCATGTGATGTCCAATTGGTTAAAAAAGCCTGTTCTCAAAATCATTTATGTTGTAATTAAAAATGATTTGTTACATTTTTCTGGTTTTTTTTCCTAACTTAGAAAGATCATAACCAGAGCTGTGTTTCTTGTTTTAAAATGAATTCTCTACTTTTGGGAATTTTACATTGCTAATGAAATCAACCACTTACAACTATTTGACTCTTGGTTAATTTTAAACATTATATTTAAGTAACAATGATTGTTCGCACTTTACAGGTACTACTCTCTTCACCCCAATTAGGTGTTTTTATTTTGTGAAATCAACTTCGCAAATATATAGTATAATATATTCATCTACTAAAAGACTCGTTTAAAACTCTTGGCTTGCCTTATTCGGCCCAAAACATAAAAAAAGCATTTTAAATCAAATTGTAATCAAAATTCCCCCAAATCTAATATTTGAAAACTTTTCAAAATTTTGAATTACAAGTATTACGCGGATTGAAATTGCTTTATTACAAGTTGTATGTAAAAAATAAAAAAAAATAAAAATATATTGTATAATATATTCATATTCTAAAAGACACTCTTAAACCCTTGACTTGTCCTTATTCGATCTTATCTAATAAAGAGTTTCGACCATCACAAATTTTCATTACGACCATCCTCAACATTTTTGATTTTTAGTAACAACCATCATGCTCGAATTTTTTAATGACTACCTACAAAAATTGGAATGTTAAAATGCATCAAATTTTGTTTTCAATATCAACACATTGACGATGAGTATGTATGAGACAAGAGGTCTGGCTCAAATAAACCTTTTACTGCACGAAAATCGAAAAAGAACAACTTATCCCTAGGGTTGTCTCCCATTTCCGGATGGTCGTAACTCTACGTTTCGGCCATCCGCTTACCACTAGTGATTTTACCATAGTGCCGTATTGATGTTCTTACTCGTACATAGCCTCAACCTAAAAACAAATGAAACCTAAAATATGATTTCAGCAAAAATACACACAAATTTACTTTGAACTGAACTGTGTCTTAATTGTTTGTTGAGGGTGACTGAATTGAAGTATTTTTAATTATGTTAGACTATTTTGACCAGTTTTAAAAATTTTAAATGAAATTACATTAAAAGATCAAGTCAAAACATAGATCGTAAATCTAAGTTAAATCTCTTTTTCTTGAATGGTGTGAACTTCATTAAAACAGAGCCTTCGAATGTATATGCCCCTTCCTGCCAAAGCTGGTATCATTTTAAAGCTCGGTCTTTGCAAATATAAGATTTAGATAATTGACTTACCTTCTATGAATCAGATCTATCAATTAAAAAAATAACGTCGTTCTAAATTATATCAGTACTTTAAGCCCTGAATTAGTTCTATTGGTTATTCAGAGTGTAATGAGTTTTACACTTGCTAACTAAATATACTTTTGTTTCATATATAAACTTCCTGGGGTAACCGTCAAACAATGTTTTATAGCAATTGCCATGCGCATAAAACGTGCTCAAAGATAATACACACCGACTTTAGCCAGGTATGTTTTGAATTGTACTTTATATACATTTTGATAATTTTAACCTTACATAATTTTTGTCTTTATACCTTTATATATGTATAGCAATCCTAGGTTTGGAAGTTGTTTTCAATTTAGACTTTTTTTTATTTATTTTGTTTGGACTTGTATTATTTTTTCCCTCCGGTTTATTGAATCCGTTCATCCTATTTCGACTCTTTAAAATTCTAGTTTATCATAAATTGAGGTAAATGTTATGGCTTTCTAAATACTGTTTCGATCCCTCACATTACTTAAGATACATAAATTGTCGAAATCCGGATATGGTGTAAAAAAAATAGGACCTCGTGTTTGTGGTTTACCACCTTTGCCGCAAGTTTATTATTTTCTGTTTTGTAGTTAATTTAACATAAAAATCCATTTGTTAAATTTTGTGATTAATTCATTTGGCAATCGTCAATGCAGTGCGGCCAGCAGGGTTTAAAAACATCAGTCGTTCGACCTGTTAGTCAAATGTTTTTGTTAAACTATACTATTTTACTTTTTTGGTCTTTTGGAAAATGTTGTTTGTGAGTGACGTTTAGATCAAAATAGTTATCAAGCCAAACGAATACAAAGTATCAAAACATTTAGAATCCAAATTCCAATAAGTTGTGCCAAATATGAGAGCGATTAAGGTAGTGTATACCTTGGATACGAAAACCCTTAGTATTTCGAATAATTCACACTATTGTAAACTGTAAACATCTTCAAAGTAGTTGCTCATAAAATGGAAAACACGTGATCTTTTATTACACATAATACATGGCTTTGAACATAGTCATTTGGTTGTTAAATAAAAAGGTGATAAAATAATTTTTGCAATCTCATTTGTGTAAACAAATTTAAATTTGTAAGTAAGTAGTGAGTTAGATAAAAGTAATTTGAATATATGTACCTTAGTGTATACAATACACACATGTATAATAAAAGTATCTAATAAAGTACATGGAACAATAAACAGGTGTTCAGATACATGTTGAATATTATAAAAACGAGAAATCTTAAAAAAAGAATCAGAAAAAAAGAAGTTGTAAAACACGTTTAGTGGTGTCATGTTGCCTCTTGGGCATGCTTTGGTCCGGTATGTGGTATTGTTGAGGTGCTTGATCCTGTGTTTATATTAGCAACTAGACTTGCATTGCTTTGTTTGGCATTTACTAGTTAACTGTGAGCACACTATGTATATATTTTTTTTCAGACAAAACTTTACTTATATAATAGATGCATTTTTTCTCTCTTTTGGTTTCCATTCCTCAGCAGCTTCTGTGCACATTTACTGTACCACAGTACCATTTAAACACTCGCATTTCCTATTAGACTGTTGTCTAATGACACGTTGCACATTGAATATTTAAAGATGAAATGTTACCATTAACAATCTCATCATATTTGTATCATCGTCGGATTCGATCTAATCTTCGACTCCCATAACTTGAGCTCTGGTCACAACAAATTCCTTACTAGCTCGCTCTAGAATATCCATTTCCAAAAGTCATTCGGCGGCCAATTCCGGAACGAGGCCAATTTGAGCAAGATGTCGTCGAGTTTTGGATTAAACGGTGGCAATAATAATTTAAATGGTAGTGACAGATACTTGTATTAGTATTAGGACGGGTTTCTCTCTGTTAACGAGTTCTTTCTCTTTCTTTTTTTACTTATAATCACTATTTTTCAATTTCGAGTTTTTTCACGTTCGATGGATAACTGTTCCCTTTCGATGTCTAACTCAAGTTAATTTGTCTTTCTTGCTGCTTGTTGAGGCGGAATTTATTGTCTCTGAAAAAAACTTCTTCCTCAACTAGCACGTCGCTTTAATCTGCATATTCGACATTTGTAAATTACATTACATTTATATTTTCCTTGGACGATTTGTCGCTATGTTGCCAATTTCCAATTCTTTCTTTCTGCAATTACGGATGATACCAATAACTCCTTTGATTATCGAAAGTATGAAGAAAGTAAGTTTAAGGCTTGAAAATATACGCTCGATATTTCACAGTCAACGCTGAATCAACATCCGGATATAACAAAATGCGGAATCACACGAAACTAGTTACGTTATTAAATAAAATGACTATAGCCAATTAATCGCTGAATTTCACATCTAGATATACGCCAGGATTTACGGCACAACAATCCAATCGCAAAAAATAACTGATAAATCACACCAGCTACAATAATCCTACGATAGCACTTATATCACTTAGGAAAATTACGCTTATAATCCAATGCAGAATAATAAATATCTAAAATTTATTAATCCTTTTCCGCTGCCACTATTTATGTTACACCTCAATATTAATTAAAAACACAAAATCGAGTTCAGATACAATATTTATATATTGCAAAACATGTAACCAACTTTTCACATCGAACAACCACCTTAAAGCTGACCAGAATATACATATTGGTGGCACGGTAGTATTTTCAGGTCCAATAGGGATAATGATAGCCTTTTAGGAATTTTCATCATTTTCTAACACTGCCAAAATTTTTACTTTAACAGTTAACTGAAGTCCTTTCATTTCACTGTTCAGAAATTAATTTGAATATGTATCATGACCGTTTACCTTTTTTGCTATCTTTAAAAACTGAATTCCACTAGTGCTTTTATTGTGCAATGAATACAAAATTTGTAACAATTCTAAAAAATTCCCTTTAATCTGTATTTAAACTTCTTTCATACTTTCTACACCTGATTCGTCCCTCAGTTTGGTAACCTATTTTCAGTTTATACTGTATTTTTGTCAAATACAATGTTAAGATACATTGACTTAAGTAGGGTACACAAACTACAGGCTCTAAAGAGCCTGTGTCGCTCACCTTAGTCTTTGTGAATATTAAACAAGGAAGAGGATGGATTCGTGACAAAATTGTGTTTTGGTGAAGGTGATGTGTTTGTACATATTACTTTACTGAAATTCTTGCTGCTTAAAATTATCTCTATCTATAATGAACTTGGCCCAGCAGTTTCAGTGAAAAATGTTAGTAAAAATTTACAAATTTTATGAAAATTGTTAAAAGTTGACTTTAAAGGACAATAACTCCTTAGGGGGTCATTTGACTAATTCAGTCATGTTCAGTTGACTTATTTGTAAATCTTACTTTGCTGAACATTATTGCTGTTTACAGTTTATCTCTATCTATAATAATATTCAAGAAAATAACCAAAAACAGCAAAATTTCCTTAAACATATTAACTCATGGGCAGCAACCGAACAATGAGTTGTCCGATTCATCTGAAAATTTAAGGGCAGGTAGATCTTGACCTGATAAACAATTTTACCCCAATGTCAAATTTGCTCTAAATGCTTTGATTTTTGCATTTTACCCCTATGTTCTATTTTAAGCCATGGCGGCCATGTTGGTTGGATGGCCGGGTCACCGGACACATTTTTTAAACTACATACCCCAAATATGATTGTGGCCAAGTTTGGTTTGATTTGGTTCAATTGTTTCAGAGGAGAAGATTTTTGTAAAAGATAACTAAGATTTACGAAAAATGGTTAAAAATTTACTACAAAGGGCAATAACTCATAAAGGGGTCAACTGACTATTTTCGTCATGTTGACTTATTTGTAAATCAAACTCTTCTGAACATTATTGCTGTTTACAGTTTATCTCTATCAATAATAATATTCAAGATAATAACCAAAAAACAGCAAAATTTCCTCAAAATTACCAACTCAGGGGCAACAACCCAACAACGGGTTGTCGGATTCATCTGAACATTTCAGGGAAGATAGATCTTGACCTGATAAACAGTTTTACCTCATGTCAGATTGCCTCTAAATGCTTTGGTTTTTGAGTTATAAGCCGAAAACTGCATTTTACCCCTATGTTTTATTTTTAGCCGTGGCGGCCATCTTGGTTGGTTGGCCAGGTCACCGGACACATTTTTAAAACTAGATACCCTAATGATGATTGTGGCCAAATTTTGTTAAATTTGGTCCAGTAGTTTTAGAGGAGAAGATTATTGTAAAAGATTACTTAGATTTACACAAATGGTTAAAAATTGTCTATAAAGGGCAATAACACCTAAAGGGGTCAACTGACCATTTCGGTCATGCTGACTTATTTGTAAATCTAACTTTGCTGAACATTATTGCTGTTTACACTTTATCTTTATCTATTATTATATGCAAGATAATAACCAAAAAAACAGCAAAGTTTCCTCAAAATTACCAGTTCAGGGGCAGCAACCAAACAACGGGTTGACCAATTCATCTGAAAATTTCAGGGCAGATATGCCGGGTCATCGGACAGATTTATAAAACTAGATATCATAATGATGATTATGGCTAAGTTTGATTTAATTTGGCTCAGTAGTATCAGAGGAGAAAATTTTTGTAAAAGTTAACGACGCAGGACGACGAAGGACGCAGGACGACGAAGGACGCCGGACGCAAAGTGATGGGAAAAGCTCACTTGGCCTTTTGGCCAGGTGAGCTAAAAAGCAACCTAAATTATGGAATGCAAATACTCCCATAGTTACAACAATAAGACTTTGCATTTGTCTACGCTTAAGACGACGTCTATTCTCCATGCTAAATTGAAAGATAAACTCCTCCATCATATTGAACAGATGCTTTTCTAATAAAAATTGGAATCATAGATAAAAAAAAATGTTTTGGGTTATAATAATTCTAGTGACGAACCACATTGAATCTACCAGAAAGTATCCTGAAGTTGATATATTTGTTGAGTTTAAAGAATTGATATTTCAACAACCAGTCGGCATTCCAATTGGTAATAACTGTGAACATATGAAGCATGATTCATTCAGAACCTTCTAAAAGACAAAAGGAAAAAGCACGCTGTGAAATTATCTAATTTTACTTTCAGATATATATGTCCTATTATTAAATATAACCCATATTTCAGTCAGTTCTTCCATCTAATGTATTTAAGAGTCATTCTCTGTAAGCATCAAAGGATTTCAAAGAAAATGAGAAATGCATACTCATGGATATCCTTTATTTTCAGATCATGGGTTAGTAATGGTGCACTGACAACAAAAATAATAATCATTTAAAAATTTGAAGTGTTGGTTGCCATGGAAACAAATTGCTCTGATTTTGGTTGAAAAACGCCAAAAATGCTCGATGAAAACTCCATTTTTACCCTTTTTTACCGCTTTTTTTCCAATACACTGGACACATCTATCCCAAATTTTCTTTTGCCCTACAACTATTATATATAAGTGTTTCAAAATACATTTGAAAGTTTCGAAAGTTTTTTCATCAAAAGTAAAAAATTTGAAATTTAAAATTTGATGTTTTTCAAAAAATCAAGATTTGCAAAAAATCACAAAATAACCCAATTTTCTGGCTTCAAAATTTTTTTTTCCAGATTTTTTGGCATAAACGAAGATGATCATAAAATATTGCATATGATGCATTCGTGACAAAAATATCTCAGAGGGTATATTTTTTATTTTTTTTTAAATTTTGTTTGAAAAAAGGTCACTTTTGAATTTTTTGATTTTTTTTTTAATTTTAGGGAAAAAAATCCAGGCATAACTGTTATTATTGCAATCCTTATCATATCAGATGATAAGTTATGATCAAATAATAACATGAAAATAAACTACACACATTATGATACCTTACATACATGTAGTCAATGAAAAAAATTAAAATGAGATATAAATACCATGTTTTTTATACGAAAAATGACCAAAAAAATTCCTTCGAAAGATATTGTCCTAACTTTTTTCATACATTCCCTGATTAGACAACTGAAATCTACATTTTGCATGCCAGTTGTTGGAAACTGGTAACTTTATAATGAACGACTGAATTGCAAGCTTTCAATTATCTGCCTTTTCTTTTTACAAAGTATGTGTCGCAATTGTTTTCTTTACCATACTAAACTATTGCTATCAAAACTTGTGTTTCGATAACTTGACGTGATGGAATTAACTTGCATTATTTATTGTGCTATTGATCATGACAACTGATCTCTGTCAAATAATGCATACATTATTTGATCCAAAAACTATAATAGGTTTAAATCCAACATAGTAAGATTAAGATATTGTAGTTTTTATTCAGAGAAATATTTTTAATTTCTACAAAGTTGGTACAGCAATGATTATAGTAAGATAAAAAGTAAATGAAGCAAAGAATGAATAGGAGTAAGCTAAGTTGTTATAAAGAGTGAAATTAGCTAGGTCGTTATAACAAGTTAGCTAAGTTGTTTAAACAAGTAAGCTAAGTCGTTAAAACAAGTTAGCTAAGTTGTTATAACCAGATAAATATGATGAGTCGTTGTAACAACTTAGCTAAGTTGTTAAAACAAGTAAGCTAAGTCGTTGAAACAAGTTAGCTAAGTTGTTAAAACAAGATAAATATGCTAATTTGTTGTGTTTAAACAAGTAAGCTAGTCGTTAAAACAAGTTAGCTAAGTTTTTATAACGACTGACCATATGTATCTTGTTATAACAACTTAGCTGAGTCGTTTAAACAAGTTAGCTAAGTTGTTATAACAAGATAAATATGTTAACTCATTATAACAACTTAGCTAAGTCGTTTAAAAAAGTACGCTAAGTCGTTTAAACAACTTAGCTAAGTTGTTATAACAAGAAAAGTATGCTAAGTCATTATAATGACTTAGCTTACTTGTTTAAACGGCTTAGCTTAGTTGTTATAACGACTGACCATATTTATCTTGTTATAACAACTTAGCTAAGTCGTTTATACAAGTAAGCTAAGTTGTTATAACAAGATAAATATGCTAAGTCGTTATAACAACTTAGCTAAGTCGTTTAAACAAGTTAGCTTAGTCGTTATAACGACATAAAAATAAAACTCTACCCTGACACTAACCGGCTTCCCGAGATTTGTTTACCCTAAAACAGACACATTTTCCCTCGGACACTGACTTTGGGGGAAACATGGTGAACAAATTAACATATCTCCCTTGGGCCAGGGAACCAATTGTAATTTGTATAATATTCAATGTTGATTCTGGTTGGTTGAGAACTGATATTCAGGACATCTAATTGCATCCAAAACGTCTCGAAATATCACAATATTGCTGAAAGCGGCATACAAACCATCAATCATTGTTAACCTAGTTAATCTTATAATACTTTAAATGATAAATTGATCTTTCAACCTTTTCAAAAATTAACAGTGGGCAAATTATACATTTAATCTTCAGTAAAATTATAAATTAAATCTACAAATATGAATATAGAATACAAATTCATCACCGATCTCCGTACAAATATGGCGATTTTTAGGAAATTTTTACCGCAAAGTGTAACATGAAAGCAATGTTTTTTTTTCCCGTTATTTAAATAAATACCATTGGACACATAAAATGACCTCGCTTGCATAAAGTAATAATAAGACATAATTGAGGGATGTTGAAAGTGATGCAATGTGTACTTGGTCCGATTTTGTGGCAATAAGTATTGAGTATACAATTCATAACATTTTGTTTAGGTAAACTTACATATAAGTTGGAGAACTGAATTGAAAAATTTAGAAATTCTTCTTTATGTAAAAGGACATATAACTCGCAGTCTCTGCACTAAACTAAAAGTAAAATTCCTCTATTCCAACTTAACTTTTTAAATAATTAATCTTCCGGCTTGTAGTCTCAAAAGTTTAGCATACAGGCAAACTCTTGAATAGTTGAAGTGACATCACAAAAATTCAAACTTGATCTGTATTTTATAGTAATTATCATTGTGTATAAGTTTTATCACATTTGGTTGAGGCTAACTTTAGAGAATGGAAATACATGTCCTGACCACATGATAGTACGTTCGTCACGTTTTCAAAGCATAAAGATCAATAACAGCTGTTTAGTCAACAACAGAATTGTGCTACTTTTTATACGCCTGTTTACAGGATGTATTTTGGTATACTGCATTGTACTTTGGTTTATGAGAATAAAGATTATATTGACGACCCATTGCTGGCCATCAGCTTTTGTCTACTCTATGGTTGGATTGTTGTCTCTTTGACACATTTTCAGTCTCAATTTCAATGTCCGTCTGTCATCAACATTTGGGACATATAACTCAAAAACGCTTTTATCAATTTGCTTTATCAATAAACCGCTTTGGTGAATTGTTTATATTTATTGACCTGAGCTCCCTTTCGTTTTTAAATTTTTTAGATTTTACCTTTCTAAGTTTATAGGGTTTTATTCATTAAAAAAGGAGAATTTTCCAGTTTTCGACAAAAATCAAAAATGCTTTTACCAACTTGCAAATAATTTTTTTAGTGAATTGTTTATATCTTTTGACATGGACTCCTTTTTGTTTTTTAATTCTAGATTTTACATTTCCAGTATCATACCTGTTAACTTTTCAAAATGCCCATGGCAGTTTAGCGTGCAATATGGCTTTTACAGTCTTAAAAAAACTTCAAGGGGGGCTTAATATATATATTAATGTTGTTTTTAGGCTTCTTCATTGTGTTACAATCCTATAGCCCTTGTAAAATCAGATGTTTTGTTTAAAATTGTGAACAAAATTGCTCTTTCAAAATTTCCATTTAGGAGCCTTCATGGGGGAAATCCCCCGCTTATAGTGACAGTTGGCAGGTATGCAGTATACTGGATTTTATTCATAAAACTAGAGGCTCTAAAGAGTATGTGTCGCTCACCTTTGTATTCATGACAAATTAGTGTTTTGGTGATGGTAACGTGTTTGTAGATCTTACGTTAATGAACATTATTGTTGCTTACAATTATGTCTATCTATAATGAACTTGGCCCAGGAGTTACAGTGGGAAATATTATGGAAATATTTTTAAAAATGTATACAATTCATGAAAGTTGTTTAAAAGTGAATATTAAGGGCAATAAATCCTTAAGGGGTCAATTGACCATCTTGGGTATGTGGTCTTACTTTGCTGTTCATTATTGCTGATAACATTTTATCTCTTTCTATAATAACAAAAAGCTGTAAAATTTTCTTAAAATTACCAATTAAGGGGCTGCAACCCAACAACGGGTTGTCCAATTCATCTGAAAATTTCAGTGTAGATAGAACTAGACCTGATTATAAATTTTCCCCCAGGTCAATTTGTCTTAAATGCTTTGGTTTCAGAGAAATAAACAAAAATCTACAGTTTACCCCTATGTTGTATTTTTAGTCATGGCCGCCATCATGGTTGGCGGGTCGGGTCACCAGACACATTTTTAAAACTAGATACCCCAATGATGATTGTGGACAAGTTTGGTAAAATTTGGCCCATTAGTTCAGAGGAGAAGATTTTTTTAAAGGTTAACGACGGCAAGCGACGGACGCCAGACGCAAAGTGATGAGAAATGCTCACTTGGCCCTTCGGGTCAGGTGAGTCAAAAAGGGGGATTTTACACTTTCAGACAATATCTCAAAAATGCTTTCAGTAATTCTTATGAAACTTTGATGAATTGTTTATATCTATTGATGTAAGCTTCCTTTATAATTTTACAAATTTTACAATTTACATTCCAAGTTATAAGGTTTTATTCATAAGAAAGGGGGATTTATAAGGTTTTTTTTTTAATAATAACTCAAAAATGCTTTCGGCAATATCATCAAACTTTGGTGAATTGGTTATATCTATTGATGCAAGTTAACTTTTGATTTTCATACATTAGCTAATAAGGCATTGAGAAGTAATTGAACTTTATTCTTTGAAAATATGACGGACGTATCATGCACTTATGGCGCAGCTGTTTGATAGACAGGTAGATACTGCTATAAATGGTGATCTTGGCTTGAAGTCCCAACCCCAACATCAATAATTTCATACAGTTAAAGATTTGATATTGTTTTAGTTTCACAAGTATGTCACTTTCTGGCATAATATTTCCTCTTGTCATCAGGTTCACAGCAAGTACTGCTCGACCCAATCTCTTCTTTTAATTGTCTACATGTTTGGTTTGTTCCAATTTCACTCAACACCAGGCACAGAGTTTTCCTTTTCCTTTCTCCATTAAATGGCATTTTGCATGAGCAATTGTTGGGAATGTGTTAAACATTACAAAAAAATCATTTGTAAAATTTCAACTAAAATAATTTAGCACAATAACCAATTGATGGAATGATTTCATTTTCACAAGTTCAGTAAAGCATCAGGAATGTTTTCAACAGTCTTATTTGTGATTAACCCGAGAGCTGGGACAGTGGTATAACAGTACAACATAAGAACGAACTATACAAATCAGTAGAAAAGGGCTTAACTCATCAGATAGACAAACAATTAAAGTGTCTTCTTGTTTGAAGAGTAATTCAGGGGAAGCTACTCCTGATACACAGGAATAACTTAAAGGGGCTTTAAATTGAGCGTTTAGGGTTCAGCAGTTGTTATATTTAATTTTGATAACTTGTATTTTTTCTGAGATCAAGATTAAGTATTTGCAGACATTTAAAGCATTTTTGTCAATTTCAATATTTTTTTTGTAACAATATGAAAAACAGCAATTTCGAAAAACCATGTTTTCAAAAAATTGAATTTAGCAAAATTTTCAAATATACCCCTTCCAATTTTTTGTATTTTGATTAAGCAATGGTTAAACTATTCAAAAATTATTTTAACCATATTGGGAAAATCTGGGTTGAAAATTTTCGAAGCTTTCAAAACAGGGTAAAATTGGATTTTCAATACACGTGGAATTTGACCCTTTTTGGAGCTAGGTTCTTGTCATACATGCTTTTAAATATATTTTTTTAAATGCAATTTTTAAATATGTCGTTACCATACTTATTCATAATAGCAAACAAAATTTTCTTTTTTTATTCTCTTGAAGGCCGTATTTATCTAACTAAAATTGCACATTTTTAGCCTTTTTTCCTTGCCAAAATTGACCAAAAAGTGTTCAAGCCGTTACCATAGCAACCACAAAATTTTACACCAAACTGATTGTATTTTTCAGTATATCTCAACTGTTAGATCATTTTTACAAATTTTGAACTAATTCTGTGACATGTCATTTCCACATGATTTTGATGCTTACAGAGAATGACTCTTAAGTGAACTTGAAATTCAGGATACTATTGGTACTAAAAGGAATGTTTCATACCTTGATGTCTTCCTTTATATTGACATAGTAACTACACGGATTTCATATACAGGAATGTGGTCCTTACACAGAAACTGCTCCAACAATGTTATTAGGAGGAAAAATAAAAAATGACACTCCGTAAATTTTATGTGTTACATTTTAACGTTTTGTTTCTTTTGTGTCGTTTATTTCCTCTTATATTTCAGTGTGATTTCACATTATTCTAAGACATGTCGCGGTACTTTTCTATCCCGAAATCATGTATTTAGTTTTTATGTTAGATTTGTTATTCCTATCGGATTTTGTCTAAGGCTTAGTTCTTTTCTGTGTGTGTTACATTTCAATGTTGTGTCGTTATTCTCTTATATTTAATGCGTTTCCATCAGTTTTAGATTGTATCCCGGATGTGTTTTTTTCTATCGATTATTGAGTTTTGAACAGCGGTATGCTACTTTTGCTTTTATTTACCACTACCGGACCGGAATCTCTACTAGTGAACAATCTGTCCCCGAGAATTCTGCCAGTTCGGTAGCCTTATAGCATGAAAACTGGTAATAAACAGGAAGATATCAACTCCATTTCTCAGCAATAACATACCCTCTACCCCTTCGTATGGGGATTATTCATCTCAATTGATACGTTATTATCGTGCTTGTTCACACTATACGGACTTCATATACAGGAGTGTACTCCTTACGCAGAAACTACTCTCACAAAGCTATGAGGAGGAGAGATTAGAATTGACACACCGTAAATTTTACGGACACCATCACGAATTGGTTGTTTCATACGATGTGTCTTTGTCCAAACTAGCTAAGGACATTTTGACAACATGATGGATTGTGGCTTATCATTATTTCGTCTAATCCTTAAGTTACCGAACATGACTTATTCCTGATTGTGACTGTTTTGAACGTGAATTAGCATTGCTATACGACGTGTTACGGTATTTTTCTATCCCAAATTCATGTACTGAGTTTTGATGTTGTATTTGTCATTCTCATCGGATTTTGTCAAATGTCTTGACATTTTTTTCGGATATATTCATGTGTTATGGTAAAGAAAATTAACCACCGCCTTCATTTATTAGATTGATTTGGTTCAACGTTATTAGTAACGATGTATTACTTTTGCAGTTTGATTCAAAATAAACTGAACATAGAATATATTTTATTTGTATTGCTACCTCAGTTTGATATTAATGAGTATTGCAATTTTCATTGTTATTCAATGTAATATCAGTATTTAGTACAAAAATAACCTTGAATCAATCCTAATTTTATCTAATTTTTGATAAATAGTTGTAGTCATTCAAATACGACGTAATTTTTCGTGTGCTGTTTTAGAAATTCAAATGTGACGTCTTTTTTTGTCCACCTTTTTTACAATTTCAAAAGTGACGTCACTTCTTCCGTTGAGGTTTTGACTAAGGTAGCAATACACAGTTAGGAAAAAAACTTAAAATTGACACTCATAATTTTTGAACACCCTCTTTCCCCTTCTGTCTAACAAAGACGGCTTTAAATGTGTGTTATGCATGTATATACTTGTAGAAAGAAAATCTTCCATAGATTTGATTTCTAATGGTCATAAGGGTGAAATACAATCCCTTTTGGGTGTAACCATGGCAACAATCTGCATTTCTTAGAGACAAAATATAGCAAAAAAGGGGGGGGGTTGAACATGTCACAAAAGTCTCCAAAATTTGGTCTAAAGAAAAATTTCAATGAATTACAGTGATACCTTTCCTGAATCCATAGGTTTATATCTATCAAGTGGTCCAAAAAAATCATATGCTTTCCTGCTCGTTCTTCCATAAAATTGAATTGAAAAGATCGAGTGCAAAATCTTTGTTGATAAACACTACAATAATTTATGGACCTATGAACGGTACGGATAGGAAAATACGGACTGTCAATCATAGAAATGGCCTATAAAACATGTTAAAACCAATCTAAATATTCATATTAACCCACCAAGAAGGCTATATTATTCTTCAATTATCTAAAAATCAATTTTATTGAACAACAACTTTCATATTTAAAAAAATCACAGGGGACATAATGCGAAACTAAACTTCTTTCTGTGTATTGCTACCTAACTCGGCTTTTTGTGTTGCATTATGTTGGTTTATGTAATGTGTCCGGTTTTTTTCTGTAATTGATTAATACTTCAGTTTCATCATGTATATCTTTTATATAGTCATTTTATAAAATTTACTGTTTTCTCAATAAATTATTCTAAATAATAAGGACGTTTTTATCCGAAGCAGAAAGCCCTAGCCTTAGTTGGCACAACTTTTTGAACTTTTCCTCAGTGCTGTTCAACTTTGTACTTGTTTTGGCATTCAAACTTTTATATCTGGGCGTCACTAGTAAGTCTTGTGTGGAGGAAATGGCCTTCTGGCCTATGAAATTTTAAACCTGGTGCCTTTTGTTAGCTATTATTCGTGTGTTTCTTTGTCCTATGTGTTCTGCGTTTTTTTGTATTGTTGTCCTGTAATGTTGTGTATTCATTTTGATATTATATTTAACATAACCATTAAAGTAGCAGGTTTGACATGCCACAAAACCAGAATCACCAAACTATTGTTTTCTTTAAAAATGTCCTGTACCTAGTCAGGAATACAGTCTTAATGTAATATCAGTATTTAGTACAAATATGATTTAATCAAGCCTAATTCTATCTTATTTTTGATAAATAATTTTAGTCATTTAAAAACGACGTCATTTTTCGTGTGCTGTTTTAGAAATTCAAATGTAACGTCATTTTTTGTCAACCTTATTTTTGCAATTTCAAATGTGACGTCACTTCTTGCGTTGAGGCCTTGACTTAGTCGGGGGTTTCGGTTTTTTGTGTTGGATTATGTGGGTTTATGTAATGTATCTTGTTTTTTTTCTGTAATTGGTTAATACTTCAGTTTCATCATATATATATCTTTTATATAGTCATTTTATAAAATTTACTGTTTGCAAAAGTATGAATTATTCTAAATAGTAAGGATGTTTTTATCCGAAGCAGAAAGCTCTAGCCGTAGTTGGCACAACTTTTTGAACTTTTCCTCAGTGCTGTTCAACTTTGTACTTGTTTTTGGCGTTCGAACTTTTGTATCTGCGCGTCACTAGTGAGTCTTGTGTAGACGAAACGCACTTCTTACGTATTCAAAATTTTTAGACCTGGTGCCTTTTGTTAGCTTTTATTTGTGTGTTTCTTTGTCCAATATATTCTCCAATTTTTTGTATTGGAGTCCTGCAATGTTGTGTTGTCATTTTAATGTAATAGTTAACATTTCCATTAAAGCATGAGGTTTGACATGCCACAAAACCAGGTTCAACCCACCATTTTGTTCTTTTAAAATGTCCTATACCAAGTCAGGAATAAGGCCATTGTTATATTAAATTTTGTTTCTGTAGGTGTTACATTTTATTTGACTTGTCTAGAAGTCATCCAAATCCACCCAAGCAGAAGGTATTGATTTATCTTCTATATTTATATTATAAAAGTATTTGTTTTGCTTTCCATATATATATATATGCTCATTAGCATTGATAATGTTCTTTGAAATGATCATACATTTTATAGACTTCCAAAGCTACACAACAAAACCTTACACATATAGATTTATTACATCTTCAATCCAGTGTTCCACTACTAAATTGTCTATTCTGCTTACTTGTACACTTGGTACAATACAACACCTGATAATTAATTGTTCAAATAAGGCATTTGAAAATGGTGGAAATAATTGCTTTTGGAGTGCCAAAAAACTCGTTGGAAGTACTTGAAAATTTGCATGCATATATATTGATGATTTTGAATCTGTTCAACGTTTTGATTTTTCTACCCTATATACCACTTTGCCTCATATTCTTATTAAGAAAAATTTACATTCCTAATTACCTGGGCATATAAAAAAGTCAGAATGCGAGAATATATGTTTAAACTCTTATAGGTCATTTTTTAGAATTTTAGAAGGAATAAACAAAAGAGCTGGGGCAATGGTATCACAAGCCCAGTAGTCAGCAGTTTTTGTGCTCACACGAATTTTCATTGATATGGGTATATTTATAAATTGACTGTTTACAAATTTTTGATTTTTTTTTTAAAACTAAGGCTTTTCTACCTCAGGCATAGATTACCTTAGCTGTATTTGGCAAAACTTTTAGTTATTTTGGTCCTCAATGCTCTTTAACTTTGTACTTTATTTGGCCTTTTAAACTTTTTTGGATTCGAGCGTCACTGATGAGTCTTTTGTAGACGAAACGCGCGTCTGGCGTATACTAAATTTAGTCCTGGTATCTATGATGAGTTAAGTTATTGGATATGCTTTGATACTATGTCTGCGCTTGAATTTTCTACTTGATTACATTTTTGATCGCTTTGGAGATTCCGTATATCGTCAAGTAAATGGAATTCCAACGGGGACTAACTCTGCACCACTTATTGTAGACCTGTGTTTGTATTGTTACAATTTATGTCTCAAATTAGCAAAGACCCAGAGAAACAACATTCGATACAAAAATTTACCAATACTTTTAGATATTGGGTGATATATTGGCTTTCAATAATGACGACTTCAGTATGTATACTTAAGAAATTGATCATGTTGAACTTACTTAAATAAAGGTAATATTAACAAGGACCACTGCCTTTTCCTCTATTTTGATATCTTTATCATTAACGGGAAGATTAAGACAACATTTTATCGTTAATTATCCATTTTTAGATGGTGACGTTCCCTTGTCATCGTCATATGATGTTTATATATATCAACTTGTACGATTCGCTCGTGGATGTAAAAACGTATTAGATTTTAGAGAGAGAAATATGTATAACTGAAGGATTATTACACCAGGGTTTTCGATATCACAAACGACATAAAAAATTACTAAATTTTATCATCGGCATAAGAAAATAATTCATGAATATAAATCAATATCCAGACATCTTATAAGTTCAGGCATTTCACATGCAATCTGTTATAGTAATATTTTTTACAAACACAAAAAAATCAGTATTCATCTCAAAAGCTTACCAAACCTTGAAACAGACTTATTTAGAAGGGAAATAGTTACGATACAGTTGTCAGGTCATTTAAGATTGCATATTTTGGCTTTAATATTGATTACTTATAGGGCCTTTGCATCGGAACTAAACACATTTGTTTAAAATGTGTTGGCATGACACGGGTTATGTTCTTCTCATATATTTTATGATAGTATGATACTAAACTCCTAACGGGCGGGATTATGCCTGATATTCATATGATGAAAGCAATAATCTTTCAATCAGTTAAAATTGAGGTCTGAAGCTGGCATGTCAATAACTGCTAGTAGTCTGTTGTTATTTATGTTTTATTGTCATTTTGTTTATTTCTGTTGTTACATCTTCTGACATCGGACTCGGACTTCTCTTGAACTGAATTTTAATGTGCGTATAGTTATGCGTTTACTTTTCTACATTGGCTAGAGGTAAAGAGGGATGGTTGAGATCTCATAAACATGTTTAACCCCGCTGCAATTTTGCGCTTGTCCCAAATCAGGAGCCTCTGGCCTTTGTTAGTCTTGTATGATTTTTAATTCTAGTTTCTTGTGTATAATATGGAGTTAAGTATGACCTCCATTATCACTGTACTAGTATACATTTTTGTAAGGGGCCAGGAGAAGGACGCCTCCGGGTGCGGGAGTTTCTCGCTTCATTGAAGACTCATTTACGGCTGATGTCTGCTCTATGATCGGACTGTTTGACACATTACCCATTTGCTTTCTCAATTTTATCATTAATAGTTGATTGGGAAACAAGTTATTGCAACTTGTATAAATCCCTTTCCACCTGAGTACTTTTGTTGGCAAAGTAAATAAAAATTTCGTTGTGAACCATTGAGTTTTTATACGGGACGTATTATGGTAATGGTACCCCGTTGTCCATTTGCCCATCGTCAGCATGTTGGTCAAAAACCCATAAACGCTGTGACCAATTTACATGAAATTTCGGTGAATTGTCTACCTCAAGGTATCAACCCTTTCCAATTTTTAGAAATAATTCACGTTTCCGAGTTATGTGATTTCATCAAACATTATAGAGTTTATTAAGAGCCTGTGCCACCACTCCCCTTATCCTATTTGCTGCGGTGCATGTCAAGCCAAGGGCACTCCTCAACATTAAAGTCAGGAATAGAATTTATGGCAAAATTAACTGTATTGGTGATAGTGACTGGTTTGTAGATCTTATTTTACTGAACATTCTTGCTGTTAACAGTTATCTCTATCTATTATGAACTTGGTCAAGTAGTTTCAGACGAGAAGGTTTTTGTAACAGTTAAGTTTTTGACATTGAGAAATTATTTATACGTGTCATAACGAGTAAGAATGAATATCGCTTTTCAACTCGAGTTATTTAATTTCAATATAATAATAATAAACGAGTATTTCGAGTTAATATCAAGCTATATCCCATTCTTACATATTATTAAACCTAGTTGTCTTAATACGGATAATATTTATTGCGGTAAACTAAAAATTCCGAGAATCGTTGTTCTAGAATTTTGCTTACGAAATGTACATCGTCGTAACCTTTGAAGATCATCAATGGTTTTCTCGAAATCTCGAATTAGTGTACCGAGGAGCGCAATAATCATCAAATTTTAATTCTAAGAGAAGTGAAATTTGACTTGAAATGGTCTAAATATATTTCTCGTTCACCAAAAGTTAGATTTTTGCACATTTGTTGGTTAGTTTTATTAAACAAAAACGTCGAAAGCACTATTTTGTGTCAGAGTAGGGCTAATTTTAGTTCTATATTGGAAGGAGTAATTGGTAGTGTGACACAAGCAGATCAAATTAACACAGATTTTCGAATTTTCATAACAAACTCTGTGTAGTGATAATACGAGAAATTTCTTTTCATCCAAGAAGTGGATAATAAGACAAAACCATGCATAAGAAAAATGAACTTTGAAAACGTTACAGGTGTATCATGCGACCATGGCGCAGCTGTTTTTTTTTTAAAACGGAGTGAGAAACCTCAGTACTGGACAGCAAAGAAGAATCAGAAAAATTCTATGTAATAAAACACAGTCTACTAATGGAAGCCTCACCCCAACTCCATAAAACATGAATGAAAAATGAAAAAAAACAACAGACACAATTAATCAGCTCGATGTTTTATTCCAATTGACAAAAACATTTGAATTAGATTTCAACCAGGTTTATTCACTATTTTTATCTTTAAAAATGTCCTGTACCAAGTCAGGAAAATGGCCATTGTTATATCATAGTTCGTTCCTGTGTGTGTAACATTTTAACGTTGTGTTTTCGTTTTGTTGATTTTTTTCTCTCATATTTGAGTGTTAATTCACATTACTATATGACGTGTCACGGTACTTTTTTATCCTAAATTCATGTATTTAGTTTTGATGTTATATTTGTTATTCTCATCGGATTTTGTCTAATGATTAGTTCGTTTCTGTGTGTGTAACAATGTAATATTGTGTCGTTATTCTCCTCTTATATTTAATGCGTTTCCCTCAGTTTTAGTTTGTTAGCCCAATTTTGTTTTTTATACATAGATTTACGAGTTTTGAACAGCGGTATACTACTGTTGTCTTTATTTATCATACACAAAAACCAATGAAATGAATAGCTTATCAGGAATAAAAATATCTGTTTGTACGTCTCAATCCAAATTGTGTAAGGTTACACTATATTGTTGATATTACGAATATGTATTGTACATGAAAGTTATAAAGTATGACAAACAGCAAAATATATACAAATGAACAAATGAATATAACATGTAGGCTTTAGAACACCATTATCAAACTGACGAATACATTGGTTCATGCCTGTAAAAGTATTTTTAATCGTTAAAAAAAACTGACAAATAATATTTAAAATTATAGGCAATTTGTATTATCACTGGAAAAAATGGACACTCGAAACATAAATAAATGAATTTAGACTCAAAATTACATTTCAAATGCAAAAACAGGATTTGTTTTTAAAGTATCTGTATTTCTAAGGATATATAGATTCCATGTATGCATTTCCTTCAACATTATCAGTGTTATGTGTATAAAAATGACTTTATTCTGTATTTTGGAATTAAAGCATTTTAAGTCTTATTTTCATTTTGTTTTAATATCTTTCTATTTCAAATACTACCTCAAGCATCTATATCACGTCTTATTTGATATGAAGTCTTATCAAATGATCAAATGACTCGAAAAAACCGGACACTATACCTACCGTGTTTATAGCAAAATCTCAAAATGTTGGCAAAGGTTTAAAAAACCGAAGATGCTTGGAATGTTTTAATGATTTATATCCTTCGAGATTGAACAATATTAACACAGGTTGCTAAACACAATAAAAATGGTGATCATTTCCATGTGATTATGGACTTTCCAAATTGATTTTCCTCTGAGTTCAGTATTTTTGTGATTTTACTTTTTTCAAAAGATAAATAGAGTCGATGTTTAAATTATCATTAAATATATTGAACATTGTTGTATTTTATTCATGAGATTAAAACTGGTAGATATTTGATTTGAATAGACGAAAACACCTTTGATACATGTTTAGTTAATGAATTTATTTAAGTGCTCATCTCATTTCATAAAATTACTGATTTTTGAAAATGACTGACAAAAGAAGAACGATATAAAGGGGCCACCTTAAACCCTTTGTCGAAGAAACAGGTAATGTATTTAAGCTGTCTTAATAAAACGAAGTAAGATAACAACACACACGGATTTATGAATTAAAAAAGCGTAATGGCCAAACTATCTTCAGTCTAATATGGAAAGAAATTAAATTTTCAACATTAATTGCAACTTAAATTAAACAAAATTATGTTGTTCTCTAAAACTAACACCAATTTATAGTTAACATTTCAATATTAACCTTCTCAGAAATATTTTGCCTTTTTAAGATCTTATTAATAAATATGATATTCTTTGTTTAGTCAGTCAAATATAGATGATTTAGGCGAGATCGATGTACCAAATTTTGAAGGGTTAAATATGGGGGATTAGAATTACGTTTTAAGAATATTTAGCAGATAATATACATATGATTGAAACTGATACTAAAGGCAACAGTAGTATACCGCTTTTCAAAACTCATAAATCCCTGGAAAAAAAACAAAATCGGGGTAACAAACTAAAAACAAATATATCATGTGGTTCACAGTTGACAAAAACATATTTGTTCTAAAACAAAATGAATTGTTCGCAATTGTGTACCTTCCTCCTGAGAATTCATGGTACTGTATTGGAAACCCCTATAACGAAATAGAAAATGAGCTTCTGAACATTATTATTTTATTTGTCGTATGGAAGATTTCTATTTTACAAATAGCAGAGATCCAGATTTTATTGATCTTGAATACGATAAATTCCCGGGGTTGTTAGACATTTAGAATTCCTGTAATAACACACTACATAATTTATGTTTACCCATCAAGAGACAAAGTATGGATGTTTTTAAAGAATAATTTGGGTTATTATTCATAAGATTTTTGTAAATATATAATATGCCTATTGTTTAGGGTAGATTTATTGACAGTAGTGGACACTTTACTTATAAAAATACTAGTGTTGTTGATTACAATATATTTTCCCGATATTTTCTCAAACTTGAAAATTTCTCTATATTAAAAACAAATACTTTATTTTCTGTTATTCATAATCCGTTATCAATATTTCTTAGAGCCGAAATCATTGAAAATAAAGAGGTTGTAGATAAACCATCGTATGAAAAAATTAAAAGCTGGGATTGTACTAAAACTGCAGACATTATTCATAATATAGGCGGAGAAAGAGTACACGAAATACTGACTGAACTAGTAACTATGGTTGATAGTCCAGTCGATTTGTGCAGATTTTTGACAAAAGTGCTCAGATTGTGATAGTAGTAGTATATACCATGGACAACATTTTAAGGTATGGACGCACTCAGAAAGTCGAAATTGGCGGAAGAGGCGGCCATTTATAAAGTGTCCGACGTTTGATCTCTATAAATTAATAGAAAAAATCATGAACGTTTTATTAGAGAAGATATCAACATGAAACCTGGTGGAATAACAATGCTGATTCCAATTGCCTAGTTAAACAAAATGTTTGAAAATGTTACCCCTATTGAATGGTGGCCATCTTAAAAAATCTTGATATTTTAAAGCAAAATAGATAGACGGCTCTAAAGTCATAATTCGATAAAAATAAACATGCCTTTAATGTACACTGGTGAAAATATACAAATGTATGTGTATGAGCTATAAACACAGGACAAAAAGTGAGATCCCCACCCCTTCCCCGAGTTTTTTTCTCTCCTGTTTCGTTGCGGGTGCAAATAACTTTCTATTTTTTGTACATTTTTGTTTTAATTTAGAAGTTCACAACCAACACTTGATGTTAAAATCTGAATCATTGTCTCTTGTTAAAACGCGGACCACGAAGAGGACCATAGAAAGATATATTACGCTAAAAGCAATATTCATACTACTACTTGTTTAACATAGAATAACAGGAGACATTTATTTTAAAAGTACAAATAAAGCAAAAACATATTTGTATGTCCGTCATTTATAATATTTTGCTGATTACATGATAATTGGTTTTGTTGATATTGTTAATTTGAAACAACTTATAAAAACCTTGATGCAGACCTAATGAGTTTCATATCATACAAGTAATGTTATAACAAATCATCTACTGAATGATCTCACTTGACGTTAAACATATTTCACAATGAATGAAATGTTCATGCTTTGTCACACCACACAATAGCTAAGCGCTTCCTGCAGGAATGTTCCTATAGAGTTATATTGTAAATTCATGACAGATGACAAGAACTGTTATCTGAGAACTTCAGATATAGATTTTTTTGGTAGTCACCTTGAATAATGACTATTTTGAAAATATGAATTTCCAATACATTTTCATTCGCTATTTGTTTTAATTCACTGTTTGCATATATGCTTTTTTTTGCTAATTTATATTGAATATTCACAAAATAACAAAATACATTGACGGCACATGGTCTGGAAGAGATATTGTACCAATCTCCAACCTTGCAAGTCACGCAAAATTGTACAGTGAACGCCTTGGACAACCTGGAGCTATCATGGAAGAAAGAACTGATACAACACGTCTAACAAAATATAGACAATATAGGCAACATATATATGCTTGATCCTAAGAATATATAGCTTTACAGGGACGCTTAATAACACCTGTTAACATGAATCATTTCAATAGACATAAGTTTCATTAGTAGGAATGATACAGGATGGTCAAACATCGAGACAGTCCAGTATTATCGTTGAATGGCAGATAACACTTATCATTTCTCAGCTACAATAATTCCAATTGTGCAATTCGTCGTCGAAAGGATACAACTGTAACTTATCAATATTCAGAGAGAGAGAGAGAGAGAGTAAGATGTCTCAATGTTTGTTGAACGGATTCATTTTGAAAGCCTTCATTGAATGTTCCTGTAAACAGTTTTATAGTAGCAATCCTCACTCGTCAAACCATTTTAGTTACGCTAACTATGATTATACCTTCACCATCAAGACTATAAGACATGGCCTGTTTCAGAACTTTCCCCAACATTTTTGGTGAAAATCAGGAGAAAGACGTAACCTTTCATGTGTGCTTGCATATCATCTATGGCAGCTAGTATTCAATTTTTCAGAAGTGTTCTATAAATCATTCCTTTCATGACAACCCATATTTACTAAGAACGTTTACTGTAAAATTTACCGATATCAGCCATTTCAAATATTACAACAATATCTGTTCCAGACTGTGAGCCGTCACTATTTTTTATCATTTTGGCAAGTCGCATTTCATGGACAACAGATCCGACTTGTGTCTTTGAATTTTATCTGATTGCCTTGACGTGCAGTTTTAACAAACATTTAGCATGATACCTACTCCTGAATTAATAATCTCCAGCACTGAGTCTTGCTAAAAGAACAATGGCTACTAGTTCAAGTGATAGTCACATACTCTATTGTCGATCATGAGTGTCGATGCTTCTTAATAATATTCAGATACTTCATCACAAAAAAAAGAAAAAAACTCCCTGCAATCATTGTTCTTGTTGATTCATCACAAATGTGTCAGGTTATTTTACTGGTATTTTCAATCAGTGACTCATCTAAGACTTTTTAAGTTTTTCCTGACAAGATATATTTCTGAAGATTTGCTTTAACAGGATTAGTACCTTTGGCCTTGTGATTCTGGAGTGGTTTTCCCATTACATGACCTTCATCAACTATGAATGCTATTATTCTGACAAAAAATACTGATAACCAGTTCAAATGTCTACGTCTCCTCTTCTTGTATTTGCTTGGCATTATAAATCATCAAGTGTCTTCTCTTAGCGTTTCGGAATTCTTTCCAGTCTAATCTTTGTTAGGTTTATCAGCTCCATTGATTTCAATACCCAACTATTTTTCTTTTCGACAAAGAGTGGCCATAACTCATATTATATACACGCATTTTTTTGTGGTAAAAAGTAACTAAGCCTTTCATGTTAAACTGCAAGTAAAAGAACTTATGTATTCTTTAGATATATTTATTTTGTCAACATATGCATATAAATATATAAAAAGGAGATGTGGTATGATTTCGAATGAGACAACTATCCACAAAAGACCAAAACGGCATTAACAACTATAGGTCACCGTACGGCCTTCAACAATAAGCAAGCCCATACCGCATAGCCAGCTTTCAAAGACCCCGATAAGACAATGTAAACCAATTCAAACGAGATAACTAAAGGCCTTATTTATGTAAAAAAAAAATGAACGAAAAACAAATATGTAACACATAAACAAACGACAACCACTGAATTACAGGCTCCTGACTTAGGACAGGCACATATATAAATAATGTGGCGGGGTTAAACATGTTAGCGGGATTCCAACACTCCCTAACCTGGGACAGTGGTATAACAGTACAACATCAGAACAAACTATAAAAATCAGCATGCCTTATTTGAGCACTTGGTGAATATATGGAATATGAATAGGTACAGCCTAAAATAAATGATTAGCAAATCTAGTTGTAAATGGATAAAAAAAATTAAATAAAAAATAGTAAAATCACAAAAATACTGAACTCAGAGGAAAATCCAATCGGAAAGACCATAATCACATGGCAAATCAAATGAAAAAACACATAAAAAACGAATGGACAAGAACTGTGATATTCCTGACTTGGTGCAGGCATTTTAAAATGTAGAAAATGGTGGATTAAACCTGGTTTTGAAGCGCTAAAACTCAATATAAATTCCAATAACAATTTTGGATAGGATATAATGACATATTAAAAATAAACATTTTCAAAATGGCCACAATTCAAGATGGCCTCTTATACTTCAATTGTCCTCAGTTGGTACTCTTTGTCACCAGAATATACGAAAGGATATCAAATTTTGTAAAGTTATATATTTTTCATATTTTTTTTAATTATTTTATAAATTTTTGGCAGATGATTTTAAAATGGCCGCCCAGAGCCGCCATTTTGATTTTCTGAATTAAGTTCATAGCTTTAAATGTTCGCTATGACCTCAAATAACACTCTGCAAAGTTTGATGCTTTTACTACAAATTGAACAATTGTTTCACAAATCGACTGGACGATGACAAAGCAACAATATGTAAAACGACCATACATACCGCAGTTGAGAGTAAAAGTTATTTACTAACCGATGCAGCTTAAAGTACTTTTGGCACAAATGACCAACAAAAACTAATCCAAATATACAAAAACATATGAAGGCATCCAAACCGTGGTTTAACGATAATTGTAAAGGAGAAAGTTTTAATAAAAAACGATCTCAATTTCATGAAATCAAAACTGAAATAATAAAGAAAATTATCAGAGGACCATGGATAAAAGTTTTGGAAAGCATGAGAAAAAAGTAGTAATAGAATATATGAATTGAAATCCACTAAGTTATTAGTTTACTGAGATGACTCGTATGTCAAAAACGTCTTAAAATGATACAGAGAAAGACGTGCATGTTGTTTCTTGAATTTCTGGTTCTGGGGCATATATTAATGGAATTCAATGAGAAAAGTTTGGATTTAAAATGAAAAATTATTTTTAAAGTTTCAATTGTTAATGGAAAGAACATCATCAATATATCTGTATGAAATTAAATTACCTGGCATCTTTGATTTGCTTGTTGTTGACAAATGTCTGTTTTTAGTTTTAGCATTTTTATAGTCTATTTCATAATATATCTTGACTCTAAGTACATGTAGCAAGGGGTGTTTTTTATTTATACTATTTTGAAAATTCCGGAACCGTTGTCATTTCTGTCAATAACGCCGCGGCACCACATGTGTTTGCAGTTTCAATTTCACCCAAAGGTGTTGATAATTCAGAATTTTGCCTTTTTTAAATGAATCGTTGATAATGAAAACGCAAGACCAAAAAGGCTATCACTGTCACTTATGTAAATAACTACTTCATTGTAACCTAATACAGGTATTCTTAATGTCTAATATCCCCGAGAATTCTAAGTTTTCAAGATCAATAAAAATATAATTTATGATAGTTGTAGAATTGAAATCTGCCATGAAACCAGTGTAATAATAATGTGAACAGGAGTTCAAAAACTCTATTATCTATTTCGTTATGGTGGTCCCTTATACAATACGATGATTTAGCAGAAGGAAAGTACACAGCACAAAAGAGATGATTTCAGCCTCCCAATTGTACCGTTTCTATTTCTATGTAGCAACATCCCAGCAGCGCCTGCATATGGAGTATATATGTCCCAATTGATACGATATTCCCGGGCCTGTATTTCCTATCATGATTACCTCGATAGTGGATCGCTGCTCCCAAGGAAGCTATTGAACCTACAGTTCTAAATGTTGAAGTTGAAATCATCCCATTCGTAAATTTTACGGACGCATTCAAGAGTTGGTTGACCGTTTCACAGATGATATCGGATCGTTTTATTTAGACAGCTTACATACATTTCCTGTTTCTTCGACATAGGGTTTTAGCTGACCCCTCGATATTATATTTCTTTTTTCAATCATTTTCAAAAATTAGTATTTCTTTTAAATGACCTGAGCACTTAAATATAAGTTGATTATATAAACGTCGTGAAATCTGCATGCAATGCACTAAATATCGACTCAACTTATCTTTTAATATAATCACCATTTTTATTGTGTTTAACAACCTATATAAATATTGTTGAATCTCAAAGGATATAAATCATTAATACATTCTATGTATCTTCGAATTTTTTAAACCTTTGCCAACATGTTTAGAACATTTACACTCTTGTTCCACCTGACTTTGTTTAATATATACAAACATTTTACATTTGTATGTAAACTAAAGTTTTTATTCATCTATTGTTCAGCCATAATCTGATATAAGATATCCAGATGGTCGACCAAGGACGAGGTACTGGCCACTACCCGTCACCGACCCCCTCCTGGTACAGTTTAGATGATCACCAAGAAAAGGTCTAAACAAAAATTACATACGAAAACTCAATTGCTCTTGAATGACAATTAATATTTATCTTGTTGTGTGTTTTGGACAAAACTACAGAAGATAGAGAAGAACTGTAACCAATTAGAATCATCAACAATAAAAGATCAACCCAAAACAAGATGTTTGTGATGAATTCTGAAATCTATAATGTTAGAAACTGTACACCTATACCTATGTGAGCGACACAAGCGCTTAAAGTATTGTATTCGTATGACCTTCAACAGTGAACAAAACAAAATGAATAAAATAAACAATTATAAAAACACCTAAAGGATTGATGTATGTACAAAACAATGAACACACACCAAAAAGTTTATTATACAGCAACAAATTGCAGCATTGAACTGCAGCTCCTGACTTGGGACAGGCATCTGCTAGCATCATCTTTTTACTTTACAGTCTACTCTAATTTAAATGTTTTATTCTTACAGCACAAGTCAACGTTTGTTGTTGTCACACTAAAGAAGGTAAATTGTAGTGATGGTCGTTAAAGATATTTACTATATATAAAAAGGGAGACGTGGTATACAACTAAAGAAAGAAATTAAATTTAAAAGTAAGATTTTTGTCTTTATGCACTTTAAGGATTTCAGCTTTACCGGAAACCCTTCCAACCAAAGTGTTTTATCCGAAGGATGAATAAATACTTGCACATTTGAGAAGCAAAATGAACAAAAAGGACACAAATATAATAATCAAATAAACATTAGGTCAACTTTGCCCGAGAGAGTTGTATACTTACATTCTTGATGTTTTTTTCAAAATTTATTTACAAACATTTTGAGATAGCTTTGGGATAAATCATTTCAATACACCCCCCCCCCTTTCCCGTCCAAAAAAAATAAATAAACAAAACAAAAACAAACAAACAAACTAATGAGCTGATAATTACATCGGGGACTAGCCAATTCAAAGTCACAAAATGGATTCAAAGGTAGAAAATGAAAGTACTATATACATGTACTCGTGCGACAGATGCACTATCTGTAAATTGACAATTTTTAAATATCTTTAATAGTTTTTAACATCAACTGCATTTGAGCTTAGGTTGATAGCTGTCTCATTTGGTAATCAAACCACATCTCCTTATATTTACATTATATGATGTAAACTATAAGAACATGTAATACATAGCACAGTAATAAATCACTTTGGTCGACATCACATCCGTTACATGATAGTATATATCATTTACTGATAAGTTTAAGAAATTGTCTGAATACTCTTATTCCAGAGTATTTATCAATCAATCTAGTCAGAAGCCAATTATCTAACTAAATTCAAACTCGCTTTCTTCACTGCAAGGCAAGGCAGGTATTACATCTTCATAACCACACATACACAATGTAAGCAGTCGTTTAAATAACTTATTGATTTTACTTCTTTTCCCCACAGAAGAAATGATGTACTATAACGACAAAGGACAATACTCTACTGGTCATTGCAAAAAATCGAAGACTTTAGGTAAAGATCAGCACCAGACTACGTCAAATCATATTAGAAAAAGAATAGAAAAAATTCCTGTAAGTCGAAAACCTAGAAACTGGGAAGTAGGACAAACAGACCATAAAGGTATGTACCTTCCAAAATGTGTACAGATTAAACAGGATTTAAGACAAAAAGTAAAATCACAGAAATACTGAATTGCGAGGAAAATTCAATCGGAAAGTTCCTTATCATATGGCAACATCAAATGACAAATCACGTCAAACGTATGGACAACACCTCACCAACACCTGTCATATTCCTGACTTGGTACAGATATTTTCGAATTTAGAAAATGGTAGATTGAATGGTTTTATAGCGGTTAACCTCTCACTTTTACAAAAGTGTCATCAAATTTTGTTATATTTACCACGATGTGTGAACAAAACAAGCATTATAAAAAAAATAGTCAAAATATGGGTACATCAGTCATAACTTTGTTTCAATCTTAAAACAAACAATTTTACAAAAAAGCACACAAGCATCTATAAAATTTAAAATAAAAAAAATCATTGCTTTGAGTGTCCGATGTCAGAAAATTTATACGTCATATAGGAAGAAATTTTGTTGTTCAATATTTACTCAAAACAATTTTATAATTTCACATGGGAAATGTTGGCATACAGGGTTAAAACACTAAAAGTGTGTTAGAATTAATTTCAGAAATAGACAGAAATTTCAAGTTGTCCAGAAGTTCTATATAATTGTAAGAATCCAAAAATAGTTAATACCACTACTCGATTAGAATAATTTTGTCGTATTTTCTAATTTATAATAGAACTATAAATCATGACATTAAATAGAAGAATAATATAATGACGGGATATTATAAAGTACAGAGTTACGTTATAAGAACCAAGAAAACACAAATAGTCGCATATAAAAAACACACCAGCAAATATGAAAGATAATACAAACACGGGATGTATAAGTACCGAGCAACGTCAAATGGCTATTACAGAAAACAATCCAAACATTAAAAGTAATATTAATTATAGAACAAAGACAAATGTAAGAACAGTATAACACGTTGTTAAGATGATAATTAACGTCAGTACGCAGAATATATCAAGACCATCATGTATTAGTTGATTCGGAATATTTATCAACAAGGTATTGGTACCTTCCAATGAATTTTTATAGGCAAAACAAAACCTTTGAAATCCACATGATGAATAAAGTTATTTTCTGAATTCACTCTTTTCAACCGAAAATAAATCATTTGTGCTCTCTTGTGTCATAATTTCTGACAATACCATAATACTGACCACGAAAAAAAACCCCGTATGTCTCAAATATTTGCAATGCAATAATTTCTGTATTAATACAGACAAATAGCATTTAGAGCGCGGTGATCATCTTCGAGTATACAAAGAAAAAAACATGTCAGATACCGAGATTTCTAGAAACAGGAAAATGTTTATCAAGATTATCAGCAACGTGTCCATCGACAGCATTTTCTGGTTTCAAACGACCGTGGGCGAAACAAAGTCTGTATGATATTCCATTATTTGCGGCTGCAGAAGCACTGCCTAATCTAAAACTATGGAGGCCAAATAATTTGGCATTTAGATCATTGAAAGAAAGTGCAGTTCTAACAATTTCTCTTTCACTTGTACTTGTATATGACAACTTTGCATTCCTTTTTCCTGAAACAAATTACTTAAAATTCTTAACATATTCAATAGATCTGAAAATATACATATAAAAAAATTTTAATCAATGTCACCTGCTTTTATGTAAACTAACAAAATTGCTACGGGATCAAATGGTATATAATTTCTTATAGTTCTAAAAAACGCATTTTTCTTTCCTGTAGCAGTCTGTTTTGCTGCAAGAAATGAAAATTTCGAAATAATCTGGGTCGAAAGATAGGATATTGGTCTTAATAGGAAAACAGTTTACTATATTTTAAGAATCCTGCGAACTACACACAATTGCAAACATCTAAAATGTCCTGTGATAACAAAGTCTGTTAATAAAAAGTTTTTATAATAGTTGCATCTATTGGTTCTTTCTTCTGTACAGGCCTATTCACAATCCTTTCTGAAGACTCGACTTTACTCAAGCTAAATAAAGGCAGTAATATACCGCTGTTCAGAAGTCATCAATCGATAGAGAGAAATCAAATCATGGTTACAAATTATAATCGAGAGAAACATATTATCTACAAGAGGAAAACAAAAAATCAATTGAGCACTAAATTATACAAAAACAAACAACAATGCAACATACATAGAAACGAAATATTAGCTAACAACTGCCATATTCCTGCCCAAGTACAGAACATTTTAAGAAAAAGTGGTGGACTTGACCTGGTTGCTTGGCTATCAGTGAAAACATAACATGATGGAAACAGAGTCCAAAAAATGCAATATCACCAAAGACAGAGAAATACATAAATAAATAATATAATAGTATATTTCGACATGTACTAAATCAGAATCACAAGGATCAACAAAATATATCATCTTGTATGACCACTTTTTACAGTAGAAAGGTGTTTCAACTGAACTAAAATGCTTGAATGTCTGCATGAGCTGTTGAAAATATAGGCTAACGTTCTAACAGTTCACTTGCGAATTGATTTTTCTACATAATGCCCGCACCAAGTTAGGAATATGACAGTGTTTGATATGTGTTATCCTTTGATTTTACCATTTGATTAGGTATTTTCCATTTTGAATTTTCCTCGGACTTGCTGCCTTTCTTTACATGTCTGTGTGTATTGTAACCGTACTATTTCTAAGTGCTTTTTTTTCTTTTTTCTCCGTCTTTGAAGACTTGACCATCATGACTGCTTCACAATCTGCCGCTCTAATACTTTTCGTCCTCTGAATTACTAACGACATCATCTGAAAGACACTCTCGAACCTTGTTCTAGTCACCCTCCAACTGTTATTTAAATTGCCTCTTCAATAAGAAGCCTCATACGTCTAGAGGGACTTTCACTATTAATGAACTCAACGGCTCTTTCATTTTTGTCTAATATGTCAGATTTCAATTTATATTGTATCTGGTTACCTTCGAAACGGAATGTGGTCTCAACTTTTTTTTACCTTCTTAGCAAGACTGTTCGTTTTGTAGTCAAGGTTTCTCTCGATACCAGCCAACTTGCCGTTCATGTACGTTTTGAACAAGGAAAAAAAAATAGTTAAGTCTTCGTCGGATTTTTGTCCGATTCAACTGACTCCTTACTGGTTACTTCACTGTCGAATGTATCTCTTCCGACACGCAAATTAAGAAATAATCCATATTGGCTTGAATTTGTATTGATTTTACCATGGATTGCCCTTTATACTAAAATATTTTAAAATGATCGACAGCATATTAATCCATAATAGGAATTTATTTCTATTGTAGGACAGGATTTCTTCAAATATAGATTATATCAAAATTTATTGTATTTTGCAGTTAAAGCAACAGATGAATCAAACGAGGTAAGATACTAGTATTAATGATAAATCTTCATGCATGTATGTATATGAATAAAAGGAGTTGATTCATAATTCCACAAAAGTCGGTGAATAAGATAAACTTGAGAATGAAATTGGGGAATGTGTTAAAGAGACAACAAACAGACCCTAATGGGAGAACACAGCAGAAGGAAAACAATGGTTCTTCAATACAGCAAGAAAATAAATGTTATCTGTATAGAGTAAAGCATTGCACCATTTCAGAAACAGTTACATAGTAAGAGGTTTTACACAAAGGGTCTACTGAGAAAATGTGTGGGAAATTTAGATTCCACTGAATTTGAGTGAATGTTGAATGTAGACAGGATTTTATCTTCATTAATACAGTCTACGAAAACGATTGTATTACAAGATTTAACTTCTACTTAGCAACACATATTGTAACATTAATTTTCATTAACTGGATGCAAAAGTATAGAGAAGAGTACATATAAAATATGCATACAGACTAGCAACATGTGTAAACAACTACACTTAAAAAAGAAGCGAACAATAACCAAAGGGGCATTCAAAGTTGCACATACACTGGCAACGCCATGGCTAACGTAACCCAATAGACGAACAAAAGTACACAAACACAACATAGAAAAAACTGATAACTGAGTAACAAGAACCCTTGTGGTTATCTCAGGTACTCACACAGAGAAACAGATTTTGCTCCACATTTGCCACTCGTGGTGTTACTCATATGATTACAAACTCGGTAATAATTCACGTTTGGCAGGTAACATTCGCAAAAAAGTGGGTAGTATTGTAGTTGAGACATTTGGAACACATCCGCCAACATCTGTGAAACCAACTTGCAATATGATCCGTAAAGTTTGAAGGAATGATTTAAACTTCAACACTTCGAAACCTGGCTTTGTCAGTTTGTTTTCATCTTAAGAAAATCACATCGGTATATTCCGCCTCTCTTTTATAAAACTTTCGATAGGAATGCATATGACAAGCTTTTTTTTGTAATTAAAGACGAAGCTCCTTAATGCTATATCAGATGAAATCAGATTTCTTTGATTTTACATTATTAAAGGAATCACAAACGGAGGAACCAAGGAAGGAATATTTATCTCTTATAAAAAATAAAATAAAAGATAAGACACAAAGATTGTGTAATGAAAATCCAGGTGAGATACTAGTTAATATTATTTTTTACGTTTGAGATTATTTATAGGCGCTTTGGAGTAATTAGAAATATGAAGATGGGGTGTGAGTGCCAATGAGAAAAATCTCCATCCAAGTCATATTGTTTAAATAGTAAACAATTATTGGTCAAAATGCGGCCTTAAACACGGGGCCTTGTCCCAAAACGACAAGTAAGCCTGACACCAGTTAAACTATAGACAATTCACTCCGAACTCACTGCCTGAAATCGCTAAAACGTGTTAAAGATGAGAAAAAACTAATTCAGTAATGAACATAGTTGATATACGTTTACGACATTTAAAAAAACCCATTTTCATTCTAACAACAACCATGATAACCCTATTCATCGTATAAACAATAAACAAAACAAAAAATTGACAAGGAATTGTTTTTGTCCCGGCTGATAAAGCTGCGAAAATTTGATAGAAGTACTTGATTAATTGCATGCTTATATCGGTGATTTTGAATCTGTTCAAACTTTTGATTTTTCTACCCTATATACCACGTTGCTTCGTATTCGTGTTTAGAAAAACATTACACACATAACCAATTGACATTAAAAAAGTCGAAATGCAAATATATATATATATAAATATATAAATAGATATTGGAAGATGTGGCATGAGTGCCAATGTGACAACTCTCAATCAGAAAAACAATTTATAAGAGTAAACCATTATAGGTAATGGTACGGCCTTCAACACGGAGCCTATTCTCACACCGAGCAGCAAGCTATAAAGGGCCCAAAAATTGATAGAGTGAAACCATTCCAACGGGAAAACCATCGATATAATCTATAGCAAACTGTCTTATGTCATTTTCGAGAACAACAAACAAAAGAACTATGTCTATTTAAGATACTTTTTTTTACTGCCATTAATTTTCTACTAGATATCATTTTTGTTCGATTTGGAGATTCCGTATATCGTCAAATTATTGGAATTTTAATGGGGACTAACTGTGCACCACTTATTGCGAACCTATTTATGGACGTGTTTCCGTTTTATTATGAGTTACATTTTATAAATCATCAAAGATCCACCAAAACAATATCTGATACAAAAAAAATAACACTTTAAGATATTTGGATGATATATTGGCTCTCAATAATGCCGGCATCAATATGTACACTTGATATATTTATCCGATTGAACTAACCTTAAACGGGAAGCTTAATACTAAAGTGTTTGATAAAAGAATTGATTTTCTATTTCCTATTGTTATTTATCCAATTTTAGATGGTGACGTTCCCTTGTCACCACCTTTATGTGTTTATATGTCTCAACAATATTGTACAATTTGTTCGTGTATGTAACACCGTCTTAGATTTTAGCGAAAGAATTTTATTACTGAACAATTTATTACGCCAGGGTTTTCGATATCACAAACTAGTAAAATCATATAAACCTATTCAAGCATATCATCATTACAAGGACATCATTCGTAAATATAAATGAACTTCTTTCAAAGGAAGCACAAGAATGTCGGAATTCAACTCAAAATCTTCAAACAGACTTATTCAGGAGGGATATAGTTACGATGCTATTTTCAGGTCATAATTTAGTATGACATCCATTTTCACTGAACTAGTACACAATGTTGTTTAGGGGCAAGTTGAGATACTACTCCGGGTGCGGGACTTTGTCGTTGTATTGAAGCTCAATTGGTGGCCTACGGCTGTTTTCTGCTCTTTGGTTGGGTTGTTGTCTCTTTGATACATTCCCCATTTTATATTCTCAATTTTAATGATTATTTGAAATTATCTTATTATCCTTTTATGATGTACATAAATGAATGTTCCAGTTTCTGGGAGTCTTTGCGTCAATTGTTAGGTCAGTCTGCACCTTGTCTTGTTCCTTAACCCTTTTGAAGAAAGTTTGAACGCTCAACCACACCCACTCTATACAATGCAAGATATAAAGTTATCTCTACCTGATCAGCATTTAAATTTTTTTATATCTCAAAATGAATAATTACATATATTGGTAGCTGCAGTATCTTTCATATCATCATCAAAATAGTTTGATACCACTTAAATTATAGACATTACATACTATTTGAATTTAAAAAAAATATTATATAGTTTTAAACTTAACCAAACCTGGCCACTAGAGAGTGTCAAAAGATACCAGAGGGACATTTGAACTCATAGATCATAAACCGTTGTTGTGTTGCTGCCATTGGATTGGTGATATTTAAAAAAAATTGCAGGTTTTATTTTGGTAATTGTCTTTGGTGAATATCATTAAAGATAGAGATTAAATGTAAACAGCAATATTGTTCGGATAGTTCTTTAAATAAGGTACATGACCAAAACCCTTTAGTAGTTATTATTCTTTTTAGTCAATCGATTTTGTACAATTTTTCCTAAACTTTTTCGAATAAAGTCAACAGTATTAAACCACGGTTCAAATTCATAAATCGATAGAGAAAAAACAAATCGAGGTTACAAACTAAAAATGAGGGGAAAATATCAAATATAAGTGAACTACGACACAACAGAGACACAACACCGAAATGTAACACACACAGAAACGAACTATAATGTCAAAATGGTCATTTTCCTGACTTGGTACAGGGCATTTTATGAAAAAAAATGGTGGGTTGAACCTGGTTTTGTAGCATGCCCACTCTAATGGCAGTGTTGATTATAACATTAAAATGACAACATGACACGACAGGGTTACAACAAATAAACTGATAAATGGGAGAAAATATAGAAATGAGAAACAAACGAATCATAGCCATCAAAAGGTAACAGGTAACAAATGTTTTTATACGCCAGATGCGCGCTACGTCCACACAAAACTGTGTTCAGATGTAAAAAGTTTGAAAGCCATAACAACTACAAAGTTGAAGATCGCTGAGGACCAAAAGTTTACAAAAATATTCTCCTTTGGAACTTCGGGATCGAATAGATTCAAACTTGATCAACATCATCATTTGGGTATTTGTTTTAAATAGACAAAATTGATCAGTTAGACAAGGTCAAGGTCTACAATTAAAAACTGACGGACATTGTCCAGAGTTTCCTTATTTGAAAGTAAACGCATTAAAGTAAAGAACTCCGACGAAAATTAAAAAAGAAAAGTCCCTAAACAAATTGCAAAATCAAAATTTCAAACACGTCAAACAAATGAATAACAACTGTCAAATTCCTGACCTGATACAGATATATTCATATGTAGAAACCGATGGATTGAACATAAAACATACATCGTGTCAGATTCAAATACTTAAAAACATGCCAATCATAAAATAAAAGATCAATACGAAAATACATGTTAAAACAAAGAATTGAAAATTAACAATATACGCTAAAAGCATACAATACAAGCAAAAACTCTAAAACGCATCACAAAAAGTTGCATAAGAAGTTGATACAAAACAAGCAAAAGCTGTTCAGTAAATGCATGTGAATGAATATGGAAAAAACATTATACATTTGGGGAAGGAGAAGCTGCTGAGGTGGAGATTTTGGCTGTTTTACAAATGGAGCAAGGTAAAAAGTCAAGTTACGTCCCAAAGTTGGTTTCTGTTTCCTTACTTTATTTTGCATTAACCAAATGTAATGAAACTCATACCCAAGTTTATTACCAGAAAATGTGGGAATTTTTTTTTTCTTCCCCCTGAAATGGTAATTTTAAGCAATTTTGCAGATTTTGGAAGTAACCTTGCATATATAAACTTATATATAGAGATAAACTGTAAACAGCAATGTTGTTCAGCATAGTAAGACTTACAAATAAGTAAGCTTAGTTAGTTTAAACATATCTATTTATAATAGACTTGGAAACAAGTTATTTAAACTTATATTGATACCTCTCCACTTTGCGAGTGCGAGTGCTGCCTTTCGGCAGCAGTAGCTTGCTCTTTTTCGAAAAAGGGATATGAATTTCTCTGAACATTTATTGTCCCCTTCCAACAGACTCAGGCTATCATCGTTACCGTAAGACCATACTCGCAAATGGTGCCAAAGGAGCGCCAAAAATTCAGTCCCTGAAATTTCCTCCAGAAACGGGAATCGAACCAGGAACTCTTGTGTTAGTAGTCTAAATAAGTTATATGACCAAAATTTTCAATTTACCATTCAAGCAGTTATTGCCTTTATGGTAAATATTTTACAATTTTTTGTAAATTTTTGTAATCTTCTCCTCAAAAAAATACTTGCATAATGAAAACATCCACAAAATTGAAAGTTGTTTACATATCTTTGACCACACAAGAAGGTAAATATTAACATATGGCTCAGCAATTTGTGCAATTTGTGATACTTTTATTTTTTTCAAAATGTAAATCAAACAGCCCTATTGATATTGAGGTAAAAAAAACTAAGTAAGTTTGAAGTTCTACAAATACATTCTCGGGGTAAATAAAAAGTCATGTAATTTAGCTGTTATGAGAGAGTTATGTCGTACTCCATTGCATATTTACATTTCTTGTTCTATTCTTAAAGGAGCACTAGCTATCAAATTCATGTTCACCGATTTGGCTAAAATTCTTATATTTGATTTGTTTCACTTTAATAACTTGACACGCACAATGCATGCGTTATCCATCTCTAGCTAAGAGGCTAAATTGAATTCACATGAATACGGAATCAATCAGGTTGAATTATTCTCTTGCAAGTGAATAATTCATCCTGATATTTTAACAAAATTGACCAATGCTTGCTGCTAAAAGCGAATTGTTATAGACTGTTATTTCACTATTCACTTGTATTTATGAACAAGAAACAATCAAATTTTAGATTTTTTATATATCTGGTATCATTTGTTGAAACAAGCCCTTCTCACAAGTTTTAACACTCTCAAATGTATCTCATCATCTTGGTATTCTAATATTGTTTGTACTTTAAGATGTATTGATGTTGATTTAGAAAGTTTGGCATATGTAAAAGAACGGACGGAATTTTATTCATAATGAAGCAAGCGTTCAATGTTAACAATTTATTTGATTGATTTCATGTGAAAATGTTAATATGCTAGTGTAAAATTTATAAGTACTTGTTTAAAAATAATAGAAAAATTGCAGTCTTAAAACTAAATATACATGTAGTTGTGATGTAAACCTTGTTTGTTATGTATCAATTATCAAAGGTACCAGGACTTTAATTTAGTACGCAGACGTGCCTTTGGTCTACATAATACTCATCAGTGACGCTCAAATCAAAATAGTTATAAAGCCGAACAAGTACAAAGTTGAAGAGATGGATTTATTTATTAAGAATAAAGAATATCATTTAGCCTATTGATATCCAATAAGGAAAGCTAATTCTTAACCGATATGAAATAAATATATTTATTCTCATTTTCACAAGAGCCAATCCAGTTGAGATATATAAACACCTGGGGGTATCCCTTCCTATAGTATAGTTTTAACAGTAGAGTTAGTTAAATCAAACCCTGCAACCGGTTTAGACCTCTTCCCGGCAGCTCATTCATACCAACCTTATCAGAACTGACCAAAAAGAAGGCAATCGTAAATGTTAGGAATGAAGATAATCGTTGCTTTCAGTGGGCGTTGCTGTCAGCCCTACATGAAAATGAGTTTGATAAAAATCACGCCTACCGGCTGAACCAATATAAGAATCGAAAAATGAGCTTAATTTTAATTGGATTGAGTTCCCAGTATCACTTAATGCCATTGATGAATTTGAGCGTCAAAATTCAGACTTAAATATCAATAAAAGTGTTGGCGACTGGAAAATCGATGCAAGACACAATCTTCTATCTCTATAAATAAATGGATACGTATTGATCTCTTGTAAGAAATTTGGCGAATGCTGCAGGATTTGGAAATAAACGACAATCGGATTACTAGCTTAGGAAAACCCAAGGACAGCTCAGATGCCTTGACAAAACGTTGGGCGACCCAAATGTTGAAAGATGGTATGACAGATATTGATGAATTAGATATTGAGTGTAAACAGATGCTGATGACCATCAAGCGAATGCAAAGGAAGTATGAGTCATCAATCAAAGAAAATCACAAAAAAGTGATGACTGTAAAAGATAGCAAGGTCGATAAGTCAGAATGCCTCTCAACCAACGGTGGTAAGATAAACGCGGACCTGGACATGCAAAAGTTTCACGTGTTGAATCTCCCTCTCCCACATACTGACAATAAACCCATTACCAATACGATCGGCTACAGTCGGGTTTTAATGCATTGCAAGTTTTTATCGAATTAAAGCATACTTATTTTCCCAATCTTTCCAGTCTCAAGGATGAGACTGGAAAGGTCGTTGAGGATCATTGTAGATCTAATTGTGGGTCCCACGAGATAAAAATTCTCAGGATAACCCTTTCACTTCACAAACACCTCATTAATCCCGTTCTTGGTTCGCCTACGGGAAATAATTACTATGTGGTAGACGTCCTGATCAGTCTTTTAAAGTTTGGGTCACAAAAGAATCCCTGAATTTTCTTTGCCGCTTAAATAAATCATTGAGGCGATAGTTGGTCGGCTGAGTTTTCAACACTATAGAAATTGTGAATACTTCTGCGGTCCAGCGGGGAGTATATCCCTTCTCGAATGTACCTTTCGTTTTGGTAATTCAGACTTTGTCGCCAGTACAAAATAGCGATGGTTTCATAGGAGATATGCTGCCGTTAAGGTTCCAATACACCTTGTTTTCATGCTCCTTGTGACTTGCGGCGACGGGGGTCATCTTGATGGAGCGGTGTTTGGTGGTATTATACTGGCAAACAAGATCATCTTAGGCATTTATATAGTTGCGCGTTGATTTGGTTTAAAAGAATTTAAACATTTTCTCCTTCAGGGGCGGTTCCAACGTTCGACAACACTCGACTTCTCTTTTTTCACGGTAGACTACAGCGCAATGTCATGTTTTTGAGGCAACTGTTTAACATTCTTGTAGTTAAACTCAGTGCTTTTTTGTGTCCAAAGCTTCTTGGTCACACGCTTCTTGAACACCACTTGAAAGGCATCCCGCATCGTCACCCCCTTCTTGTTTTTTGTGGTATGAACCAGTCATATTTAATTTGGAGAAGACATCGATGATGCTTATGAAGAACTTATATTTCGCTTGTTTTCCATGGAAAAGAAACTCTTATCGACAAGGTCGGCCGCCCAGGTCTTATCCACACCATCCACTACCGCACGGCGTTTCTGAAACTTGCGTCGAACAGGTTTGTTCAACTTCTCAGCTAAGTCATCGGTCCAGCGAACTTTGCTTTTTTAATACCCAGACCAAATCGAGCTTTGGTATCGATGATGGGTTTGACAATGCTGCGGTCCATGCGTTCGTGTTTGGTAGGTTGGGAATGGTTTTAAACGAGGATAGCATAGCTTTGTCACAGATGGAGTGCGTATGGATATATTCTTGTGCTGGGCATTACAGAGATCGAGGTGATATGCAGCCTGGTTAACTTGAATAATGGGTTTTGACAAAGCCTTCTGGTAGCCATCGCGGAATAGTCGCTTGCTAAGTTTAGTTTCTGGCCCGAAGAAGTTGTGTCCGGGCAGATGCATTTCCAACCGGTCATAGCAACCAACTGATACAACGCACACCTTACAGATGCCAACCTTTATCCGTCGCCCGTTGCTGGTCATTACCTCGATGGGTCAAGTGTGCGTCTTCTTACAAAATTTCACGCAGAAGATCATCGCTATTTTATTTTAAAACATGAACGTCTAAGACATGTCCTACAATGCCAACGCCCCAAGAGGAGCAATCACTACCTCTTACCGCAGCGGTCGATCAGAGGGTTAATCATTGGGAAGTCGGACTATGGCAAGACAACGCTGTTGAATAACCTACTCCTGCGCATTGGATGGCTCGACTACGGTCGATTGTACGTCTTCGGAACATCGCTTCAATTACTCATCTACCAGATGTTACAGCATGCGCTGGGAAAAGGCTTCCCTAAGGAAAATATCAGAGACCTTCTACAGTCACAGGGCAAGTCACCCTACTTGATGATCGCCTTAACAATATGACCGGACACAATCATGTTTTCTGGTTTCAATCTGTGTTTCAATATATGAACTAGATTTTCAGCATACAATATTCACAATAAATCATTCCCTTAAAGTGTAGAGGGTTGTTGCTCATAAGGAAGCTTTTAAATCACAGAATGGTGAAGTTTAAATAACCTCTTCGTGAAAAGTTATCAATAGTACCAGAATTATAATAAGACGCGCTTTTTGTCTACATAAGATTCATCAGTGACGCTCATATCAAAACCTTATAAAGCCAAACCATTACAAACATTTTACGGACGCCATCACGAGTTTGCTGACCGTCTTGGAATAACCGTTTAACAAATGATATCGGATATGTTCCTTACGTCGTAACTACAACCCCAACCGACTACATTTCATAAATGTGACCTACCGAATGAGACTATATACTGGATTTGTTATCTCATAAGCAACACGACGGATGCTTACCCTTCAGAAGCATCTGAAATCACCCCTATTTTTTGGTGGCATGCGTGTTGTTTATTTTTTTGTTTTCTATGTTGTGTCTGTTTGTTATTTTCATTTTTAACCATGGCGTTGTCAGATGATTTTCGATTAATGAGTTTGACTAACACTCTGTTATATTTCGTCCCTTTTTAGGGACGACAGCAACAGTTCAATGTAGGATAAAAAAAAAATCATATAGTTTATATAAATATCCCCTCCCCCTCCACATACAAAAAAAAAACACAAAACATAATATAGGTTAATTATATCTTTTGTACTGAAATGACAAAATTGTTTCATATTTATGATAAAATGGATTGACCCTAGCAGGGAATCGAACCCCATTCCCCTATGAAAAAAATAAATAGGCGTAATTACCAATATACCACCAAGTTTTCCAATCCATTCTACAAATGCAACAAGTTTGTCAGTCAGTATTAGTTTGAATCATCATGAAATACAGCATTTGTCAGATGCACAAAGGCGTGCCCTTTCATCAACTACCGCAAGTATTTTCCAAATAATTATGACGTCTGGCAAGGCTATTTTTTTTTTGGGACGCCGTTGTAGGAAGGCGTCCCAGAAAAAAGAAATAAAATAGCCTTGCCAGACGTCGTAATTACTTAGACTATCGCAAGTATAAATGAATCTCTGTCAAAGGGCCCCTCCTGCCAAGTCTCGAATGTCAGCACAACTTTATCAAGGAATTCTCTATCAGATATGAACATATTTACCAATGCTAGAATAACCGGCAAAACATTTACAATTAATTTAGTGAATAAAGATCGACCTATCAGATTCTCTTTGTGCGTCCACCGCCATTGACAACTGACTTGAAAATGTGCGTTTCAGAAATTGACCTCAAAGAAAAAAAGACGTTGAATTAATTTTTCTGTTATATTATGACACAAATATTGTTTAAGTCAAATTTTTTTTAAATTTCTGTTTCAATTTTGGAATTAAGAAATACAACTTTGCGAAACTAAACTGGTTTGAACTAGTTGGATAAAAATCGACAGGGATGTTGATTAAAGAGCCTACATTAATATTGTACACTTATACACAGCGAACATAGAAATTACCGTAATTATCCTAATCAGAATAGAAATAATTGATGTCAGCTATACTTTATTTTAGTTTTAACATGGGTAGGCATTATATTCGTATTATTTTAGTCTCGCTATCGCTCTGGCAAAAATAATCAAGAACATAATGCTTACCCATGTTTAAACTACAATAAAGTATAGCTGGCATCAATTATTTCTTAATTTATTTGATATTAAACGACTATAATGCAACCTTATTAATAAAATCAACGGTACCAATTTTGTTGCACCAGATATCCTTCTTGTATCATAAAATTAATTGTTGAAATGGGTACCCGTTTTTTTCTATTTTTTTCACCTATTACTGTGAAAAGTGGAAAATAGTTTTTTAATAATATAATAATTTTTCAATTTCTTTAGTGCAACCTTAAAACAATGTAACAGAGATTTCAATCTACAAGAATGAATATAGTACTTCATGAAAATAGTGAAAAAATATCTGATCCCAAGAGGATGTTATTTTTTTTATATATCAGAAGCTCATAATTGCAATCTGAATGTAGTGTACCAACAAGTTGAAGCCAAAATTTTTTGACATTGCTACTTTCTCAAAAAATATTGTTCTATTTTTTCTTTTGTTTCATTGCAAAAACTGCATAGGTGTGTTTCTTTAGGTTTACACTTATATAGCAGATTACTTGTGCTTAAAATTCTTTGCAGAATTTTGTACTGAAAAATGTTCATTTTATTATTAAGAACATTTGAAAGGATGCATATAGAAAAGATCCCAGTGAGCTATTTCCATATACAAAATTTCTTTTCATTAATTTTGTGATTTTTGGGTTCTCATAAGAAGACAATTTTTTTTTATAAAAATATGGGCATGATTTCTGATTTGTTTTCAAAAATTCTAAATTATCGCAAGTTTTTGATAATGTCTTTCCAACTACTTGGGATCATATGATATATACCATAGAATCGACGGAAATTTGTATCTATATCATAAATTGATTAAAATAGAGAAATTCATTGTTATCATTCAGTAAATAAGTGACAAAAAACATTCCTGCCTCACACCATTTTTCATGAACCGCCTTCCTCAACTCCAAAGACCCGCCAAGACGATTTGATGCCATCAGTGCACATACCCATGCCAACCGCGTAGAGACCTCTGCCTTAGACACTTGAATCTTTGGAAGGAAATGGATCCGTATCAGCTGTGTTATACCTTCATGTGCAATTCATCGCGTAGGGGCGTTCGAACTAAGGGTTAGGGGTGTTCACACACACGCTTGAGGGCGGTCGAACCAACACTAAGGGGCGTTCAACAGCGTTCGATCTGATAAATAAATGACGTTTATCAAGATTACCGACCCTAAGCAGTGTAAGGCGCTGGCTAGGGAGTTGAGGAACACCAAACAGAAGATTCAAGCAAGTAATATGCAGCATCGCCTCGACAAGATTGGACTTAGCCGAGACCATTCCAAGCTGTTCAAGTCTGTGATTGAGGCTCATCAAGAGGCATCTTCACATATCACCAAAACGACCGCAAACCTTCCCCTGGCAGTGCCAGACCTTTCTCCTCCACCGCTCGAGTTTGCCGACCCACTATCCATCGCGCCACCTGCAGACACCGTCCTCAGACTTCGAGCACAGTAGTATTTGCAGCTCAGTATGACTCCTTCCGACGAACACAGCTTTGGATTGCGATCTGAAAACGATGGTATCGGAAGCTCGCTAGGTACTTTTGACGGCGATGGTATTTTTGTGGATGGTGTGAGGTACTAAGGAACCCTTGTCCTCTTGGAACTCGAGGTGAAGAAGAAATTAGAATCGTTCAAGCCCGAAGACCTTGACGATTACGCAGAGATCTTGAAAAAGTACGTAACAAGTAACAAGTAACAAGACAATTCTACCCTCTCGAGAACCCCGAAGGCAAATAAGAGTTACAAGTAGAAGGTCGTGTCGCACATCTACAAGAAAGATAAGTTTGGCAGTGGCCTGCAAACCGTGTTTCTTCCTTTCAACCTCAAGTAGCTTCTCGATTGCTTGGAACTGTGTACCGCAGCATACCTATCTGGAAATACTACAGTGTACGTCGAAATTGTGTCGATTTCCGATGCTATGAATAAGGGTATACATATCAGCACCGAGTAATATAAGGAGCTTCATCGTAGAATCCTATAAATAAATGTTGTAAATCAACAAAGCTTACGCTCGATAGTACGCCTAAGGTGGTATAAGACTGTTTGACACAACCGCAAGTTTTGCTGGATGCATGTTGACTTTCTGTCACCAAAACCCTGGGAAGTAAGGCCGTGAGTGCTGCCACCAATACAGCCTTGAAAGGTGTTGAAAAAGGGGCCTCCAAAGTCGTAGACCATGTGGCTGATAAAGTGACCCGCCCCAGGAAACGCAGTAAATACCTAATAAACATTCCATTGTTCAACGCAAGAAGCCAGATCAATTTCTGTTGAACAATCTATTCTCTGGCTTTGGTATCATAACAATCCACAACTTTGTCAAACTATATATATAAATACATTATGTCTGACATCCTTACAATCACCGAAGGGTTGACCTTCGACGAAAGTCTCCAGGAATACCAGGTTCACTAATAAGATCCTCAAGCTGGCGCCCATCATAACAACTCTGGAGCGGAGATCCGAATCAACATCGAAACATATGACCTTGTCCTTAATTCCGCCGAAAGTTATCTCTTGGTAGAAGGACGACTTCAAAAGAATGACGGCACTGCATATGCCGACGGCGATCTCGTGTCGCTCATTCACAATGGAATCATGTATCTCTTCAAAACTATCAGCCTTCGAATCTCCGGCTAGCAGATTGAACATATTAACTACCCCGGCATCGCCACCACTATCCTGGGAATGTTAACCTACCCTGACGACTTTTCGTAATTGCAAGGTATCAACCAACTGTGGTATAAGGATTTTTCCACCGATGCAAAAGCTGATAACACTGGATTTGCAGCCCGCCATGGATACATACAACAAAAAAGATCGTTTTCGTTTGCCATTCCCTTGAAACACATTTTTGGATTCGCAGATGATTACAACAAAACAGTGTACGGGTTCATGCACGAACTCTAACTCGTTCGCGATTCAGATGTCAATGCCATTCTGAAAGCAGCTGCCGTTGACGATGTGGCGAAGATCATCCGGAGTAAACTATCTTGGTTTGTCACTCACATCCACCCCTTCAGACGAAAATAAGATGCGACTGTACAAAGCCATCCAGAGTAAATCAAATATCCACTGTGGATTTCGGATGATACAGTGCGATTCCATAGCCGTTCCCTAAGTCTTACAGAGATTTGGTCGCAAGAGTGGTTGCGAAAAGCCTAGATATATCATCGTTGCCTTCCAAACCGACAAAAGTGGCGACCAAACCCATAATGCTTCTGTGTCCGATCACTATCGATTGCGAAATATCTATGTCACCCTAAAAAACGATGAACATTATCCAGTAGTCAACTATAATGCAGCTTTCAACGAAAATATGATCGCTAGAGTATTTAAGGAGGCCTCCGAAATTTTCCTCAATTATGATGGTATAAATTCCACCGATTTTAACGACTTGTGCCCCTTGATTGTGATTGATGTAGGCGTCTAAAAGAATCCACGATGGGTATTCAGATCCGAGCAGAATTCGCCCGCAATGTTCCAGCCAAAACCGAAGCGTTTGCACTTGTCATTTGCGACAGAATTCTTCAGTTTGAATTCGATGGTCAGATGATGAACGTCGTGTATTAAAAGTAAAAATCTCCTCTTTGCCAGTCACCCGCCGAAGTCTATGCAGTCGTTGTGAAGGACGGAAAACAGCTCAAGGAGTACTATGGCGGTATCGAAGATTAGAACCAAAAATATGTGACCATGGTCTACCATAAATAAATGAATAACACATTGTTGCAGCAAATTGGTAATAACATCGACCCCAAGCACGGGTTTTCCTTCATCGTCTCTGGAAGCGATAGCCGAATCCTTACTCGGTTCAACCCCTTAACTGCAACTTAAGGAATACAAAACCTACGATATGGCATTTGTAATTCTGGAAACCTATAACTTCATGTCCAACATTCATACAGGTACGATTCCTTCCGCTACTCCCCCCAAAAATGGTGCCAACCGATTCAATCGCACTAAGCACAGGTTCCTATGACATCGAAGACATCAACAATGAAATCCAGCGGCAGCTACGGCTCAACAAACACAAAACCAAGAGCATTATCGGTGCCAATCCAGCAACACTAAGAGCAGAACTAACTCTCGCCAGGCACTACCAAGTAGATTTCAACGTTGCAAATAGCATCAACACCGTCTTGGGATTCGAGCGGCACATTTACACCTTCGATAGGGTCGTAGACGGCTATACAGAAGGGGGACACATGGTAAAAATTATCAGCATCAAAAACATTCTGGTGAATAGTGATATCATCCATGGAAGTTATGTAAAGGGTACACATCAATCTTCCATCTACAGCTCCTTTCCCGCAGACTGTCCTGGTATGAAGATCATTCAAACCCCCAAGAATCTTATAAACTTGCCGGTGACCGAGCGAACCATCAATCGCATGCAAACGTATCTCACCGATCAAAATGGTAGACCCATCGATATCAGGGGTGAAAATCTCACCATTCGCTTTCATCTTCGTGAGGTATGAATAAATGACTTATGACGAACATGGTTTGAATTTGTCAAAAGGTTAAGCTGATAAACAACAACAAGCTTCCAGGAATGGTGTCCAGTCTCCATTCGTTTGTCCCATGCAAACAAGCAATGGGAACCCAAGATGTGACTCACCTCGCAGTAGGTTCAGAAGATTACCAAGCTTCTCCAGTAAGGTACTGGTGGTATGAAACTGGAGCTAAGTTCTGCCGAAATAAAGGAAAACATGCCAAAAGTAGGTGGATTCCTACCCATGTTGGCAGGATTTGCAATGAGGGCACTCTACCATTCTACCTGACTTGGGTGTTTGAGCCTTGAGGGGTCTGGTTGGAGAAGCCGTCAACAAGGCCTTAGGGTCTGGATTGTACCTGAATAGTGGTTAGTTTGTATCGTGAAAGCTAGTGACAACGGTCTCTACCTCAAACCTTCAAACGTCCGGATCACCTATGATGTTGAACTTTAGTTGAAGCGTGGTCAGCAATTCAATGAGGGAGCCGGTCTGATCCAAGGTGCTAAAAACCCCTTTATAAACATTCCCCTTCTCGGTATGCTCCTATAAATAAATGGACCACAGTTGAATATATAAAAGACCACCTCAATGCGGATATTAATAAGTATCAACGTACCTTGAAAATCTACAAACGACTCGAAAAAGTATAGGTGTGTGTTCCGTAGCAAGTTTGATGTTGATGAGCTTCACCATGGGTTCAGCTTTGACCGGTACAGGTATTATAGTCTCCCTTCCCCTTGGATCCCAAGCTTGCTTGAGTGCAACTGCCGTGATGGTACTTATGCAGATCTCAAGGCGTGTAACCAAAAGGGAAAGGAAACCACCGCTACACCTTGCGATTGACACAGTCCCCAAAATCCTTTGTCGAACAATGTATCAGTACTGCTTTGGCTGATGATGAACAGATCAATGATGCTGAGATTTTGAAATTCGTTACCTGCCTCAAAAACTACTACGACGAGAAAGATCAGCTCGGACAACCTTCCATCACTTCTAGTGAGGACCTTATTGCGCATGCGCCGTTAAAAACGTCATACATCATTCCGTTCGCTTCACTGCACACATCGTATTTACTCTCTTCACTTCATTATGTGCCCCGTTTCATGCATAACAAAAAAAATCACAGTCCGACATTTTTGCCGGATCGGGAAATTCATCAAACCCACCCGTTTTTATATGGTTTTTTTTTATTTTCTCAATCTTGGTCTTTTTTTGCTGACTTTAAAGCCTGTACTTTTCACGAAGGCTCCTCTTTTTTGTTCAGATTACTGTAGGCCCATACCCTAGTCGTTCCTCCTTCTCTGTTTTTCAAGGTGAGGATCGCACTTCTCCCAAACTTCTCATCTACTTCTACCACTTCCAGGATTTTATACATTATTCAGATTTTGAGTTACTTCCATTTCAGGGTTTCCAGGCTCTGGTCCTTTCCTCTTTCCTCAAAAACATAATCGTTGATAAAATCGTTGTCTATTTTTGGACTTCTGAATTACTCAATCTTTTGTAAGAAAGCCATATTTTGTTTTTTGACACTTCAAAAGTAATTAACTTCACTATTTAAAAAATGCCTTATTTTAACAAAATATTACTAGCTTTTTGATTGTATCAAGTGAACTATCAAGTAGAAAAGACAGTTTAGTTATGGAACAATGGCATGTATACGATATATTTATAGGTTAGGTGTTTTGTGTAGCCTCGTTTTTGTTGGAAGCAAAGGCTAAATAAGATACTGTGAAAGTATTTTAATTCGTTATTATCAATTTTCGTGGTTTGAAAAATATTTACATGTTCGTGGGTTTTTTAATTCGTGGATTTTAGTTTTTAAAAAGAAAAAGAAAAATTAAAGCCTGTAGAAACGAAGGTAGCAAAAAGTCTGGATAGAAGGAAATTGCAAAGTAAACCTTGACCTGTGTAAATTGTAGTGATAACACTTATTAACCCAAAATAAAGTGATCAACATATTAAGTACCATCAAAGGTGTTTATTAGGCCATTGACATGTCACCTAAAGAAATCAGTATCATAAACAAATGCTTTAAACGTATCTTATAATTGTCAAATAATTCTTATCAAAATCAGAACCAGCATGAAATTATTATTTCCCATATGTACGAGAACTTTGAGGATATAAAATGAACATTTTATCATACTTGCATGTCAATACCGGAAATCTGCCTTCATCGAAAAAAACTTTTTTTATGAGAATTAAAAGATCAAAAGTTGAACAGTTTAGGTTATTAAAGATCAAATGGGTATAGTCCTGAATGCAGTTGTAGTTATGTGACTGCTATTTAAGTATTCTCAGATTCGAGGTTATTCAATATATTCTTTAGATCATACCAGTAGTCAAACTTTTATTGGGATCTTTCCATGTCTTGATTTAGACAATGTTGGTTTATTTCGTTGGACACTTTATTTCGTGGATTAAGTCATTCACGAAAACCACGAAAATTGGTACCCCACGAATAAAAGTACTTTTACAGTGGATAGAAACTAAACAGACTTCATTGATCAGCAATATCAAACAAAAACAAAGATTTTTGTCATTTAATTTTTTTTTTTTCAACCTTGGAGGGTATTTGTTTGCGGAGTATGCATATAGAGTTCATCACTTGACTTTCGTCGTCGTCATCTGTCGACATCGTCGTCCGTAATCCGTCGTCGCCCTTTGGTTTTTTTTTTAAAAGAACTTTTCTCATCTAAAACCATTTTTCAAAATTCAACTAAACTTAGTCACTATCATTTCTAGGGTATTTAGTATCCGATAACACCACCTGCGAACCAGCATGGCCGTCATGGCTAGAATTAAAACATAGGGGTAAAATGCAAGCCGTCATGAATAGAACAAAAATCTGAAAAGGGCAGTAATGTTTAGATGTAGACCTCTTCGATAAACTTTAAAAACATTAAGGAGATGTTTTTATACGATTAATTGTCTTTCAATGAGTAATTGTTACATTTTTATCTTTTTACCTACTATTTTGAAAATTATGATAGTTAGAGAGAATCATTTAATATAAAAAATTGATCAGCAAGATAATTTCAACAATTGTCGAAATAGTCGGTCGACTTCTCATTACAGTTTTACCCATTGATGACAACTTTTGCCAATTTGATAATGGTTTTGCCTAATACCTTGAATATTATAAAAGCTAGAACTTAACTTGAAGGATCAGCGAGTCATTGAATATAATTAAGATCATATAGAGGAAATCGTCCTACGAATCCTTATTGGAATTATTGTCCATTAATGACGATTTTCGCCATTATTGTTTTCTTTAACCTTATATGAAAAACATTAAGATATGTAAATATACAATTGTAATCACAAATATGAGCAGTAAGTCATCATAAAATGTTCACCAATAATTGAACTAGAACAATTTTTTTCTGAAGAAACAAGATTTTTTTCTCACAGCGATCAAGAAAAGTGATGTTAGTGTTGAAAACAAAATTGCAGCAGGAGGAGCTTCTAAGTTGGATTGTCCTGCTTCTTTACAAACGTTGCCAGGTAAATAATGAAGTTTCATTTGCATATCATCATATTTTTATATCTTCTTATCTATCAATTCTGGGAGATTTTTTTCATTTTTGTAAAAGTTTTTTTTTAAAGAGGTAAACACCCTGTCCCGTTACCTTTTTTTAATATTCAGTTGAAATTTGTTTTTATTAACATGCATATATGTTGTTGTAATTCTTATTTCCGTCTGTCCAGTTTATCAGAAATCATTTTAATATTATTTTTAACATGCAACTTGAATTTATTAAAATCGTGTGACAGTTATGTTTTTACAGATAAGTTGCTGGTCGATTTTTTGCAGGTTAAAATATCTCACGGCACATCAAATTTCAAGTTGTTTTCCTGCCACCATCATAGCGAAAGGTTAATTAATGTTTACCCTTCTCGTCTGTACGTCCTTCTGTCCTTACATCCCAAAGTTGGTTTCCGTTTCCGTTCTTAATGTTAAGAAATGTATACACATGATGCATTATCACAAAATACATATCAATGTTGGTGGCGTCACTTTATCCGTTCCAGAGTTATGCACTTTACAAATGAAAAAAATGTTGTTTTTTTATTTCCATGTTCTTAAGTATCCATAAACAAATGTTATGTATCTTAAAGACAATGTGTATTACCACAAAATACAGAACAGTAGATATAAGAAGATGTGGTATGAGGGCCAATATGATAACTCGAAATCAAATTCACAATTTGTAAAGGTAATGCATTAAAGGTCAAATTACGGTCTTCAACACGGAGCATTGTTTCACATGGAACAGCAAGCTAAAAAGGGCCATTCAATTACTAGCGTTAAAACATTCAAACAGTGGTTAACGTTCAAGTTTGATAATTGGTGGCTTCAGTGTTACTATTTTGGAGATATACCTGTTTACATATGGAAAAATAGTTGATTTCTTATAATTTTTCTCTTAGTTTCCCTCAATCAAATGTAATGAACCGTGAACACAATGCTTATCACCACAAAACAATGACTTAGTTTGAATATGGGTATCGTCACTTATGCCAATTAAGAGTAATTGCTGATAACAAATTAAAATATGTTGATTTTTTTGTTTCTTTTCTCTTACTTAAATTCCAGATCAGATATGCATTTTGGTGGTCTCAATTTTTCCTTTTCTGGAGTTATTTCTCTTTAAAAATAGAAAAAAATGTTGACCTTATTGTTTCTTTCGTCACTTTTACCATTCTAGACTTATGTCCCTTTAAAAATGGATTGAAAATGCTGAATGTTTCGTTTTGTTTCTCTAAATTTGCCTCTAACTTTGCCTCAAGCGAAAATAATACAACTTATGTTCACCTTAGCCGTATTTGGCACAACTTTTTTGAATTTTGGATCCTCAATGCTTTTCAACATTGTACTTGATTGGATTATAAATATTTTGATTTGAGCGTCACTGATGTGTCTTATGTAGACGAAACGCGCGTCTGGCGTATTTAATTATAATCCTGGTACCTTTGATAACAACTCTTTAGTGTTCATACTTAGGTCGTCATCATTTAGAGCCATTATATCATTTAAATGTACCTAAAAGTGTTATTCAATTTTTGATATAATGTTTACATAGGTCTTTATAGTAGCCATAAATTAAAACTCATAACAATATTCAACCGGTCCGACATAAGTGGTGCACAGCAGATTGTCCCCATTGAAATTCCTATTAATTGACAATATTTAGTAAAAATTCAAGATATTTATAGCATCAAAGCAGGTTCTATTGATGTTGTTCTTTTGTGTGTTGGTACTAAAAAAGGACCTGAATTGTGAACATATATATTCGTATTCAGACTTTTTAAATGCCCATTCAATTCGATGAATGAATTGCTTCTTAATAAAATTATTTGGCAAAGTGATATATCGGGTAGAAAACCACAACTTTGAACAGATTCGAAATCAGCAAGTTACTATCGACTAGAATAGACAGTTTAGTTGTAGAACAATGGCCATTTAAATTAATATATATTTGTAAGGTTTTTTGTGCAGCCTCGTTTATGTTTAAAGCAAAAGACTAAATAAGATAGATGGAAACTTAACAGACTACATTGATCCGCAATATAAAACAAAGATGTTTGTCATTAATTCTATTTAAGTTTTCAGTCGGGGGGGTGGGGGTGGGGTACTTTTTGCATATAGACCAAGGTAACCAACACAGGCTCTTTAGGGGTCATTACTTTGCTTCCGTCGTCCGTAATCCGTCGTCTTAAAAAAAAACTCTTCTCCTATGAAACAACTATGCAAAATCGAACCATACTTAACCACAATCATTTCAAGGGTATCTAGTTGCCGATACCACCACCTGCGAACCAACATGGCTGTCATGGCTAAATTAGATCATAGGAGTAAAATGCAAGCCGTCATGAATAGAAAAAAATATCACTACGGCAGTAATGTTTAGGTGTAGACCTCTACCGATTGCCCATAAACTTTAAAAAATTAAAAAGACTTTTTATACGATTTATTGTCCTTTTAAAAATGAGTAACTGTTACATTTTTTTAAAAGCGTTTTACCTAATATTTTGAAAATTATGATAGTTAGAGAAAACCTTAAATACAAAAATTGATCATCAAGACAATGTCAACAATTGTCGAAATCGTCGGTCGACGTCTCACTAGAATTTTTCTTCATTGATTGTTACCAATTTGTTGATGGTTTTGCCTTTGACCTTGACCTTTAGAATATATATAATTAAATTGAATTAGTAAGAAGAATCAACGAATCATTGAATACAATTAAGAACATATAGAGTAAATCGTCCTACGAATCCTTATTGGAATTATAGCCCATTCTAACATGACGTCCTTCAAACGCTTTGAGTATATACCCGTGGTAAAATATGAATATATTGCATTGGCTGTTCCGATTGTACTCCCACGTTAAATGTTTTTTTATGAATGTAGTACCCGACGTCATAGAATGATGACGTAATAATTTAAGCATTTTACGGGAAAATACACGCTGCTGATACCGAAAATCATCATAGCAAGGACACGTAAAATAACGATGCTAAAATGTGGTATACATAGAAGACATATAAATAAATTATCATTAAAACTCATCCAAATCTATCTATATACGTTATTGTAAATAGTTTGAGCATATCACTTATTCTGTTTGCTCCGTTCTTTTACGCCAATCTAAAAGTGCGTTAATATATGGAACGGCAAATATTTGTCTCCACCTAGAGCGCTTTTATCTTAAAGATTTGCCGTATTTGTCCTATTAGAATCGAAATTATTCATGGGGGCTTGAATATATCTAGATTTTACCACGGGTTGTCCCTTAATGTCGATATTTTATCCCTCGATATCGCTCAAGGTAAAATATTTATCATAAAGGGCCAACCCGTGGTAAAATCACGATATGTTCAAGCCCCCATGAATTATTTCTTAATTAATGACGATTTTCGCTAATTTTTTTTCTTTAACCTTATAAGAAAAACATTAAAGTCATAAGAAACCTCAAATAAAAAAAAATAATGCATATGTTTTTTATAACTTAAAATTCTTTAATTTATTTATATTTAGAAGAAGTTTACTTTATTTTAATTGCTTCTTTCCAGCAAGCAATTCCCCCGACATATTTTCCGTATGCAAAGTGACCTCAGTGTGACCCAGTTTGTAAACATTCGGTGATCTCAATACGCATGAATGTCCTTAAAATAAACTATTATCTGAGTTTACATGTTAAACACGACGTGCTCTCTTTCCATGCTTTTTTGTTTATTTTTTGTCGATTGTTGACAAACAGGTGACCATCGTTAAACTTCGGTTTCAAAACACGAACTTTAATTACCTGCCATATTTTCACAACAACACTGACCGATTGAAAAAAAATTTGACGATTATACGAAATTTACACAAAAAAAATGATAAATTCGTGCACAGAAGACTAAGTTTATGATGTTTTTATGCATTGGTTCTAGAATTGGAAGAACATTATTTTTCACCCGTCACTCGTTTCTTATGACTTTAAGATATGTAAATATACAATTTTAATTCCAAATATGAGCAGCATGTCATCATTAAAATTTTACCAATAATAATTTGACTAGAATAATTTTTTCTCAAGAGACATGCTTATTTTCTCACAGCGATCAAGAATAGGGATGTTAGTGTTGAAAACAAAATTGCAGCAGGAGGAGCTTCTAAGTTGGATTGTCCTGCTTCTTTACAAACGTTGCCAGGTAAATAATAAAGTTTCATTTGCATATCATCATATTTTTATATCTTCTTATCTATCAATTCTGGGCGATTTTTTTCATTTTTTAAAAGGTTATTTTTAAGAGGGAGACACCTTGTCCAGTTGTCTTTTTATATCATTCAGTTGAATTTCTTTTATAAACATGCATATTTGTTGTTGTAAATCTTATTTCCGTCTGTGCAGTTTATCAGAAATCATTCACTATTATTTTTAACAGGCAACTTGAATTTATTAAAATCGTGTGACAGTTGTTTTTACAGATTATGTTCCTGATCGATTTTTGCAGGTTAAAAATAACTCACAACATATGAACTTTGAAAAACAAAATTGCCACCGCCAGAGCGAAAGGGTTATTAGTGTTTACCCTTGTCGTCTGTACGTCTTTCTGTCCTTACGTCCTAAAGTTGGTTTCCGTTTTCTTTCTTTAGTTCCCCTCTTCATTTGCACAAATTACAGACCAAGTTTGGTGGCGTCACTTGATCCGTTCTAGAGTTATGCACTTTACAAATGAATAAATGCTGACGTTTTTGTTTCCATTCGTTTGAGTTTGCCTGAACAAATGTTATGTAACTTAAAGACAATGTGTTTTGTCCGACACAAAAAAATCAGTAGAAATGAGAAGATGTGGTATGAGTGCCAATATGACAACTCGTAATCAAAATCACAATTTGTAAAAGTAATCCAAAGTACTGTCTTCACTACGGAGACTTGTTTCACATGGAACAGCAATCTATAAAGGGCCATTCAATTACTAGCGTTAAACCATTCAAACAGGGTCCAAAGTTCAAGTTTGATTATTGGTGGCTTCAGTGTTACTATTTTGGAGATATACCTGTTTACAAACGGAAAAATAGTTGATTTATTTTTATTTTTCTCTTAGTTTGCCTCAACCAAATGTAATGAACCGTATACACAATCCTTATTACCACAAAACAAAGATTAAATTTGAAAATGGATATCGTCACTTACACCAATTAACAGTAATGCCCGATAACAAATTAAAATATGATTTTTTTTGTTTTTGTTTCTTTTCTCTTACTTAAGTAGGTATGCATTTTGGTGGTCTCAATTTGTCCTTTTCTAGAGTAATTTCTCTTTGAAAATAGAAAAAAAATGTAGATTTTTTTGTTTCTTTCCTCAAACTTTAACTTATATTTAGAAAACTTATACACAATGCTTATTACCACAAAATACAGATCAAGTTTGAATTTGGGAATCGTCACTTTTAACATTCTATGCCCCTTTAAAAAATTGAAAATGCTGAATGTTTTTCCTGTAACTTTGCCTCAAACGAAAGTAATACAACTCATGTACAATGCTTATTACCACAACTTAGAGATAAAATATAAATTGTAAATTTAATACGTCAGACGCGCCATTCGTCGAGATAAAAAAAAATCATCAGTGACGCTCAGATCAAACACGTTAAAAATCCAAACAAGTCCAAAGTTGAAGAACATCGATGACTCAAAATTCCTAAACGTTGTACGATTACGGATAAAGTAATCTACACCTGGGATATGAAAATCATTAGTATTTCATATAATTCATATACTAGTCAACAAAAGAAACGATAAAATTGATCAAAAAGTGTTAAATATAATTTATAATGAGATACACTATTTTGAAAAGCGTTCATTTGCAATGTATGCACATGTGATAATGAAAATCAAAACTTGTCGGAAAGTATATAAATTTCGTGTAAACGATCATAGGGTGCAAATTAGTTTTAAGAAAATTTGAATAAAAAATCGACACATAATTTTCTAAGTACTGAATAAAATTTCAAATTGGTTTAAAAATATTCAATATGCTAATCAAGTTAGATTCATGTTGTAACTAATGGGTTGAAATATTGTTTTTTCAATTTTTTGGGGAAAAAAGTGATTTTTTAAGAAATCTCAAAAAATGCATTTTTTTTTTTTATTTTCGTCTCAAATCAATACTTTAGATATGAAAACAACACACAGTAAATTTGGAACCTTTCGAATTAGTTTTAAGGTTGTTACCGCTTTTTTGAATATCGCTCTACACATACTGTCTATGGTAAATCAGTTGATAATGTATAAGTTAAAACGATTTCTCGTGGGGCCGAACTTTTCTTAACAAATAAACGAAGAAACTTTTTGATTACTTTTTTTTTTTATGGTAAACACTGTATTTACCTTTAAATGAGAGGTTGGCCTCATTAGTTTAACTTAAACTTTATCTTTAATTTGAAATAAAGTCTTGTATCGTTTCTTTTGTTGACTAGTATACTTTTGCAAACAGTCAATTAAAAATAAATCTAATTGATATTCATGTCAACCGAAGTGCTGACTACTGGAATGGTGATACCCTCGAGGACAAAATGTATAATAACAGTAGCATCGGGACAGAGGTGTAAATAGTTATCAAAGGTACCAGGCTTATAATTTAATACGCCAGACGACTGTTTCGTTTACAAGATTCGTGTATTGGTTTGTTTTTTTCATTACTTTTGTCTATCTTTGTGAACCTCAACCAAATTTTGTGAAACTTGTACACAATATTTATTATTTCTTGTTTCTTTGTGTATCGTCACTTAAATCATTCTAGACTAAGACCTCTTGCAAACGGGAAAATACTGAATGTTTCGTTATTCTATTTTATTTATTTTTCAACATAATCCTGTAAAGAGCATAGTTAATTAATCATTTGTTTTTAATGTAACATACCTTTTAAATTACTGTATAATTCATATTATTTTTATAGAAATGATTGTAAAACTGGTCTTTATCGTGATCTATGGACTACCCACAGGACAGTGGTGTTGATTAAGATAACGCTAATGATTTAGCCGATTATTTTACTGAGGAAGAATCTCTTTTTTTAAATCTCATACATTCAAATTGTTCAAATCAAACTTACAGAACGGTTTCATTAGAAGAGAGTGAAGATCAGTCCAAGGCACTGCCATTCTTATAAGTGCAATTTTTAGTATTTGAATACAAAATTAAGTGTTCTATAATTTTAGGATTAACGAAAACAAAAGGTTTACAATTCAACAACTTCAATATAAATTGACATCAATCCAAAACGATAAACCACGACCCACCTGTCATAAACATGTTAAAGTTCGTTAACAATCGGGTTTCTGGTCCATTTATTTCTGTTAACGATCGATGGATTTATTTACTGAAGAATGTGATTTGGCCTCTTGATATCCAAAAGGGGAAGTCAATGTTTAACCTTTATGAAATAAATATATTAATTCTCTTTTTTAAATGAGCCAATCATGTTGAGTTATATAAACATCATGATATGGTGACAAGGGGACGTCAAAATCTAAAAATGGATAAGTTACAATGGGAAATAAAAAATCATCTCCTTTATCATACATGTTGGTATTCAGCCTCTCTTTAGAAAATAATTTCAAGATCCAGGAAAGGGCAGTGTTTATTGTAAGTATAAGCTTTATTTAAAGTCAGTTCAGCAGTACAGTCGGATAAACCTCTTTAGTGTACATACTGAAGTCGCCATCATTTAGAGCCAATATATCATTTAAATGTTCCTTATAGTGTTATTCAATTTTTGAAGCAGATGTTATTTATACAGATCTTTATGATAGTCATAAACTGTAACTTATAACAATATTTAACCGTTCCGAAATAAGTGGTGCATAGTTGGTCAACATTGAAATTCCTATTAATTTACAATATTTAGTAAAAATCCAAGACATTTATAGCATCAAATCAGGTCCTATTGATGTTGTTCTTACGTGCGTTGTTACTAAAAAATGGCATGAATTGTGAACATATATATTCGCATTCTGACTTTTTAAATGCCCATTCAATTAGAAGATTTGCTTCTTAATAAAATCATGAGGCAAAGTGATCAATCGGATAGAAAAAAAAACACAACTGTTAACAGATTCGAAATCAACAATATAAGCATTCAATTTATCAAGTACTTCCAATGAATTATTGACACTCCAAAAGTAAATAACTTCACCATTTTAAAATGTCTTATTTGAACAAATTAATACTAGTTTTTTTTATTGTACCAAGTGTACTATCTAGTAAAAAATAAAAGTTTAGTAGTAGAACAATGGCCTGAAGACGAGATTAATATATATATTTGTGAGGTGTTTTTTGCAGTCTAGTTTGTGTTTGGAGCAAAGCTAAATAAGATAGATGGAAACTAAACAGACTTCATTGATCCGCAATATCAAACAAAAAACAAAGATTTTTTTGTTATTTATTCTATTTTAGTTTTCGGTCTTGGAAGGTATTTTTGGCGGATTATGCATATAGACCAAGGTGATCGACACAGGTTCTTGAGAGCTCATTACTTGACTGCCGTCGTCGTCATCCGTCGTCATCGTTAACCGTAATCCGTCGTCACCCTTTGTTGTTGGTTTTTTTTTTTTTAAACTCTTCTTCTTTGAAACCATTATGCAAAATTTAACCAAACTTAGCCACAATCATTTCAAGAGTATCTAGTGATTGATAACAACACTTACACACCAACATGGCTGTCATGGCTAAATTAGAACATAGGGTTAAAATGCAAGCCGTCTTGAATAGAAAAAAATCTGACAAGGGCAGTAACGTTTATTTGAAGATCTCAGCCAACTGTCTATAAACTTTGAAACATTTCTTATACGATTTATTGTCCTTTTAAAAATGAGTAATTGTTACATTTTTTTTAAAAGCGTTTTACCTAATAATTTGAAAATTATGATAGTTAGAACCTTTTAATACAAAAATTTATCAGCAAGACAATTTCAACAATTGTCGAAATCGTCGGTCGACGTCTCACTAGAGTTTTTCATCATTGATTGTTACCAATGTTTTTATGGTTTTGCCTTTGACCTTGACTATTATAATAGATAGAATTAAACTTGAATAAACAAGAAGAATCAACGAATCATTGAGTACAATAAAGAGTATATAGAGGAAATTGTCCTACGACTCCTTATTGGAATTATTGCCCATTAATGACGATTTTCGCCATTATTGTTTTCTTTAACCTTATATGAAAACATTAAGATATGTAAATATACAATTTTAATCACAAATATGAGCAGTAAGTCATCATTAAATGTTCACCAATAATTGAACTAGAACAATTTTTTCTCAAGAAACATGATTTTTTTCTCACAGCGATCAAGAATAGGGATGTTAGTGTTGAAAACAAAATTGCAGCAGGAGGAGCTTCTAAGTTGGATTGTCCTGCTTCTTTACAAACGTTGCCAGGTAAATAATGAAGTTTCATTTGCATATCATCATATTTTTATATCTATTCTGGCATAAAAACATTCTTGAATACTTTTGGTTTTTAAAGATGGAGACGTTTTGTCCATTGATCATTCGTCAATATTCAGTGTGTTTTTTTAAACATGAATATTTATTGTTGTTATGCTTATTTCCGTCAGTCTAATTAATTAGAAATCATTTCACTATAATTTTTCAGACAACTTGAATTTACTAAAATCGTGCGACAGGTATGATCTTACAGATTAAGTCCCAGTCGAGGTTAAAAAAAACTCACAGCACATGAACTTTCAAAATTATTTACGCCACCGCCGTGCTGAATGTTTCGTTTTTGGTTTGCCTCAAACGAAAGTGATACAACTTATGTACAATGCTGATTACCACAAGTCAAAGATCAAGTATAAATTGTATTGGTCCCGCTCTAATTTTTCTAAATGTATGCCCCTTTACAAATGGAAATAGTTATCAAAAGGTACTAGGCTTACGATCTAATACGTCAGACGCGCCTTTCGTAGAGATAAAAAAAATCACCAGTGACGCTCAGATCAAAATATTTATAAAGCCAAACAAGTACAAAGTTGAAGTGCATTAGTGACTAAAACTTCCAGAACGTTGTGTCAAATACGGCTAATGTATTTTATACCTGGAATACGAAAATCATTAGTATTTCGAATAATTCATACTTTTGCTAACAGTAAATTTTAAAAGAAAACATATAATTATTATTCATGTTAATCGAAGTGCTGACTACTGGGCTGGTGATACACTCGGTAACGAAACTTCCAATAGCAGTAGCATCGGCCCAGTGGTGTAAATACTTGGTTTCATTTACTTTGGATTACCTTAAACAAAAGTTATGAAACTTATGTAAAATGCTTATTACCACAAATCACAGATCGAGTTTATATTTTGGTGACCTCAATTTAAATTTTCTAGAATTATGCCCCTTTTCAAATGGAAAATTGTTGATTTTTTTTTTTTCTTTTCTCTAACTTTAGTTTTCCTCACCCAAATGATACGACACCTATACACAAAACTTATAACCACAAATCACATATTAAATTACAAATTTGGTGGCCCCACTTTCCTAGCGGTATAGTCCTTTACAAATGGACAAAATGCTGGATTCTTCGTTTTTTTCTGCTTAAGTTTTCCTCAACCAAATGTTAGGAAACTTATACACAATGCTTAATACCACAAATACAGATGACAGTGTCATTTGTACTGGTTTTGTCCCTGCATAACGTTATACACAAGCAGGGGCCTCATTTGTGACCAATGGACAATATTCCCATTTGTTAGACTTAAATAGAAAAAAGAAACCAAAGAACATTTCCTTGAAAGCGTACACTTGGTCTTTCAGTGCAAATTTTAGAAAGTTACAGAAGCTGAGCGATATATGGACAGTACATACTCATCAACAGAAGAAACGATACACACGTTTGAAATCCAATTGATCATAACATATAATTAATAAAAAAAACCTGTTAAATTATCACAGAAGGAGTAGCCTTTCCCTAAAGAACATTTAGTTGAGACATTAGCAAGTTATTGCCCATGAAACGTTTATAATTTTTGTTTTTCCTTCTATCACTTTTTCAAATACTCATTTTAAAATCCTGATTCGGTCTTGGAAAGGTTCAAAACAAGCTGTTTGCATGCATCTAAATCTTTGCTATCATAAATACGGTCAGCTCCGACTCGGCTCAGCAACTAATTCTATATAGTTTATTTATTAAACTGCTTTAAAAAAGAGACGAAAGATACCAAAGGGACAGTCAAACTCATAATTTTAAAACAAACTGACAACGCCATGACTAAAAATGAAAAAGACAAATAGAAAAACAATAGTACACATGACACAACATGGAAAACTAAAAAAAAACAACACAAAACACACCAAAAGAAGGGGTGATCTCAGGTGCTCCAGAAGGGTAAACAGATCCTGCTTTAAGCTGCTTTATTACATTGGTTGCAAAAAATAAAATAACTAACATTCCTAACTCAGAGGAAAATTCAAAATGAAAAGAGTATAAACAAATGGCAAAACTAAAAACTCAAACACATCGCAAGTTATCGTGATTTGCCAAAGAAATAAATACCGATGCAAACAGCGATGTTTTGAACCTTTCCAAGACCGAATCAGGATTTTAAAATCAGTATTGCAAAACTGTTTACTGTGATCCATAATAAATATATTTTTTATCCCTTTAGAGCTTAACATTCTAATAGTAGGCAAGTTGGGATGTGGAAAAAGTGCGACTGGAAATACTATATGTGGAAAACAAGAATTTAAGTCACAGTTTTCATGCGTTTCTACGACCACTGATTGTCAATATGTGCCATGTTTGCAGGCATCAGTCAAAAGATATATTTCTGTTGTGGATACACCAACACTATTCGAAATACAAAATAAGGAAGTTAACTTACATCATAAAATAACAGAACTATTTCATCAGGCCCCTGACAAATCATTCCATGTCATTATTTTGGTAATTTCTGCGGGCAGGTTTACAAACGAGGACAATAAAACAGTAAGTCGCTTTATGGAAAATTTTGGTGAAGTTGCAGAAATGTGTACAATCATTGTGTTTTCTCATCAAGATCAAATAGGAATAGGAACAAGTATTGAGGAGTTTTTACGACCAGTTCCAGCAATTCTTGATTCCTATTTCAAAAGATTTGGTCGGAGGTATATTGGATTTGACAACAAGTCAAAAGGTATGTATAAGAAGAGGAGGAGTTTAGTAGTTTTATCCAATCGATTGTATAAAGAATTCGTCTTTTCGATTTCTTTTTAACGCAAAACATACACACAGAAGATAACAAAAGATAGTCTACGTTGAATAGTACGCAATTAATTTAAACAGATGTGAGGGTCATTTATCTCCAGAGATTTCTACGTATTTAAAAAAAAAACATGGCTTTCAAATGTTTATGTTTGAGCTTTCCTTGTGATTGTATAAAAAAAGGGACTTCGGACAAAACAAAGTTATAAAATGCTATATTGATTGATCGATGAAACAAACTTTTAACCACGACACGTTCGGAATGTGTTTGTCGAGATCCAGTAGTAAAGTGGGTTTTTTTTTATAGTTTGCTGTTTGTCTGACTTTGTCTCTGTTAACTGGTTTCTACATGAACTAAGCCGTTGAAACTGTCATGTAAATTGTTTTAAAGTAAGACCTGTTGTAACTGTTTTAGCCGCCATTTTTTGCTAAAAGGGTCGTACGGTGATGTTTGAAAACACTTAATTGGGTCTCATTGCCAATAATACCACATGTTTGATTCCTTTTATATGAATGAAAGATATCCGTTATACATTTTAAAGAAAAAATATGGTGATTCATTATTTCAAATTTGTAAAACTGTTTAAATTTTTTTGACATCGCCATTTGACTCCTATATGTTTGAACTAACAGGATTACATAACTTTCAAGGATTCAATGAAAGATTTGTTTTTGTAAGTTTGAGGTCTGGAAATGAAAAAAACACATCGTTCATTTTTTTACATAAATAAGGCCGTTAGTTTTCTCGTTTGAATTGTTTTACATTGTCTTATCGGGGCCTTTTATAGCTGAGTATATGCGGTATGGGCTTTGTTCATTGTTGAAGGCCGTACGGTGACCTATAATTGTTAATATTTGTGTCATTTTGGTCGATTGTGGATAGTTATCTCATTGGCAATCATACCACATCTTCTTTTTTATACATAATTGTTTTTTAAAGATCCTATCCAGGTGGAGCGATTGTTATCTGTCGTTGATAAAATGATGTTATTGAAAGAATATAAAGAGTACACCTCCAAGGATTTTAAAGAAGCACAAAAGAAGATGAACAGCAAACTTGCGGATAAAGAAGAAGTTTGTGAATTAGACGAAGAAACTAAAGCACAACTGAGAAATGAAGAAAAAATGAAAATAGAAAAGAGAATCTTAGTGGAACAACAGAATAATACAAAGCTTGAGAAGAAATTGAATTCTTCCGATCGACATTTTAAAGGCCAATCTAAATACGCACGAGAGCATCAACAACACAGTGGTAAGCTTTCTTAAAACAATCATGTTCTATTTACCGCAATAAAAGATAATTAAATATTTTATCGTGACAATGAATGACTTTTTAAGAATAATCGTAGATCTCATATTTCAATTAAGGATATAATATGTATATTTTGACACGATGTCATATAGAAAACGTTAAAATCGCTACGAAAAAGACAATTTTTGTATAGATTTTTTATCGTAACTAGAAAGTAAAACACAAAATGTCGCTATAAAATACTCTTTGAATTGTCCGTCCGCCACAGCTCATGTTTCTAGTTGATAATGTCAGTACCGAGGTACGATAAAATAATTCAGCGAACTGGATCAAAGAGATTAATCTGTATTTTGTTTTCAACAAGGTAGTACTTCATATTGTATTACTTTAAATTAACTTGCGACAAACACTTGCTGAATGTGGCGTGGTAAAATGTCTTAAAGGGCACATAACCCTCCACCGAACCTTTGGCAGTGGGTTAAAGTACAAACTATGAAAATCTGTTTAAAAGGGCTTCACTCTCCAGATTTAGACAATAACCATCAAAACCAAGGAGTAAACAAAGACTCAGAAAACCAAAGGAGATTTACATCAACAGTTATAAATAATAATTAAGAAACAACACGAACTCTACTAAAAACCGGGAGGGAAATCAGATGCTCCGTAAGGGTAAGCATTTCCTGCACCGTATACGGCACCCGTCGTCTTATTTCTTTGTTCAGTTCGGTAATGATGGAATGTTATTATAACTGAGCAAGGAATGAGATGACAAAAAAACCCCAAAACTATAGATCTGATAGTATTTCGAGCTACCGGAAGCTATTTAAAAGACAATAACAATATGAATAAATGGTGTTTCTAATACTAAAATATCAATATCACCTAAAACCAATGGTCCTGTACAATGCAAAAATATAGGTATTGACAAATAAGATTTCAAATCATTATCTAAAACCATTTTTTTTACAGCGGTATCAGAACAGAAACTTATTGTAGCAGCAATAGATGTAGGAACATCTTATTCGGGATGTGCATTTTCATTTAATCATGAATTCGACAGAGATCCACTGAAAATATCAAAAATAAACCCGTTTTCAGAACTATTCAAACGTTCGATATCGAAGATGTCAACAAGCCTACTTCTGGACTCCAATAGGAAATTATTGTCCGTTGGATATGAAGCTGACGACAGATATATTGATATTCTGCTGGATGAAAATCCAAGTGACTACTTCTATTTTCATGGCTTCAAAACAGTTTTGCATAACAACAAGGTTTGTTGATTTTTTTTTCTTTTATAATAAGCGAAATTTCACATTTTTAATGGATATCTTTTGTAGACAAAACGCAAGTAGCAAATTTCCATACTGGTATTTATGATAAATGTATATACACTTACTGTGTCGATTCATCATGAATAGATTTTCTAAGCTGTATTTGGAAAAACTTTTGGGAATTTTTGGTGAACAATACTCTTCAACTTGTGATCTATAAGGCATCTTTACCTTTTGTTTCATTTGATCGTCATTGATGAGGTTTTCTTTCTTTGAAAAATGTCCTGTACCAAGTCAGGAATACTGTATGGTCATTGTTATATTATAGTTCGTTTCTGTGTGTGTTACATTTTAACGTCTTTCTCTTATATTTAATGCATTTCCCTCGGTTTTGGTGTGTGACCTAGGTTTGTCTTTTATCTATCGATTTCTGAGTTTTAAACATTGCTATACTACTGATGCATTAATCTGTAGACGATACGCGCGTCTGGCAACAATATAAAATTTCCACCTCGGTATCTATAATGAATTATCACAAAGTAGATCTAGAAAATATTTTATGCAGTTATACTACAGAGTGAAATAACATGTTATTTCGGAAACAATCTAGTTAGGGTAAGGGTAGATTTGCTGTGTTTTTCAATGATTTAAATAAATAATCGAATCCTCAATTTTTGGAATGTAAATATTTATCATTTTTATTTCTTATAAAAAATGTTTGCTTCTGATAGTCCGTTTGATTCCGTTGACAGTTTTTACCTTTGAAATCTTTACACTACACCTCGACACAATCTGAAACATGCATATGCAGTCTCAAATGTTTCAACAAACTTAAACTGGGGAGAACTGGAAGCGTTAGCACAACTCTGCTAAAAATATATAATGTGTGATAACAATGGAACAGAAAGAAATTTCAAGAAAAATACAGATAATTTAATAATTTCGAGGCAAAGCTCACTCAATACATTATTTGGCCGTGCATTTTTTTCTTATTCTCCGTTGATATAGAACGATTGTAGTTATTTTTCTTTTTCACTCCATCACCACATCTACCTCAGAATGAACCGTCTTATTTTGGTTACTTTTTTTAACATGACAAATATATTATATTGCACACTCTTGCTGTTAATAATTAACTAAGAGTACAGCATTGCACTAAGTATCCCTGATATATTAGTTATTAGTATCAAGTGAGAATATCTAATAAAAGTAAATTGATATTACATTTCAGTATTACAATATTTTAAATGATTTCATTTTTACCAGAGAAATTCACTTCCATCCGATAATGGATTTCTTTAATTAGTTAAATGCCCATCGTGTTTGCCATCATCATCTTTGTTTTTGATAAATTATATTGAGAATTTGAATAGCTACGGAATATATATTAAAATAAGTTGTCCATTTAAAAGGTAAGTTGACCATAATTTTCTTGATGTTTTTATCTCAAGCAAAGTTTGCACTTATTTTATCATTGAGGTATTTTGTGTAGTTTTGACTTAAGTATATAGAGTTCTCAGGTAAACATGATAATATGCTACACCAGAATATACATATACGCAACATCAGAATATACAACACAAAGTTGTCAAAAAAACAAATAAAGTAAAAAATATAATAATAATTTTCGTTACTAATAATATTTTAAAGAATATAGATGCTCAGATGGAGGTTAAAGATGTAAATGGGAAGAGTGTATTGGCAAAAGAGGTCTTTGGATCTTTTATAAAAGCACTAAAAACACAAATGATAAATCGTTTGAATTTGCAAGGATATTCAATAAAAGAAATACAGTGGGTATTGACTGTTCCTGCGATCTGGAGTGATGCTGCTAAACAGCTTATGAGGGAAAGTGCAATATGGGTAAGATAGGTTCTGATAACAAATAAGTATCGGTCCTTAATGATCTAATGGGTATATAAATATAGTCATCCTATACCTAGTAATCCCTTTAAATTCTCCTGTCCGACTGAAAAACACAAAAGTGAGACACTCATTCCTGTAATTAGTATGTATTGTGTATAAATAGTTTGAAGTACGCAGCTATTTCTGGTCGTTGTGAGTGGCATTACATCCGATGTTTTTTTTAAGAGAAAATGATACGGTCTTTATATATTAAATTATCTTTGCACATCTATTTTTGTTTTTATCATAGACGCGCAAATATCTAGTTACAAGAATAGGATATCAAACCCCTAAGCAACTTACCTCATTTTATTAGTGATAATCTAAAGAAAATACTTTGTTTTGGACCACCTTTGTAATTGAATGTTCATAAAATTTTAGAAAAGGTGATTCAAATGAAAATGTTGTTAAACGAAATTATCCGAAATCCATTGGGAAGTACAATATTTTTTCATAACCTTTTTGAAAATCCTAGTCTCTAAACATCGGATGTCTAATGCAAATTGCAAAAAACAATCGGAACTCTCAGTTTTCTAGATTATTTGCATGAATTCATTTTTTTCAATCATATCTTCGTTGAACCTCAAATTTGAGTTTCACATTGATATTTATAAAATTATCCGTTGAATGAGATGATATGAACCTTCGACGTCTAATAATCATGATACGAAGATAAACTATAACAGCAATAATAATCAACAAAGTAAGATCTACGACAAGGTCAATTTACCAAACGTGTCAATTGAAGCCTTAAGGAGTCATTGTCCTTTACAATCATGTTTTTAACAAAGAAGTAAAAAAAAAATCCAAGTAAAATTCAGAATGAGAGGTCCGTAATCACTAACAAAATCAAAACCTCATACACACCGAACGAATGGACAGAAACTGTCAACTTGCTAACTTGGTATGGGCATGTCTGTATAAAAAACGGTGGTTAAAATCAGTTTTTATAACTAGCCAAACATTTCACTTGTATGAGAGTCGCATGAAATTCCATTATATTAACAACGAAAACAGACAGCTGAAGCACGCCTCCGGGTGCAGGAATTTCTCGCTACATTGAAGACCTGTTGGTGACCTTCTGCTGTTGGTTTTTTCAATGGTCGGGTTGACACATTTCCCATTTTCATTCTCAATTTTATATAATAGGTAAATATGTCGAAATAGGGGTATAACAGTCAACATCGTGTTATCTTAAGACTAGTAGCACAAATTCAGTTTTAAAAGATCATTTTGGTTTGATCATAACTTAATTAACTGGATTTACCGCTAGAGAAAAAACGTCAAGACTTTTAAGACCGGTAAGACGCCGTTCCGATCGATAGTATCATCAGGTAAATCAGTCCGTTAAGGCTATCAAGATAAAGAGGACTGAATCCTCTAGCGAGCTGTTTAGATCTGTTACAACGTGTCAGACCAAAACAGACCAAATCTCAAAATAAACGTTCATGTTTAGATCCGTTCATTATGTCGGTATGATACTACGAGTTACACCTCTTCTGCTGGATAATGCATTTTAGATTAATATATATGTTCCGGACCATATGAGTATTTGGACCATACGCGTATGGTCATGACCATATGGGTATATACTCATATGGTCCGACCATACGCGTATGGTCGGACCGTACGCGTATGGTCGGGGTAATTAACAGATACATGTATATGCTTAACTCTTCATATGACCCTTCTAGATGTCACGTCATTAAAAAGACACTACCAAAAGTCATTTTATCATAGATCTATTAAAAATTAATAATAACAAGATTAACAAAATAAAATAAGCAGTTTCACACAGTAAATTTCATCACTAGTCAAAACTATAGTAAACACATGTTTTGTCATTACCGATAATAAATTATGTTCAATATTACGATCGAGTGAATGGCAAAATGTCGACCTGGGAAGATAACTTCCAAAATATTTTAATGAACTGTTACACAAGAAGTCAACTGTTTACTATAACCTGACGTAAAAGTCGACAGGATAAAGAGTCTAATGATTTGCTCACTTTTGAAACTTAATATAATAAGCATTAGAAGTGCAATATTCAGAATTTTAATACTTATACGTGTTTTGATTAAAATAAAATGAATGACGTCAACGGCAAGGACACTAGTTTTTTTTTAAGTTGTCTGGTGATATGATGTACTTCCGTCATGTTACGATATTGTAAATCTAGAGGTTTTTAAAATCACCGTAGACACATCGGAATGACCCAGGCCCAAAGAAAAGCTATGGTACATATACCGTGTGGAAGTTAATGTCACCCTACGCATACATGCAAGAATACAACTTAGCCATGGAAACTAACTTTAGCATTGATAATTAATGTTATCTGAATTGTAAATAATACAATTGCATGTAGTAATCAATGTTTTTTATAAAGTTTTCTAATGCATATTATTGAAAAAAATACCTGTATGGTCCAAATACTCATATGGTCCGACCCGTTTATAACCAAACAAGTATATACTCATATGGTCCGACCATACGCGTACGGTCGGACCATACGCGTATGGTCGGACCATATGAGTATACGCATATGGTCATGACCATACGCGTATGGTCCAGATACTCATATGGTCCGCAACATATATATTTATTAGAATTAAAAGTAGGATATCTCTCGAATAAATGATAATGAAATAAGTAAAATAAAGATTAAATCCATCTTTATTTCTGTTGTTGTTTTGTTGAGGAACTAATAAATTATTAGTCTATATTTGTTGTTTATTTTTTCAATAAACGTTAGTTTATTCATTTGTACTACTTATTAGATGCAAGGGCGTATGTTAATTGTATGCACACAATAATGTTTGCCATTAACCCTTAAAGTGTTGTGAACCCTTTGTGAAAATGTGTTCCGTATTTGAAAATTAGAAACAGAAAAATATCAGAAGTAACCTTAAAAAATAAGGAGATGTGGTATATAAAGGCAACAGTAGTATACCGCTGTTCAAAACTCATAAATCCATGGACAAAAAACAAAATCGGGGCAACAAACCAAAACCAAGGGAAACGCATTAAATATAAGAGGAGAACAACGACACAACACCGAAACGCAACAGCACACAGAAACGGACCAAGCAACAGACAATACACCACGAGAATAACAAATATAACATCAAAACCAAATACATAAATATGGGATAGACAAGTACCGTGCCACGTCTTATCTCAAAAATAAGAGAAAACAGAAACGACTCAACGTTAAAATGCAACACATACACAGAAACGAACAATATTATAACAATGACCATCTTCCTGACTTGGTACAGGACACTTTTAAAGGGGAATAAAAGTGGTGGGTTGAACCTGGTTTTAAGGCATGCCAAACCTCGCACTTTAATGGCACAGTTAAATATAACATTGAAATGAAAACAAAATATTACAGGACTACAATACAAATAAAAAGCAGAACATATTAGACAAAGAAAAGCATGATTAATAGATAACAAAAAGCATCAGGTTTAAAATTCAATACGCCAAAAACGCGTCTAGTCCACACGAGACTCACCAGTGACGAAAAAAATACAAAATTGTACAGCATTGTTTGTATGAAATGATAGGAGACAATTCATGGAAATGGAGCGGAGGAAAATTAACACATGCGTATTTTTGTTTTATGTTATTTGCTTTAATACGTTTTCTATGGATATGTCCTACTTTACTATTACCGTTGGTGCTGGTTTTTTTTTCAGTTCGTGCAAATTACTCTATTACTCGGAAAAGCTTCTATTACCATAACTTTGTCCTAAACAAAGTGAATATATTATTCAACAAATATTGATTTTACACAGTGGTGCGTCTAAACACCATCATGATCGCGATAGTACACGAAGCTGATCATGATACTGCATTCAGTCTGTGCCGAGATAGTGTTTAAACTATAAATAAATAACCACCGCATAAAGATATATATGTTCCGGACCATATGAGTACTTTGACCATACGCGTATGGTCATGACCATATGGGTATATACTCATATGGTCCGACCATACGCGTATGGTCGGGTTAATTAACACTCTGTTACAGTTTAATTTTAATACTTCTAAACTCTTCATATGGTAGGACCGTTCATAAAAAAGACGCTAGCATATAGGTAATTTTATTATTATATTATTATAAAAAGATAAGCTAAATAAAAATTAGAAGTTTCACTTAAGTAATTTTACTTACTTTACTATAATAAACACATTTTATACTTATGGTCGTTACCGATGGTCATTACCGATGGTCAATACCGATTTGTTATTACGAGTGAATGTCAATATTTCGACCATACGCGTATGGTCCAAGTACTCATATAGTCCGGAACATTTATAGCAATTAGCATACGGCGTTAATTAAAAGAAATGTTTTGGCATTGCATGGTATTTGGGCAATACGCGTATGGTCATTACCATATGGGTATATACTCATATGGTCGGAGTAGTTAAATCTATGTTAAAGTTTACTTTTAATACGTCTAATCTCTTCATATGTGGTATGACCGTTCATTAAAAAGACGCTATCATATATGTAAGTTTATTATTATAGACAGACAATATTATAATAAAAAGATAAGCTATGTCATCAATATTTAATTTTTACGCAGTTTTTTTAATTTTAAAATTAAAAAAATGTCATGTTTTAAACCATCACTGTTTTTTTAAATAAAGTTTGTGTATTATTGAAACGTTTATAATGTAATTTGAAATATATATATATATAAACAAACGAGTCTAAATTGAAAACTACGTTCAAACCTATGATTGCGTTGGATAAAAACCGCAATTTTTATACGTATATATATATATATATATATATATATATACCTATATGGTCCAAATACTCATATGGTCCGGCCCGTTAATAACCAAACGAGTATTATACTCATATGTTCCGACCATACGCGTACGGTCGGACAATACGTGTATGGTCGGACCATATGAGTATACGCATATGGTCATGACCATACGCGTATGGTCTAAATATTCATATGGTCCTTAATATATACGTATTAAATTTTAAGCTGTTGATGTTGGACCGTCAGTTTAAATATATGCTATATTATGCATAAGATTTACATTCAATAAAATTATGAATCTGAATCTATTATAGCTTAGTATGTGTAGTTTAAGGTTCTTACAATATTATATATTTCTGAACACTATACCAAAAGATAATGTAAAATATTTGAGCGCTGCATGACAAACCATAAAAAAAGCAAGTACTGTTCGGAAGTTTGTGTCCAAAAGAAACTTTTAGCTTCATCCCTTTCTGCACCAAAATTTAATCAACGTGTTGTTTATTTGGTCTCAGTTCTTCATTGGTTTAACCGAGCTTGACGTCGAATTTTCTTGGTTTTTCTGAATTTCCTATTGTGACGGCATTAAAAAAGGCGACCATGTCTGATGACGTCATACAGATAGAACACGTCTTTTGAAGATCATTCGAAAAGAAGGAATATGTTTGCCAGCATATTGTTTGAAAATCATCAGAGAAACAGATTCTACCACCAAATCTCGTGTAATACAATATTTATCCACTCTCGACAGTTAAATTTTAAATATTTAAAACGTTCGGCAAGCCACGAGTTGATAAGTATCGTATTACACTCGATGCAGTGGTGGAATCTATATGTATATTTGTATTCTATTTATTTGGAAAATCGTATCACTATAAATACATTTTGTATTTCACAGCTATACATAGTACGGCGTTCATTATCACTGAACTAGTATATATTTGTTAAAGGGCCAGCTGAAGGACGCCTCCGGGTCGTGAATTTCTCGCTACATTGAAGACCTGTTGGTGACATTCTGCTGTTGTTTTTTCTATGGTCGGGTTGTTGTCTCTTTGTCTCATTCCCCATGTCCATTCTCAATTTTATACAATTAGTTAAGACTTGTGATTAAATGTTGGTTGCCTAAAGTCCATGGCAGAGGAAAATATTCCATGCATGTTCAGGACGAACTGTGGTTTTATGACATGGAACCCACCAGTGTAGATTTCATGTTTATATTCAAATGTAACTTAATTTTCAGTCAAGTAAAAAATTGCGGACTTTTATTTAATAAAATAAATTTAAAAGTAACATATATTTCAGTCAAGTAAAAAATCGCAGACTTTTCCGTTAATTATAAATAAATCGAAACATACCGGGAGCTGGACTTTTTTCTTTCCTCTGTTTTGTCTTAAAAAATTAAAAAAAAGTGTATTTTTCAAAAAATTATTTTGTACTTATATATAATTTACGATGACTGTGGTTTGTATGTGATGCCAGACGAAATATCTATATGTGTCCTCTAGATGTCATTTTGTGCGATTGTGTGATTGTTTGACGTTTTAAAACACACAACTTTCAAATTTCATGTGATCTATGAAAAAATGCAAACGTACTTAAAAATGAAGGCTTTAAATAAAAATGGTCATTAAGAAGCCACACAATTAAATACAAAAGAAAAATGTAAGTGTTGAAATAACATATACAACATGTACACTATATATGTGTATTGTCACAAAATATAATTTAGATTTTACGAACTTTGATGATTGAACAAAAAGAGAGGCGCACCAATATTTTCTTCTTTTGTCATATAAATGTTTGCCTGATTTTGAGATATTACGTAACAAGTACATAGAGAACCAACAATTTTTACCTCAAAAAGGTCACACAAATCCTTCAATTCCGATTACATTCATTTCAATCAGTGATGAAAACAGTAATACCAGCAGAACTGAATTGAGTGCACCTTAGAACTTTTTTTTTTAAATCTTACACAAATTTTTGACTCACTACGCTCACCATGAAAATGAGGTCAGGTGCAATAGACATATAAAAATGTATTATGACAGACTGAAACTTCATAACATAATAGCTATTAGTATCTGAATACAAGATAAGAAGCATCCAACTATGTTAGCTTTTAAAATGTAAAGCTTTATAAAAATAGTTTACATCATCACCCCTGGATTGTAATACCTATTTCTTGCAAACAACCGAATTTCATGACTTTTGTGTCAGGCGAGACAATAAAATGATACTTCGAAGTACTTGTACATGTATTTTTTAATATCTTTGACTAGTATAAATGCCAGTTTCCGAATGAAAAGTAAATTAGAAGATTATAGAAATACATGTATATACTTTAAGACTCAGAGTACAGCATTGCAAGCAGTCATTTGACACTAACCAACAACCGAGCCAGGCCTGTAAAATAAAGACAACAGTATTATATCGCTGATCAAAATTCATAAATCGATAGAGAAAAAAACAAATCCGGTTACAAACTAAAACTGATGGAAACGTATCAAAAATAAGAGAACTACGATACAACAGAGACACAACATCGAAATGTAACACACACAGAACGAACAATCATTTAACTATAGCCATTTTCCTGACTTGGTACAGGGCATTTTATGAAAAAATTGTGGGTTGAACCTGGTTTTAAGGCATGTCAAACCTCCCGCTTTAATGGCAGTGTTAACTATTATATCAAAATGACAACAATACACGACAGGGTTACAATAAATAAACAGATAAATGGGAGAAAATAGGACAGAGAAACAAACGAATATCAGCCATTAGAAGGTAACGGTTGAAGAAGAAAAACAGACGCGCGCTACGTCCACACAAAAATATGTTCAGATGAACAACTGCAATGTTAAAGGTCGCCGAGAAGCAAAGTTTCAAAAAGTTGTGAGGCCAAGAATAATACATAGTTTTACAAACAGTAAATTTTATAAAACGACTATATAATATATATTATAGATGATTAAACTGGAGTCGTGACTAGCTATAGAATAAAAACGAATAAAAAATCATAACCCTGTGAGCAATATCAATGCAACGCCCAAAGTAACGTCACATTTTAATTTCTAAAACGTGTTCCGAAAATTATGAAAGAATTTGGATGAAATTCAAGATTAGATTTGTATGACTTATCTAACTTATCGTCGCTGGGCTTCTAAAATGTTGTAAATTACATATTTTTAAAGAAAAACATTTATCTCACAAACAGGTTTGAAAATTTTGGCAAAATGCATACTTCCAAAATTTAGTATGTGAACATGAACATTTTTGTAAATAGCAGTGAAATAAAAACTTTGACATTTCAGGATTATCCAAGAACTTAAATTATTTTCACAGAAATAAAGAATATTTTTTTCTCAAAGCCATTCTACCACGATTTTCAAGTTTTCATACAACATGTTGGAAGCAAACTTTACAAACAACTGACATTGGCAATTTTCTTATATGTCTTATTTCACACATTTTGATTGGTCTAACTGTATGCTATTTTGTAATTTTGTAATTTTGTAATTGGTGTCAAAAAGTATTTTTAGCCAAAAAAGTCATGTACGACATTTTAGAAGCCCAGCAACGTTGTATTAATAACAGTCAAAATTATAATACTTATTAATATATAATTGTAGTAGTAATACGATAATTAATTATATTATCTAGCTTTGAGAGTGTCTCTTCTGATCAATCTGCAAACAAAATATATCGTGTAAATTTCGTTAATCCAAAATTAAATTTACCAAATGAACTGGATGAGTAGTAACCCCCAACACACGAATACAACAGAAAAAAATACGATTTACGACTACAAACGTTAACACATTTGACAAAATCCGATGACAACAACAAAAACATCATCAAAATCCAAATCATTTATATGACATTAACCAATAGTGCCGGACCATGACAGACCCTAATGGAAAGTCAAGGAGGTTTTGTGACAACTTACCTGTATTCTGTTCTATCTTTAAAATTTATACCAGATTTACTTAAAAACCATATGCTTGACTCATAAAATGATTTTTGGTATTTGTTTTCCCCACATACTGAATGCTAAACAGGTGTATCACCACATCTTATTATATCTTATTATATCTATATATATAAAAATAAATATAAATAACATAGAGAGACAGCAGCACAAGACCAAAAATAAGTAAAAAGGAATGAATTAATTTCATACGAATACAAATATGTACATTTGAAGATTGGTTGGTGACAAATATTTCATGCAACTTATTAAAGGACGTGACAGTTATCAATACATTATCATACTATATATATGTAGGGTTAGGTCTTGTCATAGGCCATCCCTCACAACCAAACTCTTGTAAATTCCCCACATATTAGGGTTTAACAGTAAGACAATGAACAGGGGTGGATTTAGAGGGGCAAAGGGCCCCCTTTGAATATTTTGGTTAATTATTAGAGAACCATGACTAAAACGGTCCCCCTCCTAGACAGTCAGTGGGCCACACTAATGAAAATTTCTGTATCAGCCATATTTTCAAAAAGGGGGATTCAAAGAATGTAGGACAGAAAGTCACAGTTCAAAAAGTTACAGACAAAAAGTCACGGGAAAAAGTCACAGGACAAAAAGTTACAATTCAGTTTTGAGATTATTTTTCCTTGAATAAGCTAGCACTAATTTTAAAACAAAGTTTTTTTGTTTTTACTTGTAATATACGAAGCCACTTTGTTATTAAAAATTTATTTAAAAAAATCAATAATCAAATAATCATTATGAATATGTCAAAGTGACTTGATACTAAAATGGCTTCATTCTGCCAAGAAATATATCATTTACATGATTAAATTTTAATAAATTTTCATTTATCAAGACTTATGAACAATAGTATAAGCTTAAAGGTAAGTATGTATTTTATAAAAAGAAAATCTTTCAAGATCTTTTTCGCATATATTCAAATAGTATTCAACAAATTTTTTGTGACTTTTGTCCTGTGACGTTTTGTTCTAACACATTTGTGACTTTATGTCCTGTGACTTTTTTTATCCTGTGACTTTCTAGATATAAGAAGATGTGGTGTGAGTGCCAATGAGACAACTGTCCATCCAAAAAACAATTTATAAAAGTAAACCATTATATGTAAATTTACGGCCTTCAATATGGAGCCTTGGTTCACACCGAACAAAAGGCTATAAAGGTTCCAAAATGACTAGCGTAAAACCATTCAAACAGGAAAACCAACGGTCTTATCTATATAAAAAACGAGAAACGAGAAACAGGTATACATTACATAAACAAACGACAATCACTGTACATCAAACCATTGACTTAGGACAGGTGCAAACATTTGCAGCGGGATTAAACTTTTTAATTGTACAAAACTTTCTCCCTTTTTCTGAAACAATAGCATAACATCACAACATAGAAAACCACATGAAAAAATATCAATTGGAAGGCTTAACTTAATCAAAAAAAACGTAAATTAACACACCATGAACGAATAAATTTGATCTGCGATACCTGAATGCAACGGCACAGTTGATAATATATTAGGGACAAACGGTAAAGGCCAAAAAGCAAACAAACCAGTCCAAACAAAGCCATGACAAGACACCACCGCGAAATTTTTAACCCTTCGAAAATAATCACTTTATAAAAAGAAACGGTTTTAAAGTCATAGGAAACGCGTGACCAGTGAAAAATAATGTTCTTCCAATTCTTGAACCAATGCATACAAACATCATAAACGTAGTATTCTGTTCAAGAATTTTTCATTTTCGTCGAATAAATTGCGTATATTGGTCAATTTTTTTTCAATCGGTCAGTGTTGTTGGCTTGTGAAAATATGACAGGTAATTAAAGTACGTGTTTTGACAATTTGTGAAAATATGGCATGTAATTAAAGTACGTGTTTTGAAGCCGAAGTTTAACGATTGTCACCTGTTTTTCAAAAACAATCAACACAAAAGCAACAAAAAAGCATGGCAATTGAGCACTTGTTTAACATGTAAATTCAGATAATAGTTTATTTTAATGACGTCCATGCGTATTGCGATCACCGGATTTTTACGAGATGGGTCACACTGAGGTCACTTTGCATACGGATAATATGTCGGGGGAATTGCTTCGTGGAAGGAAGCAATCAGGATAAAGTAAACTTCTTTCAAATGTGAATAAATTAAAGAATTTTCTTCAGAAAACAGTATATAAGTTTTAAAATGAAGACTATCCATTGAGTTATAAAAAACCATACGCATCATTTTTTTTTAATTTCAAGTTTCTTATGACTTTAATAATATCTACAGTTAAATGGAAAATAGCTTTGTTGTTGTAGGTATACTACTTATGTGTATAAAATTCTCCCGTTTACCGATCCAAACTTAGTCTATCTAAGTACCCTTAGATATATGTACCCTTTCAAATGCATTTATCTTCCAAAAAATGGGGGTTCCAATCACCAGTGATCACAGGAACATTTTTTTAACAAGCCCAAATTCTAACTTTGCCTATGAACAGGCTACTATGAACGAGTACGGTGATATGGAACGTCGATTCATACCTGTATGCACAAATGTAACAAATGTGCACATTTTCCCTATAAAATCTTGGATCCATGTTTATTCTGATAGACATGTTTTAAATTATTATTCATTTCTACTCACCAATTGCAATTTTCAGCTCAGCTAATATTGTACTGTAGTTTCACTTCTCCCACTTCTACGATTTTGTGTAAAATAAGTTTGCCAAAGCGTTTCCGACATGACGAATGCAACAACAATAAAGAGGGTACGGTAACGTTAAATCGTTAACGATTGAAGAATAGTTTTCCGTTTTAAAAAAAAAATTGACACATTTGATTAATTATTATCAGAAAATGTCTCTAATGGATAGTAATTCAAATTAAACCAGCTTTATTATGCTGTATAATGCAATATATGTAACTTAGTCTTTAAATTTACTTCAGGTACACCGATGTAACATTTTTATGCTAATTTATCAAACCTATTTCAAATATAAATTTAAATGAATTCATAAGCCTTTTCCTGCGATAATACACAAATTTTTTTTAACGAAGGTTTCTGGTCTGTAAACAAAGTTTTAAAAGGCTCTTGAATTATAAACACAATAAAAAATAAAGATGGAAAGTCAAGTGCACATGTTATACATAGTTATAGTTTTTCCCTGCCTCAAACTTACAATAACTCAAACTAGGCAGTTTATATAGGTAACATCAAAAGTTAAATGATAATGCATATTCATTTACAATATTTAAAAAGAAGTTACATAAAAAATGTATTTACAATATTTAAAGAGAAGTTACATAAAAAATGTATTTACAATATTTAAAAAGAAGTTACATAAAAAAATGTAATTTAACATATTTTAGATCATGTTTTCAAGTCCTCATCCCCTCCCGACATCCGTAATTTTTCAAGATGATCTGTTACGTTTTGATGACAATTTTTTTATAATTCACCACGGCACCAGTCTGTAATTGCATAACAATTAATTTGCAATCACTTGTAAGCCATTAAATATAAAGTTTCAGATGCTTATATTCAATACATAAACATTATTTCGACAATTAATCTGTTATTTTTTTTAACTTAATTCGCAGCGGATTGTGCATCAGTATGACTTTGAGCTACTTTTTTTTTATAATAACAAAAAATTGTTAAATAATTAAATAGGAAGAAGAAAGAATTGAATTTTTTTTTATTCAACTAAAATGATTTAGTAGACATAGTTGACTTTCAGTTGCCATAAACCGTCTTCTTTCTAATTTTATTCTTTTTTTAAAAGGGGAGCAACCCCTGATAAGTTTACACTGGGAGAGTTTCAACCGTTTTGTGTCCAAATTAACAAAAACATGACTGGACACGGCCTGACAACATCTTAACGTAAGTTTGTACCCATGGTCTCTCTTGGTCTGACACCGTTGTTTCGGATCTAAACAGCTCGCTAGATGATTCAGTCTTGTTTAACTTGACATATCTCAACGAACTGATTTACCTGATGAGACTATCGATCGGAACGGCGTCTTAACGGTCTTAAAATTCTTAACGTTTTTCTCTAGCGGTAAATACAGTCAATTAAAATATGATCAGACCAAAATGACCTTTTTAGACTGAAATCGTGTTGCTAGTGTAATCACTATGAAAACAAACAAATATGTAACAAAGAACCACAAAAGCACAGAACTAAAAGAACAGAATACAAAAATTAATTACAGCACAAAAACCAAATGACGAAGCCACAACATATATTTTACCAAAATATATTGTACTTTAACTCCTGGTCAAATAGTATTAAACGTAGCCACAATTTTCAATAGGTTATCTTGATTAAAAAATGTATTTGATTACCTTGACATCTAATCAACTTAGCTGCCATTGCTATATAGATAGAACACTTGGTGTACTATATAAGTCAAAATTGTACAGGAGATAAAGGCAACAGTAGTATACCGCTGTTCAAAACTCCAAAATCCATAGACAAAAAACAAAATCGGGTAACAAACAGTGACAGTGACGAATGGAAATAAAGAATTGTAAAAAGTGGAGCCAGATACATGGTGGTCCATATAGGAGGTATACGTACAACGTCAACAATAAGGGTACATCATTCAACATTGTGTTACAATCTTACTCACTATAAAAACAAAGAAATATGTCACAAAGAAGCTTAAAAAGCCATAAAGACCAAGCATATTAGCAAAAATTAAAGACAAGAATACAAATGGGCGTTTTGCATTCCCGCTAATTTTTCAAAGTCCCGATACTACGTTTTCGCAAATTGAAAGAATTTTTTACGTTTCCGCAATTTGTATTTATTACTTTTCCGGAAATTTACCTAGTAAATTATAAATATTTGAATATAATTACAGCTTTTACATTAATGCTAGCAAGACAAATCTTTGTTTGACTTGCTTGCTTTGCTTGTATCAATGTTTGCTCAAGCATGGCAATTAAGATAGGCGGGGCTTCAGCTTGTATACATCATACTTAAATTTTATTGGACGTTATGTTTGAAGTTAAGGACAGTCACACTAAATTTTAAAACATCACAAGATGACAAAGATAAATCGCAATCGTAGAAATGGAAGCCAAAAAATTGTATTTGTTTTTTTCTCGAAGATATGCATTTTTTTATTATCCAACTGAAAAGACTGTCGTCAAGTACTTTTAGTAAAACAAAAAAGCTATACGAACACACCTACGCTGATTAAGTGATTCGAGTGATTCATTACATAGGTATTTCATTTGACCCATATATTTCATCTTTTAGTACTGTGATTTTTTATGTTATAACGTCAGGACTGATTTACCTGATGAGACTATCGATCGGAACGGCGTCTTAACGGTCTTAAAATTCTTAACGTTTTCTCTAGCGGTAAATACAGTCAATTAAAATATGATCAGACCAAAATGACCCTTTTGTCTGAAATCGTGTTGCTAGTGTAATCACTATGAAAACAAACAAATATGTAACAAAGAACCACAAAAGCACAGAACCAAAAGAACAGAATACAAAAATTGATTACAGCACAAATACCAAATGACGAAGCCACAACATATATTTTACCAAAATATATTGTACTTTAACTCCTGGTCAAATAGTATTAAACGTAGCCACCATTTTCAATAGGTTATCTTGATTGAAAAATGTATTTGATTACCTTGACATCTAATCAACTTAGCTGCCATTGCTATATAGATAGAACACTTGGGTGTACTATATAAGTCAAAATTGTACAGGAGATAAAGGCAGCAGTAGTATACCGCTGTTCAAAACTCCAAAATCCATAGACAAAAAACAAAATCGGGTAACAAACTAAAACCGAGGGAAACGCATTAAATATAAGAGGAGAACAACGACACAACACCCAAACGCAACACACACAGAAACGGACCAAGCATCAGACAAAAGATTAACGATTTCAAATGGTCATATGATGGAGAATGGAAATGGGGAATGTGTCAAAGAGACAACAACCCGGCCATAGATCAGACAACAGCAGAAGGTCACAAATAGGTCTTCAATGAAGTGAGAAACTTGAAACTTGAAAACTTAAATAATGACAATGGTTCTTCAGTAACGATTGTAATACAACAATGGGGACCTGCTTTTAATTTGTTTACTGTGCCAAATTAAACCAAACTTTGAATAATTCATTACTAGGTTAATCTCAATGATGCCATCTTCTGCAATGATGGTAATATCGTAGCGTCCAGTTTTAATTGGTGGAATTGGTCACAATGCTTGGAGAATACCACAGACATTTGGATTTACTGGCTGTCTTAAATAATTCAGATTGAATTATAATGTCCTCTTGGTATCACCCCCTCTATTTTTCATAATTTTAAGGATTCGGAAATTAAAGTTAAGAAATAGATTGCTAAGTTATTTTATTCAAACACAAGAAGTTGGTGATGCCAAGAAAATATGTTATTGTAGATGTTTACATTCTTATATAATTACTAAAATAAGTAAAGAACTGCGATAAAAAAAACCTGCAAAACGTATTTGAATTGTAGGCTGGAATCCCAGGTGATTGTCTCAAACTTGCACTAGAACCAGAGGCAGCTGCTATATTTTACCAATACCTTGCTGCTACTGGAGAACAAGACAGTGACGAATGGAAATATAAAATTGTAAAAAGTGGAGCCAGATACATGGTGGTCGATATAGGAGGTATACGTAAAACGTCAACAATAAGGGTACAGCATTCAACATTGTGTTATAATCTTACTCACTATAAAAACAAAGAAATATGTCACAAAGAAGCTTAAAAAGCCATAAAGACCAAGCATATTAGCAAAAATTAAAGACAAGAATACAAATGGGCGTTTTGCATTCCCGCTAATTTTTCAAAGTCCCAATACAACGTTTCCGCAAATTGAAAGAATTTTATACGTTTCCGCAATTTGTATTTATTACTTTTCCGGAAATTTACCTAGTAAATTATAAATATTTGAATATAATTACAGCTTTTACATTAATGCTAGCAAGACAAATCTTTGTTTGACTTGCTTGCTTTGCTTGTATCAATGTTTGCTAAAGCATGGCAATTAAGATAGGCGGGGCTTCAGCTTGTATACATCATACTTAAATTTTATTGGACGTTATGTTTGAAGTTAAGGACAGTCACACTAAATTTTAAAACATCACAAGATGACAAAGATAAAGCGCAATCGTAGAAATGGAAGCCAAAAAATTGTATTTGTTTTTTTCTCGAAGATATGCATTTTTTTATTATCCAACTGAAAAGACTGTCGTCAAGTACTTTTAGTAAAACAAAAAAGCTATACGAACACACCTACGCTGATTAAGTGATTCGAGTGATTCATTACATAGGTATTTCATTTGACCCATATATTTCATCTTTTAGTACTGTGATTTTTTATGTTATAACGTCAGCATGTAGCTTTGCTATATAAAAATGATAGAATCTGAAGCGAGATGATGTATCAAATGTTCATTCTTTGTACGTTTTCAACACAAAATATTCATCTCAAACACACCCTAATAAATAAGGTGCACTTGATTTTTTAATAAAAGGGATAAATTAATTAGGGGAGGTTGACTTAATTATTTTATTTTTTATGTCTATTGTTATTGAATATTGCGCACTTTGTATTAATTTTTGCTTGTAAACCTTCAAACTGATTATTCTTTGTTTATAGAGAAGGCGATAAGTGCTTTCTGTTATGTTTACTTTAGTAAGAATTTTTTTTAAAGTGAATAGAAACAAATAAATAACAATTTTCTTCTCAAATACGTTTCTTCTTTTATTGTAAAAAAACAACCATTTGCATAAGTTTTTAGTTTATCTATTGTATAGTTAAGCAGAACAGTTAGATATCAAGTCGACGACATGGTTATCTATCAAGTTGGATGAGGAAAATACTTCCCTTTTTTTTTTTTAATTAATACGGACGGAGAACATATCAATCTATAAGTTTACTTATTTCCGTGTCTGTCCTTCCATTACGGGACTCGAAAAAACAAATAAAAAAATTGGTAACAATTGTATCAAAAAGAGAAAATCGAGCGAACCGTCTAATGTTAGGGTGTGTTTGAGATGAATAATTTGTCTAAAATACGTACAAAGGAAGAACATTTGATGCATCATCTAGATTCAGATTCTATCATTTTTATATAGCAAAGCTACAGGTTGACTTTATAACATAACAAAACCGCATTACTAAAAGATGAAATATATGGGTCAAATGAAATACCTATGTAATAAATCACTTAATCAGAGTTGGTGTGTTCGAATAGCTATTTTGCTTTTCTAAAAGTACTTGACGATAGTCTTTTCAGTTGGATGATGAAAATGCATATCTTCGAGAAAAAACAAATACATTTTTTGGCTTCCATTTCTACGATTGCGCTTGATATTTGTCATCCTGTGACGTTTTAAAATTTAGTGTCCTTAACTTCAAACATAACCGTCCAATAAAATTTAAGTATGATGTATACAAGCTGAAGCCCCGCCTATCTTAATTGCCATGCTTGAGCAAACATTGATACAAGTAAAGCAAGCAAGTCAAACAAAGATTTGTCTTGCTAGCATTAATGTATTAGCTGTAATATTAGATAAATATTTCTTTTTTTAATGAAGAAAAGGTTCTGATCTTATATCTTCAATATATTAGACATAACTAGTTGACTCTGGTAAGGATTTTGGTAAATGGCTAACACATTTCTATGGTTTGGCTTATTTGCCAACTTACATGATTAAAGCATGCTTGGTTAAATTGATAGCCGATTCTTCATCTGACGAGAAATGCATGGAGTTTGCCGATTATATGTTGGAATTTTATATAGATAGTAATTCGAGATTTCCACTAACCATTTGGGCATCACCTCCTGACCCCGACCTAAAGAGAACAACGAATGGTGCCTAGTTTTTTCGTGCCTACCTGAACGAGCAGAGTTACACTAGCCATCCTAACATTTTTGTCTTTGTCGATGTATTATTGAAACTGCAAACAAAATCTTACATAAGGATGATAATTCCAACTGTAAAAGCACCCGTTCGGAAATATGAAAAGGAAAAGATGGACTTCTTTCTTGAACAAAATACAAAACTTGTAAACAGTGAATGTACTGCTGTGGACTTTGTAAAACGTTTTCATCCGTTTTAATGATGAATTTTACTTGCATGTTTTGATGACCTTTGACTTACTTAATATTTATTTTTTTATTATGGCTTTGCTTTCGACAATCTTATTAAAATATTGATCTCTGATTAATATTTTAATTATATTGTGCTTTCGATCAACAGGTATTCCTTAATTATTTGCGGAAAAGTAATATTTATTTTTGGCGGAATAGTTGTTTCTCGGAATATTTGCGGAAACGTAAAACGCCGATACAAATAACGGGAAGTATAGATCCAATAGGCACATCATCGTCCAAAAATTAAAATTAACAATAGGGAAAGATTTTTTTTTTTTTTTTCGAATATTTTAGTGTAGATTTACCCGTGTAAAATTGAAACATCCAAATCTAGGAAAGGGCAGTTATTACCGTTTATATTAAAAAAAATTAAAGAGGTTCATTTGGGTAACCCTTTGCGCTATATTTTATTATGGATGTCAGAAAATATATAAAAACATCATCATACATTATGAAAAATCAATAGTTTTTCTTATTCTTATAATTGAATATTTTTCACTAATGTCAAAAACTATCATCTGTGGATTTAAGATATTGAAGTACTGGTTGGGAAGATTAATGAAAAAACAAGGAAGTACTTTACTGTCCACGCCAGGCACCATATTTTGTATTACATCAAAATCAACATTTACTTTGGGAAACAAGAAATACAAAGATACAGATCTCTGTGAAGTCTTTCAAAATGGTCAAAATTTAATTCAACCAAATTTTGCTTAATATCATATTTTCTAATGAAAATCATACTATGCACCTGGTATTTTTTGTGTGTGTTAAATGTTCAGTGTGTGTTCTATGACAATCCAAGGCCCTCTTAAACTCTGCTTATTTAATTCAAGAAGCTTCTTTTTAAATATTTCAAGGTAGATTTAACGAATGTATTTTTTTTTATTATTGTTCATTGATCTTTAAGATTTATGTTTGGCTCGAGTTCAAATGTGTAACTATTAAAGTTATATGTTTTATTGCCAATCTTCAAAGTACAAATTGTAATATCCGAATATTTAGAACAATAACTCTTGTAATTGTTTTTAGATCTGATTTAAATAGTCACATACAACTATTTATGTTTTTATAGTTACATTATACGTAAGTTAGAAGGTAGGATATAAATTAGACATGCTCATTGACTATTCCTTATCACTGAAATTGTAGGTGGTATTGTTGATATAACGGTCCATGAAAGAACAAAACAAGGACAACTTAAAGAATTATGTAGAGCTTCAGGGAATGACTGCGGAGGCAATGCTATGAATGAAAGTTGCCTTCAGATGTTTAAGAATATATTTGGGGATACAATTATGCAATTATTAAAAGAAAACCATCTAAATGAATACTTTGAATTGGTACGTCAATTTGAATCCACCAAGGGAACCGTCAAAAACACAAGAAAAATAACAATCACTATACCGTATATATGTCTATCTGAACTTTGTGCTGCGGCAAATTCAGGAGACCTTAATTCTCTTGTCCTTTCATCACCATATGCAGAATATATAGTCCTACGGGGAAACAGGATGCGGATTGATTCCTCCTTCTTTTGGTCCCTATTTAAACCGATAACAGAAAAGATAATTTCACTGATTAAAGATGTTTTAAGCAGAAAAGAAGTGTCCAGAGTTTCGACAGTACTTCTTGTTGGTGGATCTTCTACTTACCATTTTATTCGAGATGCTATTTGTCAAGACATTACCAAGCCATGTATCATTGTTCCAGAAGAAGCGGATCTTTCTATTTTGAAAGGATCTGTTTTATTTGGACATAAACAAGACTATATCTGTTCACGTGTAATGCAATTTTCCTATGGAGTTGGTGAAATTTTGGACCCGGAAAATCTCGACAAAAAACAACCCCTTGAAAGCCCAAAACCAAACAAATGTCAAAACATATTTTCAAAGATTATTGAAAGAGACCAAGTGGTAGAAACGGGTCAGAAGTTTCCTACTCGGCATTCGATAGTCGATGCTGAACAAAAAGAGTTGAAATTAAAGTTATACACATCAACCAAAAAATCTCCAACATACACCGATGAAGAGAATTGTTCTTTTCTTGGAACAGTAACAATACACTTACCTTCACCAAATGGCGGAGAAAGAGAAATTATGCTAGAATATGTATTTGGAGATACTGAAATTGGTGTAACTGCTTTTGATGTTCCAACACATACACAATTGCGTTCGTCGTTCGACTTGATATAACATCAACAAGTAAACGAATTACAATGTAGTAAAAAAGGCTTTTCTGCTTTTGCACCATCGTCATAGACATTTTAATAAGCGATTCTAAGCTTACAAATAATATCGAAATTATGCCTATATTTCAACCTCTACGTGAAATGACAGTTACGCAAGATAACATTTTAGATTGTAACAACATTATTCAATTCTGTTGACTATGCGGTATGGGCTTTGCTCATTGTCAATTTTACGGTTACCACACCTGCTTTTAATAGTTACCAATACATTGTATTTCAAGTAAAGGAATGTATAAAATGTTCTGCAAAAGCAACGATATTGTAAAATATTTTATGTATATAGAATTTCAAAACAAATATTAAATATGAGTCAGTATCTGATTTTGAAGGGATTTTTGTTCTCATTGCTCGTTAACTTCTATTTGATTTGGACAGTTCGGGTTGGTTATTTGTCGTGCGTCACTCATACGTTTTTGTAGAAAAAACGCGGATAATAGCTTTGTCTCATTATTACTGTAATATGGAGATGTTTGCTTTCTAATAGTTTTCTTTCTATGGTCTTTGGTGGATAGTTGCTCAATTTATAGACGTCCTAAAAGACTTGTGTAGTTTTCAGATGATATCCTCAAAATGACCGCAAATATATCTCTGATTAAAAATAAAAAAGAAGGTTCACAATAAAGGAGGGACGAACGATACCAGAGCGACAGTCAAACTCATAAATCGAAAATAAACTGACAACGCCATGGCTAAAACTGAAAAAGACAAACAGACAAACAATAGTACACATGACACCACATAGAAAACTAAAGAATAAGCAACAAGAACTCAACTAAAAACTAGGGATGATCTCAGGTGCTCCGGAAGGGTAAGCAGATCCTGTTCCACATATGGCACCCGTCGTGTTGCTCATGTTGTAACAAATCCGGTAAATAACACACTATGCTTATGATTGCAAGAAAATTGCAATTAATTGTAAAAACGGGTAAGTCGTAGTTACGGATACAAATCAATGGAAACCTCCGTGGTGTTTTGTTTTGGTAAAAAAAAATCAAAAATGGTTTTGATTTAGAGAAAAAAAACATAGGAAGGCAAAATTTCAAATTGGTCTATTCAAATATTCCATTTTATTCAAAAGTAAACCCAAATAAAATTACAATGAAGAAATTCAATAGATGCAAGCTTCAAATATGTTATGAGCATTAGATGAATAAGTTTCATACTGTCAAGCGGTTCAGGAGCAGTTCCGGATACATAAAATTGAAAACAACACGTTTAATAATTTTGTGCGTCCGAAGCGCTTTTCTGGATTTACCTTCATCAGGAACGCTCAAAGCCAAACATTTGAAATCCGAAGATGTATAAGTACCGAAACAGTTGAAGAGCTATATGTAAAAAAAAATAAAAAAAAATAGCCAAATTCATCTAAAGGCAACTTTGCCTGAGGGACTTAAAACCTTAGTAAAACAATCATTGGTATAATCTCTAATCGTTCTAATGAATAAAGTGTTAAACATTCAGGCTAGTTACATCATATTGTGACAAAATCGAAAGATAACCATCCTTACCGATAATAACAGGATGAAATTAATCGATCATTTCATTTGTAGAAAGTAATTAGCAGTTAGAAGTCTTTCTAAGAATTGCAGCAATTTTTAAAACACTTCAAACACAATATTCCCGTGATATAAACTAAAAGGCGAGTGACATTTTACAAAAAGACGCTTAGTTAACGACTTAAATGCACCCAACTAACATACGGCTGTATTATATATCATTTGAAAGCTTATTATCGCTACTTTCTGTTTTTCCCGGTTGTAAAAGAATCGTGCGATGCATTTTCTTTTAAATCTAGGTCAAAGTTTATGAATGAACATTCCATTTTTGGCGATTTTTAATCATAAAGCTATTTTTAGTTCTTGTTCCGTAAAATTTTCCAGAAGATTATATGACCCTGATATAACATAATATATTATTTCCAAATCCAACAAAAATTGAAAGGTAAGTTGTACAATATTTCACGAAAAATGAAATTAATTTCTTATGTAGAAAAAAAAAGTGTATTGATCCTGCTTTTTATAGCTAGCTAAACCTCTGACTTGTATGACAGTAGAATCAAACTATTAAAATGACAACAATGCGTGAACAAAACAAACAGACATAATAGGTACAAATGTCAATAATAGGGTAACATTTAGTTATAATCTTAATCACTATAAAAACACACGAATATGTAACAAGGAAGAGCAAAAAGGTATAGATCAAATTTTCCTTGTTCTTCGACTTAAATGTTCGTGACTGTGTACTTTTTTACAAAGACGTGAGTGTCATCACTTACTGGTCAATTCAATTCTTAAAAGATTTGTAAAGTGCAAAAAATCTTACTATACAAATCCTTCTTATTACTATACATACCCTTCTTAAAATGAAAATCGTTGATTCTAGCATGAATAAGACATTATTTATTAGATCTGTATTATGTACATATCAATATTCTTTATAGAGTTTTCCTGAGTTTTTAGCTCACTTGTACCAAAGGGCTAATATAAAAAAAGAAGATGTGGTATGATTGCCAATTAGACAACAGTCCACAAGAGACCAAAATGACACAGACATTAACAACTATAGGTCACTGTATGACCTTCAACAATGAGCAAAGCTCATACCATATTGTCAGCAATAAAAGGCCCCGATAAGACAATGTAAAACAATTCAAACGAGAAAACTAACGGCCTTATTTATATATAAAAAAAATGAATTAAAAACAAAAATGTTACACATAAACAAACGACAACCACTGAATTACAGGCTCCTGACTTGGGACAGGCACATACTTAAATAATGTGGCGGGGTTCAACATGTTAGCGGGATCCCAACCTCTCCCTTATCTGGAACAGTGGTTATACAGTACAACAAATTAGAACGAACTATAAAAATCAGTTGAAAAAGGCTTAACTCATCAGATGGACAAAATTACAAGTGGACGTGGCCGGGTAAGTCAGCTTTTCTAATCACTTGGCGTCCGTCGTCGTCGTCCATCATCGTAAACTTTTACAAAAAAGTTCTCCTCTAAAACTATTGGCCCAATTTTAACCAAACTCGGCCACAATCATCATTGGGGTATCTCGTTTAAAAAAAAAGGTGTCCGATGATCCGGCCAATCAACCAAGATGGACACCATTGCTAAAAATGGAATAATTTTGGCTTATATCTCTAAAATCAAAGCATTTATCGCAAATCTGTCGAAGATAATTTGTTTATAAGGTCAAGATCTATTTGTCCACAAATTTCAGACGAATCGGACAATCTGTTATTGGCTTGCTGCCCCTTTATTATTAATTTTAAGGAAATTTTGCAATTTTTGGTTCTTATCTTGAATATTATTATAGATAGATATCAACTGTTACAGCAACAATGCTCATTAAAGTAAGATCTGAAAATTAGTCAACTTGACCACAATGGTCAATCGACCTAAGTAGTAAATTTTTAACAATTTTTTGTAAATTTTTGTAATCTTACAAAATCTTTTCCTCTGAAACTACTGAGACCAATTTAACCAAACTTGGTCACAGTCATTATTAGGGTATGTAGTTTTAAAAATCTGTCCGATGAACTCAACTGCCAACCAACATGACCGACATAGTCAAAAATAAAACATAGGGGTAAATTACAGTTTTTTACTTATATCTCTGAAATAATGCGTTTAGAGCAAATTTGACGTGAATAAAAATGTTTATGCTTTCAGACGAATCAGACAAACTGCTGATAGGCTTCTTCCCCTGAATTAGTAATTTTAAGGAAATTTTGTTGCTTTTGGTTATTATGTTGAATATTATAATAGATAATTAGTAAACAGCAATAGTGTTCAGCAAATAAAAATTTACAAATAAGTCACAAAACCAAAATGACCAATTGACCCCATAAGGAGTTATTGTTTTTCTCAATCAGCTGAGACAAAATTAACCAAACCTGACCACAAATAAGCATTCGAGTATTTAGTTTTTAAAAATGTGTCATATGACACTACCTGCCAAATAACATGGTAGACTTGGCTAAAAAAAGCGCCTTGTGAAAAATGCAGTGTTTCACTCGACTCTCTGAAACTAAAGCAAAAAATTAACAGTTGCATTATTTCATGCATCAATTGTGAATAAAAATATCATGTGACCGACACAGGCTCCTTGAAGCTTCGAGTTTTTCTGTTGGAATTTTTAAATTAGATAGTTTTTACCCGAAAGAGGTTCACAATTTTCATCATTGTTGTTATTCATGTTATAAATCCTTTTTCCCTTCTGTTTCGATATGTCGGTAGTCCATGTTGAGTTCATGAACGAACTTCATGTTAGAATTGACATATTATATTCATTCGTTTTATGAGTTTTGATTTTGAGTTTGCCTTTGATGATTGACTTTCCGTATTGAAATTTACCTTGCGTTCTATATTCTTGTATTTGTATCGTTATTTTTGTATGTTGTAATTTGGTTTTTTTATTTTGAGTTGTATCAAATCTGCATTTTTTGGGGGGGGGTTTTCTTCGGGGGAGATTGAATTGGTATTCGTTTCCCCATTTCTCTTTTGTATATGTGGTAAAAATTTTGCAGATCACATATATAAAAATAAACTGATCATAGATACCAGGATTAAATTTTGAATTTACGCCAGACGCGCGTTTCGTTTACAAAAGACTCATCAGTGACGCTCGAATCCAAAAAAGTCGAAAAGGCCAAATAAAGTACGAAGTTGAAGAGCATTGAGGACCAAAATTCCATAAAGATTAGCCAAAAAATGAGTTAGTTTCTTCTATTGGCAAATTTAGTATTTCGCTGAGCACCTACAAAGTCATAAAAGGACCTAATGATAATTTTTCGAATGTCATGTAAAGCACTCATCAACGATGCCAGGCTTATAAAGTGCTTCAGACATGCGATTCGTCTACATTAAACATATCAGTGGCACTCATATTAAACATTTGAAGGTCAAAACAAATATGATGTTTATAAGCTTTAACAACCAAATATCTCAAAAAATAATCTGATTCGGACTCCAGACTTTTAAATGTGATGACAAAAATTTCTGTGCGTATAACACTTTTTTATACTAAGTATTAGATATGAAACAATTATCTAAACATATAAATATGTATATCTCTATATATAAAAATCAATGTGTCATAAGAGAAAAGTTACTAGATAATTTTTTTTCATTGTTGTGATTGACTAACAAGTAAGAGAAAAACTTCCAGTTTAAATGTTATGAGTTTCATATGTGAGAGTATTCTTGGAATTGTATGAATTCAATTCATTTTGAAGAAAACCCCAGTTACATCAACTCAATATAATCCTGACGTAGTCTTCAATGTTGTTTTGCTTGTGAAACTTTTGAATAGAATGTAAGTTATGTATAGTTAGCAAAGCTTGCATAAATCTGTATTTTCCGACCTGAAATGTGCTTTTTTAGAGGGTTATATATGCCATTTTGTGCTTCTTTGTTACATATTTGTTTGTTTTTAAATTGATTAAGATTATAACACAATGTTGATTGCTGTACCCCTATTTTTACCTATTATGTCTGTTTGTTTTGTTCTCACATTGTTGTCAATATAGTGGAATTTGATGGGACTGCCATACAAGTGAACGTTTAGCTCTTTAAAAGCAGTTTCAATCCACCATTTTCTACATAAGAAAATGTCTGTGCAAGTCAGAAAAGGACAGTTGTTTTCCATTCCTTTGATGTGTTCGTGCTTTTGATTTTGCCATTTGATTATGGACTTTCCGTTTTTTATTTTCCTCGGAGTTCAGTATATTTGTGATTTTAATTTTTAAGATACATGTTAATGGCTCAGAAATTTTAGACTACAATGAAAACGATATTTTTGATATTTTATTTTTTAACTAGTATAATGTTGAGTTGTATCAAATATGAAATATAGTGTTTTTCTACTATTTTTTATTTTTTTTATTTTCTTAATTCTCTTGTTTATATGTGGAAACTTTTTTTGCATATCAGATATATAAGAATTAATTCATGATTTCTTTTGGCAAATTTCGTGCTTCGCTAGACACCTACAAGGTTATACAATGACATATAAATGGTAATCTCGCGATTGTCAGGTACACATTCACCAACAATACCAGGCTTATAAAGTGCATCAGATACGCGATTCGTCTACATTTAACTCATCTAAAACAAAAAGGAAGTGGAAAAGAACCAAATATCTGAAAAATATACTGATAAGGACATCAAACGAACGACTATTAAATGTGATGGCAGAAGGAAATTTATGTATGTAAAACATATTTTTTATATTTGATATGAAACAATAACTAACATATAAATATGTATATCTATACATATAAATCAATGTTTCATTAAGAGGAAAGTTACTAGATAAAATCTTTTATTGTTGTGATTGACTAACAAGTAAGAGAAAATTTTCCAGCTTAAATTGTATGAGTTTCATATGTGGGAGTATTCTCGGAATTGTATGAATTCAAGTAATTTTATAGAAATCCCAGTTACATCAACTTTATATAAACCTGATGTAGCCACTAGTGTTAGATTTGTTTTTGCTTGTGGTGCTTATGAATTCAGAATGTAAGTTATATATATTTAGCAAAAACTTTTATGAATCTGTATTTTCTGACCTGAAATCAGACAAGTAAACGGTATCCCATTTCTCAGCAGTAACATAACCTCTGCCCCCTTCGTATGGTGTCTACATATCTCAATTGATACGTTATGGTCGTGCATGTTCACACTATACGGACTTCATATACAGGAGTGTGCTCCTAACGCAGAAACTGCTTCAACGAAGTAATGAGGAGGACAGACTAAAAATGACACTCATAAATACGGACACCGTCACGATCCATACGATGTGCCTTTGTCCAAACTAACTAAAGACATTTTTACAAATATGTTAGATTTCAGGTTTGTCATTACATCGTCTGATCTTTTAATTACTTATTCCCGATTGTGACTGTTTTGCTGAGTGTGAATTCGCATTGCTATAAGACGTGTCACGGTACTTTTCTATCCGAAATTCATGTATTTAGTTTTGAAATAATATTTGTTATTCTCATCGGATTTTGTCAAATGTCTTATCGTTTGTAGTTGTAAATCTTATTTTGTTTCTGTTGTATTCGTGTGTTATGGTAGGGAAAAAAAATCATCCAGTTCAATTATTAGATTTTAATTTGGTTCAACTAAATTTATACGATATATTTGGTTTACAGTTTGATTTAGAAGAAAAACCGACATAGCTAGATAATAAATTAATTATTTAATTACTACCACAATTTGATATTAGTTAGTATTGTAATTTTCATTGTTATTAATAAATGTTAAAACAACATTACAAACCTAATCTTGAATTATATCCTAGTGCTATCCCTTTTTTAGGGGAAATTTTTAGAAATTCAAATGAGACGTCACTTTAATTTTCTGCGTTTATCGATTTGGCTAACGTGGCTGTGAACTTTTATATGCTGGGTTAGGTTATTTATCTATCCGTTTTTATTTTGTAGTTAGTCACCGGTTTTATCATTTATATATATCATATAGTCATTTTATAAAAATTTACAGTTTGCAAAAGTATGAATTATTCTAAATGATAAGGATGTTCTTATCCCAGGCAGAAAACCCTAACCGTATTTGGCACAACTTTTTTGAACTTTTAGTCCTCAATGCTCGTCAACTTCTTACTTTTTTTGGCTTTCGAACTTTTTTTCATCAGAGCGTCAATGGTTAATCTTGTGTGGACGAAACGTGGGTCTGGCGTATTAAGACAATAACAATCAAAACCAAGGAACAAACAAAGACTCACAAAAACCAAAGGACATTTACATCAACAGTTATAAATAATAATTAAGAAACAACACGAACTCCACTAAAAACCGGAGTGAAATCAGGTGCTCCGGAAGGGTAAGTATTTCCTGCAAGGAATACGGCACCCGTCATGTTATTTCTTTGTTCCGTCTTGTATTGATGGAAGGTTATTAGGACTGAGGAAGAATATCAGATATGATTTCTGACACACTTTTGTCATAATGGCCAATCAGCTCAAGATGGCGACCGTAAAATTTCTTGAGTGATGACCTTAATTTGATGATTCATAGCCCTGTCTTAGCAACTTTTGAGAAAGCAGTATTCCTCGTTTAACAAAATCAGCGTATTTTGAGCTAGCTTTAGAGTAACGTATCAATTGAGCCACTTATACTCCATATGCTGGTGCCGCTGGGATGTTGCTACACAGAAATGGTAAGTTGACTATAGGAAAATTAAAATCATCGCGTTTGTCATAAATTTTGGTATTCAACCTACCATCAGTAGTCATTTCGAGAAAAAGGTCTAAATTTAAAACAGATTTATCTGTGTCGGTAGTATCTTTAATTTCAAGTTCACTTGGATATATTTAATGTAAGTGATCACTGAATCTATTATTTTTAAGTGACAGTACATCATCAATATACCGAAAGGTGAAATTAAAAGACTGGGTTAATTTCTTTTCTCCTTTTTGTACAAGCCCATGGTTAAATTCTGCTTCATAGGAATATAAAAACAAATCTGCAAGTAGAGGAGCGCAATTGGTACCCATTGGGATTCCAATAGTCTGTTGGAAGACCAAACCTCCAAATTCAACAAATATGTTGTCAATTAAAAAGTCCAGCATGGCAGTGATATCTTCGTCGGTATATTTGTTCCTTGACTCTGTATGATTTTTCACAAAGTAAGCTGAATTCCAGCCCAAAACTAGACATTTAAAACGTCTTATGCCCTTTTTGTTAAAGAAACATAAGCTGACGAGTTCTTTCAGTCGAGTTTTAAGTTAAGTATGTGAAATAGTGGTATAAAGAGTTGAAAAATCAAAGGTTTCATAGTTGGTACAATGTTTTAATAATTGAGATTGTAAATTCGCCAATAACTCTTTTGAATTTTTCCGTATCCACATCTGATTAATAGATATAAGAAGATGTCGTGTGAGTGGCAATCAGACAACTCTCCATCCAAATAACAATTTAAAAAGTAAACCATTATAGGTTAAAGTACGGCCTTCAACACGGAGCCTTGGCTCACACCGAACAACAAGCTATGAAGGGCCCCAACATTACTAGTGTAAAACCATTCAAACGGGAAAACCAACGGTCTAATCTATATAAACAAAACGAGAAACACGTATATACTAGTATTACATAAACAAACGACAACTACTGTACATCAGATTCCTGACTTAGGACAGGTGCAAACATTTGCAGCGGGATTAAACGTTTTAATGGATCCAAACCTTCTCCCTTTTTCTGAAACAATAGCATAACATCACAACATAGAAAAACATACCATAAAATATCAATTGGCAGACTTAACTCAATCAAAAAAAGTATGATTAAACACCACTTCTTGAATATGCCGTTTCAGAATATTTCCGAAGTCCTTTTTTGACTGCAGTGAGTATAGCAGTAAGAACTTTAGAAAGGAGTTTAGTGGGACACTTGGAAGAACCTGCAATAAATCTTTCCTTATATGGATTCTTGTGAAGCTAAGGAATCCAGTATAAGGATGGAAGATCCTGGTTTTCATCCTTTGGATTAACACCAAAGGAGATTATAACCGATTTGTGGTTTTCCAGGATCTCCTGCTTCGTTAGCGTACTTAGTGTATATGTAGGATTTCCTAGTGTGTTATTTATCCCCAGTTCCTTAATCAGGCAGTTAATGTAGTGTTTCTTGAAAACAAAAACAATATTGTTTGAGGCTTTGTCAGCTGGAACGACAACATATTTGTCATGGAGGCAAGACAACTCCTCTATGACCTGAGGGTCTTTAAAGATGGAAGGAGCTTCGGTACTCATTGACCCTTTAAGCTTCCTTACTCTAATCTGAATCAATGACCTCACTGATTTTACCCACTCCGAAAGAGTGTCAACCTCAACCTCTTCTCTTTTCGCCCAGTCTTTTGCATAATCCTCAACAGAATCCATTAGTAGTTTGAAGTTCTGCTTCCAATTGATTGGCTGTGGCTCTCTGTATTTCGGACCCTGGGACAATAGTTGTTTAAACTTGTAGTTATTGGCTATGTTTAGGTCTCAAGAAATAACATGGTCAGCAGGGTTATACACGAAATGTGAATGTAAACAGGCACAATCAGGTGGTTTAGTAATTTTAAACCTAGCACCTTTTGTTAGCTATTATTCGTGTGTTTCTCTGTCCTATATGTTCTCCCATTTATTTGTAATTGTAATGTTGTCATTTAAATGTTATATTTAACATTTCAATAAAATCGGGAGGTTTGGCATGCCACAAAACCAGGTTCAACCACCCATATTATTTTTTTTTATCAAAATGTGTGTTCCAAGTCAGGAAAATGTCCATTGTTATATTAAAGTCCGTTTCTGTGTGTTACATTTTAATGTTGTGTTTCTGTTGTATCGTAGTTCCCTCTTTATATTTGATGTGTTTCGCCCAGTTTTAGTTTGTAACCCGGATTTGTTTTTTTTCTCAATCGATTTATGAATTTCGAACAGCGGTATACTACTGTTTCCCTTATTTATTAACTTTTTTTTATTGATTGCTTAAATAATTTTTGTATTCTTGTCTTTCATTTTTGCTAATGTGCTTTGTCTATATAGATATAGGGAGATGTGGTGTGAGTGCTAATGAGACAACTCTCCATCCAAATAACAATTTATAAAAGTAAACCATTATAGTTCAATGTACGGCCTTCAACAGGGAGCCTTGGTTCACACCGAACAAAAGCTATAAAGGGCCCAAAATTTCAAGCGTAAAACCATCCAAACGGGAAAACCAACGGTCTCTTTGTTACTGATTTGTTTTTATAGTGATTTAGATAATAACACAATGGTGACTGCTAGACCCCTATTTGTGAAAATTTGTGTACAAGTAGAAGATTTAGCTAGCTATAAAAATAGGTTCAATCTACTATTTCCTACATTAAAAAATGTCTGTACTTAGTCAGGAATATGATAGTTGTTATTCATTTGTTTGAGCTTTTGAATTTACCTCCGAGTTCATTATTTTGTTGATATTAATTTTATTTCATCAAATAAGCATAAAATTTTTTAATACATTTTTGGTGGAATATTGAAATGTTTGACGTGCTATTGTTAGGATATATTTATCATATTAAATACGTATATAGTTATCACAGTTATTAGGCTTATTTGATTAGCCAGACGCGCGTTTCGTCTATACAAGACTCACCAATGACGCTCAGATTAAAATAGTTGAAAAACCATAACAAGTATAAAGATAGACAATTGAGGACAAAAAATTCAACAAACAACTTTTCTACACTTTACACAAGTATTCCCCGTTTATGAAACAATCAATAAAAATAAAGATAAATAGATATCTTTAAATAAATAATAACGTGCTTATAAAGAGGAAAGTTACTAAATACTTTTAAGTAAGAAAAATCTTCCTTATATTTTTAAATTGTATTAGTTTCATATGTGGTCGTGTTTTACGAATTGTTAAAATCAAAACAAAATGTACACAAACTTTAAATAGCTTTGTTTTTGTTGTTTTGCCTGTGGTGCTAGATAATTTCGATTCAGAATGTAAGTTATAAATAACATAGATATAGGAAGATGTGGTGTGAGTGCCAATGAGACAACTCTCCATCCAAATAACAATTTAAAAATTAAACCATTATAGGTTAAAGTACGGCCTTCAACACGGAGCCTTGGCTACATCTACATCTACATCTACATCTACGACATAGCGGAGCTATGTCGTCACTTGAAAAGGGTACTTCGACCCATCACTCAAGTATGGTTTAACTTTTGACGTCCTCCAACATGACAATAAACTTTCTATATTTACAAATGGTTCCAAAATTGTGCTAGAAATTTATATACAGGTGCAGGTTAAAAACATTTTCTACCAGTATCGACTGTCTGTGTTGCTAGCCACTACAGAGGAGCTTGGTGAGTTTGGTCTTGAATTCCTCACTGCTCTCGATCTCTAATAGTTCATCTGGTAGTTTATTCCAGTCTCTGATGGTCCTAGGGAAAAAGCTGTATTTGTAGATATCTTTATTTGGCCTTATTTGTACATATCTTTTAGTGTTCGGTTGATGGAGTCTCGACGTTCTTCTTGGTTTTATAATGTGCGTTGGAATAGGTATAGCAACTCTTTCATGGATGGCTTTATGAAAGAGTGTTATACGTGCTACTTTTCGTCTTATTTCTAGTGGTGTTAAATTTAATTCTTCTAGAAGAGTCGTTACTGTTCCAGGCTCTCTTGAGTAATTGCTTTTGATAAAGCGTGCTGCACGGCGTTGGACCATCTCAATCTGATAAATATGTTTTTGTAGGTGAGGGTCCCATGCGCTGCAAGCGTATTCAAGGTGCGGTCGGACAAGGGCAAGATAGGCTTGTTTTTTAACTTCCTCTGGACATGATCCAACATTTCTTCGTATGAAGCCTAGTGCTTTATTTCCTTTGGTGACAACTTTGTTAACTTGTTTGTCCCATGACATGGTGTTGGTGAGTTCAGCTCCTAGGTATGGGTTTGATGCAACTGATTCCAGGGTATGACCATTGATGTTGTAGTTGAAGTTGATGGTTTTCCTTTTTTTGGTTATTGTAAGGACATAGCATTTTGAAGGATTGAATATCATTTGCCAAATTTTTGTCCATTTTACCATTTTGTCGAGATCTTCTTGTAGATGTTTGCAGTCATCCTTTGACGAGATTGCTAGGTAGAGTAGGCTATCATCTGCAAACAGGCGAATTTTTGATGTTATGTCATTCCCGATGTCGTTTATGTATAGGAGAAACAGCAATGGTCCTAAAACTGTTCCCTGTGGTACGCCAGATGTTACTTTAGCAGTACTTGATCTTTCTCCTTCCAGTGTGACTTGTTGTTCTCTTTTTGTCAGCCAAGCTTCTAACCATGCAAGTATGTTTCCATCGATACCATATGATGCTAGTTTCTTCAACAATCGCTGGTGTGGTACTGTGTCGAATGCTTTACTAAAGTCTAATATGAGCATATCTACCTGTTGGTTATTGTCCAGATTTCTAGTTATATCCTCTGCTGTTATGACTAGTTGTGACTCACACGATCTTTTGCTTCTGAAGCCATGCTGGAAGTCCACAAGTATATTATACTTCTCAAGATGGTTCATTATGTGTTTAAATATAATATGTTCCATTATTTTACATGGAACTGATGTCAAGGATACTGGTCGATAGTTGACCGGTTGACTCTTATCCCCTTTCTTGAATAGTGCGATGACATTTGCAATAAGCCAGTCTTGTGGTACACTTTGATCTTTTAGTGAAGATTAACTGTAAATATGGTGATATTGACTCTGCACACTCTTTCAATATTCTACACGATATATTGTCTGGACCATTTGCCTTGCTTGGGTTCACTCCCTTTAGTAGTTTGATTAACCCTTCTGTACTAATGTGTAGGCTTGGTATTTTTGATGTTTCATTTTCAGTTATCTTAGGGAAGCTTTGAAAGTCTTCAATCGTGAATACTGATTGAAATTGTGCATTAAGTGCTTCTGCTTTTCCTTTGCTGTTGTCTAATATTTCTCCATTAACTTTGAGTGTTGATACTCCCACTGTTTCTCTCTTTTTAGATTTGATGTATCACACTGAACAATAACATGCTTGTTTTAAACTGTCAAACTTGTACTTTATTCCCGTTATGTAATGTTGTCATTTTAACAGGAGCAGGATCTACTCAGTCTTTAGTTTTTCATTTGTTTGTGTACATTTTATTATCATTGTTGATTCCCTGAAAGGATTGAGGTACCTGTATTGATGAAAATCTCCAGTTTTCCTCCAAGTAAAATGAGGTGGAAAGTAACATCAACATGTTCCTTTAAAATCTTTGAAAATGTAATCCTTTACTATATCCAAAATGGTCTCAATTCTTTTTTGATTCATGTTATTTCCTCAGTTTGATTGTTGTCTTTATTTATTCATAAATTGGAACATTGCTATACACTTAATTCAGACATTTATTCTCCAAATATTATGAGTCTTTGAGTATAAAGTACAGTACTTGTATTATGAGATTTTTGTATGAAATTTTGGGTAAGTGCTGCTTTAAAATTAATTTTTGAATTTTATGAAAACATGACTTGATATTGAGATCTTTCTAATAAATTTCAAATATGAGAAAAAAACCGTCATTAAAAATGATATTGCAACAGGTATAGATTTGAATGGGACTTTATTTATTTATCAAAGGCCTTGGTAAAGAACTTATTTTACCACACATTAGATGTAGAATTTTTCATGTGATGTCAATTGTTTTTTTTATATACCATTTTGACATTGCAGAAGATATTTACAGACAATAACATTCTTGGAAGATTGTAGAAATAATTTTTTGAGTCAAATAAGCACTTTACAAAAATCTGTAGTGGAGCAGGATCTGCTTACCCTTCTGGAGCACCCGAGATCAATCCAGCACATTTGTTGGATTCATCTAGTGCGGTTTTAGTTTTCTGTGTACTGATTTTCTTTTTTGTAATCCTTGCAATTCAGGAATATGACAGTTGTTTTTCCTTCCTGTGATAACTTTGAGCTTTTGATTTTGCCATTTTTAAAGGAACTTACCGTTTTTAATTTTCCTTGGAATTCAGTATTTTTATTATTTTACTTTTTGTTCTACGTCATGGAGTTTTGAATTTTCCCATAGTATCTTTTAAGTGTGTGGAAGATTTACATTTAAAGGGTTGACATCAAAAAATCAATGTAGCTGAATCGTCTTTAATCTCATGCTTAACTTCTCATTAGGTAGCAACCCAAACAACTACTCAAGTTTTTGGTTGACAGCTCCAGGACTAAGGCCTAGACCCCAACTTTTGAACAGAATATCAAAGCACAAGACCATACAGTTGGTTTGAAAATATCAATCATTTTTATTACCTTCTTTTAAATATTATTTCAGATATGTCTAGATGAACCATTCCTTTAATATGTTGGTTAATTTCATGATCTCAATAAGCCCTTTTATCATTTTTGTGTCATTCCTCAATAACATAATGCGTTATCTTTCTATAAATAAATTATGGAAACATATTTTTAGATAAAAAAGGGGCCCTTCGAACACATCCTCTATGTGTTAGGATTACACAGATTATAAACAGTACAAGGCTTATTTGAACAGATAACAAGATATTAATGTTTTACATTTTTATGTAGTTTGTTTACATCATGTTCTTCTACTATAACAATGAAACAATTCTTAGTTTTACAATATCCTTCCAATCAGAAGGATAAATAAACAAATATAACTACATCTTATATCATTTCTTTATTCCTTTGAGTGCACAGACATAAAAATTTAATTCTTTTTAATTCTCTCTGCTCAACATGCTACAAAAATCTAATAGTTCCAAGTTAACTGAGGTCCTGCTGTTAATAAACTGGTCCCTTGTTTTAAATTGTATTTGCTAGGATAGATTAAGAACCAGTCATCCTTTTCAATACTGCCTTTTATGATCATGGCAAATATTACTAATCATGCCAAATATTCTGATAAAAAAAAAGTCCTAGTGCATGGTGTCCCAAGCCTAGTTACAAACTTAATTTGATGAAGGGATCCATGCACAGAACTGAGCACAAGTGTAGTCTCAAAATTAAACAATAAAACCTGTTATAATGGGCAATGAGATGACAATTCGTCAGACCAAATGACTGGTTTGTTATCAAACAAACATGGTAAACAGTACAACAAAACCATCAATGATAACCAAAATTAGAAAGGAGATATGGTTCATTTTATTGTTTACACTATTTGCAGGGTACATGAATTTTATTGCTTAGACACAAAATAGTATATTTTTTAATTCTCTTTCTGGCCAGAATTCAAAGAATAATCAATCAATCTAGATATAAAGAGAAAAGGGAGTATGCAAACAGATCTCTAATAAATTAACTTGGAAGTCATCATTCAATAAAACACTAAAATTTCTATTTTGTTTTACTTACTTAGCACAAAAAGCAGGAAAAACATATTTACAATTCATAAAAATTTCTACTGAATATTGCACATAACATGATGAACTTTTGACTGATAGATTGTTTTACATGATTAATACACGTTAAGTACTGAACACAAAGTTTTATTAAGTATTACTCCTTTCCTGGAATGTTGATAACAATAAATTATTATTTTCTAATCTTCAATCATTACATGTTTACATATGACATTTAAAAATTCAAAGATGAGCGTATACTATTAAAAAAAGAAGAGGCCCAAGGCTGTTCCATAAAATCATGCATGCAATCCAGAAAAGTCCTTAGAGTTTTCATTTATAGGTAGATGTCAAATACTTTCTGTATACCAGGTATTAAAAATATAGGTGAAATATAAAATTGCCTCTTTTATTTTCGACCCCATTTTCATAGTGTCTTCCCTGGGTATCATGTATTTTAATGAAACAGCCCTTACATTATAATTTCTGAGGTTTAAAAATTACCATGTAAGAGATGGTCAATATAAGTATTCAATTCGCCGTTTCAGAATCTAATACATTCTAGGTAATATTTTTTTATGTGTATTAAGCGTACACCAAAGCGTTGTGATTGGATTAAAACGTTCTAAACAATGAAAATTCAACCAATGACAGAACGTTGTTTTCATTTTGGGGTATGAACAATGAAATTACCCATGATTCTTTAGATTCTGAACGGCCAATTATGACAATGTTCTTAAGGTAATCAAAAGACAACAATGTAATTTATTTTAAGTGTAAAAAATATATTGTTCATCCTTATATAAAAGTTCAGATTAATCACTTTTTGAGAATGTATTTTTATTATCTTATTTGATTTGATCCCTCTTTTTTTTTATCAATGGAGTGAAGAGACATCTATTTTGTTTTAACATCTTCCTCAATTATTTTAAATCATTATCTGTATTTATATATACAGGAAAAAAAACCATGCAGCAGATATTTTATTTTTGTGCCTGTCATAACTGACGTATTGTCATTAGTGTGTGATTTTATTCCACCATTTATTATCTAATGCCAAGTTCAGCTCTGTTTTAACAAACAATTAACTTTTTATTATTGCTTAATGTACAATGATTGTCAACATCCTGATCAGTATGAACTAAAACCCATTTTTACTAGTTTCATATGTGTTTCCATGAAGACTAAATAAAATATTTTGTGACTGATTTAACATTTAATACATGTGAAAATATACAAACTGTGAAAATGAATGTTATAAAATAAACAAGTCAACATAAAACATCCAAACATAATTTACCATGCAGTTTTAGTGCTAATTTAAACAAATGTTTTTCATTTCTGTATCTTGTGATTTAGCAAAACAACTATAAATTACCTTGTAGAGAGTTGCAGAGATTTATATAATAACTTATCAATCACTTTCTTATTAAAACATAAGAAAAAGAAAGACATTTATTGAACAAAAATCCTGTTACATACATAAAATTGAGAAAGGAAATGTATATAAAGAAAATATATATTTGTGAGATTCAATCCTTATTTGTAGAACTTTTATTTGTGTAGAAATATATTGTCAGATCTGGCACATTTCCCCCTTTATGGGGGATATCCCCAATGAGAGGGGTTGACCTGACCCTTATTAGTCTCAAACATTAGACGAAATATTTTTAAAAAGGAATTCAGAAAAGTAAAGATAATTCAGACACATGCATACTGATTCAAAACAATTGATGTTCTGATTAGGTACACAGATGACAGGGGTAAGTATGTGTTAGGACCTCTTGTGTTTTAAACCCCTCATCTGATAACCCAAAACATTCAGTATATCTCCTAACAAACACATCTAACTTTTAAAAGCAAAAGCAGCAAATAACTTTCTAGATTAGATATCAAAGCAGGAAACTGTTTTTTTTTTACCCAATCACAAGATGTCAAGTTACTCAACGTTACAACTTATTTTACAAACAAAATGTCCACTTCTTATACAATTCAGAATAAAATGTCAAAGTTAAAAATTATCTTCAAAAGATACTTTACTCTTCATGAGTTTGTAAATGTTCTTTGTTATTTTTCTTGAAACACAAAAAATGTAAGTTTTACATATTACTTAATGAGACAGAACTTTAATATACCCTGAAGCAGATAGCACTAACAATCTAAAACACAGAAAACAGAATTGATAGGTTTCTTCCGGTTGTTGTAGTATTATAACCTTACTGCTAGCATTTAATTAGGAAAGTAATGTCAGGTTTACAATTGAACTTAATTACTCAGACTATGTAAAGTCATCTCAGTTTAAAAATGTAACCATGTAAAACTAAGGAATCATTCCTAGGGTCCTATTTTTATTTTTCATTTTTTGGTAATTGGTGAACAGCATATTTTAATGTAAAATAACTTTTTGTGACCAGGAATTAGCTACAACACTGCACGTGTGTAGGTGTGTCTATGTGTCATGTTGGTCTTATTAAATGCTAGCCCTTGATACGGCCATTGTTTATTTTAAGAGGACCAAGAAATTTATAAAGGTCCTTGATATAATGTTACATATTCCTAGCACTTGATAAGGCCTTTGTTTACTTTTAAAGATATTTGAAACAACATTATAACAATGAAACATGATTATTTCTAGCACTGAATACCACCTTCGTTAAAGGAACCTTGAAGTATATCAAAGTTACAATGATACATTTTCAAAGATGAAATCAACAAAAACAAATGAAAAGATGATAACAAATTATATAAAAATAAATTATTTCTTTCGATTTTTCTTCCCTGGATCAGGAGGTTGTTTTGGTGCTTGAGTCCTTTGTTCGTCTAATCTGCTGGATTGTACTTTCTGTATTAAACTGAAAAAGTCTTCATCTGGTACTGTAGGAGCTGGCCTTGAAACAGGGATTGAGCTTCTTTGATCCTCCATTCTGGTTCCCTGTTGAGAACAATGTAATGCACAATAAATCATAACCAGCTAGAAACAAGTGTGTTACTGTATTCAGTATTTTTTTATTTATTAAAATGATCTAAAATGTTTAGGGTAAGGATGATTGTAATTTCAAGTTGATTTTGAATTCTTCATTTATGGCTAAAATTCATCAGACATTGCATCTACATTTCCAAAAGTGTCTTTTAATTTTGAACTCTTTATTCATGACTAAAATATACCTGATATTGCATAAACAATTCCAAAAGGTGTTATTTTATTTTGAAATCTTAATTAATAACTCAAATTTACCTTATATCACATTAATATTTCTGAAAGGCTTTAATATAATTTTGAATTCTTCACAATTATGAAAAAAATTTCAGCAATTGCACCTACAATTCCTTCCAAAAGGTGTTGTTTTATTTTGAAATCTTAATTAATGATTTAAATTTACCTGACATCGCATTAACATTTCAAAGAAGTTATCATCAGGGACATTTTCTTCTTTCTGTTGTAGAATTTGATCAATCACATCCTGAGAATTTAATCCTGGGAATCGTAAATCTGCTCGCTGATCGTCCATTCGAGAACTCTGGATCCCAGCTACCATATCTAAAAACTCTTGAGCACCAGGTGAGGACACTATAAATATAAGTCAATACAAAATGATCTACAAAAATCCATCTATTTACCATTTTCTAAGAAGTAATTTTATATATTAATATGGAAAGTAATTATCTTGTATTGTTATTTCTTATCAAATATCAATTTAAGAATAAAATTTTAAAAGTAATTCATTTTTATATTTGGAAAAGTTGCTATCCTGTAATTCACATTTTTATGAAATAGTTATTTTATCACTAGATTTTAGATATTATTTTGGTGAAGACAAATAAGTTAGAGTTAAGAAACGGAAAAATCAGCAGTTTTATTTCAAATTTAAACTCTAGAACAATGAATGACCTACTGCTAAATTTATACCCTGATGTGGTTCTCAGCATTGTGTATGAGACCCAAAATTTACCTGTGCCTGAATCAGCATTACAGTTTTAGTGTAGATGTGGTACATAGTATGCTTATCAAGACTAGAGTGCTATCTTTAGACATAAGTTACTTCCATAAAGTCATGTCTTGCTAAAAGACTTTTAACATTGGTTTGAAATTTGCCCAGAGGTTTAAATTGTTCAATTCAAGTTATAAACATAGTTCTTATAAAGTTAAACTTATTAAGAAAGATTTAGAGAGCTGTGAAAATTCCAAAATTTGATTGAATATATAAGGATTTGAATTGGTGGTGTGACACCTGCGAATATGACCAAACCGAGGGTCAAACTGACCACAGCTGATAGGCTGCTGTTTAAATTGTGTATATGTGACTAGCTGCCTTTATCCCTTGACCCCTGGGGCACACTATCTGGTTATAAAACAGTACTTAGTTAAAATTAAAGTCCAAATATTTAAATAAGTGCTGTAGTTATCAATAGGAAACTACTGTGAAGTTGATTGCAGGAAAATATTCTACATTTATTGTGAACACAAGTTCAAGTGTCAAGGAAGCTTGGTTTACATCAATTACTAGTTAATAATCTGAGTGACATCTAAATGTAACATTTATTTTTACCTTTTAGTTGTTGTATTAGTTTTAACATTTCTAGACGAGAAATATTAAAAAAGAATATCATTTAATTATTACAATAGTCATAAATTATCTAGACGCAGTAATAAAATTGTATTCTAATTCAGTTTTACATCATTTTGTATTTACAACTATATGCATTTATTATTGTGACATTGTTCGCATTAATAATAAAGGGCTGCGCTTTAGCGCATGATACACCTGTTGCTCTTTTAACTTGTCTTTTATGCTTTAATGAATTTATATGATCAACTAGATATAGTGTGAGCCCTGTCAAATACCCCCTCCCCCAAATAATAAATAAAAATGCACAAAAAAATGAATAAAGCCCCATAAATCCAAAACTTTAAATCTGAAATTTATAAAAATTGAAAGGGAGCTTACATCAATAGATATAAACAATTCACCTTAGTTTCATGGACATTGGTGAAAGCCTTTTGGAGTTATTGTCTGAAGTGTTGAAAATCCCCCCTTTTTTATGAATAAAGCCCCATAAATCCAAAACTTAAAATCTGAAATAAAAACAACCAGATGCTCCGCAGGGCGTAGCTTTATACGACCGCAGAGGTTGAACCCTGAACAGTTGGGGCAAGTATGGACACAATATTCAAGCTGGATTCAGCTCTAAATTTGGATTGTGATTAAATAGTTGACACAGCATAGGTTTCTGACACAGAATGAATGTGTTCTAATGAACTTAAAATTTGTATTTTCTCTTAGAGCAATTCACTATGCTGTTGAATATTAATCCTCTAAAAAAAATGTTTGAAGAAATTTTCATTTTATTTATGAAATTTCATTTCAAATGAGAAAATTGAACCCAATTTTTTTAATCACATCCCCCTTTCCCTTATTCCAAATTAATCTCAATTAAATTTCTAATGGAGTTTGCAACAATAACTACTCATTTAAATACATCATAAAATATTAAGATGTAAAAAAAACTGCTTGTTATCACTGAATGTTAAAGATTATTTTAATTTATCAGTTGGTAGTAAAAAGTGAATATACATTGTATATAACAAAGATTTGATTTGATTCTGGACAAAGAAAGATAACTCCAATTAAAAACAAATATTGCTATTTCACAATATTGTGCAATTAGATATGTCTTGCTTACTATTCTGGACAAAGAAAGATAACTCTAATTAAAAAAAATATTGCTATTTCACAATACTGTGCAATTAGATATTTCTTGCCATTGTGCAATACTGTGCAATTGAAAAGACTTGCTATTGCACAATACTTAATATAATACATTAGATCCTGATTTGGACCAACTTGAAAACTGGGCCCATAATCAAAAATCTAAGTACATGTTTGGATTCAGCATATCAAAGAACCCCAAGATTTCAATTTTTGTTAAAATCAAACTAAGTTTAATTTTGGACCCTTTGGACCTCAATGTAGACCAATTTGAAAACAGGACCAAAAATGAAGAATCTACATACACAATTAGATTTGGCATATCAAAGAACCCCATTTATTCAATTTTTAATGAAATCAAACAAAGTTTAATTTTGGACCCCGATTTGGACCAACTTGAAAACTGGGCCAATAATCAAGAATCTAAACACATTTTTAGATTCAGCATATCAAAGAACCCAACTGATTAATTTTTTGTCAAAATCAAACTAAGTTTAATTTTGGACCCTTTGGACCTTAATGTAGACCAATTTGAAAATGGGACCAAAAATTAAGAATCTACATACACAGTTATATTCCGCATATCAAAGAACCCCAATTATTCAATTCTTGATGAAATCAAACAAAGTTTAATTTTGGACCCTTTGGGCCCCTTTTTCCTAAACTGTTAGGACCAAAACTCCCAAAATCAATACCAACCTTCCTTTTATGGTCATAAAACTTGTGTTTAAATTTCATAGATTTCTATTTACTTATACTAAAGTTATTGTGCGAAAACCAAGAAAAATGCTTATTTGGGTCCGTTTTTGGCCCCTAATTCCTAAACTGTTGGTACCTAAACTCCCAAAATCAATACCAACCTTCCTTTTGTGGTCATAAACATTGTGTTTAAATTTCATTGATTTCTATTAACTTAAACTAAAGTTATTGTGCGAAAACCAAGAATAATGCTTATTTGGGCCCTTTTTTGGCCCCTAATTCCTAAACTGTTGAAACCAAAACTCCCAAAATCAATCCCAACCTTTCTTTTGTGGTCATAAACCTTGTGTCAAAATTTCATAGATTTCTATTAACTTAAACTAAAGTTATAGTGTGAATACCAAGAAAATGCTTATTTGGGCCCTTTTTGGCCCCTACTTCCTAAAATGTTGGGACCAAAACTCCCAAAATCAATACCAACCTTCCTTTTGTGGTCATAAACCTTGTGCTAAAATTTCATAGATTTCTATTCACTTTTACTAAAGTTAGAGTGCGAAAACTAAAAGTATTCGGACGACGACGACGACGACGATGTCGACGCAGCCAACGTGATAGCAATATACGACGAAAAATTTTTCAAAATTTGCGGTTGTATAAAAACAAAAGGGAGCTTACGTCAATAGATATAAACAATTCACTTAAGTTTCATGGAAATTGGTGAAAGTGTTTTTGAGTTATTGTCCGAAGTGTGGACGACGGAGGAACAGACTGACGGACAACGGTATACCATAATATGTCCCGTCTAAAAGACAACGGGCATATAAAAACATTGTAGACAGTCTTTATTCACCCAAATTTGTTTATGCATAATCAAATTATGACAATTGAACAGAGAAGTCCTGACATTTTATATCATACTATTTATTTATAATATTTATATTAGTACGAATTATTTAGACCATACCTGTTACACGTTTACTGTTATCTGTTCCGGTTCTCGGCGTAACAGGTTCTACTTGGATTGAACATCGTTGGTCATCGAGTCGTCTGCTTTGGAATTTTGACAACAAATCAAAGAAACTTTCATCATCAAAAGATACCTGAAGAAAATGAAAACTTATAAAAATAATTGACCACCTCTGATTGTCCTTTTCATTGGCTGTGGTAGTAAGGGATAAAAAGAAAATGAAACTTTATCTAAACAATGATCTCATATCCATTTTTTTTAAAGATTAATGATATGAATTTTGCTTGCTAACTGTCCAGTGGCAAATATTTCATGCATACTCAAACCTTGTAATCATATCCATTTTTTTATAGATCGATTATTTGAATTATGCATGTTTGCTAACTGCCTCGCGGCAAATATTTCATGCATACTCAGCCCTTGTAATCATATCCATTTTATGTTGTAGATTGATTATTTGAATTTGCATGCTAACTGTTAAGAGACAAATATTTCATTCATCCTCAAATCTAGAACATATTTATAATAAAGTCAATAGTTAAGTTCTGCAAGGGTTGTAATTTAGAAATTCAGTTTATACTTGAAAAAGAGGGTACTTTTAGTTAGAGCCTAAATTTTGCCGTACACTGGCAGGCCTCCTAAAGATCCCTCTAATTGTAATAAAAAGAGGGAAACATGTAGAGAAAGTCAAAGTAACTAGACATCAGATTCATCATCATTATTTCCTCTGGCAAGTAATGTGTATCAAAGTTTTCTACAGAAAGCCTATTTTATAACTTGATTTCTAATGAGTGATGCTTTACATTATTTCAGAGTATAAAAGGAACATGATTACATTCAGATTTACTAAAGTCCCATATCCACTTAAGATTTCCTTAATGGTGGATAACAATTTTTTTGTTGTTGTTAATGTTTATTGCTACTTTCAGTGCATGAAGCTATATCTAGGTGATAATTGTTTGTTCGCTGAGAAAGAGTAGCCAGTAAATATCAAACATGGACTATTTTTGACAATAAATATAAGACATGGTCTATTTTTGTCAGTAAATATAAGACATGGTCTATTTTTGTCAGTAAATATAAGACATGGTCTATTTTTGTCAGTAAATATAAGACATGGTCTATTTTTGTCAGTAAATATAAGACATGGACTATTTTTGTCAGATAGTAAATATAAGACATGGTCTATTTTTGTCAGTATGTATAATACATGGTCTATTTTTGTCAGGAAATATAAGACATGGACTATTTTTGTCAGATAGTAAATATGACATGGTCTATTTTTGTCAGTAAATATCAAACATGGGCTTTTTTGGTCAGATAGTAAATATAAGACATGGACTATTTTTGTCAGATAGTAAATGTAAGACATGGACTATTTTTGTCAGTAAATATAAGACATGGACTATTTTTGGTCAGATAGTAAATATCAAACATGGTCTATTTTTGTCAGTAAATATCAAACATGGTCTATTTTTGTCATATAGTAAATATAAGACATGGACTATTTTTGGTCAGATAGTAAATATAAGATATGGACTATTTTTGGTCAGATAGTAAATATAAGACATAAGACTTTTTTTGTCAGATAGTAAATATAAGACATGGACTATTTTTGTCAGTAAATATTAGACATGGGCTATTTTTGTCAGATAGTAAATATAAGACATGGACTATTTTTGTCAGTAAACATAAGACATGGACTATTTTTGTCAGATAGTAAATATAAGACATGGACTATTTTTGTCAGTAAACATAAGACATGGACTATTTTGTCAGTAAATATAAGACATGGACTATTTTTGTCAGTAAATATAAGACATGGGCTATTTTTGTCAGATAGTAAATATAAGACATGGTCTATTTTTGTCAGTTAAATATCAGACATGGGCTATTTTTGTCAGATAGTAAATATAAGACATGGACTATTTTGGTCAGATAGTAAATATAAGACATGGGTTATTTTGGTCAGTAAATATCAGACATGGACTATTTTTGTCAGATAGTAAATATAAAACATGGACTATTTTTGTCAGACAGTAAATATAAAACATGGACTATTTTTGTCAAATAGTAAATATAAGACATGGTCTATTTTTGTCAGTAAATATAAGACATGGTCTATTTTTGACAGTAAATATCAAACTGAAACATGGGCTGTTTTTGTCAGATAACTGTGAAGCCTCACTTGTTGTATTGACTGTAGTTTCTCTTTATTTCTGTTGTTAAGTGACAAATCTGACTCAGTGGCTACACTTGCAGCCTTCTGAAATTTAGGGACTTTTGGTCTTGCTCCACCATTCATTAACTCTGCCTAAAATAAAAAATCATACCGTGAAAACAAGTCGGTACATGTGGTCCATTAAATTAAGTAGGATGAAACTGGTGATAAGGAGTTGGTTATTTTAGCATAAAAAGAAGTTAAGTTTTTCAGGATTTCATAAATCAAAACTGTCATCAAGGGAGACAAGTCTGAAATATTTTTGATTCTGATATGGAAGTTCAATATGTTTTGTACTGTTAGTGTCCTGCAAAACTGCAAAAGCAATTTTTGTTTTGGCCATCAATGTTTTCAGGTCAAAATCTAATCCTGTTTAATATTATACTTGACAATGCAATGTCTTTCAATGCTAATAATGACAGTAAAACATTTGTGTTGAACATAAATATCTATCAAAAGAATAGCTTCAAACGATATTGTTACTTATGAGAAGGTAATAATAATCAGAATCGAAGACCAGAATATATCTAAGCCATATGTAAATCTGCATAAAGCTATTATACTTGACATTTACAAAAGTATAATGGCAAAATACTTACTTTTTTGCTCTGATACAAAATGTCAAAAAAAAAAATAAACCTAAGAATATTCCAATTAATGTTGGCCTAGTTGAAAATCTGGACCAAGATATTTTTTTGATAAATTCAATATATTCTTAATTCTCAATTTACCTGAGGAATCGTCAACAAACATTAACAAACCAGTTCACCCCCTTTTGTCTCATATAAGACAAATATTTCAAAAGATCACAGATCTTGCAGATTTCATATGCTTGGAAGTTTTAATAGGTCAATGATTTCATCATGGACAGTTAGATTAGTTACAGTTATTTTTGAAATAACAAAAAGCCTGTTTAATTTCGCTTCAGTAACAGCATTCTAGGTTCAGCAAAAATTTTGTTAAACATAGTTCCATATATCATTAGTTATGGAATCATTCATAGAAGAGTTCTGAAGAACTGTACGTCTAGAAATATGTAAAATAAAGGAAACATATCTAAATCCCACCTTCTTGTCTGGAGTCAATTTCATCAATTCCATATTTTCCATACTGTGTCGTCTAAATGGCCTTCTTGCTGGAAATAATCGTATAATATTGAAGTTTATCACAATTTAATGTCATGTCATAGTAAGTATTCAGCTTTATGTCTTATGGTATAACTTTTCTTCGTCAATATTTTTCTGCTTTAAAAAGGGCTAAAATGGTCCATAATTCCGTAAAAATTGTCAAATAAAGTTAACCCTATAGTATGGTCAAGAAATGGTGATAATAATCAAATAATTCTACCAAGTTTGTCAAATTTGGGTCAAAAAGTTTAGCACAAAAATACATATTTTGACTTTTTGAGTTCACAAAAGTGGTTTCTACATAGCAAATAAGCATTTTAACTTTAATAGAATGAAATAAAATAAATTTGTTCTTGCCAGAAACAGACCAACTTCCTAGAAGTTTTTGTATAATCTGTATATCTATCCCAAAATCCTAAATAATGGTGATCAATAGATACTCACACAGGGGTAAATCTGTTTCGTCTTTGGTTTGTAGTTTGCTGGAAAAAAAATCATTAGGTTAATTTCTCTCTTCCTCAATCTCCAATATAAGTCATGGCAAATATATCAAGCAGCTTCTTGACAGGCAAGTTATTACTAGTTTACGTTAATTCATTTATTCATAATTACATTAGATGCATATTTCATTATAATACTTTATTCTGATTGGCTAAGAGCAATCTTATGTCATGCTTAAATCAATCTTCATTTTTAAATGAACTGTTACATTCAATCATGATGACACAAGCTTTTACAATAAAGTGCAAAGGTCAATAAAAGTAAAACTTGATAGAAATCTTGTTTTCAAGATCAAATTGAAAAAACAATTAAAAGTCTTGAATGCTTCTTTAAGTAATTTCATAGGGTTGTAAGAAAAATAGATTAAAACTGAATCTTCCCAGTAAAGTTAAAACTGGCATGTAGATTTTGGTGTGTGTATTTTGGTTTTGTATTTGTTCAGTAAAGTAAACACTCACATGTAGATTTTGATTTGTTTATTCTGGTATTTTTTCAGTATAGTAAACACTCACATGTAGATTTTGAATATTTTTTTGTATTTTTTAAGTAAAGTCATCACTCACATGTAGATTTTGGTTCTATGGTCGGGTTGTTGTCTCTTTGACACGTTCCCCATTTCCATTCTCAATTTTATTTACTAACATGTAGATTTTGATTTGTTTATTTATATTTTGTTCAGTAAAGTAAACACTCACATGTAGATTTTGATTTGTTTATTTTTGTTTTTTTGTTCAGTAAAGTCAACACTCACATGTAGATTTTGATTTGTTTATTTGTATTTTGTTCAGTAAAGTAAACACTCACATGTAGATTTTGATTTGTTTATTTGTATTTTGTTCAGTAAAGTAAACACTCCCATGTAGATTTTGATTTGTTTATTCGTATTTCGTTCAGTAAAGTAAACACTCACATGTAGATTTTGATTTGTTTATTTGTATTTTGTTCATTAAAGTAAACACTCACATGTAGATTTTGATTTGTTTATTCGTATTTCGTTCAGTAAAGTAAACACTCACATGTAGATTTTGATTTGTTTATTTTGGTATTTTTTCAGTAAAGTAAACACTCACATGTAGATTTTGATTTGTTTATTCGTATTTCGTTCAGTAAAGTAAACACTCACATGTAGATTTTGATTTGTTTATTGGTATTTCGTTCAGTAAAGTAAACACTCACATGTAGATTTTGATTTGTTTATTTTGGTATTTTTTCAGTAAAGTAAACACTCACATGTAGATTTTGATTTGTTTATTCGTATTTCGTTCAGTAAAGTAAACACTCACATGTAGATTTTGATTTGTTTATTCGTATTTCGTTCAGTAAAGTAAACACTCACATGTAGATTTTGATTTGTTTATTCGTATTTCGTTCAGTAAAGTAAACACTCACATGTAGATTTTGATTTGTTTATTTTGGTATTTTTTCAGTTAAGTAAACACTCACATGTAGATTTTGGTGTGTCTATTTGTATTTTGTTCAGTAAAGTAAACACTCACACGTCAATTTTGATTTGTTTATTTTTGTTTTTTGTTCAGTAAAGTAAACACTCACATGTAGATTTTGGTGTGTCTATTTGTATTTTGTTCAGTAAAGTAAACACTCACACGTCGATTTTGATTTGTTTATTTTTGTTTTTTGTTCAGTAAAGCAGTTTTCGTGCTGAGTGGCATCCCAGCAGCCCCAGGCTTGTAAAATTGCTCTCGGACCTGTAAAAATCCTATCTTCAGGCCAACAGAATCTAACTAAAATAAAATTAAAATTGAGCTCCGGGCCTGTAGATTTAACAGTTCGTCGTGAAGACTGGTAAAGTAAACACTCACATGTAGATTTTGTTTTGTTTATTTATATTTTGTTCAGGTAAAGTAAACACTCACATGTAGATTTTGATTTGTTTATTTTGGTATTTTGTTCCATTAAGTAAACACTCACATATCATGTAAATCTGTGATACCTAAAGCTGTTTGTAAATCAACTAAATTCATCTCTGCTGTTAACTGTCCAGTTTCATCTCCTATCTACAATCATAACATTGTACATTACCTTTTAATTAACAAATGTGTTGTCATTATCTTTTTGTTGCACTATTCAAAATGACATTAATTGTATAAAAACTCTTACTTTCAATTAAACATCAAAATTAATATGAACATAACCAGAAAAAATATTAATTTTGTATCTTATTACCATTCATCAATAATCTAACAAATGATAAAAATAATATGTGTATATGTAGTGTTTAAAAATGAATAAAACCAAAATCATTCATTTGCATATTTTATGGATTGAAACAATTCAATTATATTTTGTACATTTGATTTTGAGGTTTATATTTGAATTGAAACGAAACTGTTTTTCCTGGTCTATGATTATATGTTAACTGTTTATGATCCCAGTTTAAATTTAAATGTTTTTTGTAGCTTTATATTTATCTGTAAGTTATGACAAGAATCATACCTCCTATTTATCTATGAGTCTATTTCTGACAGGTTTTTTCTCACCTTAATAGACAATTAAATAAATTTCTACTTCAGTGTAACTCTCTTGATATTTGTTAGTGTTTATTTCAATATATGGAAATGCCTATCGATTAAAGGTCTAAGTACGTTCTTCAACACAAAGCCTTGGCTCATACAGAACAACAAACTATTAAGGCCCCCAACATTACTAATGTAGAACCATTCAAACAGGAAAACCAACAGTCTAATCAATATAAATAATGAGCATGAGAAACACTTATGAACCACATCAACAAACAACAACCACTGAACATCAGACTCCTGACTTACAACAGGTGCATAAAACTGCAGCTGGTTTAAACTTTTAAAAGAATTACCTCTCTTGATATCTGTAAGTGTTTATTTGCATATGGTAATGCCTCTTCATGGTGCCCCAATGCCTTGTGTGCATTTCCTAGACTCCAGCATGCACGACCTTCTCCTACTCTATCCTCTAACTCGCGTGCTATTTCTAAATGTCTTAAATGATATTCAATAGCTTTTTCATAGTCTCTTAGTAATGTATAAGTATTGCCTAAACTGTAACAAGCTTGGGCTTCTAAAGCTTTGTCTCCTAATTGTTTGGCTATCTGTAAGGATTTCCTGAAACATATTCAAATATATTAGTTTAAAAGTCCAAAAGTTTCTTTGAGGTAAAGGTTCAAAACTAATGATTTGTGCTTCTTGTTGTAGAAACAAATTTAGGATAGATGTTAGCCTTAAAAGTTGCAAAATTGTCCAACAGATCAGTCAAAATATTTAGAAAGCGTTGCACTAGTTAACACATCTTTATCCATTTTTTTTACTTATGAAAAGTTGTTTAAAGGGATCTCTTTTAACTAACTCTGACAACTGCTACCATTTTTAAGCTCCCCAAACTAAAAGTTAGGTGGCATATTGTTTTACCCCTGTCCATCCAATTATGGATTCATAATTATTCTACATAATTCCTCCTGTAGTCTAAATGCTAGAGAATTTTCACTCTAATGGCTGTATTTATTGGAAAAATTCCTGAATATAGTGATGATTGGGCACAACTTTTTGCAATTTTGGGTCCTCAATCCTCTTCAACTTTGTATTTCTAATTTTTTTTTATCTGAGAGGCACTGATGAGTCTATTGTCTGGGGTATCAAATTATTTGCCCGATACCTTGATACAGATGCTATTCTATCCAAGAAAATGAGTACCCATGAAAATAAATGACTTATACCTATAATCATCGCAGGCAGTCTCAAATTCATTGAGAAATATGTGAGCATTTCCTAAATTACTGTAAGCCCTTCTCTCTGCAGACTTGTCTCCAAACTCTTTAGCAATGGACAATCTCTAAAATATTAAGTTTGTTAAATAATGAATATAACTAGGTAACTGACTCAATTTCTTACATTTTTGTTTATTTGTTGTTGGGTTTCAGTTTCATTGATGTAAACACCACGTCACTTTTTATATTCCCAATTTATCAATACGTTGTATAGAAGTATTTTTGGGGAGGGAGTTACATAATTTTATTTTGGCGAAATTCTTCATTCAAAATTAAATAGCTGAACTTGTTCAATTGGTTGCTTTTTAAAAGTTGAAAAATTGAAAGGAAGAAAATAGTGAAACATATCATTGCTGAAGTAACAATTAATATAAGGAATTTAAAATCTGTTCAATCATTTCTTATTTTCTAAATCGATTTAGAAATGATACAGTAATTGATGTTTAATTAGTGTTTAGAACCTTATATTCAAACTTGCACACAAAGCCATTATTATGTGTCCATAGCACATGGATGCCCCACTCTTACTATTATTTTTATGTTCATTGGACAGTTGAATTGAAGTCATAACTCTTATTTGGCATTAAAATTAGAAAGTTCATATCATACTAGGAAACATGTGTACTAAGTTTAAAGTTGATTGGACTTGAACTTCATCAAAAACTACCTTGACCAAAAACTTAAACCTGAAGCATGACAGGCAGACGGACAAATGAACAAAGAGACACCCAGAATGAAAAAAAATATAAATCAAAACATACTTACTTCTTCATGGTAACGGATTGCTAATTTAAAGTTTCCCAGCAGGTAATGTGTGTTACCAAGGTTACCACACGCTCGACCTTGAGCAGCTTTATCACTAAGTTCTTTAACTAATCGCAGGTTTTCTCTGAAATAGATAAACATAAACTGAAATGTTTACCTTGAAAACACCATTTTACACACAACTTTTCATGCATAGAAAGAGGCATTACTGCAGAACAGTTTAATTGACACCACAAAATTGATCTCTGTTTTGTTTTTATAAGCATCATGCATAAAATTTGGTTGATGCATGAAATATAAGTTAGAGAATGGAAACGAAAAATTCAGCAATTCTTCCCATTTATTGATTTATGAGATTTGAACATGTGTTAACTACTGTAGACTTAATATAAGTTATATGGTTTGCTACTTACCCCATACGGATCCATAGAGGGTTATTAAAATCCATAGGGGGTGAGGCAGAAGGCCAAGTCCCCTATGAATTTTATTCACCCTCTATGGATCCGTAGGGGGTCAGTAGTTAACCGTACAACTAATTTATCGGACGCTAGACTTTTTCTGCGGCGTTTTGTTGAAAAATAAATAATGAAACACAACAACATTAATAGATAACCTCGCCATTAACGCTTCATGAACCCCATATGAAACTTACTAACCCTATATGGTCTCATAGGGGGTCACCACGAGACGTCGTTTAACCAATCACAATGTGATAATTCATCTGTGGTCCGATAATGTACTATATTTGTATTCTGAAGGGTCAAAGCTTTTTGTATAAGCACAGTAAATGACAAATTGATATGTATAATAGAATTTGTTTACTGGGTCACATTATAGGTTAGAATCCTACACATGTCTATACTCACAAAGGAGGATAAAATTGGTAAAAATTAACATACTCATAGTATTCAGCAGCTTTTTGTAAGGCTTCCTTGACCTCTAGAGGAAATTCCCCTGGATCCTGGTCTCCACACTTCCCCATATGTTTGCCTTTTGCATGATAAACATTACCAAGGTTGTACAAAGCCCTTGCTTCTCCTACCTGTAATAAGATAAACATTACCAAGGTTATACCAAGCCCTTACTTCTTCTACCTGTAATTAGATAAACATTACAAAGGTTATACAAAGCCCTTGCTTCTCCTACCTGTAATTAGATAAACATTACCAAGGTTATACAAATCCCTTGCTTTTCCTTCCTGTAATTAGATAAACATTACCAAGGTTGTGCAAAGCCCTTGCTTCTCCTACCTGTAAAGAAATTAACATTCCCTTGATTATACAAATCCATTATTTCTCCTTATTATAGATAAAATAAAGATTTCTACCATTCCTGCTGCTAGTTTACTGTTATTCCATGACTGTTTGACCAGCCCAGTTGCTTCCTGTCTTTTGGTCATATAAAAGCTTCTGTCCAAATTTCATAAAATCCCCTAATGTTGGACAAAGTTATTGATGACGAAAAAACTTAAACCACAAACTGAATCTGAATGTTAAAAACTTTAAATTTAATAAAAAAACCAAGAGAATGTTCAAAGTACATGGATGCCCCACTCGCACTATAATTTTCCATGTTCAATGGACCATGAAATTGGGTTTCAAGTTGATTGGACTTTAACTTCATCAATAACTACCTTGACCAAAAACTTTAACCTGAAACTCACACTTTTAATTTCTATGTTCTAATTTTGTTTTAAAATAAGAGAGATCATATCATAAGGAACATGTGTACTAAGTTTCAAGTTGATTGGACTTCAGCTTCATCAAAAACTACCTTGACCAAAAACTTTAACCTGAAGTGGGACGAACAGACCAGAAAAGATAATGCCCCTCTACTATCGTAGGTGGGGCATGAAAAGTCCATTTATCAGTAAATTACAAAAAAAAAACTGATTTTTTTACAGTTCAGTATTTTGGTTATAAACAAGCTTTCTTCCAAATCTTATGAAATTCCATGAAGGTTAGACAAAGTTATTGATGTGTAATTAAACTTTAATGTGAAGCCGATGAGTGACTCACCGTCACAGAATCTAGGCTATGTCTTGCTTTCCCAACATAAATGTCGCAGCCTGACAAAAATTGCATATCAAGAAATTTTGCCTCCTTAAATCTAAACGAAAATTGATCAATGATTGTCATCCAATCAGATCTATTGATACATAAACATTGCAATATAATTATCATTGTTAAGTTATTTCATGTCTGTTAAAGCAAGTGATGTCATCCTAAGACTTACCTTATCTGAAAGCTGTCTGGATATTTCTAAGTGCCTGTTGCAGCAGGCAATAGCTTCATCAAACTTTTGTAGAACTTTGAGCGTGTTGCCTAAATTGCCACTGGCTTTGGCTTCACCAATCATATCTCCTAAGGTTCTAAAAATAACAAATAGCCTTTCTGTCAGTTGATTCAAAATACACAAATGTGTTCATTTATGATACCTAGCTTGCATAAAACATTATAAAGGGGCATCACTTTAGAATGTTTAAGTGACACCACCTAAAATCGAACTTGATCTGTGTGATTTGTGGTGATAAGCTTATAAGTTTCATAACATATGGATGAGGCAAATCATTTATTAAAGTTAAAAGAATTGAAATGAATTTTGAGATGTCCTTATAGACAGACAATAGTTAACCTTAATGACCTGCGTGGGTCACGTCAGGGGTAAAAAAAAATGGGTCTTTTTTTTGCATATAATTTCATATAGTTATTTATTTTTTTCCATTAGTCAACTACGTACAAGTATCTGATATAATATGCAGAACATCAGTAATCACGACAGAATTAAACCTAAAGATGAAAAATTAATCTCTTTTTTTATAGCTACCTTCTTTTCATTCTGCTTGCTTTACTCTTTTTATTGTTTGTTACATACTTCTAACATGCATCACTTCAGAATGGATATTTAAAATGACATACTTTTCATGGAAAACTGAGTATATTTTTGCTAATTAATTCTGTTGGTGATTTTCTTAATAATGTTTGTGTATAGGCCATCCATTTTTAACAATATGTACACTTTCAAGGGCTTATTCTCAGAAAACTCTTTTTACACATCACAGATTACTAAAAAGAGTTAAATCTGCTTACTTGACAGATTCAATGTGATTAACCTTTTCAATTAAAACAAATATGATCACAGAAATTGGACAAGGATATGTGTCGTTCAATCATATAAATATGCCTTCATTGTAACATGTATCTACCAAATTATACACTTATCATTGCTTTTGTATGCACATTTCTTGACATGTTTTCATTTATTGATTGATTGATTGTTGCATGTTTAATGCCAAGTTTTGAATTATGCTTTGGTAAATAAATGACATTTTGGCATGACTTTAAGTTTCCCTGCGTTCCCTAAAATTAGTATGTGCAATATTACTATTTTTAGCTATAGGTACCTGCATTTTCTACAGGGTTAGTGTGAGCTATTAACAACGGTTGCTCATTTGTCTGAAACTCTTCTCAAATTCATCCTCTCCATAAAATACAACTTGACACCTTCCCTTATCTGGCCAAAAGAGATCTCATTTGTGATAATCCAGTGCCTTGCGGCATGATGGCATACTCTTGGCTTACCTGGCCAAAGTGAGATCTAATTTGTGGTAATGTAGTGCCTTGCCATACTCCTGAGTTACCTGGCCAAAGTGAGATCTAATTTGTGGTAATGCAGTGCCTTGCCATACTTCTGACTTACCTGGCCAAAGTGAGATCTAATTTGTGGTAATCCAGTGCCTTGCCATACTCCTGACTTACCTGGCCAAAGTGAGATCTAATTTGTGGTAATCCAGTGTCTTTCCATACTCCTGACTTACCTGGCCAAAGTGAGATCTAATTTGTGGTAATCCAGTGCCTTGCCATACTCCTGACTTACCTGGCCAAAGTGAGATCTAATTTGTGGAAATCCAATTCCTTTCCATACTCCTGAGTTACCTGGCCAAAGTGAGATCTTATTTGTGGTAATCAAGTGTCTTTCCATACTTCTGACTTACCTGGCCAAAGTGAGATCTAATTTGTGGTAATCCAGTGTCTTTCCATACTCCTGACTTACCTGGCCAAAGTGAGATCTTATTAGTGGTAATGCAGTGCCTTGCCATACTCCTGACTTACCTGGCCAAAGTGAGATCTAATTTGTGGCAATGCAGTGTCTTTCCATACTCCTGACTTACCTGGCCAAAGTGAGATCTAATTTGTGGTAATGCAGTGTCTTTCCATACTCCTGACTTACCTGGCCAAAGTGAGATCTAATTTGTGGTAATGCAGTGCCTTGTCATACTCCTGACTTACCTGGCCAAAGTGAGATATAATTTGTGGTAATCCAGTGTCTTTCCATACTCCTGACTTACCTGGCCAAAGTGAGATCTAATTTGTGGTAATGCAGTGCCTTGCCATACTTCTGACTTACCAGGCCAAAGTGAGATCTAATTTGTGGTAATGCAGTGCCTTGCCATACTTCTGACTTACCTGGCCAAAGTGAGATCTAATTTGTGGTAATGTAGTGCCTTGCCATACTCCTGACTTACCTGGCCAAAGTGAGATATAATTTGTGGTAATCAAGTGTCTTTCCATACTCCTGACTTACCTGGCCAAAGTGAGATATAATTTGTGGTAATGTAGTGCCTTGCCATACTCCTGACTTACCTGGCCAAAGTGAGATCTAATTTGTGGTAATGTAGTGCCTTGCCATACTCCTGAGTTACCTGGCCAAAGTGAGATCTAATTTGTGGTAATCCAGTGTCTTTCCATACTTCTGACTTACCTGGCCAAAGTGAGATCTAATTTGTAGTAATCCAGTGCCTTGCCATACTCCTGACTTACCTGGCCAAAGTGAGATCTAATTTGTGGTAATCCAGTGTCTTTCCATACTTCTGACTTACCTGGCCAAAGTGAGATCTAATTTGTGGTAATCCAGTGCCTTGCCATACTCCTGGAGGTAGAAATAAGCATTGCCAAGCTGACTGTATATGGCACTGAGAGTTTTCAGATCATCTGTTCCTGCCTGGACGGCTGCTTCGAAAAACTGGACACCTGTTTGACAGTCTCCAGCCTTACATAGCCGCTCTCCCTCCAGGGCTAGTTCCATACAGGAACAGTCCATCTATAAAAGAGGAATTTGTGAAGATAAACATTTATAACTGAATCCTTTTACATTATTCACATTCTTGCACTTCTTGACAACACAATGATCATGTATAATTACTTACATTCACTTCATGTGGTGTCTGGTGGATAGTTGTCTCATTGGCAACCATACCACATCTCCTTATTTCTATATCATGTATATATAACAAACTTTAGAGAAATATGTATAACTTTGTTGTCTAAATGAAAAGGATGATTTTTTCAGGGCTAATTTCTCAGCTATACAGAACTTGGAACAATGAACAAATGAAAGGGTTGCAAAAAATATTTCTATATAAATAGTGAATTGTACATATTAATGAAAATTAAAAAAATAAATACTGTAAGTTCTGAAATTATTGCGAGGTTTTTTATAATGCGAATAATGCAACTAGGCGAGAACTCACATTCTCACATTTGTTGCATATATCTGTCCGACACTTTTTCTGAAGTCGCAAAAATTAATCTTGCATTGTATGTGACCATTCTTAAAATATCGCAATAGTTAGTGCACACAATGATATCTGTATATGGAAATATAAAATGGGAAAATGGGGAAAAAATATTTCAACACTCAGTACAGAAAAGTTGAGAAAAATTTGTATGGGAACAAAAGGAGACTTGTGTTTCTCCAATTTTTTTGTCCTTCATTAAATTTTGTGTGTATAAACTGATAAAGGCCACATGAAGCCTGAATTGATAATCTGGTAAACATAAGTACCCGTATTGATAATCATGTTTACCGGTAATTCAAGGGGTAAATGATAAACAAAATCTTCAAAGCCTCCACCCCATCCCTTTGGATCACAGATATTGTCGGTTTATGTTATCCAACATCAAGAGAGGTATTAATTAAGCTTGTTTTGGTTTGGTAATATATATAAGAAAATGTCTGTACAAAGTCTGGAATATGACAGTTGTTGATTCTATTCTTTTGATGTGTTTGAACTTTTGATTATGCCATTTGCTTGGGAACTTTCAGTTTAAAATTTTCTAATACTGTGGATTCATTAATATTCTTTGGATACCAATTTTTGTAGATTTAGTGGGATGTTTAACCAAATACAAATTTTCCAAAGGAATACATGCAAACTTTTCTAAAACAACAAATTTAAATATCCCTGAATATGTGAGTTTTTCGCAATCCATGAAAGTTGGTACCCACGAAAATAAATGAATCCACAGTAGTTCCGTATTTTTGTTATTTTATTTTTCATCACATAAGGGACTTAAGCTACACACTGGCAAAATGCCACACATGTGAACATGCCTGACATTTTTGCCCTAGTAAGGGGTAAATATTTGGTTTCATATATATTGGCATTTTTGTAGATTGAAAAGATTACATTTGAAAGTTCATCTTATCTTTAACTGGACGTTGTATTTAAGGAACCAACTCAGAGAACTAACAATAAAAGACCTCTTGTATGTCTTGGTTTTTGGTGTATTGTTAGGTTGGTGTCTATTATGGAAGAATGCTCTTCATCTCATTTTGTTTTTAAACAAGAGGCTGTCAGAGCGACAGCAAACCGGATTTATTAATATTTATCCGTGTCCTGGCATTTTTCAATATAACAAGAACCATAAATGATGCACGGTTAAAGTGAAAATCATCAATATCAAACTTGACCTCCATTTTGTCATCAGTAACAACATATTAAAATTTGAAAAGCTTTGGTTGAACGGTTCATGAGTTAATGCATGGACAGGACTGGAAACACAATTTTTCAATCATTCAAGAACCATAACTCCAGAACCGTAAAAGTCAAAATGGTCATTATTGAACTTGACCTCCATTTCGTTGTCAGTAACAACATATTAAAATTTTAAAAGCTTTGGTTGAATGGTTCATGAGTTAATGCACAGACAACATTTGGTTGCTGCCTGCCCCCCCCCCCCCCCCCCCCCCAACCCCCATCCCCAATCAATAACTGACATTTTTGTCACAAAAATCCGGTTAAAAATCAAATGTCAGTAAACTTTTCCATTTCAGAATAAAAATGTCCACAGATAAAAAGCAATCAATTGATTACTACAAGTACCTTTGTAAAAAGATTGGATCTGAGGAGGAAGTAAAAGTCAGGAGATTGGTTTACATAATACAAGACATTGGAACAGAGAACGGTATTACTAGTGGTAGTAAAGGTGAAGGTCTTAATCTTAATGGCAGTGATTTAGATTTAATGTTTGTAGATTCCAAATATAATGTTTATGAGTCTGATAGACATTATAGAGAGGTTAGTTCCAATCATGATAACATTCCTCTGATTATGGATACAGATGACACTACACCCTGTTTCACATTACTACGTCTTTTCAGCAACATTTATATGCAGGATACTGAACTCAAACAAATCGTAGAAGATAACTCTCAGGAATGTCTACTTTCAAATGAACTTTACAAAATGTCCCTTCTGAATATACATTTAACTCATAACTCATTTGGACTCCTTCAAAAAACTCATGGGCCTTGTTTATCAGACAAAATGGGTGTGTATGATTTTGCACACTGCTTAAAATGTGACCAATGGATATCCCAAGCCAAACCATGGATATACAGACCACGTACAACATGGCCACCAGCAGACATCATTTCAAAAATAACCTCATGTGGTGTATTATTTGTTCCAATTGGCTTGAAAGGATCCTGCAATGAAAATCTCCAGTGGAGAATTTCGTTTTCTGTAGCTGAAAAATTTCTCATATTTTCATTCAGACATACACAGTTTTTATGCTATGCTTTATTGAAAATCTTGCTAAAAGAAATTGTGGATATATGTGAGGATTTGAAAGGTTTACTGTGTTCCTACTTTCTAAAGACTTTAATGTTTTGGATCTCTGAAGAATCAGACCCATCAATATGGAGACCAGATAATATCATCCCATGCTTCATGGCTTGTTTTAAGAGACTATTATACTGTATAGAATATGAGACACTGTTACATTATTTCATTTCTGAAAATAATTTATTTTATTTAAGATTCCATACTACAAACAAAGACAAATTAATTGGAATCCTGAGAAATCTATATAAACAAGGAATTCAGTGTTTTAAATATTCACAGACTCTGAACGATTTCAAAGGACTAACTTGTGAAGTCGATTCAGTAAACGGAATTTTTAGAACAAAATTACATACATTTCGTTATCCTGACCTTAAGTATCATAGCCTACTATATAACTTGCTACATCATTCTAAAACTGTTCTTTCCCGAGATATATTTACAATAAAACTGGCTAGGACACAGCACATTGTTGCACAAAAGTCACTAAACCAACGTGTATCAAACAACAAAGAGAAGTACTACAAGTACAGACGTGACCTGAGTCATCTGGTGATAGGAACACAATCGGATGCATTATCAGGATGGCTGATGCTAGCTTCCTTCTTCTATGTTCATAAACATTACTTGATATCATTAGATATTATACATTATGCTTTAAGCAAATGCATTGATGATAAAGAACTTTTTCCTGTCAAAGACATCCAGTTAAATCAAAACCAGAAATCAGTGTTAAATTTCATGAATCAAGGCAACTGTTTCACAGCAATGAAAATAATTACAGTCAGATCGGTTATATTTATTTCAAATTCATCATTTTTTCCACAAGAACTAAATTTAAAACAACAACTATATATATTGTTTAAGAAGAACTTAAATATACCTCCTGTTTCTCCTCCTGTATTTTTTGCACATCTCCTAAAAGGACTTTGTTATTTCCATCTACATGACTTTACATCATATGAACAAACTTTCCAGCAGTTATCAAGGCTTTTACAAAATTATTTAAATAGGAAAGTCTCATCTGTCACCTCCTCCCATGAACCAGTATGTAGTAACTCTCTATTTTTTCCCAGACAACTGATATAGCTTTTCAGATGATTGATTATACAAGTAAAGCAACAAGACTGTGCCAGTGTCTAGTTGCGTATGAATGATAACAAGAGGCTGTCAGAGACAGAAAACCAGAATTTCCTGCAGAGGTCGAACACTGAACAGTTGAGCAAGTATGGACACAGCATCTAAGCTTAAAACAGCTCTGGATTGTGATTGAAAATTTGATAAGCATAGGTTCATGACACAAAATAAAATGGTCAAAGAACTGAAATGTAATGAAATATATCCTTTAATAAAAATGGATTATTATATATCTTATCAATTTGCAAATTTGAACCTCAAACAGAAGCAGGTAAAAATTCAAGTTACTACACAACAAATATAGCATTCAGAAAATTAGTTTATATAGAATAACAAACACACCTACCACAAAATGACCTTCAATTTAACCCATTAGCTAGGGGTTGGTTATGCATGTTTTTGTCATGTTCCTTGTTCGACCTTTAATAAGCGTTAGCCATGGCGGCCATGTTTGTACACAGATCAAAACTTCCGATACAATTTATAAACAAGATACCATAAGGAAAATTCAGTTAAAGTTTGAAGGTATTTGGCCCAGTAGATTCAAAGGAGAAGATTTTTTAAATAGTTTACAACGACGACAGAAGACAGACGCCAAGTGATGGCATAAGCACACATGGGGCCCCAAACCCCGGTGCAAAGAGCCCCGTTGAGCTAAAAACTTGATGTGTAGCTTGGGAAAGCACCTCCTACTGTACACAGTAGTACCCTGGTGCTATATTCTCTAAAATGGTTCTATATTGGAAGATAGTATAATAGAATGTAAAGGGCCACAGTGCATTATTTTTTGAAAAAACAGTGCTATGTTAATATCCAGGTTACTATTGGAAATTTCAGGGGAGAACACTGTAGTGTAGGTAAAAAGTAAAATCACAAAAATACTGAACTCAGAGGAGAATCCAATCAGAAATAGTCTGAATTAGCCTTATTCAGTCATTATATAAAAATCAAATAGCTCCATAACCAAGTTCAAGTTTATTCTAGTCTTATCTACCACTATAAGTAACATACAAAAATAATGCAAATAATACACAATATTAAATTTCGAATGCATTTGGATGCTTAAACAACTATAAGAGACTTTTATGTTTTGATATTTACACAAAACACAAAAGTGCAATATCACAAAATGGTCGTTTAACAATGTTCAAGGATAAAAATCATACATCTACTTAAAGATATCATCTTCAAATTTTAATAATAGAAGATACTATTTTGTTGCAATAAAACATGATGGCAGGTTTTGGCAACAGAACTACAAACATTTCCTATTATAAATCAAACAATAATATTTTATTATTAGCTTATTTATTTCCTTAAAAGGGGCACTAGCTACGAGATGTATAAATAATTAGGTCTTTCCACCTTTCCGTGGAAAGACCTATTGAATTTGTTCTGATTATTAGGTCTTTCCACCGTTCCGTGGAAAGACCTATTGAATTTGTTCTGATTATTATTTTTTTTTTTTCTTCCGCCTAAATTTTTTTCTTGCATAGTATTGATGTTTCAAAAGATGTCGCTTAGGCCACACCAATTTAATTTCTTGTTCTACGGATTTTTGGACTCCAAAAATTGGGGCGAGCGAGCGATTTGAAAATTTTAATAAAAAAATATTTAATTTGCAAATTTTAGAGGCGAAGCTTAAAAAGTAAAGGCGAGCGATTATAATTTTTTTTTGTAAACATAAAATATTAGGTTTTGACTATATTAAAACTTGATTTATCACTTGTACCTTGACATTTCTTTAATTTATGAAGTATTTTTTCCCTGTTCAACAAGAAATAATTGAATAATTAAATCTGGTCTATGTATGTGTCCTTTTAAATATTACTTCTATGGTGTGACTGACAATGAGACAATTCTCCATCCAAGTCATAATCAGGTTCAGAACAGCCCCTTAATGTGATGAATATCCCTTTTATGAGGGGTCAAAATAAGTTATAATAATTTTTTTATAAAACACTTTAAGTACAAAAGGGCTTATATTTTCCCAAAGAACTATAATATTTGGTATTAGATGGTCAAAACATGTCCAAGAACTTTGTAATATTCCTGGACTTTAACCATGTTAACACATTTACTTTAACAGTTTAATATTATTCAAAATAAATGGACCCATCCCTCTTTTAGAAAAGTTGTTTAAAATATAATGTCTTTCTCCTCTTTTTGAAAAATAATGTATTTCTCCTCTAGAAAAAATTCTAAGTTGTCAAAGGTTTTGTATAATAGCACTGTACAAATCCTTAGTATTTCTATTTTCTTTTCTACAACAGTAAACATGGTAAAATGACCACTTCAAGGCCCTTGTCTGAGGGAGGGTTGGTCCAGACCTGATAATAACAAACATAGGTCAAAGTACGACCTTTTACACAGAGCTTTGACCAAGACCAACCAGCAAGCTATAAGGGACCACAACTTAGTATTGTACACAATTCGAACAGGAAAACCAACGATCTAAATTATATTTCGAAACGTGAAAATACCAATGAACCACATCAACAAACGATAACTGCTGAACGACAGGTCCCTGAATCGACCAGGACAGGTGCACAAACCTGCAGCGGGTATGACCGTCACCATGCATCATAATTGCATTTGAAGGCAAATCCTTCAGAAGTTCTTTGTACTTTATTTTAACAACGAACATTTCTTTTATAGGGAATATAAGTTAGGGGGAAAGAAACCAACGTTTTGTTCTGTACTGGTATTTCTATTTATATCGGAGCACTCCCGCTTGGAAAAAATTGGTTTCATGCTGAAACAAATATTCTCGTAGATATTTACAGTGTTGTGGGGGTGCTGATAGGTTTAAAATCGTTATATAAAGGGTAGACTGTGATTTAAAAAAAAAAATGTTGAGATCTTTATATAATATTTACAAAAAAACGGTGCGGGAAATGGACATGATTTGATTTCCGGATGTGGGAAGCGGGAATATAATAAAAATTAAAAAAATCTGTTTTGAAAAAAATAGGTGCGGGCGGGTCCGTCGAACAAGGAATCAAATTGGTGTGGCCTTAGATATTTTGAATATGATGTTGTATAGTTTATACGCCTTAAAAATTTACAACTGCGTAACAAAATACTTTACGTTGTAAGAGTTATCTCCCCAAACACTGTTTTTCTTGAGGCCACTACTCCTTCGCAACCGTAAAAGATTACGACAAATTTATTTTACCAAATTGCTCATTACTTCTTCAGGATAAGGATTTCATTTGGACCGAAGGTATCCGGAGACTCCATATGAAAGTTATTTCCCCTTATGCATTTGATATAAGAGATATGCGTTTCTAACTGTAAACCATCAGTGAAATAGGCCTAGTGTCTTTGGATTTAAGTTCCTTGGTCCAAAAAAATGAAAATAAGGTCAAGGTCAAAGGTCAAGGTCATATTCTAAATTTTGATTTTGGCTTATTTTCTCTTATTTTCAACAACCGTGAAAGATATTGACAAATTATTTTTACTAAATTGTGAGTTGCGACATGTTGTAACTTGGTTGGAAGGGTGCGTAAACAATAAATGAGAGTTTTCGCCCATCTTATATTTAAAATCATGCCTAAAGTGATATAACTCATTAACCATACATATTACAGACATAGGGTCTTTTTATTTGAGGTCCTTAGTTGGTGACCTTGAAATTGAGGTGAAGGTCAAAGGTTTATAGGACGTTCTAGATTTTGACCTTTGCTTTAAATTCATATTTATACATTATAAAGTCATAGGAACTGACATTTTAGATTGATTTTTAATATTCTGATAATAAAATAGTTCTTTACTTGTGGAAAGATCTTCAATTGTTCTTTGAACAATTGGTTTTTAATTATTATTATTATTTATTTTTTTTTTCTTGCGCCTAATTTTTTTCTTGCATAGTATTGCTGTTTCAAAAGATGTTGCTTAGATATTTGAAATATGATATCGTATAGTTTATACGCTTTAAAAATTTACAACGACGTAACAAAATACTTAACGTTGTAAGAGTTATCTCCCCAAACACTGTTTTTCTTGTGGCCACTACTCCTTCGCAACCGTAAAAGATTACGACAAATTTATTTTACCAAATTGCTCTTTACATCTTAAAGATAAGGATATTCATTTGGACCGAAGCTTTATGAAGACTCCATATGAGAGTTATTTCCCCTTTTTCAATTGATTCAAGTAACATGCATTTCTAACTAGTAAACCATAAGTGATAGAGACCTAGGGTCTTTAGATTTGAGGTCCTTGGTCCAAAAAAATGAAAATGAGGTCAAGGTCAAAGGTCAAGGTCATATTCTAAATTTTGATTTTGGCTTATTTTTACTTATTTTCAAATACCGTATGACATATCAACAAATAATTTTTCACAAATTGTTAGTTGCGACATGACCTTACTTGTGTATTTTGGTTGAAAGGGTGCGCAGACAATAAATGGGAGATTTTCCCCATCTTACATTTAGAATTACGCCTAAAGTTATATAACTCATTAACCAAACTTATTAAAGACATAGGATCCTTTGATATAAGGTCCTTGGTTTGTGACCTTGAAATAGAGGCCAAGGTCATAGGTTAATAGGTCGTTCTAGATTTTGACCTTTGCTTTAAATTCATATAAATACATCATAAAGCCATAGGAACTAACATTTTAAACTGATTTTTCATATTTCAATATCAAAATAGATCTTTACTAGTGGAAAGACCTTCAATTGTTCTCTGAACAATTGGTTTTTTATTTAAAATGTGATTTTTTTGTTGTTGTCTTTTTTCATGTTTTTTGTTGTGCAATCATGAATGAAAGTGAAGTATTGAAATAATATAAATTTGCTTTAAGCAGCCAGTATGGTTTGATTTTGTCAAAATAAGCAAGTTAATCATCCTATAAAGCTACCTCATTTAATCCGTATTCCTGTGACCTTCAATTTAACCTCTTAGCTTAACTCATTCTATAAAAAACTGCTGTTAACTTATTTTTTATCCTATTATAACGTGAAATTAAACAGACATAGAAAAATCAAATGCACAAGATATTTATTTATATTCATGTGTATGTTTACATCACACTATGAGACTGTTGGTAGTTTTGGTAGGTCACCTTGATAGTTAATTAGATGGTGTCTAGAATGAAATATACACGAAATTCTGATATATTATCTAGTATATGCATTGTTAACTGTTTATTTCAGACTTATTGTTATATGAAAATTTGAGTCAAATTGGTGAACATGATTTTGACAGCTAGTGCCACTTTAACATATGCTCTACCATTTCCTAGTAACAATTTTAAATTCTTGATTTTTAGATTTCATCGGAAGTTCACCCTTAAAAATCAAAACATATCTATTATGTAATGGACCTTGCATTGTAATGTTAACATTTAGATAAGATTTCATTACAAGTTTTAGTGAATACCAATATATTCACATTCTTTCACAAAATGTTGTTGTTTTAGCTTTCAGTATACTTTCAGAAAATAATTTGCTCAAACCATTCTGATAATGAAGGATGACATAAGTTCTAAACATGAGCCATCTGAATACATATACCCTTCAGATACTCCCCATTGTTATTCATTTTTATATATATTATGCACAAAATAACACATTTAAATACCCCCCCCCCCCCCTTAAAATAACATCCACAAAATGTAATCCCTTCGAAATCAATTTCAGTCAAAACTTGGAAATGTTAACCATGAATGTTTCTACAGCTTGGAAAGTCAAGTGAAAATGAAAATGTAAAATACCAAAACCAAAAATTGATATTAGTACATTCAACTCACATTTAGAGGCAATAAACAGTGAATATATGTCCACAACAGTAACCAAAGAACACATGTACTAGGAGATGATGTTATGGATCCATTCGCAAGTTTATACAAATTGATCCCCAATAATTCTCAATAATATTAGCAGGCATTAACACTCAAAATAATTACGTTAAATGGGTGTAAATTGCAAAATAATATAATTAATTGATTTTACTGTAATACAATCAATAGGTTTTACTGTAATATAATCAATAGGTTTTACTGTAATACAATCAATGGGTTTTACTGTAATATAATCAATAGGTTTTACTGCAATATAATCAATAGGTTTTACTGTAATACAATCAATGGGTTTTACTGTAATATAATCAATGGGTTTTACTGAAATATAAATCAATGGTTTTTACTGAAATATAATCAATGGGTTTTACTGTAATACAATCAATAGGTTTTACTGTAATCAATGGCTTTTACTGTAATACAATCAATGGGTTTTACTGTAATATAATCAATGGGTTTAACTGTAATATAATCAATGGGTTTTACTGTAATATAATCAATGTTTTTTTCTGTTATACAATCAATAGGTTTTACTGTAATACAATCAATAGGTTTTACTGTAAAACAATCAATAGGTTTTACTGTAATATATTCAATGGGTTACTGTAATATAATCAATGGGTTTTACTGTAATACAATTAATGGGTTTAACTGTAATACAATCAATGGATTTTACGGTAATACAATCAATGGCCTTTTTAATTGACGCCCGTGCCTTTTTTTTTTAGCTTATTCTTGGGCGCCCTGCTGTTTTTATAGCGACAATCTCTTATATGCACCAGACTAGTGAAACATTTATAAGGACTAATTAATATTTGAAAAATTATGTTTGAAGAAAAATATGGAAATATTTGTCTATGGATTAATAATTGGAAAGGATTTTGGTGCAGACTGCCCAAGGTATATGTTATAATGATTCAGAAAAAAATTTAGCAATGAAATGCTGAGTTGGTCAGACACAAGGGTATAACATATCATAGATACAGCAACCAAACAACACAGATAACCAAAACACATTGTAGGGATTACACCTTGCAACCATAAACATGAAACAATATAATGGGGAACAAATCATTGAGACAGCAACCAAACAACACAGATAACCAAAACACGTTGGTGGTATTTGTCATGGTGTTTGTATTTAGTAAAATTTCAATTAATTTGTTTATTTAATTTTACCTATGCTGTGGCATTAGTACTCGAAATGTCACAGTTTGCTCAAAGCACTTTATTTTGAAATATTCATTGTAATAAGCATATATATATATGTCACTTTGAAAGTTTAAGATTTTATCAAAACATTATAGGATTAGGCTTTGTTAATTAACGTCTTTTTTTAGCTAATGAGAATACTATTAACATGCGAGCCATATTGAGTAATTTTGTGTTTGAGTATTAATAACATGAAATTTTGAAAAAGCAGTCACCTTTTGGAAACCTAAACTTGCACTGCTCAATAGATATAGGAAGATGTGGTGTGAGTGCCAATGAGACAACTCTCCATCCAAATAACAATTTAAAAATTAAACCATTATAGGTTAAAGTACGGCCGTCAACACGGAGCCTTGGCTCACACCGAACAACAAGCTATAAAGGGCCCCAAAATTACTAGTGTAAAACCATTCAAACGGGAAAACCAACAGTCTAATCTATATAAACAAAACGAGAAACGAGAAACATGTATATATTACATAAACAAACGACAACTACTGTACATCAGATTCCTGTCTATTCTACTGGATCTGTAAGACTGTGGATCAGTCTACCAGTTGACTTTGCAGTGTTTATACAAAAATGTATTTTTGACTCACCTTTTATTTTTGAGAATTTTTAAGATAGCAGTCAGTGTTTCGGAAGCATAACCTCACACTACTCATGTCATTATACTGGACCTATTAGACTGTCTACCAGTCTACCAGTTGACTGTGTAGTGTTGAGACAATTTATCTCTGACTCATAAATAAACCTTCAAAAACACTTTAAGAATCTTTTTATTTTGAGACTTTACATTTTGAATTTTAGATTAAGTACATTTTATGATTTAGTAATTTTGGCATTTTTTTTAAATTTTATATTTTAAGGAGAAATAGTTTTACTCTGGATTTGATATTTTGATTTCATACTTTGTAAATTGTACTTTGATAAGATTATTATTATTATTTGGAATTGTTTACTAATTGATTTGTTATCATCATTTGTCTAAATTGTTATAGCAATTAAATTATAAAACCCTTCTTTGCGTTTTAGCTATGCCTATCAGAACATTAATCTAGCAGTCCCTAAATGGCTTCAGCACATACGAGTTAGCTCCCCCTTATCTAACAGTGCTCTAGAGTGGACTTTGGTGACAAATAACTACTTGTGACCATAAACATGAAACAATATAATGGAGAACAATTATCATAGCGACAGCAATCAAACAACACAAATAACAAAACTGAATGTTTAGCTCCCCCTTATCTAACAATGCTCCAGAGTGGACCTTGGTGACAGATAACTACTTGTGGCCATAAACATGAAACAATATAATGGGGAACAATTTATATCATAGCGACAGCAATCAAACAACACAAATAACAAAACTGAATGTTTAGCTCCCCCTTATCTAACAGTGCTCCAGAGTGGACCTTGGTGACAGATAACTATGTGTGACCATAAACATGAAACAATATAATGGGGAACAATTATCATAGCAACAGCAACCAAACAACACAAATAACACAACTGAATTTTCGGCTCTCTCTTGACACCAATTGGGAGTATAGTCTTGAGCAAATGATGATAGTCTGTCGGAAAGGGAGGATAAATGGCTGACCTGTGTTAAGAGAGAGCCATATATCTCTTGCACGTTAAAGACACCCTTGTAGATATCGAAAAAAAGAGCAGGCTAATGAGGCTACAAGGCAGAACTCGCACCTGGAAAGGGATAAATATAAGTTGCAAAACATGTTTCCCAATCCACTATAAATAAATATGTTTAAAGTTAACCTCATGAAACCAATTGGGAACACGTCATTGAAACAGCAATCAAACAACACAAATAACCAAAAGACATCCAATGTTCACAATCATCAACAATAGACATGTGTCCTCAATAGATTTCTCATACTAACAATCACAATCTCATAAAAAAATAGATGAAAATAGACAATAATTTTATCTTCTCTTCTTTTTCACATTGTTTCGAGTAGCAACTTTAATCAACATCATGGGAATTCTATTCAATATTTTAATTAAACTTTAAATTTTGTTTGACAACCCCATCATATATAGTCAGTCTATGGGTCTTCTGATGTCGTTTTAAAATGCAGCCAATCAATTAATCAGTTGACCACATCGATTGGTACACCAATTTCAGTTTAATTACAATTTTGAAGAATTTTTTAAATAAATTTGATCATCGTACCTTTATAATCTGGAAACATATATTCTCCTCAGCAAACTTCAAAACCTTTTAAAGATGATAATTAAAACTGTAACTAAATCAATACCAAAGTGTGCACCTGATAAAATACATTTAATTAAGTACTTCTATCAATACTTACCTTTAGGAAAATCTAATTATCTATTTATTTATATTAGATATGTTATTAAGTATTGAACTTCAAAACTCCAATAAAAGTTTTTATCATATTATTCATTAAATAAATTTTATTTATTTTTGTTATAAAAAATCAATATCATTGACTATCAAAGATTATGCTAGCCAGTCCTCCCTAAGAATTTTGGTTGAGTTGTTGGGTGGCTGTTTCATATACTCTGCCACAAATCTGCTGATGACAATGTATAAGTAGTGTGGGTAGAATTTATAAATGTATCATATTGTCTTGCATTTCATAAATGGAGATGTTGTTTGATTGTCAATAAAAGAACCTCAGTGAGCGCGCTCACATACCCCACGTACCCACATTGTCATTGGAGAAGTAAAATATGTGTTATAAGAAAAATTAAATCATAATTTCCTGTCGATAAACACATCTACGTAGAATGTCCTTAATTATTATCTGAAAAGGTTTTATGAAATTCTGTTGTGTGGTTTGAGAGGAGTTGCGATGAAAAACTGTTGCAGTAGTACATTAAAGTAAAAAAGTTCAAAGGGGCGTCACTCCTAGAAAAAAAATTGAATCACAATTTTCTGTTGATATGCACAACTACACAGTATGTCCTTATGATCTAAAAAGTTTTCGTGAAATTGTGTTATGTGGTTTAAGAGGAGTTGCGATGACAAGAAACAGGACTGACGGACAGACTGACAGGTCAAAAACATTATACCCTCCCCAACCCTTTGCGTGGGGTATAATTAGACAATTATCCAACAGAAACTATATAGGACAAACATGTAACCAACCATAGGAGACTGCAATGGCCTTCAAGGGAACAATTGAAAAGAGAGGCCTGATTTATCCTAAAATAACATAGACCATTATAATTTTTATTTTACTCTCTAAAATCGTTTTATTTATTTCCATAGGCGGATCTAGGGGGGGGCCCTTTTGTGGAAAACATTTGGTTGATTATATAGGGAATCATTGAAGCATGACTGGAGCGGGTCCCCCCTTAGGTCAGTCAGCGGACCCCCCTTAGGAAAAGTTCTTGATCTGCCAGGGATTTCCTTATTTCAATTAACATATATATATGAGATTTCAACAAATAATTCAAGCCCTAGTGCATGTAATATCAACCAACTTTAATATAGAATTTATGAGATTGACTGTCCCTCTGGTATCTTTTGTCCCTCTTTTGTTATAGAATTTTTTACATTTTTGAAACTCTACACCATTCTACATAAATTTTCTTAAACTAAAAATGTGTAGCTACCTAGCTAATCATGCTAATGCATGTGTACTTTTCATCAAAAATCATTTTTTAAGAGAAGAGAAATACAGCAATTATCGTGTCTTTTGCAGTTTTTTTTAATTATAAATGCTGATAACAGATACATAGATATAAGATGTGGTATGAGTGCCAATGAGACAACTCCCGATCCGAGTCACAATTTGTAAAAGAAAAACAATTATAAGTCATAGTATGGTCTTCGATTAAGGGAGCCTTGACTCACACCGAACAACAAGCTATAAAGGGCCCCAAAATTACTAGTGTAAAACCATTCAAAAGGGAAAACATGTATCTTTATGATTAGATTTACCTGAAATCCCCATATTAATCTTGCAATTATAAATATTAAAATTTAATGTGGCACAACAAATTAATAGAACAAATAAATACCTCTTCATTAGAGTCGGAATCAACTTCTAACATACTTATGCATCCAGTTTGTTATTTCCTATGTATAAATTTTAATCCTAATATTTTTAACCTTTGACTTTTTGTTAACATGAATTACAAAGTTCATGTAATTGTTTATAATTTATTGGAATTTCCTGACATTTTATAACTAAAATCCTTTTTTTGTAAACTCTTAAAATTTTTGAATTATACCATTTACAATATTGATTTTTTGAATGACCCAGTAATTTGATACAGAAAAACATTAAAATTTTTGAAAACATTATCAAAGACTAAAAACATGTTAAATAAATATCGTTATATATATATATGAATATAGGAAAATATGCATCATAAGGACAGCAACCCAACCCAACAAAATTATAAATCTGTTTGCATATCACGTTTATATACAACAGTTTAGATCATATCGAACATTCTAGGATGACTAAATTGTTTATTGTTAATGAATTTCAAGTCTCATGAAAAAAAAAAAATCTTCAGTGAAATTACTAAAAAACATTTTCATGTCAATTACCAGTGAATACCCTCAAGTGGTTCCACATTAAAAAGGACCTCAGGAATGAGGAAATAAAAAGGAGGAAAGATCCATCAGAAGGGAGTTCTAATACATGGGGGTACACATTGATGTCTAAACCATCAGAATTTAACTAGTAACTTCAGACTATTTTGTAAGATTCCTACGATAAAAGTGGACATTGGTGATCTTTATCATATTTGTAAGGAATCTAATGGCCTCTATTTTTCTAAAATTAATCATTCAGAACCAAGGGTCAAGGTTTTCTTGGCCTTAGTTTCTCTCAATATAAACTTTAATAGAAACAGAGATCTAAGTTGCTTCGGCCTTCAAAAATCAATAACTACAGATATGTAAATAAGCTATTATTTTATGATGTAGAGCAATCTGTTCTAACTGAATTTGAAAAGACTGCATCAATAAAATGACTGCTAAATTCCATTAAAGTTTCCCAGACAATGACAATTCCTGCTTGTCCATTGGGACATTTTTGTTCATTTATTGTTTTTTTTTCAGAATCTAGACTATTTTACTACTTAGCTCTGTTCTGTTCCATTTAACAAAAAGACATATTTGATAGTGAGATTACTTTTTAGAATAAATACACAGAGGAATATTTCAGACTGCAATTCTAATAACGGTTTGCTTCTAAATAAACAAATATTAATTACCTACTCAGATGAACTCTGTCTTTGTTAAAAGTGAAACAGTTGATTTTATCTTGGTGAATCAGCTGATCAATTTGGCAGTAAGTATACCCTCTATACATACACCATATTTATTGCTTTATATGTGTATTATTGTATCAATCTTCATTTAAGGACAATTACTCCTATAAGGATCAACATTTGAGGGCAATAACTCCTATAGGATCAATCAACATTTAAGGACAATAACTCCTATAGGGTCAATTATCATTTAGGGGCTATAACTCCTATAGGATAAATCAACATTTAAGAGCAATAACTCCTATAGGATCTATCATCATTTAAGGGCAATAACTTTCATATTGGATGGATCATTATTTAAGGCCAATAACTCCTATAGGATCAATCATCAATTAGGGGCAATAACTCCTATAGGATCAATCATCATATTCATTTAAGGACAATTACTCCAATAGGATCGATCATCATTTAAGGCAATAACTCCATAGGATCTATCATAATTTAAGGCCAATAACTCCAATAGGATCAATCATCAATTAGGGGCAATAACTCCCATATAGGATCAATCATCATTTAAGGGCAATAACTCTTATAGGATCAATCATCATTTAAGGGCAATAACGCCTATAGGATTGATCATCATTTTAGAGCAATAACTCCGATAGGTTCTATCATCATTTAAGGCCAATAACTCCTATAGAATCAATCATCATTTAAGGGCAATAACTCCTATAGGATAGATCATCGTTTAAGGCCAATAACTCCTATAGGATCAATCATCAATCATCATTTAAGGGCAATAACTCCTATAGGATCGATCATCATTTAAGAGCAATAACTCCGATAGGTTCTATCATCATTTAAGGCCAATAACTCCTATAGAATCAATCATCATTTAAGGGCAATAACGCCTATAGGATTGATCATCATCTAAGGGCAATAACTCCTCTAGGATAGATCATTGTTTAAGGGCAATAACTCCTATAGGAATTCAATCATCATTTCAAGTATAAAGTATGAAATCATAATGGTACTCTAGATATGGAGCGGACAAAGTTAAAGTGTTACGGACGGACGGACAGACTGATCACTATAGGGCCCTAATAATTCCTGTAGGATCGATTATCATTTAAGGGCAATAACTCCTATAGGAACAATCATCATTTAAGGGCAATAACTCCCATATAGGATCGATCATCATTTAAGGGCAATAACTTTTATAGGATCAATCATCATTTTAGGGCAATAACTCCTATAGGATCGATCATCATTTAAGGGCAGTAACTTCCATAGGATCAATCATCATTTAAGGGCAGTAACTCCTATAGTATCAATCATCATTAAATGTCAATAACTCCTATAGGATTGATCATCATTTCAGTGCAATAACTTCCATAGTATCAATCATCATATTCATTTAAGGACAATAACACCTGTAGGATTAATTAATATTTAAGGGCAATAACTCCCATAGGTTCACTCATCATTTAAGGGCAATAACTGTTATAGGATTCAATCAACTCTTAAAGGATCTGTCACCAAGGTTCCTCCAGAGCACTGTTAGATAAGGGGGAGCTAACTCGTTTGTGCTGGAACCAAGGGACAGGGGGTCAGTCTATCGCTAGACTTAATGTTCTGATAGGCATAGCTAAAACGCAAGGAAGGTTTTCATAATTTAATTAATGTAACAATTTAAACGAATGATGATAACAAATCAATTAGTAAACAATTCCAAATAATAATAATAATCTAATTAAAGTACAAAGTATCAAATCTAAATATCAAATCCAAAGTAAAACTATTTCTCTTTAAAATGTAAAATATAAAATAAATGCCAAAATGACTAAATCATAAAATATACTTAATCTCAAATTCAAAAATGCAAAGTCTCAAAATAAAAGGATTCTCAAAAGTCTTCCAAAGTTAAATAATGAGTCAAGAGATAAATTTTGTCTCACACTACACAGTCAACTGGTAGACTGGTAGACAGTCTTATAGGGCCAGTATAATGACGTGAGTAGTGTGAGGTTACGCTTCCGAAACACTGACTGCTTTTCCAAATTTACCGACGATATTTATACTAAAATCCAAAATAAATAAATATGTCTCGACATGTTAATAATACTCTCATTAGCAAAATTATACTTTAATTGACAAAGCCTAATCCTGTACTGTTTTGATAAAATTCTTAATTTTCAAAGTAACATGTGTTAATTACAATTAATATTTCAAAATAAAGTGCTTTGACCAAACTGTGACATTCCGAGTACTAATGCCACAGCATAGGTAAAATTAATTAAACAGATTAATTAAAACTTTTACAAAATACAAACATTAAATTTTCTTTCATAAAATAAAACATATTTTTATCCAAAATAACACTAACACAAATTTAAGCCAAATTACACACCATGACATATTCCCCCCTACTCCAATATGTTTGTCCCCAAACATGATATATACATTCACATCTTAACATCTTAAAAATATATCAATACACTCTATACAAATTATATTTAACCTGGCGCCAGAAAAAAAATATATACAATAATTGTCAGCTAGCTAGCTTCTCTCAACCTTTATATTTTTGTGTAAATCTCCAAAAAAACCAAGACACTCACTTGAGACCAAAATCAAAAGAAGTAGTAATAAGAAATAGTATGCGTGCACTCACACTAAGTCCTAAAACTACCTACCCCGAGAAAAAAAAATGTTTTAGAAAAACTAAATAGATTTACATGCTACTAAAATACTATTTTCAAGTCTCAAACATTGTCCTAACGAATCACGAATTGTTTAAAACAAATCACCATGGATTTATCTCATTTTGGAACTCTCTCGTTAACTCTTTTAAGAAAGTGTCAATGCACCCATTCGGCACTTCATCAAACGTCTGCCATTCTGGAGGCATATTTGGGTTCATCCAACTTAACAAAAACTCCATTTTTCCACTATTGTCAACTCTTGCTTCATGTACTTTAAATCCTTGACCACAGCTACTAAATTCCTGTTTCAGTGTTCCTTGGTGTTTTTCCTGAAGATAGTTCAATTTCTCTTTCAGCAATCTCTCCTCAAATATTGTTGTAAAGTATTTGATAAAATTATGAGCATGGTTTCGAACAGATGTAATTGAATGCCACCTCTGAATGAATCCAGTTTGAATAAGAAAATAAGCCCTTTGATTTATAAAACGCACTGCCAGTAATTTTTCAGGTTGTAAATATTCCAAAGAAGGGTTGTTGTTGGTTGATATCACATTTACAGATTCCTTTTGAGAATTGTCACTAGTTTTGTTGTTTTCATCATTTCCTTGTCTGTTGGATTTATTAAAGAATTTGTGATTACTTTGATTGAGAGGTCTTTTTCTCCTTTTCCCGCTCATAGTTCTGTCTGCATGAAATTGGCGCACAATATTTGTCGGAATTTTGCATGGAAAATGCCACTCGGTTTGTCCTGTTTTGAATCTTATTTTGTAATATAGTGTACCATTACCTCGATTAGAAGCCATCAGACGGTCAATATTTTCTTCCTTAAATGGAGTACAATTTCCATGTTTACAATCCTGACATGATGGTTTGGTGTTGCCAACAGGTGGATTTTGTGGTTTGTTCTGATTGCTGTTGTCTCCAATTGTCTGGTCTCTGTTTGTTTGTAGTCTGTTGTTGTCATTATTACGCTGTCGTCTAATGATGTTGTCATCATTTCTCTGTCTTCTGTTCGGTTGTTGTCTGTTACTTTTGTCGCCATTTTGCTGATCTTGATTTTGTTGTCTATCATTGTTGTGACCATTTCGCTGTTCTCTGTTCTGTTGTTGTCCGTCATTGTTATCTTGTCGACCTATTTCGTCTGGATCTAACTCATCGTCATTATTTTCATGTTCTGGAGGCGGATTAGTTGGTCTAGTGTTAGGGTCATAGTATGGTTTCAACCTGTGAGCAGTTACTAGTGACTTCACTTCTTTGTTGTTCGCACAATTCCTGATTCTATATGTGTGGTTTGATCTGTTCACAAGAGTTATATAATATGGACCTACCCATTTACGATGCAATTTTGGAGCCTTTCCTACGGGAACTTTTGTACAATAAAGCCAAACTCTTTGGGTAGGTCTAAATTCAGGTTCTTGTGCTGTCTTGTCATATTGGCGTTTATTTCTCTCTTGGGCTATCTCTATGTTTTCTGACGCAATTTTTCTAGTTCTCTCTAAATTTTGTAGAATTCTTCCTAAGAATATCCTGTGATCTTGGGCCAAATGTTCCTTAGGTATTAAAGAAGTGTCTATTGGTAGACACATCTCTCGTCCAAACAACAAGAAGAACGGTGAGAAATCAGTTGACTGCGTTGCAGGAGTGGCTCGGTATGCCATCATGATTCCTGGTAATAGATGAACCCAGTCATCTTGCTGATCCTTAGCATAACTGCGTATAGATTGGAGAATAACGGAGTTCATTCTTTCAACAGATCCATTGGTTTGCGGATGATAGGAGCTCGTCAAGTGCCTTGTAATCTGAAACATTTCAGATAATGCTTTAACAAGGTTTGAGGTGAAATTCCTGCCGCGATCTGATATGAGAACTCTAGGTGCTCCGTATCGTGAGATAATCTCCCTGTACAGTATTCCTGCTACCTCACCAGCTTCTTGTGTTTTTAAGGGGAATATTTCACTCCACTTAGAATAGCTGTCCACCACTAAAAGTACATGCTTGTATTTGTCTGGAGTTGTAGGTAGACCACTAAGTATGTCCATATGCCATCTACTAAATATGTCATCACTTATTTGTGGTTTAAGAGGTGGTCGTTTAGCACCATAATTCCTTTTCGATTGTTGACACACTTCACATGTCTTAACGTATTGTTTAATATCCTCATACATTGAAGGCCAAAAGTACTTATTGCGAAGAGATGAGTATGTTCTGTCAAAACCTTGATGACCACCGCCTAGAATACAGTCATGGTAAGACCTTAAAACGTCGTCACGTAAAATTCTAGGAACAGCTATCTGTTTCACTAAACGCTCATGTCTCGGTACTTGTTTACACCTCTTTGAATAAAAATGTTTTAAAATTCCGTCCTCTAGTTCAAAATTGTATGCTTCGGCCACTATTGTTCTCGCTAAAATTGCATCATCTGGCAATTCTCTATTGAACTTATATTTGTAAATTTCTTCAAAGTCACGACACTGTTTTTGATGTTTGGATAAATTCATAAGTTCTGGTTCTTGAATTTCAGTTCCTTGTATGTTTGCGATTACATTTTCTTCACTCTCTCCTTTATAAAAAAAACACAGTTTCAGTATACTCTTTTTCATTGATATTGTACAAATGTTCTCCCAAATCGTTTGAATCTTGTGCTGTTGAATTTGTGTACTGTTGCCTGGATAGACAATCAGCAGTATTCTTAGAGCCTTCACGGTGTATAATCTTGAAGTTGTATCCCTGAAGTAGCAAACTCCATCTTCCTAGACGACCTTGACAGTCTTTGATTTTCTGCAGATACTTAACAGATACATTGTCGGTATACACAGTGAATTCTTGATTTGCCAAATAATGTTTGAAGTGCTGTATTCCATCCACTAGAGCTAGTGCTTCCTTTTCTGTAATATGCCATCTAAGTTCAGAACCACGAAGAGATCTTCCACCATAAGCAATGGAATGCTCCACTCCATTCTGAATCTGACTTAACACATATCCCATTGAATATTCAGATGCATCTGTGGATAATATGAATGGTTTATCAAATTCTGGAAACACTAGAATAGGTGCGGAAATAAGTGCATTTTTCAGAGTATCAAATGCCCTCTGACATTTCAATGTCCAGTTAAATTTCATATTTTTCTTCAATAGTGATGTTAACGGTGTGGCAATACACGCATAGTCCTTCACAAATTTTCTGTAATAGTTCGCCATTCCTAAAAAACTTTTCACTTGTTTGGCATTCTTAGGAGTTTGAAAATTGTTCACTTTTTCTGTGTTTTCTGGGTTCACTTTAATTCCATTTTTAGAAATAACATGTCCTAAATACTTAACTTCCTTCTTTGCAAATTTACATTTCGACGGATGTAATTTTAGATTAGCACTTCTTAAATTGGTAAACACTAAATTTAAATGTTGTAGATGTTCCTCAAAGTTCTTGGAAAAAATTAAAACATCATCTATGTATACTAAGGCAATCTTGAAATTTAGATTTTTCAGCACTTTGGTCATTAAACACTGGAATGTCATTGGTGAATTCATCATACCGAATGCTAGTCTGTTGAATTCATAAACTCCCTTGTGTGTGATGAATGCACTCTTGTATTTTGTGGCAGGGTCTAACGGTACCTGCCAGAATCCTGAACGAAGGTCGATAGTTGAATATAGCTCAGGCTTGGCATCAGCTAAAGTATCCAAAATGTCAGACATGTGTGGAATTCCAAATGAAAGTGGCTCTGTTATCTTGTTGAGCACACGGAAGTCCACACAAAAACGAAATTCGCCATTTTGCTTCTTCACTAACACTACAGGGCTGTGGAATGGTGATGTAGATTCTTCGATGATACCATGTCTTTCCATCTCATCAAGTTGTCGCTCGATTTCTGCACGCATCTGTGGTGATTGACGATAAGGTGCTAAACTAACCACCTTATCGCCCTTTGTATGAATGGTATGATAGTGCATTTCAGTTTTACCAAGTTCCGATAAATCCTTGGCAAATATGTCTCTGTTTTTGCTTAAAAATTTATAAAGTTTTTGTTGTTGTTCCAAATTCAAATCTGTATTCTTTAAATTAATCCCTAAGTCTGCTAATACATTTTTACAGTTATTATTTGAATATTTTTCACTTTCCAAAACACTGCATAAAAATCCGTCATCTTGTTCTTTGAAAGCATGAATATTTCTAAAGTTAAGTAGCTGCGCAACAGCAATTTGTAATTTCCAGTCCAAATAAATAGTTTGATTTGTTGGATTTAAAAGTCTGTAAATTCCCATGTTGTTATTATCAATATTTGAAACTGTTTTTCCACCAGCTATAGAAAAGCGTGACTGAAGTTTATGGCACGGTTCTAAAATTACAGTACTTCCTATATGAAATTTTGGAATTTTAACCGGTATAATTGTTTCTGACTGAGGTTCTAAAATCACTGAATTCACGGTTTCTGCCAAAGCTGTAACTGCACTATTGTCTTGAAAGGTTGCTATGGTAACATGAGCAACACTATCTTGATGTTCCATGTTCATTGCTGAATTCTTCTGAGTTGGTATTGTTAAAGTCATATTTTCAAAGTCGGTTTTCACTTTATTGTCTCTCAAAAAATCTAATCCTAATATAGCTTTTGCATGTAGTGTTTCAAATATACGGAATTTCTGGTAAATTTTGTATTGTCCAAAAAATAGCTGTAGTACTATTTCACCAATTATCGCATGCACTTCTCCACAGACACCTATTGCACTATTTAACGTTGATTTCTGTATCGCTGTAGTAGTGTTTAGACGGTACAGCTGATGTTGACTGATACAGCTAAAAGATGCTCCACTGTCAACTAAACATCTCACTTGGTGGTCTTCTAGTCCAATTTCGACAAAGTTCCTCTCCATGGTTGTAGTAAACTGGAAACTTGCTGTTCCTGGTATTACACTGGATAGCCTGGCACATCTGTCTTTTTGGCAGCACCATCCTTTTGAAATCCTTTTTCTACCCATGATGAAATTTCTATTCCAATTACCAAACTGAAACTTAAAGTATTTTTGTCAGTATACTGTTTATGTTCAATTTTCTCTACCTTAAGTTATAACTTTATTAATTATGCAAATAAAATCTTTCCTGGACTAAATGTTAAATTCTCTCTACTATGAGTCAAATTTCCAGATCGTATAAAATTATTTGCACAAGTACAGTTTCTCCTGAACTGAATTTTATCTCCTGTAAAGTTTTTGCACAAATAAATATTTATCTAAAGTTAACAGATTCACACCAAGAATCAACATACATCTATACTTTTCACTTAAAAGTTATTAAAGTGTATTATAATAGGCAAGATGTACTTATCTTTTAGTTGTGTGTTGTATTAATCTGCAACTTGTCTCTCCTGCTACTGGTTCTCTCTTCTTCTCATTGTCTCTCCTACTGTTGTCTCAATTTTTGAAATTTTAAGTTTTAAATAATTTTGAATGAATTTTGCCAACCTACATTCTAGCTATGCAGTTTCAGAATCTAATTTGAATCATGCCTCGGGTCAACTCCGCCATATCTGTCACCAAGGTTCCTCCAGAGCACTGTTAGATAAGGGGGTGCTAACTCGTTTGTGCTGGAACCAAGGGACAGGGGGTCAGTCTATCGCTAGACTTAATGTTCTGATAGGCATAGCTAAAACGCAAGGAAGGTTTTCATAATTTAATTAATGTAACAATTTAAACGAATGATGATAACAAATCAATTAGTAAACAATTCCAAATAATAATAATAATCTAATTAAAGTACAAAGTATCAAATCTAAATATCAAATCCAAAGTAAAACTATTTCTCTTTAAAATGTAAAATATAAAATAAATGCCAAAATGACTAAATCATAAAATATACTTAATCTCAAATTCAAAAATGCAAAGTCTCAAAATAAAAGGATTCTCAAAAGTCTTCCAAAGTTAAATAATGAGTCAAGAGATAAATTTTGTCTCACACTACACAGTCAACTGGTAGACTGGTAGACAGTCTTATAGGGCCAGTATAATGACGTGAGTAGTGTGAGGTTACGCTTCCGAAACACTGACTGCTTTTCCAAATTTACAGACGATATTTATACTAAAATCCAAAATAAATAAATATGTCTCGACATGTTAATAATACTCTCATTAGCAAAATTATACTTTAATTGACAAAGGTAGCACTCCACAGTTAGGTGTGTAGTTTCGCATTTTGGCCCCTGTGGATTTTTAAAATATGAGAGCTAGTGTGAAATAAAATTCATTTTTGGATAGCTGAGTACTAAAATAGCCTTCGTATTGGGTTTATATGAACATCAAGATTATGTAATGCATGTAATATAGGCTGTTTTCTGTATGACAGTCCGTATTTGCATGCCCATACCATACATTGTATTGTAATGTTTTTTTCCAACTTTTTATGGCACGAACTTTGTGATTGGATTTTACGAAAAAATGAGGCGAAAGACACCCATTTTTTATTTGATCATTAGGAAGATCTATGCAAACAGTTTCTAAAAAGGTATCACTTAAAGGCATTGAAATTCTAGTTTGATCCAAATTTTGGGGGGATATGTGACATGTTTACCCCCCTTTTTGCAATATTTTATTGTAAATAAATGCAGAATGTTGCCATGGATACACATAAAAGGAATTATTTTTCACCCTTTTAACTTTGAAAAATCAAATCTATGGAAGATACTGATTACATACATATGCACATGTACAACACAAACAGTAAGGTTACTGTATTAGAAATCCAGAAATAGGAGATGATAAAACATTTTGTTGCTCATTTTTAATTTTCTTTTCTAACTGTGGAGTGCTACCAAAGCCTAATCCTGTACTGTTTTGATAAAATTCTTAATTTTCAAAGTGACATGTGTTAATTACAATTAATATTTCAAAATAAAGTGCTTTGACCAAACTGTGACATTCCGAGTACTAATGCCACAGCATAGGTAAAATTAATTAAACAGATTAATTAAAACTTTTACAAAATACAAACATTAAATTTTCTTTCATAAAATAAAACATATTTTTATCCAAAATAACACTAACACAAATTTAAGCCAAATTACACACCATGACAGATCAATCATTATTTAAGGGCAATAACTCCTATAAAGAGCAATCATCATTTAAGGTGGTACCCAACACTTTCACTAAAATTAATTTGGCTCGTTTAATTTTCAAAAAATTTTGTCACAGTATTTACTTTGACCCTTTAACAAAAATATTAAAATATAAAATTTTTTGAACCAACCGTTTTGTCAGAAAAATTACACTGGTTATATAGCAATTTGACAAACACCAATTTTGATCATTGAGAAGCTTTATATCCCTTTTACAACACAATGTAATTAAAACGTTTAGCTGACTTTACAGAGTTATCTCCCTGTAGTGTTAAGTACCACCTTAAGGGCAATAATTCCAATATGTATCACTCATCATTGACGGTCAATAACTCCTACAGGATCAATTATCATTTTTAAGGACAAGAACTCCTTTAGGTTCAATCATCATAAATGTCAATTTCTTGGATACTTTCTCATCTAGAAACTTATGTCATAGTGTCATACTTAAAGTGAGGACAGATTGTATAACAATCTTTATAAAGTAGTTATAGAATAAATGTCCATTTCCTGTGTAATGACGGAGTATTGATCTGACTTTCTTATTAGACAGATGACATGAAACTAATCCTAATTTTGTGTTAAAATCAATTAACCATTGACCACTTTTATCTCTTCCATCTATGATACTGTATTCAAAGGTCTGCAGTAGAAAATTAATGTCATCTGTTATTAAAGTTATTATAACCACTGCAGTTCCATGAGAACTATAAATTATATACATGTTCTATATTTCTTACCAAATATCAGGAAGGTCGTAATAATGCTTGACAAAAATGTAAACCAGTAACCCAACTTCTTCAGAAGAGTGTATTATAAAAGGAAATATCAGGTTAAAGTTTATATGACAGCAATCTAACAGTACAATACCAACTAAAGCAGGGTCTTTAAAATTCAGGCCAGTATCTTATATTACCCAGTATTGCCCAGTAAAACCCAGTAAAACCCGGGTTTTCCCAGATTTCCCACTGGGCTGGGCAATACTCATAAAACCCGGGTTTTTGCCAACCCTGAACTAAAGGAGATCAAAGATTTCATTAATTTGTCAGACAGTTTTTAAAAATAGCATTATATTATAGCATGGGATTGTTTCTGTTAGGTCTCAACCAAAATGATTCAATTTGCTGTGTGCTGGACAAGCTTGTTGTGACATTTATAAATATATCTTTTTTTTTTAAGTCTAGCTTTAGAAATATTTTTTTCTTCATTTTGAACATCAACTTGCTCAGTTTTTCTAGACAGTTTTCAAAGTAGACAAAGATACAAAGATGACAAATTCCTTAAATTGACATGCTGAGTAAGCAGATATATTGTATAGAAAATAACTTACATGACTGACATATAAGTAACCAAAATCCTGCATCGTAGTAGATGATGATGATATTGATTTATAAGGCAATCATATCTGGTACAGGATTTATTCAGTAGCTGTTCGTTCCCCCCAAAAAATCTCAGTCAACCAATCAATACCACTGTTTAATTAGACTGTATGCTTTATTACAACAATCTGCTGCTCGTCACAAAATGTTAATATCAAAAATGTAAATAGATCTCCAAAATGGGCAAACAAACAAAAATCCTTTAAGAACACACTGCAGAAACAGATGAAGATTCCATTAGTAGAGTTTGTTTTAATCAATTGGCGACAGAAAAATCAATAACAGGCCCTTCACCATGTTCACATACATCAAATTTAAATCCTAATCATTCCAGGGAGAATCATGCTTTCTTTGTGTTGTCAACCATGTTTTCTTTAGTATTTTATATATGAATAAAAGATGTCTGGTATTAATTATCAATGACAGCAACCTGATGACACAAACAAATAACAAGATCAACAGTTATTCTTAAATAATCAACAGCTGACTGAACAATATGTCAAGCTCTAAATTGTCCCATGTTATTTTAAAACAGTCAGTATCATAAGTTATAAATTATCCCATGTAATTAACAGTCAGTATCAGGCCACAAGGTTGAGACAGTGGGTAGGTAGTTTTTTTTCCATAAGTTTTAAATCGTCCCATGTTATAAACAGACAGTATCATAAGCTTTAAATTGTCTCATGTTATAAACAGACAGAATCATAAGCTTTAAATTTTCCCATGTTATAAACAGTCAGTATCATAAGTTTTTAATTGTCTCATGTTATAAACAGTCAGTACCATAAGCTTTAAATTGTCCCTTGTTATAAACAGTCAGTATCATAAGCTTCAAATTGTCCCATGTTATAAACAGTCAGTATCATAAGCTTTAAATTGTCTGATGTTATTAACAGTCAGTATCATTCATTGATCAGATCATAAGCTTTAAATTGTCTCATGTTATAATCAGTCAGTATCATAAGCTTTAAATTGTCCCTTGTTATAAACAGTCAGTATCATAAGCTTTAAATTGTCCCATGTTATTAACAGTCAGTATCATTCATTGATCAGATCATAAGCTTTAAATTGTCCCTTGTTATAAACAGTCAGTATCATAAGCTTCAAATTGTCCCATGTTATAAACAGCCAGTATCATAAGCTTTAAATTGTCCCATGTTATTAACAGTCAGTATCATTCATTGATCAGATCATAAGCTTTAAATTGTCCCTTGTTATAAACAGTCAGTATCATAAGCTTTAAATTGTCCCTTGTTATAAACAGTCAGTATCATAAGCTTCAAATTGTCCCATGTTATAAACAGTCAGTATCATAAGCTTTAAATTGTCCCATGTTTAATACTAACAGTCAGTATCATTCATTGATCAGATCATAAGCTTTAAATTGTCCCATGTTATAAACAGTCAGTATCATAAGTTTTTAATTGTCTCATGTTATAAACAGTCAGTATCATAAGCTTTAAATAGTCCCATGTTATTAACAGTCAGTATCATTCATTGATCAGATCATAAGCTTAACATTGTCCCATGTTATAAACAGTCAGTATCATAAGCTTTAAATTGTCCCATGTTATAAACAGTCACTATCATAAGTTTTAGATTGTCCCTTGTAATAAACAGTCAGTATCATAAGTTTTTAATTGTCTCATGTTATAAACAGTCAGTATCATAAGCTTTAAATTGTCCCATGTTATTAAGTCAGTATCATTCATTGATCAGATCATAAGCTTTAAATTGTCCCATGTTATAAACAGTCAGTATCATAAGCTTCAAATTGTCCCATGTTATTAACAGTCAGTATCATTCATTGATCAGATCATAAGCTTTAAATTGTCCCTTGTTATAAACAGTCAGTATTATAAGCTTTTAAATTGTCCCATGTTATAAACAGTCAGTATCATAAGCTTTAAATTGAAATAGCTTTACTTTCAAATTTATAAATATTGAGGCTTTAAAGTTTACATATAAGTATCCATAATATATGCATGTTTATATTTCACCAGATGTAATATAGATGCATAGATGTTCTAAAGACATCAAAGAAGAAGAACATACTAGTGTTCATGGTGTTTATAATAATGATATGTACTTACAGCAATGTAGATAAAGTTGGTTGTCACAGACAACAGAAGATACAGCCAATATTGATTACATTGTTTCAGATTTTGGAATGTATTTTTGTCTGACATGAAGTCCAAGAGAATATTGATGTAAAAATTGTTGTATACATAGTACCATTTCATATCAGGAAAAATCTGATTTATACTTTTGAATTTAACAAAACTTTTAAAATACTATTTTCATGTCTACTTTCAAGTATATATATATGTAACATACAATGACATACTTATTTTAATTGTGTACTTAGTGAGTTTCTTTCAAGGCAAACAACTAAGACATATATGAGCGGTGTCAGATGAAAACTGACCTAATGAGCAAATCAATATCAATACATCAGTTGATTTATTTCAGGTTGAAAAATCTCCATACAAAGTACATGTATGTGACGGTTTGAAAATTGATTTGATATAATTAAACTTCAAGAATCCTATACAGCTACAAAACAGACCAATATTCATCTTTTATATCGTATTTGAATGTTCCAAAATCAAGTCTTATACATGAACAATTATGTATAAGGATGACTTCTATCTGACCATGCTGACTCAGCTCATACATCACTTTTCAATATGTCATGTATGTACATGTAGCAAGTATACTTGTATACCTGTACTGTACACCAATCAGCAGATCATTCTTGTCTGCCCTTTGCCAAGATGAAACAATTGGTGAATCAATATTTTGGGGTTAGCAAAAAAACGTTTGATATCCGTTCAGAATCAATTTTTTCATACAATACATTATAAGAGACGACATCAAAAGATCGATGTCGGATAAAAAACTTTATTCAAATAGTTTGGGGGGGGGGGGGTTGGGGGTAAAAATCGCTGCAAGTTTTATTTATCCGACATCGATTTTCGGAATGAAAAATACAAGTTCAAATTCGCCCCTAACATTTACATTGGCTTTCAAACTAAATGAAAGTCGTCAAACGTCAAATTGTACCGGAAAACAATTTTATGGCCGAAAGTATAGGGACGAAATTGATTCCATTATCTATGTCGCTCAAACGCTTAATCGATCGTGAATTTTGAATGATATGAAATCGTATACAGATCAACACAGATTGTTTGGGTTCTTCTTTTAATTCAGCACTCCATCAACATACTGATGATAACGTGCGGGGCACTGATTTAACCAATCTATGCTGCGCGTGCGTGGGATATAAATTTTATTTACAGTGAATAATACAAAAATAAAAATAAAAATTTCAACATACCTTCTTTTTCTTCTGTTTTTGTACTATACATTTTGGTTAAAACTATATTCATTGTGGAATTTATTTAAATGTTTAGATGTTTATTGAGAACAGATATTGGAATCTGTTCTCGGAAGCTTTCAAGAGTAGTACATTGAACTGCAGCTACTGGGAGAAGGTTCCATTGCAAGATTGTTCTAGGGTAGAATGAGTGCTTGTATGAGTCTTTAGTGGTTTGTATGGGTCTGAAAGAGTAAATATGTGAATGTTGTCTTGTTCTTGTATCAGATTGTGTAAGTAGGTCTGTCGGCAACAAGATGATGTATAATTTTGTAGAGGAAAATGATGCGGGTTCTAATTCGCCTTTTCTCAAGTGTTGCCCAATTTAGAGTGACAGTGTTCTACAGACATTAAATAAAAATAACACAAATCCTATTCATTTTGAATTGTGCATTTTCCTCTCTCCGCTGTTGGCACAATATTTACTTCAAAGCTATATATTTTATATGAAATATTGAGCTGTTTAAAGAGAAAAAACATAACCACAATGGACAGATGAAAAATGCAGAATCCATGCTGATTGTATTGTTAATAAAATTATGATTAAGCCGTATCTTTCCCAATGCATAAATTTACACCCACACTTTCTTCAAACATTTTTAATAAAAGAGATGTTGAAGTCAATATACAAAACAAAAATACATTGTTGAGGAGAAAACAACATCCGATACAAAAGGTATACTCTGAAAGCATATATGCCCTTTATTGGTCAATCATTTTTTTCCAAATTAAGTTAAGAGGGGGGGTAGGGGGGTCAGCGAAAAAACTATGTGAATTAAGTTTTTTATCCTTCATTGAACTTTTGATGTCGTCCCTAACATGTTTACAGATAACACTATTACTTATATACTGTATAAATAAGTTTCTGCTTGTTTTTTGTAATGATACTTTTCACAATCTTGATTCCAAATTACAATGTATCTCTGAATAACAATAAATAATGCATGAATCTGATTGAATAAAATAAGAAACCTTTACAATCTATTTATAAAAGAAAGCACTTACCATTTTAGATTCCATGGACTCTATCCCTGTTTGTTTAGTTCATCTCCAGTCATTTTAGAGATCCTACAAAGAACCAATCAACACTATAGTATAGACTGCTATGGTCTTAGTACTTACTTACAAATATATATATACATATGCAACTGGTCTAAACATCAACCCAACAATGTTAGATCTGTAAATTTGCTTTTTGCAAATGTTTTGTTCTTCCCTCTATTTATATCCATGTTAAATACAGTATTTTTGTTTGTATTTTATAAAGACAAATAAACAGTATGTACATGTATACATGGTATACGAGATATTATCTTTGGGTTCTGGCTAAAAAAAATCAGGGGATAATGTCAAAGTTTACAAAAGTTATATTTGTTTTTGGTCTACTAAGTTTACAGTTTTTCAAGGATTTCATAGTTATAGGTGTACCACAAAATATAATGTTCAACTAAATTCAAATTTGCTACAGATTCAGACAAAACCACAAAACTCAATCAATATACACCAAACTGGAATGTTTCTATCATTCAGGAAAATTTTGCTATGTAGTTGGTGTTTTATGTCTCATAAACATGTAGCTAGCCTACAAGAAGCTCAGTAATTCAAACCAACTACCCTAGCCAATGTTTTGCCTCTCATCCAGCTACAAGTAACTAAGTTATTCAAGCCAACTATCAAAGATAGTGCTATAATTTATTGCACTTTGGTGATACTGTAAATTCATAAATTATTGTGTGCATTTATTGCAATTTTGTCATTTTATACTTGAATGGGGGCAATTTTGCGCCTGCCCAAAGTCAGAAGCCTCTTGTCTTTGTTAGTCTTGTATGATTTTTAATTTTAGTTTTTTGTGTATAATTCGGAGTTGAGTATGACATCCATTTTCACTGTACTAGTATACATATTTATTAATGGGCAAGCTGAAGGACGCCTCCAGGTGCGTGAGTTTCTAGCTACATTGAAAACCCATTGGTGGCCTTCGGCTGTTGTCTGCTCTATGGTCGGGTTGTTGTCACTTTGACACATTCCCCATTTCCTATCTCAATTTTATTTAAATTTTTACGATTTTGAGAAAATCCTGTTTAATTCATATAAAATGTTTCAAAATGTGAGTTTATTTCTGAATTTACAGTATACTTAGTTTATTTTATTACTTTAACCATGTTATCTACATTGTATGTATAACATTTATGACATAGTTTCCAAAAGTATACCATGTACAGTCAGGGGTACTACTTGTACAAGTGTATTTTATTTACTTGAAGAAGTAAAAAAATATATACATATATAAGTAAATAAATAATGTTTAAATAATCTCCCCTTCATCTTCTAAAAAATTTACTTGTATAAGTAAATTTTTCTTACAATCCAACAAAAATCCTTAAGTTTTGAGATGTAAAATCATGCCTTGAATGATTTTTCCCAGGTTTGCTCAAATTTTTTAATTAAAGTTCAATGTTTCATCTCATTAGTTCAACAAAGAAACTAATTGCGCAAAGATCTTAAGTATTTGCGCAAGGCCTTCAAAAATTGCTCCTTGGGGGCTTGTAAATGAGCAGTGTTCTGAAGATAACAGACAAATGGGATTTTCATTGTCCATGAAATTGCACTGAAATGATTAGTAAAGACATCTGCAAAGAGCAGATAATTTAAAATTCTGTTAGAGCAAAGAAATCCAAAGATTTCAATAAAAGAAGATAGGATGACTTTTTTACTTCTACAAGTAAAAAAATCTGAATGTCTAAGGGACATAACTCAGCCATATTTTTTTTTACCTATACAAGTAAATAAAATTCACTTGTATAAGTATCGTACAAATTTACTTATATGTGTATATTTATTTTTACTTCTTCAAGTAAATAAAACACTTGTACAAGTAGTACCCCTGACTGATGTATACCAATTTAAAATCATCATACATGTTTCAGAAGTTATGAACATGATGAATATAAAATAAAATAATAAGTACTGTACATGAATTCCCCTGCTCAAGGTTTGCACTTTTTTGAAAAAAGTTTAAGAGGCGTAACCATGGTAACTGTAAAATGATATAGTCTCACTGCCTAAATTTCAACTCTGTCTACTAGTTTTTTGTTCTTAGCATTGTGTATGACTATACAGTTTGTACGAGGCAAACTTAAGTTATGAGTGTTGAAACAATAATGGGACAGGCAGGCAGACAGATAGACAGAAAGACTTAAGTCTGTAAATGATAACACTTAATGTCACCTTTAAAGGCTTTATCTAAGGCAGGGGCATAAAAATACCCTTCCTTTATAGTCAATATCTTTTAAAACTGGAATATTAGTAAGAGAAGTTAGGAATAGTCAATGATTTAAAACTTCAACAAAACAAACTGAGGGTTTTAGTGCAGATAGATCAAACAAGAGTGTACCAGTGGAAATGTCTAGCCAGCTTTACTGACCAAGATTAATCTACCAGTGGAAATGTCTAGCCAGCTTTACTGACCAAGATTAATCTACCAGTGGAAATGTCTAGCCAGCTTTACTGACCAAGATTAATCTACCAGTGGAAATGTCTAGCCAGCTTTACTGACCAAGATTAATCTACCAGTGGAAATGTCTAGCCAGCTTTACTGACCAAGATTAATCTATTTTAATGTTGAAAATAGAAATGATAAAGGCTTTTACTACATGTATCACATAACCTTAACATAATCAATGATCAATGACAATAAGGTCAAGGTCAAATAAACCAAGAAAGACAGACAGGTACATATTACAATGAATACATACACTTAATATAGTAACTTGGCCTTTTGTGTTTGTATCAAATATACAAAATATGTACATGATGTACATGTACAAACCAAACCAACAAAACTTAACATTGACCAATGAATTTGTTAATAAACCATTTAAAATGAGGTCAAGATCAGGTGATGTATGACAGACAGACATGTGCCACTCTTTACGATGAACTGCCATATCTACAGGCCCAGAGCTCAATTTTTGAAATTCTATAGTACATTTTTTTTGTACATGTAACAGAGAAAAGTTAGATTCTGATGGCCTGTAGATATGATTTTTACAGGCCTGAATGCAATTTTACAAGCCTGGGCTGCCACTCAGCGTGAAAACTGATGTGCACAATCCAATCATTCCTGGCACCAAATAGGGTTAAGATTAAGAAACAGACTCAAACAGGAAAACTTAATCTTGATCAAAGAACCATGAAAATGAGGTCAAGTTCAAAAAGAACATGCCAGACAGAAATGTACATGAACAATGTACAACATAAATGACATATGCTGATTGTGTAATGGGTTTTGATCATTGTTGAAGGCTGTATAATGACCTATTTAGTTGCCAACTTGAAATCTTTTGTCCATGAGTCTCTGATTGAGATTTGTCTCATCAGCAATCATACCACATCTTCTTATTTTAAATGTACATTATAAGGCTTAAGTTTATTCCATGTTCCAAGTATAGTTGACCTATATATTGATTTAATGTATATCTAAGAACCATACTTTACCAAGAAAACTAAATCTTACCAATGAACCTTTAAAATGTGGTCATGGTCAAATGAACACTGCCAGACAGACATTTACACCTTAAAATAATTCCATGAACCAAATAACTCATAACTTACATTGTACATTGTACATGACTTTTTGACATATATATTCTAAAGAAATTATGAAGAACGTCTTCATAGAACGAAGTCTTTATCTGAGCTACATGTAGGAATACAATATCGTCACTAAGTAGCGACGTCGAATATACAGTTACATAATAACCGCGGTAAATGACGTTAAGATGTTTACCAATTATACGAAAATGTCTATAATAAAAGAAAGTAAAGTATTTACAACAACTTATTTATTCATATAAGCAGCTGCATATAAGTCTTATGCTTAAAGTCATGCCACTGTACCCAAATTGCACCTATTTAGGCAACAAAAAAAATATGTCTGTTTCCTGTTTCCCAACCGACCCGGACTCAAACCCCCTGACCCTAGATCTTTTTATTCAAATCTGGAAAAAAATTGTTTCCGGTTCGGGAAAAATCGTTTCCGGTCCGATCCATATCCCTATCTTACTACATATATGCCCAAACAATTGAAATGGCTGTTCCCAGCACAAATGTGCTACAATTACAGTTTAAAAATGTCGGCACTGGGAGGATTATTCAATTAAAGCTTCTTTAAAGGGATTAAATCATTTTGGGGTACAAGACCCTAACCAAACATGACATTTACCCGACTGCAAATCTGACAGGGAGTGCAAAAATAAATTTAAAATTTTTTTTTTTAAATCCTGACCTACCGACCCTGATTTATTTGCCTTGGTAGCAGGAAACAGACATATATAATTTCTTTTGGCCTTAGTAAAAGAAGCAGCAGAAATCTTAAATGTTTTCTGAGAGACGAAACAATTTGCATTTTTATCATTAGACATTATGCCCGTCTTTCAACATAAGTAAATATATTTTATTATGCACAAAACCATCCCAGTATACCATGTATACAGATGAAGTATAACTGGTAAAAGGTAAAATGTACAGAAGCATTGCATGCAACGTCCACAAAAAAGATCATCTTTTAAAAATGAGCAGACAAAATGGTTACACACCTCCTTTTCAAAATAAATAGTATATATATATAAGCATGTGGAATAAGTAAATATTGTACATGTGATGTCAAAGTTTGCAAATTTGCATTCAAGTAATACGTCTTTTGTCATCCTTGTTCAGGTCATGTTTTCAGAAGCTTTTTAATTAAATAATGATTTTTTTCTATATTTTTTCTTAATTAAAAAATATGTGTTAATTTATAAACAATGATGATGGGGATAGGAGGGGTCCTGATCGCGAAATCCTGGGCTAAAAAACATGAAATCCCGAAATCCTGGGCTTAAAAATACCCAATCCCGGAGTCCAAATAAAGGTCCTATCCCCCCTCATTGATAAAATGATAGAATCTTATAAATATATCTTTCAAATTTGTTATTACCAATTTTCTTTTGGGTCCTCTCATTGTCCTGTCATCAGTGTAATCTACAGATAAATCAAAATGCAGCTGTATGCAAATTTGATTTCATATTTCAATTTTACAACACAAGTGACAAAAAAAAACAGACAAAAATATCAATTGCAAATATTGATCTATAAATTAAATATACTGTAATGTAGCTTTACTGTCAAATTGAGCCACACACAAAAAAACAAAGACATCTGCAATTCGGGAATGACAACACCTAAATACCTACCATTTATATTTAATCCTCTTAGTCTTTTTTTCCAAATTGTTTAGATGGAGGGAAGTTTAATCATTTCTCGTAACAAACGAGATTAATGTAGATGGAATATTCCATATGATACTAAGGGAAGCCAGGTTCTTATCTTAAATTCTTAATTTCGATGCTTATCTTTACAATTAGGAAAATGTAATTTTATGATACATTTTATTGTTCACTATTAAATAAATGTTTGTTTGTATATGAATTTGGTCTCAATAATTTTTTTTAAATATTTTGCCTCACAAATTGGCACACCCCTTTGAAATTTCACACAACGCATTTCATACGATCCAATATGTCAGCGCCCATGAAAACCTAAGAGAAAAGAAATACTGAGACAATATAACTCAACTCAAGACATTACACGAAAGGATGCCAGTACTGATGGAAAAACAAAAAGATATTTTCTTTGTAAATAACCCTTTTCAATTTAATATGAGCCAGGCATTACCTGTAAATGTATGAATTTAAATATTTGTTTAAAAAAAGAAAAGAAACGTAACGTTTCCGATTTTGGTTCTTTTGTTAGGGATTTTAGTTGTGACGTTATTTAAGTTATGACGTCATATGCAATGTAAACAAAGAAACGCTATCATCAGGTAACGTTTTTTTTATTTCAAGGAATTATTTAAAATGAAATTGGTATTGCGTTCCTTCCTATCCTACCGTAGTCTAAAATCGTTCATCTTGTCAGTTCGTGAGGTATTTGTGTTTGAACTTAACACATGGAGAAACTCCCCATTGATGTCACTACGGTACTTCCTGCGTAGAAAAACAGTGCATAATACCAGAGACATGTATACTAAAGAGATTAGCGACTTGTAAATCTCGCTGACTTCACTCGTGTAAACTCGTACCCAGCATCCTCTAATCATATGATAACGAGATTAGCGGTAGTCTAGACAATCGATAATAATCACTCGGAACACCCTGTTGTTTTTCTTTGTATTAAGGACCAGGACAAAGACTTTCAGAATTAAAATCTTGTATTGTAAACAAATTTGCAGGTGAAGATCTTTTAACAAGGACGCATTTGTTAAAAAAAAAAGAATTATTCAAAAGTACATGTCCTTCAAAAGTATTTAAGGTCCTGTCCATGCATGCTATGTTAATTTTGTAATACTTCCCTAAGAAAAACTTTAACTAAGAATCATCAATTCCGCCAAGATTGAATAATTGATATGAAAACAAAATGTCAAAGTGGCTTGGTACTTAATTTAAATGGCTTTGTGGTGCATATATGTGCATAACAACTTGACAAGATATGTTGGGCTACTTTACACTGTGATAAAAAGTTTCAAGTTTTAACACCAGGGGTTCACACTACCTTGTTTATGATGTTAATAATTAATCTAGAAAGACTTCATCAATTTGTTAACAACAGGTGACATTTCTGCATGTCCAAGTGGTTTAATTACATGAGTTACTAACTTATTAAGAGGAAGAATCATACAGCTACTGATAACCTAACATGTTTGATCTTTACTGCATGTACCTTACGGGATGTTTACTTATTAATAGGTGTCAAATTATAAACAGTTTTATTACCCTGATCAAGATTTTTAATTACCAACATTAAAACCTGAATCAATGGAGCTTAACAACACGAACATTAGCATGTGTTTAGTAATTTAATTATCATTGCTTTAATTTTCAAGTAAAAGAACATTATGACTCTGAAGCCATTTTGAGACCATTCAAGTAGTTTTGTTACCCAACGATCATTTTATTCAGGATTATCCTAGTCCAACTATAATAGCAGAAACCGTTTTATAAACCTTATATGTCATTGTTTAAACAAGCATAACCTCGAAATATTGCTTAGTTTTATTTATTTTTGTTTCAAAAGTCGGGTGCCTTATCGAGTACAGAATCTAAAATTTGGGCTTCTTGAATTGGGATATAAATTCGCCTATAATTTTATTAACTATTACTAAAGAAAGCTTAAAATTACAAATAAACTATGCCTCTACATAAATTTAAGTTATTCTTAACTGAATTGTGTTGATATAGATTGTATTTGATTATAATTTGGTTGTTTTCTGTACGTTTAAGCAGTTTGTAAATAATCAATATGGCGGATTGTTTGCTGAATTTTCTACTCTCGAGAAATCTCGTGCACACGCGTGAAGTTTACCGCTGGTTAATAGCCGTAATGATAAGTTGCCAATCTCTGTATTTATGTGTCTCTGATAATACGTTTTTTCTGCACTTTTGAATAAAAAAACATTTTTAATGGTAAGTTTACATTGTTGTTCTCAATTATTGCCAAAAAATGCCAATTTTCTAATGCACGTTTCAATCCAAACTTCCGAATATTTAAAAACATTCTAGAACTTCACAAAATCCCATTTCTGGCCTCCATTGCTTTGTGTACATTCCATTCAGCGTGATCAATCTTGTGGCAGGCAATACAGGTCAAGCAAATCGTATTTTTAGCAATTTAAAAATGACATGCTCCTTACCTCTTTCGGGATTTTCCCGCGAAAAAAGCCCAACCAAAATGAAAGGAAAACTATATGAAAAAACGATGTCCATGCCATAATTTTGAACAGGCATATAGATTTGCTTAATAAAAAACAATTTACATTTATTTTTCATAGAATTTTCTTTTTATTCATTATAAAAAGATCGATATTCTGACCATCATGACTGTAGGTAAATATTCATACAAAATTCCCTTGATGTCAAAAGGGATGGCAAAAAAAGAGTTTTCCTGTTGAATAAAACCCAGAACTATTGCAAACTATTTCGAAGCAATATCCCAGAAGGAAATAACGTAATTGCCGTAGACTGAAAAATCCCTTAATTGACAGTAAAGCAATTTGATTGGATATAACGAATTGACATCACATGATTTTGACGCCATTGAAATTTTAATGTAAACAAACAAGGTCAGAAGGTTCCATATGGGACATCATCGTACATTAAGTTACTGACAAACAATTACGAGTTATATCAAGCTTGCCAATGCATGGTTATAAAAAATTAAAGCTAAGTCTACAGAAAAAATAAGAAAAAAATAGCCTTAGTATAACGACTTATCATTACACCTGGATATTTATACTAGACTGATAAATATATATATTTTACTCAAAGATTCATACAAACGAGACCGGAAAAAGGAAGTACATTGTAGATTTTTTGCGCAGGTCCGGGATTTCAAAACATGACATAAAAAAAATTGAACGATTTTGAGTTCATAAGTACATGTAGTACAATGAAAAATTCAGGAAATTTTCCCAATTTTTTTTTCTATTGAATTTTCTACTGTTATTGGGGACTACGTCCCCATATAAGCGATTGTTGTCAATGAATTTCTTAATGTACAACCTCAGAACCTTTTGAGATATATTTTTCTCTTTTTGAAGTATTGTTATATTCTGCAGTTGTGTAAATAAAACAGATGTACATGGGATAAATCGAATCAAAAGCTCTATCAAAAGTCAGCATGTCACTCTCTTAGAGCTTTTATATTGGACACATATATACATGATATACATTTATACAATAAACCAAGGATTTGTAAATTGTATAGTAACTTGAATTGAATTCAAGAAAATAAAACAATAAACACATGATAAAACATCAAAAATTTTATAATTTTTTTATTTGTTTTTTTTTTCTAGGAAGAAGATGATCTACCATATGAAGAAGATATTTTACGAAATCCATATTCGGTTAAATGTTGGCTTCGTTACTTAGAGTTTAAGAAGCTAGCTTCAAGAAATGTTGTTAATATGATTTATGAAAGAGCTTTGAAAGAATTGCCAGGAAGGTAAATGATTAACAATTAGTAATAATATCATTAATTACTACATAACCAATACATCTTACTTTGTATCCTAATTGTTTTGGATAACAGGCAATTTTTTTTTTGTCATTATTTTTTTTTAGCTAAGGCCAAAGTTAAAAATATTTTGGTTTGCCCAAACCCTACCTAAAGGTTGAGACAGTGGGTAGGTAGGTAGGCATTTTCTTTTTTTTCACAGAAGGTTTTTTTTTATCATATTTTAAGGTCTGAAAACACACTTGTTTCTAAAGTTTTTCTGGCAACTGAAAAAAAAGAACCCCTGGACAAAGAAACTTTATTCTATTTTAAACAATCTAGGATTTTCAAACCTACATGACCTAGCTTAGGGAAAAGAAATTGAAGTATCATATGTTTATTTGTGTTCCTGCCTATCTGAAAGAAACTTCTTCAAATCAGGACAATTATAGATTTTTTAGTAGGCAGCTTTTGTCTGGGTAGGTAGGGTTAGGGCAAACAAACCTATTCTTTTTTATGACCTAATTTGAGAGGCCCCTCATGGGGGGGTCCTAGTAATCACATAATCACCATTTTTTTGCCAATATAATCACATAATCATTAAATATTTGCTTATCTTTAGTAATCAAATAATCATAAACTAAAAATACAGTCCTAGGTAATCAAATAATCATGAAATATTTGGCTTAATAATCAAATAATCATTAAAAAAACGGCCAAGTAATCACATAATCAAAAACCCCATGAGGGCCCTCATTTGATGGTTGATTTCTCAATAAGAAGTTTGTTATATTTTCCTTGGCAAAAAGGGTGTAAAAAAATATTGGGTTTATAAATTATGTTGTTCATCTACCTAAAAAGTTATTTTAAAAAAGTACATAATCTCTACGCACGACTTCAACAAATTAAACCTCCTACTAAAACTTCAGTTGTAACAGTCTCTGATGATAGTTTTTTACTGATAAATAACTGTAAATTGACATTTGACATGTACTGTATACCCTTCATGTAATTTGTTTAGCTTTCCAGATATTTGTGTGACTTTTTACGACTACCTTTGTCATTGTTTATTTACATTGCAGCTACAAATTATGGTACAATTATTTAAAACTACGGAGACGACAAGTAAAAGGGAAGTGTATTAATGACCCGGCTGTAGAGGATGTATGTAATGCCCATGAGAGGGCGCTAGTGTTTATGCATAAGGTACCTAGAAATAAACATCATGTCATGCATGTTGTTTGAGTGTAACAGTGGTCTCACCTAATATTTTATAAATTTAGGCATTTTTTAAATGCCATTCATCATGTTTATGTTTTGACATTTCTCCAACTATTTTTAGCTCACCTGGCCCGAAGGGCCAAGTGAGCTTTTCTCATCACTTGGCGTCCTGCGTCCGTCGTCGTCGTCCGTCGTCGTCCTGCGTCCGGCGTTAACTTTTACAAAAATCTTCTCCTCTGAAACTACTGGGCCAAATTAAACCAAACTTGGCCACAATCATCATTGGGGTATCTAGTTCAAAAATTGTGTCCGGTGACCCGGCCAACCAACCAAGATGGCCGCCATGGCTAAAAATAGAACATAGGGGTAAAATGCAGTTTTTGGCTTATAACTCAAAAACCAAAGCATTTAGAGCAATCTGACATGGGGATAAAATTGTTTATCAGGTTAATATCTATCTGCCCTGAAATTTTAAGATGAATCTGACATTCCATTGTTAGGTTGCTGCCCCTGAATTGGTAATTTTAAGGAAATTTTCTTGTTTTTGGTTATTATCTTGAATATTATTTTAGATAGAGATAAACTGTAAACAGCAATAATGTTCAGCAAAGTAAGATCTACAAATAAGTCAACATGACCAAAATGGTCAGTTGACCACTTTAGGAGTTATTGCCCTTTATAGCCAATTTTTAACCATTTTTCGTAAATCTTAGTAATCTTTTAGAAAAATCTTCTCCTTTGAAACTACTGGGCAAAATTAATTGAAACTTGGCCACAATCATCATTGGGGTATCTAGTTTGAAAATTGTGTCCGATGACCCGGCCAACCAACCAAGATGGCCACCACGTCTAAAAAAAGAACATAGGGGTAAAATGCAGTTTTTGGCTTATAACTCAAAAACCAAAGCATTAAGAGTAAATCTGGCATGAAGTAAAATTGTTGATCTGGTCAAGATCTATCTGCCCTGGAATTTTCAGATGAATTGGTTTATCGGTTGTTAGGTTGCTGCCCATGAATTGGTAATTTTGAGGAAATTTTGCTGTTTTTTTTGTTATTATCTTGAATATTATTATAGATAGTGATAAACTGTAAACAGCAATAATATACAGCAAAGGAAGAACTAAAAATAAGTCAACATGACCAAAATAGTCAATTGACCCCGTAAGGAGTTATTGCCCTTCATAGTAAATTTTTAATAATTTTCACAAAATTTGTAGATTTTCACTAACATTTTCCACAGAAACTACTGTCATAGATAGAGATAATTGTAAGCAGCAAAAATGTTTAGTAAAGTAAGATCTACAAACACATCACCATCACCAAAACACAATTTTGTCATGAATCCATCTGTGTACAATGTTTAATATTAACATAGACCAAGGTGAGCGACACAGGCTCTTTAGAGCCTCTAGTTTTAAATGCATTGAAAAGTTCATAGACATTTTACAAAATGCCTAAAATTGCTACATAAAATGAAATATTCTAATTCAATTATTCTGATTGGATGACATGCAGTTAGGGTAAAATTCTCTATCTCCTAGTCTGTAACTAAGGAAGCTGACATTTTGAATTGCTGAATGTATTGACATGTAATTTTTACAATAATAAGCCAAAAAACTCAAATGTTGCACCTTAAAATCTTCTTTTTATCAAATTTTATTACATTTTGAAGTGGCTTTGTCGCCGGAAGCATACCTCATGTACGTATGACTTTGCCTAGTGTACGGACCAAAGAAGATAACATCTTTTCGCAAAATTTTCTTTAATGAAGATTTTACACTGAAATAATGATTGAAATTTAATTATGAACTTGTTTTGCATTAGAATAGACATAACCATTTTGTATTTGAAGCTTTGCAGATGTCCATTGGTAGTTTTACTGTCATAAATACCTGTTTACCTGTCTCCGCTACGTATCACCAGGTAAACTAAATTTGCGACAGTAAAACTACCAATGATGTCCTTAAAGCTTCAAATACAATACAGTTATCTGATCTCTTTGTTGTGATTTTTTTTTTGCAAATACAGTACATCATTTGTTGTTTAATCTGGTCTTTCCTACCATTAAACATATATTAAATCATTTTTCATTTGAGACTTTAAAAATTTACTGATTACTGATTGTGCATAGAAGGAAGGTTTGACATTTAACTATTCCTTTCTTAAGTATTTTTTAATCCTTCCACTTCAATAGATCTTGTTAACCACATCCCATTGAATTATGTCTTTGAGTCTTATCATAACTACATATGTGTAATAGTTGCCATGAATAGCATAAGGTTAAGAGTTTTCATCAGTTTTTGATTTGCCAGCTGTAGTTTAACCTTTGAGACAGACCTTCAATCTTTCCCATGTTTACAAATTCATACTGATGTCCAGAATATGGTTGGACTATTGTCAGTATTTGATTGGTCAGTGTAGTTTAACCTTTGAGACAGCCCTCCAGTCTTTCAATGTTTACAAATTCATACTTTACATTACTGATGTCAGTTATGGTTGGACTATTGTCAGTATTTGATTGGTCAGCTGTAGTTTAACCTTTGAGACAGACCTCAAATCTTTTTCATATTTACAAATTCATACTTTACATTACAGATGCCCAGAATATGGTTGGACTATTGTCAGTTTCTAATGGACCAGTGTAGAATAACTAAGACAAGACGTACTTGTGACAAAGCCCTCAGAGCTTTACCCATAACGCAACACTACAGGATCTGGCCTTTATATCTGAAGTTTGCAAAAATGTATGATCTCCCAGAGAGTGCAGTTAGAATATACAGGAGAAATTTAAAGGTATATATCAGTTTTTTTAGAAATTTACTAGAGTATAAACAATTATAAAGGTCATTATTTGGTTATGTTCCAGACCATATGAATATTTGGACCATACGCGTATGATCATATGGGTATATACTCATATGGTCTGACATCATTTGTATGGTCCTACAAGTACTTTGTCAACGCTATGCATTAAAGTTGTTCATATATTTCTTTTTTTGTAGTTACAAAAGGAGAATACAGAAGATTATATAGAATACTTAAAGTCCATTGACTGGTTAGATGAGGCTGCTAAACGATTGGTTAATATTATTGACGATGATAGTTACATCTCTAAAGAAGGAAAATCAAAACATCAGGTACGACAAACAATTTACGTTAGGGAGGGGGAAATCAAAGCATCAGGTACGACAAACAATCTACATTAGGGAGGGGGAAATCAAAGCATCAGGTACTACAAACAATCTACATTAGGGAGGGGGAAATCAAAGCATCAGGTACAACAAGCAATCTACATTAGGGAGGGGGAAATCAAAGCATCAGGTAGGGGGATTATCAGCACATTGCAGTGGAAAAACTTCACATCAGGACATGTGGCACCTAGATGATATGTATAGCAGCTATGAATGAAAATCAAAGAATCAAATAAGGGAGATGAAATCACAAAAATACTGAACTTTGAGGAAAATTCAAAACAGAAAGTCCCTAGTCAAATGGCAAAATCAAATGCTCTAAAACATCAAACAAAAGGATAACAATCGTCATACTCCTGACTTGGTATAGGCATTTTCTCAGGTAGAAAATGGTGGATTGAACCTGGAAAAAATCTGTACTTTTGCTAGGGGAGATCATTTAACTTTGGCTAAGGAAGACAATTTTTACTTTGGCTAAGGGAGATAATCTTTACTTTGGCTAGGGGAGATAACCTAAGCTACAGTAGGTACTGATATATGAGGCCTTGGAAATACATATTCTCCTTTTCCTTCTCTTGTGAGTGAGATACAATATTTATCTAAGTTTTTATAGTTTTAATTTATAACTCGACCTTAATGAGATTGTAGAATCATAGTAAATGAGGGGTGAAGGTACCAAAGGGACATCTAAACTCAAAATACACTAACAACGACATGACCAAAATAGAAATAGACAAACAGACAAGCAGTAGTACACAAAACTCAACATGTTTTTTGAACGGTTACTAAACTAATTATAGCTCATCCTTTCAATAACTAACCTTGTTCCAATGATTGCAATAGTATAAAAATTTAAAGAAATCACCGTTAGAGTTTTTGTCTTAAAACTCACTTTGTACAGTTACTTGAGTTGCATTTTGTTTTTTTATTTTTGATTCCAGCTTTGGAATGAACTCTGTGAACTGGTTGCTAAGAATCCAGACAAAGTGACATCATTGAAAATTGAACCAATCATAAGACAGGGATTGAAACGCTACACTGATCAGATTGGTGTATTGTGGAATTCTATGGCAGATTATTACATTAGAGGAGGACATTTTGAAAGGGTAACTATTATAGTTATTCTCATGGATATTTTAAGTATATATCCTTTGATCTTTCTTTATGATAATTTTTCATATCATACTATCTTCAATATGGAAGTTTTCCTCAATCCTCGAAAATTGGTACCCACGAAAATAAAAGAGTCCACAGTAAATATGACAATACATTTAGAATATATGCCATTGGACATGAAGCAAGCATCAATTAATCTATTAATTATGATATAACAGGCTAGAGATATATATGAAGAAGCTATAGAGACAGTATTAACAGTCAGAGATTTCACACAAGTTTTTGATGCATATGCTGAGTTTGAGAAAAATGTAATTGGTGCTAAAATTCAGACCATGGAAGAAACTGGAGCTTCTGAGGAAGGTATTAGTATAGCTTTATAAAAATAAGAAGATGTGGTATGATTATCAATGAGACAACTCCCCACCAGAGACTGATGTTATAGCTTTACAAAAATAAGAAGATGTGGTATGATTATCAATGAGACAACTCTCTACCAGAGACTGATGTTACAGCTTTATAAAGATAAGAATATGTGGTATGATTACCAATGAGACAACTCTCCACATGATAATGATGTTATTGCTTTATAAAAATAAGAAGATGTGGTATGATTACCAATGAGACAACTCTCCACCAGAGAATGATGTTATTGCTTTATAAAAATAAGAAGATGTGGTATGATTACCAACGAGACAACTCCCCACCGGAGACTGATGTTATTGCTTTAAAAAAATAAGAAGATGTGGTATGATTACCATGAGACAACTCTCCACAAGAGAATGATGTTACAGCTTTATAAAGATAAGAATATGTGGTAAATTAACCAGTGAGGCAACTCTCCACCAGAGACTGAATCAAATAGAAGATAATAAATATAGGTCCTTGGTTATATTTGCCATACATTTTCTAGTAATTTAAATCAATAAGAGAAGATGTTAGGTACACATTAAGAGGCAACCAAACAACACAATTAACCAAAACACATCTGAGGTCAACTTACAGTCTTCAGTACTAAACAAAGTCTTATCAATGTATGTAATGCTCTAAATCAAATCTAGAATAAATCTAAATTGGCAACTGGGTGACATACTTCTGACCAAATGATGTTTTTTATTTTCAGATGATCTTGACCTTGAACTTAGATTAGCGAGATTAGAAAATCTTATGGATAGACGATTACTTCTATTAAACAGGTATGTTGTCTTTTGGTCATCTACTCCTTGTTTATTATTTTCACCTATTTGATGGTTTTTACCAAAGAAATATTGAATGAAAAACATGCTGTTGAAAGAATGAAAATTATAAGTCTCATTGTGTCTGTGAGTCTAGTAATTTTGTAGTGTGTATTTCTCATAGCTATTAATAGCAACAAAAAAATCCAAAGTTTATATGTTTATGAATAAAAAGAAGCATTAAACAGTCATGTGAGTTAAAAATATTGTTGTGTGTTACCCTAATGGCTAGAAATTGCTTAAAAAAACATTTACCCAACATTGTATGCCTAATCGTAAAATCAGGAAATCTGGTATAGCTCTTTCGAAGACAGAACCAACACATTTCATTTACAACTAAATCTGTTTATGGATAGCAGGGTGCTATTAAGACATAATCGACACAATGTACATAAATTTTACAATGGAGTCACATTATTGATCTTAAATATGTTTATTATGACAGTGTTTATATAAAAAAAAAATCCACAAAATGTACATGAATGGCACTATCTAGTCATATTATTCATATCTACGTGGATTGAGGAAAACTTACATGTTCGTAGATATTTGATTTTGTGGTTTTGGCGACGTCTGCATACGAGCCATGAGAAAATTTTTCATTCGTTGAACATTTAATTTTGTGGTTCAACTGTTCCCACGAAATCCACTTAAATTGGTATCCAACGAATAATAATGAATCCACAGTATTCTGTTTTTTTATTGACAGTGTGTTATTGAGACAAAATCCACACAATGTACATGAATGGCACAAAAGAGTAACATTATTTAAAGACAAACCAAGAGAGGTAAGCAATTCAATAAATACGTTTATTATTTTTATTATCTATCTCATAATAAAACCTCTTTATCGTTTTTATTATCTATCTCATAATAAAACCTCTTTATCGTTTTTATTATCTATATCATATTAAAACCTCTTTATCGTTTTTATTATATATATATCATATTAAAACCTCTTTATCATAATAATATTACTCTTAATCATAATGATGAATAGCTTTTATGATTTTTTAAAAGTACAACAGGTTGAGTTATCTTTCTGTTTGATTAAACGCCTGTACCAAGTCAGGAATATGACAATTATTTTCAATTCGTTTGATGTGTTTCAGCTTTTGATATTGTCATTTGATTAAGGATTTTCCATTTTGAATTTTCTTTGTAGTTCAGTATATTTATTATTTGTCTTTTATAGATTATAAACACCTACACCGAGGCAGTGCAGACTGTGGATCCAAAGTTAGCCACAGGGAAGCCACATACATTGTGGGTGGATTTTGCTAAATTTTATGAAAAAGCTGGACAGATTGAAGATGTAGGTGTTATTAAGTTATGTAAAACAGTCTTAACATTATTGAAATTGAGAATTGAAATGGGGAATATGTCAAAGAGACAACAACCCGACCAAAGAACAGACAAACAGCCAAATAATAATAAGTTTGCTAGTCATGATCATGTTTTGGTGACTTTACTTACGATCTCTTTTAAGAGTTTATTTTGATGCTGATTTTAAATCAAAGAAGGCTACCACCACTGCACATATTTTAACATAGATCGGTAAGAGAAATGTAAATACAAACTTCTTCATTGAAAATCACTATGCTTATTGACTTGATACGAGGGATGAATGTCCTCTGTAATGTGATGTACAAAACTTATGGTTTGTTGACAATCTGGTGTTTGTGATGCCTGCCACAATAAAACATGTAACAGGTTATTTTTGGTAAACATTTAACAGATCTATAGAATGATATGAAACTTTTGAAAAGGATTTCTGTATTCTGTAATTGTGTATATAGATATATAATAATTTAACTTTTGATGACTCATTTTAGGCAAGAGTAATATTTGATAAAGCAGTAAAGGTGCCATATAAACATGTCGAAGATTTAGCATCTGTATGGTGTGAATGGGCTGAAATGGAAATCAGACATGAGTAAGTCAATAAAATGTTTGTATAACCTGTTTATTCTTGCATTGATTCAAACATATAAATAATTTCGGCTATTAATAAGATTGAGAGTTAAACAGCTGTAAAGGCACATTGAAACTATTTTTAACAGCCTTGATTGAGAACTGGATTTATAATTGGTTTAACAACTGGGGCAATATGCACAATTGTTTCTCCATAGGTGGTAATGGTAACGTTATCTTCTGTATGTCAGTCCATATCATTAATTTGGATATAATGTAATTTAATGGGTCAGAAATAGAGTTTTTTTTTTAACTATAGAGACTTTGTTTAATAATGCATATTTATAGTGATTTTCAATCTAAAATTGTTAACTTATGCAATGAAGTTACTTTAAGTACAGATATAATGAACAAAAAATTTTGTGTGACAATTTTTCAATATCCATAAAGAATTATTAATAGTTATCTCCCTTTGGTTATTTTTTATTTACAGCCATTTTGATGAAGCACTGAAGTTGATGCAGAAAGTAACAGCACCTCCGACACGTAAAGTTTCTTACCATGATGAGGTAATTTTTATGCACCATTTATTAGCATTATGTTTTCTGGTCTGAATGTCTGTTCGTCTGTCCGTTGGTTCTGCTTCAGGTTTAAGTTTTTGGTCGAGGTAGTTTTTGATGAAGTTGAAGTCCAATCAACATGAAATAGAGCCTGTAAATTCAGTGGTTGTCGTTTGTTTATGTGTTACATATTTGTTTTTCGTTCATTTTTTTTACATAAATAAGGCCGTTAGTTTTCTTGTTTGAATTGTTTTACATTGTCTTATCGGGGCCTGTTATAGCTGACTATGCTGTATTGTCTTTGCTCTTTGTTGAAGGCCATAGGGTGACCTATAGTTGTAAATGTCTGTGTCATTTTGGTCTTTTGTGGATAGTTGTCTCATTGGCAATCATACCACATCTTCTATTTTATATGTCCCCTTTGATATAATCTTTCTAATTTTAATGCCAAGTTATAGATTTTATCCCATTTTCATGGTCAATTGAACATAGAAAATGATAGTGGGGATGGGGCATCCGTGTAATTGGGACACCTTCTTATTTCAATATCATTTGTACCGTGGTGGCTATGCTCTATTTCCTTTAAGTATGTTTCAATTGTTCAATACATGACTCAGAATGCATTGTAAAGATCGAAATAAAACACAACAAAAACTATTTAAAAAAAATATATACATATAGAATGATGTATGATATAGGTTGTGTTTCTTATACTGAAATGGTTAATAAAATTGCATTTTGTAATGAACATTTGCTGGAAAAACATATTTTTATACTGTAATGATCGGAAAATGCATGTTTTTCAGAAATTTTTCATTTTAAAAAGTAAAAGTAAATTCTCGAGAGATTCCAAAACATTTCAAATATATGTAACTTTGGTTGTCCATCGTCAACTTCTAATTTACATTATTTACATAACATTATTATATTTTGAAACAACATCATCATAAGTTTTACAAGTATTTAATTTTTCAGTCAGAAACAGTGCAAGACAGAGTACATAAATCTTTGAAAGTCTGGTCATTGTATGCTGATTTAGAAGAAAGTTTTGGTACATTTAAGGTTGGTATATAATGGAAAAATAAGGTGATGGTAAACATGACACTATTCAGAAAAAGTTGTGATTGAAAATAAAGAGACAATGAAAGATCTACAACAAATATGAAATTACATGAAGGACAAACACTATGAGATATAACCTTGAACACAGACACCAATGAGACTTCAAATTCAGTCACACATGAACATTGTTACACTTAATATTCCTTTGATTGCCAAACCCTTTTAATGTTCTGAAATGGAACAACATGGGTTCATAAAAAAAGTATAATAAAATTTTTGGGAAAAGTAATACTCTTATGTTGAGGTCATCATACCCAATAAAAGCTGTTAATGTCTGAGAAAACTTTTATTAACTATTGAATTGAAAAGAACTAATGATTAGCCATATGTGACAATAGAATAAGTGACTCTCAAAGGCATACAGATGTTTCTTTATATCAAATTACATTTCCTGTTACTGTGCTGATATGTTTTAGATGTTTTTGATGTATTCAATGTTTTACTAGTCCATTGTTATAGTCTGTTAAAAAAGATAAAAAGTTACCAAATGTTAAAAAAATAAAGAGTTTTGAGATATACAGAAAACATAAACTTCCCCTGAAATAAAAAAAAACATTCTTTGAATCTATGTCCACTATAACAAAGTACATGTCAACAGGATACTCAACAGGTTTTATTATGTGCCAATTTAAATTGTCTCCCCTTGATATCCAACCAGCAACCCATGAGTCAAACTTCAGTTCATTCAAATTTTTTGTCACTATCTTGTCAGATTTAAGTTAACGAGAGTTGACTGTATATAATTATATTTTTCTTCTTGACGCTATAAATATAATTATATTTTTCTTCTTGACGCTATAAATATTTGTATTTTTTCAGACGTGTAAAGCTGTTTATGACAGAATTATAGAACTACGGATAGCCACACCACAAATCATTATTAACTATGGATTGTTTTTAGAAGAAAATAATTATTTTGAAGAGGCTTTCAAAGGCTATGAGAAAGGAATTGCTCTGTTTAAATGGCCAAATGTGTACGACATATGGAACACTTACTTGGTTAAGTTTATAGAACGATATGTAAGTCAATATTAAATGTTAGTTTGTTGCAGGTATTTAGGTTGTTTTTTTGAAAATCATGTTAAAAATTTTCAATTACTGTAAACCAACTTATTTTCGCGGATACTTTATTTTGCGTTTAACCCTTTTTTGACCACTTTGTGGCTTTTTAATTTCGCAATTATCTGACTTACTTGATGAAGTTTATTAAGTAAAGATCAGAGATTGACATATTCACAACGATTTATATTCGCATTATTTTTCTACTCGCGAAAATAAGTTGGTTTACAGTATGTGGTTAGTTTGTAGGATTTTTCATATTTTTTTCTACATATTTAATGTTGAATCAATAAAAACTGGGCTTAGTCATCAATGACAATAAAACAATTCCATGGAATTTTTGTTTAATCATATTTTATACTGAAATAATAATGGTTGTTTTTGGCATTAGTTTAGGAATAACTGTGTTGAATTATTGATGGAAATTTATTCTACTAGAAGCTAGAGTATAATTGAATCAAAGGAATTTCTTACATTTTGTTTTTCTAGGAAGGTACTAAATTAGAAAGAGCTAGAGATTTGTTTGAACAATGCTTGGAAAACTGTCCTCAGAAGTTTGCTAAAGGTATGATACACTACTCTGATGTTATTCTCCTCAGGGCTGTTCCCAAAGTAAAAATAGGAGGGGGAGGCACTTTTTATATGACCACACCTTGCATACATTTTAAATTGGATATTTCATTTAAATGTTCAAGCAATCTTTATTAACCAACCACCACCAATCAAATTATAATATTTTTGCGCCAAAGGGAGATAATTTGGAGCTTTTCAATGAGTTAAACATTATAAAAGTCATCTGGGGCCAAACCGAATCAGTTTTTTGGGTTGATTTTTAGCTCACCTGGTCCGAAGGGCCAAGTGAGCTTTTCTCATCACTTGGCGTCCGTCGTCCGTCGTCGTTAACTTTTACAAAAATCTTCTCCTCTGAAACTACTGGGCCAAATCAAACCAAACTTGGCCACAATCATCATTGGGGTATCTAGTTTAAAAAAATGTGTGGCGTGACCCGGTCAACCAACCAAGATGGCCGCCACGGCTAAAAATAGAACATAGGGGTAAAATGCAGTTTTTGGCTTATAACTCAAAAACCAAAGCATTTAGAGCAAATCTGACATGGGGTAAAAATGTTTATCAGGTCAAGATCTATCTGCCCTGAAATTTTCAGATGAATCGGTCAATCGGTTGTTGGGTTGCTGCCCCTGAATTGGTAATTTTGAAGAAATTTTGCTGTTTTTGGTTATTATCTTGAATATAATTATAGTTAGAGATAAACTGTAAACAGCAATAATGTTCAGCAAAGTAAGATCTACAAATAAGTCAACATGACCAAAATGGTCAGTTGACCCGTTTAGGAGTTATTGCCCTCTATAGTCAATTTTTAACCATTTTTCGTAAATTAAAGTAATCTTTTACAAAAATCTTCTCCTCTGAAACTACTTGGCCAAATTAATCCAAACTTGGCCACAATCATCTTTGGGGTATCTAGTTTAAAAAATGTGTGGCGTGACCTGGTCAACCAACCAAGATGGCCACCACGGCTAAAAATAGAACAAAGGGGTAAAATGCAGTTTTTGGCTTATAACTCAAAAACCAAAGCATTTTGAGGAAATCTGACATGGGATAAGAATGTTTATCAGGTCAAGATCTATCTGCTCTGAGATGAATCGGTCAATCGGTTGTTGGGTTGCTGCCCCTGAATTGGTAATTTTGAGGAAATTTTGCTGTTTTTGGTTATTATCTTGAATATTATTATAGATAGAGATAAACTGTAAACAGCAATAATGTTCAGCAAAGTAAGATCTACAAATAAGTCAACATGACCAAAATGGTCAGTTGACCCGTTTAGGAGTTATTGCCCTTTATAGTCAATTTTTAACCATTTTTCGTAAATTAAAGTAATCTTTTACAAAAATCTTCTCCTCTGAAACTACTTGGCCAAATTAATCCAAACTTGGCCACAATCATCTTTGGGGTATCTAGTTTAAAAAATGTGTGGCGTGACCTGGTCAACCAACCAAGATGGCCGCCACCGCTAAAAATAGAACATAGGGGTAAAATGCAGTTTTTTGCTTATAACTCAAAAACCAAAGCATTTTGAGGAAATCTGACATGGGATAAAAATGTTTATCAGGTCAAGAACTATCTGCCCTGAAATTTTCAGATGAATCGGTCAATCGGTTGTTGGGTTGCTGCCCCTGAATTGGTAATTTTGAGGAAATTTTGCTGTTTTTGGTTATTATCTTGAATATTATTATAGATAGAGATAAATTGTAAACAGCAATAATGTTCAGCAAAGTAAGATCTACAAATAAGTCAACATGACCAAAATGGTCAGTTGACCCCTTTAGGAGTTATTGCCCTTTATAGTCAATTTTTAACCATTTTTCATAAATCTAAGTAATCTTTTACAAAATCTCCACTGAAACTACTAGGCCACAATCATCTTTGGGGTATCTAGTTTGAAAAATGTGTCCGATGACCTGGCCATTCAACCAAGATGGCCGCCACGGCTAAAAATAGAACATAGGGGTAAAATGCAGTTTTTTGCTTATAACTATGAAACCAAAGCATCTAGAGCAAATCTGACAAGAAGTTAAATTGTTAATCAAGTCAATATCTATCTGCCCTGAATTTTTCAGATGAATTGGACAACTGGTTGTTGGGTTGCTGCCCTCCAATTGGTAATTTTTAAAGAAATTTTGCCGTTTTTGGTTATCTTGAATACTATTATAGATAGCGATAAACTGTAAACAGCAATAATGTTCAGCAAAGTAAGATCTACAAATAAGTCAACATGACCTAAATGGTCAATTGACCCCTTAAGGAGTTATTGCCCTTTATAGTAAATTTTTAACAATTTTCATTAATTTGGTAAATTTATGTAAATTTTTACCAAATATAGTTCTCTGTTACTAATGGGCAAAGTTCATGATAGATATAATTGTAAGAAGCAAAATCGTTCAGTAAAGTAAGAACTTCAAACACATCACCATCACCAAAATACAATTTTGTCATGAATCCATTTGTGTCCTTTGTTTAATATGTAGGACTCAAATCTATGGGTGGTTCCAAATCTATGGGAGATTCCTAATCTATGGCAAATGTGACGTCATGCAATCCCAAATCTATGGCAGATTATTTACCATCCTAATCTATGGCAAGTTTTGTAATTTCCTAATCTTTTGCGGATTTTTATTGTGTCCAAGTCTATGGAAAATGAATTGCAAATGGAAAATAATGCAGTACACATACGACCATTAACTTGCATTATTTAAACAAGTGAACATGCGCGACAACGGAATCATGTCTACAAACATTTGTGAAATAAACAGTATATACTGGTCAACAAAATCATAACGGCAAAAAAAAAAACGTAAATAATGAATTCATAACATAAATACAAACTTTAAGATTGAAATGATGTGCCTTGTAAAAATAAAAATTTTCAAATCTGTGTTTTCATTTAACCAACTAGTAATGAACGGTAAGTCCCTTAACAAACAAGAAGAAGGATTTTTAATAAATAAAAAAAGGAGGATTAATAAAAATGAACTGTTTGAATGTTCAAATAATATGTTATTCATCGTTATGGCATCTTTTTTATTTTATGACGATCTAAATAAAATTGGTATCCGTTAATTTCATGTTTCACTTTATAAGCTTTGCCAACCGTAGACAATAAAATGTTTACTATAATAACTCCTTTTCTGAAATATCCGTTACTGAAAAAAGCGGTGTCCTCGTTCATCACATTGTGTCCCTTTTCTGGATAATGGGTCACATCTTTATGTAAACCATCGTCAAATTGTTGTCATTTAGAATAGTGTTCAAATCTATGGGTTCCTCCATCGTTTGCGGCGGCGACAATGTAATATGGCGTTATTGAACTGTGACGTTATATATTAGATCTGCCATAGATTTGGAGAAAAACAAAAATCTGCCATAGATTTGAGTTGTTTGGCGTTTGTAACGTCACATTTGCCATAGATTAGGAATCTGCCATAGATTAGGAATCTGCCATAGATTTGGAACCCGCCATAGATTTGAGTCCTACATAGAAACAAGTTTTGCAACTTATATTGCACATAGACCAAGGTGAGCGACACAGGCTCTTTAGAGCCTCTAGTTGTACTATATCATAAAGTAATAACTAATAGTGTAATAAATATAACTTGTAATGAAAAAATAAAGGTTTACTTTTTTGCTGAAATTTTTGTACCCAGGAGCCACCTTAAACATATTTATTTATAGTGGATTGGGAAACAAGTTTTGCAACTTATATTAATCCCTATCACTTTGAGGGTGTGAGTGCATTAGTCTGCTTTTGAAATCTACAAGGGTGTCTTTAACGTGCAAATGATATGGCTCTCTCTTAACACGGTTCAGCCATTTATCGTCCCCTTCCGACGATGTTTCATCTTTTCCTCAAGACCATACTCACTATGTATGTATAATTACTCTCACCTGTTCTAAAAAGAATCATTAAAAAAAACCTTTTGGAGACTTGATTTAAAGCGTTGAATTTTGTGTTGACACTTGTCTCAGAATAAAGGCAAATGTCGACCTCTTGATTACTTTCTGTTTTTTTGTCCTTAGATTTTTGTTTTATCTTTTTTATTTATAAATAGAATTAGGAGATAACTGTATTATATTTTAAGCCCTGACAACATTAATTGGTGATTTGATCGTTGTAAATTAAAGTAATACTAGCGAATTATTAGGGGAGCCAGTATACAGGTATTTGCGACCATCAAATCACCAATTGGTGCCCTCTGTACTTTGAATACAATATTGTTATCACCATTCTAATGAAACTGACAGAATACAACGTCAAATCATATATTTAAAATATGTCATTAGTCATGTGCGCTTGCATGTACATTTTCATAACATCAATTCTGAATTGATGCCATGAAAACTAGTGACATTAACCAATCAAAGTGAATATTACAAACTATGTTGCATTAGAATTGACTTTATGCAAGAAAATTTGTTAAAGGAAGAATAGTTTATGTTGTACAGAAATATGAACATATAGTAGTATACAGATGTGTATAAAAATATCACACCATATATTGGATTGTTTTTGTATAGACTTTTATTGACATATATTGACATTAAACATTTAGGCCATATTGAAGCTGAATTTATAATTCCCAATTACACAAGATTAATAATCCCATGTATAGTGATGGTGAATTTGTCGTAAGTGCATTTTTTGCATTTAAATGTGCATGGCATTTATGCAAAAATTTAAGACACAGCCTTAAAAATTCTCATTATTTATGTTATGCTGTCTTCACAATTGATTATTTCTTTTTCTTTCCTGTTGTAGCTATCTTTTTATTATATGCCAAGCTAGAAGAGGAGCATGGATTAGCCAGACATGCCATGGCTGTGTATGACAGAGCTACAAAAGCTGTACTCCCAGAAGAAAGATATGAGGTAACACAATAAAAAGATTTTTACTCATCAATTTAGTTTTTGCAAGAGATGATAAAATGTCATACTTTGTTTAACCATGGTTGATCTAGGGTACATGTATAGACTTCAAACTACAATGTAAGAACAATGAAAGCATATGAGAAGTCCTTAACCTTTTCTTCATCCCCTCTCAACCTTGTACACATGATTATCTTACATACTCCGAAATCAACCAATCAAAATACTGGATTTGGTATTTGAAGCACAAGTTTTGTACTTTATTACTGTGAATTCATTTATTTTCGTTGGTACCAATTTTCGTGCATTGAGAAAAATTTACATGTTCGTGGATATTTAATTTCGTGGTTTTGCCAAAATCTGCATACAAGCCTATGGAAAATTTGGTGTTTGTTGAACATTTAATTTCGTGGTTCACCTGTTGTCACGAAATCCATGAAAATTGGTGTCCAACGAATAATAATGGATCCACAGTACTGTGTAAAGTTCTAAGACCGAAAGCCATGTTTTTCCTCCCAAGCATGATAAGGATTAAAATTTGTTCTTAGAATTTGCATTTGCAATAAATTTTGTTATACCATAGCCTTATCCTTGTATAATCGCTATGTTTTGATTTAAATTTTTTACATCCATGGCTGTTTGAATGAGAAAGTCTTAAATAGCAAGATAACTTGACATTTTAATGATTTAATGATTTAAAACTTTTACTATGCAGAATATATACCATTACCTTAAAAACATGATAACATTTCTATTTATAGATGTTTAATGTGTATATAAAAAGAGCAGCTGAGATTTATGGTGTGACATATACACGACCTATTTATGAAAAAGCTTTGGAAGTTTTACCTGATGAACAAGCCCGGTGAGTAACATGTCTATATTACAAACTCTTCAACAGGAAGAATATGACTTATATATTTATATATTTACTTGTACATCATGTACTTTAAAACATTAGTAAAGTGTAAAATATATATTTACTTGTACATCATGTACTTAACATTAGTAAAGCGTAAAATATATATTTACTTGTACATCATGTACTTAACATTAGTAAAGTGTAAAATATATATTTACTTGTACATCATGTACTTAACATTAGTAAAGCGTAAAATATATATTTACTTGTACATCATGAACTTAACATTAGTAAAGCGTAAAATATATATTTACTTGTACATCATGTTCTTAACATTAGTAAAGCGTAAAATATATATTTACTTGTACATCATGAACTTAACATTAGTAAAGCGTAAAATATATATTTACTTGTACATCATGAACTTAACATTAGTAAAGCGTAAAATATATAATTACTTGTACATCATGAACTTAACATTAGTAAAGCGTAAAATATATATTTACTTGTACATCATGTACTTAACATTAGTAAAGCGTAAAATATATATTTACTTGTACATCATGTTCTTAACATTAGTAAAGCGTAAAATATATATTTACTTGTACATCATGTTCTTAACATTAGTAAAGCGTAAAATATATATTTACTTGTACATCATGTACTTAACATTAGTAAAGCGTAAAATATATATTTACTTGTACATCATGTTCTTAACATTAGTAAAGCGTAAAATATATATTTACTTGTACATCATGTTCTTAACATTAGTAAAGCGTAAAATATATAATTACTTGTACATCATGAACTTAACATTAGTAAAGCGTAAAATATATATTTACTTGTACATCATGTTCTTAACATTAGTAAAGCGTAAAATATATAATTACTTGTACATCATGAACTTAACATTAGTAAAGCGTAAAATATATATTTACTTGTACATCATGTACTTAATATTAGTAAAGCCTATCTATTTAAATTATTCAAGAGTGGTAACTTTGATTGTTAAAGCATAGTAAATTTGTACACCTTTAAATTAAATATTGTTCTCATAGACAGTATGAAGTGCAATATGGTATTACACATGTATATACTTTATATTTACTGTTTACAGAGAGATGTGTATAAGATTTGCTGATTTGGAGAGGAAGTTAGGGGAGATTGACAGAGCTAGAGCTATCTATTCTCATGCATCACAAATCTGTGATCCTAGAGTAAGTACTATAATAGCGCTAGAACTTTTTATTCTAAGTAAATGAAGCTTTTTACAACAACCAAAAATGAATATGTTTATAACTTTTAATTTTCAATGTTGGTTTTAAATGAGACATGATATTTTTCTGCTGTACACCTAAAGTACAAAAATTTACTAACAAAAAGACCAAAAAAAAATAGTAGTTCTATCACTTATTTTGCTATTTCAATTTATTCTTATATGTGATATTTCATATTGTTAATTCATAATTATGTATTTCGTAGGTAGCTCCTAACTTCTGGCAAGTGTGGAAAGAGTTTGAGATTAAACATGGTAATGAAGATACGGTCAGGGAAATGTTGCGTATAAAGAGAAGTATACAAGCTATGTATAATACACAGGTGAGTGATGTGTGTAATAGACAGGTGTATGTGATATAGACAGGTTAGATACGGTCAGGGAAATATTACATATAAAGAGAAGTGTACAAGCTATGTATAATACACAGGTGAGTGATGTGTGTAATAGACAGGTATATGTGTAATAGACAGGTTAGATACAGTCAGGGAAATGTTGCGTATAAAGAGAAGTGTACAAGCTATGTATAATACACAGGTGAGTGATGTGTGTAATAGACAGATGAGTGATTTGTGTAATAGACAGGTATATGTGTAATAGACAGGTTAGATAAAGTCAGGGAAATATTAAGTGTAAAGAGAAGTGTACAAGCTAGGTATAATACACATGTTAGTGTCACAATATCCATTTCTTGAAAGGCCAACAAATCTTTTTGTCTTGTCTGCAATAAAAGTCGCAGAATGCAAGACAAATTACAACTATATGTATTAGGCTTTTTGGAGGTAGAAGACCTTGATGCTTCAAATCTAGTGTAAAAATGTGTTATAATACAAAACTTGTGTCTGTCATATGTCTGTTGTCCTTGACCACATTTTCATCCTTGTATTAAAACTTAATCTAAAGGATTATCAGCATACAAAATCGATCATGGTTAGTCTTTTTCACAAAGTTGAACATGCAGACTTTGTGGAAGAGACATTGTCATAAACTACCCAAGATGCAGTGGTTAATAAGGTTCTTTGTTGTTGTTTTAACTTTATTTAATACAGTGTAATCAAATATGATTTTTTGTGATAACTTTATTACAGTGTAATTGAATATAATTTGTTGTGTTAACTTTATTACAGTGTAATTAAATATGATTTTTTTGTGTTAACTTTATTACAGTGTAATTGAATACAATTTGTTGTGTTAACTTAATTACAGTGTAATTAAATATGATTTTCTTGTGTTGCATGTTCTTGTTAACTTATTGTTTAAAAGATGATCTGTATAACAATTCTATGATTTTTTTAGGTGAACTTCATGTCGTCACAGATGTTAGCTGCTGCAGCAGGGGCCAAGGGAGATAATCCAGGTTAACTTTTTTAATTAAAATCAAAACATGCACTTTCAAGGATATGTGATTTCATGGCTTTGCCAAAGTCGGCATACAAGATTATATAAATTTTGTATTTAATTGAACATTTATAAGAGAGTTTAAAGATATCAAAGGGATATTCAAACTTATAATATAGAGTCTATATTGGGGTAATTGAAAATGTAATGGTAATTAAGTGTAATGCATTACAATTTTCAATGTAATTGAATGTAATGTGTAATTGAGCATTTTTTCAATTACATATAATGGTAATTTAATTAATTACATTGAAAAAAGCATGTAATGCTCAATTACTTTTGAATTACATTTGAATTACATATACTTTTATGGTGTTAAAGATAAGAATTTGTGTTTAATAAAAGAAATTGTGAAATAATACTTGTTTTTCAAATATTGATATCACATACTTTTTTAATACATATATATATATATATGAAGTCTGTAATTTATACTGAAGTTACAATGTATATAATAATATTTATTTGACCTACAGATGTTTTGTTTTAATAATTATTATAAATTTTAAAAAAATGTGAGAATCATATACGAGTGTCCATTTCTTAAGAAAGATCTTTTTAACTAAAAAGATTGATAAGTAATTAATCATCCTGTTAAACAAAAACCAAATAAAAAGTGTCACTGTGAAAAATCTTTCTTAGACAGTTCATTTAAAACTTAAAATCACTGCACACAATCATTTTGTCAAATTAGTATACACAAAAAGGATTGTAGAAATAAAAATTAACAGCTGTAAAAACAAAATTAACAAACAGCAATTAATCAGATTAAAATGTCAAGGGGCAATGCCACTGTTTCATGTATTTTTATCTAATTAGCAAATTTAAATATTGCTAATATTTAGACATTATACATACATTATTTGTACTAAAATTTATTTTCAATATTGTGACAAGCACACTTTTTGATATTTTTAATGTAAAAAAAAAATATTTATGATTTATGTATAATATCTTTATTTATATTATGTTTGATTTAAATGACCTCATTTCTGAGATGTCAAAATACCCCTTGATGTATTGTCAAGTTAATAGGAACGAATTCCCCCTCCTTTCAATATGATGATCTTCTGATCATAGAGCTTCCATGTTCTGATCAAGTAATATCTGCCGCATTAAAAAAAGCTATTTAGAATTGATGTCAAAGTGTTCAGACCAGAGAGATTCAGACTAAATGACAAAACATTAAAATAACTAATGATTATCAAATGCAATGCTTAAACTATGCTTACATGAATATTTTATACATGTATAATATTGTTAAAAAATACCATAACAAAATGTAATGTGTAATTTAATTAATTACTTTAGTAAAGTAATTGTAATTTAATTAATTACATTTCAAAAACAGTGTAATGTGTAATTGATGTAATTGATCATTTTTGCAATGTAATGTGTAATTTAATTAATTACATTCCAATGTAATTGACCCCACGTCTGAATTATAGACTGACAATGGCATGGCTAAAAGTAAAGAAACCAACAGTACACTAAACACAACATAGAAAACTAAATTTGCCCACAAAATCAAGGAAAATTTGTATCTCATAGAGGATGCTTCATCCTTAGTACTTAACCATGATAGACAGACGATACAATGGGTATTCAGATATTGACATGTGTTTTTCTATTTATAGAATCAACAGATGACATGAAGAGATTAGAAGAGAAAGCTAAACAATTGGCAGAGGAATCCTTACGTGATCAACCCAAACCAGATAAAAATATTCTATTTGTCAGGTATAAATATTGTACTTAGGGATTTGTATATGAAAACCAGATTAGTATGTTTTTTCTGTATGACAGTTGTCGTCCATTTGTTTGATGTGTTTTTGTCATTTGATTTGACATGTGATTATGGACTTTCCTATTGAATTTTTTGGTGATTTTCAGTTTTTTCCCCTATTTAGAACTCTGATAGAGACATTATGCACTTCATATTAATGAATGTAAATTCCTGTTCTGATGTTATACATGTACTAGTACAATGTTAAATTAAAGTTAGTTTAAACCAATAACAACTAAAATATAACAAGAGAAATCCTGTTTGTTAATTTTTGAATAGATATTAACACAATTAATCGAAAACATTTTTGTGTATTATTTATAGGAGTAATACTACAGATGAAGAGTTAGGAGAGATGACTAAAACAACAAATCCTGATGAAATCAACATTGATTCTGATTTCTCAAGTGATGAGGATGAGAACGTTGAAGGTAGACTATTATTGTACACAACTTCATACCAATTATCTTCTAAAAACACCTGAAGAGATTTAAGGTTCTTTAGAAAACATAAGGGTGCTAAAAGTAAAAATAAGCTGAACATTTAATCACATATTATTCATAAAAGAGAAATCAAACTCCTCAATGATTGAAATTTTGTTTTGGTTAAAAACTGAAAAGATTTCTGTGTAATGTGTAGTTAAAACAGGTCAAAGTTTTTATTTTGTTCAATTTTGTTTGAAAATTTAACTAAAAAATCTATTTTAGTCTAAGTGTTGGGTACCCCTATGAGCTTTTTTTTGTCTTTACTTTTGAAGCAGAATTACAACTTTCTGTACATATTTTTTAATATAAATTATGAATTTTTGAGTGATTGCTATAATCATAGTTTGAAAACACGCATACATTTTACCATATAGGTTTAGATAAGAGACATTAGAAAATTCATTTTTAATCTAAGAACATGAATTTGACAAAGTCTTATTTATAAAATACATGTAAAATAAAGGCTTCTACTATTTTTTTTAATTACAGAAGTACAAGTGCAACATGTACCGACAGAAGTTTTTGGTGGATTAGCACCAGAAGAGGAGGACTGAAAGAACTTGTTTATAATTCAACAAAGGGAGATAACTATGTAGACATTGCATCAGTGGAAGTTATTTCATCTCATTTATACATGAAAATTTTGTCAAATTTTGGTAACTGAGTTGCCATTATTTCAAGATTGTTAGACTTAAATCTTTAATTACTGATGAGATACAGTCATAAATTGCCTAAAGTATGATTAAACATTATGTAAACACAGTTCATGTCTTTTTATCAATACTATTCCCGGTTTAATGGAAAAGAAAAGAATAAAGTGTATTTAGTCTTGACACAAAATTTCTACTGCACTTGACAGTATCAAAAAGCAACATAAAAGTTTTTTATTGCTGTTTTTCATCTATGAGTATTATTCAGACATTCAGTGTGGAGGAAAGGATTACTACCAGTTCCATAAGCCACATGAAATTTATTTAATGTATTTTTTTTCTCTTTTTTTGTACCTTCTTTTCTTTTCTTCATATTAAGGAAGCTGGCTTGTCATGTTTTTGATTTTTTTGTCAGATTTTCGGAATCCTTTGGTTTTATCCATTTGAATGCCTTCAAAAAATTTGCCCGGTGACCCCCATTTTTCTTTGAGAAAATCTTTTACATGCATAATGATAAGTCATCTGTTAAAGTCTTATAAAATTTTAATTATTTTTAAATAGTTTTTGAGAACTTAAACTTGTCAATGATAAAGCTATGAAAAGTCAAGAGAGAATATTGTCCCGCCAAATTTTCAATGGCTAATATCTCAAAAACAAGCACGGTGACCTATATAGTTTTTTTTGCTTTTTGGATTTCTTTATTAGTCCCCTATCAGTATATACTAGTGTTTTGAAAAGTTAATTACTTTGAAACCGAGAAGCCAGCTCCCGTAAGCTTTCTTTTGCTGTTGTCTATGTTTTTAGTATGATAGGGAAATGCCCATAATAGATTTACAGTTAACAAAAATGGAGGTAAAATTATAAAAAACTTTCCTCTAGATATTATCTTTCAATTGTAAGAGAAGATTCTGTCAAAGTTTGGTACAAATGCAGGATGGATTATGAATCTTATAAATTATTTAAAAAAATTAACTGCAGAGTGCAGACTATGTAATATAATGTTAACTGGCAGACAACCTAAGCCCATTTATAAATTCATGTAAACATGTTTTTTTGTTTTAAAAAAATTACTTCTGTATACTATCTTATGATCATAAATAAGCTTCTGTCAGAGTATGGTAGAAATCTCAGGATAGTTTAAAAAGTTATTAAAATTTCAAAAATTAAACAGAGTAAATGATATGTGAACTGGCAGAAATCCAGGTAAATTTTAAAAGAATCATCAAAATTTAAAAACTTTAACCACAGAGTGAATGTAATGTTAACTGGCCTAAAATCTAAGTCCATTTATAAATTAAATTCAGAAAAACAGGAATTTTTGTTTCACAAAATTTATTTCAGGATTCTATCTTATGTTCATAAACAAGCTTCTGTCCAAGTTTGTCCAAAAGAACAGTTTAAGAAAGTTATTAAATTTTTAAAAACTTTAACCACAGAGTGAATATTTGTGGATGCTGCCGGCATCAATGACAAGAAAACGTTGCAGGTTCGAGTAAAAGGTTGTACAACAGGTGTCATCCCCAAATAATAACCAGCTCCTCACAGAAATGGATGTATTAAGAAAGGCAAATATTAAAAAACAAAATGGGCTCCTGTATGTGTGACTTTATATAGGCAAGAAATATGTTGAATCTAAACAGCTCAAAAGGCACACAAGCCCCCCCCCCCCTCCCCTTTTTTCACCCATGTGTCACATGTCAAAACTGCTATAAATAGAATTACCACTTAAAAGCAGGGTTCCAGTTATTTTCACATCTGAAATGGTTGGATATGACCTTTAATGATTCTTTATTCTGAATATTATCAAATAATATAGCACTGGTTATACAGAAACACAATATTTATGAGGGTCTGGATTCTTTATTATTTTTTACTGTTTTTCCTTATTTTCTTTATTTAATTTGTTAAACACAAGGTTCATAACCTCAAAAGGAATGTTGGGATTGATTTGTGGTTATTGTCCCAACAGTTTAGGAATGGGGGACCAAAAAAGGGGCCCAAATAAACATTATAGTAGTTTCCAGACAATAACTTGTGCTTAAGTGTATGAATCTCTCTGAAATTATACCACAAGATTCCATACCACAAAGGGATGGTTAGGATTGACCTTGGGGGAATATGGCTCAAACCATTTAGGAATTGGAGGCAAAAAAGGGGGAAACAAGGGTTTCCTGGTAAAGGGACAATCACAACAATGTTAAAGCAGTATAAGGAAGGCATTCAATCTCATTTAAAGTAAAATAAAGGTAATTATGGTTGCAAACTTCATTAGAAATTTGAGATTATGTAATATGACCATATCTTGAGGGAAACAATTTGAAATGTCATAGTGAAGTGAACAAAAGCAATTCGTTGAATATAAATTCAAATCATATAATCAATTCTAAGTTCTTTGACTACAGTTATTCTGTGTCAGAAACCTATTATGTGTCAAATATTTAATTACAATACAAATTAAGACCTGTCTCAAGTGCTATTATTGTGTCCATTTTTGCCACAACTGTTTAGGGTTTGAGCTCTGGGGTCGTTTCCAGCTGCCCTCAGCACAGCAATTTATTATTTTGTATACTCCGATGAAAGTTGGTGAATGCATATCAATTTGTCAAAAGATATGGGTATACAACGTTTTCATTTACATTTTGTTAGAAGATATGGTAATACTCTGTTTGGTGTTGTTTTTTGCCTTAATTCCATGTCTGTTTGAATTTATCTGAACAGTGGGTTGGGTTGTTTATTGTTTGCTCAATGTCCAGTGAAAAATAGTTAAAACAAATTCGGGACGATTTGCGAGAACTTTTCGATGCATAGTGTTTTGTCCGATGTTTCAAAGACAAGACGGAAGATGATTTTAATTGTCTTGTTCCATTATCTTTCTGATAAAACTCCGATAACAGTGATAAATTCATCCTCATGTTCATGAGCAAGAATAAAAAAAAAAAATTAAATTAAAGAATTGATATACAATTAACAAAAATATATTTGTGAAGTCTTACAACAGCGAGTTTCATTTAAAAACAGGAAATAACAAAATTTTCTCTTTTTTATATTTAAAATTGTTTTATGAGAATGGTTTTGTTCAAAAGAGGGTAGTTATAGTATATATTTTTTTTCAAGTGTTAAATATATTACTTCTTTAATTATAAATTTTAAATCTTGACTAGTAATTAATACGCAGTAACATGGAGTTATATTGAAACAATAGACACATGATGATCTAGATTAATTTGCACACAATCTGGTTTAAAGAGGTCCAATCTGTATTTTGTATACAATGACAAACTTAACGATGGTCTCACGTTTTAAATTAAACAAAAATTGGATCGACTATGGTGATAAAAATGTGCACGATAAATAAGCCGTAAATATTCTAAATAGAGTTAGTTATTTGGAACGGACATAATGACATTATCTAGCATATGAAGAAAGTTAACTGAAGTCAAATCAAATTAGCCTTTCCTTTTTGTCTTGGAAATATCTAGATATGATCTATTTATTTCAATCCATATGATTACTGCCAGCTCACTGGGGTAAACATGTGTGCTTGGGGGACCTGACACTTTTCTATACCTCATTTTTTTCTTCCAAAATCCATTATATATTTTTATTTTTGTTTACCACATTTTTGCGTTTTTATGTGTTATATCAACATAAATATACATAAAATAACACGTTTTTACTAATTACTATCAATTCCTAGTTTACTAAATACAGTGGGAACTGACAGATCATACTGATAGATTAATTAATTTAATTCAATGTATTTCATGTCTAGATGAACCACGAATTAAAATAATTCTTATATGCAAACTTTTGAAAAACTACAAAATCAAATATCTACGATTTTTATAATTTTTCTCATTTCACAGTATTTTTATACTATAAAATGGCTTTGATATGCTTGTGTGTTTGTGTTTTGTTCTTCTCCTTTTAAGTTGTTATTTTTTATTGGATCAACGTTGGTACAAACGGAAACGATCAGGTTTGATTGATCACGATTAAAGTATAGAACAATAAATCGAGATAGTAATCTAATTTGCCTCATGTATGACAACATATTTGTCAAATGTCGCCTTTTAAATCAATCTAAGGTATAAACATATTTGATCGCCAATTAGTTACTGTTTCCATGTTCCAATATGTCTGCCAGCATTCGTTCTTCAGATAAGATAGGAATTGGTGGTCCTGTGCCTTTCCCAGTGAATCATGGGAACGTGTTAAAGACATCAGACAATAGCATTAACAGTATGAGTAACCAAAAAAATGGCACTATGCCTGTTAATGGGACAAAACAGAATGAGACAGGATCGGCAACGAACATGCCAACAAATGCTGGTGAAACCACCGGAAGTATGGATTTAAAACCATCATTTGAAGAGAAACCAGGACACACTCCCGACAAGATGACACCAAATGGATCTAAATCAGTTTCATATCCAATTGGAGGTATCAGTCCACAACATGACAATGGGACAAACAGACCAGTGAGACCAATTTCTGCTAAATCAATGGCCGACGTTTTAAAATCAGATTTAATGGTTTGTCCAATATGTGACAAGGAGATGACGGCGCCGAAGCAATTTCCATGCCTCCATGCGTTTTGCGAGGGTTGTATTTCCTCCAATGTGGCAAACTTAAAAGATGAGGATCCGCATTGTCAAATTCGATGTCCAGTGTGCGAAATTCCGGTTTCAAATTCGCGCAATAACGTTGACGCCAAAGTTTTTGCTGAAAGTTTACCACCGAGTCTTTTCATTTCGTCTTTGTTGGTACAGAAACAGATCAAACAAAAGCAATGTAAACCTTGCAACAATACTGGAAAGAGAACATCAGCCGACTCATGGTGCTCTTACTGCGCAGAAACGTTGTGCCCTGAACATTTGTCTTACCACAACGCTCTGACGTCACCATCAATACATCATGTATTTAAGATGTCACAAATCGAGAAAAATCCTCAGATAGCGGAAACTTCCGGAAAATGTAATGTTCATGAATACGAAAGAATTAAATATTTTTGTCAAGATCATAAATTTCCTTGTTGTGAGATCTGCTGGAAATCAAGTCACGAGTTATGCGATGTCGAATCTTTGGAATTGGCCGCATCTAGCGTAAAGAATAAACCAGAAACAACCAGGCTGATTGGGGATTTAGAAATTATGGGATCACATTCAGAACATATTCTCCAAGACAGGAGGAGAAATATTGATGACCTTGAGCACCAAAAATCAGAAGAGAAAAAAGCTGTTAAAAAAATGCGCGAACAAATAAATGAACATTTGGACAAACTAGAGAGTAGTATGATGGATGATCTTGATAAAATTCATCGTCAAAAGACAAAAGAGATTGAAAAGGAAGTCCAACTTTTTGAACATAAACAACAAAGTGTTTCCTTTTATAAGCTATTATTAGATAGTGTCTTGAAGAACTCATCAGATGTCTTAGCGTTGACAGAGCTTGCTAAAATTAGACACCAGTGTAAAATCCTGGACGAAAATTTGCACCATAGAATATCGAAACTCAAACGCACAGATTTTGTTGTTGTTTCCAATAACTTAGCTGGAAACATGGGAAAGCTGGCAGAAGTAGAAATCAATCAAAGGCCGATTACTCCTCCTCCAGCATTTGAAGCACGACCAAAACACAGCGGAATCCTAACACCAAGATCTAAACTTCTCCATCCGCGGCGGGAAAAGGGCAGTACCTTTCTTGTTCTAAGATATTCCAGCAGTAAAATAACAGGAGGGTGTTCATTGAAGTCGTCACTTCTTCTGGTTGACAATCGTGGGAAAGAAATACGCGGTTATTCAATAGAAGGTCACAGAGAAGAAAAACAGGTTTTCTCGTTCAAATCGGAACAGGAAGCAAATCCGTTTGACGTCACAGTTCTGCCACCTCGACGCTCGACTCTAATGGTGATCGCCACAATTCCCCTAAAAAATCGATTGCAAGTTCTGGAATTCGGAGATGACCACAATACAAAAGGAGCTTATTATAAGACCAATGGAAAATGTTACGGAATATCTTATATGGATGGATATATCATAGTTGCATGTCATACAAAGCTTGAAATATGGCGAATGGACGAGGACTATAATTTGATGTTCGAGAGAAGCATATTGACCAAAGGGGATCACGTTAACTACGTCTGTGCAGCCGACAACAGGATTTATTATTCTGATTCAGCAGACAAAGGTTCAGTGGTTTGCACAACTTTAGATGGCACCAATATATTTTCTTATAGTCATCATAATCTGCGGATGCCAATGGGGCTAGTCTTAGATCAAAGCGGGAATGTGTATGTCGCTGCATACTACTCGAATAATATACATTTGATAAGTCCCGAGGGTGTTCTTATGAAAGTGACAACGCCTAAAGATTCACACTTCAACAAACCGTTATTTCTCATTGAAATGGATGGTAAAATCTTTGTGACATATGACAAACACAAAATTACGTCGTTGTATTAACACTGTACTCTCTCGATTGGTGTGCTGTGTATTTGTTCAAATAAAAAGATTACAAAATCCACTGTAGACCTAAGTTTAGATGTAAATCGATGATTTATGTCGCGATATTGCTCCCTCATTGATGTACACAAATAAGTTGTAAAATCTGTCATTCCGTCTTTCCGGACCTTTCGTAGAAAAAATTGTCGTCAAAGTTTTCTTTCCTTCTATGAAAGCGAGGATTATTTTATTTGGTCTGCAGCTCGATAATGTTATGCATGTTATCAATTTGTAGATCTGTCGTGAAGCGTCTTTCAGTTTGCCAATAGTTAGAAAATTTACAATAGGTATTGCACAAAGGATTTGTATTGTAAGTTAAGTTTACAAATCCTTGATTGCACTTAAAAAAAATGCGTCCAACTTTTCAATGAAAGTGAATAATTGTTTGTTTGGTCTGAAGCTTTATTATGTTAAGTAGTAGCGTGTAGGCTTGTTTCACAGCTTGGTCTCAAAGAAAGGAAATTGTGTTTAGTACATCAGTTATAGTTTATGCTTCAGTTCATATGTTACCTCAATCCATAACATGTAACGACGAAGGTTAAAATTCGGCAATTGTCTTCTTCATATACTTGTACAACAATGAATTCTTCACGTATATAAGTGGTTAAAATTAGTGTTGTCAACGGTTAACCGGTTAACCGGTTAACCGGTCGAACGACCGAATACCGAATACCAAAAACGCTAACCGGTTAACCGGACTTTTTTTCAATTTTAATAGTTTTGATATAAATTTGCATGGAAATCATTAAATAGTTAGGTTTTATTTTAAAAATGTCGTCGTAGTTATTTATTTGACAGATCAATTGTCCAGTATATTGATTGCTATTGTTGATCCTAAATACATAAAATTAATTAGAGCTCGGGGCAGGACCTTAAAGAAACATGATCGGTAAACATGTTTTTTTAACAATAACTTTAAATCAGAGATGCGATTAAATTTTACTAATTAGTTCATTATTTCGTTTTTGATCTAATATTGTGTAAACATCTAAATGTGTAAACTCAGTAGTGCAAGGTTTAGTCTTTCTTTAAACGAAATGCTGCCTTAAAAAGTGTGAAATGCAAACTAATATTAATGTACTCAAGGTATACGTGATAGTACGAGTAACATGCTTAACGAAACAAGCAAACACAGTAAAGAAACAGGTCGTATGTTGAGCTATAGTTATTAATTTCTGTGTCATTTTAGTCTCTTGTGGACAATTGTTTCATTGGGAATCATACCATATCTTTTTTTTTGTTGTTGGTACAAATGCTATAGTTGATACGGTGTATTTGTTTATCAAAAACCAAACTTCTCCTGGAATCCTCACAGACAAGCCTTATAATGCCAAAGGACAAACTTCAATTCTTTAATCGTAGTATTATGACTTGGATGAAAGGTTGTCAAATTGACACTTATACCACATCTTATAACTATGTGTACATGTATGGTACTATTGAAAAGGCTTTCAAACGACAACTTAAAACTACCGATTAACCGGTTAATCGGTCGAACGATTATCCGAGTAACCGGTTAGGCAAAAGTGTACGATTTGACAACACTAGTTAAAATATTAAACTTCAACACTGACTGCTGTTTATTTTTCAAATCAGTTAAAACGTATGCGTGTCATTTGGTCTCTTGTGGATAGTTGACTCAATTGCAATCATAACACATATATGTATTATAATGTTGATATTATCTACTTTTATTTTTTATTTTTTATCAATAATTTGTTCGGTCCTTTTTTAATTCATGAGTTTCATTTGCCTCATTGGTAAAAAGTAAAATAACAGAAATACCGAGCTTCAACGAAAATTCAAAACGGAAAGTCCTTTATCAAATGGCAAAATCAAAAGCTAAAACATATCAAACAAATTGAAAAAAGAATTGGTACACATATTTCCAAAAACAGAAAAAAAACCCAGACAAAATAGGTATTATTGGGGTAGTATACAGCAGTCAACATTAGGTTATAATCTTAATCACTATATAACATATACCAAATAACTATTTCAACAAAGAAAAACAGAATGGCATATTGACATTCTAAAGCCAAAGTACATGAACAAAAATAAAATACAATACAATACAAAACAATACAATTGCACAGTGACACTATGCTGGGATGTACACATACCAAACTACGACATAATCATATATTACCAAACTTGAACTAAGCAGAAAGGATGTCAAATGTACAAAGAAAAATATACAGAACAATATAACATGTAACTTTTTAATTCTGTTTTGACTTGAAATCATATTACCCATTATAAAATACCCTAAAAAAGTTATATCACAAACATAATGAATTCCGAAGAAAATTCAAAGCGGAAAGTCACTAATCAAATGGCAAACGCATACATCTTATAACATTTACTATTCCCATCTCCATCCTAAATATTGTGTGAATGTCAGAACATGAATGTAGTATTCGTGTATAAGAAAGTTACATGCTACACATAAGAACAAGTGATCAGTATGCTGTAGTTTCTTACCTACAACTTATTTGTTAAGTTTGGAGGTAGACTTTTTCAACAAATTGTCGGCATCCCTATGGGAACAAAATGTGCGCTTCTCCTTGCCGACCTTTTCTTTTTTTAATATGAATCGGAGTTCCTTCAGACACTTGTCAAAAGCAAGAGGAACAAAGAAGTCAGATTATTTAATTTCACTTTCAGATATATTGATGATGTTCTTTCCATAAACAATCCGAATTTTTCTGATTGGGTTCCATTAATATATCCCCCAGAACTAGAAATTAAAGAAACAACAGACACGGCTTCCTCCTTCCCATTTTTAGACTTATATCTCGAATTTAATATACACAGTCATCTCAGTACACGAATCTATGACAATTTTGTAATTATAAATCCTTAACAGCAATATACCAACCTCACCTGCATATGGGATATACATTTCCAAATTAATGAGATATTCAAGAGCTTGCAGCTCCTACTCAGACTTTGTTAAACGTGTCTGAGCAGAAAGTTGATGAACCAGGGATATGTCGAAGAACGTCTCGTCCTTTCTCTAAAAAATAGTTCACCGGAAGGTACAAAACATTGTTGATAAATATTCCGTATCAACTTCACAAATAGTACATGATTGTATTGATGTACAGATTCTTCGTACTGACGTTGTTTATCATTTTAACAACGTTTTATATTGTTTTTTCATTAGTCTTTGTTCTATGAATAAAATATCTTTTACTGTTGGATTGTTTTCTGTGATATTCATTTAACGTGGCTCAGTACTTATAGCTCCCGTCAATGTGGTTGTGTTTTCTTTCATTTTTCCTGGTGTGTTTTGTATGTGCGACATTTTGTGTTTCGTTGGTTCTTATAACGTTACTTTGTACTTTAAAAGAGTCTATCAATATGTTATTGTTCTATGGTATGTCACTATGTTATATTTCTATTATAAATTAGAAAATACGTGGAACCACACACGTCAACATTATTTTTTCGAGTAGTGAAATGGATTCTAATTAATTCTATAGAACTTTTGGACTATTTAAAATCTTGGTCTGTTTCTGAAATAAAATTATTACATACTTTTTATTTCTTAACCCTGTATACTAAACATACTTTTAATTCCTTAAAAGAGGGACATAAGATACCAAAGGGACAGTCAAACTCGTAAATCTAAAACAAACTGACAACGCCATGGCTAAAAATGAAAAAGACAAACAGAAAAACAATAGTACACATGACACAACATAGAAAACTAAAGAATAAACAACACGAACCCCACCAAAAACTAGGGGTGATCTCAGGTGCTCCGGAAGGGTAAGCAGATCCTGCTCCACATGCGGCACCCGTCGTGTTGCTTATGTGATTACAAATCCGGTAAATAGTCTTATTCGGTAGGTCAAATTCATGAAAGGGAAGGGGATTGTAGTTACGACGTAAGGAACATATCCGATATCATTTGTGAAACGGTTATTCCATAACGGTCAACCAACTCGTGATGGCGTACTAAACATACTTTTGATTTCTTAACCCTGCATACTAACATTGCCCATGTAAATTTTTAAAAATTGTTTGTATAAACACTGAATGACAAAAATATGTGACGTATAAATTTTCTGACGTCAAAAAAGCAAAAGTATTTCTTTTAAAATTGTAACACGATGATGACTGATGTACCCATATTTTAACTATTTTATTTATTATGTCTGTTTAGTTCACGCAGACGGAATTGGATGAAACTGTCGTACAAAGTTATAGGTTAAGCGCTATAAGACCAGGTTTAATCCACCATTTTCTACATTTGAAAATGCCTGTACCAAGTCAGGAATATGACGGTTGTTGTTCATTCGTTTTTGATGTTTGTTGTCATTTGATTTTGCCATGTGATTAGGGACTTTCCGATTTAATTTTCCTCTGAGTTCAGTATTTTTGTGATTTCACTTTTTACAATGGTTCAATGACAATATAAAATATACAAGGAAAAGGTAATATGGTGTTACATGTTATGCCAATTACACAACTATTCAACAAATGAAGTATACATAGGCCACCGCAATGATCTCAACGTAGAAGAAAGAAAATAAACATACGTAAAGTGAGCTATAAAATACTCGACATGACAAAATGTGAAACATTTAGTGAAATAAAAACCAACGGCTTCGTTTATAACAAAACAACAAGCTAAAACTAAACATTAGTCAATTCTTTATTAACCAAATGTTTAACAACATATACGTATATAGTCTATATCATATCACATCAAATATCCTACATAGCCTCGTCTTGGAACATGTATATTGTATTGCCAATTAGACAACTTTCCAATAGAATCCACCGTACTGACACCAATTTAGAAAGTCCTCGTAACCTTCTGGAGTTATGTCTTCAGTAAATATATTTTCAATAGACATTTCTTGATTTTCTTTGATTGGATAGTTGTTTGTTTTTGTAGTGATTGAAATTGTGACACAATGTTTGAATGTTGTGCCTAGTTTTGACATTTTTACCTATTGTGTCTGTTTGTCTTGCTTCAAAACCAGGTTTAATCCACCATTTTCTGCATATGAAAAAAGTCAGATATCTATTCGTTTGATGTGTTTGAACTTTTGATTTTGTCATTTGCTTAGGGACTTTCAAACCATGATATTTATATAAAAAGATTTTTAAAAACATCTGAAAAAGTTAATCCCAAAAATACCGAACACCGAGGAAATTTCTAAACGGAAAACCTTTAGCAAATTACCAAAACAAATGCTCAAGCACATCAAACGAAATAAAGCATACTTCACAATATACTATTAATTTTATAAGAGATATATTCCCTAAAAATACCCCAAGGACAATTAGAGTTACGGTTCCTAAGCTTGCAAGGTGTGTGCTAAAAGTGGCTTAGGATCACGTCCAATTTCGAAGCACCTCAGTTTATTTTTGTGGGGTTTTCCTTATGATGAATCTTTATTTAAGATCCTAGTATTCTAAATAAGCAAATTAAAAATAATACCGAGTTATTATTGATGCATTCGTTGTTTGGGACATTTTCACATGAAAGTATGCTGTATGGTTAAGACGATATTTTACTGTGAGAAACTATGAAATACTTAACAAGACGTATCTTTATCTTTCTTTCACGAAACAATACAATACATGTATGTTTAAGACCAACATATACATTGTATATAAATTAAATGATTAAAGTATTGAAGGTTAGAGGGACTTGTAGTCACGATAGACCTTTTACAAGATTACTCATCTGTCAAACTACATTTTAATAATTTTAATGGCATGCACAATATGTATTATATTACCAAGTCATTGAAAAATAATACATACAATCTTCTCATCACACCATTAACTGTACTTTAAATTTAAAGATCCGAATGACAGATCAGCAGTGCCATACTCTGTTAAGGTTTCATTTATAATTGTTGCATGGCAAAGGTTTGTTATATATCTTCCAGGCTTGGCTGCATTAGAGGGGGTCTGTATGTCGATAAGGATTTATCGATTAAGCAAATTTAACTTTGAAAATCGTTTCAAATATTTGTATGAATCCTTCAAATAAGTAAATGTTTGTTGCATTGTTATTTGTTTTTGTTGCACTTTTGTGTTCTTTTATTTCGTTGTTTTCCTCTTATAGTGTTTCTCATGGTTTTAGATTGTAATCCGGATTTTTTTTTCTTTCAATCGATTTATGACTTTTGAACAGTGGTATACTACTGTTGTCTTTATTTCTATCAACTATGATTAAAACAAATTTGACGGAACGTGCGTCTGGTGAGGATACAAAATTTAACCCTTGTATCTATGATGAGTTAATTTACACAGTTAGAAGACTATGTACTGCTCTGCATTGATATATTGAATCGTTTCATAAAGACCCTCAATAAAGGAGATGATATTGAATCAAAACGTATTCAAAATGTATAAGATGACGTAGATAAAACGGGAGCTGATTGTTTAAACTATTGTTATTGTATATATACTAAATTACAACGAAGAATTTAACTTTATATAATGACTTAGGTAAAATACCAATTTGTATTTTGAACCTGGTATTTTCAAAATGGCAGCTGATGTGTCGAGACCAACTACTGTTTCTGTGAATGGTTCGAAGTCAAAAGCAGGCCATGGAGTAGACTTGACAAAATGTCATCTTTGCAAAAACACGTACACAGCTCCGAAGCAGCTGCCATGCCTACATTCCTACTGTGAGGACTGTATTATTAAGAATCTTAAATCAGCTTTAGATACAGATTCTACGGCACAGCTGAAATGCCCTATCTGCATAGCTCCACTTCCTGACGCTCGCACAAAGGATGTCAACAGCCTGGTCAACAAACTTCCAACAGATCACTTTATATCGGCATTAATGGTACAGGATGCACTGAAAACAAAGGTTTGTAAAACATGCCAGATAAACAATAAAAAGACAGACGCTGCATCATGGTGTGCTTATTGTGCAGAGGCCATGTGCGAGGAGCATGCTGTCCGCCATAATGCAATGACACCACGTGATACACACAAAGTGAACGCGATTTCGGAAATTGAGAAAGATCCATCATTAGTATATCCACCAACTTTTTGCACCAAGCAAAAACATGGACGTAAAAAATTGGAGAAATATTGTATGGATCACAAAAAACTTTGCTGTAGTGACTGTCGTTCTTTACACCATAGTGAGTGTCGGATAGCAGACATTAAACATGCTGTAGATGCAATGAAGAATACATTCGGTGTCACGGCAGTTGACAAGATGAAAACGGAAGTAGCCAATATTATCAAGAATAGAGAGCAAAATATAACAGATCTAAACAATCAAAAGACCCAAAAAGAGGCCGCGATCAAGACACTGCGAGACGTAATTAATCAGCATCTTGACAGCTTAGAGGTAACACTGAAAGACGAACTTAGTAAAGCACATGCTGCAGAGATAGAAGATATGAATAACGATATCAAAAGTTTCAAAGACAAAGACGCCACACTCGATCATTATAAAATACTTGCCGAAGCTGTTGGCAGATCTACCACCGATGCACAAGCTTATCATCAAGTAGAAAAACTTATTGAACAGGTCAAAATACTAGATGAACATGTTTACCATAAAAAATCAATGCTTTCCAAAAGTGAAGTGGATATAATTCCACTCGACGTGACAGGTAATATCACCCAGCTTGCCGAGGTGAAAGTGAGGCAAACAAAACCTAAAATCGAAGGCAAAGAAGAAAGAAAGGTTAGTGTCCATACTGCTCATAGCACAGTAATTGAGAGAGAAAGAAGAAATAAGTTTTTAGCCTTGAAATTCCAATGCAGTTTCATTTCTGGAGGAATAAGTTTAAATTCCAACTTGTTCTTGGTTGACAACAGAGGAAAAGAACTTCGTTCCTATACAGAATACGGAAAGAGAGACACCACTTTGACATTTTCACTTCCGGGTAATCCTTTTGACGTAGCACTACTTCCTCAAAAGAAAAACCGCGATGTCGTAGCTATTACTTTTCCGAAGGACAATCAAATTCAACTGATTGAAATAGGAAACATTTCATTGGAAAAGCAGTTAAAACATTTCTATAAAACAACGGATAAAGGATATGGTCTGGCAAGTACAGGAACAAAGTTAATCGTGGCTTGTAAGTCAAAGCTAGACATATGGGATATCACCGAAGAGCATAAACTTATGCATGAGAAGTCAATATCTACTAAGGGAGATAAAGTAAAGTATGTTGCCGTGGCAGACGATAGTCGTATCTACTACACCGACTCATCCGAACGCGGAACTCTCAATTGCGTCAATATGGACGGAGTCAATATTTTCCAATACTCACATAAACATCTCAAACTTCCAATGGGTGTTGCTATCGATTCAAAAGGTCACGTGTATGTCTGTGGATTTCATTCAAACAATGTTCACCAAGTATCCCCCGAGGCAAACCTGTTAGAAATAATGACGCCCGAGGATCCACATTTCCGGAAGCCAATTGCATTAATTCCAAATGCTGGAAAGATGTTCGTGTCGTATGAAAATAATGCCATCACATTGCTATAACATTGCGAAGATGTGTAATCTCTTGTTAAAGACAATTCATTTTGTTTGAAAATTTTAATACTTTAGTTTTTATCGTTGTTTTTAACTGTAGGACATGTTTTCTTGTTAGAAAAGATCAAAATAAAACTATGTACATTGGTTTTGTTTAGGATTTGCTTCTTTTTGTAATTTTATGGGTGTAAAAGTGTTTTTCTTTCTTAAAATGTCATATACCAAGTCAAAAAAATTGTCATAATGTTATAGTATAGCTCGTTTCCGTGTGTGTAACATTTTAATGTTGTGTTTCTGTTGTGTCGTTGTTCTCCTCTTATATTTAATGCGTTTTTTCTCAATCGATAAATGAATTTCGAACAGCGGTATACCACTTTTGTCTTTATTTATAACAAATTCACATGTTAAATGAAGCGCAGAAGCACATATAGTCATGAGTGTTTTATTCTATTAAATGAATGACTGGGTAATAGTTTTCTGCCTATTTCAATTAATATCAAAAATGTAGTGCACAATGATAAACTTACTTAAAAGTGTACAAACACATTTTTGGGGTTATTTCGAAATGACATTAAACATATTGCAGTCAGTCCTTATAATTTAATTTAAAATTTTATTTTTAAGGAATGAAGCATGAAAAAACGTTGACAACATCACACGGTCACAAGGCAAAATTATGTCTATGAGCTGAAAGAAAAGAAACTTTCAACAAGACGTATTACACTCAAAACGATTTTGTTTTAGACATTTTATTTTGAATTTCTCAATTGTTGTATGTACATACAAGTTACGGACAGTAATGAAAAGAAGCATACATGTAAGGTAGCTACAGCAAATGAGTTGATAAACAAAGAGATAGGGTATGAATGATAACAAGACAACTTTGTATAAAAAAAACACTGGACAAGAAATAAAAAACCACTACACAACACCGTATATTCACAGTAATATGAAACATATAGATAGGCGGAAAACATCAAAGGAATGTCCAAAAGACAAGCTTACAACGCCATGGCAAAAATATAATAAAAAAACGACGAAAATACAACAAAAAATTGAAAACTAAAGATTGAGCAACATGAATCCAACAAAAAACGAAAGAGATTTCAGGTGCTTCTACTGTCCTTGTCAAATCCATCATCCATTCAAGACACAAAAAATCTTTTCCAGTTTTGCGGAAATCAATTATCTTTCTGTCTGAAGGAGGCTGGCGAGAAACATAAAAAGAAAGAGCAGTTGTAAAAGAATTTTCTTATACTGAAACACATTATGTTTCTTAAACAAAATTACCAAATAAAGGAACTTTAATATCAATCCTTTATCAATTTTATTCACGCATCTCATATTTCAACAAATATTTCTTTCTTTTAAAATGAGTGACGCGAGGAGGCTTGTTCTGAACAATTGAATACATCATGTTTAACGACACGGTCAAAGATTTTTATATAGGACATCTTAACCTTTCTATACATTACTATTATAGTCAATAAATAAACTGAAAGTAAACGTTTTCCATTGATTTAGAATACTTGTGTATTGAAATGAAATGAGGCATCCGGTGTATCTGGCTTAGAACAATACATAATTATAAACTAAAGAAATTAATATATAAAGACACTTTGTAAATCATTGGCGACAAAGTAATGTATCACTTTCACTTCAAAGCAGTGAAGTGATTTGATAACAGTACTGGTATTCAATAGTACGCATTATCTGACTGTTTAGATTTAAGCCATCAGAAAGATGTCTTCTGTTAAGAAAAATGACGTTATCAAACAGAGTGAAAAGTTGCCAAAGACTACTAAATTGGAAAAAGGATCAGCTAAAGCACAAGATCTGGGGAAAGGCAAGAAAAGGGATTCGAGAAAGAAATCGACTGCATCTGAGGGTGACAACATGGATCCTGCAGAGGTGAATGACCTTGTGGTATGTAACCTTTGCAAACAAGACATGTGCTCACCGAAGCATTTGCCCTGTCTTCATACGTTTTGTGAAACATGTATTACAAAGCACATAAAACAAGAAAAGGCGCAATCGACCAACATGCACGTGGTTTGTCCAACATGTGAGTACCATATATCCGTACCAAGGGCTTCAGACGAAACAAAAACATTTGCGGAAAGTTTACCTGTCAGTACGTTGGTTTCGTCACTTCTAAGTAAGAAAGATTTACACCAGAAAAAGTGTAAACGCTGCAAACAACACGGGCGTGACACTACGGCCGATAACTGGTGTGCGTATTGTGCACAGACTCTCTGCGATGAACATTTAGAATACCACCTTTCGTTGACTAGCAACCGACATCCCGTCTTTGATGTTGATGAGGTCATTAAGAACCCGGATATTGGATTTGCATCTAAGAAGTGTAAATATCATGAAAAAGAGGACATGAAGTTATTTTGTAATGACCATTGGAACATTTGTTGTAATATTTGCTCCAAACGACTCCATGGAATGTGTAACACTTGTCTGATCGAACACGACACATCAACCATCAAAACTCACAGCGAGATTACTAACTTGAAAAGAAAACTAGAATCCATATCGACACACACAGAGAAGATGAGGCAGGACATCCTTAGCAATATCGAATCTATGAACAAACAAGTGAGTTTGGAGAAAGAAAACATCAAAGAGTTCCGTCTTCAGATCAACAAACAATTAGATGATCTTGAACAACAACTGTGTCACGAGTTAGACCAAGTGCACAGTGAAAAATTAAAGGAACTGGAGCGCGAAGCCCATATAGTTGACATGAAACATCAAACGTCTTTGATGTATAAAACCATGCTTTCAGTTGTTCTAAAAGATGCTTCCAACATACAATCGCTTTCTAATCTGGCTGATATCCGACACAATGCGCACAGATTGGAAGATGAGCTAAGACTAGATAAATATAAACTTCAAAAGATTGCGATTCAAGTTAGTCTAAGTCACGAGACTTTTAAGAACATTTTCAAGATAGGAGTTGTAGCGCCTAAATATTCTAGATTACGTAATTCCCAGTCGCCATCACGTCAAATGAGCGTTTTGTCAAAAATGTCTTCGCCTCGTGCGGGTGTAAAGTTCAACATATCTCCACGAATATCACAGCAATAGGATATTTGGACGTTCACATTGCGGAGTTACATATATTTTGAGATTAACAATTTGTCTTCTCTTTACAATTCTTTTTTCAATATGTTTATATTTGTTAGGCTAAATATGTATTTGCTATAAAACAGTTATTTTACTATTTTACGTTTTTTCTTCTAATCATATTTTCTTGCAGAAAGAGAAAATTTATAATCAGTGTTAAAATAAAAAAAGTGAAAATGCAACCACATAAGACCGAATAAAATAGCTTAAGAGATGTGATATGATTTCCAATGAGACAAAACCCCAATAATACCGAACAAAAAAGATTTGAAAAGTTAGTGGTCATACACATTACGGTTTCAAAACTGAAACCGTATAGTAAGCTATGAAAGGCCCAGATCTAGAAAAGTGTATATCAATTCAACAGAGGGCACCACCAGCAAGATTTAAATTACATCAATGAGTAAACAACAAATATGACAGAAAGCAAACCAACTACCTCCCCCCCCCCCCCAAAAAAAAGGAATCTCGGACAATGGCGGACAACACAACATATCAACTGTATATTTATGGGTAGACTTGTCAAATAAGTATTTAGCAACAAAATAAATTTCAAGAAAACGTTCCTTTCTCGGAGAAGTCTCAATAACTGAATGCCACCGTAGCTCAAAGCGTTTCAAACTACACAGCCATGTTCTCTCAAACTAAAATGAGAACACGTCCAACAGCTTAAGTGTAAAGAAGTCTGCGATAACCCATCTTTGCTAGCCAAGAGTTACGATTCATTCCCACTTCAAACTTCTAAAACGTAAAGCTATATGAAAAAAAGTTTACGCCGCCACAGCCGCCGCCGCTGAATTATATTCCAGATGTCTCTAATTCTGCGAATTTAGTCAAAGGAGAGACAACAACTAAATAATAAACAGTTGTGAACAACTATAGGTCATCCCAGCGTAGTTAGCATGTATATGATAATGTTTAAAAGGGTTCCAACTGATACTAGATATATATTTTAAAATATGTTTCATAGATGACAACCGATATATTACAGGCCAACATCCACCATCTTTGTTCATTCGTGGCATTGACAAATAGAATTAAGTTGGGATCCAAGCCGTTTAGTTCACAAGCATACATGTTTAAATGATTGTCATACGTTATATGTCAACCGAAGTCTACTTCATGAGTATCATTACGGTTGTCAGAAGTGGTGGTATTTAGCAAGTACTGAAACACCAAAATTTCAACCTTGCTATTTATATAGTTTTGTTAGTTTTAATCAATTTTTAAGTTTCTGTGTAATATTGTTCGTTTGTTTTTTTTTCTATTTTCTTAATCTGTTCTATATGAGTTTGATTTTCGTCAAACATCTAAGTATAGTTCAAGAACTATATATAAGTTACTATGTAAATACAGCTGTTTCTCAAAACCACGCCTCTTTTGGAGTCATAGATAACTCGATTTGTTCACGTACTGATTCCCGGATATGTTTCATCCCATAGAGACATAACTTAAGACTATTACCATTATATTATCCTGATGTAGGCACAAAGTGAAGGTAGTGTTGTACATAATGTTAGTCAAGTTTAAACTCTAACAAGTTCAGGGCATATAAATGTTGAAAATATGCCGCACAGCCCTATGTTTTGACCTTTGAATAAAATTGTAGCGCATGTCAAATTTCCATTCTCTTATATATATTTTTTTTTACAAAACTTCAAAGTAAAAGTGGCACAGATTCAGCAGCAAAGGAAGTTCTTCGGGAAATTGCATAGTCTATATTTACAGAAATGCAACTCGAGCGTTAAATATGTGTTCTAACTCATTTTATTTAGTTTCTTCATTGAATATCAGAAATGCAATGTGTCATTCTTTATCAAATTAACTCTATTTTTGTCTGTGCATGCATGGTCCCTCTGATCTGGTGATATTATACTGTTAGTTAGAATTGTCAATTAAATAAAGTATCCTTTATGTAAACCGGCAATAGCTTAATGGACACAACAATGTATATGCAGGGTCATTTTTACTAATGAATCCAAGATAAAGCATCGACATATAAATTGATAAACGTATAAGTAATGAAATGATGCGATGTTAAAGACAACACGTTGAGCTTGCCTCGTCATGTTCATTCTACACGTGCAGTTTCAAGTCATGTACAACATCAAATGACAAAACGAAAAGAAAATTGAACACTACAAAGAAAATGAAATAATTACTTTTAGCATTCCCTTGGAAAGATTAAAATTATGAGATGAACTATTTTAATCAGTGCTTGCAGTATTGTGTATGTTTGACTATCATGCGCTCTAGTAAGGTAAGCTTCGATTTATTCTTCGTGATTTTATCATTATGTTGACATATTGGTTATAACTTATGTATGCTGATGTATATTGAGAGGGGCTCTATATTCATGTTTCCACTAACGAAAGTCGTGTCAATAAATAGCTCGAAAAAAGTAAGTAAATGTATAGTATTAGTTTCTTGTATTCATATTCAATTTGAAATGGTGAAGTTTATTGTCCGTAACACTGAAATGCCGTTAAACTTTACTTTTTGTCTTTGCTGATTAAACTTTCATTCATACATTGAAATAAAACAATTAAATACCTTTGTTCCAATTAATTACTGAAATGGAAAATAGTTTTAAAAAATATTTTTGTTCTTGATAGTAACTTGTTTTTGACAACATATTACTAATGGATACTAAAGAGGGTCGTAAAAGGAAGTTAAAATTTATTTTGATTTTCTTAAGAAGCATTTCAGCACGTGTCTGTCGACAAAAAGCCTTTGACATAAATGCATTTTCATTCTCAATTTTATTGTTGTCTTCAAGGGAAATTATATCAAGTATGTTTTTTTTCTCAAACTCAATAAAAGTGTTCTGTAAATTACCTTAACTGTTCCTCATATCAATGATCTGCTCTTAAGCTCCGGTAACAACTTTCTTTTTTAACGGATTTTAAATATTGGAATAAGCTATAAACAATGGCTGATGAAGTACAGCAATATAATGTTCTTACTCATCAAGAAACAGTAGCAGATCACTTGGAGAACAATCTGTATGATCAAGTCACTGGTAAACAACCAGATGATGGAGCGGATATGCAACAGTTCAAAACATCTAGTCAGAATGGTGAATCCCGAAATTCAAAAGATCCACCAGGTACAAACAAAGAAGAACCAATTGAAACGAGGGATGATAGTAACACGGAACAAACGAGGAATTTTAGTGTAAACGAAAATGTAGAAGAATTAAAAGATTCAATATTAAATGGTGATATAAATAGCAAAGAGAATTCCCCTCGAACTGACGGAGAAAGAAGTGGCACATCATTGTCACGTGCAACGACTGAGGTTTCGTTAGATCTTGAACTCAACGGACCTTCTCATGACCAAAAAGAGGCTCAGTTTCTTCTAGTCAAATGCCCACTCTGTTCCGAGAATATGCGAATGCCAAAGATATTGCCATGTTTGCATTCTTTTTGTGAATCTTGCCTAGAAACATATGTTAAAAAATTGATTGACCGTTCGAAAACAACAACGATCACGTGTCCATTATGCCATGCTGTAGTTCTTGTATCAAGGAACAGAATTAATGCTCGGGAATATATCGAATCTCTGCCTACAAGTACGCTGATTTCGACGGTTCTTAGCAAAAAGGCAGCAAGGACAAGACTTTGTAATGTATGTAACAGTGATTTAAATAAAGCAGTGTCTTGGTGTGGTTACTGTGCACTTGCATTTTGTGAAGAGCATGTTCAATACCACAAACAATTAACTTCAATAAAACAGCGCCATCCAACGGTGAGCCTAGATGACATTAGAGGAAAATCAAACACTTTAATGTTCCCTTATCAAAAGTGTCATTTTCACAAGAAAGAAGATCTGCATTTATTTTGTAAAGAGGAATGGACTCCGTGTTGCCATGTTTGCCGTAAGATGTTGCACAAGATATGCGACAATCAGAAAGGAAGTGTCGTACCACTTCCGGTCGCTGCAGTAAGAGTAAAAGACAGTAAGCATGCTAAAACTTTAAAGAAACGACTAGATACGTTACGTGAAGAAGCCGAAGAAATTTCCGATGACCGAATAAAAAATCTTGATGAACTTGAGTTACAGCTGAGGTTAGGTCGTGAAAGTATTTCTACAATACGACAAAACATCAACGATCACCTTGACCAGCTGGAAGATGACCTTCATGACGAGCTTACCGAGATTTACGAGCGCACACGGATAGATCTAGAAGAAGAAAGAGACAAAGCGGAAATTAAACTGAGGACTGTCGTTCACTATCAAAACCTAATGGAAAATATAACCATACACTCGCCAGATACCCAAGCAATAACTGAAATGTCGCAGCTTAGGGACCAAACTAAAAACGTTGAAGGTGATATCCATACCTTTAAAAGAAAAGCCAAAACTTTTGAAGTATCAATTACAACCTACGCAGAATATTTCAAACAAATCAATAAAATGGGATCTCTACAAAGGCGGGAAATATCAGCCTACAAACTTGCACCAGTACCACCACCAATCAGATCTAAAACCAACCTATTTAAGGGGACATCACTATCAAAATCCACTCTGTAATTCATTTGTTCAGCATGTGCAGCACTTGGCATTAAAGTTGCTCAAAACTTAATTTATTAAGAGATATTTATTTAAATTATGTATAAATATTCTTAAATGTTTAGTTTTCTTATTTTAATTTGTCTTTATTATTGATTATTGTCAGTAAGCTCAGAGTCTTGGTAAAAAATACGTTAGGAATTCGTCAAACAGATATATATATAAAAAGAAGATGTTGTATGATTGCCAATGAGTCAACTGTCCACAAGAGTCCAAAATGACACAGACATTAACAACTATAGGTCACCGTATGGCCTTCATCAATGAGCAAAGCCCATACCGCATACTCAGCTATAAAAAGCCACGATGTGACAATGTAAAACAAAAAAGAGAAAACTTACGGCCTTATTTATATAAAAAAATTTAACGAAAAACAAATATGTAACACATAAACAAACGACAACCACTGAATTACAGGCTCCTGACTTGGGACAGGCACATACATAAATAATGTGGCGGGGTTAAACATGCATTTCATATCAAGTAAATTTTATATATTTATAAAAAAAAAAGATGAACAGCTTATGTAACGGTATAAAAGGTATTAACCTTAGTTATACATATTTATTTCCAATGCATTTCATCGTTATTTAATACGAGTTATAATCAATTCTTTTGTAATTTTCAAATATTAAATAACATTAAATACCTTAAGTTAATTTCAAATACATTTAGTGATATTATATGTCAGTTTAGTTCGTGTCTGCTATAGAATACGTTTACTGTTTTAAACACCAACCGTTTACTAAATTACTAAGGACTATGTAGATAAGATTTAAACAATTCGTCAAGTTACAATGGAGACCTACATAAAGTCAAATAACCATACGAAGAGACCTTTATCGTTCATCAATATTTCTGTAAACCTAAATGGCAGTATGCAACATATCCATTGGTTACGTCCAACATGGCGTCCAAGAAGCCGAAAGACGAACCTCCAAAAGAAGAACCTGTAAATATTGTGGCTGAGGAGCCGGAAATTACTGATACAGAAGCAGACGATAAAGCGAAAGTGGTGGATATTCTACTCTGTATCCTTTGTGACAAACAAATCCGTGTACCTAAGTGCCTTCCTTGTTTGCATTCGTTTTGTGAACCATGTCTGACAAAATATGTGGAGAAAATTATCAAGGATTCTCCGGGAAAGATAGAAATACATTGTCCAGAATGCAAAATGATGGTGTTCCAAACATTAGGCAAACTAAACGCTAAATCGTACGCAGAAAACCTACCAATTGGTACCGTGTGTTCCACTCTGTTATGTGAACCAGCCATTGAACAAAAGGTTTGTCATTTTAATGATGGTTGCACAAGGGAGGCTGTGAAGTGGTGTGGATACTGTGCAAATGCGTTATGTTTCGATCACATGGATTTGCATCGGCAGCTAACCACAATGAAGATCTACCACCCTACGACAGATCTACAAGATGCTACAAAGCTGAGATTCCCTTATCAAAAGTGCGTTCATCATCCAAAAGAGGACATGGCGTACTTTTGTCCTCGTGACTGGACAACAACGTGTAACATTTGTGGGAAAATACAGCACAGAACCTGCTATTTCCTTAATAAAGGCGTGCTACAGATATCAGAAGTTGCCCCGGAAATTAAAGGAAATCATACTACGAAGGAATTAGATCCGAAACTAGACTTTCTTGAAACTGAATCTCAAGAGCTTTCAGATGATAGAAAACGTAATTTACAAAGATTAGACGAACAACTCCAAATGGGAAAAGATAACATTTCAATTTTCCGTAAAGTTATGGACGAATACCTAGATGAAATAGAACAAAACTTAAATGGAGAACTAGAGTCAAAATATGAAAAGGTTAAAAGCGATTTAGAAAATGAGAAAATGATCATTGATACAAGACTACGGACAGTAAAATATTATAAACTAATGTTAGAGGCTATTCATTCAAAATCAACCAGCCTCCAATCCGTTACAGAGTTGGCTAAACTGAGAGAACAAACAGAAAATATAAACTGTGATATACAGCAGAGAAAGAGAACCTTGAAACGTACGAACTTATCTGTTCAACCGGTACATGATTTGGAAAAAGCACTGCCAAAAATGGGTTCCGTCCATATTAAAGAATTTGGTCGTAATTTAGGACTAGGACACTGGTCACTCAGAAGGTCGAAAAGTACTCTTTATAATTAGATATATACTGTTGCTATATGCTTTAAATGATTACTGCCATATAATTTAAAGTTTATAAAACTGCCATTGTTTACGTTAATCAAAGCGAATTTAAAAAAAACAAAAACGATTCACCTAGCCAATGATGTGAGAAGAAGTCCAAAGATGTCTTTAGCAAATGGAACTTTTGAAAGAACCAAATACTGTTACAATGTGTCAATATAAAGGAACACCGCTTTTTTTCAACTTGTTTTTAGCCTTATTTTTTATGAAAGTTGCTGGTATTGGAATTGATTTAAATTTCGTACTTATAACTTTATTTCAAACAAATCTTGTAATGAAAAAATATGGTAGTTGCAGTTTAAAAGTTTTTTTAAATATAAAACTGTGCGACTAAATTAAGTTTTTATTGGTTGAAGTGTTTTTATCTGTTGTGTTAATTTTTAAGAAAAAAAAAAGATTAAATAGTAATGTTTTCTTTATACTTACACGAAAGTCTTTATTATATGTATTCATTATGAAATTAAGAAAATAGAGTATGATTGCAAATGAGACAACTATACACACGAGTTCAAAAGATGTGGATATCAGCACCGTACGGCCTTTAAAAATGAGAAAACTACACAGTATAGACGGCTTTACTAGGCACCGGCATGAAAAATTTGAAACTTTTCAAATTGAGAAAATCACGGCTAAACTTGTAGACGAGAAAAGATAGCACAGGACATCCTAACTCATAAGTCGAAAATAAACTGACATCGCCATGGCAAAAAAAAGAAAGAAAAGAAAACGACCAAAAGTCAACAACGATACACAAAACATAAAGAAAACAAAATACTAAGCAACACAAACCCCACAGAAAACTTGGGTAATCTTAGGTGCTCTAGAAGGGTAAGCTAATCCTGATCCAAATGTGGCACTCGTCATGTTGCTTATATCAGTACTAACTCGTCGAAGTCTTATTCGGTAGGTCACATTTAAGAAGGGGGACGGAATTGTGATAACGACGATTTGAATATATTCGTCGTCATCTGTGAAACAGATATTTCATAATGGTCAACCAACTCGTGATGGCGTCAATAATTCTTTTCGAAAGGACGATTTCATCATCACCTATTAAAATTGTTGGTTCAATAGTTTACTTATGAGCAGAAACCCTCTAGCAAGCAAAATATAATAGGAAACTCTAGCTCTGGCATATCGATTCAAACGGGAGATATATACTCCGTATGCAGGAGCTGCTGGAATGTTGCTCATAAAATATAAAGTTCACAATTGGAAAACTAAAATCATCTCTTTTGTCGTAAAGTTTTGTTCTCAAACGACGCTAATTTTGAATTTCTAGATGCGTCAAGATTTTGGGTCAACTTAACTGAATCAGTTGTATCTTCTATTACAAGGAAGATGGGATATATGTGTTCAGCTTAATAACCAAACTTAAATTATTTAGTGAGAGGCATAAGAAGAGGAACACATTTGGTTCCCATGGGAACGCAGATTTGTTGTCCTCGAAATTAATTTTTTTTATTAACAATAAAGAAATCAAGCATCTTGACGTCAATTTCAGGGGATGTTTTTTTTAATCAGAGTTGTTTTAACAAAGTATGATTTATTCCTCCCTTATACAAGGAACTTTTATCAACGTTGACCTTTTTTTTTTTTATATAAAACAAAGCAATAGAGTTCATGTGTCTCACATGAAGTACACATCGTTATACTCATTCTTTCATAATGAGACAAAAAAAAAAGACGGCTAAGCTTTTGATTTTGCCATTTGATAAGGGACGTTCCGTTTTTCAATTTTCTTGGAAAAGAGGTATTTTTGTAATTTTTCTTTTTTTTTCATGTTGAATATTCTAATGGAATGTATTTTCCCTGTATCTACTTCCTATATCGGTTCTTTTTCAAAGCTGTCCTGATAACGAAAATAACTAGAGGCTCTAAAGAGCCTGTGTCGCTCACCTTGGTCTATGTGCATATTAAACAAAGGACACAAATGGATTCATGACAAAATTGTATTTTGGTGATAGTGATGTGTTTCAAGTTCTTACTTTACTGAACGTTCTTGCTTCTTACAATTATATCTATAATGAACCTTGCCCATTAGTAACAGAGAAAAATATTTGTTAAAAATTTACATAAATTTACCGAATTAATGAAAATTGTTAAAAATTGACTATAAAGGGCAATAACTCCTTAAGGGGTCAATTGACTATTTAGGTCATGTTGACTTATTTGTAGATCTTACTTTGCTGAACATTATTGCTGTTTACAGTTTATCTCTATCTATAATAGTATTCAAGATAATAACCAAAAACGGCAAAATTTCTTTAAAAATTACCAATTGGAGGGCAGCAAGCCAACAACCGATTGTCCAATTCATCTGAAAATTTCAGGGCAGATAGATATTGACCTGATAAACATTTTTATCCCCAAGTCAAATTTCCTCAAAATGCTTTGGTTTTTGAGTTATAAGCCAAAAACTGCATTTTACCCCTATGTTCTATTTTTAGCCGTGGCGGCCATCTTGGTTGGTTGACCGGGTCACGCCACACATTTTTTAAACTAGATACCCCAAAAATGATTGTGGCCAAGTTTGGATTAATTTGGCTCAGTAGTTTCAGAGGAGAAGATTTTTGTAAAAGATTACTTAGATTTATGAAAAATGGTTAAAAATTGACTATAAAGGGCAATAACTCCTAAAGGGGTCAACTGACCATTTCGGTCATGTTGACTTATTTGTAAATCTAACTTTGCTGAACATTATTACTGTTTACAGTTTATCTCTATCTATAATAATATTCAAGATAATAACCAAAAACAGCAAAATTTCCTCAAAATTACCAATTCAGGGGCAGCAACCCAACAACAGGTTAACCGATTCATCTGAAAATTTCAGGGCAGATAGATCTTGACCTGATGAACATTTTTATCCCATGTCAGATTTCCTCTAAATGCTTTGGTTTTTGAGTTATAAGCCAAAAACTGCATTTTACCCCTATGTTCTATTTTTAGCCGTGGCGGCCATCTTGGTTGGATGACCGGGTCACGCCACACATTTTTAAAACTAGATACCCCAATGATGATTGTGGCCAAGTTTGGTTTGATTTGGCCCAGTAGTTTCAGAGGAGAAGATTTTTGTACAAGCTAACGCCGGACGACGACGGACGACGGACGCCGGACGCCGGACGCCAAGTGATGAGAAAAGCTCACTTGGCCCTTTGGGCCAGGTGAGCTAAAAATATAAAAAGGTGTACTGACAATCAATGTACACACTGACAATCCATATATACGCAGAAAATCCATGTTAACACTGACAATCCATATATACGCAGAAAATCCATGTTAACACTGACAATCCATATATACGCAGAAAATCCATGTTAACACAGACAATCCATTAATACACAGACAATCCAAGAACAGACTGACAACCCATGTATACACTGAAAATCCATGCACACACTGACACACCATGTACACATTGAGAATCCATATATACGCAGATAATCCATGAACAGACTGACAATCCATACACACACTGACAATTCATGTATAGACTGACAATCCATGTACACACTGACAATCCATGTACAGACTGACAATCCATGTATACACTGACAATCCATGTATACGCTGAAAATCCATGTACACACTGACAATCCATGTACACACTGACAATTCATGTATTCAATGACAATCCATGTACACACTGACAATCCATGTACACACTGACAATTCATGTATTAAATGACAATCTATGTACACACTGACAGTCCATGATCACACTGACAATCCATGTATACACTGACAATCCATGTACACACTGACAATCCATGTATACACTGACAATCCATGTACACACAGACAATCTATGTATACACTGACAATCCATGTACAGACTGACAATCCATGTACACACTTACAATCCATGTATACACTGACAATCAATGTTCAGACTGGCGAGTCAATGCACACACTGACAATACATGTACACACTGACAATCCATGTACAGACTGACAATCCATGTTTGCACTGACAATACATGTACAGACTGGCGATCAATGCACACACTGACAATACATGTACACACTGACAATCTATGTACATACTAACAATCCATGCACACACTGACAATACATGTACACACTGACAATCTATGTACATACTGACAATCCATGCACACACTGACAATCCATGTATTCACTAACGACTGGGAGAATGACAATTATGAACGGAACAAACAGGAGACAAATTTTCCTACCATTATTTTGAAGATTAAGTGATAACTTTGTGCATTTGATGTTGAAAAATGTGCCAAGTTAAGGTTGATTTTCAAACGTAACTTACACTCATTATATAATTTATGACGATCACTTTAGGTTCTCTTGGCTTCGACAAGATACGAAAACTTGAAAATATAAAATGTACAAACTAGGCTGACATTTTAAACTTAACTGAAGTGATAATGAACAAAGACTTCAAGTATAATTTTATTCATCCAATCAGTTTTTTAGTGAATACAGAATATCGCAGATTTTCGCCATTGTTCACAAGATTTATATACAAAATTGAATGTGATAATTATAATAAATAAGGTGCTTTGAAATTTACGAAGCATAATTTTGGACAATTTAGAAGTTTTAACTTCTACTCTATATCTACGGGGCGCCGAATGGGACTCTTGTGGTTTTGTACTCAAAATTCAATTTTGTACGGACAAAAGTGACTTTTGTTCAACAAAAATGAGTTCAGTTTAACAAAATTTGTATCATACTACAAATTTGAAATTTTGTCATACAAAATTATCTATCAGCGGACAAAAGTCACTTTTGTCATGACAAAATTCATTTTTGTTACACAGACTTGACTTTTGTTACCTAAATTGAAAATTGAGCGACAAAAGTCAATTTGGTATTTAAATTAGTTTAGTTTGGTTTCTGTGAACTAATTTGCATACAAAATCGACTTTTGTTACACAAAATTGACTTTTGTTACACAAAATTGACTTTTGTTACACAAAATTGACTTTTGTTACACAAAATTGACTTTTGTTACACAAAATTGACAAAATTGACTTTTGTCGCATCAAAATTGACAAAATTGAATTTTGTCTCAACAAAATTGATAAAATTGAATTTTGTCTCAACAAAATTGACAAAATTGAATTTTGTCTCAACAAAATTGACAAAATTGAATTTTGTCTCAACAAAATTGACAAAATTGAATTTTGTCTCAACAAAATTGACAAAATTGAATTTGTCTCAACAAAATTGAATAAATTGAATTTTGTCTCAACAAAATTAACAAAATTGAATTTTGTCTCAACAAAAATGACAAAATTGAATTTTGTCTCAACAAAATTGAATTTTGTCTCAACAAAATTGATTTTTGTCTCACGAAAGTCAATTTTGTCTCACGAAAGTCAATTTTGTCTCATAAAAGTCAATTTTGTTGTTACAAAATTGAATTTTGTCATCACAAAAATGAATTTTGTCGTCACAAAATTGACTTTTGTCTCAACAAAATTGACAAAATTGACCTTTGTCTCAACAAAATTGACAAAATTGACTTTTGTCTCAACAAAATTAACAAAATTGACTTTTGTCTCAACAAAATTAACAAAATTGACTTTTGTCTCAACAAAATTTACAAAATTGACTTTTGTCTCATCAAAATTAACAAAATTGACTTTTGTCTCAACAAAAATGACAAAATTGAATTTTGTCTCAACAAAAATGACAAAATTGAATTTTGTCTCACAAAAGTCAATTTTGTCTCACAAAAGTCAATTTTGTCTCACAAAAGTCAATTTTGTCTCACAAAAGTTAATTTTGTTTCACAAAAGTCAATTTTGTCTCACAAAATTGAATCTTACCGTACACAATTGACTTTTGTGATTTAATTTCCATATCAGGTAACAAAAGTCAATTTTGTAGGCAAATATGTTTATATTTGCATACCTTTAAGACAAAATTGACTTTTGTCATGACAAATATGAATTTTGTCTACAAAAATGAATTTTGTCATGACAAAAATGAATTTTGTCTACACAAATGAATTTTGTCATCACAAAATTGAAGTTCTCACAAAACAAATCTGTAGCACATAGTTTTGTAAGACAAAAATGATTTTGTTATGACAGAATTGAATTTTGTACAAAACCACAAGAGTCCCATTCGGCGCCCCGTAATATCTGGCCAAGATTAATATTCACATCATTTTGATCATACCATTAAAAGTAAGAAATACAAAGTATGACCTGTATGAAACAATCTGTATGGAATGTACACAGAATATAGTAGGAAGTTTGCTTTGAATTCCTACCAGAAAAAAGTGATATTCCAGTCAGACAGTAGTAGGAATCCACACGGAAAATAGGCGAAAAATTTAAATTAGCAGGAATTTCTTAGTAGGAATATTGTATATTCCTACCAGGAATATGCAAATTAGCAGGAATAATTTGGTAGGAAAATAAAATTCCTACTAGAAAACCTGGTAGGAATTTTTCAAAATTCCACCCAGAAAAAAATATTTTCTAGTAGGAATCTAAAAATATACAAAATGTAAGTGTATATTCAAAAATACACAACTGGGTCAATGATAAGTTTGAATCTCAACAACAAAGAGCAAAGGACATTCATGGAATCAATTCCTTTTTAAAAAAAATAGACTTTTGAAATGTTTAAGGAAACTGCATGTAATGTATGCAAGCTATAGAAAGTGTTATACATAAAGAACATGTAGATCTAAATTAGTTTAAAGAACAAATAATGAGTAAGATTATGCACTATTAATGAATTATTAATTGATTACTAAATACTTTTGGCAGGCAGATACAAAACAATCATCTTGAATGTATAAGAATTACCTTTAGTCTTGATTATCCACATTTTCTTACATTTCTACATTGTTACGTTGTGTGACCCTAGCTTGCATCATTGTATTCCAACACAATTTTTCAATCTTTCCCCTCCAACTTTTGAATTTGTGAACTGGAACTTGCTTGCATTTAACATTGCAAAATGTGTGTCATTTGCAAACAGGAATCCAGTTCAAGATAACTTTCCAGGTAGAAATATTTTCTGGTAGGAATTTATAAATAAATTCTGGTAGGAATCATAAACATGTAGTAGGAAAATAAATAATCAACTCAGATTTTCAAAACAAAAAAAAATCTATACAGACTTTAACAATTCCACCTAGGTAGTAGGATTTTTGAAGTGGGAATATTAAAAAATCCAGTCAGACTTTTGTTCATTTTCCATGTCCGTCTACTTTCTATATAGAATCTTTGAATCTATGTGGTTTCCTACTTCATTCCTACTAGTGTCTGGGTGGAATCCTACTACTTATTTCGTACGGGGACAATCATTTATGTAAAGAAAGACAGAAGTAAAACAAAATAAAATTTAAAACGGCAAAGATATCAATGTGTTAACAATATCAAAATATTAAATTCCACTTGCTCATATCACTCATGGGCATCGAACTAATTCAATATTTGTATTTGTTACTCTTAATATGGATCAGTAATTTCAGAAAGGCTACAAGTTTTGTCTACGTACATATAATGCTGACACATTGTTCATATATTAAAATCAATAAGGAAGATTTTGAGGACCGAATTACAGTAAATTTGTTTCAAAATAGGTGGACAGCAAGAAAAGATGTCGAGCGCAATCTTTACAACGTCAAAAGGACCACATCTAAAGAAGAGGCAGCATTCGTCTGCTTCTGTCCAAAGCAGGAAGTCCGAGACGCCATTTGAGTCCATTCTCAATCTTACAACATGTCATTTGTGCAAGAAGGACATGTGTTGTCCTAAACATTTACCGTGCATTCATTCATTCTGTGAATCTTGTATAGAGTTATATGTTCAACAAATTAAGGATACAAAATCTTCTTCGCATGTTTCCTGTCCGGTTTGCGAAATGCCTGCCGCCACTGTTTCGAATATGTCTGCTAAAGAATTTGCCGAGAATCTTCCAACTAGTACATTAATTTCTACATTGATGAGTAGAAAATGTGCGTCTTCGCCATCTTGTAATCGTTGTAAGGAACGTGGAAGGGAATCCAAGGCTTCTTCATGGTGTGGCTACTGTGCTCAGGCTCTGTGTGATGAACATGCTGACTATCATAAAGATTTAACAACAACTAAACTCCGACATCCGGTTGTTAGGCTTAAAGAGATGCTTACTCCTGGAAATTTTGAGTTCGTTCGCAAATGTAAATACCATCATAATGAAGAAATGACTCATTTCTGCAAAGAGGAATGGACGCCATGCTGTCCGATTTGTGCAAAGGTCATGCATAAAGGTTGCACTGTAGTTCTTTTACATCAAGTTGCTATCAATATAAAAATGGACCCTAGTACTATGAGGCTGCGTAAAGCCGTAGACACTTTAGAAACTGAAACGGAGAAACTTTTTCAAGGTCGAATGCAAAATAAAAAGAAACTGGATGACCAATTGAAATTTGAGCAGGGAAGACTTCGAGAATTTAGAGAAAAGATAAATACCCATTTAGATGAATTGGAAGATAATTTGGCCACAGAACTCGATGCATTCCACACACAAAAACAAACAGAACTCGAAAAGGAAGCAAAGACATTCAAAACAAAGAATAACACATTGAATTTCTATAAAATGCTCTTGGACAGCATCCAAGAAAATTCTGGTAATACTCAGGCAGTGCAAGAACTAGCAGCCATTCGCATGCAGACAAAGGCCATGGAGGACGAGATCAAAATGGTATCGGCTAGATTAAAATCGATTGACATAACTGTTGAATATCCGTATGATTTAGTCAAATCTACAACTCGCCTTGGATCAATTCAGCAAAAAGTGGCACACATTGGACGCGTTGGAACACCAAAATCTACTGCAAGATCCACGCCAAGATCATTTAAAAGTTAAATCGATTTTATTTTAATAGAACTTTATTCTATAAGGTACATGTATTAGTAATGTATTGTATGAACTAAATACTGTATTGGAAATAATTAACCTCTATTAGTCACACAACTGTAACGATTATTTACTCATTTTTACAAAAAAACGTTTGAAATAAAAGATTACTAATGTTCTGCTGCATTTGAACAACAGTGATTAAACAAAATTCTTGTAACTAAGCATACTGTTTTCTTTCCAGTCTGAAATTGCATTTTAAATGTCACCTGCATGCATCGCTTTATATGACACATTTTCAGTGCTTAAACTTAAATATTTTCTGACACGAAGAAAGAAGTTTGAAATGTCCCCAGGTAAAGTTTACTTAGACAATGACGACTGATTCCTCATTGAACAATAATATATACAAGTATATGAAAATCTAGAAGGGTCACAACCACAAAACCCAGTGAGGCACTAAAAGAGAGTTGAAAGATACTAAAGGGACATTAAAACTCATAAGGCGAAAATAAACTGACAACGACATAACTAAAAAAGAAAAAGACCAATAGACAAGCATTAGTAAACAGAACTAATAAAAACCAGTGGTGTAGCAAGCAATAAAGGCAACAGTAGTATACCGCTGTTCAAAACTCGTAAATCTATGGAAAAAAAACCCAACAAAATCGGGGTAACAAACTAAAACTGAGGGAAACGCATTAAATATAAGAGAACAATGACACAACATTAAAATGTAACACACACAAAAACGGACTAAGCATTAGACAAAATTCGATGAGAATATAAAATATAACATCAAAACCAAATACTAGTACATGAATTTCGGATAGAAAAGTACCGTGACACGTCTTATAGTAATGTGAATTTACACTGAAATGTAAGAGAAAATAAACGACACAACGGAAACACAACCTTAAAATGTAACACACACAGAAACGAAGTATAATATAACAATGGCCAGTGACGCCCAGATATAAAAGTTCGAAAGTAAAAAAAAGTACAGCACTGAGGCCTTTCATACCTGTACGCGTGGACCTCTGCGAGGGGTCTGAATGTCACTGCAGCACTACGACAGAGGGCCTCTGAGTAGGGGACGGATTTACCCCTTTCTGAAGCTCACGTGTAATCTTGAAAAAGATATAATTTCTACCATTTAAAAAATTCATCATTAGCAACATACTTGGTCGATTGAAAGAGATAATTTCAGGTTCCCAGTTGTCAACTTTCCATTTCTAAGAAGCAACATTTCATCACTGCAGTAAAACTTTCATATAGAGTATATACTAGTATATCTCCCACTTGATACAATATTTCAGAACTTGCATTTTGCAGCACGATATTCTTGAATGAGGTTGCCTCTAACCCTAACCCTTAGCTATGAAACTACGAGTTACAAGTGGTGAAGTTGAAAGTATCCCTTCGAAATTTAAAGATCGCTATCATAAGTTGGTTAATTGTTTCAAGATGACAAAGGACATGTTCCATTGTTGTAACTACATTCTGTTCTCTTTTCCAAAAGTGTGACCTACTAAATTAGACGTATCACCAAGTTTTTACTTACATGAGCAACACGACGGGTACAATAATTGAAACAAGAAATGCCTACCCAGCCTGGAGCACAAAAAATTAGCTCATGTTTTAGGCTTAGTCTTGAATCTTCTATGCTGTCTTTTATATACTGTTGTTGGTCTTTTTTTTTTTTATCGTTTTTCGTCTTTTGAATTGGCATGTTTCGTTTGTTTTCAACTGATGAGTTTGAATACTGTGAGCCAACTTATTTTCGCGACTTTCGCGAGTAGAAAAATAACGCGAATATAAATCGTCGCAAATATGTACAACTTGGTTCTTTCCTTATTAAACTTCATCAAGTAAATCAGAAAAATAAACTGGTATCACAGAGATATGTTTCACTATTTGTAATTTCAATAATGCACATGTTAAAATTAAAATTATAGCAAGACTTTAATGAATCATGACTGAAGGTACATGGCTAAACAATCTCCATAGATTTGAGATGTGCCAATGCTAATTCAATTGCATACCCAATACCATTGACTTATCATAAGTTGTTCCCTTTAAACAAGCCTTAACACAAAGTAATAAATGTAAACTAAGCAAAATTTCAAAATCAATAAACCATAACTGAGAGGTCAGGGTCAAATAATCTCCATGGAAATGAGATGTGTCAATGCTAATACAACTGCATACAAAATATCATTGGCCTACCACTAGTGGTTCCCCATAAACCGACCTAATCACAAACTAATACATGAAAACTAGACAAATTTTGAAAGTCAATATACCAGAACTGAGGGGGTGGGGCCAAATAATCTCCATGGTAATGAGATACTAAAACAACTACATATCAAAGATCTTTGACTTACCACTAGTGGTTCATCATAAACTAGACCTATCACAAACTAATACATTGTTGAAGCCACCGTCGCTGAAGCCGGAAACCACATACCTATGTCTCTCTTTTTTTCTCTATCAAGCGAGACAAAAACTAGCCACCTTGATATGGCCATGGTCACTGTAAGAAGCATTAAGTACCAACAAAACAAATGAAACAATCCTGCTTCTAGTAAATGAAAAAACAACAAAAAAAACTGCATAAGGGAATCTTAAATCTGTTTTATTCACATCTAATGTTATGTGTCATATTTACAAAATTGCACAAATTTACCAGAAATATATTATGTACTGTGTACATGATAACAATTCAAAATAAATAACAAATCATCAAAGGAATGTTCTCCACTCTCTCATAACAAAAACAAAATAATATACAGAAAATCTGCTCAAGCTGATAACAGGAGAAAATTTACATCAATACAGGCGGGTAATTCATATCAGGTATTATTTTTTCCCAATTTTTCTCACTTATATTATTCAACGCAAAGGACAAGGTATGATAACAGGCGTTTTATTGTCATCCAAACAAACATCAAACCTAAGGGAATATTTTAACATGATAAGTAGCTTTCCAAAACAGAATTTGAAAAATGAGAAAAAGGGGGACCAAAAAACCTGAAGAAAGTAAGTCCTCATCTATGATCATCTATCATCTCTCATGCTAGAATTGAGGGCTGAGTAGCAAGATACACCATTCAAACTAAGCTTTTCATTATAATTTCACAATGCTATGAAGAAAATGCTGAGATTTTTAAATAGGACTTTATTTTAGAACTTTAATTGGCATTTTTATTTATTTCAGGCCTAAACAAAGCCGTTGTCGTTCTTACAAAGTAGATCAGTATATTATAAAGTGTAAAAAAAAAATCTTCAGCCCTAAAGAACAAAAATCACATTGTGAAGCTATCAGTCCTTTCCTTGGAAAAAGGGGGATGGGTAATAAAATGTGAAACATGACTGGATCTGATTTGTGCACATGTACAAGTCTTGTGATGATTATGTTTAATTTGTTTATGAAAAAAGATCTCCATTGTAGATCTTCACAATAATTTTAAAAGATGAAATTAATGTGGTTTATATTTATCACATAAACATGATTGAAAAATATCTAATAAAATTCATGCAAAAATAATAAAGTAGAAGCTATCAAAAGACAAACTGGACGGATTTCATCACATCTTTGATTCCATGAATATAATTTCTTTTTTCTAACATTGAGTTAGAAGAGAGACAATATGCTGTACTTTAACACCATGGTTCAGAAATGTATATTGATGTAAATTACTAAATTATTGCAAGGTTTTTATTACTGCCAATAATGCGACTGGATGAGTATCGCAATAATAAGAACTTGCATTATATCTGATTTGATTTATATCACTGAATGAAGATTTTTCAGAAATGGCAATTAATAATCTCAAATTTGAGTTCATTCTACAAAATCAAATGCAAGTACTAGTTATTGAATTTACAGTAAGTGCTGATTGAAATCTAATAACATGAACAAGATGAGATCAAAAACATTTTCAAAATCTAAAATAGCCTATAAACATAAAGCTAAATAGTAGACCTACTGAAATAGGTTGAAAAAACAAGTTAAGCATCTTTGCTTGGTTGAGGTGCTCTTCAGACACCTTCAAATATTGTACATTGGTTAAACTAATGCCCACAGGACCCAAGAAAACCAATCATAGTATGCATAGACAATGAATTATCTTGATCGAGTTAAGGTAAAAACTGCCTTTCTCATATAGATGCCATATAAACATATTCTATATTGCCCAAAATTTGTAAGTAAAAGTACATTTATGACATCCATTAAACAATTAAGGTATATAGAATGATTTTTACTTTGAACACAACGCATCTAATTTAAACAATGACGTATGTTTGTTTTAGATAAAAGAATTAGCACTGAAAATAAAATTATTGTACAAATATATGCTATCTAAGTTTATCCTTACTTATTCATCAGTTTCTCATCAACAGGGAAATTAAATGAGAAAAAACAAATTTCTTTTTAAATATCTACACTTCAATAAGAGTGTGTCTAAAAAGTGACATTTTAAAATACAATAGTAACCATATCCTTTACAATAAAATCTGTTTACACTGGTTTTTTTTTCTTGAAATAAATTATAATACATTTGTAATAACACACTTATATATAACAACATTTAATTGTAATTAATGTTAATATATTATTATGTCTTACAATAAATGACTATGTTTACAATAAATTACTATGTCTTTCAATAAAGATTTCAACAATAATAAACTATATAACATACTCTTTCAACAATCCACTGACTCACAACAGGTAAACCTCCAGTAGTATAATACAGCCAGTACATTTGATAAACATAGAAAACAGTGAAAATTAACAATGAGACTGTAATGAGCCACAACACAAATTTGTTAACATAAAAACTATTTTGACTCGACAGCAATAACCAAGCATTTGCCTGATATTGGTGGTACAAGCAAACAAGAGCTTAACTGGAGTCACCATATATACCGGTACATATTTTTTGTTCAACAATACAGTTTCATGATAGCCATGCTTTCTTAAGACTTAACAACATGAGGTTTCAACCTAGGTTTAAAGGGGGTTTCAACTAAATGTCTTAATGGAAATGCATTAATCGTCCAAAAAAGCCTCTACCTGCCAGATTAATTAAAACCCAATGACTTTTAAATAATTTTTTTGTACTGATATTTTATTCGGAATAAACTTGATTATACGTACTTACACAGCTTGATTGGATCTCATATTTTTAAGATCAAGCCCAGAAATTTTATCAACAAGATTAATAAGAATATTGAATACAAGAGCTGGACCCATTTCTTTCCAAGGTGTTGTATAACGAAACAAAAGAAATGGAATATCAGTTCAATAGGATTGCTACCCTATGCATCTAGAATATTATCATCACTGACAATGCCCCCATGGCTGTCAGAGTGGTAATCTCAAAATTCCATCTATATTTAATAAGTGGTACTAGAAAGTGTAAACAGATAAATACATTCATGAATTATCTCCCTTAAATGTTAAAATTATTTCTACATCAATATAAAGATAAAATAGATAGATCACAGGAATTCCTTGGCTGAAAAAAATTCCTGGAAGAATGCATAAATTCTAACATGAAATACTACTTCTGTGACTTTTACAACAATGATTAAGTCAATCACAATACATTGTGTAATAACTAAAATGTTTCACACTAAATGAAGATAATATATCAAAAATATTGTGATAAATGGGAACTTCAACTACACACTCACAATGAGATACCGTTTCAATCACTCTCTAGGTGGTGGGGATAAAATTCTACTCACAATGAGATACAGATTCAATCACACTCAAGGGGGTGGGTTAAAATTCTAATAATTGGGAAGGACACAAACTTTTGGCAAAACAACAACCTCTAAAATTTATATTTGAAATCATTTCAAAATCTCATGTGTGACCAGAGATTTACTATTTAAGAAAACCTTTAGAATATGAATTCAAACTAGGTTTTATGGATCAAGATGTTTTTATATGAATTTGTCAGTGTATTCATTTGGACATTTTTAGGATTGTTCAAAGGTCACAAATGATTTTTTGAGATGACACTTTACAACCGTAAAACATAATTACAACAAATCACAGTTTTGTCTATTTTACTAAGATCACAATATTACGAAAGCTACTAAATGTTGATATTCCAAAGACTTACTTCCTTCCTAAATAAATCTTTCTATGGTTCTAAGGCTTTTTTTCAAAACTTTTAAGAGACATGATTTTGTTTGTTTGATGAGAAAATTATTATGATTAAAGAAATGTTCAATTTTGAACCCTTGTTTGGTTTTTATGAAAAAAAGAACTTAAGACTAGTTAAAACTGTTTGTTTCTCAATACCAAAGATCAAACATTTTGGAATAAATACTACTATAATTATTTTTCTTAACATTTCTTTTTAATTTACCTACTTTGAAAATCTGTATAACCAAAAAGGTAAGTATAGGGTTACTTCCCTGGAACCTAACAAAGGACTGAAAAGTTATTTCAGCTTTCATGTGTATTCTAGAACAGAGTTTCCCACTTAACTATAAAAATCTCAATGCAACACAAGGCGAAACAACAAGATTTCCAAGGGGCAAACATCAGTGAATTTGAACACCATGCATACAATAGCTAAGTAATAACTACTCCCAACCAATACCAACAAAATAAATATGGGGATTTGAGAAACAAACATTTGAATAGCCTTAGCAGGTTTTGATTTGAATAGAAAACAGAAATGATACACAGAGTAAGTATCTAACACATTAAACTCCTATTAAAATACTGTGGATTCATTATTATTCGTTGGATACCAATTTTCGTGGATTTCGTGGGCACAGTTAAACCACAAAATTTAATGTTCAACGAATGATAAATTTTTATAGGTTTGTATGCAGACTTCAGCAAAACCACGAAATCAAATATCCACCAAAATGCAAGTTTTTCTTAATCCACGAAAAATTGGTACCCACGAAAATAAATGAATCCACAGTAGTAAAACAAATATTGTTCATATGCTTTTTCATTTTGTCGTTCAAAAATATCATTCAGTTCTTAATCTTATTGTAATTAATCATCCTTCAAAGTTCTCAATATCAATCAAAGATAATGCACTCCAAATATCACAGAGACTGTTAAAAACATCTGCTTAAGCTACTTGTTTTTGTTGTTCAATTTGTTGTTGTTGTGACAACTGTTGCTGTGGTAACTGTTGCTGTGGAAACTGTTGTTGTTGTTGTATCTGCTGTTGTTGTTGAAGTTGTAACTGTAATTGTTGTTGGTCAACGGGGGATGGATTCAATGCTGGCTGTGTGTAATGGTCATACATCATCTGGGCCACATTGTATACATATGTAATGTCTGGACGCTGGTCAGGTATTGGGTTAATGCATAAGGCTACCACATTTCTAAGCTGTAATTATACAGAGGTATTGGGTTAATAAATAAGGCTACCGCATTTCTAAGCTGTAATTATACAAATATTGACTTGTATTTGTGCTCATAAATAAAAACATTTGAAATAAATGACAATGAGACAGCAATCAAATGACACTATAAAACCCCAGACAGAACTGAAGTTTAGATATTTTTTGGGTTTGTTTTGGTCAGTCTGTAGTTTTAAATGTTGTGTACTGTTGGATTTTTTCTTCTTTTTTTTAGCCATGGCATCATTTTTTTTTCAACTGATGATCTCATCATGAGTTTGAATGTCCATTTGGTATTTTCGCCGCAACAACAATAGACAGGTACATGCATTTGCAATTTGTGAAAATTCTCCATAATTAAAACAAACATCTAACATATATATAGTTTTCCTTGGCCAGCACCCTTTCTTTTCAGTTTCCACTACTTCTAAAGATTGATGATATTTTTTGTTTTTTTTGTTATGACTAACCAATATACTTCATATTATAATTTCAAGGATTGGCACTCTGTCCTTATGAAATCCTGGCTTGAACACAGGATAGCAAACACAAAAAATGTCAAAGGGAGATAAACTATAAAGGAAAATAACTCACCTCATCACTATAAACATCAGATGGCAAGGGGGGATAATCACATTGGTCTATTTTCTTGCACAAAGAGTACAAATTCATCTTGTCTCCATAGAAAGGTGACTGCAGAGCTGCCATCTTAAAAAAGAACAATATATATTTTTTCCAGATATCAACAAAACAAGATCTTTCTGAGTTTTTCTGCATAATCTCACTTCAGATGAACTGTTAAACATAAACTGATATTGTTCTTAGTTTTGCTGACATTTAATAATTTATATACATTGCTCACTGTTGAAAATTGTATAGTGACCTATAATTGTTAATTTCTGTGTCATTTGGTCTCTTTTGGAGAGTTGTCTCATTTGCAATCATCATATCACATCTTCTTTTTAAAGGGGCACTAGCTATGAGATATATAAAAAATCTAAAGTTCGATTTTTTTCGTTCAATCAATAATGAAAGTGAAATAGTGAAATAACAATTCGCTTTTTGCAGCCAAAAAGGTTAAATTTTGTCAAATTACACTAAGAAACATTGATAATTAGTAATTCACTTGAAAGTGAATGAGTCGACCTCTTTAAATCCGTATTCATGTGAACTTCAATTTAACCCCATGCTAGAGATTGTACATGTTGTACGTGTACTGGATATTTAAAGAAAAAGAATTTCAACAGTGAAAGTGAAACTACGGTAAATCATTTGAATACTAATTCGATGCACATAAAATCATTCTTATACGGTTAAAAGCAATGAGAACCATTTATTTTTAATCTACCGTATAATATAAAATCAAACAGACCTATAAAAATCTAATTGCATGTGTTGGTTTAATCTATTCATATCTTTATTTATGTTTACATCGCTTATATGGTCATATGAGGTCAAATCGATAGTTAATTAAATAGTGTCTGGACTAAAATACAAACGAAAACGAATCTATATATTATCTACCCCATGCTCTGTAAACTATTTATTTTAGACTTTTATAGTTTGGATAAATGTTTTACATTGTTATGAATCAAATATCGGTGACCATGAATTTGACAGCTAGTGCCCCTTTATTATTTAGTTTACGATTTTTAACTTTTAAAAAAAGTGTTTGTGAATAGAGTTGTCTTGGCATTAAAATACTATTTTAAGAAAAATTTCAGAGTGTTTCATAATAAATTATATACAGGTAGGTTAATTGATTTAAGCAAGGATTCTGATGGCTTAAGTCACCGATTTATTTAGTTGGTAAACAGCATAAATCTAGGGCAGTTGTTATATAGACCTAATAACACGCAAAACCAGGTTAACTGCATTCTTTTCAAGCTTTTCAGAAGCATACAAAATAAATATAAACAATATGATTAAAACATATTGTGACACCTGTCATGACAGTTTATTTACTTTGAGTCAGTCTTAAATTTGTTCTAAATATGTAGATTTTTTTTATGTGCAAATATATTTTTTTTACTTTGATCAATTTGAAAATCTGATTGTAAATGACGTAAGTAACAAAATCACTTCAGGTGAATGATAATTTTTATTCCTTCAGTTTAATCTTACCTCGTAGAGTAAACATCCAAGTGACCACATATCAGACTTGAAGTTATAACCTGTCTCATGTATTCTCTCTGGAGACATATAATAGGGGGTACCAACTGTAATCAAAATAAATCTACCTCATTATCAATTGTCTATGTACACTGTGTGTTTTACTTAACACATATGATCAAAATGTGTAAAGCTAGAGATTTGTGTTCTCTAACTGGTTTAACCCAAACACATTTTCAAATTAAAATTTTGAGCTGTACAACATAACAGCATCTGTATACATCTGTATACATTACCTTTCATGTTTTACAAGTATATATTGTTTTTACACCTTTTAATGTTTATATTGTATTTTTGATAGCTACTTTCTTGCTGGTACATGTAAGTTTTCTTTATTATAGAACATCTGCCAAATGAACCTGGATTTTCTTAATAGTTATATTCAAAGTCATAAATTAAAAAAAAAGTATGAATACTTCACTTTCTAACTTTCAACTTTAATTTCTCCAAGGGTGATGGAGAATAGAAATATGGTCACTTTTGTCTTCTTCAGTAGTAAAACCCTTGCTAAAGTGGGGAGACCATTGGCTGTTAGAGATGTTAAAGTTAGCAGACATGTCTGGTCACCTTTAATCTGATGGCTTGTGTAGATAGAGTGCTATGAACTGCATTTTCAGAACCCTTGCAAAAAAATCTTTGAGGGTCCAATAATGGCCTGTTGCAATTTATTTTTTATTGCCTATCCAATAAACCCTAATTTTTAATTGGCAGTCCATATTTCCATCCCTGACAGCATCTATTACACGACTATATATTGTATTTATTATTAATTTTTTAATTTGTTCTTGTCCTGGACATGCATGAAATATTTGCCACTGGATGTTAAGTTTTACGAAGATGACAAACTTCATCACTTAGTCTTTGGTGAATATTTGTCCCTCTAACAATTATACTGCATCACCTTATTTTTTTATATAGAACCAAGTTTTTTAAAGCTATGGCTTAAAGATGTAAGCACTATAATCTTAAGGAACAAGACATGTGCTATGAACTATGAGTTTCATTAACTGACACTTTCAATTCATCACATAAAACTGATATACATTATTTGAAACAATTTTCTTACCCAAGGAATGAGCTGCCGTGGTCTTTGAGCTAAAAAATCTTCCAAGTCCAAGATCTCCCAACTTGACCACACCCTGACCAGTTATAAATACATTAGCTGGTTTTATATCTGAAAAAGATCATTTTGAGGTAAGTACAATGCTAGTGTTTTCTTTAAAAAAAAACTAGTGACATGTTTTATTACTTTATGAAGTTCAGTGGAGATCAATTATCCTCACACATAAACAGATGACTAGAAAATTGTTGTTCCATTAAATCATATTTCACATTGAATCAAGATTTGTTTGCAAAATTTGCTTTCATATATTCTGTGAGTACTGAAAATTCAGAAAATATTGTGTGTGTTTTTTATTCCGATTTTTCAAAACAACTATATATATAATGTGAAGTGAATCATTGTGATTCTGAGTAAAGCTACACACAAATATATATTCATTTGATATCAGAATCACAGAATGCAAATTGTTATTATTGAGGGTGCAATCAACAGTATTTTTCTATGACGTCACATTTTGAGGGACCATGCATAAGTGACCCTTTGTGGGGGACTGATTAATAAAGATACTTGTATAAAACTAGATATCACTGGAGTCAGAATGTTCTCTAGTTTATAATGAAATAAAAGTAATGTGTACTTTTAATTTATTAAAAAAATTCCATCCAATGAACACGGGGGAAAAAAGGTATAATTTTAACAGAAAAAACTTGAAACCAGGTCATGTGCACAGCCATGAAGACATGATCCATGCACATTTTTCATAATCAATACTGTATGAAATTTGTAGGTTTTTACCTGGCCTTTCAAAAAATTCTTGTTTCAGGATACGGTTTCCTGCTCCGAAAAGAGCTACAATGGCTGCAAATAAGTTTTCAATTTTCACTGCCACAAAAAAAAGGATGTTTACAGTGTTGTCTCCCCTCAAAACATGTAAAGTTAATATAATTTTTAAAATTATTTCAATCATTCAAACTGTTTTAATTGAAAGCTAATTAACTAATTTTTACAATCAAACACAAAAAACATGATACTTTTGCACCAATTGAGTAAATAAACAGGGGTTTCCCTCCATGGTTATTTTTAGTTGGGGAATAACACCTAGTTTTTTTATACGAAACTGTTTATAGCACCCTGAGATACTCAAATAGTTATAATGTATCATATTGATGGGAGTGGTAGAATCTATATATACACTGCACCTAAAAGTATCACTGAAAATTGATAATCATAGTAAAGATCAATACAATTGATCGTAATTTTGATTCTAATAATTATAAGATTCACATTTTTTTTGGGGTACCAAACTAATTTGATGAGCATTCCGTGAAATATTAGTTTGATGAAAAATCTGTCAGTATACAACAGATGCACATACTTTCAATAGTATTTTTAAATGCAGTGTGAATCCCTTATGAACTGACCTCTGTGCATAATTCTCTTGGAATGCATATGTTCTAAAGCACTACAGATCTGTATAAAGTATTTCCATATAGATTTCTCTGGAATTAATCGGTTCTGTTTCTTAAAATGCTGAAAATTATAAAAACATTATAGTATATTCAAAATCTATAAATGTGACCAAAAAGAACTTAATAGGTTGTTATTTTATAAAAAGAAAGTAATTGTGGCCAAATTGTAATGTCTTTCATACATAACTATATAATAATTATAGAATATTTTGTATATTTTCTTTAGATTTGATTTATTATGGCAATCATTACAAACACTTTGTGTTAATTATTACACAATGACGAAATGATTCAAAGTTGTGCGAGTTATAATTTCTTTTCTTATCCTTTGTTACATTGTACATTCTAAAATAATATACTTTTGAAAACTTTAGAACTTTATTCTACTGGAACTCAATTTGATTATTCTATACAAATCAACAATGTCAGCCAATGTTAACACAATATGAATACCATTATTCTACTGGAACTTACTTTAATCATTCTGGACAGGTCACCAGCATCAGCCAATTCTAATACAATATTCAACTCATTGTTTTCAATAAATGAAGACAAGTACTTTATCACATTTGGATGATTCAGTTGCTGAAAAAAAAAGTTAAGACGATTTTAATAATATAAACATGTAGTAAAATTGAGAATGGAAATGGGGAATGTGTCAAAGAGACAACAACCCGACCATAGAAAAAAAAAAACAGCAGAAGGTCACCAACAGGTCTTCAATGTAGCGAGAAATTCACGCAACTGGAGGCAACCTTCAGCTGCCCCTAAACAAATATATACTAGTTCAATGATAATGAATGCGTGTCTGATAATGAAAATACCTTGTCATGATAAAACTATATACCAATTATCAAATCAATTTCTTCAAGCATGACAAAATAAAGTGTGGAAAACTGATTATTTGAGGGAATTTCTAAGTACAAGGACCATAACTGCTCAAAATCATCAGACCAGAACATAATTTGAACTTGATCTGTAACTTGTCACTATAAAACCATATATACCATAATTCGAATCAATATACCTTCAAGCACGATGAAAAGAAGTGTGGAAAACTGATTTGCCAGACTGATGGACAAACCGACGTACAAACAGATGGTTGACAGACAGTCAGACAGACAGACAGATTAAATTATTCATACATGTAGATCACATTGCAATCCATTTTCAATGCATTATATAAAGTAAAACTTCATTACCAAGACATTAAAGAACAATCTATAAAGATATTATTTGATAAAGTAGTATCCATTTTGAATATTCCTTGAAGTTCAGTATTTTTGTTTATACCTTTACCATAGCTAGTTTAATAAATAGTTGAGTTGAATGCAGGGTTTCAGCTAGGATTTTGAGGGCTTTAGTCACTTTTGCGCGTGATAAAAATCAGCCTTATTTTTTATAATAGCAAGGGGTCTAGGATGATTATCAAACTAGCTATACATATATGTCCAAGTCCTTAAAGGACTAGTCTAGGATCTTTGAAGACTTTAGGATTGCTAATATAGGCAGTTATTGGCAATATTGAATGAATTGACTGATGTGATGCTAAGATATGAAGATAAGAACAGAGATCTGGTAATATGGTTCACAACTTCACTTCAGTTATTTTCAGGGCACACCCCTGATCAACAAAAGTTGGGTCAGGCCTCTATTTTTTAAACCACAGCACAAATGAACTTGTAACGACTTTTTCACTTCACAATCATTTATATCCTTGAAAATACGTTTAAATATCTATTTGGTCTCAATTTCTTTAATATTGGATAGAAGGATCTGCATCTATACTTAATGTGACGATTCTAATGATTGTAGACTGTAGATCACGTTTACTTTCGATTTTTAAACGAAATGAAATGAAAACGGGAAGTGACAATTGAATAATAATTTCAGAATAAAACCGGATTCATCTACGAACTTTTACGCATGCGCAATACATAGAACAGGAAGCACCTGTTTACAAGTGATAATATTTACGTTTTGAATAAAGTTCATTCTTTTTAATGAAAGTTGTCGAAAGTTTTTGATGAAGATTTATAGAAAGTATGACGAAAATACGTTAATATGACGAAACTACGACAAGCAAACTGCAAATTATGATCGTAAGGGAAATATTGAAATTAAAATAAAGTTGAAATGTCCTGGGAGATTATCAATTTTGTTCAAATGACGAAAATACGACAGAATTGTGAGAAATGATTAAAATGAAATGCTGACTGTTTGATTTAACTTAAATAAATTATTATGATGGTCATTTATGAGGTTTTATAATAATAATTAAGGGATTAGTGACCCATCTGATTGGCGATAGGCGGATTACATGTCATCGAAACTTTTAAAACCTTTGGTAAACGTTAATTACCTGAGGGTCATAAACTTGTCAGAAACATAAAGACAGGTAGAATTCTAGTATTTTGATGTGTAAATAATTTTACACTTTCCAAATTTAAGTGACGAAATTGATATGAAATATTTTCGTCATTTCGAAAACCTTTTCGTAAAATACGAAAGAGACAAGCGCTAGCAAAATCACTGGTTGAATGTCAAAACAATAACAGAACAGGAATGCAAACTTTAGGTTATTTGTATACTATTAATGTCCAAATGAAATATTTCTCACATTTCCGTTATTTCACATACAGAATCAAACTGATGTTACCTTTAAAAGACCTATTTCCTTTATACAGTCCTGTCTGGCTTTGGCGTCCATCATTTCAAATATCTAAAACATAAAGGTTTTACTGTAAATTCTGAATTTATATATGTACATTGTACATAGAAACTGTAACAGTACAATCACACTTCAACATTATCATATAAATTGAAAACAAATTGTATTTAGGATTCTAAAATATGTAGTTCATTAATTGATGATGCAGTCTGCCTATAGTATAACTAAAATTAAACATGCTCAAAGAAGTATTATGTGTAACTTATTTTAAAATCATTCATTTATTAGTTTAAAATGCAGTGTTTATGTTTATTGAATTAATTTGAAAGGGATATAAACTGTCAGTCTTGATTAGATAAATGTCAGAAACCTGCTGGTTGTAGTTTGTTACTGTCTGTAATTTATGTTTTCCTGTAAATCATGTACATGTATATTGTTTGTCACAAATCTTAGATATTGCCAATGGTTTCATATTTTGTCATGCTGAGGATTTTAACAGCGACCATACTGTATAATTCTGCTCACTATTGAAGGTTTGTACAGTAACCTATATTTGATTACATCCACACCTTTTGGACACAGGATAGCTATCTCATTGGCAATCATTCCACATTTTCTTATTTTCATGCTTTTCTCTTCACATCAATACAATTTTGGGCTTTTTGGATGGGTTGTTGTCTCTTTGGCCTAAACCCAGTATTCATTTCCTAATCTACAAACAGTTTAATCACCAGTGGCTCTTTTCGTATAAAAATTGTATGACTGAATTGTACAAGTATTTTTTTTTAAAGATATTTTGTGAAATGAGTGTCAGTTCTACAATTTATAAATATTTACCTGAACTTTCTTCAATGCTACAACACTGCCATCTATTTTATTAATAGCTCTATATACTTCAGAAAACTGTCCCTTTCCTATCTTTTTATCTATTTTAAAATTAGCAAGGCAGCCATATTTGCTGTCCTGTTCATCAGTAGGGGAGGAGTTTCCTTCTAAGTCCATTGGCTCCATACCCCCGGCAGCCATATTGGTAGCCTTTAACCTGATGAGAAATGAACTAAATATTGTAACATACAATGTACAGTGACCTATAGTTGTTAATGTGTTATTGTCTGTGTCATTTTGGTCTCTTGTGGACAGTTGTGTCATTGGCATCATACCACATCTTCTTTTTAAAAATGTATGTTTACATCAAATTGCCGTCATCAATATTTCCCAAACGAATTACAAGTTCTTCTTTCGTCAAATTGCTGTCATCGCTAATTTTCCGAAAGAATTTAACTTCATTCATCAAATTTAGTCCATTTTTTATCGTTATGCACCAAAATTTACCATTAAATTATCAAATTATTGCATTTATGTCATTTGGCAAAATAAATTAGTTATAAATATAATTCATCCCCTATTACAACCATAGAGGATACACTTATCACTATTTGTCCACCATTACTGGGTATCACAAAAGTTCCCTTAAAATTCTGGCATCATTAACATGATTAAAGAAAATCTCTTGACACCACAAGCGAAAAAAATGATTGAAGTATGACGTCAAAATTCAAGTGGGCCAGATTCTTTGGTCAAGCGATGAAGTAGGGAACAGTGATAGGGTGTATACACCTTAAGGGCATACAACACAGTTTTGATCCTGTATTTAAAAGTTCATGAATATTTGCATATATAGGCTATTTTTTACCTGATTAAATCAAATATGTAATAAAAAATATACCTTCATGTGCTTCTTTTTAAGAAATGAGGTAGAAATTTTGAATATTTGCTCAAAATTCAGATTTGTGGCCATAATTTCTTTTTCGAAAGAAAGACATAACTGTTTTGTTGTAAAAGATAAACACAAATTGTTTTTTGTTAAATAATCGTTATTTCTGTATTTTATAAGTATCCTAAAAAAGAAATAACTCATATTTATCAAATGTTCATGAATTGCGGAAAAAACATCATTTTTTGCTGCATGTTTATCAAAATAAAAAAAAATTCCTATATTTACAGTTTTATAAAATTTGGGTCACATAATCGTCTTGCAAAATGAAACAAATTGCAGTTTTGAAAAATAGGGGACCATGAACTCGTTTTTAAATTAAATCAGTTTGAATGATAAAAATCAGTCGTAAAATGCATCTTTTCCTGATATGTCACAGTTTGACGTCACGAAAATAACATATTAAGTTAGCAACATCATTACCTTCCCTGTAACTGTATTGTATGCCCTTAATGCTAATCCCGGCTGACCTGGCTGCTTGAACATTTGACGCATACAACAATCACTTTTCCATTGTGGCTTCAGAGAGTTTGTTTAAAGACGTAAAATTTTACGGGAACCTGTGTGATATCTAGTAATCGGCGGACATATAGCGATGTGTATTGATAGAGCAGTTGATTATAACTTTTTCAATTGAACCCGAGATTGGTTGAGGACATCCACTGCCAGTGCATTTTATGCTGGAAAGAACATTTTTTTTATTATATATTATCTGTGACTGTATGTCAGTATGATCTGATTTGTGGTTGTTATTTTGATCTGGTACCAGTGCCAGTGCCCGTCTGCCAGTGGTAGGAAAATGTGGGGAAATTTCAACAGAGTGTTCATATATAAAGTACAATTAACTGCAGCATTCTATCGATAACAAACGAATGGTTTACCTTGTTTACCTTCCGTTCTAGTTTTTTTGTACTGAAAGGTATAGGAATTTAATGGAAGTGTTTGGTGCGCATGAGTTAATTTTTCCTGACAACGTCATTCGGTTATCCTCTTGATTTTATTTCAAAATACACGAAAACATCGAAGAAATTAAATCAAAATCTTTTGTACGTTTTAGACAATTTACGAATTCATGAGATATTTAAGATTAAATTTAACATTGAACAAAATTTTGCAATATCTATAAATTTTATTTAAAAGCGAAAGTTTAGAATTTGGATTATGGCAACAGCTGACGAACCTCCGGAAAGAGACGTGAAGGTATGTTGTGTCTGTAATGTGTAATATAAGGCAGCTGTACAATGTCGAATAAATGACTATTTTGATACTGATTTTTATAAATTTTTGCAACAAAAAACAGTATAGGCCTATTCGACTTTATTTCATACCTGCCAACTTTTCAAAATGCCCAGAGGTGTTTTACGTGCAAGATGGCTCTCCAAGTCCTACAAAACTTGTAAAGGGCCTTCAAATTCATTTTTATGATGTTTATTTGCTTCCTCATACCATGCATACCAGACTTGGGGGTAATAGGGCTCTTCACGGTTAGTTCGGCCATATTGGATAGGGGGCAGATTTTCATAATAGAGTTAAAAATGGTGTGAAAAATACGGGAAAATATCATTAAAATAGAGCTATTGCTTGGAAACACACATAGGATTTCCCACACTTTCATACTATTTCCACCTCCTTCCAAAAAATCTGCCCCCTATCCAATATGGCCAAACTAACCTTGAAGAGCCCTATTACAATGGCCGAACTAACCGTGAAGAGCCCTATTGTAATAGGGCTCTTCACGGTTAGTTTGGCCATATTGGATAGGGGGCAGATTTTCATAATGGAGATAAAAATGGTGTGAAAATACAGGAAAACATCTTTAAAACAGAGCAGTTGCTTGGATAAGATTTCCCATACTTTCCAGTGTCTTCCCTAGAAAATTCTTGATGCATGGTGGGTCTCAGAAGAATTTGTAACGCGGAGAGCGTCGTTGTTTTGTAGAATTATTTTTATTACACTAGTGAAACTGAGACTACTATAACACATAGAAGTCTCAGAGTGAAATGAGATGTGCATTAAAACTTCACATAGATCTGCAATACAGTCAGGAACAATACTTAATATTTTCTCTCAAGGCCAGTCTGGATCCAAAAGTTTTTTCAAGGGCCCTTTAGATCTTTTAGGCTCCACTAGGTTTGTTTTAACTACAGGTACATGCATATTTATAGTCTGGAATGTTCTTATATAAAAGCCAAAAATATATGTTTAAAATACCTTATACATTTATCTTGTTTCTGATTATGATGGAAATAATAAAGTAATTAAATATACATGAGTTTTTCAGAATTAAAATCCATTTAACCATGTATTTTCAGACTGGTGAACTTTATATATTTGTAATATTATTGAAATAAAAAAAAAAAAAAAAAAAAACAGCCCCCCTTTCCATACTACATGTATTTTAATAAAAAAAAAAAGTATTATCAGTTTCACCCCAATAAGTTATTATTTTGTCATGAATAAATATTAGCAGTTAATCAAAATGATTTCCAAAATGAAATTCCTACTGTCTATAAATAACAATGAAATTTTATTGTTTCCTGTCATGCCTGTAAATAAGGGGTTTCCCGAATTTTCCCGCCAAAAAGCACATGGCTTTTAACAAATGTAAACAAAGCATTCAATTTGTGATCATGGATTACAGCTTTAATTATGGTGACTTGAATAACACCGGTATCACTTCGATTACAATTCTACCTTGACAGTTAAGTTTGTATTTAGCCTATAAAATACTAGTTTAGCCTTGAGAATTGAAAGGTCAGTTTATCCCATTCATACAATAGCAGTTGATAAATTTGGCTTCATGCCATTTACCTTGTCCAAAATTAAGGTCACTTTATTGTTTTTGTGATATTGTTAAAGTACAAAAGAACCCTATATTCTGACCAATACTTAAACTTTGTGCATTTTGATTTAACTGTTAAAAATCTGTTAATGTTGAATTTTTGAGGTTATGCCTTAATTGCATATCTCTTTACAAGGTAGTTTTTTTTTCAGATATAAAAAAAAATATCTGCTTGACTTATCTTTACATGGTAGTTTTTTTCAGATATAAAAAAAATATCTGCTTGACTTTATATAAATAGACTATGCTTGCAGGTTTTCTATTACACTGTCTTGTTTATACCAAAATCTTACAGATTATTATTTGGTTGCAAAATATTTGAAATGAGATCTGAATTTTTTTTATCTTTAAATGTGCATTGAAGGTTAAAATAATCATAATGTGAACAAGAATGAAGAAAACATCTTGGTCTCCCAAAAAAACGTCGTCAACCAGGATATAAAATTCCAAATATTAATTTATTAACTAATATCAGTTGAAATCTTAAGCCACAGTTTTGCATTTTAACAATGTAGGTCATGTTCCAACAAATAATCAATTAATATGACAGTATAATGTACTCTTAGCACATACACATAAGGTCACTGTGAAATAGACATCTAGGGCAAGAAACAGTCTGTTATACCAAAGGCAAACCAGTTTAACTAGATGTCTAGTTTAAAACCAGTTTGACTAGATGTGTCCTATATTTTGACAATGTAAATGACATGAGGACCTGCATGGGTTTTTTTAATAACTGCATTCTTTAAATTTTAAGTGCATTTTTCTTTTAATAGCCTTAAAAATAACTCATTCTGTAAAATTCTCATGAAAATGATTTTACTCTATAGTCCTTCTGTTACAAGATTATTTATCAATACTGTACATTGATCATTATATTATCAGTATTGCGTTACAGTTATTCAAGTTACTTTTTATTTATTTTGCACAGATATACTTTTATATACTTTTGCATCGCATTAAATTATTCTCTATTCTTCATTTTGTTGTTCATTTTCTCTATTCTCTATTTTTTGTTGCTATTACATGTATTCTCTATTCTGTAATCCCCATTCTGACCCTCATAGGTAAACTTCTATTTCATGAATGGGATAACCTGACCTTTCAATTCTCAAGGCTAAATAAGTATTTTATAGGCTAGATACAAACTTACCTGTCAAAGTAGAATTGTAATCTGAGTGGTACTGGTGTTTTTCAAGTCACCATAATTTAATTTGGAAATAGATATTCAACTTAAGGTACAGTCAAGCAATGTTTTTACTTTCTTCTTTTTTAAAACTAGTTTGAAAGATCAGTTTGAAAAATAAAATAATTTTTGACATCAAAACAAAAACGATCTTTATTCAGTGACCCATATTTTTTTGAACTCTGTTACGGAGGTCAAAGTTACATCATGTTTCAACCCAATGATGTGTATTCTTTGTTCCAACTAATCAACTGTGTTTGATATAAATAGTTCGATGTCAAACATATGATTTCAAAACGTAAAATTTATACTGCAAAAGGTTTACTTTTTATTTTTCACGGAAGGATATTTGGAAGCTGTATCAGGATATAATATTTATCATTAAAAGAATTTGAACTACCGATTTCTATTATGCAATCAAAGTCTTGAATGTTGTTCTATCTAACCAATGTGGTTGTAAAATCAGAGCGTTGCATCTAATTATGATCAATTATCAGGCCATTGAGTTTGAAACACCTGTAGAGTTGCCAATTGTCACTTCATATTATAAGATAATAAAAATTTCACACATAGCGGGATGCATAGCGGGTATGATAAAAGCATGGCGGCCGAAATTTTATGCGTAGCGGTACCGCAATGCATGAATAGCCTAGGGAAAACACTGCTTTCATACTATTTCCACCTCTTTTATCTTTTATCTAATTAAAAGTTGGACAAAATATCTTGTTTTAAATATAAAGCAAATTTTTGTATGTACTTGGATTTGACATGTAAAATGCATTAAATTATAGTACTAGTATTTTGTTTAAACAGTTCTATTAAAATTTTACATAGTTTTTATCAGTTAACTTAAGTTCATCCATATTCTAAATTACATAAACATGATAAACTGCTCATAGAAATACATATATATGACTTTTTGCGTACGATAGCTTAATAAACATGATAAAATAGATAAAATGTCGAAGACATGATAAACTAAAGTCTGAAAGAGGTCTAGAAGACAAACAGCAAACCCTTTATTAAGCCATATTCAATTGAAGTCAAAATAATTCAGAGATCAATGATGATAAAGTGTAATGGGTGACACAATGTTCATGTATGTACATGTACATGTACAATGTACATGTATGTAGTGAACTTTTAAGGATTATTAAATAGATGTATTTTGAAGTTATTTTAAAATATATCAAAAAATCCTTTCTATAAACTGCTACTTATATAGTTATATTAAACGTTAATTCATTCACATCATTCATTTTTTTTTATTCATTGTAATCAGATGTAATCATGATTACTTTGCCAATGTAATCATTAATTTAATCAGACACTTTCAGAAATGATGTAATCATTAATTTAATTCAATCGTACAAATGACAAAGTAATTGTGATTTAATCAATTACATTGAAAGTAATTGGACCCATCTCTGCCTCATTCAAGTTTATATTGTATTCATGTACAATACTCTACCAATGATTAATTGTTTGTTTTGTTTAAAATTGTAGTCAAAATTGCTCTTTCTAAAATTTCAAATTGGGAGCCTCTATGGGGGAAACCCCGGCAAATAGTGACAGTTGGTAGGTATGCAGTGTATGATTTTTGGAAACGACTTACATGTTTTTAAGTTTAAACATACAGAATTCTCGCTACATTGAAGACCCATTGGTTGCCTTCGGCTGTTGTCTGCTCTATGGTCGGTTGATTGTCGCTTTGACACATTCACCGGTTACCATTTCCTCTCTCATTTTTATTTCTTTTTCAAAATGACAAATGGGATAGACACAAGTTTTTCAACTTAGTATTGTCTTTTCCAATTATAATTTATAGGTCAAGTAGCCAGTTCGGCCATGTAAAAAAGTTATTTTCAGTTTTACTTCTATTTTAGTTTGAATCATATGTTGTTGTATATCATGTATACATATATATAAATACAGATCACATATTAATTGTCCATTAATTTGTTTAATCAGGATTTCAGATATCAGCAGCTATGCAGGTTTCAGATAGATGATGGCAATTCACCAGTAGGGGGGAAGAGTCCTCAGTTAGTTGCAGCTTCCTCAAAATACGGAGTAATCTTTGTTGGTACAAGTAACGGTAAGTCATTTGGGGAAAAAAGCAGTTCAGGCTTCAATGCCAGACAAATTTTTAGAAGACCTGCCTGGTAGAAGAGGTAAATAAATAAATAAGCTTTATTTAGAGTCAGCAATGTATACAAACATCATTAACATCATGAACATAGACAACATAAGCTCTAATGAGCTTTTAACTAACATACAAGACATTTATAACAATATAACACATAATTAAATATTTCAAAAAAGACGTATGATCTATATGGTAAATAATTTTCATGATTTTAGCATAATTTTAGGATGAAATCTGCACAAATTGTCAAGGTTTAATAGTAATTGAACCAATGAAAGCTAAGGCTTTAATCTTTATTGCATTGCAGTCTAATCTTATTTTTGTTGAGCCTTAGACTTTTGTCGAAAAAGCATTATGGCATCTATGTCGTTGTTGGTGGTGTCCACAAATATTCACTAGATGTGGTTAAAGTTTTTAAAATTTAAATAACTTTCTTAGACTCTCCTGAATTTGTACCAAATTTGGACAGATACTTGTTTATGTCAGATCATAAAAAAGTATCCAGAAATAAATTTTGTAATAAACAATGTTTTTCTCCGTATTTTACTACAAATGTAATAAATGGACTTAGTTTTTCTACCAGGAAACATTACATTCACTCTGTGGTTAAAGTTTTTAAAATTTTAATAACTTTCTTAAACTATCTGGAATTTTTACCAAATTTGGACAGAAGCTTGTTTATGAAAAAATGCTAGCATCTAGATAGAAATGTTGTTGAAATTTTTTTCCTGTTTCAGTATTTTACCTGTAAATGGACTTATTTTTCTTCCAGTTAACATTACATCCAGTCTGCAGTTAAAGTTTTTAAATTTAAAATATTTATTAGATTCATAAACTACCCTGGATTTTAACTAAACTTGGACAGATGCTTCTTACAATCTAAAGATAGTCATGATAGTATCGAGAAAGATATTTTGATTAATTTTTTCCTCATTTTTGTTGAGCCTGGGATTAACAGCAAATTTAGGCAAGCCACTGGGTTTCGTGGAACCCTTACAATTTTTTTTCAGTAAAATGTTGTGAAAAATATACTGATGAAGACCATGAAGACCATTAGATAAGGTTACAGAATGATTTAATAAAAATAACATAGAGTACTATGTCAGTTATGTTCTATTTATAGGATTTAAAGTGATACAGACATCTGAACTGAGTAGAATTGATAGAGAACATGCTAAAGACAGAACAAAAATAATTGTGAAAGAATATCCTTGCCAGGCGTCAATAGAGTTATCTGCCCCTCCATCATTGTTGGCACTTAGTTGTGACAGTCTTAGCTTGGCTGTGGTTGTAGAAAGTGAAGATTTGTCACAAGTCTACATATATGATACTAGAAGTTTTGTCAGTCAGGTAAATTTTTTTATATAGACATAAAGTCATTATTCAAATTAATAGGTTTGATTAAAGAGAAGAATTTCTCCAGAGAGAGCCAGCATCTGTTTTTTATGCCCCACCTACGATAGTAGAGGGGCATTATGTTTTCTGATCTGTGCATCCGTCCCTCCGTCTGTCCCGCTTCAGGTTAAAGTTTTTGGTCAAGGTAGTTTTTGATAAAGCTGAAGTCTAATCAACTTGAAACTTAGTACACATGTTGCTTATGATATGATCTTTCTAATTTTAAGACCAAATTTGACTTTTGACCCCAATTTCAAGGTTCAATGAATATGGAAAATGATAGTGTGAGTGGGGCATCCATGTACTTTGGACACATTCTTGTTTTCCATGGAGCTGATGTATTCTTGTTACCCTTAGGATCCTTTAAAAGTTTTTTTTCTAGACACAAACTCATAGATTTTTTGTTTGTTTAATAAACATGATAAATGCTACACAATGCACTAGTTTTTAAAATGATTGACCTTTTTTTCTGTGTACATGTATTTCAAGCAATTAGACATAATTTCAAATAACAAGAGTTCACTGTGTATCATCGCCACCGGAAATTGGGTACTAACGAAGCGGAGAGAAATAGAAAAAAAAGTAAACAAGTTAAGAATTCATTCAATTTAAAGCATTTCCACTATTTTGATGAGGGTGCCGCTTAATAAATGATTTTCTCATATATAATTCTTTAAATTATTTGGCCGATAAGTACAAAATCAATACAAGATATTGTGTAATACTCCAAAACTTGCCACTTAGTACCGGAAAATTTCGAGATCGATCGTCCTCTGTCGTCCCATTCTCAAGATATTGAACGGTTTTTCATTATTTTTCCAGACAGGTTTTTAGAATATTATAGTGTGGCATCATTTTAACTGAAATTTGTTGCCAAAAAGATGTATTTTAAAGAATATAGACCATGAAAAATAAAGTATAGGGTACGGCAACTTGCTCGTGTTGACAAATTTACTGTATGGCAACTTGTTTTCAACTGTATGGCAACTTGCTAATTTTAGAATATTTATTTACCGTCCTTTCAAAGAAAATAAAGCATGAAGTTTAAATAACTTAAGGGAGGGGGTGCCTTTTTATGTTACACTGCTTTTGTACTTTTCAAGGTTTTGTTAAAACTGTGATTTGAGATAAATTTAAACTGTTAACTGTTTTCGAGACACTGTCTGTATTCTGTTTTGTTAAAATTTGCAATGTTGTTAACTGTTTATTTGAAATTTGGATTCATTTCATCTGTTACTTTTAACACTGGTTTGGCATCATTTTCTCTGTTAACTGATGTTCACTGTTATTTACAAGAATAACATTAAAATTTGCTGTCTATCTCTTTCTTTACGTTGCTTCCACAAAGGAGTGACATAAACAGCATATACATGTATGTAACTGTCTTTAAAAATCTTTGAGTATAGTAACTCCTTGATAAAATGGAGAATGGAAATGAGGAAAATGTCAAAGAAACAGAATCCCGACCAAATAGCAGAAAACAACCCAACGCAGCGAGAAAATTGTGCACTAGGGTGGGGGTGGCAATACACAGATAGAAAAAAACTTTAAATTGACACTCATATTTTTTAAACACCCTGTTTTCCTTCCTTCCTAACAAATAAGGCTTAATATTTGAGTTATGCATATGAATATTTATGGAATGAGAATCGTCCATAGATTTGATTTCCAATAGTTGTAATGGTGAAACATAATCTCTCTTGTTTGTGCAACCATGGCAATCAGCATTTATTTGATATCAAATATTGCTAAATAGGGGATTGAACATGTCACAAGGTCTAAAAAAATTGGACCAAAGGAAAATTTCAATCAATTAGAGTGATACCTTTCCTGAGACCATAGACATATATCTATCAAGAGGTAATAAAAACGTATGCATTTCTGCTGTTTTTTTCCATAAAATTGAATTGAAAAGATCGAGCGTCAAATCTTTGTTGAAAAACAATACAAAATTTCTAAATCTATTGCAATATAGATAGGTAAATATATGGACGGTCAAACTGAAAAAATGGCTTATAAAACATGCTAAAAACAATCTAAATGTTTAAATAAAACCATTATGACGGCTATATCATTCTTCAACTATCTAAAAACAAATTTATTTTTTAGAAAATTCACCATGGCCATAATGCGAAACTAAACTTGTGACTGTGTATTGGTATACCGGAAGCTGTCTCCTAAGTGAGCAATCATTTAACTACAAAAAGGGGGTAGATGTTCAATGTTTGTTTCCTGAAACATATAAATGAAACAAAATTAAAATAAAATAAATACAAGACTAAATAGCCCGGGTTATGGACTCAAGTTGGATCAGGTGCAACAAATGCGGCAGTGTTAAACATGTTTAGGGATATCTCAAGCCCCCCTTTATACGTCTAACCAATGTATTATTTCTGGGCTCTCTTTGTAATGTATCCAAAACTTTAAAAGGAAGGGCTACTTCTTACCCAGCTAAAACCCTGGTTAGTCCTATGATGAAAATAATTCAGATGTATATGGAATGTTTGATAAGTTACATTAACCCGGAGTATACCTGAATGGAATTGTGAAAAATAAAGTACCTTTTCAATTTGCAATTCGTAAAATAACTGAACAGTGTGGACTGGTAGAAGAAGTCGAAAAATGAGGACTTGGTTCTCAAATTGATGCCAAATGTGCTATTCTAAGACTTCAGAAATGTAAAGATGGACCAAGGCTTTTTTTTTGTATCAGCTCAGAGATCTTAATTGGGACTTGGAGATGAATGCGTGCTTCAACTTGTGACACCTTACATGTTACTTTCTGATTTAGACACTGGTTTTGATTTTTTAAAATAAAAATCAGTAAACTTTCGTTATTCCTTTTAATGAAATCATGTAAGCAATGAGTCGTATGAATACCCTGAGATGTAGCCATAACTTATGAGAGCCCCCGCCATAAAAAATAATGTTCGCGCCATATATAGTATTCACTCATTCTTTTTGTTTGTTACACTTTCCTACGTCATGACGATGACGATAACTCAAGTTTGCTACGACTGATTGAAATAAAACATTTACTCAACAATACACATAACCAGAAGAAGCCTTCCTTTTGTAGTTTGAAGCATTTTCGAATTTCATAACATAATAGTCAATCATTCCGTCTGCTTTTCCATCCGTTCAATTGTCTGTCCATGTGTCAATAAAAAATATGGTACTTTGTGTATTCTGAAAATTAGTCAGCTTTATAAAAGATTGCTTATAGAGCTCTGTATTTCTGCGACTTTGTACAGTGGTTTTCAAACTTTTAAATACATTAAAGATATGTACTTCTATTCCCCTTTTCATTGCTGTTGGGTTCGTTTGGAAAAAGTGTAAATTAAAGTTGCTGTTAAATGTTATCATCATTTAAAATTTGTTGTTAACTGATTTTACCAAAATCTAACATGTTAACGAACACACTATTGTCCCCCCCCCCCTTTCCCCCATCTTATTATGCATTTGATAGAAATACCATTCGCTTTAATTAAACGATGAAAATTTAATACTGTAGTTTCTTAACTTTTCTTTTTTTCAAATGAATCATTTTAGAAATTAAATAATTAAACAATGTATTTAACCCAGCACATACTTTATGTGTCTGTCCGAATTCTCGATCCTGTGGTTCGGTGGTTGTCGTTGGTTCATCTCTATCATATTTGTTGTTTTTTTATAAATTGTTTTGTTATGAGTTAGGCCGTTAGTTGTCTTGTTGAATCCATCCACATTTTTCGGTCGGTGCTTTTTATAGCCGACTATAAGGTAAGAGTTTTCGTTGTTGAAGGCCGTACGATAGCATATAATTGCTTACATACACTTTATTTGATCCTGGTGGATAGTTATCGTATTTGCTATCATATCTCCACTGTTTGTATCTGAACAAAACCTAGCACCAACAAAATATAAATGTGCGGTTTATTTTATTGAACTTACAAAATTTCACCGAACAACAAATAAGACAGCAGTCGTTAGTAGTATAACGATATATGAATGTATTTAGGATAATATGGTTGAAAAAGACCTTTTTGTACAAGGTCGAATAGCGGTACGCAACGACGATTTCTGAACGGAATAAACGACATATATTTAATAATATTTGGTAAGTAAGTCATTTTGTATATTTGTAAGCCTGTAAAGCTTTGATATCAACAAAATATCGTCACTTGATATTATCGAAACAGTGATTAATTTCCTCTTGAAATTATAATATATTGCAAGACGCCATACAGACAAAAGTTGTTATTTTGCAATTCGCCGTACAACGTCCTGCAATTCGCCGTACAATAAACAAACAATTTTTTTGTCCATATTCTTTAAAAAACATCTTTTTTGCAACAAATTTCAGTTAATATGATGTCACACTATAATAATCTAAAAACGTGTCTGGAAAAATAATGAAAAACAGTCAATATCTTGAGAATGGGGCGACAGAGGACGATCGACCTCGAAATTTTCCGGTACTAAGTGACAAGTTTTGGAGTATTACACAATATCTTGTATTAATTTTGTACTTATCGGCCAAATAATTTAAAGGATTATATATGAGAAAATCATTTCTTAAGCGGCACCCTCATCAAATGATTGGAAATGCTTTAAATTGAATGAATTCTTAACTTGTTTACTTTTTTTTTCTATTTCTCTCCGCTTCGTTAGTACCCAATTTCTGGTGGCGATGATACACAGTGGAGTTGTGATCAGAAGGTGCATATGATACCACCAACATTTTAAAAAGGACTGGCCAATGTATTTATAGAAATAAGTGTAATTAGTTGGAGTGTTACTTAGCTCAGAATCTGGTGGTTAGTGGAATAATAAATACATTTTTTTTTTTGAAGATATCTGTAGATTTGTTATGTTGCAATATTTTTAATGAATATCTTCCTTTTTCACAATTAATAAAAATAAAAATTGGTGTTGTATAAAAGCAGATACCATTTCCTGAATATCTGGAAAAAAGAAAATACAGGAATGACACTGAATTTTTAAATTAACAATCACTACTGCATCAGGCAAGGGAAATTTTGTAATAGGCATGATGGGTGATCGATGAATGTTAATTTTTAGCTCACCTGGCCCGAAGGGCCAAGTGAGCTTTTCTCATCACTTGGCATCCGGCGTCCGTCGTCGTCGTCCGTCGTCGTTAACTTTTACAAAAATCTTCTCCTCTGAAACTACTGGGCCAAATTAAACCAAACTTGGCCACAATCATCATTGGGGTATCTAGTTTAAAAGATGTGTGGCGTGACCCGCCAAACCAACCAAGATGGCCGCCATGGCTAAAAATAGAACATAGGGGTAAAATGCAGTTTTTGGCTTATAACTCAAAAACCAAAGCATTTAGAGCAAATCTGACATGGGGTAAAATTGTTTATCAGGTCAAGATCTATCTGCCCTGAATTTTTCAGATGAATCGGACAACCCGTTGTTGGGTTGCTGCCCCTGAATTGGTAATTTTAGGGAAATTTTGCTGTTTTTCGTTATTATCTTGAATATTATTATAGATAGAGATAAACTGTAAACAGAAATAATGTTCATCAAAGTAAGATCTACAAATAAGTCAACATGATCAAAATGGTCAGTTGACCCCTTTATGAGTTATTGCTCTTTACAGTCAATTTTTAACCATTTTACGTAAATCTTAGTAATCTTTTACAAAAATCTTCTCCTCTAAAACTACCAGGATAAATTAAAACAAACTTGGCCGCAATCATTGTTGGGGTACCTAGTGTGGCATGACCTGGCCAACCAACCAACATGGCCACCATGGCTAAAAATAGAACATAGGGGTAAAATGCAGTTTTTGGCTAAAACTCAAAAACCAAAGCATTTAGAGCAAATCTGACAGGGAGTAAAATTGTTTATCAGGTCAAGATCAATCTGCCATGAAATTTGCAGATGGATCGGACAACCTGCTGTTAGGTTGCTGCCCCTGAATTAGTCATTTTAAGGAAATTTTGCCGTTTTTTGTTATTATCTTGAATATTGTTATAGATAGAGATAAACTTTAAACAGCAACAATGTACAGCAAAGTAAGACCCAAAAATAAGTGAACATGACCAAAATGGTCAATTGACCCCTTAAGGAGTTATTGTCCTTTATAGTGCATTTTTAACAATTTTCATAAAGTTTGTAAATTTTAACTAACATTTTCGACTAGGCCAAGTTCAATATAGATAGAAATAATTGTAAGCAGCAAGAATGTTCAGTAAAGTAAGATGTACAAACACATCACCATCACCAAAACACAATTTTGTCATGAATTCAAATGTATCCTTTGTTTAATATTCACATAGACCAAGGTGAGCGACACAGGCTCTTTGGAGCCTCTAGTTTTCAGTGTTAGAAAGAATTGTGATCCTATAAATATTGTTTAAATAAATATTTTTTATACTTTATGCTGGTCTAACTGAGAAAAACATTCTTTTTATTTGGTCAGATTAAATTTAGCTCTAACAACTATTTGTCTGAAATCTTGTTACAGGGTAATCAGGCTCAACCATTTTTGAGGATTAGATTGAATTGTGGTCTGTCAGATTTAGCATGGAATCCAGAAAACCCTTCAATGCTTGTATGTGTAATGGAGGATGGCAGTGTGTCTATATTTGAAGCTGGTGACAATCTGTCTATTAAAGCAACTATACCTGCCCAGGCAAAGGCAACATGTGGTAAAAACAACACTGTATTGTTATTTATATCATTTTTTTTGTAACTTTGAGTTTAATAGTCTCCATTGGAAATGGAGTGATTTTTTTTTAAGCCAAACAGTATCAAAGCACACAGTTGCAAAATATTTGGAGCCCTGTCACATGATCTTTGTGCTATGAACAGAATTCTAATTAATTTTATGATGAGGCACACAATTTCTGTCATTCTGTAGGTGGCACAAATAAAAAAAAAAAAAATCTAAAAAAGTTGTCTATCAAAAAGTGCACTTATATTAGTCATGTTAGTACCTAACATTTGAGGTCATATAATTATTTTTTTCATATTAAAGTATCCTGGAGTCCAAAAGGAAAACAGTTAGTTGTAGGACAGAATGATGGACTTCTAGCCCAGTATGATCAAGCTTTAGTGAAGAAGAAGGAATGGACCTGTCCAAACATATTATCTGGGCAACAGAGAGGTAAGCTATTGTAAGGAAGGTAACCTATTAGATATTGACTATTGTTCTTATGTTGTACTGTTATACCACTGTCCAAGGTTAGGGGGAAGGTTGGGATCCAGCTAACATGTTTAACACCGCCACATTATTTATGTATGTGTCTGTTTCAAGTCAGGAGCCTGTAAATTCAGTGGTTGTCGTTTGTTTATGTGTTAAATATTTGGTTTTCGTTCCTTTTTTTTTACATATAAATGAGGCTGTTACTTTTCTCATTTGAATTGTTTTACATTGTCTTATCAGGTGACCTTTTATAGCTGACTATGCGGTATGGGCTTTGCTCATTGTTGAAGGCAGTACAGTGACCTATAGTTGTTAATGTCTGTGTTTGGTCTTTTGTGGATAGTTGTCTCATTGGCAATCATACCACATCTTCTTTTTTATATAGTGATCTATTCAGCTGTTAAACTTTATTAACAAGTTTACTTAACAAAATATTGAGGTGACAATTTAGTATATTTAGAATAAACTATGTTAATAACTATAATTAATAATTAGTATATCAAAAACATGGTAAAAGTTATTTAATATGTCACCTAGCAATAAGCAAACTTTCTGTATTTTTCTTCTATAAGGATATGTTGTTTACATGGAAGATGTAATTGTATTTTACAGTCGTTGGTATAATTTGGCTGTCAACTTTTAGTTTTATGGTGGCCTACATTGCTGAGAATGCTGCTGCCAGTGATCAACCCACAGTTATCCTAATTACTGGAAGTGTGAGTATAACAATATATGAGTTACTTCCCTTTCTTATAAAGCTGAAGTGCTGAATGACAGTATATTTATTGCATGTCAATACTTAGGCTGTTACACTTGTAGCAGGTGCTTTCCACTAAAATCCTCATTGACTAGGATTCCTGGTTTTCCCACAGAAGGTCAATAGTTCTCTGTACAGGGACTTAATTTTCTAAACCTTCCAGCCATATATATTTTATAGTTATCAAAGGTACCAGGATTATAATTTAGTACGCCAGACGTGCTTTTCGTCTACATAAGACTCATCAGTGAAGCTCATATCAAAGTATTAATTAAGCCAACCAAGTACAAAGTTAAAGAGTATTGAGGATCCAAAAAAAATATGGCTATGGTAATTTTTGCCTGGGATAAGAAATACTAAGTTTTTCGATTAATTAAGAAATCTCCCTTTAAAATCTTAGTTAGCTTATTTGAAGAGAAATTTTTTTCGGGGGTTGATCTCAGACCATGAAAACACTACAACCAAATTGATACAGAACAAATAAAAACACTTCATTAAATTAAGTGTAAATTGAATGATTTAGTTTATGTTCATGCAGAGGATGATCGTGTAACCTAATTCTTACAATTGAGATGTATTGTTTGTAAAACTAAGTCAATAAAATAATAAATACAATATTTATAGAGCGCATTATATAACTAAGTCAATAGGTCCAAGGACACAGTTATCGTCCTTTGGTTTTCGTTGTCTACGAATATAGTCCCTAGTGTAAACAGTGTATAACTTGCATGTTTTATTTAATACACTTTCCCAATTTATTTCTTTATATTAAATGCTTGAAATAGTAAGTAAGGGGATGTAATTACATGTCAAAAAAAATTGGGTGCTGAAACTTTATGTTAAGTAGTGAATTGGTCCAGTTCTAAAAGGTCAAATTTTATCACGTCTGAAGCTGTCAAACTGAATTTTACACCCCCTTAACACAGAATTGTCAATATTTTGAGTTAGAGCTGGGAGAAGTTTCTATAATTTTGATATTATTTGTCTCACTGGTAGTACACTACACTGTAAAAATAATTTTGAGAAAGAGCTGGTGCGATTTTTTTAATTTAAATTTATTGTCTAAAAGAAATGCACTACGAAATAACTGTGTTCTCGGGCCAATAACACATATCAAATATTTCTAGACTATTAAGTTATTCCTTATAATTTAATTCTAAAATTCTATCTTGACCCGGAGTAAATCATGAAAAAATGTTGATGGCGTCAAGGTCACATGACCAATTTATATCTTTGACCTGAGAGACAAAAAACTGTCAGCCAATCAGTAGACGTAATAAATTCAAAATTAAATTATAGAGACATTAACTATAATTTTAATTTTTTTTAGATAGTCATTTACATTTTGTAATTTATACTTTCCACAAACTATTATAATTTTTATTGAACATTTAAGATAAATTTTAATTGATGTATTATAATGTATCTTTTAGAAAGAAGCGCCACCTAGGTACACTTCACTTGAAGATCCATGTTATGGTGGAGGCGAAGAGAGACTGAAGAAATTTTTCTTTCATTATATTCCTGCCTGGTAAGTTTTTTATTAAGATTTTGTTGTCATTAGAAATCTCGATCCATGAAACTTGCAGGACTATTGGACATTCAAAGAATTAGATCTCGTTAGATATTTCATTTAAATATACCTGCAAGACCATATAAAGGACTTGCCAAGAAAAAAATGTTTGTTGTTCTTCATCTCAAAGTTACAGAGAGGCCTTCAACATGGTACAAAATTTCTAACCTCAATTCTAGTTTAAGATGGTCCCTAGATGAATTCTTTTTAAACTGAAGATAATGACACAAATGTGAATTGAAGTAATATCAATAAAAAATCTATGTTTTTAGGTAAAGATTGCATGAAATGCAATCAAAATCTTATAGGACTGGCTTGATATCTAAATCTTCCAAGGTTGATCACTACCTTTTTTGATACACAAAATATAGTGCATTGATCATAGCATTCTATACATTCTTTCTATGAATATTTCCAGAAATTTATCAATGTTATATATATGCTCAGATATTCAAGGCACAAAATGATGTTTCATTTGTTAAGAAAATAACATAACTTTTACAAGGTGCAGGAATCTAATATCTGTACTAGAAATATAAATTATGTCATGGTTAACCTCAACTTTAATAAAGTTGGAGTTATTTTCCTTTGTCTAGAATAGCTGTTAAATCAACAACAACCAATGCAATATTTAATTTTACTTCCCACTGATAAATTGAACCAATCTTTACTGTTCAGTGCTTTCAAGCACTTTGATAATGTGTTGGAAATGGAAATGAGTAAAATGGAGCACCTACATGTATATTAAATTAAAAAAACATTAAAATAGATTGTTAGTTGCTTGGTTTGAGATAATATCCAAAGTCTAAAAAAAATTTAATAATGAGTTGTTTGGTTTGTTCCTATTTTATTGTGCTGTGTATTGTAATTTTTTCAGGGAGATGATAACTGCCACATCAAGTACTGCAATAGAAATAGCTGTTTTAGGGAAACACTTTGATAACAAGGTATACTGCCAAGTTATGTGGTCCATTATCCTCAAGTGACCTTTGTTCCCGCATTAATTTTACTTTTAAGAGAATTTTAATCCATTTGTCTATAAGTTGGAATACAAAACTTTGATCCTACATCTGACAAATTTTATATTTCATCTGTTAATGATTTATCTGAAGTATCTGTAACCCCAAAAACAAAACAAACATGGTGTTTGTCATTTTGAAAAAAATGTTCTTAAAGGCATTGCTTCTCTGAAAACGCTGGACCAAATTCAAATTAAAGGTTATCAATTAAAAGTGTTTGTTTTTTAATTATTATTAAAAAAACATGACCAATGTGTTTATGGTGCTGACTTATATTTTTGCCTGGTGTGTCATTTTGGCGATTAAGAGCCTCTAGATGGTAAATAAAATGTGTGATCCCCTATTAGGACCTCTTTTAGAGTCATTTGAGGATATCTCTGTCATTGATGTTAATAAACGCTATAATTTAAAGGATTTTTTTTTTCATTTTAGACCAGTATGGAGAGATGGAATTTAGAAGATTCAGCAAGGGCAGAGATTCCTATGACAGCTGATCATTGTGAAGCTTACACTATGGGTGTAGCTATTGACTTCTCATCCCAGATGCCCCTTCCTCTTAGTAAGTCAAATTATTTTATAATTGATATTATTGCATAGTAATATAATATTTCCCACAGAAAGTAACCAAAAGATAGCGTGCAATAAATTCTTATATCACACTAGTGCAATAAATCCTCAAAATTCATGACGTCATCAACGACACAATCTTAGTTTTTAAAAAACAATTTTTACTTTCAAATATTACAATAAAAGGGTTATTGCATGAATATGTACCGATTATCAGGTTATCTGCATGTTGATATCGTAAAATATCAGCTGCGAGACATAATATGAAGCTTTTTGTCGAGTGAGCGTAGCGAACAAGATCAAAAAGCCTTCATATAATGTCAAGCAGCTGATATTTTACAATATCAATATGCAGATAATCTGATAATCGATTTATCGAGCTATATTTGCGTGTTCCAGAAGTGTTTTCTTTGTTTCACCAGCACACAAAAGATGACTTGATAAGTTCGGGTCAAAGTTATTAACGTCGGTTCAAACATTATGACGTCGCTGATATGTCCGGGTTAAAGTTATTAAAGCCGGGTCAACGTATTTGACGTCACAAAGACATGATACGGAATAATATTAAGAGCTGAACAGAGTGATATAGACAGTGGGACGACCGATAAAAATCGAGCTATATTTGCGTGTTCCAGAAGTGTTTTCTTTGTTTCACCAGCACACAAAAGATGACTTGATAAGTTAGGGTCAAAGTTATTAACGTAGGTTCAAACATTATGACGTCGCTGATATGTCCGGGTTAAAGTTATTAAAGCCGGGTCAACGTATTTGACGTCACAAAGACATGATACAGAATAATATTAAGAGCTGAACAGAGTGATATAGACAGTGGGACGACCGATAATGGGGAATATTGTTCCTCGTAGACCATATATTGCACTTGCAAGCTCTTGCAATATAAAATTCGACTCAGGACAATAATCCCCAATATATATTCATTCAATAACCCTATAATACATTACAATGATATGCACTTGTGTTCATTTAATAGCATGATTATATTGATTGTTATGAAAATCAGAATGTTGAGTTCTTTTATGTTGTTGTGATACTCACCCAGTCACATTACTCTCAATGATTGTAAACTCACCTTTTTCTTCTGAATTTTCAGTAATTTGCAGCTCATGTTACAATCCCTTGATTTATTAGATATCTTATACTCCACAAAAAAGTCAATTCAGATGTAAACATGGAAAGGATTTATAGATCAGTCATACAATTTATTCTTTTGTATTCTATTTCTAAAAAAGGAAGAAAAAAATTGAAAAATTTAAACCCTCATAATGAAATTTAAGTAAAAAACAATGATAAAATTCACAACTATTGTAAGATCACAAAATTGACTGAATAAAAAATTAAGACAAGGTCAAAATTAACTGTCTGAAAAGGAAACCATTGGACATAAAGTGTAGCACACTCATGAACTAAAATTATGTATTTTTATTTCAGCTGAAGAGACAATGTTGCCACCATGCCCAATTTTCCTGGTCTTATCATCAGAAGGCATCTTAATTCCTTTCTATATGGTTTACACACATCCTGAAACTCCATTATTGACATCAGCACCTGCTGTTTTGTCTGCTGATGGAGCCAGGCAATCTAAAGGTGAGTCTGTTAATGGAGTCAGTAAACCTAAATAAAGTCTGTTGATCAAGCTAGAAAATCTAAGGGTCAACAGATGTTAATTAATCTACACACATTTAGACATCAGCACCTGACAACTTTGAAACTCTTAAAAGTAAATAGTTTACAATGTTCCTTAAGCTTGGTAGACTAAAATAAAATATTGATAAAATCAATGCAAACATCACACCTAAAACTTGTAATGATTTTATGATTGTTAAATTAAACAATTGGTATCTTAAATATTGATGCATAAAAGTGACATTAACTTAAAAATGTAGAGTTGAGTTATTCATGGTATGAGGTAACATTGAAATTTGATGGGATACTGGACTCACTGGTATAACAAATTCAGAAAACCAGCAGATAGGAAATTTGAAGCTTTTTAGCAACGAAATATAGTGAACTTATTTATACCCATCATGTTTTCTGAAGAATAGAAATGTCCTTATAAAAAAAGAATATGTGGTGTAATTGCCAATGAGACAACTCTCCACAAGAGACGAAAATGACACAGAAATTAACAACTATAGGACTGTATGGCAATGAGAAAAGCCCATACCCCATAGTCAGCTATAAAAGGCCCTGAAATGACAATGTAAAACAATCCAAACGAGAAAACTAACGGCCTTAATTATGTACAAAAAATGAACAAAAAGTAAATATTTAACATATTGATAATCACTGATATATTTTTTTCTCCTAGCACCACCAGTAGTGACAGGAACACTGCCATCAGCAGGTATTCAGCCTACACAGCCATCAGCGCCGGCCGGACTAAGTTTCCAGTTTGTATCAACTAAACCAGCACCTACAGCTACAGCATCGCCGTTTAGTTTCACATCTTCCACTACAGCGCCACCTACAGTGACACCAGCTGCATCTCAAGCAACATCTACCACAGGGTTTGGAATTTCATCAACGCAGTCAACTGGTATGACCTTAAATATGTAAATGTAAAGCATGTTTATATAATAAAAAGATTAAATTCTTTTAGGAATTATATCAAATATTTACAAGTGTGGTTAAAAATATGAGACATGAAAATATTAGCCGAACAAGCCTTAAAAATACACTTATAAATTGATATATTTCTCAGGATAGCTGATAAATGCATTTCCGCTTATTTCCAACGGGGTCACTTTAATGTATAATACATGTCAACAACTAGCAATATGGCACAAATTTAACTTAATATTTCTTTCAGATGTTATTTAGATACTATACACATGTATGTACTGCTTTGATTTTTTTATGGCAATCTTTTATATATTGTCAAAAAGATAAAAGCTTGCTTTTTGGAACAAATGCTAACTGTTTTTCTTTCTACATAGGAAAAACAGTAAATAACATAGTACAACTATATTATGACTTGATAAAGAAAAAATTGATTAAGCACAATTCATCAATTCACATTCATTATTTTTGTGCTTTTATATTTTCATCAGGTTTTAATTTTGGCGCTAAACCTACCAGTACTTCAACTAGTGAATCTACTAAACCAAGTATGTTTGGAACACCCTCAAGTGAAGCCACATCCACCAAACCAAGTATATTTGGTACACAAGCTGGTGGTGCATCTCTTTTTGGAAGTAAACCATCCAGTGATTCATCAGCCCCTAAACAAAGTATGTTTGGTGTGCCAGCTGGCAGTGGGTCTGTCTTAGGAACTTCTGGTACAGGAACTAGTGAACCCTCATCCACAAAACAGGGACTTTTTGGGACATCCGTTGGCGGAACATCAAGTTTTGGAAGTACACCAAAAACAACTCCTACTGCAGCCCCTACATCCATTTTCTCTGCAGCCCCTACTGGAACAGGAAGTGGATTTAGTTTTTCTGCAACTCCATCTGGTAATTCTACATCCTCAATGCCAGCTACTAGTTCTACATCCTCTACACCAATCTCATTTAACTTTGCTAAGCCCTCTGGTGGAACTGTATCATCATCAGCACCACCTGCCAGCAGCAATGTTCCAACATCTTTGTTTAGTTCCCCAGTGGCCAGTAAATCATTTTCCACCACAACATCATCTAATGAGACAGGATTTAAATCTGGACCTGGACTTGGTGGTGTAGCACCAGGTAATACTCTCCCACAGAGGCAACCTACAGGAGGCACAGGCAGACCTGAGGCATCAAAGCAAGGTTTGTATCTGTATTCAAGTATGATCATCATAATACACTTTGTTGCAATTGTTCCTATTAAAATTTTCTCTCTTGTGTAGTTATAGAATACATTTAAGAAAGCCTTAATTGAATATCTTTAATTTCCAGTTTTTATTTGTCAAACACACAAAAAGACAAATTTCAATAGGAACAATGTCGGAAATGTATAATAAATAAATAAATAAACATCAATACTGTACTAGGATTAATAATACATGAATTTTCATCAAATTAGAAGACCATTTTTTTACTCGGGTACATAAATCAATGATTGATAGATTTCTCCTTAAAGAAATTTAAAGGTCTGAGTGAATAAACTACACAGAAAACAATAGCTAGTATATTTATTCAATGGGACAATAGAACTGACAAAAGTTTAGATACCTTGACCAAGAGGAGATGACTCTGTCGAAAACTTTCATTTGGTTTGCAATAATTTGTCTTTTTTGGAATCAAACAGTAGAATAAATTGGTTTTTTTCTTCACCAATACATGCAATCTATTTTTATTGTATATATAATGAATTTATATTTGTAGGTTCTCAACAAAGTCAGCCACAACCAAATAATTCTCAGGAAGGATCAAAACACAAAACAGTGCAACCACGAGTAGCTACATCTCAGCCTCAACAATCTCAACAAGAGGGTAAGGCCTGTTCTATTAGATATTTATAGTGTTAGAGTAGAGGCTTCTTCCAATATTTATAGATTATCGTTGATCATCTCAAAGAGATTGATTTTCTTGCTTGAGCCCGTATGGCAAAAGCAAGAAAAGCAATCTAGTTGAGATGACCAATGATAATCTGTTTATCGTTATTTTACCTATGATGACATTGATAATTTCATGTCAATTTCATTAGCAACGCCACATGCCTCCTTAGTTTCCAACGATAATTTTTAATCTCAAGCAAGTAGCATGATATGAAAAAATATCACATAAAAAGATCAAAGGTAAAATGCACAAAATAGCAATAATTTTTATTATTTCCACCAGAATGTCAGAGCGGTTCCATTAAAACAAATACAAGATGATTGAAGGTAACCTCCAATCCATCAAATTTTATGTGTTGAAAAAATAGGTGCCATATCATGAGCTCCTGGCACAGCTGTTATTTTTTTTTGGGGGGGATAGACAAGAAACGTGTGTGCCTGTCTGAACTATACATTTAATTAGTTAACTTTTTCTTTTCATGTATTTGGCCATAGATAGATTAAAAATGGAGAGTGTACATTAAAAATGAAGAGTGTTATGTGCCATTTCTGACCATACTATATTTAATAATTTTTCAGAAGAGACAGTTGACAGCACCTACACAAAAAGTATTATGGAAGAGGTAAGATTTAATAAGATTTGTCAGATACTTTTCCAATTTTATTATTTTAACTAGTTGGCAATTTGTATGTATTGATGTATAATAAGGAGATGGGGTATGATTGTCAATGAGACAACTATCCACCAAATTCACCAATGTTCTGAGTATACATGTCAGACATGTCAAATCTCTTTTTATTATGTTCAGCAAAAATGAATTTCTTATATACTTTGAATTATTAAAATACCTCTTACCATTTATTGTGGATGTTTTGGTTATTTATTTATCTTAATACATCAGTGATATATTGCATTGATTATTGTATTTTAGATGACACATTTTGAAGAAGAACTTAAACAGTTTAGAAATAAGACTTTATCTAACAAAGTTGCCGTTGGTGATGTAAGAGAAATGGAGAAATTAAAGAAAAAGACAGAAGAAATGACAAAGTTTAATGAAGAAGTTAAAAAATTGACAAAGGTACATTAACTACAAATTCCCTTGTAAATATAGCCATTTTCTAAAAATGTACAGTCAAATTATAACATTACTTTACAGCGAAGAATTACTTTTTGAATCAGGTTTAGTTTGGCGCAAATTCTATTGACTTTGAAACTTTTACCTTCTTTATATGTATTACAGAGTCAGATTTAGAGGGAGGCAGGGGACCCAGACCCCTCCTTTTGTGGGAAAAAGATGGTTAATTATAAAGGGGAATCACTGAAGCATGACTGGAGCAAGTCTAATGCCTATGGAGATTGATTGGCCCTGTATCTTCAGTCGTCATGGTTCATTGTCTTTTAATATTTTGCATAATTTACATGTTAAATGTTTGCCATTTTTTAATTCTTAATTTGCATTTTACCACCAAAATAACAAAAAGGCCAGACATTTCTCTGTGTTAACAGTTTATATTTAAAAAATAACAATAGTATATATGAGGTAAATAAAATCACCATAACTTCACACTAATTAGATGTGCTCAACTTTTTCAAGAAAAGTTAATGTATTACTTGTTAACGCATATGTTTATGATTATAAAAAATCACTCTTATGTACATAATGTAAATCTATTACTTTTCATTGGTGATTTATTTTCCAACTTTTGCAAGTAAAAAATCAATGATAAAATATGTATTGTTGTGATTATGTCTACTAAGATGTTTTCATGTATGTAATACATTATTGAAAAATGACAATTAGATGCTGTTTACAAAACATTTTGCTGCAAATACATGTATTAAAATATTTTTAAGCACTTACTGTAGTGGAGGAAGCATTAAGTTTTACCCTGGTCCGTCTGTACGTACATCCGTCGGTATGTCTGTATGTCCCAAAGTTGGTTTCTGTTCTCTAACTGTGTGACTCAATGAAATGTTATGAAACTAATAAACAATGCTTATTACCACAGAACACAGATCAAGATCAAAATTTTCCTACATTTACCATTCTTTAGGTATGCCCCTTTATAAACATATTTATATTTAGATGACTTTCTGACCATTCTATTTTATTTTACATAGGATCAAACAAAGGAGATTGAGGACACCAAGTCTTTGTTGTTAGATTCCTTCACTTTTACTGTTCTTTAGTTATGCCCCTTTATATACATATTTATATTTAGATGACTTTCTGACCATTCTATTTTATTTTACATAGGATCAAACAAAGGAGATTGAGGACACCAAGTCTTTGTTGTTAGATTCCTTCACTTTTACTGTTCTTTAGTTATGCCCCTTTATAAACATATTTATATTTAGATGACTTTCTGACCATTCTATTTTATTTTACATAGGATCAAACAAAGGAGATTGAGGACACCAAGTCTTTGTTGTTAGATTCCTTCACTTTTACTGTTCTTTAGTTATGCCCCTTTATATACATATTTATATTTAGATGACTTTCTGACCATTCTATTTTATTTTACATAGGATCAAACAAAGGAGATTGAGGACACCAAGTCTTTGTTGTTAGATTCCTTCACTTTTACTGTTCTTTAGTTATGCCCCTTTATATACATATTTATATTTAGATGACTTTCTGACCATTCTATTTTATTTTACATAGGATCAAACAAAGGAGATTGAGGACACCAAGTCTTTGTTGTTAGATTCCTTCACTTTTACTGTTCTTTAGTTATGCCCCTTTATATACATATTTATATTTAGATGACTTTCTGACCATTCTATTTTATTTTACATAGGATCAAACAAAGGAGATTGAGGACACCAAGTCTTTGTTGTTAGATTCCTGTCACTGTTACTGTTCTTTAGTTATGCCCCTTTATATACATATTTATATTTAGATGACTTTCTGAACATTCTATTTTATTTTACATAGGATCAAACAAAGGAGATTGAGGACACCAAGTCTTTGTTGTTAGATTCCTACAGCATGATTGAAGAATGTAAGATGAGGGAACAGAGAAATACAGACCCAAAGTATATCCACTTGTTAAAATCTAAAACCTTGGATCCTGCTAACCAAGAAAGGCTTCGGGCCCTACAACAGAAGTACCAGATATTAGACCGTGGACTAAGGGAATGTGATACTATCCTAGATAATCAGTGGCAGGAATATCAGAATAAGAATAAAAAACATGCAAGGTTTGTCTATATATGTGTTCTTTTTGTATAAATATTTGTTTTGAGTATACCCAACGTAATAACTTGTATGTTTTTTGTTCTTTTTTTTTTGTGGGAAATTATAACAAAGATTACTTGTTGAATTCAATGATTGCTTAATATTTTTAAAATTATCTCAGAAATTCTTATGTCATTTATATTTTCTTTCACATAATGAGAAAATATCTTCAATTTGCATTATTCCTTAATATTTTGCTTGTTTGATTACAGAATATCAACGCCAACCACAGATTTAATCTACCGTAGTATCAAAAGTAACAGAAATGTAATTCTTCATCAGAATCTAGAACTTAGCGACCTTGAAAGTAAATTAAAACAACTAAAGATTTATAACAAGACCTCAGCTTGGCAGGATACTTTTAATGAGTCAAGGTGAGTCTATGATATAGTGGTAGAAACTGTTTTCTACAGAAGGTATGAAAGTAAATCTAGATTTTTAGGGATAGTAGAGAAAATTAATCTGTGTATTTTACTGTACAGATATTAAAGAGACACTTTAGGTTATTAAATCTTGATAAGATATTTCAAAGCTTAACACTACCTCAACTTTAAGAATGGATGCAATATTGCATGAAGCTGTCCATTTGTCTGTCTGCCTGTTCATCTATTTTTCCAACAAATTTCTGTCACACTTTTCGTCAATACTGCTTAACAGAATGTCTTTATATTTGGTCCTCATTTTAAGTGACAGTGATGAGTAGAAATATGTGTGAGCACGTTCTGGCAGATACCTCTTGTCAATGGATTTAATTTTTATCGCACATTTCTCAATCACTTCTAATGTCTATACAGAATGTATCTTCATTTTTTATCAACAGTAAGGCAGATATGAGTTTGAGAATTACAAGTGGGGGTATGTTTAGTGTAACAGGGAAGCATTCTTGTTCCAAAATGTTTTTATCAAAAATGTCATTCACATGAAAGAAATGTTTGTCACATTTTTTAAGCAAATGTAAATTATATTTTCTAGATATACAAGTGGTATTATAGAGCATGGTCAAAGTACATCTTATTTTCGACACAGAAAATTAACTATGACTTATATTTATAGGAGTGCTGAGCTATCTTCTTTAGCAGATTCCCTACTGGAATCAAAATCTGCTCCCCTGTCTAGTAGTAAGGTTACAGAAACAACAAGTCCACAGAAGATGGCTCGACTCAGGGAACATTTGTCCAGGAGATCTGTTCCCAGGATTAAATCTACTAGGCCAGGTAATTTATATTTCATCAAACGATTTTAATATACTGTTCAAGGAGATTTGTTGTTGAAACTTTCAAAGATGAATATAAAAATAAGTTTTTAAAAGTATTAAGTCAGAAAGCCTTTGGTTTGATGATAACTTAACATTCATGTGTTCAGTTATATTAGTTGAAGTATTTCAGAAAGAAAAGATTGTCATTTTATACTTTAAACACTCACAGAAACTCTAACATTGTTTTTGTTTTAATATTTGTAGAGAATTTATCAATGTCAAGGATTGTGACAGCCAGTCCAGTTGCCAGCAGAACACAACAGAGAGGTATATTTAAGTTTAGAAATTATTGCATCAATCAATGTATGCTTGCTTGTTATGATTCATAGATTGGTGCTACAAAAGACAGACTAAAGATACTAACATAGACCTGATCACTATTTATGAATCTGCGACACTTTTAACTTCCCATTTCAATCACTTTTCCTTTGTGGTGTCAGATATTTTCTATTGTGACGTCAAAATTTTATGTGAACCTTTATGATCTTTAGTAATGAGGGACAAATAGCAATAAGGTGTATTTCAACTTACAATGCAATGGCTGACAAAAGAAGACTAACAGACAAACAACAGTATACAAAATACAACATAGAAAACTAAAGACTAAGCATCATTTACCTCATGGTAATAGGTGATATCAAATGCTCTGGAAGGGTAAGCAAATCCTGCTGCACATTTGGCCCCTGTTGTGTTGCCTATGTTAGTACAAACAAAGTGATAAGTATAATTGGATAGGTCATTTGTGGACTATGTATACTAACAGAGCAGGAAATTGCTTACCCTTCCAGACCATCTGAATTCACTCCACAGATTTAAATGATTATGTGTTGCTCATCCAAGTGATCTGGTGTTAGTTCTATAGTATAAGAGAGTTAAATCAACACAACAAAACTTTCCAAATTGTAATTTCAATATTGTGAAATTTTGCATCACACTTGAAGCAGTGATTTTATCTATATCATGCTTTTGTTCTATACAAAATAAGTAATCATGCAACCATTGTTATTGGAACGATGTGACTCAGATTGATTGGACTTAGAAAAGGCTATGCTCTATGATCATGTGATCAGGAATCAGGAAGTAAAATACTGTAAAACCTGCTTCAAATTGATCCTATTTTAAGCACATATTTGTTTAAATTGGACCAAATAACATTCCTTAAAAGTTTCAGTTTTGTCACTTTTATTTTATTTTTTTTCAGCACCAGCAGTACAAAATGAGGCCCCAGTGACCAATGGGTTCAAAGGTCAACAGCAATTTGGCCAGCCTAATGTGAGACCTCAATATCAGACTTCATCAATACAACAACAGGCTAGAAGTCTTACAGGATCATCTATTAGATTCCAACAGACTAAACCTGCTGTAAGTGAAAATAAACAACATTTTTAGGTTTACAGTTAAAATAGACCATTCAGACAGATTAAACCTCATGTGATTGAATCTGAGGTCCTTTTATTAGTTTAGATGTAAGCATATAATTTAAGTTTCTTCTATTTAGAGTTCTCACCCTTCCTAGAAAAGGGAAAAAATAAAAAAAAGTTTTTATTAATCTGATCCAGGTCTGAGGATGTTGATATTTGAAAAAATGATGAACATCCTTGGAAACAAATAAAAAAATGTGGAATTTTGGTGAAATTTTAAACGGACTGTTTACCTAAATCCTCTTGTTGAATTTTCACTAAAAATTTTCTATGATGTAGGGCATTATCACCAAGGAAAGACATCACAGATTTAAAGCTTTATCTGCACAAATGCAGAATGATATATTATTACACACTAACTTTTGGTTTCACACTGTTTAAAACGTATGTTGTTTCCATAAAATAATTTGCTAATTCTATGTATTTGTCAAGCGTGTTATTATACTCCTGCTTTAAAAAAAGGGGGTATACTGTTTTACCTCTGTCTGTCCTTCCGTCAGTCTGTCAGTCAGTCCGTCCGTCCCATGAATATTTTTCGTCGCATTTTTCTCAGGAACTACAATACAAGGATTTCTGAAATTTGGTTTCAGGGTTTATTTAAGTCAGCTATACCTTGTGATGTGTTTTCAGATTGATCACTTGACAACTTGCTGTTAACCGAACACTTGAATGATTTTACACATGATAGCCAAGTTGAAAATTTTCGTCACATTTTTCTCAGGAACTACAATACAAGGATTTCTGAAATTTGGTTTCAGGATTTATATAAGTCAGCTAAACCGTGTGATGCGTTTTCAGATTCATCACTCGACAACTTCCTGTTTACCGAACACTTGCATATTTTTACAATATTAATATTATCCACTTGCTGCGGAGGTATCATCAGTGAGCAGTAGCTCGCAGTTTCACATGTTTATATTAGTCTACACAATGTATTTGTTATTTATCTTTACAGTATATGAATGTTGGTCAATCAGGCATGACTATATCAGGTGACAGAAATCAGTCAGGTGGAAGATTTGAAGGTCAACCAAGAATGAGTGAAGGCTTTAATGCAGTGAAACGTTCCTATGGTGTACTACCTCCTGATGGTAAGAATGATAATGCACAATCAATGTCTGGAGCACATAGATCACTTGAACAAAACCTTTGACGATACCATTCTTGTAATTTTGGTGTAGTTGCCATCTTTATAAAGCTTTATTCTTGTAGATTTGTATTCATATGTTTTGGAATTGCTGTTCATTCCGTAACTAATATATTTAGCCTTTACAAAATCATTTGAAATTTGTAATTGTTGTAATGCCTTTATATGCATGTGTCATTAGATTTGACAGTTTCACATGTGTCAAGTTAGAAATTAGCTCAAATTAAAAATCTTACACATTTAACTATCTGTTGTGCTAGAGTCCATTTATAATGAAGAACAGTAAACAAAAATTAAGATTTCAGTATCTGATTAGAAGTAAAACAAAGAAGCTAGGTCAAGTTAAAATTTGACCCATTTGAATATCAGTTTGCTTTAGAGTTATGTCCCTTTAAAATGCAATTCAAACACAAAACGGGAAACCTGTAAGCATAAGTATAGATATTTATTTTTTGAGATCTTTTATAATAATATAAATTTTATGATATTCAAGTTTACTCCCAAAAATACAAAGAATAAACAGATGATTGGTGTTTTTTTTTATTTTATGAAACAGTATGTCTTGTTCAAATCACCTGAAATGCGAAATTTATTTAAACATCCTGTTTTAAAACAACTAACACAAGTTGAGAAAGGAGTTTTGATATAGCTATAAAACCCTGTAACATATCATGATGGAAGTATATTTGTATGCATGTATACATTCTAGTTCTATTTCTAAAAAGGTCCACTTCTCATGTCCAGAATAAAATTATTTCAGATTTGAGACAGACCCTGAGTGGTATAGAGGATATAACACCTCCCTCCTCTACTGGATATGAAGAGGATGAGGAGGATGATGAAACAGAGACAGAAACTAACGATGAGGAGGAGGGATTTGGATCACAGTACAATATTCCTTCTCAAGATTCCAGTGATAGTGAAACAGAAGTCCAGGGCTCTGGTAAATACAAATTAGGTTACTAATTTCACAGATCATTCCTTATGGCTGTGCAGTCATTTATGGTCAGAATGGAGACATTAAATCTGATGCCAAGGGTAAAATGGGTGCCATTCTTTCTGCACACTAAAGAACTCTTGCAACATATATGAGGGGTCTGTAGGTGGCTAAAGGAGTAGGTCCAGTAAGACCCCTTTTTGGCCCCAAAATATAGCAGTTTTACAAAATTGTTAAAATTTAAAGTTTTAGTTATTTATTAGAAAGAAGAATGCTTCTGCTACATAAATATTGGCTGTTTTTGACAATACAATGCACATAGAACGGATACTGACATCATTAAGTCATGCTAAATTACTGAAATCTTCACAACTTTAGCATTTTATGTAAATTTTAGACGGTTTCCGTCTTATATGAAAGTGGCCCATTTGTTTTCATTCTTGATATTGAAATGTAAGTTGTCTTTGATGATAATACATAACATATATAAAGGTTGAGGATGAACACGATTGTGGCCACTTTCATTTTTGACAAAAACAATCTGAAAAGTGACAAATTTTTGCATATTTGATAGATTTTTTATATTTAAGCTTAAATCATAGTGTTTTTAATGAGTGAATCCGTTAAAATCCTTCACTTTAACTAATTGAATCAACTGAAATAGACACTTAAGTATTTAAAAAGTGTCCAAAATCTTTCGTCAGATGAACCTGAAATTTAGGCCAAAAACATCCCTTACTGGACCTACTCCTTATTGTCCCTATACAACTAACTATGATTTTTTAATAGCAGTCTAAATTTCCATGCCTTTAATGCTAGTCCTTTCCATGTATTACCAATCTGTAGTATGATTAATTCATTTGTTCTAGTCCTTGAAATAAAGGCCATTGGACGTTAAATTGCATAACCTATGTATGGAGTGAATGCAATCTTTCTCAAAAACAAGTACTGTAAATTCAGAAGTTATCAAGAAACAAAAGTTGACCTTAGATATTTTTGGCTATTTCTCTATGTGCTTTTGATCATAAAGCTATTTAACAGTTTCGGTTCTTTGGATTTAAAATATTTGGCTTTGAGTGTTCCTGAGTAAGAGAATAGAGAAAAGTGTTTTGGATGCCTGCAATTTATAAACTGTTGTTTACATTTTTTTTAAATAATAATAATCTGAAAGTGAAAGTGAAAGTTGTACTTTATATAAAGAATAAAAATGAAAGTAAAAACGTATTAAAAGCAAAAGTAAAAGTATTATTATAAATATACATGGCAAGGTAAATATACATGGCATATAGAAGTAAAATAGTTAGAACAAAATAAAATTGTAGATAAAATAGATTTACCTTTATGTAGTTTACTTGAATTAAAAAAAAGATTCCAGGAACCTCTCAACAAACATGCTATAAAATTATTAAAACTGAAAGTAGAATTTCTAAAAAATTATTGTAGTTATAAGGAGTTGTGAATATACAATGAATTTTAAATGTAAGTTATTTATAAACAATAATGCCTCATTCACAAGGACATTTAATTCAAATTGAATTCAAATTTGGATAGTAAATGGAATTTGACGCGCATTACAATTGGAATTAGAAATTGACGTTAGGACGTAAAACGTTTCAAATGCGAATTAAACTTAAACTAATTCGAATTAGTAGTTAATGCTATTCGAATTCGAATTACGTTTGAACTCAGCATTAGTTTAAGTTTACTAAAGATGAAAAAATTTCAACGGTAGGTTTTAAAAGCTTAAACAAATCAATTACTATGATTACAATGCTGAAGTAATTATTACTTTTATTGTTATCGTTTATGTTATTGGTACAGTTGATATTATTGGTCCTGTTAATGGTATTAGAATTGTTGATATTATTTGTGCCGATGATGTTATTATCTGTTAAACATGTGTAGGAGTTCAAAAGTTTTTTTATAACTGACAAGTCTAACATTTCCTGTTTGATTCTCATCAGTGGAATAAGAAAAGGTACTAAGAAAAACTGGATTAAGAAATCATTTACTTACATCCATCTTTTTTAATTTCAGGGAAGGTTACATCAACTCCATTATCCTCTGTAAGACCTGACATGCCCAAATCAAGCCCGGTGGTAACAAGCAGAAATTTGTTTGGGTCTCCAAAACCATCTGACATCAGCACAGCAGCCAAATCATTTTCATTTGGAGGCACAGATACAACAAAAGGATTTTCATTTGGAGGTAGCACAGATTCAACTGGTGGAGCAATTCCCAAAAGTTCAGATGGGTTTGCCTTTAAATCAAATGCAGCCACGGCAACAAATTTATCAGAGAAAGTGTCGTCTGCAAGCAGCAGCAAGACTAGTAACACCCCCTCTACTGGTTATAAGTTTGGACAGACTGGTACCTCTAAGTTTGGACAAACTGGTACCTCTACCTTTGGTTCTGAATCTTTTTCTACAACCACAGGTTCCTCTGCAGGATTTGACTTCACAGCTGGGAGGAAGACAGATGAAACAAAGAAAGGCAATAGCACTTCAGATTTAGGTATAACCTGTCTAAACTTAAAAATAATTACCAGACATAAGATTGCTATGGGATATAATGCAAATCTGAATGAATTATTGACTGAATCACAAACTGACCATATAATTGTTGGATGGAGGGGCCAAAAATATATATTTCCCAATCTCTTTTGTATTGTGCAGTAGGAAACTAGCCAATATATTAGATACAAAGTTCAAATGTTAACAAACTTGTCATGCCAAGTCCCCATTGATAGAGGATGACCTATATTAAAATTGTTGTCAATAAGTAAAAGGTCAAGGTCATATCAGCTATTGATAGACTGAAGTTAGGGAAAATATTTGATTTTGGGATGTTATCTTTATCTGTATGTGCAACTTTTTCTATTACTAAATATTGCTTCTATACATTTATTTTATAACATCATACACACATACCGTTCATTTTCTTTGGTTACACCTTCTGACATCAGACTCAGACTTCTCTTGAACTGAATTTTAAATGTGCGTATAGTTATGCGTTTACTTTTCTACATTGGCTAGAGGTATAGGGGGAGGGTTGAGATCTCATAAACATGTTTAACCCTGCTAATTTTTGCCCCTGTCCCAAGTCAGGAGCCTCTAGCCTTTGTAAGTCTTGTATTATTTTAATTTTAGTTTCTTGTGTACAATTTGGAAATTAGTATGGCGTTCATTATCACTGAACTAGTATATATTTGTTTAGGGGCCAGCTGAAGGACGCCTCCAGTTGCGGGAATTTCTCGCTACATTGAAGACCTGTTGGTGACCTTCTGCTGTTGTCTTTTCTATTCTCGGGTTGTTGTCTCTTTGACACATTCCTCATTTCCATTCTCAATTTTACACATACCGTTTGTTTGTTTAGCAAACATTAAAGAGTAAAAAGTCTTAAAGCAGATTTATTTGAAAGAATTTTTTTTCACCATCATAATTTCACAGAATTGTTAAGAAATATATTTTGTCTCTTTTCAAAGGTGGTGGAGAATCAACAGCTGATGTTTCTAAGTCAGCATCAAAGTTGTCACTAGATGGCACCACTTTCACAGCTAAGCCAACAAGTTCTTTTTCCTTCTCTGGAGGAGCATCTAGTTCACAAAATATAACAGGTAAAACACTTAGTGTCACCATTGAAGGAGGAGAGGGACTTAGACAGGCTTTTTGAGAAAGTTATGATTGTGTGGTCAGTTAAATGGGAACCATTCATGTCCAGTAATATTTTCTTCACAGTAAAATAATAATGGCACATCTAATTTGCACATCTAGTTTGCGTTGTTATTATATCATCAGGACCCCTCCAACCCCCTCCCCCCTTAAAGATGCTCACAGAACAAGGGGACCAACTTATAGAGCCTCTATTTTTATTAAATGAATTGAGATAAGATCCAAATATTCCAATGTCTTATGTTTTTAAGCAGTACTTTGTTTTTTTGTAATATTTCAATAAATTACTTTTATAATTTGCATGAATTAAAGTATTGTATGCAGTCTGGGTAATATTTTCACAAGCCTACACCAAAGTGTGTTGAATGGTCAGAAACAACGGTTTCCTAACCAATGGTGTCACATTGATTTCAGTGTGGTGTACAAAGAAGGATATTACCCATAATCCTACTGGATCTGAAACCATGCATAATACACGATAGCCTTATAACTTATATTTTTTTGTAGGACTATTTGGTAGTAAACACAATGTTCAGAAGACTTCATCTAGTGACAGTACCACAAAGTCACAGGAAACGGTTGAAGGTAGTTAGAACCATAATAGCAACTAGTTGAAACACTACAAGGACAAATTAACTCACAAAAGAACCATATAAAATGTTCTTTATGAGTTTGAAATAAACTAAAGCACAAAATTTATATTAATTTAATTTTGTAGTCAAAATTCTTTTTCCAGCTATTTTCTAACATTTGAATTTTGTTCAAATTTTAATCAATTGTTACTATTACAGATAAAACAATTATAAAAAAAAGGATTTAAAATGTGATTTTTTTGTGAATTTTATCTCCTAGCTATGCCATGTATGCTTTATGCTATTTTATTATTTTTGACAATTATATGCACCTTTTAGTGAATCAGTGATTACACACTAAACGTTTCTAAATTGGAATAGAAAATTTATGAGCAATAGCTATTTTATAATAATGTGTTAGATACAGAACTCAAGAGGTACTTACAAATGTCACTCAAGAACATAAGGTTATAACATTGGAACCCTAATTGTGGCGAGATGTACTTTGATAATAATGTTCATGAATAAGGATATGAAAATTGTAGTCCTATTTTGGTTCTTCATCTTATTCACAGATAAATATTGGCCATCAAAATAAAGTTAAGGTTGCTGAATGTGGCATTTAACACCAACAAACAAATGAGACCTGTTTCTATGAGAAAAAAACCATCTAGTCATATTTTCAATATAAGTAAATGATATAAATTCAGTTTCCATTGAAATCAGAAGGTGTTAAATAAAACAGAAAAAAATTTCTGTAAGTATTTGATTGAAGTAGAAAAATTAGCTTATCTGTTGACGCACAATGCATTCAATTCCTCAACAAACGATGAATGATAGTTGTCTTATTGCCTTATTATATGATTTTATAATAACTTTTAGCTTTATACATTATAGAAACAGAAACCAAGATTTAACATAAACATTTGTTTTACAGGTTCCACCAATGAAAACAAACCAGCCAGTGGATTTTCTTTTTCCCAGTCATTTGGTTCTATACCACCAACTGGCAGCAGTGGAGTAGACACAACACCAAAAACTTCAAAAGACACAGGAAGTAGACATGGGGAGACAACACCAAACCAACAGCCAAGCTCTTCAGTTTCTAGAAGTTTATTTGGTTCTCCTACTACAGGAGCACCATCACCTGTTATAAGTCATGCTACATCTTCAGATGATCCTAAAATATCTTCAACAGGAGTATTTGGTACCAGTTCTTCAAGTGAAACCGGTCTATTTGGGAAACCAGCGGTCAGTCAAAGTGTATCAAGTACTTCTAACAGTACTGGTCTGTTTGGGAAACCACAGGTCAGTCAAAGTGTATCAAGTACTTCTAACAGTACTGGTCTATTTGGGAAACCAGCGGTCAGTCTAAGTGAATCAAGTACGTCTAACAATACAGGTCTGTTTGGTAAAAAATTGTCAACAGATGGACAGACACCAACTGTTACTAGTTCAGAAGCTACTGCCAGCAGTGAGACATTAAACCAACAAAAAGAGAAAAGTGAAGAAACCCTAACAAGTTCATCAGGTGTGACAGATGAGGTCAGTGGATTAAATGTGCCACCTAGTAATGCCAGTGGAGGTGGATTATTTGGGCAAACATCAAGTGCAACAACTGGAATATTTGGACAGACAACTTCAGCAGCAGGAACAGGTTTATTTGGTCAGACCACTACAACAGGAGACTCGTTTGGACAATCCAGTAGTGCAGCCTCTACCATTGCTCCTTTTAGTCAGGGAACAACAACATCAACTACAAGCCCATTTGGACAAACATCTGCATCCACAGCTGAAAATCTGTTCCTGCAAAAACCCTCTTCTCCTCCTTCTAGTCTGTTTGGACAGACCGAGTCCACCACTAGCTCAGGAGGATTATTTGGACAAACTACAACTAGTTCTGCAGGACTGTTTGGACAACCTCCCTCTAGCTCTAGTGGTTTATTTGGTCAGCCAGCATCATCCTCTGGAGGATTGTTTGGCCAGACAACATCAGCAACAAGCTCTGGTGGTCTTTTTGGCAAGCCAACCTCTACTTCTAGTTCTGGAGGACTTTTTGGTCAGTCAACTTCAACTCCTACCTCTGGTGGCATGTTTGGACAGACAACCTCTTCTCCTGCTGGAGGATTATTTGGGCAACCAGCTTCATCAGCTGGAACCAGTGTATTTGGGCAACCAGCTTCACCAGGTGGAACCAGTGTATTTGGGCAACCAGCTTCATCTGGGAGTAGTGTATTTGGTCAACCAGCTTCATCAGCGGGAACCAGTGTATTTGGGCAACCAGCTTCAACTGCTGGAACCAGTGTATTTGGGCAACCAGCTTCAACTGCTGGAACCAGTGTATTTGGGCAACCAGCTGTATCTTCTGGGAGTAGTGGATTTGGGCAGCCAGCCTCATCAGCTGGGACCAGTGTATTTGGGCAACCAGTATCATCTGGGAGTAGTGGATTTGGGCAAACATCAGGATTTGGACAGACTGCATTTGGTCAGACTGCATTTGGGCAGACATCAAGGTAATTTAAGGCTACATGTATATTTATATGAGTTGTTAAAATGAATGTAATATGGTTTAAATTTATCATCTGGTTGTATCAGATGTATCCTCTGAACTGTTGAAAAAAAAATCTTTTCCTATTAATCAGGAAATTATTGTGTGGTTTTTAATAATGGGAAAAATGCGACTAGGTGAGTATCACAATTATAAGAACAGGCATTCTGATATCTGATGCGTTTATCTTTATTTAGCTTTTCCTGCATCACAAAAGTTGATTTTTGCATTTTTGTCATATATGCAATAATAAATCGCAATAATAAATGCATGGCAAAATTTCTGAATTAACAGGATTTATTTTTTATTTTAGTATTAAAAAACTTTTGATCATTAATGTGCAAACATAAAATCCTTTATATTTTTTCATCAATATTTAGAGTCTGCAATCAAACAGTTAATATTTGCTTCACAAAAACCCCAGATTCACCTGTACTTAACAAATTTATGAAAATGGTTTACCAAAAAGCTGTTATAGATTTATTTATTTTAAAGCTGTGTCTGTATATTTTAGCTCATTTGGCGGGACAGTGACCACATCCAGTTCTAGTGGAGGTGGTGTATTTGGTGGATCAAGTTTTGGTGGCCTTGGTGGCCAACCCAGTGCAGAGAGAGCTAACACCAATGTATTTGGTTCTTCATCCTTTGGTACGACTACAACAAGTTCTGCAGGTAACATTTATGACTTGTTTATTACAAAGTAATATTTTGAACATGTAAACATTAGTGAGACAGCACGCAATCATAAACAAAACAACAAAGAAATCTTGAAGTTAACTTATGATCTTCTGCAATTGATACTGGGTAGAGAGGGAAAACAAAATATTTCAAGCTTCAGATAGTGATTTTCCCAAATATTGTTAGATTGATTTTCTGATAAATATGTTTGTGTGTGTTAACAATTATTGAAAGGTAACACATTGAAATTTGTTATTGTAACTTGGACATAATAAAAATCTGATTATTTTTTTTCAGGTTCCATCTTTGGTAACCAAGGTAGTTCCACTTTTGGGGCCAAGAGTACCAGTGGTTTTGGAGGGGTTGGAGGTTTTACCAGTGGAGGAGGTAGTGTAGCAGCCTCAGGATTTGGTGTTGCAGCACAGCAGACCAGTCCATGTAAGTCTCTAGACATTACCTAATATAAATTAGCTTTCAAATCTAACAGCCCATAAAAAATTACAAAAGCTATAAAAGCCCCCAGCCTTAGAAATGTGAATCAATGAAAAAGGATAAAGTAGAAGACCATCTGAACTTTATTAAAAGAAGGTTATCCAGGGTCATCATTGTGGGTATATATTAACTTGGAATCATATTCAAAACAGTGTAGCTGTAGCCATTGATTGACGACCTAAATTATCCAATTGACTGGGACAGATTAGGTGAACATTTTTCTGTAACGACCACTGCTCACTATGTACTTGTTAAAGACACTAAAACTGACACATTCCCCATTTCCATTCTCAATTTTGATATATTAAAATCTGTCCCAGTCAATGGGATAATTTAGGTCGTCAATAAATGGCTACAGCTACACTGTTTTGAATCTGATTCTAAATATGTTAGGAAGGAACATGGAGCTGATATTTTTCATCCAATGTGGGACTCTCAGCAATACCAGTCCACAATATTCATACATATCAATATTTATTGTGTATTTGAATAACTATTATAAAGTTTCTTACTGACTAATTATATGTCTTTGTATAAATTGTATGTATTTCAGCTGGATTTGGAGCTCCTGCTGCTTTTGGGGGTAGTCCTTCCTTTGGAACTGCTCCAGCTTTTGGTACCAGTCAAGCTTTTGGAAGTAGTCCCACAACATTTGGTGGCAGTGGTGGAACAGGATTCGGCAGCCAACCAGTTTTTGGTAATCCAGTAGGTGGTAATACTATGTTTGGAGGATCTCCACAGCAGGGACAAGCAGCTGGATTTGCAGGGTAAGGCATTTTCCTGCTTACTTCCCATGAGAACAAACTCACAATGATTCAGAATTTTATTAAAAACATTTTAATCAAACATTCTTTTAATGTAAAAAATTTCTATGTAAGCATTTGTAAATTGCAAACATTTATGTTATTGCCAATGTTATTTGTTTCCATATTATACATACTATATTTATTTTAGATATGGAGGTACAGGAAGCAGTCCCACATTTGAGGCTCTAGCAGGGAGTAGTAATGTTCCAACATTTGGTGCTTTGTCACAACAACAAAGTCCTGGAGGTGGATTTGGAGGACAAGGAGGAGGAGGAGGGTTTGGTTCAACTCAGCAACAACCAGGTAACTATAACTAAATATTCATGAGATTGTGAATTCAGTTGAAAAAGTCTGTTGATTGAAAGAAAATTCTGCCTTTTATAGCTCACTATCTGGTTGGGGTTTTGCTCACTGTTGAAGCCAGAGGATGATTGATTGATTGGTGTATAAGATTTGGGTCATGAGCCTGTAAGATGACCTATAGATTGTGACTTCCATGTTATTTTGGTCTCATTAGCAATCATGCCACATCTTCTTCTCATAAGGAACACCTTGCTCAATAGGTGTTTTATTAATTTGAAAAAAAGTATTAAGAAAGTTGTTATTTTTACCTCAAAAACTTAAATATTTGAAAAGTATGTCATGAAGGTATAGTTTTCTCTGCATAATAGTAATGTAATATGTCTTTTAATCAATACAGATTTTAAAACCCAATTTTATTGTATAGACATTCAAGGTTGTCACTACATTGAAGACCCATGGTGGCCTTTTGGCTGTTTCTGCTCTATGGTCAGGTTGTTGTGGCTTTGACACATTCCTCATTTCCTTTCTCAATTTTGATATATTAAGAATGTCATTAATTCTTGTTCAGTATATTCATAATATTATTTACTCTGTTTATACATTACAGGTTTCGGCCAAACAACTCCACCGTAAGTATAATATATATATACATAATAAGTCAATGTTAATTGTTTTTTAAATAAAAAGAATTGAACAAAACTTGTGACAAAAAAGTTATGAAATTAGGATGTGTGACATCCAGATTTTATAATAACAACAAAGATGAAAGAAAAATTGAAATGAAAAAGGACTAAAAATGTCAGAGAACAAGAAAAGCCCTCCAAAGTTCAATACACATTCAAGACAAATTAAACCCTTTGAGAATAGTTTTCAAACAAAACCAAAAAAAATGTTTATAGTAAAAGTGTAAATGCGCTCATGTACTCCCAAAGGTCAAACATGATCGTTTTACACTTGTTTATGGCAACTTTGAAGTTTTTACAATACAATGCCTGATTTAAGGATGTTCATCATTCCAAACAAATTTAAAACACATTCAAATGAAGATACATTTTCCTTCATATAATGGTGTTAAACATACAATCTAACATAGGCGATGACAGAAAAATTCTAATAGACATTTTGACAAAAAACATTTTAATCAATTTATGTAAAAATTGTAAAATAGGCATCAAACTAAATTTCACTCTGGAACCATGATGTTATTATTCATAGGTCTTATCTGTTATGTTTTTAACACATGTTTCACAGATTTTTTATTGGATGTTTAACATACATGTATATTAAAATGTATGTTTTTCATGCATGGACCAACATATATCTTACATTATGTTTTGATACATACCTGCAAAGTTAACTATTAATAGACATTGCTTAATTGGTTAAAATGTATCAGGGGAAAAAATCAAGTTACTTTTCAGTATGGCATCAGTAATATGACTGCCAATCAGATTACTTTACAGTATGGCATCAGTAATATGACTGCCAATCAGATTACTGTTTGTTTTTGGCTGCAAAGCATGTGTAGCTACCCTGTTTTTATAATTTATTTAATTCAAATAGTTTTTTTCATTTTCAGAAGTAATCCATCTTTCTCTGGATATAGGTCTTAATTGTGAGATAATCAGGTTGACAACTATAAGAACTGAAACAATTTATTCCACATACTGAGAAACAATTATACCACCTACTGAGAAGAATATATATACAGTGATTTACATTAAGGACTTTACAAAATGTTATAAAGACAGTTGTTAAACAATGTGTTGATTTTGTGGTTTATTAAAAAATATCAAGCAATATTAGATATTTGAATTCGAAAATAAATTATGAAGACATTTATGCAAATGAATAGCCTACTATTATCATGATTATTATATGCAACTCAAACTGGTTTTTGGATGGATTAAGGAATCAAGTCTTTCTGTTCCTCCAGATCAATTACAGTTCAATTAGAATGTAGATTTGTATAACACATAAAAAGGATATCAAGAATTACCAAAAATATTGAAAAGAATAATTACATAATATATATTTATTCTGGTATATGTCTATTATTGTTTATTGATGGTATAGGCATAATCTCAGGTGTAGATTTTATGCACAACAAAGTTTTTTCATCATTTTTGCCAACTTGCTTCCCCAGTTACATATCGTTCGCCATAGATAAACTCTAATATAGAGCCTGTTGATCAGTAGTTGTTTTTGTTAATTTGGTTCATACATGTTTCTTGTTTTTTGTTTTTTTTATGAAGATTAGACAGTTGATTTTCATGTTTGAATTGTTTTACACTTGTCAATTTGGGGCCCTTATAGCTTGCTCTTTTCAGTGTGTGCCAAGACCCATGTTGAAAGTCGCACTTTGACCTATAATTGTTTACTTTTTATACATTGTGATTTTGATGAAGATTTGTCTCATTGGCACTTATTCCACATGTTCTTGTTTATTTAAACAGGTATTAAAACATCTTACCAACCTAATAGTACGGTGACCAGACACAACATATTTTAGATTTAATCGTCAAACATACTATATGGCTATATTATATATCATTGGATTCGGGAAAATGAGTACTTTTGAAATATCGATGTCGTCAAAAAGAATTGTGGTAACAGTTTTGCATGAAATAAGGTCAAAGATTAAATTCTTTTTTTCTTTCAGATTTTCATAAATTTGAAGATATATGCAACAATTTAGGTTAAATTTCAGGTACAGACATTTTTTCAAATCAAGAAGCAATGAATTATCTCGAAATTGTAAAAAAAAAAAGGGATTGAAAAGTTGATTTATTATGAAAATTGGCGTTTTTCAAACACTTGTTTTATTATACAAGATCAACTCATATTCTGTTAAAATTACAGAAGTTACCTTGCCGGCTTACATTCAACCTTATGGATCAGCAATAAATGATAGATATTATTTTTACCTGAAGCCTACTTTCATGAAGGCGTATTTTGCAAAAGCTCATTCATGTAATTCCGCTTCACAGACAGGTTACCTGACTAAACTTACATATTTCCTGGTGGCAAGCTTGACGCGCATTTCATAAATATCATGATGGAATGATTTAAAGAAATTTATCGGGGCATAAAGCTTTGAAATTAACGTTCATGCCTAAACAAGAACTTCATTTTTGTCAATATTACCGAAGCTCTGCAAACTACTAAAAAAGTCGTGCGTTTCCTTTTAAGTCTTGTAGACATTTTGTTTTACCTACTCCAAACAGATACGAAGTTGTGTCGAATCCGGTAAGTGCATGCACATCAGGCAATAGTTTACAAATTGTTGGGGAAAGCGGGCACATGATTGGTGAATGGGTAAAAATCGTCGCAAATCCTTTACTCTGCTAATGTTCTCCATCTGCACTCGCTTGTATGTGTCATATGTGTGGAGAAGTGAACGCACAGAACAATAACATTGATTAGTTCGTGTTATAGGTCCGTACGATTGTTCTCCCGCTCTTTCCCATTCCTCTAAACTTCGTTTCAAAGCTTAAGTCATTGAGTATCATACGTGTGTTGGCCTCTTGTGTGCCAAACAAGTTACGACAGTCATTATTAGTGTTGGTGTAATTTTGACAGTTTTGGGATTTACAAACGTTCCAACTAAGTAAAGCTTACAATCTGGTGGAATAATAGGGAATTTGTCAAAGTTTTGAAGAATAAAACTAACAAAGAAATTAAGGAGAGCCTGTGTGTTTTCTTTAACAGAACGAAATTTTGTCCAGTCACGAATACGCCTCCCTTCAATCTCCATCCAGTCAGAATTCTTCTCCCTTCAATAATCTGATGCACTTTGGTCGAAACTTTTGTATTTGTGCGGCGTTCACTTTTAGCAGACTTTATACAGTTGTTCATGTCGTAGCAGTCTTAACATCCACTAATATGTGCGCTATATAGAAAAGCATTGGGACTTATTTTTTAATAGTTAACAAGGTCACCGAATGTTTTACCTTTCTTAACATCAATACATTGAACCAATACCATACCATCTCTGATGTAAGTTGTATGTGATGGTGCAAAGGAAGTTAGGGAAAGTGTGCAAAAGGCCTCTGATTGTAATTGCTTCACCAAATCAGACTTGCAGGATTTTCCCGAGGTGCCGTCACCGTGACAAAGGCATATTGGAATGGGACCTACGGGTTGTAACATCATTTCTGCAGATTACCAAAATACAAGTTATGGATCATGTGACCTAAAATTTTCCCCCCGATTTACATTTAAGTTTGTTTGTGTTGTCATGTTTTCAAACATTTTTAGTTTTGACTTTGATATTTGAATATAAAAACTCCTTGACTGACCTATTAAAGAAAGAGCACTAGTGATAAAATGTCTAGACATGTTCAGATTTCCTCGAGAGCTGTGAGCAAAGAATTTTAAATATCTCTTATAGAATGCATTCCAGAAGAGATATTGATAAGACATGGAGGGTGGGATTCCACATGAAAGGGATCAGTCATGGTGCATTTAGATGGTTCTCAATGACAATAACATGTTCATCATCTCTTTTATTCTTGTTGGTTTTGTTTCCTCGTATGAATTTGCATTTTTGCAGCAATTTCAGCCCTTTCCCGCATTACACGACTATGGGATTATAGGAAATGTCTAGTAAAGATCCATCTTATAAGCGCAGACTTCTGTTTGTGATGCCTACATTGCCACCTGATCCCCTTGCATGAGGCTTTTATAACGGTCTTGTATGTTGTCATGTCATATACCCTGAAACTATCCATGAGTCTATCTAATAGCAAAGTTGCCATCTATAAAAGGTGATCGAATATTCTCAAAAAGTGGTAGCATATCGAATATTTAATTACATCAACCTTGAGTAATTGTTACGTTTGGTTACCAAAACATAAGGTAATATTTGAGAAGGCGATGTCAAATAAGTGACAAATTACCATTTCGTTCTGCTGTTACATTTGGCAGCAAAATGTATACGGCTTCAAGTAGAATATCCCAGTATTTGAATGTAAGTGATACAGTACACCCTCATTGCTTATATGTATCTATTTAAGAGCCTGTATATGAGCTTGGAATAGCTGCGTCATATGCGCGTTATGACTTTTGTCTGGCTTCATTGATGAAATTATGTTTCTGAGATAAATGAATTTGATATTATTGATTAATAAAGGTGTGAAATATGTTATAAATGTTGATAATTTTACATTTTACGTAAAAACAAATGATAAAATTGAAATGAAACGTACTCTATTAATGGCAAACTATTCGTAGTGTTAAACATTTACAAAAACTCGTTAATAACGGATTAAATTTGCTTAACTTTATTTGAAATAGTTAAAATATGGTGTAACAACAATGTATATGATGACAGAAATCATATCACGGATGTTCTTTTACAATTTAGGCCTCAAACTTTCCAAAGTCGATTTTTCGTTCAAGTACACGAACGGACTTCAAAGCCCATTTTACAAAAATTGCACCGTACGATTTTTTTGACAAGACAAAATGTTTAGCTTAACCTTTGAATTACAAATATTGTGAGTTATAGTCGTATAGTCCGAATGACAATTAAACTCCTTAAATAAGCGACTTTTCATTACTTGTTCACCGTACTATAATTGCAGAGTGTTACCTTGACTCAAATAAATTATTTTTGTTTTGTCTTTAAATTTTTCAATTTTTGTAAAAAGAAATGTCTGTCCCTCTTTAAGTAAGAGTATCTGATTGCAGTAGTATTTTCGCTCTAATGGTATATGATTTGACCCTTCCTCTTCATAGCTTAGATAAGAGGGGAATGATACTAAATGTACATTTCAAAGTCGAAAATAATCATGGCATTGACGACAATCATTGATTGTTGTTTAATTAGATCTTGAAATAACATAACAATTCCAATTTTTTATACAACCGCAAAAATTTTTTTTTGCAATCGTATATTGGTATCACGTCTCGTCATCATCCGAAGACATTTGGTTTTCGAGGTAAATAGAAATCTATGAAATATAAACACAAGGTTTATGACCACAAAAGAAAGTTCGGGATTTATTTTGGGAGTTTTGGTCTCAACAGTTAAGGAATAAGGGGCGAAAAATGTGCCCAAATAATCATTTTTATACGACTGCAAAATTTGAAAAATTCTCGTCGTATATTGCTATCACGTTGGCGTCTGCGTCGTCGTCTGAATACTTTTAGTTTTCGCACTCTAACTTGAGTAAAAATGAATAGAAATCTATGAAATTTTAACACGAGGTTAATGACCACAAAAGGAAGGTTGGGATTGATTTTGGGAGTCTTGATCCCAACATTTTAGGAATTAGGGGCCAAAAAGGGCCCAAATAAGCATTTTCTTGTTTTTCGCACAGTAACTTTAGTAAAAGTAAATACAAATCTATGAAATTTTGACACATGGTTTATGACCACAAAAGGAAGTTTGGGATTGATTTTGGGAGTTTTGGTTCTAAAAGTCTAGGAATTAGGGGCCAAAAAGGGGTCCTAATAAGCATTTTTCTTGGTTTTAGCACCATAACTTAAGTAAAAGTAAATAGAAATCTATGAAATTTAACCACAAGGTTTATGACCACAAAAGGAAGGTTGATATTGATTTTGGGAGTTTTGGTCCTAACAGTTTAGGAATAAGGGGCCAAAAAGGGGTCCAAATAAGAATTTTTCTGGGTTTTAGCACCATAACTTTAGTATAAGTAAATAGAAATCTATGAAATTTAAACACAAGGTTTATGACCATAAAAGGAAGATTGGTATTTTTTTGGGAGTTTTGGTCCTAGGGTTTAGGAATAAGGGGCCCAAAGGGTCCAAAATTAAACTTTTGTTTGATTTCATCAAAAATTGAATAATTGGGGTTCTTTGATATGCCAAATTTAACTGTGTATGTAGATTCTTAATTTTTGGTTCCGTTTTCAAATTGGTCTACATTAAAGTCCAAAGGGTCTAAAATTAAACTTAGTTTGATTTTAACAAAAATTGAATCCTTGGGGTTCTTTGATATGCTGAATCTAAAAATGTACTTATATTTTTGATTATTGGCCCAGTTTTCAAGTTGGTCCAGATCGGGGTCCAAAATTAAACTTTGTTTGATTTCATCAAAATTTGAATAAATGGGGGTCTTTGATATGCCAAATCTAACTGTGTTAGTAGATTCTTAATTTTTGGTCCCATTTTCAAATTGGTCTTCATTAGGTCCAAAGGGTCCAAAATTAAACTAAGTTTGATTTTAACAAAAATTAAATTATTGGGCTTCTTTGATATGATGTATCTAATCATGAACTTAGATTTTTGATTATGGGCAAAGTTTTCAAGTTGGTCCAAATCAGGATTCAAAATTGTTATATTAAGTATTGTGCTATAGCAACAAATTTTCATTGCACAGTATTCAGCAATAGCAAGAAATCTTCAATTGTACAGTATTGTGCAATATCAAGAAATTTTCAATTGCACAGTATTGTTCAATAGCAAGAAATCTTCAATTGACAGTATTGCGCAATAGCAAGAAATATCTAATTGCAAAATATTGTGCAATAGCAATCAATTTTCCATTGGAGTTATCTTTCATTGTCCAGAATAAATATTTGTGCAATAGCAAGATATTTTCAATATTCTTTGTAAATTTGAGTTATCTTTCTTTGTCCAGAATAGTAGTTGAATCAACATAAATCATTGTTTTATACAATATACAATGTATTTTCACCATTACTACCAACTGATAAATTAAAACAATCTTTACAATTCAGTGATAACAAGCACTTTTTTTTACCTTTTAATATTTTATGATGTATTTAAATGAGCAGTTATTGTTGCAAACTCAATTAGAAATTTGAATTGAGATCAGTTTTGGAATAAGGGAAAGTTTTTCTCATTTCAGATTTCATAAACAAAAAGAAAATTTCTTCAAATATTTTTTTGAGAGGATTAATATTCAACAGCATAGTGAATTGCTCAAAGGCAAAAAATTTTTTTTAAGTTCATTAGACCACATTCATTCTGTGTCAGAAACCTATGCTGTGTCAACTATTTAATCACAATCCAAATTCAGAGCTGTATCAAGCTTGAATGTTGTGTCCATACTTGCCCCAACTTTTCAATTGTTATCCATTTGTTTGATGTGTTTGTGCTTTTGAATTTGTCATTTGATTAGGGACTTTCCGTTTTGATTTTTCCTCGGAGTTCAGTATTTTTGTGATTTTACTTTTCATGAAGTATTTTTTTTCTTGGTTTATTTCATTGGTGATAATGACACGAATTCTGGTAAATCAAAGGTAGAACTTGACTATATTATTCACCATGCAAAGTAATTTTTCAAGAAAACTGTGAAAACGTGGTGTTAGTCTTATATCACCTAAATTAGTTTGGAGCATTGTATTACCAGTGCCACCTCTTAATCTTTCTGATATTCCTTGTTCCAGTTTTCTCGTTCAATTTCAAATGGTTTTCAAAAACAAAAAGCAATTTCTCATGTATATAGCATTAATTACATCTTCATTATTTCCCTCGATTTCTTGATTGATTTTTGTGTTCAATATCAGCAGAGACATATTGTATTATATGTCTCTGATATCAGATACTGGTTAAATATCATAAAAGTATTAACAAAGGAACTGACTATGATTAAAATGAAATGTAAGAATAATAAAAACGTTATTATCACATTGGAAATTAATTGCCGGAATGTAGGGCTGGGTAGGGAACGAATTGAATACGAATGTAACAATATTACTCGTGTATCCTATCATTGAATTTGAAAATAATGATACGGCAGATACTGTTAAGTCAGCTTCATTCATTGACTTACATATAAAAATTGACAAAGAGGTTCGATTAAAAACAAAACTTTACAATAGTGAAATCATTGTGTACATACGATTTTTATGTAGTATTATTCCAGCAAGCCTACACATAGAAATTTATGGCCGCAATCACGAATTTATTAGCTGTTATGGACTATGGGTTTTGATATTTTTCAATTCCTTTTGTATGATGGAATTAGAATGTAGAAACATTAACCCATTTCTCTGACGTTAGTTTGTTGTAATGACAATAGATTATTATTTTTTTAGAATGTACTGACCACTGCGCACATGTTAACGTTAACTTAACTTTAAAATCTTACTCTCAACCTTTAATATTTTACCGCTCAAAAACGAACTACGCATTTAATGGTCGAACTTGTGCATATTTTCTTCACTTAGGTAGCAAAAAAAACGTCTGGGGGAAAAAGAAATGAAAATTGGCTCTCATAATTTTTTTAACACCCTTTTTCCCGTGCTGTATAACAGACAAGGCTTAATGTGTGTGTTATGCATGTGCATATGTTTGGAAATCATTTTCTATATATCTACTTTCCAATTGTTAAAATGGTGAAATACAATATTTTTTTGGTGTCACCATGGCTAAAAGAGGGACGAAAGATACCAGAGGGACAGTCAAACTCATAAATAAACTGACAACGCCTGGCTACAAATGAAAAAAGACAAACAGACAAACAATAATACCGACAACACAATATAGAAAACTAAAGAGTAAGCAACACGAACTCCACCAAAAACTAGGGATGATCCCAGATGCTCCGGAAGGGTAGGCAGATCCTTCTCCACATGTGGCACTCTTCATTTATTTAATACAAAATACTGCAAAAAGGGGAATGAATTTGTAACAAGTCCTCGAAATTTGGTCCGAAGAAGAATTTCAATCCACAAATAAAGGCAACAGCAGTATACCAGTGTTCAAATGTCATATCTATTTGATAACAACCTCCATATTCATGACTTCTTACAGGAAATGTAAAGATTGAAATGGTGGGTTAAACCTTGTTTTATAGCTAGCTAATGCCCTCACTTGTATGACAGTTGCATAAAATTCCATTATATCGACTGGGATGTGTGAACAAAATAAACAGACATATACAGGCAAAAATGTCACATATGGGGGCACAGCTGTCAACATTGTGTTAAAACCTCAATCACCACAAAAAAAATCAATAACATAACTAAGAAACACAAAAAGGGATATAACACACTAGTAAAAACGAAAGACAACAAAACAAAACTTTACAATAGCAAAATAGCAATGACGGATGTATAAGTACAAAGCCACGTCATTTGTAACAACGAAACCATTAAGGCATATTGACAAGACACATTAGCAAAAACGAAAGACAAGAATATAAAATGTAATCAGGGCAAAAAAAAACAACAACAAAAAACCAACACATAGACGGGACGTATAAGTAAAGAACCACGTCAAACGGATATCACCAAAAACAGACTAAACATTAAAAGTAATATTCATAAAGACAAATACAAGAATACTATAACATGTTACCAAAAATCAAAATCTTAAGACCATCGTTGTTCACATGTGAAATCGACACGGACCACTATGAACAAGGTCTTGGCACCATTCGGTTTAAACCTTTTTAGAAAAATTACGAGATGTTCTTTGACATAGTTTGACTAGTTGGTTCTCTAACTTTCCACTCAGACAGTGATAACAATTTATAAAGTCTGAGTAGCAGCTGCAAGCTCTTGAATACCGAATAGATTGGGAAATATGCCATATGCTGGTGAACTGATTTAGTATATTGCAACTAAGGTGGGGGAAACAATGATTTCAAACTAAAAAAAATCTAGTGTTATCTTTTCTGTAACCATTGACATTTGTCTACCGGTATGTATCTTATCCATTTCGTCTAATTACCCCATAGTATTGAATTGAATAGTGCTAGGGTGAAATATGTTACTAGTATTTAAAATTGTTCATGTGAGCGTCACTGATGAGTCTTTTGTAGACGAAGTGCGCGTATTGCATAATTTTTTTTAAAACTTGGTATCTATGATAAGTCAATCGTAATTATCAATTTTAAACAATAATAATCAATAATGATTTATACATCATAGGACGTCTGCTCTCGTTTAGTGTGCGTATATCATGTCATGAATTCATTAATTTCATCTTTTCTCGTCTTAATCTTTATTGACAATTCAATATTTTATCAGGACAGAACCCTAAGAATGAGAATTTGATGAAATCAATACAAGACATCATATATCTCTGCCATCCTAGTTTTGTCTTTAACTAAAAGTAGCTTATTTCTTTTCAAGTCATAGTTGATTGCATGTGGTTCGTGTAGACCGTTTTCTTCATTCAATAGTTCCCTATGATGTGTTCCGTCTGGTGAAACAACTAAAAGTTTTCTTTCATTTTCTAAAACAACGAATAGAAAACCATATTTTCCAACTGCGATTCCTTTTGGTGCTCCATGACCAACCAGGGGCAAATGCCATAATTCTGTCCCGTTAAAATCACAACAATGTATAACATCAGGGGTATGTTCCGTGTAATACAGCTTCCCGCCTAGACTAGTAATATGTGTGATATAACCATGTACCGGAATTGTTTTGTGAATAGCTCCGGTTAAATCTAGACAATGAATCCCAACGGAATATTCTCGAACAAATAATTTATTCTCGGAATATGTGATACCCCAGACTCGGTTTTCAAACGTAACGTGAAGTTTCTCCTGTTTAGATTTCAAATTCAAAACAGCGACTTGTTTCGTGTCTGGAAATGTCATCGCAATACAGCCATTACCGATATAAACTACATCAAATGCTCTTTTATCCAGAATGATATTTCTCAATATGTTTCCATGTTCATCAAAAACTAAGAGCTCCTTGTTCTCACTCCAATCGGTTAACAACATTTGGTCATTTTCTAGGAATGTGCAACCTGCTAGATTTCTAGTCGCGGAACCTTCTTTTATCCTAGATTGCGAATTTGTTCGAATTTGAACGGAATCAATGTCATGAAACACATTCAGCGGTAGTTTTGTCTCAAAACTCGCATTTTTGGTAAAAGGAATTTCACACTCGACCTCCTCTACTTCTAACGTTCCTAGAAATCTGTCCTGATGGAAAACTTGACCTGGTGTAAACTTTAAACATACATTCCTTTGTCGTAATTTGTGATCATTTTCAAAATATTTACTTAAACTGTTCATTTCTTTTTCAAGTTTTGAATTGATTTTATGAGAACCAAGAAAAATCTGATAGTCTGAAGCGAAGTCTCTCATTTCTTTGATATTTTTCTGTATCAATTTTATTTCAACTTTTTTTCCTTGAAGTTCACCAACCATAATCTCAAAATTATTCTTATACTTCGAATGAACAACCGACAGCTGATGGAGGATGCTTTTTTCGTTGCTGTCAAGTTTTTCTCGGATTTTCTCCGCCGTCGTCTTTATATCATTTGCTATATTCAAAATTTTATCATCTAAAGTTTTCAATGCTCCTTTTCGATTGTTGAAGACTTTTTCAATGTTAATGCTTAATTCATCAATCGTACATTCTAAATTTTGAAACTGTGTCGATGAGTGTTTTATTAAACTGTCTAGCGTTTGAAATCCATGACATGTCTTGTGTTTTGTTGTTGTACACTTGTAACAACATGGCTCCATGTGAGTAGGACAGTACAATGTGAAATGTTCCCCGTGACTGTCACATGTCTGCTTCAAGGACGAAATAAATGTTGGTAAATGTTTATGCACATCTAATGTTGTGACTTCATGGCTGCTGCTGGTCTTTAAATATTTGTGAACTTCATTGCACAAAATGCAAAATCTTTCCTCACACACGGCACATAACACGATTGCAATATTACTTATGTTTCTCTTTGAACATAATGTACACGTTATATCAGAATTACTCATCTGAAATAAAAAAAAAAAAATGGAAAAGTTTGTGATCCTAGCATTTAGGCAGTTTACAAATGTTTGTTACTGAAGAAGTTAACAGTAGCCTATTTGGTCTAGAACATAACGCTATCGTATCTATAGAGATATCCTACATTGTAACTACCTATTAAAATATATAATAAACTTGTATTAAGTGAAAATCTATCAACATTATAAAAAATAAAATCAATTCTTTCTACTTTTTTTTAAAAGTCCGTTAAAGGATAGATTTGACTAAATATTTATAGTACATCTAATGAAAGATTTTTGAAATTTTTTAACACTTAAGTATCTTGTATCTACTTCAGTCGATTCAATTAGATTATGAAAAAAAATTGAACTGATTTAATCATTAAAGAAGCTCAAATTCAAGTTTATATGAAAAATCTATCAACTATGCCACACAACGTCATTCGCCAGATGATTGTGTCTAAAGTGGAAGTGGCAACATCCGCGTTCATTTCATCAACAACAATAATAAAGTTCACAATACTCCACCATCCCTCCTAATAAAAGTAAATTAGAAATTAAACAACAATAACTTTAAAATTAAAAACCTACCTTAATTGATGTTATGTCATCCCATTATATGTTATCCATGGTACATAACAAGTAAAAATATAACTTCTGTCTACATGAGAACACAAACAAATATTTATTTCGAATGGATGTTATAGTTAATATGCATACAACATGCCGGTATAATATATATTTATACTTTATGAGAAGTAATGCATTAATACCATATACAATTAGAAGTATCCTCATGTTCTCTTTTTTCCCGTATTATGATGTAACTGTTCCTTGTTTATAAAGATGCAATACTAATATGACCGAGGTCATCGGTCGACAGCCAGAACACATAGATAAATCATGAACTATTAACATGTTAAACATGTCTCAGATCCGCAAAGGTTGATGATAATGTCTATGTATATCTGTCAAGTAATTTTAAAAGTACTACTCCACCTTAGAAAGGATTGAATGTAATAAAAAAAAAATTATGTAAAACATGGAAGGATTAAATACATTACAGATAGATGAATATGCTCTTTCACCTAGCTCCTAGCTTCTCGTTGCCATTACCACTATTCTTTTTAGCTTTCTATGTTGATTTTGTGTCAATTTGTAAGTCTTTTTTTTTTTTTTCTTTTTTAGCCATTGCGTTGTCTGTTTATTATCGACATATGATTTTGAATGATTCTCTGGTATCCTTCGCCTCTCTTTTATTGTTCCTTAAGCATCTGGACACTTCTATTCTATTCTATGGCTAGGGTTTATCTTATATTATGCTACTTATCATACACAAGGTGTTCAAGGCCAAAATCTGTTAAAGATCAGGGTTTTTCCCCTCTCTTTTTTTGTAGTTTCACATTTTCTTATACTGTTGCTATTTACAACGCTATGGGTTTTGCACAGCGTAGAAGGCCATATTTTCTTGGTGGTTGTTGATTGTGTGTGACACGTCTTGCTATTGGGTTGGCTGCCTTTCTTTGTCCTATTGCTTTGTATTGTTTGTATATATGTAAATATTGTATTCCTCTTGTTAGAGCTGCTTGTTACACGTATTTATTGTCTCTGAGTAATCCAATAAAGTTCCTATACTTTTTTATTGTTCCCTTGGTCGCTTCTTTTTCTCCTCTATGTGGTTCTTGATACTGAGTATCAAGGTATGACAATTAAGTATATTTAACATCTGATAATCTTCAATTTGTTTTTGTTTTGAATAGCCACTTGAACGTAGTAAATTACTTATGAGTAGACCAACTTTCAACTGGCTTCAATACATTTTGTAGCAATTGTAACAATATGTACGCAAAGGCAGAAATGTCAGTGTCGGGCAATTATACGGAATCTCGTTTATATCATTTTATTTATATAACGTGCTCTGGAAGGGTAAGCAGTTGACCAAATTAATAGTTATCAAAAGTACTAGGATTATAATTAAGTACGTCAGACGAGCGTTTCGTCTACATAAGACTCATCAGTGACGCTCATATCAAAATATTTATAAACCCAAACAAGTACGAAGTTGAAGAGCATTGATCATCCAAACTTCCTAAAAGTTGTGCCAAAGATGGATAAGGTAATCTATGCCTGGGATAAAAAATCCTTAGTTTTTCGAAAAATCCAAAATTTGTAAACAGTAATAACAATTAAACAGAAAAAAAGGTTATCGAAAACGATCATTAGCTCGTTGAATATTGGAATATCTGTTTCACAGATGAAGATGGATATGTTTGAAATGTCGTAACCACAATCCCGGACTATTCACCTTTTATGTGACTTATCGAATCATACATATCAACGGGAATGTATTCACTTGAACAACACGACGGGTGAGACAAATGTGGAGTAAAATCTACTGATATTCTATTCATTTATTTCTAAAGAGTAAGCAGATTCTGTTCCTATATCGTCAACCAATTCGTGATGATGTCCGTACAATTTTTCGTATTTTAATTGTTCGAACTGTTTTAATCATCGATCAAAATGTGTATACAAAACGTGCAACATTTGATATATTTTACGACTTTGGGAAATTGGAAGATAATGTTTCAAAAGTATAAAGTTCATAATCGCATTTATCTAAAGAATACTGATACGTATTTTTCCATTTGTCTTCAAGGAGCAGTGACTCGTACATACCTTTAGAACTGACCAAATATTTGTGATCATATGAACATGTCAAAGTAACCTGCACTAATTCTAATATATGAGCATATATTGTAGAGTCATTTATTTTCGCGGATACCAATTTTTCGTGGATTGCGGAACTTTGCATTTTCGTTGATATGTGATTTCTTGGTTCTGCCAAAGCTTGAATACAAAGTTATAGAAATTTGTATTTCGTTGCATATCTAAATTCGTGGTTCATCTATACCCACGAAACCCATGAAAAAAAAATGGTATCCAAAAAATATTAAGGAATCCACAAAATATTATAAAGTGGCTTATAAAAATGTATGTTGGTTAAAATTTATAACGTTTATTCAATCGTTAACGAGAATATGCATGACGCAGAAGACACGAAAAAGAAAAAAATAAATGGACGATTGTTTTATTTGCAGTGACAATGAGTCGAAATTTCGTTCAAGTAATACAAGAAAGTGGTGGAATATTACGAAACGACTAAAAATGTTTTTCATTAGATTTGTACTCCAATTAGCAACTCGTTTATCGGATTGTTTAAGAGCCTATCACCCTCATACAACCGAGTGGTTTCTGGTGTTTTATCAGAAGAGAATGTTGAGAAAACCTACTACAAGACACTATCGAAACGATTCAACAAAGACTTGTCATTCAATAAAAACAACTGACAGATAAAGAACAGCATTGCAAGTGATGTTTCATTGACATAAACACCTTATCCTTCTTTTCTAGGTAAGACAATTGTTTTTAATAAATGTAAAAAAAGACTATATATATATATATATTCTTTCACCAGAAGAACATTTAGCAAGTTGAGCCCACTATTCAAGGAAACCGAGAGAATTGAATTTAAAGTTTTACTGAAGGAATTACACACAACATTGTCATCTATTATACAAAACGAGGATGATTTAAAAGTAAAATAAATAAACCCTACCGAACTTCAAGGAAAAATCTAGACGGAAACTCCCTAAGCAAATGGCAAAAAATAAAAGCTCAAACACATCAAACGAATGAGAACAACTGTCATATGACAGAAATGGTACAGGAGTTTTCTTATATAGGCAATGAAAGAATACACCTGGTTTTATAGCAAACTCTACCTATGCCAATCGAAAAAAATCCATGATATTGTCAAAACAAACGTTCAAATGTAGAAAAAATTTGGATACCGTAGTCAACATTCTTATGCAATTTTAAGCACTGTAAAAACAAACAAATACATCAACAAAGAAAAACAAAAAGCCATATAGACAAAGCACATTGGGAAAAACGAAAGACAAGAATTCAAAAATGTACACACTGTCGGGTTCCCCATTTCCTTTCTCAATTTTATGTATAAGTACCGAGCCACGTCTATTGGATATTAACAAAAATAGACTAAACAGTTAAAGTAATAATTTATCAAGACAATTAAATAATACTTTCACACGTTATTAAATTAGTACTTATAATCTATTCTTCTAGACCATCGTTTATTATTTGTTAAGTTGATACAGAATATTTATCAACAAGGTCTTATTATATTCCGATAAACACTTTTAAAATAAGAACGATACGTTCTTTGAAACTTCCTGGTTCATCCACTCTGCTAAGACACTGGTAATGGTTTACATGAGTCAGTAGCAGCTACAATCTATTGAATATATGAGTTATAAAATGTATATCACATTAAGTTGAAATATTGCTACTAAGGTGGGGGAAATTGATACTTTAAAAATTTAAATCGTCTCGTTTCTCATAGATTTTAGTACTGAGATGACCACTTATGTCGAATTCAAGTTATAAGTCTTAAAAGGAGGCAGAGGAAACCGTGCCTGTTTTTTTCAATTTCTAGTACTGATGGATATATTAATGGAGCCAAATCAGAAAAGTGTGGATTGTTAATGGAAAGAACATCATCAAAATATCTAAATGTGAAATTAAATGATCAGGGTTCCTTGATCTTCATGTTTCTGCCAAGTGTCTGAAGGAACTTCCACTTATCTGAACTGAAGAAAAGTTCGCCTAGGACAGGGGCACAGTTCGTTATCATAGTAATGCCGACAATTTGTTGAACGAAAATGTCAACTCCAAATTCAAAAGAAACTTTGAACAGACCTATGATTATCCAGGATTTTCTCTTCGGCAAGTGTCGTGAGGGTACATGTTGAGTTTCCAAGTGAATTGTCAACACCTATAAAAAAAGAAAGTGTGGTATGATTGCCAATGAGACAACTATCCACTAAAGACCAAAATGACACAAACATACACAATTATAGGTCACCATACGGCCTTCAACAATGAGCAAAGCCCATACCGCATATAGTCAGCTATAAAAGGCCCCGATAAGACAATGTAAAACAATTCAAGCGAGAAAACTAATTCATTAATTTATCAAGCAGTTAATGTTATGAGTTATACAAACAAATAATATGTTGTTTAGGGCTTGATCTGCGGGGACAACAACATATTTGTCATGGAGGTAGGATAAGTGGAGGTTTAAACTTGAAGTCGTCAATATTAGGATCCTGCAAAACCTGTTTGTAATTATTTTTTTTTAGTTGCAATTTGTTTGTTATAGGATATAATAAGGATGTTCTTATCCAAAGCATAAAAACTACGCCGTATTTGGCATAACCTTTTTCAACTTTTGATCTTCAGAGCTGTACAACTTTGTACTTTTTTTTCACTTTCGATCTTTTATATCTGGGCGTCACTGGTGAGTCTTGTGTTGACGAGGCGCGTTTTTGACGTATTGAATTTTTAACCTGAATCTTTTTGTTATCTATTAATCATGTGTTTCTTTGTCTAATATGTTCTCCTATTTATTTGCATTGTAGTCCTGTAATATTATGTTGTCATTTCAATGTTATATTTAACTTTGCCATTAAAGTGCGAGGTTTGGCATGCCACAAAACCAGGTTCAACCCACCATTTTTATTCCCCTTTAAAAATGTCCTGTACCAAGTCAGGAAGATGGCCATTGTTATATTATTGTTCGTTTCTGTGTGTGTTACATTTTAATATTGTGTCGTTTGTTTTCTCTCATTTTTGAGATATTAAGATAAGACGTGGCACGGTACTTGTTTATCCCTAATTCATGTATTTGGTTTAGATGTTATATTTGTTATTCTCGTGGATTTTGTCTGATGCTGGGTCCGTTTCTGTGTGTGTTGCGTTTCGGTGTTGTGTCGTTGTTCTCATCTTATATTTAAAGCGTTTCCCTCGGTTTTAGTTTGTTACCCCGATTTTGTTTTTTGTCTATGGATTTATGAGTTTTGAACAGCGGTATACTTCTGTTGCCTTTATTTATAGGTATAAGAAATGATTTGTACAGACTGATCTTTAAAATTAGGAGATATTTTTGATTGAACTAATGTAAGATACGTATCATTCGCTTCAATTTCATAACTTTTTAATAAAAACAATAAGCTTAACTATTTATAACGAACCCACTCTTTCTACTTGTTTTATAATAAATGCTTAACTCTTTTAAATGAATGTTTGTTCGTCTTTCTTGCGTTCAACAGCACGTCCTGTATTAAAAAATGTTCGAAAGATACCAGAAGGATAGTCAAACTCATAAATCGAAAATAAACTGACAATACAATGGCTTAAAATGAAAGAGACAAACAGACAAACAATAGTACACATAACACAACAAAGAACACTAAATAATAAGCAACACGAACACTAAAAACTAGGGGTGATCTCAGATGCTCCGGAAGGGTGAGCAGATCCCGCTCGTGTTGCTCATGTTATAAAAAATCCGGTTAATAGTCTAATTCGGTAGGTCTCATTCATGAAAGGGAAGGGGATTTTAGTTACGACGTAAGGAACATATCCGATATCATCTATGAAACGGTAATTCCAAGACGGTCAACCAACTGGTGATGGCGTTCGTACAATTTACGAAGGGATGATTTGAACTTCACCATTTGGAATTCTTGCTTTAATAGCTTCCTTGTGAGAAGCAACCCTCTATCAAGAAAATTATGATAGGAATATTTGCGGATATTAATCAAGTTAAAATGGCACCAAACTGCTACCGAAGAAAAACTATTAACAAGAAATGTACATAGTGAAAAAACTAAAACACCGAACTCCTTGGGAAATCTTAACAGACAGTTCATAAGGAAAGGGCAAAACCGAAAGCTCAAACACTTCCAAAGAACGGATAACAAACAACCCAATATTACAATATAGAGGCAATAATTCATCTGAATAACGACAGTTGTATCAACTGTCCTTATATATGTTTTTAATTGATTTTGTTGATCAAAAGATACAGTGATCCATAATAACTAAAACAAATGACACCTCATCAAAATGGCTTATTAACTATGTCTTCCTTACTAATTTGTTTTGCATAATGATAATACAGGACAATAGATAGTACAATTATCGTAATTACGTAATATAATTAGACTTTTAAAACAAAATGTCAAAATCAATGTATTTTATAACTAACGATTTATAATGTACATATAATCTTACTGTATAATATCCCCCATGAAACAGAAACTATGTTTGGCATGCCACAAAACCATGTTCAACCCACCATTTTTTCTTTAAATATATTGTCAAGATAGACACAAACAATTGGGAAAAAATCCGACTCTGATAGAGTAACGGCTCAAATAAGGAACTGGTCATTTGTAACCAAAAAAAAAAGAGGGAATAGGAAGAAATAAAGGGAACCTTTCATTTTATCATTTTGTATAATTATAAACTTGCCGCGGTATAATGTTATGGCGAATTCTTCGTCAACTGTAGGCATCAATCTTTACGCCTCGTTTCGCTTACCTGAATTGTTAAAACCTGAAAATTTGGTTTCAACAATTTCTTATAGCAGATAATTTTTCAAATGCACCCCAAAAAAATATCACTATCCCTATAGTTATTTTATGTATAAAGTAACAGTATTCGGGTAATTGGTTACAGATCAAAGGCTCTGTTACTTGTTTAAGTGATGATTGTTTTTATCGAAACATCATATTCTGTTACGAAATACTATTTGTTTTGCCATAAATCTTTTATTGCACATTTTTCTGCTCTTTTTACAACTAACTCGACTCACAGCATTCAGCCGGGTATCCCTGCAAATACATAATATGAAAATGTAACACACACAGAAAAGAACTATGATATAACAATGGCCATTTTACTGATTTGGTACAGGACAGTGTCAGTTTCAGAGATTTTTTGTTTGTTTGGATCAGAGTGATCCTTTACAAGGTAGGATGTATCCCTCCCTCGGACAAGATACTTGTATCTACGTTGGCCACTCTTTTTTTTATGAAATAAAGTCATACCAACTCTTTCAATTCTTTTTTAGTTTGGAATGTGGAATACTTGTGTAAAGTGTAGAAAAGTCAAATGTGTTTGAAAATACTATTGCAAGATAAAAGAGAGTTAGCCTGTATGTCCTCTAAAAGATCTTTGGAATATTTAAGTATTCAAATGTGATATACGGCTTTACCATTTTGACACGCTAAAGTTAACAACTGAAAAAATCGAAAACTTGAACGGCAAGTGTCTGTCATCATGCGAGGATGCTTTTAAAATAGATATATTTGAGAAAGAGCAATGTTTTGAAAGAATAAATCTCTACAAGAAAAGTACAAGTTTAGGCAAAACCAGATAATTTTACGCATAAGGGGCCGTCTTCATCCACCTTATCTGTGAATACTTCGGTGTACATTAATATAAATAAGGTTACCGCAAATCAAGGACTTATATATAAGTCCCTGCGCAAATCCAATGCATGGAAAGTTTAATACAAGTTTCGGATTTCCTGCTTTTGATGTCTGTAAATCAATAACTTACAATCAACACATAGACAAAACATTAAATATCAAACAAACTGTGCATGTATATGTAACGAATGTTTGTGTCATATTTGTTTTCTAAGTTGTCTTTATAACAAAAAAAAAATGACTTGTTAAGAGTGTAATATCAAGTATGTTGTTCCTTAGATGGCAACTTTTCAACCCTCGAAAAAATTGTCATCACATTGACAAAACAATTGCAATTATCATTAAAACCAGTCAATAAGAAATTAATAAGGATTATGATTAGAGAGATTACTTATTTGAAAAAAATTTGAAATGTAACTCGACTAATTTTACTCACTAAATAATATAAAAAAAATAGTTAGCTATAAATGGCCCCGAAATGACAATGTAAAACAATTCAAACGAGAAAATTAACGGCCTTATTTATATAAAAAAAGGAATGTATTTCGAATTTGATTAAAAATCTTTTATGGGGTTTCTTTATATAAGATACGGACTTGAACATTGCATTGTATGGGGGCACTCATCAGGTATTTCCAACCGTGACCTCCAAAACCAATTGTTAAAGTTTTCTAAAATTGCTCCATTTTTAATCACTTAATGTATTCTGGACCTTCTATTGCGAATTTTTGGTAAAAATATTTTTTGATTTTTCTATTTCTAAAGTACGGACTTAGTCATAGCCTTATATTGGGCGTTCCTTTTTTGTTTTTCTTGGTGTTTTTTTTTTCCCCAAAACATGGACTATAGAAGTGGCGGGGTATAATTTCGTTAATTTTTTCCTCAATTCCTTAAGTTTTTAAACCGGCAAAACTTTCTCTATCTATTGTTTGTAATTTTAAAAGAGACAAGCTTGATGTATGTTATCACCAATTGGTCAACGGCAGATGGTGTAAATAGTCTTTAGAAATGTAATAGCTAAACATATAACTGCAACGACACACTAATACAAAATCCACAAGCGAATCATGTATTGCTTTTTAGGCATTTGATTTTAAATAAGACTGACGGAACAAAAATATAATTATTTTGCCGTCTACAAAAATCATCAGAAATATATTTGTATTGTCTGATGAAAGAAACTACACGTTATAGTTCCATGGACAGTTCATAACATCACATAGACACGTATATACCTTCAAATTGCCGTTGTTTTTTTTCTTTAGAATCACGACTGGTCATACAGACAAAAAATCTGAAATCGGTTCTAGAATAAAGTCAGTTTTAGACTGATCGTACAGTAATTTATTTTGGGATCCTCAAGGAAAACCTATTTTTTATTTTAAAAATACGAACATTGTACTTAAATACGGTAAGAATATTGAAAAAGTATATATTTAACTGTAAACTGATGCAAATATTTGCAATAAAAGATTATTTGCTTTGTACTACGAGAGCAAAATTGTCCATCGAATTAACTTTTTTTCTATGAAGTTGGTGTGATGCACACGTATATTTTATATTCTTATGCATGTTTTTGTTACAGTTACTCATATTTATGATGCTATACATACATTGAAGATGTGCAAAGCACTTTATAGATATAGGAGTAAACAAATGATGAGAAAAAGAACTGAAACAAAACCGTTCTGTTAGCCAGTTGGAAATCCTCGCTTCGAAAATCGAGACTTCCGGATAGCGTACAGAAGAGTATCTACACTGTGAATATAGTTGTCTGGAAGGTTTCAACAATATGATTTATATCACATCGACCCTAAACCAATTATTTTGTAAGACAGCAACAAGCTTAGTAGTAATAAAATCGACGGTAGTCGTTGCAATCAGCGAACACTGACTAATCTAAACGGTAGTAGTATTGATCAGCACCACGGACTCAATGTTCATTTAATCTTAGCAAACCAAGAAGCATCGACATATTCACTCTCAAGATACACACAAAACTATAAATCTGTATCCAGAGATCCTTTTGTCAATGTGTAAACATAAACAATGTACAAGTTGGGTCCGGTAAAATATTCTAGTAAACAGATATCTCCTCTGATCTTGAGAAAAAAATAAAGCGCAACTCTTAAAATCTTACAAGAAGAAACTTTATATATATATTCTTTCTAATATAACTGCTATGGTTTTCTAATAAAAAATGAATACAATGACACGTCACAATGCATGTCAAGAAAACTGCAAACATAATTCACAAACTTAGATCATGACCGGTTTAATGTTTTAGGATCAATATCACTAAAATTTCGTAACTGTAACAAAATTAACGCTTACATGAAATTATCATTTCGAAAATGTTGCTTGACCCTATTGATAGTTGAAAGTGTTAACAACTTGATCAGTCTATTGTTTCCAATCTCATGTGTTAATCGACTTATTCTATTTGAAGTGATGATGCAATGGCAAATTTCGTTTGTTTTCGGTCAATTGGTATAAATGTCGTTTCTGGCGTCGTGTATGCTGTCCGGTGTTGATAGACGTCTTAATAAATCATGTTTTCATTATTTTATGCGTGAGGGGATCTGTTCTGATGGAGGACATCGTGAATCCGAGAGAGGACGTGAAATCATGTATGTATATCCAAGCTATGAGTTGTTGAAAGTTGCCAAAATTTGTTGAGATTGTTCATGAACACATTTGAGTGCATAATTAAGTAAAATATGAGATAGAAGATTGAAATAAATTTTGGAAAGATAGGTTTAATATTATATTTTTATTAGAATAAAAAAGATGTGTAAACTTTTTTGCTTTCTTGATTCAAGTAAAAATTTCAATTTACCCTATCAGCCCAATATATATTTTTTACGAAAATAGTTTTCTCCCTTTTATTGTTTATTTGTTGAAAAAAAAAATGATTGTGAAAACACAATTGTTGATGTGTGTTTAAATATTTTGATTTATACAATAAACAACCAAGTCTTTTGGGTGCAGATTTGGTTAACTAATCGGTTTAGTTATTTACCTGAATCTACAAATTTTGAGACAGATTTACAATTTATTGGTTATACTGCTTATGTATATAATAGCGGCAATAAGTGAAATTAGGCATTAAGCTTATATCCTAGGCAATAGGGGTACGCATAGGCAGTAAGTCTAATGCCTAAATGATGTTAGGCATTAGTCTTAAATCCTAGGATTTAAGCTTCAATCCTGAAAAATGTGTGCAGACATTAAGCTTAATGTCTAAAATATAAATGAGAGTAAATAAAAGACATTTATTCATTTAAATGAACAAAAAAGTATTTGTTCCATCATAGCATTATGAAATCTGGGGCTTGTTTACCAAAACTGTCCTAAGATCAGTTATATAATATGCTCTTAAAATAGAAGTTATAATAAAGGTACAAAAAATTCAGGAGCGACTGACGACATGTCTCAGCATGCACAACGTTAACGAAGCTACATGTATCTTAGGATTATCTTAGATAGAATGTCATAACCGCTGTTATAAGTATTGGCGTAAACGAAAAATACCAAATGAAAAAATTGAAATATTGTATCAACTTTAACCAATAACTTTAATTTAAAATAAACCTATTAATTATCAGAAAATAATTATTATTTAGCTTTTAATTAAAGTTTATAAATATTTTTGATATAATAATTGTACATTAAAACTCTATAAAACAAAACATAAGTAATTTTTTTTTTAACTACGTTATATAATTTATTAGAATTGAAAAAAATAATTGTAAATAGATAAAATTAAATATATATTTAAGGGAGCTGAATTCGAAGTGTCACGGTTTCATACATGTACTTAAAAGTTCAAAGTCAAATCTCGTGCATCTTTCATTTAAATTATGAGTACTTCAACCATTTTATTTTATTACTGCAAATAACATACGTGTTAATATTAGCAGGAGAAGAGATTCGAATTTTACTAATGCAGGGCCCAGTTTCATCCTAATTATAAAAAATAATATGTGGTATGATTGCAATGAGACAACTCTCCACCAGAGACCGGAAATAAAATCACTTATAAAATATGTTATTTGAATTAAAACGCATCAAGCAATAAATTTTGAAATATGAAAATTTTATAGAAATGTGTGTTTAAAAAAATTGTGGGACTGTTAACAAAAGCAATTTATTTACCCAATACAAAAATTTGAAATGATGTGAGCAAAATATCATATTGTAATTTGGTCTAATTTTCACCAGCTGAAATCAGTTCGACTTAATTTTCAAATAAATATTTTAATTATTTTATAGAATCTCCCCCTTTTTGAATTAAATACAATAACTTTTTTAAATCTTAAAAAAGGTTTTAAGATTTTGTTATACCACACAAACATGAAAAAAGTATGGGTTAAGTCTGTTTTAACCATTTTAATTGCTCAAATTACCAGTCTTATTAAAATAAGTTCTCATCACTTGCTAATCGATTTTTTATATTTCGCTCACATGGCGACATATAAAAAATCGAGGAGCAAGTGATGACAACTTTATTTAATAAGATTGTTAATTTACTACACTTAATCTTACAAAACATGCTTAATTTGAAGATCTGTCAAATGGATCTGTATTTACACAATCATGTAATATTAGAATTATTATTAGGAAAAAACTTTATATCAAGAATAAATCACCTAATATGCATAAATTTCAGAATTCACTTATTGTCTAAAATTATGTTCGGTAATAGGATAAATAATCATCATCAGATTTCAGGAAATAAGCTTAATGCCTGAAAATTTCAGGCAATAACTTAATGCCTAGGCGTTAGCTTATTGCCTAGGATTTAAGCTTAATGGCTGATTTCACTTATTGCCGCTAACATATATAAAGAAAAGATCGACGCAATTGAAAATGAAACTGTCATACGCCAAATATTCGAAAATATTTGAAATTCGATCTCATTATTTTTGCTGCACACAGATGTGTTTCAACGATGCTAGGAAACAAGGTGTATGGGAGCTTTTAGTGAGCTACTACACCTGTTTCGAGCCGAGTACAAATATTGCTGATATTTAAAGACACTAAACAGTTATTGTCTTTATCCTGCAATTAATTCTGTATATTATTTGTGTATTGAAAAACACCAAAAACACTTGTTTTGCATTTATTTTCGTTTTCAAATCCCTTGAGGCCCGTGTAGTATTACTATACAGTAATCGCATATTTAGCTAAAGACAGGTTCGCAAAAAAAGAATCCCGAATGGTCAACAATCATACATCGCTCAAGGTGAATAATTACCTATTTTTACATAACAACTAATTCCAACAGATAAAACAAATAACAAAACATTGTCCAATTTGAAACAGGAGTGTATGTGTTGTCCTACGCTTCAGACTTGACATTCACTAAACATGCATGCTGAAATTGACATGGTTGTTTTTGTTTCACAATCATACACATTCAAGTTTTGAAATCGATAGTTGTCATCGTAGAAAAGACTGCTGTTAATGTATGTATGTTATCAGAAAATTGGTGTGATTCTTATTGTTCTAAAGAAATGTTTAAAAACAAACAGAACGTATAAAAGTAATCGTAAATTCGCAATCAGTACGTTATTGGAATGCATCTGAAATACACATTCTGAGGTCAAGCAGGTTCATACAATACTTAGTCCGGCAGTGGTCGGAGATTTAAAGCGATATTTGTATATTATACAGATACAGCATAGCGATATCTGTAGGGCTGTATCTGTATAGTAGAACACCCAATATCAGGATAAAAAGATATGATTTCACGTCCCCTCGCGCATTCACGATGTCCTCAATCAGAACCGATCCCCTCACGCATAAAATAATGAAAACATGTAGTTTTTAGATTTATTAAGACGTCTATCAACACCGGACAGCATACATGACGCCCAACACGACATTTATACCAATCGACCGAAAAAACACTAAATTTTAACTTGTAGGTCTATTAATATAATCATTTCAAAATTCAAATGTCAATTTTTTATGCAATTTCTCGTGGAGCAGCTAATTTTGTAGGAGATCAACTCCACGTAAAACCATAAATGATACATGTATCTCTTCGTTAAAGTATTCACCACAGCATAGCTATCTCCGATTTTCAATATTTTGATCGGTTGAATAAGAAAATTACGATTAAGAAATGTACATACTCTTTGAAGCGGTGATTATTACTCCACTTAGGCACAACCGAACGATCCTCTCACGGTTTTCATTGCAGAACCAAATGTTCTGCGTGTGTAGATTACCAGCCGTGACTAGTCTTTCCCTTTTCTGTTTTTGTAGTATTTGGCTTATTTGCATTGTTTGAATTAGCATATGTTGTTTTTGAATTTCTGCCTTTTGATTTATTTGCCATATTTTTCTCAGATTTCAGTTTCTCAGCCTGTTCAGTTGACTGAGTATCATTTATCATTTTCACTATTGCCTACAACTTAGAATGCATTTTGGTAATCAATCATTTTGTGGCCTAGTAATTTAAATTTTCTGCACAACCAATCATTTGGACAGTCATGCAAGGTTTTATGATGCTATCACTGGGAGAGCTTCTGTTTTTCAAAATCAGGTTACCCAGTTTGCTTAAATTTGGACATTTATTTGCATATTTGTAAGTTTCGGGCTATTGGTTTGTTCGACAGCTGACTAACTATTATTCTGTCTCTGTTTGGCAGGTGGTGACTTTGCCTTTAACTCGTAAGCGTTTTCTAAAGAGACTATGTATGTCATAGCCCTGCAATGTGAGGGCTCTATGTATTTGCCTATCATCAGCAGAAATCGGCACATTTTTCACTACAATTCTGATGGTATATGGTTGTAAATTGCTTGGATTTCGGGGATTTTGAGAGTGCAGGGGAACTTGTCTGCCACGCAAGTTCATTCCTGTCACTTACAGATACAGTTTGTCTTCCCCGTTATCCATGTTAGTAAGCCACATATCACGGATTCTCTGAATACCTTTTATCCGTTCAGCTGGGTTTTGTTTTGTTTCAATGGCGTTGTATATTTCTATGTTTGTAAGTCATCTCGGTGATTTAACAGGACCAAATACATCGGTATCTGCCAGAAATATAGGTTTTGTATACTGACTGGGATCATATGATTCATTTGTAATATTATCAGCCAAACTTTTTTGTTTTGGTTTGTGTTGGTGTTTGTATTTGACAAAATCTCTGATTATGACGTCATATTTGTTTTTGTTTTGATGTGAAATGTCAACATCGGGGTCTAACCACTTTTGTTTAGTTAAATTGATACGGTATTCAATTGCTTGCATGTCCTATGGTGATTTTTTTATAGAGTGTTGCTGCTTACATGGAAGTTTTAAAACTAAGAGTTCCAAATAGTGAAGTTGAAATCATTACTTCGTAAATTTACGGACGTCATCACGAGTGAATTTGCTATAACATGAGCAACACTTCGGGTGCGACATGAGAAGCAGGATCTGCTTACCCTTCCGGAGCACTTGAGATCACCCCCAGTTTTTGTTCGCGTTCGTGTTGTTTATTCTTTAGTTTTCTATGTTGTTATATATGTACTATTGTTTGTCTGTTTGTCTTCTTCATTTTTAGCCATGACGTTGTGTATTTTACATACCTTGAATATCTTGTAGAAAGCATTTAAAACTATCTTTTGACATTTGTTTACATAATGCCCTTATCTTAGGTTCCATCATGAAATTTATCTTTATGATATTTTTGCTGAAGCGGTATCTCGCTAAGCCTAGGAAAATAAAGGAACATCACTCCGTTTTGGTTTTTGTTGCACTTTAGTGTTTCTGTTTTTTCGTTGTTTTCCTCATTTAATTGATGTGTTTCCATCGGTTTTAGGTTGTAACCCGGATTTGTTTTTTCTCAATCGATTTATGACTTTCGAACAGCGGTATACTATTTTGCCTTTATCTAAAATCAATCTAATCGTGACTTTTTCTCTCTCAAGAAACCGTCTTGATGAGTAACAAAATTTTGTATTGAAAGATAACCTTAATAAAATGTGTATTTTTTTGTGTATAATTGTTTTTCAATTATTTCTTTGGTTGTATTTTTTTTGTACATGTGAAAAAAAAACATTGTGGGAATTGTTTTTTTCCTTCAGTTCTTAAACTACCATTTACTTGTGCGAATCGATTATGCTCCCTTTGATTTCTTACAGGTAAATGATAGTACATTCACTGAAATAAAGAACGAAAACAAGTCAACTATAAAATGATGCCAAAAAATGTCAGAGGCATAGGGGAGGGTTGACTTCATACAAAACATGTTTAATCATCTACATACTAGTCAATTCACTTTGAAGGATCCATTCAGATCCTATATTTCAAGTAAAATAACAATAATACAGTACACCGAGGAAAATTAAAAATGGAAAGTCCCGAAGAAAATAGCAAAATCAAAAGCTCAAACGCATCAAACAAATTGATAACAACTGTCATTTTCCGGATTTGGAATTTTTTTATTCATAAAGCTTTCTCTTATGAACACAACCTTTCATACTACCTATTCACTTGCTTACAAAGCTGTACCAAGTCAGGAACAGGATAGTTGTTTTTCATTCGTTTGATGTTTTTACGCTTGACTTTGCCATTGGATAAAGTATTTTCCGTTTTGTATTTTCCTTGGAGTTTGGTGTTGTTTTTTGTTTTTTTTAAGCATTGCGATGGCTTCAAGATTTTAAAATATGGTATACCATGTATTGAGTAATGTAACAACAGATGTATAACCCCGGACCCGCCTCTGTAATCGGGTGGTAGCGTGTTCGACTCGAGTGCTGCACTTCGTAGGTTAAAATGCAAGGGTTTACAATTTACGACCATTGATCAGTACCACCAATTTAAAAGAAGTTTTAAAGTAAATTGATTTGTTAATTTATTAATAACTGCAATTAAGACTATACTATTTAAAAATGAATTCAACAAAGGAATACATTATTTATAACATTATACAAATACTGTTCACATCAAATAGTTCATATTTGGAAGCATATTTAATTATACCTAAACGCTGAGACACTGATTTGAATTAAACAAAAGAGAATACTTGGCAATTCCGTCTTATATGTCCAATTGATTATCAAATAATTAAAAAGGTGAAAAATTAAGCGAGTATAAAAAAGGTAAATAATACTTTCTTAACATAAAGACGCGCATGTTTTAAAAAATTGTTCTTTCCATTTGTGTTATATCAATATTCTGTAACTATAAATCAAAACAAAAAAATCAAACAGCAGTTATTATTAGTAACACAATTTATTATATGTTTTGATCGACTATATATAATGTTTGAGGTCATCACCACAAATTATTTGACCGATATGGTGTGTATGTGCCTCAACTCAAAAGCGACCTAGTATATTGATATAAGATCTACAATGCATTTCTTTACGCATTTAAGTGATTCCCTCTATAATTTTTGTTTACTTGAGTTGTATCTTCGTTAATTTATTTAGTTATGAGATTTGTACATAGGTAAAAACTTAAGCCTACATTTAATATTTTGAAATATGTTCCAGGGTAACATATTCTAGCCGATCAATATAAGTTCCAGTAAATAATAAATTAAATTGTAGAACGCATAAACATATACATTTTATGACAGATCTTAAAATCAAGAAAGAAAAAGAACACCATGACAACACCAGATGATTTTCGATTATAAATAATGAAGATAGGACGGGAATATTTCCAAAATGTGTAGACGACAAATGATCTGTTGTGTGATATACCTTTACAGGTAACGTGGTATGATTCATCTTCCCATCGAAAATTAAAAAAAACGGTGCGATTTCGATATATTTATGTTTTATGTTGTAATATCAAATGTATTCTTTTTATTCTCAGAAGTGTAACTGGTTTAAAAAAAAAAAGAAACGTTTATCGATAATTGAAAATCATTTTTACATAAAAGATATACTGTATTTTGTGGAGGATTAATTGTATTAACTACGCATTATTTTGTTACAGAATACCCCATACCCTTCTCAGGTCCACCCAGGAAATGTAAAAGATGCCCATATAAGAATTCCGTTTAAAATATAAATAGAAGGTCACACTGTTATTATGATAGGTAAAATCTCTTGTATACGGTTTTGATTAGCGAATAAGACATCATAAGATGTTTTGGTTTACTTTTACGTGATAAAATACAGAATGTTAAAGATTTAATTGAATATATGGTAAGTAAGTTTTTTTTTAAAGTTTCACAAATTCTGTCTAGCAATTAATTATAGAAATTTTCAAATAGACTGAACAAAACATAAAAAAGGACAATCAAACAACATGGAAGAAATAATACTTCAAAAAATTAATTGTTTAACGATTTCATCAGCTTATTCATCAAAAGTGTCATTTGTTGTCCCCTGATATCCTGGATTACTGGTGGTTGGTGGTTGGAATGGCGGTTGCCGTTGTGCTGAAATGATATAAATATTTACGTTTTAAACGATATGGAATAGTAAATATTTACATCAGAAGATAATAGAGCCATTTGTTTAAAAAGGGATACATTTTAGCAGAACAAATGTTTAGACATAAAGCCTTCTGATGATTACTCTATGCCCGTACTTTTTATTTCATAGATACAATATGTAAGATACAAAATGAAGCGGGGGACACCACAGGAACTTTCAGCATTAATCAGATTAACACGGTGTTCAAAACCTTAAATATAAAACGATAGACTACGTAACACGATGCACAGCAAACATTGGGATTGACTCTCGTGCGCCAGAAGCGTCTGGCAAATATGCACCTCATAAGGCTCTCGTCGAGATTTCAAAACTAAAAAAAACCAACAAGGAATGACAAATATTTGTTTTATTATTTTTTACCAGATACTTATTATATTTGTCCAAGCTACATCTATTTCATGTAAACTTATTATTTAAAATTTATCGCATTTGATTCTAAAAGAATGTTTTCCCGCTGTCATCGAAAATTTTATACAATTTGTAATCTAATTTTTAACAAATTAAAGATTGTGTCAATAATACCATTAGGGAGCTATAGAATAGAAGGGTAACTTATTTTGGAATACTGTTCAAGGCTACCGTCCAGGACTAGTATTAGCTAGGAGTAATGGAATCTGATTTTCATAAATAAATAAGCTATATGACGTTCATCATCGAACCTACATACAACTTATATTAAACACGCCCTTTCATTTAAGTTAAGGGATGTGCTGCGCGTCCCTGTGTTTCAATTTGCCCAGATACCATGTAATTCTATGTGTTTTCATTGTTTTAGTTTTATTCACCTTGGCCTTACTTAAAACTTAAAATTTGAGTAAGTATATATAATTACCTTTATTTTGGGCTGATTCCCTAAATGTTTTCACAACTAAAAATACCAATGTTAGTAGTTGGAGTACACCGATAACACACACAATGATAATTATGCCTTCGATTGACACAGATGAAGACGACGATTCGTTTGTACTTTCTGATTTTCCGGACTGCAATGGAAGGTTACCTGTTTGAGCAGAACACGTTTGACTCTCTATTGCTGACTTGATAGTTTTATTCAATAGAGTCAATCCACGATCATATTCATCCTTGTTCGTTGCTTTGATATCAATTGTAATATTCAGTTCTTGATCTTGCTCAATATAGCTTTTGACAATTTTGATAATTTCAAATTTGAGTTCAGCTGTAGTGCCCTGTAAATAATTTTGCAACGAATCCTTGGTAAAAACACAATCAAACTGCAATTGTGATAAAGGAAATGTCAAGGAGAAAGTGTGAGCAAAGTGCGTTTCAATTTCATTGAATACTTTAACTGGATCTATGGTTGTTTTTGACCTAGGTATAACATGCAGATATGGATTTGTCTTGATGATGTTTTCGCTAAGTTCTATAGTCCATTCTTCTTTTATAGTATCTGGTTTTCCATTATCTAATATTGCACTTGGACAACCACCGACAACTATCATTTGGATTTGGTTTGTTATATTACTGGTTTCGTCATTCCTTTCGTTATCGTAAATTTTTATAGCTTTGGTGTACAAAGGTGATTTTAAAGTCAAAGTTTGAGTCTTAGAACGTTGTGTTCGTTCGACATTAAGAACCTGCATAAATGTTTCATTAACTTCATTTAGATACGCCAGGGAATATGCAACGGAAGCATGGGAAGATTGCGATTCAATTTCCACGTATAAAATCCTGACTTTGACTTCAAAGGAAAACAATATACGATCTGCAAAGTCGTATCGATGACTAATTTTGGCAGCGCTTGGAAATATCAAGTCAGTACAAACTAAAAAATATGAATATGTATATGAACAAATCAAATGCAACATATTATCAATCAGGGGGTATTATCGGAACAGGGTCAGATTTAAAAAGAGAGAAAAAATAGGAAGTTTTTAATGTTATTTTTGATTTTTGTTTTTATAATTCTCGTTGAGTCGTTTTAGTTTACTTTTAGCCGACTTATTGTGGTAAATTTTGCACTGATGAGACAATTTGCTTGGACTCAAATAAGATCGGCAAAAACTGTTCAGTAGCTGTTATTCCCCTATTAACATTACTGGATTTGACTGCAAAGTCTTAGATGACAACCGGGTGATACTTTGGCAACATACGACAACAACTGTTTGAAAACGGATAGACCCTAAGGAATATCCCTTCAACAAATGTAAACAAGCAAGTTTCAATTAGCATTACTACAATCCCTTTCACTTTTATCAGAATGTGACCTACCGATTTGGACCACCATCGCTATGTTATTTTGTACTTACATGAACAATGCGACGGATTTTATCATTTGATTAGGACATTTTTAAGGATTTTGCCATACATCAATAGTCTGAACAGAACTTAGTGTACAACAAATATTAGATGCAATATTGACTGAAATATTATTTTGCAATCATATGTAAAAGCGATGACCGCACGATGATGTTAGTATTAGAAGTAACTCATTATATATGAAGTGAGTCAATCATATTAAGTTCAAAATACCTGCTGAAAGCGGCTTATGCGGTTTCGGTCCTATCTCCTTAATTCCAACTTCTCCCATATCGCCTAAGCTGGCTACATGCGTTATACCTTGATCCCAGAAGGACTTTTTTGGTACAGACGAAAATATCTGGATAAAACCAGTTTCACCAATGATCAATGGCTGTCCTTCAAGTCGAGCAATATTACTACTTTGGAAAGTAAATTGTACCGGATATATATCTAAATCTAAAAATAGTTAGTTTTCAAACGAATGAATAAAAAAGAAGACGTGACAAATAAATAACACATAAACAAACGACAATTACTGAATTACAGGCTCCTGCCATGGGACAGGTACACACATAAATAATGTGGCGGGGTTAAACATATAAGCGGGATCCAAACCCTATAAAAAAGAAGATGTAGTATGATTGCCAATGAGACAACTGTCCACAAGAGACCAAAATGACACAGACATTGACCACTATAGGTCACCGTACGGCCTTCCCTTTTTCTAAAGGTGAGACATTTCTAAAGGCATTTCTAAAAACGAAACAAATGTACACTACAATATGAACTGAAACACAGTGGAAATTAACAGAAGAAGATGATTAATTTTGTAACCGGACGTTTTCTTAAAAGGTAATATATTGAATAATAGTAAGGAATTCTTGTATAAGTTATCTCAAAATAAATAAAAATTACATTACACTCCAGCAAAATCTCACACACACACACACACACACACGCACTAAATCAACATGCAAACTGAATGGAAGCTGTAACATTGACCTTGTGATATGAGAAATTTAATACTACACACCTACTTCACATATTTGTTTTCAATGATTCATAAAAAAATAGCAAAGAAAACATTTGGAAAAGTTAATGGTAAAAGTGATCGTCAACTCATATATATACCTTCCAAGCAATAAAAAACGAAGTTTCAGAATCAATACATATATCTTCAAAGGAATCGAAAAACAATTCCTTTGTTAAATTAATGTAGGAAATATGCCTGTGCCTCTTTGAGTTCTTGGCCTTTTTTACTTTATACAACAAATGTCATTAGTTTATACGTACCAATGTTCTTCGTTGTCTTTTGTAGATTTTTAAGTTCAAGAGTGCGGTGTTGGGCATGGTCTCCATCCCACTCAGCATGCCTTTTAATGCCATTTATGATAGATTTGACCTTAAGTTCCCAAACATCATAAGTAGATGCTCCATCCTTGCCCTGGAATATATTAGGATTAAAGTTCATTTATTAAATTGAAAGGAGAAAAAAATGATTGCTTTTTTCATTACTTTTTGCAATTGCCGTTTTATTCACGAATAGTGAATATCTTCACACGTGACCATAAAAGACACGTACATGTATCTGATATCGTTCTATACCAGGGTTGATATGATGTAATACATAAATCGTTGAAGATAATACAAATGTTTAAATGCTTAATTGCATTATAACACAAAATCGTCGATAAATAAAATTGAGAATGGAAATGGGGAATGTGTCAAAGAGACAGCAACCCGACCAAATAAAAAACAACAGCAGAAGGTCACCAACAAGTCTTCAATGTTGCGAGAAATTCCGAGAAATTCCCGCACCCGGAGGCGTCCTTCAGCTGGCCCATAAAAAAACATTATAGTCACGATCAAAACCAAACATTATCCACACAGATTGCTATTAACATGTCTACATATTACTATGTATATTCATATTTGTTTTTATTATTATTGTGTCTAATCGTATTTAACGTGCTTCATATATATCAACATTGTTTTAAACAGATTTTAGCAATTTACAGCTTGACATTGTACACATTTCAAAGGAGATAACAACTTGTGACTTAACAAACAAAAAAGTGGGTTTATCAGCTTTACACTTGTTTACAATGCATACCACTAATAATCAATTCTAAAATAATAAAGCCCAAAAAAAATAGTGCTTCTTATATATGTTTTGGTATTCAGCAAATGCTTTTGCTAGAATTAAATTCGGTGCTGCTTTTTGATATTTATTTTGCATGCTGCATGCTTTGTTTTATTTGTTATTGCATATGTTTTTATATTCGTCGAAAAGCTCATTAGAGCTTATCTCTGTTCAGTTTGTCAATATGCAGAATAAAAATGAAGTTTTACTTACTTTATTACTTACATTTTCATTCGTCAAATTAAAATAGTTATCAAATTGACTTGGCTTATAACTTGCTACACCGACGCGCTATTATTCTATATAATCACCAGTGCCGCTCAGTTCAAATTAGTTAAAAGGCCAAACTAGTATAAAGTTGGAGAGCATTAAGGACCCAAAATAAAAAAAAAGGTGTGCCAAATCAAACATTAGGTTTATTGACATAAACAATCATGTTGCACATGTTCCGTGCTTTTGTTGTCACTATATATTCAGTTTCAGATAGACGAAACTATTATCTCCCTTTTGAAACACAATTGTAATAAATATATCATCCTAAATACCTATTTGGCAAGATCAAGATAGACCATCGTAATTGTTCAGTAGTAAGATCTTTCTACAACCTTGCTCGTGCAAAACAATTGCAAACGTTGGAATTAAATAGGAATTACGTGCACACACACACACACACCTCCACATTCAAATCGTATAATTCCCTATTAAAGAAGTTGGAACAAATACATCCGCTGCTACATTATTAAAAAAGATTATAACATCTTCTTGTAAAGTGAGCTTGAAAATGAAATCCTTGGAATAACTTTTCAAAATTAATAAAAATTGTTATTGTCAACAAAAACCAATGAGATACACCAGCATTTAAGTTTCCCTCTATGGAAAGACACGTACACAACAATTGTATATATATTTCATCATCCAAATGGTACCAGATTATATATATGTACATGTACGTCTTTCGTTAAAACAAATACTAGTATACCATTCAAAGTACTCGCAACTCTCTTTCGTGTCTTTATAGATACCGGGTAACTGGTTTACGAATTGAATCACAACCGTTTTGAAATAATCAAAGGACATTTAGCACCTGTGAGTGGAACATCCAATTTTTATTGTAAAATTAGGTAAGGTTGATTCTTGTCTTAAACTGCAATAAACAAAACCAACTACTGCTGTTACTGTCGTATATATATATAAATACGTTCCTTTTATTCTATTTTTGCAGTTCTAAACAATTAAAACAACACTTCATCAATTTCATGCGTCCGTATTTTCCAATAGAAGAACGTTCGTGCTACTTTAGTTGGATTCTGATAGGAATGTATAAATAAGTCTTTTTAAAGCCTGATATCTTCGATAACTGTTTGCACCACTGTCCGATGCAGTTACTGGTGCACTTTTCGTCCCCGAAGGTATCACCAGCCTAGCAGTCAGCACTTCGGTGTTGACATGAGTATTCAATATATATTATCGAACCGCGGGTAATTTATCACGTTGTGGTTCATTAAACGCCGTCACGTGGTAACCCCCTATGGATCCGTAGGGCGTTTGTAAATTTCACAGGAGTTCATGACGTCACATTTATTGTTAATGTTGACGTCTTCTATTTTTTTTGTATTCTATTGTTAATTTTTTCTACAGAATGCAGCAGGAAAAGACGAGCGTGCGGTAAATTCGTTATACGGTTCACTTCTAATTGCCGAGTCCCCAATGGATTTCACTAACACTCTTTGAATCCGTATCACTTATAACATTGAATAAGCTGTTTGCAAAAGTAAGAATTATTCGAAATACTACGGATTTTCTTATCACAGGCATAGCTTACTCAAGACGTATTTGGCACATTTTCGAACTTTTGGTCCTCAATGCTTTTCAACTTTATACTTGTTTGGCTCTCTATTTAAATTAATCTGATCGTCACTGATGAGTCTTGTGTAGGAACAACGCGCGTCTGGCGTATCAAATTATAAACCTTGTGCTCTAGATTATAACTATTTCCCAATGTCTTTTTTTTTTTTTTTTTTATCTATTATGTCTAGATATGTGATATTTTATCAACAATAGCACAATAATTCTGTTGTTTGGTCGAGTTGTTCTGTCTTTTATATATTCCCGGTTCCGTTCTCAATTTTATACTATACTCAATTAAACAAAGTATAAGTTAATATCTATCAAATTAAAGATTTAAGAATGTACTGAAATAAATGACACTTGCCGTTATAATGGCTGTTTGTATTTCTCCAATATCTTGTTCTACCACTAAGGTGTGGAACCAAAAGGAACCACAGAGTGTTTTCGACAAGCATAAACAGTCCTCTGTATTCCCAACAGTAATAGTATTCGTTGTAATTCCTTGTGAACCAATCAACTCAACTTGATAATGAACAACTGTGTTGTTATAACAGTGGGATCGTATGGTTATTAAATACGAGCAAGCTAAAAGTATAAGAAATTAACGCTTCGAAAAAACAGTATAACAATAAAGATATAAAAAGACAAATATAATCTATTGTATTTCATGCAATCAGCTTTTTCGTACAAATCATTCATGTAAAACTATTTGACGTCTATGTGAAATAAATGGTTAAAAGCCATTAACAAGGAAATTTAGTAGGGGAATGTTCTTGTATCTTCTAAATCATAAACAGCGCGTTCAAATTTTACAAAAATACAAATGTTATTATAATTAAATTTATTATTGCTTGGCATCAAGGTGTAGAGCTTTTGGTTTCAGTCGATTACACACAATCCTATAATACATGTAATCACATTATACATTCTGACTGGTTGCTTTAAATTGCTGCTGAGATACTGCAACAACCATTGGCATGAATAAGAAAAGAAATTACAGATTATCTCATCTCAGGATAAGATATCAAATGCGGGAACATTAACTATGTGTATTCCAGTTATCGTGAATTCATGTTCGTTTAATTATGTATGTATAGCACTATGAAATTCAATATTGTTATATCAATTATTTATACGTAGATATAACTTCATGACGCGGTATGAGTGAGACAACTCTCCATCCAAGTCAAAATTTGTAAAAGGAAACTTGTAAAGGTCAAAGTACGGTCTGCAACACAATGTCTTGGCTCACACCGAACAGCAATCTATAAAAGGCCTAAAAATTGACTATTGCAAAAAAACTTTCAAACGGAAAAAAACGACGGTCTAATCTATATAGCAAAACTACAAGCTAGAATCATTTATGGACCACATTAACAAACGCCAACTACTGACTATTAGATCCCGGTTTATATGCTTTGTAATCTGCAATATGCATAATTTGTTTTGCTAAACAATGTTCCTATACACGGGTCTAAATCATTTTTTTTTGTCTAATATAAAATTTCCCTATTTTTTTCTATAAATGAACTTTATCTTTTATCTAATAGAAAAATAAAATAAAAAAGAGGGGTCACCGATCATTTACGCTCACAATTTGCCTTCGAAAGAAGCATACATTTTTGTAAACTAAGGTACTTTTTTTTCTGTTGAACAAATAGGAGAAAAAGAGGTTATTTCGAAATAAAAAAAAAACTTAATTACATAAATCGCTTAAATTTTACATTTGTTTAGTTAATGTGAAGCTTATTTGAAAACAATAATAAAAAATATAGGTCACGAATGAGTAAAAAGCGATATTTCAATTTTAATGCCAAAAAATTAGCATTTTTGCACCAAAGGGAGATAATTTGGAGCTTTTTAAATAATATAAACATTTTAAAAGTCATCTGGGGCCAAACGGAATTATTTGCTTGGCTAATTTTTGTAGCATATAATAAGTAATAGATAATAGTGTAATAAATAAAATGTTTTATGAAAAAAACAAATGTTTAATTTTTTGCTGAAATTTTTGTACCCGCGAGTCTTCTTCAGTGGAAAGAATGTAAAAACATTGGTGTATGACACACTCTTACAATAGAACAATATCAATTTCTCTGAATCTAGATATCGATTGTGGTGTACAATTATATGATATTGCTTTGCATTGCAACCTCTATAATAAATCTTCCAAATTTCCAATGCTTGATTAAAAACCACATACACATATGTTACACAATGTTATCTACTGTAATGCTGACATTTTGTTTGTTTTGTGCACGCATTATTGTCAATTCAATGGAATTTGATGCGACTGTCATACAAGTAAAAGGTTTATCTGATTATAAACAAGGTTCAATCAATTATTTTCTACATAAGAAAGTGCCTATACCAATTAAGTCAGGAATATGACAGTTGTTACCCATTCGTTTGATGTTTTTGAGCTTTTGATTTTTCCATTTGATTAGAGATTATTGTTTTTAATTTTTCGGAGTTATTTTACTTTTGATAATTATAGCACTATGTCTGTGCTTGGAAAACACAAAAGATGTATAATTCAGGCTCTGTTGTAATAGAAAATATGTGTCATTCGGTTGTGAAAAACAAAAGGTTTGTTAATAGTTATCAAAGGTATCAGGCTTTTAATTTGCGTTTCGTCTACAAACGACTCATTAGTGACGCTCATATCAAAATAGTTAGAAAGCCAAAACAGGTAAATGTTCAAAAACAAGGACAATGTGTATAGGTTAAAAAAAACCTTCTGTTATATGCAATGAGACATTAAATAAAAAATTCCGGAAAACATTAAGCAGGAAAAGCGAGCATTACAAATGTAAAGATTAAACAAATTGGTTTAATATTTTGAAGTGAAGTCTTTGCGTTAGCTTTCATTATACTCGCCTTTTTCTTTTTTCAAAAAAATTGAATAATCTGCAACTGGACTATAACTGATGTTAGTATTCCTGAAATATATCATTATAATAAATATGAACCTTAACATTAAACTTAAATAAGAACTTTAGTTGTCATCAGTGAGTTGCTTTGCATGAACTATCTTACGAATATTTGAAACTGTAGACATGCAATTCAAAGTTGTAGTTATTGTTGAATGGTAATTTATATGACATTTGAAAAAAGCAAAATCACAAAAATATTGAGAAATTTTCATGACGGAAAGTCCCTAGTAACATGGCAAAAAGTATGTATCGTTTTTTATATATGAAGCGTGTGTTTTGACAATGACATTCTATAAAAAGATTTCGGATAATGACAAATACAAAATAGAATAACATAAACTTGTTTAATCCTTAACATGACTAATAGGATAACTTCGGTTTTCTTTTCATGTACATGCCAAATATTGCATGACGTTACTTTGTGTCAACTTAATAAATAATGATAAAGAGACCTCAGGATTAAAGTATTTTATTTCGTTCTGCTGATAAAGTCTCATTTTCGATTAGGTCAATTCGTATAGACCCTCTAACCTTCAGCTAACAATAAAGGTAAAACAAAATATAATGACACGCAACATAAAAAAATCAAGGTACAATCATATATTAAAATCTAAAACTTCAAACATTAATCTTAAGCTTTGTTATTGTTTGTTTTTCACAAAGGACAGTCCATCACTTTCTACATTTGGAAATGTCTGTACCAAGTCAGGAATATGATGTAGTTGTCCATTCGTATGATGTGTTTTATCATTTATTGACCTTTTGATTAGGGACTTTCCGTTTTGAATTTCCCCCTGAGTTCAGTATTTTTGTGATTTTACTTTTCATACGTATAATGTGACTTTATCAGTTAAGTCTCTATAACTATAAAATCCGCATGATAATAGATTAACAGAACAACCCGAAAAATAAAACGAATAATTTAATAACAAATTTTAGGGACCCCAGTTGAATCTATTACGCTGTGTTATTAACCAAAACACCTTTTATCATCATTCATTAAAGGGACAGTAGTTGTCAAATGCATATTCACCGATTAGACTTAAATTCCGATATCGTTTACTATCATTCTAAATCGTTTATCAAAATAATAAATGACAAAAAGTCTATAATTAACAATTTACAACGAATTGGATTGATACTACGTATCGGCATTTCTTGCTTATTAAAGTATACACGCGATCTAATTAATCATGGAATTGACCTCCGAAGACTGCCGATGGTTAATTTGAAGTATATGCTTATGATAAAGAGTAAAATACAAAAATACTGAACTTAGAGAAAAATCTAATCGTAAAGTCCATAATCACATTTCAAAATTAAAAAAAACACATTAAAAACGAATGGACAAGAACTGTCATATTCCTGATTTGGTACAGGCATTTGCAAATGTAGAAAATGGTGGATTAAACCTTGTTTTATAGCGCTAATTCTGTTACTTGTACGACGTAATTGACAATGATACGTAAACAAAATGTCACAAATAGGGGTACACAAAACAATACGGACCCCATCAAAACCTAGGGAAGACTTCAGGTGATCTGGAAGGGAAACCAGATCATGCTCTAAATGTGGCACCAGTCGTGTTACTCAGTCTCATCAAATTCCGTTATATTCACAATGATGCGTGAACTAAACAGAATTAAAATAAATATAATAGTCAAAATAGTGCACATTGAACGTATCAACTATTACTACGGCAACATTTATACTGAAACGTTCACTGCTATGAAGCTTTTGTTGATACGTATATTAATTAGCCGAACTATACCATATTAGCCTTAAAAAGATGAGTGCAATGTGTACTTACATGGCTTCATCTTGATCTGTAAATACATCTAATAGTCTTGTTTCAGCAGGCATATCTGTATTGAGTAAAATTGATCTTCCGATGTGAAGCATATCTCCCTATTAAAATTCATTAATATTATTTTATAGTTTTGATTTGAAATTACATTAGCTAAACATCTTTTACTCACAAAAATATGTGAGCACTAGTCAACGATACCATACAAGGAGCAATATAAGGTGCGTCCACAAAACGTTATAAATGATGAACACCTATCGATGCGCTATAGCATTGCATTGGGGGTTATCAATTGCGTGTGGGGGAAAAGTAAAATCACATTTTTTTTTAACTCCGAGGACAATTCAAACGGTAAGTACCTAATCAAATGGAAAAAAAACCAAAAGATGCATTTTCGTTCGTAGAAAATAGTAGATTGAACTTGTTCTAGTTTTATAGCTGTTAAACCCTTCACTTGTATGACAGTCGTATCAAATACCACTAAATTGACAACTATACATAAAAAAAACCAGACATAATAGGTGAAATTATCAAAATTGGGGTACAGCAGTCATCACCGTTTCGCAATCTCAATCAGACCAAAATCAAACAAATATCAAAGGAAGAAGCGCAAAAAAGCATAAATCAAATTTAACAACCACGTTCTTTGCTTAATTATTTTTGTATTTTATTTATGTATGTTTAATCAACCCATAAAAGATTGAAATAATTTATGTCCTGTTACCGATTTCCTCAATTAATAACTAGAAATGAACAATAAAACTTCTTAACGATTATGATCAAATTCTTTTACTTCAATTGTCTTAAGCAAGAAGGGTTCTCCATAGTGGATATTTGATCCCAGCTTATCACTTATTCCGTCAGGTGGAACTAGTTGGAAGAGTCCATCATAATTTGTTATTTCAGACACTGCAATATAAATTGTTGAATGCTAAAACTAGTCGATACGTTTATTGCCAGCTTGTTACGATACAAATAATGTCTTGTTTTAATCCTATTAAAAGATAGATCTATTTAAAGTTTAAAACATAAATTTAAAATACTTGTTCAGTCTGAAACCCTTCTGATAATTTATATTTCAAATTGTAGCTGATTTCACATAAATTGCATTGATAAATATAAAAACTGACGTACAACTATTGAAAACCCTTAGCACCATTTAACAGAATACAATATTAGTTTGTGTGTTTATTTATCTAACACAGCGTCTTTCAAGCTGCCAATATAGTAACTCTTTAATCCAATAAACACATTAATTGCTAATAAAAAAATGATTTATATTTGTAAGAAATTATCTGACACAAATTACAATAAAAGATTCTTTCTTCGCTATGAAATTCAAATTAAGTTTTTTTCGTAATGTTGAAGGTATGGACTAAAATGTCAACTTTTTAAGCATTAATTATTGTAAAATCAAAATTCTCCTCCAAGAAAAAAATTGTATGAAATTGTTTTGAAATTTACCTGTAGTTAAAGCTTTTATTGTCAATCCAGGGGATATTCCATAATGCTGTGACAATGCCAGGAATCGATCTCCATTACGTATTTTTATAAAATCACCATACCTGTTAGGAATATATGTTCCAATTTGTTAATGTGTACATACTAGACTATGGTAAATGACCAGAGCTATACTGAACTCTAGAATATCTTTATCGCGAAACGATAAACGATATAATGAAATCGCTTATGTTTTGCTTACTTCTTGTAAGCTGATTTTATCCAGGCGTCAACAATATTTGCTGATTGTTAAAACCTTTATAAGATTAGACAAAAAGTAAAAATCGAATTTGATAAATTGTAAGATATATTTTATTTACACTTTTCAGCATAATGGTGAAATATTTGAAAACCAAGTGTGTATAACTTATTTAAACACGTGCACGAGATAGATAGCAAAAAGACATCGCAACTTGTAAGTCGTAAGTAAACTTACGCCATTGCAAAAAAGAGAGAAAAAGATCACAAAATCAAAAACCCAACAACAATATACAAAACATAACATAGACACTAATGACTGAGCGACACAAACCCCACTAATACCGAGGATGATCTCAGATGCTCCGGATGCGTAAACTTATCCTGATCCATTCGAGAACCGTCTTGTTATTTATGATAGAACAAATTTGGTGATAAGTATATTTTGGGTTAGTCGGCAAAAGAAGACGGAGATTTTCGTCACGGCTTATATCCCATAATGGTCAGTCAAACTGTGACATATGCATTTTCGACTGATTTCTATCATTCAAACTGATTTAATTTGAAAAACGAGTTCATGGACCCCTATTTTTGAAAACACCAATTTGTTTCATTTTGCATGGAGATTATGTAACCCAAATTTTATAAAACTGTAAATAGAGGATTTTGTTTAATTTTGATAAACATGCAGCAAGAATTGACGTTTTTTTCTCAATTCAAGAACATTTGATAAATATGAGAGTTATTTCTGAATAAAAAATGCATATTTTTTAGAATACTTATAAAATACAGAAATTACCGATTATTTAACAAAAACAATTTGTTTTTATCTTTTATAACAAAAAAGGTATGTCTTTCTTTCGAAAAAGAAATTACGGCCACAAATCTGAATTTTTAAGAATATACAAAATTGCGACCTCATTTTACTCAAAAAGTAGCACCTGAAGGTATAATTTTTATTACATATTTGATTTAATCAGGTAAAAAATAGCTTATATGCAAATTTTCACGAACTTGTAAATACAGGATCAAAACTGTATCGTATGCCCTTAATAGCTTTCTTGTGAGCAGCAAACCTCTCTCAAGGGAAACGCAACCCTTGAATATTGTTTCACATCGGGGATCAATACTCTACATTAGAGGGTCAACAATTCCAACTTCACCAGAGAAATCCGACGTGCAAATCATTCCCACATCACATCAGTTGGCAGGTCGCATTAATTGTTTTTAAAATTTGGGAAAAAAAATTAGCGATTACCGTAAAGCATATGGCTTAAGTCGTTTAAAATGATATTAATTACGGTACAAACATAATGATTAATCCCTTTGGCAAAGAAGAATTTAACTGTTCTAATAGAAATCTTCGGTAATGTTATATCCACCTAGGGAGCTCATGAATTGTAAAAACAGTTAAAGGAAAAGCAAATCCTGTAATAACCATACCCGTGATTCAATTCAAAAATTCCACTTCTGGGTCAAGTTGAGTTTATCCATAGTTTTGTTTTAAAGTGGTTCTTAGTACTTCTTTATGTTACTTTAGTTGGCAGTATTTTGATATGTGTTGTTGATTTTCAATTGTCTGCATTGTTCTTTCTGTTATTAGAATCGTGTGAAATAGTCCTTGTTTTGAAACTTTTGCTATCGTTTAGATCAAAAGTATGATAATCTACATGTACAAATTCATCAAGTATTTGTTGATATCTGTAATAGAATTATTATTGAGGCATTTACCAAGCAGTGCCTGAAAGATGTCTTATCACTGAATATGACTCTTCGATGTATTTATGACAGATATCACAAGTCGAACAGGAACTTTTTTTTTGTTATTGTTGTTTGCAATGACTTTTCAATGCTTGGTTTTGTCACTATTTGGTCTATTTTCCTTGTGATTTTGTTTTTCCTTTTAATTATACCTACTGTAAAGCTGCAGAATTTCCCTCCGATTCTGACAGAAGACTACAGTGATACGTAGATATAGTTGATGAACAATAACGGAAGAGAGCCTTTCTGAAACATTGACGTTTCTCATATAAACCTTGAAAATATAAAATAAAAATGAGTAGAAGAAAAGCCAAAAAAAGACATTAAAATTCATAAATTTAATGTAAAAAGTTATTCCTTTTTTTGGATTAAATTACTATTGTAAATGATTTGTTAACAGATAAAAACATTGAACAATGTTAAATACACACACATTCGAAAATAAAATAATGGAATATGGTATGATTTTAAGTAAGACACCTGTATTACAGAGTTCAAAGGAAGTGTACTTAAAGATCTGAATATAATTTTACTGCGATATACGGCCAAAAAAACCCTATACAATAAAGGCAGATAAAAGATACCCCGTCCAAAACTCCAAAGTCTTTCACTGACATGGGCCCGTGGTTAACCAGCATAAAAATCAGCTTATAATTTCATGGTTGGCTTTTAGCAAAAAAAAAACTACACATGAATAGAAACGACATAAAGTGCTGTTATAAAAGTGTACTCGGAGAACTGAAGGCTAGTTTAAAGCACATAATATACTATCATGGCCTTCAAGAAAATTTAATATAATCGATAATTAGTAAATCTCAGTATGTTTTCAAAAAAATAAGAAAACAACTAAATATTTCTGCTATTTCATTCAAGGGACCATTTGACAGTCAAACGTTTTAAAGAGTACCACCTCCGTCATTAGTTTTATATAATCATATTTCCAGGACATGGTAATACTTATATATCATTGGACAACAATGACCTCATTGACAATTCATGTTGTTGGAATTTTAATGCATTGTAACTATATTACTCATGAATTAAAAAAAACCGGTATAATCTGCGTGTGTCTGTCATAATTTGTTATTAATATACTTCTTACTTGGAGCAATTTGAAAAGACAAAATAAATTCTGCAAGACATATAAATGGAACCACACAACGAAACTTTATATGGTAGGAGTCTGTCGTCATCCTTATGAGCTCTGATTTTAATTGTGTGTATAGTAAGTAAACGGTAAATATATGTATAGTAATTTATAGGATTCCGGGTTTTAATTACAGTTAATAGTTTATTTACAGGTATCATAGGGGCAAAACAAAAAATAACGGTATTTTTCATCTTGAGCACGAGTAAGTACGTTACTTGTAAAGAACAGAAAAATATTAAAATTATGTAACAAAACCTCAATCAATATTTGCCACGACTTCTTTAGAAAATACAAAGAAAATTCGATAAAGAGATACCTTTTCTAGTATATCTAAATGCAACTTATAAGGTGCAGAAAAAATATAATACCGTCAATTTAAACAGTATCACTACGTATGAAAAAGAAGATCTGGTATGATTGCCAATGAGACCAACAGACCAAAATAACACATCAATTAACATTTATAGGTCACCTAACGGCCTTCAAAATTAGAAAAAGGCCCATACCGCATAGTCAGCTATAAAAGTCCCCGAAAAGACAATGTAAAACAATTTAAACTAGAAAACTAACGGCATAATTGGATATAATGTTTTGTTATTTTGGTTTAAAAGCTCTTTATATTTTAAATAAGCTTTTTTTCTAATGTTTCGGTCTTGTGCATCACTGAAGAGACATTTATTATCAAATTGCGCATCATCTGATGCAGAAAGATTGATACCGTTAATTTTATTAATTTACCTGGTATTTTTTTCTTAAAGTACTCTGGTCTAATTATTGCATCAATTGAGGCCAGCTTATATTGAATTGGTGCTGGATTTTCTGCAGCCGATCTCGCCCATTCTCGTAGTGTTTCTGTTGAACCTGAACTATAATCTCCAGATGGAGGACTCCCACCAATGTAATATTCCCTCTGTTCCTTTTCTGTATTTGATACCATTTCCCTCAGAGATTCATCTGTAGAAACCCCTACACTGAATCCTGCTCCACCAGAGAAGGCACCCATTTTAACTGACATTTGGGCAGCGACCTAATTAAGTAAAAAAATGGAATTCGTGTGATAACTGTATTGTAAGTGAAATATCTAATTATTTGGATGATCACAACATAGTATTCACTTGGTATTCTATTGATTTACCTAAAAACATATCGTAAACTCAAATTTTGTTAATGTAAACCATTTGTATATCGCAATGAGTCAGTTTTTCTAATGTATGCACTATTGATTTATTCCATTTAAAAAATAAAATTTTCCGAATTGTCTATGTTAACCTTTAGTCCTTTACAAAAATCATAATATTTTTTGTAAATTGAATTTAAACCCTGGTATTTGAAAAAAGTGACAAGTACTTAGTACTATACGGTAAAATAAAGTAAAAAATAAAATGAACCCGCCAGAGAGAAATGATGAATTTTCTTGAGATGTTCAGAAAAATGTATAAAACCATGATTTTTATCTGGTTACAACTTTTTCTATAAATAAAAATAGAAAAAAAGGAAAACTTGTAAATAAAAGTTGACGGGCATCTGTGGTCGAGTAGTTAAATCAACTATTATTAGGTCTTTCCACTTTTCTGTGGAAAGACCTATTGTTTTTCTTCTGATTATTTTTTTTTTTTTTTTTCCGCCTAATTTTGTTCTTGCGATAAACATTTGTTTCGCAATATGTCGCTTAGATATTTGGTATATGATATCGAACAGTTTATGCGCTTTTGAAATTTACCCTGCGTAAACGAATACTTTTCTTTGTAGGAGTTATCTCCCCAAACACTGTTTTCCTTGTTAGCGCATCTCCTTCGCAACCGTAAAAGATTATGACAAATTTATTTTACAAAATTGCTCGTTATATCCTTCGCATGATTTGTCCTATTTTGACCGAAGCGATATGACCCCTCCATATGAGAGTTATTTCCCCTTATGCATCTGATATAAGTGATATGAATTTCTATCTTATAAATCATAAGTGATAGAGACCTAGGATCTTTTAATTTGAGGTCCTTGGTCCCAAAAAATGAAAATTAGGTCAAGGTCAAAGGTCAAGGTCATATTCTAATATTTGAATTTGGCTTATTTTCACTTATATTCAAAGACTGTATAAGATATCAACAAATTATTTTTACTAAATTGTTAGTTGCGACATGTCGTAAGATGTAAATTTTGATTGCAAGCGTACGTTGAATGTAAAAGGGAGTTTTCTCTCCTCTTGTATTTAAAAATACGCGTTTGGTGATATAACTCATTAACTAAATATAATAAAGACCTACGGTCTTTTGATTTGAGGTCCTTGGCTTATGACCTTGAAACTGATCTCAAGGTCATAGCTTAATTTGACGTTCTAGATTTTGACCTTTGCTTTTATTCTATATGTATACATGATAAAGATATACAACTTTTAGAAAAAGATATCAAACCATTTAACCTTGTAAAAACCAACCGGAAGTGACCTTTTGTAAACCGGAAATAGCAATTTTTTTGTACTTTATTAATATAAAAGTATATAGAACCAGATATTTTTGGAATCAGTGTCAAGTAAATATTCAAATATAATCGGAAGTAACATTTTTCAAACCGGAAGTAACAAATTATCTCGCTTATTTAAAAAAAAATGTATGGAAACAATATATTTTTGGAATCAGCTTACTAGGAGCTATCATTTGACGATTGAAATGACATTTTAAACTTAGTTTCACAACTTTTCAAATCAAAATACATTGTTTTGATGGAAAGACCTTCAATTGTTCTCTGAATTTTTAATTACTCTTCTTTTTATTGTTGTCAATATTGTGAGTTTTAACCCTGCACATGGCAGGTGCGTTCACAACAAATTTTCCTGTTGAAGTTTTGTGTTTCTCAAACCACTCTGACATCCTTTACCAATAAAAGCTGACCACTAAAAACTACCCAATAATACTGATAGTGACATGAAATCCAAATCAAACAATGCATTATTAGTATAGTTCTTGAACCAGTATTACCAGTTGCTTACCTTAGCCGTAACACCAACGGACTGAAATCGATCTAGATCGGTATTTTTGAATCTAAATTCTTGTACTGCCTTTGCTCCCATGACAACTTCTGTTGTGTAATGAGTCCCGAATTGTTCAATGACTCTGATATATAAATTTTGTATCACATCTTCTTCACACTTCTCAGTTGGCAAAACTCTGATGCTGTCCTCCAAAAAGTCACTTAGCTTCAAGTTAAAAATTGTTAGTTAACAGCCTGAATTTCAGGTATAAAACTCACCAGACAGTGATTTTTAACATAATTGTTTAAATGTATGTTTGTATCCAGGAGAGAAGTGAGCAAATCGTTTTATTACATTGACACAAAAGGTCGTCGGAAATCAACATGGAGTAAAATATTTAAGTAAGAATACATTGTTTGTTTAACAATATTAAAAAACTAGTTATATTGATTTAGAGTACTTTGAGATTCAGTAGACGTTACGCTTTTATCAGGCTAGAACGGCGTTACAATAGGCAAAACGGGGATTTTAGAATTGATGAGTTGATTGATTGTTTGTTGCTCAAAGTCTTATGGCAGACACTTCATGCATAATTAAGACGAGAACAAATTCATTATAAATACAATAGGTAAATCCTGTCATAGAGTCCGCTCGCGTCGAAGATCGGGGAATTTTGAATTGCCATCAAAACAAACTTGATAGGGACTAAAACAAGCCACCTATGGATCCCAGATATAGTTGTTGCAAGAGTTTTTAAGCTGCAGAGAGCGTGATACTCTTTCTACACTAGGCTTCAGATTTAGCGTCTCCATTCTGACCGGACGTGACTGAGTACTTGTACTTCCCCAATAGCGGAACGTATGCCAAACTTTAGTGAGAGGTTTTATTCCAACCGCGATTCTATTCAACCTCTTTAGGATTGGTTTTGGATATAAAAATTCTGCACCCAAACGAATTAGCGCAGTAACCATTCAGAGGGAGACACGACACCGAATACTCATATTTTGAATGTGTTAAACAAATCAATTGAACATTTTTCGACTCATCAAACTCTATTAAAAGATTCAAAGTACCGATCTCAGAGTACTCACAAGTACCAATTACAACTAATCTATACATCATAAATTTATGACTAGAATGAAACAATACATTTTTAAGTCATTTAGTGTGAAAACGTCCATAATGTGTCATCTCAAAATATAAGTATGCCATTGATCGTGTTGCATGACCGTTGATATCGTTCTATCCTAGTTGTAATTACGTAAGTAATTCGTTAAGGAAAATCTAAACATAATCTAGCAGGAATGATATGCATTGGGTGTCAGACCACTAATAACTCTAACCTCCATTTTAAAACGTTAAAATAGCCCCATTCCGACACACAATATTGCTTTTAATGTCATTTTTGCTTAAAACAAACCAACAAAATTGCAGAAATGTAATTTTGGGTGAAAGAGAAATATATTTAGACCATTTTGAGCCGGTATATTCATAACGATTAATGTTCAATCATTTTGTCATAGCAATTGGGTTTTTGGTAAGTTTTATGTTCCTCGATATTGTATACCACGTAATTTGTCATAGCTTTTTAAATACCACTCGTGTCTTTGTTCCGTACGTACATCGGAACGGACTAAGATATGCATTCGATTGAGTTTATCAAATATATAAGCGATAGACTTTTACTCTCAGATAAATTAATTAACAATTTGTCTCGGAAGATGCACATTCAACCAAAGTATGTTCAGTGGTTCTGTAGATCAACATATTGAAAGTCAAAAACTATTAGAAAATCATATAGAAAATGTATGTTAATTCATAATTACCTTGGAAGTTGTCCCTGTTGTTGACAGTCTAGCTTTGTAAACATTAGCTCTACCCACTATATCTAATGTCGTAGTTTCTCCTTTTGTTACTTCTTTTACCGACTTTTTATAAGAAGTACTAGCGCTGAAACTTCCACTAAAGCCAAAACCCTTAGCTTCTGCATTTACCTATTGAATAGAGCTTCTCGTAAAAAAATGTAGCCTTTTAGTCAACATGTTATTGTTATATACAGGTATGAATTTTATTTTAATAATGCATTGATATTATATATATATTGTCTCAGTGACTATAAAGTATATATAGTATTGAAAGATGATCTATACACTTTAAACAACTCTCTGTCACATGTATGTTATGCCGATATCAACAGTTAGACAGGAGATACTATTTTATACCTGTAGACTCCAAGTATAGAAGTGAGGTGGCCGCATCGAAGTGACGAACTAGGGGGACTCTTTTACTGGAGTACATGTACGATGATACAGTAACATTATCTATGAATGTTTTAGTTTAATCACAAGGGTTGTGTGGAGATAAATGTTTTATTCTTCAGAAAAAAACTGCTATGTATAGTCATGTCTTGTGTTATTCAAATTCATAAAATATAATAGAGTCAAAGGGTTGAGTTAACTAAACATTATAAACATTTACCCTTTACCTCGCTACTATTTTTGGTTTCGGTTTTGGATGTCAGATTATGGTGAACATGTCTAATAGTATTATTAACTAAACATGTTTCTTATTATAAGGTCTGCATTTAGGGAACACTACTGCTGGCGCCAATGTTGGATGGAACATGAATACAATATGATGTGGGGACAAACTCAATGAGTAGAATAAAGAAATATTTGTGTTACCTGATACATGTTTGATACCGCTGAGATAAAACTTAAACACTTGTAAGAGTACGCATGAGAGGATCAAATAATGTTTGACAGAACAAGAAAGGGTTTAATCTTTAAGTATATCTTCAGAAAAATCCAAATTAGTCTTTATAATTTATTTTATTTTAAAATCTTGTACATATATGTAAAATGGTGTATCTTATGTATAAGAAAGCCATAAAGGGACACACACACAAACATCCGTGATTTCGGACCGATGAGATGTGATCTCGGATTGGTTATCCCTGATATCAAATGATAAAATTAACGGTACCAATTTTCTTGCACTAGATGGGACAATACCCCTAAAGCGCCTTGAAATGAGGAACACAAAAGTCACGTGTAAACAAAAAATCTCTGTGTAGTGATATTTGACACATTTCTATGATAAACAAATGACTGAGCTGAACCATTAGTGTTAATTGAGAAAGTAAGGGAACACAGAATAAATGTGTAAAAACCATGGAGCTATAAAATGTGTTAAAAGTATTAAAATTTCAAAGAACTTATTGTGTTAAAAATTGGATTTTTTACCATGAGGAGCCACATCGCAAAAGGATACTCGGGGTTTGCAAAATTACGGAAAAATGAATCACACTTCGTACCCCGAAAATTTAACCACATATGTAAAAATGTCTCAGCTTCGAAACAAGCCATCATACATATACAAGTTTACGATAAGGGCTGAGCAACAGAAGAAAACGTTACCATTACGGCCTATGGGGAAACAATTGCGCATATTGCCCCAGATGCGCATTTCGACAATACATGTCTCTTCAGTGATGCTCGTGGCCAAAATATTTGAAACCCAAAGCTTAAATAAAAGATGAAGAGCTATAATCCAAAACGTCCAAAAAGTATAGCCAAATTCTTGAAAGGAATCAGAGCTTTGCATGAGGGAGATACATTCCTTAATTTATAATAATTTCATATATTTTGTAACAGCAAATTTTAATAACACAAAAAAATCCGTATTTTCATGCCAGTACCGAAGTACTGGCTACTGGGCTGGTGATACCCTCGGGGACTAATAGTCCACCAGCAGAGGCTTCGACCCAGTGGTAGTGATAAAATTAACGGTACCAATTTTCTTGCACCAGATGCGCATTTCGACAATACATGTCTCTTCAGTGATGCTCATGGCCAAAATATTTGAAATCCAAAGCTTATATAAAAGATGAAAGGCTATAATCCAAAAGGTTCAAAAAGTATAGCCAAATTCTTGAAAGGAAATAGAGCTTTGCATGAGGGAGATACATTCCTTAATTTATAATAATTTCTAATATTTTGTAACAGCAAATTTTAATAACACAAAAAAATCCGTATTTTCATGCCAGTACCGAAATACTGGCTACTGGGCTGGTGATACCCTCGGGGACTAATAGTCCACCAGCAGATGCATCGACCCAGTGGTAGTAATAGAATTAACGGTACCAATTTTCTTGCACCAGATGCGCATTTCGACAATACATGTCTCTTCAGTGATGCTCGTGGCCAAAATATTTGAAATCCAAAGCTTATATAAAAGATGAAGAGCTATAATCTAAAAGGTCCAAAAAGTATAGCCAAATTCTTGAAAGGAAATAGAGCTTTGCATGAGGGAGATACATTCCTTAATTTATAATAATTTCTAATATTTTGTAACAGCAAATTTTAATAACACAAAAAAATCCATATTTTCATGCCAGTACCGAAGTACTGGCTACTGGGCTGGTGATACCCTCGGGGACTAATAGTCCACCAGCAGAGGCATCGTCCCAGTGGTAGTAATAGAATTAACGGTACCAATTTTCTTGCACCAGATGCGCATTTCGACAATACATGTTTCTTCAGTGATGCTCGTGGCCAAAATATTTGAAATCCAAAGCTTATATAAAAGATGAAGAGCTATAATCCAAAAGGTCCAAAAAGTATAGCCAAATTCTTGAAAGGAATCAGAGCTTTGCATGAGGGAGATACATTCCTTAATTTATAATAATTTCATATATTTTGTAACAGCAAATTTTAATAACACAAAAAAATCCGTATTTTCATGCCAGTACCAAAGTACTGGCTACTGGGCTGGTGATACCCTCAGGGACTAATAGTCCACCAGCAGAGGCATCGACCCAGTGGTAGTAATAAAATTAACGGTACCAATTTTCTTGCACCAGATGCGCATTTCGACAATACATGTCTCTTCAGTGATGCTCATGACCAAAATATTTGAAATCCAAAGCTTATATAAAAGATGAAAGGCTATAATCCAAACGGTTCAAAAAGTATAGCCAAATTCTTGAAAGGAAATAGAGCTTTGCATGAGGGAGATACATTCCTTAATTTATAATAATTTCTAATATTTTGTAACAGCAAATTTTAATAACACAAAAAAATCCGTATTTTCATGCCAGTACCGAAATACTGGCTACTGGGCTGGTGATACCCTCGGGGACTAATAGTCCACCAGCAGATGCATCGACCCAGTGGTAGTAATAGAATTAACGGTACCAATTTTCTTGCACCAGATGCGCATTTCGACAATACATGTCTCTTCAGTGATGCTCGTGGCCAAAATATTTGAAATCCAAAGCTTATATAAAAGATGAAGAGCTATAATCTAAAAGGTCCAAAAAGTAAAGCCAAATTCTTGAAAGGAAATAGAGCTTTGCATGAGGGAGATACATTCCTTAATTTATAATAATTTCTAATATTTTGTAACAGCAAATTTTAATAACACAAAAAAATCCGTATTTTCATGCCAGTACCGAAGTACTGGCTACTGGGCTGGTGATACCCTCGGGGACTAATAGTCCACCAGCAGAGGCATCGTCCCAGTGGTAGTAATAGAATTAACGGTACCAATTTTCTTGCACCAGATGCGCATTTCGACAATACATGTTTCTTCAGTGATGCTCGTGGCCAAAATATTTGAAATCCAAAGCTTATATAAAAGATGAAGAGCTATAATCCAAAAGGTCCAAAAAGTATAGCCAAATTCTTGAAAGGAATCAGAGCTTTGCATGAGGGAGATACATTCCTTAATTTATAATAATTTCATATATTTTGTAACAGCAAATTTTAATAACACAAAAAAATCCGTATTTTCATGCCAGTACCAAAGTACTGGCTACTGGGCTGGTGATACCCTCAGGGACTAATAGTCCACCAGCAGAGGCATCGACCCAGTGGTAGTAATAAAATTAACGGTACCAATTTTCTTGCACCAGATGCGCATTTCGACAATACATGTCTCTTCAGTGATGCTCATGACCAAAATATTTGAAATCCAAAGCTTATATAAAAGATGAAAGGCTATAATCCAAAAGGTTCAAAAAGTATAGCCAAATTCTTGAAAGGAAATAGAGCTTTGCATGAGGGAGATACATTCCTTAATTTATAATAATTTCTAATATTTTGTAACAGCAAATTTTAATAACACAAAAAAATCCGTATTTTCATGCCAGTACCGAAATACTGGCTACTGGGCTGGTGATACCCTCGGGGACTAATAGTCCACCAGCAGATGCATCGACCCAGTGGTAGTAATATAATTAACGGTACCAATTTTCTTGCACCAGATGCGCATTTCGACAATACATGTCTCTTCAGTGATGCTCGTGGCCAAAATATTTGAAATCCAAAGCTTATATAAAAGATGAAGAGCTATAATCTAAAAGGTCCAAAAAGTATAGCCAATTCTTGAAAGGAAATAGAGCTTTGCATGAGGGAGATACATTCCTTAATTTATAATAATTTCTAATATTTTGTAACAGCAAATTTTAATAACACAAAAAAATCCGTATTTTCATGCCAGTACCGAAGTACTGGCTACTGGGCTGGTGATACCCTCGGGGACTAATAGTCCACCAGCAGAGGCATCGTCCCAGTGGTAGTAATAGAATTAACGGTACCAATTTTCTTGCACCAGATGCGCATTTCGACAATACATGTCTCTTCAGTGATGCTCGTGGCCAAAATATTTGAAATCCAAAGCTTATATAAAAGATGAAGAGCTATAATCCAAAAGGTCCAAAAAGTATAGCCAAATTCTTGAAAGGAATCAGAGCTTTGCATGAGGGAGATACATTCCTTAATTTATAATAATTTCATATATTTTGTAACAGCAAATTTTAATAACACAAAAAAATCCGTATTTTCATGCCAGTACCAAAGTACTGGCTACTGGGCTGGTGATACCCTCGGGGACTAATAGTCCACCAGCAGAGGCATCGACCCAGTGGTAGTAATAAAATTAACGGTACCAATTTTCTTGCACCAGATGCGCATTTCGACAATACATGTCTCTTCAGTGATGCTCGTGGCCAAAATATTTGAAATCCAAAGCTTATATAAAAGATGAAGAGCTATAATCCAAATGGTCCAAAATGTTCAGCCAAATTCTTGAAAGGAATCAGAGCTTTGCATGAGGGAGATACATTCCTTAATTTATAATAATTTCTAATATTTTGTAACAGCAAATTTTAATAACACAAAAAAATCCGTATTTTCATGCCAGTACCGAAGTACTGGCTACTGGGCTGGTGATACTCAAACTGACAATCCGTGATCTCAAATTGTTAATCTATCATTTTGGATGGTCTGTGATTTCGGATTTTTTTATCTGTGATATCAGATTGACATATATGGGATCTTGGATTGATAATCCGTTATTTCAGATTGATAATCAATAAATTTGATGTCAGCTTATACTTTCGGAAACCGTTGCTATTTGCTTATAGCTTTCAGTTCCTGCAAGTACTCTGATATTGGTACTTTGTGTCTATTGCATTTTCTTTATATTATTTTTTTAACGCTTACTGTCAATATAATGTGTCATGCCATTTTCAACCGATTTTTATAGTATGTACTTATGATTTACTGTTACAACTTACAACATTGTCTTAGGTTAAGAAAAAGGTTGAGAGCTTACGAACATATATAACCCAAGCAATATTATGTATGAACCTGTTATACACCAGCTGCCTCTTATTCGGTGATTATCGTTAGATTTAATTTGAATCCACACATTGGCAATACTGATAGTAAAAGTATTTATAATTTTTGAGATGACCCCACATTATATAGTATTCATCTTCCATCCAACACGAGCGCCAACAGTAGTATCAACTTTTCTAACATTTCTAATATCACTTTATTCGAAATTGTATGTATATAACTTATACATACCGATACATCCACTTGCAGCATACTTTGATAATCCGTTTCTGTTTTAACCTGATGGTAAGATGATCCAAATGTTGCACTGTATACCAAGGAAAAGAAAGCGGTAACAGAATCATAATACAAATATGATGATGCGAGTTAAATGTTTTAATTGACTAAGCGTCTTTAACGTGCATTTTTTGGTATTTCTGATGTATCGTACACAAAAAATAAACCATGGAATAGTATACCCGCTTATGGTTGCTAATCGTGCAGGAACCGCTGTAAAGTTTTATTAAAGTTTCAAAGGGAAATTTTCAAGTCAATAGGCGAATGAGTATGTTTTGTTTTGTGTTATTAATAATCAATCACGCTGTAAATTAAATGGGCCTTTATCTCTTTTGCGCAAAACAATCAGCGGAACTACATATTAATTTGTCAACAAATAATGTCTGTTTAATCATATCAAATATTTTTAAAAAGTGAATGAGCTTAACTTATGTTATGGTTGGAAAAGCAGATCACTATAGAATCAATGTATAAAACTATAAATATTTGCAACAAAAAGCATTTCGAGATATAAAATCCATGAAATTGTCTGTGAACTGTAGAACATTTTAGACACCATTTAATCCTGACTTAAATACATTTCACATATCGCATATCTTGCATACTTTGCTGTTAATAAGTAAAAGTCTATATCGATGTGACAAATTGTCAAATGAAACAATTTGGTGAAAACAAATTTTTACGACAAAAGAGATGACTTTAGCTTTCCAATTGTCAACTTTCCAAAGTAGCAACATTCCGGCAGCACCTGCAAACGGGATATATTTCTCCCAATTGATACGATAATTCCGTGCTTGTTTTTCCTTTCAGGATTTTCTTGAAAGACGGCCGCTGCTCACAAGCAAGTTATTAAACCAAGAGTTCCAAATGGTGAAATTGAAATCATCCCTTCGTAATTTTTACGGACGCCATCACGAGATTGTTGACCGTTATTGAATAACTGTTTCATGATATCAGATATGTTCTTTACGTCGTAACTACAATCTCTTTCCCTTTCATGAATGTGACCTACCGAATTAGAATTTTTACTGGATTTGTTATAAAATGACCACCACGACCACGACAAGTGCCACATTTGGAGCAGAATCTGCTTACCCTTCCTAGGCACCTGAGATCACCCCAAATTGTGGTGGGTTCGTGTTACTTATTTTTTAGTTTTCTATGTTGTGTTTATAGGTGTACTATTGTTTGTCTGTTTGTCTTTTTCATTTTTAGCCATGGCGTTGTCAGTTTTTTTTCGTTTTATGAGCTCGAGTTTGACTGTCCCTGTCGTATCTTTCGCCCCTCTTGTAGCAATTTTTTCCTAAATAATTTATGTTGTTAGTCAGATGGATTTGTGATTCATTATGTGTTTCATATCATCAGCTTTCCCCGAGAAAAACATTGTTTGAACAGAAAAAAAAGTTCAATACCTCGTTTCGGATATTACATCCACATTGTCCGGAATTCTATACGCTCCATCACTAGTAAAGCGAAAAGAGAACGGCAAATCTATAACTGGAAGTCTAAAACCTTGATCAACTTCCCCATCTTCGCTTATAGGATTTCCTTTGTATATATCATATCCTCTTCCGATATATCCCACATTAAGACGTGAACTGGTGGCTATGAATGGAGTCTTTGCTTCATTTTTTCTTCTAAATGCTTATGATTAAAGATTGAAAAAAAAAGATTTAATAACAAGGTGCTTAAATAATTGAAATGCATTCTTAGTTATGAATTGTGCTCATGTAACATAAACTTGTGATTGCGATCTTACCGTTTTTTTAATTCTATATTTGAATAATATATTTACAATTATGGTAATTTATTTGAGGAAGATTATTAGTGTATATTGTTTAATATTAACGTATTTATCAAAAGCATCTATATAAAAACCATATGTAACTAATATGATTACATAGTATTTTTGCCGTGCTGTACTCGTTTATGTTCTATTTGGTGTGTTTGTCCTCAAGAATCTGGTTCTTTGATTAAGTAATAGATACTGCTATAGATTCGTTTGTCCGTTGACATCTATAATTTAGTAACATATACTACTACTAATGATTTGGTTTAATGGAATTTAAACGATTTATAATGCGTTTTGAAAAATACTTTTCATCAATGCAGTCAGGAATATTTTTCTATTTATGAATTTATTTAATCTTAAATGTTTTTATTGGTGTTTTTCAACAAATTAATACCCAAATACACACATACTCCATACACCAATATGTCACTGCTGGTGAACGTTTCGTCACTGAGGGTATCACTAGCCCGGTAGTAAGCACTTCGGTGGTGACATGAATATCAATTATATATTCATTTTTATAAATTTCCTGTTTCAAAATATTGATTTCTTCTAAAAACTATTATCTTAATTATCTTATCCCAGGAATAGATTACTTTAGCCGTATTTGGCACATTTGTTTTGGAATTTTGGGTCTTCAATGCTCTTTATCTTTGTACTTGTTTGGCTTTGTTACTATTTTGATTTGAGCGTCACTGGTGAGTATAACGTAGACAAAACGCGAGTCTTGCGTATTCAATTATAATACTGATACTTTTGATAACTAATAAGTCATATTTTTAATGACTTTACCCACATGTTATATCATATTATAACCAATTAAACTACAACTGAGGGAAAACCTTGAAACTAGAAGGAATTTTTTTTTAGTATACAGATAAATTTCAGTCTGCCTCATTTCTTATGTGTCTGAGCAACATTGACAAGTAGGATGCTCACTTAGGACAGGTGCAAATGAATGCAGCGAGTTCAAACGTTTTAACAAACACCAACTTGCACCCTAACATGAACCAATAGTATAACATCACAACTTAGGCCGTGTTCACACCAAACGCCGTGTAGAGTAAACATGTTTACAATTAGTTTAGTGAAGTGTACACTGGTTTCACATTACATTTGTTCACATCTATACACCTTGTTTAGCTACCTGTACATAAGATTTGTTCCCACTTGTAAACTATATGTCATATATATTCCGATCCCCAATTTGATAAAAAAAAATATGGTCATACAGATAATAAAAAAAATTATTCTGAATCAAGAGTTTCCCAATACATTATAGTGTTAAATATTGAAAAAAAAAGAATTTGATCACCAGCTTCGCAAAAAAAAAGGAATAAAAACGTACGCGCGAAAAAAATCTGACTCCGATAAAAAAAAATAACCCTCCCCCTTTTTTTAAGTTAAGTGGTTGCTACTTTATGAAAGCCATTTTTATAATTTGCAGTAGTTTGAATATACTAGAGATGTCTCGATAACGCATTAGAAAACGTTAGCTGCAACAGCGTGCTTACAGCTGGAAAAAAAGGATTGAGATATAAGGGATCACTACATTTGTATCTTTTCTGTTCGTTTCAAATGGTATTTTTTCTCCAAGGAGTATTTGGTAAAGGAATAGGGTAACTTTTTTTTTATTCATTTTAAGCGTTATTTAACGGAACTGAGATACTAGACAAACATATCATTTACCGCACACTTTTTTTAGTCATGCATTTATGCGTGAATCCTTTTTTGAGTAAAGACCAGTGGCGAATATTTCTGTGTACGTCAAATCGATTCGGGAAGACCTTTTCAAATGAATTAGGCAGCAAATATTTACTTCATTCTTTGTGGAGGGGGAGGGGGCGTGAGCTTTTGATTTTTTTCAGGACAAATTTTGGTGACAAGTCGAAATCAATTTTAGCATTATATATAGTGGCAGCTGAGGGTGAAACAAACATTTTTTTTCAGTGCCAAAAACTAGAAACATTTTTTTGTTTGTTTCCAAAACAAAATCCATAGCTCACCACCCCACCCCCCTTGCCTTTATGTTTTATACTCAACTATAATACCCCCCCCCCCTCGAAAATCAATTGGTTGCTGCCTTATGGGTTCGGCAATGATGCTGCTTTGAGTCTTGATTAGGGGTTAAAAAAGTACGTTCATTTTTAAAAAAAAAAAAAAATCTGTTAAATTTAGACAACTAATAATTGTCAAAAATATCAATTTTACTCAAAAATAGTTTCCTCCTTAAATATATACACGATATAACTAACATCTTAAATGCCTAGTTTTGTGTACACTTAACATACACAAGGCCTACATTGACTATCGACTGTGTGTAGGTAAAACATAATTTAAACTACATGTAAACATTGAGTTTTATCAATGGGAACGCAATTGTGTTTAGTTTACGTGTGAGTTACACTAACACAACACCGAATTTAGGTCAATGTGAACACGGCCTTAGAAAGACACCCTTTTAAATAACATGTTTATGTTTTTCATATTTGTTTTTTGTAAACGATCTTGTTATAAACTAGAATGTTAGTTTTTCCAATCGTATAGTTTCACATTCTTCATGTAGTATTTTTATAGCCCACAATACGGTAAAAGTTTTTTTTCTCATAGTTTAAGGCCATACGGGTGCCTTAAATTGATTAAATCCACTTTATGTTAACGTAGGTCGACAGTTTTGTTTTATTGACAATCATTCCATATCTCCTTATCTTTTCTGTTCCTTCTAGACATTGACAATGAGGGTCGAGTGAAGACAAAACTTATGCCCGCGTCACACTGTCCCGATTTTTACGCCGATGCAAACATGATTACGGAAATTTTCAAAATCGGGACTGATCGTATCCAGATCGGGCTATTCGTTGTGCCATCTTTAACCATCTTTAACCATCGGTCACTTTTTCTAGCCTTCGAGCACAACTTCGGGAAGGGTTCTAATTTTTTTAACATGTTAAAAAATCCCCGAAGGTGCGTCCGATGTTGAGGGTTCGTATTGAGTTCGTATCACCATCCTCACCATCGTAATGTCACCGGGAATGCATCTTTGAACATCGTATTGCATTCGTGTTTCCATCGTTTCCATCGGGCAGTTTTGACATTACGACGTCTAAACGAATGAATCACCCGAAGGTCTTACGATGGCAATACTACTTCGTGACGACCTCGTAATCCCGTCGTGTTGCCATCGAATAAAAGTACGAAGGCGACAAGATGGAACTACGACGGCAATAAATCCAGATTAATGTAAGTTAATTTTCGCGCTAAAATACATTTAAAGTGCCATGCGCGATATGCACTGGTCAGTCTTTAAGTTATACGACAGTTAAGAAAGACGTTCACAAAACATGGCGCTTATATCATATGATTCTATGAGAACAAGAAAGGCGACAGCGTTGTTTCTATTAATTCAAATGGATCAAGAAGAGCAGCTATTACAGGCTCAGGATTTACTTTTACAAGTAAGTTATTATTTTTTTGTCAATTTTTCATATCAAGTAACATAATGAAAATCATAAACGCGTCTCGTACACCAACACTGCAGGTACACGTATATAGGGAACCGACTTTTTCTTTATCATTCTGCTGATTTTTTATGTATCGTCTGAGTTGTTGTCACACGAATGTTCAATCCATAACCATTTTGTTTTCTACATGTATATATGTCATATTTAGCCTCATTTGTGGCTTTCCCCACGTCCTTCCTTTTTACTTTCTTATTATGATATTCTGGAAAGAGCTCTTTTTGAATAAAAGGGATCAACGAACCCATTACCTTACCTTTAAGATAGATCAGTAAACATGGGCATAACTATGGGTGATTATTCAGACTAGTGCACACCTTTTTCAGTTCAAACAAGGCAATGCCGAGCATGTCACCCCCATGTATGTAACATATTTGGGACAAATATGGACACTAAATTTGTATATGACACATGCAGAAAATGGTAAATTGAATATGCATATTTGATACATAAACTATTTTTTTTTACAAATTAACCTAAACACTCAGTAACTGGAAATACCTTTAGTATTGTCTTTAGAACCAGCAGTTCAAAAAATGAGCAACCAATTTCTTGTGTATTATGCTATTTGAAGGAGAAAAAACAAGTCCATCTGCATGACATTGACCTTTGGCCTTGAACGTAAAAAAATGTCAAATCATTACAAGAAGGAACAATTTACCAAATGTGGTTAAAATCTTTTGAAGCATATTGGTTTTAGAGTGTCAACAAGGGTGATATTGCCTTGTATTGCAACTGTTACCTTGACCTTTGAACTTTAAAGTTAATAGCGCTTAAGATATTCTTAACGAGTAACACCATATCAAGTTTTGAGCATTTCGGTTCTAGAGTCCATAACATTTTTTTTCTACACGCAACTTACATGTAGTAAGCGATGGGATAATAAACTAAGTCTTTTAGACATCGTATTGCCATCGCGCCATCATCGTAATCCGTCGTGTAGCCTTCGTAATCCATCGTGTAGCATTCGTGATCCATCGTGTAGGCTTCAACTGAGATATGAAGCTTGAATACCCGTCTTCGGTTAACCTTCGCATGTCCATCTTTTGCTATCGTATATCATTTCGGCACCATCGTATAGACTTCGTTATTCATCGTACTTGCTTCGGTCACTTTTTGGTATTTTAACGAGACCGGGGCCAACTTCGTACGAACTAACAATTTTCGTATTCGGGTGTCCATCGTATATAAAAATCGGGACAGTATGACGCGGGCATTAACGACAAACGATACGACTTGACCTTCCAAATTATGAACTTTCTATGTATTATAACCACGCCTGAATCTAGAGTTTATGTTCCCCAGTTGATACTATATTCATGCTAGGGCTTGCAATTCCTATGATGATTCTCAAAAACAGGGTTGCTGCTTACAGAGATGGTTTTAAACTATGAGCTTTAAGTTGTGAAACTTATTTCGTCCCTTCAGAAATTTTATGGACGTCATCATCAGTTAGTATAATTGTTTTGCCCTCCCAGGGCGTCTGTGATAATGCCCGGTTTTTGATGTGGTTCGTGTTGCTCAGTGTTTAGTTTTTATATTGAGTGTATATAAAAATAAAATATTTTGATCTGCTTCTGTTTGCCATGGCGATGACAGTTTATTTCTTTAAATATGAGTTGAAATGTTTTATCAGTATCTGTCACCTGTCTCATACTAATATGTGGCATTCAAGTAATAAATTAATCGTGGTTTTGTCTTAGATTCCACATTTGCAATATATTATTGAGGTTTTCATTTTCAAAATTTGAATATACCTATCATAGCTCTTTCTTCAGCCTCCTCTACTTCCGCCTCGGCTAATCTCTCAGGCAATCCCAAGTTGTGACTGGCGTTGATTAAAGATGTTGACATAAACATTTGTTGTCGACGAAACCCATCAACTAAATCATGTATTGGTTCTTCCATATCTGTGAAGTTTGAAAGGACTAATATAGACAGCCATTAATGCCACCGTCGATTATTGTTTTCAAAACTTTTAATAATTAAAAAGAAAATTGGTAGCTAATCACAAAATAAGAAATTGTGTTTTTTTCATAGTAGATTTTGCTGTCTTATACGATCCCCTCATATACCTTATCTTTTTTTGTGCGTTCGAAGAACTTTTGCTGGTTTGAATTTCACATAGACCGCTTAATTAAAATCATACCAAAGGAGTGTATGCTTTAATATTATATTTTATGAAATGGGACATATACTGAACAGCTAAATTCATCTTATGACACTTTTCTTCAGGGAGTTGAACACGTATTTCCCCAACATTTCGTAATTCACGAACATAACAAAACAATGATTATTAAGATATGAATACTTACAAGCCGGTGCAGCTATCAAAGTTTTAACGCTAATCAGCATTAAAGAAAATAAACACGGTAGTGAATTCCGACAAGTGCTCATATTGTGAGGTTCTGGAATAAAGATTTATTTTATTTAAAATTTGCTGTCACAAAATGTTAGAAATTATTATAAATTAAAGGAATGTATCTCCCTTATGCAAAGCTCTTATTTCTTTTACGGATATGGCTATACTGTTTGGACCTTTTAGATTATAGCTCTTCATCTTTTATATAAGCTTTGGATTTCAAATATTGTGGCCACAAGCATCACTGAAGAAACATGTATTGTCGAAATGCGCATCTGGTGCAAGAAAATTGGTACCGTTAATTCTATTACTACCACTGGGACGATGCCTCTGCTGGTGGACTATTAGTCCCCGAGGGTATCACCAGCCCAGTAGCCAGTACTTCGGTACTGGCATGAAAATACGGATTTTTTTGTGTTATTAAAATTTGCTGTTACAAAATATTAGAAATTATTATAAATTAAGGAATGTATCTCCCTCATGCAAAGCTCTATTTCCTTTCAAGAATTTGGCTATACTTTTTGGACCTTTTAGATTATAGCTCTTCATCTTTTATATAAGCTTTGGATTTCAAATATTTTGGCCACGAGCATCACTGAAGAGACATGTATTGTCGAAATGCGCATCTGGTGCAAGAAAATTGGTACCGTTAATTCTATTACTACCACTGGGTCGATGCATCTGCTGGTGGACTATTAGTCCCCGAGGGTATCACCAGCCCAGTAGCCAGTATTTCGGTACTGGCATGAAAATACGGATTTTTTTGTGTTATTAAAATTTGCTGTTACAAAATATTAGAAATTATTATAAATTAAGGAATGTATCTCCCTCATGCAAAGCTCTATTTCCTTTCAAGAATTTGGCTATACTTTTTGGACCTTTTAGATTATAGCTCTTCATCTTTTATATAAGCTTTGGATTTCAAATATTGTGGCCACAAGCATCACTGAAGAGACATGTTTTGTCGAAATACGCATCTGGTGCAGGAAAATTGGTACCGTTAATGTTATTACTACCACTGGGTCGATGCCTCTGCTAGTGGACTGTTAGTCCCCGAGGGTATTACCTTCCCGGTAGACAGTTCTTCGGTACTTGCATGAAAATACGGATTTTTTGATGTTCCTTTCACGGATATGGCTATACTGTTTGGACTTTTTGGATTATAGCTCTTCTTCTTTTATATAAGCCTTGGATTTTAAATATTTTGGCCGTGAGCATCACTGAAGAGACATGTATTGTCGACATGCGCATTTGGTGCAGGAAAATTTGTACCGTTAATGTTATGTATACACAAATGATAAATTATGTCCTCTACGACTAAATAATCGATGAAGCATATTTATTAGCTTTCACTAGTTATTGGCACCACCCTGAACTGTCCCCTCTTGATACTAAGATTAATATATTTTTAAACTACTCTTGTCCAATTTTCGCATCACTACGTGTTATTATATATAAGAGTCAAACATGCTATTCCGTCAATCTACACAATTGGTTTTCGACAGAGAAAATAATTTAGTCATTTAATATTCTAAAAAAAATTCTTTAAGTTTTTATCGATACCACATTTGTTATGTTATGTGGGTGAATACAGAATTTCTCCGAAAATAAACGGTGTGAAAAACATCAGGTCATTAATAGATGGTTTGAATATTTTGTCAGATAACGTATAAAACAATAGTCAGATGAACCATCAGTAGTGTATTATTATATCTGAATGGGATAAAACCTTGCTCATATATTGAAAAGCGCATTTAAAATCAACTATGTACTAAGATCAAACAAACCGGTGACCTTTGAAAGATGTTAAAGGTTTTGAATGATTTATACAATCCTTACGACAAATGTGTTCCTATTCCAGCAGACAATTTCTTTCGTCAGCAAAACATGTTTTTTTTTTTAAAATTTAATATAAAAACTTGGAATTTACAGGAAAACTAGGACCTCTCTATATATCCCTATGTCAATTACGGAAAAGAATGTATAGGAAATTAAAAGATCTCCGTTCTTTTTCATTTTTGGTATAAACATAAAAAATAAGATAGCGACAATCTTGATAGATTTGTTATTTTTCTTTTTTTCCAGTTTTATTAAACTTAAACCAATGAACACTATCCTGCAGAAATTTAAGGTGCTCTGGAATGGTAAGCAACTCCTGCTCTCTATGTAGCACTCATCATGTTAATCCTGTAATTACAGTCCCGGTGATAATTCTTAATCGATAGGGCCAATTCAATATTGGAGGAAATTAGGACGGATTGTAGTTGGACAATTGGAACATATTCCGCGTCATCGTCGTAAAGATTGTCCATAACGTCAACCTACTCGTATTTGCGTCCGTTAAACTCCCGTTGTTTATCATCTAAATAATCAGGTTGCCTGCATGTTGATATTTTAAAATACCAGCTGCGAGTTAGGATATGAAGCTTTATGTTGAGTGAGCACTGCAAACTAGATAAAAACCTTCATATTTTGTCAATCAATTTTGCACCAAGTACATACCCTCTGCTCCACCGTATAGCATTTTCATAGAAATTACGTCACATTCTTGTTCAACACACTATACAGAATAAATTGACAAGACTGTGACCCTATACATAAAGTGCTCCAATACATTTACGTGGACAAACTTGTGAAATAGAAAATATAGACGGTCACCATTACGATTTAGTTGATCAATATGAAATATAGGTGTCTGAAGAGAAATGTTTGCGCAGTCACAGATATTTAGCGAAAGTATGAATAGTCGTCTGATCTTTAATTTTACCGATCGTTCTATTCTTAATTGCCACAGCTTGTGATGCATGGATTTCTAAAGACGACTAAGTCATCATCATTTTGAAAGATAGTCGTTGTAAAGTAGTTTATAATTTCTTTAAAGTTGCTGATATACAAAGGTAAATTAGCACATACATCAATAAAACAGCAAATCAACGAATTGATAGCTGAATGACGTTTTTTGCCTATAAACTATAACAGGAGATAATATTTCTTAGTTTATTTCGAAATTTTGCCAATAGTATAAAAGATTGTACCTTAAATTCTTATAATGGTCGAAATAAGAAGAATTATGAAAAAAAGATTTAATATAAATGTCACAATTTCTCGATATAACCATCTAACAATATCTCTATATATATAAAACATCAGTTTAACATTAAACAACTCAATTTTGATAACATCAGTTATACATATTTTTTTAAATAAACGGTCATGATATCTTTTTACGTAGAGTATCCCTTGTATGACTTCAAATGAAGGGATTGTCTTTTAAACTATTTGTATCATAAATTTGATTGCGTTGTTAAACTTCACAAGATAACTTTTGAAACAAAATAACCCACGATCTCGCCATTGTTGAAAAAGTTAGAAACTATTGATTTTAAATACCTTTGAAATTCTGGTTATGGTTTTTCCTACGTGTGGGCATACAATTTGTGCATAATGAAAAAAACTTAATCATGATAGCACTTGAAAACAAATATATCAAAATTTGATGACAATTTCGATAACTTTATTTTACAAAACATGATACTTGTTTCAATTGTTGAAATGTTTTTAAATCGCACGCTATCTGCGATAAGATCGTCCGATTTCATTGAAGTCACCTTCAAAATTAATCGAGGTTACTGGTTGCAGAAAATAGCACCTAATGTGCGTACTACTCATCCGATAAACAAGAATCTTAATAATTTGACGGTAAAATTGCTAAAAACAATTACAAATATCATTTACTAAAGATATGCGATTAAATATTGTAATAACAGTGTGATAAATTTTTTATACAGACTTCCATTAACAATAAACATGTTTTATTTCTTCAAACCTTATTTATGATGAAATACAATATAAAGTTTATCGTAATATGACAATTTTTTTCGTTTAAAAAAATGAACGACAGATGACAATGAGTAATAGATATATATATAAAAATTTCGTAAGGGTTCCGCGAAACCCAGTGTCTCGCCTACTTTTGCTGTGAATCACAGGCTAAATTAAAATGAGGAAAAATAATAATAAAACAACCCACTTGATACTTTCTTTAGATTGTGTGTCCAACTTTGGTAAAAATCCAGGATATTTTATGAACCTAATTAATGTTTTAAAAACATTAACTGCAGACTGTATGTAATATTAACTGGAAGAAAAATCCATTTATAAGTAAAATTCAGATACATAGGTACGTCCATATTTTGAACAAATCCAGTACAGTTTAATAAAGTAATTAAAATTTCAAAAATTTTAACCATAATAAGGGAATGTAATATTTCCTGGCAGATAAACTAAGTCCAGTTATAAGTAAACTAAAGTGGTTTTTTTTCTTTCACACAATTTACTTTTGAATACTATCTTATGATCATAAACAAGCTTCTATCCAAAGATTGGTAGAAATATGCCAGTGTAAGAACGTAATTTAAATTTCAAAAACTTTAACCGCAAGTGAATACTTTTGGACAGCTCCGACGACGACAGTTATCTGAAAAAACGTGTGAAATCAAAAAAAATTTACGACCATTATTACGATTAAAATTATCAATATGAAATATAGGTGTCTGAAGCAGAGATGGGTCCGATTACTTTCAATGTAATTGATTACATTACAATTACTTTGTCATGTATACGATAAAATTAAATTAATGATTACATCATTTCTGAAAGTGTCTGATTAAATTGATTATTACATTGGCAAAGTAATCATGATTACATCTGATTACAATGAATTTTAAAATATAACTGATTTGAATGATGTGAATGAATAAACGTTTAAAACAACAGTTACTATAGTACTTTTTAGAAAGGATTTTGTTTTATATATTATACAATGATAACTTTAAACTTCATCTATTTAATAAACCACAGAAGTTCACGACATACATATATGAACATTGAATCACTGGTCATGACCTATTACCCTTTACCATCTTTGATATCTGAATTATTTAGCTTCAATTGAATATAGCTTTGAAAAAAGTAAAATCACAAAAATACTGAACTCAGAGGAAAATCAATTTGGAAAGTCCATAATCACATGGCAAAATCAAAAAAACAAAACGAAAAAAAGAGTTTGCTGTTTGTCTACTGACTTCTTACAGACTTTATGTGTATTGCAAGGTGCAGTTTATGGAAGTTAAAATATGGATGAAATAAGGTTACCAGTTTAAAACTATGTCAATTTTTAATAGAATTGTTTTATCAAATTGTAAACCAAATACAAGTACTTTAATTCAAAGTCCAAGTATATAAAAAAATGATTATTTTCAACAAGATATTTGTCCAACTTTTAATTTAGGTTGTGCTAATTAGATAAATTTTCACGTGTCTGGTTAATCTTTTATCATGTCCTACAGCTGTATTCATTTAAAAATTGCAATAAAAAACAAACCTGAATTGGTTTCCTAGCAGTCAATTGAAAGTTGACAAAAATCACAATATAACAAAAGATTATAGTTTAGGGTTTAAGAAAAGTATAACATAATTATTACTTTAAAAATATAACAGTTTTTATCAAATGTATATATGAACATCTTTAAATTGTGAATAAATGTACAATTTCTTTTACTAAGGCCAGAGACAAAAACTTGTAAGGCTAATGATGACTTTTCAACACAGTACTAATAACAGTTTATTTTATACTGATGCATACACATCAATTAAAATGCTATAGAATAAACCAAACTATTTTAACATGTTGAATATTTATTAAATAGGAATTACAAAAAAAGGTTCATTTATTGAGCATACACAGTTCAAGGTGTTTTTTTTCATTTTTAATCAGAATGTAATCAAAAAGTAATCAGAATTACAGGGCAAAAAAAGTAAAACAAAGTAATTGATTAAACTAAAATACATGTAATCAGATTTTTGGCTGATTAATGATTACAATGTTTTCTTTAAAATTTTGTAATTAATTACAGCTGATTAACGATAACAATTACAATTACTCCAAGTTTGGTCTGAAGTCACTACCAACATACTTGCACATTCACAGGTATTTAGGGAAAGTATAAATAGTCGTCTGGTTTATAATTCAACCAAATGTTCTATTCTCGATTGTGACAGCTTATGCTGCATGGGTTTTGTCTTTCATCTCATGTATCGTGTTTTATTTTTCTGACGTTTTTTGTATTGGTCATTGTGTTGTCATCGTTACATGATTCACGAACGTTAAATGTCAACTTGGTATCTACTGACTTTTTTAAAGAATAAATTACTTTAAACCTAAAACTTAAAAAATGCATGTCACAATTTCTTTAGATATAGCTATCTCACAATATATATATATAAAACATCAGTTTAACAATAAACAACTCAATTTTAATAACATCAGTTATAAGTTCATTTAAATAAACGGTAATGATATCTTCTTACGTAGAGTATCCTTGTTTGACTTCAAATGAAGTGACTGTCTGTTAAACAATCTGTATCAGAATTTTGATCGCGATATTAAAACTCGGAAGATAACGTTTGTAACAAACAAACCCACGATCTTGCCATTGGTAAACATGTCAGAAACTATTGAGTGTAAATACCTTTGAAGTTCGGGTTATGGTTTTTCCTACGCGTGGGCATAGCATTTTTGCATAATAGAAACATATGTTTCCATTGATTGCACTTGAAAAAAAAACCTTCAAAATTTGATGACAATTTTGATAACTTTATTTTACAGAACATGATACTTGTTTCAATTGTTGGGATGTTTTTGAATTGCACTCTATCTGCGATAAGATCGTCCGATTTCATTGAAGTAATATCATAATCTATCATGGTAACTAGTTTCACAAAATAGTGCTGTATGTACGTACAACTAATCCGATACACTAGAATCTTAATAATTTGACAATAAAATTGCTAAAACATATATTTTATAGATATCTTTGACTAAAAATTAAGGCAAAAAATAGTGTCATAAGAGATCATCGATATGTGTAAAATTTGCCATCGATTATGAATACTTTATTTCTCATCAAAATATAATTGCAAAATTAGAGAGGACATACCAAAATAAACCTATACACATGGAAAAAAGTATTGCAACACCAAATTGAAATTAAAATTAAAAAAAAACCTCTTTTAATTTTTTTGTTAAATAATTTGTTGAAATATAACTAGTTAAACATCATTTTAATCTCACCTGAGTTTAATCAATAAATATCGAATCTATCAGTTCTTATCTGCACATGCAGCTACTGTACTCGTAAACAGCTGTTTTTATCCTCATTGTTTTCAACACTTAAAATAACCAAATTATTTGGATGGAGAGTTGTCTCATTGGCACTCACACCACATCTTCCTATATCTAAGTTTATAAATTTATGTTATTGACACCTTGTAATTGGTCATCGACAACTCATAACTGCAGCAAGATGTCCGATATCCAGCATGAGGGAAGCAAGTATGTCGCTGTGATAATTCACGTATTGTTGGTGATCACCATTCCACTATAAGTCGTTTTGAGAATAAAAACCAGGCAAGAAACAATGTTAAAGACCTTCCGAGGTCAAAAAGAACCCCTATAACATTAGCTAGGGAAAACAAGCATAATGAAGGTTGGTCAGAAGGAAACCCATTGCAAACAATACAATCATAAACAGAGAATGATGACCATACAAGAGCCTTTAAACAAGAACTGTTCGAGATCGGCTCATCGCTACTGTGAAAATACCATTTCGGGGACCTTTGCCTACGAACAGACACACAGATGCCCGTATCCAATATAGTGCAGAGCTCGCCAAAGTTTGACATTAGCGTCGTGGAGGAAGATCCATTGTTCCTATGGAATTTGGTTTATGTTCCTTGGCCCAATCGTAGTCCGAATTTGAACCATATCGAGCATATATGGGGCACTTTTTGGCGTAAAGTGCATATAAGGACACCCCATTTCAAACAAGTCATGAAATAAACAATACCCATCGTCAAGAAAGGTATTGCTAGCTTAGCAACAAATTAGTCGACTTCTGGCAGGAATCAGAAGACGTTAAGATGCGGTTATCCGTTAGAATAGAGGCTGCGCACAAAGTATTAATTCTTTGTTGTATAACGATCAACCATGATGTGAACAATCATCTAAAGATTAATTTTGAAATGTCTGACGTTGTATTGTTCGACTACAGTAAAAGTTGTAAAATGCATTTTTTTGTACAAAAAACACTTCATTTTGTTATAAAAATTTTGGTAAGATAAAACTTTTTTTTTCATACATTTTTTGTTCGTTTTAAAGCCAATGTTATCATTTACTACTTTTCAATGATATTTTACAAATATTTTATCATATTTCATCCAAAGTAAGAAACTGATTTTTCAAGTTTAAAAAAATCAAGGTGTTGCAATACTTTTTTTCATGTGTATATTAGGTACAACCATTACATGCATGTGTGAACAAAACTCTGAAATTAACCGGAGGACTTACTTTCGGATTTATACTATGATAATTTCACTAGTGTTTGATAAGCTAATGACTGAAATTTTATCCCATGATTACAATTAAGTATCTGCTCAACCTTTTTACCATTTATCCCACAAAATACAGGCGGATGCTCCCTTACCCTTCTAGTAAAAACAATATTTATTATTTTCTTTGAGTTGGACAGCCCAAGCAGATAACATCTAATCCATATTGAAACTGGGAAAAAGGTTATTCCTTCTCTATAATTGTGCAAGAGTTTGAAAAGAACCCTTTCCATAATCTTACACACACTTATAGTACTAGTAACAGAAATTGGACGATAGTTGTGAACTGATGTGTACTACCTTTTCCTTTGAAAAAAGGATGAATATGTGTATTTTTTTTCATAACAATGGAACATGTTTAACGGAAAGAGACACATTAGATAATTTAGTAAATGGTTTAGAAATATATCTAGCAAACTGTTTTTCAAAATAATAGGATAGACACCATCAGATTTAGCAATCATACCTCACTTTCTTTTTTTATATCATTGTTATAAATATATAGATATTAAAATGTATTGCTAATATTACTGTATGTATGTTTGATGTGTTGTATTAGTTGTAATTCTTGAAAATAACAAAATGAAATATAAAAAAATATTGATATATCTCAATCTGGAATATGAGGAAACAGTTACGTAATCAATTATATAGAGATTAATACATGGCCTTTTCCATATCGGCCCGGGTCCAGGGATGATATCCCGTCCAATATGGAAAAGGCTATGCATTAATCCCCTTCTAATATACTTCGACAATTGATTTATGTATGGCAAATTAACAAATTAAATAACTAAAACAGTCAAAAACTTTCTAAAAACCTAAATTATGAATTATAAAAGAAGGACGAAAGATACGAAAGGGACAGTCAAACTCATAAATCTTAAATAAACTGACAACGCCGTGGCGTAAAATGAAAAAGACAAACAATAGTACACATGACACAACATAGAAAACTAAAGAATAAACAACACGAACCCCATCAAAAACTAGGGGTGATCTCAGGCGCTTCAGAAGGATAACCAGATCCTACTCAACATGTGGCACCCGTCAGGTTGCTTATGTGACTACAACTCCGGTAAATATGCTAATTCGGTAGGTCACTTTCATGAAAGGGAAGGGGATTGTAGTTACGACGTAAAGAACATATCCGATATCATTTGTGAAACGGTTATTCCATAACGGTCAACCAACTCGTGATGGCGTCCGTAAAATTTACGAAGGGATGATTTCAACTTCACCATTTGGAACTCTTGGTTTAAGGTAACAATAAACAACAAAACTAACATATATTGTAATACTAAAGGTTGTTTCTCCCTTAGAATTGTATCTATAACATAAATATCAATAGTTTTGTAGTATGTTTGTTTAAAAAAAAAAGCAATTATTTGCTTTGTCAAATGCCATAAGGTAGCAATACACAGTTAGGAAAAAAACTTAAAATTGACACTCATAATTCTAAAACACCCTCTTTCCCCTCCTGTATAACAAAGAAGGCTTTATAACTGTGTTATGCATGTATATACTTGTAGAAAGAAAATCTTCCATAGATATGATTTATATTGGTCATAAGGGTGAAATATTATCCCTTTTGGGTGTAACCATGGCAACAATCTGCATTTCTTAGATACAAAATATAGCAAAAAAGGGGGGTGAACATGTCACAAAAGTCTCCAAAATTTGGTATTAAGGAAAATTTCAATGAATATCAGTGATACCTTTCCTGAATCCATAGGTTTATATCTATCAAGTGGCCCAAAAAAATCATATGCTTTCCTGCTCGTTTTTCCATAAAATTGAATTGAAAAGATCGAGCGCAAAATCTTTGTTGATAAACACTACAATAATTTATGGACATATGAACTGTACGGATAGGAAAATACGGACTGTCAATCATAGAAATGGCCTACAAAACATTTTAAAAATCAATCTAAATGTTCATATAAACCCACTAAGAAGGCTATATTATTCTTCAATTATCTAAAAATCAATTTTATTGTTCAAAAACTTTCATATTTAAAAAATTTACAGGGGCCATAATGCGAAACTAAACTTCTTACTGTGTATTGCTACCTTAAGGATTAACATTTTTTTTCCCAATTCCACTTTAACTGAATTTCTGTTTTCTACTAGTTAAAACCAGCATTTTCGCCTCCTAGTTTTGAAAATCGGTTCAGAAAAAAATATTTTATGAAGGTTAGCAGTTGACACTGAAATGCAACAAAAAGTGATTTTATGAAACATCCCATTTCAAAGTGCATTTTCTCCTTTTTTAGTCAATTTTCTAAAACTATACCTTCTAACCCTGTCTTTTCTTGTTTAAAAACTTAAATTAATCTTAACAGTAGACACCTTTTACAAGTTAAAGCTATTTTAAAGCTATAGAATGTCAATTTTGTTGTGTATTACCATACCAAAGCCTTGGTTAAAATTTAGTAAATACTGAATTTATTTATAACAGCGGAAAAAAAAATAGACTTAATTTAGCTAAATTATGACTTTATACTTGCTAAAATAATAAATTTGATTTAGTCGCATGAATAAATATAAAGTGTTCCCTTCTAAGGTTTCTACATAACGCACAATCTTCTTTTCCAAGGGGTAGCCAATAAAGTATCAATTTATAAAGGAACCAAATCTTTGTGTCAAAATGTCTGTATTGGTTGCCAAGGACAATAAACAACAAAACTAACATATATTGTAATACTAAAGGTTGTTTCTCCCTTAGAATTGTATCTATAACATAAATATCAATAGTTTTGTAGTATGTTTGTTTAAAAAAAAAAGCAATTATTTGCTTTGTCAAATGCCATAAGGTAGCAATACACAGTTAGGAAAAAAACTTAAAATTGACACTCATAATTTTTAAACACCGTCTTTCCCCTCCTGTATAACAAAGAAGGCTTTATATGTGTGTTATGCATGTATATACTTGTAGAAAGAAAATCTTCCATAGATTTGATTTATATTGGTCATAAGGGTGAAATATTATCCCTTTTGGGTGTAACCATGGCAACAATCTGCATTTCTTAGATACAAAATATAGCAAAAAAGGGGGGTGAACATGTCACAAAAGTCTCCAAAATTTGGTCTTAAGGAAAATTTCAATGAATATCAGTGATACCTTTCCTGAATCCATAGGTTTATATCTATCAAGTGGCCCAAAAAAATCATATGCTTTCCTGCTCGTTTTTCCATAAAATTGAATTGAAAAGATCGAGCGCAAAATCTTTGTTGATAAACACTACAATAATTTATGGACCTATGAACTGTACGGATAGGAAAATACGGACTGTCAATCATAGAAATGGCCTACAAAACATTTTAAAAATCAATCTAAATGTTCATATAAACCCACTAAGAAGGCTATATTATTCTTCAATTATCTAAAAATCAATTTTATTGTTCAAAAACTTTCATATTTAAAAAATTTACAGGGGCCATAATGCGAAACTAAACTTCTTACTGTGTATTGCTACCTTAAGGATTAACATTTTTTTTCCCAATTCCACTTTAACTGAATTTCTGTTTTCTACTAGTTAAAACCAGCATTTTCGCCTCCTAGTTTTGAAAATCGGTTCAGAAAAAAATATTTTATGAAGGTTAGCAGTTGACACTGAAATGCAACAAAAAGTGATTTTATGAAACATCCCATTTCAAAGTGCATTTTCTCCTTTTTTAGTCAATTTTCTAAAACTATACCTTCTAACCCTGTCTTTTCTTGTTTAAAAACTTAAATTAATCTTAACAGTAGACACCTTTTACAAGTTAAAGCTATTTTAAAGCTATAGAATGTCAATTTTGTTGTGTATTACCATACCAAAGCCTTGGTTAAAATTTAGTAAATACTGAATTTATTTATAACAGCGGAAAAAAAAAATAGACTTAATTTAGCTAAATTATGACTTTATACTTGCTAAAATAATAAATTTGATTTAGTCGCATGAATAAATATAAAGTGTTCCCTTCTAAGGTTTCTACATAACGCACAATCTTCTTTTCCAAGGGGTAGCCAATAAAGTATCAATTTATAAAGGAACCAAATCTTTGTGTCAAAATGTCTGTATTGGTTGCCAAGGACAATAAACAACAAAACTAACATATATTGTAATACTAAAGGTTGTTTCTCCCTTAGAATTGTATCTATAACATAAATATCAATAGTTTTGTAGTATGTTTGTTTAAAAAAAAAAGCAATTATTTGCTTTGTCAAATGCCATAAGGTAGCAATACACAGTTAGGAAAAAAACTTAAAATTGACACTCATAATTTTTAAACACCGTCTTTCCCCTCCTGTATAACAAAGAAGGCTTTATATGTGTGTTATGCATGTATATACTTGTAGAAAGAAAATCTTCCATAGATTTGATTTATATTGGTCATAAGGGTGAAATATAATCCCTTTTGGGTGTAACCATGGCAACAATCTGCATTTCTTAGATACAAAATATAGCAAAAAAGGGGGGTGAACATGTCACAAAAGTCTCCAAAATTTGGTCTTAAGGAAAATTTCAATGAATATCAGTGATACCTTTCCTGAATCCATAGGTTTATATCTATCAAGTGGTTCAAAAAATTCATATGCTTTCTTGCTCGTTTTTCCATAAAATTGAATTGAAAAGATCGAGCGCAAAATCTTTGTTGATAAACACTACAATAATTTATGGACCTATGAACGGTACGGATAGGAAGAAAAGGACTGTCAATCATAGAAATGGCCTATAAAACATGTTAAAATCAATCTAAATGTTCATATAAACCCACTAAGAAGGCTACATTATTCTTCAATTATCTAAAAATCAATTTTATTGTACAAAAACTTTCATATTTAAAAAATTCACAGGGGCCATAATGCGAAACTAAACTTCTAACTGTGTATTGCTACCTAAAAGCTTCCTTGTGAGCAGCAACCTTCTATCAAGAAAATCATGATAGGAAATGCAAGGACGGGAATATCGTTTCACTTTGGAGATATCTTCCTCGTCTGCAGGTGCTGCTGGAATGTTGTTACTTAGAAATGGAAAGTTCACAATTGGAAAGCTGAAACCATCTCTTTTGTGGTAAAGTTTTGTTTTCAATTGACCCTCATCGTCAATTTCTAGATGTAAGTCAAGATATGAGGTCGACTTACCTGTATCTGTATTATTCTTATCTCTATTTCGATGGGGTAGATGCGTTCCACATAGTCACCAAATTTTTAATGATTTAGTGAAAGAACATCATTTATACAGCGGAAATTAGAGTTAAAGGATATTGCTAACTTCTTGTATTTCTTCCTAAGAAGTTCCTGCATTAAGTCAGTCTCATAATAATAAAGAAACAAGTCGGAAAGTAGAGGGGCACAGTTTGTTCCCATTGGAATGCCGACAGTCTGTTGAAAAACATGTCCTCCGAACGTAACAAATATGGTGTCAATCAAGAAATCAAGTATCTTGATCAGAGATTTGTTCGTTTGAATCAGAGTGATTCTTTACAAAGTAGGATTTATCCCTCCCCAATACAAGATACTTGTATCTACGTTGGCCATTTTTTTTATGAAGTAAAGCAATACCAACTATTTCAATTTATCTTTTAATTTGCAATGTGGAATACTTGTGTAAAGAGTAAAAAAGTCAAATGTATTGTTACTGTTACAAGATGAAAGAGAGTTAGATTGTATGTACTCTAAAAGATCTTCGCAATTTTTAAGTATCCACATCTGATTCACGCCACCTCTAGAATAGGCAGTTTCACAATAACGTTGAAGCCCGTCTTTGATTGCTGATAAAATAGATGTTAATAACTTTGAAAAAGGTTTTGTGGAGCACTTGGAAGACCCAGTAATATACCGTTGTTTGTAAGGACACTTATGTAGTTTAGGTATCCAATACAGTGATGGAAGATCCAATTCTTCATCTTTGGTCCAAATTCCAAAAGGAACATAAAACAGACATATGATTATCCAGGATTTCCTCTTCCTAAACTATCCCCACAAAAGTTCCCTTAAATTTTGACGTCGTCATAAAAAATATATATGACGTCACAAGGGAAAAGTAAACAACCAATACCGGAAGTAACTTGCACGAGCTGCACTTTAATGGGTTTGTGCACGACATGTCCCTGATATGGGATATCAGACCGGTGGGAAATTATGACTTGAGTACTTCCGCTCATAACACATATACAAAATCTATCATATTAATGCTAAGTATATGATAAGTTCTTGTATTAGAAACGTATTATTTACTTGAATCCATTAATTTTCCTATTGAAAGTGCTATGTTCTACTGTCTATAGCTTCATTTGTTAAATGAAAAATGGTCCTTTACGTTTCTAAAGGAGTAGGTCCAGTAAGGACTCATTTTGGCCTCAAATTTCAGTTTCATCTGACGAAAGATTTTGACCTCTTTTTAAACACTTAAGTGTCTATTTCACTTGATTCAATAGTTTTTGTGAAAAATTTTAAATAATTTAGTCATTAAAAACGATCCGATTCCAGCTCAAATATGAAAAATCTCTCAAATATGCCAAAAAACGTAACTTTTCAGATGGTTTTTGTTAAAAATGAAAGTGGTCGCATCCGTGTTCATCCACAATCTTTATAAAATTATATGTTATGTATAAACCTACAATACAACTTATATTTCAATATTTAGGATGAACACGAATGCGGCCACTTTCTTTTTACACGGAAACCGTTTGAAATTTAACTGAAATGATAGAATTTTGAAGATTTCAGTAATTTAGCATGACTTAATGGTGCTACAACCCAATATATGTGCATTGTATTGTCAAAAAAAAAGCCCATATTTTTGTAGCAGAAGCATTCTACTGTCCAATAAATAACTAAAAGTTTACATTTTAACAATTTTGTAAAACTGTTATATTTTGGGGCCAAAAATGGGTCTTACCGGACCTACTCCTTTATAGAAACATGGCAAGAACATATATTGGTTTTATGGCCATACACCGGTTGTTATTATTTCCTTTCATTATCTCATTCGTGTTAAACTGAGTTCGAAAAAGATCGAACTTTACAAAGTAGAATCATATTCAAAACAGTGTAACTGTAGCCATTGATTGACGACCTGAATTATCCCATTGACTGGGACAGATTATGTGAACGTTTGTCTGTAACGACCACTGCTCACTATGTACTTGTTAAAGACACTTAAATATGGTGCAAGAAAATTGGTACCGTTAATCTTATTAAACTGTGGGGTCACCGAAGGTTCTCAAAACCTAAATAAAGTAGTTTAAAAAAACTAATCAGGAATAATACGATGTTTTGATTTATATCAATAATATAAATCAAAACATAAAGGTTATTCCTTATTATTTTTTTTCGAATTATTTAATTATTAAGGCGTTAAGAACCTTTGATGACCCAACAGTTCAAATTCAATAATAAGTAAGTAGTGAGCAGTGGTTGTTACAGACAAACGTTCACATAATCTGTCCCAGTCAATGGGATAATTCAGGTCGTCAATCAATGGCTACAGCTACACTGTTTTGAATCTGATTCTATTTGTAATACTGTATGCAATATAAGTGATACAGCAGTCATAATCTGATCCTCGTAAGTAAGAACACTAAAATATTTGTTTATCACGATACTCTAAAGTTAAGAAGCAGTTTTTACCATAATAATGGTTTCACAGTGTTTACTTTAACGTTGTAAAATGTTGCAAGTTATCATTGAGATCTAATAAATATATATTTATATATAACATTACAAAATTTCAGTCAATACATATTGGTTACAAATCAAAATAGGCTGAATCTGATACATATGTAGTCTTACCTTTTTTTAATGGAAATAACTATTTATAAAAGTTTCGTGTACAGAGTGCCTTCTAAGAATTATATCGTTTGTTAAATTTTAAATGTAACATGTTATGTTTAGCATATTCTTACAATATTCAAATGTTTACCTGTTTAACATTATAGTTTCCTGTTTAACATTAAAGTTTCCTGTTTAACATTAAAGTTTCCTGTTCACGTTATCAGATTCTAAAGTCAAACAGGAGAAGAAGCAGTTTAAAATCTACCTGGTAAGTTTTTTCAGTACTTTAAAAATTATTGATGATATATATCTTATGTTTGTTTTAAACTAACTATAACAAAAATAAAGGTATTTATAATATTCCGTTAGTATTATCAATATAACAGCAGTTGTCATACCACTTGCTGTCAGTAATCCGATTTTTTTAAGCCATTTTTTTGTACATTGTATATTAAAATACTTCAAATGTTTCAAATTCAGTTCAACAATAGCACAACTGTATTGTTATATACCAAGAAAATATCGTACCCGGATTGAGATTTAAAAAGTTGTTTGAAAAACAAAATCACAAAAAAACTCAACTCCGAGGAAAATTCAAAAAGGAACATGCCGCCTAATCAAATGGAAAAATCAAATGATAAAACACTCCAAACGAATTGACAACATATTTCTGACTTAGTACATGCATTTTCAAATGTAGAAAATGGTAGATTGAACCTGGTTTTATAGATATAAGGGACGACATCAAAAGTTCAATGTAGGATAAAAAACTTAATTCACATAGTTTCTTAACTTAATTTGGGAAAATTGATTTACCTATATGGATATAAGTAAAATCGATTTTAGATTAACGAAACTTGCAGCAATGTTGACCCACCACCCCCAAACTATTCGATTTAAGTTTGTTTTTTTACCCTACATCGATCTTTTGATGTCGTCCCTAAACCTCTCACTTGTACGACAGCTTCATCAAAGTCAATTATATTGACAACGATGTGTGAACAAAATGTCACAAATAGGGGTACAACAACACGAACCCTACCAAAAATTAGGGATGAATTCAGGTCTCCGGAAGGGTAAGCAGATCCTGATCAACAAGTTGTATCCGTCGTGTGGCTAAAGTTACTACAAACTCGGTAAATAGTCTAATTCGGTAGATCACATTCGTGAAAAGGGGACTAGATTGTAGTTATGACATAAGGAACATATCCAATATCATCTGTATAACGAATATTCCATATCAACCAACTCGTGATGGCGTCCTTAAAATAAAAGAATTAATATGTTCTTATGTCATATTCCTGACTTAATGCAGAAAATGGTGGATTGAACCTGCTTTGATAGCGCTAAACTTTTCAATTATATGACAGTCGCATCAAATGTCCGTATATTTACAACGATGTGTGAACAAAATAGATAAAATAGGTAAAATAGTCACGATATGGACACAGTAGTCATCATTGTGTCACAACTTCAAAACTAACCAATATTAAACTAAAAAGCGCAAAAAAGCATCTATGAAATTTAGTAACTACATACATTGCTTCGCGTGTATAACGTCAAAAAATATTAAGGTCACAACTAAAAAAAAACATTGTTTTATTTTCCAAAAATGTATATTTCACATGGGGAATGGTGGTATACAAGGTTAAAAAAAATCAAAAGTTATGTTACAACTTATTTCAGGAACAGACCGAGATTAAAATTTATCCAGAAGTTCTATAGAAGTATTAAGAATTCACATGTGGTAAATACTATTACGCGAGAAAACATTTTTTGTTGTTCAAAGTATTTTCAAATTTAAAAAAGAACAGTAACATTATGACATATAATAGAACAATAATATAATGGCGGGATCTTTTAAAGTGCAGAGTCATGTCCTAAGACATTCCACCAACCCGCATGACCTATGGATCAACTGGGTTTAAGCAAAAAAGACGTCACCGTAGTTTACCTTTTAGTCTTAAATGTAGCCCAACATGGTTTGGTGACCATATCATTAATTTTGTAGTAAGTAGTTATCAAACGTTATTGTTATACAGATATATTAATAATTTCAAAATCTCTTATGTCTCTCTTGTTCTTTCTTTGTCTTTTACTCTCATTTTACTTCTTTTTTTTTTTAATTTCTTTATAACGAAAGATCTTCAAATAAAAGACATTTACCAGGACGGCTTAACTCAAGAACCATTTTATCATATTCCATATAAAAAGAAAAGTTAAGTAATATAAATCTATACGAGTGAAAGCAATTCATGGAACAGTGAACTATTTTCGTTTACTTAGAAAATGCATCTATTGTATTATTCTTTTTGTTATTAAACATTTACACACCGTTGAAAATATATGTCCTGATCATCACAACTATTGCTGTGTGTCAAATTAATAACAGCAATAAAGGATTATTCCAAAAAATGTCAATTAACATGGACTAGAAATAATATTCAATAGTCTTTATTAAAGAAGATGACCTCATACGTTAAAATATATTTCCCTCAGGGTTTAAATGAGATTCGCCTTTCCAATTAACAAATAATTACACAAAGTTGATAGTTGTGAACTGATATAAAATGTTGTTACACAATAAGTAGAGGATAATGTATAAAGTGTATTATATTTCAATTTCCGGACATTAAATTGAGAATGGAAATGTGATATGTGTCAGAGAGACAACAATCTGACCAAAGAAAAGATAACAGCAGACGGCCACCAATGGGAATGCAATGAAGGAAGAAGGTTCCGCACCTTGATGCGTACTTCAGCTGGTTCAAAACAAAAATGTATACTGGTTCAGTGATATTGAATGTCATGTTAAACAACAAAAGATATAAAAGAAAATATCATATAAGACTGACAATGGCAAGAGGATCCTGACTTTGGACAGGCGCAAAAATGCGGTGGGGTTAAGCAAGTTTTATGAGATCTCAACCCTCCCCTTTTCCTCTATTCAATGTAAAAAACACCACACACACATCATTACGCTCAGTAAAACTCAGTTTAAAAGAAGTCCAAGTCCGATGTCAGAATTGGTAATAAAAGAAAATAAACAAATGACAATGCTACATACATTAACAAAGGACTACTAACAGTTACTGACATGCCAGATGCATACCTCAATTAAACTGATTGAAAGATTATGTTTTTATGATATGAATATCAAGTACCATTTTTTCTGTAAGGGGTTTTATACCATCATTTAATATATGAAGAGAACATAACCTGTATCATGCCAACAACTGCCTTTAGAATAAATATGTTTATTTCCGATGGAAAGACCCTACAAGTGAATGAGTGTTAAAGCCAAAACATGCAATCTTTAATGAACTGGCAACAGTATCGTAACTATATACCTTTTTAATACGTCTGTTAAAAGTTTTTTTTTTTATCTTTTGTGGTAAATGACGACATTTTTGTTCTTTGTTAAGAATGTTACCATAAAAAATTGATGTGAAATACCTGAACGTATAAGATGTCTCCATGTTGAATTATATTTACGAATGATGTCCTTGTTCCGATGATAAAACTATATTAATATTTTGACTAGTTTGTGATATCGAAAACCCTGATGTAATAATGTTCATTAACAGATAAATTTCATTTCACAAAAATATCATAACAACAATCAGATTATCAAGAGGCAATAACATTAATCATTTAGTAACAGTGGAATTATGTCTTTCATCGATTTAAGAAAGGCAACCAGAACTGAAGAGGTGGAAACTTGGCTTCATATAGATAAGATAATTACGACAAGGTTAACAACACTTGAATTTATCACCCTAAAGGTTGATGCCAAATTACTGTTCAACAACTTTAAATCAAATAAGCAAGTTTAATAATCATTCAATTTAAGTAATTATGAAAATATTCTACCGAAACCTATAAAAATTAAATTTGTATCTATAGCAAACACAAACGTTTTGCAACTTGAAAATATTTGGTTATCACTAGATAACAAATAATTCAAATAAAATTGAAAAAGGAAATGGGGAATGTGTCGAAGCGACAACAACCCAACCATAAAGCAGACAACAGCCGAAGACCAAAAACCTATTTTTACACGTATTAGTTAAAGATCTGATAAACTATATGTTCAAATATAAATTCAGTATAACACCTAATTAGGATAAAAATGTCCCTAATGAATGGCCAACATGACATTAACAGTTTCGGTTGTATCGATCAAAATATCCTCAAAAAGAAGAAAGACGAACACCATAAGTATTAAATAAAGTTTGTCTTAAACTTGTATGTGTGTAATCGACATAAAACAAATTTTACTAATGTAAGATTTACTCCTCTACTCTACTGAAACGTCTCTTTATTTCAATCGTTTCATTATTTGTAACACCACTTCAAAATAGACGTGGAAAAAAAAAATCAAATAAGTATTGATGCCACATGTGAAACAGGATCTGATAACTCTTCTGAGTAAACAATGGTTTAGTTATACTTTTGAGTGAAAAAAGGGAGATAATATGCTACTTACGGTTAAATAAATATCACTTCCGGTCTCATATGATAGCTTCTTTCACACTGATTTCCAAAATATATAGTTTCTATATACTTTTGTATGTAGAACGGGAGATAATTGGCCACTTCCGGTTCGTCGGAAGTCATTTCTAGTCTTGAGTGATATGTTTATGTATCATTATGACAAACAATGTGGATTTTGAGTACTTTTATATGAAAATATTGCAAAATATGCTACTTGCGGTTTCCTCAAGGTCACTTCCGGTTGTCATTTTACAAAGTCATATGTGACCTAACTGTTTGCACAAGGTCAAATGGCTTAATAGTGATCTTAGTTGAAGTCATAATCAAATAACCTTATATTAAGACATTTCAGGGGCACTAACTCCTATAAGATGCTATCAAATTATATCAGACCAAACGTAGCATATCTACATTACAATAAAGCAGACATTATGCTCCGTTTTTATTTATATGTATCTTTTAAAGTGTCGGAAAAAATGCAAAAACAAGCAAAAGTCACATTTGAGAACTTAACCTTGACCTTTGACCTTGACCTCATTTTCTAAGTAAGGACCTAGAGCCCTCATATACAAATATTCCAGCAAGGACACAAATATTTCCTTTCACGATATGAAACCAAAAGTAAATGATCTTAGTGTATTGTTGAACCATCACAATAGAAAGATATTATCTAATAGATCGTTGAGTTTTGAAATAAACCACTTTTTCATATGGGCGTCTAGAAAGTATTCCCGAATGAACCGTCATCATGCAAACTTGATGAATTTAAAGTATAAAATGTTTTTCGGTTTCAGATAAACAAACGAGTTCAACACCACACTTTCCCAACCACACATCCACCTCGCAGATATGAATCATATATTTCGAACTTATGACAGTTAATCTCATTATATGTGAAGTTCAGATTGCAACCCAATCGACAATGGTTCATCAAATGTGTAAACAACACCTGGGCATCTTACAAAAGACTTTTGCATTGTGTGATAATATTTCATGTTATTTTGGAGTCGAATAAGTGCAGTTTTGCAGGTTTCTTAATTAAACATTATTGTTTTTTTATAAATAATTATTAACATAATTATGTGTTAAAATAAAAATCAAAACAGTTGATAACTAGATTCAGAGTTAATTACACAAATTACAGATACAGATAGATATATATTAAAATATCCAATGTTGTTTCAAATTAAACAGAATTTTAGAAATATGTGGTCTTTATATAGGAGAATTGTAATGAACATTTTTGTTAGTGAATAACTTGAATCAGCTGTTTATTTCCCTGTAATCCTAGTAATCTGTCAAGGGAAACAGGGTTTAACATGAGAAGCTTGGAATCTATCATTGTAACAAGCAACATTTGATGCCTTAGCATGAATAAGTATTATAATATTGAAGAAAATCAGTAAATAAAAAGATGTGTTTGCAATTTTAATACATACATCACGAGTTGGTTGACCGTTATGGAAAAACCGTTTCACAATTGATATCGGATATGTTCGTAACGTCGTAACTACAATCCCTTCACTTTCATGTATGTGACATACCGAATTAGACTATTTGCCGGATTTGGTACTACATAAGCAACACGGTGGATGCTAGTTTTTTTTCCACAAAAGGAGTTTGAGGTCACTATATAAAGTGAAAGACATGTTATAATTTTCTAAGATATCATGAAAAAAGAATATGAGCCCTGCTCAGTTTTAGTTTGTAACCCGGATTTGTTTTTTCTCTATCGATTCATGAATTTCGAACAGCGGTATACATGTATTACTGTTGTCTTTATTTCACACTTCAAGTTAGAAGATTAAAACTCCTAATATTGACCTGATTTACCTCCCTCATGCGAATGTCTCTTTCCTTGCAAAACTTTGGCTTTAATTTTCGTAATTTTTGGTTCATTCTCTCTATCAAATGACAAAATAAAAATCCTAAACGCCTCAAACGAATGGATTTTTTTATGTAAGAAATGGTGGATTAGTTGATTTAATAGTTAATATCTAGCCATACCTCGCACTTGTAAGAGTCATACACCATTCTATTATATTGACAATGATGTGTCACAAACAGACATTATAGGAAAAAATGTGAAGAAAAAAAAATTGGGAACAAAAGTCAACATTTTGCTTTTGTCTGAAACACCGTAAAGACATTCAAATATGTAATAAAGAATCACAAAAATGAATATAGACAAAGAACATCAACTTAAACGAAAGAAAACATACACGAATTTACACTACCACAATACCATAATGCCAGGATGTATATTTAAGAGCCACGTCATATGAAACAAAGAATCACATATAGACAAAAACATTACATAAAAGTTAACACAAATTACCTTAGCACCATTATACAAGGACGGAATGTAAAACTACAGAGCCACGTCAAGTGAATATCATCAAAAACAGACTAAACAGTATGATAAAATGCAGTCAGACAAATAAAAGATAACTATAACACGATATAAAGGTAATAAAGAACTTCAGTACCGAGAATATATACGTCTATACCATCGTGTATTATGTGTGACCCTGAAACGGAACATTTCTGAACAAGTTCGTGTTACCTTCCGATGAATTTTTTTAATAAAAAAGAAGAGAGACCTTTCAAAATAATAACCTGTACGAAATTTCTTGAAGTCACCTATAGTTTGTAACTCGTTTTGGTAATAGACATTATACTTATTTTATATAATTTTTTAATGCAATGCGATATTTTACAGATGTTTGCCATAGTTTTGTGCGTACTTGCTTTTGCACTAATCTCTGTTAATGGAACATGTCAAAGTGTGGATGGACATAGCGTACAATGGTGGATACTTTTCCAACAGAAAGAAAAGCCATACTTCCACCAGTATGTTGATAGTACCAACTCACATAGAATAAAGGTAATCACAATGGAACTGAGAAAGTATAACATAAGAAACAAACGAAACGCGCGTCTGGCGTACTAAATTATGTTCAAGGTACCTTTGATAACTTTTACACTGCTAGGTCGATGCCACTGCTGGTGGACGTTTCGTCCCCGAGGGTATCTCCAGCCCAGTGGTCAACATTGCGGTGTTGACATAAATATCAATAATGTGGTAATTTTTATAAATTTTCTGTTTACAAAACTTTGAATTTTCGAAAAACTAAGGATTTTCTTATCCAAGGCATAGTTTACCTTAGTCGTATTTGGCACAACGTTTAGGATTTTTGGATCCTCAATGCTCTTCAACTTTGTATTTGTTTGGCTTTTTTTGTTTGGCTTTATAAATATTTTGATATGAGCGTCTCTGATGAGTCTAGTGTAGACGAAACGTGCGTCTGGCCTACTAAATTGTTACTCTGTTATCTATATAAGAACAAATACAAGAGATAGAGAAGAAAAGTTATTGCCTCAATCACTAAATTTTGGAGAAACATGATTATAAATCCATCAATGTTGTGAAAAAAAATTGTTAGGCTGATAATTTTTAAATCCTTTGTTTAATTGCAAAATCTGAAAATTATTCCGTTTTTAAATAACTTGTAGGTTTTTGTAAGTTAATAATTGTAATAATTTGTATCATAAAACAGATATATAAAAGACGTTTGAACTATTTTACAAATTTCTTCCTTTAGATTTTGTTTCGTGTCGGTTTTTTCTATTTGTCATTTTTGAAACGCATAAACTGAACTTATCAAATTTAGAATAATCCTAAGCTTAATCTGACATAAATTGTTAAGCATTGAAGAAAACAGAAATATATAGGTAATAAATGTGTTAAGTTAATATATCCCAACTCTTGTGAAAGGTTGGCCTGTCTAATTCATTTAGTTAGCCAAATGAAAATATTTGTTCAACTTCATTTTTTATATGACAATTCTTTTGTAGTTTTCTAAACGATATTAATGTTTACGTTTATTTTCATTTTATTGAACATCAAACGTATTCAACAGTATTTGTTGCAGATAGGTTTTTTCGTAGTTAGTTGTAAAAAGCGTTCCTCACATTTTTAGAAATTAGCCTAATAATGCTAGCAGAATTCCGATTTTTAGCTTGTTTCCAGAAATTATTTCAACTTAAATAAACACAATAGTATCAGATGGTCCAGAATGATAACAAAGCACGGCATATTTTTCTTTATTCTAATTGGTTGAGAACAAAATAACCTTTGATTTTTTTTCGAAATTAAAGGAATTGTGTGTTGTTTCTCAGTGACCAGTTCGTCAAATCAAACGCATCAAAATGCACATAAGGATATATCTATATATATTAATGATAGCCATTGAGACATCAAATTACCAAAGATAAAAACAAAAAGAAAAATTACGTGGCTGTACGGGATTATAGTATCCTCGTCTTTAGATTTATATATAATATTGAGGACTAACGAGTTCTGCATCGAAAATAATAAAAGACAATTATACATGTCGTGTACATTTTAGTATTTTTTACAAGTAAAACCCATCATGCCATGATACAAGTTATAACTTATTCTAACACAATTGTACAAGAATTACCTGTATTATTTGTATGAAAGAAAAAATGAGTATTTTACAAATCATTATTTAACACTGGTTCAACTTAAGGTCACAAATCTTTTATCTTGAAACAAATGATTTATTACTAAGCCTTAAGGTAAGGCTTTTGTTAGTACTTTTTCTCAAAAAAATATGTTAGCAAAATTATTCAGTTTAGTAGGCATATAGAAAAGATATTTAATGAAGTATTTAGACCCGATAGCGTTTGTTAGTATTGTATGCTTTTTATATTTATGTTCATTTATATTTTTTATAGTATGAGTACCATTTTCAATGAACTCTACATAAATATCAAAAGTGCATACGCTGAATGATGGCAAAAAAGCAAATTAAAAGAACAAATAAATAAGAAAATAGTTGAAGAAAAACAAACGCCAACAAATGACAAAAGAAAAAAACCCACAAGAAATTTGTGTTTGAGAAACAATTTATAACTCAAAGCTATAGAGTTGTAAAAGATATAGTCTCTTTTTTCTCAGCAAAATTTAGTTATTGTCCAAATACTTAATGGTATAATTGTGTACAAATAATAACTTGTTTAAAATAATAACATGAACATGGCATATACAAACAAAAATTAACAGTTTATCTTATTGACAGGTACTTCAGCATAACAAATGTTGCATACCTTCTACACACTGATATACACAAATGTTAATAAAGTCTTAAAAAATTAGCATAATAGAATAAAATAAAATTTATCATATGTATGACAATACTATTCACTGACAACCTCAATAATCGAAGTTCACTTTACTTTCATTTAATAATTTTGTTTTTAAGGAGCATTATCCAGAAAAGATAGACAGTGTTTTATCTAGAGTAATGTCATCTGTGATATATCAGAACGAGGCGGAGTATATCATATACTCCAGTGATCTCATAAATGTTAAAGATATAGCAGAAAAATCCAGCATACCAACATATTCAAAATGGATGCATGTATGTATAACTATTTTCTTCTTCATATTAGCATCAACTACAATTTTAAAAAAGAAAAATGAATTCTACTCAAATCACATTTCAGTTTTCTGACGTAATGCCAAAGACAAATGAAACGTACTGTTAACCAGGCAATGTATGCATCATCTTTATTTTGCGGCTTGGTTCGTGTCGTTTTGAATTGGCAATTAATTGGTGTACTGTTTGCTAAATGATTTTGAAATAAAACTTGTTTTAAACAGTCTCGTACATCTCATCAAATCAATAAAAATAAATCATGTTGCATTACCCTGTATTGTGAATCAAGTGTTGAAAATCGACAATAAACCATTTCGTCTGAACAAAGCCGCCAACAATTCGATGGTGGTGTGTTTGTACTTTTTTGGTTTTCTAACTTTTTTATCGTAGCGTCGCTGATGAGTTTTATGCAGACGAAACGCGCGTCTGGTGTATTAAATTAAAGGCCTGTTACTTTTGATGCTATGGAAATGCTATACATGAGTCTTTAAGAATGAACTTATACATTAAACTTCAGGCTTATAACTTGACGCATTTACATTTTCATTTACAAAAGACTCATCAGTTACGCTAAGATCAAATTAGTAGTAGTTATAAAGCCAAACAAGTTCAAAGTTGAAGAGCATTGATGACCTTAAAATATGGTTTTATCTCGGTCTCTAATAAATTTTCAACCACTAGAAAATCAGTACCTTTAATAAATTTCTGAACTACTATCAAAGAACTGATCCTTATGTTTCGCTCAGCTGACCTGAAAGGTCAAGTGAGCTTTTCTCATCACTTGGCGTCCGTCGTCCGGAATCCTTCGTCGTCGGTCGTCCGTAAACTTTTACAAAAATCTCCTCCTCTAAAACCACTGAACCAAATTTAACCAGACTTGGCCAGAATCATCATTGGGTATCTAGTTTAAAAATATGTCCGATGACCCGTCAACCAACCAAGATGGCCTCCATGGCTAAAAATTGAACATAAGGGTAAACTGTAGTATTGGCTTATATCTCTGACACCAAAGCATTTAGAACAAATCTGACATGGGGTAAAATTGTTTATCAGGTCAAGATTTATCTGTCCTGAAATTTTCATACAAATCTGACAACCCGTTGTTGGGTTGTTACTGCCCCCGAATTTGTAGATTTAAGGAAATTTTGCAGTTTTTGATTATCATCTTGAAAATTACTATAGATCAACTGCAAACAGCAATAATGTTCAGCAAAGAAAGATCTACAAATGATTTCATGACTAAAATTGTCGATGACTCCTTATTGTCAATTTTTAACCATTTTTTCTGAAATTTAAGTAATCTTTTTAAAAAAATCTTCTTTTCTGAAACTACTGGGCCAAATTTAACCAAACTTGGCCACAATCATTTGAGTATCTTGTTTAAAAAACATGTCCAATGACCCGGCCAACCAACCAAGATGGCCGCCATGGCTAAAAATAGGGTATAGGGCTTAAATGTTAATTTTGGCTTATATATCTTTAACAAAAGCATTTAAAGCAAATCTGACGTGGATTTATATTGTTTCTCAGGTCAAAATATATCTGCCCTGAATTTTTAGACAAATTGGACAACCAGTTGTGGGTTGCTGCCCCCAAATTAGTTATTCTAATGAAATTTTGCAGTCTTTTGTTAATATCTTGAATGTTATTATAGATAGAGATAAAATGTAAACAGCAATAATGTTCAGCAAAGTAATATCTACAAATAAATTAACATAACCAAAATTGTCAGATGACCCCTTAAGGAAATATTGCCCTATATAGTCAATTTGTAACCATTTTTCTTAAATTTTAGTAATCTTTTAAAGAAATCTTCACCTCTGAAACTACTTAGACATATTTGACCAAACTTGACAACCACCATCTTAAGGGTATGCAATTATCAAAATGTGCCCAATGACTCCGTCTACGAACCAAGATGGCCTACATGGCTAAAAATAGTACACTTTTACAAAACAATTTCCTATGGAACTACTGAGCCAAGTTCATTATAGATATCAGAAAATTGTAAACAGCTAGAATGGTAAGTAAACACATTATCATCAACAAAACATAATTTTGTCATGAAATTTCATGTCCTTTGTTTAAATTATTATTAACAGAGACCAAATTTTTCTCAGAAATTTTTTGTGATTTTACTTTTCACCATTTCAGTAGTCAGCACTTCAGTGATTACCTTAGTCGTATTTGGCAAAACGTTTTGTAATTTTTGCTCCTCAATGCCTTTCATCTTTGTACTTCGGTGTTGACATGTTTGACATTATAACTATGTTGATATGAGCGTCACTGATGAGTCTTATGTCTTTGACGTATAAAATGATAAACCTAGTACTTTGATAACTATTCAGACAGTAAGAATATTTTTTTATGTGAACTTGGCTACAAAGAAAGCGTTCACTTATTCCTGTCCAGTCTCAGCAAACTTGAACAATTCCAGTGTTGTTTGGGATTGAAATAATTGCTTATGCCCGCGTCACACTGTCCCGATTTTAACGCCGATGGTAACACGATTATGGAAATTTTCAAAATCGGGACTGATCTTAACCAGATCGGGCTATTCGTAGTGCCATCTTTAACCATCGGCTTCTTTTCCTAGCCTTCGGAGACAACTTCAGGAAGGGTTCTAAATTTTTTAACCTGTTAAAAAATCCCCAAAAGTGCGTCTGATGTTGAGAGTTCGTATTAAGTTCGTATCACCATCCTCACCATCGTAATGTCACCGGGAATGCATCTTGGAACATCGTGTTGCATTCGTGTTTCCATCGTTTCCATCGGGCAGTTTTGACATTACGATGTCTACACGAATGAATCACGAAGTTACCCGAAGGTCTTACGATGGCAACACGACTTCGTAAAGACCTCATAATCCCGTCGTGTTGCCATCGAATAAAAGTACGAAGGCGAAAATATGGAACTACGACGGCAATAAATCCATCTAAGTGTAAGTTAATTTTCGCGCTAAAATATATTTAAAGTGCCATGCGCGATATGCACTGGTCAGTCTAATACGACAGTTAAGAAATACGTTCACAAAACATGGAGCTTATATCATATGATTCACTGATGAATCTTTTGTAGACAAAACGCGCGTCTGGTGTATTAGATTATACGACGGTTAAGAAATACGTTCACAAAACATGGAGCTCATATCATATGATTCTATGATAACAAGAAAGGAGACACTGTTGTTTCTATTGATTTAAATGGAACAAGAAGAGCAGCTATTACAGGCTCAGGATTTACTTTTACAAGTAAAATATTATTTTTTTTTGTCAATTTTTGATATCAAGTAACATAATAAATATCATAAACGCGCCTCGTACACCAACACTGCAGGTACACGTATATAGGGAAACCAACTTTTTCTTCATTATTCTGATTTTTTTTGTATCGTCTGAGTTGTTGTCACACGAATGTTTACTCCATAACCGTTTTGTTTTCTACATGTCATATTTTGCCGCATTTGTTGCTTTCCCAACATCTTTCCTTTTGTCTATGTTATTATGATATTCTCCTGGAAAGAGCTCTTTTTGAATAAAAGAGATCAACGAACCCATTATCTTACCTTTAAGACAGATCAGTAAACATGGGCATAATTATGGGTGATTATTTAGACTAGTGAACACATTTTACAGTTCAAACAAGGCAATGCCGAGCGTGGCATCTCCTCGTATGTAACATATTGGGGACACATATGGACACTATATTTGATATGACAACAGAATAAAATGGTAAATTGAATATGCATATTTCATACATAAACTTTTTTCCTCTTCCTCTCCCTCTCCCTCTCCCTAATTTTGGTGGCATAATATACAAAGACTCAGAGTCAAGTTTTACCCTTCAAGCCCACGGTCTTCCGTCTTATGATTAAACCAAAAATGAAATGTACAGTATAATATATATTCAATATTGATCAAACAATTTAAAATACGTGATGCCTTCGGTATATAATTTAAATGCATCGTAAGCTGTACACGACGTCTTTTAGACATCGTATGGCCATCTTGTAGCCTTCGTGCTCCTTCGTTTAGGCTTCGGCTGAGATATGAAGCTTAAATACCCATCTTCGGTTAACCTTCGTATGTCCATCTTTTGCTATCGTTATAATTTCGGCACCATCGTATAGACTTCGTTAATCATCGTACTTGCCTCGGTCACTTTTTGGTATTTTAACGAGATCGGGACCAACTTCGTACGATCTTACAATTTTCGCATTCGGGTGTCTATAGTATATAAAACTCGGGACAGTGTGACGCGGGCATTAAAGAAAACATATCAATTATGGGTTTCAAATTTCGCTATCAAAGGGCATTTGCTACGAGATATGAAAATAATAGAATACGATTTTCTTTGGTTCAATCATTAATATCATAAGTGAAATGATTAATAAATAATTCGTTGTTAGCAACCAACTTGGTTCTGGTTTGTCAACACATGCGAAAAAACCCATTGCTGATGAATTATTCACATGCAAGTGAATAATTCGACCTATTCAATGAATCCGTATTCCTGTTCTCTTCAATTTAACCCTATAGCTCCTAATGATTGTTAACGCATCTTGAAAGAGTGGTTACTTTTAAAAAAGAAAAGAATGTCAACATTGAAAATAAAACCAAGGTGAACATGTTGACATATTCAATCCACTTAAAGATTATTCTGATACAAGTAAAAGCGATAATTAACTTTTTATTTAACCTATAAAATGAAATCAAACAGACCTACAACAATCCAATTGCACAAGGTCGCAATTTGATTATTTTTATGTTTATGTTCAGGTTTATATCGGGATATATGACAGCAGCAGTCTCTGATGGTCACCACGAACTTTAATAAGATGGCGTCCAGACTAAAATACATACGAAATACTGATATATACTATCGAAGACATGCAGTGTAACTGCTTATTTCAGACTTTTTGAAATTTGAATATACGTTTTAATTTGTTAGACATCAACTATGAGAATTTGATTCAATTCGGTGAACATGAATTTGTCAGATGTTGAATTTTTCTCAACACATTTTTTTCTCAACAAATGGAAGTATTGTAATCATGAATAGTTTTAAAAGGATCAATCATGATGTTAAAAAAATATCAAAAAATGGGTAGCATTTCTAAAGTATAAAACATATCAAAATAGTGAAACTAGTAATAACAAATAGGAAGATGAGATAAAAAATTATTTTACTGTTTTATGTAAAAAAAAAAATGGTTGAAAGTTTTGAATTTTCTTTCTTAGTACCACACTTCCACACATTTTTATGAAACGATTTTTTTTCTTTATTTGATTAAATGTGCGTTCGATCTGATTGTAAACTTATTTGCTGCAAATAGTACAGAGCCTTTTTTCAAACAAGAGAAGTAGATATTTTAGATGTATTACTCGGGGTGTTATGAGAAGATTACAGCCATACATGTCTTCTTTGACAATATATATGTACGTTTCGGCAACAATGTTTATCGGCATATTGGAGGTATAACTTGTTCCCGTACTGTCATGAAACACAGTTTATATCCAGACTAAGTTAAGATCCGTCTAAATTTCATTCAATTAAAAAATTCAAATCACTTTCCGTTATCTTGTTGATTTTTGTTTGTTTGTTAAATAATCAAGAATTCTCTAAATGTACTGCCAAAATTAACCCTCACAACTCGTTTTTAATAAATCAAATAACCGCAATATATTTAGATATTTCAGTCTATGGCCTAACCAACTATGTATATTACTAACCCTCTATGGATCCATAGGGGGTCAGTAGTGTACCATATAACTTATAATAGTTACTTTTGAAAACATCTTTCTAAACTCAACCTTATATCATATGTGCATTATGTGTACTATGTCAAAACTTGTTATGTAACATTTGTTAATTTTTTTGTTTTCTTTGCAATATCAAAATTCATTTTCATCGTTGACAGTTTTCTGCAAAACAATGCTATAGTACCACTTCTATCAATCTACGAATACATCTGTAAAAAAAATACTATTGTTATAATATTCACCATTCATTATTTACAAGTTTCTTAATAAAAATTATAAAGGCAAAGTTTAGATATTCCCAGAATATTTCAAATTTATAAAGGTACAAGTACAAGTATACGTTCAACATCTCTGTGCAAATTATAAAGCAGAAACAGTGTTAATGAGTACTAATGTTCAGACAAATAAACATTCAAGGAATATTCAAGATACCGAGATAAGTAACAGCAAAGTTTCACTCTATTGCTAAATAATTTAAACAATTGTTATATTTAACCCTGCGCAACAGTTAACCACAAGATAAGAAAACATATCAAATCATCCATTATCCTATTCATATTTTTTGTTTCCCGTTTCCTGAAGATGTATTTCCTATTGTAATTATTAAATTGGCTCACTTTTTGATAGAGAAAAACCTCTTCAAAAGTACAATGCTTATTATGTTGTATGACAGGAACGAGTTATATCTGCATGAGATCTACATAAGACTCATCAGTGACGCTGGATTCACAAGTTCATAGGCAAACTAAAGTAAAAAGTTAGGCTTTAACAGTTAAAAAATCTAAGATATTTAGACAAATAAAGCGACGATTAACCAAGGTGTCGTTAATTTATTTTTGACATATGAGTCTGCATTTTGCTTTGAAATCTTTCACCTTTCTGTGGGTTAGAAATTCCAAGTACAACACACAATTCATTGTTTGTCAAACAGTTAATGTATAGAAGAGGGACGAAAGATACCAGAGGGACATTTAACCCCTAGCATATTACCTTTCTCAGATTCTCTTCATTATATGGCAAGTCGATAATACTTCTTCTAATAAAGTGATCCATGATTTTTGTCTTCAAGATATTCACCTTTGAGAGATTATAAAAAGCATATTAGATGCACACAATGTATGTGGAGTTTCATTTTTGTTTTTGCAGCAATCCATATTTCATCAGTATAAAAATTCAAGTAAGACAAATCACAGTTTATATTTTCATTTGTTCTGTTGTTTTATCCCTTCGTGCAGCTGATCTTTTCGATAACTATGATTTTTCTGAATTTTTATATGTTCTTATGTCGTCATTATATTCCCGTCCACTTTTCACACATGTGACATATCGAATTAGACATGTTATCGGGTCTGTACTTATACGAGCAATACCACGGTTTCAACATACGGAGTATTATCTACATACCATTGCAAAGCATCTGGGAACACCACAAGTGTTTGTTAGGGTTCATGTAATATATATTTCTCTATGTTGTGTTTTGTGCACTATTGTTTGTTATTTCATTTTTAATCATGGCGTTGTCAGTTTATATTCGATTTACCAATTTCATTGTCCCTCTGGTATCTTTAGCTACTCTTAAATTTACCGTTGGCCTACATTTTTGTACTCCAAACGGGGCAACATAAAACTCATCTGAAAAGTAAAATTACAAAAATACTGAACTCCGAGTAAAATCAAAACGGAAAGTCTCTAATCAAATGGGGAAATCAGAAGCTCAGACACTTCAAATGAGTGGAGTGTTGAATCAAAATACCTGGAAGACCAAATCTATGCGAAGTTGCATGGAATTAGAAAACCTTAAATAGGTGGTGCCAAATATATAAGACAGGTATTTCTGAGGTAATATTTGTCTAGTCTTTTGTTTAGAATGTTTTAATTTATAACAGGGCATACTTGGAACAGTTTCTTCGTGGGACTCTGGGTTTTGGATATTACATAACAATCTGTTATTCCCTGCTATAACCAATGGTGCATTGGCTAAACCAGGATCAAAGGCATGGTATGCAACGACCGTCGGGGATAATAGTGCTGATCTTTTCTATATATGTTTGTCTGCAGGTAATAAATGTAATTTTTGGGATATTTTGCCAAAAACATCTCTGTCGTCTGTCTGCGAAGTACCGAACATGATCCATTACCAAATATGACTGTTACACCTGGTGTAAAATATGTTAAACTCAGATATTTTGATAAGGCGAGAGGCAAAAAGTCATTTATTGATATTGTGTTAATAAATTGTCTTTTTAAAATTATGATTTCTTATTGTTCACATTGTGGGACCTTGTTGTGAACTTACTTCTTTATATAACAAACGAGTCCGAGTGGGTAAAATCATACATGGGCTTCACAACAAGTATATTTGTCTCATTAAACAATTACCACAACTTTATACGGCAGTTACGTTTTGTAGTATCCAGATTAACCCGGGAACTCACATCATACACATCCGAAACTTTTATTATTACGTTACGTTGCTACGGCATTATTTGTATATTGTTTTGAGACAGCCATTATTAAATTACTATCTAAAGAAGCTAGTCTTAGATGTTTCATTGGCGACGAGGATGAACAAAACTGACGATTTTGAAGAAAGGAAATAAAGAAGAATACGTTAAAAGCCAAAATCAAATCAGGAACGAATTTACCTAAATACCAAAAGACGGAAATGGACGGCGGAGACCCGCAACGGATCACAGTTGTAACAGAGACGAGAAATTTAAGAACAATTCCATTTATTCAAAGTGATGATCCATTATCTACTGGAAAACAATGGGAAGACTGGTTAGAAGGAATTGAAAGAGAATTTAGATACTTCAAGATAACACAGCCTGAGGATAAAAAGGATGCACTTTTGATTTATGGAGGAAAGGAATTAGTAAGATTGGAAAAAAGTTTAAAGAATGATATAACAGCTGGGACAGATGAGTATGATGTATTGAAAAATAAGATAAATAAATATTTTTTGCCAAAGAAGAATAAACATCATTCAAGATATATATTTTCAAAAATTAAGCCAGAGAGAGGAGAAATGATAGGTTGTTATGTATCTAGACTTAGAGAAAAGCAAATGATTGTGAATTTGGAAACACAACAGAAGAAAGAATACTTGAACACTGTATACAAAATATTGAAAATAAAGAATTGATTAGAAAAGCTATTAGTAAAGGTTGGGACTTGGATAAATTTATTGAGAAAGCAGCACATGTAGAAGACACAAATGAGGAAAGAAGAACCTAATGTTGTATATAAAGTGCAGAACACATTTGAAAGGAGACAAGAAAGTAACAGACCAAGAAGAACAATGGGAACAGATAATCAAAGTTCACAAGATTTGTGTAGCTATTGTGGATTTCGTCATGAAAGCAGAAGATGTTTAGCATATGGAAAAGATTGCAGGTCTTGTGGGAAAGAGAACCATTTTGAATCAATGTGTAGATTTAGGAACAAACAGGATAGTAACTATAATCAAAGTAAAGGAGGAATGATGCAGAATATAAACAGAAAAAATGTGAAAAAAACTGTTGAAGACAATTTCAGTGAGGATTCCGATCAGTATGAGGAAGATGATTATTTTGATGAATATGTAAAATATGTTGCAAGGATAGGAAAAGTGAAGTCAATTTGTAGAAAAGGTCACAATGAGAAAACTGTGAAGATTCATTTAGGAGATGTAGAGATGAAGGTTGAACCAGATAGCGGTGCAGATGCGAATGTTATGGATGAACATCATTTTTCAAAATTAAGGAAGTTATCTACAAATAAACTAAAATTGGAGAAAAGTAAAACAGTACTTAGTACACTTCAAAATTCACTTCCCGTCAAAGGAGAATTTAAAACTATCGTACGGAACGAGACATGTGGAATGGAAACAAAGTTTATCGTTATTCAAGGAAGAATAAATTCACCACCATTGCTTAGTAGAGCAACACTTAAGAAATTAGGAATGATGGAAATAAGACCAGATGGGTCATTTGCAGAACCGAATGATCTTAAAGTAACAAACGAGAAAACTATCAAATTAGAACCGCATATGATAAGAGCATGTGTCGACATGAGGATACCAAACAAATTCATGGAAAGGAACAGGATAATCCAGAGCCCAGTTGATGATGATGATGATGATGATGATGATGATGACGACGATGATGATGATGATGATGATGATGATAAACGTGTAAAGAGAGACGACAATGATGATGATGATGATGATGATGATGATGATGATGATGATGATGATGATGATGATGATGATGATGATGATGATGATGATGATGATGATGATGATGATGATGATGATGATGATGATGATGATGATGATGATGATGATGATGATGATGATGATGATGATGATGATGATGATGATGATGATGATGATGATGATGATGATGATGATGATGATGATGATGATGATGATGATGATGATGATGATGATGATGATGATGATGATGATGATGATGATGATGATGATGATGATGATGATGATGATGATGATGATGATGATGATGATGATGATGATGATGATGATGATGAACGAGTAAGTGATGTCACTGCCATCGAAAATGAAGGTGAGGAGGACGACAAAACTGAACGTGATGCTATAGACAACGAGGAAATTAGTGAACGAGATGCTGAGGAGGATGATAATGTTGAATTTGAACGTAATGATGATGAAGATGATGATGATGACGATAAACGTAAAGCTTTCGATAATGATGATGTTGAATTCAAACGTAATGATGATGAAGATGATGATGATGAAGATGATGATGATGACGACAAACGTGAAGCTTTCGACAATGATGATGTTGAGTTTAAATGTGATGCTGATGATGACGATAATGATGATGATGACAAACGTGATGCTGATGATGACGACGATGATGATGATGATGATGATGATGACAAACATGATGATGATGATGACGATGATGATGTTGAGTTTAAACGTGATGCTGATGATGACGATGATGATGATGATGATGATGATGATGATGATGATGATGATGATGATGATGATGATGATGACAAACATGATGCTGATGATGACGATGATGATGTTGAGTTTAAACATGATGATGATGATGACAAACGTGATGCTGATGATGACGACGATGATGATGATGATGATGATGACAAACATGATTCTGATGATGACAAACGTGATGCTTACAAAGACAAAATAAAACATCAAGCTGAGAACAGAAATACCAGAAAACACAATTTAAAGATAGGCGATTATGTGTTATTGGAACAAAACAAGAGAGACAAATGGACAACAGCACATGAACCAGCATTTAATGTAGTTTTTGTAGTAAATGGCTCAACCATAGTTGCAAGAAGAGTAACAGATGGAAGAGAGATTCGTAGGGATGCTAGCAAATTTAAAATAGCTAACAAACTAGTAAAAGAAGAAGAATTTGGGCCCCCCGCAAGACAGGCGCGGGAGGGGGCAAATTGGATAGAGGAACTGCTAAGGAATACAGAATAAAAGAATAATATTCAAATGAACAAAGTTTAAATCAATTGTCAAATCAGAGACCCCAACGCGAACGTAGGGTACCAGAACATTTTAATGACTACATTTTGTCACGGAGATAAACTGACAATGATATGAAAATACAAGTGAATTTATACAGACTGCTAATCAAGGACAACACAAACAAAGTGAAATACTTTTTATTTATTTAATTTCAAACTTCTATTTTTTTATAAGTTAAGGAGGAATGTAGTATCCAGATTAACCCGGGAACTCACATCATACACATCCGCAACTCTTATTATTACGTTACGTTGCTACGGCATTATTTGTATATTGTTTTGAGACAGCCATTATTAAATTACTATCTAAAGAAGCTAGTCTTAGATGTTTCATGTTTATATGCAAACAACATGTAAAAATACAATACTTTATTATAATACACAATAAATATACAACACAGTTTATTCACACAGGAATACGCGAATAAATAATGACAAATGAACAACCAACGTTAATGTGTTTGAATTGCCGATCGCGCTATATTTAACAAGGGAAACTACGATCTATAAATAGGGCAAAGTATATATTTAGAATCTGATGCGGAGATCAGTAAAATACTATAGTGTGTAAAATGTATGCTGTTTACCTTTTATAAAATATATATCAAGTCAAATATCAATCTTCTTATTCTTCAACGTAACTTCACTCTTACCAGATAAACAATTGCTCGGCGGAAGTTGACGTCAACAATAGGAAAGTGAAAGTACGGGAATAAATATAACGTTACGTCGTGTAAATTGTACATTCACAACAGACCTTCTGACGATGTATTGTCGCATTCATTTTAATTTCATCAATTATATACTCATACAATTTGTTACGCTCATCAACAGAAGTTATCCTATAATAAGGTCGACAAACACTACACAATCTGGTTTATGTCACTGACCATTTGTCCAAGATGGCAAAATATTCAAATTTGTATGAGCAACGACTAGGCGTTCAAAAAGACTTTTCAAAAAAGATTTATATATTTGCAAAGATATCATTGCATAACCATACAATGTATTTCTTTACTATTTTGTTCCATATACAGATATACTTTATAGAATTGCCTGCGGAAACATAAATATTATAAACTAACAAATATTTACGAAATCTGTATTTTACAATTTCACAGTTTTATGAGTTTAATGAAAAGGTGTATGAACGAAACTTTGTACTATTAAACAGCTACACATTTGAAATTTGAATTTTCGATAAATCAAAGGCGTATTTATCTCATTATAATAAATGGTAGTCGTCTGAAGAAAATCTTTTTATTTAAAAAATTTCAGATACTAGAGGTAATATTACGGAAATCCTGACAAGTATCATGGCAGGGAACCCAATAATTTTCAAGAGGAAGCTACACAATCATAATTTCCTACAACCTTATTTTAAAGAAGTGCGATCATTACAAACCTCTTTTGGATATGAAATGTCTGCCTCGATATTTTTGGTAAGGACAATAGAAGTGTTGACTGCAAGAATACGTTTTAATGTTAGAAAGGTTGACTTTGCTAATTGTTTTTATCTCACCGCGGGTAAATTGTAACGTTGTGATTTGATTAACGTCGTCACGTGGTGCCCCCTACCTATGAAACCATAGGGGGTTAGTAAATGTTAAAGGGGGTTCATGGCGCGGTAATTGTGACGTCATCTTTAATTTAATGTTGTTGTGTTTCATTGTTTATTTTTCAAAAAAATTCAACAGAAAAGTCCGGCGTACGATACATTCGTTTTATAGGGTTAACTACTGACCCCCTAAGGATCCATAGAGGGTGAATAAAATCCATAGGGGATTCGGCCTTTGGCTTAACACCCTATATTTTTAACTTACCGTCTATAGATCATATGGGGGATGTAGCGAACCATATAACTATTATTGTTAGGCTTAATACATGAAGTAATACTATAACGCGATGAATAAGTGTGAATACCTCAATATATCAAAACGACGAAATAAGACCTGGTTTACGACAAAATAATAAAGGAGCTTATTTTTTACCAGATCCTAGTAAAATGTAGTTCCAAGTTAAATCATTTACTTTCCGAAGTACATTATACAAAACCATTACCCTTAAAAATGTATTGATGTTACGAAGTTTATTTCAGGATAGATGATTATTTGGTACCGCTTTTCCTCGCTTCCTATTCCTTTTTTTTTAATTTCGCACAATAAATATAGATTTAAACAGGTATAATAGAAATCATTTCCGTACCAAAACAATGATTTAATTATATTGTCGAGAAATATAGATCGACTAGTAGAGCTTTCGACGTATTTCAAGGAAATGAGTAAAAAGTACATGAATTCAGTGCGTCCACACGCTTTTCTCATTCTGTTCTTTAACAATAACTCTAACCAGTTCATATGAAATCGAGGGATGTGTTAAGTCTTAGTGGGTAGTATAGAAGATTCGTGTTTGTTTAAACTATCAAAAGTTCAGGGCATATAAACGTTGAAAACATGCAGAATAACCCTATATTTTGACCTTTAAAAAAATGGTGAATATGAACTTTCCTTTCTAGGATTTTATATTTTTCAATTTTGTTTTAGTAAAAGTAGAATAGTTTATGACATGAATGGAGTTCCTAAGGAAAATGTAATTGTCGATATTTACTGATTGCATTCTGTAAATAAAGACAATGCAATTTCCCATAGATACTCAATTTGCGACTCAGTTTTTCGTTTCGTTTTTACTATGAAGTTTCGTAATACATTATTTTATAGAATGGAAAGTTGATGTGCACTAAAACTTTATAATGGACGTCAAGTTGGTTACTTATTCCTTATTCCTTATTCCTTACGTTTTCCTTATTCCCTATTCGTTACCTATTCGTTATTTATTCCTTATTCGTTACATTTTCGTTACTTATTCCTTATTCCTTATTCGTAACTTATTCCTTGTTCCTTTTTCGTTACTAATATGAGTTTTTCCCCTCTTAGAACACATAACTACAGAGACAAGAAAACAATGGAAAATCATTTTCTAATAGGGGCAACGTATAACAAACGTGTAATAAGCGAAAAAGTAACGAATAAGTAACAGGGTAACGGCCAAGCGCTGAAACCGACACACACGCGCTTAAAGGGTTGAATCAACTCTTACAACCCAAATCTACCGCCATAGAAAATAAAACAATTGAAAATCATTTTTTTAAAAGGTGCAACGTATAACACACGTATTATACGCGACTAAGGAACGAATAAGTAACAGAGTGTCAGTCGAGCGCTGCAACGGGTACATAAGTTCTTATAGGGTTATTTCACATCTAAGAACCCAAAGTTACCACAATGACACGACAATATTTTTTTTAAAAAGTGCTACGTATAGCACACGTATTATAAGCATAAGGAAAGACTAAGTAACAGGGTATCAATCGAGCGCTGAAACGAGAACATACGTTCTAATAGGGTTATTTCACCTCTAAGAACCCGAAGTTACCACCAGAGACACGAAAAGATTTCTTTTTCAAAGTGCAACGTATAACACACGTATTATAAGCGAATAAGTAACAGGGTATCACTTCAAATGGGTACGTACGCGCTAAATTTTTTTTTTCACCTCTTGAATTCATAGTTACCACTGAGACTAAAAAGCAATTGAAAATCGATTTCTATCAAAGTGCAACATATACCACGCAAATAAAAATCGAATAAGGAACCAATAAGTAACAGGGTATCAATGGTGGCCCGGAACGGGTACATAAGTTCTAAAAGGGTTATTTCACCTCTAAGAACCCAAAGTTACCACCAGAAACACAAAAAAAATATTTTTTTTTAAAGTTCAACGTATTACACACATATTATAAGCGAATATGTAAGGAACGAATAAGTAACAGGGTATCAGTCGAGCGCTGGAATGGGTACATCAGTTCTAATAGGTTTATTTCACCTCTTAGAACCCAAAGTAAACACCAGAGACACAAAAATATTGTTTTTAAAGTGCAACGTAAAACACACATTTTATAAGCGAAAAAGTAACAGGGTATTAGTCGAGTGCCAAAACGGGGACAGACACACTTGTAAGAAAATGGGTGCATACGCACTAATAGGATTATTGCACATCTAAGAATCCGAAGTTACCACCAGAGACAAGAACAATTGGCAAGATTTTATTTTTAAAAGGTGCAACATATAACAAACGTGTTATAAGAGAATAAGGAACGAATAAGTAACAGGTATAAGTCGAGCGCTGAAACGGGTACATACACGGAAATAGAGTTCCAACCCTAACGAATACTTACCACCAGAATTTATTTAAGTGGGCAACGTATAATACACGTATTGTAAGCGAGTAAGGAACGAATAAAAACAAGGAATTAGTCTTGCTCCGAAACGATGTACATCCCGCTAGAACCGGTTAAAAATCAAGTAAGGAACAAATAAGTATTGAACATACACAGTAACAGGATCGATTAAACGTTTAAAAAGGTGATAAAAGGGTAATTTCACCTCAACAAATTTAGAACCAGAGAGAATAATATAAACAATTAAATAGGCGGAAGGATATTAAAAACCGAATAAGTAACGAATAGGTAAGGAATTAGGAATAAGGAATAAATAACGAATAGGTAAAGACTAAGGAATAAGGAATAAATAACGAATAGGTAACGAATAAGGAATATGTAACGAATAAGGAATAAGGAATAAGTAACGAATAAGGAATAAGTAACAAACTTGACGTCCATTACTTTATACAAAGGTCAAAATACAGGGTTGTGCGGTATATTTTCAAAATGTATATGCCCTGAACTGGTTCGTGTTCAAACTTATACCAAATATCTATACTCCATACCTTTATTTTGTGTATACATAATTCAATTTTCACCCAATCACTATGTTTGTATATCGGTAACTGCTTCAAGTTATGCCTCTATAAACATAAAGATCAGAGCAATTCTTTACAAATTAAGATTTATCACTCCCTAAGACAAGATACGTGTATTTACGTTGGTTATTCTTTCCAATCATAAAGCTTACGACACCTTTCTGAAATTTTTCCACAAACTTGATTATTTGTAAACCCTTAATAAAGGCTATCTATTTTATTTTATTTTAAAGGATTGTCTGTACACATCAAGTAGCAATGTTTCAACAAACTGTCTATTTACATACGCCGTTACCACTGGTGCCGGTATACATGTATTAACCCGACCAAGAGGGATGATCAAACATAGCAGTGCATTTTGCTACGACGATCACTCAATATCTCTATTTGACTTCTTAAGTTTGGAAAGACGTTCAACTTTAAAGTCAGGTTTTTCCCATTCAATGTTTGCATTGAGTGGCAAAACCGATTCAAGTTCAGATGGAATAACATGTTTTGGTCAAGATGTTGCAACAAATGCAGAAACGGTAGCAGTTATGGTAAGTGAACTCTCTTAAAAAGGAATAATAAGAGCCTTTGTGTAGCGATGTAAAACTAACAACATATAGCCCTTTGTCATTCAAATGGTATTTTGAGATATGAATGAACATACATTTGGGTGTTTATAATGCAAAAAAATAATATCCAGTGGTAGGGTTACCTTTCAGTATGCCAAAATTGTTTATAAGTGATACACTTACCAGACAAAAAAGTTTTCTTAATAACCTAATAAACATGAAATATATATACGTGTACAACATGTGTCACTTCAAATATCGATATACAATTGAAATTAACTTCGGTACATGTATTCAAATTATCAAGACTTCCTGTTTATCCAAGTGCAGATAAGCGTTAGCAGCTATGAATGGAAACCTTCTCAATTTTGAAAATAAATTCGACAAGCCAGATCCATTGTTTCAAAACTAAACCTGATATCCGATATTTTTTGCAGAAATTGGTTATCGTCGTATGAAAAACTTAAGTATCCTATACCCCATTGTTGTGTCCATGATATATGTATGGAAGTTTTACAGAAACCCCACATGGTATTCTCTCGTGTACTTTTATACTTGACAATAACGTATTTTACAAACAAAACAATACTGCTAGTATTTCTAGCAATGATCTCTCTTAAACATATTTTGAAATAAAGATAGAAGTTAAAAAAATGTTCAAATAGAACAATTCACTTACATATTATTCGTGCACTCGACTCAGCACAAAGATATTATAATTTGTACCTTTTGTTGACAATAAACGCTAGAAATCATGGATAAAACTGGCGAGTAAACGAAATACACCAAAATCAAATGCAAACCATCAGTCGAAAATTAACTGATACGCCACAATTGAAAGACAGAAGACGTATAACAGTTCAGCTTTTGATCAATTTAATTTGTTATCTTACCATGTTAAGAAAAACATGTATTGGGGGAAAAAATTACAAAAATACAGGAAAAAAGGAAAGTCCAAATTAAAATGGCAAAATCCCAAGCACAAACACATCCAACGAATGCATGGATAACAACTGTCATATTCCCGAGTTCGTAGAGATATTTTCTTATATAGAAATAACAGCTTTCTACATACTTACAGCTACACTTTTTTAACTGAAGTCAGTGCATTTTGAATTAAAATATTCAATTATGAGTGGGTAAATTTACAAAACATATAGAAAACTTCGTTAGTAATCCCTGATTTAAATCAGACCGTTGATGCAAGTATTCAGCCGAAATACATTATCAATAGGCAAATATAAAGATTACTCGAGTTAAAATATATGCTAAACTGTTTAGTCTATGAAAAGGTTTATACTATGAAATTAGGTGGTTTGTTGCAAGCCCTCCGTCTTAATTCCATAGTTTATACCGTTCAATAGACTGACTCGACATAGAAGGTATCGTAAGTGAGTTAAAATTATAATGTTCAACGATGCATTAAATAACTAATTATTTAGAGATATACAAATATAATATAACACGTCTGTCTTTAAATTACAAGGCATCTGGAATATTATATGTAAAATTGAGAATGGAAATGGGGAATGTGTCAAAGAGACAACAACCCGACCAAATAAAAAAACAACAGCAGAAGGTCACCAACAGGTCTTCAATGTAGCGAGAAATTCCCGCACCCGGAGGCGTCCTTCAGCTGGCCCTTAAACAAATATATACTAGTTCAGTGATAATGAACGCCATACTAATTTCCAAATTTAAGAAACTAAAATTTAAATAGTACAAGACTAACAAAGGCCAGAGGCTCCTGACTTGGGACAGGCGAAAAAATGCAGCGGGGTTAAACATGTTTGTGAGATTTCAACCCTCCCCCTATACCTCTAACTAATGTAGAAAAGTAAAAGCATAACAATACGCACATTAAAATTCAGTTCAAGAGAAGTTTGAGTCTGATGTCAGAAGATGTAACCAAAGAAAATAAACAAAATGACAATAATACATAAATAACAACAGACTACTAGCAGTTAACTGACATGCCAGCTCCAGATTTCAATTAAACTGACTGAAAGATTATGATTTCATCATATGAACATCAGGCACAATCCCTCCCGTTAGGGGTTTAGTATCATACCATCATAACATATATGAGAAGAACATAACCCGTGTCATGCCAACAACTGTTTTTAGAATAAATGTGTTTAGGTCCGACGCAAAGCCCTTATCAGTGACTCAATATTAACGCCAAAATATGCAATCTTTAATGACTTGACAACAGTATCGTAATTATATCCCTTCTTAATAAGTCTATTCAAAGGTTTTGTAAGTTTATGAGGTGAATACTGACACCTTTGTGCTTTATAAAGAATATTTCCATAAAAAAATGGATGTGAAATACCTGAACGTATTAGAAGTCTGCATGTTGAACTATATTTACAAATGATGTCTTTATACCGATGATAAAATTTAGTAAATGTTTTGACTAGTTTGTGATATCGAAAACCCTGGTGTTATAATTTTTCAGTAATACATAAATTTCTCTCGTTAAAATCTAAAACATTGTTACATACACGAGTGAATAGTACAAGTTGAGATATATAAACACCGTAAGATGGTGACAAGGGAACGTCACCATCTAAAAACGGATAATTAACGATAGGAAATGAAAAATCATCCCTTTTATCATAAATTTTAGTATTCAGCTTTCTGTTAGTGATATACAAATCTAAAAAATAAGTCATATATGGACTTTCTTCTAAATACATTTATATAAAATAGAATCATATTCAAATCAGTGTGGTCCTGGCCATTGATTGACGACCTAAATTATCCCATTGACTGGGACAGATTAGGTGAACGTGTGTCTGTAACGACCATTGCTCACTTCTTACTTATTATAGAATTTAAACTGTGGGGTCACCAAAGGTTCTTAACGCCTTTAATAATAAAACAATTCGAAAAATTATTCAGGAATAACCTTTATGTTTTGATTTATATTATTGATATAAATCAACACTTCATATTATTACGGATTCTTTTTTCGAATTGCTTTATTTAGGTGTTGAGAACCTTTGGTGACCCCACAGATTCAGTCTCTTTAACAAGTGCATAGTGAGCAGTGATTGTTAACGACAAACGTTCACCTAATCTGTCCCAGTCAATGGGATAATTTAGGTCGTCAATCAATGGCCATGACCACACTGTTTTGAATATGATTCTAAGTGTGTCACCGATCATCATAGACGCCTAATTATATGTACACCATGTTATACTCTAATTTCCGATTAAACTTTTGTAATGTATATAGTACAACAGATGCAATCATACTGCATTTATAAAACAAAACACTAACAAGTTGAATGCATTTTTTTTCAAATAGGTGAAATGGTCATTTACAATCCAACACATGTGAACACAGAAAACCCGCTATTCATTTGCCTATTACTTATATAAAGGTGCACGCCCTGTGTGTTCATTGTACTCGTTGTGTATGACGTTTTCATTCAGATATATGTTAAAGTGAATAGGTGAAATTAGGCATTAACATTTGATAAAACAAGTAATCCCTGATAGTCCATCAGCTAGTTTTCAAAAGCGCTCTAGTTCAGGAGTTTGTGTTACACCAAGTGTACCTGCGATTTTGTTTTATATATAATTTAACTTCATTAATACAAGGTGTTATACTAAAAACAAAGTGAAAAAAAGAGGTTTAAAAAACGTCCCTTTCAATGGTCCCCTCATTATGTAATTACGACTACAGTGCCTAACAAGATTGTGTGAGCTAGACGAAATTGACTTTAAAACGATCGTATTGACTTTTTTTGATGTGCAGAAATAGACAGATCGGACTTATTTTGACTTTAGTTACTTACTTCTTAAGTTTGGGATTAATTGTTATCAACATATTCTAATGAGACTGAAAAATGCTTTTTTTTATTATGATGAATAATAATTTTACCTGCCGTAGTCGTGCGTAAAATATATATCGGTATTTCTCTTACGAAAATGACTTAGTGGAACAAAACGTATTATTTGTAAACTTTCTCTTTACTTTTCACAATAAGCTTTTAAAAAATAACCTTTCAAATGTATATTCCGAAAATTTTGTGAAATCTAATAAGTGGCAATTCTTACCTTTCATACCTTAACTTTCATTGATAAAACATAATATTGACTCGTCAAGTGTCCAGTTTGAAGGTCATTTTAGTTACCGTACACATTCATGCACGTTCTAATTAATCAATAGTCATGTATGAAAAGCATAAACAAGTTTGAAGGTAAACTAATAACAACTTAAACCAATCAAATTGCCTACGATTCAATAACAATGACCAGTCCACACCATACAAATATATAGGGGTAAACTGGGTAGGGAGAAAATGTCATATATATTAAGTTCATTATTTTGCAATAACGAGTAAAAATTTGTTAACCAATAGATTTGTTATAATGTCATAAACATGTCGTTAGGTATTGGTATAGTTTTTGGATTTTTCATTAGCGTATTTAAGGCTGTAGAAAGTTTGGCCTTCAAAATTCAACATAATCATTGACTTTATAAAGAAAATTCGCCTTTTTGAAAATTGAATGTTTCACAAATAATACGCGACAACAAAGCAAAATCATTTCTTAAAACACTGCAAAAAAAATTAATTCTGATTGATGCAGTGGTATTGTCATAAATTGCACTGGAGTGAACAGTGGTACATCAAACGTCGAATTCCCTCACACAATGTTATCACACACAGTAATTTTTATTTAAAATGTTTAATATAAAAAATAAAAGTATAGGTATAAACAACCAAAACAGATATAAAACTATCATATCTAAAATTTTGGTTTAAAAATATGTTTATATACATTACAAACAATCCTATATTTTGGGTTAAAATTAAGGCATTTATCCTACTTTCATAAAGAAATTCGTAATTCAATTACCCGTATTTGTAAATTAGACTTTAGAATTGATCAGTATGCAATCTATAAACAATTTGCAGTATGTATATATCGTCTCAAATATGATTTTTTTTAACAAAACATATGTACGTGCAAATACTCGTGAAATACCGGATATCAACCAGTACCCTCTTCGATTTAGTCTAAAATATATTCATACCTGAGTGCACACATAATCACTTTCGCTTAGGAATTTGCAACTTGTCGATTTATGTTGTTTTGTGAGACAAATTATTTTATAAAGTAAATGTGTAACGATATAATTATGAAAAGATTACAAAATAAGGTAATTTTTTGGCGTTCTGAAAAGGGTGCACTCTTTTGAACTCATAAAGGTGTGCTCTTCAACATCTTACTTTTTGGGCCTTCTTTTACTTTTTTAGATTCGAGCGTAACTGATGAGTCTTTTGTAGACGAAACGCGCATCTAGCGTAAATACAAAATTTAATCCTTTATCTACGATGAGTTACATTTTGCGTTTTAGCAATGTGGCGATTGAGTTAAGATTGTTACGTTATTCAATCGGAAAACATTGTTTTGAACGAAGTTCAAATAGTCAGTTGTGGTATTTGTTCAGACTTTTAGCACAACATTATCTCGATTTGACATTCCATTTGGTTACCATGTATTTGCTTTTGGTAATGTACACATTGTTCCGCAATTGATTTCGTTTTGTATTATGTTTCTTTCCTTCATACTTGTATATGTTACAGTAAATAGGTGAAATTAGAAATTACAGGTAATTACTAAACATTTCAGTAAATACCTGTTATTACTAGTTGTTTCAGTGATTACTGGTATTCACTGGGTTTTTTTCTCAGTTTTACAGATATTTACTAACTTGATATTTGTGTTTAAAAATCAAAGACATAATTAAAGATTTAAAAAAAATAATAAAGGGGTAGGGATTTTTATGGCTGACTTAAGGATTAAGGATCGTAAGGCACATTAAAAGCGCATACTCTTTAGTGTTTGTAAATTGAAACTGGAAAATGTTTGTTTCATAAGTTTTGAAACTCCCTAATATCATTCTCAGCATGCAAGACACAATGATATCAATTCAGAATTGAGAAATACACTTTTGAGAAGTGTATAGGCAACTTAGCCAGCTCTGTTTAAAGATAGACATTAGAGTATTCCAAATTTGGTTAAATGAACTTGATAATTCTTAAAATCTCATAATTTTGTTAAATTAAAATCTCCATCAGGCATACTTCGCATATCAACCTGGCTAATGACATGAGTTAAATTCCTTTTACAGAATAGGTTTAACTACGATTTTCGTCGAACCTGCGACTTTTGTCCCAAAATTGAGACAGCGAACCAACCTTTTGTCAGACATTTGTTTTTAAGCTGACATTTTTCAGAAGCAAATTTATACAAATTGATGGGTCACATTTTCATATTTCCATGTTTCTGTGTTTCTCTCTTTTATGAGTTTTTCAAGACCTCTAAACTGAAGTTTATATACCTCCAATTTTTTTCTAATCGTTTCTACCTGTATAAGAATGCTTTTTTTGTGGATTGAATAAGTCAACTAAATGTTCCATTCCTTTTCTTTTACTATCAATGTTGACATTCTTGTTATTTTTTGTCACAAAAGCGAGACAGGGAACCAACCTTAATTCCATCGCCAGCGGCCTCATCCAATATTCTCCGTGGATCAAGTTTTTAGCTCACCTGGCCCGAAGGGTCAGTTGACCTCTTGAGGATTTTTTGCCCTTTATAGTCAACTTTTAATAATTTTCATTCGTTTTTACAAAATATTTTCCTCTGGAACTAAATAGCCAAGTGCATTATAGATAGAAAAAATTGTAAGTAGCAAGAATGTTCAGTTAAGCAAGATCTCCAAACACATCACTATCACCAAAGCCCAATTTTGTCATGAATCCATCTGACGATCTGTTTTCTTTGTTTGATATGCATATAGACCAAGTGAGCGATACATGCTCTTAAGAGTCTCAAGTTATTAATTTTGATAACTTTCTTAAATTATTCTGGATTTCTACCACACTTGAACAGAAGCTTGTTTATAATCAAAAGATAAATTTCAAAAAGTAAATTTTGTAAAAAAATAAAAAAAAGTTTTTCGTATATGACCTATAAATGGACTTGTGTTTCTTTCAGTTAGCATAATTTTAACATATACTCTTCAGTTAAAGTTTAAAACATTTATTAAATTTCATAAACCATGTTTACCAAATTTGGACAGAAGATTCTTACAGAACTGGTCAAAAGATAGTACATGTATCTAGAGGAAAATTTTAATATTTTTTTTCTATTTTTATTGGGCCTACGACTCGCAGCAAAAGTAGGCGAGACACTGGGTTCTGCGAAAACCTTTCAATTTTGATAGCAGAATAACCCATCTCTAGCTAGGGGTGAAATTGAAATTCAAATGAATTTGTATTCAATGAGTTCTAATTAATAACTTGCTAGTGCACAACTCATCAACCATGTTTCCCAGCTTATTTATCAAAATAGAAACATATAGGCTGCTAAAAGTGACATATAATTTCACTAAATCCTTTTCATAAACGATTTTACCACCCCAAAATCATATATTTTTAAATCTCGTAGCTAATGCACCTATCTATAGCAAAAAGGTAAATTTTTGACTGATCACTCACTGATTTTGTAGTTAGTATAACCATAAATTTTGATCAGTTGACCATATAACAACATTGTTTTAACAGTAAGTAAATAGGTGTAAAAATTCATTTTAAAATTAGTAATTACTGGTATTTACAGGGCCGTGTTTGGAATTACTTGTATTTACTGAGTGCATCGGGAATTACACGTAATTCCTAAATTTTAGTAATTACATGTAATTCCTAATTTCACCTATTTACTGTAACATATACATTGCTTCAATATTCAATGAATTTACTCTTGTTTTATAATTGTTGTAAATACAGTCAACTAGTTTTTTTCGCTTTGTTTGCATTCAGTTTATTGATCCCTATCTGTGCATTTTTGACACGGTGTATCTATCAGTGTATTTGCTTCATATGCAAATATTGCCGTATTCTTGAATTCTTACATAAAAATGGTGAACTTGTATTGTTATTTACAAGAGCAACAAGGGAAGGTAATTGGGATCTTCATTTGGCATGTGCTGATAAAAATCACCATGTTTTTTTTTTGCATATGACCGTCAAAACTCTTCATGATACATGACAGTTTAGAAATTGCTTCTTATGCAAAATCTGCCAAATACCCATCCTGATGCCCATGTATAACTTTCGTCTGGTGGTTTTTTGTTCAGAGAAGCTCTCGTGGACTTTCTAGATCTCCTGTTGACCAAACAATCGAGCAAACGTTGAATAGATATACCAAAAACAAGAGGTGGCATTGTTGGTTTCAGTTTAAATAAAGGTTCTGTGAAAGGTTGGTTTGTTAAATGCACATGAAAGAGCGTCAATATCGTCAAAATTTGGCAGGAATAGTTAACCCTGAAACATCCGCACAAAATGAACATTAAAACGTTTAATCCCGCTGCAAATGTTTGCACCTGTCCTAAGTCAGGAATCTGATGTACAGTAGTTGTCGTTTGTTTATGTAATATATACGTGTGTCTCGTTTCTCGTTTTGTTTATATAGATTAGACCGTTGGTTTTCCCGTTTGAATGGTTTTACACTAGTAATTTTGGGGCCCTTTATAGCTTGTTGTTCGGTGTGAGCCAAGGCTCCATGTTGAAGGCCGTACTTTAACCTGTAATGGTTTAATTTTTAAATTGTTATTTGGATGGAGAGTTGTCTCATTGGCACTCACACCACATCTTCCTATATCTATAGGAAATCTCGAATGAAAATTGGTCTAGACACTGCAAAGCTGAACAAATCCATTTGAAACATCTGAGCAGTTATCTGGCTTGTCTTCGGGTACTGTTGCTTCTTCGTAATTAATGTGCGTCCTTCTGAACGCATATGAACAGGGAAAGTTGGAATCCGAATATTTCATTACTGAACGGCTTATTCAAGAGTCAACCGATATCTTCAAACCAATCAAAATAAAATCATTGCTTACATTTTCAACAAAGGAAATAAAAGCTAAGCAGTTTATGGCTGATAAGAACAGCAACACTTTAAAAGCAGATAGAAATCTTTTTGGTCGCCTGCTTGTTATAGCCCATACAAGACAGTTTTATATGCGAGAGGTACTCAAGATTGAATAAGGTCCTCTTCAATAGTCTCTTGCAAACGTTGATGGTATACCTGTAAAGGCAAATACAGCTGTCTTGGTAGTCTTTTAGAAAAGGGCATTGAACAAATGCAAGCAATTCCTTAGGTGATTTGGAGGGAAATCATTACGATTTCTAGACAATCACAATCGTTTCCTCGACAATGGACGAAATGTTTGTCAGTTGGTAGAAACAAATTGCTCTTGTTGATTTTTTTTTGTGTCGGGATGGAGTAAACAATACTAAGAAATTAGATATGTTAATATATGATGAGTCTTTAAACAAAAATGGTGATTATAATTGTCAATTTGGTTCAATTTTGTCAAAATAAGCTAAGAAGCATGGCTGATGAGTTGCTGACTTGCAAGTGAATAATTCCACCTCATTGAATCCATATTAATGTAACTTTCATTTTGACCCCTTAGTTGAGTATGGGATTACACATGTATTCAGCAATTAAAAAAACAGGAATGTCAGCATTTAAAGTAAAACAAAAGATTTGTACCATTTGGTTGACTGATTCTTTTTAACCTTCAATTCAAAGTCTAAATTCAGACCTAAAAAAAAATTCAATTGTATGTTGACGCCAAGGGAAAAGCTTTACACTAAAATAAGCTGTTGTTTTTCAATAAATGCAGCCTATATAAGCTATTTAACAGTTCTGTTTAAAGGCTGTATAAAAGGGAGAAGGGTTTAGTGGATACATGTGCGACTCTTGATTTTCCCAACCTAAGATCCTACTTACCTTCTTAGAATCTTTTCAGTCTTAAGTCAAGATTGGGAAATGGTTAATGCAATCTGAGGTGGGGTAAAATAGTTTTGTCGTTGGCAAACCCTCCCCTATTTATCTTTTGTGATTACTGGTTTAAATAAATACAGTGGTAAACACATTGTATAAATCAACTCAGAAAGCCCCAACCAATCCAGAAACAATGATGGAATTCAGGACCAGGTGCTTTGTAAGGATAAGTGTTCTTGGCTTCTTATGCGACACTATCATTATGTCACTTAACAACTAATTAACATAATGCAAAGTATGCCTGATTGCTATTTAAGTTTTAATATTAAAATCATCAAGACTATTTAACTAAATTTTGAAATATTGAATGTCTACCACCAAAAAGAGCTTGTGAAGGTGCCTATAAACTTTACACAAATGTATTTCTTATGTTTTGATTTATATCATTGTCTTGCATATGCATGTTGCAAATGATTTTAAGAGAGTTTTAAAAAAATTATCAAACAACTATTTTCCAGTTTTAGTTCACAAATAAAACTAAAGAACATGCAGTCTAGAAGGACTTTTGATTCTATAACCCTTAAATAAGACAAACAATACTTAACCCTTTAGTTTCTTTTTTTTTCTTTATTATTTGAATTTTATAACAAACAAAAAATCAAGTTAGTAAATAGCTGTTCAAATGACAAGAACAATCAATGATAACCTATAATCATTGGAAAAAAGGTCAAACCACGAAATATTTTGCACCTGTCCTAAGTCAGGAATCTGATGTACAGTAGTTGTCGTTTGTTTATGTAATTTATACGTGTTTCTTGTTTCTCGTTTTTTTATATATATTAGACCGTTGGTTTTCCCGTTTGAATGGTTTTACACTAGTAATTTTGGGCCCCTTTATAGCTTGTTGTTTGTTGTGAATTAAGACTCCGTGTTGAAGGCCGTAAATTGACCCATAATGGTTTACTTTTTTAAAATTGTTATTTGGATGAAGAGTTGTCTAATTGGCACTCACACCACATCTTCCTATACTATTAACTCCGAGGAAAATTCAATCGGAAAGTTCCTTATCACATGGCAAAATCAAATAACAAAACACATCAAACGAATAAACAATAACTGTCGTATTTCTGACTCGGTCCAGGCATTTTCAAATCAGTAAATACAAGTAATTACTAAATTAATAAGTATATACAGGTACTTACTGCATTGTTTGATAATTACATGTAACTCCTAATTTTATCTATTTACGTTATAGGTTATGCATATTTTAAGGTTTTTCTTGCCTTAGAACACACCGAGGGGTGTCAGGATTGATCAAAAGAATGACAGACCGTACGAATATAAACACATGTTGGTCACAGTATTCAGTGGATATCGTCCTGAACATGCATGAAATATTTGCCACTGGACGTTGAGCAATTTGACACCCCTAGGTGTGTTCTACGACACGAAAAACCTTACAATATGCATTATCTGACTTGTATACCGTCAAAAAGACTTGCAAAATTTAGTATTCTATTTTACCGACCACACTGAAGTGGGATATTCTTTTATAATGCGGTCAGGTTTTAATACATCTTACGGCTCATTTAGATGATGAAATAAAACTCACTTAGTAATCTAGATATAAACCTTTTAAAATTTATTATCTATACACCATAAAAATAATACTGCAACTGCATGAAGAAACACACAAATGAATTGTTACCATCCGATAACAGTGTTTGACAAATACAAGACGGATTGTAAGTAAATTATTGAACTATGTCTATGGAAAAGAGAAAAGAGGGGTTTTTTTTTTTACTTTTATTATGACAGTTCAATCACGGAAAAGTGGTTATTTTTTCAATAATTTTAATTGAATGGAATGAAATATTCAGAAAGATTTTGTCTTTTAAATAGCAATACATTTTTTTTTAATATAATTAGGATATAATTACCCCGATAATTATATACCCTGCCCACCCGACCCTATTTGAGTTACGTGAATGTTATTCAATAGAATATACGAATAGCTTATTAGTTGATCATTTAATAGAGTACAAGACGGACGAAAGATACCAAAGGGACAGTCAAACTCGTAAATCCAAAACAAACCGACAACGCCACGGCCAAAAACGAAAAAGACAAACAGAAAAACAATAGTACACATGATAAACATAGAAACACCAAAGAATAAACAACACGAACCCCTCCAAAAACTAGGGTTGATCTCAGGTGCTCCGGAAGGGTAAGCAGATCCTGCTCCACATGTGGCACCCGTCGTATAGCTTATGAGATTACAAATCCGGTAAATGGTCTAATTCGGTAGGTCACATTCATGAAAGGGAAGGGGATTGAAGTTACGACGTACGGAACATATCCGATATCATTTGTGAAACGGTTATCCCATAACGGTCAACCAACGCGTGATGGCGTCCGTAAAATTTACGAAGGGATGATTTCAACTTCACCATTTGGAACTCTTGGTTTAATAGCGTCCTTGTAAGCAGCAACCCTCTATCAAGAAAATCATGATAGGGAATGCAAGCACGGGAATATCGTATCAATTGGGAAATATATATCCCGTATGCAGGTGCTGCTGGAATTTTGCTACTTAGAAATGGAAAGTTCACAATTGGAAAGCTGAAATCATCTCTTTTGTCGTAAAGTTTTGTTTTCAACCGACCCTCATTGTCAATTTATAGATGTAAGTCAAGATATGAAGCCGACTTAACTTTATCTGTAGTATCCTTTATCTCTAGTTCGGTGGGATAGATGCGTTCCACATAGTCACCATTTTTTGAATTGTTTAGTGAAAGAACATCATCTATATAAAGGAAAGTAGAGTTAAAGGATATTGCTAACTTCTTATCTTTCTTCCTAAGAAGTTCCTGCATGAAGAAAGCCTCGCCTCATAATAATAAAGAAACAAGTCGGCAAGTAGAGGGGCACAGTTTGTTCCCATTGGGATGCCGACAGTCTGTTGAAAAACACGTCCTCCGAACGTAACATATATGTTGTCAATCAAGAAATCAAGCATCTTTATAATATCAGTTTCAGAGATTTTTTTGTTTGAGTGATTCTTTACAAAGTAGGATTTATCCCTCCCTAAGACAAAATACTTGTATCTACGTTGACCATTCTTTTTTATGAAGCAAAGTTATACCAACTCTTTCAATTTGTCTTTTAGTTTGCAATGTGGAATACTTGTGTAAAGAGGGGAAAAGTCAAATATTTTAATCCTGTTACAAGATGAAAGAGAGTTAGATTGTATGTACTCTATAAGATCTTTGGAATTTTTAAGTATCCACATCTGATTCACGCCACCTCTAGAATAGGCAGTTTCACAATAACTTTGAAGCCCGTCTTTGATTGCTGATAAGATAGATGTTTATAATTTAGAAAGAGGTTTCGTGGAGCACTTGGAAGACCCAGCAATATACCGTTGTTTGTAAGGACACTTATGTAGTTTAGATATCCAATACAGTGATGGAAGATCCAGTTCTTCATCTGTGGTTGAAATTCCAAAGGAACATAGAACAGACCTATGATTATTCAGGATTTCCGCTTTGGTAAGTGTCGTGAGGGGATATGTTGAGTTTCCAAGAGAATTGTCAATACCTAATTCGTTTATCAAGCAGTTGATGTAATGACTTTTACATACAAAAACGATGTTATTTGGGGCTTTATCAGCGGGGACAACAACATATTTGTCATGAAGGTCGGATAGGTCTTTTGCAACATTTGGGTCTTTAAAGATGAACGTAGCATGGGCATTGATGGACCCATTTAGTCTCTTAATTCTGATTTGTATCAACGACCTCACTGCCTTTATCCATTCGGAAAGAGTGGCTACGTCTTCCTTCTCGCGTTTAGCCCATTGCCTGGCATAATCTTCGACTGAATCCATCAAAATTTCAAAGTTGTATTTCCAATTGATGGATTTAGGCTCACGATATTTCGGACCTTTAGATAACACATTTCGTAGAGAAGTGTTATTAACAATGTTAAGGTCACCGGTAATAACGTGGCCCGCAGGATTATATGTGAATTGGGAACTAGCACAAGTGCAATCAGGAAGTTTAGACTTGAAGTCGTCAATATCGAGATCCTGCAAAACACGTTTGTAATTGAAAGTTTTAATTGCAATAGGTTTGGTATAGGTATAAGAAATTATTGGTAGAGACTGGTCTTTGAAATAAGGAGGTATTTTCGATTGATAATTTATGATGAAGGATATTGCCTAAAATATGTACATAAATTTATAAAAGTTTAGAAAAGAAACGAAGACGAATACAAATACATGTAGGTCACAGTATTCAGTGTGTATCGTCCTGAACATGCATGAAGTATTTGCAACAGCACGTTAAGCAAGCTTCCAATAATCAATCAACCTATTCAATGTGACTGAATAAAAATTTTAAAATCTTGCACACTAATATGTTAAATCTGGTTATATTTTATGAAAGTCTACATTTAGATTCATTTCTCATACATATGATAATGTTTCTGTATTGTAACGATACATTAACAAAACTTCACGTTATGTTTGTTTCTAAGATTAAAATGCTGGCAATGACGAGTTCTTTTACACATACCATCGATTGAACTTTTTAAAGATAAATTCTCAAATCGGCAACAAAAACTATCAGACGAATATTTAATTTTGAAGTAAATTATAGATTGCATTTTTATCAAGGAAAATAATGACCTAACAATGGTCATTATTTTATGCCTCGGAGCATATTTCATTGAAACATGGTATCGTACGGGTTTATTCTAAAAAGAATGACCTATGGTTCTGAAAGAAAATAGCTCCATGTAGGTATATAATATAACATATATATAATAGACATCTCAATTCCAATCCGTTGGTAGTCGAGAAGTTTCAACGATCTGTTACTGTCAGGCACACTTCAACTGATTTCAAGGAATGATTCGAATCCCATTGAAGGTTTATAAAATTACCAAATTTCAAGTTTTAAAACTAATTATATAAGTGAATAGAAATTAGTACATGCGCCAGTTCAAACTTAATGAAATAAAACAAACAAAGGACACATGATCTGGTGAGTTCGTTTCAGCGACAGATTTAGAAGACGTTGATTCTAGAAAATATCTCCCCGTCTCGACTATGATTTTAAAAGAACACCTGAAACAAATCGTTCGATGCATAATACATTGAAATCGAATTGACAGAAAATTCGTCTTATTCTTTTTTATGATTTATAATCTGTATATTTGCTTTACTTATTAACTTTTATTTCTCTCTGTTTACAAAACAGAACTATAAAAATGACAAAATGTGTTATTTTTTTTTTTTTTTTTTAGGTTTGTGCACATTTACCAACAGTACACGTTAACGTTGTTAAGTCAGCTAGGTTAACTCAATGGTCTTGTAGGAATAAATATGGTCGACCTAACAGATCAAATATGTACAGCCAGGCAAAAGGTACACAAGAAACAGACATTGTTACTGAAGTTAAAGAGACAAACACTTTCGTAACTTCCAAAAATAACAATGAAGATGGAAACAGTAACCAAGAAGAATCTGATGCTACATACGATAGTGATGGAAAAGAGATTGACAAGTTTTGCATGATATATGATTGTAACACAGATGATGATATTACAAAAGAACAAGAAGTGTTTGATGTTAGCAACTGGAAGAATCCATTGATGAAGAACCAAAAAACTGCTGCTTGGTAATTAAGCCTCTTAACTAACAGCAATAGAAAACTTTAACTGTTTTATTTCATACTCAAAAACAAAAGGATCAAAGGTTTACCTTCTATATGAATATAAATTAATTATTCAATCTCCTCTTAATTTAGAACAATATTTTTAGATTGCTGTGACAAAACTGAAAAACTCGTGTGTATTTGTATTCCATCATTAGTTTCTTATTGTATGAATGTTTCTATTTTCTTTCCTGAAAGACGAACTTATGAATCAAACATATAGGTCGAATACGATTCATTTTTACTGCATCCAAACATCTATAGGAAATATTTTGTCAACTTATGAAAAGAACGTGATGTCAATTTACTACAATTTCATACACATTTTTAAAAGAATGATCATGAACTAGTAATGCTTTTTCTTGGGAATTTTTTTTTGTGATCAATGTCATAACTGCACCAACTAAAATTATGTAACCCTAAAACAAGTATGTGAATATGGTTAGTTTTTTTAAAACTTTTTAACAGGAATTGTATATTTCAAATGTTAACATAAACTTTGTACGGAAATTAGATTTAAGCTTGCACGTTATACAAAACAGCAAATACTTATTTGAAAATTAAATATGTATCGTTATATGAATGCAGTAATCGTATTTTGAAGAGAACTCAGTTGGGGTCAATCAGAGGTGTAAAATCTTTGTATTGTGCTACCTTAAGCAGACACCATTCTCTGCCGTTGAACCAGATACGATGCATCATTTCTTAATACGTATCCTTCGAAAATCATATTGTTGTTATAACCAATGTTAGATTTTGGCATATTGCACTTAAACGATATTAAAAAGTAAAATCATAAAATTACTGAACTACGAGATATTCAAAATGGAAAGTCAATAGTTAAAAGGCAATATCAAGCACAAAGTCATACAATGAATGGACAACAACTGTCATATTCCTGACTTGTTACAGGCATTTTCTTATGTAGATAATTGTGGATTGAACCTGTTTTAGCACTAATATGACACTCGCATCAAGTTCCTTTATATTCACTTCGATGTCTGAATAAAACAAACAGACATTATAGGTTAAAATGTCAAAATAGGTTTATAGCAGTCAACACTGTGTCAAAATCTTAATCAAAACAAAAAAAAAATCAAATCAAACAAAGAAGCACAAACAAGTAAATATCACATTTAACAACCACGTTTGTTGCTTACTTTTTTTTGTATTTTGTTTAAGTTTGTCAAATCAACAGAAAAATAATATAAAGAGATATTTTAAGCACTGGGACCGAATCGTAATTTTAACAGTGTTCTATGTCCACTTATGAGTAAGATTTTATCTACCAAAGTTTTATTTTAATGAAATGCTGTTGCATGATATATACTTATGTAGTTATTTGTTATAGGTTTAACGAACTATTAACAGATATAACAGTAGAACATAACATACAAAATCCACAGAAAATTGTTAAGATGATTAAAAAAGAAAAAAATGGTAAGTTTGTACAAAATATATAATTTGCAGAGTTTGTGTATTACAACGATTTTTCAATTTAATGAGGAAAACAATTTCTCCAATAATATTTCGAAAATAAATGTACTTCTGCGAATCTACCTTCTATTTTTCTACAGGAACTTCCAAAGTCAATGCTAAATAACGAACCTTCAAACTTATTAGTCGGGAAAAAAACACTGACAACACCATGACAAAACAATATATATAGACCAAAATAAAAGACAAATAACAGTATGCAAATCACTAGACTAATAAACTATGAACTAACCAAACATTGACTCAATCAAACGTCGGGGATGATCTTAATTGCATCGGAAGAGTAAGCAGCTCTTGCTTCACATGTGGCACCCATCGTGTTGGTCATGTTTGAATAAACCCGATGGTTTGTCTACTTAGGGAGGTCAAATACGTTCAGAAGTAAACGACAATTAAAAATATCATATACAGCTATACTGTAGGTCAGTCTGCTTTGAAATTTGGGTTAAATGAATAGGAGACAAACAAAATTCATATCTGAAAATTTTTAACCTTGGTCATTATTTCTATTTTTTTATATGTTATTAACGTTTGCCTTTCTGCGATGCATGAATTTTTAATTGTTATTGAAATATGTTAGTGCATGACTAAAAAGGTGCACTCAAAAATGTTTGTATACAGGTGTAGTTATAAAACACCTTAAAAAGAACAAAGTTTTTTTTAAGTTTTTAAAAATCGTTATAATCTTTTAGCAATTATGATAAAAGGATCATCAGAAGTTAGTAGATTCCTGTTGAATAACAGAAAGGCGGTTTTTGCATTATTTTGCCAGGAAGGTATTATTATTTGACTTATTTAAAAGTACTTCTTATGGTGTTCTGATGCAAAGTTATATGCACTGCTAATTTAGAGGTACCTATCGTTTATGTTCAAAAATCAGAAATCTATCGAAAAGATGTATATCAGTACATATGTTTAAGAATTGTAAAAATATTCTGACTTTTTTAATTCCATACACGAAGAAGGGAGTATACACGACTATTCTACTTGAAAAGATACTAAAATAACCGTGAAATCAGCAGAATATAAATGATAATCTTTAAAACATTTTGATGATTTAAGGCGGCTTATACTTTCATTTCACATTAAATGTAAGAGTAAATTCATTCTAATTGATATCATTTTTTTTTATTCTTGTGAGATTGCATATATATATCAAGCTATAAGAATGTTGCTCAATCGTTTGATATGTTTGAGCTTTTTATTTCACACTTTGATTAGGAACCTTCTGTAAGGAAGTTTTCTCGGAGGTTGTTTTTTTAAATTTTTAATTTTTTTTTTGACAATGTAACAATATGCCTCAAAATAGTTATATGATAATAGTTTTGTCCAATTCTGAAACAAAAGATGAAATCCTGTAAAAAAGTAAAATGTCAAATATACCACACTCAAAGGCAAATTCAAACTGAAAATTATTCAATCAAATGGCTAAACAAAGCTCTAACACATCAAACGAATGAAAAAGCTGTCATAATCTGACTTGGTACATGCATTTCTATATAACTAAATAAGTGATTGAAACCTTGTTGTATACCTAACTTAGCCTCCTGTGTGTGTTGCATAGAATTTCATTTTATTGACAACAATTTGTAAAGAAAACAAAAAGACATACCCAATGTAGGTCTTATAGGTAAAATGTCAGAAATGGGGGCACTACAGTCAACATTGTGTTTTAATCTTAATTACTATAAAACAAACAAATACTTAAACAAAGTAAATAGCAATTGCATAAAGACAAAACACATAATCAAAAATGAAAGACAAAAATACAAAGAAATGAACATATCACAATAACACAATAGCGGGGTTATAAATATCGCGACCCAATAACAAAAATATTACCACAAATGGACTAAACAGTAAATGTTAACCAGAAAGAGAGACAAATACAGAACACTTTAACTTCATTTATTATAATTAACATGATAATAACGTCAGTACATACAATTTATACTTCTAGATTAAAATGTATATTTTGTGAAGTTGAAACGAAATATTTATCAACAAGATTTTTGTATCTTCCGATTATTTTTTTTACATTATTTGCTACAAATACACAAAGTTGTTTTTTAAAGATATTCACGGTTTTTTTTTTAAAGCTGAACACTATTGTCTAGCTTATTTTTACTTGTGTATAAGCTAGCTATCGGAATTTCATCGTTTAGGTTGTAGATTTTGTCAAAATGCCAGACAACAGTTTATCTTGTTAGCAAGAAGCTTTCACACAGATTATCTAGATTTTGTTATAGTGGATATCACGGAACCTTCGTTACCAGATAGTTTACATGTACCTTTCACACCATATGTAAGGTATGACGCAAATTTAATATCCTTTGCCTTATTATGTTCGGTCTTTTAAATTTCTTAGGAATAAACACAGCATCTAAAGAATAATAATGAATGTCAAAATTACTTTTTAAGTGAAAAAGTCAACAGGACTTTAAAAAAAAATGCATTACACTAGCAATAACCGTTATTAACACAGAAACCAGTTATGAACTTATGTTCAAATATCATAAACTAGTTTATGAGATAAAAAAAGAATAAAACAACATAACTGAGAGAATTTCATAAAACTTGAAAGGAGAAAAATCCACTGAATGGACACGCTAAGCATTCTCCACCGCCCTCGAATCCACACATTATAACGATTTCTCAATCAGTAAAGCTTGACAGCACATCACCAATTTGTCCATTAAACCCCTGACTAATTTTTTTTTCAATCAGGTTGAGATAATTTTTGAAAAAAGCTGTCAACAAATATCGATGAACTATCAAAATAAATCTCCCTCCGAGACGAACCGGTAAGACGTTGTGAAATTTTAAGAAATCCAAACGTTCATGAGTCAAATTATTTGAAAGATTTAAGTCAAATACATTTATCCTGATTAGGAGTAATTTCTCACAATTTGATAGGCTCATATTGTCCTTATTATCTTATTGTCTTGTATTTGGACAATTGCACACTGTGTAACTAATATTATCACTATTTTATGCAATTTTCCTTTGATCTGTTTTTGTGATAGTTTTTTATATCATGCTTCTCGCTTGAGATGGAAAATTATCGCTAAAAACTAAGCAGGCACGTGGCGTTGCTAACGAAATTGACAACATCGTCATAAGTAAAATAGCGATAAACATATTATCATTGGTCATCTCAACTCGATTGCCTTTCTCAATTTCGCTGTCCCGTCCCAAGCTAGAAAATCAATCTCGTTGAAATGATCAACGATAATCTATAAGTATCGTTAAAAAGGAAATTCAGGTAATTCATGTTCAGTCTTCGGATTGTATCATAACATTATATAATATAATTAATGTCCATTCCCTGTTCATCTGCAAGCAATCTTTCATTAGTTGTTCTAGATGAATAAAGATCCATTTAAACTTAGACCAAATCATTTCCTATATATGATGATTTATTCCTTAATATGTTTACAATTTTTAGCTGCATGTACCTAGATTGGATGATAATTTGTATATGAGGTCAACATGGTTATTTTGTATCTATCAATTTTCATTTATTTTGATATTATCCATTTGTTTATATAAAATGAGATATGAAGAGTTGTTCAACCAAGGGAAATATGAATTTTCGAGGGTGAACAAATCTTGAAATATCCTTACGCCAATGGAAATGAATGTTTATTCCATTGCCTATACTTGTTATAACTTCTGAACAAAAGATGTAAATTTACATAATTGTTTTCTTATCCGATTGCTTTTTTTTATAACTAAACACAACATACACACTGATACTCAGTACCAATTAAAGGATACTTATTTATTTGTTTATTTTTATTTTTAGATATGAAGCAATTTTCAATAACGGAATTATTAATCAATCTTTAAAAAAAAAAGATCAAACCATTTTTACAAAACTAGCCGTCGGTAACGTTCACAAGGCAATCCCTACATTGAAAGGGGAATGTGAAGTTTAGTTCGACGTCACGTGGGATAGTTTCAACCAATTAAATCTTGATCTCTGTATTTCTTTGACAAACTATTTTGTTCTAAAACAATGTCTGACATTTAAATGTGTTTCTTATATAAATAATGCTCTTCAACTTTATACTTGTTTGGTTTTATAACTATTCCATATGATCGTCACTGATAAGAATGGGGTAGACGAAACGCGAGTCTCGCGTATTAAAAATTTAATACTGGTACCTTTGATAACTATTTGAAAAGCCCAAAAGTGTCTTATGAATCACGGATTTGATGACTTGCTTGTGAATTGGAACCGTTATAACGTCGGACAGACTATGCAAGGGGTCTCTTAGGTCTCTTAACAAATCGTTGGCGTTTGCTTTTGTTGCTCTTTATTGTGCCTGTTGTTCCTTTGTTTTCCTTTTATAGTTGATGTGTGTCTCCCGGTTTTGGTGTGTAACCCTAATTTGTTTTCTCTCAATCGATTTTATGACTTTTGTACACCGATATACTTCTGTTGCCTTCATAAAACCAATTAATGATGTTGATCGTAAACTTTGTAGACTTCTTGTGTTCCTTCTCATCACTCTGTCAAAGTAGTCCGTATAATATGCAATTTGATGCAACTGTCAAACAAGTGTGAGGTTTGAGAATTCCCGTACCAAGTCAGGAATATGACAGTTGTTGTCTATTCGATTGATGTGTTTTATCATTTGAATTTGCCATTTGATTAGGGACTTTCCGTTTTTAATTTCCTCAAAGTTCAGTATTTTTGTTATTTTACTTTATACATGCGGAGTCGTATTGAATGAAGTACATTTATCTTGTGTGAGCTGTTTTTTTTGTCAGCTTTGTTGATTTTTAAAAAGGCAAATCCTTTTCATCCGATTTTTATAACGGATTTTAAAATGATTACATCTTATCGTATATAGCATCGTAAATTTGAATCTTCCTAATCTCTTTATATGAGATTTGAACAAATCGACCGTAAGAACTATAATATTCAGACAAAATGTTGGTCTAAACAATGAATACAAATAGCCGACCAATTCAAAAGAATATCTACGATAAAAGTCAACTAAAAGTCTCCGAAAACATATATCTTAGGTGTTTGTTTTCAATTTTCAGATATAAGTTGCCTTTGAAATCACAATGGACTGATTTCTCAGGGGAGAAATATGATATTGAACATATGTTGATATTTTTACATAAAGCTGCCACAGTGAAAAGGTAATATAAAAGGATTATAAATAATAAATATCATTGTTTCTTATCTCGAAAACCAAATTAGAATACACAAACAAAGACTTCGTTAAAATGTCAGGATGGTAAAAGAGGTCAAACACAAGTATATACACATCTAAGGATCTAGGATCCAAAATATATCTCTAGCTAGTTGAGACAACTACACATCGTTACGGTTAACCACCAGTATTGGACGGATCGAAGCCTCGTGATGGTGGTGCTGCTTTTTTCATTTGTTCCTCATTACCTTGTCGGAGCAATTTATTCTTTTTTTTTTTTGTTATGAGAAAAATCTTCTGAAGTAAATTCTAAATAATGTCAAAACAAGCATATCATTAAATTTATGCATTCTTCCCAGAATTACAACTATGAATATTATTAGAAATAGTTTTTGTTTATTATTTCGGAGCACTTGTGACCACCACGTTTTTGAAAGGGTTCTTTATTCTAGGTTTTAGTGTTTCGATGTTGAGTGTGATAACATGTCTTTTCGAAAGCTTCTTTTTTACCCAGGGCGTTTTCAATATCTCTCAAATAATAATAAGTTACAAGTGTATGTTTTTATGTGCAACTCAAAATTGACTTTGTGTTCAAACCTTTCAGGAAAATCAAAGAGACATCTTTTCTGTTACGTTTCAGCGTTAACACGCAAAAACTGTAATGATTTGTGATTTGGAATTACAGCGCCTCATTTTCGTGAAACCACTTGAGGTGAAGTTATCACAATTGAAACAAAATCAGTTATTGCCGTTTCCGTTTGTCCCCCGTATTTGTGTTGTTTGGTGATTTGTTTTTCTTTTTTGTTGATGTATGTATGATAACAAGCAATATAACAAAAAAATCAAACTTTAAGCAAAATTTCAAACGGGTCAGGAACCTGTAATTCAGTGGTTGTCGCTTGCTGAATGTGGCAAAACTTTTATGAATTTTGGTCATCAATGCTCTTCAACTTCGTACTTTATTTGGCCTTTTTAACATTTTTAATTCGAGCGTCACTGATGAATCTTTTGTAGACGAAACGCGTCCTGCGTAAGTATGAAATTTCAATCCTGGTATCTTTGATGAGTTTATTGTATATGTATTACAACTTTGTTTTTCGATCATGTGTTGTACATAAATTAAACCGTTAGTTTTCTCGTTTGAAATGTATTATATCGTCATTTCGGGGTCTTATAACTGACTATGCGGTATGGGCTTTGATCATTGTTGAAGGCCGCACGGTGACCTGTAGTTGTAAATTTTTGTGTCATTTGGTCTCTTGGGGGTAGTTATCTCATTGTCAATCATACCATCTTATTTTTTATAAGTTGTTTTAATGTGGATCAAATACAAATATTCATTTGGGATTTTTAGGTGTTTGGATATATGGAAGTATCTATGCAAATCAAATTAAGTAAAACATATAATTCTTTAATTTAGGTATCATAATGATGAGTATACATCAACAGATCCAGATGGAGAAATAGTCACGGAATTAAAGAATTTTAGTAATTTGGAAATCAGGAAAAGAAAGCGTCGTGAGACCAAACAATTCTCTGAAGGTAAATCAAGCTTAAGCATATTTATATATAAGCGAGTAGGAAACAAGTTATATCAACTTATATTAATCATTTTACACTTTGCAGGTACGAGTCCTGGCGTGAAGCGGCATTTAAATACTTGTTTCGAAATTTACAAGGGTGTTTTTTTTTACGTGTAAGAGATATCGCTTTATCTTAACACGGATCAGCTATTAATCGTCACCTTCCGACGGACTATCATAGTTTTCTGAAGACCAAACTCGGAAATGGTGTCAAGTGAAAGCCGAAAATTCAGTCTTGAAATTTTTCCCCCGGAATGAAGGTAAATTTAAGATCTAAGGTTTTTTTTTTTTATTTCGATAACAAGAAATATGAAGTATTGAAGTCGACTGTCGTATGTTGAGTCACTAAAACTGTAGTTTAATAATACAAGACAAACTTAAAACATGCGAAAACCTATATAAACCTAAATACGCAGTATAAACAAAACGTTGGAAAATCTTCAAATGTAAACTACTCTAAATTAACAAATTCGAATCCTGCTCGTGCAGGTGCACTCGACTCTAATCTTAATGGACTAGGATTATCAGGTTTCGTATCGAAAGTCGGGGGTTTCTCTACCAATAAAACCTGTCCGCCACGAATTAGCACTTAGAAGTAGCGTTAAAATACAGTGAATTTAATCAAATTTTCCCGATGATATGCCTGTATTTATTAAGGACCATATGAGTATTTGGGCCATACGCGTATGGTTATGATCATATTGTTATATAGTCAGGGTTTATATTGGCGAAGGGGATATAAACTCTTTTCCGGGATTTCACATTATGTACCCTATTTAAACCCTGAATTACACATAGATAACGATCATCCCTGCCTTCATGTCTTTTCAGTACCAGATATTTTGCTAAAAATTTACTTAATGCAGTATGTATATTTTCTGCATTCGTAAAGATTTTTGCAATTTTCTGTAAAAACAATTGTATCGTGTATGCAATAAATTGTAATAACTATTTAAGACTTTTAAATATTTGATGTGTAAAACGCATGATTTTAAATCAAAACCGTTACTGACGGATAAACGTCATTATTTTCCGTCTGTAAGCATCTAACGTTCTGTATAGCTTAAGACTACGTCACATAGCAATAACATAAACGGTGACAATGCTTGTTATGATGACGTTTTTGATGTTAAGATTTCGGGTCGAAACCGTCCTATATACTCCGGCAGTTTTCTGAATATATACCGACATCTCTATGTCCAATCATAAAACTCGACATTTGTAATCCTTAATGTACTCTTATATTTTAAATATCGAACTATATTGCTTGTTTTTTTAATCAATTTTTACCATGGCGGTGTCAAATTATTTTCGAATCATAAGTTTGAATATTCTTTTGGTATTTTACGCCTCTATTTATCCTTATGGACAGGAGCATATATCAAGTTTTTAATTACATCGTTATGTAAAACAAACGCTCTGGAATATCATTAACCTGAAAACTGAATACGTCATATGAAGGCCGTGCTAAAATTCATTTTTTTTGTAAATGTAAAAGTTTACAATTTGTAAACTGAAATTGATAAAATGTCTAAATACAAAACTAATGCACCTGTTTAAAACTATTGTCTGCTTACTCTTATAAATGAGCCCTTAATCGATCTATGATGTATTCATACATAAGTGCCAGCAAATTAGTTTAAATTCCTCACATTCTATATCCAAATAAAGGGAATAGTAGTGTACCGCTGTTCGAAGTCAGGAGTCTGTCATTGAGTTGTTGTCGTGTTTTGCTGTTGTTCCTTTTTTATTGTTAGGCTTTGTGTCGTATCTTTGCACCAGTGTTCCATGTTCGGATAGGGTTGGCGCCTTCAAACAAGTTTAACCCCGCAAAATGTGCATGTCCAAAGTCAGAAACATGTTATTCATTTGTTGTCGTTGGTTCATGTCTGGCATATATACTTTTCGTAAATTGTTTTGTTATAAATTTTGAAATTAGGAAAAGAATGCATCGGAAGATCAAACAGTTATCTGAATGTACATTTTAGATAAGAGTTTTTTTTTTTTAATTTTGATAACAAGAAATACGCAGTATTTCAGTCGACTGTCGTCTCTAGAGGTTACGAAAGCGGTGTATCATATATTAAAAGTAAACGAACATACATGTGGTCATCTTTTTAAATCAAAATATGCAGTATAAATAAAAATTTGACAAATGTTTAAATGTTATCAACTAGTCTTAATTAAAAACAAAAACAATTCATTCTATATGATAAATGGATGTATTTTCTGAACTTTATAAATTAGTTTGATTTTCTAAAATAAATGTAAGTCAGCTTTTAAATATAAGAATATGCATATTATTGTGTTTTGTGTACTGGCTTTGTCTGGCTTTGTCTGTTTGATGTTTGCTGTTATTGTTTTGTATAATTTGTTCTTGTGTTGTGTTGTTGCACCATTGTCCCAGGTTAAAACAATGTAGAAGGAGAGTTGGCGTCTTCAAACTAATTTATCTCCATCAAATTATACATGTGGTTGTCAAAAGGCAGGAGCCTGTAGATCAATAGATGTCTTTTGTTTATTTCGGTCAAATCGGTTTTTCGAAAATTGTTTTGTCATGTGTTAAGCAGCTAGTTTTTTCAATAGAAATGTTTATATATTTCATGTTGAATTATAATCCTGGTAACTTTTATAACTATTAGAACCTTTTATAACCGACTTTTGTGTATGGTTTTTTTTTCAAAACTTTGAAGGCCGTACGGTTGCATATACTTGCTTACATAAACTTCATTTAAATTTCGGTTGATAGTTGTTTTATTGGCACACATACCACATCTTTTTATATTCAAGTACACTATGTTTTCTTTTATACTTAGTTATTCAATACTTTTTTGAAACGTTTAAAATTTAGATTGAAGAGACCATGCAACAAAATAGAATATAGTCACATAAGCCAATCAATTTATTAAAACATAACATATTTTATATAACCCCTTTTACTTTTGTGTTTTTAATTTTTTTTATACAGTCATCGCACTGATATTTTTTTTTCATAATTTTAAAACCAGATACTGAAGGAGATTTAATCCGTTTCGCGGTGGACATTTACAAAAATACGGTATCACTCTGGTCCATTTGATGTGCTCAATTTTTCTTACCAACAATTTAATTGCCGTTATAAAAGTATCACTTCTTTTGTAAGACCCTAATTTTTATATCTCTTGGAAACAAAAAATTACATTGATTTTTATAAAACTGTTTATTAGCAAATCTTAATGTCTTCGTTTCGTGGTGGACATTGTGTTAGGGACACACACTCGGAAATAAAATATCCTATGTCAAAAGCTGTTTATTAAGATATGTTGGCTTTAAACATACTTTTGAATTATTAAAGAACTTATAATAAGTAAAATTAATATTTATTTCTACATTTGTTTACACTATTTTAGAGTATATATGTTGAACAGGCGGTCTAGGGACATGCCATTTTGGTTGTTTTTGGACCATTCAGGAATCAATATCTTATCACTCCCTCTAAAAAATAAACTGTTCCTTTGCTTACAAATGTTATATCTAATTCAATGCACTGACTGCACCACAAATTACTTGCAAAGATCAAACACATTTCTTATAAAGTGGCTGGGTCAAGAAAGTACGTTTTTATTGAAAAACGCCGTTATAAGTCTTGCAATGGTACAAGATATAAAGTACATTGAAAATTGATTCCGCCGGTCTGTCTCCATTCAAAAATAGCTTCAGTTGACATTGAATTGGTTCTGTCTTTTTTTTCACACATCGTTGGTCAAATAGCTAATTTAGTATTATACGTTGTGAGACGAAAACTATTTTAATAAGGACATTCCCGATTATGTATCTTTTTTTTTTTTTTATGTTTTTCACACCTTGAAGAGTATGTTCGTATTTATTCGATTCTATTCCAAGAAGGACCTTAAATTTCCTGTCAATTTTTTATGTATCTTTTTTCAAATAGCTGAAGTATTTTTTGTCTTGAGATTAAAAATATTTTGATGAGAACATTAATTCCTGAATATGTAAATAAACATCGCTTTTGATGGACCAAATTATATAATTTCAATTGGAATAGAATGATCTATTGCAAATATTCAAGGTTACTGATTCTAATTTGAAGTAGTACAATATTTAGTTCATACACTCGTGTTAAGAAGGCTATTATTATTAATAAATGTATTCAATTAAATAAATTCAGTATCTCATGGTTACAAAAATAGTCAGCGGTCATAATTCATTTAAAACTGAGCTTACGCAAAATAGAAAAAAATTACCACGGCTATCCAGTTATTGTGCCACCTTATTACTCCCCTAAATTACTTTTATTTCTTTTTTTTATATTTTCTTTGTCTAAAACTTTCACTTCCGTGTATCATACTACTTGTTCACACCTTGAACAATGAACCATGACGGCTAAAATTCACTAAGGGAAGATGAAAACTTTAGAAAAACAGAATGATAATCTTTTGATTTCCTTGAGTTAAAGTGTTACAAAACAATACACATTGTATTTACACAATACTAGCTGGACATTTGTATGCTAGACTGAAGCAAACATGCATTTCTAATACATTATCAATCATGTCAGTTTCATATCTTTGTTTAAAGTATTTGTCGGGAAAAACGTCTTTAAAATGTTATATTGTATGATTTACTTTATTACTCAAATTCATATTAGAAATCCTTAAAACATAAATCCTACAATTTAATTTAAAAGTTTTACGGCTGTCTTACTTTCATATTTTTTTGTTGGTTTATAGCTACACCAAAAGTCGTCGATGCGCTTTAAATCGCGTTGTTAGATAGTTAATCAACAAGACTTAAATGAGATTAATTCCACTCCCGGCATGCAAAAAGACTTAAACTACGTCACAGAAGTCAGAAGTTTCGAATAAATAAATTTTATGATTCCAAATGTTCTTCTTTATTAGTTTTCATTTCCAAACAAAACTTGGTGAATATGTTTTTTTATGGTATTATGAACAAAATAAGATGATCAGCAGAAAATTGCGAATTTTCCCTTTAACTATCAGATTACAAATAGATATTGTTATTTTGTTATCATTTTTACGTTCGTTGTTTTTGTGCTGTGTCATAGCTAATACTATTTGTACAACTTTGTACTTTTTTCACTTTCGATCTTTTATATCTGGGCGTCACTGGTGAGTCTTGTGTGGACAAGGCGCGTTTTGGCGTATTGAATTTTAAACCTGATGCTTTTTGTTAATCTATTAATCATGTTCTAATATGTTCTCCTATTTATTTGTATTGTAGTCCTGTAATATTATGTTGTCATTTCAATGTTATATTTAACTTTGCCATTAAAATACGAGGTTTGGCATGCCATAAAACCAGGTTCAACCCACCACTTTTATTCCCCTTTAAAAGTGTCCTGTACCAAGTAAGGAAGATGGTCATTGTTATATTATTGTTCGTTTCTCTGTGTGTTGCATTTTGACGTTGAGTCGTTTGTGTTTCCTCTTATTTTTGAGATATTGAGATAAGACGTGGCACGGTACTTGTCTATCCCAAATTCATGTATTTGGTTTTCATGTTATATTTGTTATTCTCGTGGTGTTTTGTCTGATGCTTGGTCCGTTTCTGTGTGTGTTGTGTATCGGTGTTGTGTCGTTGTTCTCCTCTTATATTTAATGCGTTTCGCTCGGTTTTGGTTTGTTACCCCGATTTTGTTTTTTGTCCATGGATTTATGAGTTTTGAACAGCGGTATACTACTGTTGCCTTTATGTACACCACATAAAAAATGGTAAAGACTGTTTTCTGTACAGAAGACAGAAAACAAAATAAGATTAAAATTTTAGTATTTATTATTGACAAGTGAAACACAATTAAAGAAACCCCATTTCTGAAATCAGATTCGTAATACTTTGTACAACCCACAATTTTAAGATAAAAACGAAAAGTAAAATCTAGCAATTCGTCCCCTATCAAATTTTCAACTTTTGTATTAGATTTTCGGATTATCAAACATTTGGCCTCGAACATCATTGAGGAAAAATTAATTGCCAAAGTGTAAAAATTGGTACAGTTTATGTTATCAGTATCAACCTTTTAACGCATATGAAATAATAGTTAGCAAAGGTACCAGGATTATAATTTAGTTGGCCAGACGCGCGTTTCGTCTCCATAAGACTCAATAATGACGCTCATATCAAAATATTAATGAAGCCAAAAAGGTACGAAGTTGAAGAGCATTGAGGATCCAAAATTCCAAAAAGTTGTGCTAAATACGGCTACGGTAATCTATTTCTGGAATAAGAAAATCTTTAGTTTTTCGATAAATTCAAAGTTTTGTAAACAGAAAATAAAAATCCTTCTGAAAGGAAAGTAAATTGAAGATTCATTTCAAGTTGGTTCCTTTAATGGGAATACCCATATTCCATACTAGAATCGGAAAATATACTACACCTGAAGCTTTCTTTGCTTTTTCCTAGACATAACATATTTTACAATAATAAAAAAACAACTAATAACTACTGATTGTTTCAATTTCAGATTGGGAAACACTTCAGACATTTTTGTAAATTGACAGGAATATTTTTCACAATTCAAAAGGATGGAAATTCCACTCTTTTTAAGATACGAAATTTATTATGCACCGGCTTATACATCAGCTAAATATTAAACGATCTCTTATTTCTCCGAAATTTAGCAGATGTCGTATCAAAATGTATTGCACAATTAGAGGTATTCTTATATAAACCCCGTTTCAAATTGATGTAAATAATTACATAAAATGACTTGTTTTTATTACAGAACGGTTAGATACATTTGATACATCAAATACAGCAGTTCTATCACGAACAAAACGGGATTCAAAAGATGTCATTGTAGACCCACTTTTTGAAAAAAAACATATTTCGGATTACAATGGTGATGTACCAGTTAATATAAATAGTGGGAATGAAATGTTTCTAGATCTGAAAAATAAATTGAATGCAAAGCAAAGGAGAAAGGTGAACTCTTTTCTCGCTACATCTGAAAGAAGTAAAACGTTAGATCTAATAAAAAGTATTCATCGGGATTACTATGCAAATGGAAAATATAGAAACTCAACTTTTGATAAACCAGGAGCAATAGTGTTTGACGATTTCAATATAAAGGATATATCTGTCTTACTGATCCATGTCGATGCTACAAAAAATATGTTCAAGTGCTGGTATACTGATGACTCAAATATAGCTGTAGGTGCATCTGAAATGGATACGCTTATCAATATTGATCACTTTAATACAATAGTTGACCAAACCAAAATGGAGGTCTGCGAAGGTGTTATAATTGATATTGCTCTTGGTGATGGTATGTATGAAATTGAAATATCGATATTATGTTATCCGTTATATATACTATCAATTCTATGTAGAATACTCAGCTTACAGTGATCTGTTTGAATATAAAAAAAAATGTTAAAATGTCTATCACAATTTGGAAGATTAATGCAAAAGCATGAATTGGCCATTTTTGTATAAAAGAGAGACGAAAGATACTAAAGGGACATTCGAACTCATAAGTCAAAAATAAACTGACAACCCCATGGCTAAAAAACACATTGAAAGAGTATAATTGTGATTATTAAGAAGTTGCAATTTCATTCCAATGACACTTCCATGGTATGAATCATACAAACTGTCTCGCCATCAATAGATAACGATATTCTTTAGCTTCAATTCTCGACTTCAAGAAACAGTTCTTATATTTTTCAGCAAAATGTAAAGTTAAAAAGTAAAGATGGTAGCAAAAAGAACTGTTTTGCAGACACAATGCTGTGGATTATGGTTAATATATCAATCTTAAAACAACACAGGATGAGCAGTATGTTGCGTTAATGTATATAATAATACTCATCTTGTTTAACTGTTATCATCATGATGTTATATAAGTGAGCGAAAATAACTTTCCTGCATGCATTTTTCATCTGGTCGTTGCCTTTTTTTTTAAATTTCTCTAATATTAAGTTCATTTATAATTTTTTCATACCGATGCTTCGGTTGAGATCAAAACTTTTTGACAAAAAGGACGATTCCATTTTTTTTTTGGTATTAACATTCAAGCAGGAAATGGGTATCGTGTAGGAATTGTATGAAAAAGTCACAAGATACAGACACAGAAAAAAGTCATGAATAAAATGTCACAGGAAACCAATCCAAAGGAAAATGTGCACTGCGAAATATAACCCCATTGCAATCATTAGAGTAATGAAATAGCTAATTTGGTATATGATATGTCATTTGTATTTATTTTTTTGTAATTACTAGTAGGATTTAATTTTGTTTGATATCACATGTATTTTATTTCTTTTTTTTCAATCAATTTACTTTTACTAAATACTATATATAATTATATGAACGAATTTGTTTATTTTTAATGTACTTCACAGTTGTTATTTAATAGTTCATACATTGAGGAATTGACAAGAAATGTAAATAATGAATTGGAGAAATAAAGAAAACAACACGTTATTACTGTCGTCATGCCACCCATACGCGTTTATCATATTTGAAAACAGATGATTGAGACCAATGTTGTTTCCCCATAGCTAAAATGAAAAAGACAAACAGACAAACGATAGCACACTGACACAACATAGAAAACTAAAAAAGTAGACAACACGAACCCCAATAAAAACTAGGCATGATATCAGGTGCTCCGGAAGGGTAAGCAGGTCCTACTCCACATGTGGCACCCGTCGTGTTGCTAATGTGATAAAAGAAATCGGTAAATAGTCTTAATTCGGTAGGTCACATTTATGAAAAGGAAAGGGGATTGTAGTTACGACGTAAGGAAACATATCCAGTATCATTTGTGAAACGGTTATTCCATAAGGTAGCAATAATTATTATTTAACAGTTATGAATTAAGTTTCGCATTTTGGCCCCGGTGGATTTTCTAAATATGAAAGTTATGTGTAATAAAATTCATTTTTATACAGCCGAGTACTAATTTAGCCTTCAAAGACGATTTATAAGAACCTCAAGACTATTTTTAACATGTTTTATGGGCTATGTTCTGTTTGACTCTCCATATTTTCATAGCTAGACCGGTAATCGGTCCAGAAATTAATGTAATTTTTACAAACACTTTTTTCTACACGAAGTTTTTGACGCAATTTTACAAAATTAAAAAAAAAATGAGACGAAAGACATATGATTTTTATTGGATTAACTGAAAGATATATGTTAACAGCTTCAGAAAAGGTATTACTTCAGGTGATTGAAATTTTACTTTTAGCCAAATTTTGGGGAAACATGTGACATTTTTTGCCTCCTTTGTACAATATTTTATAGCAAATGAATGCAGTTTGTTGCCATGAATACACACAAAAGAAACTATATTTTACCATTTTATATACTGGATCTAAAATCTATGGAAGATTCTGATTCCATACATATGCACATATATGACACAAATAATAAGCTTAATATTGCAAGAAAGCAAGGAAAAGGGTAATGGTAAAATTTATGAGGGCTAAATTTGATATTTTTCCTAACTGTTTATTGCTACCTAACGGTCAACCAACTCTTGATGGCGTGCGTATAAAATTTACGAAGGGATGATTTCAAATTTTAAAAATGTGTTTAGTTACCTGGCCTTGCAGTCATAAAACCTTCGAGTACAAGAAATGTGCAATGACTCTAGGGTATCGAAATGTCTGACAAAATTGTCATATTCTTTACCACCTAACGCTTCGTTTTAATGAGATATCATTCGAACTTGAAGCATACAAGTAATGGATTAAGCTTTAAACTTTTATTCGTACGACGCCATGTTTTGCAATAACTTTGATTTTATATTGTCCAAGCTTTAATTTATTATTTTATTTCATGAATTTGAAAAGAAAAGCCGTTTTTATTTTCGATCTCAGTTTTTTTTTTTAATCCCTGGATTCTATTCAATGTGTGTCACGTATGAAGAGATCACAGTGAACTGTATGACATTGTCATTTATCGGTTGTCCCTTATTTTATTTCACTCTGCTCAACTCTTAATAAAATTGCATATCTCGGCATTATGAAGACAAATTTGTGCACAAAGCCTCTCTAACTGCTGTATGAACAACGTCATGATACAGTGGGTCATTTTAAAAAAATGTCATATTTTCAGTACACCCATGCTAATTTTTTGTATTTCTAATGGAAGTTTCAGTTGTAATGGTTTAAATGAAAGCTTGTCGGATTTGTGATTCAGAACATTAATAATAAACACACCTTACATCTATTTTGATAAGATTAAACTGCATTTAAGACTGATTTTGAGGGTATTTGTCTGCGTACAGTGTCAGAAAAACACATTTCAAATGATTTTTTTTTCGATTATCTGATCGCCTTGATATCTGCAAAAGGGACTTTTTAAGAACGTTAAATATTACTCTAGCGAAAAATCGTAGCTTCTTTATCATTGTATGTAACATAGTATCTACAAACTAAATTGAATCAGCGTAAAGGAGGTTCATGTCTTTCCTGTTACCGCTACTTAAATCAGCCGTTAAATTATTCTCCCTATGAATATTGAATCAGTCAGTGTTGATCTCAAAAGTGCAAAGTAATCTTTACATTTAAAACGCCTCGTTTCTCGAACGACATGTAGAGAAAGGAATTCCAAGACATTAAGTGAAAAAAGAGCGTACTTTAATTCATGTCTATGCTGTTACTACCAATTTTGATTAATTACACCAACAGTATACTTGTAAAAAGTGCAATAACGTGTTTGAAACCAAATTCACAATAGAAAAACATAATCACTTCACCAAAGGGAGTAGTTATTTCACAACAGCAATCAAAAACGATGAAATGTGTCTATCCTGTTATGTCTATCTTGTTACTATGGTTGCTATGGTTACAGTAACAGGATAGACAATTGTAGACAAAAACGCCGTTAAGTTTTTTTATCTTGCAATATATGTGCAAAACGAATAAAATATTTCGTTGTTTGAACTCATCTTAAAGTTATAACGTCTTAATCTTCCTAATTAAGCATTCGCAGGTGCAGTACTGATATCGGTAACAGGATAGACAAAAAGGTAACAGGATAGACTTTTATATAGTGATATATCAGAAACGTACGTTCCTGTTACCAATGAAATACAGAGAAAAGTAAACTAACTTATGAGGGATTTACTTGATGTTGGGTTTATTTGAAAGGGTGAAAAGATGCCGAACAATATGAATTGATATCTTAGACTTGCATTACTGGTTGTAATTTTTACAACCTTTGAAAACCAATTTTAGAGGCATTTTTCAGTGCAACCTGGAAAATGGGCAAATAATCTATTATATTACAGAATGAATATATATAGAAGTTTATTCTCTTGAAAACCATCTAATTGACTACGTAAAACAAGCTTAACATTTTATCTAAACCTTTTCTTAATAACCCAAAATTTCTTTTGAAAATGGTAACAGGATAGATAAAATAATGTACCACCAATCAAAAAATGTTTCAACATGTTCTTGTTTGCCATCATTAAGATTGCATCTTGTAATATGTTGTTCTTAAAGTACTGTTTGTTCTGATTTGCTTATCTAGAGGGTTGTTTGAATAAGTAACTTTTTAATATTTTTTTCAATTTCAAAATTCGACATTTTTTTTAAATGACCAATGTTCTTGTTGTCTGCACGTAAACCACCATTCCATCTGTGAAATCGAAAAATCGTCTAAAAGATATAATCCACCATTCTTTTCAACATAAAACGGTAGCATATGCTATACATGCATTACTTTGGGAAACCATACGGCATGTGTTGTTTATAGTTAACAAAAAAAAGAAACATTCTGCACAGAGGAACAAGTGATAACTATGCTGTAGTCTCTTAGTGACAACATATTTGTTTAATTTGGAGGTATACTTTTTCAGCAAATTGTCGGAATTCCTATGAGAATTAACATCTTTATATGACGTGGAACTCTGTTGGACACTTGTCAAAAATTAGAAGATCAAATAGCCAGATCATTTAATTTTACATTTAGATATAATGATGATGTTCTTTCCATTAACAATCAAAACTTTTCTTATTGAGTTTCTTTAAAAAAATAAATCCACCAGAAGAAGAAATTTAAGACACACCAGTCATGGCTTCCCCTGCCTCATTTTCCAACTTATATTTCTAATTTGACATATGTGGTCATCTCAGTACCAGCTGATTCTATGACAAACGAGACAATTTTAATTTTGAAATTACCATATTCCCCCACCTTGGTTGCAATATACTTACTCCACCTGCATATGGTGTATACATTTTCCATCTCAATCGTGTTTCAAGAGTTTGTGGCTGCTACTCAAACGTGTCTGAGCCCAAAGTTCATGAACCAGGGACATGTCAAAGAACGTCTCGTTCTTTTTCTACAAAAAAGTTTATTGGAAGATACCAAGATAAATATTCCGTATCAACTTAACAAATAGTATGTGATGTTCTTGATATATAGATTGTATGTACTGACGTTGTTTGTCATCTTATTAATGTGTTAATAGTTATCAAAGGTACCGGGATTATAATTTAGTACGCCAGACGCGTGTTCGTCTACATAAGGCTCATCAGTGACGCTCATGTCACAATATTTATAAAGCCAAACAAAGTATTCTTTTATTTATCTTTGATAATTATTACTTTGACTGTTTCGTCTATTTTTGGGAATATCTTGGTACGTATACATCCATTCATTGTGTTATTGTGCAATGATTCATTTTTGTATTTTTGTCTTTAGTTTTTGCTTATATGGTTTGCCTATATACATTTTTCGTTTCTCTTTGTTGACACATTTATCTGTTTTGATAGTGATTAAAATTATAACCCAATATTGACTGATGTTTCTTTATTTTTAACATTATTACCTTTTATATCTGTTTGTTTTGTTCACACATTATTGTCAATATAAAGGAATTTTATGCTACTGTCGTACAAGTGTGAGGACTGGCAAACTATTTAATCCATCATTTTCTAAATAAAAAAATACTTGTTCCAAGTCAGGATTATGACGGTTGTTGTCAATTCGTTTGATGTGTATGAGCTTTTGATTTTACCATTGGCTTAGGGATTTTTGATTTTTTTTAGACAGTATTACAATATCAAAAAGTAAAATAACAAAAATATCAAAAGTTTGACCATTTGAAATCCTATACAGGGTTTTAACATCAAAAGTTTTGATAAAACACATTTCAAATAGATTTCGAGATTTAAGATTATTTAGAAGATTTTTGGGAGTTTTTTTAGAATCCACATGTGGTTAATACCACTACCTGAGAAAACAATTTCACAGTATTTCTGAAGACCCTCTTCCACTGCAGAATTTTGCCCATCCTAACTTGTTTCACTGCTGTAATTGGAGATGACATTGGATTTTTAAGTTGTGGAAATTATACAATGCAACATGTAAATTATGAAGATTGGTATGTTCGGGTTGGAAGTGACGAAAAAGGAAACGTTAAAGGATTTAATTTCTGGTTTCTTATTTTTGCATTTCTACTGAAAGATGGGATGATTGGTTTATTGATATGACCAACTCTCAAAATGGTCAAGTAGAGTCCATGAATGAAAAACGTTGTCCTGAACGTCACTGTCTGGTCCAACGAGTGGAAAATGGGAAATACACTCTGTCACCAAGGAAACGGCCACACAAATAAATGTGTATGAGTGATGATGCAGACAATTATACCGTGTTTGCATGTGATGAAGTTCGAACTGAGGAAGAGTAGGTCCGGTAAGGGCCGATTTTGGCCTCAAATTTCAAGTTCATCTAACGAAAAAATTTTGGACACTTTTTAAGTGTCTATTTCAGTTGTTTCAATTAGTGTATGTGAAAGATTTTAACTGATTTAGTCATATAAAATGTTCCGATTCGAGCTTAGATATGAAAAATCTATCAAATATGCCAAAAAATGTCACTTTTCAGATGTTTTTTGTCCAAAATGAAAGAAGCCGCATCCGTGTTCATCCTCAACCTTTATATATGTTATGTATTATCATCAAATACAACTTACAGTTCAATATCAAGAATGAACACAAAAGTGGGAGATACTTGTACACTGTAGTGTCAAAAACAGCCCATATTTATGTAGCAGAAGCATTCCACTTTCCAATAAAAAAAAACCTAAAAGTTTGCATTTTAACAATTTTGTAAAACTGCTATATTTTGGGGTCAAAAAGGGGTCTTACTGGATCTACTCCTTTTTCTCATTTAAAAAAGGATAGTTCTTAATAATAGCAGAACATTATATTTTCTTAAGCAATAAAAATTGCCTTCATCAGACCACAATTATTTTGTAACATTCATTTACTTTAAATAGCTGATAGAGTACCGGTATTTGTAAATGTTCTTCGGTCTTAGTTTGAAACACCGAAAAGGGTTTGAACAGAAATTAGCAATCTCTAATTGAAAGCCGAAAATTTAAAAAAAAAAAGAAACATTGAGATCATGATTAACACAAAAAGTAATAACAAAATACCCTATCATAGACTCTTATATACAAGTTACAGAAAAACTAACAATAGTTCCCATTTAAAAATTCAAAGGAGTGAATGAAACAGAAAACAAGGTCTGCTAAACCCACTGACGTTGACCTTACACACTGTAGATATCAATAGTGCAACGATATTTGATAATAGTGTATATACCCGTACAAAAAGGTTTCAAACTTGTTTATTAAATCCAATACATTCAGACGCTAAACCAACAACCTTGACAAGCCAAAATACTTATAATATTCGTATGTAGCATGACTATAAAAGAAAATATAACAAACATATTTTATAAGATCCTTCGTTTTCCGGGATTGAAAGTAACAGCTTTCCTTAGTAACAAACAATGATTATCAGAGCATTTTGAAACACGGACAAGTCGCCCTAAAATACTGACGGACTTTAAAAAAATAATACTAGTTTATTTATGCTCTGTTCAAATTTTCAAATACTAGTATGCAACTTTGGTAAAATATATAAACATAAATTTCAGTCATGTCTTTATTGTTTAAATAAAGTTTGCAGATCAAAAGTAGAACTGATGTCGCCATTTTTTATATTCAAATCATGCGGTTTGCTTCAACCCTTGTTGTTATCGTTTCAATGATTGGATCATCATCAAAGGCAATGGCTGTCTGTAACAAACGTCAGTATGATTATCAGTAAGAACAACCAATTATGTCGGCATAATCAAAGAAGAAGGGGTATGATTACCAATGAGACAACTCTTCACAAGAGACCAAATGGCACAGACATTAACCATATGTCACCGTGTGGCCTTCCACGTCAACAATAAGTAAAGCTTTATGGGCATGTTTTTAGTTCTGTTTTGCACTATTAAGTTTGCCTCTATCCAATGCACAACAGTGTGAATGAGCAACTAAACGATTTAAATGCAGGGCTTGAAAAGGTTTTCTTCAGTCCAATTCTTTTGCATATTAGTATATGGTTAACATGTTGGCACGCATCTGTCTGCCAAATTATTCGTCGACTAGTAGTTGGCGTTGCGGCAATAAACATATCACGCAAGTGATGTTGCATAATCAAATTTATTGACGTGGCGATGTCACTACATATTGATCTGCGCATCGGGGTCATAAACGAATCCCGTCAAACTGTCCAATTGTTGTATAGACAGTAATGTGAGTTTCTGGCGTGAAATTGTACGGAAACATTACGTTCACAAATTCCTGTCGACAAAATTATTATGGTCTCATTTAGATTTACATTGCTCATTCTCGGCAATATGGAGATGCAACATGCTTTAATGATTCAAGTGCGGGTATGGATTGAAAGAATTATTCGCAAAAAATAAACTATTTAAAAAATCATAAAGGGGTTTCAATTACAAATTCGTTCGACTACAAAAACCGGTATGTTCGAATAACCTCAAGTAGGGCATGAATTATTTTTTGCGAGCATACCGAAGTATGCAGTGCATGAAAAGTAGTAATATGGTAAAAAAATAATAAAATATGTGTTCCATTTCTTAAGTTTGTCATTTATTAAAACAAAGAAATTGAACCCTTATCGATTTCCTTTTTGATGTCATTTTATGTGTAGCTACTAAATCACTATCAAATCTACATTTGTAAAAATCTTGATTGAAATCTTATTTTTTATTACAATAATAAAGCTTAGTTGGATATTATTATATACAATATTGTACGATACATTTACATATTTTTCCTTGATATTACTAAAGGTCAGAATGGTTACATTTCCAACGTTCGTCTCTTTAAAAGATGTATATCAGTTAAACATCGGTGTTTTAGTTTAATATTCAAATTACTTCAAATATCGACTTATGTATGGATATTAACTCTTATGATATCCAATCAAATAAAAATAAATGTTTTATTATCCGTGTTTGAAACGTTATGTACGTTATGATAGTAACGTTACAATTTTGTGTCAGTAATATAGAAATGCTTACCACAGGGAGATTTGAAATTACGTTACTAGTATTTAAAATTCAAATATGAAAATGTCACTGAAAAATACAAATTAAATGTGTAAAAAGAACTAATGAATAATATAAAGCTCAACACGGTATTGCAAAGTTAGAAATAAAAGCTTGGTATCCAAACAAATCCGGACTTTAACAAAACAAATCGTGTTGTTTCCTGCTAAGGTATCATCAGTTTAGTCACTGATTTGGAACTGGCATGATTTATAGCATACTTTTCTTAAATCATCGCGAAGTTAACCTTATAGGGGTTTGACTATTTCTTATCTCCCTTATGGACACATATATCATCAGGTTTTCAAATATGTGAACTTTCTTAACATTTTATCTAAATTGTCTGATGTTCCTGATTGGTGTAAACCACTTCGAATCCGGAATAGACCTACTCATAAATTCAAAAATACAACTTCGGTTACATCTTTCTGAATATCATTTCTAAAACTTATGACTGCATATATCAGTGATCAATTTGAATAATCATATAGTAGGCAATACTTTAACACTTTGCGAAATATTGTCATGGTATTCGAGGCGTTCCGGCCTTTAATTTCACTTATCCATATTTGAACAATCGTTGTTAAAAATGTTTATATGTGGTATGTCATAATTCTGATGTTAGAAAAATTCTTACTACATCAATGTAGTTCTAACACTGCAAAACGTTCTGCGTTCACAGTTAACTGAAGTACTTTCATTTTACTATTCAGAAATAAATTTGAATGTGTATCATAACCGTTTACTTTTTATGCTATTTTTAAAAACCTAAGACCACTAGTGTTTTTATGTCTTTTATCATGCAGTGAATACACAATGAAAAAAAATGTCAAAAATTCATTTTCATCGGTTTGTGAAATTGTTTCCTATTTTTCTACTCCTGATTCATCCCTCAGTTTGGGAAAGTATTGTCAGTTGATACTGTATTTTTGTCCAATCGCACTGTTCAGATACAATTAACTTAGGTAGGGTACACAAAAGAGCAACCTAAATTATGAAATGCAAATACTACTGTGCCACCTAAAACACATCCATACATTAGTCCATAATTGAAGTAATTTGAATATTAAACTAAAATACCGAATGATAAACATCTTTTAAACAGACTGAACTTTATTAATATTAGTCTTTAAATCAGAAAAATGTAAATGATGTTGGCATTAATCGTACAATATTGTATATAATAATATCATTTTAACCTTAACATGCTTAGGTGTTGTAAAAATAATATAAAATGGTCATGAAGAATAAACTTTTTACAAATAATTTTGGTTTGAAATAGTTTTGATATTGATTTAAGAGCTACATACATAAAGGTAAAAAAATGATACAAATTTCTAAAAGTGAATACGCAATGTAAATGTAGGTTTGTTACACAGACTATGTCAACCGCTTTAATTTATTCCTTTTACATGTTTTAATATTGTAAGTTAATAATGTATATATCTTAAGAAACACACAACTGTCTAAACTCGCGACAATTCAGATTGTGTTGTTCCCGTAGACAAATCCACAATGATCAATATTTTTACATTAGAAAAAATTTCTATAAAAGAGGAAATCCTGATCATTTAGAATGTTTTTTTTACGCCACCGATGGCTATTTCTGAGCGGTTAGTTTGTATCGTGCTACAGTAGATACAATTTACACTCTATGTGTTGTGTTTTATTTGCTGCTGTTTGTCTGTTGGTATTTTTCTTGTTTGACCATGGCATTGGCAGTTTGTTTTTCCCTCTGGAATCGTTCATCTCTCTTTTAAAACCACCCTTCTTTACAAGGCTTTCTGGTCTGCTAGAGATCTTTGTCGTGTTATTTTGGAATCTAAGCAACAACAAAAACAGATCACGCTATACAAACGGTTGCCAAAACTAAATAAACATAAAACGCATGCTATCTATTGTTCAAATAATTCTTGTTATCTTTCGCCATTTTTTACGTGTTTTTATGTATCTGTTGTAATTCACATGATCGATTGTCGAAATCGTACAGGAAATGGAGCAAAATATACACCGGTTTGGCCGATCACAACATTTCTTCTTCAGTGAGCTTTAAAATGCAATGAACAGTTTAGTTTATACAAATGGGAACCTTTATGAACTGTTCAAATTATTTTGAAAATTATTTGTTTCTTATTCTATTTCATAGTATAAGTTAATATCAGGTTTAATGCCTCGTTATTCTGGTAATATATACTGTATAGCGGGTTATTTTCGTAGGTGTAAACTTTCGCGATTTTCATTGAATACGGTATACGAAATATTTTGGTGGTTAGTATGTTGACGCATTCAAAATATTTAACTACATAAAAACTGATACTAGTAACAGAAAGATCTGAAATTCCAGACCACGACTTTATGCATTCCAAAACTCCCTGTGACACATTTTATGAAATTAAAAAAAATAAATAATATACGTATGTGTTTATAGATTAGGTCTCAAAAGTTTAAGGCATTAAAATTTATAATGCAGACTTGAAAATTTACTCAGTCATAAGAATGGTGTAGAAAGTAAAATCACAAAATTACTGAAGTCCGAGGTAAAATTCAAAACGGAAAGTCCCTTATCAAATGACAAAATCCAAATTTCAAACACATCAAAAAAATGGACAACAACTAAAATATAGTTCGGTGAGGATTGCTTTTGATTAAACTTTTCACTTTTGTTATAATATTAAATCAATAACATCAATTCATAATAAAAATTGGAAAACGTGACATGATTTTCATTACAAAAACATCACCTAGATTATAATCGATTTACAATTACTTTGTGCAAATGAATCGAGATTTTGAAAAACTCGATAATTCAACGCATTGTTTATTCCTTTTTAATATTTTCGAATAACAAATGCAGATATACGGCACAACTAAGATATGGATTTCACTTTATGGCCGTACGATGACCTATTGTTGTTCTACGTCATATTGTAGCAAAACGTTTGACATATTTCCTCTTCCAGATAAAGGTATTAGCAGTATATCGCTGTGCAAGAGACATTAATCGATTTAGCCCAAAAAATAACCGGGTATCAAATTAAAACCTATGGAGACAAATTAACTATAAGAGGAAAACAGAACAACAGAAACAATGAACTACAAAAAAAGCAAACGCTCACATTAGAAACGGACTGAAGATAACTAATGCCATATTCCTTACTTGGTACATGACATTCTTAGAAAATTTAGTTGGTTAAACCTTGTTTAATGCCTGGCAAAACCTTCCGCTTACGTGACAATGCTAAAAAATACCGCTTATATGCCAACTCTTTGTGACAGGAATACAGTACGAAAAAACTCAAAAACACTCATCACATACAACACATAAATAAATAAGATAGTAGTAAAAACAATTACAACAGACACCTTCTATGAATTTACGACAGCACATCAAGACATCACAAACGAAATATAAACTGCGCGTCATATGAATGAATCACCATCAGATAAAGTTCGAATTTGTGTGACGTTCATATCATCACAGGTAAACTAAAAAATAAATAAAATGGGATTGCGTTTGTATTGTTGTCTATATCTGAAATGTTGGTTTTCCTACTAAATCAAAACTGTGTATAAACAAGATTCCTGTGCATGTAGATGCGTTCATAGATAAATCATATGAATGAAGTACCTGCTTTATATCTTAAATTTAATATACATATAGAAAATTAGGATTAAAGAAAACTTTACTTATATATAAGGCAAGATCATATAAGACCAAACAGTAAACACTGTTAAAACCCGATGAATGTTTATGATATTTGATATACATGTACTTTATAGTTTTTACTTATGCATTTCTATCACTTATTATCAGACTAATATCACGTGGTTTTCTTACATTTCAATTTTGAAAGCTGATAAGACAATTTTATTTTTTTCATTCTTTAAATGTAGCTATGGTATCGGGTCGTCATGAATATTCATTTCGCCTACATAAATTCATAATTGGCTTTCATAAAGCTTTATAATGTGTACTATGTTATCACAGCATTTAGAAGGCATTTGTGTGAGGGGAAGTTGAACTCTAATATTAAAAGAATATCCAATTAAGATAAGGTAAATATTTAATTAACTTTTGTTCATGTAATGATAATTTATATTCTTTAACATACTCTTTTCAGTTAGTTTAATAATAAGGCATACATTTTTTTAAGATTCTTTTTTTTTATTAAAAGCAAGACATTGGTTTGGTTCTGTCAATTACTTCCCTTTTTGCTTATCCTCGAAAAACATTACTTGTCACATTTTTGCTTAATTGTGCCCTTTTTCATTAATACGATATTTTAAAAGTATTTTGAGCCAACTAAACCGTGCATAAAGTGACTATACTGAAGCATAGTTTAAGGAAAAGATAAGCTACCTCGAGACCAGCGAGGCCGTTCTTTTAGCTGAGGAATAAAACTTCGAATATAATACGGAAAAATCAAAATAAATGGCAAGTTGTCCTGAGGCCATCATTGACAAAGGCAAAATCACAAAACAATTTTAAAAATTAATACTAATACTTTATTGTATTGTCATAAAAAGAAATACTAACATAAATACTGAACCCCCAGGAAAATTCAAAAAAGAAAGTTCCTAATCAAATTGCAAAATCAAAAGCGGAAAGACATCAAACGAAAGGATATAAATGTCATCCTGAATTGGTATACACATTATCATTGGTAGAAAATCATGTAAAAAGAACAATAACTAATCCTGCAGAATGGTTAACTGCGCGTCTGGCGTATATACAAAAGTAGTCCTGGATCTATGATGAGTTTATTTACTACCACTGGGTCGATCCCACTGCTGGTGGAGATTTATATTTCCGAGGGTATCACCAGCCCAGTAGTCAGCAATTGTGCTGACATGAATTATCATTGATATGGTTATATTTTTAAATCTACTGTTCACAAACTTTTGAATTTTTGAAATACTAAGGCTTTTCTATATCAGGCATAGATAACCTTAGCTGTATTTGGCAAAACGTTTAGGAATTTTTGTCCTCAATGCTCTTCAACTTCGTACTTTATTTGGCCTTTTTAACTTTTTTGAAATCGAGCGTCACTGATGAGTCTTTTGTAGACGAAACGCGAGTCTGACTTATATACAAAATATAGTCCTGGTATCTATGATGAGTTTATTATATTATACATTTTCCAAAATTCAGACGCATTTCTCTAAACAGTTTTTCAATTGCATTGAATTTGATCATGTAAAAAAAATGAAATGACAGAAAAGAAGGAAATCAGACAATGTTTTATTGTTGTTTTTTTTATTTTAGATAATGATACGACTGTTCCTCGTTGTTATCATTTGTAGTTCCGTATTAAGTGATGACTTGGGCTTTCTAAGTTGTGGGGAGGTAACTCTACGACCAGTTAAATGGGATGATTGGTACGTGGTGATGGGACTTGATGGTGTAATACATGGCAATGATTATATATTTGACTTCTTGGTTGACGCTGACGCCAAGTTCACATTTGTGAGAATCAACGAAGAAAAACCTTTATTTTATATAACTATGTCCAGGAATGGACAACAGAGATTTGTCTACATGACAGATAGACCTGATAAACGGGTTGAATCTGTAGACTCCATACCTGGCCCTGAAGGTCAATGGAACATCACGAGAGTAGTAAATGGTAAATACACATTGTCAACAGAGGCACAACCTGATTGTCGAATGTGTATGAATGATGATTACCGTGGTACTATTATTGGATGCGAGGACGAAATTGGACCTAAAGAAATATTCAACGTATATAACTGGTAACTGTAACCTACAAAATTTTCCAGTACTAGAATCGTATCTATTTAACCATTATAATTATTTCCATTAGGTGTGTTATATAAGCTTCATATCATAAAAGAGGAAATCAATAATTTAAATATTTTGATTTACATGTAATATGTTTAATTAGCTTCATGGCTCCAGACAATAGATAATTATATTATATTTTTGATTGTGTATTCATAATTATGTTGTTATGTCAAAGTATTCTCTCCAATTGTGAAGCAAATATAAAAATATTTATATATTTTTTTATTTTTTTATTAATGTAAATGTTTCGGTTTCCAGTTCGTTATTCTAGTATTTTTAAGGTGTTTTGCTTTCGTAATTTTTCAATATGCTACACAATTGCTCTCCCCCTCTTCGTTGCCTTTAAGGGTTTCTTTGAGTTAACCTCAATAAGAAAAGCGCTGTGCAGCAATGTAATTAGCTGGCACTTGAATCAATGTCTAATAAAATTGATGTGAACACGATATATTCCAGGATCTTATAACTATGCCTTTACATATCATTGTCTCAAAGGATCATATATATGGTGTGTCGAACCGCATGATAAGTGATATCAGTTGATGTATTTTCCTCGGTTTTAGTTTGTTACCCGGATGTGTTTTCTCTCAATTAATTTATTAGTTCGGAACAGCGGTATACTGCTGTTGCCTTTATTGGAAGCCTAAAAAAAACATTGATTCCTTTTTTGATTTTTTCAAAAAGCTTCTGAGGTTTCATAGAGTCGTTTCAATTCATGTCGTGTGATTTGTTCATAATTTTTCTATACTAGATGCCATTTATTGCTTGGTATCGTTTAAACACATGTTAACTCAGGAGTCAGTTCTTTGGTTTTGACATGCTTTATTAATACTTTGTAAAACTGTTCGTTTGCAAATGATATGTTATTTACAAGGATATTTTTCAACTGCCACAGGCAAAGTTGACCTTAGATGGATTTTGCTATTAGTTTTGTGTCTGTGTTTTGGTTCTTCATCTGCGTCTGTTCCTTTACATTCCTAGCTTTCAAATACACGGTTCAATTGTTTCTGATTAAGGTTAATCAGAAAATTTCTGTTTACTTTTACTTGTTCTTGAATATGTATTGAGCCTGGCTGATGAACTGAAACCATCGGATCAGGGACAGTCTATACTAACGGGGGTGGTCACTTATAACAATGTTTGGCAAATGTGTTTCACATTTTTGAACTGTTATTCATAACTATATGTTCAAGTTCAATGAATAACTTTTTCATCAAAGTTTATACATTTTGCCATTGCAAAATGCTGGACATTTTTTTTAAAGATTTTTCTGATAGATACAGTAAATTTTAGGTAAAATTATCGCAATGTTTTGTATTAAGCTGGGTACAACCCTGAATCTACACTACAATCTGAGAAAATGTTTTAAACAATGAACCATAATCAACACTTCGTTACTATATGATACATCAGAGATATGCATTGTCTGTATGTAGTTATGACAGTAAAATACAAATATTGAATTTTGAATGGTAATACGTTACGTGTAAACTATGCAAAACATTCGGAGTCAATAAACCTGAATGGGCACATTATCAATGAGATTTGTCAATGATTATACAACTGTATACCTCATTGGCTTTTCGTAAGTGATCCCCATCAAACAAACCTACAAACTTTAAAATGTGAATTATGCAAAAGTTCCAAAAGCATTCAACTAACAATTGTCCTTGGAAACTAAAAGTTTTAATGTTAAAACAACTCAAGCTGATTATCGTCGACTTGCCGGTAGAATTTCCCTTTAAACTGACGTTATCAAACTAAAACATATCACTGACGCCGCGATAGAAACACCACTTCTAAGTTTCACCTTCGAGACTTCGTCGAGGCGATACAATAACATGACGTGTAACATTTTTTACTACACCAAAGGCATATTTTAATTATTAAGTATTTGCAATTTATAAGCCATAACCTTACATTTCTTTATCCAAGTACAATTTACTTCTATTGATTTGATTCTTACTCATTTAATGTGACCAACCTCAGTTGATGTTGTCATTTTAGTGTTATCTCTTACATTGCTATAAAAGTGTGAGGTTTGTCTAGCCACAAAACCAGGTTCAACCCACCATGTTTGCTTAAAATATCCTGTACCAAGTCAGAAAATCGCAGTTATCTTATAGTAGGTTCTGTGTGTGTTACATTGTCGTTTGGTTTTTTGTTGCACTTTTAATTAGCGTTTCTGTTTTTTCGTTGTTTTCCTCTTATAACAGATTTGTTTCCCTCTGTTTAAGTTTGTAACCCGGGTTTGTTTTCTCTTAATCGACTTATGACTTTCCTTATGACGGCGGTCAGCCGGGATTAGCATTAAAGTGTATAGTTAAAGTCTTACAGAATCTCCAAAAATTGTCAAAATAAATTACACATGATGAAAAAATAATCTATTGTGGGAAAATGATTCTGATGTTGTGGTGTTCATAAGTCCCAACAATATGCATAAAATGGTTAAAGTCTGATTTGGCCTACAAAACTGTGGCAAGGGACAATAGTGGTATTCTACTGCTGCCTTTATTTAACATCAATTATATATTACAACAGTACAATAAGGCTTAGTAAGCTGAAATCACACTTCTACAGTAGGAAATATTTTATTTCTGCAAGCATTGACCTAGATGTCTTTAAAAATGAACTGGGCAAACAATTACAGTAAAAAATCATTTGTGTTGTTGCTTATATTTTAAAATATTCATAACCTTTTCATACTTTTTCTTTTACAGTAAATTATTATCTAATATTCAATCCCCAGTCGTTTGTCTGTTCACATTCTATATCATTTTGGGATGTTTAAAATTAAAACATGTATTGTAATATTACAACGACATCTGTAAACAGATATGATGCTGGTAGAAAAAAAATTCAAAGTGTAATATACAATATGCATAAATTGTGCAATGTTATACCAGTATAATCATATCGTTTTGTCTTTGAGTTTATTTGGTAAAATATCATCCATAATCGATAAGCAGTTATCAGATTCTAGCCCTTATAAAATATTTGTTATCATCTGACATATTTCAGAATTCGACCTTATTTATAAGGACGGAATGCCTTGATACTCGATGGCATATGATTTTAAGCTCCTTCAACTTTTAATGCAAGTTTTAAATATTCATGTAAGAAATATTTCATTCTAGAGATTCTAGAAGAACAAACAGTTATCAAAGATACCAGGCTTATAATTTAATATACCAGACGAGCGTTTCGTCTAAATAAGACCCATCAGTGACGCTCACATCAAAATAGATATAAAGTCAAACGAGTACAAAGTTGAAGAGTATAAAGTATAAAGATAAAAGGTATCTTCAACGAATCCAAACCAAAATGCCCTGCACAATTTTTAAAAGAGTAAAATCCCATTGAATAAAGGTCTACCACAAACCAGAATTTTAGTGAACAGTAAATGATCAAGGTACGATAAAAATACTACTTTTGTGGGACAATGAAAGGACAATACATATTCACCTTAATGAGTATTTTCAACTACATGAGTAGGGGATACAACAGAATGACAGTAACATTGAATTGGTAGTACTTATTTTAATGCAACAAGTGAGCATATAGACAACCAATGTCTCTTCAGTGAGGCTTACGGCTAATGTATTTTAAATTTCAAACTTCTCGTGTTGAAGAGCTGATAAAACTTATAAAGACTTAATTTTGTTTTAAAAGCCAAACCCAAATGAGGGATCAGATCTATGCATTACAGACATGCATTCCTTAATTCAAAGTTATATCGTAAAATACAAAAAGTGTATATTTAAATAAAATATATCCCTATTTTCCTTCCAGTAATGAAGTACTTAATACTTGGCTGGTAATATATTCCGGAACTACAAGGAGGAAGTAAATCATAAAACTTTTGAATTCCGTTGAATATTCAAAACAGAAGGTCTATAATCAAATGGCAAAATCAAAAGCGCAAACACATCAAACGAATTAACTGTAATATTCCCGACTTTGTAAAGGCAAGAAAATGGTGGAATAGCCCACCAACAGCGATATCAGTGGTAGTTATTACATTATTAGTGTCAAAAGTACTACAACAGATGCATATATCAAAAGTTCCTTATGTCGAAACTACAATCCCCTTCCCTTTCATGAATGTGACCTACCGAATAAGACTATTTACCGGATTTGATATCACATAAGCAACACGACGGGTGCCACATGTGGAGCAGGATCTGCTTACCCTTCCGGAACACCTGAGATCACCGCTAGTTTTTGGTTTGGATTTGTGTTGTTTATTCTTTGGTTTTCTATGTTGTGTCATGTGTACTATTGTTTGTCTGTGTGTCTTTTTCATTTTTAGCCATGGCGTTGTCAGTTTGTTTTAGATTTATGAGTTTGACTGTCCCTTTGGTATCTTTCGTCCCTCTTTTAATGTATCGCCAGTGGTGATGAAGGCAAGATTTTTCATAACCAAAACGAAATGCAGTTTCTTAAAAGCGGATGTTTTCAAATAAGGTACAAAACTTATGTCAAATTGAACCATGTATGTATGTTCCGGACCATATTAGTATTTGGACCATACGTGTATGGTCATGACCATATGGGTATATACTCATATTGTCTGAGTAATTAACACTCTGTTTCAGGCTACTTTGAATACTTCTCAACTCTTCATATGGTATGACTGTTCCTTAAAAATGCGCTATCATATAGGTAATTTTATTATCATATCATAATAAAGAGATTAACTGAATAAAAATAAGAAGTTTCACATAGTTAATTTTACTACCTAGTCAAAACTATAATAAAACATTGTATACCGATGTCCATTACCGATTTGTTATTACGAGTGAATAGCAATATGTTGACTTGAAAAGATAACTTCCAAAAATTGCTCAATAAACTGTTACACAAGAAGTCACTTCCAAAGAACATATTTTATTTAAGTTGTTTTGTGAATATGGTGTACTGTAGTCATATTACGATATTTGAAATCTAGATTGAGATTCATTAACACCGTAGACACATTGGAATAACCCAAAACCTCGACATCACTGCATGCAGCTGCAAAGAAGGCTATCTTTTCACTTGCAAACAAAAGGTGTAACTGATAAGGATCGTGCACAGCCATGACGTGCAAATTCGAAAAAGTTATGTTACCGCGCATGTGGAAGTAAATGTCACAATAAGCCTACATGCAAGAATGTAATAAGCGATGAAAATTAACTTTAGCATCATTATTTTATTTTAATGTAGCCTTTGAATTAATACATTGTCATGTTACCATCATTGTTTTTTTTAGATAAAGTTTATTGTATTATTGAAACCTTGTAATGTATATTTGAAAAAAAATACCTAAATGGTCAAAATACACATATGGTCTGGGCCGTTAATAACCATACGAGTATATACTCATATAGTCCGACCATATGAGTATAGGCATATGGTCATGACCATATGCATATGGTTCAAATACTCATATGGTCCAGAACATGTACAAACACATACCATGGGTCTTCTTGTAAACTTGTTCTTTTATTCATATAAGGATGATGGGTGCCACATGTGGAGCAGTAGCTGCTCCCTCTTCCAGAGCACCTGAGATCATCCCCAGTTTTTGGGTGAGGTTCTTGTTAATTAGTCTTTATAGTTTTCTATGGTGTGTTTTGTGTCTTATTGTTTGTTTGTTGGTAGATTATTTTTTTAAGCCAATGGGTTGTCAGTTTATATTGAACTTATTAGTTTGAATTTCCCTCTGGTAAATTTGGCCTCTCTTTTAAATCATTCTTTCAGAAGACAATCAGCAAATTACGCAAATAACATTCACTTCTTTTCATTGGTGCATGGAATCCTGCCACATAATTTCACTCAAGGGTAATAAAGTGGTTCAAAAGTAAATTAATACCTTCTTTGAAGCATGTATTAAGATTAGCATCAAAGAAGTCAGTAAGTCAACCAATGAAAAACAGAAACACATTAATCTAAATTGAACTACTTTGTAAGTATAATGTTAACTGGGGATATAAAATGTTAGCTGTTATTCAAAAGAAAAGTAGACAAGGTGATTATAAAACATTTTTTAAGGTTGTAAACAAACAGAATTTTCGTTGATTTTCAGTGTCTACTTTTCCAATCAGTGTGAATAAAAATAATTTACAATACAAAAAGTAAATGTTTATAGTTGTCTTATTAGTGATCCCTTGTATCTTTATGTTAACATAAAATGACATATAGCACTCTGAAAATAAATTAAAATAATAATGCACGAACTTAATTTGGTTTAAAAATAAAGCAATGATTCTAATTGATTTTAAGTTTAAAATTCATGATATACAAACACCAACAAAGACATATCTTAAAAATCGTTACATCATTGTACATTCATAACTCATACACTTTAGTGAGAGACAAATATCTTCAATTAAGGTCAGACCTCCATGTATCAACTCAGTATAGAACAATTGCTAGTTCAAGCCACAGTTAATTTGTAGAAAGCTAGGTTCTCTTTGCAAAACCAATAGCCTTAAAATCTGTGGCAAGTGACAATTAATAGTCAAGGTATAGAAACATTCTAACGATGAGAACATGTACTGTTATACATAAGTAAATATCTGTTATAATGGAAATAATATACAAATAAAAAAAATCATTTGTTTTTTAACATTTGTTCTGCAACATAAGTATAAAGTTCTTCACATTCTATTCATGAATAAATTCCATCCATATTGTTCTGCCTGGTTTTGAATAACCTGCAAGTTGTTTTAGTATCGAGTTGGCTTCACTGATCTTTCTGTAGCAAAGTCATACTCATACTGCAATTAAAAACAAAACAGCTTAACAGTAAATTATGTGTTGTGTTATTTTATCATTAATGTATTTATTTGACTTTAAAATGTTTGCAAGTATCTTGTGCCATTTTTCTTACAATCATATAATGTTGTTTGTAAATACTATGTTTTTGATGACCCAGGACTGTCATTACCCGCTTGCACTTGCCCCCATTGTAATAGGGTAGCTTCACAATAATACATATATATATATATATGTTCAACAAGGACCACTAGTCCTTTCTCTTTCATCTGATTCCTTAATTACTAAGTAAACATAGTTTTAGATTTATACCTATGCTTAGGAACTGTTTTAAATATTTTCTCGTTTCCAGTATGTTCTTTTTGACTGGGCTTGATTAGGTGTTGTTACAACTTACAAATATATCCAAAATTATATTCACAAAGAATTTGGCTCATGTTGGTTCTTAGGGCTGTCTTAAACCTGCAGTGAGGTGAGAGATGTTTTGTTTCTTGTTGAAGTCCTCACTGTGACATCGAGATGAAGAATAGCAATAAATGTTTTTATTTTGCTGTGCATGTACTGATTTTGTGTCAAGTCAACAGTATAAAAAACATCATTATTATATATTATACAATATAAATCGGTGTCTTTGCAATTACCAGTAAATACTAAATGCAAAATAATTTATATTTTTCATCTGATTTTAAATTCAACAATTTTTTTTTGCATTTGTTGTATTTTGTTGCTTTTTTGTTTTATAATTTGAGTGAAGTTAATTTTTCTGTGCATGTCTGGGCTTTTTGTTTTAAAGTTAAAAGGCTACATATGGACCAGTAGGTGCCTGAACAATATGGCATCATCCAGCTTTATTTCATGAACCATTGTATATAAATTGCCAGAATTATGAAAATATTACATTGTTAAACTAAATAACATTGTACCTGTCTTTCTAAATCTCCAAGTGTTTTATTATAAATCTCAGGTATTGTTATCTGAAAAAATGAAACAGATAAAATAACATTTATTGATTGCAGTGGTAGTGTTATAATCTATGGTAGATTATATCAGAAAAGTCTGTCCCCTTTTTTTTTGGTCAATTGTTTTGTTGCAAATTAGGCCTTTAGATTTATCAATTGAATGTCTCATATGTTTCATATCCTGAAGGCTGTGTGATTACCTACAATCACTTACATCCACTTCATTTGAATTCTGGTGGATAGTTGTTTCATTGTCACTCATACCACATTGCCATAATTTTATATTCCATTCTGATTTATTGATTGAATTTTGGTCACTTTTAAGCACCACATTTAGGCTATTTCAAGGACAGTTTTTATTGGTGGAGAAAGTCAGAGTGCTCGGAGAAAACCACATCCTTTGATATGAAAACTGACAATCCTAGTCAATACAGATTGGAGTCCAGTGCACACACACGAGTGGGGTTCGAACTTACAACCTCAGTGTTGACTGGCTAGTGATTACAGTAGTATATTCCATACTGAGAAAGGCTATTGTTCTAAATGTTTCCAATGAGAGATGAATATCTGAATTAGTCTTTTAATGCAATCAATTCTTAATATCAACAGTATCAACATTATGACAGATTTCATTTTGTCTAACCTCTAAGATGCAACTGTTTTTTAGACTGCCATTAAATCAACAATATTATTACTTACATCAGCCAAGTCAGACAGATCTGTTATTTTAGGGTTGATCTTAAATGGTACTCCTGACATTGCTGTAAACAAAAAACCATATACCTCAAATTAGTTAGCTGAAATTGGACCAAGAGACGATTTTTTAAATTAAAACCTTCATTTGAAAAACAAAAAGTTCTCTTGATTCAAGTATGAAAAAGATGGTCTATTATAATGGTCAAAAGCAAATCTAAACTTATTTTTAAATATTTCAATCATTAAAATTCTTTTCATAAAATTATGTAAAGGGACACTAGTTTGAAATTTTTTTGGATAATTTCAATTTTGATAAAAGAAAACAATTTAAAAAACATTTCTGTTTTAACAGTTCTTCATAGTTCATTAGACCTTATTTCGTTGTCTATAAATGTATTCTTGGCTTGCTTGTAACAATCACTTCTTTAGTAAAGGATATGAAAGAAAAAGCCATCGTAAATAATTTATGCATTCAATTTAATTATGTCATGAAAAGCACAATATCAAATCTAAGATGAATGACATAAATGCCCTTGCTCGAGTTGCTTAAAATAAATCAATTAAGAGTGCTGAATTAGAAATATTTTCCATTTGTAAATTATAAAGGGGAATAACTCTAGAGTTGTATATAAGTGACTTACTGCCCAAATTTGTGTGCAAGTTGTGGTTCTAAGCATTGTGTATGAGTTTCATAAAGTTTGCATGAGGCAAAATTATGTAAAATGGCAGAAACAAAACAATTTGCAATTTTCCAAGTTATAAAGGGGCATAACTCTAGAACTGTAAGTGACTCAATGCCAAAATTGAAACACTCAGACTGAGAGTTTTTGTTCTTAGCATTTTGTATGAAATACATTAAATTTGCATGAGGTTAAGTTAGTTAGAGTGCTGAACAGAAGGATGAATTTTCAATGGTAACACCTAATGCTCCTTAAGCCAAGCTGACAGGGCATAAAATTTTGTAACATACGTGTGACAGTTGCAAATCCTAAGTTACTGAAGGCTCTTTCTGGTGGCCCAGTTTTGGTTGATCTTGCTGTACCTGGCATTGCATAAGGTAAATTAGCTGCTATGTTGCTCCTAAAAAACATAAAACAGTCTGAATCTGATCAAAATATGCAATTCTTAATTCACAGGAATTATGCTTCAAAACAAGATTATCTGATTTTCAGATCCATGACGAACTGAAGGAAATCTCCAAAAAACTAGATAACCAAGTATTTTTATGTCTGTTTCAAGTCATGAACCACTTGAATGGTTGCCTTGTGTGATATCTTTATGTTTTTTGGTAATCTGGTTTTGAAGGAAGATCTTACAATGTTTTTGTTTATATCATTCCAACTTTTGTGTATAGTTAAATTTATTGTATACACAACTGTCTGTGTTGAAGATTTTATGTTGTTTTCTACATGTTATTTTTATCATTGGGTTGCTGTCTCATTGACATATATACCCTGCATCCCTATTAAATTCAAAGGTATTATTATTTTTCTAAAGAAATCAGGTTATATTGAGCCTGACTAAAATAATACTGAGTTCATTACTATCATGAGCTAGTTCTATGGATTTCAAAAATCTATGCCATGTTTTGAGACCTAAACATAAGTAACGAGATTAGAGTTACATATTACAGTATCTTTTAATAAATAGTATCACAATAGTAATAACTTACATATTTATGGGTGGTGAAGAGCCTTGAACTTCCTGTCTCTGTACAGGGGCTATAATTCTTGACATTTTATAACATAATGCCATATTGTTTAAATCACTGCAAAAATAAATTGTAATTAAAATATTATGAAATACCCTTTAAATTCTCATAACAACTTATCAATTATAGTTTAAACTGATACATGTATGCTCTTTCAAAATTTACATCGTAATACGCTTCTCCTGTAGTCACTACTTATAATTCCATCTTTTAGAAAAAAATGGCTTAATTTCAACAGAACATCTAAGAATAGGGGTAAGCCATATGGCTGTTCCATAAAAATAGGCACCTAACCCAGGGAAGATTATTATTGGTGGGTATGAAATATGATGTGGTACGGGTTTACAATATATACAGGTCTCTCAATAGACCACTTTCGAGTTCACCCATCACCGAAGAAAACTCATCAACTATGCGCTCCTTTATGACGTCAATTACCAGATAGAGGGGATCGCCTGTATCCCTGCACTATTAACATTCATCAAAAGTCTAAGTGATTGTCATTGTGCAGGATGAACTCGAAATAATGTTTGTTTTGTAAGTACTTAATTACAATTCCCTTATGACAGCAGTGCTGATCTTCAATAATGAGAATTTATCCTGCCGAGTAATATGTGCAAAACAGCACTATAGTTTTCTAACCACTCGTTCAACATTGGAATGGGAGTGAAGATGCCTGAAAACACACAAATGATGATCACTAAAACCAGAGTTTTTGACGGAAATGCATCAAACTCGAAAGTTGTCTATAGCTATATATGTTGGTGATTAATCTACTTTCTATGTCCATGGATAATCTTCTTTGAACTCTTTGACTATTTAATGTATTCTTCAATGTACTTTCCCTACCAAGTGTATATACCCTAGAAGAGGGTTTTTTCTGCCCTTTTGTTTATCCCATTGGAGTATTTTATTGATTTTTGACCTAATGTGAATTACACTAACCTTACAAGAATATATCCCATTGGAGTTTTCTGTTGGCCAAGTTTTCCATTGGTCTTTTGACCTACTTTAAAGTATACGTACCTTATTAGAGCATAATCCATTGGAGGTTTATGTTGCCTTTTTGACCTACTTTGAAGTATACACTTTACAAGAGTATATCCTATTTGAGGTTTCTGTTGGCCTTTTGACCTACTTTGAAGTATACGTACCCTACAAGAGTATACCCCATTGGAGGTTTCCTTTGATCTTTTGACCTACTTTAAAGTATACGTACCCTACAAGAGTATACCCCATTGGAGGTTTCCTTTGACCTTTTGATAAAAGAATCAATTCTGACACAGCATCAGATGTCAGTGAGGAAGCCATCATTCTGATACATAATGTCTTCTTCTTCACAGCCTTTTCTCCTAAAAGATAAGAAAAAGGTTAGGATAACGTGAAAGCTACAAGGAAAGCAGTAAATACATATATGTACTCTAATATAAAACAGATGTAGACAAACTGATTTCAGGTACAGAACTAAAGAGACCATGCTGCAAAGTTAATTTTGTTGCCTCATTCCGACATTGATTTCAGCTGGACCTGTGGTTTAAGAAGGACAGGATTGGAGAAAATTTTATCAATGAGGCCTTGTTCAATCCAAATCCAAAACAGTCTGAGTTTTGAAAATTTTAAAAGTATAATTGTATAATGGAAAGTATGGCAATGCCAAAAAAATATATATTCCTGTTTAGAGTTAAATTTGATTGACATTAAGTAATGATAAGAAGCTCCAGCAAGCCTTTAGCTAAGCTTAGACATGTTAGATACATATCCTTTTAACATTTAAAACTTAGTTTAAATGTAATTCAGATCATTGTCCAAGCTTTTCTTACAAGGATCTGACAACAATCTGTTTCACTTTCAACTTTTTGATCTGGCAATTATTACGTCAGCCATTGAAATTTCAGTCTTAAAATTTTTTGAAATTGTGAAACATAACCATAAAAACAGAAAATTTCAAAAGATCTCTAAAACAGAAAGTAGAACAAGGCATTGTTAAATTGGACACAGGATCATATTGCTTGAAACCTTTGCCTATGATACTACTATAAAAAAGAATCTATGACCTTACTTGTATCTAAAGTATAATCAACACACGTAAAACCAGCTGGCACTGCATCTTTTTCATTAACTACAGCAACATCTACCAGTACATCACGACCCTAAAATAAGTTTACCCAATCAAAATTATTAGATATAAAGTCATGTGATGATGTTGTAACACAACCCATGCCATACGTCAATGTTTTAAAATAAAAAAAAAAAAAAAAATATACATCAACCAGTATCACACTAAAGAAAACCTCCCAACCTCTCTTTTTTTAATATTTTCATTTTCATAGTTGTGATAAAGACTTTCTCGCTGCATTGAAGACCTATTGGTGACCTTCTGCTGTTGTCTATTCTATGGTCAGGTTGTTGTCTCTTTGACACATTCCCCATTTCCATTCTCAATTTTATGTAAAATGTATTTCAAAAACTTTCTTGTATAATATCTGTGTTTAAGTCATTAACTTACCGAGGATGGAGCACATCTTTCTACACACAAGTATCTAAAGACACGCCTACCAAACAGACCATCTTGCCATAAATCAGCCTCTTGTCTTTTATCATATGTTCTGTCAATCTACAATGTTGTATTTATTAAGGACAACATAAAATGAATATGATAAAAATATTACTCACTCTTTCATCTTTACTGTACTGAGAATTCATTGATTTGTTGGTTCTGGTTTTCATGGATTGAGGAAATTTAGATTGTTTAATGGATACTTGATATCTTGGACCAAAATTGGCTGTATAACATTTTGTTTAGAAACTTATAGAAATACAAAAATGTACAGGGGCGGATGCAGGAATTTTCGAAAAGGGGGGGTGCTAACCCAGGGCAAAGGGGGGGGGGGGTGCAAAACATATGTCCCGATACAAATGCATTGATCGGCAAAAATAAAGGGGGGGTGCGCACCCCCGGAACCCCCCCTCTGGATCCGCCACTGCTGTATGTATTGCAACAAGGATTTGTGTTTGTTCATGATTCACCTTTACCTATGAAAACGATGCAGTAGACTGCAGTCAAGAGGGGTGTCCATGTCTTTGATAAACTTGTGGCCATTTCAAATATATTTTATACTTTTTCATATTCCCATAAAAAGAAACATGTTCTCATACCATAACTTTAAAAATAAGAGAGAATAGCTAGCAGATTATACATCATAAAACACAGTTTATTTACAATAATGAACATTAACCAATAAATCTTATTTCTATATATATATGTTAAATACATAAAGACATATTACCACTATGAAAGCAGGTGGTACTTTCGTAAGGTCTGTTACCACAGCAACTGATGTTATTGGCCAATCACTATCTGCCATATTTATCTTTATTCTTTTACTACATAAAATAGAATAGAACAGTTATAATGAAAGAGCAGATTGCTCTGAGGGATATGATTGCCATTGTTTTCATTGACACATGTACACATGTAGCTGGATAATATTATTTTCATTATTTTATTATTAATTTCACCGGAAAACTCGTTAATTATACACGCCTTTGTGACGTCATTTTACCAGATAGAAGGGGTCGCCTGTATCCCTGCACTTTAAACGTTCATCAAACGTCTAAGTGATCGTCATTGTGCAGTGTAAACTAGAAATAATATTTGTTCCATAGGTAACTAATCACAATTCCGTAATGACAGCAGTGCAGATTGTCAATTATGAGAGTTTGATTTGCCGAATTATTCGTGCAATATAACTTTATAGTTTTTCAACCACTTGCTCAACATTGAAATGGAAGTCATGACGCACCTAAACACACGAGTGGCGTTCACTAAAACCAAAGTTTTTGACGGAAATGCATCGAACTCGAAAGTTGTCTATTGTGATCGTGTTTAATATAATACGACAGATTGAGTTAATTTTTGTCAACCGAATGAATTCAGAATTGAAGGAAGTTACTTCCGGAAGGGAGACAACTCGAAATGATAATATGGAAGACTCAATTTCGCCTGAAGTGGTGTTGTAGTTACACCTTTACTATGTGGACTACATTTATTTTAATTTAAATGATGCACATGATTTAAAATTATGCAACAAAAATAACCCTCAATAGCAGACATTCATAAAACAGATCACATGAGTTTTAAATTAATCAATTGAATGGGGAATCCAGAGCAACCATTCAATCTAATACCCCTTGAAGTCAAGAAAACTATACGAATGCACAGAATTACCAAAACAAACCCTGGAGCAAGAACGTACATGTATACATGTATATTAAATGTTAATTAAACAACCTAAATGGTCCTCTATTTCTTTATGGAAGTACAATATCAAATATCAGTTTCATAACGGTGATATATATGAATAACTCCACTTCAGTTCTTATATGACAGAAATAGATTTATCGAATTTCAGAGAACTCTTGCATTTTTATCAAAACTGGGGAATTCCCTCTCACATGTTTCTAAATTTATAAAAACAATATAAACAAGTCGACAGGTATGCGTTATACATTGTGTTAACAGTTATATATTTACGCTCAAACAAATATGATATAGGCCCCTGTGAGTCAAGGGATCTCCTGTAGTTGGTGATCGCAATACTGGTATACCAGTATTGTCTACAATACTGGTATAAAAATTTTGTACCAGTATTGTATTCCAGTATTGTACCAGTATTGTGTTTTTTTTAAATAAACAATAAAGGTAATTAATCTTTTATTAAAGGTGTCACATATATATATGCATAATGAAATTAACATATGACATTTGTTGGGAATGATTGTGTTTAACTGATGATGCCATAGATGGTACTCTGTGATTGTCATCAAATACAGTTTTAAATCTTCTGATTTTTTTTCTTTTAAAAGGGAACCGTATTGTCTCAGCATTTTAACAAACTCTGTGGCACAGTGTGCTTTCTTATATGTTTTCTTTCAGTTCTCTCTTTCCAAGATTTATGCAGTATATTTTAGTGAATTTTATATTGACATTAATGCTGATATAGCTTCTGTATCATCAGCATTGGTATTGTCTATTTCTTCTTCAGATGTGATTTCTGCAACCCCTCCCCCTTTCTTTATTGGTATTTAGGTATTCAGTCTATGTGGACTTTCTCTTATGCTTACTAGATTACAAGCTATTTCAGATAGCATCTGTACAGCTCTCTTACTGTACATAGGAGTGCTGGTCTAGTATTAGTATTTGTACATGTAGCAGTATATATACATGTACATGTATCTGCTACTAATTGTATTGTCCATGGTACTGAATCAACTGCTTCAACCCTTAACATTCATGTAGACAAACTAGAACCAGTTAATTTGATTACAATCAGGTTCTCATATAAAGCAACTTTTTATAAATAATGAATAATATTGATATCTTTTGAACAATTGTGAAAGATTAATAAGAAAATAAAGACAAACAAATGCATGTGATCTTAGTACACACAAAATGTACACATGTATTAAAATATCTGTCAAATATGTGAGGGCATACAAGTAAATGCTGAATTTACAGTATTAAAGTCTAATTATTTGCTTGAATTTATTAAATAATTCTCAGATAATAATTAGCTTTTATTTTATTTTATCTATATTGAATTAAATAAAATAAAGACTATGGTAAAATTATTAGCACTTGTTTAAATAATAATGATGATATGAGTTCATTTCAATCCTTTGTTTATTTGTGCAAGTATAGTAATGACTTTAAACTGGTTGTTAATTGATTTCACAATTATCCTCTATAATCTTTTTGAGTTCATTTAATCTCCCTTTGATCTTCAATATAGTCTACTGTCTAGTCAACAATACAACTACAATACTGGTACAAAATTTTTATACCAGTATTGTTGTTTTTTTAGAAAAAGTTACAATACTGGTACAAAATTTTTATACCAGTATTGTGGACAATACTGGTATACCAGTATTGCGATCACCAACTACAGGAGATCCGAGTCAAGTATTAGTGGCATCAGAGACAAAGATCACGGATACAGTAAATTTTCTGTGCCGAATTAACAAGATTTTGAATAAGTTGAAAATCCAAATGCTGAAATGACTTAAAATAGGTGACGATTTGACTTTTTTTAGTGCCGATTTGACTCGGCTAAAAATAAAATCAAACGTAAATATTTCTTCATACGGACTTCGTTCTCTTTCAAAAGCAGCACGGGTACCTGACTCATGTTAGAAACCTTGTATAAATATATACTATGTTAAATTGTAACTTTTGCGTTTGTTACTTTGTAGATTGTGAAATTACCAAAAGGACTACAATGTTTACATTTTCCATTTCCCTTCCAAATCTTAATCGGTGTCACAAAAACACTTGAATTGCTGTTCCGTATTGCCTACTAAAAACATTTGTTTGATTAAGACAAACTTGACTTCCTGTTTGATTGAAGAGGGAAAATCAAATCGTAATATTTTAAAAATGTAAACATTAGTTGCATTCATATATAATTTATACAAATATATTGGGGTTAATTTTGTAACCCGATCAATTTTCATTCAGGACAAATTTGAACTGGTTGGGGTTTCTGCTTGCACCACTAAATTTACTGTATTATTTTACCATGTTCAGATGTTTTTTTTTTAATCATTAATCTCAAATTTACTATCAATGTGCTTCGAGATTCACGTTGATAGTAAACATGCATATTTAGAGTATAAATATGGTATATTAGTATATTTATATGGTACAAATTACAAATAAGTGATATATATATAGAAAAATTTGAGATTTATGATTAAAAAAAAAAAAAAAGGGGGAGGGACTATATGGGGCTCATAAGGATCCTGTCCTCAAGCACCTGTGATTTAGACCCTTCAACAACGAAATTTGTATTTCATGCACACGTATAAAAATTGGTTTTTATCCAACACAATCATAGGTTTGAACGTAGTTTCAATTTAGACTTGTTTATATTTTATCTTTTGGTCTCATGGTCACAAGTTCATTATTTTCTGTTTAGTATTAAATTTATATTAAGATCCATTTTGTTACATCTCGTGATCGATTTTATTTGGCAATCGCCAATGGCAGTCAGCAGGGTTAAAGAACATCAGTTGTTCGACCTGTTAGTCAAATGCATTTTGTTTAAATATACTTTTTCACTTTTTTGGTCTTTTGGAAAATGTTGTTTATGCAGTATTTAGACCCTTCTACAACGAAATTTGTTTTACATGCACACGTATAAAAATTGTGTTTTTTATCCAACACAATCATTATGATCATAGGTCTGAACATAGTTTTCAATTTAGACTTGTATATATATTATATACATATAACTCGTCTAAACATCAACCCAACAATGTTAGATCTGTAAATTTGCTTTCGCAAATTTTTGGTCTTCCCTCGCCGGGATTCGAACCCATGCTACTGTGATATCGTGACACCAAATCGCCTGCACTGCAGCCGTCCCGCTAGACCACACGACCACCTGGGCTCTCAAAAAAGAGCTTTCGGTGGGCATGTGTTACCTTTCCACGTCAGTTTTAATCTAGCGGCGTACTACAGTACATGATATATAATGCATGAAGATGTTATTGTTACAGATCAGCTAAATTATCTATAGTAAAGGATCCTACAAATTAATGTAAGATACAGTCACAGAAAATAATTATATTCATAAGTACGTCTGAGTCAGTGACAACCTTACAACAGATGTATCCATCGGATCGCCATCAATGATGGTGATACATGGCTGTGTACATAATGTATATAAAACTCGTCTAAACATCAACCCAACAATGTTATATATATTATACATTTATATCCAATTCATCTTAATAGCAACCCAACAATGTAAGATCTGTAAATATATTTGCTTCCGCAAATTTTTTGTTCTCCCCTCGCCTGGATTCGAACCCATGCTACTGAGATAACGTGACACCAAATCGCCTGCTTTGCAGCTGTCCTGCTAGACCACACGACCACCTGAGCTTTACAAAAATAAAGCTTTCGGTGGTCATGTGTTACCTTTCCTCGTCAGTTTTAATCTAGCATACAGTTTGACAATTAAGCTTCCTTGTTCCAACAACCAATATTAACTCAATCCTCCATGTATACAAGATAAGTTCCTATTCATTTTATAAAGAAATAAATTGAGTCATACAATTTGCAATTTCTCTTGCAGAATCATGGCTGAAAACACCAGAAAAAGTCCACGTAGGAAAAGCAAAAGACGATCTAGTTTTGCTGCTTCAAGGATTAATATTCTACAGCAAGGCACATCTGGGGAAGGTATTGAGCATAGCAATATTTATGTCAACAATCAATAAAAAGATGATAGTATAATAATACAGAGGAATGATAGAAAGCCACATCTAGAGAGATTAAAAATGTAGCAATTTTAATATTAATAACATGAAATCAAAGTGCTTGTGAGCCTGGAAGGGTAAAAATTGCTCTAATTTTGCGAGGAATTTTGAATAAAACTGCTCATTGTATTGCATTAAGCGAAATCACATAATCTAAATTTCAGTTATCTTTCTTTGTAGATTGAACCTACATTTATAACAGATGCACATGATTACACCATGTGGAACTTGTGTATTTTTTTAAAATATTTTTCTTGACAATTATGGTTATTCAAATACCCAGCACATCTGGAGAAGAGAAAACGTAAAAAATTGGTCTGATCTGGTAAAAATTAAACACATCTAACATGACAGTTTCATGTATAAAGTGAGTTAAAAAAATTTAGCAAATAATTGCTGTCATAAATATTCTATAGCGAGGCACAGGAATTTAGAATAATTATAGAAAACTAGATTATTCTTTATTTTAATTTTTAATCTAATATCAGGTTTCTAACTTCTCATTTTCTTTTCAGAATTGTATCAAGAAATAAATAGTACCAAATCACCAGATGAAAGACTGATTATGTTAACAAAAGTCTGCTTAGAGGTATTTACATCTTGCCCTTGTCTGAAGGGGTTTTCCACTTACAAAATACAACTGAATATCTTATCCATGCAAAGAGGACATTTTAATCTCAACACTTTACAAAGCAAAAATAATAAGATAGTTGAATATCGTCCTCATGCAAAAACATTACAAAATAGAAAAAATGATAGCCAATTTTCACTATCTATGAGGCCTGTCAAAAAGATGTTTGAATTTTTTATATTCTATGATATATAACTATCATACTATTTTAATTACAAAGTTTGATTCAATTTGGGATTTTTTGTCATATTGAATAATGCATACTAAAACTGCTAACAATGAAAATGTTGAAAATACATAGTTCAAAGTTCATGCATCAATGGTGCTTTTATGCATCACCATGATAAACTTGGAATTCGGTCTGTTAATGATCAAGTTTGAAGTTTTGCTTACATTGCTTATAATAGTTCACAGTGTTTAACTGCTTCAGTTTCTTTTATAATGCAATGGTATTCAGTAATAATTAGGTCATTATGACTGGTCTACATTTGTTTGGAAGGAAACCTTGCATAAAAAAGAAAATATGATCTAATTGCCAGTGAGACAACTCTTCACAAGAGACCAAATGACATAAAATTTAACAACTATAGGTCACTGTATTTTAATCTTGAAAGTATATCATCTTTAAAAAATTATTATTCTTATATTTCAGTACACTCTTAAAAAGATGGAAAATCAAATGACTGGTTGTAGAGATTTCAGTGCTTATAAAAGAGAAGGTACCAGTATAAAATAAATAGTTGACTGGGTATTTATTATCTGCTTTACTAGGATTATTTCTGGCAATGATATAAAATTGAGAATGGAAATGGGGAATGTGTCAAAGAGACAACTCGACCATAGAAAAAACAACAGCAGAAGGTCACCAACAGGTCTTCAATGTAGCGAGAAGTTCCCGCACCCGGAGGCGTATACCATGTATACTAGTCATGCCAGTAACTCTCAAGAAAATCATAATTTCAGAATGTTTATATCAGGTTTTTTGCTGGGCTTGGTGGACATTGTATATGACATTCACCTGCGCAAAGTGAATAATTCCCAATGTTTTTGCTCACTATTGAAGACAGTATGCTGACTTATATTTGCTAATCTTCTACATCATTTGGTATCTTGTGGAGAGTTGTCACATTGGCAATCATACCACATCATCTTAATTTTATAATGACCATTTTCTATGATGAACTTTAGAGATGAACCCTAGCACACTATTGAGCTTCATATAAGATTGTTACACAAAATAAGTTTTAAGAAAAACAAGCTACCCTTTATGAATTTGAGGATTTTCATGTAAGTCATTATTGAGTTACAAGAACTTTATAATCATTAAAAAAAACAAAAAAGACAGAAATAGTTACAAATCCTTTAAAAAAACTTTTGTACATATTGTTTTGATGATTCAGTAACATTTATTAAGCCTACATACAATGCAGTTGTCCGTGGACAGGCATATCATGTACCTTAGATCAAACTGTTGAAGAAGGGAGGAAGGGATATTTATTTTTACATTGAGAGATAAGGTGTATATCAGTAGAAACTATAATTCAGTTTTGTTACAAGGACGTATTTTATTCTGAATAATAAATGTAACTATTTAAAATATGAATAATTTTAGTGGAAGAGGCTGTTCTTAGAAAGATTGCAGACATGGAAGTCAAAGGTGTTTTTAAAGAAGCTTCAGAAAAAGAAAGGTAAATAGAATGTAAAGCTTTTCTTAGTAGTAAGATTTAATAGTATGTAGGAAATCTAAGCAAAAGAGAAATAGTAGTAAAAGCTCCAGCTCACTGGGCAAAAAACCTATAAGATATTCATGAATTCTTATCTTTTGTCGATTGTTGTTATATTTAGGCCTAATTTAAAATGTGGTAAACTTGGCAAAATGATATTGTGTTCTATGAATCAACATTATGATATAACTCAATAATATCGCAACCACTTAAATCTTCTCCTTATTTTCACACATGGCAAAGTTAAGATGCTTGATAAAACCACATGTGCTTTCAGTAATTTACAGTCCATGACCAGTTCAATATACTATTGTAAGACATTACTATGATGATCATGAGAATAATAGCTTACATCAACTTCATTTTGAACTTTGATGAATAGTTGTCTCATTGGCAATCATACCACATCTCTTTATTTTTATGCCCCACCTACGATAGTAGAGGGGCATTATGTTTTCTGGTCTGTGCCTCTGTTCGTTCGTCCGTCTTTGCGTCCTTTCGCTTTAGGTTAAAGTTTTTGGTCAAGGTAGTTTTGAAGAAGTTGAAGTCCAATCAACTTGAAGCTTAGTACACATGTTCCCCATGATATGATCTTTCTAATAAATTGCCAAATTATAGTTTTGACCCCAATTTCATGGTCCACTGAACATAGAAAATGATAGTGCAAAGTTCAGGTTAAAGTTTTAAGTTTTTGGTCAAGGTAGTTTTTGATGAAGTTAAAAAGTTACATCAACTTGAAACTTAGTACACATGTTCAATATGATATGATCTTTCTAATTTTAATTCCAAATTAAAGTTTTGACCCCAATTTCAGGGTCCACTGAACACAGAAAATGATAGTGCCAGTGGGGCATCCGTGTACTATGGACACATTCTTGTTATGAGAATAACTCCACTATTTTATTGAATGAATTAAATTTAATTGATTGTAGAATAAGATAATGTTTTCTTTTCCAGTATGCTACCAAATCCCATCAACTCAGAACTGGACTCTGCTATAGAAGAAATGAAGGCAAAAATATCAAGGTGAATTTAAGAAATAGTAACAGCATTGTAAGGGGTCATTATTTGGGCCATCTTTGCATAAAGATCTCAAAGTGAGGCCATTGTAAACAAATAAATACCTATAAAGAACATGTTGCTATTTAGGGGGGCTCCTGGGTATAAATGATTTTTTTTCCCTAACATAGGATTTCGATATATTTTTTCATAAATGAACTTTATCATATACTTAAAAGAAAAATGAAATAAAAAAATGGGGTCACCGTTTATTTAAGCTAAAATCTGCCTCTGGAAGAATCATACATTTTTGTTAATGTCCTTTTTTTCTGTTGAACTAATAGGAGAAAAGGAGGAAATATCGAAATAAAAAAATAACCTAATATAAGAAATCGCTTAAATTTTACAATTATTTAGTTTATGTACAGCTTATTTGAAAACAATAATAAAAAATATAGGTCATCGATGAGTTAAAAAAGATATTTCAAATTTAAGGCCAAAAAATGGCGTTTTTGCACCAAAGGGAGATAATTTGGAGCTTTTTCAATTTTTACAGTCATCTGGGGCCAAACCAAATCAATTTTTTGGGTTGTTTTTTGTACCATATCATAAAGTAACAACTAATAGTGTAATAAATAAAATTTGTAATGAAAATATAAAGGTTAAATTTTTTGCTAAAATTTTTGTACCCACGAGCCACCTTAAAAGAAATAACTGCTCTTTGCTATTATTGCTGTTAAGAGGACCATAAAATAAAAGATGCAAAACTTTGCTGTTATTACAAATTGGCTAAAAACTCTTGTTTCCACAGATTTTCAATGTGTGAAAAATTATTAAATAGACTTTGAAAAACTTCATTAAAAAGGTGTTTCCTGAATTCAGAAAATTTGATTTTATATGGTACACTGAAATTTTAGCACACATGATAAAATGTCTCAGCCTCTAAACAAGCCATTATATATTTCATAAACCTTTAGATATATGTACAAAACATTGTTTCTTTGCCTTTTTTGATCTGCATGACATGGATTATGCATATTGACCTATTTAAACAAAAATGAAAAAGGTAAGGTTTATAAAAAAGAAGATGTGGTATGATTGCCAATGAGACAACTATCCACAAAAGACCAAAATGACACAAACATTAACAATTATAGGCCAGTACAGCCTTCAACAATGAGCAGAGCCCATACCGCATATAGTCAGCTATAAAAGTTTAGTTGAGATTTCTATCCACAGTACATAAAATAATTTGACAATACACAAACAACGGGGATATTAAAACCAAGGGATTGGAAAACTTAAGTCCCTTAGAGAATTGAAAAAATGCAAAGGACATGACTATTATCTTTCTTTTTTTTAATCTAAATTGATAATTCTTTTTGTAGGCTGCAAGAAGAAACAAACAAATGGGATCAGCTGGTAACAGAAACAGAAAATAAAGTATCTGAATGTGATCAGTATGTATTATTATACTTAATGTGATAAAGACAAAAAAAAAAGGGTTGGATAGACTGATGCGTATTGAACAGGTTTTCTGCAAAATGATACTGTTAAAATATCCCCTGCTAGTCACAATGTTTCTGTTGGGTGCTGTGCCCCTTTACTGGATGCATCATTTGTATTGTACCATGCCAAATGCTTTTTTATGCCCCATTAATGAACATTATGTTGTCTGGTCTGTGCGTCTGTCTGTCCCGCTTCAGGTTAAAGTTGTTGTTAAAATTTTTGGTCGAGGTAGTTTCTGATGAAGTTGAAGTCCAATCAACTTGAAACTTAGTACACATGTTCCCTATGATATGATCTTTTTAGCTTTAATTCCAAATTAGAGATTTCCCCCCATTTTCACAGTCCACTGAACATAGAAAACGATCTGTGTACTAGGGACACATTCTTGTTATGCCCCACCTACGATAGTAGAGGGGCATTAAGTTTTCTCTTCTGTGCATCTTTCTGTTCCTCCGTTTGTCCCACTTTAAGTTAACATGTTTAAGTTTTTGGTCAAGGTAGTTTTTGATGAAGAAGTCCAATCAACTTGAAATTAAGTACAAATGTTCCTTAAGATATGAGCTTTCTAATTTTAGAGCTAAATTAGACATTTTACCCTAATTTCACGGTCCACTGAACATAGAAAATGAAAGTGCGAGTTTCAGGTTGAAGTTTTTGGTCAATGTAGTTTTTGATGGTGGAAGTCCAATCACTTGAAACTAAGAACACATGTTCCCTATGATATTATCTTTCTAATTTTAATGCCAAATTAGATTTTTTACCCAATTTTACGGTCCATTGAACATGGAAAATGATATTACAAGTGGGGCATCTGTGTACTTTGGACACATTCTTGTTTTAATTTAAAAAATAACAATAATTCCACCTAGTTGAAATTCCAATTATAAGTACCTAATCCAGCAAGACCACAGATGAAACAACTACTGTGTATTCGTTTATTTTTCTTTGGTGGATGGAGGAAAATTGTACTTTTGTGTATATTTGATTTTGCAGTTTTGCCATTCTGCAAACACTCTTATAGAAATTTGAACTTCTCTGAACATTTAAATTTGTGGTTTATCTTTACCTTTGAAATCAACAAAAATTGATATCACACAAATTAAAAGGAGTCTATAGTATATAAGTATCTAAATAAAACAGTATTGGATAAGTTCCATATAAACATACATGGCATCCAGCAGGCTTCTCCCAAGGGTCTTGGAGCATCATGGCATCCAGCAGGGTCCTCCCAAGGGTCTTGGAGCATTATGGCATCCAGCAGGGTTCTCCCAAGGCATCATGGCAATGATTTTTTCTTAGTTTGTTTTTTTAAAATGCGGTGCTATTTGTTCTTGAAACCTATGATGTTTCAAACTCCCTGTTAGTATTAATAGGGGAAACACTGCATCAGAGGGAGATGTATTAAAATGTTGGGAGATCGTATATTAATGTCAAAATTTTATCAATAAATTAAGCAGTCCTGAAAAGCTATAGCACATGAATCAGGATCTGTTCCATTTTAATTATCAACAATGTAACAAAATCTTCAAGAAAATTTTAATCAGTATTGCCAATTTAAAGCAGGGAAAAGAATTGTATAAAATTGATCCTATCAGAACTGTCATATTACAATGTTTACGTTATTATTTTCAAAATTAAATTTTTACACGAATTGAAAGCCAATGGTGTGAGTTCTGTATTCTATTCTTCAGATTGTCCAAACAACCACACCTAACAGAGTTAGACATCTCTGGTACACTGAAAGCACAAAGTGGACAATATCTATGCCACAGATTAGATTATAACAGTTTACTGACAGATTTAAATCAAAAATGTCAAAAGACATCTTTACTGGTAGGTATAAGTATCAAGAAAAATATTGTCGTATAAAATACTGGCTCTAATACAATATTCTATGATTTAATGATGATTTGGATGAAATAATGTCCAAAGAAGGACAAATTTTTGTCCAAATAGATGCAATATGTCATAGATGAATATTACGAAATTTTGTCTTTTTAAAGGGAGGTTATCCCAGGACCTGTTGGTGACCTTCTGCTGTTGTTTATTTTCTATGGTCGGGTTGATGTCTCTTTGACACATTCCCCATTTTCATTCTCAATTTTAAGACTATATATATTTCATAGATGGATTGCCATCAATTTTTAACAGTAACACCGTAATGTATAAAATGACAGGTGTTTTACCAAGGGATACATCTTTGATACCTTTGAATTAGATTGCAAAGAATTTTGAATAGAAAACCTGAAAAGATTCTGTCAATTCATACATTCGATTATCTTTTTATTTAATTACCTCAGTAATAGATTTTTAGCGTTTGACTTATTGGACTCTCCAGGAAAACACTTTATTAAAACTTACTATAATCTCAGATAGTTAAATGCAAGTTAGCTCATATATTGAGTATAAAAAGATAGAAATAAAGTGTCAGAATTTTATACTTCTTTAGTTAAGGTTCACTGCTATAATTTGATATGTTACATGAATTTTGTAATAAAGTTAAAGATAAATGGATAATCATGTTCAATAAAGCCTGATAACAGATTTCAGGAAAGTATTGATCGTAATTCCTTAGATAAATGTGACAATTATTTCATAAAAGGCCATATCGTTAAAAATATAAAAGTATTTAGTAAACAGGAAGATAAAGGCCAATGTTTAGAGTAGAGAGTAATAGGCTGGTAAATATTGAATCATTTATACATTTGTAGGTTCAAGTTAAATTTATTTAAAAACTTTACTGGTGTCATAATGAAATTCAAATGTATTATACCTTTTTAATTGCAGGTGCATGAACATACAAGAGTTGTCAATAGATTAGACACAGCCTTTAAACATGTATCATCTGTCATCAACAAACAAGTTCTACACATGAGTAAGTATTGTAAATTCTCATGTTTGGTGTTATCCATTTATTTTATAAAACTATGTTTTGTTATCCTCCCACCAAACAAAGTTAGGAGTAGAAGCTTGCAGATACAATACGTCTCCATTGCAATAAGTTCCTGATTTAATCCACTATAATGGTGGAATTACTTGTTGATGCATCCACACTTAATTTTGGTAACTTGGACCTTCATTTTACACAAAAATGACTATGGATAAAGATCTGGCCTTTCCCTCATAAAACTTTAATCTGTACTTCCATTACAAAATGTAAGCTTTCAACTTTAAATCCACTACTATAATTTGATGATTTCAGAGTCTGAGTATGATAATCTTACTTGAAAGTTCTATGACGCAAGCCCAGATCTTACAAACTACAATTAATGAATGGAAGAAAAGATCAACAAATGGAAGTTTTTAACGACCTTGACTGGCTAAACAGCCCTTGCACGGTCGGTAGAAAAGATCTTTTGTCACTTGATGCATTTATCTGTGACCTGGGTCCACCCTATAATTATACCCCACGCAACAAGTTGCGGAAGGTATAATGTTTTTGACCCCTCCGTCTGTCAGTCCGTCAGTCCGTCAGTCCTGTTTCTTGTCTTCGCAACTCCTCTCAAACCACTCAACAGAATTTCACGAAACCTTTTCAGATAATAAGGACATACTATGTAGTTGTGCATATCGACAGGAAATTGTGATTCAATTTTTTTTCTAGGAGTTACGCCTCTTTGAACTTATTTACTTTAGTGTACTACTGCAACAGTTTGTCATTGCAACTCCTCTCAAACCACACAACAGAATTTCACGAAACCCTTTTCAGATAATAAGGACATACTATGTAGTTGTGCATATCTACGGGAAATTGTGATTCAATTTTTTTTCTAGGAGTTACGCCCCTTTGAACTTATTTACTTTAGTGTACTACTGCAACAGTTTGTCATCGCAACTCCTCTCAAACCACACAACAGAATTTCACGAAACCCTTTTCAAATAATAAGGACATACTATGTAGTTGTGCATATTGACGGGATTTTGTGATTCAATTTTTTTTCTAGGAGTTACGCCCCTTTGAACTTATTTACTTTAATGTACTACTGCAACAGTTTGTCATCGCAACTCCTCTGAAACTACTCAACAGAATTTCACGAAACCTTTTCAGTTAATAAGGACATACTATGCAGTTGTGCATATCGACTGGAAATTGCGATTCATTTTTTTTTCTAGGAGTTACGCCCCTTTGAACTTATTTACTTTAATGTATTACTGCAACAGTTAGTCATCCCAACTCCTCTGAAACTACTCAACAGAATTTCATGAAACCTTTTCAGATAATAAGGACATACTGTGCATGTAGATGTGGATATTGACAGGAAATTATTATTCAATATTTTTTATTATACAATTTTTTCCTTACACTTATTTAATTTCTCCAATGACAATGTGGGGACGTGGGGTATGTGAGCATGCTCACTAAGGTTCTTTATTAGGTCATGCATTTATCTGTGACATGGGTATCTGTTACATGGGTCCATCCTATAATTAGGTCATGCATTTATTTGTGACATGGGTCCACCCTATAATTAGGTCATGCATTTATCTGTGACATGGGTCCATCCTATAATTAGGTCATGCATTTATCTGTGACATGGGTCCACCCTATAATTAGGTCATGCATTTATCTGTGACATGGGTCCACCCTATAATAAGGTCATGCATTTTTCTGTGACATGGGTCCACCCTATAATTAGGTCATGCATTTATCTGTGACATGGGTCCACCCTATAATTAGGTCATGCATTTATCTGTGACATGGGTCCACCCTATAACTAGGTCATGCATTTATCTGTGACATGGGTCCACCCTATAATTAGGTCATGCATTTATCTGTGACATGGGTCCATCCTATAGTTAGGTCATGCATTTATCTGTGACATGGGTCCCCCCATTAATTAAGTCATGCATTTATCTGTGACATGGGTTCATCCTATAATTAGGTCATGCATTTTTCTGTGACATGGGTCCACCCTATAATTTGGTCATGCATTTATCTGTGACATGGGTCCACCCTATAATTAGGTCACATTTACCTTCATTAAATCATTTTAAGATTGAAATACAAATTCTAAAAAATAAAGATATATTGATTGGCTATTGTTTAAATTGGCTCTATCTTTTGATCTTTTATGTTGTTGAATAGTTATTTTGTTGAGATAATAATAACATCTACTTTTCATAGATTCAAGGTAAACTTTAGAAAGGTCTCTGTAAAAGGCAGATATTGGCAACTTAAGAATTTATGCTAACGGATGCTATGTCAAATTGAAAAGATGCTTGAAGTTTAATCTTTAGTTGCGCAGAATTATATGTTACTTTATATATTTCTATTGATTATGTCTATAGGTTGCTGTCTCATTGATGTATACCTTAAAATTTTATTTATGGTCCAGCTGAGGACTACCTCTAGGTGTGCTAAAAACGTGTTGGTGACCTTCGGCTGTTGGTCGGGTAGTTGTCTCTTTGACATATTCCCCATTTCCATTCTCAATTTTATCTCTTTTTACTACATTTTTGTATTGACAATTTTCTTGCATTCACCTTGAAATTTACTATAGGAAGGGTTTACTATAATTAATAATCTTCTCGTACATAAACGTATAACAAGTTTTATGTAGTTCTACTTTCATGTAAATAAGCTCATATATAATGTGTTTTTTTTCTTACAGAAGAATCACAACAGCCAATAGAAACACCAAGACGAGTTATGCAGTCACTTTTGTCCTTTCCAACACCAAAATGATCTGGTTTTTCATATAGACATTTTGCCGCATTTTGTATATTTTAACCTACTTTTAAGAAAGAAATGTTGATTAACTTACCAATACATGTAAAGTGTACCTGTGTATTATTTTAATATTGCTCCAACTCTAAATGTCATATATATTTGTGTTCAACACTTTAAAGCAATACAGTGAACATGTTTATGTTAATATTTTATTGGAAAAATAAAAGAATATTGCACTATAATGAGACATAAATGTTTCAATGAATATCTGTTGTACATTTTGTAAAGAACCAATCTGTCAGTTTGATTTAACTCTCTGTCCTCTGTAAGTCAGTAATACAAATAAACCTACAATAACAAACATAAGTAATAATTAAAATTAACCAGGTTCTCCTTACAGTTGTTTATTTTACACATTATTGAAAAAAGGCAAAATGGGCTAATCCCAGTTGTTAATAGTGCTTTGAAGAAACATACTACACAATGTATATTGTTTTGGTGGGTTGTTACACTCAGGAATTGAATCACCACCAACATGAATCCGTATTTTGTTATAATAAAATTGAGAATGGAATGTTTCAAAGAGAAAACAACCAGATCAAAGAGCAGACAACAGCTGTAGGCAACTAATGGGTTTCAAAGCAGCAAGAAATATTTGAACATTTTATTTGTCATTCTATCATTATTCCCATCAGACAATAAAACATCCAAATTATTTCTGAATTTACAGTTCTATTCATATTGTATAAAATTTCATTAATTCTGATGGGAAAGGATAACAGTATGAACGGCACACATTCATTTCTTTACTGAAAGCATGGAAAGTTAAACCTTTCAAGGTTTCATAAAAATGGATGTCTTGATGATGGTTATATATAATTCATTCATAGAGGAGAATTACATGTAGCTTTGTTTTATGCTGAATATAGATTAAAACATTATGAAATAATCTAGAAATGTGCCAATGACTTCAAAATCATACAGAACAAAATATCTTGTTTGGGCTTTTGAAAAATTACAAAAAAAACCTAACAAAATGTTTTCACCAATATCATGAATATGACATTAGATTTCAAACAAATGAAAATACATTTACCTATAGCAGCTAATCCCATGACACCCATCAGCTGTGGAATACCTAATGCATATTTACCTATAGTAGCTAATACAATGACACCCATCAACAGTGGAATACCTAATGCATATTTACCTATAGCAGCTAATCCCATGACACCCATCAGCAGTGGAATACCTAATGCATATTTACCTATAACAGCTAATCCCATGACACCCATCAGCAGTGGAATACCTAATGCATATTTACCTATAACAGCTAATCCCATGACACCCATCAGCAGTGGACTACCCAATGCATATTTACCTATAACAGCTAATCCCATGACACCCATCAGCAGTGGAATACCTAATGCATATTTACCTATAACAGCTAATCCCATGACACCCATCAGCAGTGGAATACCTAATGCATATTTACCTATAGCAGCTAATCCCATGACACCCATCAGCAGTGGAATACCTAATGCATATTTACCTATAGCAGCTAATCCCATGACACCCATCAGCAGTGGAATACCTTATGCATATTTACCTATAGCAGCTAATCCCATGACACCCATCAGCAGTGGAATACCTAATGCATATTTACCTATAACAGCTAATCCCATGACACCCATCAGCAGTGGAATACCTAATGCATATTTACCTATAGCAGCTAATCCCATGACACTCATCAGCAGTGGAATACCTAATGCATATTTACCTATAGCAGCTAATCCCATGACCCCCATCAGCAGTGGAATACCTAATGCATATTTACCTATAACAGCTAATCCCATGACACCCATCAGCAGTGGAATACCTAATGCATATTTACCTATAGCAGCTAATCCCATGCCACCCATCAGCAGTGGAATACCTAATGCATATTTACCTATAACAGCTAATCCCATGACACCCATCAGCAGTGGAATACCTAATGCATATTTACCTATAGCAGCTAATCCCATGACACCCATCAGCAGTGGAATACCTAATGCATATTTACCTATAACAGCTAATCCCATGACCCCCATCAGCAGTGGAATACCTAATGCATATTTACCTATAACAGCTAATCCCATGACACCCATCAGCAGTGGAATACCTAATGCATATTTACCTATAACAGCTAATCCCATGACACCCATCAGCAGTGGAATACCTAATGCATATTTACCTATAGCAGCTAATCCCATGACCCCCATCAGCAGTGGAATACCTAATGCATATTTACCTATAACAGCTAATCCCATGACACCCATCAGCAGTGGAATACCTAATACATATTTACCTGTAGCAGCTAATCCCATGACCCCCATCAGCAGTGGAATACCTAATGCATATTTACCTGTAACAGCTAATCCCATGACACTCATCAGCAGTGGAATACCTAATGCATATTTACCTATAACAGCTAATCCCATGACACCCATCAGCAGTGGAATACCTAATGCATATTTACCTATAACAGCTAATCCCATGACACCCATCAGCAGTGGAATACCTAGTGCATATTTACCTATAACAGCTAATCCCATGACACCCATCAGCAGTGGAATACCTAATGCATATTTACCTATAACAGCTAATCCCATGACACCCATCAGCAGTGGAATACCTAATGCATATTTACCTATAACAGCTAATCCCATGACACCCATCAGCAGTGGAATACCTAATGCATATTTACCTATAGCAGCTAATCCCATGACACCCATCAGCAGTGGAATACCTTATGCATATTTACCTATAGCAGCTAATCCCATGACACCCATCAGCAGTGGAATACCTAATGCATATTTACCTGTAACAGCTAATCCCATGACACTCATCAGCAGTGGAATACCTAATGCATATTTACCTGTAACAGCTAATCCCATGACACCCATCAGCAGTGGAATACCTAATGCATATTTACCTGTAATAGCTAATCCCATGACACCCATCAGCAGTGGAATACCTAATGCATATTTACCTGTAACAGCTAATCCCATGACACTCATCAGCAGTGGAATACCTAGTGCATATTTACCTATAGCAGCTAATCCCATGACACCCATCAGCAGTGGAATACCTAATGCATATTTACCTATAACAGCTAATCCCATGACACCCATCAGCAGTGGAATACCTAATGCATATTTACCTGTAACAGCTAATCCTGTGACACCCATCAGCAGTGGAATACCTAATGCATATTTACCTGTAACAGCTAATCCCATGACACCCATCAGCAGTGGAATACCTAATGCATATTTACCTATAGCAGCTAATCCCATGACACCCATCAGCAGTGGAATACCTAATGCATATTTACCTATAGCAGCTAATCCTGTGACACCCATCAGCAGTGGAATACCTAATGCATATTTACCTATAGCAGCTAATCCCATGACACCCATCAGCAGTGGAATACCTAATGCATATTTACCTATAGCAGCTAATCCTGTGACACCCATCAGCAGTGGAATACCTAATGCATATTTACCTATAGCAGCTAATCCCATGACACCCATCAGCAGTGGAATACCTAATGCATATTTACCTGTAGCAGCTAATCCCATGACACCCATCAGCAGTGGAATACCTAATGCATATTTATGGTCTGGAAAGACTTGATGGAAGATTTGATCTTTGTCAACGAAGGGCTGAAAATAACAATGATTACATAAACAATGTGCATTATTATAGCTATAAACAGCCATTTTATTTTAATATTCAGTTAAAAAAAAAATGTTTTAACTTTTGTGCTCCACCTACTAATTTAATGTTCAATTTTCTTTGAGATCTTTTTATAGTTACTGGTATTTGTTATGTTGTATACGCATAATATGTCACTTTCACCATGTTTTGAATCAATTGATTTCTAAGTCCAGTAACCCAAAAATGTGTGAACATTGGGAATTCTTGTTTAGCTTATAAAGGAACATTAGACTCAGTTATAAGTAGGTTCACATAATGAGATACATAGTTTGACAGAGAAACTCCTCAAAGAACTGACTTCAATCCTTTTTATTTAGCAAAATGTTAATTCACTTACAACTTTTCTTACTTTTACAATTTTTTAAACTGTTAGCAAAATATTTCCTTATAGATACCAATGTTGTGAATATCATAGGATTGTCATTTTCATCAATATGTTAGGAGCGTTAAATTTTGAGAAATTTTCCATACTGAAAATTCAGAAATTGTTGGGTGCATTTCTTGTTGTGTTTTTTTTTTTTTTTTTTTAAAGGATGATAAAAATGCTAGATTAATAAAACTGTATTGCCAGTCAAATTAATCACAATTAAAAAAAAAACTCAATATTATAAGAATTTACAATATATCTTAGGCAGCAACCATTTGATTTTCTGGGGGGGGCTATGGTTTTTTTTTCTGTGCAAACTTTTTTTTTCGCCTTCAGCGAGGAACAATTAATTTTTTTAGCGACAAACCGAAAACAATTTTTTTCTTTCAATTTTAGCATTACATACATTCTGTTGTATAGTGGCAGCTAAGGGTGAAACAAACAATTTTTTTTTCTCAGGGTCCAAAACAAATTTTTTTCTTCTTCACCAAAACCTGGAAACAAACTTTTTTTTCCAAAAAAAACCATAGCCCCCCCCCCAGAAAATCAAATGGTTGCTGCCTTACCAGAACAATAATCCAAACTGTGTAATAGATGTAAGCTATAGAGGTCACTGTGATCAGTGTCCAACCAGCCAATAATTCAAATGTTCTTGTCATCTTTCATCTTGGTATACAATCTAGAAAAAAAAGAAGTAATGATTGAATGAGAGTCATTATAAAGTGTACCTGGTATGTCTTCTTGTTTTTTAATTGGCACATGTAAAGAGTTGAGAGTTCTGTAATGCTTCACATTAATGCACTAATGACTCATACTCCGTCTAGTGGACTTATAACATTCTTTTAAAGAATCCAGTCGTTAGCAAAGAAGAAGATGAAGGAGTGTTCAAGTTAAATTTACCAGTTTATCTGTTTATAGTCAGTGCAATGGCATGAGAGAAAAAAATGTAATTTTGCATTCCTTGCATTATGTTTCTTGAATTTTAAATGTATTGGTTATGGTGAATTTCATACAAAAGTGACATACAATGTAGTTATTTATTGCCATACACATTTTTTAGTCTTTTTTAATTTGTCAGGTGTAAACAAAATAACCAACACAAAATATAACCTGATCTACATAATATTTGGTTCCACCTTTTCAATATATTGGGTACATGTTCATTCAGGGTTTAATTTGGCATGTTTATTTTGAAGTCATTGTCATAACTTTCAAATGTTTGTTTAAGTTCAACATAAAATTGAAGAGACTTGTACCAGAAGCAAGATGAATTGTATCAAGTGTTGAACACAAAACTTTATTTATCAACTATTATTTATAAAAGTAGGTGTGTGGCATATGTCAATAACCAAACAGGACAACAAAAAATCTTCAGAATAGAATTACAATCTTGGTGATACATGTCAATTTCCAATTATAGCAATGATACAAGTATCAGAGTGGCAAACTTCTTATGAAGACCTACATGATTGAAAATAATATATATATGGCCTCATATTTTGCCATACCATTTACGTTTGTCAGTTCCAATCAAAACTGGCTCATAATAAAAAAGTCTAAATTGAAAACTACGTTCAAACCTAGATAAAAACCGCATTTTTTATACGTGTGCATGTAAAACAAATTCCGTTGTAGAAGGGGCTAAATACAGCACAAACAACATTTGCCAAAAGACCAAAAAAAGTTAAAAAGTATATATATATATATATTTGTATTGGATGTTCTCCATCACACCTTAAAAGGGGGGCAAGGGGTTTAACTGTTATGCTGTTATGGGGCATTTTAATTCTTTGTTATCTGTTATTCTGAAAATATATTTACTGTTAGCTGTTATTGTCTTATTCTTTGTTAGCTGTTATAGGACTTTTATCTATTTTGTTATCTGTTATTGTGAGAATCTATTTGCTGTTAACTGTTATTGAAAATTGAAATGTTAGCATTTTGACAGCCAATCTTCCGTAGAAATTGAAAATAACTGAAAATAGTGTTACCACATCCTCTTACAATGTATATCTATTGGGGTCTTTCTACTGGTAATATCGGGTGGCCCTGTATTTGCAGAAGAATTTCAGTAACATACATCACATAAATTGGACTCAGGACCATTCCAGTATATATTATTATTATCCTTTGTAATAAATTCCGTTGTCTGCACCCTATAGATTATTTTTATTCAATGACCACATAATAATCTTTATGTTGTACTATTAAACCACTGTCCCTGATTAGGGGAGAATTGGACACCAACTAGCATGCTTAAGTTGACGCAGTCCGGCACATTCTGTATGGACCTATTTCCAAGTCAGGAGCCTGGATTCAGTGGTTGTAGTTTGTTACTGTGTTACTAAGTTTCTCGTTCACTATTTTGTGGATAAATTAGGCAGTTAGTTTTTTTTTTTTGAATTGTTTTACATTACTAAGTGGTATTGGTTTGAATTATGGCTTTGGGAATTATACATCTTTTTCTTTTAGCATTTATATTATAAGTGCTACGCCCTGTCTTTTCATTTACATGAAAGAGAACCCCGACCACCATATTTTCAGTGGGTCTCATTTGGGTCTAAGTGTGACACGGGATTGCTGATTTTTGGTAAAGCATGACATGTGAAAGTCGGATTATTGTGCCGTGAAAACGGGAAATGGAGTCTAGCGGGACCCAGAAAATTACAAAAAAATGAGAATTGCTTAGGTACATAGTGTAAGTGGGATACGGGAATCTGTCAAAACAGTAAGCGGAATTATATCAATTACTGTTATCTGTTATTGTCCCTTTTCAATTCCTTGTTATCTGTTATTCACCAAATCAATTCACTGTTTAGCTGTTATGGGGACCCCCCTTGCCCCCCCCCCCCCCCCCCCCCCCCCCCCCCCCCCCCCCTTAAAAATAACGCAAAATGTACACTCGTACTAGATGTTGACCTTTGTTTACAAATAGATGTATGATGGATAAAACATGCATTGTAGGATAAACGTATTATATATCCTTCTGTACCTTGACTGGTCAATTTTGATGTGTATTCAGTACGTTTCTAAGATTACCTTCAAAACAAAGTTTCAACATTATTTACATTTTTTCCAGGAAGTTAAAATCATAGTATAAAATGTAAAGTCAAAGTAGGTAAATTTCCGGAAAATATCACTTTTTATATTGGTATTTCGTCGCTGGGTATCCTAGTTCCCTGGACTACGTTCCAGTTATTAGCTATTAGCCATACTCTCTCATATTGTTATATGAGTAACATACTTACTATTGCGATCGGGAACCAGTCTAGTCGCTGGGCTTCTTAAATGTCGTATATGACTTTTTTGGCTAAAAATACTTTTTGTCACCAATGATCTGGGCGGGAGGAATTCTTTGGTATTACAAAATAGCATACAGTTAGACCAATCAAAATGTGTGAAATAAGAAGTTACAAAATTGCCAATGTCAGTTGTTTGTAAAGTTTGCTTCCAAAATGTTGTGATTGTTAGGTTGCTGTCCCTTTGACTTTTACCCCACATTCTGAATTGTTTTGGCTGCACACTATAAACTTTCAAACATGCAGTACATGTGTTATTTTATGTATTATAAAGTGAGAAAATGCGGAAGAGAAGAGCAAGGGACTAAGTAGAAAAAAGAAGGAAATGTTTTTTTATTTCGCCGTCAAAACCCGACCTGCTTTGGCCGCACGTAAATCGGTTATCTACAAATATAGTCCATGTCATTTTTATGATTGTAAACTAGAAGTACTGTCTTTTAGGGGAACATTTTTGGCTTAAAATTGTAAGTTATGTTATTTATTATTTAGTGATTTGTATCATCATCTTGTAAAATATTAACTTATACAGATTGCATTGTGGGACTAAGTGTCAGAATTGTATGGATGGCAACTCTGTCTTTTTAAACAGCTTAACATTAATCGTAACCTTAAAAGAGCGACTTTTAACATGTGTCTAATAACTTCATTTCTTGTCACTAAGCAGATGATAATAAGTAAACACACATGCACAAGTGCGTGTCAAGATGTGCTACAGATTTAATGTTTTCTTTTCACTGTAAATCTTAAACTGTGTGTTTGCATAAAAGAAATGTCTTCACTGGGGACTCTAGAGCTGAAACCTGTAGTCTTCAGTTTAGCAGGGACTTAACTCTGGCCTTTTTTTGTCATTTTTGCACATATTATATAAAGGACACAGCCAGTGCAGGAAAGCTATGCTTCCAAAACTACACATTTACCTTGCTACGAAATAATGCATCAAAATAATGACTTTGCGATATAGTCCTAGAAATTTTAGCAACTCTTGGACATAAAACACACCCTTTGTTATAAAGACACCAAATGGTATATATAAAAGTTTCTACCTCAAGTTTGAAAACGGATTTATTATTTAATTTAAAAGTTTAACTTGATTATAAGTTAAACATGAAAGGTCATCAACCTTAAATTGTGTTGGACTGAAAGACCTTAAAACGTAGGCCCCACTATTTATCATGCATTTACCCTTCCAATCCTGTATGTAAGTCTTATAATACTTCTTTGTCATGCACTTGCTTAAAACAGCAAAGTAAGGTAACACTTTAAAATATTTCTCAATAAATTTTACTATTCCACAAGACATTCACAAAGAATTACCATTTGATGAAGGTGCGTCATGTACAGCGACAAATATATCAATCATAATATAAAAAGATAGTACCATAGATGTGTGGTAAAACTTTGCTTTAGTCAATTTGAAGTTCCAGTTAATAGATTCTACCAGGTATTCACAGAGAGGTATTATTTGATGAAGCTGATTTATGTCCAGCGACAAATATTTCAGCCACAATACCATAAGATAGTAATATGTATGAGTTGCAAAAAATATTTCTTCAGTCAAATTAAAATTCGAGTTTAAAGATTCTTGTTTACCAAACCTAAAATCGATGTAGGAAACGTCTAAAATACACAATGCTTGATTTTATTGATATCGTGGTGTTAAATGCCACTTTCATCACTATTGGAGTTTTCACTGCGGACAGTTTTCATATGTGGAAAATAAAATCAAATCGAAAAAAAAAACCACTCATACAAATGGTAGCATCTGGCAAGTGAAAATTTCGTTCGTGTGTATATTTTTAGTCGCTGGGATGCTGTCTCATTGAGGCAAACGTGTATATCCTATTTCACATTTTAGCGTGCACGTGTCGTTTGGTTATTTTGATTGCTAGGTTGCTGTCCCTTTGACTTTTACCCCACATTCTGAATTGTTTTGGCTGCACACTATAAACTTTCAAACATGCAGTACATGTGTTATTTTATGTATTATAAAGTGAGAAAATGCGGAAGAGAAGAGCAAGGGACTAAGTAGAAAAAAGAAGGAAATGTTTTTTTATTTCGCCGTCGAAACCCGACCTGCTTTGGCCGCACGTAAATCGGTTATCTACAAATATAGTCCATGTCATTTTTATGATTGTAAACTAGAAGTACTGTCTTTTAGGGGAACATTTTTGGCTTAAAATTGTAAGTTATGTTATTTATTATTTAGTGATTTGTATCATCATCTTGTAAAATATTAACTTATACAGATTGCATTGTGGGACTAAGTGTCAGAATTGTATGGATGGCAACTCTGTCTTTTTAAACAGCTTAACATTAATCGTAACCTTAAAAGAGCGACTTTTAACATGTGTCTAATAACTTCATTTCTTGTCACTAAGCAGATGATAATAAGTAAACACACATGCACAAGTGCGTGTCAAGATGTGCTACAGATTTAATGTTTTCTTTTCACTGTAAATCTTAAACTGTGTGTTTGCATAAAAGAAATGTCTTCACTGGGGACTCTAGAGCTGAAACCTGTAGTCTTCAGTTTAGCAGGGACTTAACTCTGGCCTTTTTTTGTCATTTTTGCACATATTATATAAAGGACACAGCCAGTGCAGGAAAGCTATGCTTCCAAAACTACACATTTACCTTGCTACGAAATAATGCATCAAAATAATGACTTTGCGATATAGTCCTAGAAATTTTAGCAACTCTTGGACATAAAACACACCCTTTGTTATAAAGACACCAAATGGTATATATAAAAGTTTCTACCTCAAGTTTGAAAACGGACTTATTATTTAATTTAAAAGTTTAACTTGATTATAAGTTAAATATGAAAGGTCATCAACCTTAAATTGTGTTGGACTGAAAGACCTTAAAACGTAGGCCCCACTATTTATCATGCATTTACCCTTCCAATCCTGTATGTAAGTCTTATAATACTTCTTTGTCATGCACTTGCTTAAAACAGCAAAGTAAGGTAACACTTTAAAATATTTCTCAATAAATTTTACTATTCCACAAGACATTCACAAAGAATTACCATTTGATGAAGGTGCGTCATGTACAGCGACAAATATATCAATCATAATATAAAAAGATAGTACCATAGATGTGTGGTAAAACTTTGCTTTAGTCAATTTGAAGTTCCAGTTAATAGATTCTACCAGGTATTCACAGAGAGGTATTATTTGATGAAGCTGATTTATGTCCAGCGACAAATATTTCAGCCACAATACCATAAGATAGTAATATGTATGAGTTGCAAAAAATATTTCTTCAGTCAAATTAAAATTCGAGTTTAAAGATTCTTGTTTACCAAACCTAAAATCGATGTAGGAAACGTCTAAAATACACAATGCTTGATTTTATTGATATCGTGGTGTTAAATGCCACTTTCATCACTATTGGAGTTTTCACTGCGGACAGTTTTCATATGTGGAAAATAAAATCAAATCGAAAAAAAAAAACCACTCATACAAATGGTAGCATCTGGCAAGTGAAAATTTCGTTCGTGTGTATATTTTTAGTCGCTGGGATGCTGTCTCATTGAGGCAAACGTGTATATCCTATTTCACATTTTAGCGTGCACGTGTCGTTTGGTTATTTTGATTGCTAGGTTGCTGTCCCTTTGACTTTTACCCCACATTCTGAATTGTTTTGGCTGCACACTATAAACTTTCAAACATGCAGTACATGTGTTATTTTATGTATTATAAAGTGAGAAAATGCGGAAGAGAAGAGCAAGGGACTAAGTAGAAAAAAGAAGGAAATGTTTTTTTATTTCGCCGTCGAAACCCGACCTGCTTTGGCCGCACGTAAATCGGTTATCTACAAATATAGTCCATGTCATTTTTATGATTGTAAACTAGAAGTACTGTCTTTTAGGGGAACATTTTTGGCTTAAAATTGTAAGTTATGTTATTTATTATTTAGTGATTTGTATCATCATCTTGTAAAATATTAACTTATACAGATTGCATTGTGGGACTAAGTGTCAGAATTGTATGGATGGCAACTCTGTCTTTTTAAACAGCTTAACATTAATCGTAACCTTAAAAGAGCGACTTTTAACATGTGTCTAATAACTTCATTTCTTGTCACTAAGCAGATGATAATAAGTAAACACACATGCACAAGTGCGTGTCAAGATGTGCTACAGATTTAATGTTTTCTTTTCACTGTAAATCTTAAACTGTGTGTTTGCATAAAAGAAATGTCTTCACTGGGGACTCTAGAGCTGAAACCTGTAGTCTTCAGTTTAGCAGGGACTTAACTCTGGCCTTTTTTTGTCATTTTTGCACATATTATATAAAGGACACAGCCAGTGCAGGAAAGCTATGCTTCCAAAACTACACATTTACCTTGCTACGAAATAATGCATCAAAATAATGACTTTGCGATATAGTCCTAGAAATTTTAGCAACTCTTGGACATAAAACACACCCTTTGTTATAAAGACACCAAATGGTATATATAAAAGTTTCTACCTCAAGTTTGAAAACGGACTTATTATTTAATTTAAAAGTTTAACTTGATTATAAGTTAAACATGAAAGGTCACCAACCTTAAATTGTGTTGGACTGAAAGACCTTAAAACGTAGGCCCCACTATTTATCATGCATTTACCCTTCCAATCCTGTATGTAAGTCTTATAATACTTCTTTGTCATGCACTTGCTTAAAACAGCAAAGTAAGGTAACACTTTAAAATATTTCTCAATAAATTTTACTATTCCACAAGACATTCACAAAGAATTACCATTTGATGAAGGTGCGTCATGTACAGCGACAAATATATCAATCATAATATAAAAAGATAGTACCATAGATGTGTGGTAAAACTTTGCTTTAGTCAATTTGAAGTTCCAGTTAATAGATTCTACCAGGTATTCACAGAGAGGTATTATTTGATGAAGCTGATTTATGTCCAGCGACAAATATTTCAGCCACAATACCATAAGATAGTAATATGTATGAGTTGCAAAAAATATTTCTTCAGTCAAATTAAAATTCGAGTTTAAAGATTCTTGTTTACCAAACCTAAAATCGATGTAGGAAACGTCTAAAATACACAATGCTTGATTTTATTGATATCGTGGTGTTAAATGCCACTTTCATCACTATTGGAGTTTTCACTGCGGACAGTTTTCATATGTGGAAAATAAAATCAAATCGAAAAAAAAAACCACTCATACAAATGGTAGCATCTGGCAAGTGAAAATTTCGTTCGTGTGTATATTTTTAGTCGCTGGGATGCTGTCTCATTGAGGCAAACGTGTATATCCTATTTCACATTTTAGCGTGCACGTGTCGTTTGGTTATTTTGATTGCTAGGTTGCTGTCCCTTTGACTTTTACCCCACATTCTGAATTGTTTTGGCTGCACACTATAAACTTTCAAACATGCAGTACATGTGTTATTTTATGTATTATAAAGTGAGAAAATGCGGAAGAGAAGAGCAAGGGACTAAGTAGAAAAAAGAAGGAAATGTTTTTTTATTTCGCCGTCAAAACCCGACCTGCTTTGGCCGCACGTAAATCGGTTATCTACAAATATAGTCCATGTCATTTTTATGATTGTAAACTAGAAGTACTGTCTTTTAGGGGAACATTTTTGGCTTAAAATTGTAAGTTATGTTATTTATTATTTAGTGATTTGTATCATCATCTTGTAAAATATTAACTTATACAGATTGCATTGTAGGACTAAGTGTCAGAATTGTATGGATGGCAACTCTGTCTTTTTAAACAGCTTAACATTAATCGTAACCTTAAAAGAGCGACTTTTAACATGTGTCTAATAACTTCATTTCTTGTCACTAAGCAGATGATAATAAGTAAACACACATGCACAAGTACGTGTCAAGATGTGCTACAGATTTAATGTTTTCTTTTCACTGTAAATCTTAAACTGTGTGTTTGCATAAAAGAAATGTCTTCACTGGGGACTCTAGAGCTGAAACCTGTAGTCTTCAGTTTAGCAGGGACTTAACTCTGGCCTTTTTTTGTCATTTTTGCACATATTATATAAAGGACACAGCCAGTGCAGGAAAGCTATGCTTCCAAAACTACACATTTACCTTGCTACGAAATAATGCATCAAAATAATGACTTTGCGATATAGTCCTAGAAATTTTAGCAACTCTTGGACATAAAACACACCCTTTGTTATAAAGACACCAAATGGTATATATAAAAGTTTCTACCTCAAGTTTGAAAACGGACTTATTATTTAATTTAAAAGTTTAACTTGATTATAAGTTAAACATGAAAGGTCACCAACCTTAAATTGTGTTGGACTGAAAGACCTTAAAACGTAGGCCCCACTATTTATCATGCATTTACCCTTCCAATCCTGTATGTAAGTCTTATAATACTTCTTTGTCATGCACTTGCTTAAAACAGCAAAGTAAGGTAACACTTTAAAATATTTCTCAATAAATTTTACTATTCCACAAGACATTCACAAAGAATTACCATTTGATGAAGGTGCGTCATGTACAGCGACAAATATATCAATCATAATATAAAAAGATAGTACCATAGATGTGTGGTAAAACTTTGCTTTAGTCAATTTGAAGTTCCAGTTAATAGATTCTACCAGGTATTCACAGAGAGGTATTATTTGATGAAGCTGATTTATGTCCAGCGACAAATATTTCAGCCACAATACCATAAGATAGTAATATGTATGAGTTGCAAAAAATATTTCTTCAGTCAAATTAAAATTCGAGTTTAAAGATTCTTGTTTACCAAACCTAAAATCGATGTAGGAAACGTCTAAAATACACAATGCTTGATTTTATTGATATCGTGGTGTTAAATGCCACTTTCATCACTATTGGAGTTTTCACTGCGGACAGTTTTCATATGTGGAAAATAAAATCAAATCGAAAAAAAAAACCACTCATACAAATGGTAGCATCTGGCAAGTGAAAATTTCGTTCGTGTGTATACTTTTAGTCGCTGGGATGCTGTCTCATTGAGGCAAACGTGTATATCCTATTTCACATTTTAGCGTGCACGTGTCGTTTGGTTATTTTGATTGCTAGGTTGCTGTCCCTTTGACTTTTACCCCACATTCTGAATTGTTTTGGCTGCACACTATAAACTTTCAAACATGCAGTACATGTGTTATTTTATGTATTATAAAGTGAGAAAATGCGGAAGAGAAGAGCAAGGGACTAAGTAGAAAAAAGAAGGAAATGTTTTTTTATTTCGCCGTCAAAACCCGACCTGCTTTGGCCGCACGTAAATCGGTTATCTACAAATATAGTCCATGTCATTTTTATGATTGTAAACTAGAAGTACTGTCTTTTAGGGGAACATTTTTGGCTTAAAATTGTAAGTTATGTTATTTATTATTTAGTGATTTGTATCATCATCTTGTAAACTATTAACTTATACAGATTACATTGTAGGACTAAGTGTCAGAATTGTATGGATGGCAACTCTGTCTTTTTAAACAGCTTAACATTAATCGTAACCTTAAAAGAGCGACTTTTAACATGTGTCTAATAACTTCATTTCTTGTCACTAAGCAGATGATAATAAGTAAACACACATGCACAAGTACGTGTCAAGATGTGCTACAGATTTAATGTTTTCTTTTCACTGTAAATCTTTAACTGTGTGTTTGCATGAAAGAAATGTCTTCACTGGGGACTCTAGAGCCGAAACCTGTAGTCTTCAGTTTAGCAGGGACTTAACTCTGGCCTTTTTTTGTCATTTTTGCACATATTATATAAAGGACACAGCCAGTGCAGGAAAGCTATGCTTCCAAAACTACACATTTACCTTGCTACGAAATAATGCATCAAAATAATGACTTTGCGATATAGTCCTAGAAATTTTAGCAACTCTTGGACATAAAACACACCCTTTGTTATAAAGACACCAAATGGTATATATAAAAGTTTCTACCTCAAGTTTGAAAACGGACTTATTATTTAATTTAAAAGTTTAACTTGATTATAAGTTAAACATAAAAGGTCACCAACCTTAAATTGTGTTGGACTGAAAGACCTTAAAACGTAGGCCTCACTATTTATCATGCATTTACCCTTCCAATCCTGTATGTAAGTCTTATAATACTTCTTTGTCATGCACTTGCTTAAAACAGCAAAGTAAGGTAACACTTTAAAATATTTCTCAATAAATTTTACTATTCCACAAGACATTCACAAAGAATTACCATTTGATGAAGGTGCGTCATGTACAGCGACAAATATATCAATCATAATATAAAAAGATAGTACCATAGATGTGTGGTAAAACTTTGCTTTAGTCAATTTGAAGTTCCAGTTAATAGATTCTACCAGGTATTCACAGAGAGGTATTATTTGATGAAGCTGATTTATGTCCAGCGACAAATATTTCAGCCACAATACCATAAGATAGTAATATGTATGAGTTGCAAAAAATATTTCTTCAGTCAAATTAAAATTCGAGTTTAAAGATTCTTGTTTACCAAACCTAAAATCGATGTAGGAAACGTCTAAAATACACAATGCTTGATTTTATTGATATCGTGGTGTTAAATGCCACTTTCATCACTATTGGAGTTTTCACTGCGGACAGTTTTCATATGTGGAAAATAAAATCAAATCGAAAAAAAAAACCACTCATACAAATGGTAGCATCTGGCAAGTGAAAATTTCGTTCGTGTGTATATTTTTAGTCGCTGGGATGCTGTCTCATTGAGGCAAACGTGTATATCCTATTTCACATTTTAGCGTGCACGTGTCGTTTGGTTATTTTGATTGCTAGGTTGCTGTCCCTTTGACTTTTACCCCACATTCTGAATTGTTTTGGCTGCACACTATAAACTTTCAAACATGCAGTACATGTGTTATTTTATGTATTATAAAGTGAGAAAATGCGGAAGAGAAGAGCAAGGGACTAAGTAGAAAAAAGAAGGAAATGTTTTTTTATTTCGCCGTCAAAACCCGACCTGCTTTGGCCGCACGTAAATCGGTTATCTACAAATATAGTCCATGTCATTTTTATGATTGTAAACTAGAAGTACTGTCTTTTAGGGGAACATTTTTGGCTTAAAATTGTAAGTTATGTTATTTATTATTTAGTGATTTGTATCATCATCTTGTAAAATATTAACTTATACAGATTGCATTGTAGGACTAAGTGTCAGAATTGTATGGATGGCAACTCTGTCTTTTTAAACAGCTTAACATTAATCGTAACCTTAAAAGAGCGACTTTTAACATGTGTCTAATAACTTCATTTCTTGTCACTAAGCAGATGATAATAAGTAAACACACATGCACAAGTACGTGTCAAGATGTGCTACAGATTTAATGTTTTCTTTTCACTGTAAATCTTAAACTGTGTGTTTGCATAAAAGAAATGTCTTCACTGGGGACTCTAGAGCCGAAACCTGTAGTCTTCAGTTTAGCAGGGACTTAACTCTGGCCTTTTTTTGTCATTTTTGCACATATTATATAAAGGACACAGCCAGTGCAGGAAAGCTATGCTTCCAAAACTACACATTTACCTTGCTACGAAATAATGCATCAAAATAATGACTTTGCGATATAGTCCTAGAAATTTTAGCAACTCTTGGACATAAAACACACCCTTTGTTATAAAGACACCAAATGGTATATATAAAAGTTTCTACCTCAAGTTTGAAAACGGACTTATTATTTAATTTAAAAGTTTAACTTGATTATAAGTTAAACATGAAAGGTCACCAACCTTAAATTGTGTTGGACTGAAAGACCTTAAAACGTAGGCCCCACTATTTATCATGCATTTACCCTTCCAATCCTGTATGAAAGTCTTATAATACTTCTTTGTCATGCACTTCCTTAAAACAGCAAAGTAAGGTAACACTTTAAAATATTTCTCAATAAATTTTACTATTCCACAAGACATTCACAAAGAATTACCATTTGATGAAGGTGCGTCATGTACAGCGACAAATATATCAATCATAATATAAAAAGATAGTACCATAGATGTGTGGTAAAACTTTGCTTTAGTCAATTTGAAGTTCCAGTTAATAGATTCTACCAGGTATTCACAGAGAGGTATTATTTGATGAAGCTGATTTATGTCCAGCGACAAATATTTCAGCCACAATACCATAAGATAGTAATATGTATGAGTTGCAAAAAATATTTCTTCAGTCAAATTAAAATTCGAGTTTAAAGATTCTTGTTTACCAAACCTAAAATCGATGTAGGAAACGTCTAAAATACACAATGCTTGATTTTATTGATATCGTGGTGTTAAATGCCACTTTCATCACTATTGGAGTTTTCACTGCGGACAGTTTTCATATGTGGAAAATAAAATCAAATCGAAAAAAAAAAAAACACTCATACAAATGGTAGCATCTGGCAAGTGAAAATTTCGTTCGTGTGTATATTTTTAGTCGCTGGGATGCTGTCTCATTGAGGCAAACGTGTATATCCTATTTCACATTTTAGCGTGCACGTGTCGTTTGGTTATTTTGATTGCTAGGTTGCTGTCCCTTTGACTTTTACCCCACATTCTGAATTGTTTTGGCTGCACACTATAAACTTTCAAACATGCAGTACATGTGTTATTTTATGTATTATAAAGTGAGAAAATGCGGAAGAGAAGAGCAAGGGACTAAGTAGAAAAAAGAAGGAAATGTTTTTTTATTTCGCCGTCAAAACCCGACCTGCTTTGGCCGCACGTAAATCGGTTGTCTACAAATATAGTCCATGTCATTTTTATGATTGTAAACTAGAAGTACTGTCTTTTAGGGGAACATTTTTGGCTTAAAATTGTAAGTTATGTTATTTATTATTTAGTGATTTGTATCATCATCTTGTAAAATATTAACTTATACAGATTGCATTGTAGGACTAAGTGTCAGAATTGTATGGATGGCAACTCTGTCTTTTTAAACAGCTTAACATTAATCGTAACCTTAAAAGAGCGACTTTTAACATGTGTCTAATAACTTCATTTCTTGTCACTAAGCAGATGATAATAAGTAAACACACATGCACAAGTACGTGTCAAGATGTGCTACAGATTTAATGTTTTCTTTTCACTGTAAATCTTAAACTGTGTGTTTGCATAAAAGAAATGTCTTCACTGGGGACTCTAGAGCTGAAACCTGTAGTCTTCAGTTTAGCAGGGACTTAACTCTGGCCTTTTTTTGTCATTTTTGCACATATTATATAAAGGACACAGCCAGTGCAGGAAAGCTATGCTTCCAAAACTACACATTTACCTTGCTACGAAATAATGCATCAAAATAATGACTTTGCGATATAGTCCTAGAAATTTTAGCAACTCTTGGACATAAAACACACCCTTTGTTATAAAGACACCAAATGGTATATATAAAAGTTTCTACCTCAAGTTTGAAAACGGACTTATTATTTAATTTAAAAGTTTAACTTGATTATAAGTTAAACATGAAAGGTCACCAACCTTAAATTGTGTTGGACTGAAAGACCTTAAAACGTAGGCCCCACTATTTATCATGCATTTACCCTTCCAATCCTGTATGTAAGTCTTATAATACTTCTTTGTCATGCACTTGCTTAAAACAGCAAAGTAAGGTAACACTTTAAAATATTTCTCAATAAATTTTACTATTCCACAAGACATTCACAAAGAATTACCATTTGATGAAGGTGCGTCATGTACAGCGACAAATATATCAATCATAATATAAAAAGATAGTACCATAGATGTGTGGTAAAACTTTGCTTTAGTCAATTTGAAGTTCCAGTTAATAGATTCTACCAGGTATTCACAGAGAGGTATTATTTGATGAAGCTGATTTATGTCCAGCGACAAATATTTCAGCCACAATACCATAAGATAGTAATATGTATGAGTTGCAAAAAATATTTCTTCAGTCAAATTAAAATTCGAGTTTAAAGATTCTTGTTTACCAAACCTAAAATCGATGTAGGAAACGTCTAAAATACACAATGCTTGATTTTATTGATATCGTGGTGTTAAATGCCACTTTCATCACTATTGGAGTTTTCACTGCGGACAGTTTTCATATGTGGAAAATAAAATCAAATCGAAAAAAAAAAACCACTCATACAAATGGTAGCATCTGGCAAGTGAAAATTTCGTTCGTGTGTATATTTTTAGTCGCTGGGATGCTGTCTCATTGAGGCAAACGTGTATATCCTATTTCACATTTTAGCGTGCACGTGTCGTTTGGTTATTTTGATTGCTAGGTTGCTATCCCTTTGACTTTTACCCCACATTCTGAATTGTTTTGGCTGCACACTATAAACTTTCAAACATGCAGTACATGTGTTATTTTATGTATTATAAAGTGAGAAAATGCGGAAGAGAAGAGCAAGGGACTAAGTAGAAAAAAGAAGGAAATGTTTTTTTATTTCGCCGTCAAAACCCGACCTGCTTTGGCCGCACGTAAATCGGTTGTCTACAAATATAGTCCATGTCATTTTTATGATTGTAAACTAGAAGTACTGTCTTTTAGGGGAACATTTTTGGCTTAAAATTGTAAGTTATGTTATTTATTATTTAGTGATTTGTATCATCATCTTGTAAAATATTAACTTATACAGATTGCATTGTAGGACTAAGTGTCAGAATTGTATGGATGACAACTCTGTCTTTTTAAACAGCTTAACATTAATCGTAACCTTAAAAGAGCGACTTTTAACATGTGTCTAATAACTTCATTTCTTGTCACTAAGCAGATGATAATAAGTAAACACACATGCACAAGTACGTGTCAAGATGTGCTACAGATTTAATGTTTTCTTTTCACTGTAAATCTTAAACTGTGTGTTTGCATAAAAGAAATGTCTTCACTGGGGACTCTAGAGCTGAAACCTGTAGTCTTCAGTTTAGCAGGGACTTAACTCTGGCCTTTTTTTGTCATTTTTGCACATATTATATAAAGGACACAGCCAGTGCAGGAAAGCTATGCTTCCAAAACTACACATTTACCTTGCTACGAAATAATGCATCAAAATAATGACTTTGCGATATAGTCCTAGAAATTTTAGCAACTCTTGGACATAAAACACACCCTTTGTTATAAAGACACCAAATGGTATATATAAAAGTTTCTACCTCAAGTTTGAAAACGGACTTATTATTTAATTTAAAAGTTTAACTTGATTATAAGTTAAACATGAAAGGTCACCAACCTTAAATTGTGTTGGACTGAAAGACCTTAAAACGTAGGCCCCACTATTTATCATGCATTTACCCTTCCAATCCTGTATGTAAGTCTTATAATACTTCTTTGTCATGCACTTGCTTAAAACAGCAAAGTAAGGTAACACTTTAAAATATTTCTCAATAAATTTTACTATTCCACAAGACATTCACAAAGAATTACCATTTGATGAAGGTGCGTCATGTACAGCGACAAATATATCAATCATAATATAAAAAGATAGTACCATAGATGTGTGGTAAAACTTTGCTTTAGTCAATTTGAAGTTCCAGTTAATAGATTCTACCAGGTATTCACAGAGAGGTATTATTTGATGAAGCTGATTTATGTCCAGCGACAAATATTTCAGCCACAATACCATAAGATAGTAATATGTATGAGTTGCAAAAAATATTTCTTCAGTCAAATTAAAATTCGAGTTTAAAGATTCTTGTTTACCAAACCTAAAATCGATGTAGGAAACGTCTAAAATACACAATGCTTGATTTTATTGATATCGTGGTGTTAAATGCCACTTTCATCACTATTGGAGTTTTCACTGCGGACAGTTTTCATATGTGGAAAATAAAATCAAATCGAAAAAAAAAAACCACTCATACAAATGGTAGCATCTGGCAAGTGAAAATTTCGTTCGTGTGTATATTTTTAGTCGCTGGGATGCTGTCTCATTGAGGCAAACGTGTATATCCTATTTCACATTTTAGCGTGCACGTGTCGTTTGGTTATTTTGATTGCTAGGTTGCTATCCCTTTGACTTTTACCCCACATTCTGAATTGTTTTGGCTGCACACTATAAACTTTCAAACATGCAGTACATGTGTTATTTTATGTATTATAAAGTGAGAAAATGCGGAAGAGAAGAGCAAGGGACTAAGTAGAAAAAAGAAGGAAATGTTTTTTTATTTCGCCGTCAAAACCCGACCTGCTTTGGCCGCACGTAAATCGGTTGTCTACAAATATAGTCCATGTCATTTTTATGATTGTAAACTAGAAGTACTGTCTTTTAGGGGAACATTTTTGGCTTAAAATTGTAAGTTATGTTATTTATTATTTAGTGATTTGTATCATCATCTTGTAAAATATTAACTTATACAGATTGCATTGTAGGACTAAGTGTCAGAATTGTATGGATGGCAACTCTGTCTTTTTAAACAGCTTAACATTAATCGTAACCTTAAAAGAGCGACTTTTAACATGTGTCTAATAACTTCATTTCTTGTCACTAAGCAGATGATAATAAGTAAACACACATGCACAAGTACGTGTCAAGATGTGCTACAGATTTAATGTTTTCTTTTCACTGTAAATCTTAAACTGTGTGTTTGCATAAAAGAAATGTCTTCACTGGGGACTCTAGAGCTGAAACCTGTAGTCTTCAGTTTAGCAGGGACTTAACTCTGGCCTTTTTTTGTCATTTTTGCACATATTATATAAAGGACACAGCCAGTGCAGGAAAGCTATGCTTCCAAAACTACACATTTACCTTGCTACGAAATAATGCATCAAAATAATGACTTTGCGATATAGTCCTAGAAATTTTAGCAACTCTTGGACATAAAACACACCCTTTGTTATAAAGACACCAAATGGTATATATAAAAGTTTCTACCTCAAGTTTGAAAACGGACTTATTATTTAATTTAAAAGTTTAACTTGATTATAAGTTAAACATGAAAGGTCACCAACCTTAAATTGTGTTGGACTGAAAGACCTTAAAACGTAGGCCCCACTATTTATCATGCATTTACCCTTCCAATCCTGTATGTAAGTCTTATAATACTTCTTTGTCATGCACTTGCTTAAAACAGCGAAGTAAGGTAACACTTTAAAATATTTCTCAATAAATTTTACTATTCCACAAGACATTCACAAAGAATTACCATTTGATGAAGGTGCGTCATGTACAGCGACAAATATATCAATCATAATATAAAAAGATAGTACCATAGATGTGTGGTAAAACTTTGCTTTAGTCAATTTGAAGTTCCAGTTAATAGATTCTACCAGGTATTCACAGAGAGGTATTATTTGATGAAGCTGATTTATGTCCAGCGACAAATATTTCAGCCACAATACCATAAGATAGTAATATGTATGAGTTGCAAAAAATATTTCTTCAGTCAAATTAAAATTCGAGTTTAAAGATTCTTGTTTACCAAACCTAAAATCGATGTAGGAAACGTCTAAAATACACAATGCTTGATTTTATTGATATCGTGGTGTTAAATGCCACTTTCATCACTATTGGAGTTTTCACTGCGGACAGTTTTCATATGTGGAAAATAAAATCAAATCGAAAAAAAAAACCACTCATACAAATGGTAGCATCTGGCAAGTGAAAATTTCGTTCGTGTGTATATTTTTAGTCGCTGGGATGCTGTCTCATTGAGGCAAACGTGTATATCCTATTTCACATTTTAGCGTGCACGTGTCGTTTGGTTATTTTGATTGCTAGGTTGCTGTCCCTTTGACTTTTACCCCACATTCTGAATTGTTTTGGCTGCACACTATAAACTTTCAAACATGCAGTACATGTGTTATTTTATGTATTATAAAGTGAGAAAATGCGGAAGAGAAGAGCAAGGGACTAAGTAGAAAAAAGAAGGAAATGTTTTTTTATTTCGCCGTCAAAACCCGACCTGCTTTGGCCGCACGTAAATCGGTTGTCTACAAATATAGTCCATGTCATTTTTATGATTGTAAACTAGAAGTACTGTCTTTTAGGGGAACATTTTTGGCTTAAAATTGTAAGTTATGTTATTTATTATTTAGTGATTTGTATCATCATCTTGTAAAATATTAACTTATACAGATTGCAATGTAGGACTAAGTGTCAGAATTGTATGGATGGCAACTCTGTCTTTTTAAACAGCTTAACATTAATCGTAACCTTAAAAGAGCGACTTTTAACATGTGTCTAATAACTTCATTTCTTGTCACTAAGCAGATGATAATAAGTAAACACACATGCACAAGTACGTGTCAAGATGTGCTACAGATTTAATGTTTTCTTTTCACTGTAAATCTTAAACTGTGTGTTTGCATAAAAGAAATGTCTTCACTGGGGACTCTAGAGCTGAAACCTGTAGTCTTCAGTTTAGCAGGGACTTAACTCTGGCCTTTTTTTGTCATTTTTGCACATATTATATAAAGGACACAGCCAGTGCAGGAAAGCTATGCTTCCAAAACTACACATTTACCTTGCTACGAAATAATGCATCAAAATAATGACTTTGCGATATAGTCCTAGAAATTTTAGCAACTCTTGGACATAAAACACACCCTTTGTTATAAAGACACCAAATGGTATATATAAAAGTTTCTACCTCAAGTTTGAAAACGGACTTATTATTTAATTTAAAAGTTTAACTTGATTATAAGTTAAACATGAAAGGTCACCAACCTTAAATTGTGTTGGACTGAAAGACCTTAAAACGTAGGCCCCACTATTTATCATGCATTTACCCTTCCAATCCTGTATGTAAGTCTTATAATACTTCTTTGTCATGCACTTGCTTAAAACAGCGAAGTAAGGTAACACTTTAAAATATTTCTCAATAAATTTTACTATTCCACAAGACATTCACAAAGAATTACCATTTGATGAAGGTGCGTCATGTACAGCGACAAATATATCAATCATAATATAAAAAGATAGTACCATAGATGTGTGGTAAAACTTTGCTTTAGTCAATTTGAAGTTCCAGTTAATAGATTCTACCAGGTATTCACAGAGAGGTATTATTTGATGAAGCTGATTTATGTCCAGCGACAAATATTTCAGCCACAATACCATAAGATAGTAATATGTATGAGTTGCAAAAAATATTTCTTCAGTCAAATTAAAATTCGAGTTTAAAGATTCTTGTTTACCAAACCTAAAATCGATGTAGGAAACGTCTAAAATACACAATGCTTGATTTTATTGATATCGTGGTGTTAAATGCCACTTTCATCACTATTGGAGTTTTCACTGCGGACAGTTTTCATATGTGGAAAATAAAATCAAATCGAAAAAAAAAACCACTCATACAAATGGTAGCATCTGGCAAGTGAAAATTTCGTTCGTGTGTATATTTTTAGTCGCTGGGATGCTGTCTCATTGAGGCAAACGTGTATATCCTATTTCACATTTTAGCGTGCACGTGTCGTTTGGTTATTTTGATTGCTAGGTTGCTGTCCCTTTGACTTTTACCCCACATTCTGAATTGTTTTGGCTGCACACTATAAACTTTCAAACATGCAGTACATGTGTTATTTTATGTATTATAAAGTGAGAAAATGCGGAAGAGAAGAGCAAGGGACTAAGTAGAAAAAAGAAGGAAATGTTTTTTTATTTCGCCGTCAAAACCCGACCTGCTTTGGCCGCACGTAAATCGGTTGTCTACAAATATAGTCCATGTCATTTTTATGATTGTAAACTAGAAGTACTGTCTTTTAGGGGAACATTTTTGGCTTAAAATTGTAAGTTATGTTATTTATTATTTAGTGATTTGTATCATCATCTTGTAAAATATTAACTTATACAGATTGCATTGTAGGACTAAGTGTCAGAATTGTATGGATGGCAACTCTGTCTTTTTAAACAGCTTAACATTAATCGTAACCTTAAAAGAGCGACTTTTAACATGTGTCTAATAACTTCATTTCTTGTCACTAAGCAGATGATAATAAGTAAACACACATGCACAAGTACGTGTCAAGATGTGCTACAGATTTAATGTTTTCTTTTCACTGTAAATCTTAAACTGTGTGTTTGCATAAAAGAAATGTCTTCACTGGGGACTCTAGAGCTGAAACCTGTAGTCTTCAGTTTAGCAGGGACTTAACTCTGGCCTTTTTTTGTCATTTTTGCACATATTATATAAAGGACACAGCCAGTGCAGGAAAGCTATGCTTCCAAAACTACACATTTACCTTGCTACGAAATAATGCATCAAAATAATGACTTTGCGATATAGTCCTAGAAATTTTAGCAACTCTTGGACATAAAACACACCCTTTGTTATAAAGACACCAAATGGTATATATAAAAGTTTCTACCTCAAGTTTGAAAACGGACTTATTATTTAATTTAAAAGTTTAACTTGATTATAAGTTAAACATGAAAGGTCACCAACTTAAATTGTGTTGGACTGAAAGACCTTAAAACGTAGGTCCCACTATTTATCATGCATTTACCCTTCCAATCCTGTATGTAAGTCTTATAATACTTCTTTGTCATGCACTTGCTTAAAACAGCAAAGTAAGGTAACACTTTAAAATATTTCTCAATAAATTTTACTATTCCACAAGACATTCACAAAGAATTACCATTTGATGAAGGTGCGTCATGTACAGCGACAAATATATCAATCATAATATAAAAAGATAGTACCATAGATGTGTGGTAAAACTTTGCTTTAGTCAATTTGAAGTTCCAGTTAATAGATTCTACCAGGTATTCACAGAGAGGTATTATTTGATGAAGCTGATTTATGTCCAGCGACTAATATTTCAGCCACAATACCATAAGATAGTAATATGTATGAGTTGCAAAAAATATTTCTTCAGTCAAATTAAAATTCGAGTTTAAAGATTCTTGTTTACCAAACCTAAAATCGATGTAGGAAACGTCTAAAATACACAATGCTTGATTTTATTGATATCGTGGTGTTAAATGCCACTTTCATCACTATTGGAGTTTTCACTGCGGACAGTTTTCATATGTGGAAAATAAAATCAAATCGAAAAAAAAAACCACTCATACAAATGGTAGCATCTGGCAAGTGAAAATTTCGTTCGTGTGTATATTTTTAGTCGCTGGGATGCTGTCTCATTGAGGCAAACGTGTATATCCTATTTCACATTTTAGCGTGCACGTGTCGTTTGGTTATTTTGATTGCTAGGTTGCTGTCCCTTTGACTTTTACCCCACATTCTGAATTGTTTTGGCTGCACACTATAAACTTTCAAACATGCAGTACATGTGTTATTTTATGTATTATAAAGTGAGAAAATGCGGAAGAGAAGAGCAAGGGACTAAGTAGAAAAAAGAAGGAAATGTTTTTTTATTTCGCCGTCAAAACCCGACCTGCTTTGGCCGCACGTAAATCGGTTGTCTACAAATATAGTCCATGTCATTTTTATGATTGTAAACTAGAAGTACTGTCTTTTAGGGGAACATTTTTGGCTTAAAATTGTAAGTTATGTTATTTATTATTTAGTGATTTGTATCATCATCTTGTAAAATATTAACTTATACAGATTGCATTGTAGGACTAAGTGTCAGAATTGTATGGATGGCAACTCTGTCTTTTTAAACAGCTTAACATTAATCGTAACCTTAAAAGAGCGACTTTTAACATGTGTCTAATAACTTCATTTCTTGTCACTAAGCAGATGATAATAAGTAAACACACATGCACAAGTACGTGTCAAGATGTGCTACAGATTTAATGTTTTCTTTTCACTGTAAATCTTAAACTGTGTGTTTGCATAAAAGAAATGTCTTCACTGGGGACTCTAGAGCTGAAACCTGTAGTCTTCAGTTTAGCAGGGACTTAACTCTGGCCTTTTTTTGTCATTTTTGCACATATTATATAAAGGACACAGCCAGTGCAGGAAAGCTATGCTTCCAAAACTACACATTTACCTTGCTACGAAATAATGCATCAAAATAATGACTTTGCGATATAGTCCTAGAAATTTTAGCAACTCTTGGACATAAAACACACCCTTTGTTATAAAGACACCAAATGGTATATATAAAAGTTTCTACCTCAAGTTTGAAAACGGACTTATTATTTAATTTAAAAGTTTAACTTGATTATAAGTTAAACATGAAAGGTCACCAACCTTAAATTGTGTTGGACTGAAAGACCTTAAAACGTAGGCCCCACTATTTATCATGCATTTACCCTTCCAATCCTGTATGTAAGTCTTATAATACTTCTTTGTCATGCACTTGCTTAAAACAGCAAAGTAAGGTAACACTTTAAAATATTTCTCAATAAATTTTACTATTCCACAAGACATTCACAAAGAATTACCATTTGATGAAGGTGCGTCATGTACAGCGACAAATATATCAATCATAATATAAAAAGATAGTACCATAGATGTGTGGTAAAACTTTGCTTTAGTCAATTTGAAGTTCCAGTTAATAGATTCTACCAGGTATTCACAGAGAGGTATTATTTGATGAAGCTGATTTATGTCCAGCGACAAATATTTCAGCCACAATACCATAAGATAGTAATATGTATGATTTGCAAAAAATATTTCTTCAGTCAAATTAAAATTCGAGTTTAAAGATTCTTGTTTACCAAACCTAAAATCGATGTAGGAAACGTCTAAAATACACAATGCTTGATTTTATTGATATCGTGGTGTTAAATGCCACTTTCATCACTATTGGAGTTTTCACTGCGGACAGTTTTCATATGTGGAAAATAAAATCAAATCGAAAAAAAAAACCACTCATACAAATGGTAGCATCTGGCAAGTGAAAATTTCGTTCGTGTGTATATTTTTAGTCGCTGGGATGCTGTCTCATTGAGGCAAACGTGTATATCCTATTTCACATTTTAGCGTGCACGTGTCGTTTGGTTATTTTGATTGCTAGGTTGCTGTCCCTTTGACTTTTACCCCACATTCTGAATTGTTTTGGCTGCACACTATAAACTTTCAAACATGCAGTACATGTGTTATTTTATGTATTATAAAGTGAGAAAATGCGGAAGAGAAGAGCAAGGGACTAAGTAGAAAAAAGAAGGAAATGTTTTTTTTATTTCGCCGTCAAAACCCGACCTGCTTTGGCCGCACGTAAATCGGTTGTCTACAAATATAGTCCATGTCATTTTTATGATTGTAAACTAGAAGTACTGTCTTTTAGGGGAACACTTTTGGCTTAAAATTGTAAGTTATGTTATTTATTATTTAGTGATTTGTATCATCATCTTGTAAAATATTAACTTATACAGATTGCATTGTGGGACTAAGTGTCAGAATTGTATGGATGGCAACTCTGTCTTTTTAAACAGCTTAACATTAATCGTAACCTTAAAAGAGCGACTTTTAACATGTGTCTAATAACTTCATTTCTTGTCACTAAGCAGATGATAATAAGTAAACACACATGCACAAGTACGTGTCAAGATGTGCTACAGATTTAATGTTTTCTTTTCACTGTAAATCTTAAACTGTGTGTTTGCATAAAAGAAATGTCTTCACTGGGGACTCTAGAGCTGAAACCTGTAGTCTTCAGTTTAGCAGGGACTTAACTCTGGCCTTTTTTTTGTCATTTTTGCACATATTATATAAAGGACACAGCCAGTGCAGGAAAGCTATGCTTCCAAAACTACACATTTACCTTGCTACGAAATAATGCATCAAAATAATGACTTTGCGATATAGTCCTAGAAATTTTAGCAACTCTTGGACATAAAACACACCCTTTGTTATAAAGACACCAAATGGTATATATAAAAGTTTCTACCTCAAGTTTGAAAACGGACTTATTATTTAATTTAAAAGTTTAACTTGATTATAAGTTAAACATGAAAGGTCACCAACCTTAAATTGTATTGGACTGAAAGACCTTAAAACGTAGGCCCCACTATTTATCATGCATTTACCCTTCCAATCCTGTATGTAAGTCTTATAATACTTCTTTGTCATGCACTTGCTTAAAACAGCAAAGTAAGGTAACACTTTAAAATATTTCTCAATAAATTTTACTATTCCACAAGACATTCACAAAGCATTACCATTTGATGAAGGTGCGTCATGTACAGCGACAAATATATCAATCATAATATAAAAAGATAGTACCATAGATGTGTGGTAAAACTTTGCTTTAGTCAATTTGAAGTTCCAGTTAATAGATTCTACCAGGTATTCACAGAGAGGTATTATTTGATGAAGCTGATTTATGTCCAGCGACAAATATTTCAGCCACAATACCATAAGATAGTAATATGTATGAGTTGCAAAAAATATTTCTTCAGTCAAATTAAAATTCGAGTTTAAAGATTCTTGTTTACCAAACCTAAAATCGATGTAGGAAACGTCTAAAATACACAATGCTTGATTTTATTGATATCGTGGTGTTAAATGCCACTTTCATCACTATTGGAGTTTTCACTGCGGACAGTTTTCATATGTGGAAAATAAAATCAAATCGAAAAAAAAAACCACTCATACAAATGGTAGCATCTGGCAAGTGAAAATTTCGTTCGTGTGTATATTTTTAGTCGCTGGGATGCTGTCTCATTGAGGCAAACGTGTATATCCTATTTCACATTTTAGCGTGCACGTGTCGTTTGGTTAGTTTGATTGCTAGGTTGCTGTCCCTTTGACTTTTACCCCACATTCTGAATTGTTTTGGCTGCACACTATAAACTTTCAAACATGCAGTACATGTGTTATTTTATGTATTATAAAGTGAGAAAATGCGGAAGAGAAGAGCAAGGGACTAAGTAGAAAAAAGAAGGAAATGTTTTTTTTATTTCGCCGTCAAAACCCGACCTGCTTTGGCCGCACGTAAATCGGTTGTCTACAAATATAGTCCATGTCATTTTTATGATTGTAAACTAGAAGTACTGTCTTTTAGGGGAACATTTTTGGCTTAAAATTGTAAGTTATGTTATTTATTATTTAGTGATTTGTATCATCATCTTGTAAAATATTAACTTATACAGATTGCATTGTGGGACTAAGTGTCAGAATTGTATGGATGGCAACTCTGTCTTTTTAAACAGCTTAACATTAATCGTAACCTTAAAAGAGCGACTTTTAACATGTGTCTAATAACTTCATTTCTTGTCACTAAGCAGATGATAATAAGTAAACACACATGCACAAGTACGTGTCAAGATGTGCTACAGATTTAATGTTTTCTTTTCACTGTAAATCTTAAACTGTGTGTTTGCATAAAAGAAATGTCTTCACTGGGGACTCTAGAGCTGAAACCTGTAGTCTTCAGTTTAGCAGGGACTTAACTCTGGCCTTTTTTTTGTCATTTTTGCACATATTATATAAAGGACACAGCCAGTGCAGGAAAGCTATGCTTCCAAAACTACACATTTACCTTGCTACGAAATAATGCATCAAAATAATGACTTTGCGATATAGTCCTAGAAATTTTAGCAACTCTTGGACATAAAACACACCCTTTGTTATAAAGACACCAAATGGTATATATAAAAGTTTCTACCTCAAGTTTGAAAACGGACTTATTATTTAATTTAAAAGTTTAACTTGATTATAAGTTAAACATGAAAGGTCACCAACCTTAAATTGTATTGGACTGAAAGACCTTAAAACGTAGGCCCCACTATTTATCATGCATTTACCCTTCCAATCCTGTATGTAAGTCTTATAATACTTCTTTGTCATGCACTTGCTTAAAACAGCAAAGTAAGGTAACACTTTAAAATATTTCTCAATAAATTTTACTATTCCACAAGACATTCACAAAGCATTACCATTTGATGAAGGTGCGTCATGTACAGCGACAAATATATCAATCATAATATAAAAAGATAGTACCATAGATGTGTGGTAAAACTTTGCTTTAGTCAATTTGAAGTTCCAGTTAATAGATTCTACCAGGTATTCACAGAGAGGTATTATTTGATGAAGCTGATTTATGTCCAGCGACAAATATTTCAGCCACAATACCATAAGATAGTAATATGTATGAGTTGCAAAAAATATTTCTTCAGTCAAATTAAAATTCGAGTTTAAAGATTCTTGTTTACCAAACCTAAAATCGATGTAGGAAACGTCTAAAATACACAATGCTTGATTTTATTGATATCGTGGTGTTAAATGCCACTTTCATCACTATTGGAGTTTTCACTGCGGACAGTTTTCATATGTGGAAAATAAAATCAAATCGAAAAAAAAAACCACTCATACAAATGGTAGCATCTGGCAAGTGAAAATTTCGTTCGTGTGTATATTTTTAGTCGCTGGGATGCTGTCTCATTGAGGCAAACGTGTATATCCTATTTCACATTTTAGCGTGCACGTGTCGTTTGGTTATTTTGATTGCTAGGTTGCTGTCCCTTTGACTTTTACCCCACATTCTGAATTGTTTTGGCTGCACACTATAAACTTTCAAACATGCAGTACATGTGTTATTTTATTTATTATAAAGTGAGAAAATGCGGAAGAGAAGAGCAAGGGACTAAGTAGAAAAAAGAAGGAAATGTTTTTTTTATTTCGCCGTCAAAACCCGACCTGCTTTGGCCGCACGTAAATCGGTTGTCTACAAATATAGTCCATGTCATTTTTATGATTGTAAACTAGAAGTACTGTCTTTTAGGGGAACACTTTTGGCTTAAAATTGTAAGTTATGTTATTTATTATTTAGTGATTTGTATCATCATCTTGTAAAATATTAACTTATACAGATTGCATTGTGGGACTAAGTGTCAGAATTGTATGGATGGCAACTCTGTCTTTTTAAACAGCTTAACATTAATCGTAACCTTAAAAGAGCGACTTTTAACATGTGTCTAATAACTTCATTTCTTGTCACTAAGCAGATGATAATAAGTAAACACACATGCACAAGTACGTGTCAAGATGTGCTACAGATTTAATGTTTTCTTTTCACTGTAAATCTTAAACTGTGTGTTTGCATAAAAGAAATGTCTTCACTGGGGACTCTAGAGCTGAAACCTGTAGTCTTCAGTTTAGCAGGGACTTAACTCTGGCCTTTTTTTTGTCATTTTTGCACATATTATATAAAGGACACAGCCAGTGCAGGAAAGCTATGCTTCCAAAACTACACATTTACCTTGCTACGAAATAATGCATCAAAATAATGACTTTGCGATATAGTCCTAGAAATTTTAGCAACTCTTGGACATAAAACACACCCTTTGTTATAAAGACACCAAATGGTATATATAAAAGTTTCTACCTCAAGTTTGAAAACGGACTTATTATTTAATTTAAAAGTTTAACTTGATTATAAGTTAAACATGAAAGGTCACCAACCTTAAATTGTATTGGACTGAAAGACCTTAAAACGTAGGCCCCACTATTTATCATGCATTTACCCTTCCAATCCTGTATGTAAGTCTTATAATACTTCTTTGTCATGCACTTGCTTAAAACAGCAAAGTAAGGTAACACTTTAAAATATTTCTCAATAAATTTTACTATTCCACAAGACATTCACAAAGCATTACCATTTGATGAAGGTGCGTCATGTACAGCGACAAATATATCAATCATAATATAAAAAGATAGTACCATAGATGTGTGGTAAAACTTTGCTTTAGTCAATTTGAAGTTCCAGTTAATAGATTCTACCAGGTATTCACAGAGAGGTATTATTTGATGAAGCTGATTTATGTCCAGCGACAAATATTTCAGCCACAATACCATAAGATAGTAATATGTATGATTTGCAAAAAATATTTCTTCAGTCAAATTAAAATTCGAGTTTAAAGATTCTTGTTTACCAAACCTAAAATCGATGTAGGAAACGTCTAAAATACACAATGCTTGATTTTATTGATATCGTGGTGTTAAATGCCACTTTCATCACTATTGGAGTTTTCACTGCGGACAGTTTTCATATGTGGAAAATAAAATCAAATCGAAAAAAAAAACCACTCATACAAATGGTAGCATCTGGCAAGTGAAAATTTCGTTCGTGTGTATATTTTTAGTCGCTGGGATGCTGTCTCATTGAGGCAAACGTGTATATCCTATTTCACATTTTAGCGTGCACGTGTCGTTTGGTTAGTTTGATTGCTAGGTTGCTGTCCCTTTGACTTTTACCCCACATTCTGAATTGTTTTGGCTGCACACTATAAACTTTCAAACATGCAGTACATGTGTTATTTTATGTATTATAAAGTGAGAAAATGCGGAAGAGAAGAGCAAGGGACTAAGTAGAAAAAAGAAGGAAATGTTTTTTTTATTTCGCCGTCAAAACCCGACCTGCTTTGGCCGCACGTAAATCGGTTGTCTACAAATATAGTCCATGTCATTTTTATGATTGTAAACTAGAAGTACTGTCTTTTAGGGGAACATTTTTGGCTTAAAATTGTAAGTTATGTTATTTATTATTTAGTGATTTGTATCATCATCTTGTAAAATATTAACTTATACAGATTGCATTGTGGGACTAAGTGTCAGAATTGTATGGATGGCAACTCTGTCTTTTTAAACAGCTTAACATTAATCGTAACCTTAAAAGAGCGACTTTTAACATGTGTCTAATAACTTCATTTCTTGTCACTAAGCAGATGATAATAAGTAAACACACATGCACAAGTACGTGTCAAGATGTGCTACAGATTTAATGTTTTCTTTTCACTGTAAATCTTAAACTGTGTGTTTGCATAAAAGAAATGTCTTCACTGGGGACTCTAGAGCTGAAACCTGTAGTCTTCAGTTTAGCAGGGACTTAACTCTGGCCTTTTTTTTGTCATTTTTGCACATATTATATAAAGGACACAGCCAGTGCAGGAAAGCTATGCTTCCAAAACTACACATTTACCTTGCTACGAAATAATGCATCAAAATAATGACTTTGCGATATAGTCCTAGAAATTTTAGCAACTCTTGGACATAAAACACACCCTTTGTTATAAAGACACCAAATGGTATATATAAAAGTTTCTACCTCAAGTTTGAAAACGGACTTATTATTTAATTTAAAAGTTTAACTTGATTATAAGTTAAACATGAAAGGTCACCAACCTTAAATTGTATTGGACTGAAAGACCTTAAAACGTAGGCCCCACTATTTATCATGCATTTACCCTTCCAATCCTGTATGTAAGTCTTATAATACTTCTTTGTCATGCACTTGCTTAAAACAGCAAAGTAAGGTAACACTTTAAAATATTTCTCAATAAATTTTACTATTCCACAAGACATTCACAAAGCATTACCATTTGATGAAGGTGCGTCATGTACAGCGACAAATATATCAATCATAATATAAAAAGATAGTACCATAGATGTGTGGTAAAACTTTGCTTTAGTCAATTTGAAGTTCCAGTTAATAGATTCTACCAGGTATTCACAGAGAGGTATTATTTGATGAAGCTGATTTATGTCCAGCGACAAATATTTCAGCCACAATACCATAAGATAGTAATATGTATGAGTTGCAAAAAATATTTCTTCAGTCAAATTAAAATTCGAGTTTAAAGATTCTTGTTTACCAAACCTAAAATCGATGTAGGAAACGTCTAAAATACACAATGCTTGATTTTATTGATATCGTGGTGTTAAATGCCACTTTCATCACTATTGGAGTTTTCACTGCGGACAGTTTTCATATGTGGAAAATAAAATCAAATCGAAAAAAAAAACCACTCATACAAATGGTAGCATCTGGCAAGTGAAAATTTCGTTCGTGTGTATATTTTTAGTCGCTGGGATGCTGTCTCATTGAGGCAAACGTGTATATCCTATTTCACATTTTAGCGTGCACGTGTCGTTTGGTTAGTTTGATTGCTAGGTTGCTGTCCCTTTGACTTTTACCCCACATTCTGAATTGTTTTGGCTGCACACTATAAACTTTCAAACATGCAGTACATGTGTTATTTTATGTATTATAAAGTGAGAAAATGCGGAAGAGAAGAGCAAGGGACTAAGTAGAAAAAAGAAGGAAATGTTTTTTTTATTTCGCCGTCAAAACCCGACCTGCTTTGGCCGCACGTAAATCGGTTGTCTACAAATATAGTCCATGTCATTTTTATGATTGTAAACTAGAAGTACTGTCTTTTAGGGGAACATTTTTGGCTTAAAATTGTAAGTTATGTTATTTATTATTTAGTGATTTGTATCATCATCTTGTAAAATATTAACTTATACAGATTGCATTGTGGGACTAAGTGTCAGAATTGTATGGATGGCAACTCTGTCTTTTTAAACAGCTTAACATTAATCGTAACCTTAAAAGAGCGACTTTTAACATGTGTCTAATAACTTCATTTCTTGTCACTAAGCAGATGATAATAAGTAAACACACATGCACAAGTACGTGTCAAGATGTGCTACAGATTTAATGTTTTCTTTTCACTGTAAATCTTAAACTGTGTGTTTGCATAAAAGAAATGTCTTCACTGGGGACTCTAGAGCTGAAACCTGTAGTCTTCAGTTTAGCAGGGACTTAACTCTGGCCTTTTTTTTGTCATTTTTGCACATATTATATAAAGGACACAGCCAGTGCAGGAAAGCTATGCTTCCAAAACTACACATTTACCTTGCTACGAAATAATGCATCAAAATAATGACTTTGCGATATAGTCCTAGAAATTTTAGCAACTCTTGGACATAAAACACACACTTTGTTATAAAGACACCAAATGGTATATATAAAAGTTTCTACCTCAAGTTTGAAAACGGACTTATTATTTAATTTAAAAGTTTAACTTGATTATAAGTTAAACATGAAAGGTCACCAACCTTAAATTGTGTTGGACTGAAAGACCTTAAAACGTAGGCCCCACTATTTATCATGCATTTACCCTTCCAATCCTGTATGTAAGTCTTATAATACTTCTTTGTCATGCACTTGCTTAAAACAGCAAAGTAAGGTAACACTTTAAAATATTTCTCAATAAATTTTACTATTCCACAAGACATTCACAAAGAATTACCATTTGATGAAGGTGCGTCATGTACAGCGACAAATATATCAATCATAATATAAAAAGATAGTACCATAGATGTGTGGTAAAACTTTGCTTTAGTCAATTTGAAGTTCCAGTTAATAGATTCTACCAGGTATTCACAGAGAGGTATTATTTGATGAAGCTGATTTATGTCCAGCGACAAATATTTCAGCCACAATACCATAAGATAGTAATATGTATGAGTTGCAAAAAATATTTCTTCAGTCAAATTAAAATTCGAGTTTAAAGATTCTTGTTTACCAAACCTAAAATCGATGTAGGAAACGTCTAAAATACACAATGCTTGATTTTATTGATATCGTGGTGTTAAATGCCACTTTCATCACTATTGGAGTTTTCACTGCGGACAGTTTTCATATGTGGAAAATAAAATCAAATCGAAAAAAAAAACCACTCATACAAATGGTAGCATCTGGCAAGTGAAAATTTCGTTCGTGTGTATATTTTTAGTCGCTGGGATGCTGTCTCATTGAGGCAAACGTGTATATCCTATTTCACATTTTAGCGTGCACGTGTCGTTTGGTTATTTTGATTGCTAGGTTGCTGTCCCTTTGACTTTTACCCCACATTCTGAATTGTTTTGGCTGCACACTATAAACTTTCAAACATGCAGTACATGTGTTATTTTATGTATTATAAAGTGAGAAAATGCGGGAGAGAAGAGCAAGGGACTAAGTAGAAAAAAGAAGGAAATGTTTTTTTTATTTCGCCGTCAAAACCCGACCTGCTTTGGCCGCACGTAAATCGGTTGTCTACAAATATAGTCCATGTCATTTTTATGATTGTAAACTAGAAGTACTGTCTTTTAGGGGAACATTTTTGGCTTAAAATTGTAAGTTATGTTATTTATTATTTAGTGATTTGTATCATCATCTTGTAAAATATTAACTTATACAGATTGCATTGTGGGACTAAGTGTCAGAATTGTATGGATGGCAACTCTGTCTTTTTAAACAGCTTAACATTAATCGTAACCTTAAAAGAGCGACTTTTAACATGTGTCTAATAACTTCATTTCTTGTCACTAAGCAGATGATAATAAGTAAACACACATGCACAAGTACGTGTCAAGATGTGCTACAGATTTAATGTTTTCTTTTCACTGTAAATCTTAAACTGTGTGTTTGCATAAAAGAAATGTCTTCACTGGGGACTCTAGAGCTGAAACCTGTAGTCTTCAGTTTAGCAGGGACTTAACTCTGGCCTTTTTTTTGTCATTTTTGCACATATTATATAAAGGACACAGCCAGTGCAGGAAAGCTATGCTTCCAAAACTACACATTTACCTTGCTACGAAATAATGCATCAAAATAATGACTTTGCGATATAGTCCTAGAAATTTTAGCAACTCTTGGACATAAAACACACCCTTTGTTATAAAGACACCAAATGGTATATATAAAAGTTTCTACCTCAAGTTTGAAAACGGACTTATTATTTAATTTAAAAGTTTAACTTGATTATAAGTTAAACATGAAAGGTCACCAACCTTAAATTGTGTTGGACTGAAAGACCTTAAAACGTAGGCCCCACTATTTATCATGCATTTACCCTTCCAATCCTGTATGTAAGTCTTATAATACTTCTTTGTCATGCACTTGCTTAAAACAGCAAAGTAAGGTAACACTTTAAAATATTTCTCAATAAATTTTACTATTCCACAAGACATTCACAAAGAATTACCATTTGATGAAGGTGCGTCATGTACAGCGACAAATATATCAATCATAATATAAAAAGATAGTACCATAGATGTGTGGTAAAACTTTGCTTTAGTCAATTTGAAGTTCCAGTTAATAGATTCTACCAGGTATTCACAGAGAGGTATTATTTGATGAAGCTGATTTATGTCCAGCGACAAATATTTCAGCCACAATACCATAAGATAGTAATATGTATGAGTTGCAAAAAATATTTCTTCAGTCAAATTAAAATTCGAGTTTAAAGATTCTTGTTTACCAAACCTAAAATCGATGTAGGAAACGTCTAAAATACACAATGCTTGATTTTATTGATATCGTGGTGTTAAATGCCACTTTCATCACTATTGGAGTTTTCACTGCGGACAGTTTTCATATGTGGAAAATAAAATCAAATCGAAAAAAAAAACCACTCATACAAATGGTAGCATCTGGCAAGTGAAAATTTCGTTCGTGTGTATATTTTTAGTCGCTGGGATGCTGTCTCATTGAGGCAAACGTGTATATCCTATTTCACATTTTAGCGTGCACGTGTCGTTTGGTTATTTTGATTGCTAGGTTGCTGTCCCTTTGACTTTTACCCCACATTCTGAATTGTTTTGGCTGCACACTATAAACTTTCAAACATGCAGTACATGTGTTATTTTATGTATTATAAAGTGAGAAAATGCGGAAGAGAAGAGCAAGGGACTAAGTAGAAAAAAGAAGGAAATGTTTTTTTTATTTCGCCGTCAAAACCCGACCTGCTTTGGCCGCACGTAAATCGGTTGTCTACAAATATAGTCCATGTCATTTTTATGATTGTAAACTAGAAGTACTGTCTTTTAGGGGAACACTTTTGGCTTAAAATTGTAAGTTATGTTATTTATTATTTAGTGATTTGTATCATCATCTTGTAAAATATTAACTTATACAGATTGCATTGTGGGACTAAGTGTCAGAATTGTATGGATGGCAACTCTGTCTTTTTAAACAGCTTAACATTAATCGTAACCTTAAAAGAGCGACTTTTAACATGTGTCTAATAACTTCATTTCTTGTCACTAAGCAGATGATAATAAGTAAACACACATGCACAAGTACGTGTCAAGATGTGCTACAGATTTAATGTTTTCTTTTCACTGTAAATCTTAAACTGTGTGTTTGCATAAAAGAAATGTCTTCACTGGGGACTCTAGAGCTGAAACCTGTAGTCTTCAGTTTAGCAGGGACTTAACTCTGGCCTTTTTTTTGTCATTTTTGCACATATTATATAAAGGACACAGCCAGTGCAGGAAAGCTATGCTTCCAAAACTACACATTTACCTTGCTACGAAATAATGCATCAAAATAATGACTTTGCGATATAGTCCTAGAAATTTTAGCAACTCTTGGACATAAAACACACCCTTTGTTATAAAGACACCAAATGGTATATATAAAAGTTTCTACCTCAAGTTTGAAAACGGACTTATTATTTAATTTAAAAGTTTAACTTGATTATAAGTTAAACATGAAAGGTCACCAATCTTAAATTGTGTTGGACTGAAAGACCTTAAAACGTAGGCCCCACTATTTATCATGCATTTACCCTTCCAATCCTGTATGTAAGTCTTATAATACTTCTTTGTCATGCACTTGCTTAAAACAGCAAAGTAAGGTAACACTTTAAAATATTTCTCAATAAATTTTACTATTCCACAAGACATTCACAAAGAATTACCATTTGATGAAGGTGCGTCATGTACAGCGACAAATATATCAATCATAATATAAAAAGATAGTACCATAGATGTGTGGTAAAACTTTGCTTTAGTCAATTTGAAGTTCCAGTTAATAGATTCTACCAGGTATTCACAGAGAGGTATTATTTGATGAAGCTGATTTATGTCCAGCGACAAATATTTCAGCCACAATACCATAAGATAGTAATATGTATGAGTTGCAAAAAATATTTCTTCAGTCAAATTAAAATTCGAGTTTAAAGATTCTTGTTTACCAAACCTAAAATCGATGTAGGAAACGTCTAAAATACACAATGCTTGATTTTATTGATATCGTGGTGTTAAATGCCACTTTCATCACTATTGGAGTTTTCACTGCGGACAGTTTTCATATGTGGAAAATAAAATCAAATCGAAAAAAAAAACCACTCATACAAATGGTAGCATCTGGCAAGTGAAAATTTCGTTCGTGTGTATATTTTTAGTCGCTGGGATGCTGTCTCATTGAGGCAAACGTGTATATCCTATTTCACATTTTAGCGTGCACGTGTCGTTTGGTTATTTTGATTGCTAGGTTGCTGTCCCTTTGACTTTTACCCCACATTCTGAATTGTTTTGGCTGCACACTATAAACTTTCAAACATGCAGTACATGTGTTATTTTATGTATTATAAAGTGAGAAAATGCGGAAGAGAAGAGCAAGGGACTAAGTAGAAAAAAGAAGGAAATGTTTTTTTTATTTCGCCGTCAAAACCCGACCTGCTTTGGCCGCACGTAAATCGGTTGTCTACAAATATAGTCCATGTCATTTTTATGATTGTAAACTAGAAGTACTGTCTTTTAGGGGAACATTTTTGGCTTAAAATTGTAAGTTATGTTATTTATTATTTAGTGATTTGTATCATCATCTTGTAAAATATTAACTTATACAGATTGCATTGTGGGACTAAGTGTCAGAATTGTATGGATGGCAACTCTGTCTTTTTAAACAGCTTAACATTAATCGTAACCTTAAAAGAGCGACTTTTAACATGTGTCTAATAACTTCATTTCTTGTCACTAAGCAGATGATAATAAGTAAACACACATGCACAAGTACGTGTCAAGATGTGCTACAGATTTAATGTTTTCTTTTCACTGTAAATCTTAAACTGTGTGTTTGCATAAAAGAAATGTCTTCACTGGGGACTCTAGAGCTGAAACCTGTAGTCTTCAGTTTAGCAGGGACTTAACTCTGGCCTTTTTTTTGTCATTTTTGCACATATTATATAAAGGACACAGCCAGTGCAGGAAAGCTATGCTTCCAAAACTACACATTTACCTTGCTACGAAATAATGCATCAAAATAATGACTTTGCGATATAGTCCTAGAAATTTTAGCAACTCTTGGACATAAAACACACCCTTTGTTATAAAGACACCAAATGGTATATATAAAAGTTTCTACCTCAAGTTTGAAAACGGACTTATTATTTAATTTAAAAGTTTAACTTGATTATAAGTTAAACATGAAAGGTCACCAACCTTAAATTGTGTTGGACTGAAAGACCTTAAAACGTAGGCCCCACTATTTATCATGCATTTACCCTTCCAATCCTGTATGTAAGTCTTATAATACTTCTTTGTCATGCACTTGCTTAAAACAGCAAAGTAAGGTAACACTTTAAAATATTTCTCAATAAATTTTACTATTCCACAAGACATTCACAAAGAATTACCATTTGATGAAGGTGCGTCATGTACAGCGACAAATATATCAATCATAATATAAAAAGATAGTACCATAGATGTGTGGTAAAACTTTGCTTTAGTCAATTTGAAGTTCCAGTTAATAGATTCTACCAGGTATTCACAGAGAGGTATTATTTGATGAAGCTGATTTATGTCCAGCGACAAATATTTCAGCCACAATACCATAAGATAGTAATATGTATGAGTTGCAAAAAATATTTCTTCAGTCAAATTAAAATTCGAGTTTAAAGATTCTTGTTTACCAAACCTAAAATCGATGTAGGAAACGTCTAAAATACACAATGCTTGATTTTATTGATATCGTGGTGTTAAATGCCACTTTCATCACTATTGGAGTTTTCACTGCGGACAGTTTTCATATGTGGAAAATAAAATCAAATCGAAAAAAAAAACCACTCATACAAATGGTAGCATCTGGCAAGTGAAAATTTCGTTCGTGTGTATATTTTTAGTCGCTGGGATGCTGTCTCATTGAGGCAAACGTGTATATCCTATTTCACATTTTAGCGTGCACGTGTCGTTTGGTTATTTTGATTGCTAGGTTGCTGTCCCTTTGACTTTTACCCCACATTCTGAATTGTTTTGGCTGCACACTATAAACTTTCAAACATGCAGTACATGTGTTATTTTATGTATTATAAAGTGAGAAAATGCGGAAGAGAAGAGCAAGGGACTAAGTAGAAAAAAGAAGGAAATGTTTTTTTTATTTCGCCGTCAAAACCCGACCTGCTTTGGCCGCACGTAAATCGGTTGTCTACAAATATAGTCCATGTCATTTTTATGATTGTAAACTAGAAGTACTGTCTTTTAGGGGAACATTTTTGGCTTAAAATTGTAAGTTATGTTATTTATTATTTAGTGATTTGTATCATCATCTTGTAAAATATTAACTTATACAGATTGCATTGTGGGACTAAGTGTCAGAATTGTATGGATGGCAACTCTGTCTTTTTAAACAACTTAACATTAATCGTAACCTTAAAAGAGCGACTTTTAACATGTGTCTAATAACTTCATTTCTTGTCACTAAGCAGATGATAATAAGTAAACACACATGCACAAGTACGTGTCAAGATGTGCTACAGATTTAATGTTTTCTTTTCACTGTAAATCTTAAACTGTGTGTTTGCATAAAAGAAATGTCTTCACTGGGGACTCTAGAGCTGAAACCTGTAGTCTTCAGTTTAGCAGGGACTTAACTCTGGCCTTTTTTTTGTCATTTTTGCACATATTATATAAAGGACACAGCCAGTGCAGGAAAGCTATGCTTCCAAAACTACACATTTACCTTGCTACGAAATAATGCATCAAAATAATGACTTTGCGATATAGTCCTAGAAATTTTAGCAACTCTTGGACATAAAACACACCCTTTGTTATAAAGACACCAAATGGTATATATAAAAGTTTCTACCTCAAGTTTGAAAACGGACTTATTATTTAATTTAAAAGTTTAACTTGATTATAAGTTAAACATGAAAGGTCACCAACCTTAAATTGTGTTGGACTGAAAGACCTTAAAACGTAGGCCCCACTATTTATCATGCATTTACCCTTCCAATCCTGTATGTAAGTCTTATAATACTTCTTTGTCATGCACTTGCTTAAAACAGCAAAGTAAGGTAACACTTTAAAATATTTCTCAATAAATTTTACTATTCCACAAGACATTCACAAAGAATTACCATTTGATGAAGGTGCGTCATGTACAGCGACAAATATATCAATCATAATATAAAAAGATAGTACCATAGATGTGTGGTAAAACTTTGCTTTAGTCAATTTGAAGTTCCAGTTAATAGATTCTACCAGGTATTCACAGAGAGGTATTATTTGATGAAGCTGATTTATGTCCAGCGACAAATATTTCAGCCACAATACCATAAGATAGTAATATGTATGAGTTGCAAAAAATATTTCTTCAGTCAAATTAAAATTCGAGTTTAAAGATTCTTGTTTACCAAACCTAAAATCGATGTAGGAAACGTCTAAAATACACAATGCTTGATTTTATTGATATCGTGGTGTTAAATGCCACTTTCATCACTATTGGAGTTTTCACTGCGGACAGTTTTCATATGTGGAAAATAAAATCAAATCGAAAAAAAAAACCACTCATACAAATGGTAGCATCTGGCAAGTGAAAATTTCGTTCGTGTGTATATTTTTAGTCGCTGGGATGCTGTCTCATTGAGGCAAACGTGTATATCCTATTTCACATTTTAGCGTGCACGTGTCGTTTGGTTATTTTGATTGCTAGGTTGCTGTCCCTTTGACTTTTACCCCACATTCTGAATTGTTTTGGCTGCACACTATAAACTTTCAAACATGCAGTACATGTGTTATTTTATGTATTATAAAGTGAGAAAATGCGGAAGAGAAGAGCAAGGGACTAAGTAGAAAAAAGAAGGAAATGTTTTTTTTATTTCGCCGTCAAAACCCGACCTGCTTTGGCCGCACGTAAATCGGTTGTCTACAAATATAGTCCATGTCATTTTTATGATTGTAAACTAGAAGTACTGTCTTTTAGGGGAACATTTTTGGCTTAAAATTGTAAGTTATGTTATTTATTATTTAGTGATTTGTATCATCATCTTGTAAAATATTAACTTATACAGATTGCATTGTGGGACTAAGTGTCAGAATTGTATGGATGGCAACTCTGTCTTTTTAAACAGCTTAACATTAATCGTAACCTTAAAAGAGCGACTTTTAACATGTGTCTAATAACTTCATTTCTTGTCACTAAGCAGATGATAATAAGTAAACACACATGCACAAGTACGTGTCAAGATGTGCTACAGATTTAATGTTTTCTTTTCACTGTAAATCTTAAACTGTGTGTTTGCATAAAAGAAATGTCTTCACTGGGGACTCTAGAGCTGAAACCTGTAGTCTTCAGTTTAGCAGGGACTTAACTCTGGCCTTTTTTTTGTCATTTTTGCACATATTATATAAAGGACACAGCCAGTGCAGGAAAGCTATGCTTCCAAAACTACACATTTACCTTGCTACGAAATAATGCATCAAAATAATGACTTTGCGATATAGTCCTAGAAATTTTAGCAACTCTTGGACATAAAACACACCCTTTGTTATAAAGACACCAAATGGTATATATAAAAGTTTCTACCTCAAGTTTGAAAACGGACTTATTATTTAATTTAAAAGTTTAACTTGATTATAAGTTAAACATGAAAGGTCACCAACCTTAAATTGTGTTGGACTGAAAGACCTTAAAACGTAGGCCCCACTATTTATCATGCATTTACCCTTCCAATCCTGTATGTAAGTCTTATAATACTTCTTTGTCATGCACTTGCTTAAAACAGCAAAGTAAGGTAACACTTTAAAATATTTCTCAATAAATTTTACTATTCCACAAGACATTCACAAAGAATTACCATTTGATGAAGGTGCGTCATGTACAGCGACAAATATATCAATCATAATATAAAAAGATAGTACCATAGATGTGTGGTAAAACTTTGCTTTAGTCAATTTGAAGTTCCAGTTAATAGATTCTACCAGGTATTCACAGAGAGGTATTATTTGATGAAGCTGATTTATGTCCAGCGACAAATATTTCAGCCACAATACCATAAGATAGTAATATGTATGAGTTGCAAAAAATATTTCTTCAGTCAAATTAAAATTCGAGTTTAAAGATTCTTGTTTACCAAACCTAAAATCGATGTAGGAAACGTCTAAAATACACAATGCTTGATTTTATTGATATCGTGGTGTTAAATGCCACTTTCATCACTATTGGAGTTTTCACTGCGGACAGTTTTCATATGTGGAAAATAAAATCAAATCGAAAAAAAAAACCACTCATACAAATGGTAGCATCTGGCAAGTGAAAATTTCGTTCGTGTGTATATTTTTAGTCGCTGGGATGCTGTCTCATTGAGGCAAACGTGTATATCCTATTTCACATTTTAGCGTGCACGTGTCGTTTGGTTATTTTGATTGCTAGGTTGCTGTCCCTTTGACTTTTACCCCACATTCTGAATTGTTTTGGCTGCACACTATAAACTTTCAAACATGCAGTACATGTGTTATTTTATGTATTATAAAGTGAGAAAATGCGGAAGAGAAGAGCAAGGGACTAAGTAGAAAAAAGAAGGAAATGTTTTTTTTATTTCGCCGTCAAAACCCGACCTGCTTTGGCCGCACGTAAATCGGTTGTCTACAAATATAGTCCATGTCATTTTTATGATTGTAAACTAGAAGTACTGTCTTTTAGGGGAACATTTTTGGCTTAAAATTGTAAGTTATGTTATTTATTATTTAGTGATTTGTATCATCATCTTGTAAAATATTAACTTATACAGATTGCATTGTGGGACTAAGTGTCAGAATTGTATGGATGGCAACTCTGTCTTTTTAAACAGCTTAACATTAATCGTAACCTTAAAAGAGCGACTTTTAACATGTGTCTAATAACTTCATTTCTTGTCACTAAGCAGATGATAATAAGTAAACACACATGCACAAGTACGTGTCAAGATGTGCTACAGATTTAATGTTTTCTTTTCACTGTAAATCTTAAACTGTGTGTTTGCATAAAAGAAATGTCTTCACTGGGGACTCTAGAGCTGAAACCTGTAGTCTTCAGTTTAGCAGGGACTTAACTCTGGCCTTTTTTTTGTCATTTTTGCACATATTATATAAAGGACACAGCCAGTGCAGGAAAGCTATGCTTCCAAAACTACACATTTACCTTGCTACGAAATAATGCATCAAAATAATGACTTTGCGATATAGTCCTAGAAATTTTAGCAACTCTTGGACATAAAACACACCCTTTGTTATAAAGACACCAAATGGTATATATAAAAGTTTCTACCTCAAGTTTGAAAACGGACTTATTATTTAATTTAAAAGTTTAACTTGATTATAAGTTAAACATGAAAGGTCACCAACCTTAAATTGTGTTGGACTGAAAGACCTTAAAACGTAGGCCCCACTATTTATCATGCATTTACCCTTCCAATCCTGTATGTAAGTCTTATAATACTTCTTTGTCATGCACTTGCTTAAAACAGCAAAGTAAGGTAACACTTTAAAATATTTCTCAATAAATTTTACTATTCCACAAGACATTCACAAAGAATTACCATTTGATGAAGGTGCGTCATGTACAGCGACAAATATATCAATCATAATATAAAAAGATAGTACCATAGATGTGTGGTAAAACTTTGCTTTAGTCAATTTGAAGTTCCAGTTAATAGATTCTACCAGGTATTCACAGAGAGGTATTATTTGATGAAGCTGATTTATGTCCAGCGACAAATATTTCAGCCACAATACCATAAGATAGTAATATGTATGAGTTGCAAAAAATATTTCTTCAGTCAAATTAAAATTCGAGTTTAAAGATTCTTGTTTACCAAACCTAAAATCGATGTAGGAAACGTCTAAAATACACAATGCTTGATTTTATTGATATCGTGGTGTTAAATGCCACTTTCATCACTATTGGAGTTTTCACTGCGGACAGTTTTCATATGTGGAAAATAAAATCAAATCGAAAAAAAAAACCACTCATACAAATGGTAGCATCTGGCAAGTGAAAATTTCGTTCGTGTGTATATTTTTAGTCGCTGGGATGCTGTCTCATTGAGGCAAACGTGTATATCCTATTTCACATTTTAGCGTGCACGTGTCGTTTGGTTATTTTGATTGCTAGGTTGCTGTCCCTTTGACTTTTACCCCACATTCTGAATTGTTTTGGCTGCACACTATAAACTTTCAAACATGCAGTACATGTGTTATTTTATGTATTATAAAGTGAGAAAATGCGGAAGAGAAGAGCAAGGGACTAAGTAGAAAAAAGAAGGAAATGTTTTTTTTATTTCGCCGTCAAAACCCGACCTGCTTTGGCCGCACGTAAATCGGTTGTCTACAAATATAGTCCATGTCATTTTTATGATTGTAAACTAGAAGTACTGTCTTTTAGGGGAACATTTTTGGCTTAAAATTGTAAGTTATGTTATTTATTATTTAGTGATTTGTATCATCATCTTGTAAAATATTAACTTATACAGATTGCATTGTGGGACTAAGTGTCAGAATTGTATGGATGGCAACTCTGTCTTTTTAAACAGCTTAACATTAATCGTAACCTTAAAAGAGCGACTTTTAACATGTGTCTAATAACTTCATTTCTTGTCACTAAGCAGATGATAATAAGTAAACACACATGCACAAGTACGTGTCAAGATGTGCTACAGATTTAATGTTTTCTTTTCACTGTAAATCTTAAACTGTGTGTTTGCATAAAAGAAATGTCTTCACTGGGGACTCTAGAGCTGAAACCTGTAGTCTTCAGTTTAGCAGGGACTTAACTCTGGCCTTTTTTTTGTCATTTTTGCACATATTATATAAAGGACACAGCCAGTGCAGGAAAGCTATGCTTCCAAAACTACACATTTACCTTGCTACGAAATAAAGCATCAAAATAATGACTTTGCGATATAGTCCTAGAAATTTTAGCAACTCTTGGACATAAAACACACCCTTTGTTATAAAGACACCAAATGGTATATATAAAAGTTTCTACCTCAAGTTTGAAAACGGACTTATTATTTAATTTAAAAGTTTAACTTGATTAGAAGTTAAACATGAAAGGTCACCAACCTTAAATTGTGTTGGACTGAAAGACCTTAAAACGTAGGCCCCACTATTTATCATGCATTTACCCTTCCAATCCTGTATGTAAGTCTTATAATACTTCTTTGTCATGCACTTGCTTAAAACAGCAAAGTAAGGTAACACTTTAAAATATTTCTCAATAAATTTTACTATTCCACAAGACATTCACAAAGAATTACCATTTGATGAAGGTGCGTCATGTACAGCGACAAATATATCAATCATAATATAAAAAGATAGTACCATAGATGTGTGGTAAAACTTTGCTTTAGTCAATTTGAAGTTCCAGTTAATAGATTCTACCAGGTATTCACAGAGAGGTATTATTTGATGAAGCTGATTTATGTCCAGCGACAAATATTTCAGCCACAATACCATAAGATAGTAATATGTATGAGTTGCAAAAAATATTTCTTCAGTCAAATTAAAATTCGAGTTTAAAGATTCTTGTTTACCAAACCTAAAATCGATGTAGAAAACGTCTAAAATACACAATGCTTGATTTTATTGATATCGTGGTGTTAAATGCCACTTTCATCACTTTTGGAGTTTTCACTGCGGACAGTTTTCATATGTGGAAAATAAAATCAAATCGAAAAAAAAAAACCACTCATACAAATGGTAGCATCTGGCAAGTGAAAATTTCGTTCGTGTGTATATTTTTAGTCGCTGGGATGCTGTCTCATTGAGGCAAACGTGTATATCCTATTTCACATTTTAGCGTGCACGTGTCGTTTGGTTATTTTGATTGCTAGGTTGCTGTCCCTTTGACTTTTACCCCACATTCTGAATTGTTTTGGCTGCACACTATAAACTTTCAAACATGCAGTACATGTGTTATTTTATGTATTATAAAGTGAGAAAATGCGGAAGAGAAGAGCAAGGGACTAAGTAGAAAAAAGAAGGAAATGTTTTTTTTATTTCGCCGTCAAAACCCGACCTGCTTTGGCCGCACGTAAATCGGTTGTCTACAAATATAGTCCATGTCATTTTTATGATTGTAAACTAGAAGTACTGTCTTTTAGGGGAACATTTTTGGCTTAAAATTGTAAGTTATGTTATTTATTATTTAGTGATTTGTATCATCATCTTGTAAAATATTAACTTATACAGATTGCATTGTGGGACTAAGTGTCAGAATTGTATGGATGGCAACTCTGTCTTTTTAAACAGCTTAACATTAATCGTAACCTTAAAAGAGCGACTTTTAACATGTGTCTAATAACTTCATTTCTTGTCACTAAGCAGATGATAATAAGTAAACACACATGCACAAGTACGTGTCAAGATGTGCTACAGATTTAATGTTTTCTTTTCACTGTAAATCTTAAACTGTGTGTTTGCATAAAAGAAATGTCTTCACTGGGGACTCTAGAGCTGAAACCTGTAGTCTTCAGTTTAGCAGGGACTTAACTCTGGCCTTTTTTTTGTCATTTTTGCACATATTATATAAAGGACACAGCCAGTGCAGGAAAGCTATGCTTCCAAAACTACACATTTACCTTGCTACGAAATAATGCATCAAAATAATGACTTTGCGATATAGTCCTAGAAATTTTAGCAACTCTTGGACATAAAACACACCCTTTGTTATAAAGACACCAAATGGTATATATAAAAGTTTCTACCTCAAGTTTGAAAACGGACTTATTATTTAATTTAAAAGTTTAACTTGATTATAAGTTAAACATGAAAGGTCACCAGCCTTAAATTGTGTTGGACTGAAAGACCTTAAAACGTAGGCCTCACTATTTATCATGCATTTACCCTTCCAATCCTGTATGTAAGTCTTATAATACTTCTTTGTCATGCACTTGCTTAAAACAGCAAAGTAAGGTAACACTTTAAAATATTTCTCAATAAATTTTACTATTCCACAAGACATTCACAAAGAATTACCATTTGATGAAGGTGCGTCATGTACAGCGACAAATATATCAATCATAATATAAAAAGATAGTACCATAGATGTGTGGTAAAACTTTGCTTTAGTCAATTTGAAGTTCCAGTTAATAGATTCTACCAGGTATTCACAGAGAGGTATTATTTGATGAAGCTGATTTATGTCCAGCGACAAATATTTCAGCCACAATACCATAAGATAGTAATATGTATGAGTTGCAAAAAATATTTCTTCAGTCAAATTAAAATTCGAGTTTAAAGATTCTTGTTTACCAAACCTAAAATCGATGTAGGAAACGTCTAAAATACACAATGCTTGATTTTATTGATATCGTGGTGTTAAATGCCACTTTCATCACTATTGGAGTTTTCACTGCGGACAGTTTTCATATGTGGAAAATAAAATCAAATCGAAAAAAAAAACCACTCATACAAATGGTAGCATCTGGCAAGTGAAAATTTCGTTCGTGTGTATATTTTTAGTCGCTGGGATGCTGTCTCATTGAGGCAAACGTGTATATCCTATTTCACATTTTAGCGTGCACGTGTCGTTTGGTTATTTTGATTGCTAGGTTGCTGTCCCTTTGACTTTTACCCCACATTCTGAATTGTTTTGGCTGCACACTATAAACTTTCAAACATGCAGTACATGTGTTATTTTATGTATTATAAAGTGAGAAAATGCGGAAGAGAAGAGCAAGGGACTAAGTAGAAAAAAGAAGGAAATGTTTTTTTTATTTCGCCGTCAAAACCCGACCTGCTTTGGCCGCACGTAAATCGGTTGTCTACAAATATAGTCCATGTCATTTTTATGATTGTAAACTAGAAGTACTGTCTTTTAGGGGAACATTTTTGGCTTAAAATTGTAAGTTATGTTATTTATTATTTAGTGATTTGTATCATCATCTTGTAAAATATTAACTTATACAGATTGCATTGTGGGACTAAGTGTCAGAATTGTATGGATGGCAACTCTGTCTTTTTAAACAGCTTAACATTAATCGTAACCTTAAAAGAGCGACTTTTAACATGTGTCTAATAACTTCATTTCTTGTCACTAAGCAGATGATAATAAGTAAACACACATGCACAAGTACGTGTCAAGATGTGCTACAGATTTAATGTTTTCTTTTCACTGTAAATCTTAAACTGTGTGTTTGCATAAAAGAAATGTCTTCACTGGGGACTCTAGAGCTGAAACCTGTAGTCTTCAGTTTAGCAGGGACTTAACTCTGGCCTTTTTTTTGTCATTTTTGCACATATTATATAAAGGACACAGCCAGTGCAGGAAAGCTATGCTTCCAAAACTACACATTTACCTTGCTACGAAATAATGCATCAAAATAATGACTTTGCGATATAGTCCTAGAAATTTTAGCAACTCTTGGACATAAAACACACCCTTTGTTATAAAGACACCAAATGGTATATATAAAAGTTTCTACCTCAAGTTTGAAAACGGACTTATTATTTAATTTAAAAGTTTAACTTGATTATAAGTTAAACATGAAAGGTCACCAACCTTAAATTGTGTTGGACTGAAAGACCTTAAAACGTAGGCCCCACTATTTATCATGCATTTACCCTTCCAATCCTGTATGTAAGTCTTATAATACTTTTTTGTCATGCACTTGCTTAAAACAGCAAAGTAAGGTAACACTTTAAAATATTTCTCAATAAATTTTACTATTCCACAAGACATTCACAAAGAATTACCATTTGATGAAGGTGCGTCATGTACAGCGACAAATATATCAATCATAATATAAAAAGATAGTACCATAGATGTGTGGTAAAACTTTGCTTTAGTCAATTTGAAGTTCCAGTTAATAGATTCTACCAGGTATTCACAGAGAGGTATTATTTGATGAAGCTGATTTATGTCCAGCGACAAATATTTCAGCCACAATACCATAAGATAGTAATATGTATGAGTTGCAAAAAATATTTCTTCAGTCAAATTAAAATTCGAGTTTAAAGATTCTTGTTTACCAAACCTAAAATCGATGTAGGAAACGTCTAAAATACACAATGCTTGATTTTATTGATATCGTGGTGTTAAATGCCACTTTCATCACTATTGGAGTTTTCACTGCGGACAGTTTTCATATGTGGAAAATAAAATCAAATCGAAAAAAAAACCACTCATACAAATGGTAGCATCTGGCAAGTGAAAATTTCGTTCGTGTGTATATTTTTAGTCGCTGGGATGCTGTCTCATTGAGGCATATGCTTCCAAAACTACACATTTACCTTGCTACGAAATAATGCATCAAAATAATGACTTTGCGATATAGTCCTAGAAATTTTAGCAACTCTTGGACATAAAACACACCCTTTGTTATAAAGACACCAAATGGTATATATAAAAGTTTCTACCTCAAGTTTGAAAACGGACTTATTATTTAATTTAAAAGTTTAACTTGATTATAAGTTAAACATGAAAGGTCACCAACCTTAAATTGTGTTGGACTGAAAGACCTTAAAACGTAGGCCCCACTATTTATCATGCATTTACCCTTCCAATCCTGTATGTAAGTCTTATAATACTTCTTTGTCATGCACTTGCTTAAAACAGCAAAGTAAGGTAACACTTTAAAATATTTCTCAATAAATTTTACTATTCCACAAGACATTCACAAAGAATTACCATTTGATGAAGGTGCGTCATGTACAGCGACAAATATATCAATCATAATATAAAAAGATAGTACCATAGATGTGTGGTAAAACTTTGCTTTAGTCAATTTGAAGTTCCAGTTAATAGATTCTACCAGGTATTCACAGAGAGGTATTATTTGATGAAGCTGATTTATGTCCAGCGACAAATATTTCAGCCACAATACCATAAGATAGTAATATGTATGAGTTGCAAAAAATATTTCTTCAGTCAAATTAAAATTCGAGTTTAAAGATTCTTGTTTACCAAACCTAAAATCGATGTAGGAAACGTCTAAAATACACAATGCTTGATTTTATTGATATCGTGGTGTTAAATGCCACTTTCATCACTATTGGAGTTTTCACTGCGGACAGTTTTCATATGTGGAAAATAAAATCAAATCGAAAAAAAAAACCACTCATACAAATGGTAGCATCTGGCAAGTGAAAATTTCGTTCGTGTGTATATTTTTAGTCGCTGGGATGCTGTCTCATTGAGGCAAACGTGTATATCCTATTTCACATTTTAGCGTGCACGTGTCGTTTGGTTATTTTGATTGCTAGGTTGCTGTCCCTTTGACTTTTACCCCACATTCTGAATTGTTTTGGCTGCACACTATAAACTTTCAAACATGCAGTACATGTGTTATTCTATGTATTATAAAGTGAGAAAATGCGGAAGAGAAGAGCAAGGGACTAAGTAGAAAAAAGAAGGAAATGTTTTTTTATTTCGCCGTCAAAACCCGACCTGCTTTGGCCGCACGTAAATCGGTTGTCTACAAATATAGTCCATGTCATTTTTATGATTGTAAACTAGAAGTACTGTCTTTTAGGGGAACATTTTTGGCTTAAAATTGTAAGTTATGTTATTTATTATTTAGTGATTTGTATCATCATCTTGTAAAATATTAACTTATACAGATTGCATTGTGGGACTAAGTGTCAGAATTGTATGGATGGCAACTCTGTCTTTTTAAACAGCTTAACATTAATCGTAACCTTAAAAGAGCGACTTTTAACATGTGCCTAATAACTTCATTTCTTGTCACTAAGCAGATGATAATAAGTAAACACACATGCACAAGTACGTGTCAAGATGTGCTACAGATTTAATGTTTTCTTTTCACTGTAAATCTTAAACTGTGTGTGTGCATAAAAGAAATGTCTTCACTGGGGACTCTAGAGCTGAAACCTGTAGTCTTCAGTTTAGCAGGGACTTAACTCTGGCCTTTTTTTTGTCATTTTTGCACATATTATATAAAGGACACAGCCAGTGCAGGAAAGCTATGCTTCCAAAACTACACATTTACCTTGCTACGAAATAATGCATCAAAATAATGACTTTGCGATATAGTCCTAGAAATTTTAGCAACTCTTGGACATAAAACACACCCTTTGTTATAAAGACACCAAATGGTATATATAAAAGTTTCTACCTCAAGTTTGAAAACGGACTTATTATTTAATTTAAAAGTTTAACTTGATTATAAGTTAAACATGAAAGGTCACCAACCTTAAATTGTGTTGGACTGAAAGACCTTAAAACGTAGGCCCCACTATTTATCATGCATTTACCCTTCCAATCCTGTATGTAAGTCTTATAATACTTCTTTGTCATGCACTTGCTTAAAACAGCAAAGTAAGGTAACACTTTAAAATATTTCTCAATAAATTTTACTATTCCACAAGACATTCACAAAGAATTACCATTTGATGAAGGTGCGTCATGTACAGCGACAAATATATCAATCATAATATAAAAAGATAGTACCATAGATGTGTGGTAAAACTTTGCTTTAGTCAATTTGAAGTTCCAGTTAATAGATTCTACCAGGTATTCACAGAGAGGTATTATTTGATGAAGCTGATTTATGTCCAGCGACAAATATTTCAGCCACAATACCATAAGATAGTAATATGTAAGAGTTGCAAAAAATATTTCTTCAGTCAAATTAAAATTCGAGTTTAAAGATTCTTGTTTACCAAACCTAAAATCGATGTAGGAAACGTCTAAAATACACAATGCTTGATTTTATTGATATCGTGGTGTTAAATGCCACTTTCATCACTATTGGAGTTTTCACTGCGGACAGTTTTCATATGTGGAAAATAAAATCAAATCGAAAAAAAAAACCACTCATACAAATGGTAGCATCTGGCAAGTGAAAATTTCGTTCGTGTGTATATTTTTAGTCGCTGGGATGCTGTCTCATTGAGGCAAACGTGTATATCCTATTTCACATTTTAGCGTGCACGTGTCGTTTGGTTATTTTGATTGCTAGGTTGCTGTCCCTTTGACTTTTACCCCACATTCTGAATTGTTTTGGCTGCACACTATAAACTTTCAAACATGCAGTACATGTGTTATTTTATGTATTATAAAGTGAGAAAATGCGGAAGAGAAGAGCAAGGGACTAAGTAGAAAAAAGAAGGAAATGTTTTTTTTATTTCGCCGTCAAAACCCGACCTGCTTTGGCCGCACGTAAATCGGTTGTCTACAAATATAGTCCATGTCATTTTTATGATTGTAAACTAGAAGTACTGTCTTTTAGGGGAACATTTTTGGCTTAAAATTGTAAGTTATGTTATTTATTATTTAGTGATTTGTATCATCATCTTGTAAAATATTAACTTATACAGATTGCATTGTGGGACTAAGTGTCAGAATTGTATGGATGGCAACTCTGTCTTTTTAAACAGCTTAACATTAATCGTAACCTTAAAAGAGCGACTTTTAACATGTGTCTAATAACTTCATTTCTTGTCACTAAGCAGATGATAATAAGTAAACACACATGCACAAGTACGTGTCAAGATGTGCTACAGATTTAATGTTTTCTTTTCACTGTAAATCTTAAACTGTGTGTTTGCATAAAAGAAATGTCTTCACTGGGGACTCTAGAGCTGAAACCTGTAGTCTTCAGTTTAGCAGGGACTTAACTCTGGCCTTTTTTTTGGTCATTTTTGCACATATTATATAAAGGACACAGCCAGTGCAGGAAAGCTATGCTTCCAAAACTACACATTTACCTTGCTACGAAATAATGCATCAAAATAATGACTTTGCGATATAGTCCTAGAAATTTTAGCAACTCTTGGACATAAAACACACCCTTTGTTATAAAGACACCAAATGGTATATATAAAAGTTTCTACCTCAAGTTTGAAAACGGACTTATTATTTAATTTAAAAGTTTAACTTGATTATAAGTTAAACATGAAAGGTCACCAACCTTAAATTGTGTTGGACTGAAAGACCTTAAAACGTAGGCCCCACTATTTATCATGCATTTACCCTTCCAATCCTGTATGTAAGTCTTATAATACTTCTTTGTCATGCACTTGCTTAAAACAGCAAAGTAAGGTAACACTTTAAAATATTTCTCAATAAATTTTACTATTCCACAAGACATTCACAAAGAATTACCATTTGATGAAGGTGCGTCATGTACAGCGACAAATATATCAATCATAATATAAAAAGATAGTACCATAGATGTGTGGTAAAACTTTGCTTTAGTCAATTTGAAGTTCCAGTTAATAGATTCTACCAGGTATTCACAGAGAGGTATTATTTGATGAAGCTGATTTATGTCCAGCGACAAATATTTCAGCCACAATACCATAAGATAGTAATATGTAAGAGTTGCAAAAAATATTTCTTCAGTCAAATTAAAATTCGAGTTTAAAGATTCTTGTTTACCAAACCTAAAATCGATGTAGGAAACGTCTAAAATACACAATGCTTGATTTTATTGATATCGTGGTGTTAAATGCCACTTTCATCACTATTGGAGTTTTCACTGCGGACAGTTTTCATATGTGGAAAATAAAATCAAATCGAAAAAAAAAACCACTCATACAAATGGTAGCATCTGGCAAGTGAAAATTTCGTTCGTGTGTATATTTTTAGTCGCTGGGATGCTGTCTCATTGAGGCAAACGTGTATATCCTATTTCACATTTTAGCGTGCACGTGTCGTTTGGTTATTTTGATTGCTAGGTTGCTGTCCCTTTGACTTTTACCCCACATTCTGAATTGTTTTGGCTGCACACTATAAACTTTCAAACATGCAGTACATGTGTTATTTTATGTATTATAAAGTGAGAAAATGCGGAAGAGAAGAGCAAGGGACTAAGTAGAAAAAAGAAGGAAATGTTTTTTTTATTTCGCCGTCAAAACCCGACCTGCTTTGGCCGCACGTAAATCGGTTGTCTACAAATATAGTCCATGTCATTTTTATGATTGTAAACTAGAAGTACTGTCTTTTAGGGGAACATTTTTGGCTTAAAATTGTAAGTTATGTTATTTATTATTTAGTGATTTGTATCATCATCTTGTAAAATATTAACTTATACAGATTGCATTGTGGGACTAAGTGTCAGAATTGTATGGATGGCAACTCTGTCTTTTTAAACAGCTTAACATTAATCGTAACCTTAAAAGAGCGACTTTTAACATGTGTCTAATAACTTCATTTCTTGTCACTAAGCAGATGATAATAAGTAAACACACATGCACAAGTACGTGTCAAGATGTGCTACAGATTTAATGTTTTCTTTTCACTGTAAATCTTAAACTGTGTGTCTGCATAAAAGAAATGTCTTCACTGGGGACTCTAGAGCTGAAACCTGTAGTCTTCAGTTTAGCAGGGACTTAACTCTGGCCTTTTTTTTGTCATTTTTGCACATATTATATAAAGGACACAGCCAGTGCAGGAAAGCTATGCTTCCAAAACTACACATTTACCTTGCTACGAAATAATGCATCAAAATAATGACTTTGCGATATAGTCCTAGAAATTTTAGCAACTCTTGGACATAAAACACACCCTTTGTTATAAAGACACCAAATGGTATATATAAAAGTTTCTACCTCAAGTTTGAAAACGGACTTATTATTTAATTTAAAAGTTTAACTTGATTATAAGTTAAACATGAAAGGTCACCAACCTTAAATTGTGTTGGACTGAAAGACCTTAAAACGTAGGCCCCACTATTTATCATGCATTTACCCTTCCAATCCTGTATGTAAGTCTTATAATACTTCTTTGTCATGCACTTGCTTAAAACAGCAAAGTAAGGTAACACTTTAAAATATTTCTCAATAAATTTTACTATTCCACAAGACATTCACAAAGAATTACTATTTGATGAAGGTGCGTCATGTACAGCGACAAATATATCAATCATAATATAAAAAGATAGTACCATAGATGTGTGGTAAAACTTTGCTTTAGTCAATTTGAAGTTCCAGTTAATAGATTCTACCAGGTATTCACAGAGAGGTATTATTTGATGAAGCTGATTTATGTCCAGCGACAAATATTTCAGCCACAATACCATAAGATAGTAATATGTAAGAGTTGCAAAAAATATTTCTTCAGTCAAATTAAAATTCGAGTTTAAAGATTCTTGTTTACCAAACCTAAAATCGATGTAGGAAACGTCTAAAATACACAATGCTTGATTTTATTGATATCGTGGTGTTAAATGCCACTTTCATCACTATTGGAGTTTTCACTGCGGACAGTTTTCATATGTGGAAAATAAAATCAAATCGAAAAAAAACCACTCATACAAATGGTAGCATCTGGCAAGTGAAAATTTCGTTCGTGTGTATATTTTTAGTCGCTGGGATGCTGTCTCATTGAGGCAAACGTGTATATCCTATTTCACATTTTAGCGTGCACGTGTCGTTTGGTTATTTTGATTGCTAGGTTGCTGTCCCTCTGACTTTTACCCCACATTCTGAATTGTTTTGGCTGCACACTATAAACTTTCAAACATGCAGTACATGTGTTATTTTATGTATTATAAAGTGAGAAAATGCGGAAGAGAAGAGCAAGGGACTAAGTAGAAAAAAGAAGGAAATGTTTTTTTTATTTCGCCGTCAAAACCCGACCTGCTTTGGCCGCACGTAAATCGGTTGTCTACAAATATAGTCCATGTCATTTTTATGATTGTAAACTAGAAGTACTGTCTTTTAGGGGAACATTTTTGGCTTAAAATTGTAAGTTATGTTATTTATTATTTAGTGATTTGTATCATCATCTTGTAAAATATTAACTTATACAGATTGCATTGTGGGACTAAGTGTCAGAATTGTATGGATGGCAACTCTGTCTTTTTAAACAGCTTAACATTAATCGTAACCTTAAAAGACCGACTTTTGACATGTGTCTAATAACTTCATTTCTTGTCACTAAGCAGATGATAATAAGTAAACACACATGCACAAGTACGTGTCAAGATGTGCTACAGATTTAATGTTTTCTTTTCACTGTAAATCTTAAACTGTGTGTTTGCATAAAAGAAATGTCTTCACTGGGGACTCTAGAGCTGAAACCTGTAGTCTTCAGTTTAGCAGGGACTTAACTCTGGCCTTTTTTTTGTCATTTTTGCACATATTATATAAAGGACACAGCCAGTGCAGGAAAGCTATGCTTCCAAAACTACACATTTACCTTGCTACGAAATAATGCATCAAAATAATGACTTTGCGATATAGTCCTAGAAATTTTAGCAACTCTTGGACATAAAACACACCCTTTGTTATAAAGACACCAAATGGTATATATAAAAGTTTCTACCTCAAGTTTGAAAACGGACTTATTATTTAATTTAAAAGTTTAACTTGATTATAAGTTAAACATGAAAGGTCACCAACCTTAAATTGTGTTGGACTGAAAGACCTTAAAACGTAGGCCCCACTATTTATCATGCATTTACCCTTCCAATCCTGTATGTAAGTCTTATAATACTTCTTTGTCATGCACTTGCTTAAAACAGCAAAGTAAGGTAACACTTTAAAATATTTCTCAATAAATTTTACTATTCCACAAGACATTCACAAAGAATTACCATTTGATGAAGGTGCGTCATGTACAGCGACAAATATATCAATCATAATATAAAAAGATAGTACCATAGATGTGTGGTAAAACTTTGCTTTAGTCAATTTGAAGTTCCAGTTAATAGATTCTACCAGGTATTCACAAAGAGGTATTATTTGATGAAGCTGATTTATGTCCAGCGACAAATATTTCAGCCACAATACCATGAGATAGTAATATGTATGAGTTGCAAAAAATATTTCTTCAGTCAAATTAAAATTCGAGTTTAAAGATTCTTGTTTACCAAACCTAAAATCGATGTAGGAAACGTCTAAAATACACAATGCTTGATTTTATTGATATCGTGGTGTTAAATGCCACTTTCATCACTATTGGAGTTTTCACTGCGGACAGTTTTCATATGTGGAAAATAAAATCAAATCGAAAAAAAAACCACTCATACAAATGGTAGCATCTGGCAAGTGAAAATTTCGTTCGTGTGTATATTTTTAGTCGCTGGGATGCTGTCTCATTGAGGCAAACGTGTATATCCTATTTCACATTTTAGCGTGCACGTGTCGTTTGGTTATTTTGATTGCTAGGTTGCTGTCCCTTTGACTTTTACCCCACATTCTGAATTGTTTTGGCTGCACACTATAAACTTTCAAACATGCAGTACATGTGTTATTTTATGTATTATAAAGTGAGAAAATGCGGAAGAGAAGAGCAAGGGACTAAGTAGAAAAAAGAAGGAAATGTTTTTTTTATTTCGCCGTCAAAACCCGACCTGCTTTGGCCGCACGTAAATCGGTTGTCTACAAATATAGTCCATGTCATTTTTATGATTGTAAACTAGAAGTACTGTCTTTTAGGGGAACATTTTTGGCTTAAAATTGTAAGTTATGTTATTTATTATTTAGTGATTTGTATCATCATCTTGTAAAATATTAACTTATACAGATTGCATTGTGGGACTAAGTGTCAGAATTGTATGGATGGCAACTCTGTCTTTTTAAACAGCTTAACATTAATCGTAACCTTAAAAGAGCGACTTTTAACATGTGTCTAATAACTTCATTTCTTGTCACTAAGCAGATGATAATAAGTAAACACACATGCACAAGTACGTGTCAAGATGTGCTACAGATTTAATGTTTTCTTTTCACTGTAAATCTTAAACTGTGTGTTTGCATAAAAGAAATGTCTTCACTGGGGACTCTAGAGCTGAAACCTGTAGTCTTCAGTTTAGCAGGGACTTAACTCTGGCCTTTTTTTTGTCATTTTTGCACATATTATATAAAGGACACAGCCAGTGCAGGAAAGCTATGCTTCCAAAACTACACATTTACCTTGCTACGAAATAATGCATCAAAATAATGACTTTGCGATATAGTCCTAGAAATTTTAGCAACTCTTGGACATAAAACACACCCTTTGTTATAAAGACACCAAATGGTATATATAAAAGTTTCTACCTCAAGTTTGAAAACGGACTTATTATTTAATTAAAAAGTTTAACTTGATTATAAGTTAAACATGAAAGGTCACCAACCTTAAATTGTGTTGGACTGAAAGACCTTAAAACGTAGGCCCCACTATTTATCATGCATTTACCCTTCCAATCCTGTATGTAAGTCTTATAATACTTCTTTGTCATGCACTTGCTTAAAACAGCAAAGTAAGGTAACACTTTAAAATATTTCTCAATAAATTTTACTATTCCACAAGACATTCACAAAGAATTACCATTTGATGAAGGTGCGTCATGTACAGCGACAAATATATCAATCATAATATAAAAAGATAGTACCATAGATGTGTGGTAAAACTTTGCTTTAGTCAATTTGAAGTTCCAGTTAATAGATTCTACCAGGTACTCACAGAGAGGTATTATTTGATGAAGCTGATTTATGTTCAGCGACAAATATTACAGCCACAATACCATAAGATAGTAATATGTATGAGTTGCAAAAAATATTTCTTCAGTCAAATTAAAATTCGAGTTTAAAGATTCTTGTTTACCAAACCTAAAATCGATGTAGGAAACGTCTAAAATACACAATGCTTGATTTTATTGATATCGTGGTGTTAAATGCCACTTTCATCACTATTGGAGTTTTCACTGCGGACAGTTTTCATATGTGGAAAATAAAATCAAATCGAAAAAAAAACCCACTCATACAAATGGTAGCATCTGGCAAGTGAAAATTTCGTTCGTGTGTATATTTTTAGTCGCTGGGATGCTGTCTCATTGAGGCAAACGTGTATATCCTATTTCACATTTTAGCGTGCACGTGTCGTTTGGTTATTTTGATTGCTAGGTTGCTGTCCCTTTGACTTTTACCCCACATTCTGAATTGTTTTGGCTGCACACTATAAACTTTCAAACATGCAGTACATGTGTTATTTTATGTATTATAAAGTGAGAAAATGCGGAAGAGAAGAGCAAGGGACTAAGTAGAAAAAAGAAGGAAATGTTTTTTTTATTTCGCCGTCAAAACCCGACCTGCTTTGGCCGCACGTAAATCGGTTGTCTACAAATATAGTCCATGTCATTTTTATGATTGTAAACTAGAAGTACTGTCTTTTAGGGGAACATTTTTGGCTTAAAATTGTAAGTTATGTTATTTATTATTTAGTGATTTGTATCATCATCTTGTAAAATATTAACTTATACAGATTGCATTGTGGGACTAAGTGTCAGAATTGTATGGATGGCAACTCTGTCTTTTTAAACAGCTTAACATTAATCGTAACCTTAAAAGAGCGACTTTTAACATGTGTCTAATAACTTCATTTCTTGTCACTAAGCAGATGATAATAAGTAAACACACATGCACAAGTACGTGTCAAGATGTGCTACAGATTTAATGTTTTCTTTTCACTGTAAATCTTAAACTGTGTGTTTGCATAAAAGAAATGTCTTCACTGGGGACTCTAGAGCTGAAACCTGTAGTCTGCAGTTTAGCAGGGACTTAACTCTGGCCTTTTTTTTGTCATTTTTGCACATATTATATAAAGGACACAGCCAGTGCAGGAAAGCTATGCTTCCAAAACTACACATTTACCTTGCTACGAAATAATGCATCAAAATAATGACTTTGCGATATAGTCCTAGAAATTTTAGCAACTCTTGGACATAAAACACACCCTTTGTTATAAAGACACCAAATGGTATATATAAAAGTTTCTACCTCAAGTTTGAAAACGGACTTATTATTTAATTTAAAAGTTTAACTTGATTATAAGTTAAACATGAAAGGTCACCAACCTTAAATTGTGTTGGACTGAAAGACCTTAAAACGTAGGCCCCACTATTTATCATGCATTTACCCTTCCAATCCTGTATGTAAGTCTTATAATACTTCTTTGTCATGCACTTGCTTAAAACAGCAAAGTAAGGTAACACTTTAAAATATTTCTCAATAAATTTTACTATTCCACAAGACATTCACAAAGAATTACCATTTGATGAAGGTGCGTCATGTACAGCGACAAATATATCAATCATAATATAAAAAGATAGTACCATAGATGTGTGGTAAAACTTTGCTTTAGTCAATTTGAAGTTCCAGTTAATAGATTCTACCAGGTATTCACAGAGAGGTATTATTTGATGAAGCTGATTTATGTCCAGCGACAAACATTTCAGCCACAATACCATAAGATAGTAATATGTATGAGTTGCAAAAAATATTTCTTCAGTCAAATTAAAATTCGAGTTTAAAGATTCTTGTTTACCAAACCTAAAATCGATGTAGGAAACGTCTAAAATACACAATGCTTGATTTTATTGATATCGTGGTGTTAAATGCCACTTTCATCACTATTGGAGTTTTCACTGCGGACAGTTTTCATATGTGGAAAATAAAATCAAATCGAAAAAAAAAACCACTCATACAAATGGTAGCATCTGGCAAGTGAAAATTTCGTTCGTGTGTATATTTTTAGTCGCTGGGATGCTGTCTCATTGAGGCAAACGTGTATATCCTATTTCACATTTTAGCGTGCACGTGTCGTTTGGTTATTTTGATTGCTGTCCCTTTGACTTTTACCCCACATTCTGAATTGTTTTGGCTGCACACTATAAACTTTCAAACATGCAGTACATGTGTTATTTTATGTATTATAAAGTGAGAAAATGCGGAAGAGAAGAGCAAGGGACTAAGTAGAAAAAAGAAGGAAATGTTTTTTTTATTTCGCCGTCAAAACCCGACCTGCTTTGGCCGCACGTAAATCGGTTGTCTACAAATATAGTCCATGTCATTTTTATGATTGTAAACTAGAAGTACTGTCTTTTAGGGGAACATTTTTGGCTTAAAATTGTAAGTTATGTTATTTATTATTTAGTGATTTGTATCATCATCTTGTAAAATATTAACTTATACAGATTGCATTGTGGGACTAAGTGTCAGAATTGTATGGATGGCAACTCTGTCTTTTTAAACAGCTTAACATTAATCGTAACCTTAAAAGAGCGACTTTTAACATGTGTCTAATAACTTCATTTCTTGTCACTAAGCAGATGATAATAAGTAAACACACATGCACAAGTACGTGTCAAGATGTGCTACACATTTAATGTTTTCTTTTCACTGTAAATCTTAAACTGTGTGTTTGCATAAAAGAAATGTCTTCACTGGGGACTCTAGAGCTGAAACCTGTAGTCTTCAGTTTAGCAGGGACTTAACTCTGGCCTTTTTTTTGTCATTTTTGCACATATTATATAAAGGACACAGCCAGTGCAGGAAAGCTATGCTTCCAAAACTACACATTTACCTTGCTACGAAATAATGCATCAAAATAATGACTTTGCGATATAGTCCTAGAAATTTTAGCAACTCTTGGACATAAAACACACCCTTTGTTATAAAGACACCAAATGGTATATATAAAAGTTTCTACCTCAAGTTTGAAAACGGACTTATTATTTAATTTAAAAGTTTAACTTGATTATAAGTTAAACATGAAAGGTCACCAACCTTAAATTGTGTTGGACTGAAAGACCTTAAAACGTAGGCCCCACTATTTATCATGCATTTACCCTTCCAATCCTGTATGTAAGTCTTATAATACTTCTTTGTCATGCACTTGCTTAAAACAGCAAAGTAAGGTAACACTTTAAAATATTTCTCAATAAATTTTACTATTCCACAAGACATTCACAAAGAATTACCATTTGATGAAGGTGCGTCATGTACAGCGACAAATATATCAATCATAATATAAAAAGATAGTACCATAGATGTGTGGTAAAACTTTGCTTTAGTCAATTTGAAGTTCCAGTTAATAGATTCTACCAGGTATTCACAGAGAGGTATTATTTGATGAAGCTGATTTATGTCCAGCGACAAATATTTCAGCCACAATACCATAAGATAGTAATATGTATGAGTTGCAAAAAATATTTCTTCAGTCAAATTAAAATTCGAGTTTAAAGATTCTTGTTTACCAAACCTAAAATCGATGTAGGAAACGTCTAAAATACACAATGCTTGATTTTATTGATATCGTGGTGTTAAATGCCACTTTCATCACTATTGGAGTTTTCACTGCGGACAGTTTTCATATGTGGAAAATAAAATCAAATCGAAAAAAAAACCACTCATACAAATGGTAGCATCTGGCAAGTGAAAATTTCGTTCGTGTGTATATTTTTAGTCGCTGGGATGCTGTCTCATTGAGGCAAACGTGTATATCCTATTTCACATTTTAGCGTGCACGTGTCGTTTGGTTATTTTGATTGCTAGGTTGCTGTCCCTTTGACTTTTACCCCACATTCTGAATTGTTTTGGCTGCACACTATAAACTTTCAAACATGCAGTACATGTGTTATTTTATGTATTATAAAGTGAGAAAATGCGGAAGAGAAGAGCAAGGGACTAAGTAGAAAAAAGAAGGAAATGTTTTTTTTATTTCGCCGTCAAAACCCGACCTGCTTTGGCCGCACGTAAATCGGTTGTCTACAAATATAGTCCATGTCATTTTTATGATTGTAAACTAGAAGTACTGTCTTTTAGGGGAACATTTTTGGCTTAAAATTGTAAGTTATGTTATTTATTATTTAGTGATTTGTATCATCATCTTGTAAAATATTAACTTATACAGATTGCATTGTGGGACTAAGTGTCAGAATTGTATGGATGGCAACTCTGTCTTTTTAAACAGCTTAACATTAATCGTAACCTTAAAAGAGCGACTTTTAACATGTGTCTAATAACTTCATTTCTTGTCACTAAGCAGATGATAATAAGTAAACACACATGCACAAGTACGTGTCAAGATGTGCTACAGATTTAATGTTTTCTTTTCACTGTAAATCTTAAACTGTGTGTTTGCATAAAAGAAATGTCTTCACTGGGGACTCTAGAGCTGAAACCTGTAGTCTTCAGTTTAGCAGGGACTTAACTCTGGCCTTTTTTTTGTCATTTTTGCACATATTATATAAAGGACACAGCCAGTGCAGGAAAGCTATGCTTCCAAAACTACACATTTACCTTGCTACGAAATAATGCATCAAAATAATGACTTTGCGATATAGTCCTAGAAATTTTAGCAACTCTTGGACATAAAACACACCCTTTGTTATAAAGACACCAAATGGTATATATAAAAGTTTCTACCTCAAGTTTGAAAACGGACTTATTATTTAATTTAAAAGTTTAACTTGATTATAAGTTAAACATGAAAGGTCACCAACCTTAAATTGTGTTGGACTGAAAGACCTTAAAACGTAGGCCCCACTATTTATCATGCATTTACCCTTCCAATCCTGTATGTAAGTCTTATAATACTTCTTTGTCATGCACTTGCTTAAAACAGCAAAGTAAGGTAACACTTTAAAATATTTCTCAATAAATTTTACTATTCCACAAGACATTCACAAAGAATTACCATTTGATGAAGGTGCGTCATGTACAGCGACAAATATATCAATCATAATATAAAAAGATAGTACCATAGATGTGTGGTAAAACTTTGCTTTAGTCAATTTGAAGTTCCAGTTAATAGATTCTACCAGGTATTCACAGAGAGGTATTATTTGATGAAGCTGATTTATGTCCAGCGACAAATATTTCAGCCACAATACCATAAGATAGTAATATGTATGAGTTGCAAAAAATATTTCTTCAGTCAAATTAAAATTCGAGTTTAAAGATTCTTGTTTACCAAACCTAAAATCGATGTAGGAAACGTCTAAAATACACAATGCTTGATTTTATTGATATCGTGGTGTTAAATGCCACTTTCATCACTATTGGAGTTTTCACTGCGGACAGTTTTCATATGTGGAAAATAAAATCAAATCGAAAAAAAAAACCACTCATACAAATGGTAGCATCTGGCAAGTGAAAATTTCGTTCGTGTGTATATTTTTAGTCGCTGAGATGCTGTCTCATTGAGGCAAACGTGTATATCCTATTTCACATTTTAGCGTGCACGTGTCGTTTGGTTATTTTGATTGCTAGGTTGCTGTCCCTTTGACTTTTACCCCACATTCTGAATTGTTTTGGCTGCACACTATAAACTTTCAAACATGCAGTACATGTGTTATTTTATGTATTATAAAGTGAGAAAATGCGGAAGAGAAGAGCAAGGGACTAAGTAGAAAAAAGAAGGAAATGTTTTTTTTATTTCGCCGTCAAAACCCGACCTGCTTTGGCCGCACGTAAATCGGTTGTCTACAAATATAGTCCATGTCATTTTTATGATTGTAAACTAGAAGTACTGTCTTTTAGGGGAACATTTTTGGCTTAAAATTGTAATTTATGTTATTTATTATTTAGTGATTTGTATCATCATCTTGTAAAATATTAACTTATACAGATTGCATTGTGGGACTAAGTGTCAGAATTGTATGGATGGCAACTCTGTCTTTTTAAACAGCTTAACATTAATCGTAACCTTAAAAGAGCGACTTTTAACATGTGTCTAATAACTTCATTTCTTGTCACTAAGCAGATGATAATAAGTAAACACACATGCACAAGTACGTGTCAAGATGTGCTACAGATTTAATGTTTTCTTTTCACTGTAAATCTTAAACTGTGTGTTTGCATAAAAGAAATGTCTTTACTGGGGACTCTAGAGCTGAAACCTGTAGTCTTCAGTTTAGCAGGGACTTAACTCTGGCCTTTTTTTTGTCATTTTTGCACATATTATATAAAGGACACAGCCAGTGCAGGAAAGCTATGCTTCCAAAACTACACATTTACTTTGCTACGAAATAATGCATCAAAATAATGACTTTGCGATATAGTCCTAGAAATTTTAGCAACTCTTGGACATAAAACACACCCTTTGTTATAAAGACACCAAATGGTATATATAAAAGTTTCTACCTCAAGTTTGAAAACGGACTTATTATTTAATTTAAAAGTTTAACTTGATTATAAGTTAAACATGAAAGGTCACCAACCTTAAATTGTGTTGGACTGAAAGACCTTAAAACGTAGGCCCCACTATTTATCATGCATTTACCCTTCCAATCCTGTATGTAAGTCTTATAATACTTCTTTGTCATGCACTTGCTTAAAACAGCAAAGTAAGGTAACACTTTAAAATATTTCTCAATAAATTTTACTATTCCACAAGACATTCACAAAGAATTACCATTTGATGAAGGTGCGTCATGTACAGCGACAAATATATCAATCATAATATAAAAAGATAGTACCATAGATGTGTGGTAAAACTTTGCTTTAGTCAATTTGAAGTTCCAGTTAATAGATTCTACCAGGTATTCACAGAGAGGTATTATTTGATGAAGCTGATTTATGTCCAGCGACAAATATTTCAGCCACAATACCATAAGATAGTAATATGTATGAGTTGCAAAAAATATTTCTTCAGTCAAATTAAAATTCGAGTTTAAAGATTCTTGTTTACCAAACCTAAAATCGATGTAGGAAACGTCTAAAATACACAATGCTTGATTTTATTGATATCGTGGTGTTAAATGCCACTTTCATCACTATTGGAGTTTTCACTGCGGACAGTTTTCATATGTGGAAAATAAAATCAAATCGAAAAAAAAAACCACTCATACAAATGGTAGCATCTGGCAAGTGAAAATTTCGTTCGTGTGTATATTTTTAGTCGCTGGGATGCTGTCTCATTGAGGCAAACGTGTATATCCTATTTCACATTTTAGCGTGCACGTGTCGTTTGGTTATTTTGATTGCTAGGTTGCTGTCCCTTTGACTTTTACCCCACATTCTGAATTGTTTTGGCTGCACACTATAAACTTTCAAACATGCAGTACATGTGTTATTTTATGTATTATAAAGTGAGAAAATGCGGAAGAGAAGAGCAAGGGACTAAGTAGAAAAAAGAAGGAAATGTTTTTTTTATTTCGCCGTCAAAACCCGACCTGCTTTGGCCGCACGTAAATCGGTTGTCTACAAATATAGTCCATGTCATTTTTATGATTGTAAACTAGAAGTACTGTCTTTTAGGGGAACATTTTTGGCTTAAAATTGTAAGTTATGTTATTTATTATTTAGTGATTTGTATCATCATCTTGTAAAATATTAACTTATACAGATTGCATTGTGGGACTAAGTGTCAGAATTGTATGGATGGCAACTCTGTCTTTTTAAACAGCTTAACATTAATCGTAACCTTAAAAGAGCGACTTTTAACATGTGTCTAATAACTTCATTTCTTGTCACTAAGCAGATGATAATAAGTAAACACACATGCACAAGTACGTGTCAAGATGTGCTACAGATTTAATGTTTTCTTTTCACTGTAAATCTTAAACTGTGTGTTTGCATAAAAGAAATGTCTTTACTGGGGACTCTAGAGCTGAAACCTGTAATCTTCAGTTTAGCAGGGACTTAACTCTGGCCTTTTTTTGTCATTTTTGCACATATTATATAAAGGACACAGCCAGTGCAGGAAAGCTATGCTTCCAAAACTACACATTTACCTTGCTACGAAATAATGCATCAAAATAATGACTTTGCGATATAGTCCTAGAAATTTTAGCAACTCTTGGACATAAAACACACCCTTTGTTATAAAGACACCAAATGGTATATATAAAAGTTTCTACCTCAAGTTTGAAAACGGACTTATTATTTAATTTAAAAGTTTAACTTGATTATAAGTTAAACATGAAAGGTCACCAACCTTAAATTGTGTTGGACTGAAAGACCTTAAAACGTAGGCCCCACTATTTATCATGCATTTACCCTTCCAATCCTGTATGTAAGTCTTATAATACTTCTTTGTCATGCACTTGCTTAAAACAGCAAAGTAAGGTAACACTTTAAAATATTTCTCAATAAATTTTACTATTCCACAAGACATTCACAAAGAATTACCATTTGATGAAGGTGCGTCATGTACAGCGACAAATATATCAATCATAATATAAAAAGATAGTACCATAGATGTGTGGTAAAACTTTGCTTTAGTCAATTTGAAGTTCCAGTTAATAGATTCTACCAGGTATTCACAGAGAGGTATTATTTGATGAAGCTGATTTATGTCCAGCGACAAATATTTCAGCCACAATACCATAAGATAGTAATATGTATGAGTTGCAAAAAATATTTCTTCAGTCAAATTAAAATTCGAGTTTAAAGATTCTTGTTTACCAAACCTAAAATCGATGTAGGAAACGTCTAAAATACACAATGCTTGATTTTATTGATATCGTGGTGTTAAATGCCACTTTCATCACTATTGGAGTTTTCACTGCGGACAGTTTTCATATGTGGAAAATAAAATCAAATCGAAAAAAAAAACCACTCATACAAATGGTAGCATCTGGCAAGTGAAAATTTCGTTCGTGTGTATATTTTTAGTCGCTGGGATGCTGTCTCATTGAGGCAAACGTGTATATCCTATTTCACATTTTAGCGTGCACGTGTCGTTTGGTTATTTTGATTGCTAGGTTGCTGTCCCTTTGACTTTTACCCCACATTCTGAATTGTTTTGGCTGCACACTATAAATTTTCAAACATGCAGTACATGTGTTATTTTATGTATTATAAAGTGAGAAAATGCGGAAGAGAAGAGCAAGGGACTAAGTAGAAAAAAGAAGGAAATGTTTTTTTTATTTCGCCGTCAAAACCCGACCTGCTTTGGCCGCACGTAAATCGGTTGTCTACAAATATAGTCCATGTCATTTTTATGATTGTAAACTAGAAGTACTGTCTTTTAGGGGAACATTTTTGGCTTAAAATTGTAAGTTATGTTATTTATTATTTAGTGATTTGTATCATCATCTTGTAAAATATTAACTTATACAGATTGCATTGTGGGACTAAGTGTCAGAATTGTATGGATGGCAACTCTGTCTTTTTAAACAGCTTAACATTAATCGTAACCTTAAAAGAGCGACTTTTAACATGTGTCTAATAACTTCATTTCTTGTCACTAAGCAGATGATAATAAGTAAACACACATGCACAAGTACGTGTCAAGATGTGCTACAGATTTAATGTTTTCTTTTCACTGTAAATCTTAAACTGTGTGTTTGCATAAAAGAAATGTCTTTACTGGGGACTCTAGAGCTGAAACCTGTAATCTTCAGTTTAGCAGGGACTTAACTCTGGCCTTTTTTTTGTCATTTTTGCACATATTATATAAAGGAGACAGCCAGTGCAGGAAAGCTATGCTTCCAAAACTACACATTTACCTTGCTACGAAATAATGCATCAAAATAATGACTTTGCGATATAGTCCTAGAAATTTTAGCAACTCTTGGACATAAAACACACCCTTTGTTATAAAGACACCAAATGGTATATATAAAAGTTTCTACCTCAAGTTTGAAAACGGACTTATTATTTAATTTAAAAGTTTAACTTGATTATAAGTTAAACATGAAAGGTCACCAACCTTAAATTGTGTTGGACTGAAAGACCTTAAAACGTAGGCCCCACTATTTATCATGCATTTACCCTTCCAATCCTGTATGTAAGTCTTATAATACTTCTTTGTCATGCACTTGCTTAAAACAGCAAAGTAAGGTAACACTTTAAAATATTTCTCAATAAATTTTACTATTCCACAAGACATTCACAAAGAATTACCATTTGATGAAGGTGCGTCATGTACAGCGACAAATATATCAATCATAATATAAAAAGATAGTACCATAGATGTGTGGTAAAACTTTGCTTTAGTCAATTTGAAGTTCCAGTTAATAGATTCTACCAGGTATTCACAGAGAGGTATTATTTGATGAAGCTGATTTATGTCCAGCGACAAATATTTCAGCCACAATACCATAAGATAGTAATATGTATGAGTTGCAAAAAATATTTCTTCAGTCAAATTAAAATTCGAGTTTAAAGATTCTTGTTTACCAAACCTAAAATCGATGTAGGAAACGTCTAAAATACACAATGCTTGATTTTATTGATATCGTGGTGTTAAATGCCACTTTCATCACTATTGGAGTTTTCACTGCGGACAGTTTTCATATGTGGAAAATAAAATCAAATCGAAAAAAAAAACCACTCATACAAATGGTAGCATCTGGCAAGTGAAAATTTCGTTCGTGTGTATATTTTTAGTCGCTGGGATGCTGTCTCATTGAGGCAAACGTGTATATCCTATTTCACATTTTAGCGTGCACGTGTCGTTTGGTTATTTTGATTGCTAGGTTGCTGTCCCTTTGACTTTTACCCCACATTCTGAATTGTTTTGGCTGCACACTATAAACTTTCAAACATGCAGTACATGTGTTATTTTATGTATTATAAAGTGAGAAAATGCGGAAGAGAAGAGCAAGGGACTAAGTAGAAAAAAGAAGGAAATGTTTTTTTTATTTCGCCGTCAAAACCCGACCTGCTTTGGCCGCACGTAAATCGGTTGTCTACAAATATAGTCCATGTCATTTTTATGATTATAAACTAGAAGTACTGTCTTTTAGGGGAACATTTTTGGCTTAAAATTGTAAGTTATGTTATTTATTATTTAGTGATTTGTATCATCATCTTGTAAAATATTAACTTATACAGATTGCATTGTGGGACTAAGTGTCAGAATTGTATGGATGGCAACTCTGTCTTTTTAAACAGCTTAACATTAATCGTAACCTTAAAAGAGCGACTTTTAACATGTGTCTAATAACTTCATTTCTTGTCACTAAGCAGATGATAATAAGTAAACACACATGCACAAGTACGTGTCAAGATGTGCTACAGATTTAATGTTTTCTTTTCACTGTAAATCTTAAACTGTGTGTTTGCATAAAAGAAATGTCTTCACTGGGGACTCTAGAGCTGAAACCTGTAGTCTTCAGTTTAGCAGGGACTTAACTCTGGCCTTTTTTTTGTCATTTTTGCACATATTATATAAAGGACACAGCCAGTGCAGGAAAGCTATGCTTCCAAAACTACACATTTACCTTGCTACGAAATAATGCATCAAAATAATGACTTTGCGATATAGTCCTAGAAATTTTAGCAACTCTTGGACATAAAACACACCCTTTGTTATAAAGACACCAAATGGTATATATAAAAGTTTCTACCTCAAGTTTGAAAACGGACTTATTATTTAATTTAAAAGTTTAACTTGATTATAAGTTAAACATGAAAGGTCACCAACCTTAAATTGTGTTGGACTGAAAGACCTTAAAACGTAGGCCCCACTATTTATCATGCATTTACCCTTCCAATCCTGTATGTAAGTCTTATAATACTTCTTTGTCATGCACTTGCTTAAAACAGCAAAGTAAGGTAACACTTTAAAATATTTCTCAATAAATTTTACTATTCCACAAGACATTCACAAAGAATTTCCATTTGATGAAGGTGCGTCATGTACAGCGACAAATATATCAATCATAATATAAAAAGATAGTACCATAGATATGTGGTAAAACTTTGCTTTAGTCAATTTGAAGTTCCAGTTAATAGATTCTACCAGGTATTCACAGAGAGGTATTATTTGATGAAGCTGATTTATGTCCAGCGACAAATATTTCAGCCACAATACCATAAGATAGTAATATGTATGAGTTGCAAAAAATATTTCTTCAGTCAAATTAAAATTCGAGTTTAAAGATTCTTGTTTACCAAACCTAAAATCGATGTAGGAAACGTCTAAAATACACAATGCTTGATTTTATTGATATCGTGGTGTTAAATGTCACTTTCATCACTATTGGAGTTTTCACTGCGGACAGTTTTCATATGTGGAAAATAAAATCAAATCGAAAAAAAAAACCACTCATACAAATGGTAGCATCTGGCAAGTGAAAATTTCGTTCGTGTGTATATTTTTAGTCGCTGGGATGCTGTCTCATTGAGGCAAACGTGTATATCCTATTTCACATTTTAGCGTGCACGTGTCGTTTGGTTATTTTGATTGCTAGGTTGCTGTCCCTTTGACTTTTACCCCACATTCTGAATTGTTTTGGCTGCACACTATAAACTTTCAAACATGCAGTACATGTGTTATTTTATGTATTATAAAGTGAGAAAATGCGGAAGAGAAGAGCAAGGGACTAAGTAGAAAAAAGAAGGAAATGTTTTTTTTATTTCGCCGTCAAAACCCGACCTGCTTTGGCCGCACGTAAATCGGTTGTCTACAAATATAGTCCATGTCATTTTTATGATTGTAAACTAGAAGTACTGTCTTTTAGGGGAACATTTTTGGCTTAAAATTGTAAGTTATGTTATTTATTATTTAGTGATTTGTATCATCATCTTGTAAAATATTAACTTATACAGATTGCATTGTGGGACTAAGTGTCAGAATTGTATGGATGGCAACTCTGTCTTTTTAAACAGCTTAACATTAATCGTAACCTTAAAAGAGCGACTTTTAACATGTGTCTAATAACTTCATTTCTTGTCACTAAGCAGATGATAATAAGTCAACACACATGCACAAGTACGTGTCAAGATGTGCTACAGATTTAATGTTTTCTTTTCACTGTAAATCTTAAACTGTGTGTGTGCATAAAAGAAATGTCTTCACTGGGGACTCTAGAGCTGAAACCTGTAGTCTTCAGTTTAGCAGGGACTTAACTCTGGCCTTTTTTTTGTCATTTTTGCACATATTATATAAAGGACACAGCCAGTGCAGGAAAGCTATGCTTCCAAAACTACACATTTACCTTGCTACGAAATAATGCATCAAAATAATGACTTTGCGATATAGTCCTAGAAATTTTAGCAACTCTTGGACATAAAACACACCCTTTGTTATAAAGACACCAAATGGTATATATAAAAGTTTCTACCTCAAGTTTGAAAACGGACTTATTATTTAATTTAAAAGTTTAACTTGATTATAAGTTAAACATGAAAGGTCACCAACCTTAAATTGTGTTGGACTGAAAGACCTTAAAACGTAGGCCCCACTATTTATCATGCATTTACCCTTCCAATCCTGTATGTAAGTCTTATAATACTTCTTTGTCATGCACTTGCTTAAAACAGCAAAGTAAGGTAACACTTTAAAATATTTCTCAATAAATTTTACTATTCCACAAGACATTCACAAAGAATTACCATTTGATGAAGGTGCGTCATGTACAGCGACAAATATATCAATCATAATATAAAAAGATAGTACCATAGATGTGTGGTAAAACTTTGCTTTAGTCAATTTGAAGTTCCAGTTAATAGATTCTACCAGGTATTCACAGAGAGGTATTATTTGATGAAGCTGATTGATGTCCAGCGACAAATATTTCAGCCACAATACCATAAGATAGTAATATGTATGAGTTGCAAAAAATATTTCTTCAGTCAAATTAAAATTCGAGTTTAAAGATTCTTGTTTACCAAACCTAAAATCGATGTAGGAAACGTCTAAAATACACAATGCTTGATTTTATTGATATCGTGGTGTTAAATGTCACTTTCATCACTATTGGAGTTTTCACTGCGGACAGTTTTCATATGTGGAAAATAAAATCAAATCGAAAAAAAAACCACTCATACAAATGGTAGCATCTGGCAAGTGAAAATTTCGTTCGTGTGTATATTTTTAGTCGCTGGGATGCTGTCTCATTGAGGCAAACGTGTATATCCTATTTCACATTTTAGCGTGCACGTGTCGTTTGGTTATTTTGATTGCTAGGTTGCTGTCCCTTTGACTTTTACCCCACATTCTGAATTGTTTTGGCTGCACACTATAAACTTTCAAACATGCAGTACATGTGTTATTTTATGTATTATAAAGTGAGAAAATGCGGAAGAGAAGAGCAAGGGACTAAGTAGAAAAAAGAAGGAAATGTTTTTTTTATTTCGCCGTCAAAACCCGACCTGCTTTGGCCGCACGTAAATCGGTTGTCTACAAATATAGTCCATGTCATTTTTATGATTGTAAACTAGAAGTACTGTCTTTTAGGGGAACATTTTTGGCTTAAAATTGTAAGTTATGTTATTTATTATTTAGTGATTTGTATCATCATCTTGTAAAATATTAACTTATACAGATTGCATTGTGGGACTAAGTGTCAGAATTGTATGGATGGCAACTCTGTCTTTTTAAACAGCTTAACATTAATCGTAACCTTAAAAGAGCGACTTTTAACATGTGTCTAATAACTTCATTTCTTGTCACTAAGCAGATGATAATAAGTAAACACACATGCACAAGTACGTGTCAAGATGTGCTACAGATTTAATGTTTTCTTTTCACTGTAAATCTTAAACTGTGTGTTTGCATAAAAGAAATGTCTTCACTGGGGACTCTAGAGCTGAAACCTGTAGTCTTCAGTTTAGCAGGCACTTAACTCTGGCCTTTTTTTTGTCATTTTTGCACATATTATATAAAGGACACAGCTAGTGCAGGAAAGCTATGCTTCCAAAACTACACATTTACCTTGCTACGAAATAATGCATCAAAATAATGACTTTGCGATATAGTCCTAGAAATTTTAGCAACTCTTGGACATAAAACACACCCTTTGTTATAAAGACACCAAATGGTATATATAAAAGTTTCTACCTCAAGTTTGAAAACGGACTTATTATTTAATTTAAAAGTTTAACTTGATTATAAGTTAAACATGAAAGGTCACCAACCTTAAATTGTGTTGGACTGAAAGACCTTAAAACGTAGGCCCCACTATTTATCATGCATTTACCCTTCCAATCCTGTATGTAAGTCTTATAATACTTCTTTGTCATGCACTTGCTTAAAACAGCAAAGTAAGGTAACACTTTAAAATATTTCTCAATAAATTTTACTATTCCACAAGACATTCACAAAGAATTACCATTTGATGAAGGTGCGTCATGTACAGCGACAAATATATCAATCATAATATAAAAAGATAGTACCATAGATGTGTGGTAAAACTTTGCTTTAGTCAATTTGAAGTTCCAGTTAATAGATTCTACCAGGTATTCACAGAGAGGTATTATTTGATGAAGCTGATTTATGTCCAGCGACAAATATTTCAGCCACAATACCATAAGATAGTAATATGTATGAGTTGCAAAAAATATTTCTTCAGTCAAATTAAAATTCGAGTTTAAAGATTCTTGTTTACCAAACCTAAAATCGATGTAGGAAACGTCTAAAATACACAATGCTTGATTTTATTGATATCGTGGTGTTAAATGCCACTTTCATCACTATTGGAGTTTTCACTGCGGACAGTTTTCATATGTGGAAAATAAAATCAAATCGAAAAAAAAAACCACTCATACAAATGGTAGCATCTGGCAAGTGAAAATTTCGTTCGTGTGTATATTTTTAGTCGCTGGGATGCTGTCTCATTGAGGCAAACGTGTATATCCTATTTCACATTTTAGCGTGCACGTGTCGTTTGGTTATTTTGATTGCTAGGTTGCTGTCCCTTTGACTTTCACCCCACATTCTGAATTGTTTTGGCTGCACACTATAAACTTTCAAACATGCAGTACATGTGTTATTTTATGTATTATAAAGTGAGAAAATGCGGAAGAGAAGAGCAAGGGACTAAGTAGAAAAAAGAAGGAAATGTTTTTTTATTTCGCCGTCAAAACCCGACCTGCTTTGGCCGCACGTAAATCGGTTGTCTACAAATATAGTCCATGTCATTTTTATGATTGTAAACTAGAAGTACTGTCTTTTAGGGGAACATTTTTGGCTTAAAATTGTAAGTTATGTTACTTATTATTTAGTGATTTGTATCATCATCTTGTAAAATATTAACTTATACAGATTGCATTGTGGGACTAAGTGTCAGAATTGTATGGATGGCAACTCTGTCTTTTTAAACAGCTTAACATTAATCGTAACCTTAAAAGAGCGACTTTTAACATGTGTCTAATAACTTCATTTCTTGTCACTAAGCAGATGATAATAAGTAAACACACATGCACAAGTACGTGTCAAGATGTGCTACAGATTTAATGTTTTCTTTTCACTGTAAATCTGAAACTGTGTGTTTGCATAAAAGAAATGTCTTCACTGGGGACTCTAGAGCTGAAACCTGTAGTCTTCAGTTTAGCAGGGACTTAACTCTGGCCTTTTTTTTGTCATTTTTGCACATATTATATAAAGGACACAGCCAGTGCAGGAAAGCTATGCTTCCAAAACTACACATTTACCTTGCTACGAAATAATGCATCAAAATAATGACTTTGCGATATAGTCCTAGAAATTTTAGCAACTCTTGGACATAAAACACACCCTTTGTTATAAAGACACCAAATGGTATATATAAAAGTTTCTACCTCAAGTTTGAAAACGGACTTATTATTTAATTTAAAAGTTTAACTTGATTATAAGTTAAACATGAAAGGTCACCAACCTTAAATTGTGTTGGACTGAAAGACCTTAAAACGTAGGCCCCACTATTTATCATGCATTTACCCTTCCAATCCTGTATGTAAGTCTTATAATACTTCTTTGTCATGCACTTGCTTAAAACAGCAAAGTAAGGTAACACTTTAAAATATTTCTCAATAAATTTTACTATTCCACAAGACATTCACAAAGAATTACCATTTGATGAAGGTGCGTCATGTACAGCGACAAATATATCAATCATAATATAAAAAGATAGTACCATAGATGTGTGGTAAAACTTTGCTTTAGTCAATTTGAAGTTCCAGTTAATAGATTCTACCAGGTATTCACAGAGAGGTATTATTTGATGAAGCTGATTTATGTCCAGCGACAAATATTTCAGCCACAATACCATAAGATAGTAATATGTATGAGTTGCAAAAAATATTCTTCAGTCAAATTAAAATTCGAGTTTAAAGATTCTTGTTTACCAAACCTAAAATCGATGTAGGAAACGTCTAAAATACACAATGCTTGATTTTATTGATATCGTGGTGTTAAATGCCACTTTCATCACTATTGGAGTTTTCACTGCGGACAGTTTTCATATGTGGAAAATAAAATCAAATCGAAAAAAAAAACCACTCATACAAATGGTAGCATCTGGCAAGTGAAAATTTCGTTCGTGTGTATATTTTTAGTCGCTGGGATGCTGTCTCATTGAGGCAAACGTGTATATCCTATTTCACATTTTAGCGTGCACGTGTCGTTTGGTTATTTTGATTGCTAGGTTGCTGTCCCTTTGACTTTTAACCCACATTCTGAATTGTTTTGGCTGCACACTATAAACTTTCAAACATGCAGTACATGTGTTATTTTATGTATTATAAAGTGAGAAAATGCGGAAGAGAAGAGCAAGGGACTAAGTAGAAAAAAGAAGGAAATGTTTTTTTTATTTCGCCGTCAAAACCCGACCTGCTTTGGCCGCACGTAAATCGGTTGTCTACAAATATAGTCCATGTCATTTTTATGATTGTAAACTAGAAGTACTGTCTTTTAGGGGAACATTTTTTGGCTTAAAATTGTAAGTTATGTTATTTATTATTTAGTGATTTGTATCATCATCTTGTAAAATATTAACTTATACAGATTGCATTGTGGGACTAAGTGTCAGAATTGTATGGATGGCAACTCTGTCTTTTTAAACAGCTTAACATTAATCGTAACCTTAAAAGAGCGACTTTTAACATGTGTCTAATAACTTCATTTCTTGTCACTAAGCAGATGATAATAAGTAAACACACATGCACAAGTACGTGTCAAGATGTGCTACAGATTTAATGTTTTCTTTTCACTGTAAATCTTAAACTGTGTGTTTGCATAAAAGAAATGTCTTCACTGGGGACTCTAGAGCTGAAACCTGTAGTCTTCAGTTTAGCAGGGACTTAACTCTGGCCTTTTTTTTGTCATTTTTGCACATATTATATAAAGGACACAGCCAGTGCAGGAAAGCTATGCTTCCAAAACTACACATTTACCTTGCTACGAAATAATGCATCAAAATAATGACTTTGCGATATAGTCCTAGAAATTTTAGCAACTCTTGGACATAAAACACACCCTTTGTTATAAAGACACCAAATGGTATATATAAAAGTTTCTACCTCAAGTTTGAAAACGGACTTATTATTTAATTTAAAAGTTTAACTTGATTATAAGTTAAACATGAAAGGTCACCAACCTTAAATTGTGTTGGACTGAAAGACCTTAAAACGTAGGCCCCACTATTTATCATGCATTTACCCTTCCAATCCTGTATGTAAGTCTTATAATACTTCTTTGTCATGCACTTGCTTAAAACAGCAAAGTAAGGTAACACTTTAAAATATTTCTCAATAAATTTTACTATTCCACAAGACATTCACAAAGAATTACCATTTGATGAAGGTGCGTCATGTACAGCGACAAATATATCAATCATAATATAAAAAGATAGTACCATAGATGTGTGGTAAAACTTTGCTTTAGTCAATTTGAAGTTCCAGTTAATAGATTCTACCAGGTATTCACAGAGAGGTATTATTTGATGAAGCTGATTTATGTCCAGCGACAAATATTTCAGCCACAATACCATAAGATAGTAATATGTATGAGTTGCAAAAAATATTTCTTCAGTCAAATTAAAATTCGAGTTTAAAGATTCTTGTTTACCAAACCTAAAATCGATGTAGGAAACGTCTAAAATACACAATGCTTGATTTTATTGATATCGTGGTGTTAAATGCCACTTTCATCACTATTGGAGTTTTCACTGCGGACAGTTTTCATATGTGGAAAATAAAATCAAATCGAAAAAAAAAACCACTCATACAAATGGTAGCATCTGGCAAGTGAAAATTTCGTTCGTGTGTATATTTTTAGTCGCTGGGATGCTGTCTCATTGAGGCAAACGTGTATATCCTATTTCACATTTTAGCGTGCACGTGTCGTTTGGTTATTTTGATTGCTAGGTTGCTGTCCCTTTGACTTTTACCCCACATTCTGAATTGTTTTGGCTGCACACTATAAACTTTCAAACATGCAGTACATGTGTTATTTTATGTATTATAAAGTGAGAAAATGCGGAAGAGAAGAGCAAGGGACTAAGTAGAAAAAAGAAGGAAATGTTTTTTTTATTTCGCCGTCAAAACCCCGACCTGCTTTGGCCGCACGTAAATCGGTTGTCTACAAATATAGTCCATGTCATTTTTATGATTGTAAACTAGAAGTACTGTCTTTTAGGGGATCATTTTTGGCTTAAAATTGTAAGTTATGTTATTTATTATTTAGTGATTTGTATCATCATCTTGTAAAATATTAACTTATACAGATTGCATTGTGGGACTAAGTGTCAGAATTGTATGGATGGCAACTCTGTCTTTTTAAACAGCTTAACATTAATCGTAACCTTAAAAGAGCGACTTTTAACATGTGTCTAATAACTTCATTTCTTGTCACTAAGCAGATGATAATAAGTAAACACACATGCACAAGTACGTGTCAAGATGTGCTACAGATTTAATGTTTTCTTTTCACTGTAAATCTTAAACTGTGTGTTTGCATAAAAGAAATGTCTTCACTGGGGACTCTAGAGCTGAAACCTGTAGTCTTCAGTTTAGCAGGGACTTAACTCTGGCCTTTTTTTTGTCATTTTTGCACATATTATATAAAGGACACAGCCAGTGCAGGAAAGCTATGCTTCCAAAACTACACATTTACCTTGCTACGAAATAATGCATCAAAATAATGACTTTGCGATATAGTCCTAGAAATTTTAGCAACTCTTGGACATAAAACACACCCTTTGTTATAAAGACACCAAATGGTATATATAAAAGTTTCTACCTCAAGTTTGAAAACGGACTTATTATTTAATTTAAAAGTTTAACTTGATTATAAGTTAAACATGAAAGGTCACCAACCTTAAATTGTGTTGGACTGAAAGACCTTAAAACGTAGGCCCCACTATTTATCATGCATTTACCCTTCCAATCCTGTATGTAAGTCTTATAATACTTCTTTGTCATGCACTTGCTTAAAACAGCAAAGTAAGGTAACACTTTAAAATATTTCTCAATAAATTTTACTATTCCACAAGACATTCACAAAGAATTACCATTTGATGAAGGTGCGTCATGTACAGCGACAAATATATCAATCATAATATAAAAAGATAGTACCATAGATGTGTGGTAAAACTTTGCTTTAGTCAATTTGAAGTTCCAGTTAATAGATTCTACCAGGTATTCACAGAGAGGTATTATTTGATGAAGCTGATTTATGTCCAGCGACAAATATTTCAGCCACAATACCATAAGATAGTAATATGTATGAGTTGCAAAAAATATTTCTTCAGTCAAATTAAAATTCGAGTTTAAAGATTCTTGTTTACCAAACCTAAAATCGATGTAGGAAACGTCTAAAATACACAATGCTTGATTTTATTGATATCGTGGTGTTAAATGCCACTTTCATCACTATTGGAGTTTTCACTGCGGACAGTTTTCATATGTGGAAAATAAAATCAAATCGAAAAAAAAAACCACTCATACAAATGGTAGCATCTGGCAAGTGAAAATTTCGTTCGTGTGTATATTTTTAGTCGCTGGGATGCTGTCTCATTGAGGCAAACGTGTATATCCTATTTCACATTTTAGCGTGCACGTGTCGTTTGGTTATTTTGATTGCTAGGTTGCTGTCCCTTTGACTTTTACCCCACATTCTGAATTGTTTTGGCTGCACACTATAAACTTTCAAACATGCAGTACATGTGTTATTTTATGTATTATAAAGTGAGAAAATGCGGAAGAGAAGAGCAAGGGACTAAGTAGAAAAAAGAAGGAAATGTTTTTTTATTTCGCCGTCAAAACCCCGACCTGCTTTGGCCGCACGTAAATCGGTTGTCTACAAATATAGTCCATGTCATTTTTATGATTGTAAACTAGAAGTACTGTCTTTTAGGGGATCATTTTTGGCTTAAAATTGTAAGTTATGTTATTTATTATTTAGTGATTTGTATCATCATCTTGTAAAATATTAACTTATACAGATTGCATTGTGGGACTAAGTGTCAGAATTGTATGGATGGCAACTCTGTCTTTTTAAACAGCTTAACATTAATCGTAACCTTAAAAGAGCGACTTTTAACATGTGTCTAATAACTTCATTTCTTGTCACTAAGCAGATGATAATAAGTAAACACACATGCACAAGTACGTGTCAAGATGTGCTACAGATTTAATGTTTTCTTTTCACTGTAAATCTTAAACTGTGTGTTTGCATAAAAGAAATGTCTTCACTGGGGACTCTAGAGCTGAAACCTGTAGTCTTCAGTTTAGCAGGGACTTAACTCTGGCCTTTTTTTTGTCATTTTTGCACATATTATATAAAGGACACAGCCAGTGCAGGAAAGCTATGCTTCCAAAACTACACATTTACCTTGCTACGAAATAATGCATCAAAATAATGACTTTGCGATATAGTCCTAGAAATTTTAGCAACTCTTGGACATAAAACACACCCTTTGTTATAAAGACACCAAATGGTATATATAAAAGTTTCTACCTCAAGTTTGAAAACGGACTTATTATTTAATTTAAAAGTTTAACTTGATTATAAGTTAAACATGAAAGGTCACCAACCTTAAATTGTGTTGGACTGAAAGACCTTAAAACGTAGGCCCCACTATTTATCATGCATTTACCCTTCCAATCCTGTATGTAAGTCTTATAATACTTCTTTGTCATGCACTGGCTTAAAACAGCAAAGTAAGGTAACACTTTAAAATATTTCTCAATAAATTTTACTATTCCACAAGACATTCACAAAGAATTACCATTTGATGAAGGTGCGTCATGTACAGCGACAAATATATCAATCATAATATAAAAAGATAGTACCATAGATGTGTGGTAAAACTTTGCTTTAGTCAATTTGAAGTTCCAGTTAATAGATTCTACCAGGTATTCACAGAGAGGTATTATTTGATGAAGCTGATTTATGTCCAGCGACAAATATTTCAGCCACAATACCATAAGATAGTAATATGTATGAGTTGCAAAAAATATTTCTTCAGTCAAATTAAAATTCGAGTTTAAAGATTCTTGTTTACCAAACCTAAAATCGATGTAGGAAACGTCTAAAATACACAATGCTTGATTTTATTGATATCGTGGTGTTAAATGCCACTTTCATCACTATTGGAGTTTTCACTGCGGACAGTTTTCATATGTGGAAAATAAAATCAAATCGAAAAAAAAACCCACTCATACAAATGGTAGCATCTGGCAAGTGAAAATTTCGTTCGTGTGTATATTTTTAGTCGCTGGGATGCTGTCTCATTGAGGCAAACGTGTATATCCTATTTCACATTTTAGCGTGCACGTGTCGTTTGGTTATTTTGATTGCTAGGTTGCTGTCCCTTTGACTTTTACCCCACATTCTGAATTGTTTTGGCTGCACACTATAAACTTTCAAACATGCAGTACATGTGTTATTTTATGTATTATAAAGTGAGAAAATGCGGAAGAGAAGAGCAAGGGACTAAGTAGAAAAAAGAAGGAAAGTTTTTTTATTTCGCCGTCAAAACCCGACCTGCTTTGGCCGCACGTAAATCGGTTGTCTACAAATATAGTCCATGTCATTTTTATGATTGTAAACTAGAAGTACTGTCTTTTAGGGGAACATTTTTGGCTTAAAATTGTAAGTTATGTTATTTATTATTTAGTGATTTGTATCATCATCTTGTAAAATATTAACTTATACAGATTGCATTGTGGGACTAAGTGTCAGAATTGTATGGATGGCAACTCTGTCTTTTTAAACAGCTTAACATTAATCGTAACCTTAAAAGAGCGACTTTTAACATGTGTCTAATAACTTCATTTCTTGTCACTAAGCAGATGATAATAAGTAAACACACATGCACAAGTACGTGTCAAGATGTGCTACAGATTTAATGTTTTCTTTTCACTGTAAATCTTAAACTGTGTGTTTGCATAAAAGAAATGTCTTCACTGGGGACTCTAGAGCTGAAACCTGTAGTCTTCAGTTTAGCAGGGACTTAACTCTGGCCTTTTTTTTGTCATTTTTGCACATATTATATAAAGGACACAGCCAGTGCAGGAAAGCTATGCTTCCAAAACTACACATTTACCTTGCTACGAAATAATGCATCAAAATAATGACTTTGCGATATAGTCCTAGAAATTTTAGCAACTCTTGGACATAAAACACACCCTTTGTTATAAAGACACCAAATGGTATATATAAAAGTTTCTACCTCAAGTTTGAAAACGGACTTATTATTTAATTTAAAAGTTTAACTTGATTATAAGTTAAACATGAAAGGTCACCAACCTTAAATTGTGTTGGACTGAAAGACCTTAAAACGTAGGCCCCACTATTTATCATGCATTTACCCTTCCAATCCTGTATGTAAGTCTTATAATACTTCTTTGTCATGCACTTGCTTAAAACAGCAAAGTAAGGTAACACTTTAAAATATTTCTCAATAAATTTTACTATTCCACAAGACATTCACAAAGAATTACCATTTGATGAAGGTGCGTCATGTACAGCGACAAATATATCAATCATAATATAAAAAGATAGTACCATAGATGTGTGGTAAAACTTTGCTTTAGTCAATTTGAAGTTCCAGTTAATAGATTCTACCAGGTATTCACAGAGAGGTATTATTTGATGAAGCTGATTTATGTCCAGCGACAAATATTTCAGCCACAATACCATAAGATAGTAATATGTATGAGTTGCAAAAAATATTTCTTCAGTCAAATTAAAATTCGAGTTTAAAGATTCTTGTTTACCAAACCTAAAATCGATGTAGGAAACGTCTAAAATACACAATGCTTGATTTTATTGATATCGTGGTGTTAAATGCCACTTTCATCACTATTGGAGTTTTCACTGCGGACAGTTTTCATATGTGGAAAATAAAATCAAATCGAAAAAAAAAACCACTCATACAAATGGTAGCATCTGGCAAGTGAAAATTTCGTTCGTGTGTATATTTTTAGTCGCTGGGATGCTGTCTCATTGAGGCAAACGTGTATATCCTATTTCACATTTTAGCGTGCACGTGTCGTTTGGTTATTTTGATTGCTAGGTTGCTGTCCCTTTGACTTTTACCCCAAATTCTGAATTGTTTTGGCTGCACACTATAAACTTTCAAACATGCAGTACATGTGTTATTTTATGTATTATAAAGTGAGAAAATGCGGAAGAGAAGAGCAAGGGACTAAGTAAAAAAAAGAAGGAAATATTTTTTTATTTCGCCGTCAAAACCCGACCTGCTTTGGCCGCACGTAAATCGGTTGTCTACAAATATAGTCCATGTCATTTTTATGATTGTAAACTAGAAGTACTGTCTTTTAGGGGAACATTTTTGGCTTAAAATTGTAAGTTATGTTATTTATTATTTAGTGATTTGTATCATCATCTTGTAAAATATTAACTTATACAGATTGCATTGTGGGACTAAGTGTCAGAATTGTATGGATGGCAACTCTGTCTTTTTAAACAGCTTAACATTAATCGTAACCTTAAAAGAGCGACTTTTAACATGTGTCTAATAACTTCATTTCTTGTCACTAAGCAGATGATAATAAGTAAACACACATGCACAAGTACGTGTCAAGATGTGCTACAGATTTAATGTTTTCTTTTCACTGTAAATCTTAAACTGTGTGTTTGCATAAAAGAAATGTCTTCACTGGGGACTCTAGAGCTGAAACCTGTAGTCTTCAGTTTAGCAGGGACTTAACTCTGGCCTTTTTTTTTGTCATTTTTGCACATATTATATAAAGGACACAGCCAGTGCAGGAAAGCTATGCTTCCAAAACTACACATTTACCTTGCTACGAAATAATGCATCAAAATAATGACTTTGCGATATAGTCCTAGAAATTTTAGCAACTCTTGGACATAAAACACACCCTTTGTTATAAAGACACCAAATGGTATATATAAAAGTTTCTACCTCAAGTTTGAAAACGGACTTATTATTTAATTTAAAAGTTTAACTTGATTATAAGTTAAACATGAAAGGTCACCAACCTTAAATTGTGTTGGACTGAAAGACCTTAAAACGTAGGCCCCACTATTTATCATGCATTTACCCTTCCAATCCTGTATGTAAGTCTTATAATACTTCTTTGTCATGCACTTGCTTAAAACAGCAAAGTAAGGTAACACTTTAAAATATTTCTCAATAAATTTTACTATTCCACAAGACATTCACAAAGAATTACCATTTGATGAAGGTGCGTCATGTACAGCGACAAATATATCAATCATAATATAAAAAGATAGTACCATAGATGTGTGGTAAAACTTTGCTTTAGTCAATTTGAAGTTCCAGTTAATAGATTCTACCAGGTATTCACAGAGAGGTATTATTTGATGACGCTGATTTATGTCCAGCGACAAATATTTCAGCCACAATACCATAAGATAGTAATATGTATGAGTTGCAAAAAATATTTCTTCAGTCAAATTAAAATTCGAGTTTAAAGATTCTTGTTTACCAAACCTAAAATCGATGTAGGAAACGTCTAAAATACACAATGCTTGATTTTATTGATATCGTGGTGTTAAATGCCACTTTCATCACTATTGGAGTTTTCACTGCGGACAGTTTTCATATGTGGAAAATAAAATCAAATCGAAAAAAAAAACCACTCATACAAATGGTAGCATCTGGCAAGTGAAAATTTCGTTCGTGTGTATATTTTTAGTCGCTGGGATGCTGTCTCATTGAGGCAAACGTGTATATCCTATTTCACATTTTAGCGTGCACGTGTCGTTTGGTTATTTTGATTGCTAGGTTGCTGTCCCTTTGACTTTTACCCCACATTCTGAATTGTTTTGGCTGCACACTATAAACTTTCAAACATGCAGCACATGTGTTATTTTATGTATTATAAAGTGAGAAAATGCGGAAGAGAAGAGCAAGGGACTAAGTAGAAAAAAGAAGGAAAAGTTTTTTTATATCGCCGTCAAAACCCGACCTGCTTTGGCCGCACGTAAATCGGTTGTCTACAAATATAGTCCATGTCATTTTTATGATTGTAAACTAGAAGTACTGTCTTTTAGGGGAACATTTTTGGCTTAAAATTGTAAGTTATGTTATTTATTATTTAGTGATTTGTATCATCATCTTGTAAAATATTAACTTATACAGATTGCATTGTGGGACTAAGTGTCAGAATTGTATGGATGGCAACTCTGTCTTTTTAAACAGCTTAACATTAATCGTAACCTTAAAAGAGCGACTTTTAACATGTGTCTAATAACTTCATTTCTTGTCACTAAGCAGATGATAATAAGTAAACACACATGCACAAGTACGTGTCAAGATGTGCTACAGATTTAATGTTTTCTTTTCACTGTAAATCTTAAACTGTGTGTTTGCATAAAAGAAATGTCTTCACTGGGGACTCTAGAGCTGAAACCTGTAGTCTTCAGTTTAGCAGGGACTTAACTCTGGCCTTTTTTTTGTCATTTTTGCACATATTATATAAAGGACACAGCCAGTGCAGGAAAGCTATGCTTCCAAAACTACACATTTACCTTGCTACGAAATAATGCATCAAAATAATGACTTTGCGATATAGTCCTAGAAATTTTAGCAACTCTTGGACATAAAACACACCCTTTGTTATAAAGACACCAAATGGTATATATAAAAGTTTCTACCTCAAGTTTGAAAACGGACTTATTATTTAATTTAAAAGTTTAACTTGATTATAAGTTAAACATGAAAGGTCACCAACCTTAAATTGTGTTGGACTGAAAGACCTTAAAACGTAGGCCCCACTATTTATCATGCATTTACCCTTCCAATCCTGTATGTAAGTCTTATAATACTTCTTTGTCATGCACTTGCTTAAAACAGCAAAGTAAGGTAACACTTTAAAATATTTCTCAATAAATTTTACTATTCCACAAGACATTCACAAAGAATTACCATTTGATGAAGGTGCGTCATGTACAGCGACAAATATATCAATCATAATATAAAAAGATAGTACCATAGATGTGTGGTAAAACTTTGCTTTAGTCAATTTGAAGTTCCAGTTAATAGATTCTACCAGGTATTCACAGAGAGGTATTATTTGATGAAGCTGATTTATGTCCAGCGACAAATATTTCAGCCACAATACCATAAGATAGTAATATGTATGAGTTGCAAAAAATATTTCTTCAGTCAAATTAAAATTCGAGTTTAAAGATTCTTGTTTACCAAACCTAAAATCGATGTAGGAAACGTCTAAAATACACAATGCTTGATTTTATTGATATCGTGGTGTTAAATGCCACTTTCATCACTATTGGAGTTTTCACTGCGGACAGTTTTCATATGTGGAAAATAAAATCAAATCGAAAAAAAAAACCACTCATACAAATGGTAGCATCTGGCAAGTGAAAATTTCGTTCGTGTGTATATTTTTAGTCGCTGGGATGCTGTCTCATTGAGGCAAACGTGTATATCCTATTTCACATTTTAGCGTGCACGTGTCGTTTGGTTATTTTGATTGCTAGGTTGCTGTCCCTTTGACTTTTGTCCCACATTCTGAATTGTTTTGGCTGCACACTATAAACTTTCAAACATGCAGTACATGTGTTATTTTATGTATTATAAAGTGAGAAAATGCGGAAGAGAAGAGCAAGGGACTAAGTAGAAAAAAGAAGGAAAAGTTTTTTTATTTCGCCGTCAAAACCCGACCTGCTTTGGCCGCACGTAAATCGGTTGTCTACAAATATAGTCCATGTCATTTTTATGATTGTAAACTAGAAGTACTGTCTTTTAGGGGAACATTTTTGGCTTAAAATTGTAAGTTATGTTATTTATTATTTAGTGATTTGTATCATCATCTTGTAAAATATTAACTTATACAGATTGCATTGTGGGACTAAGTGTCAGAATTGTATGGATGGCAACTCTGTCTTTTTAAACAGCTTAACATTAATCGTAACCTTAAAAGAGCGACTTTTAACATGTGTCTAATAACTTCATTTCTTGTCACTAAGCAGATGATAATAAGTAAACACACATGCACAAGTACGTGTCAAGATGTGCTACAGATTTAATGTTTTCTTTTCACTGTAAATCTTAAACTGTGTGTTTGCATAAAAGAAATGTCTTCACTGGGGACTCTAGAGCTGAAACCTGTAGTCTTCAGTTTAGCAGGGACTTAACTCTGGCCTTTTTTTTGTCATTTTTGCACATATTATATAAAGGACACAGCCAGTGCAGGAAAGCTATGCTTCCAAAACTACACATTTACCTTGCTACGAAATAATGCATCAAAATAATGACTTTGCGATATAGTCCTAGAAATTTTAGCAACTCTTAGACATAAAACACACCCTTTGTTATAAAGACACCAAATGGTATATATAAAAGTTTCTACCTCAAGTTTGAAAACGGACTTATTATTTAATTTAAAAGTTTAACTTGATTATAAGTTAAACATGAAAGGTCACCAACCTTAAATTGTGTTGGACTGAAAGACCTTAAAACGTAGGCCCCACTATTTATCATGCATTTACCCTTCCAATCCTGTATGTAAGTCTTATAATACTTCTTTGTCATGCACTTGCTTAAAACAGCAAAGTAAGGTAACACTTTAAAATATTTCTCAATAAATTTTACTATTCCACAAGACATTCACAAAGAATTACCATTTGATGAAGGTGCGTCATGTACAGCGACAAATATATCAATCATAATATAAAAAGATAGTACCATAGATGTGTGGTAAAACTTTGCTTTAGTCAATTTGAAGTTCCAGTTAATAGATTCTACCAGGTATTCACAGAGAGGTATTATTTGATGAAGCTGATTTATGTCCAGCGACAAATATTTCAGCCACAATACCATAAGATAGTAATATGTATGAGTTGCAAAAAATATTTCTTCAGTCAAATTAAAATTCGAGTTTAAAGATTCTTGTTTACCAAACCTAAAATCGATGTAGGAAACGTCTAAAATACACAATGCTTGATTTTATTGATATCGTGGTGTTAAATGCCACTTTCATCACTATTGGAGTTTTCACTGCGGACAGTTTTCATATGTGGAAAATAAAATCAAATCGAAAAAAAAACCCACTCATACAAATGGTAGCATCTGGCAAGTGAAAATTTCGTTCGTGTGTATATTTTTAGTCGCTGGGATGCTGTCTCATTGAGGCAAACGTGTATATCCTATTTCACATTTTAGCGTGCACGTGTCGTTTGGTTATTTTGATTGCTAGGTTGCTGTCCCTTTGACTTTTACCCCACATTCTGAATTGTTTTGGCTGCACACTATAAACTTTCAAACATGCAGTACATGTGTTATTTTATGTATTATAAAGAGAGAAAATGCGGAAGAGAAGAGCAAGGGACTAAGTAGAAAAAAGAAGGAAAAGTTTTTTTATTTCGCCGTCAAAACCCGACCTGCTTTGGCCGCACGTAAATCGGTTGTCTACAAATATAGTCCATGTCATTTTTATGATTGTAAACTAGAAGTACTGTCTTTTAGGGGAACATTTTTGGCTTAAAATTGTAAGTTATGTTATTTATTATTTAGTGATTTGTATCATCATCTTGTAAAATATTAACTTATACAGATTGCATTGTGGGACTAAGTGTCAGAATTGTATGGATGGCAACTCTGTCTTTTTAAACAGCTTAACATTAATCGTAACCTTAAAAGAGCGACTTTTAACATGTGTCTAATAACTTCATTTCTTGTCACTAAGCAGATGATAATAAGTAAACACACATGCACAAGTACGTGTCAAGATGTGCTACAGATTTAATGTTTTCTTTTCACTGTAAATCTTAAACTGTGTGTTTGCATAAAAGAAATGTCTTCACTGGGGACTCAAGAGCTGAAACCTGTAGTCTTCAGTTTAGCAGGGACTTAACTCTGGCCTTTTTTTTTGTCATTTTTGCACATATTATATAAAGGACACAGCCAGTGCAGGAAAGCTATGCTTCCAAAACTACACATTTACCTTGCTACGAAATAATGCATCAAAATAATGACTTTGCGATATAGTCCTAGAAATTTTAGCAACTCTTGGACATAAAACACACCCTTTGTTATAAAGACACCAAATGGTATATATAAAAGTTTCTACCTCAAGTTTGAAAACGGACTTATTATTTAATTTAAAAGTTTAACTTGATTATAAGTTAAACATGAAAGGTCACCAACCTTAAATTGTGTTGGACTGAAAGACCTTAAAACGTAGGCCCCACTATTTATCATGCATTTACCCTTCCAATCCTGTATGTAAGTCTTATAATACTTCTTTGTCATGCACTTGCTTAAAACAGCAAAGTAAGGTAACACTTTAAAATATTTCTCAATAAATTTTACTATTCCACAAGACATTCACAAAGAATTACCATTTGATGAAGGTGCGTCATGTACAGCGACAAATATATCAATCATAATATAAAAAGATAGTACCATAGATGTGTGGTAAAACTTTGCTTTAGTCAATTTGAAGTTCCAGTTAATAGATTCTACCAGGTATTCACAGAGAGGTATTATTTGATGAAGCTGATTTATGTCCAGCGACAAATATTTCAGCCACAATACCATAAGATAGTAATATGTATGAGTTGCAAAAAATATTTCTTCAGTCAAATTAAAATTCGAGTTTAAAGATTCTTGTTTACCAAACCTAAAATCGATGTAGGAAACGTCTAAAATACACAATGCTTGATTTTATTGATATCGTGGTGTTAAATGCCACTTTCATCACTATTGGAGTTTTCACTGCGGACAGTTTTCATATGTGGAAAATAAAATCAAATCGAAAAAAAAAACCACTCATACAAATGGTAGCATCTGGCAAGTGAAAATTTCGTTCGTGTGTATATTTTTAGTCGCTGGGATGCTGTCTCATTGAGGCAAACGTGTATATCCTATTTCACATTTTAGCGTGCACGTGTCGTTTGGTTATTTTGATTGCTAGGTTGCTGTCCCTTTGACTTTTGTCCCACATTCTGAATTGTTTTGGCTGCACACTATAAACTTTCAAACATGCAGTACATGTGTTATTTTATGTATTATAAAGTGAGAAAATGCGGAAGAGAAGAGCAAGGGACTAAGTAGAAAAAAGAAGGAAAAGTTTTTTTATTTCGCCGTCAAAACCCGACCTGCTTTGGCCGCACGTAAATCGGTTGTCTACAAATATAGTCCATGTCATTTTTATGATTGTAAACTAGAAGTACTGTCTTTTAGGGGAACATTTTTGGCTTAAAATTGTAAGTTATGTTATTTATTATTTAGTGATTTGTATCATCATCTTGTAAAATATTAACTTATACAGATTGCATTGTGGGACTAAGTGTCAGAATTGTATGGATGGCAACTCTGTCTTTTTAAACAGCTTAACATTAATCGTAACCTTAAAAGAGCGACTTTTAACATGTGTCTAATAACTTCATTTCTTGTCACTAAGCAGATGATAATAAGTAAACACACATGCACAAGTACGTGTCAAGATGTGCTACAGATTTAATGTTTTCTTTTCACTGTAAATCTTAAACTGTGTGTTTGCATAAAAGAAATGTCTTCACTGGGGACTCTAGAGCTGAAACCTGTAGTCTTCAGTTTAGCAGGGACTTAACTCTGGCCTTTTTTTTGTCATTTTTGCACATATTATATAAAGGACACAGCCAGTGCAGGAAAGCTATGCTTCCAAAACTACACATTTACCTTGCTACGAAATAATGCATCAAAATAATGACTTTGCGATATAGTCCTAGAAATTTTAGCAACTCTTAGACATAAAACACACCCTTTGTTATAAAGACACCAAATGGTATATATAAAAGTTTCTACCTCAAGTTTGAAAACGGACTTATTATTTAATTTAAAAGTTTAACTTGATTATAAGTTAAACATGAAAGGTCACCAACCTTAAATTGTGTTGGACTGAAAGACCTTAAAACGTAGGCCCCACTATTTATCATGCATTTACCCTTCCAATCCTGTATGTAAGTCTTATAATACTTCTTTGTCATGCACTTGCTTAAAACAGCAAAGTAAGGTAACACTTTAAAATATTTCTCAATAAATTTTACTATTCCACAAGACATTCACAAAGAATTACCATTTGATGAAGGTGCGTCATGTACAGCGACAAATATATCAATCATAATATAAAAAGATAGTACCATAGATGTGTGGTAAAACTTTGCTTTAGTCAATTTGAAGTTCCAGTTAATAGATTCTACCAGGTATTCACAGAGAGGTATTATTTGATGAAGCTGATTTATGTCCAGCGACAAATATTTCAGCCACAATACCATAAGATAGTAATATGTATGAGTTGCAAAAAATATTTCTTCAGTCAAATTAAAATTCGAGTTTAAAGATTCTTGTTTACCAAACCTAAAATCGATGTAGGAAACGTCTAAAATACACAATGCTTGATTTTATTGATATCGTGGTGTTAAATGCCACTTTCATCACTATTGGAGTTTTCACTGCGGACAGTTTTCATATGTGGAAAATAAAATCAAATCGAAAAAAAAACCCACTCATACAAATGGTAGCATCTGGCAAGTGAAAATTTCGTTCGTGTGTATATTTTTAGTCGCTGGGATGCTGTCTCATTGAGGCAAACGTGTATATCCTATTTCACATTTTAGCGTGCACGTGTCGTTTGGTTATTTTGATTGCTAGGTTGCTGTCCCTTTGACTTTTACCCCACATTCTGAATTGTTTTGGCTGCACACTATAAACTTTCAAACATGCAGTACATGTGTTATTTTATGTATTATAAAGAGAGAAAATGCGGAAGAGAAGAGCAAGGGACTAAGTAGAAAAAAGAAGGAAAAGTTTTTTTATTTCGCCGTCAAAACCCGACCTGCTTTGGCCGCACGTAAATCGGTTGTCTACAAATATAGTCCATGTCATTTTTATGATTGTAAACTAGAAGTACTGTCTTTTAGGGGAACATTTTTGGCTTAAAATTGTAAGTTATGTTATTTATTATTTAGTGATTTGTATCATCATCTTGTAAAATATTAACTTATACAGATTGCATTGTGGGACTAAGTGTCAGAATTGTATGGATGGCAACTCTGTCTTTTTAAACAGCTTAACATTAATCGTAACCTTAAAAGAGCGACTTTTAACATGTGTCTAATAACTTCATTTCTTGTCACTAAGCAGATGATAATAAGTAAACACACATGCACAAGTACGTGTCAAGATGTGCTACAGATTTAATGTTTTCTTTTCACTGTAAATCTTAAACTGTGTGTTTGCATAAAAGAAATGTCTTCACTGGGGACTCAAGAGCTGAAACCTGTAGTCTTCAGTTTAGCAGGGACTTAACTCTGGCCTTTTTTTTTGTCATTTTTGCACATATTATATAAAGGACACAGCCAGTGCAGGAAAGCTATGCTTCCAAAACTACACATTTACCTTGCTACGAAATAATGCATCAAAATAATGACTTTGCGATATAGTCCTAGAAATTTTAGCAACTCTTGGACATAAAACACACCCTTTGTTATAAAGACACCAAATGGTATATATAAAAGTTTCTACCTCAAGTTTGAAAACGGACTTATTATTTAATTTAAAAGTTTAACTTGATTATAAGTTAAACATGAAAGGTCACCAACCTTAAATTGTGTTGGACTGAAAGACCTTAAAACGTAGGCCCCACTATTTATCATGCATTTACCCTTCCAATCCTGTATGTAAGTCTTATAATACTTCTTTGTCATGCACTTGCTTAAAACAGCAAAGTAAGGTAACACTTTAAAATATTTCTCAATAAATTTTACTATTCCACAAGACATTCACAAAGAATTACCATTTGATGAAGGTGCGTCATGTACAGCGACAAATATATCAATCATAATATAAAAAGATAGTACCATAGATGTGTGGTAAAACTTTGCTTTAGTCAATTTGAAGTTCCAGTTAATAGATTCTACCAGGTATTCACAGAGAGGTATTATTTGATGAAGCTGATTTATGTCCAGCGACAAATATTTCAGCCACAATACCATAAGATAGTAATATGTATGAGTTGCAAAAAATATTTCTTCAGTCAAATTAAAATTCGAGTTTAAAGATTCTTGTTTACCAAACCTAAAATCGATGTAGGAAACGTCTAAAATACACAATGCTTGATTTTATTGATATCGTGGTGTTAAATGCCACTTTCATCACTATTGGAGTTTTCACTGCGGACAGTTTTCATATGTGGAAAATAAAATCAAATCGAAAAAAAAACCCACTCATACAAATGGTAGCATCTGGCAAGTGAAAATTTCGTTCGTGTGTATATTTTTAGTCGCTGGGATGCTGTCTCATTGAGGCAAACGTGTATATCCTATTTCACATTTTAGCGTGCACGTGTCGTTTGGTTATTTTGATTGCTAGGTTGCTGTCCCTTTGACTTTTACCCCACATTCTGAATTGTTTTGGCTGCACACTATAAACTTTCAAACATGCAGTACATGTGTTATTTTATGTATTATAAAGTGAGAAAATGCGGAAGAGAAGAGCAAGGGACTAAGTAGAAAAAAGAAGGAAAAGTTTTTTTATTTCGCCGTCAAAACCCGACCTGCTTTGGCCGCACGTAAATCGGTTGTCTACAAATATAGTCCATGTCATTTTTATGATTGTAAACTAGAAGTACTGTCTTTTAGGGGAACATTTTTGGCTTAAAATTGTAAGTTATGTTATTTATTATTTAGTGATTTGTATCATCATCTTGTAAAATATTAACTTATACAGATTGCATTGTGGGACTAAGTGTCAGAATTGTATGGATGGCAACTCTGTCTTTTTAAACAGCTTAACATTAATCGTAACCTTAAAAGAGCGACTTTTAACATGTGTCTAATAACTTCATTTCTTGTCACTAAGCAGATGATAATAAGTAAACACACATGCACAAGTACGTGTCAAGATGTGCTACAGATTTAATGTTTTCTTTTCACTGTAAATCTTAAACTGTGTGTTTGCATAAAAGAAATGTCTTCACTGGGGACTCTAGAGCTGAAACCTGTAGTCTTCAGTTTAGCAGGGACTTAACTCTGGCCTTTTTTTTTGTCATTTTTGCACATATTATATAAAGGACACAGCCAGTGCAGGAAAGCTATGCTTCCAAAACTACACATTTACCTTGCTACGAAATAATGCATCAAAATAATGACTTTGCGATATAGTCCTAGAAATTTTAGCAACTCTTGGACATAAAACACACCCTTTGTTATAAAGACACCAAATGGTATATATAAAAGTTTCTACCTCAAGTTTGAAAACGGACTTATTATTTAATTTAAAAGTTTAACTTGATTATAAGTTAAACATGAAAGGTCACCAACCTTAAATTGTGTTGGACTGAAAGACCTTAAAACGTAGGCCCCACTATTTATCATGCATTTACCCTTCCAATCCTGTATGTAAGTCTTATAATACTTCTTTGTCATGCACTTGCTTAAAACAGCAAAGTAAGGTAACACTTTAAAATATTTCTCAATAAATTTTACTATTCCACAAGACATTCACAAAGAATTACCATTTGATGAAGGTGCGTCATGTACAGCGACAAATATATCAATCATAATATAAAAAGATAGTACCATAGATGTGTGGTAAAACTTTGCTTTAGTCAATTTGAAGTTCCAGTTAATAGATTCTACCAGGTATTCACAGAGAGGTATTATTTGATGAAGCTGATTTATGTCCAGCGACAAATATTTCAGCCACAATACCATAAGATAGTAATATGTATGAGTTGCAAAAAATATTTCTTCAGTCAAATTAAAATTCGAGTTTAAAGATTCTTGTTTACCAAACCTAAAATCGATGTAGGAAACGTCTAAAATACACAATGCTTGATTTTATTGATATCGTGGTGTTAAATGCCACTTTCATCACTATTGGAGTTTTCACTGCGGACAGTTTTCATATGTGGAAAATAAAATCAAATCGAAAAAAAAACCCACTCATACAAATGGTAGCATCTGGCAAGTGAAAATTTCGTTCGTGTGTATATTTTTAGTCGCTGGGATGCTGTCTCATTGAGGCAAACGTGTATATCCTATTTCACATTTTAGCGTGCACGTGTCGTTTGGTTATTTTGATTGCTAGGTTGCTGTCCCTTTGACTTTTACCCCACATTCTGAATTGTTTTGGCTGCACACTATAAACTTTCAAACATGCAGTACATGTGTTATTTTATGTATTATAAAGTGAGAAAATGCGGAAGAGAAGAGCAAGGGACTAAGTAGAAAAAAGAAGGAAAAGTTTTTTTATTTCGCCGTCAAAACCCGACCTGCTTTGGCCGCACGTAAATCGGTTGTCTACAAATATAGTCCATGTCATTTTTATGATTGTAAACTAGAAGTACTGTCTTTTAGGGGAACATTTTTGGCTTAAAATTGTAAGTTATGTTATTTATTATTTAGTGATTTGTATCATCATCTTGTAAAATATTAACTTATACAGATTGCATTGTGGGACTAAGTGTCAGAATTGTATGGATGGCAACTCTGTCTTTTTAAACAGCTTAACATTAATCGTAACCTTAAAAGAGCGACTTTTAACATGTGTCTAATAACTTCATTTCTTGTCACTAAGCAGATGATAATAAGTAAACACACATGCACAAGTACGTGTCAAGATGTGCTACAGATTTAATGTTTTCTTTTCACTGTAAATCTTAAACTGTGTGTTTGCATAAAAGAAATGTCTTCACTGGGGACTCTAGAGCTGAAACCTGTAGTCTTCAGTTTAGCAGGGACTTAACTCTGGCCTTTTTTTTGTCATTTTTGCACATATTATATAAAGGACACAGCCAGTGCAGGAAAGCTATGCTTCCAAAACTACACATTTACCTTGCTACGAAATAATGCATCAAAATAATGACTTTGCGATATAGTCCTAGAAATTTTAGCAACTCTTGGACATAAAACACACCCTTTGTTATAAAGACACCAAATGGTATATATAAAAGTTTCTACCTCAAGTTTGAAAACGGACTTATTATTTAATTTAAAAGTTTAACTTGATTATAAGTTAAACATGAAAGGTCACCAACCTTAAATTGTGTTGGACTGAAAGACCTTAAAACGTAGGCCCCACTATTTATCATGCATTTACCCTTCCAATCCTGTATGTAAGTCTTATAATACTTCTTTGTCATGCACTTGCTTAAAACAGCAAAGTAAGGTAACACTTTAAAATATTTCTCAATAAATTTTACTATTCCACAAGACATTCACAAAGAATTACCATTTGATGAAGGTGCGTCATGTACAGCGACAAATATATCAATCATAATATAAAAAGATAGTACCATAGATGTGTGGTAAAACTTTGCTTTAGTCAATTTGAAGTTCCAGTTAATAGATTCTACCAGGTATTCACAGAGAGGTATTATTTGATGAAGCTGATTTATGTCCAGCGACAAATATTTCAGCCACAATACCATAAGATAGTAATATGTATGAGTTGCAAAAAATATTTCTTCAGTCAAATTAAAATTCGAGTTTAAAGATTCTTGTTTACCAAACCTAAAATCGATGTAGGAAACGTCTAAAATACACAATGCTTGATTTTATTGATATCGTGGTGTTAAATGCCACTTTCATCACTATTGGAGTTTTCACTGCGGACAGTTTTCATATGTGGAAAATAAAATCAAATCGAAAAAAAAAACCCACTCATACAAATGGTAGCATCTGGCAAGTGAAAATTTCGTTCGTGTGTATATTTTTAGTCGCTGGGATGCTGTCTCATTGAGGCAAACGTGTATATCCTATTTCACATTTTAGCGTGCACGTGTCGTTTGGTTATTTTGATTGCTAGGTTGCTGTCCCTTTGACTTTTACCCCACATTCTGAATTGTTTTGGCTGCACACTATAAACTTTCAAACATGCAGTACATGTGTTATTTTATGTATTATAAAGTGAGAAAATGCGGAAGAGAAGAGCAAGGGACTAAGTAGAAAAAAGAAGGAAATGTTTTTTTATTTCGCCGTCAAAACCCGACCTGCTTTGGCCGCACGTAAATCGGTTGTCTACAAATATAGTCCATGTCATTTTTATGATTGTAAACTAGAAGTACTGTCTTTTAGGGGATCATTTTTGGCTTAAAATTGTAAGTTATGTTATTTATTATTTAGTGATTTGTATCATCATCTTGTAAAATATTAACTTATACAGATTGCATTGTGGGACTAAGTGTCAGAATTGTATGGATGGCAACTCTGTCTTTTTAAACAGCTTAACATTAATCGTAACCTTAAAAGAGCGACTTTTAACATGTGTCTAATAACTTCATTTCTTGTCACTAAGCAGATGATAATAAGTAAACACACATGCACAAGTACGTGTCAAGATGTGCTACAGATTTAATGTTTTCTTTTCACTGTAAATCTTAAACTGTGTGTTTGCATAAAAGAAATGTCTTCACTGGGGACTCTAGAGCTGAAACCTGTAGTCTTCAGTTTAGCAGGGACTTAACTCTGGCCTTTTTTTTGTCATTTTTGCACATATTATATAAAGGACACAGCCAGTACAGGAAAGCTATGCTTCCAAAACTACACATTTACCTTGCTACGAAATAATGCATCAAAATAATGACTTTGCGATATAGTCCTAGAAATTTTAGCAACTCTTGGACATAAAACACACCCTTTGTTATAAAGACACCAAATGGTATATATAAAAGTTTCTACCTCAAGTTTGAAAACGGACTTATTATTTAATTTTAAAGTTTAACTTGATTATAAGTTAAACATGAAAGGTCACCAACCTTAAATTGTGTTGGACTGAAAGACCTTAAAACGTAGGCCCCACTATTTATCATGCATTTACCCTTCCAATCCTGTATGTAAGTCTTATAATACTTCTTTGTCATGCACTTGCTTAAAACAGCAAAGTAAGGTAACACTTTAAAATATTTCTCAATAAATTTTACTATTCCACAAGACATTCACAAAGAATTACCATTTGATGAAGGTGCGTCATGTACAGCGACAAATATATCAATCATAATATAAAAAGATAGTACCATAGATGTGTGGTAAAACTTTGCTTTAGTCAATTTGAAGTTCCAGTTAATAGATTCTACCAGGTATTCACAGAGAGGTATTATTTGATGAAGCTGATTTATGTCCAGCGACAAATATTTCAGCCACAATACCATAAGATAGTAATATGTATGAGTTGCAAAAAATATTTCTTCAGTCAAATTAAAATTCGAGTTTAAAGATTCTTGTTTACCAAACCTAAAATCGATGTAGGAAACGTCTAAAATACACAATGCTTGATTTTATTGATATCGTGGTGTTAAATGCCACTTTCATCACTATTGGAGTTTTCACTGCGGACAGTTTTCATATGTGGAAAATAAAATCAAATCGAAAAAAAAACCACTCATACAAATGGTAGCATCTGGCAAGTGAAAATTTCGTTCGTGTGTATATTTTTAGTCGCTGGGATGCTGTCTCATTGAGGCAAACGTGTATATCCTATTTCACATTTTAGCGTGCACGTGTCGTTTGGTTATTTTGATTGCTAGGTTGCTGTCCCTTTGACTTTTACCCCACATTCTGAATTGTTTTGGCTGCACACTATAAACTTTCAAACATGCAGTACATGTGTTATTTTATGTATTATAAAGTGAGAAAATGCGGAAGAGAAGAGCAAGGGACTAAGTAGAAAAAAGAAGGAAATGTTTTTTTATTTCGCCGTCAAAACCCGACCTGCTTTGGCCGCACGTAAATCGGTTGTCTACAAATATAGTCCATGTCATTTTTATGATTGTAAACTAGAAGTACTGTCTTTTAGGGGAACATTTTTGGCTTAAAATTGTAAGTTATGTTATTTATTATTTAGTGATTTGTATCATCATCTTGTAAAATATTAACTTATACAGATTGCATTGTGGGACTAAGTGTCAGAATTGTATGGATGGCAACTCTGTCTTTTTAAACAGCTTAACATTAATCGTAACCTTAAAAGAGCGACTTTTAACATGTGTCTAATAACTTCATTTCTTGTCACTAAGCAGATGATAATAAGTAAACACACATGCACAAGTACGTGTCAAGATGTGCTACAGATTTAATGTTTTCTTTTCACTGTAAATCTTAAACTGTGTGTTTGCATAAAAGAAATGTCTTCACTGGGGACTCTAGAGCTGAAACCTGTAGTCTTCAGTTTAGCAGGGACTTAACTCTGGCCTTTTTTTTTGTCATTTTTGCACATATTATATAAAGGACACAGCCAGTGCAGGAAAGCTATGCTTCCAAAACTACACATTTACCTTGCTACGAAATAATGCATCAAAATAATGACTTTGCGATATAGTCCTAGAAATTTTAGCAACTCTTGGACATAAAACACACCCTTTGTTATAAAGACACCAAATGGTATATATAAAAGTTTCTACCTCAAGTTTGAAAACGGACTTATTATTTAATATAAAAGTTTAACTTGATTATAAGTTAAACATGAAAGGTCACCAACCTTAAATTGTGTTGGACTGAAAGACCTTAAAACATAGGCCCCACTATTTATCATGCATTTACCCTTCCAATCCTGTATGTAAGTCTTATAATACTTCTTTGTCATGCACTTGCTTAAAACAGCAAAGTAAGGTAACACTTTAAAATATTTCTCAATAAATTTTACTATTCCACAAGACATTCACAAAGAATTACCATTTGATGAAGGTGCGTCATGTACAGCGACAAATATATCAATCATAATATAAAAAGATAGTACCATAGATGTGTGGTAAAACTTTGCTTTAGTCAATTTGAAGTTCCAGTTAATAGATTCTACCAGGTATTCACAGAGAGGTATTATTTGATGAAGCTGATTTATGTCCAGCGACAAATATTTCAGCCACAATACCATAAGATAGTAATATGTATGAGTTGCAAAAAATATTTCTTCAGTCAAATTAAAATTCGAGTTTAAAGATTCTTGTTTACCAAACCTAAAATCGATGTAGGAAACGTCTAAAATACACAATGCTTGATTTTATTGATATCGTGGTGTTAAATGCCACTTTCATCACTATTGGAGTTTTCACTGCGGACAGTTTTCATATGTGGAAAATAAAATCAAATCGAAAAAAAAAACCACTCATACAAATGGTAGCATCTGGCAAGTGAAAATTTCGTTCGTGTGTATATTTTTAGTCGCTGGGATGCTGTCTCATTGAGGCAAACGTGTATATCCTATTTCACATTTTAGCGTGCACGTGTCGTTTGGTTATTTTGATTGCTAGGTTGCTGTCCCTTTGACTTTTACCCCACATTCTGAATTGTTTTGGCTGCACACTATAAACTTTCAAACATGCAGTACATGTGTTATTTTATGTATTATAAAGTGAGAAAATGCGGAAGAGAAGAGCAAGGGACTAAGTAGAAAAAAGAAGGAAATGTTTTTTTATTTCGCCGTCAAAACCCGACCTGCTTTGGCCGCACGTAAATCGGTTGTCTACAAATATAGTACATGTCATTTTTATGATTGTAAACTAGAAGTACTGTCTTTTAGGGGAACATTTTTGGCTTAAAATTGTAAGTTATGTTATTTATTATTTAGTGATTTGTATCATTATCTTGTAAAATATTAACTTATACAGATTGCATTGTGGGACTAAGTGTCAGAATTGTATGGATGGCAACTCTGTCTTTTTAAACAGCTTAACATTAATCGTAACCTTAAAAGAGCGACTTTTAACATGTGTCTAATAACTTCATTTCTTGTCACTAAGCAGATGATAATAAGTAAACACACATGCACAAGTACGTGTCAAGATGTGCTACAGATTTAATGTTTTCTTTTCACTGTAAATCTTAAACTGTGTGTTTGCATAAAAGAAATGTCTTCACTGGGGACTCTAGAGCTGAAACCTGTAGTCTTCAGTTTAGCAGGGACTTAACTCTGGCCTTTTTTTTGTCATTTTTGCACATATTATATAAAGGACACAGCCAGTGCAGGAAAGCTATGCTTCCAAAACTACACATTTACCTTGCTACGAAATAATGCATCAAAATAATGACTTTGCGATATAGTCCTAGAAATTTTAGCAACTCTTGGACATAAAACACACCCTTTGTTATAAAGACACCAAATGGTATATATAAAAGTTTCTACCTCAAGTTTGAAAACGGACTTATTATTTAATTTAAAAGTTTAACTTGATTATAAGTTAAACATGAAAGGTCACCAACCTTAAATTGTGTTGGACTGAAAGACCTTAAAACGTAGGCCCCACTATTTATCATGCATTTACCCTTCCAATCCTGTATGTAAGTCTTATAATACTTCTTTGTCATGCACTTGCTTAAAACAGCAAAGTAAGGTAACACTTTAAAATATTTCTCAATAAATTTTACTATTCCACAAGACATTCACAAAGAATTACCATTTGATGAAGGTGCGTCATGTACAGCGACAAATATATCAATCATAATATAAAAAGATAGTACCATAGATGTGTGGTAAAACTTTGCTTTAGTCAATTTGAAGTTCCAGTTAATAGATTCTACCAGGTATTCACAGAGAGGTATTATTTGATGAAGCTGATTTATGTCCAGCGACAAATATTTCAGCCACAATACCATAAGATAGTAATATGTATGAGTTGCAAAAAATATTTCTTCAGTCAAATTAAAATTCGAGTTTAAAGATTCTTGTTTACCAAACCTAAAATCGATGTAGGAAACGTCTAAAATACACAATGCTTGATTTTATTGATATCGTGGTGTTAAATGCCACTTTCATCACTATTGGAGTTTTCACTGCGGACAGTTTTCATATGTGGAAAATAAAATCAAATCGAAAAAAAAACCCACTCATACAAATGGTAGCATCTGGCAAGTGAAAATTTCGTTCGTGTGTATATTTTTAGTCGCTGGGATGCTGTCTCATTGAGGCAAACGTGTATATCCTATTTCACATTTTAGCGTGCACGTGTCGTTTGGTTATTTTGATTGCTAGGTTGCTGTCCCTTTGACTTTTACCCCACATTCTGAATTGTTTTGGCTGCACACTATAAACTTTCAAACATGCAGTACATGTGTTATTTTATGTATTATAAAGTGAGGAAATGCGGAAGAGAAGAGCAAGGGACTAAGTAGAAAAAAGAAGGAAATGTTTTTTTATTTCGCCGTCAAAACCCGACCTGCTTTGGCCGCACGTAAATCGGTTGTCTACAAATATAGTCCATGTCATTTTTATGATTGTAAACTAGAAGTACTGTCTTTTAGGGGAACATTTTTGGCTTAAAATTGTAAGTTATGTTATTTATTATTTAGTGATTTGTATCATCATCTTGTAAAATATTAACTTATACAGATTGCATTGTGGGACTAAGTGTCAGAATTGTATGGATGGCAACTCTGTCTTTTTAAACAGCTTAACATTAATCGTAACCTTAAAAGAGCGACTTTTAACATGTGTCTAATAACTTCATTTCTTGTCACTAAGCAGATGATAATAAGTAAACACACATGCACAAGTACGTGTCAAGATGTGCTACAGATTTAATGATTTCTTTTCACTGTAAATCTTAAACTGTGTGTTTGCATAAAAGAAATGTCTTCACTGGGGACTCTAGAGCTGAAACCTGTAGTCTTCAGTTTAGCAGGGACTTAACTCTGGCCTTTTTTTGTCATTTTTGCACATATTATATAAAGGACACAGCCAGTGCAGGAAAGCTATGCTTCCAAAACTACACATTTACCTTGCTACGAAATAATGCATCAAAATAATGACTTTGCGATATAGTCCTAGAAATTTTAGCAACTCTTGGACATAAAACACACCCTTTGTTATAAAGACACCAAATGGTATATATAAAAGTTTCTACCTCAAGTTTGAAAACGGACTTATTATTTAATTTAAAAGTTTAACTTGATTATAAGTTAAACATGAAAGGTCACCAACCTTAAATTGTGTTGGACTGAAAGACCTTAAAACGTAGGCCCCACTATTTATCATGCATTTACCCTTCCAATCCTGTATGTAAGTCTTATAATACTTCTTTGTCATGCACTTGCTTAAAACAGCAAAGTAAGGTAACACTTTAAAATATTTCTCAATAAATTTTACTATTCCACAAGACATTCACAAAGAATTACCATTTGATGAAGGTGCGTCATGTACAGCGACAAATATATCAATCATAATATAAAAAGATAGTACCATAGATGTGTGGTAAAACTTTGCTTTAGTCAATTTGAAGTTCCAGTTAATAGATTCTACCAGGTATTCACAGAGAGGTATTATTTGATGAAGCTGATTTATGTCCAGCGACAAATATTTCAGCCACAATACCATAAGATAGTAATATGTATGAGTTGCAAAAAATATTTCTTCAGTCAAATTAAAATTCGAGTTTAAAGATTCTTGTTTACCAAACCTAAAATCGATGTAGGAAACGTCTAAAATACACAATGCTTGATTTTATTGATATCGTGGTGTTAAATGCCACTTTCATCACTATTGGAGTTTTCACTGCGGACAGTTTTCATATGTGGAAAATAAAATCAAATCGAAAAAAAAAACAATCATACAAATGGTAGCATCTGGCAAGTGAAAATTTCGTTCGTGTGTATATTTTTAGTCGCTGGGATGCTGTCTCATTGAGGCAAACGTGTATATCCTATTTCACATTTTAGCGTGCACGTGTCGTTTGTTTTTTTTGATTGCTAGGTTGCTGTCCCTTTGACTTTTACCCCACATTCTGAATTGTTTTGGCTGCACACTATAAACTTTCAAACATGCAGTACATGTGTTATTTTATGTATTATAAAGTGAGAAAATGCGGAAGAGAAGAGCAAGGGACTAAGTAGAAAAAAGAAGGAAATGTTTTTTTATTTCGCCGTCAAAACCCGACCTGCTTTGGCCGCACGTAAATCGGTTGTCTACAAATATAGTCCATGTCATTTTTATGATTGTAAACTAGAAGTACTGTCTTTTAGGGGAACATTTTTGGCTTAAAATTGTAAGTTATGTTATTTATTATTTAGTGATTTGTATCATCATCTTGTAAAATATTAACTTATACAGATTGCATTGTGGGACTAAGTGTCAGAATTGTATGGATGGCAACTCTGTCTTTTTAAACAGCTTAACATTAATCGTAACCTTAAAAGAGCGACGTTTAACATGTGTCTAATAACTTCATTTCTTGTCACTAAGCAGATGATAATAAGTAAACACACATGCACAAGTACGTGTCAAGATGTGCTACAGATTTAATGTTTTCTTTTCACTGTAAATCTTAAACTGTGTGTTTGCATAAAAGAAATGTCTTCACTGGGGACTCTAGAGCTGAAACCTGTAGTCTTCAGTTTAGCAGGGACTTAACTCTGGCCTTTTTTTTTGTCATTTTTGCACATATTATATAAAGGACACAGTCAGTGCAGGAAAGCTATGCTTCCAAAACTACACATTTACCTTGCTACGAAATAATGCATCAAAATAATGACTTTGCGATATAGTCCTAGAAATTTTAGCAACTCTTGGACATAAAACACACCCTTTGTTATAAAGACACCAAATGGTATATATAAAAGTTTCTACCTCAAGTTTGAAAACGGACTTATTATTTAATTTAAAAGTTTAACTTGATTATAAGTTAAACATGAAAGGTCACCAACCTTAAATTGTGTTGGACTGAAAGACCTTAAAACGTAGGCCCCACTATTTATCATGCATTTACCCTTCCAATCCTGTATGTAAGTCTTATAATACTTCTTTGTCATGCACTTGCTTAAAACAGCAAAGTAAGGTAACACTTTAAAATATTTCTCAATAAATTTTACTATTCCACAAGACATTCACAAAGAATTACCATTTGATGAAGGTGCGTCATGTACAGCGACAAATATATCAATCATAATATAAAAAGATAGTACCATAGATGTGTGGTAAAACTTTGCTTTAGTCAATTTGAAGTTCCAGTTAATAGATTCTACCAGGTATTCACAGAGAGGTATTATTTGATGAAGCTGATTTATGTCCAGCGACAAATATTTCAGCCACAATACCATAAGATAGTAATATGTATGAGTTGCAAAAAATATTTCTTCAGTCAAATTAAAATTCGAGTTTAAAGATTCTTGTTTACCAAACCTAAAATCGATGTAGGAAACGTCTAAAATACACAATGCTTGATTTTATTGATATCGTGGTGTTAAATGCCACTTTCATCACTATTGGAGTTTTCACTGCGGACAGTTTTCATATGTGGAAAATAAAATCAAATCGAAAAAAAAAACCACTCATACAAATGGTAGCATCTGGCAAGTGAAAATTTCGTTCGTGTGTATATTTTTAGTCGCTGGGATGCTGTCTCATTGAGGCAAACGTGTATATCCTATTTCACATTTTAGCGTGCACGTGTCGTTTGGTTATTTTGATTGCTAGGTTGCTGTCCCTTTGACTTTTACCCCACATTCTGAATTGTTTTGGCTGCACACTATAAACTTTCAAACATACAGTACATGTGTTATTTTATGTATTATAAAGTCAGAAAATGCGGAAGAGAAGAGCAAGGGACTAAGTAGAAAAAAGAAGGAAATGTTTTTTTATTTCGCCGTCAAAACCCGACCTGCTTTGGCCGCACGTAAATCGGTTGTCTACAAATATAGTCCATGTCATTTTTATGATTGTAAACTAGAAGTACTGTCTTTTAGGGGAACATTTTTGGCTTAAAATTGTAAGTTATGTTATTTATTATTTAGTGATTTGTATCATCATCTTGTAAAATATTAACTTATACAGATTGCATTGTGGGACTAAGTGTCAGAATTGTATGGATGGCAACTCTGTCTTTTTAAACAGCTTAACATTAATCGTAACCTTAAAAGAGCGACTTTTAACATGTGTCTAATAACTTCATTTCTTGTCACTAAGCAGATGATAATAAGTAAACACACATGCACAAGTACGTGTCAAGATGTGCTACAGATTTAATGTTTTCTTTTCACTGTAAATCTTAAACTGTGTGTTTGCATAAAAGAAATGTCTTCACTGGGGACTCTAGAGCTGAAACCTGTAGTCTTCAGTTTAGCAGGGACTTAACTCTGGCCTTTTTTTGTCATTTTTGCACATATTATATAAAGGACACAGCCAGTGCAGGAAAGCTATGCTTCCAAAACTACACATTTACCTTGCTACGAAATAATGCATCAAAATAATGACTTTGCGATATAGTCCTAGAAATTTTAGCAACTCTTGGACATAAAACACACCCTTTGTTATAAAGACACCAAATGGTATATATAAAAGTTTCTACCTCAAGTTTGAAAACGGACTTATTATTTAATTTAAAAGTTTAACTTGATTATAAGTTAAACATGAAAGGTCACCAACCTTAAATTGTGTTGGACTGAAAGACCTTAAAACCTTAAAACGTAGGCCCCACTATTTATCATGCATTTACCATTCCAATCCTGTATGTAAGTCTTATAATACTTCTTTGTCATGCACTTGCTTAAAACAGCAAAGTAAAGTAACACTTTAAAATATTTCTCAATAAATTTTACTATTCCACAAGACATTCACAAAGAATTACCATTTGATGAAGGTGCGTCATGTACAGCGACAAATATATCAATCATAATATAAAAAGATAGTACCATAGATGTGTGGTAAAACTTTGCTTTAGTCAATTTGAAGTTCCAGTTAATAGATTCTACTAGGTATTCACAGAGAGGTATTATTTGATGAAGCTGATTTATGTCCAGCGACAAATATTTCAGCCACAATACCATAAGATAGTAATATGTATGAGTTGCAAAAAATATTTCTTCAGTCAAATTAAAATTCGAGTTTAAAGATTCTTGTTTACCAAACCTAAAATCGATGTAGGAAACGTCTAAAATACACAATGCTTGATTTTATTGATATCGTGGTGTTAAATGCCACTTTCATCACTATTGGAGTTTTCACTGCAGACAGTTTTCATATGTGGAAAATAAAATCAAATCGAAAAAAAAAACCACTCATACAAATGGTAGCATCTGGCAAGTGAAAATTTCGTTCGTGTGTATATTTTTAGTCGCTGGGATGCTGTCTCATTGAGGCAAACGTGTATATCCTATTTCACATTTTAGCGTGCACGTGTCGTTTGGTTATTTTGATTGCTAGGTTGCTGTCCCTTTGACTTTTACCCCACATTCTGAATTGTTTTGGCTGCACACTATAAACTTTCAAACATGCAGTACATGTGTTATTTTATGTATTATAAAGTGAGAAAATGCGGAAGAGAAGAGCAAGGGACTAAGTAGAAAAAAGAAGGAAATGTTTTTTTATTTCGCCGTCAAAACCCGACCTGCTTTGGCCGCACGTAAATCGGTTGTCTACAAATATAGTCCATGTCATTTTTATGATTGTAAACTAGAAGTACTGTCTTTTAGGGGAACATTTTTGGCTTAAAATTGTAAGTTATGTTATTTATTATTTAGTGATTTGTATCATCATCTTGTAAAATATTAACTTATACAGATTGCATTGTGGGACTAAGTGTCAGAATTGTATGGATGGCAACTCTGTCTTTTTAAACAGCTTAACATTAATCGTAACCTTAAAAGAGCGACTTTTAACATGTGTCTAATAACTCCATTTCTTGTCACTAAGCAGATGATAATAAGTAAACACACATGCACAAGTACGTGTCAAGATGTGCTACAGATTTAATGTTTTCTTTTCACTGTAAATCTTAAACTGTGTGTTTGCATAAAAGAAATGTCTTCACTGGGGACTCTAGAGCTGAAACCTGTAGTCTTCAGTTTAGCAGGGACTTAACTCTGGCCTTTTTTTTTGTCATTTTTGCACATATTATATAAAGGACACAGCCAGTGCAGGAAAGCTATGCTTCCAAAACTACACATTTACCTTGCTACGAAATAATGCATCAAAATAATGACTTTGCGATATAGTCCTAGAAATTTTAGCAACTCTTGGACATAAAACACACCCTTTGTTATAAAGACACCAAATGGTATATATAAAAGTTTCTACCTCAAGTTTGAAAACGGACTTATTATTTAATTTAAAAGTTTAACTTGATTATAAGTTAAACATGAAAGGTCACCAACCTTAAATTGTGTTGGACTGAAAGACCTTAAAACGTAGGCCCCACTATTTATCATGCATTTACCCTTCCAATCCTGTATGTAAGTCTTATAATACTTCTTTGTCATGCACTTGCTTAAAACAGCAAAGTAAGGTAACACTTTAAAATATTTCTCAATAAATTTTACTATTCCACAAGACATTCACAAAGAATTACCATTTGATGAAGGTGCGTCATGTACAGCGACAAATATATCAATCATATAATATAAAAAGATAGTACCATAGATGTGTGGTAAAACTTTGCTTTAGTCAATTTGAAGTTCCAGTTAATAGATTCTACCAGGTATTCACAGAGAGGTATTATTTGATGAAGCTGATTTATGTCCAGCGACAAATATTTCAGCCACAATATCATAAGATAGTAATATGTATGAGTTGCAAAAAATATTTCTTCAGTCAAATTAAAATTCGAGTTTAAAGATTCTTGTTTACCAAACCTAAAATCGATGTAGGAAACGTCTAAAATACACAATGCTTGATTTTATTGATATCGTGGTGTTAAATGCCACTTTCATCACTATTGGAGTTTTCACTGCGGACAGTTTTCATATGTGGAAAATAAAATCAAATCGAAAAAAAAAACCACTCATACAAATGGTAGCATCTGGCAAGTGAAAATTTCGTTCGTGTGTATATTTTTAGTCGCTGGGATGCTGTCTCATTGAGGCAAACGTGTATATCCTATTTCACATTTTAGCGTGCACGTGTCGTTTGGTTATTTTGATTGCTAGGTTGCTGTCCCTTTGACTTTTACCCCACATTCTGAATTGTTTTGGCTGCACACTATAAACTTTCAAACATGCAGTACATGTGTTATTTTATGTATTATAAAGTGAGAAAATGCGGAAGAGAAGAGCAAGGGACTAAGTAGAAAAAAGAAGGAAATGTTTTTTTTATTTCGCCGTCAAAACCCGACCTGCTTTGGCCGCACGTAAATCGGTTGTCTACAAATATAGTCCATGTCATTTTTATGATTGTAAACTAGAAGTACTGTCTTTTAGGGGAACATTTTTGGCTTAAAATTGTAAGTTATGTTATTTATTATTTAGTGATTTGTATCATCATCTTGTAAAATATTAACTTATACAGATTGCATTGTGGGACTAAGTGTCAGAATTGTATGGATGGCAACTCTGTCTTTTTAAACAGCTTAACATTAATCGTAACCTTAAAAGAGCGACTTTTAACATGTGTCTAATAACTTCATTTCTTGTCACTAAGCAGATGATAATAAGTAAACACACATGCACAAGTACGTGTCAAGATGTGCTACAGATTTAATGTTTTCTTTTCACTGTAAATCTTAAACTGTGTGTTTGCATAAAAGAAATGTCTTCACTGGGGACTCTAGAGCTGAAACCTGTAGTCTTCAGTTTAGCAGGGACTTAACTCTGGCCTTTTTTTTTGTCATTTTTGCACATATTATATAAAGGACACAGCCAGTGCAGGAAAGCTATGCTTCCAAAACTACACATTTACCTTGCTACGAAATAATGCATCAAAATAATGACTTTGCGATATAGTCCTAGAAATTTTAGCAACTATTGGACATAAAACACACCCTTTGTTATAAAGACACCAAATGGTATATATAAAAGTTTCTACCTCAAGTTTGAAAACGGACTTATTATTTAATTTAAAAGTTTAACTTGATTATAAGTTAAACATGAAAGGTCACCAACCTTAAATTGTGTTGGACTGAAAGACCTTAAAACGTAGGCCCCACTATTTATCATGCATTTACCCTTCCAATCCTGTATGTAAGTCTTATAATACTTCTTTGTCATGCACTTGCTTAAAACAGCAAAGTAAGGTAACACTTTAAAATATTTCTCAATAAATTTTACTATTCCACAAGACATTCACAAAGAATTACCATTTGATGAAGGTGCGTCATGTACAGCGACAAATATATCAATCATAATATAAAAAGATAGTACCATAGATGTGTGGTAAAACTTTGCTTTAGTCAATTTGAAGTTCCAGTTAATAGATTCTACCAGGTATTCACAGAGAGGTATTATTTGATGAAGCTGATTTATGTCCAGCGACAAATATTTCAGCCACAATACCATAAGATAGTAATATGTATGAGTTGCAAAAAATATTTCTTCAGTCAAATTAAAATTCGAGTTTAAAGATTCTTGTTTACCAAACCTAAAATCGATGTAGGAAACGTCTAAAATACACAATGCTTGATTTTATTGATATCGTGGTGTTAAATGCCACTTTCATCACTATTGGAGTTTTCACTGCGGACAGTTTTCATATGTGGAAAATAAAATCAAATCGAAAAAAAAAACCACTCATACAAATGGTAGCATCTGGCAAGTGAAAATTTCGTTCGTGTGTATATTTTTAGTCGCTGGGATGCTGTCTCATTGAGGCAAACGTGTATATCCTATTTCACATTTTAGCGTGCACGTGTCGTTTGGTTATTTTGATTGCTAGGTTGCTGTCCCTTTGACTTTTACCCCACATTCTGAATTGTTTTGGCTGCACACTATAAACTTTCAAACATGCAGTACATGTGTTATTTTATGTATTATAAAGTGAGAAAATGCGGAAGAGAAGAGCAAGGGACTAAGTAGAAAAAAGAAGGAAATGTTTTTTTATTTCGCCGTCAAAACCCGACCTGCTTTGGCCGCACGTAAATCGGTTGTCTACAAATATTGTCCATGTCATTTTTATGATTGTAAACTAGAAGTACTGTCTTTTAGGGGAACATTTTGGCTTAAAATTGTAAGTTATGTTATTTATTATTTAGTGATTTGTATCATCATCTTGTAAAATATTAACTTATACAGATTGCATTGTGGGACTAAGTGTCAGAATTGTATGGATGGCAACTCTGTCTTTTTAAACAGCTTAACATTAATCGTAACCTTAAAAGAGCGACTTTTAACATGTGTCTAATAACTTCATTTCTTGTCACTAAGCAGATGATAATAAGTAAACACACATGCACAAGTACGTGTCAAGATGTGCTACAGATTTAATGTTTTCTTTTCACTGTAAATCTTAAACTGTGTGTTTGCATAAAAGAAATGTCTTCACTGGGGACTCTAGAGCTGAAACCTGTAGTCTTCAGTTTAGCAGGGACTTAACTCTGGCCTTTTTTTTGTCATTTTTGCACATATTATATAAAGGACACAGCCAGTGCAGGAAAGCTATGCTTCCAAAACTACACATTTACCTTGCTACGAAATAATGCATCAAAATAATGACTTTGCGATATAGTCCTAGAAATTTTAGCAACTCTTGGACATAAAACACACCCTTTGTTATAAAGACACCAAATGGTATATATAAAAGTTTCTACCTCAAGTTTGAAAACGGACTTATTATTTAATTTAAAAGTTTAACTTGATTATAAGTTAAACATGAAAGGTCACCAACCTTAAATTGTGTTGGACTGAAAGACCTTAAAACGTAGGCCCCACTATTTATCATGCATTTACCCTTCCAATCCTGTATGTAAGTCTTATAATACTTCTTTGTCATGCACTTGCTTAAAACAGCAAAGTAAGGTAACACTTTAAAATATTTCTCAATAAATTTTACTATTCCACAAGACATTCACAAAGAATTACCATTTGATGAAGGTGCGTCATGTACAGCGACAAATATATCAATCATAATATAAAAAGATAGTACCATAGATGTGTGGTAAAACTTTGCTTTAGTCAATTTGAAGTTCCAGTTAATAGATTCTACCAGGTATTCACAGAGAGGTATTATTTGATGAAGCTGATTTATGTCCAGCGACAAATATTTCAGCCACAATACCATAAGATAGTAATATGTATGAGTTGCAAAAAATATTTCTTCAGTCAAATTAAAATTCGAGTTTAAAGATTCTTGTTTACCAAACCTAAAATCGATGTAGGAAACGTCTAAAGTACACAATGTTTGATTTTATTGATATCGTGGTGTTAAATGCCACTTTCATCACTATTGGAGTTTTCACTGCGGACAGTTTTCATATGTGGAAAATAAAATCAAATCGAAAAAAAAAACCACTCATACAAATGGTAGCATCTGGCAAGTGAAAATTTCGTTTGTGTGTATATTTTTAGTCGCTGGGATGCTGTCTCATTGAGGCAAACGTGTATATCCTATTTCACATTTTAGCGTGCACGTGTCGTTTGGTTATTGTGATTGCTAGGTTGCTGTCCCTTTGACTTTTACCCCACATTCTGAATTGTTTTGGCTGCACACTATAAACTTTCAAACATGCAGTACATGTGTTATTTTATGTATTATAAAGTGAGAAAATGCGGAAGAGAAGAGCAAGGGACTAAGTAGAAAAAAGAAGGAAATGTTTTTTTATTTCGCCGTCAAAACCCGACCTGCTTTGGCCGCACGTAAATCGGTTGTCTACAAATATAGTCCATGTCATTTTTATGATTGTAAACTAGAAGTACTGTCTTTTAGGGGAACATTTTTGGCTTAAAATTGTAAGTTATGTTATTTATTATTTAGTGATTTGTATCATCATCTTGTAAAATATTAACTTATACAGATTGCATTGTGGGACTAAGTGTCAGAATTGTATGGATGGCAACTCTGTCTTTTTAAACAGCTTAACATTAATCGTAACCTTAAAAGAGCGACTTTTAACATGTGTCTAATAACTTCATTTCTTGTCACTAAGTAGATGATAATAAGTAAACACACATGCAAAAGTACGTGTCAAGATGTGCTACAGATTTAATGTTTTCTTTTCACTGTAAATCTTAAACTGTGTGTTTGCATAAAAGAAATGTCTTCACTGGGGACTCTAGAGCTGAAACCTGTAGTCTTCAGTTTAGCAGGGACTTAACTCTGGCCTTTTTTTTGTCATTTTTGCACATATTATATAAAGGACACAGCCAGTGCAGGAAAGCTATGCTTCCAAAACTACACATTTACCTTGCTACGAAATAATGCATCAAAATAATGACTTTGCGATATAGTCCTAGAAATTTTAGCAACTCTTGGACATAAAACACACCCTTTGTTATAAAGACACCAAATGGTATATATAAAAGTTTCTATCTCAAGTTTGAAAACGGACTTATTATTTAATTTAAAAGTTTAACTTGATTATAAGTTAAACATGAAAGGTCACCAACCTTAAATTGTGTTGGACTGAAAGACCTTAAAACGTAGGCCCCACTATTTATCATGCATTTACCCTTCCAATCCTGTATGTAAGTCTTATAATACTTCTTTGTCATGCACTTGCTTAAAACAGCAAAGTAAGGTAACACTTTAAAATATTTCTCAATAAATTTTACTATTCCACAAGACATTCACAAAGGATTACGATTTGATGAAGGTGCGTCATGTACAGCGACAAATATATCAATCATAATATAAAAAGATAGTACCATAGATGTGTGGTAAAACTTTGCTTTAGTCAATTTGAAGTTCCAGTTAATAGATTCTACCAGGTATTCACAGAGAGGTATTATTTGATGAAGCTGATTTATGTCCAGCGACAAATATTTCAGCCACAATACCATAAGATAGTAATATGTATGAGTTGCAAAAAATATTTCTTCAGTCAAATTAAAATTCGAGTTTAAAGATTCTTGTTTACCAAACCTAAAATCGATGTAGGAAACGTCTAAAATACACAATGTTTGATTTTATTGATATCGTGGTGTTAAATGCCACTTTCATCACTATTGGAGTTTTCACTGCGGACAGTTTTCATATGTGGAAAATAAAATCAAATCGAAAAAAAAACCACTCATACAAATGGTAGCATCTGGCAAGTGAAAATTTCGTTCGTGTGTATATTTTTAGTCGCTGGGATGCTGTCTCATTGAGGCAAACGTGTATATCCTATTTCACATTTTAGCGTGCACGTGTCGTTTGGTTATTTTGATTGCTAGGTTGCTGTCCCTTTGACTTTTACCCCACATTCTGAATTGTTTTGGCTGCACACTATAAACTTTCAAACATGCAGTACATGTGTTATTTTATGTATTATAAAGTGAGAAAATGCGGAAGAGAAGAGCAAGGGACTAAGTAGAAAAAAGAAGGAAATGTTTTTTTATTTCGCCGTCAAAACCCGACCTGCTTTGGCCGCACGTAAATCGGTTGTCTACAAATATAGTCCATGTCATTTTTATGATTGTAAACTAGAAGTACTGTCTTTTAGGGGAACATTTTTGGCTTAAAATTGTAAGTTATGTTATTTATTATTTAGTGATTTGTATCATCATCTTGTAAAATATTAACTTATACAGATTGCATTGTGGGACTAAGTGTCAGAATTGTATGGATGGCAACTCTGTCTTTTTAAACAGCTTAACATTAATCGTAACCTTAAAAGAGCGACTTTTAACATGTGTCTAATAACTTCATTTCTTGTCACTAAGCAGATGATAATAAGTAAACACACATGCACAAGTACGTGTCAAGATGTGCTTCAGATTTAATGTTTTCTTTTCACTGTAAATCTTAAACTGTGTGTTTGCATAAAAGAAATGTCTTCACTGGGGACTCTAGAGCTGAAACCTGTAGTCTTCAGTTTAGCAGGGACTTAACTCTGGCCTTTTTTTGTAATTTTTGCACATATTATATAAAGGACACAGCCAGTGCAGGAAAGCTATGCTTCCAAAACTACACATTTACCTTGCTACGAAATAATGCATCAAAATAATGACTTTGCGATATAGTCCTAGAAATTTTAGCAACTCTTGGACATAAAACACACCCTTTGTTATAAAGACACCAAATGGTATATATAAAAGTTTCTACCTCAAGTTTGAAAACGGACTTATTATTTAATTTAAAAGTTTAACTTGATTATAAGTTAAACATGAAAGGTCACCAACCTTAAATTGTGTTGGACTGAAAGACCTTAAAACGTAGGCCCCACTATTTATCATGCATTTACCCTTCCAATCCTGTATGTAAGTCTTATAATACTTCTTTGTCATGCACTTGCTTAAAACAGCAAAGTTAGGTAACACTTTAAAATATTTCTCAATAAATTTTACTATTCCACAAGACATTCACAAAGAATTACCATTTGATGAAGGTGCGTCATGTACAGCGACAAATATATCAATCATAATATAAAAAGATAGTACCATAGATGTGTGGTAAAACTTTGCTTTAGTCAATTTGAAGTTCCAGTTAATAGATTCTACCAGGTATTCACAGAGAGGTATTATTTGATGAAGCTGATTTATGTCCAGCGACAAATATTTCAGCCACAATACCATAAGATAGTAATATGTATGAGTTGCAAAAAATATTTCTTCAGTCAAATTAAAATTCGAGTTTAAAGATTCTTGTTTACCAAACCTAAAATCGATGTAGGAAACGTCTAAAATACACAATGCTTGATTTTATTGATATCGTGGTGTTAAATGCCACTTTCATCACTATTGGAGTTTTCACTGCGGACAGTTTTCATATGTGGAAAATAAAATCAAATCGAAAAAAAAACCACTCATACAAATGGTAGCATCTGGCAAGTGAAAATTTCGTTCGTGTGTATATTTTTAGTCGCTGGGATGCTGTCTCATTGAGGCAAACGTGTATATCCTATTTCACATTTTAGCGTGCACGTGTCGTTTGGTTATTTTGATTGCTAGGTTGCTGTCCCTTTGACTTTTACCCCACATTCTGAATTGTTTTGGCTGCACACTATAAACTTTCAAACATGCAGTACATGTGTTATTTTATGTATTATAAAGTGAGAAAATGCGGAAGAGAAGAGCAAGGGACTAAGTAGAAAAAAGAAGGATTTTTTTTTTTTTTTGGCCGTCAAAACCCGACCTGCTTTGGCCGCACGTAAATCGGTTGTCTACAAATATAGTCCATGTCATTTTTATGATTGTAAACTAGAAGTACTGTCTTTTAGGGGAACATTTTTGGCTTAAAATTGTAAGTTATGTTATTTATTATTTAGTGATTTGTATCATCATCTTGTAAAATATTAACTTATACAGATTGCATTGTGGGACTAAGTGTCAGAATTGTATGGATGGCAACTCTGTCTTTTTAAACAGCTTAACATTAATCGTAACCTTAAAAGAGCGACTTTTAACATGTGTCTAATAACTTCATTTCTTGTCACTAAGCAGATGATAATAAGTAAACACACATGCACAAGTACGTGTCAAGATGTGCTTCAGATTTAATGTTTTCTTTTCACTGTAAATCTTAAACTGTGTGTTTGCATAAAAGAAATGTCTTCACTGGGGACTCTAGAGCTGAAACCTGTAGTCTTCAGTTTAGCAGGGACTTAACTCTGGCCTTTTTTTGTCATTTTTGCACATATTATATAAAGTACACAGCCAGTGCAGGAAAGCTATGCTTCCAAAACTACACATTTACCTTGCTACGAAATAATGCATCAAAATAATGACTTTGCGATATAGTCCTAGAAATTTTAGCAACTCTTGGACATAAAACACACCCTTTGTTATAAAGACACCAAATGGTATATATAAAAGTTTCTACCTCAAGTTTTAAAACGGACTTATTATTTAATTTTAAAGTTTAACTTGATTATAAGTTAAACATGAAAGGTCACCAACCTTAAATTGTGTTGGACTGAAAGACCTTAAAACGTAGGCCCCACTATTTATCATGCATTTACCCTTCCAATCCTGTATGTAAGTCTTATAATACTTCTTTGTCATGCACTTGCTTAAAACAGCAAAGTAAGGTAACACTTTAAAATATTTCTCAATAAATTTTACTATTCCACAAGACATTCACAAAGAATTACCATTTGATGAAGGTGCGTCATGTACAGCGAAAAATATATCAATCATAATATAAAAAGATAGTACCATAGATGTGTGGTAAAACTTTGCTTTAGTCAATTTGAAGTTCCAGTTAATAGATTCTACCAGGTATTCACAGAGAGGTATTATTTGATGAAGCTGATTTATGTCCAGCGACAAATATTTCAGCCACAATACCATAAGATAGTAATATGTATGAGTTGCAAAAAATATTTCTTCAGTCAAATTAAAATTCGAGTTTAAAGATTCTTGTTTACCAAACCTAAAATCGATGTAGGAAACGTCTAAAATACACAATGCTTGATTTTATTGATATCGTGGTGTTAAATGCCACTTTCATCACTATTGGAGTTTTCACTGCGGACAGTTTTCATATGTGGAAAATAAAATCAAATCGAAAAAAAAAACCACTCATACAAATGGTAGCATCTGCCACTTAACTGAAAGGCACCTTGATTTGCAAACCAGGTCGATGCGCGAAAACTTAGTGTTTTCTGGTATCCCACATAAAGACGAAGAAACCATAGAAGAAACGGAAAACATTATAAAAAACTTTATGTATACAGAACTTAAAATGGAGACAACTGTGGATTTCCACCGAGCGCATCGTTTTGGCAAAGAAACAGAATTTCGTGATAAAAAAGATGGGAGGCTAATAAAAACAAGACCTATCGTATGTCGCTTTAAGAACTTCAAAGATAGAGAAATTGTTCGGTCGTCGGCAAAGGAACTAAAAGGAACTCATTATGGTATACAGGAGCAATTCCCAAAAGAGATAAATGACAAACGCAAAATGTTATGGCCATATTTTAAACAGGCTAGAGAAGATAAAAAGAAAGCTTACTTGAAACGGGATAAGCTTTTTATAGATGGGAAAGAATTCATCCTACCCGATGACGATGAAATGGAAACAAATGACGGCAAGAAGAATGATGAAACCCAAGGTACGCGTCCCAAGACAACCCCCCACAGAGAGCCTCAACGACAAACACATCGATCCCACATTGCACCCCGCAGAGGGCGAAGATACTAGGTAGATCAAGGAGGATTAACAGATAGTTTCATTCAGCCTGACTACTCCAGCGGAACGGACTTTCACTTAATTAACAATGAAAATCAATGTAATATAGAGGTCAATAAATCTATTAAAATATTAACATTAAATGTATGTGGTATTAAATCCAAATTAATGTACCCTGAATTTATTACTTTACTTAACAATTATGATGTTGTATGTTTTGATGAAACTAAACTTGATGATCTTGATACAGTAGAATTAGATAATTTTGTATTTCATTTTAAAAACCGTAAAAAGTATTCAAATCGAAAATCTGGTGGTATCGCCTTTGGCTACAAGAGATATTTAGAAAATTGTATTACACCAATTGAAACTGATTGTCCTTTTGTACAATGGTTTAGTATTGACGAAAAAATATTTGACTTAAAAAGTAGTGTTATTTTCGGAGTAATTTACATACCACCTGAAAACTCTATTTATACATCAGAAAATGCACTTTCAGATATAGAATTAGAATTTTTTGATTTACAAAGAACAAACAAGTATATTTGTCTTCTTGGAGATTTTAATAGTAGAACAGCGAGTTTACAAGACTTTAATGATTTAGTAGACACTGATGATTTTTTAGCACAGAATTTAATTGATATTAATGAATTTAGTAATGTTGATATCTTAGATAAATTGGGTATTCAAAGAAAACGACACAGTACTGATTCAAATGTAAACACATATGGTAGAAAACTTATACAATTTTGTAAGAATAACAACATGTATATAATGAATGGTCGGATAGGAAACGATGAAGTAGGTAAACCTACGAGCAAGAATACCAGTGTCGTAGACTATGCAATAAGTACTGCAGATGTATTGTATTTAGTAGAAAATTTTGATGTTCTACCATTTAGCAGTTTATATTCTGATATCCATTGTCCACTCGAATTAGTACTCAATTGTAGTAATACTAAGCAATCAAATGTTAATATAAATGTAGAATCTGGTGAAAATAATACATATATTGGAAAATGGAATCATGATCAAGTTAATGAATATAAAGACAATCTTGACAAAGAAAGTATATCTCAATTGTTATCTTTTATTATGACAAAAACTGAAAATGTTCAAAATGTTGATAAAAATACTATTGATGAAATTGTAAATGAAATAAGAGATGTTTTACTCAATTCTGCTAGAAATACATTTGGGGAGTTCGTACAGAAAACTTATGGATTTGATTACACGGGAGGGAAACAAAATCACCGTGATTGGTTTAACACAGAATGCCGCCGGGAAAGGAGGGCGTTTAGAAAATCAAAAAGGTTATATAAACGATATGGTTCACGTATATTCAAGGAACGTTTGAGACGTAGTGAGACTTTATATAAAAAAACTATGGATAAAAATATTAGATCATTTAACGTTGATTTACGTTCAAAGATGAAAAAGATGCGAACAAAAAACCCGAAAGAATTTTGGAAAATTATTAATCGGGGTAAACGAAAGAAAAAAAATGGTATTAATATTGAAGATTTGTTTTCTTTTTTTAAGGATCTGAATAAAAATAAAGAAACAAATGATCGGTATATTTTAGAAAATGATGTAAACGAAAATTCATCAAATGTATTTCTTAATGCTTGTATTACAAAAGATGAAATATTGAAGGCAATAAAAAGCCTGAAAAATAATAAGACCCCTGGTGATGATCTTATTGTAAATGAGTATATATGCTCGTCTATTGAATTTTTTATTGATGTTTATGTGTGTTTATTTAATCTTGTTTTTGACACAGGATTGTTGCCTGAGGCATGGTTAATAGGAAATGTAATTCCATTGTTTAAAAACAAAGGCTCTGAAAGTGATCCACAAAACTATAGGCCTATAACGTTATTGTCTACTCTGGGTAAACTTTTTACCTCAATATTGAACACAAGATTATGTAATTATCTTGATGAATTGTGTATATTGAATGAAAACCAAGCAGGTTTCAGAAGGAATTATTCTACGACTGAACATATTTTTACTATACATATTTTATTTGAATTGTTAAAATTGGGAAAGAAAAAGTTACATTGTGCTTTTATCGACTTTGAAAAAGCGTTTGACTCTCTACAGCGAAATTTACTTCTGTTCAAATTATTGCAGAATGAAGTAAATGGGAAATTTTTTCGAGTTATTCAGAGTATGTATGATTATGCCAAATCGCGTATTATACACCAGGGTAAAAAATCTGATTTCTTTCCTTGTGAGATGGGGGTTCGGCAAGGGGAAAATCTTTCACCTGCTTTGTTTTCTATATTTTTAAATGATCTTCAAACTTTTTTTGAAAAGAAAAACATAACAGGCTTAAAATCTATATCACAAGAAATCGAAAATGAGCTGGCAGTATTTTTGAAATTGTTTTTACTTTTATATGCAGATGACACTGTTTTATTAGCAGAAAATAGCACTGATCTACAATACATGTTAAATACATTTTACGAATATTGTGACGAATGGAAAATGAAAATAAATACAAATAAAACTAAAGTTTTGATCTTTTCGAGTGGCAGAATGCCAGCAAATCTCAAGTTCACAGTTAATTGTAACGACATTGAAATTGTAAAAGAATACAAATATTTAGGTATTTTATTTTCTAGAAGTGGATCCTTTTTATCAAATAAAAAATATTTAAAAGAACAAGCAACAAAAGCTATGTATAGCGTTTTAAAAAAAGGTAGACAAAACAATTTGTCAATAGAATGTCAACTTGATTTATTTGACAAAATGGTTGTACCAATATTGTTATATGGATCAGAAATATGGGGTTTTGAAAATATAGATATTCTTGAACGTGTACATTTACAATTTTGTAAAATGATTTTACATTTAAAACAGTCTACTCCAAATTTCATAGTGTATGCAGAACTTGGCAGATACCCTATTACTGTGACTGTAAAACTGCGAATGATAAATTTCTGGAGTAGACTTCTTAATGGAAAAGAAAGTAAAATTTGTGCAGTATTATATAAGCTTGTATTTTTATATTATAATGATTACGGAATAAACACTAAGTGGATATCATGTATTAAAAATATTTTTGATAATTGTGGTATGTCCAATATATGGAATGCACAGTTTGCTGATAAATGGGTGTTAAAATGTATTGAGCAAAAACTTAAAGATCAGTTTCAACAAGAATGCTTTGCATTTGTTGCCGAATCTCCTAAAACTTTATGTTATCGTATTTTTAAAAATAATTTTCAATTGGAAAAATATTTTTCTGTTTTACCTTACAAATTCATTTATACATTATGCAAATACAGATGTGGTAGTCACCACTTGCCGATTGAGTCTGGAAGGTGGCAGGGTTTACAGAGAGAAGACAGAATCTGCCGTCTCTGTGACTCAAACGACATTGGTGACGAATACCATTATATTATGAATTGTGGATCTTTTATGTTTGAAAGAAAGAAATTTTTACCTACATACTGCTGGTCTAACCCTAATATCTATAAGTTTGATCAACTGTTTAATTCATGTAATATTGTAATATTAGAAAAACTATGTAAATTTATCAAAGTTATAAATGTGAAAGTCAGTCCTCCAAGTTAATTTCATTGTATTGTTCACACATGCTTGTAAAAATTGTACCTTATAGTTATATTTATGTATGTTCTCTATAACTATGTAATTGTAGTTTCATGAGAAATAAAGTATTCGTATATAGTATATATTCGGCAAGTGAAAATTTCGTTCGTGTGTATATTTTTAGTCGCTGGGATGCTGTCTCATTGAGGCAAACGTGTATATCCTATTTCACATTTTAGCGTGCACGTGTCGTTTGGTTATTTTGATTGCTAGGTTGCTGTCCCTTTGACTTTTACCCCACATTCTGAATTGTTTTGGCTGCACACTATAAATTTTCAAACATGCAGTACATGTGTTATTTTATGTATTATAAAGTGAGAAAATGCGGAAGAGAAGAGCAAGGGACTAAGTAGAAAAAAGAAGGAAATGTTTTTTTATTTCGCCGTCAAAACCCGACCTGCTTTGGCCGCACGTAAATCGGTTGTCTACAAATATAGTCCATGTCATTTTTATGATTGTAAACTAGAAGTACTGTCTTTTAGGGGAACATTTTTGGCTTAAAATTGTAAGTTATGTTATTTATTATTTAGTGATTTGTATCATCATCTTGTAAAATATTAACTTATACAGATTGCATTGTGGGACTAAGTGTCAGAATTGTATGGATGGCAACTCTGTCTTTTTAAACAGCTTAACATTAATCGTAACCTTACAAGAGCGACTTTTAACATGTGTCTAATAACTTCATTTCTTGTCACTAAGCAGATGATAATAAGTAAACACACATGCACAAGTACGTGTCAAGATGTGCTACAGATTTAATGTTTTCTTTTCACTGTAAATCTTAAACTGTGTGTTTGCATAAAAGAAATGTCTTCACTGGGGACTCTAGAGCTGAAACCTGTAGTCTTCAGTTTAGCAGGGACTTAACTCTGGCCTTTTTTTGTAATTTTTGCACATATTATATAAAGGACACAGCCAGTGCAGGAAAGCTATGCTTCCAAAACTACACATTTACCTTGCTACGAAATAATGCATCAAAATAATGACTTTGCGATATAGTCCTAGAAATTTTAGCAACTCTTGGACATAAAACACACCCTTTGTTATAAAGACACCAAATGGTATATATAAAAGTTTCTACCTCAAGTTTGAAAACGGACTTATTATTTAATTTAAAAGTTTAACTTGATTATAAGTTAAACATGAAAGGTCACCAACCTTAAATTGTGTTGGACTGAAAGACCTTAAAACGTAGGCCCCACTATTTATCATGCATTTACCCTTCCAATCCTGTATGTAAGTCTTATAATACTTCTTTGTCATGCACTTGCTTAAAACAGCAAAGTAAGGTAACACTTTAAAATATTTCTCAATAAATTTTACTATTCCACAAGACATTCACAAAGAATTACCATTTGATGAAGGTGCGTCATGTACAGCGACAAATATATCAATCATAATATAAAAAGATAGTACCATAGATGTGTGGTAAAACTTTGCTTTAGTCAATTTGAAGTTCCAGTTAATAGATTCTACCAGGTATTCACAGAGAGGTATTATTTGATGAAGCTGATTTATGTCCAGCGACAAATATTTCAGCCACAATACCATAAGATAGTAATATGTATGAGTTGCAAAAAATATTTCTTCAGTCAAATTAAAATTCGAGTTTAAAGATTCTTGTTTACCAAACCTAAAATCGATGTAGGAAACGTCTAAAATACACAATGCTTGATTTTATTGATATCGTGGTGTTAAATGCCACTTTCATCACTATTGGAGTTTTCACTGCGGACAGTTTTCATATGTGGAAAATAAAATCAAATCGAAAAAAAAACCACTCATACAAATGGTAGCATCTGGCAAGTGAAAATTTCGTTCGTGTGTATATTTTTAGTCGCTGGGATGCTGTCTCATTGAGGCAAACGTGTATATCCTATTTCACATTTTAGCGTGCACGTGTCGTTTGGTTATTTTGATTGCTAGGTTGCTGTCCCTTTGACTTTTACCCCACATTCTGAATTGTTTTGGCTGCACACTATAAACTTTCAAACATGCAGTACATGTGTTATTTTATGTATTATAAAGTGAGAAAATGCGGAAGAGAAGAGCAAGGGACTAAGTAGAAAAAAGAAGGATTTTTTTTTTTTTTTGGCCGTCAAAACCCGACCTGCTTTGGCCGCACGTAAATCGGTTGTCTACAAATATAGTCCATGTCATTTTTATGATTGTAAACTAGAAGTACTGTCTTTTAGGGGAACATTTTTGGCTTAAAATTGTAAGTTATGTTATTTATTATTTAGTGATTTGTATCATCATCTTGTAAAATATTAACTTATACAGATTGCATTGTGGGACTAAGTGTCAGAATTGTATGGATGGCAACTCTGTCTTTTTAAACAGCTTAACATTAATCGTAACCTTAAAAGAGCGACTTTTAACATGTGTCTAATAACTTCATTTCTTGTCACTAAGCAGATGATAATAAGTAAACACACATGCACAAGTACGTGTCAAGATGTGCTTCAGATTTAATGTTTTCTTTTCACTGTAAATCTTAAACTGTGTGTTTGCATAAAAGAAATGTCTTCACTGGGGACTCTAGAGCTGAAACCTGTAGTCTTCAGTTTAGCAGGGACTTAACTCTGGCCTTTTTTTGTCATTTTTGCACATATTATATAAAGTACACAGCCAGTGCAGGAAAGCTATGCTTCCAAAACTACACATTTACCTTGCTACGAAATAATGCATCAAAATAATGACTTTGCGATATAGTCCTAGAAATTTTAGCAACTCTTGGACATAAAACACACCCTTTGTTATAAAGACACCAAATGGTATATATAAAAGTTTCTACCTCAAGTTTTAAAACGGACTTATTATTTAATTTTAAAGTTTAACTTGATTATAAGTTAAACATGAAAGGTCACCAACCTTAAATTGTGTTGGACTGAAAGACCTTAAAACGTAGGCCCCACTATTTATCATGCATTTACCCTTCCAATCCTGTATGTAAGTCTTATAATACTTCTTTGTCATGCACTTGCTTAAAACAGCAAAGTAAGGTAACACTTTAAAATATTTCTCAATAAATTTTACTATTCCACAAGACATTCACAAAGAATTACCATTTGATGAAGGTGCGTCATGTACAGCGAAAAATATATCAATCATAATATAAAAAGATAGTACCATAGATGTGTGGTAAAACTTTGCTTTAGTCAATTTGAAGTTCCAGTTAATAGATTCTACCAGGTATTCACAGAGAGGTATTATTTGATGAAGCTGATTTATGTCCAGCGACAAATATTTCAGCCACAATACCATAAGATAGTAATATGTATGAGTTGCAAAAAATATTTCTTCAGTCAAATTAAAATTCGAGTTTAAAGATTCTTGTTTACCAAACCTAAAATCGATGTAGGAAACGTCTAAAATACACAATGCTTGATTTTATTGATATCGTGGTGTTAAATGCCACTTTCATCACTATTGGAGTTTTCACTGCGGACAGTTTTCATATGTGGAAAATAAAATCAAATCGAAAAAAAAAACCACTCATACAAATGGTAGCATCTGGCAAGTGAAAATTTCGTTCGTGTGTATATTTTTAGTCGCTGGGATGCTGTCTCATTGAGGCAAACGTGTATATCCTATTTCACATTTTAGCGTGCACGTGTCGTTTGGTTATTTTGATTGCTAGGTTGCTGTCCCTTTGACTTTTACCCCACATTCTGAATTGTTTTGGCTGCACACTATAAATTTTCAAACATGCAGTACATGTGTTATTTTATGTATTATAAAGTGAGAAAATGCGGAAGAGAAGAGCAAGGGACTAAGTAGAAAAAAGAAGGAAATGTTTTTTTATTTCGCCGTCAAAACCCGACCTGCTTTGGCCGCACGTAAATCGGTTGTCTACAAATATAGTCCATGTCATTTTTATGATTGTAAACTAGAAGTACTGTCTTTTAGGGGAACATTTTTGGCTTAAAATTGTAAGTTATGTTATTTATTATTTAGTGATTTGTATCATCATCTTGTAAAATATTAACTTATACAGATTGCATTGTGGGACTAAGTGTCAGAATTGTATGGATGGCAACTCTGTCTTTTTAAACAGCTTAACATTAATCGTAACCTTACAAGAGCGACTTTTAACATGTGTCTAATAACTTCATTTCTTGTCACTAAGCAGATGATAATAAGTAAACACACATGCACAAGTACGTGTCAAGATGTGCTACAGATTTAATGTTTTCTTTTCACTGTAAATCTTAAACTGTGTGTTTGCATAAAAGAAATGTCTTCACTGGGGACTCTAGAGCTGAAACCTGTAGTCTTCAGTTTAGCAGGGACTTAACTCTGGCCTTTTTTTGTAATTTTTGCACATATTATATAAAGGACACAGCCAGTGCAGGAAAGCTATGCTTCCAAAACTACACATTTACCTTGCTACGAAATAATGCATCAAAATAATGACTTTGCGATATAGTCCTAGAAATTTTAGCAACTCTTGGACATAAAACACACCCTTTGTTATAAAGACACCAAATGGTATATATAAAAGTTTCTACCTCAAGTTTGAAAACGGACTTATTATTTAATTTAAAAGTTTAACTTGATTATAAGTTAAACATGAAAGGTCACCAACCTTAAATTGTGTTGGACTGAAAGACCTTAAAACGTAGGCCCCACTATTTATCATGCATTTACCCTTCCAATCCTGTATGTAAGTCTTATAATACTTCTTTGTCATGCACTTGCTTAAAACAGCAAAGTAAGGTAACACTTTAAAATATTTCTCAATAAATTTTACTATTCCACAAGACATTCACAAAGAATTACCATTTGATGAAGGTGCGTCATGTACAGCGACAAATATATCAATCATAATATAAAAAGATAGTACCATAGATGTGTGGTAAAACTTTGCTTTAGTCAATTTGAAGTTCCAGTTAATAGATTCTACCAGGTATTCACAGAGAGGTATTATTTGATGAAGCTGATTTATGTCCAGCGACAAATATTTCAGCCACAATACCATAAGATAGTAATATGTATGAGTTGCAAAAAATATTTCTTCAGTCAAATTAAAATTCGAGTTTAAAGATTCTTGTTTACCAAACCTAAAATCGATGTAGGAAACGTCTAAAATACACAATGCTTGATTTTATTGATATCGTGGTGTTAAATGCCACTTTCATCACTATTGGAGTTTTCACTGCGGACAGTTTTCATATGTGGAAAATAAAATCAAATCGAAAAAAAAACCACTCATACAAATGGTAGCATCTGGCAAGTGAAAATTTCGTTCGTGTGTATATTTTTAGTCGCTGGGATGCTGTCTCATTGAGGCAAACGTGTATATCCTATTTCACATTTTAGCGTGCACGTGTCGTTTGGTTATTTTGATTGCTAGGTTGCTGTCCCTTTGACTTTTACCCCACATTCTGAATTGTTTTGGCTGCACACTATAAACTTTCAAACATGCAGTACATGTGTTATTTTATGTATTATAAAGTGAGAAAATGCGGAAGAGAAGAGCAAGGGACTAAGTAGAAAAAAGAAGGATTTTTTTTTTTTTTTGGCCGTCAAAACCCGACCTGCTTTGGCCGCACGTAAATCGGTTGTCTACAAATATAGTCCATGTCATTTTTATGATTGTAAACTAGAAGTACTGTCTTTTAGGGGAACATTTTTGGCTTAAAATTGTAAGTTATGTTATTTATTATTTAGTGATTTGTATCATCATCTTGTAAAATATTAACTTATACAGATTGCATTGTGGGACTAAGTGTCAGAATTGTATGGATGGCAACTCTGTCTTTTTAAACAGCTTAACATTAATCGTAACCTTAAAAGAGCGACTTTTAACATGTGTCTAATAACTTCATTTCTTGTCACTAAGCAGATGATAATAAGTAAACACACATGCACAAGTACGTGTCAAGATGTGCTTCAGATTTAATGTTTTCTTTTCACTGTAAATCTTAAACTGTGTGTTTGCATAAAAGAAATGTCTTCACTGGGGACTCTAGAGCTGAAACCTGTAGTCTTCAGTTTAGCAGGGACTTAACTCTGGCCTTTTTTTGTCATTTTTGCACATATTATATAAAGTACACAGCCAGTGCAGGAAAGCTATGCTTCCAAAACTACACATTTACCTTGCTACGAAATAATGCATCAAAATAATGACTTTGCGATATAGTCCTAGAAATTTTAGCAACTCTTGGACATAAAACACACCCTTTGTTATAAAGACACCAAATGGTATATATAAAAGTTTCTACCTCAAGTTTTAAAACGGACTTATTATTTAATTTTAAAGTTTAACTTGATTATAAGTTAAACATGAAAGGTCACCAACCTTAAATTGTGTTGGACTGAAAGACCTTAAAACGTAGGCCCCACTATTTATCATGCATTTACCCTTCCAATCCTGTATGTAAGTCTTATAATACTTCTTTGTCATGCACTTGCTTAAAACAGCAAAGTAAGGTAACACTTTAAAATATTTCTCAATAAATTTTACTATTCCACAAGACATTCACAAAGAATTACCATTTGATGAAGGTGCGTCATGTACAGCGAAAAATATATCAATCATAATATAAAAAGATAGTACCATAGATGTGTGGTAAAACTTTGCTTTAGTCAATTTGAAGTTCCAGTTAATAGATTCTACCAGGTATTCACAGAGAGGTATTATTTGATGAAGCTGATTTATGTCCAGCGACAAATATTTCAGCCACAATACCATAAGATAGTAATATGTATGAGTTGCAAAAAATATTTCTTCAGTCAAATTAAAATTCGAGTTTAAAGATTCTTGTTTACCAAACCTAAAATCGATGTAGGAAACGTCTAAAATACACAATGCTTGATTTTATTGATATCGTGGTGTTAAATGCCACTTTCATCACTATTGGAGTTTTCACTGCGGACAGTTTTCATATGTGGAAAATAAAATCAAATCGAAAAAAAAAACCACTCATACAAATGGTAGCATCTGGCAAGTGAAAATTTCGTTCGTGTGTATATTTTTAGTCGCTGGGATGCTGTCTCATTGAGGCAAACGTGTATATCCTATTTCACATTTTAGCGTGCACGTGTCGTTTGGTTATTTTGATTGCTAGGTTGCTGTCCCTTTGACTTTTACCCCACATTCTGAATTGTTTTGGCTGCACACTATAAATTTTCAAACATGCAGTACATGTGTTATTTTATGTATTATAAAGTGAGAAAATGCGGAAGAGAAGAGCAAGGGACTAAGTAGAAAAAAGAAGGAAATGTTTTTTTATTTCGCCGTCAAAACCCGACCTGCTTTGGCCGCACGTAAATCGGTTGTCTACAAATATAGTCCATGTCATTTTTATGATTGTAAACTAGAAGTACTGTCTTTTAGGGGAACATTTTTGGCTTAAAATTGTAAGTTATGTTATTTATTATTTAGTGATTTGTATCATCATCTTGTAAAATATTAACTTATACAGATTGCATTGTGGGACTAAGTGTCAGAATTGTATGGATGGCAACTCTGTCTTTTTAAACAGCTTAACATTAATCGTAACCTTACAAGAGCGACTTTTAACATGTGTCTAATAACTTCATTTCTTGTCACTAAGCAGATGATAATAAGTAAACACACATGCACAAGTACGTGTCAAGATGTGCTACAGATTTAATGTTTTCTTTTCACTGTAAATCTTAAACTGTGTGTTTGCATAAAAGAAATGTCTTCACTGGGGACTCTAGAGCTGAAACCTGTAGTCTTCAGTTTAGCAGGGACTTAACTCTGGCCTTTTTTTTGTCATTTTTGCACATATTATATAAAGGACACAGCCAGTGCAGGAAAGCTATGCTTCCAAAACTACACATTTACCTTGCTACGAAATAATGCATCAAAATAATGACTTTGAGATATAGTCCTAGAAATTTTAGCAACTCTTGGACATAAAACACACCCTTTGTTATAAAGACACCAAATGGTATATATAAAAGTTTCTACCTCAAGTTTGAAAACGGACTTATTATTTAATTTAAAAGTTTAACTTGATTATAAGTTAAACATGAAAGGTCACCAACCTTAAATTGTGTTGGACTGAAAGACCTTAAAACGTAGGCCCCACTATTTATCATGCATTTACCCTTCCAATCCTGTATGTAAGTCTTATAATACTTCTTTGTCATGCACTTGCTTAAAACAGCAAAGTAAGGTAACACTTTAAAATATTTCTCAATAAATTTTACTATTCCACAAGACATTCACAAAGAATTACCATTTGATGAAGGTGCGTCATGTACAGCGACAAATATATCAATCATAATATAAAAAGATAGTACCATAGATGTGTGGTAAAACTTTGCTTTAGTCAATTTGAAGTTCCAGTTAATAGATTCTACCAGGTATTCACAGAGAGGTATTATTTGATGAAGCTGATTTATGTCCAGCGACAAATATTTCAGCCACAATACCATAAGATAGTAATATGTATGAGTTGCAAAAAATATTTCTTCAGTCAAATTAAAATTCGAGTTTAAAGATTCTTGTTTACCAAACCTAAAATCGATGTAGGAAACGTCTAAAATACACAATGCTTGATTTTATTGATATCGTGGTGTTAAATGCCACTTTCATCACTATTGGAGTTTTCACTGCGGACAGTTTTCATATGTGGAAAATAAAATCAAATCGAAAAAAAAAACCACTCATACAAATGGTAGCATCTGGCAAGTGAAAATTTCGTTCGTGTGTATATTTTTAGTCGCTGGGATGCTGTCTCATTGAGGCAAACGTGTATATCCTATTTCACATTTTAGCGTGCACGTGTCGTTTGGTTATTTTGATTGCTAGGTTGCTGTCCCTTTGACTTTTACCCCACTTTCTGAATTGTTTTGGCTGCACACTATAAACTTTCAAACATGCAGTACATGTGTTATTTTATGTATTATAAAGTGAGAAAATGCGGAAGAGAAGAGCAAGGGACTAAGTAGAAAAAAGAAGGAAATGTTTTTTTATTTCGCCGTCAAAACCCGACCTGCTTTGGCCGCACGTAAATCGGTTGTCTACAAATATAGTCCATGTCATTTTTATGATTGTAAACTAGAAGTACTGTCTTTTAGGGGAACATTTTTGGCTTAAAATTGTAAGTTATGTTATTTATTATTTAGTGATTTGTATCATCATCTTGTAAAATATTAACTTATACAGATTGCATTGTGGGACTAAGTGTCAGAATTGTATGGATGGCAACTCTGTCTTTTTAAACAGCTTAACATTAATCGTAACCTTAAAAGAGCGACTTTTAACATGTGTCTAATAACTTCATTTCTTGTCACTAAGCAGATGATAATAAGTAAACACACATGCACAAGTACGTGTCAAGATGTGCTACAGATTTAATGTTTTCTTTTCACTGTAAATCTTAAACTGTGTGTTTGCATAAAAGAAATGTCTTCACTGGGGACTCTAGAGCTGAAACCTGTAGTCTTCAGTTTAGCAGGGACTTAACTCTGGCCTTTTTTTGTCATTTTTGCACATATTATATAAAGGACACAGCCAGTGCAGGAAAGCTATGCTTCCAAAACTACACATTTACCTTGCTACGAAATAATGCATCAAAATAATGACTTTGCGATATAGTCCTAGAAATTTTAGCAACTCTTGCACATAAAACACACCCTTTGTTATAAAGACACCAAATGGTATATATAAAAGTTTCTACCTCAAGTTTGAAAACGGACTTGTTGTTTAATTTAAAAGTTTAACTTGATTATAAGTTAAACATGAAAGGTCACCAACCTTAAATTGTGTTGGACTGAAAGACCTTAAAACGTAGGCCCCACTATTTATCATGCATTTACCCTTCCAATCCTATATGTAAGTCTTATAATACTTCTTTGTCATGCACTTGCTTAAAACAGCAAAGTAAGGTAACACTTTAAAATATTTCTCAATAAATTTTACTATTCCACAAGACATTCACAAAGAATTACCATTTGATGAAGGTGCGTCATGTACAGCGACAAATATATCAATCATAATATAAAAAGATAGTACCATAGATGTGTGGTAAAACTTTGCTTTAGTCAATTTGAAGTTCCAGTTAATAGATTCTACCAGGTATTCACAGAGAGGTATTATTTTATGAAGCTGATTTATGTCCAGCGACAAATATTTCAGCCACAATACCATAAGATAGTAATATGTATGAGTTGCAAAAAATATTTCTTCAGTCAAATTAAAATTCGAGTTTAAAGATTCTTGTTTACCAAACCTAAAATCGATGTAGGAAACGTCTAAAATACACAATGCTTGATTTTATTGATATCGTGGTGTTAAATGCCACTTTCATCACTATTGGAGTTTTCACTGCGGACAGTTTTCATATGTGGAAAATAAAATCAAATCGAAAAAAAAAACACTCATACAAATGGTAGCATCTGGCAAGTGAAAATTTCGTTCGTGTGTATATTTTTAGTCGCTGGGATGCTGTCTCATTGAGGCAAACGTGTATATCCTATTTCACATTTTAGCGTGCACGTGTCGTTTGGTTATTTTGATTGCTAGGTTGCTGTCCCTTTGACTTTTACCCCACATTCTGAATTGTTTTGGCTGCACACTATAAACTTTCAAACATGCAGTACATGTGTTATTTTATGTATTATAAAGTGAGAAAATGCGGAAGAGAAGAGCAAGGGACTAAGTAGAAAAAAGAAGGAAATGTTTTTTTATTTCGCCGTCAAAACCCGACCTGCTTTGGCCGCACGTAAATCGGTTGTCTACAAATATAGTCCATGTCATTTTTATGATTGTAAACTAGAAGTACTGTCTTTTAGGGGAACATTTTTGGCTTAAAATTGTAAGTTATGTTATTTATTATTTAGTGATTTGTATCATCATCTTGTAAAATATTAACTTATACAGATTGCATTGTGGGACTAAGTGTCAGAATTGTATGGATGGCAACTCTGTCTTTTTAAACAGCTTAACATTAATCGTAACCTTAAAAGAGCGACTTTTAACATGTGTCTAATAACTTCATTTCTTGTCACTAAGCAGATGATAATAAGTAAACACACATGCACAAGTACGTGTCAAGATGTGCTACAGATTTAATGTTTTCTTTTCACTGTAAATCTTAAACTGTGTGTTTGCATAAAAGAAATGTCTTCACTGGGGACTCTAGAGCTGAAACCTGTAGTCTTCAGTTTAGCAGGGACTTAACTCTGGCCTTTTTTTGTCATTTTTGCACATATTATATAAAGGACACAGCCAGTGCAGGAAAGCTATGCTTCCAAAACTACACATTTACCTTGCTACGAAATAATGCATCAAAATAATGACTTTGCGATATAGTCCTAGAAATTTTAGCAACTCTTGGACATAAAACACACCCTTTGTTATAAAGACACCAAATGGTATATATAAAAGTTTCTACCTCAAGTTTGAAAACGGACTTATTATTTAATTTAAAAGTTTAACTTGATTATAAGTTAAACATGAAAGGTCACCAACCTTAAATTGTGTTGGACTGAAAGACCTTAAAACGTAGGCCCCACTATTTATCATGCATTTACCCTTCCAATCCTATATGTAAGTCTTATAATACTTCTTTGTCATGCACTTGCTTAAAACAGCAAAGTAAGGTAACACTTTAAAATATTTCTCAATAAAGGAGTAGGGGCTATAGTGGCCTAAAATGGCCCCAGATTTACAAGATAATAAAAATTCGAACAGAGCAGATTTTTCTCCATAAATTATTAGAATATGAGTCAACGATTTTAAAAAAATGTTTATATCTAACAAAAAAATGTTCAATGACGTCACAATGGTAGGTGCAAATGACGTCATAATTGGGAAAATAAGCAAAAATACAGAAATTTGGATGGTTTTTCTAAATTTTGACCACCGCACCATGCTTGCACCAATTAGAAATTTTAACATTTTGACAAGTTCATACAGATCAAACTTTGGATAAAATATTTTTTTGGTGCAAGGTTGGTGCGATAGTTTATTTTATATTTTTCATAGTCAATCGGAGCAATAAAAAGCTGAAATATGCCGTTCAAATTGGACATATTCATCTGACAAAGTTTAGTTTATACATTCTTATGCCTATAGAAAATTTATTTTTTGGGTTATGAATGTAACATTAATTCCTAATAATATTTCCATAAGTATATCTCGGTAAATGTCTTTAAAAATTCCTATGTGTAAGGGAGTAAATAACAACTTTGAGAACATTTTTTTTAATTGTGGAATTTTAGATAGACCAAGATATAACAACATCTGTACATTTCTTATGTGTCTGCTTATTATCAATTCAAAATCTGGTGTTTGAATGGGGCAATCTTCCCGTCTGGTATTAGGGTCGGATCCATGATTTATGTTAGGAAAAAGGGGGGAGGGGGGATTAAAAAGATTATTTTGCTTAAATTCACATTATTGGCAAGAAACACGAAATTTATTTTGAAAATGAAACTACCTATATTCCAATTGGATTTTTCTTCGTTGGTAATGAGAATAGAGAACAAGTTCTAGAAAATTTGATGGTAAGAGAACAGAAACGGCATATGGTAGGCTATCCATATATCCGTATATACATCCATAATATATATATATGGTTATTTGACCTTCCCATGCATAGAAACAAGTGCCTTAAGTCTGTAAGCAACTGACATGTCTGTTACCTTTTTAAAGGTTATGTTTTGAAGAGTTTTATAATCATGTGTAACAATAAAGTGTTATTTTAAAATGAACCCAGTTTTGTTGTTACGCCCCATTTCTAGGCATTATTTTTTCTGGTCTGTGGTCCATTTGTCTGTTCATCCGATCGTCCTTGTGTCCCACTTCAGGTTTAAGTTTTCGGTCAAGGTTGTTTAATCTGACACCAGACTCAGACTTCTTTTGAACTAAGTTTAACTGTGCGTATTGCTGTGTGTTTAATTTTCTTCTTCTTTGGCTATAGGTAAAGGGAGAGGGGGTTTAAGATCTGAAAATAACATGTGTTAGCCGCCGATTTTTGCGCCTGTCCCAATTCAGGATTATCTGGCCTTTATTAGTCTTGTGATTTCGGCATCCATGTACTAGAGACACATTCTTGTTTTCAACTATTTTGATGTATATAAATTAAATATTGTCATGATATTAATCACAGACCAAGTCATACGTCACTAAGATTAGTGAAGGCGAAAGACAAACTAGTAAACTTGACAAGAACTACAATAATACAAATATAATGAATATAGAAATTTTTTAAGAATACTGATTTATTTGAGATAGTAGGATGTACCAGTTTTTTAATGCTATAGAATGATATGGTTATAAATCTGGACGTCTGAAATAGATAATAAAAATAAGATGAATTTCGAAAAGTCAACCCTAACGATCCTCTACATATGTCTAGAGAGGTGGGGTTGGGTTTTAATTCAAAACTTTTAAAATTGATAGGGGTGCCGCTGTTTTGTTACCTCACCATGTTTTACATTTTCAAAATATAAACCTTTTCATATATTGCGTAGGAAAAAAAAATCCTTTTCCCATAACAATTTGGTTTCATGTGGTTTTATTTAAAAGAGGAATATTTCAGTGTCAAAAGAAAAATATTAGTTGATAAAGTATAAAAAAGAAGATGTGGTATGATTGCCAATGAGACAACTATCCACAAAAGACCAAAATGACACAAACATTAACAACTATAGGTCACTGTATGGCCTTCAACAATGAGCAAAGCCCATACCGCATAGTCAGCTATAAAAGGCCCCTATAAGACAATGTAAAACAATTCAAACGAGAAAACTAACGGCCTTATTTATGTAAAAAAAATAACGAAAAACAAATATGTAACACATAAACAAACGACAGCCACTGAATTACAGGCTCCTGACTTGGGACAGGCACATACATCAATAATGTGGACACAGCAGGAACACCAAACAAGTTAACAGTCAAAGAAGTTATGGGAACTTATCATATATATATATGATAGTTTGTTTTTTTTTTAACTTTTTACTTATTTCAAGCTTAAAAAGGTCAACTATTCCAGAGGCACGTCCTATCACCTTGTAAATAAAAGCCCCCCCTTTTCAACCCCAACCCCTACCTAAAACATAACTACTGTAATGGAAATACACGGACATTTAAAACCACCCTTTAATGCATGTGTCTGTATCTATTTATTTTAGATAATTAATATTAAGATTTCTAAGCGCTATATATGTTTTCTTGTCTTTATTCTATTCTTCTTGTCGCTAATAAGTGAGACTCCACCCGGCACTAGATACACAATCTGTATATATCAGCAATACCCTGTGTTTTGTTTTGTTTGTTGATGTTTCAATATTGCTTTTCCCCTTTACATTTACTTTGGAGTTTTACAATTTGCATCTTAAATTGCATGTCTGTTGCAAAATATTTGAAATTAAATCTCGTAAAATAAAAAAACAAATTGCAGTTGCCATGGGCACAGATGTGTTGCTAGGGAGAAACAACAGTGAATTTGGCAAAAATGTTCATTTAATTATGTAATATGTACAAGTGTAAAGTTCACAGCATGCTTAAAACAGGTTTAATTTCAAATATAGATATATTAATGCTGTATAATAATCATATTTGATGAGTTTAACTCCGCCATTATATTGGTTGCTAGGCAACAGAATAAACGACCTAAACCCAAAATTTAATTATTTTCAGAAGGTCTATGGTATAGACTTACAACATGACAAGTTAAATGAAATTTGGGGGTGGGGCCAAAAATGGCCCTTTAAGCCCCTACTCCTTTTACTATTCCACAAGACATTCACAAAGAATTATCATTTGATGAAGGTGCGTCATGTACAGCGACAAATATATCAATCATAATATAAAAAGATAGTACCATAGATGTGTGGTAAAACTTTGCTTTAGTCAATTTGAAGTTCCAGTTAATAGATTCTACCAGGTATTCACAGAGAGGTATTATTTGATGAAGCTGATTTATGTCCAGCGACAAATATTTCAGCCACAATACCATAAGATAGTAATATGTATGAGTTGCAAAAAATATTTCTTCAGTCAAATTAAAATTCGAGTTTAAAGATTCTTGTTTACCAAACCTAAAATCGATGTAGGAAACGTCTAAAATACACAATGCTTGATTTTATTGATATCGTGGTGTTAAATGCCACTTTCATCACTATTGGAGTTTTCACTGCGGACAGTTTTCATATGTGGAAAATAAAATCAAATCGAAAAAAAAAACACTCATACAAATGGTAGCATCTGGCAAGTGAAAATTTCGTTCGTGTGTATATTTTTAGTCGCTGGGATGCTGTCTCATTGAGGCAAACGTGTATATCCTATTTCACATTTTAGCGTGCACGTGTCGTTTGGTTATTTTGATTGCTAGGTTGCTGTCCCTTTGACTTTTACCCCACATTCTGAATTGTTTTGGCTGCACACTATAAACTTTCAAACATGCAGTACATGTGTTATTTTATGTATTATAAAGTGAGAAAATGCGGAAGAGAAGAGCAAGGGACTAAGTAGAAAAAAGAAGGAAATGTTTTTTTATTTCGCCGTCAAAACCCGACCTGCTTTGGCCGCACGTAAATCGGTTGTCTACAAATATAGTCCATGTCATTTTTATGATTGTAAACTAGAAGTACTGTCTTTTAGGGGAACATTTTTGGCTTAAAATTGTAAGTTATGTTATTTATTATTTAGTGATTTGTATCATCATCTTGTAAAATATTAACTTATACAGATTGCATTGTGGGACTAAGTGTCAGAATTGTATGGATGGCAACTCTGTCTTTTTAAACAGCTTAACATTAATCGTAACCTTAAAAGAGCGACTTTTAACATGTGTCTACTAACTTCATTTCTTGTCACTAAGCAGATGATAATAAGTAAACACACATGCACAAGTACGTGTCAAGATGTGCTACAGATTTAATGTTTTCTTTTCACTGTAAATCTTAAACTGTGTGTTTGCATAAAAGAAATGTCTTCACTGGGGACTCTAGAGCTGAAACCTGTAGTCTTCAGTTTAGCAGGGACTTAACTCTGGCCTTTTTTTGTCATTTTTGCACATATTATATAAAGGACACAGCCAGTGCAGGAAAGCTATGCTTCCAAAACTACACATTTACCTTGCTACGAAATAATGCATCAAAATAATGACTTTGCGATATAGTCCTAGAAATTTTAGCAACTCTTGGACATAAAACACACCCTTTGTTATAAAGACACCAAATGGTATATATAAAAGTTTCTACCTCAAGTTTGAAAACGGACTTATAATTTAATTTAAAAGTTTAACTTGATTATAAGTTAAACATGAAAGGTCACCAACCTTAAATTGTGTTGGACTGAAAGACCTTAAAACGTAGGCCCCACTATTTATCATGCATTTACCCTTCCAATCCTGTATGTAAGTCTTATAATACTTCTTTGTCATGCACTTGCTTAAAACAGCAAAGTAAGGTAACACTTTTAAATATTTCTCAATAAATTTTACTATTCCACAAGACATTCACAAAGATTTACCATTTGATGAAGGTGCGTCATGTAGAGCGACAAATATATCAATCATAATATAAAAAGATAGTACCATAGATGTGTGGTAAAACTTTGCTTTAGTCAATTTGAAGTTCCAGTTAATAGATTCTACCAGGTATTCACAGAGAGGTATTATTTGATGAAGCTGATTTATGTCCAGCGACAAATATTTCAGCCACAATACCATAAGATAGTAATATGTATGAGTTGCAAAAAATATTTCTTCAGTCAAATTAAAATTCGAGTTTAAAGATTCTTGTTTACCAAACCTAAAATCGATGTAGGAAACGTCTAAAATACACAATGCTTGATTTTATTGATATCGTGGTGTTAAATGCCACTTTCATCACTATTGGAGTTTTCACTGCGGACAGTTTTCATATGTGGAAAATAAAATCAAATCGAAAAAAAAAAACACTCATACAAATGGTAGCATCTGGCAAGTGAAAATTTCGTTCGTGTGTATATTTTTAGTCGCTGGGATGCTGTCTCATTGAGGCAAACGTGTATATCCTATTTCACATTTTAGCGTGCACGTGTCGTTTGGTTATTTTGATTGCTAGGTTGCTGTCCCTTTGACTTTTACCCCACATTCTGAATTGTTTTGGCTGCACACTATAAACTTTCAAACATGCAGTACATGTGTTATTTTATGTATTATAAAGTGAGAAAATGCGGAAGAGAAGAGCAAGGGACTAAGTAGAAAAAAGAAGGAAATGTTTTTTTATTTCGCCGTCAAAACCCGACCTGCTTTGGCCGCACGTAAATCGGTTGTCTACAAATATAGTCCATGTCATTTTTATGATTGTAAACTAGAAGTACTGTCTTTTAGGGGAACATTTTTGGCTTAAAATTGTAAGTTATGTTATTTATTATTTAGTGATTTGTATCATCATCTTGTAAAATATTAACTTATACAGATTGCATTGTGGGACTAAGTGTCAGAATTGTATGGATGGCAACTCTGTCTTTTTAAACAGCTTAACATTAATCGTAACCTTAAAAGAGCGACTTTTAACATGTGTCTAATAACTTCATTTCTTGTCACTAAGCAGATGATAATAAGTAAACACACATGCACAAGTACGTGTCAAGATGTGCTACAGATTTAATGTTTTCTTTTCACTGTAAATCTTAAACTGTGTGTTTGCATAAAATAAATGTCTTCACTGGGGACTCTAGAGCTGAAACCTGTAGTCTTCAGTTTAGCAGGGACTTAACTCTGGCCTTTTTTTGTCATTTTTGCACATATTATATAAAGGACACAGCCAGTGCAGGAAAGCTATGCTTCCAAAACTACACATTTACCTTGCTACGAAATAATGCATCAAAATAATGACTTTGCGATATAGTCCTAGAAATTTTAGCAACTCTTGGACATAAAACACACCCTTTGTTATAAAGACACCAAATGGTATATATAAAAGTTTCTACCTCAAGTTTGAAAACGGACTTATTATTTAATTTAAAAGTTTAACTTGATTATAAGTTAAACATGAAAGGTCACCAACCTTAAATTGTGTTGGACTGAAAGACCTTAAAACGTAGGCCCCACTATTTATCATGCATTTACCCTTCCAATCCTGTATGTAAGTCTTATAATACTTCTTTGTCATGCACTTGCTTAAAACAGCAAAGTAAGGTAACACTTTTAAATATTTCTCAATAAATTTTACTATTCCACAAGACATTCACAAAGAATTACCATTTGATGAAGGTGCGTCATGTAGAGCGACAAATATATCAATCATAATATAAAAAGATAGTACCATAGATGTGTGGTAAAACTTTGCTTTAGTCAATTTGAAGTTCCAGTTAATAGATTCTACCAGGTATTCACAGAGAGGTATTATTTGATGAAGCTGATTTATGTCCAGCGACAAATATTTCAGCCACAATACCATAAGATAGTAATATGTATGAGTTGCAAAAAATATTTCTTCAGTCAAATTAAAATTCGAGTTTAAAGATTCTTGTTTACCAAACCTAAAATCGATGTAGGAAACGTCTAAAATACACAATGCTTGATTTTATTGATATCGTGGTGTTAAATGCCACTTTCATCACTATTGGAGTTTTCACTGCGGACAGTTTTCATATGTGGAAAATAAAATCAAATCGAAAAAAAAAAACACTCATACAAATGGTAGCATCTGGCAAGTGAAAATTTCGTTCGTGTGTATATTTTTAGTCGCTGGGATGCTGTCTCATTGAGGCAAACGTGTATATCCTATTTCACATTTTAGCGTGCACGTGTCGTTTGGTTATTTTGATTGCTAGGTTGCTGTCCCTTTGACTTTTACCCCACATTCTGAATTGTTTTGGCTGCACACTATAAACTTTCAAACATGCAGTACATGTGTTATTTTATGTATTATAAAGTGAGAAAATGCGGAAGAGAAGAGCAAGGGACTAAGTAGAAAAAAGAAGGAAATGTTTTTTTATTTCGCCGTCAAAACCCGACCTGCTTTGGCCGCACGTAAATCGGTTGTCTACAAATATAGTCCATGTCATTTTTATGATTGTAAACTAGAAGTACTGTCTTTTAGGGGAACATTTTTGGCTTAAAATTGTAAGTTATGTTATTTATTATTTAGTGATTTGTATCATCATCTTGTAAAATATTAACTTATACAGATTGCATTGTGGGACTAAGTGTCAGAATTGTATGGATGGCAACTCTGTCTTTTTAAACAGCTTAACATTAATCGTAACCTTAAAAGAGCGACTTTTAACATGTGTCTACTAACTTCATTTCTTGTCACTAAGCAGATGATAATAAGTAAACACACATGCACAAGTACGTGTCAAGATGTGCTACAGATTTAATGTTTTCTTTTCACTGTAAATCTTAAACTGTGTGTTTGCATAAAAGAAATGTCTTCACTGGGGACTCTAGAGCTGAAACCTGTAGTCTTCAGTTTAGCAGGGACTTAACTCTGGCCTTTTTTTGTCATTTTTGCACATATTATATAAAGGACACAGCCAGTGCAGGAAAGCTATGCTTCCAAAACTACACATTTACCTTGCTACGAAATAATGCATCAAAATAATGACTTTGCGATATAGTCCTAGAAATTTTAGCAACTCTTGGACATAAAACACACCCTTTGTTATAAAGACACCAAATGGTATATATAAAAGTTTCTACCTCAAGTTTGAAAACGGACTTATAATTTAATTTAAAAGTTTAACTTGATTATAAGTTAAACATGAAAGGTCACCAACCTTAAATTGTGTTGGACTGAAAGACCTTAAAACGTAGGCCCCACTATTTATCATGCATTTACCCTTCCAATCCTGTATGTAAGTCTTATAATACTTCTTTGTCATGCACTTGCTTAAAACAGCAAAGTAAGGTAACACTTTTAAATATTTCTCAATAAATTTTACTATTCCACAAGACATTCACAAAGATTTACCATTTGATGAAGGTGCGTCATGTAGAGCGACAAATATATCAATCATAATATAAAAAGATAGTACCATAGATGTGTGGTAAAACTTTGCTTTAGTCAATTTGAAGTTCCAGTTAATAGATTCTACCAGGTATTCACAGAGAGGTATTATTTGATGAAGCTGATTTATGTCCAGCGACAAATATTTCAGCCACAATACCATAAGATAGTAATATGTATGAGTTGCAAAAAATATTTCTTCAGTCAAATTAAAATTCGAGTTTAAAGATTTTTGTTTACCAAACCTAAAATCGATGTAGGAAACGTCTAAAATACACAATGCTTGATTTTATTGATATCGTGGTGTTAAATGCCACTTTCATCACTATTGGAGTTTTCACTGCGGACAGTTTTCATATGTGGAAAATAAAATCAAATCGAAAAAAAAAACACTCATACAAATGGTAGCATCTGGCAAGTGAAAATTTCGTTCGTGTGTATATTTTTAGTCGCTGGGATGCTGTCTCATTGAGGCAAACGTGTATATCCTATTTCACATTTTAGCGTGCACGTGTCGTTTGGTTATTTTGATTGCTAGGTTGCTGTCCCTTTGACTTTTACCCCACATTCTGAATTGTTTTGGCTGCACACTATAAACTTTCAAACATGCAGTACATGTGTTATTTTATGTATTATAAAGTGAGAAAATGCGGAAGAGAAGAGCAAGGGACTAAGTAGAAAAAAGAAGGAAATGTTTTTTTATTTCGCCGTCAAAACCCGACCTGCTTTGGCCGCACGTAAATCGGTTGTCTACAAATATAGTCCATGTCATTTTTATGATTGTAAACTAGAATTACTGTCTTTTAGGGGAACATTTTTGGCTTAAAATTGTAAGTTATGTTATTTATTATTTAGTGATTTGTATCATCATCTTGTAAAATATTAACTTATACAGATTGCATTGTGGGACTAAGTGTCAGAATTGTATGGATGGCAACTCTGTCTTTTTAAACAGCTTAACATTAATCGTAACCTTAAAAGAGCGACTTTTAACATGTGTCTAATAACTTCATTTCTTGTCACTAAGCAGATGATAATAAGTAAACACACATGCACAAGTACGTGTCAAGATGTGCTACAGATTTAATGTTTTCTTTTCACTGTAAATCTTAAACTGTGTGTTTGCATAAAATAAATGTCTTCACTGGGGACTCTAGAGCTGAAACCTGTAGTCTTCAGTTTAGCAGGGACTTAACTCTGGCCTTTTTTTGTCATTTTTGCACATATTATATAAAGGACACAGCCAGTGCAGGAAAGCTATGCTTCCAAAACTACACATTTACCTTGCTACGAAATAATGCATCAAAATAATGACTTTGCGATATAGTCCTAGAAATTTTAGCAACTCTTGGACATAAAACACACCCTTTGTTATAAAGACACCAAATGGTATATATAAAAGTTTCTACCTCAAGTTTGAAAACGGACTTATTATTTAATTTAAAAGTTTAACTTGATTATAAGTTAAACATGAAAGGTCACCAACCTTAAATTGTGTTGGACTGAAAGACCTTAAAACGTAGGCCCCACTATTTATCATGCATTTACCCTTCCAATCCTGTATGTAAGTCTTATAATACTTCTTTGTCATGCACTTGCTTAAAACAGCAAAGTAAGGTAACACTTTTAAATATTTCTCAATAAATTTTACTATTCCACAAGACATTCACAAAGAATTACCATTTGATGAAGGTGCGTCATGTAGAGCGACAAATATATCAATCATAATATAAAAAGATAGTACCATAGATGTGTGGTAAAACTTTGCTTTAGTCAATTTGAAGTTCCAGTTAATAGATTCTACCAGGTATTCACAGAGAGGTATTATTTGATGAAGCTGATTTATGTCCAGCGACAAATATTTCAGCCACAATACCATAAGATAGTAATATGTATGAGTTGCAAAAAATATTTCTTCAGTCAAATTAAAATTCGAGTTTAAAGATTCTTGTTTACCAAACCTAAAATCGATGTAGGAAACGTCTAAAATACACAATGCTTGATTTTATTGATATCGTGGTGTTAAATGCCACTTTCATCACTATTGGAGTTTTCACTGCGGACAGTTTTCATATGTGGAAAATTAAATCAAATCGAAAAAAAAAACCACTCATACAAATGGTAGCATCTGGCAAGTGAAAATTTCGTTCGTGTGTATATTTTTAGTCGCTGGGATGCTGTCTCATTGAGGCAAACGTGTATATCCTATTTCACATTTTAGCGTGCACGTGTCGTTTGGTTATTTTGATTGCTAGGTTGCTGTCCCTTTGACTTTTACCCCACATTCTGAATTGTTTTGGCTGCACACTATAAACTTTCAAACATGCAGTACATGTGTTATTTTATGTATTATAAAGTGAGAAAATGCGGAAGAGAAGAGCAAGGGACTAAGTAGAAAAAAGAAGGAAATGTTTTTTTATTTCGCCGTCAAAACCCGACCTGCTTTGGCCGCACGTAAATCGGTTGTCTACAAATATAGTCCATGTCATTTTTATGATTGTAAACTAGAATTACTGTCTTTTAGGGGAACATTTTTGGCTTAAAATTGTAAGTTATGTTATTTATTATTTAGTGATTTGTATCATCATCTTGTAAAATATTAACTTATACAGATTGCATTGTGGGACTAAGTGTCAGAATTGTATGGATGGCAACTCTGTCTTTTTAAACAGCTTAACATTAATCGTAACCTTAAAAGAGCGACTTTTAACATGTGTCTAATAACTTCATTTCTTGTCACTAAGCAGATGATAATAAGTAAACACACATGCACAAGTACGTGTCAAGATGTGCTACAGATTTAATGTTTTCTTTTCACTGTAAATCTTAAACTGTGTGTTTGCATAAAATAAATGTCTTCACTGGGGACTCTAGAGCTGAAACCTGTAGTCTTCAGTTTAGCAGGGACTTAACTCTGGCCTTTTTTTGTCATTTTTGCACATATTATATAAAGGACACAGCCAGTGCAGGAAAGCTATGCTTCCAAAACTACACATTTACCTTGCTACGAAATAATGCATCAAAATAATGACTTTGCGATATAGTCCTAGAAATTTTAGCAACTCTTGGACATAAAACACACCCTTTGTTATAAAGACACCAAATGGTATATATAAAAGTTTCTACCTCAAGTTTGAAAACGGACTTATTATTTAATTTAAAAGTTTAACTTGATTATAAGTTAAACATGAAAGGTCACCAACCTTAAATTGTGTTGGACTGAAAGACCTTAAAACGTAGGCCCCACTATTTATCATGCATTTACCCTTCCAATCCTGTATGTAAGTCTTATAATACTTCTTTGTCATGCACTTGCTTAAAACAGCAAAGTAAGGTAACACTTTTAAATATTTCTCAATAAATTTTACTATTCCACAAGACATTCACAAAGAATTACCATTTGATGAAGGTGCGTCATGTAGAGCGACAAATATATCAATCATAATATAAAAAGATAGTACCATAGATGTGTGGTAAAACTTTGCTTTAGTCAATTTGAAGTTCCAGTTAATAGATTCTACCAGGTATTCACAGAGAGGTATTATTTGATGAAGCTGATTTATGTCCAGCGACAAATATTTCAGCCACAATACCATAAGATAGTAATATGTATGAGTTGCAAAAAATATTTCTTCAGTCAAATTAAAATTCGAGTTTAAAGATTCTTGTTTACCAAACCTAAAATCGATGTAGGAAACGTCTAAAATACACAATGCTTGATTTTATTGATATCGTGGTGTTAAATGCCACTTTCATCACTATTGGAGTTTTCACTGCGGACAGTTTTCATATGTGGAAAATTAAATCAAATCGAAAAAAAAAACCACTCATACAAATGGTAGCATCTGGCAAGTGAAAATTTCGTTCGTGTGTATATTTTTAGTCGCTGGGATGCTGTCTCATTGAGGCAAACGTGTATATCCTATTTCACATTTTAGCGTGCACGTGTCGTTTGGTTATTTTGATTGCTAGGTTGCTGTCCCTTTGACTTTTACCCCACATTCTGAATTGTTTTGGCTGCACACTATAAACTTTCAAACATGCAGTACATGTGTTATTTTATGTATTATAAAGTGAGAAAATGCGGAAGAGAAGAGCAAGGGACTAAGTAGAAAAAAGAAGGAAATGTTTTTTTATTTCGCCGTCAAAACCCGACCTGCTTTGGCCGCACGTAAATCGGTTGTCTACAAATATAGTCCATGTCATTTTTATGATTGTAAACTAGAAGTACTGTCTTTTAGGGGAACATTTTTGGCTTAAAATTGTAAGTTATGTTATTTATTATTTAGTGATTTGTATCATCATCTTGTAAAATATTAACTTATACAGATTGCATTGTGGGACTAAGTGTCAGAATTGTATGGATGGCAACTCTGTCTTTTTAAAAAGCTTAACATTAATCGTAACCTTAAAAGAGCGACTTTTAACATGTGTCTAATAACTTCATTTCTTGTCACTAAGCAGATGATAATAAGTAAACACACATGCACAAGTACGTGTCAAGATGTGCTACAGATTTAATGTTTTCTTTTCACTGTAAATCTTAAACTGTGTGTTTGCATAAAAGAAATGTCTTCACTGGGGACTCTAGAGCTGAAACCTGTAGTCTTCAGTTTAGCAGGGACTTAACTCTGGCCTTTTTTTGTCATTTTTGCACATATTATATAAAGGACACAGCCAGTGCAGGAAAGCTATGCTTCCAAAACTACACATTTACCTTGCTACGAAATAATGCATCAAAATAATGACTTTGCGATATAGTCCTAGAAATTTTAGCAACTCTTGGACATAAAACACACCCTTTGTTATAAAGACACCAAATGGTATATATAAAAGTTTCTACCTCAAGTTTGAAAACGGACTTATTATTTAATTTAAAAGTTTAACTTGATTATAAGTTAAACATGAAAGGTCACCAACCTTAAATTGTGTTGGACTGAAAGACCTTAAAACGTAGGCCCCACTATTTATCATGCATTTACCCTTCCAATCCTGTATGTAAGTCTTATAATACTTCTTTGTCATGCACTTGCTTAAAACAGCAAAGTAAGGTAACACTTTAAAATATTTCTCAATAAATTTTACTATTCCACAAGACATTCACAAAGAATTACCATTTGATGAAGGTGCGTCATGTACAGCGACAAATATATCAATCATAATATAAAAAGATAGTACCATAGATGTGTGGTAAAACTTTGCTTTAGTCAATTTGAAGTTCCAGTTAATAGATTCTACCAGGTATTCACAGAGAGGTATTATTTGATGAAGCTGATTTATGTCCAGCGACAAATATTTCAGCCACAATACCATAAGATAGTAATATGTATGAGTTGCAAAAAATATTTCTTCAGTCAAATTAAAATTCGAGTTTAAAGATTCTTGTTTACCAAACCTAAAATCGATGTAGGAAACGTCTAAAATACACAATGCTTGATTTTATTGATATCGTGGTGTTAAATGCCACTTTCATCACTATTGGAGTTTTCACTGCGGACAGTTTTCATATGTGGAAAATAAAATCAAATCGAAAAAAAAAAACACTCATACAAATGGTAGCATCTGGCAAGTGAAAATTTCGTTCGTGTGTATATTTTTAGTCGCTGGGATGCTGTCTCATTGAGGCAAACGTGTATATCCTATTTCACATTTTAGCGTGCACGTGTCGTTTGGTTATTTTGATTGCTAGGTTGCTGTCCCTTTGACTTTTACCCCACATTCTGAATTGTTTTGGCTGCACACTATAAACTTTCAAACATGCAGTACATGTGTTATTTTATGTATTATAAAGTGAGAAAATGCGGAAGAGAAGAGCAAGGGACTAAGTAGAAAAAAGAAGGAAATGTTTTTTTATTTCGCCGTCAAAACCCGACCTGCTTTGGCCGCACGTAAATCGGTTGTCTACAAATATAGTCCATGTCATTTTTATGATTGTAAACTAGAAGTACTGTCTTTTAGGGGAACATTTTTGGCTTAAAATTGTAAGTTATGTTATTTATTATTTAGTGATTTGTATCATCATCTTGTAAAATATTAACTTATACAGATTGCATTGTGGGACTAAGTGTCAGAATTGTATGGATGGCAACTCTGTCTTTTTAAACAGCTTAACATTAATCGTAACCTTAAAAGAGCGACTTTTAACATGTGTCTAATAACTTCATTTCTTGTCACTAAGCAGATGATAATAAGTAAACACACATGCACAAGTACGTGTCAAGATGTGCTACAGATTTAATGTTTTCTTTTCACTGTAAATCTTAAACTGTGTGTTTGCATAAAAGAAATGTCTTCACTGGGGACTCTAGAGCTGAAACCTGTAGTCTTCAGTTTAGCAGGGACTTAACTCTGGCCTTTTTTTGTCATTTTTGCACATATTATATAAAGGACACAGCCAGTGCAGGAAAGCTATGCTTCCAAAACTACACATTTACCTTGCTACGAAATAATGCATCAAAATAATGACTTTGCGATATAGTCCTAGAAATTTTAGCAACTCTTGGACATAAAACACACCCTTTGTTATAAAGACACCAAATGGTATATATAAAAGTTTCTACCTCAAGTTTGAAAACGGACTTATTATTTAATTTAAAAGTTTAACTTGATTATAAGTTAAACATGAAAGGTCACCAACCTTAAATTGTGTTGGACTGAAAGACCTTAAAACGTAGGCCCCACTATTTATCATGCATTTACCCTTCCAATCCTGTATGTAAGTCTTATAATACTTCTTTGTCATGCACTTGCTTAAAACAGCAAAGTAAGGTAACACTTTAAAATATTTCTCAATAAATTTTACTATTCCACAAGACATTCACAAAGAATTACCATTTGATGAAGGTGCGTCATGTACAGCGACAAATATATCAATCATAATATAAAAAGATAGTACCATAGATGTGTGGTAAAACTTTGCTTTAGTCAATTTGAAGTTCCAGTTAATAGATTCTACCAGGTATTCACATAGAGGTATTATTTGATGAAGCTGATTTATGTCCAGCGACAAATATTTCAGCCACAATACCATAAGATAGTAATATGTATGAGTTGCAAAAAATATTTCTTCAGTCAAATTAAAATTCGAGTTTAAAGATTCTTGTTTACCATACCTAAAATCGATGTAGGAAACGTCTAAAATACACAATGCTTGATTTTATTGATATCGTGGTGTTAAATGCCACTTTCATCACTATTGGAGTTTTCACTGCGGACAGTTTTCATATGTGGAAAATAAAATCAAATCGAAATAAAAACCACTCATACAAATGGTAGCATCTGGCAAGTGAAAATTTCGTTCGTGTGTATATTTTTAGTCGCTGGGATGCTGTCTCATTGAGGCAAACGTGTATATCCTATTTCACATTTTAGCGTGCACGTGTCGTTTGGTTATTTTGATTGCTAGGTTGCTGTCCCTTTGACTTTTACCCCACATTCTGAATTGTTTTGGCTGTACACTATAAACTTTCAAACATGCAGTACATGTGTTATTTTATGTATTATAAAGTGAGAAAATGCGGAAGAGAAGAGCAAGGGACTAAGTAGAAAAAAGAAGGAAATGGTTTTTTTTTCGCCGTCAAAACCCGACCTGCTTTGGCCGCACGTAAATCGGTTGTCTACAAATATAGTCCATGTCATTTTTATGATTGTAAACTAGAAGTACTGTCTTTTAGGGGAACATTTTTGGCTTAAAATTGTAAGTTATGTTATTTATTATTTAGTGATTTGTATCATCATCTTGTAAAATATTAACTTATACAGATTGCATTGTGGGACTAAGTGTCAGAATTTTATGGATGGCAACTCTGTCTTTTTAAACAGCTTAACATTAATCGTAATCTTAAAAGAGCGACTTTTAACATGTGTCTAATAACTTTATTTCTTGTCACTAAGCAGATGATAATAAGTAAACACACATGCACAAGTACGTGTCAAGATGTGCTACAGATTTAATGTTTTCTTTTCACTGTAAATCTTAAACTGTGTGTTTGCATAAAAGAAATGTCTTCACTGGGGACTCTAGAGCTGAAACCTGTAGTCTTCAGTTTAGCAGGGACTTAACTCTGGCCTATTTTTTGTCATTTTTGCACATATTATATAAAGGACACAGCCAGTGCAGGAAAGCTATGCTTCCAAAACTACACATTTACCTTGCTACGAAATAATGCATCAAAATAATGACTTTGCGATATAGTCCTAGAAATTTTAGCAACTCTTGGACATAAAACACACCCTTTGTTATAAAGACACCAAATGGTATATATAAAAGTTTCTACCTCAAGTTTAAAAACGGACTTATTATTTAATTTAAAAGTTTAACTTGATTATAAGTTAAACATGAAAGGTCACCAACCTTAAATTGTGTTGGACTGAAAGACCTTAAAACGTAGGCCCCACTATTTATCATGCATTTACCCTTCCAATCCTGTATGTAAGTCTTATAATACTTCTTTGTCATGCACTTGCTTAAAACAGCAAAGTTAGGTAACACTTTAAAATATTTCTCAATAAATTTTACTATTCCACAAGACATTCACAAAGAATTACCATTTGATGAAGGTGCGTCATGTACAGCGACAAATATATCAATCATAATATAAAAAGATAGTACCATAGATGTGTGGTAAAACTTTGCTTTAGTCAATTTGAAGTTCCAGTTAATAGATTCTACCAGGTATTCACAGAGAGGTATTATTTGATGAAGCTGATTTATGTCCAGCGACAAATATTTCAGCCACAATACCATAAGATAGTAATATGTATGAGTTGCAAAAAATATTTCTTCAGTCAAATTAAAATTCGAGTTTAAAGATTCTTGTTTACCAAACCTAAAATCGATGTAGGAAACGTCTAAAATACACAATGCTTGATTTTATTGATATCGTGGTGTTAAATGCCACTTTCATCACTATTGGAGTTTTCACTGCGGACAGTTTTCATATGTGGAAAATAAAATCAAATCGAAAAAAAAAACCACTCATACAAATGGTAGCATCTGGCAAGTGAAAATTTCGTTCGTGTGTATATTTTTAGTCGCTGGGATGCTGTCTCATTGAGGCAAACGTGTATATCCTATTTCACATTTTAGCGTGCACGTGTCGTTTGGTTATTTTGATTGCTAGGTTGCTGTCCCTTTGACTTTTACCCCACATTCTGAATTGTTTTGGCTGCACACTATAAACTTTCAAACATGCAGTACATGTGTTATTTTATGTATTATAAAGTGAGAAAATGCGGAAGAGAAGAGCAAGGGACTAAGTAGAAAAAAGAAGGAAATGTTTTTTTATTTCGCCGTCAAAACCCGACCTGCTTTGGCCGCACGTAAATCGGTTGTCTACAAATATAGTCCATGTCATTTTTATGATTGTAAACTAGAAGTACTGTCTTTTAGGGGAACATTTTTGGCTTAAAATTGTAAGTTATGTTATTTATTATTTAGTGATTTGTATCATCATCTTGTAAAATATTAACTTATACAGATTGCATTGTGGGACTAAGTGTCAGAATTGTATGGATGGCAACTCTGTCTTTTTAAACAGCTTAACATTAATCGTAACCTTAAAAGAGCGACTTTTAACATGTGTCTAATAACTTCATTTCTTGTCACTAAGCAGATGATAATAAGTAAACACACATGCACAAGTACGTGTCAAGATGTGCTACAGATTTAATGTTTTCTTTTCACTGTAAATCTTAAACTGTGTGTTTGCATAAAAGAAATGTCTTCACTGGGGACTCTAGAGCTGAAACCTGTAGTCTTCAGTTTAGCAGCTGGGACTTAACTCTGGCCTTTTTTTGTCATTTTTGCACATATTATATAAAGGACACAGCCAGTGCAGGAAAGCTATGCTTCCAAAACTACACATTTACCTTGCTACGAAATAATGCATCAAAATAATGACTTTGCGATATAGTCCTAGAAATTTTAGCAACTCTTGGACATAAAACACACCCTTTGTTATAAAGACACCAAATGGTATATATAAAAGTTTCTACCTCAAGTTTGAAAACGGACTTATTATTTAATTTAAAAGTTTAACTTGATTATAAGTTAAACATGAAAGGTCACCAACCTTAAATTGTGTTGGACTGAAAGACCTTAAAACGTAGGCCCCACTATTTATCATGCATTTACCCTTCCAATCCTGTATGTAAGTCTTATAATACTTCTTTGTCATGCACTTGCTTAAAACAGCAAAGTAAGGTAACACTTTAAAATATTTCTCAATAAATTTTACTATTCCACAAGACATTCACAAAGAATTACCATTTGATGAAGGTGCGTCATGTACAGCGACAAATATATCAATCATAATATAAAAAGATAGTACCATAGATGTGTGGTAAAACTTTGCTTTAGTCAATTTGAAGTTCCAGTTAATAGATTCTACCAGGTATTCACATAGAGGTATTATTTGATGAAGCTGATTTATGTCCAGCGACAAATATTTCAGCCACAATACCATAAGATAGTAATATGTATGAGTTGCAAAAAATATTTCTTCAGTCAAATTAAAATTCGAGTTTAAAGATTCTTGTTTACCATACCTATAATCGATGTAGGAAACGTCTAAAATACACAATGCTTGATTTTATTGATATCGTGGTGTTAAATGCCACTTTCATCACTATTGGAGTTTTCACTGCGGACAGTTTTCATATGTGGAAAATAAAATCAAATCGAAATAAAAACCACTCATACAAATGGTAGCATCTGGCAAGTGAAAATTTCGTTCGTGTGTATATTTTTAGTCGCTGGGATGCTGTCTCATTGAGGCAAACGTGTATATCCTATTTCACATTTTAGCGTGCACGTGTCGTTTGGTTATTTTGATTGCTAGGTTGCTGTCCCTTTGACTTTTACCCCACATTCTGAATTGTTTTGGCTGTACACTATAAACTTTCAAACATGCAGTACATGTGTTATTTTATGTATTATAAAGTGAGAAAATGCGGAAGAGAAGAGCAAGGGACTAAGTAGAAAAAAGAAGGAAATGTTTTTTTTTTCGCCGTCAAAACCCGACCTGCTTTGGCCGCACGTAAATCGGTTGTCTACAAATATAGTCCATGTCATTTTTATGATTGTAAACTAGAAGTACTGTCTTTTAGGGGAACATTTTTGGCTTAAAATTGTAAGTTATGTTATTTATTATTTAGTGATTTGTATCATCATCTTGTAAAATATTAACTTATACAGATTGCATTGTGGGACTAAGTGTCAGAATTGTATGGATGGCAACTCTGTCTTTTTAAACAGCTTAACATTAATCGTAATCTTAAAAGAGCGACTTTTAACATGTGTCTAATAACTTTATTTCTTGTCACTAAGCAGATGATAATAAGTAAACACACATGCACAAGTACGTGTCAAGATGTGCTACAGATTTAATGTTTTCTTTTCACTGTAAATCTTAAACTGTGTGTTTGCATAAAAGAAATGTCTTCACTGGGGACTCTAGAGCTGAAACCTGTAGTCTTCAGTTTAGCAGGGACTTAACTATGGCCTTTTTTTGTCATTTTTGCACATATTATATAAAGGACACAGCCAGTGCAGGAAAGCTATGCTTCCAAAACTACACATTTACCTTGCTACGAAATAATGCATCAAAATAATGACTTTGCGATATAGTCCTAGAAATTTTAGCAACTCTTGGACATAAAACACACCCTTTGTTATAAAGACACCAAATGGTATATATAAAAGTTTCTACCTCAAGTTTGAAAACGGACTTATTATTTAATTTAAAAGTTTAACTTGATTATAAGTTAAACATGAAAGGTCACCAACCTTAAATTGTGTTGGACTGAAAGACCTTAAAACGTAGGCCCCACTATTTATCATGCATTTACCCTTCCAATCCTGTATGTAAGTCTTATAATACTTCTTTGTCATGCACTTGCTTAAAACAGCAAAGTTAGGTAACACTTTAAAATATTTCTCAATAAATTTTACTATTCCACAAGACATTCACAAAGAATTACCATTTGATGAAGGTGCGTCATGTACAGCGACAAATATATCAATCATAATATAAAAAGATAGTACCATAGATGTGTGGTAAAACTTTGCTTTAGTCAATTTGAAGTTCCAGTTAATAGATTCTACCAGGTATTCACAGAGAGGTATTATTTGATGAAGCTGATTTATGTCCAGCGACAAATATTTCAGCCACAATACCATAAGATAGTAATATGTATGAGTTGCAAAAAATATTTCTTCAGTCAAATTAAAATTCGAGTTTAAAGATTCTTGTTTACCATACCTAAAATCGATGTAGGAAACGTCTAAAATACACAATGCTTGATTTTATTGATATCGTGGTGTTAAATGCCACTTTCATCACTATTGGAGTTTTCACTGCGGACAGTTTTCATATGTGGAAAATAAAATCAAATCGAAAAAAAAACCACTCATACAAATGGTAGCATCTGGCAAGTGAAAATTTCGTTCGTGTGTATATTTTTAGTCGCTGGGATGCTGTGTCATTGAGCAAACGTGAATATCCTTTTTCACATTTTAGCGTGCACGTGTCGTTTGGTTATTTTGATTGCTAGGTTGCTGTCCCTTAGACTTTTACCCCACATTCTGAATTGTTTTGGCTGCACACTATAAACAGCTTAACATTAATCGTAACCTTAAAAGAGCGACTTTTAACATGTGTCTAATAACTTCATTTCTTGTCACTAAGCAGATGATAATAAGTAAACACACATGCACAAGTACGTGTCAAGATGTGCTACAGATTTAATGTTTTCTTTTCACTGTAAATCTTAAACTGTGTGTTTGCATAATAATCCATCAGCTAGTTCTCAAAAGCGCTCTAGTTAAGGAGTTTGTGTTACACCCCAGGGTACCGCGATTTTTTTTGATAGAATTCAACTTCATTATCTTATTGATAAAACACAAGGTGTTAGACTTTAAAAAAAGTGTCCAAAAGAGGTTTAAAAACGTCCCTTTCAATGGTCCCCTCATTTAGCAATCACGACTAAGTAACTTTTAATTATTTTTTTTTATATAAAGCGACTAAAAAAAAATAAAGTATAGGTGTAAACAACCAAAACAGATACAAAACTATCATATTTAATGTTACTCTGAAGATTTTTTGTTTTAAAAAAAAGTTTTTTTTACATTACAAACAATCCGATTTTTTGGGTTAAAATTAAGGCATATTTTTTCCTTTCATAAAGGAATTCGTTAAATATTTACCCGTTTTAGTTAATTAAACTTTAGAATTAATCATTATACAATGTTTCAATCATTTGCAGTATTTATATATCGTCTAAAATATGAAATATTTGATAAAATAAATGTACGTGTAAATACTCGTTAAATTACGGAAATCATCAAATTACCGTCTTTGATTCAGTATACAACATGTACAATGCATTCACACATAAGCATCATCAATTTGCAACTGAAAACACACATTTAAATGTCGATTTATAATGTTTTGGTGAGACAAATTATTTTATAAAGTGAATGTGTAACAAAATATTACTGAAAAAGTACAAATTAAGGTGTGTTTTTTTGGCGTTCAGAAAAGGTGCACTCTATCGAACTCAATAAAAGTGTGCTTGATTACATTTTGTGTTTTAGCTACGTAGTGATTGACTTAAGATTATTAAGTCATTCAATCGACAAACATCGCTTTGAATGAACGTCAAATAGTCAGTTATGAGAATTGGCCATACTTTTTACGTTTTTAGGTTTCTAAGAGATACAAAAAAAAATTGCCTTGTTGTTTTCAGTTTAAATAAAGATTCTGTTAAGCGTTCGTTGTTAAATGTACATGAAATTGTTATCAAAGGTACCAACATTATAATTTAGTATGCCAGACGCGCGTTTCTTCTACATAAGACTCATCAGTGACGCTCATATCAAAATATTTGTAAAGCCAAACAAGTACGAAGTTGAAGAGCATTGAGAATCCAAAATTCCAAAAAAGTTGTGCCAAATACGGGTAAGGTAGTCTATCTCTGGGATAAGAACATCCTTAGTTTTTCGAACAAATCAAAGTTTTATAAACAGGAAATTTGTATAAATGACCACATTATTGATATTCATGTCAACACAGATGGTTGACTACTGGGCTGGTGATACCCTCGGGAACGTCCACCAGCAGTGGAAAGAGCTTCAATATCCTTAAAATTCGAGATTTGGTAGGAATGGGTAACCCTGAAACATCCGCACAAAAAGAACTTTAAAAAACTCGAATGAAGCGAGACAAAACCGATGTTATGAAATTGTTTCAGACACTGCAAAGCTGGCCAAATCCATTTGAAACATCTGAGCAGCTATATGGCTTGTTCTCGGGTTCTGTTGCTTCTTCGGAATTAATGTGCAACCTTCTAAACGCGTATGAAGAGGGAAAGTTTGCTTCAAAAATTTTCATTAATGAACGGCTTATACAAAAGTCAACCGATATCTTCAAAACAATTTAAAGATTATCATTGCTTACATTTAAAAAAAGAAAATAAAAGACAAGCAGTTAATGGCTGATAAGAACAACAAAACATCGAGAGCAGATCAAAAAAATGTCGCCTGCTTGTCATAGCCCAGACAAGATAGTTGGTTGCGCAAAAGGCTCTCCAGTTTGAATTAGGTCCTCTTCCAATGTATCTTGCAAACTTTGATGGTACACATGTAATGAAAATTAAAATCTGTCCTAGATGGTCTTTTAGAAAAAGGTCATTCCTTAGGAAAGCATGTGGATATTTGATGACATGGCAGTTATTCAACCCATTACTAGGATACCAAGCACTTTTTTTTATTTGGCAATTGTTATTTTAAAAACCATCCTTTTAGTTTCAAAAAGAGGTCCCGCATTGATTTGTCACTGATTAGTATCCCACAATATCCATACAAAAATTAAAACAGCAGGTCTTTGGGAGGGCAAATCATTACGATAAGTTCTAGACCATCTCAATAGTGTTCTTGGGAATGGAAGAAATGTTTGTTAGTTAGGGAAAACAAAGTTGCTCTTTTTGAATTCTTTGGTTCGAAAGGGTAAATAATCCTATAGATTTACACTTGAATGTATTGATTTATTTGTATCAGAAGCGTAGAATGGTTTTATCTTATAATCAATCAGGAAGAAGCCGATTACAAAATGTTTCTTAATGCAAAAATATGCAGCTGACAAAAGTTACGACTCCATTGTTATAAAACCTTCTGACATTGATGTGAAAGTATTGGCGTACTATTTTCACAGTTGCATATCAATTCTAACATTGTTAGATTGGTGAGAATGTTTGTAGAAAACTGCCAGAACTGCACTGCAGTACAGGTTGTGATTCAGTAAGTGTTTTGTCTGGTAAAGGGAAAAAGGCAAAGTATTCGGCTTTTTGACCTGTTATGTGTTTTCGGAAGGTCTATTACATCGTGGTGAAACCTTTGATGAGGTTGACGAAGAGTTGGCAAAACACTCGAGAGGTTTTCGTGTTCTATATATGGCTACGAAATTAAAAATATCGATGAATAAAGATCAGAACGTTTTGAAATGTAACCAAAAAAAGATTTATTGTCATCTACTGCCCCAACAAAAGATGTTAAAGCACATTAAATCATCCAACTTTCAGACGAAGATTTCGAAATCTGCTCTTAAACACAACACTGGTCTGTTGCTAAACAACTATAGTTGGATTGTTTAGAACGATTTGTTCAGTATCAATTGGCTAGACCAACCACTAGCGTTAGATGCTTTAATAATTCTGAAGTGCTGTTCATTTAAAGCTGGTTGTGCCAACAACAGATGTTCATGTGTTCAACAAGGTTTATCCTGAATAGATACCTGTATGTAAATGCTCGAAAGCTTGTAGATTTTAGGATTATCAAAACGTTGATATTGCTAACGATGGCGACGAATATGATGGAAATGAAGATAATGATAGTTCGGTAGATGCAGGTGACCAAACTGATGATGATTCTATGGATTGACCTTCTGCGTGACCTTAAAATGTAGTGATTCGGGTGTTAAAAAAAAATTAAAAAGATAGAGATCTAGAAACCCTGACAGGTTTGTGTGTTTTAATATGTAAGTTATTTCAGGAATATGATGTAAACATTTGTGACAGAATCGTGCATTTCTAGTTGCCTATATTTGTGTCAGTCGTTGATTCTATGTTTTTGTTTCTTACCTGTAAAAGTTTTTTTCAACAGCCTTTACATTGTAGTTACATTATGCTCTATGTTTCAATATAAAAAAATATACCATTTTATCAAGAAAATTAGTACTTTTGCTTCTTTTCATTCAAAATCATGAACTTTGGAAATTAACCTCCCCCTTTTTTCTTGGTCCTCTACGATTTAAAAATTAATTGAAAATTAGCCTGCGTTTTAATAAGATATGATTTGTTGCATTTAATAAAAAGAATAGTACTGAATTATTGGTTATTTTTACATTTTTCTGTAAATATGTGCAAAACAAAATTTTTGATATACCCTTAAATAAGTCCCCTTTTAACCCCTTTTGGACACTTTTTCAAAAGTCTAACACCTCTTAAAATATTCTTCCTATATTACTCTTAAAATTTATACCAAAAATTGCGGTACCCTGGGGTGTAACACAGAATTGAAATTTTGCCCTACCAGCTGATGGACTATAAAAGAAATGTCTTCACTGGGGACTCTAGAGCTGAAACCTGTAGTCTTCAGTTTAGCAGGGACTTAACTCTGGCCTTTTTTTGTCATTTTTGCACATATTATATAAAGGACACAGCCAGTGCAGGAAAGCTATGCTTCCAAAACTACACATTTACCTTGCTACGAAATAATGCATCAAAATAATGACTTTGCGATATAGTCCTAGAAATTTTAGCAACTCTTGGACATAAAACACACCCTTTGTTATAAAGACACCAAATGGTATATATAAAAGTTTCTACCTCAAGTTCGAAAACGGACTTATTATTTAATTTAAAAGTTTAACTTGATTATAAGTTAAACATGAAAGGTCACCAACCTTAAATTGTGTTGGACTGAAAGACCTTAAAACGTAGGCCCCACTATTTATCATGCATTTACCCTTCCAATCCTGTATGTAAGTCTTATAATACTTCTTTGTCATGCACTTGCTTAAAACAGCAAAGTAAGGTAACACTTTAAAATATTTCTCAATAAATTTTACTATTCCACAAGACATTCACAAAGAATTACCATTTGATGAAGGTGCGTCATGTACAGCGACAAATATATCAATCATAATATAAAAAGATAGTACCATAGATGTGTGGTAAAACTTTGCTTTAGTCAATTTGAAGTTCCAGTTAATAGATTCTACCAGGTATTCACAGAGAGGTATTATTTGATGAAGCTGATTTATGTCCAGCGACAAATATTTCAGCCACAATACCATAAGATAGTAATATGTATGAGTTGCAAAAAATATTTCTTCAGTCAAATTAAAATTCGAGTTTAAAGATTCTTGTTTACCAAACCTAAAATCGATGTAGGAAACGTCTAAAATAAACAATGCTTGATTTTATTGATATCGTGGTGTTAAATGCCACTTTCATCACTATTGGAGTTTTCACTGCGGACAGTTTTCATATGTGGAAAATAAAATCAAATCGAAAAAAAAAACACTCATACAAATGGTAGCATCTGGCAAGTGAAAATTTCGTTCGTGTGTATATTTTTAGTCGCTGGGATGCTGTCTCATTGAGGCAAACGTGTATATCCTATTTCACATTTTAGCGTGCACGTGTCGTTTGGTTATTTTGATTGCTAGGTTGCTGTCCCTTTGACTTTTACCCCACATTCTGAATTGTTTTGGCTGCACACTATAAACTTTCAAACATGCAGTACATGTGTTATTTTATGTATTATAAAGTGAGAAAATGCGGAAGAGAAGAGCAAGGGACTAAGTAGAAAAAAGAAGGAAATGGTTTTTTTTTCGCCGTCAAAACCCGACCTGCTTTGGCCGCACGTAAATCGGTTGTCTACAAATATAGTCCATGTCATGTTTATGATTGTAAACTAGAAGTACTGTCTTTTAGGGGAACATTTTTGGCTTAAAATTGTAAGTTATGTTATTTATTATTTAGTGATTTGTATCATCATCTTGTAAAATATTAACTTATACAGATTGCATTGTGGGACTAAGTGTCAGAATTGTATGGATGGCAACTCTGTCTTTTTAAACAGCTTAACATTAATCGTAATCTTAAAAGAGCGACTTTTAACATGTGTCTAATAACTTTATTTCTTGTCACTAAGCAGATGATAATAAGTAAACACACATGCACAAGTACGTGTCAAGATGTGCTACAGATTTAATGTTTTCTTTTCACTGTAAATCTTAAACTGTGTGTTTGCATAAAAGAAATGTCTTCACTGGGGACTCTAGAGCTGAAACCTGTAGTCTTCAGTTTAGCAGGGACTTAACTCTGGCCTTTTTTTGTCATTTTTGCACATATTATATAAAGGACACAGCCAGTGCAGGAAAGCTATGCTTCCAAAACTACACATTTACCTTGCTACGAAATAATGCATCAAAATAATGACTTTGCGATATAGTCCTAGAAATTTTAGCAACTCTTTGACATAAAACACACCCTTTGTTATAAAGACACCAAATGGTATATATAAAAGTTTCTACCTCAAGTTTGAAAACGGACTTATTATTTAATTTAAAAGTTTAACTTGATTATAAGTTAAACATGAAAGGTCACCAACCTTAAATTGTGTTGGACTGAAAGACCTTAAAACGTAGGCCCCACTATTTATCATGCATTTACCCTTCCAATCCTGTATGTAAGTCTTATAATACTTCTTTGTCATGCACTTGCTTAAAACAGCAAAGTAAGGTAACACTTTAAAATATTTCTCAATAAATTTTACTATTCCATAAGACATTCACAAAGAATTACCATTTGATGAAGGTGCGTCATGTACAGCGACAAATATATCAATCATAAAATAAAAAGATAGTACCATAGAAGTGTGGTAAAACTTTGCTTTAGTCAATTTGAAGTTCCAGTTAATAGATTCTACCAGGTATTCACAGAGAGGTATTATTTGATGAAGCTGATTTATGTCCAGCGACAAATATTTCAGCCACAATACCATAAGATAGTAATATGTATGAGTTGCAAAAAATATTTCTTCAGTCAAATTAAAATTCGAGTTTAAAGATTCTTGTTTACCATACCTAAAATCGATGTAGGAAACGTCTAAAATACACAATGCTTGATTTTATTGATATCGTGGTGTTAAATGCCACTTTCATCACTATTGGAGTTTCCACTGCGGACAGTTTTCATATGTGGAAAATAAAATCAAATCGAAAAAAAAACCACTCATACAAATGGTAGCATCTGGCAAGTGAAAATTTCGTTCGTGTGTATATTTTTAGTCGCTGGGATGCTGTCTCATTGAGCAAACGTGTATATCCTTTTTCACATTTTAGCGTGCACGTGTCGTTTGGTTATTTTGATTGCTAGGTTGCTGTCCCTTAGACTTTTACCCCACATTCTGAATTTATTTGGCTGCACACTATAAACAGCTTAACATTAATCGTAACCTTAAAAGAGCGACTTTTAACATGTGTCTAATAACTTTATTTCTTGTCACTAAGCAGATGATAATAAGTAAACACACATGCACAAGTACGTGTCAAGATGTGCTACAGATTTAATGTTTTCTTTTCACTGTAAATCTTAAACTGTGTGTTTGCATAAAAGAAATGTCTTCACTGGGGACTCTAGAGCTGAAACCTGTAGTCTTCAGTTTAGCAGGGACTTAACTCTGGCCTTTTTTTGTCATTTTTGCACATATTATATAAAGGACACAGCCAGTGCAGGAAAGCTATGCTTCCAAAACTACACATTTACCTTGCTACGAAATAATGCATCAAAATAATGACTTTGCGATATAGTCCTAGAAATTTTAGCAACTCTTGGACATAAAACACACCCTTTGTTATAAAGACACCAAATGGTATATATAAAAGTTTCTACCTCAAGTTTGAAAACGGACTTATTATTTAATTTAAAAGTTTAACTTGATTATAAGTTAAACATGAAAGGTCACCAACCTTAAATTGTGTTGAACTGAAAGACCTTAAAACGTAGGCCCCACTATTTATCATGCATTTACCCTTCCAATCCTGTATGTAAGTCTTATAATACTTCTTTGTCATGCACTTGCTTAAAACAGCAAAGTAAGGTAACACTTTAAAATATTTCTCAATAAATTTTACTATTCCACAAGACATTCACAAAGAATTACCATTTGATGAAGGTGCGTCATGTACAGCGACAAATATATCAATCATAATATAAAAAGATAGTACCATAGATGTGTGGTAAAACTTTGCTTTAGTCAATTTGAAGTTCCAGTTAATAGATTCTACCAGGTATTCACAGAGAGGTATTATTTGATGAAGCTGATTTATGTCCAGCGACAAATATTTCAGCCACAATACCATAAGATAGTAATATGTATGAGTTGCAAAAAATATTTCTTCAGTCAAATTAAAATTCGAGTTTAAAGATTCTTGTTTACCATACCTAAAATCGATGTAGGAAACGTCTAAAATACACAATGCTTGATTTTATTGATATCGTGGTGTTAAATGCCACTTTCATCACTATTGGAGTTTTCACTGCGGACAGTTTTCATATGTGGAAAATAAAATCAAATCGAAAAAAAAACCACTCATACAAATGGTAGCATCTGGCAAGTGAAAATTTCGTTCGTGTGTATATTTTTAGTCGCTGGGATGCTGTCTCATTGAGCAAACGTGTATATCCTTTTTCACATTTTAGCGTGCACGTGTCGTTTGGTTATTTTGATTGCTAGGTTGCTGTCCCTTAGACTTTTACCCCACATTCTGAATTGTTTTGGCTGCACACTACAAACTTTCAAACATGCAGTACATGTGTTATTTTATGTATTATAAAGTGAGAAAATGCGGAAGAGAAGAGCAAGGGACTAAGTAGAAAAAAAGAAGGAAATGGGTTTTTTTTCGCCGTCAAGACCCGACCTGCTTTGGCCGCACGTAAATCGGTTGTCTACAAATATAGTCCATGTCATTTTTATAATTGTAAACTAGAAGTACTGTCTTTTAGGGGAACATTTTTGGCTTAAAATTGTAAGTTATGTTATTTATTATTTAGTGATTTGTATCATCATCTTGTAAAATATTAACTTATACAGATTGCATTGTGGGACTAAGTGTCAGAATTGTATGGATGGCAACTCTGTCTTTTTAAACAGCTTAACATTAATCGTAACCTTAAAAGAGCGACTTTTAACATGTGTCTAATAACTTTATTTCTTGTCACTAAGCAGATGATAATAAGTAAACACACATGCACAAGTACGTGTCAAGATGTGCTACAGATTTAATGTTTTCTTTTCACTGTAAATCTTAAACTGTGTGTTTGCATAAAAGAAATGTCTTCACTGGGGACTCTAGAGCTGAAACCTGTAGTCTTCAGTTTAGCAGGGACTTAACTCTGGCCTTTTTTTGTCATTTTTGCACATATTATATAAAGGACACAGCCAGTGCAGGAAAGCTATGCTTCCAAAACTACACATTTACCTTGCTACGAAATAATGCATCAAAATAATGACTTTGCGATATAGTCCTAGAAATTTTAGCAACTCTTGGACATAAAACACACCCTTTGTTATAAAGACACCAAATGGTATATATAAAAGTTTCTACCTCAAGTTTGAAAACGGACTTATTATTTAATTTAAAAGTTTAACTTGATTATAAGTTAAACATGAAAGGTCACCAACCTTAAATTGTGTTGAACTGAAAGACCTTAAAACGTAGGCCCACTATTTATCATGCATTTACCCTTCCAATCCTGTATGTAAGTCTTATAATACTTCTTTGTAATGCACTTGCTTAAAAAAGCTAAGTAAGGTAACACTTTAAAATATTTCTCAATAAATTTTACTATTCCACAAGACATTCACAAAGAATTACCATTTGATGAAGGTGCGTCATGTACAGCGACAAATATATCAATCATAAAATAAAAAGATAGTACCATAGATGTGTGGTAAAACTTTGCTTTAGTCAATTTGAAGTTCCAGTTAATAGATTCTACCAGGTATTCACAGAGAGGTATTATTTGATGAAGCTGATTTATGTCCAGCGCAAATATTTCAGCCACAATACCATAAGATAGTAATACGTATGAGTTACAAAAAATATTTCTTCAGTCAAATTAAAATTCGAGTTTAAAGATTCTTGTTTACCAAACCTAAAATCGATGTAGGAAACGTCTAAAATACACAATGCTTGATTTTATTGATATCGTGGTGTTAAATGCCACTTTCATCACTATTGGAGTTTTCACTGCGGACAGTTTTCATATGTGGAAAATAAAATCAAATCGAAAAAAAAAAACACTCATACAAATGGTAGCATCTTGCAAGTGAAAATTTCGTTCGTGTGTATATTTTTAGTCGCTGGGATGCTGTCTCATTGAGGCAAACGTGTATATCCTATTTCACATTTTAGCGTGCACGTGTCGTTTGGTTATTTTGATTGCTAGGTTGCTGTCCCTTTGACTTTTACCCCACATTCTGAATTTTTTTGGCTGCACACTATAAACTTTCAAACATGCAGTACATGTGTTATTTTATGTATTATAAAGTGAGAAAATGCGGAGGAGAAGAGCAAAGGACTAAGTAGAAAAAAAGAAGGAAATGGTTTTTTTTCGCCGTCAACACGCGACCTGCTTTGGCCGCACGTAAATCGGTTGTCTACAAATATAGTCCATGTCATTTTTATGATTGTAAACTAGAAGTACTGTCTTTTAGGGGAACATTTTTGGCTTAAAATTGTAAGTTATGTTATTTATTATTTAGTGATTTGTATCATCATCTTGTAAAATATTAACTTATACAGATTGCATTGTGGGACTAAGTGTCAGAATTGTATGGATGGCAACTCTGTCTTTTTAAACAGCTTAACATTAATCGTGACCTTAAAAGAGCGACTTTTAACATGTGTCTAATAATTGTTTTCTTGTCACTAAGTAGATGATAATAAGTAAACACACATGCACAAGTACGTGTCAAGATGTGCTACAGATTTAATGTTTTCTTTTCACTAAATCTTAAACTGTGTGTTTGCATAAAAGAAATGTCTTCACTGGGGACTCTAGAGCTGAAACCTGTAGTCTTCAGTTTAGCAGGGACTTAACTCTGGCCTTTTTTTGTCATTTTTGCACATATTATATGAAGGACACAGCCATTGCAGGAAAGCTATGCTTCCAAAACTACACATTTACCTTGCTACGAAATAATGCATCAAAATAATGACTTTGCGATATAGTCCTAGAAATTTTAGCAACTCTTGGACATAAAACACACCCTTTGTTATAAAGACACCAAATGGTATATATAAAAGTTTCTACCTCAAGTTTGAAAACGGACTTATTATTTAATTTAAAAGTTTAACTTGATTATAAGTTAAACATGAAAGGTCACCAACCTTAAATTGTGTTGGACTGAAAGACCTTAAAACGTAGGCCCACTATTTATCATGCATTTACCCTTCCAATCCTGTATGTAAGTCTTATAATACTTCTTTGTCATGCACTTGCTTAAAACAGCAAAGTAAGGTAACACTTTAAAATATTTCTCAATAAATTTTACTATTCCACAAGACATTCACAAAGAATAACCATTTGATGAAGGTGCGTCATGTACAGCGACAAATATATCAATCATAATATAAAAAGATAGTACCATAGATGTGTGGTAAAACTTTGCTTTAGTCAATTTGAAGTTCCAGTTAATAGATTCTACCAGGTATTCACAGAGAGGTATTATTTGATGAAGCTGATTTATGTCCAGCGACAAATATTTCAGCCACAATACCATAAGATAGTAATATGTATGAGTTGCAAAAAATATTTCTTCAGTCAAATTAAAATTCGAGTTTAAAGATTCTTGTTTACCAAACCTAAAATCGATGTAGGAAACGTCTAAAATAAACAATGCTTGATTTTATTGATATCGTGGTGTTAAATACCACTTTCATCACTATTGGAGTTTTCACTGCGGACAGTTTTCATATGTGGAAAATAAAATCAAATCGAAAAAAAAACCACTCATACAAATGGTAGCATCTGGCAAGTGAAAATTTCGTTCGTGTGTATATTTTTAGTCGCTGGGATGCTGTCTCATTGAGGCAAACGTGTATATCCTTTAGCGTGCACTTGTCGTTTGGTTATTTTGATTGCTAGGTTGCTGTCCCTTTGACTTTTACCCCACATTCTGAATTGTTTTGGCTGCACACTATAAACTTTCAAACATGCAGTACATGTGTTATTTTATGTATTATAAAGTGAGAAAATGCGGAAGAGAAGAGCAAGGGACTAAGTAGAAAAAAGAAGGAAATGGTTTTTTTTTCGCCGTCAAAACCCAACCTGCTTTGGCCGCACGTAAATCGGTTGTCTACAAATATAGTCCATGTCATTTTTATGATTGTAAACTAGAAGTACTGTCTTTTAGGGGAACATTTTTGGCTTAAAATTGTAAGTTATGTTATTTATTATTCAGTGATTTGTATCATCATCTTGTAAAATATTAACTTATACAGATTGCATTGTGGGACTAAGTGTCAGAATTGTATGGATGGCAACTCTGTCTTTTTAAACAGCTTAACATTAATCGTAACCTTAAAAGAGCGACTTTTAACATGTGTCTAATAACTTCCCTTCTTGTCACTAAGTAGATGATAATAAGTAAACACACATGCACAAGTACGTGTCAAGATGTGCTACAGATTTAATGTTTTCTTTTCACTGTAAATGTTAAACTGTGTGTTTGCATAAAAGAAATGTCTTCACTGGGGACTCTAGAGCTGAAACCTGTAGTCTTCAGTTTAGCAGGGACTTAACTCTGGCCTTTTTTTGTCATTTTTGCACATATTATATAAAGGACACAGCCAGTGCAGGAAAGCTATGCTTCCAAAACTACACATTTACCTTGCTACGAAATAATGCATCAAAATAATGACTTTGCGATATAGTCCTAGAAATTTTAGCAACTCTTGGACATAAAACACACCCTTTGTTATAAAGACACCAAATGGTATATATAAAAGTTTCTACCTCAAGTTTGAAAACGGACTTATTATTTAATTTAAAAGTTTAACTTGATTATAAGTTAAACATGAAAGGTCACCAACTTAAATTGTGTTGAACTGAAAGACCTTAAAACGTAGGCCCCACTATTTATCATGCATTTACCCTTCCAATCCTGTATGTAAGTCTTATAATACTTCTTTGTCATGCACTTGCTTAAAACAGCAAAGTAAGGTAACACTTTAAAATATTTCTCAATAAATTTTACTATTCCACAAGACATTCACAAAGAATTACCATTTGATGAAGGTGCGTCATGTACAGCGACAAATATATCAATCATAATATAAAAAGATAGTACCATAGATGTGTGGTAAAACTTTGCTTTAGTCAATTTGAAGTTCCAGTTAATAGATTCTACCAGGTATTCACAGAGAGGTATTATTTGATGAAGCTGATTTATGTCCAGCGACAAATATTTCAGCCACAATACCATAAGATAGTAATATGTATGAGTTGCAAAAAATATTTCTTCAGTCAAATTAAAATTCGAGTTTAAAGATTCTTGTTTACCATACCTAAAATCGATGTAGGAAACGTCTAAAATACACAATGCTTGATTTTATTGATATCGTGGTGTTAAATGCCACTTTCATCACTATTGGAGTTTTCACTGTGGACAGTTTTCATATGTGGAAAATAAAATCAAATCGAAAAAAAACCCACTCATACAAATGGTAGCATCTGGCAAGTGAAAATTTCGTTCGTGTGTATATTTTTAGTCGCTGGGATGCTGTCTCATTGAGCAAACGTGTATATCCTTTTTCACATTTTAGCGTACACGTGTCGTTTGGTTATTTTGATTGCTAGGTTGCTGTCCCTTAGACTTTTACCCCACATTCTGAATTGTTTTGGCTGCACACTACAAACTTTCAAACATGCAGTACATGTGTTATTTTATGTATTATAAAGTGAGAAAATGCGGAAGAGAAGAGCAAGGGACTAAGTAGAAAAAAAGAAGGAAATGGGGTTTTTTTCGCCGTCAAGACCCGACCTGCTTTGGCCGCACGTAAATCGGTTGTCTACAAATATAGTCCATGTCATTTTTATGATTGTAAACTAGAAGTACTGTCTTTTAGGGGAACATTTTTGGCTTAAAATTGTAAGTTATGTTATTTATTATTTAGTGATTTGTATCATCATCTTGTAAAATATTAACTTATACAGATTGCATTGTGGGACTAAGTGTCAGAATTGTATGGATGGCAACTCTGTCTTTTTAAACAGCTTAACATTAATCGTAACCTTAAAAGAGCGACTTTTAACATGTGTCTAATAACTTTATTTCTTGTCACTAAGCAGATGATAATAAGTAAACACACATGCACAAGTACGTGTCAAGATGTGCTACAGATTTAATGTTTTCTTTTCACTGTAAATCTTAAACTGTGTGTTTGCATAAAAGAAATGTCTTCACTGGGGACTCTAGAGCTGAAACCTGTAGTCTTCAGTTTAGCAGGGATTTAACTCTGGCCTTTTTTTGTCATTTTTGCACATATTATATAAAGGACACAGCCAGTGCAGGAAAGCTATGCTTCCAAAACTACACATTTACCTTGCTACGAAATAATGCATCAAAATAATGACTTTGCGATATAGTCCTAGAAATTTTAGCAACTCTTGGACATAAAACACACCCTTTGTTATAAAGACACCAAATGGTATATATAAAAGTTTCTACCTCAAGTTTGAAAACGGACTTATTATTTAATTTAAAAGTTTAACTTGATTATAAGTTAAACATGAAAGGTCACCAACCTTAAATTGTGTTGAACTGAAAGACCTTAAAACGTAGGCCCACTATTTATCATGCATTTACCCTTCCAATCCTGTATGTAAGTCTTATAATACTTCTTTGTAATGCACTTGCTTAAAAAAGCTAAGTAAGGTAACACTTTAAAATATTTCTCAATAAATTTTACTATTCCACAAGACATTCACAAAGAATTACCATTTGATGAAGGTGCGTCATGTACAGCGACAAATATATCAATCATAAAATAAAAAGATAGTACCATAGATGTGTGGTAAAACTTTGCTTTAGTCAATTTGAAGTTCCAGTTAATAGATTCTACCAGGTATTCACAGAGAGGTATTATTTGATGAAGCTGATTTATGTCCAGCGCAAATATTTCAGCCACAATACCATAAGATAGTAATATGTATGAGTTGCAAAAAATATTTCTTCAGTCAAATTAAAATTCGAGTTTAAAGATTCTTGTTTACCAAACCTAAAATCGATGTAGGAAACGTCTAAAATACACAATGCTTGATTTTATTGATATCGTGGTGTTAAATGCCACTTTCATCACTATTGGAGTTTTCACTGCGGACAGTTTTCATATGTGGAAAATAAAATCAAATCGAAAAAAAAAAACACTCATACAAATGGTAGCATCTTGCAAGTGAAAATTTCGTTCGTGTGTATATTTTTAGTCGCTGGGATGCTGTCTCATTGAGGCAAACGTGTATATCCTATTTCACATTTTAGCGTGCACGTGTCGTTTGGTTATTTTGATTGCTAGGTTGCTGTCCCTTTGACTTTTACCCCACATTCTGAATTTTTTTGGCTGCACACTATAAACTTTCAAACATGCAGTACATGTGTTATTTTATGTATTATAAAGTGAGAAAATGCGGAGGAGAAGAGCAAAGGACTAAGTAGAAAAAAAGAAGGAAATGGTTTTTTTTCGCCGTCAAAACGCGACCTGCTTTGGCCGCACGTAAATCGGTTGTCTACAAATATAGTCCATGTCATTTTTATGATTGTAAACTAGAAGTACTGTCTTTTAGGGGAACATTTTTGGCTTAAAATTGTAAGTTATGTTATTTATTATTTAGTGATTTGTATCATCATCTTGTAAAATATTAACTTATACAGATTGCATTGTGGGACTAAGTGTCAGAATTGTATGGATGGCAACTCTGTCTTTTTAAACAACTTAACATTAATCGTAACCTTAAAAGAGCGACTTTTAACATGTGTGTAATAACTTCATTTCTTGTCACTAAGCAGATGATAATAAGTAAACACACATGCACAAGTACGTGTCAAAATGTGCTACAGATTTAATGTTTTCTTTTCACTGTAAATCTTAAACTGTGTGTTTGCATAAAAGAAATGTCTTCACTGGGGACTCTAGAGCTGAAACCTGTAGTCTTCAGTTTAGCAGGGACTTAACTCTGGCCTTTTTTTGTCATTTTTGCACATATTATATAAAGGACACAGCCAGTGCAGGAAAGCTATGCTTCCAAAACTACACATTTACCTTGCTACGAAATAATGCATCAAAATAATGACTTTGCGATATAGTCACAGAAATTTTAGCAACTCTTGGACATAAAACACACCCTTTGTTATAAAGACACCAAATGGTATATATAAAAGTTTCTACCTCAAGTTTTAAAACGGACTTATTATTTAATTTAAAAGTTTAACTTGATTATAAGTTAAACATGAAAGGTCACCAACCTTAAATTGTGTTGGACTGAAAGACCTTAAAACGTAGGCCCCACTATCTATCATGCATTTACCCTTCCAGTCCTGTATGTAAGTCTTATAATACTTCTTTGTCATGCACTTGCTTAAAACAGCAAAGTAAGGTAACACTTTAAAATATTTCTCAATAAATTTTACTATTCCACAAGACATTCACAAAGAATTACCATTTGATGAAGGTGCGTCATGTACAGCGACAAATATATCAATCATAATATAAAAAGATAGTACCATAGATGTGTGGTAAAACTTTGTTTTAGTCAATTTAAAGTTCCAGTTAATAGATTCTACCAGGTATTCACAGAGAGGTATTATTTGATGAAGCTGATTTATGTCCAGCGACAAATATTTCAGCCACAATACCATAAGATAGTAATATGTATGAATTGCAAAAAATATTTCTTCAGTCAAATTAAAATTCGAGTTTAAAGATTCTTGTTTACCATACCTAAAATCGATGTAGGAAACGTCTAAAATACACAATGCTTGATTTTATTGATATCGTGGTGTTAAATGCCACTTTCATCACTATTGGAGTTTTCACTGCGGACAGTTTTCATATGTGGAAAATAAAATCAAATCGAAAAAAAACCCACTCATACAAATGGTAGCATCTGGCAAGTGAAAATTTCGTTCGTGTGTATATTTTTAGTCGCTGGGATGCTGTCTCATTGAGGCAAACGTGCATATCCTATTTCACATTTTAGCGTGCACGTGTCGTTTGGTTATTTTGATTGCTAGGTTGCTGTCCCTTTGACTTTTACCCCACATTCTGAATTGTTTTGGCTGCACACTATACACTTTCAAACATGCAGTACATGTGTTATTTTATGTATTATAAAGTGAGAAAATGCTGAAGAGAAGAACAAGGGACTTAGTAGAAAAAAGAAGGAAATGGGTTTTTTTTCGCCGTCAAAACCCGACCTGCTTTGGCCGCACGTAAATCGGTTGTCTACAAATATAGTCCATGTCATTTTATGATTGTAAACTAGAAGTTTTGTCTTTTAGGGGAACATTTTTGGCTTAAAATTGTAAGTTATGTTATTTATTTTTTAGTGATTTGTATCATCATCTTGTAAAATATTAACTTATACAGATTGCATTGTGGGACTAAGTGTCAGAATTGTATGGATGGCAACTCTGTCTTTTTAAACAGCTTAACATTAATCGTAACCTTAAAAGAGCGACTTTTAACATGTGTCTAATAACTTTATTTCTTATCACTAAGCAGATGATAATAAGTAAACACACATGCACAAGTACGTGTCAAGATGTGCTACATATTTAATGTTTTCTTTTCACTGTAAATCTTAAACTGTGTGTTTGCATAAAAGAAATGTCTTCACTGGGGACTCTAGAGCTGAAACCTGTAGTCTTCAGTTTAGCAGGGACTTAACTCTGGCCTTTTTTTGTCATTTTTGCACATATTATATAAAGGACACAGCCAGTGCAGGAAAGCTATGCTTCCAAAACTACACATTTACCTTGCTACGAAATAATGCATCAAAATAATGACTTTGCGATATAGTCCTAGAAATTTTAGCAACTCTTGGACATAAAACACATCCTTTGTTATAAAGACACCAAATGGTATATATAAAAGTTTCTACCTCAAGTTTGAAAACGGACTTATTATTTAATTTAAAAGTTTAACTTGATTATAAGTTAGACATGAAAGGTCACCAACCTTAAATTGTGTTGGACTGAAAGACCTTAAAACGTAGGCCCCACTATCTATCATGCTTTTACCCTTCCAATCCTGTATGTAAGTCTTATAATACTTCTTTGTCATGCACTTGCTTAAAACAGCAAAGTAAGGTAACATTTTAAAATATTTCTCAATAATTTTTACTATTTCACAAGACATTCACAAAGAATTACCATTTGATGAAGGTGCGTCATGTACAGCGACAAATATATCAATCATAATATAAAAAGATAGTACCATAGATGTGTGGTAAAACTTTGCTTTAGTCAATTTGAAGTTCCAGTTTATAGATTCTACCAGGTATTCACAGAGAGGTATTATTTGATGCAGCTGATTTATGTCCAGCGACAAATATTTCAGCCACAATACCATAAGATAGTAATATGTATGAATTGCAAAAAATATTTCTTCAGTCAAATTAAAATTCGAGTTTAAAGATTCTTGTTTAACAAACCTAAAATCAATGTAGGAAACGTCTAAAATACACAATGCTTGATTTTATTGATATCGTGGTGTTAAATGCCACTTTCATCACTATTGGAGTTTTCACTGCGGACAGTTTTCATATGTGGAAAATAAAATCAAATCGAAAAAAAAAAAACACTCATACAAATGGTAGCATCTGGCAAGTGAAAATTTCGTTCGTGTGTATATTTTTAGTCGCTGGGATGCTGTCTCATTGAGGCAAACGTGCATATCCTATTTCACATTTTAGCGTGCACGTGTCGTTTGGTTATTTTGATTGCTAGGTTGCTGTCCCTTTGACTTTTACCCAACATTCTGAATTGTTTTGGCTGCACACTATAAACTTTCAAACATGCAGTACATGTGTTATTTTATGTATTGTAAAGTGAGAAAATGCTGAAGAGAAGAGCAAGGGACTAAGTAGAAAAACGAAGGATTTTCTACTTCGCCGTCAAAACTCGACCTGCTTTGGCCGCACGTAAATCGGTTGTCTACAAATATAGTCCATGTCATTTTTATGATTGTAAACTAGAAGTACTGTCTTTTAGGGGAACATTTTTGGCTTAAAATTGTAAGTTATGTTATTTATTTTTTAGTGATTTGTATCATCATCTTGTAAAATATTAACTTATACAGATTGCATTGTGGGACTAAGTGTCAGAATTGTATGGATGGCAACTCTGTCTTTTTAAACAGCTTAACATTAATCGTAACCTTAAAAGAGCGACTTTTAACATGTGTCTAATAACTTTATTTCTTATCACTAAGCAGATGATAATAAGTAAACACACATGCACAAGTACGTGTCAAGATGTGCTACATATTTAATGTTTTCTTTTCACTGTAAATCTTAAACTGTGTGTTTGCATAAAAGAAATGTCTTCACTGGGGACTCTAGAGCTGAAACCTGTAGTCTTCAGTTTAGCAGGGACTTAACTCTGGCCTTTTTTTGTCATTTTTGCACATATTATATAAAGGACACAGCCAGTGCAGGAAAGCTATGCTTCCAAAACTACACATTTACCTTGCTACGAAATAATGCATCAAAATAATGACTTTGCGATATAGTCCTAGAAATTTTAGCAACTCTTGGACATAAAACACATCCTTTGTTATAAAGACACCAAATGGTATATATAAAAGTTTCTACCGCAAGTTTGAAAACGGACTTATTATTTAATTTAAAAGTTTAACTTGATTATAAGTTAAACATGAAAGGTCACCAACCTTAAATTGTGTTGGACTGAAAGACCTTAAAACGTAGGCCCCACTATCTATCATGCTTTTACCCTTCCAATCCTGTATGTAAGTCTTATAATACTTCTTTGTCATGCACTTGCTTAAAACAGCAAAGTAAGGTAACATTTTAAAATATTTCTCAATAATTTTTACTATTTCACAAGACATTCACAAAGAATTACCATTTGATGAAGGTGCGTCATGTACAGCGACAAATATATCAATCATAATATAAAAAGATAGTACCATAGATGTGTGGTAAAACTTTGCTTTAGTCAATTTGAAGTTCCAGTTAATAGATTCTACCAGGTATTCACAGAGAGGTATTATTTGATGCAGCTGATTTATGTCCAGCGACAAATATTTCAGCCACAATACCATAAGATAGTAATATGTATGAGTTGCAAAAAATATTTCTTCAGTCAAATTAAAATTCGAGTTTAAAGATTCTTGTTTACCAAACCTAAAATCGATGTAGGAAACGTCTAAAATACACAATGCTTGATTTTATTGATATCGTGGTGTTAAATGCCTCTTTCATCACTATTGGAGTTTTCACTGCGGACAGTTTTCATATGTGGAAAATAAATTCAAATCGAAAAAGAAACACTCATACAAATGGTAGCATCTGGCAAGTGAAAATTTCGTTCGTGTGTATATTTTTAGTCGCTGGGATGCTGTCTCATTGAGGCAAACTTGCATATCCTATTTCACATTTTAGCGTGCACGTGTCGTTTGGTGATTTTGATTGCTAGGTTGCTGTCCCTTTGACTTTTACCCCACATTCTGAATTGTTTTGGATGCACACTATAAACTTTCAAACATGCAGTACATGTGTTATTTTATGTATTATAAAGTGAGAAAATGCTGAAGAGAAGAGCAAGGGACTAAGTAGAAAAAAGAAGGAAATGGGTTTTTTTTCGCCGTCAAAACCCGACCTGCTTTGGCCGCACGTAAATCGGTTGTCTACAAATATAGTCCATGTCATTTTATGATTGTAAACTAGAAGTTCTGTCTTTTAGGGGAACATTTTTGGCTTAAAATTGTAAGTTATGTTATTTATTTTTTAGTGATTTGTATCATCATCTTGTAAAATATTAACTTATACAGATTGCATTGTGGGACTAAGTGTCAGAATTGTATGGATGGCAACTCTGTCTTTTTAAACAGCTTAACATTAATCGTAACCTTAAAAGAGCGACTTTTAACATGTGTCTAATAACTTTATTTCTTGTCACTAAGCAGATGATAATAAGTAAACACACATGCACAAGTACGTGTCAAGATGTGCTACAGATTTAATGTTTTCTTTTCACTGTCAATCTTAAACTGTGTGTTTGCATAAAAGAAATGTCTTCACTGGGGACTCTAGAGCTGAAACCTGTAGTCTTCAGTTTAGCAGGGACTTAACTCTGGCCTTTTTTTTGTCATTTTTGCACATATTATATAAAGGACACAGCCAGTGCAGGAAAGCTATGCTTCCAAAACTACACATTTACCTTGCTACGAAATAATGCATCAAAATAATGACTTTGCGATATAGTCCTAGAAATTTTAGCAACTCTTGGACATAAAACACACCCTTTGTTATAAAGACACCAAATGGTATATATAAAAGTTTCTACCTCAAGTTTGAAAACGGACTTATTATTTAATTTAAAAGTTTAACTTGATTATAAGTTAAACATGAAAGGTCAACAACCTTAAATTGTGTTGGACTGAAAGACCTTAAAACGTAGGCCCCACTATCTATCATGCTTTTACCCTTCCAATCCTGTATGTAAGTCTTATAATACTTCTTTGTCATGTACTTGCTTAAAACAGCAAAGTAAGGTAACACTTTAAAATATTTCTCAATAATTTTTACTATTCCACAAGACATTCACAAAGAATTATCATTTGATGAAGGTGCGTCATGTACAGCGACAAATATATCAATCATAATATAAAAAGATAGTACCATAGATGTGTGGTAAAACTTTGCTTTAGTCAATTTGAAGTTCCAGTTAATAGATTCTACCAGGTATTCACAGAGATATGTTATTTGATGAAGCTGATTTATGTCCAGCGACAAATATTTGGGCCACAATACCATAAGATAGTAATATGTATGAGTTACAAAAAATATTTCTTCAGTCAAATTAAAATTCGTGTTTAAAGATTCTTGTTTACCAAACCTAAAATCGATGTAGGAAACGTCTAAAATACACAATGCTTGATTTTATTGATATCGTGGTGTTAAATGCCACTTTCATCACTATTGGAGTTTTCACTGCGGACAGTTTTTATATGTGGAAAATAAAAATAAAATCGAAAAAAAAACCACTCATACAAATGGTAGCATCTGGCAAATGACAATTTCGTTCGTGTGTATATTTTTAGTCGCTGGGATGCTGTCTCATTGAGGCAAACGTGCATATCCTATTTCACATTTTAGCGTGCACGTGTCGTTTGGTTATTTTGATTTCTAGGTTGCTGTCCCTTTAACTTTTACCCCACATTCTGAATTGTTTTGGTTGCACACTATAAACTTTCAGACATGCAGTACATGTGTTATTTTATGTATTATAAAGTGAGAAAATGCTGAAGAGAAGAGCAAGGGACTAAGTAGAAAAAAACAAGGAAATGTTTTTTTTTCGCCGTCAAAACCCGACCTGCTTTGGTCGCACGTAAATCGGTTGTCTACAAATATAGTCCATGTCATTTGTATGATTGTAAACTAGAAGTACTGTCTTTTAGGGGAACATTTTGGGCTTAAAATTGTAAGTTATGTTATTTATTTTTTAGTGATTTGTATCATCATCTTGTAAAATATTAACTTATACAGATTGCATTGTGGGACTAAGTGTCAGAATTGTATGGATGGCAACTCTGTCTTTTTAAACAGCTTAACATTAATCGTAACCTTAAAAGAGCGACTTTTAACATGTGTCTAATAACTTTATTTCTTGTCACTAAGCAGATGATAATAAGTAAACACACATGCACAAGTACGTGTCAAGATGTGCTACAGATTTAATGTTTTCTTTTCACTGTAAATCTTAAACTGTGTGTTTGCATAAAAGAAATGTCTTCACTGGGGACTCTAGAGCTGAAACCTGTAGTCTTCAGTTTAGCAGGGACTTAACTCTGGCCTTTTTTTGTCATTTTTGCACATATTATATAAAGGACACAGCCAGTGCAGGAAAGCTATGCTTCCAAAACTACACATTTACCTTGCTACGAAATAATGCATCAAAATAATGACTTTGCGATATAGTCCTAGAAATTTTAGCAACTCTTGGACATAAAACACACCCTTTGTTATAAAGACACCAAATGGTATATATAAAAGTTTCTACCTCAAGTTTAAAAACGGACTTATTATTTAATTTAAAAGTTTAACTTGATTATAAGTTAAACATGAAAGGTCACCAACCTTAAATTGTGTTGGACTGAAAGAACTTAAAACGTAGGCCCCACTATCTATCATGCTTTTACCCTTCCAATCCTGTATGTAAGTCTTTTAATACTTCTTTGTCATGCACTTGCTTAAAACAGCAAAGTGAGGTAACACTTTAAAATATTTCTCAATAATTTTTACTATTCCACAAGACATTCACAAAGAATTACCATTTGATGAAGGTGCGTCATGTACAGCGACAAATATATCAATCATAATATAAAAAGATAGTACCATAGATGTGTGGTAAAACTTTGCTTTAGTCAATTTGAAGTTCCAGTTAATAGATTCTACCAGGTATTCACAGAGAGGTATTATTTGATGAAGCTGATTTATGTCCAGCGACAAATATTTCAGCCACAATACCATAAGATAGTAATATGTATGAGTTGCAAAAAATATTTCTTCAGTCAAATTAAAATTCGAGTTTAAAGATTCTTGTTTACCAAACCTAAAATCGATGTAGGAAACGTCTAAAATACACAATGCTTGATTTTATTGATATCGTGGTGTTAAATGCCACTTTCATCACTATTGGAGTTTTCACTGCGGACAGTTTTCATATGTGGAAAATAAAATCAAATCGAAAAAAAACCACTCATACAAATGGTAGCATCTGGCAAGTGAAAATTTCGTTCGTGTGTATATTTTTAGTCGCTGGGATGCTGTCTCATTGAAGCAAACGTGCATATCCTATTTCACATTTTAGCGTGCACGTGTCGTTTGGTTATTTTGATTGCTAGGTTGCTGTCCCTTTGACTTTTACTCCACATTCTGAATTGTTTTTGCTGCACACTATAAACTTTCAAACATGCAGTACATGTGTTATTTTATGTATTATAAAGTGAGAAAATGCTGAAGAGAAGAGCAAGGGACTAAGTAGAAAAAAGAAGGAAATGTTTTTTTTTTCGCCGTCAAAACCCGACCTGCTTTGGCCGCACGTAAATCGGTTGTCTACAAATATAGTCCATGTCATTTTTATGATTGTAAACTAGAAGTTCTGTCTTTTAGGGGAACATTTTTGGCTTAAAATTGTAAGTTATGTTATTTATTTTTTAGTGATTTGTATCATCATCTTGTAAAATATTAACTTATACAGATTGCATTGTGGGACTTAGTGTTAGAATTGTATGGATGGCAACTCTGTCTTTTTAAACAGCTTAACATTAATCGTAACCTTAAAAGAGCGACTTTTAACATGTGTCTAATAACTTTATTTCTTGTCACTAAGCAGATGATAATAAGTAAACACACATGCACAAGTACGTGTCAAGATGTGCTACAGATTTAATGTTTTCTTTTCACTGTAAACCTTAAACTGTGTGTTTGCATAAAAGAAATGTCTTCACTGGGGACTCTAGAGCTGAAACCTGTAGTCTTCAGTTTAGCAGGGACTTAACTCTGGCCTTTTTTTGTCATTTTTGCACATATTATATAAAGGACACAGCCAGTGCAGGAAAGCTATGCTTCCAAAACTACACATTTACCTTGCTACGAAATAATGCATCAAAATAATGACTTTGCGATATAGTCCTAGAAATTTTAGCAACTCTTGGACATAAAACACACCCTTTGTTATAAAGACACCAAATGGTATATATAAAAGTTTCTACCTCAAGTTTGAAAACGGACTTATTATTTAATTTAAAAGTTTAACTTGATTATAAGTTAAACATGAAAGGTCACCAACCTTAAATTGTGTTGGACTGAAAGAACTTAAAACGTAGGCCCCACTATCTATCATGCTTTTACCCTTCCAATCCTGTATGTAAGTCTTTTAATACTTCTTTGTCATGCACTTGCTTAAAACAGCAAAGTAAGGTAACACTTTAAAATATTTCTCAATAATTTTTACTATTCCACAAGACATTCACAAAGAATTACCATTTGATGAAGGTGCGTCATGTACAGCGACAAATATATCAATCATAATATAAAAAGATAGTACCATAGATGTGTGGTAAAACTTTGCTTTAGTCAATTTGAAGTTCCAGTTAATAGATTCTACCAGGTATTCACAGAGAGGTATTATTTGATGAAGCTGATTTATGTCCAGCGACAAATATTTCAGCCACAATACCATAAGATAGTAATATGTATGAGTTGCAAAAAATATTTCTTCAGTCAAATTAAAATTCGAGTTTAAAGATTCTTGTTTACCAAACCTAAAATCGATGTAGGAAACGTCTAAAATACACAATGCTTGATTTTATTGATATCGTGGTGTTAAATGCCACTTTCATCACTATTGGAGTTTTCACTGCGGACAGTTTTCATATGTGGAAAATAAAATCAAATCGAAAAAAAACCACTCATACAAATGGTAGCATCTGGCAAGTGAAAATTTCGTTCGTGTGTATATTTTTAGTCGCTGGGATGCTGTCTCATTGAGGCAAACGTGCATATCCTATTTCACATTTTAGCGTGCACGTGTCGTTTGGTTATTTTGATTGCTAGGTTGCTGTTCCTTTGACTTTTACCCCACATTCTGAATTGTTTTGGCTGCACACTATAAACTTTCAAACATGCAGTACATGTGTTATTTTATGTATTATAAAGTGAGAAAATGCTGAAGAGAAGAGCAAGGGACTAAGTAGAAAAAAGAAGGAAATGTTTTTTTTTTCGCCGTCAAAACCCGACCTGCTTTGGCCGCACGTAAATCGGTTGTCTACGTACAAATATAGTCCATGTCATTTTTATGATTGTAAACTAGAAGTACTGTCTTTTAGGGGAACATTTTTGGCTTAAAATTGTAAGTTATGTTATTTATTTTTTAATGATTTGTATCATCATCTTGTAAAATATTAACTTATACAGATTGCATTGTGGGACTTAGTGTTAGAATTGTATGGATGGCAACTCTGTCTTTTTAAACAGCTTAACATTAATCGTAACCTTAAAAGAGCGACTTTTAACATGTGTCTAATAACTTTATTTCTTGTCACTAAGCAGATGATAATAAGTAAACACACATGCACAAGTACGTGTCAAGATGTGCTACAGATTTAATGTTTTCTTTTCACTGTAAATCTTAAACTGTGTGTTTGCATAAAAGAAATGTCTTCACTGGGGACTCTAGAGCTGAAACCTGTAGTCTTCAGTTTAGCAGGGACTTAACTCTGGCCTTTTTTTGTCATTTTTGCACATATTATATAAAGGACACAGCCAGTGCAGGAAAGCTATGCTTCCAAAACTACACATTTACCTTGCTACGAAATAATGCATCAAAATAATGACTTTGCGATATAGTCCTAGAAATTTTAGCAACTCTTGGACATAAAACACACCCTTTGTTATAAAGACACCAAATGGTATATATAAAAGTTTCTACCTCAAGTTTGAAAACGGACTTATTAGTTATTTAAAAAGTTTAACTTGATGATAACCTTAAATTGTGTTAAACTGAAAGACCTTAAAAATAGGCCCCACTATGTATCATGCTTTTACCCTTCCAATCCTGTATTTAAGTCTTATAATACTTCTTTGTCATGCACTTGCTTAAAAAAGCAAAGTAAGCTAATATTTTAAAATATTTCTCAATAATTTTTACTATTCCACAAGACATTCACAAAGAATTACCATTTGATGAAGGTGCGTCATGTACAGCGACAAATATATCAATCATAATATAAAAAGATAGAACCATATATGTGTGGTAAAACTTTGCTTTAGTCAATTTGAAGTTCCAGTTAATAGATTCTATAAGGTATTCACAGAGAGGTATTAATTGATGAAGCTGATTTATGTCCAGCGACAAATATTTCAGCCACAATACCATAAGATAGTAATATGTATGAGTTGCAAAAAATATTTCTTCAGTCAAATTTAAATTCGAGTTTAAAGATTCTTGTTTACCAAACCTGAAATCGATGTAGGAAACGTCTAAAATACACAATGCTTGATTTTATTGATATCGTGGTGTTAAATGCCACTTTCATCACTATTGGAGTTTTCACTGCGGACAGTTTTTATATATGGAAAATAAAATCAAATCGAAAAAAAAACACTCATACAAATGGTAGCATCTGGCAAGTGAAAATTTCGTTCGTGTATATTTGTAGTCGCTGGGATGCTGTCTCATTGAGGCAAACGTGCATATCCTATTTCACATTTTAGCGTGCACATGTCTTTTGGTTATTTTGATTGCTAGGTTGCTGTCCCTTTGACTTTTACCCCACATTCTGAATTGTTTTTGCTGCACACTATAAACTTTCAAACATGCAGTACATGTGTTATTTTATGTATTATAAAGTGAGAAAATGCTGAAGAGAAGAGCAAGGGACTAAGTAGAAAAAAGAAGGATTTTTTTTTCGCTGTCAAAACCCGACCTGCTTTGGCCACACGTAAATCGGTTGTCTACAAATATAGTCCATGTCATTTTTATGATTGTAAACTAGAAGTTCTGTCTTTTAGGGGAAAATTTTTGGCTAAAAATTGTAAGTTATGTTATTTATTTTTTAGTGATTTGTATCATCATTTTGTAAAATATTAACTTATACAGATTGCATTGTTGGACTAAGTGTCAGAATTGTATGGATGGCAACTCTGTCTTTTTAAACAGCTTAACATTAATCGTAACCTTAAAAGAGCGACTTTTAACATTTGTCTAATAACTTTATTTCTTGTCACTAAGCAGATGATAATAAGTAAACACACATGCACAAGTACGTGTCAAGATGTGCTACAGATTTAATGTTTTCTTTTCACTGTAAATCTTAAACTGTGTGTTTGCATAAAAGAAATGTCTTCACTGGGGACTCTAGAGCTGAAACCTGTAGTCTTCAGTTTAGCAGGGACTTAACTCTGGCCTTTTTTTGTCATTTTTGCACATATTATCTAAAGGACACAGCCAGTGCAGGCAAGCTGTGCTTCCAAAACTACATATTTACCTTGCTACGAAATAATGCATCAAAATAATGACTTTGCGATATGTTCCTAGAAATTTTAGCAACTCTTGGACATAAAACACACCCTTTGTTATAAAGACACCAAATGGTATATATAAAAGTTTCTACCTCAAGTTTGAAAACGGACTTATTAGTTATTTAAAAAGTTTAACTTGATGATAACCTTAAATTGTGTTAAACTGAAAGACCTTAAAAATAGGCCCCACTATGTATCATGCTTTTACCCTTCCAATCCTGTATTTAAGTCTTATAATACTTCTTTGTCATGCACTTGCTTAAAAAAGCAAAGTAAGCTAATATTTTAAAATATTTCTCAATAATTTTTACTATTCCACAAGACATTCACAAAGAATTACCATTTGATGAAGGTGCGTCATGTACAGCGACAAATATATCAATCATAATATAAAAAGATAGTACCATATATGTGTGGTAAAACTTTGCTTTAGTCAATTTGAAGTTCCAGTTAATAGATTCTATAAGGTATTCACAGAGAGGTATTAATTGATGAAGCTGATTTATGTCCAGCGACAAATATTTCAGCCACAATACCATAAGATAGTAATATGTATGAGTTGCAAAAAATATTTCTTCAGTCAAATTTAAATTCGAGTTTAAAGATTCTTGTTTACCAAACCTGAAATCGATGTAGGAAACGTCTAAAATACACAATGCTTGATTTTATTGATATCGTGGTGTTAAATGCCACTTTCATCACTATTGGAGTTTTCACTGCGGACAGTTTTTATATATGGAAAATAAAATCAAATCGAAAAAAAAACACTCATACAAATGGTAGCATCTGGCAAGTGAAAATTTCGTTCGTGTATATTTGTAGTCGCTGGGATGCTGTCTCATTGAGGCAAACGTGCATATCCTATTTCACATTTTAGCGTGCACATGTCTTTTGGTTATTTTGATTGCTAGGTTGCTGTCCCTTTGACTTTTACCCCACATTCTGAATTGTTTTTGCTGCACACTATAAACTTTCAAACATGCAGTACATGTGTTATTTTATGTATTATAAAGTGAGAAAATGCTGAAGAGAAGAGCAAGGGACTAAGTAGAAAAAAGAAGGATTTTTTTTTCGCTGTCAAAACCCGACCTGCTTTGGCCACACGTAAATCGGTTGTCTACAAATATAGTCCATGTCATTTTTATGATTGTAAACTAGAAGTTCTGTCTTTTAGGGGAAAATTTTTGGCTAAAAATTGTAAGTTATGTTATTTATTTTTTAGTGATTTGTATCATCATTTTGTAAAATATTAACTTATACAGATTGCATTGTTGGACTAAGTGTCAGAATTGTATGGATGGCAACTCTGTCTTTTTAAACAGCTTAACATTAATCGTAACCTTAAAAGAGCGACTTTTAACATTTGTCTAATAACTTTATTTCTTGTCACTAAGCAGATGATAATAAGTAAACACACATGCACAAGTACGTGTCAAGATGTGCTACAGATTTAATGTTTTCTTTTCACTGTAAATCTTAAACTGTGTGTTTGCATAAAAGAAATGTCTTCACTGGGGACTCTAGAGCTGAAACCTGTAGTCTTCAGTTTAGCAGGGACTTAACTCTGGCCTTTTTTTGTCATTTTTGCACATATTATCTAAAGGACACAGCCAGTGCAGGAAAGCTGTGCTTCCAAAACTACATATTTACCTTGCTACGAAATAATGCATCAAAATAATGACTTTGCGATATGTTCCTAGAAATTTTAGCAACTCTTGGACATAAAACACACCCTTTGTTATAAAGACACCAAATGGTATATATAAAAGTTTCTACCTCAAGTTTGAAAACGGACTTATTAGTTATTTAAAAAGTTTAACTTGATGATAACCTTAAATTGTGTTAAACTGAAAGACCTTAAAAATAGGCCCCACTATGTATCATGCTTTTACCCTTCCAATCCTGTATTTAAGTCTTATAATACTTCTTTGTCATGCACTTGCTTAAAAAAGCAAAGTAAGCTAATATTTTAAAATATTTCTCAATAATTTTTACTATTCCACAAGACATTCACAAAGAATTACCATTTGATGAAGGTGCGTCATGTACAGCGACAAATATATCAATCATAATATAAAAAGATAGAACCATATATGTGTGGTAAAACTTTGCTTTAGTCAATTTGAAGTTCCAGTTAATAGATTCTATAAGGTATTCACAGAGAGGTATTAATTGATGAAGCTGATTTATGTCCAGCGACAAATATTTCAGCCACAATACCATAAGATAGTAATATGTATGAGTTGCAAAAAATATTTCTTCAGTCAAATTTAAATTCGAGTTTAAAGATTCTTGTTTACCAAACCTGAAATCGATGTAGGAAACGTCTAAAATACACAATGCTTGATTTTATTGATATCGTGGTGTTAAATGCCACTTTCATCACTATTGGAGTTTTCACTGCGGACAGTTTTTATATATGGAAAATAAAATCAAATCGAAAAAAAAACACTCATACAAATGGTAGCATCTGGCAAGTGAAAATTTCGTTCGTGTATATTTGTAGTCGCTGGGATGCTGTCTCATTGAGGCAAACGTGCATATCCTATTTCACATTTTAGCGTGCACATGTCTTTTGGTTATTTTGATTGCTAGGTTGCTGTCCCTTTGACTTTTACCCCACATTCTGAATTGTTTTTGCTGCACACTATAAACTTTCAAACATGCAGTACATGTGTTATTTTATGTATTATAAAGTGAGAAAATGCTGAAGAGAAGAGCAAGGGACTAAGTAGAAAAAAGAAGGATTTTTTTTTCGCTGTCAAAACCCGACCTGCTTTGGCCACACGTAAATCGGTTGTCTACAAATATAGTCCATGTCATTTTTATGATTGTAAACTAGAAGTTCTGTCTTTTAGGGGAAAATTTTTGGCTAAAAATTGTAAGTTATGTTATTTATTTTTTAGTGATTTGTATCATCATTTTGTAAAATATTAACTTATACAGATTGCATTGTTGGACTAAGTGTCAGAATTGTATGGATGGCAACTCTGTCTTTTTAAACAGCTTAACATTAATCGTAACCTTAAAAGAGCGACTTTTAACATTTGTCTAATAACTTTATTTCTTGTCACTAAGCAGATGATAATAAGTAAACACACATGCACAAGTACGTGTCAAGATGTGCTACAGATTTAATGTTTTCTTTTCACTGTAAATCTTAAACTGTGTGTTTGCATAAAAGAAATGTCTTCACTGGGGACTCTAGAGCTGAAACCTGTAGTCTTCAGTTTAGCAGGGACTTAACTCTGGCCTTTTTTTGTCATTTTTGCACATATTATCTAAAGGACACAGCCAGTGCAGGAAAGCTGTGCTTCCAAAACTACATATTTACCTTGCTACGAAATAATGCATCAAAATAATGACTTTGCGATATGTTCCTAGAAATTTTAGCAACTCTTGGACATAAAACACACCCTTTGTTATAAAGACACCAAATGGTATATATAAAAGTTTCTACCTCAAGTTTGAAAACGGACTTATTAGTTATTTAAAAAGTTTAACTTGATGATAACCTTAAATTGTGTTAAACTGAAAGACCTTAAAAATAGGCCCCACTATGTATCATGCTTTTACCCTTCCAATCCTGTATTTAAGTCTTATAATACTTCTTTGTCATGCACTTGCTTAAAAAAGCAAAGTAAGCTAATATTTTAAAATATTTCTCAATAATTTTTACTATTCCACAAGACATTCACAAAGAATTACCATTTGATGAAGGTGCGTCATGTACAGCGACAAATATATCAATCATAATATAAAAAGATAGAACCATATATGTGTGGTAAAACTTTGCTTTAGTCAATTTGAAGTTCCAGTTAATAGATTCTATAAGGTATTCACAGAGAGGTATTAATTGATGAAGCTGATTTATGTCCAGCGACAAATATTTCAGCCACAATACCATAAGATAGTAATATGTATGAGTTGCAAAAAATATTTCTTCAGTCAAATTTAAATTCGAGTTTAAAGATTCTTGTTTACCAAACCTGAAATCGATGTAGGAAACGTCTAAAATACACAATGCTTGATTTTATTGATATCGTGGTGTTAAATGCCACTTTCATCACTATTGGAGTTTTCACTGCGGACAGTTTTTATATATGGAAAATAAAATCAAATCGAAAAAAAAACACTCATACAAATGGTAGCATCTGGCAAGTGAAAATTTCGTTCGTGTATATTTGTAGTCGCTGGGATGCTGTCTCATTGAGGCAAACGTGCATATCCTATTTCACATTTTAGCGTGCACATGTCTTTTGGTTATTTTGATTGCTAGGTTGCTGTCCCTTTGACTTTTACCCCACATTCTGAATTGTTTTTGCTGCACACTATAAACTTTCAAACATGCAGTACATGTGTTATTTTATGTATTATAAAGTGAGAAAATGCTGAAGAGAAGAGCAAGGGACTAAGTAGAAAAAAGAAGGATTTTTTTTTCGCTGTCAAAACCCGACCTGCTTTGGCCACACGTAAATCGGTTGTCTACAAATATAGTCCATGTCATTTTTATGATTGTAAACTAGAAGTTCTGTCTTTTAGGGGAAAATTTTTGGCTAAAAATTGTAAGTTATGTTATTTATTTTTTAGTGATTTGTATCATCATTTTGTAAAATATTAACTTATACAGATTGCATTGTTGGACTAAGTGTCAGAATTGTATGGATGGCAACTCTGTCTTTTTAAACAGCTTAACATTAATCGTAACCTTAAAAGAGCGACTTTTAACATTTGTCTAATAACTTTATTTCTTGTCACTAAGCAGATGATAATAAGTAAACACACATGCACAAGTACGTGTCAAGATGTGCTACAGATTTAATGTTTTCTTTTCACTGTAAATCTTAAACTGTGTGTTTGCATAAAAGAAATGTCTTCACTGGGGACTCTAGAGCTGAAACCTGTAGTCTTCAGTTTAGCAGGGACTTAACTCTGGCCTTTTTTTGTCATTTTTGCACATATTATCTAAAGGACACAGCCAGTGCAGGAAAGCTGTGCTTCCAAAACTACATATTTACCTTGCTACGAAATAATGCATCAAAATAATGACTTTTCGATATGTTCCTAGAAATTTTAGCAACTCTTGGACATAAAACACACCCTTTGTTATAAAGACACCAAATGGTATATATAAAAGTTTCTACCTCAAGTTTGAAAACGGACTTATTATTTATTTAAAAAGTTTAACTTGATGATAACCTTAAATTGTGTTAAACTGAAATACCTTAAAAATAGGCCCCACTATGTATCATGCTTTTACCCTTCCAATCCTGTATTTAAGTCTTATAATACTTCTTTGTCATGCACTTGCTTAAAAAAGCAAAGTAAGCTAATATTTTAAAATATTTCTCAATAATTTTTACTATTCCACAAGACATTCACAAAGAATTACCATTTGATGAAGGTGCGTCATGTACAGCGACAAATATATCAATCATAATATAAAAAGATAGAACCATATATGTGTGGTAAAACTTTGCTTTAGTCAATTTGAAGTTCCAGTTAATAGATTCTATAAGGTATTCACAGAGAGGTATTAATTGATGAAGCTGATTTATGTCCAGCGACAAATATTTCAGCCACAATACCATAAGATAGTAATATGTATGAGTTGCAAAAAATATTTCTTCAGTCAAATTAAAATTCGAGTTTAAAGATTCTTGTTTACCAAACCTGAAATCGACGTAGGAAACGTCTAAAATACACAATGCTTGATTTTATTGATATCGTGGTGTTAAATGCCACTTTCATCACTATTGGAGTTTTCACTGCGGACAGTTTTTATATATGGAAAATAAAATCAAATCGAAAAAAAAAACCACTCATACAAATGGTAGCATCTGGCAAGTGAAAATTTCGTTCGTGTATATTTGTAGTCGCTGGGATGCTGTCTCATTGAGGCAAACGTGCATATCCTATTTCACATTTTAGCGTGCACATGTCTTTTGGTTATTTTGATTGCTAGGTTGCTGTCCCTTTGACTTTTACCCCACATTCTGAATTGTTTTTGCTGCACACTATAAACTTTCAAACATGCAGTACATGTGTTATTTTATGTATTATAAAGTGAGAAAATGCTGAAGAGAAGAGCAAGGGACTAAGTAGAAAAAAGAAGGATTTTTTTTTCGCCGTCAAAACCCGACCTGCTTTGGCCACACGTAAATCGGTTGTCTACAAATATAGTCCATGTCATTTTTATGATTGTAAACTAGAAGTACTGTCTTTTAGGGGAACATTTTTGGCTAAAAATTGTAAGTTATGTTATTTATTTTTTAGTGATTTGTATCATCATTTTGTAAAATATTAACTTATACAGATTGCATTGTGGGACTAAGTGTCAGAATTGTATGGATGGCAACTCTGTCTTTTTAAACAGCTTAACCTTAAAAGAGCGACTTTTAACATGTGTCTAATAACTTTATTTCTTGTCACTAAGCAGATGATAATAAGTAAACACACATGCACAAGTACGTGTCAAGATGTGCTACAGATTTAATGTTTTCTTTTCACTGTAAATCTTAGACTGTGTGTTTGCATAAAAGAAATGTCTTCACTGGGGACTCTAGAGCTGAAACCTGTAGTCTTCTGTTTAGCAGGGACTTAACTCTGGCCTTTTTTTGTCATTTTTGCACATATTATCTAAAGGACACAGCCAGTGCAGGAAAGCTATGCTTCCAAAACTACATATTTACCTTGCTACGAAATAATGCATCAAAATAATGACTTTGCGATATATTCCTAGAAAGTTTAGCAACTCTTGGACATAAAACACACCCTTTGTTATAAAGACACCAAATGGTAAATATAAAAGTTTCTACCTCAAGTTTGAAAACGGACTTATTAGTTATTTAAACAGTTTAACTTGATGATAAGTTAAACATGAAAGGTCACCAACCTTAAATTGTGTTGGACTGAAAGACCTTAAAAAATAGGCCCCACTATCTATCATGTTTACCCTTCCAATCCTGTATGTAAGTCTTATAATACTTCTTTGTCATGCACTTGCTTAAAAAAGCAAGGTAAGCTAACATTTTAAAATATTTCTCAATAATTTTTACTATTCCACAAGACATTCACAAAGAATAACCATTTGATGAAGGTGCGTCATGTACAGCGACAAATATATCAATCATAATATAAAAAGATAGAACCATATATGTGTGGTAAAACTTTGCTTTAGTCAATTTGAAGTTACAGTTAATAGATTCTACAAGGTATTCACAGAGAGGTTTTAATTGATGAAGCTGATTTATGTCCAGCGACAAATATTTCAGCCACAATACCATAAGATAGTAATATGTATGAGTTGCAAAAAATATTTCTTCAGTCAAATTAAAATTCGAGTTTAAAGATTCTTGTTTACCAAACCTGAAATCGATGTAGGAAACGTCTAAAATACACAATGCTTGATTTTATTGATATCGTGGTGTTAAATCACTTTCATCTTGTGTCATTTTAGTGCCATCTTTGATGATTGTTTTGCCTAGACCCACAAGACTTTGTAGACAATGTGCATAAAAACCTCATCATACATACCATGATTTAAATTTTATATTTACGCCAGACGCGCGTTTCGTCTACAAAAGACTCACCAGTGACGCTCGAATAACAAAATTAAAAAAAAAACAAAGAAATTGCCCACTTAAAAATTATATAACATGTATTCATTATAGTATGGTTTTGCATAGTTTTTAATAAAAAAAAAATGTAGTTCAAATAAAAAGAACACTGATCAAAATATAAAATCAACTCGTTCTCCCTTTTTTTATTTACACTTTAATTTCAAAGTTGGTTATGCATCTTTTTTAAATACCACGCTTTGAATGAAAGTGTTTTATAATTAAAAAAAAGTATTGGAGAGACATAAAAATAAATCGGTGTTGCTATTATCATATCAAATATTATATTTTTATTTTACCAAATGCTTTTAATATTTTTCAATGGAAGATAAATTTCTTACTCTGTTAAGCCTTGTGTGTTTCGTCACTTTAAATGAATATTACAAACAAAACACATAGAAACATATTGTAGTTTAAAGTTTTTTCCATTTTTAAAAATATCAAAACAGTATGTTCACTTAAAATTGTTTTTCGTTGGTTGTATGGTACATGACCAGGCAGTTTTTTTATTTTTTTTTATTTGAAGTAATGATTAATTATCGTAAAAGAAACAAACTTATCGTGGCATAGGCGAACTAGATCCTTTTTTTCTGATAATAAACAAAATTAAAGAAAAAACTAAAAGTGAGAGAAATTTTATACAGTACAAAACTTTCTGGACAAAATTATAAACTTTTTTTTTTTAATTTACATTAGAATTTCAAATCGTAACAAACGCAAACACAACTTCGCATACTTATATTAAGATAAAGTGTAAACACGATTACACCAATGTACGAAAGCCGAGAAGGATCATTCAAAATTCAAAATTCAAAATTTAAACTCAAAATTCTGATTCCGATTCCAATTCCCGTCGTTTCTTTGTCACGTTGTTTCTGCGTCTCAACTTACCTCGGTGAAGGATAGCTGCTGGTTAAGATGTTATAGTGTTTATTATAATGTTAAGAAATGTATTCTGACTTAGAAAAAAGGCTAAAGAAAATTAGCTTACAATTTAGTTGAAATTACAAAAAAAATACTTAGAGAAGTTTGAATAAAAGAAACAGGAGCATTTTGGCCAAAATATAAATAACCAATACTTTTTTAATATTGAAATATTTTTATGTTTTGTAAATATTTACATCTTACTCATTATCTTTATAACTGTTAGTGTGCATAGAAAATAAATGACGCAAGGCTTATTTGACAAATGGCTTGTTTTATTTATCTGCAGTTCAAGTTGAGCTGTCAGATTAATTAAGACAAGTAACGATGTCTTGGGTGTAGGGTAATAAAAAATAGTTATGCCTATTTGTTTTGTTTAAAGAGAAAGTAATTAAACTCTATGATAAAGGTCAGTTGGTCAAGATACTAGAAGCTGTGGTACTGTCACGACTTTTAGGATTTTCTTTGATTATTTTAATCAGTATAGATACAAATGAACTGAAGGACTTGGTTTTTAAAGTTTATATGTTTAAAGTCATAAGAAACGAGTGACCGGTGAAAAATAACGTTCTTCCAATTCGTGAACCAATTTAGTCTTCTGTGCACGAATTTATCATTTTTTTCGTGTAAATTTCGTATAATCGTCAATTTTTTTTTCAATCGGTCAGTGTTGTTGTGAAAATATGGAAAGTTCATGTTTTGAAGCCGAAATTTAACGATTGCACCTGTTTGTCAACAATCGACAAAAAATCAACAAAAAATCATGGCAATTGAGCACGTGTTTAACATGTAAATTCCGATAATAGTTTATTTTAAGTACATCCATGCGTATTGCAATCACCAGATTTTTACGAGATGGGTCACACTGAGGTCACTTTGCATACGGAAAATATGTCGGGGGAATTGCTTCCTGGAGCAATTAAAACAAAGTAAACTTCTTCTAAATATGAATAAATTAAAGAATTTTCTTCAGAAAAAAATATATGTACATAAGTTTTATAATGAAAACTATCCATTGGGTTATAAAAAAACATATGCATTATTTTTTTAAATTGAGGTTCCTTATGACTTTAATTTAACTTTGTCAATGCATTTGAAGTAATGTTAATTTGTGAATAAACTTGTAAATAGATAACGTATTATTAAGTTCATGGGAATTACTATAGGATACATTGTCGTATTGGTGTGTCATAGTATGGTTATGTTCGTCCGTCTGTGTCGGTGTCTTTCCTCCCCTCGGTCACATTACAATATTTAATGTATTTTTTCTATGCAATTATCTTGGTTTCAAAAAGTTATTGCAAGGTCATGTCTCATGACATCTTCTTTTTTGTTACAGCATTTCCCCCCTATACATTTGTGATTGCAGTGAGGGATCCAGCGGATCACTTTTTGCTTGCACTTTTTTTTTTGGTGTACAATGATTAATCAGACTAGTCAGACTTCATGGACTTTGCTATTACCCGTGCAGTCCAATATGCGGTTTAAATAGAACAAAAGAATTCGACCTCTTGTGTTTAGAAGGTAGAAAAGTGAAATTAACTTTGTGTACGATAACAAGATGTCACAAAAGTTACTTTCCAAAAAGTCATTATGAATATTTGCGTTCACGATTATTAATTTTCATACATTGTATAACTGTTAACAAAGCAACTTGCAAACAATCGTTTTTAAAACGACCATAAGTCAAGTTGTTACGTTATTTAGTTGGTCTCCTTACAATCTGCTATTTTTATTTTAGCCGACATAAACAAACAATTAGGAAAAAATACCACTATTTAGAAATGAATGATCAATTATCGATTAAGACCATTCCAAAAGTGGCACACCTAAATTTGGCATGTGTACGCAATTTCAAAAGGTTGGATGTTACATTGCGGGGTTTTGTTAATTGATAAACGCATCGAACACAACCATCCTATATGAAAGGACTTGTGTCTAGCAAACGGCTTACGCCGTTAGCAGTTGGCAAACCGGCATGACCCTTGTTTGTAAAAATATTCAGCACTGCGCATGCCCGGCTTACGCCGCTCGAGCCAGTTTGATTTGAGTTTTGGGGTAGCATAGAATTGTACCGTTGTATTCCTTTTGTTCGAGTTAACCAATTGCACCGTTGGAATTATTTTTTTATACATCATTTATGGATCTTGTTATTTCTATTAATTTAGTTTCCCTTTTATTTCTTTGAATCATATTTTGGCTATGTTTGTGTTTGATAATACAGTATTTGCATGTCGGTGGTTGCCCGTCAACGATGTTATCTTTTTATTTCTTGTGACTAATTGCGTTTAATATGTTGGCTAATCGTATTAAGATCACAAAGTTCGCTGTGCAATCGTAGTGATAGCGTAGCGAAAGCGTGATTTTTTTTTCGAGAAGACTATGCTACGATCTCAAAGCGACGTTATCACGACCTCACTACGACCATCACCCAATACGACTATACCACGCTGTGTACGACCATATCACGATTCTAACACACTTTTACTGTCCTCATCACACTCTTCTTACGACCTCACTTCGTTCATAATATGACCATCATTCTCATTGTCTTTTTTCACAAAAAATATATAAAAAGCTCCCTAGAATAGTTTTAGTCTGTATGTTATTATCCCTTTGCTATAACGGCTTAACCATGCTTCTCGTTTTTATATAGATTATTCCGTTTGTTTTCCCGTTAAGATGGTTTTAAACTTGTAATATTTTTGGCCCTTTATAGCTTGCTGTTCCATGTGAGCCAATGCTCTGTGTTGAAGGCCGTAACTGGCCTATAATGGTTTACTTTTATAAACTGTTACTTGGAAGGAGAGTTGTCTCATTGGCAGTAATACCACATCTTCTAGTATCTATTCACACATCTGTGTCATCTCTGCTATCAATTACTAGCATATCGTCATTTGAGCTTCATTGACTAGCAATAGGTTGTAATTTAGTTGAATTGATCAGGGTTCGTTACATTGATCCCTCTTGCCTCTACAACAACCCCTAGCACCACGCCCACGTGTTATAGTAGATTTGAGTGGCATGACTGTATTAGTTCCGAGAAATCTACGTATTATTCAGAAATGAAGGAAAGGAAGTGTATTGATATTGAACACGATATTGACGTTATTGCTGGGAACGAAATAAGACCGCGGTATGAACGTAGTATAATCGTGGTAAGGACGTGCTTTAATCACAGAAGAAGCGTGTTAAGATCCTGCTGCAATCGGGTAACTCGTGGTATTGTCTTAGTAAGAACATTAAGAGCGTAGAACTATCTTGATAATTAAGCGTAATAAGCTTTTAAGGTCGCAGAACAAGAGCGGTAAGAACGTGGTATAATCGTAACGGGATCGTTGTGGAAACGTAATGAGGACGTCTTAGCATCGTGAAATCAACGAAAATTTACATGTTCATGCCGCTCATACCGCGACCTCACTACCATCAGAAATAATTTAAGATCGCCGTGAGCGTGGTGCGATCGTGTTCTAGTGGGGCTGGGGCTTTACGTCTTTTTGAGATCGTATTGCAATTTCTCCGACTAGAATCATGCGTTACGCTTCTACTTCCACCTGATTTTGTCACAACCGCAGCATGATTGTTTCGAACATGTTCAAAGTTTTCCATGACCATGACGGTCATAAAGACATCACGACTACCGTACCACAACCTTACTACGGTCTACACGATCGCTTTACAATCGTAAAAATTTGCTAAAATAAAACATAAGGGGTAAAACGCAGATTTTTAATGCTTATATCTTTTAAACTAAGGCATTTAGAGCAAATTTAAAATGCGGAAAAAAAATCATGTAGTTATGATATATCTGCCCTAAAATTCTAGACAAATCAGGCACTCTGTAATGGGTTTCTGTCTCTGAATTGGTTATTGGAGGGACAATTTGCAATTATTTGTTTATCTTGAATATTATTATAGAAATAGATCAACTGTAAAAGTAGGATCAACAAATAAGCAAGCATAGTCAAAATGGTCAATTGACCCCTAAGGAGTTATTTGCCTTTACACTTAATTGTTTAGAATTTTTGGTAAGTTTTGTAAACTTTCACAAAAATCTTCTTCACTCAGTCAACTGGGTCAAATAGAATTATACTTAGCCACAATTTTCAGTAGGAAAGCCACAATTTTCAGTAGGGTATCTTGATTAAAAAATGTGTCCAAGGAACCAAAATTCCAGTTGCAAATATTTCATGCATGATCATGACGAAAATAAAACCCAGGGGTTTTCAGTATAGAAGTCCATGGAAATGTTAAAAAAATCAATTTCAAATGGTCACAACTTGAACACTTATTTATTAATAAATAAATAAATGATAAGTGGTTCTTCAGTAACTAAATTAAATGTAAGACCACACTACATGAATGACCTGTTATTAATTTAACTATTATACCACATTAAACCAAAGTTGGTCTTAATCGTAGGATGAGTATGTTGTGCTATTTGTTATGATTTTCACTTTATTTGACATGATTTCCAAAACCACATTAGGCACAAGTGAATTTATTTTACTGCATTACAATTCTCAGTTCTCTTTGACCCGTTTGCCTAAAGGCAGTTTTTTCTACAAGAAACAAATAAAACAACGTCCATTAACTGTCTCTCAGGCCTCTCATACAAGAATTGACGTGTCAGCCAACTGAAGCCTCACCCATATTTCTCGGCGTCGTTGCTTCATGTTCATTTTCTTCGCCACACTTTAAGTATTGTCCACGGGACACATAAATGTATGATGACCTGCTATTCCAACGTGATCTGAATTTTGGGGTAATAAGTATTGTGTAAATTTCATAACATTTTTTTGTGGCAAACATAACTTATATATAGAGAAAGGAAAAGAAAAATTCGGCTATTTTTTTCATTTCTAAAGGGGCATAACGATAGAACGGAAAAATTGATACAAGCCAAATTATTTCTTTCTTTCTTTTGTGGTGCAAAGCATTGCATGTAAGATTTTAGTATATACTATTGGTTGGGACAAACTAGATTAAGACAGCGTAAGTACTGTCGGGCGATGAGACGAAAAAGGGTAACACTTAATTTCTCCGGGATCCTTTAGTGTGTCGGGGGATCTAAAATAGACATTTTATTCATTGTACGTTTTATACTGAATATGTTCTCACCTGACCGATACCGATTATTTCTGCGACCAACACTATTATACGATCAGGTAGATATGGTCTGATCAGGATCAGGTTGAGATCGAGTATTGTTAATTTAGTCGAGAAAGTCGAGTAAAGATCATGCAAGTATCGTAAATTGTTCGGGATCATCGAAAAGATATTGAATTAGTGGTTGGGTTCCATGATCAGTCGTGAAGAAGTCGCGAAGGAGTCGTGAATGGTCGAGTTTGAGTCTTCTTTGGTCTGGTAGCAATTCCAAATGCAAACAGGCTTGAACATGAACTTGGTTACCCTTAATCGTGGAAATTTGAACAATCGGGTATAGAATATCAATAGAACAGTTTTAAATGACGTCACTGCAGATAGGGCATCTCACTGGTCACCATTTAGTGTTATAACTATCGTTGATAAAGCCAAGTGCAAAATATATATTATATTCTTCTGACTTATCTTTATTTAAGACAAGTAGTTCTGTAAACTTTTCTCTGAATAGAACTGACTAAATCAATTCTAGCCATAGAACTGACCAAATCAGTTCTAATCGTAGAACTTATTTAGTCATAGATCTGTTCTAGCCGTAGAACTGTTCTAGTGTTAGACCTGTCTAAAACTTTGGTCAGTTCTAGGTAGAACTGTCTAAAACTGTTCTATGGCAGAACCGCCAGGATCAGTTCTAGGTAGAAATGTCTAAAAGGTGTCAGGATGACAGTGCTATATACCGGAAACACGTGTTATGTTACTCGCAATATTTATTTTTGAATTTTGAATTTTGAATTCTGAATTCTGAATTTTGAATTTTGAATTTTGTATTCTGAATTCTGAATTTTGAATTCTGAATTTTGAATTTCGAATGATCCTTCTCGGCTTTCGTACTAATGCATTGTTCATTTACTTCCTTAATCTAATTAAAATAGCAGAACCATAAGTTCGTAAAAATCCAACATATGTCATGTAAATTGGAAAAGTGTCATTTGTTAATTGCAATAAAATGAAAATGATTATTAAAAAACTGCGGAAGAAGGAAATATAATGGGAAATTTGATATGGTACTTTAATTTACCAAAAATGATGTGTTTTATTTTATTCTTTCTTTTTATAAATCGGATATATGATGTCAATATGTAGATTGTTCAGTGTTTTTTACAACACAGACTTTAAAAAAGGACATCATGTATACTTTACTCTTATTCTTGTTCGTTATTCTTTTATGTAAGTAAATGCATAAAGTTATTAAGTTATTTTTTGTGACTTATTTATTTAAATTTGTTTTCATTAATTGAGTAATTTTATTTTCATTTAATTCTGTAAATATGTTCTGTTTCTCATGACATCCATGCTAGTGTTAAGCCATACAATGACATAAATCAATTTTTTAACCCCTTTGATGGAAATATTTATAACGCAAATGACATGCTGTGCGACCTGATTGCTTCACTCGAAAATTATAAGTAGATCTTCAAGAAGTTAAGAGCGGTTGGGTCAATATGAGGAAATAATTAATTTTGCCAAGTCGGTTAGATTGCTGACTTTGAACACAGAGATCCTGGGTTTAAGTCACAGATTTTACACTATATTGTTACAGTGCAAATAATGCTCTCCGATTGTTTTGCGCCAAGGCACATTTTAAAACATGTTTTCTAGCTACGGTTTGTATAGTAAATAATCATTATGGATGATTTCTCTTAGTTTAAACATATTTTATTGTTCTAAAAAGAGACAAATGGATTAGACACAAGTTTTCCAACTTAGTAACGTCTTCTCCAATATATACATAAATATACACATGAATGAACATTACATAAATCTGACTTTAACCAATTATTATTTTAGCATGAAGATATAAAAATAAATTACATATAAATTTTTAGAATCGAATCAATGGATATTTAACACTAAATATAACCAATCGAATGCGCCTATTTTCAGAAGAAATAAATGCAAACACACGAACTGTAAATTAAATATGTTAGTGTACATGACAAGTGACTTTAGTCATGTGTGTGTGAATTTGTTTAAATGTTAATTACACACTCATAGTTTATAGTTACGGATAAACAGAAAAACGGAATAAATCTACACGTTATTGTAAGTATCAATTTTGTTTTTTACTTAAATCCATTGAAACGATTCAGAATACAAAAGTCAATCATAAAGATAATTCGATTATCGTTCCCAAGAGAGCATTCATACATTGATCATGTTCTAGTAAGATCTGTTACAGAATAAGGTTGTCAAAGTTGAGAAAAACGCTTGGTACTTTTTATATTCTTCAAAGACTCATCACCAGAGAGCAATATATCAATTGTAATATTGATAGCAAAAACATTGATTTCATTCATCATTAAAAGTCTTTCTGATGAAAAATTGTTACAATATAATAAATAATGTTTAGCATCTTCATTGATGAAGCCACATTAACAATTGGCATCTTGTACTAAGTTTGCATTAAGAAAATCAGATTGAAGAGAGCTACAATGGTTTCGCAACCTTGCATGTAATACAGATAGTAAGCGGTCTCCAGAGCAAAAATGACTCGGAGGTTTTTTATTCTTATAGTTTAACATGTGCAATTTGCTTTTAAATGATGAAAATGTAGGATTCTGTCTAATAATAATATCTAAAGTGTTCCACAATGTTATGGATGCTGGGAAATAAGAATGTTGATAAACCGACAAACGATTCACTGGAATAGTGATATTGTGTCTGTTTCGTAAATTGTAATTACTAATATCAGACACAAATTCTGGAACCAAGTCATGTAAATAAGCTGGAGCCTGATTGTGAATAATGTTATAAAACATGGCTAACTTTTTTACCTTCCGCCTTACGATTAATTTTTCCCATCCCGTCTCCCTGTAAATAGCATTTCGGCTAGCATAACTTGGTAATCCAGTAACTATGCGAGCAGCCTCGATTTGAATATTTTCTATCCGATCAGAATTTGTGTTCCCACAATTATCCCGATTTCTCTTCGGCAAGGGGGAGAAAATCTGCTAGCGAGTAGGAACCTGCCTTAGGCCGCTGAACTAGGCAAGCATTTTTGTAGAGCTCAGTCTGTTAGAGCGTAGACTCAGAACACAGATTTCCCATGTTTTGTTATGAGTATAGATGTTAGTATTGTTTCAAAAAGTAAAATAACAAAATGACCGAGCTTCCAAAGAAAATTAAAAAAGAAAATCCCTTAACCAATGGAAAACAGGCAAATCAAACAAATGGAAAACAAATGTCATAGTTCTGACTTAATATCTACAACCATTGTTCTGTGAGGAAAAGGTTGATTAAACCTGGTTGTATAGCTAAGTATTTGCAAGTGGCAAGATGCAAAGGAAAGATAATTAGTTTGTATGTATTTTTAGTATCCACCACCCCTGAAGTAGAGGTAGTGTCATCGTAACTCTGAAGTGCGACTTTAATGGTTGATAAATGTATGTTAATATTATGAAAATAAACTCATCATAGATACCAGGACTAAATTCAGTATATACGCCAGACTTATTCTTATTTCTGAAAAGATAAATAATTAATACTTTTAAAAAAAAAGTGACAGTACTTTTATAAGTGATGCCAGGAGTTATGCAACCTGATAAAATCACAAATTATTTCAAAGTAACAACGTTATTAACATTTCAAGAAAGCTAAGAGGAACATTTTATGAAATGAATTTAATCTAGTTGTTGAAATCTGCTCTGTTTTAACTCATGCAAATTTATATACTTTAGTAACATATTTTATCAACTGGTGTCTACTTTCCGTTTGTTTAAGTTTGTTTTTAGTAATGAATTATTTACGCCGACATATATTTTGCGTATTCTAAATAAAATATTTCTACAGAGAAATACGCAAATATTACCATCAAAGAAAGAGAAACTAATCAAACAAACAAAAACAGAAGGAATGTGTATCCCTTTGGGGTATAACAAATATACATTTAGAACTACTAGTATCTGGATTGTTAAGATGCAAGATATTGTCTGAAAATCTTCAGGTATGAATGTTGTAAATATCTATATATTCGTTGTCTGTTTAAAAACACTTCAGTGTTTTTCTTGCACTCCAGATCGTTCAGCTATCTTAGATAGTTTTCTGTTGTGCAACACTTTTTCACCCAGCTTTCCGTTTTTGTTTGCTTGGTCTTCGTTTTGTTTAAGAGTGTGGCAATTTTGAATAAATGGTGTTTTTTTTATATTTAATACCTCTGACCAGGTGTAATCTTATTAATCAGTTTTCCCCAAGCAGAGGTGTTACTTTAAATTCACCAGTAGAAGAACAATTATATTTCTTTAATTTTATCCCTTTTTGATATAGATTATAAATAATATAAAACAAATTTATCCTAAATTATAATAATGATAGATATATTTCAAATATAAGGTTAAACAATTCATTGATTTTGTTGTTTGTTTTTGCGGAAATTTATTTTTAACAGTTAAAAAAGGAAGAGGTTATTTGGCCCAGTATGTGTCAGACTGGTCGAGTATTGTCCAGACCTTTGGTTAAGTATGGTTAAGACTAAAAAAATAGGTCGAGTACAGGTCGAGAATGGGTTGAGATTGTTTCAGAATGGTCGAGTTATATTTCAGACTAGTTTCAATGGCAAAGATAAGGGTCAAGTACGATCTAGTACAGTCGAGAATGATTAAGACTGGGGTCGAGTAATGTCAAGTTAAAGTCAGACCAATTCAGACTGGTCGAATAAAAATCAGTACAGTCGAGTACAGATATAGAAAGTTATCAAAGGTATCAGGATTATAATTTAATACGCCAAACACGTGTTTCGACTACATAAGACTCATCAATGTCGCTCAGATCAAAATAATTATAAAGCCAAACATGTACAAATTCAATAGCATTGAGGACCCAAAATTCCGAATGGTTGTGCCAAATACGGCTGAGGTTATCTATTCATTCCTGGGATAAGAAAATCCTTAGTTTTTCGAAAAATTTATAAAGTTTTATAAACAGGAAACTTTTTAAAATGACCATATTATTGATATTCATATCAACACCGAAGTGCTGACTACTGGGCTGGTGATACTCTCAGGACGAAACGTCTACCGGTAGTGGCATCGATCCAGCGGTGTAAAAAGTTATCAAAGGTACCAGGATTACAATTTAATACGCAAAACGCGCGTTTAGTTTACATAAGACTCATCAGTGACGCTCATACCAAAATAGTTATAAAGGCAAACAATTACAAAGTTAAAGAGCATTGAGAACCCAAAATTCCAAAATGTTGTGCCAAATACGGCTGAGGTAATATATTCCTGGAATACGAAAATCCTTATTTTTTCGAAAAATTTTAAGTTTTGGAAACAGGAAATTTATACAGATGACCATATCATTGATATTCACGTCAACACCGAAGTGCTGAATACTGGGCTACCCTGGTGATACCCTCGGGGCCGAAACGTTTACCAGCAGTGGCAGCTATGCCATTTCAGACTTTTACTGGTTTGTAGCGTATAAGATATACATATTATAATTTGTTTTGATATTGAAATCATTACCTTCGAGTTTGTCCTTTCATTGGTAATAAAACTTGGATTTATTGCCTTTCAGTGATTCTGATTTCTATATTTATTTATCTTTTATCACCAAGGACTAATTTGTGCAAATATGAATATAGTGCATTGACACAATTTTGACATTTTGTAATTTTGTATTACTTGTAATGGTGTTTGTTCCCGTTAGCCTACATACACTATTACTGAAAGTTAAAAAAATCCTAAAAATAGTGTTTTTCCAAATAATGTATCTATTATTTCAAATATGTTTGAGTTAAAAATATTTCCTGTTAGAATTAATTAATATCCTGTTTTCAATTACAATGTACTCAATATAATTTGGGATTATTCCAGACAGGAAGGCATTTGTACTCATTAATTTCGTATTTTGTTTAAATTGTTTGATTGTTCATTAGGTTTTTTATAATGAGTTTTCTTTCTAGTCCGATATGCCCTGTCTATTTTTTTTCTTAATACCATATATATATTTATATATCTTCTTAATTCTATAAATGTATATAGATTAACCAATAAAAACTGATAAGGCAAAGACTGATAACCGTGGCGTTAAACATCAACAATCGTCATCACCATTCACTACAAAAGTCACAAAGTCTGAAAAGACCAGTTTTTGTCTGAATTTGCGTGAATTTCTACTCGACATTTTTTATTTGTCTGAATAATATTTTTTTTTGACATAGTATGTTATTATACCTCAGTATGTTTTTTCTTTATAAAAAATAATGAAATAGTTGTGCTATTTCATTCCACAGGCCATTTGCCAGTCAATAGTTTCAAAGACTATTACCCCGGTTAATAGTTTCACAATCATCTTTCCCGTACTTTTTCATGCTTGTTTTTCATTGGACAATATATAAATCATTGACTACTCTGCTTGGTTACGTATGCTTGGCAACGTCAAACTTTTAATATTGTTAACGGTGGAATCAGTTTGTGTTGATTGTAATTTCACTAACAAGAAGTAATTTTATAAAAGAGAAAGAAAATCTTCGCAGTATTTTTTTTAAGATCTAAAATATAGTACCTTATTCATAATATAAGTTTTGCTCTCCTTATATTAGTTCAAAGTGAATTTGCGTTTGGTGTACACTAGAATTTATTATAAGCACGGAAATTTTAACACAAGTATTTCTAGTCTTGATTGAAATTAATGAAATATTTTCAAATACAATACGAATTATAAAAAAAAGTATAGTTCATTATGTGCATGTAACCTTATGTGACATTTTTTTTTCAGATGATATATATGAACTTTTAGAAAATTAGTTATTTGGTATATAAAAACATCTAATGGCTGTGTTGTTCAGTATAATAAAACACCTAATGACTGGTTGTGCGGGTAATATCAAGTTTGTTGTCCCTTCGCATACCAATTATTGCTCTCGGCTTTGCCTCGAGCAATAGTTGGTATATGAGGGACAACAAACTTGCTATTACCCTCACACCCAGTCAATAGGTGTATAATATTGTCTAATAATGTTCTTGATTTTTCTTGACAAGTGTCTTGACAGTATGAATATTGTCTTAAAATTTCTCGACACTTCCTGCATCATCTGATGAGTCTGGATTAGTCCTTACCAATTCTTGACTGTCATAAATTTGTCTCGATCTTTCTTGACATATTCTTGACATTCTTAATAATATCTCGATCTGTCTTGACATATTCTTGACATTCTTAATACTGTCTGTATATGTCTTGACATATTATTGACATTCTATATAATGTCTGAATATGTCTCGCCACATTCATGACAGTCTTAAATATGTCTTGACATTATCTCAATAGTATAAATTTCACCTTAAAATGTGAACAGACTTATTATGCACTGTTTATGACATTATTGATCTATTTTTGTAAAGGTTTAATTACTAGTAAATGTTTTCACTCGGAATATAAGTTGAAGTTACATCTTTTGGGTTTGAGTGGCTGAAAAAAACAGGGGGTAGGTGGGCTTTCGTGAAAGTCAACGAATTTGTTCCCATCTTGATTCAAATCTTATTCATTCTTAAGGACAACAAAAAAAACATGTTTTATTCCAATTCGATTGTTGAATTTTATATTTTTTTAACAAAAATAAATATTTGTGATAACTTCTTCCGGAAAAAAAATATTTAAATCTATATTATGCATGTTAGTTTGAGATCCATTTTATAAGACCAATGATTTTTATAGAAAATGGACCCATTACAAATACGTTTTTTTATTATTCCTGGAGTAGATAAAACTGTTTTTTTAATCTTTGGGAAATATTTTTTTCATGTTAAAACAATTAACTTCATAATTTTGATGGACAAAAATCAATTTTAATTCAATTATTTTTCAAAAAAATTATGATTTTCATTTCATTTTTGAACAACCTTGTCAAATTGTAGTGGCATGGTCGGTCAACTGATAAGTTGTATGGATTATTTCAGGTAAGGCAGTAATTTCTCTTTGACAGTTGCTTGTACTCTGGGGTGTTGAATACCTTAATGTTATGGGGAACATTCTGTCCATGTGTAATACTTAATATTTATTCCAACATATGACATTATACAAATTTGTCTTCTATTAAATGAATGATTTGTATATCATTATAATTTGCTATTTATATAAACCTCATTTTTGTACAATGATTATTTACCATATAAACATTGAATATTATGAATGTAGAATGAAATATGTCTACATTACGATTGGTTTTAATTATTTTATTTATAAGATTTAGGAATCAGAATTTGTAATTATTTAAAAACCCAACACACCCACATTTGAATTATTTTATACATTAGATTTCATAGCCATATTTGCATTTGTAAAGATATTTATTTATATACCCATATTTTCAGTTATTTTACATGCCCATCTTTTATTTTTGAAGTGTATGTTGAAACAACAGTATATTATATAAAGAGAAATAAAGATTAAAGTTATATCACGAATAACTGTCAGGTAAATTTAAAACACAATTCAAAATGTTCAGAATATGTCAAGCCATACTGAGAAAAAATAAGAATGTCGAGAACATGTCGAGAAACTTCAAGACAGTAATCAAATGTCAAGAATTTGTCAAGAAATTTAAAGACCATATCCAGAATGTCGACAATTTGTCAAGTAAATTTCATACAAATTTGATTTAAATGAGAATTTGTCAAGAAAAATTAAGATACAAGTCATCTGGTTATACTTTTGGAGAATGTCGAGTAAAAGATCGTGCAAATAAAGACAAAAACTGGTGTTTTTAGACTTTTAGACTTTTGTAGTGATTATCATTGTATTAACTACATGTTTATGTTTTTGAAAATAATTAAACCAATGCATTTGTTTATATACTTGAATTTAGATCGTTTATTGTCACCTCGTCAATTGACTGCATACTGTTTTTTGTTCTTTAAAAATTAGTGCTTAGACTGTTTAGTTTTTACAAATAAAAATGATGGGATGTAGTATGACGGCCGACGAGGTAACTATCCAACAGAGTAAAAATTGAGCATATTTAAGCAACAATATATTACTATTCAGCCTTCAACAATGACCAAACCTAATACCGTGTGAGAATCTATTTGAAGCTCCGACAAAAATTCAAATGAACAAAATGTATGACGGACAGAAACCAACGAAAATCATTGACGAACATGATTAATCTTACTTGGGACAGGTAAATAATAAATTTGGCGCGGTTAATGATGTAATTTTGATTGCGCTCAAACCTCTTCTTACATGTAATTTGGAACAATAACGTAACAGCACAACATAATGCAATAGCCATGGTAGTATTTGTTATTCTAATTTTGTACTTTTTTGTCAATAGTGACCTTACAATTTCCGAAAAATAGTTTTTATGGCGTGTTATTCATGAAATTTTATTTCGCTCAACTGATCGTGATAAATACAGTGATGTAGATATATAACTTAAGATATTCATTCCATTCATTAGTTTTGTAGTGCTGTCGTCTATATATTGTACTCGTTCTTTACTCTGTCCCATCATTATTCATTTTTTCCATGTCTGTTCTTTATTGGACTATTGATTACATGTGCATCACATTCTCCTTAAACACCTCGTATCCTTAATTTATTAAACTTTCTTTGAATCTTTGCCATATAATCCATTAGCATATGCATTCAATGTTCATGTATGCGAGGTACGTGTTTGATGATGTATGGTAACATAATTTATTTTTAAACAGTCTTTTGTCTTTTAAAATTGTATGAATACTTGACTTTTGTTAAAGACTTTGTACAACAGTATTAACTTCTAGGACGGTTAGGAAACGTAGAAATACTATTATCTGACGCCCGTCAGTACGCCCGAGCATCCTTCAGTCAGGTTTTGTTCTCAAGTGCACAATTCTTTCAAGATTGCAATGAAGTTTATATCAAAGGTTTATATCGGCAGTGTCTCAGGCCAGTTTAAAATCTGTCTTGAGCTGATCAACAATTCATTAAGGAGTTATGCACCTTACAAGTATATATTATATGGAAAATTGCACAGGAGAGCTGGTAATCCAACATTTCTTGTGGTTATGTCAACTGTTTAACCAAAAATTAATTGTTTATACTAGAGTAATGTCTTTTGGAAATGTTTGATTATAAGGAATCTGCAGTGTAAACAGTCTCACACAAACTTTTCAAACGGAATGTATTGAGACGATATTAAAGGTTTATATACGTTACAGTAAATATGTGAAATTAGGAATTACATGTAATTACTAAAATTTAGGAATTCGTTTTTTTTTTATGTAATCCCCAATGCATTTAGTAAATACAGGTCATTCCTGAAACGGCCCAGTTATTACCAGTAGTTACTAATTTTAAAATGATTTTTTACACCTTTTTACTAACTGTTAAAACAATGTTGTAATATGGTCAGCTGATCAAAAGTTATGGTAATACCAACTATAGAACATCAATGAGTACTCTTAAAAGGTGATTGCCTAAAATGTACCTTTTTTGTTATAGGAGCATTAGCTACGAGATATACAAAAAAATAAAAGTTGAATTTTTTGTTCAATCCTTAATGAAAAAGATATAGTGAAATTATATTTAGCAGTCAATCTGGTACTGGTGCACTTGCAAGTGAATAATTGGACCTCAATGTGTACGCATGCATGTGACCTACATTTCAACCCCTAGCTGGAGATATGTTACCGATGTATTCAGATCTAAAATTGTAAGGTTTTGTGGAACCAGTATTTCGCCTACTTTTGCTGTTACTCGGTGTTAGTCGTTGGATCAACAAAAATTGGGGAAAATATTTTCCTCCAGAAACTATCTTTTGACAAGGAAAGAAGTAAGAAGTAAGAAGCTTCTGTCCAAATTTGGTTAAAATACAGGATGGTTTATGAAATCTTATAAAAAAAACCTGCAGAGTGTATTTAATATTAACTGGGGGAAAACGATGTCCATTTATAAGGAATATACAAAAGAGGATATTTTTTTAAACTTTACTTATGGGTATTATCTTATGATCATAAACAAGCTTCTGTCCAAGCTTGGTAAAAATCAAGGATATTTTGAGAAATTATTAAAATTATAATTACTTTAACCATAGTGTGAATGTAAGTAACTTAACTGACATAAAAAACTAAGTCCATTTATAAGTAAAATACTGAAAACTTGAAATAATTTTATTTTACAAAAGTTACTTCTTGAAAATTATCTTATGATCATAAACAAGCTTCTGTTCAAGTTTAGTAGAAATCCAGGATAGATTAAGAAAGTTATCAAAATGTGAAGAACTAATTGACCACATAGTGAATATGTGTGGACGCTACTGACGACAGAATGGTTTGCTATATGTATGTCTCGCTTTTGCTACACAAGTCGCAGTTGCGACAAAAAGAAACAGAATGACAACATTGAAAGTAAAACAAAAGGGATGGACCAATTAGTTGACTTATACAATTCACAAAAAGATGATTCATATACAAGTAAAAACGATGATAACATTTTGTTGCAGGTTTATATATATCAACGTGTATAAATTTGTTAGAGAAGAATGTCAGCTTCATTGCAACAGTCTGACAAAAGAAGTCTTAAATAAACCTTTTTGTAAAAGGAATGTAACTTGTGTCTTTGGGCAAGTATGCCTGATGGAGATTTAGATTTAAAGAAATTATGAGATTTTAAGAACTATCAATAGTATTCAACCGAATTTGGCATTATCTAATGTCTATCAGCAAAAAAGGTGACGAAGTTGTCTAAAAACTTCTCACAATTTAATGCGTTTTTCAATAGTGGATTGATATCATTGTCTTGCATGCTAAAAAATATTTTTAGGGAGTTTCAAAACTGTTAAAACAATCATTTTCCAGTTTCAGTTCACACACACTTAATAGTATACACTTTTAATGTGCATTATATTCCTTAATCCTCAATTAAGTTAGCCCTAAAATACCTACCCTTTTACTTTCTTATTTGGTATCTTGATTTATATCTCTAATTTTATAACAAAAATATCAAGTTAGTAAATAGCTGTAAAAAAAACAAAAAAAATCAGTGAATGCCAGTAATCACTGAAAGAACTAGTAAATACATGTAACTAAATTACTAAATTGGCTAGTAAATACAGGTATTTACTGAAATGTTTAGTAATTACGTGCAATTTGTAATTTCACCTATTTACTGTAACATATATATTAGAAAGGTCATGAAGAGTCCGATATTCAGTTAAGTTATGTTGAATTTAGTTTTGACATTTTAATTTTCTGTTCGCACAATACGATTGTAGAAGACCTTTAAAATAATTTCTTAGTTTACACCCAAGCTGCTACGCATTCATACTTAATCTTTTGGACGTGCACTTGTTAGATATCTTAATCTGGAAAAACATGATTCATTAGACTATTTTTTTTAGCATAGTGTCGATCTGACTTATTTTTTTTCAAATGATTTTTGCTAGTTTTCTGTTTTACTGTGCACTATTGGACCAGGTTAGGAAGGTTTTAACACTTGCAGATATTTGATATAATAATGTCTCTGTCTAATTAAGAAAGTTATGTGTCGATGTTTGCTGTCATAATTGTTTTTTGTTCATTATTTTATCATACATCAAGCTTTTGGTTTTCTCGTTTGAAATATTTCTATATTTTTACTTGATCTGTACTTTAAAAGCTTACTATACTGTACCCCAATTATAGTGCTTAAATTCACGTCATTTGATCTCTGTTGAGTAGTTATCAGATTGGTAGTTAAACAATTTAATTTTGTAAAAAACGAATTTCCAAACATTAGTCAGAATAATTATGTATTGGTCGATATGGCTCCAGCTATTGACTCTTGAAGTAATTTAATTTTATACTTTTTTTTTGTAACCAATGTCATCAAGATGGCAGCGATAAAATACATTAAATATTTGTTTTTACTTCTATATGTTCTATTTATCGTTAAACTAAAAACAAAATAACACAAAGCATTCATGTGAATGATAATCATATATTTATGTAGTGTATTGGTTTTTTTTTATCAGATCGCAATTTTATAGTGTACATTTTGTTGCGTTAATCGGAAAATTATGCATGCGCCTGGTCAGTGTAATGACACAAATATAATACTTGCGTGTGATAGAGGTTACAAGTGTGGAAATTAAATTACTCTAATTTGAAAGTATGGTTATGATTAAACATATCTTTAAAGGATTTTTTTGTTGCATAAACTGGACCAAAGCACTCACAAGCATATCAAGAAAATTCTTTGGACTTTGTTTGTGAGTTGGAACATGGATACGAATCCTAAATATACAATCTGCGACAACGCTAAATTAATATTTAATTCATACGACAGGTACTACTTGAATGAGAAATGTAAAATGATCTCTTTTGTCGTAGAATTTAAGTGTCAATCAACCATTATTGTCAATTACTAGATAAAAACACAATCTATAAATTTCACAAAAAAAAACTTCCGAGACAAATATAAGATATAACGAGTGTGTTGTTGTTAGAATGACGTTCCAAAAATCAGTTAAAGCTGTATACACTTAAAAAAAAAAAGTATCTGTAAACAAGTTAGATTAATGAATCGCTGACAGTCACATTTTTAAGATAATAATTTCAAATAATATTGCTTCGTGTTTTGTGCGTCTAAATAAACTACTCATTTAGAAGAGCTTTCACTTTCAGGTGTATGGAGATGTGAAAGCAGTATTTGCATGACCTGGAAAATTCAGGATAACCAGCTTAGAATAACATGCACAATAGATAAAATAGTTTTGGATGTTAAGTTGTATGATCCATTTGGAGTTGAAGTTGCCTATTGCCTTATACCATTACCAAGGCCGACTTGTTTGTCTACAAATAATAACAGTACTGTTATTCAGAATTTAAACTCGGGAGAAACTGTCTATATCACCAAAAGTACAACTACAAACAATCAAAATGGGATTTGGTCTTGTGTTCATGGTAAAGACAATTCTACAGTTAATATTGTTGTATCAGATAATTCAGGTATGTTTATCATTCAAACGCATTAAGTAAGATAAATAAAATCAATAATAACATTTTCATTTTGCAATGCTTTACAAAAAAAAAGAGTTAGAAAAGAGGCGAAAAAGGACGAAAGATACCAAAGTGACAGTCAAACTCATAAATCTAAAACAAACTGACAACGCCATGGTTAAAAATGAAAAAGACAAACAGACAAACAATATTACATATGACACAACATAGAAAACTAAAGAATACACAACACGAACCCCACCAAAAACTAGGGATGATCTCAGGTGTTCCGGAAAGGTAAGCAGATCCTGCTCCACATGTGGAAGTGCGAAGATGAAAGTATATAAATATTGATGTTTCGTCAAGGGAAGTTTTTAAACTAAAAACAAATAAATGATAATCTAAGAAGTTTTTGTTATTTCCTATTATCCTTTTCTTCTTTTAATATAATTGTGTAACATTGTTGTACAAATATGAGTATAGTTAAATATGAATATAAATTTCAAGATCCATACGATGAAATAACTTTTATTAATGAGTTTTGTACGCTCGAATAGTTATATTTTAATTTTGTTGACTTCTGGCATTAACTGAAATGACTTTTAAGTTTTATTATTATGTCTGTTTTTTTGCTCACACATTGTTGTCAATATAATGGAATTATTTGCAATAAAATTAACGGTACCAATTTTCTTGCACCAGATGCGCATTTCGACAATACATGTCTCTTCAGTGATGTTTGTGGCCAAAATATTTGAAATCCAAAGCTTATATAAAAGATGAGCTATAATCCAAAAGGTCCAAAAAGTGTCGCCAAATCCGTGAAAGGAATCAGAGCTTTGCATGAGGGAGATACATTCCTTAATTTATAATAATTTCTAATATTTTGTAACAGCAAATTTTAATAATACAAAAAATCCGTATTTTCATGCCAGTACCAATTGTCATACAAGTGAGAGGTTTAGTTAGTCATCAAACCAGGTTCAATCCACCATTTTCTACATAGGAAATGCATGTACTTAGCCAGGAATATGACAGCTGTCTTTTCCATTTGTTTGTGCTTTTGATTTTGCCAATTGATCAAGAGTTTTCTGTTTTGAATTTTTCTTGGACTTCAGTTTTTTTGCTATTTTACTTTCTATAATACTTGTGATCGAGGTAAAACCTATTTGAATTGAAATGTTTTTCAATGAAACTTGTCAACCTTAATACTATCATTTCTTTGGTCATAATGGATGGTTAAATTTTAACGTATTTATGGTAAAAAACAACCAAATCGATATACTGTTTGTTTGCTCTTATTTGGAATTGCAATTTTCCAATAAATAAATAAATAAATAAATGAAATAGCTGTTCAGTTCGAAAGAGATATAAACCTTCATTTTCAAATGCAATAAAACAATATGAAAACCCTTAATCTGTCACACACAAAAATGCGTAAATTCTTTTAAATTATAATGCTACAAATGAGAAAGTATTACACATTCAACAGTAAGGCCACTAAAAAGAAATTTAAACTATTTTACAATGCCTTCTACCAAATTGTTAATGCTATTTACATTTTATATTTGGTTTAAGGCCTCCAATATCATGGAGATTCAAGGCAAAAATTCCACACATCTCAATGGGCATAGAACAATTTATTAATGAAGCCATACATTGTATATCCCTGTGACCCAATTAATCAGATCACAACTTCGACGACATAACTTTTGTCATGACAAATATGAATTTTGTCTACAAAAATGAATTTTGTTATGACGAAAATGAATTTTGTCTACACAAATGAATTTTGTCATCACAAAATTGAATTTCTCACAAAATAAGTCTGTAGCACATAGTATTGTAAGACAAAAATGAGTTTGTTATGACAGAATTGAATTTTGTACAAAACCACAAGAGTCCCATTCGGCGCCCCGTAACGGATATTTAATGTCAATGTTACCAATATATGTAACTAATACTACACCTTACGTAATGATAAGTCAATGGAAAAATATATACTATGAAATATAATGCCCACATGTCTTTGTAATGTCTTGAGCACCTTATGTACATACTTTTCTTCACTATCTGGGACATATTTACATCGATGTTGATTTTTGCTGACATCATGTTAACACATGCTATTGTAAAAGGAGTTAACAAAAATATTTCATTGTCATTTTACAGTGATATATAACATATAATCACTATTATCATAGCTGCAATATATATGTCAGAAATTTAATGATGTTGATTTTACCATTGCAACAAACACATATGTATCTTGAAACGTATATATTTAAATCAAACTGTAGAAAAAGATGGTTGAAAAGGATCCTTGTCTCCGGAGTGTAAAATATTGTATGTGCGGATGTACAAATGTAGATTTGGCCACTGATATACAGAGATGTCTTCCTCTTCACATGTTTAGAGGGCAAAATAGATTGACATAATAAAGGACCAAGTTTTTAGTGTCACTGGTTCTTACATTTATTATTATTTTTATTTCACAGTTAAACTACACAACTTAACACAATATTGATATGTGTGAACCCTAAATAGTCCAGTGTCAAAAACATTCAATCATTACCTGTTTGAAAAATATTTTTAATTTCTTTATAATGTAAAACTGATTTTATTTCACACAATATAGGTGGCATCATTCTTACAGACATCATGCCATTGCTCTAAATCGTACGAAAGCCGAGAAGGCTCACCTATAATTCAGAATTCAGCATTCATTATTCAGAATTCGGATATTTTTTTTTAATGTAATAAACTTAGTTGTTATTTGTTTTCATTGTGATATGAAAATCTAATACTTTATATCATCTACTTAACTCCTTATATAAAGAAGTCTATTTATTTGTCCATGACATAAGCTATAGAGAAGGGTTTGCTTTTCATTTTATCTTTGTGTTTATACTGGTTTGAAATGGTAAGTCTATGGTTCTAACTTTCACCCTCACAACCTTCCCATCATACACCCCTACGGTGTTTATATTCCCTGTCTTTATTTACTCTCTAAAAACTTGTTCATCAAACCCCGAAAACATCTTATTTGGAACAATTTAAAAAGCGAAAATCCGTTTCGCGTTAAAATTAAATTTGAATAACATAAAACTTAGGTAGAAGTTTTATCATGAAATCACGAAAGATAATTTCTCCGGCAAAACTTAAAATAAAGATATTCCTAATTATCCGTATTTTGACATGCAGATACTGTCCTCCATATAGTTTATATCTATATTCTAACTCGGAAGGGATTATATAAGGGGAAAAGGCAAGGCGAGAAACAGATGACAATGTTTCTAGCATCTTCATAGCTTTGAGTTTGCTCTCTCTCAACAGTCTGTATTACATGCCTCTGATTCTAACTGCAATCCCCTTTTCTTTCATTCGCCCTTATATGAACTATAAAAAAAAAGACGTGGTATGATTGCCAATGAGACAACTATCCACAAAAGAACGCATGCTTTTGAAGTGTTTACTCGTTCCGGAAAACATTTTCTCGGAAATATGTTTAATTGTGAAAAAAAGTTCAGAGATATATTATATCCTATACTTATTTGGAATCCCCTTTCCACTGATGTGATAAGAAGGTGTAAATATCCTGCTGAGAAAGGCAATAACAATTTCCCGCGATTTTGTGGTGCTAACAGTCAACTTGTCGATAACTTGCACAATACTGAGTACATACAAAAACGCAAAACAAGTTTGAAACTTTTATAACATTTTCTTCATTATCTACTATAATAAAAGCAACAAATAAATAATAACCTGGGGTATTGCACATACTTTTAAATTCATTTGGATCGGTTATATTAGTTTCACCAGTGAGTAAATGAATTCTGCTAAACGAATGGAAGAAAATATATTAATATATAAAATGAGGAATGTGTCAAAGAGACAACAACCCGACCATAAAAAAAAACAACAGCAGAAGGTCACCAACAGGTCTTCAATGTAGCGAGACATTCCCGCACCCGAAGGCGTCCTTCAGCTGGCCCCTAAACAAATATATACTAGTTCAGTGATAATGAACGCCATACTAATTTCCAAATTGTACACAAGAAACTAAAATTAAAATAATACAAGACTAACAAAATCCATAGGCTCCTGACTTGGGACAGGCGCAAAAATACGACGGGGTTAAACATGTTTGTAAGATCTCAACCCTCCCCCTATACCTCTAGCCAATGTAGAAAAGTAAACGCATAACAATACGCACATTAAAATTCAGTTCAAGAGAAGTCCGAGTCTGATGTTAAAAGATGTAACCAAAGAAAATAAACAAAATGACAATAATACATAAATAACAACAGATATATGCATATTCATGATGTGAACATGTGAATGAATGATGAAGAAAGTCTGTTTTGTGCTTGTCCGCCATGTTGAGCCGGATATCAATTTCAAAGTTTTTTTTATTTGTCTTGGCAAAGGTTCGAACTTGCGACATTCTGTACCCAGACAATACGCTAACCACGATACCATCTAGTTTGTTTAGTCTAATCATGGAAGTTTAGATATTACTTCCATTGTATAATTTATTCTTCCTGAACAAATATTAATTATAAATACCTTTAAAATCCTGTTAATTACATAGCTACTGATATATATTTCATGCGAGATGAATAGTTTCAATCTTAAGACAAAATAATGTTCCATGTGTTGCGTTTTAATTGACACGCACTAAACAAATGGAAATCAATTTGTTTTGGATCAGTTATTATTTTTTCAAACTAAAAGGACAGAATAATTATTTTCTGCACTATTGAAGCATGATTTTTCATTTTCAGTAAAGCAAGGGACGGATTATTTATTTTCACAACTATATTCATAATATACGAAAACATTTTTTAAATATTTGTTTATTATAAATAATGTATAGTCAAGTCCTTATTTACCATTTAATCAGAATTAATTTTCATCCTCTGCATAAATATACAGTATTAAAGTTTGGTTGTAACTAGGCTCTTTAAAAAGTATTGCCAAACATGTTTCTTGTTAAGGTAGATCATAAGTTTAGAATTTTTGAGACATATTTTTCTTATAACTTGCCAAAATGAAGATTTTACTTGCTTTTTTTTAAAATTATAATAGAAAGTATGAGTCACCGTGCTATTTTTCAAGCTATGACAATTGTATAAATTTGGTTAGATTGATCATGAAAAAACACATTTGTCTGCATTAAAACAATTCCATGAGATAGAATTTTGATACCAATTGTGAGAAGATAGGTTTTATTATATGTTTTAAGAAAATAAAAAGAAAAAATGGTGTCACCGAACTTTTTTTCTTGCTACAAGTAAAATTAAAAATCTGTTAGTCCAGTATAAAGAGTTATCTCTCATTAAATGGCTCATTTGGGAAAAAAAATGATTCTAAAAACAAACAAAAGTGATAATAGTTTGAATATTTTGAATAATGCAATAAATCACCAAGTTTCCCTTATATAACTAAACAGTCTTAAGGGGGCTCCTGGGTATAAATGATTTTTTTTTTCTAATATAGGATTTCGCTTTATTTTTTCATAAATGAACTTTATCATATACTTAAAAGAAAAATGAAATAAAAAAATGGGGTCACCGTTCATTTAAGCTAAAATCAGCCTCTGGAACAAGCATACACTTTTGTTAATGTCCTTTTTTTCTGTTGAACTAATAGGAGAAAAAGAGGAAATATCGAAATAAAAAAATAACCTAATATAAGAAATCGCTTAAATTTTACAATAATTTAGTTTATGTACAGCTTATTTGAAAACAATAGTAAAAAATATAGGTCACCGATGAGTTAAAAAAGATATTTCAAATTTAAGGCCAAAAAATGGCATTTTTGCACCAAAGGGAGATAATTTGGTGCTTTTTTCAATTTTTAAAGTCATCTGGGGCCAAACCAAATCATTTTTTGGGGTTGTTTTTTGTACCATATCATAAAGTAACAACTAATAGTGTAATAAATAAAATTTGTAATGAAAAAATAAAGGTTTAATTTTTTGCTAAAATTTTTGTACCCACGAGCCACCTTAACCATTAAATTGCAAATATGTCTCCAAATTTGCAGATTTCGGTAAATATATTAGACCGATTGTGTACTGAGTGTATTGTACAACCCAAGATGGCGGTATGCCATCAATCTACCTTAAGATTTAACATCACTAATTCGAGCCGACTAGAAAATACATACCAGAAAGTAGTACATATTTAACACAAAATAGTTCCTATGCACAAGTGTAACTTTCAAAATATGTAGGATACTTACTACTTCTAATAGGTATTTTTGGCATCAAATGAAAACTGAAGGACGGACTGGTGGTCACTGTAGAGCACTTTTTGACTTTTAATTTTAAAAATAGAAAAACTGCACCAAATTTTAAAAAGAGGGTACATTTTGTCTGTTTGTCAGATCTGGAGTACCTGCTTGGTACATCCGAAGTTCCGGGTACCAGTTCTTTCTTATATGCCAGTAAATGTATGTTAATTTTTTAAGTACAAGACACCATGAAATGTTGCTTTGACATGCAATGATTGTCACTTTATTTGAACTTAAAATGAAAGAGGTGTGTCTGCGTGAAATGGAAGAATTTAAAATAGAAAGCAATGGGACCATGAATATGTGGTTTATTTCCTGAAGCGTAATGTTGGTTTTGATTGATTATATTACTACTTTTATTGAAAAATTTCTAATTAATGTGAAATTATTTCGGTCGGACGCCTGTTTAGTCAAAATTCAGACGGATACTAGTTTTACATACGAGTCCGATAAAGTGATACTTGATTTTAAGTCAGCACTGTAAAAATATCTTTATCTGATACGCATCTATTGCTTTTACAGTGAAGATGTTCACCCGGATTCGCACCTATAGTGAAGAAGAAATGATTAATTTGACGTTAAAAGGTTGTTTGCTTCTTTTTTTCGAACTAAATACTCGAAATCTCTTGAATTGAATTTTAAATGTACGCTTTGTTATGCGTTTACTTTTCTACATTGGCTAGAGGTATAGGGGGAGGGTTGAAATCTCATAAACATGTTTAAATCTCATAAACATGTCTCATTGGCACTCACACCACATCTTCCTATATCTATTAACCCCGCCGCATTTTTGCGCCTGTCCCAAGTCAGGAGCCTTTGGTCTTTGTTAGTCTTGTATTATTTTAATTTTAGTTTCTTTTATACAATTTGGAAATTAGTATGGTGTTCATTATCACTGAACTAGTATATATTTGTTTAGGGGCCAGTTGAAGGACGCCTCCGGGTGCGGAAATTTCTCGTGACATTGAAGACCTGTTGGTGACCTTCTGCTGTTGTTTTTCTATGGTCGGGTTGTTGTCTCTTTGATACGATCCCCATTTCCATTCTCAATTTTACATTCAATGATGGGGATGGGTATTTATATTATCGAGTGATGGACATATTTTGGGCGAGTTAATGGACTAAAAGAAACGAAAAACATCGTAGGGGTGTTTGTTGGCAATGTGACGAGGGGGACATTCTGAACCAGAGACTTACAGGGGTAGATTCCAAAACAGCAAAAACACAAAGATATGACGAAAAGTTTATTTTTTAAGTGTATATATGTACATTTCCTCCTTAAAAAATATACTTATAGTCATATGAAACTTGAAATAAAAAAAAAAGTTGATTTTTTTGTTTTACATTCTTTGTTACTATGAAAAGTATATTCACAAAAAAAGTACTTCGAGGAAAAATAAAAAAAGAGAAGTTCCTAATCAAATTTGTGTTTTATCTTTGATATTCAAATACGGTGATTAGTTATACTATAAATAATAATAATCTTTTATTAAATGCCTTGTAGAAATTCTAAGTCTAGTTATCAAGAATTACATTTGAATAGTATCTCAAAACATTTAATTAAGTCAACATTTCAATTTAGTAAGTATGTAAAGAAGACTTAGTCCTTCTCTGGAGATAAAAATGGCTCTTTTGGTGTCTTTGTTTAATTGAATTCACAAACAAATTTGCAGAAATGCAACTTTTGCAGATAGAGAAAAACAATATATAGACCATTTTGAGCAATAACTTACTTAACGCTTGGTTTATAATAAAATTGGCTTTATAGGTCTTGCAGAGGAGAAACCGGTGCATCGCTCGCGCAAGATTTCGATTTTCGCTATTTACCATTATTTGAAACTATTGATCGAAATTTGAAAAATTGGGACACAAAGGTGGAGCAGTTGCTAATTCTAGGATATCTACAGAAAAATTATTATGGTGTCACGTGGTATGACTATATATGTCTTGTAGAGGAGAACAATGCGCATCATATTCTCAAGTAGTGGAATGCCGTAAAACCCCTTGACACCCCTAATTATTTTCTCTAGAATCCCTAGAAATAGCTATATATAGCCGACCCCCAGTTTTTTCCATTTTTTTTTCAAATTTTTAGCCCTAGTTAAAGATTTTGAAAAATAACGCCACTCGAAACCTTGCGCAAACGATGCACTTGTTTCTCCTTTACAAGGCATGTAGAGCTTTGCCCTGTGACACCCTCATTATTTTCTCTAGAAGACATAAGGAATAAATAGGCCAACGCCTTGTTAATGTCCGAATTTTTCATATTTCGAGCCCTAGTTTCATATTTTGGAACATAGCGCCACTCAAAACCTTGCGCAAACGATACGACTGTTTCTACTCTTCAATACCTATATAGACAATACATAAAGGGTAAATAAATTTTGGCTAAAATGGCCTTTATATTATTTCTATCACCAAAAGTTTCTTTTTTGCAAACATTGTTGGTTCAATTAAACAAAAAAACAGGGTTGCTATTTTTTTCTCCATGAAAGAACATCTTTCACAAACGATCTAAATTGAAATCCGTAAATTGGTGGTTTTACACCTCAACATATCCGTTGACAGGTGCGGAATGACTTTCGTACTGAACGTTACCCTGGAAAGCGGTGTTGTTTGGTTTATTAGTAAATATAATAAATCCTGTTTCAATATGGAGCTGTATTTTAAAATTGCAATGTGTAGACGGAATTTATGCCTTTTTAAATAATTTTATCGAACGTTCGTTGCTTTCTTTCGGTTTATATATATATATATATCGCCTTATTGTTTGCCTGTTTATTCTATGCTAGCTTCAGCATCAAGTCCTGTCCATGATCTTAAAATAATTAGGCAGTACTGGTATCATCAAAGGGAAAATGTACAAATTGACGATAAACAAAAGTGCTATGTGTTACGCATCGCATACTTTGAACTATTCACAATTTTCTGACTCATCTTAGTTGAACAAATAAATGCCCATAATTTGGTGGCAATAACTTTATTGTCGCTCAAAAAAGGAGACCATTCAATCATGTTTTATTGATGCTTCTGCGAGCTACGGTCAACTTTGTTTTTGGTCTATCGTTCTAAGTTCTATTAAAGCGTTTACGATTATTCGAATATATATGCAAGAATTTTTCGATTTCCAATTATTATATATTCAATGCAATTTTTAAGATAATCATGTGTACACTTATATATATTTAAAAAAAAAAAGAAATATTTTCTCCCATCTTGTCGTATTGACCACAATTAATCGTTTTTTCATGAACCTTTAAGCTATAATTTTAGAATCTGTTCTCCATTTTGTTTCATTAATGTAACATGCACACATTTTAGTTGCAAACGAAATATTTTTTCGTTCCAGTTTACGAATTACTACCAAGAGTTACATTTAATGGTCAGCGATATGTACAAAAACATTCGCGCATGACTTTGCTATGTATTACCAATACAGACCCAATAGATCCTCTCGCAACTTTTTATGTTAACAACAGAATATATACAACTCTACATGGAAATACTAGCGGTTGTTTTTCCAGTTTTGGAGCTACTGAATGTACTACAGATGTCTGTCAATGCTTTCCAAATGGAAGAAACTATATACTGCACTACAGTCCTACGGTTGAAAGCGGAACTCTTGCAATCAGATGTTCTATGGATTTTAAGAACGTTGGATCTGTATCAGACTGCATATTTGTTTCTGTCGTTGGTAGGTTTTTAAAAGAAAAAAAAATAAGACACAATACAAACCCTTACAAATCGTAATGTGAGGGATGTATACATTTCCTGTTCGGTCCACTGTATATTTGTGGGCAGAGGTTGTTATACCACTTTTCTAGGTTAGGAGGAGAGTTTGGCACAAGAGAGCGTTTTTCGTGATTAACACTGCCACATTCTTTGTTTAGAAGCCTATAGTTCAACTACTGGACCAAATTAAACCACACTTCACTAGAATCATTATTGGGGTATTTAGTTTTAAAATGTGTCTGGTGACCTGGCAAATCAATTAAGATGGCCGCCATGGATAAAATAAAACATAGGGGTAAAATTTAGAGTTTGGCTTATAACACTGCAACCAAGGCATTTCGAGCAAATCTGACAATGGGTAAAATTATTTATCAAGTCAATATCTATTTCCCCAGATAAAATGGACAACTGGTTGTTGGGTTGCTGCCCTCCCCCTATCTTGATACTATTATAGATAGAGAAAACATTCAAACTATAAACAGTAATGATGTTTAGCAAAGTAAGATCTACATGGCCAAAATGGTGAGTTGACCCCTTAAGGAGTTATTGCCCTTTATAGTTAATTTTAAACAATTTCGTTAACTTGGAACATTTTTGTAAATTTTAACAAAATATTTTCCTCTGCAACTATTAAAGGGCCAAGTTTATTTTTGATAGAGAAAATTGTAAGTAGCAAGAATGTTCAGTAAAGTAAGATTTACAAACACATCACCATCACCAAAATACAGTTTTGTCATGAATCCATCTGTGTCCTTTGTTTTATATGCACATAGACAAAGGGGAGCGACACAGGCTCTGATGAGCCTCTAGTTATATTGTATCTTGAATTGTAAGTTACGTCAAGTACAGAATAAAATGGTATTACAATTATAACACTGGATATCATTAATGTGTTGGTTTTTTTTAAATTTTATTGAATATAAGAAGATATGGTATGAGTGACAATGTGACAACTCTCTCATCAAAGTCACAATTTGTAGAAGTAAACCACCTGTCTTCAACACAGAGTCTTGGCTCACAACGATTAGCAAGCTATATAGGGCCCTAACATGACACGTATTAAACAAGGAAAAACTACGGATCTAATCTATATAATAAACGAAAAACTAGAAACACTTATGAACCACATCAACAAACGACAACTACTGAATATCAGATTCTTGACTTAAGGCAGGTGCAAAACAACTGAAGCAAGTTTAAACATGTTAATAGGTACCAACCTTCGCCCTTATCTGAAACAATAGTGTAACATTACACCACATAAAAGGAACACACTTTAAATATCAATTAAAATGGCTTATAAACCTAATCAAAAGACATATCAACACAAGTTAACATACACTGAACGCATACATTTAATATATTACACAATGTTATACAAAATAAAAAAAAATAGAGGTTTATATGTTTAACAACTTTCGAAACACGAAATTAAACACAATGCCGCCAAATAACAGCTGAAAAAAAAACATTTTCAAAGAAACAAAATAGAACAAAATGCGGCCAAATAGAAATATTTACACAGGTAAATGAAAATAATTGTGTTGAAAGGTATTTTAAGTATACATGGAGAACGGATTTTTTTTTTTTACAAACTAACACATTTTGTTATTCATACTATGAGTTCAAAGAACTGAAGTGAAAATCTATAGTCATACAAAACACATATCAAATATAAAAATGAAGGTGTGGTATGATTGCCTATGAGCTAAATCTCTACAAGCAAAACAAACAAACAAACCAAAAAAATATTTATTTGCCAATTACGGCGCCCAAAATGAGCAGAATAATTACAATATAATTTACAAACATAATGTATAGTAAATTAAAAATAGGTTAAACAAAGTACATAACATGATTGATTTTGATTTAGTTGATTGATATAATATTAAAGCAAATGAAGTAGGCAATTTGTAATAATAAAAGTATATATTATAATACGAGAGAGAGACCAAGAGACCAAATAACACAGGAATTGACAACTATAGGTTACCGTTAGGTCTTCAACAATGAGCAAAGCCCATCCCGCACAACTAGAGTTCAAGAGTACTTATACTTAACTTCAGTAATGTATAATGTATTTTTCCCACAGATATAACGGGTCCATTAATCTCATCAAGTGAAACATTTCCACTCACAGCTGGTACTGTTGTAAATTTGACTTGCACTGGCACCTCCAGAGAAATTGTTTCGGAAATAAGTATGAACTGTTTAGAAACTAGTACAAAGTCTTCACATTCTTCCCAGAACAGTATCAAAAACGAAACCACGTACATGACATCAATATCAAAATTGGTTACATCGAAAGAAGACGGAAAAAACTGCCATTGTAGAATTGTGTCGAAAAGACTCCAAATATCGGAAACTATTAAACTTCAGATTATCAGTAAGTTCAAAAATTATCAATTTTAACATTAATTTTCTTAACAGATTTAAGTATTTAATATTCTTCTTCCGTTACTACACATATATCAGAACCCTAATATTATTCTCATAATAATAATTATAACAAGAAATAGTAATATAAAGTGCAACAACACATGACAGAGCCGATAACCGGTTTAATTACCATTTAATAACATATTTCACGAGATATTTTAGAATTTACAGGTTTGTTAGAACTTTTTGTAAAAAAAAAACCACTAGCACATCATAGAAAAGCAAGTGAGTAATCTACGTTTCAAATTTTAAGGTTTACTATCAACGGCGATCACAGAAGTTATTAAATAGAGAGGGTCTTTATAATATAGCAATGATCGCCGTGGATCGATCAGTACACTCAGTGAGAATTGATAGTAAAAAGCAAATACACTTTGTTTATAGAAATCAGAGGTGGGTCCGGGGGTTGTTACCCCCTTTTGTTGGACGATCAATGCATATGAATGGGGACATTTAGTTGGAACCCCTCCCTTTGTCCTGGGTTAGTAATCCTCCTTTTTAAAATGGCTGGATTCGCCTCCTAGTATAATTTGAATTACTTCATGACATACAGATAAATGCTAACATTTTTCATGTGTTATTGAAATTAAATAGAAAATATAAAATAGGAAAATTTTGGAAAACAATGAGCATCGATTTTATAAACATGGTGCACATCCAAGAAACAAGAAATCAATTTATGAGAATCTTTATTATAACTGTTGACAAAATCTCACCAAATGTGCAGTTTTATTTTGGATCAAATAAGAGCCTAATTGCCCCACTCTCCTTTAAAGTCTTGAACGTAAATACACTAATCATTAAGTTTTTACGTCCTTTTTTGTGGTCCTTTTTATTCTGTTGACATTTTTTACTTTTCTACTCTTTACACTACACTTCAACTCAATCTTATCAAACTAAGTGTTACGAATTTACAGTTTAATATAAAAAAGAAGATGTGGTATGATTGCCAATAAACAACTATCCACAAAAGACCAAAATAACACCGCATAGTTAGCTATAAAAGGCCCCGGTAAGACAATGTTAAACAATTCAAACGAGAAAACTTACGGCCATATATGTAAAACAAATGAACGAAAAACAAATATGTAACACATAAACACACGACATCCACTGAATTACAGGCTCCTGACTTGTGACAGGCACATACATAAATACATAAAAACGTGTGAACGAGGCATAACACTGCGTGTTTACGAAGCGCTTTCATGAAGTTAGATTTTTTCAGAAAAGGTTCAACCCAAGGGAAAGATATGTTCGTTTTTGATACAAGTGCTGAAGTATCTCAATATAAAAACGATCAATGGACAAATAGCAACAACAAAACTTCACATTAGAAATCTGAAGAATGAGCTTAACGAACCCCACAAAAACCGGGGGTGAACTTAGGAAAACCGGAATGGAAAGCAGTTCAAAACTACTCCAAAAGAAAAATATATGTCAACTGTCCGGGTGCTTGTACAAGTCAAAATCTGGAAATGTTACAGTAGAAAAGACGATAACAGCAAGTGACACATGTCAGTTGTCATATTTTAAATTCAAGAGTAGAGACTGTCAATCAATCTATGTTAATTTCTATGATATTTTTGTGGAGAGTTATCTCAGTGGCAACATATCACATCTTCTTTTTTATATATAATTGTGTCCGTGAAACATTCGAAGGGATTAATTTGATAAATTTGAAAACCTTGATGCAAACGCTTCGATGTAAAAAAAAAAGTAGCCTTGTAACAAGAAAGTCATTAAATAAAAATGTAATCATGGAATAGCGTATGAACTGAGACATATATACCCAACAAACGAAATTGTTCTCACCTAAGAGTAAAAAAAACAATCTGACCAGAGTATTAGGACAAAAACAACAAAAGTAACGAACTAAAAGAAAAAATCAAAAACAGGAAGTCCCTTACCAAGTGGCAAAATCAAAAGCTTAAGCACCTCTAACAAATGGAAAACAATTGGTATACTTGACTTGGCAAACGTATTTAACCTGGTTTTAAAGCTAGCTATACCTCTCACTTGCATGAAAATCGCAAAGAAATCAATTATATTGACAACAACATGTGAGAAAAACAAACAGACACAATAGATACAGTGGTAAAAGTTGGGGTACAATTTTGATCTCGATAAACACAAATAACTACGTATACATCAGCGAAGAAAAACAAGACATCATATAGACAAAGCATTTTAAACAAAAATAAAGGACATGACTACACAATCTAATATGAAGAGCATACAGCTGCTAATCAAGCTTTAAAGAAACACATCGGTGCCAGGGTTTTGTCAAAGAACGTTTAGATTCTAGAAAGTACCAAGACCGAATTGATCAATATTCAATATCCACTTCACAAATAATACTTATAGCACATCCTCATTTTATTGGTGTTAATATTGATTTTGTTATCAGTAAATTTAAAGCAAACTAAATAATACTAGTATGGTATTGACTAGTGTTGTCAATGGTTAACCGGTCGAACGACCGAATACCGAATACCAAAAACGCTAACCGGTTAACCGGACTTTTTTTCAATTTTGATAGATTTTATATGAATTTGTATTGAAATCATCAAAAAGTAAGATTTTATTTTTAAAATGTCGTTGTGGTAATTAAATTGACAGATCAGTTGTCCAGTAATAAAATCAACGGTACCAATTTTGTTGCACCAGATGCGCATTTCGACAATACATGTCTCTTCATTGATGCTCGTGGCCAAAATATTTGAAATCCAAAGCATATATAAAAGATGAAGAGCTATAATAAACTGATTACTATTGTTAATTAATCCCTTAAACATAAAATTGATTAGAACTGATCTCTCAGCTCGAGGCAAGATCTTAAAGAAACATAATTAGTATGCATGTTTATTAAGCAGTAACTCTAAATCAGCAATGCGATTAAATTTTACGATTTACTTCATTATTTCGTTTCTGATCTTATATTGTTTAAACCTATATCAAAATGTGCAACACCGTCGTGCAAGGCTTAGTCTTACTTTAAACGAAATGCTAACTCAAAAATTGTGAAATGCAAACCAAGGTGAATGTATACTCAATGTATACGTGATAGTACGAGTAACCTGCAAACAAAGTAAAGAAACAGGCCGCACAGTGACCTATAGTTGTTAATTTCTGTGTCATTTTGATCTCTTGTGAAGAATTGTCTCATTGGCAATCATACCAAATCTTCTTTTTTTATAATTAATAACTCAAAATGAAACACTCCACATCATTTTCGGAGACAACAAGTGAAAAGGAAAGAATAATCAGTTTCAGACATGTTCAATTCTACGAAATCAAGAAGTTTTTTTATTTTATTTTCCAATCTGAAGTTCGTACAAACGCTATAGTTGATACGATGTTAAAGTAGTTGATTATTAAAAGTCGAATTTCGCCAGGAATCATCACAGACAAGTCTAATAATGCCAGAGGACAAACTTCAATTCTAAAAGCGTAAATTTATGACTTGGATGAAATATTGTCAAATTAACACTCATTCCACATCTTATATCTATGTGTAGGGAACTATTGATAAGGCTTGCAGGAACCAGCTCAAACTAACGGTTAACCGGTTAATCGGTCGAACGATTATCCGAGTAACCGGTTAGGCAAAAGTGTACGATTTGACATCACTAGTATTGACATATATACATTCATCGATATACAATCTATCGATACCTATAACTTGGTATTGCACAAGGTCATGTTTTTCTCTAACTGTTTATGACGTCTTTACACTAAATCCATTGGATGTTGGATGTGTACGGATTGATAGTTTAGTCTTAGATGCATGTTTTTTAGTAGTTGTTAGTGACTTTGAACTAGCTGTCAGATAACTGCGAGTACTCTCAGCTCTGTTCCTAGTGTCTTTTTGTTGTTGGGATGTACAAGTTACCGGCCACGTCCATTTGTATTTTTGTCCATCTGATGAGTTAAGCCTTTTTCAACTGATTTTTATAGTTCGTTCTTATGTTGTACTGTCCCAGGTTAGGGGGGATCCCACTAACATGTTTAACTCCGCCACATTATTTTATGTATGTGCCTGTCCAAAGTAAGGAGCCTGTAATTCAGTGATTGCCGTTTGTTTATGTGTTACATATCTGTTTTTCTTTCATTTTTTCATATAAAGAAGGCCATTGGTTTCCTGGTTTTAATTGTTTTACATTGTTATCAGGGCCTTTTATAGCTGACTCTGTGGTATGGTCCTTGCTCATTGTTGGATGCCGTTCGGTGATCTAAAGTTGTTAATGTCTGTTTCACTTTGGTCTCTTGTGAACAGTTGTCTCATTGGCAATGATACTACATCTTCTTTTTTATAATTATCAACTAATCAAAGAATTCAAGTAGAGAAAAAACATTCAACGATTGACCGAACTACACATTAATTCACGAATGCGCGTGTCGCATGGGTTAATTACCAGTGTCGTTTGGTAACGAGTTTAACATTTATTGATATTTGAATTCTTTGATAAGTTATTCTTTTTATTACATTGGCAAATGGCTTATTTTATGTGCCATTTAAGCGGGATGTTTTGTATGCCACAAAACCAGGTTCAACCCACCATTTTTTTTCTTAAAACGCTCAATATCAAGTCAGAAAAATGGGCATTGTTATATTATAGTTCGTTCCCGTGTGTGTTACATTTTAATGTTGGGTTTCTGTTGTGTCGTAGTTCTCTAATACTTGATGTGTTTCCCTCAGTTTTAGTTTGTTACCCGGATTTGTTTTTTTTTGCTCTATCGATTTATGAATTTCGAACAGCAGTATACTATTGATGCCTTTATTTTTGAAATTGATGAAAAAATGTAAGGAACAATATCTTTTTGTACGCATTCACATTTTGTTTTGACTCCGACGTTTTGACAACGCATATTTTAAAATTTTTGATGTTTCCATTTCTAAGTAGCAACATTCCAGCAGCACCTGTATAAGGGGTATATATCTCCCAGTTGATACGATATTCCCGTGCTTGCATTTCCTATCATGATTTTCTTGATAGAGGGTTACTGCTCACAAGGAAGCTATTAAACCAAGAGTTCCAAATGGTGAAGTTGAAATCATCCCTTAGTAAATTTTACGGACGCCATCACGAGTTGGTTGACCGTTATGGAATAACCGTTTCACAAATGATATCGGATATGTTCCTTATGTCGTAACTACTATCCCCTTCCCTTTCATGAATGTGACCTACCGAATTAGACTATATACCGGATTTGTAATCAACACGACGGGTGCCACGTTGCAGCAGGATCTGATTACCCTTCCGGAGCACCTGAGATCACCCCTAGTTTTTGGTGGGGTTCGTGTTGTTTATTCTTTAGTTTTCTATGTTGTGTCATGTTTACTATTGTTTTTCTGTTTGTCTTTTTCATTTTTAGCCATGGCGTTGTCAGTTTGTTTTAGATTTATGAGTTTGACTGTCCCTTTGGTATCTTTCGTCCCTCTTTTAGTATGACGCCAAAGGAGTAAAATAAACACGGCTATTTCATTTGTGAAATTATCGGTTTTTATTTCACTCGGAAGTCAATAGAATTCCATGCAACCAAAGTAATAAAAGATGAGCCTGAACTATTTATTCCATGTACTGAAGTTGTGTATCTTTTAATTTACTTAACAGTTGATTTTTTTAAACTCTTATGATACTTTTGGTTGTATTACTCTGAACGTTAATATGTCTTTGTACATTCAGCGATCATGTTCTTGTCTATAGGCGCCTATGGTAAAGGTGGGTTCAGTAAGAAGTTTTTAATGTGTTGTTTTCCTTTTGTTTATCCCTGTATGAAATTATCGTTAGTATCAAAAATATAGTTATTTGATTGATAATCTGCACAAATAGTTATCACAGGTACCATTCACTGTGTATACGTGTCTTTAACGAGATAGTTTATATACCAACGAAAACACATGGTATAATAGATACTATTACTCACCCAAGTCAGACTTTAAGACATGTAATGTACTAACCATAAGTAATACGACGGTTGTTACATTTTAGCAGGCTTAGGTATACTTCTAACTGTAAAATACTACAAAAAGTAGAAATGTTCGGTCGGTTGCGAACTAAAAGTATAATAAACGATAGTTTTAGTTATCGGACGAACAGAAAATCTCAAATTAATCTTATCTTCATCTGAGGGATTAGTATATTGTTTTTTTATTTCTATTTATCAGCAGTAAATCTTGTTTGTATTGGGCCACTGTTTATGGATCCAATGATACTATGAGGGATTTATAGTCTATCAACAGTGGTATCGACTCATTGGTAGTAAATCATTTGAATACTAATGTGCGTTTGAAGCGCTTTTCATGATTTTTCCTCATCTGGAATGCTCAAAACATACTAATTTAAAGCAAAGGATGTGCAAGATATGAACACACGAAGTGCGCTAGCCATATGACAAAATGGTATTCTAAACAGAATATACAAACTAATGGAATGTTGATTTTGCCTTGTAGAATTAGAAATTTAGAATTCTATTAATTTCCATATTTATAAACGCAAAATTTAAAACAGAAAAGAATGTTCTCATTTTTTTCCCTATATTTTGTAGAGGCTCCAATTATACACTTGAACACTCAATTTGTGTGTAACAGTTCTGAGTCTGCAGTTTTGTCATGCAATATAAGTGGTGAGTTGTCGACGTTTGGGTTTTCGGGTTGGAAACACAGTTTTGGTGGTACATTAATTCGTCAATTGGATGGTAGTATAAGTGGCAATACCTCACTTTTGGAAATAAAGAACTGCAGTTTCGATGACAGGGGCGACTATCTATGTAGTGCATGGAATGAGGACTATACTGACGTTTTCTTACAAAACGCAACCACTTCACTTTTTGTTGCAGGTATTTATAAACCAATCGTAACGTCACAACATTTCTTAAAGACACATTTGCATTTGTTCAATATCAAGCTTGTTTTATTCAGATATTATTGCAAGGGAAATAATCAAAGGGTAGCGGGTTGAATGGGACTTGCTAGTAATTCATACAAGACCATATAAATTTATCTGTAATAGCTGAGTTATCCTCAAAAAGAGATTTATTTAAAATTGCAAATTGTTTTTTATAGAGTGAAGGGTTTTTTGTTGTTCTGTTTTGTTTAGCATGTTTAGGAAGGTGGTCGTTATGAGATAAATATATAATATGCTTTTGTTATTTTGGGTGGAATACTTTTCGTTTAGAGGGTCCCTTCTTTAAGTTTCTTATGAATGAATGGAGGGATGCTATTATCTTACATTGTATCCATTGATAGTAATTCCACTTTAATAGGGACAGAAATTGCCGCCATTATATTCAAAGATTATAAATATCAAGATTTGATAGTTGTTTATTTAAGAATTGAATGCTTCTTTTTGTAAATTTATTGGGTGGTAAAAGCGTTGACCGAAGTACATTTTGTATGAAGCGCGGAAGCGCTTCATTCTAAAAATGTACGCACGGTCAACGCTTTTACCACCCTATAAAGTTTCAAAAAGAAGTATTCAATACTTATAATTACATTTTTTTAGCTAATATCATGAAAACACGATTTTTATCCAGTTTTATTTAATTCACCTGTGCACTTTTTTCTGGGACCTCGTGTCATCATGCATGATAAATGTTATTGTCTGATGCAATTTTTTACGGAATAACATGTTAGCCAATCAGAATAACGTATTATAATGAAACTTACATCTAATGTAATTATTCAACATTGAACACGCTCGTGTATTCCTGGACTTTAAATACAGTCTTGTATTAATTTTTTTTAAAAGAATAGGGCGGCATTGTTTATTCTGTGAATTTACGTACTATTGGCATATTTGCGTACATGCTTTGATATAACTAAGGCTTGTCTTTTATTTTAGCCATGGCGTTGACAGTTTATTTTCGATATAGAGTTTGACTGTCCCTTTGGTATCTTCCATCCCTCTTTGATATCAATTTATTTCTATAAATGTTTTACTTATTATTTCTTATGCCGTTAGTATAGATTTAAGTGTATTTTGTGTACTGATAATTATGTGCCAAACTCGAGGCATGAATCTAATCAGTGGTTCTTGTTTATCTTTTTTTTTTTTTATTGTTTCAAAGAATAATTTAGAATTAAAATAGTAAGATGTGGTGGTATGATTGCGAACGAGTCACATCTCCAACATAGATCAAATAATATATAAGATAATCATACTATTCAACCAGAGACCAGATGACATAGAAATCAACTACAACTTTCCATATAAGACCAAATGACGTAGCCTCAAAATTAATTAAATTATGAGTTCGGAAAAAGGATGTTCGCTGCTCAGTTTCAAAATAAATAACTTTTCATAAAACTAGTATGTATTGATAGGGAATAAATTGAGGAATCAAAAAAGCAAAAAACTATAGGGGTCAATGTGCTTGTTTTTGAGATGTTAGCCATTGGAATTTTGACGGGAAAATGTTCTCTCTTGATTTTTAATAGCTTTATCATAGACCAGTTAAAGTTCTCAAATACTATTAAAAAAATAAAATAATTATAAGACATTTACAAATGACTAATAATTATATATGTAAAAGATTTATAAAAAGAAAAATGGGTGTTCATGGGGAAATTGTTTTAAGGCATTCAAATGGATTAAACCAGAGGATTCAGAAAATCTGACAAAAAATCCATAACATGACAAGCAGACATCCTTTATTGTATAAACAAGAGCTTATAATATTGAATTGAGCTGATCGATATTCTATTTACACGATATGTTATGTAACCTTATATATATATATCACTGATACAAAGATTATAAAAGGACGGAACAGTTTTTTTCGGGGACATCAGGTCACAGGCATAAGCGACATAAAAAAAGATGTTAACCTAATCACAAAATTAAGCATGAAACAAAAAGAAAGGAAACTTCTCTGGAATAAACATTGCTCACAAGTTGAATTACTGTTATATAGATGTACGCGTCTTCTTCTTCTTATTATTAGGAGTTTGTCATACTTTTTTGCTTGAACAACATTGATATTATTTCTACTAATTTGATATTTAGGTCCACCAGAAATAATCAAAACAAATATCATTATTGGCGATATTGCAACACTGTCAGTTCAGTTCTTTTCTCCGGTCAAACCAAACCAACCGAAATGGTATTTGAAGAACAAAATAGTGACTCATTCAAAATTATTTAACCAAAGTCTGTCGAAGGAGGTTATCGCAACTACTATACACGGTAGAATAAAAACAATACATGGATATGTAGCACAGCTTAGCATGTCTTCCAATTATGCGGATACCATGTATTGCATGGTTTTACTTGAAAATGAGTTTGGTACAACAGTGTCAGCTTTTAATTTAAACAATGGTATGTTTATTTTTCAAGTCTGTGTATGTCTGCAATAGATTGAGTAAATAATGATTGTTTCATTAGCAATATCGCTGATGAGATGATGTATTTAAAATGTGTTATTTTAAGTGATTAGTCATCTTAATAAGATAACAACACCGGAACTAGTATTTGCAAAACAGTGTGAACTGAAAGCTAACGAATAAAAATGCATTGCTATTATATTAATCAAAGATCCGAACTGCTTCATATTATATACATGTCTCATGGGCGATCAACCAATTTTTTGTTTTCTTCTTAATTATGTCTCATGTGCAATCAAACCCTTTCTTGACCATAGTAGTATGTGTGAAATGTAAAACCGGCTCTTTTTGTTTCAAAGATAAATATAATAACCAACAAAGAATGTGGAATGATATGGCTACAGTATTAAATTTTTTGCGCAGACAAAATAAGGCAAGATGAACGTACAAACCGCCGAACCATTATTTTTGGCAAGCCTGTGCTTCACTGGTAAGCAATGAAAGCTACAATCCTCTACGTTAAATGCTAAAAAGAGAGATCGTATGAATAATGAATCCCGATACGATATCAACTTCAACACTTGGAACTCTTGGTTGAAAGCTTCTTGTAAGCAGCAGCTCTATCAAGGAAATTATGTCATGAAAGATCATATCAATTTAGAGACAAAAACTACGTAAGCAAGCGTTGCTGGAATGTTGCTACATACGCATGGAAAGTTCACAATTGAGAATCTGAAACCATTTATTTCGTCGTAAATTTTTTTTGTAGATGCAAGTCAAGTAGAATCACAAAAATACTGAATTCCGAGGAAAATTTAAACCGGAAGTCAATTATCAAATGGCAGAATCAAAGGATAAAACACACCAAACGAATGGACAACAACTGTCATAATCCTGACTTGGTACAGGCATTTTCAAATATAGAAAATGGTGGATTGAACCTGGTTTTATAGCGCTTAATCTCTCATTTGAGGAAGACTTACATGTTACTGTATCTGTTTGTTTCCTTTATCGCTAGTTCGATTGGACAGATTTTTCCAACATAGTCACCAAATATTGAAATATTTTGAGTGAAAACATCATCTTTATAGCGGAAAGTAACGTTTTATGATGTTGCTAACTTTTTTTGTTTCTTCCTGAGAAGTTCCTTGATAAAATCACCCTCATGTGCATAAAAGAACAAGTCGGCAAGAAGAGGGTCACAATTCGTGACCTATCATAATGCCGAAAGTTAGTTGCAAAACACGTACTCCAAATAACTTATACGGTTGATGATTTTGTTGTTTATTATTGTTATATCACACGCCTAGAAACATTAATCTGTTAATCTTGTTCTGAGGAATACTTAATATGAAATAACACTCGTACTACTGCCTACTTCCGTAATAAAAAAAACTTCTCTTTTTTCAACCAAACTCGTAAACATGCCATGTAAAATGAAGGCATCACTAATTTAAAGCTTTATTTTCCGTTTATCAAGACAACGCAATTAAATCAAAATGTTAACCGTTGCATATCTTTAAAGAAAAATAAAGAGAGAAATTGTGAATTAATTCTTAATCATTCATATTATCACGACTATGTAATTCTTTTCAGACAGTGCTGTTTTTCATATCAGAAGTCTCATTTGGATATCAATTGCTACGTTCATATTTATGATCACGATTGTGGTGATAACGCTTTTTAAATGGCGACGAAACAATGGTATGTGTGGTTTAACATAGATTTAATAGCATCTTATTTTCTCTTTCGTGTCCTCGATCCATATTTTATCAGAATATGAAAAGAATGTTCAAGACAAATCCAAACTATGAAAACTTATCAGTTAGTATTGAATTTTTTTTCGGGATATATTTTGAAACAGTTTTTGCAAACATCACGATGATATACCTGCAAATCTGAAATGTCCATTTATTTACCTTTATGGTTTGTTGTGATACTATGGCTTGGTATTATTTCTTAATAAACCACTCATGTTTCTTTAATGGGTTGTATAAAAACCACAAGATACTGATTTGGCGGATTTGGGTCGATTTTGACACGATATTCCAAATTTGCAAAGAAGGACATTATTCACTTTAACCAAAATTGTGAAGGAAGTTTTATAGATAATTACATTTTAGAATAAACTTATTTCTTTATTGTATACTTTTCCTATGCTTTCTTTGATAGATTTTCATATCATGCTTCCAGCTTATCAGATACTAAGGGCTCGCATGACGTTATCAATGGAGAATCAACTACATTATTGGCAAAATAGCGATACACAGATTGTCAAGGGTCCTTTAAACTCTAGTTCGCGACCACATTATTTCTCAAATACACCATGTCGTTTAAAACAACACATTGATATTATAAATCTTTAATTCATGTCGATTTGCGACATCCTTGGGTGTATATTTTTGTTTACAAAAAAATGTAAAAATACAGGAATTTGCCCTTATTTTCTCCATAAAGCATGTTGCCAGATTTTACATTCTACCTCCTAATTGAACACTCCCAGAAAAGACAGTGGACGCTTTATTATGCGGAACACGATTGACACGAATATATTGTTTTATCAATGAGAATTTCCTATACTTTTTGCCAATGGGAAAACCGAAAATTAATAGTCATATAGTAAAATGTAACAGCATTTCGTGTATACTTTAGACAAACACAACATATGTTTTATCATTGAGATAGCCCTGTAGAATGTGACCCGATATAAATGTTGATACACACAAGCACGTGTTTTAATTTGATGTTTTTTCTAACTATGTTTGCATGAAAAAAAAAATATTATATTATCTGATTGACCAGTAGTAATGATTTTTTATTGGTCGAATCCGTTTACAAAATATTTTTCCGGGTTGCTTCTTTGTTTCAATGTCAATGTTGACGTTCCTTTGTTTTTAAGAAGAAAACAAAAGGTGCGAAAGGGACAGTTAAACTCGTGCATCGAAAATAAACTGACAACGCCATGGCTAAAAAAGCAAAAAAAAAAGAAGACAAAAATAGTATAAATGATACAACATAGAAAACTAAAGACTTAGCACAACGAATCCAACCAAAAACTGGGGTTGACCTCCGGTTCTCTGCAAGGGTAAGCTGATCCTGCTCAAAATGTGGCACCATTGCTGAACATGCATAACACATTCAAAAATCATAATGACATAAAGGTAATTTAAATGTGATATCAATACCGATTCAAAAGAGGGGCGAAAGATACAAGAGGAACAGTCTAAGGATTCAAATGATGTTGAAATATTGACCTGCATGCCGAAATGACATCAACGATAGATGAGCTTGTTTGTCATAATTTTTTTATAGTGAAATATTATTTCAAAATTTAGCTTTTTATAATTATATGTTTGAAACTAAAAGAAATGTCGTTTTTTGGTTTTTTTTTGTAAATGGTACCGAAAAGCTATCATCCACATACGCATTAGTTGTTTACATGTACAAACAAAACTGCTAATATTTCTGCTCACTAAACGAGATAATAATTTAGTTATTAAATACAAAAGAGATTTTCGGTTTAAAATTTTAAATATAGATTAATATTTTGTTTGATCATTAAATGCCGGCGTTTATTGTTTAAAAAAAGTCCTAAACAATTTTAATATTCCTAAAACCTCGTGCTGAGTCACTAATATCGTGTGCACCATACAAGCCTGAAGATGTACTTCCATAGTTCCATATTTGTACTCAACTTAACCAATATCTTTACTTATAAACGTATTCTAGGGATAGCATTGCCAATACTGCATTCAACTATCCGCTTTTTATGACACAGTTACTTTTGCATAGGTACTGTTTCTGTACAAAATATCTATAGTACTGGAAATTTACTTTTAAGATTCAGTACTACTTTAATTTGTTACTTTGAAATTATTGTAATAAATATGTACCTGTATATTACAGTACTTGATTTTCACTTGAAATTTAAGTACTACAAATTTTTTGTTATACCGTTATATTTTCGTCATTTTGATCGTTTGTCTATTTTAAGTATCGTAAAGTTATGATTTTCAAACCTAGAATATTGCAATCACTGTTGGTATTATTTATGTACCAAATTTTCAATACAAATCAAGTACTGTAAAATATATGTACCTAAATATTACAATAATTATCAGTAAATAACTAGTACTAAATATCAAAAGAGAATTTCCAGTACTACAGATTTTCAGTTCAGAAATAGTACATAAATTATGCAAAAGTAGCAGTGTAAGCAAATAAATATCAAACATAAAAGTACTGAAATTGAAATGCTGTAGATTTTTCTATTAAGGTCCCTGGATCTTATTACAAAAACATGTTCGATTTCTCTTCATCTTTAACGTTTTTTCCAAGCCACAGAGCTTAGAATTAATGCCAAGAAACACATAAGAGCTATTGTGTCGATTACTTGATATCAATTCAATTCAATTCAAAGTTTTATTGCCATATAAACTTTACAGTTTGTGACATATAACAACAACAAAAACAAATAAAGACAATAACTAAGTAACTCAATATATATACACAAATTCAGGTAAATATTAAAGGGTCCCCTGTCCTCAGTTCCATTGAATTTTTTTATAAAGGATTCTAGTTTATTCACTTGTGTTGGTGTTGATGGGTTAAGTATATATATAACTTTGTCATTGTCAGTGAGATTAGCAAATAAATTACTTTCTCTGTTAATGCAATCAAAATATGTTAATCTAATATTTGAATTATGAGAACAATTTATTAAGAAATGTTTCTCATCATCTAGTACTTTGCATTTTTTGCAAAGTCTCTCTTCGCGAGGAATTTTAAAATGCCTCCCGTTTTCAATTAATAATGAATGGTCACTGATTCTAAGTTTTGTAATTAATTTTCTAAATTCAAAGTTTGGGTTAGAGAGGTAAGGTTTGATCAATGGATTTAGCTAAGTGCTTTATAAAAATTTAATTAACTTTTATCATCAATAGATGTTAACTTATTTATCAACAGGTTGTTGTAGTATGAGTTTATTTGGGGTTTAATATAGCTTTAATATTTTTTAATTGTTTTAAATTATCACAGGTTTTTAGTCTATCTATATCAATGTTAGATTCAGAAAGAATATCTTTTGCAAAAGTGAACCATAAATAGGTGCCACTAGATTCCAAAGTTTTAGTGAATTGAAAAGATTCATTTAATAAGGGATTCAAATTTGAGGTGAAAAGCCTTGCTAAATACATAATAGTTTGGGTTTTTATATGACATTCAATAGGCAGTCTTCCCAATTCGTTCCTTGTACCAAAATTTGAGACACTCTTGTTAGTGCCAAGGGTAAACTTGCAATAACCAAGATGCAAGTTTTCTATTGGAGTCTTGTCAATAAAATTAAATGGGTCCACAATTTTCCAGAAACCAAAGCTCTTTTTTTAGCTTTGAAATATGTTATATATGAGTCCTAATATGTTATTTCAGAATAATAAGTCAATATAGGTCTCACTAAGGTGTCAAATAACTGTTATTTGACACTCTGATAGGAAGGCTGCCAAGAGAATTAGTATATGTTTTAATAGAGAACAAAACCTTTTTTGCCTTTTTTGTTAATTCAGCTGTACTATGACTGAGATTACCATTTGATTTAATCAGCAGACCCAAGTAAGAATATTCTGAAACATTCTCTATTTTTTTTGTTTTTATATACAAGTATAGATGTTTCAGGCTTTTGCTTTGTTGTTGAAAAGACCATACTTTTTGTTTTATTTATGTTTAGAGAAAGCTGCCAGTTTTCACAAAACATAGAAACTTTATTTAGACTATTTTGGAGACCCTCCTTAGATTCTGATAGTAAAAGCAGATCATCAGCAAACAGGAGGGAGCCTAGTTTACTATTTATAAGCTCCAATGGACTTGAGTTGTCATCTTCCAAACCTTTAGTGATATCATTTATAAAAATATTGAACAAAGTAGGACTTAATGAATCCCCTTGTTTCACACCTCTAGTAATGTCAAAATAGTCAGAAATGTGATCTTTATGTTTTAAAGAAGATTTTGTATTTAAATATTGTTGTTTTATTACTCTGTAAAAAGACTTTCCTACTCCCATTTTGCATAATTTATACAGAAGGGCTGTCCTCCATACAGAGTCAAATGCCTTTCTTAAGTCAATGAAGCATGCATATATTTTTTTGTTATTTTTGTGTATATATTTATCAATTAAAGACTTTAATATGGAAATACTGATATCACTGTTGTGTTAAAAAAAATATTGATTAAACGAATTATTACCAACCTTAATGCCAAAACATTCATTCAATGGATGAATTTGTGGAATATAGTGTTTTATGTAAATCACAATTGGGATGACCTTTAAGATGATCTTTGTTGTTGACACTCTTGTCTCATTTAGATATCAGTTGTCCATGTTCACACTGTCTTGAATTTTATTATTATAGTATGTAAAAAATGAAGGACGACACATAACCTTGTCTAAACTGTTCTCTCTCTTTTTAGGTTTCAACGGACGTTCATCACCAACGGCAGTGTAAGCAAAAAATTAAATATTTTATTCATTTAAGAGAGAGGCAGAAGATAACAAAGGATATTCAAACTCATAAGTCGAAAATGAAAACAACAACACCATGACTAAACAGAAAAAAGACCAACAACAGTACACAAAACTCAACATAAATAACTTACAACTTTTAAAAATCGGATTGACCACTGATTTCGTTTTATCAGATATCAAATATGACCTCGTTAGAGAACTTGCTCTAAAATGACGATGGTTTAACCAATGTTTTTTTGGTCGTACATTTTCGATTAAATTATCCAATGCAGTGAAGTGATATTAATACAAATTTACATTATCATCAAAGTAAATTATTTTCATATTGTAGATATTTTGGTGCACCCCAAATTGACAACACTGTTAACATTTACAGTGATACAATGTCAAACTATGAGGAAATTGATGATGGCGATATAATTCCAGTAAATACAGGTAGTAATGACATTTTCAAAAGAATTAATAAAGCAGATGGATGATTTTTGATTAGATGATTTTGATTGGATACATTACTTATTTGTTACATCTAGAAGACATACTTTTCATCAAACAAATGGCGTGCTTACGTTAGCCAAGTAATTGCGGCTTCTTTCCGAATAATTCCTCTCCTTTTGAAACAAATTTATACAGAAGAATAAGTTAAGAATAAGTTATATTTGTTCACCTGTGCATAATAGGACGAATTTTTTTCAATTTTTCATGTTTTGTTTTCTTAAAATGTTTAACATTTCTTAGCGGTTTTATACTTTTAATTTGATATCCTTTAACTTTATTACCTGTGTATGTACAAAGTGTCACATATCTACTTTATTCGTTCATTGTTTGTTTTGTCTCTTGTTTTCCGTTTTTATATAGATTAGACCATTAGTTTTCCCGTTTGAACGGTATTTATATAGTAAATTTTGGGGCTTATAGCTTGCTGTTCGATATAAGCAAAAGCTCCGTGTTGAAGGCCTTGCCTTGACCTATAATGGTTTACTTTTATAGATTGTTGCTTGAATGGAGAGTTGTCTCATTAGCACTCATGCCACATTTTTCTATGTCTAATTAGCTCATGGTCTATTCTATAAAACAATAACAGATGCTGGCAATAACCTCCAACTTCAAGTTCTGTTGAATACACAACATCCTTTTAGTGAATAATACATTTTACTATGTTTCTTTATCGGAGTTAGGGGGAGAGGATTTCAATTACTCTGTGCTTTTAAAACTCCTATCTGATTTGGTATTGCAACTGTATTAATTCGAGATATACTAGTGGGTCTCACTAAGTGAGGAGCCTGCATGCTCAGTGGTTGTCGTTTATTGTTGTGGTTGATACGTGTTTCTCGTCCTCGTTTTTTATTATAGATTATACCTTTGGCTTTCTTGTTTTAAAATGGTTTTACACTAGTCGTTTTAGGGGCCCTTTATATCTTGCTGTTTGTTGTGAGCCAATGCTCCGTGTTGAAGGCCGTACTTTGACATATAATTGTAACTTATACAAATTGTGAATTGAATCGAGAGCTGTACCATTGTCACTAATATCACATTGATTATATATATCTATACACGCGCGTCTGGTGTACAATACTATATTGAGAAGGAAAACTCGGAACATTCGTTGTCTGTTTTATGATGTTTCATTTGAATTTCAAACAAAGACTATTTTATTTTCTGTTTCATTGCTAGTAACTTTAAATTAAATAATTTCTTGCAAACAACGTAACTATGGTGCGTTTATCAAATGCATTTCCTATTTCAAATTTTATACGACTCTGTTTAAACAAATGTTATGCAATACAAGCATTAGTTTCTCATTTTAACTTTCTTTGCATATTTCAGATTTGCACGAACATGCATCACCTGGAACAATGTAAGTTGGAACAAAACGAGTGTGAAAAATCTGTTTGTAACTCAATAACTGTTGCACTATTAAACTTGCTGTAAAATCAGGTTTCACCAACCATTTGTTCCTAGATGTTGGTTTCAAATCAGAAGTACAAGTTATTTTCCATTCGTTCTGGTTTTTTTTGTATATAGTAAACTTTACCCTTTTTCAATTTACCTTGGAGTGCGATACCGAATAGCAGGTTATTTTCGCGGGTGTAAAATTTCGCGACTAAGGGACAACAAAGTATTCGAAAAAAATTTGGAGGTTTTTATTTTGGCGGATTCTTTAATCCTTATCAAATATTTTGGAGGGTACTAAAAATGGTTTCATGTAACACGAGTTTATTGTTATGGTTTAATGTTAGTCTTATCTGCGTTTAGTTTAAACATATTTATTTATATTGGATTTGGAAACAAGTTTTGCAACTTTTAAATTTAATACGTCACAGAAAAAAAAATTGTTAACTTGTGGACAGGATGTTGTGCCACAAACATTCGGTGTCAATATTTCTTTAGTACACCATATCCGGATTTCGACAATAAATGTCTCTTCAGTGATGTTAGGGATCGAAACGGTATTTGGAAGGCCATATAAAAAGCACCCTCATTTTTAGAGAAAGTACCCTCATTTTTAGATTAACTCTTGAATTTTAAGAGTCAATATATAGGATGAACGGATCATATAAACCGGAGGGAAAATATGATACATGCCCAAACAAAAAATATAAACGAGTCTAAATTGAAAACTACGTTCAAACCTATGACTGCGTTGGATAAAAACCGCAATTTTTATACGTGTGCATGTCAAACAAATTTCGTTGTAGAAGGGTATAAAAACAGCACAAACAACATTTTCCAAAAGACCTAAAGAGTGAAAAAGTATATTTAAACAAAACGCATTTGACTAACAGGTCGAACAACTGATGTTCTTTAACCCTGCTGACTGCCATTGGCGATTGCCAAATAAAATTGATCACAAGTTGTAACAAAATGGATCTTATTATAAATTTAATACGTCACAGAAAAAAAAAATGTTAACTTGTGGACAGGATGTTGTGCCACAAACATTCGGTGTCAATATTTCTTTAGTACACCATATCCGGATTTCGACAATAAATGTCTCTTCAGTGATGTTATGGATCGAAACGGTATTTGGAAGGCCATATAAAAAGCACCCTCATTTTTAGAGAAAGTACCCTCATTTTTAGATTAACTCTTGAATTTTAAGAGTCAATATATAGGATGAACGGATCATATAAACCGGAGGGAAAATATGATACATGCCCAAACAAAAAATATAAACGAGTCTAAATTGAAAACTACGTTCAAACCTATGACTGCGTTGGATAAAAACCGCAATTTTTATACGTGTGCATGTCAAACAAATTTCGTTGTAGAAGGGTCTAAAAACAGCACAAACAACATTTTCCAAAAGACCTTAAGAGTGAAAAAGTATATTTAAACAAAACGCATTTGACTAACAGGTCGAACAACTGATGTTCTTTAACCCTGCTGACTGCCATTGGCGATTGCCAAATAAAATTGATCACAAGTTGTAACAAAATGGATCTTATTATAAATTTAATACGTCACAGAAAAAAAAATTGTTAACTTGTGGACAGGATGTTGTGCCACAAACATTCGGTGTCAATATTTCTTTAGTACACCATATCCGGATTTCGACAATAAATGTCTCTTCAGTGATGTTAGGGATCGAAACGGTATTTGGAAGGCCATATAAAAAGCACCCTCATTTTTAGAGAAAGTACCCTCATTTTTAGATTAACTCTTGAATTTTAAGAGTCAATATATAGGATGAACGGATCATATAAACCGGAGGGAAAATATGATACATGCCCAAACAAAAAATATAAACGAGTCTAAATTGAAAACTACGTTCAAACCTATGACTGCGTTGGATAAAAACCGCAATTTTTATACGTGTGCATGTCAAACAAATTTCGTTGTAGAAGGGTCTAAAAACAGCACAAACAACATTTTCCAAAAGACCAAAAGAGTGAAAAAGTATATTTAAACATAACGCATTTGACTAACAGGTCGAACAACTGATGTTCTTTAACTCTGCTGACTGCCATTGGCGATTGCCAAATAAAATTGATCACAGGTTGTAACAAAATGGATCTTATTATAAATTTAATACGTCACAGAAAAAAAAATTGTTAACTTGTGGACAGGATATATATATATGACAATACAAAAAATAAAAAAGATTTTAATAAAGTGATCGTATCAAGAGGGTGCGGGAGATTCTATAAAATAGCTATGATAATTATTTGAAATTCTTTACCCATCACTAATCGAGCTGCTTTTAATTGATAAAAAGTAGACTATATTAGATATCATCTTTTGTTTACACCATTTTCAAATTTATCATAGATACTAATATAAACAATAACGGCGAAAACAATGTTAAACATCTATAATTTAATTTTTTTCAATTTCAACAGATACAGTTAAGTCTGCCGCATATCTTGACTTATATCTAGAAATTTACAACGAGAGTTAGTTGAAAACAAAACTTTACAACTAAAGATATGAGTTTAGCTTCCAAACAGTGAACTTTCTATGTTTATGTAGAAACACTCCAAGATACGGAGTACATGTATCTTTTAATGATACAATATTCCCACACTTGTATTTCCTATCATAATTCACTGGAAAGAGGATTGCAGCTCACAAGGAAACTATAAAACAAAGAGTACCAAATGGTTGAAATCATTCCTTCGTAACTCTTACGTCGCCTTCACGAGCTGGTTGATCGTTATGGAATAACCGTTTCATAGATGACATCGAATATGTTCCTTATGTTTTAACTACAATCCCCTTCTATTTTCACGAATGTGATCTACCGATTTAGACTATTTACCAGATTTGCAATAACATCAACAACACCACAGGTGCCACATGTTGAGCAGGATCTCCTACTCTTCCGCAGTACCTGAGATCGCCGCCAGTTGTTGGTGGGGATCGTGTTGCTTAGTTTTTGGTTTACTATGTTGTATCTAGTGTACTATTATTTGATTGTTTGTCTTTTTCTTTTTAAGCCATTGTGTTGTCAAAAAAAAATTCTATTTGTGAGTTTGACTGTCCATCTGGTATATTTCGTTCTTCTATTGTAAATAGAATCAGTTACAAATGAATAAAAAAAACATATATTATATTTATATATGTTTGTGATAAAAATATCAACGGGAATGATCTTTCTTAGAGTTGTTATTTGTTTAGACATACTTAGAATACTCATTTCTAATATGTGTCTTCCGATCCTTTAGGATAGATATTTTAGCTATTCTGCAATCGACTCCATTTTTCTTACCTAATATATCATGTACGATTATACAACTCTATATTCTACTGAAAAGGAAAAGAAACACTTTGCCACCAAAAGATGAATTTTCAGTTCAGTCTAGGTGGCTGAGTGTTCTGGATTGCGGGGCACAGTACAGACGGAATTGTCACAATATCCCAATAGCATGAGTTCGATTTCCGAGGAGGAGGGAAGAACAAAAATGTTCTTCGTCACATTAAAAATTGAGAATGGAAATGATGAATTTGGCAAGGAGACAACAACCCGACCATAAAACAGACAATATTTAACATTGGTGTGTTGGTATTTGGAGTAATTATAATATAATATCAATATATAGTCATCTTTTTCCCTTACCATTTTTTTTCAATTAACATTTAGCACATGTTACTTTTGTCATATGGATTTATTCTACATTCAAATGATTTATTCCGTTAAACTTTATTTGGTTTACTTGTTTTTAAGATTGGTCACGATCCGACATATACCTCTCATTGAAATAAATATCCTGGAACTTATTTATTTGAACATTCCTGATGCAGGAAAAATTAAGGATTAACTTTTGGGAATAGGAATATAGTTTTTCATATTTAATTTTCCCAGTTTAATTGCTCTGTTCGTATATTTATTTGTGAAATATAGTCACTGCAGGTAAATCTCTATGTTTATGGCATTGACAATGCTTTTTCTTAAAGTTTTATTTAGGACATCGATAGAAAAATCAGGACGGCAGAATATTTACGTCGTTCGCTTCAAATTCAAATAGTAGGAATTTACCACAGCGGTTTAATATGAAACAGTTTTAAGGATCGCAGTATAAAGATAATAGATACATATATTATCTTAAAATATGAAATTCATTTGTACTCGATTCTCAACAGAATAGAAATGCTCGACAAAGCCACGCATTCAACCTGTTCATAAGACTTAAGATTAATTGTATGTTTCGATAAGATGAATTATTATTCTAAACACACATTTACACCTAACATTTATACTCTTGCAAATTCTTAGACAAATGACATAGTTGCAAATCAGAAAATACAAAGATGTTTAAATTGTATATATGTAAACAATGTTGTCATTTCAATGTTATATTTAACTTTGCCATTAAAGTGCGAGGTTTGGCATGCCACAAAACCAGGTTCAACCAACCATTTTTATTCCCCTCTTAAAATGTCCTGTACCAAGTCAGGAAGATGGCGATTGTTATATTATTGTTAGTTTTTGTGTGTGTTGCATTTTAACGTTGTGTCGTTTGTTTTCTCTTATTTTTGAGATATTAAGATAAGACTTGGCACGGTACTTCTCTATCCCAAATTCATGTATTTTGTTTTGATGTTATATGTGTTATTCTCGTGGTATTTTGTCTGATGCTTGGTCCGTTTCTGTGTGTGTTGCGTTTCGGTGTTGTGTCGTTGTTCTCCTCTTATGTTTAATGCGTTTCCCTCGGTTTTAGTTTGTTACCCCGATTTTGTTTTTTGTCCATGGATTTATGAGTTTTGAACAGCGGTTTATTACTGTTGCCTTTATTTACCGATAATCCATGTATTCCACAAGGATAGACAACCCGTTTCTTTTTCTCTAGATCTTGCTAGACGTGGCAGAGTATGGTAAAGGATTAAATCGGGGGAAGAAAACAGAGAATACCGTGACTTTATCAACACAACATTCCCCTATTGCTATTGTTATCAACTATGTGCTCTGGAATATTCTTGATCCATACGTAAAATAGTTTTGCTTGTGGCCCGTTTTCATGAAATTATTAGTGATAAGTCGCATTTAGTGAAATAACAATGCAGGGAAATGACGACAATGTTACTTTCAAAAGTGGTTATATTTGTTCCAGTGTTGTCATACTGAAAAAAAATTGTTTAACCTATTTCCACTAAATTACATGGTATGAATTGTTTTATTGCTAATTAGTATAATTATGTCATTTATCATGTTTAGGACAAATAAGATAAATACTTTTTTGTGTTCAAAGTTATAAATTTTAACATTTACAGTGAACCAATGGGAAATTACGAAAACATTGATGATGGCAATCTTTTTCCTGAAAATGTAGGGGATAATGATAGCATCGAAAAATATGGAGATGAAGATGAAATGCAAGATAGTTATATGTACATAGAGATTGAATAGTTTGTCGAATTGAACTCTTTTGTATACACAGTTTATGTCGTTCGGCAAAATGTTATGCATAAAATATCTTGCGATGATTTGCAAAAATTAACTCGTACATTTTTCATGCGATTTTGATGCAAATATCTATGAATGTGTTGACAACTGTTTATTGTTGTTTTCTTTACCATTGTCAAACTTTTAGTATGTATATTTTGTTTTATCCAAATGCATACTTTTAAATCTTTACAAATAGTATACACCTATTGACTGGGTGTGAGGGGAATAGCAAGTTTGTTGTCCCTGAGATACCAACTGTTGCTCGAGGCAATAGTTGGTATGCGAAGGAACAACAAACTTTCTATTTCTCGCAAAACTAGTCATTTGTTGTTTTATTTTACTGCACAACACAACTTTCAAAAAAAATATTCAAACACCTTCTGTCACATGTAAATTAGAAAACCTATACCATACTGTTTGTTCATTGTACTAGTACAACCGCAGTAGTATTCCAGGACCATTCATGACAAAATTTAGTTTCCTGATTCATATGGTATCTTAAATAAAATAGTAAACAGCATTGTATGGTTTAACATACTGAATAATAACGTTAATTAACTCACTAAAGTTACTGAATAACTGAATTTACTCACTTTTTAAAATGAAAAAGTATATAGGAATTGTTAATGTTTTGTATTGAAACTCCAGATAATGGGAAACGAAAGTTATTATTGACACCAACTGTTGAACTACATGAGGGAGGTACAATATTTTGAATGTTTGTCTGATTTGACTCATAGCTTGAAATATCTTGTAATATTTGATCAAATTCACTATCATTAGAAAGTAAGTCAAGGCTATTATCACATATTGATAGTGTTGTATCCTGAGTTTTAACTCTCTTTTTTGATAATTCACCATTTGAACTTGTTGCAGTCTGATTATTTTCATTCAGAATGTTTTTTCATCTCATCTTTAGTACTACTGAGACGCTTGCAGTAGGACTTTACTGCTGATTCAGATTTGTGGCCGCTCAGTCCCATAATGTGTCGAGTTTAACTACCCCCTCGCCCAAGACAGTTATGCATGTACCGCGTATGCAATTTGTGTACCGACGAGACAAATCACACTCTTCATTTATTTTAGCCATTAGATTTCCAAGAGTATTTTTTTCAACTGGACTAGTGTCATACCATACATCTGCAGATTCTGTAGTTTTGGATGCACGCTTTAGACGCTGTCAAAACTCTGATCTGTCTAGCTGGATGCAGCTAACTAAAATATTTGGTGAAAGATAAAACAGGTCAATTAGCACTTCCTGAAAAAAAGGATAGACACTTTTAAGTCTAACAGAAAATAGTTTGTTTGGTGTGATTTTGTATACATTGTTCCTGCAATTTATGAGAGAGTTTTGATTTTTTTAATTACAGTTCAAAGTAATAAACAACTTACACTTTCACGTAATGTCCTATCTCACAATGATGATGTTACAGTATTAAATCAAAAACCAATGTTTGATGATGTCAGTTAAGTTGATTGACCTCTGGTCAACTGGTGTAACTCATTGAAAAAGATATCTGTACATGTGCTTGTATATAATATGACTTTTTTTTGTCTCATCAGAGAGTCAAGTAAACAATGGTAAAATTCTGGGATGACAGTACTGTAGTTTAAGTGTTGCCACCGTCAATTGCCGATTTGACAGTCGCGAATGCAGTTTTACTGGCGACACGTATGTGAACTTCATATGTGAAAGACTCATTATAGAATGGATTCAATGTAAACTTTTTTATTATGGTTTAAGCAGCATGTATTTAATTTATTTATCTATTACCAATGAATAACTTACCTGGAATTTCATACATTCTGCCGTCTTTATCATAAAAATCTGTAAAGTCATCCCCTCTATGGTTTTTGGTATGCCTTACAACTTTAACTTTGACATACCGATTCCCTTTTGCGTCTCTTTTCAACTCGAAATCATCCCTTTGTACATCCCTTATATTCTCTCTGCCTCTATAACAGATGTACTAGTAATACAAATACTCAAAATACACTCTCTTCTGTAATGCCTCAGGTGTGTTAAGGGAAAATTGTTCATGTTTATATAACATGTATAATTTCGGTAAGTCTGCAAGACAAATAGGCTCTTTGATATTGACATTGGCCTTCCCTTCATTTTTCATCGCCACCATCATAGCTTTGAACATATCATTTGCAGCTTTATACTTTTCATTGTTGATTGTGTCTTCTTTTCTTGTTCCAACGAACTGTTTTTGTATGCCAAATTGTAATGTAATCGTCTTCTTTTGTGGCCTGGTCTAAGTCTTGGATAGTTTTATATAAACCGTCTTGCAAATAAACTCCTATTATCCTTTTTGATGCTCCTATTACGTATTTAGTATTTTTCTAATCTCTGTCATTCAATATTTTAGTCAGATCATCACGTTTTAAAAGTGCAAAAATCTGTTTCTGCCATACTCATGTACACAATTTATATTTTGATCGTCTGATGTTGTCTTCCTGTTTTCGATATTTCAGTGTTTTACCTGACCATGCGAAAAGGTCAGAGAATTGCGAATGATAAATGACCTCATCTTTGATTAATGAAAAGAAAGTTCGGGAAATCTACTTATGAAACTATTCACCGGGTAAATAATATTTGAAACTATTAACTGGCTAATTGTCTTTAGAATGAAATAGCACAACTATTTCATTTATTTTATATAGGAACAAAACGCTTGAAGTATAATAATTATAGATGTTAAAAGAAATCTTAATTTTCACCCGAAAATTCAAACGAAAAGCAATGAAATAAAAACGAAGTTGACATTTTCTAGAAGCTTTTTGTTTCCATGGGCAACCTCAAAACAAAACGTTGAAGGTTTTGTATTCTAAGCGCTTTAAAAATTTATACAGCGCTTTATTTTAAGAATATGCAGACGATCAAAGATTTTGGATGTACAAAAATCACAAAACAGTGCTTAATTCGTATAATTTAATTTTTATGCTAAACAACCGTGAAATAATGACTTATATCAAATTATCGTTTGTGATGAATGCTGCGTTTTATTTGGAATATCAAATACTTTTGAGATGGTTTCTGAATATCATCAGCCAATTTAAAGTACGGTCTCATATAAAGCATGCATATTATGTAATTATATGTTTTTGACAACGATCCAATGCACTAAATAACTTCTGAATTATATAGTATGATTGCTTGCTCCACATGACTGTTCATAATAAACCAACACTATTCTTTTGGGAGAAAATTTATGTTTAAGATTGCAAATTTGAGTTTGAAACAGTAATTTACATTTGATAATATATATTGTTAATATGAATAGTTGATAGAAATCTGTAAAACTATACTACTATCTGATTATATAAATGAATTGAAGTACGGAATGTTGTATAGTATTGTCTTCTTTAGATCTGTTAAAGTTTTACTTTGACTTTGAACTTTGAGTTATATGTATATTTTTTATATTGGAGATTGCTTATTCTAACAATTATATTCTACGTTTTTACGCTCAAGAGCTTCGTAAAAAATCAGGAAGTCACTTGCTTTCTTTTTTCGTATTAATTTTCAAAACACAATGGTCAATTACAAAAGTCATTATATCAAGGTAACAATAATGTACCGCTGTGCAATAATCATAAATCCATTGAACGAAAATCAAAGCCAGTCACACACCAAACGTGCTTGCTAGATAAGGGGAACGAAAGATACCAGGCGGACATTCAAACTCATAGATTAAAAATAAACGAACAACGCCAAGACTACAGATAAAAAGACAAACAGAAAACAAAAGTACATAAAACACAACATAGAAAACTAAAGACTAAGCAACACGAGCCCCTCCGAAAGTGACGTCAGTTATTGTTATTGTCAATACGCTTTTCTTCTGGTACAATATGAATGTTTTGTATTGTGTACTATATTAAACGATGACTTTTGCGGAAGTACGGTTGAAGTGGACAAAATTTTTTAAGAAAATTCTAAAGATTTTGAGTTTGAAGACTGTTAAATTCCTTGTACAAAATTTCACAGTATGTTTAGCTCCACATAATACACCAACACAATTGTTTTTGGAGAAAAGTTCAGTTAAAAATTGCCAATAAGAGTTTGAAAAAGTATTTCATATTTGATGTTATATATTGCATATATAAATAATTCATAAAAAATTGTAAAAATATACTATCATCTGATTATATATAAATGTATTGAAGTATAGATTGTTGTTAATATTATCTTCTTTGCTGAAGTTTTACTTTATCACTTTTGTACTAGCTAGCTATAAAACAAGCTTTAATCCACCATTTTCTACATATGAAAATGACAGAACCAAGTCGAAAATATGACAGCTGCTAGCTATTCGTTTGATTTGTTTTATCATTTGATTTTGCTATTTGAATAGGGACTTTCCGTTTAGAATTTTGCTCGGGGTTCTGTTAAATTACTTTTGACGAAAAATCTGTCTGATAACTCCTTTGACCTCCTGGGCGATGTCAATTTTAGCTTTGGTTGTCTTCCGAACATCAGGAATTATAGTGCGAATCCAGTGTACAGTTGTGAGTATGAACTAGGCCAGCAAAGTGTGACTTCCAATTTTTCTTCTGAACGTTTTCTAAGGTACCAAGCAAGTAAAGTAGTGTTTTGTGAAAACGTCAATTGATGCCATTATCCATTGGATGATACGGTACTGATTTTGTCATATCAATGATGTTGCATATTTTTTTCATGATTCTAGAACCAAAGTTGGCACCTTGATTGGAATGAAATCTTTCAGGCCGACTATAATGAACAACAAAGTTTTATAAGACGTCTACAGTTGTTTTTGCCGTCTAATTTCCTGTTTTGAAAAGGCATAGTGTGTGAGGTGATCTGTTATCACTAATAGGTTTTCAAATCCACCTTTCATATACATGTACCAGCGGTAGAACCCTTAAAATTTATAAATCATTTAAAAGATAAAATTCTTAACTTTCATATTTTAAAATGATGGTGTAATCGTGAAAAGTGGTTAGAATTTTGCATAATTGCGGTCTAAGGTCAACAATCAAATAGTACAAAATATAGTCTTTACTGTCAATTTTGGGTTAAAGTTAGGAATATAAAACATATTTTGATTCAGCATATTAGTAGTTTGTTGTGAGTTTCATTTGTATTTAAATACGTATGTCTTTAATGTAAAATATGACGTTTTATCGATATGTGAGACATTTTGTTTCTTTCGACTTCATTTTGATTCTATACAAGAATAACATTGGATGACCTTGAACTTACTTTGGTTATAAGTTTTCCAAAAAATTGATCTCTAAAAACGACTTGCTACTACGCAAAAGTTTAAAGTCAAGTAAAGGAGGGATTAAAGTTAATTTCATTGATTTCAGTTCCAAGGGTCATGATGGTTTTTTTTAGTAAATTTTTGACATTTCTATTTTAAACAAACAAAACAAACAAAAGCTGTCATTAATATTTTTGTTGTACAATCAAAAATCCATATAAGGTTTATGAAATATATATATGCATTATACCAACGTTTTTTGTCGTTTGTCAACGTTCATAATGTTCCGATCGTCCTACAATAATAAACGGAAATACCTTCGGTGTCAAACTAAGCTAAGCGTATAAATAACAGAAAAACTGATCAATAACTGTAGGCAAACCAAATTTATAAATGAATTCACATTTTAAGACGTAAATAGGTAAGATAATCAAGCATCATCATCATCATCAGGTGTGTATTGATATTTGCACAAATATCTGATGCTTGACATTGACAAAGTTAAGTACATGACAAATTCTGTTCAAAACACATACAACCTTTACTGCAAACTAATTTTCCTTTGCACGTTCACACCAAATCTTGAAGGAAGTCAGATGACATTTGACCTTCAAACAAGACAGGTTAAAGACCACACTTTGCTGCTTTCCACCCGCCTGTAGAGGCGATCCAACAGCCGACTTGGCGATATGTGTATTCATCCAGACTTTGGTTTGGAAAGAAGACACAAGGACGTGCTGTTTAAAAGATGATTTACAAGTAAGAAATCAGAACAAGCTGGAATCTTAACAAGTTGCTAATTTAACCCGGAACCTGTTCTGAATATTATGGCAGCGTTTGAACTTTCCTTTCGTAACATAAAGCCTAGAAATGAGTTTACGACTGACGTCTACCGAATCATCTATATCTAATAAAGATATCTGTATAAATTCATTGAAATGATCAGGTGTTTCTTTTAGTGCCTTTAGTATGGATTATTTGCCTTTACCAAATAAAGACGATGTAGTATCACATGTGCAGCTGGTAGGATTTTACACAACACTGAATTTAACGACTCACACAACTCATAAACAGGATTGTAACGCCGACAATCCTTAATGATAGTTATCATTCCTGTTTGAAATCACAATACACATATGTGAGTCATCTTTGGGAAATAATGTATTAAAAGTACCAGCACGTCCATATCCGGAGACTTTACAACAATGCGACCATTTACACCAAAATCCCTTTAATATTACTTTCCCTGTAAAGTTTGTCAGCATTAAAGGCCAGTAAATTAATACGTGTATCCGCTTCTTCTTTTATACTTCACAATTTACAGCAATCTGAAATACCTTTGGGACTTATCATTTTGCTTATTTCTGGATTGGGAAATGATCCAGCAATGTACAGTTTTTTTCCCTCCAGTAGACAACTATTTTCTTTCAAATATTACATAGTGAATTTACAAAGAAAATTAATATGTGACTGCTTGTTTTCACCTGAATTAAGATTTTTTCCAGTCTGGAATGATTCTTTCTTCAATTACTTAAAACAAAGATTTTGATTACCTTACCTGTATTTGGCACAACGTTTTGGAATTTTGGCTATTCAATGCTCTTCAACTTTGAACTTCTTTGGCTTTTAACTATTTTGATCTGAGCGTCACTGATGAGTCTACTTCAGACGAAACGCGCGTCTGGCGTATTAAATTATAATCCTGGTACCTTTGATAACTATTTACACCACTGGGTCGATGCCACTGCTGGTGGACGTTTCGTCCCCGAGGGTATCACCAGCCCAGTCGTCAGCACTTCGGTGTTGACATGAATATCAATTATATATGGTCATTTTTATAAATTTCCTGTTACAAAACTTTGAGTTTTTGAAAAAACCTTAGGATTTTGTTATCCCAGGAATACATTACCTTAGCTGTATTTTGCACAACTTTTTGGAATTTTTGGCTATTCAATGCTTTTCAACTTTGTACTTGTTTGGCTTTTAACTATTTTGATCTGAGCGTCACTGATGAGTCTTATGTAGACGAAACGCGTGTCTGGCGTATTAAATAATAATCCTGGTACCTTTGATAACTATTTGATCGACATTTCCTATTAGAATTTTTAATCGAATTTTGGATGTCATTTCTATAAAAAAAAATGTCAGCAACCACTGCAGCATATTGAAAGCAAACAACCTGATTGCATACAAAATATAATGCCAATTCACCAAATGTTATCCATCAAATCACTTACATGTTGTTTATCCACGTTCAATATGTGTTTTCAACATTTAACATTCAACATTCAACATTTCTTTTCAATATTCAAAAAAGAATTTCTTAGTCTAAGTACCTGTCATTTTCAGAATATTTGACAGAAATCATAATCCCGTGACCATGCAAACTTTCATTATGCATATGAACATCTAAAAATCTGTTGTATAAGATAGCTTGGCAAACCCGGACGGACGTCGGACAAACGAACGGACGGAACGGGGTAGATAAATATACCTGCTGACATTTAGGGGGGAGTACGTAACGAAAAAGTACAATCTATTCTTACAGAAGCAAGTTATGATTTTTTAGATCTGAAACGTGTAATCATGTATACTCGTGTATAACAGAGTAACAGGTAGAAAAATCGTCTAATTCGACCAAATAGAGATCGGGTATTGGTCAAGTTTGGCGTGGATCCAATATAATATTTAATCGGAATTTGGTCGAGTTAATCTGGTTCATAGATTTAATAAGAATGCAGTTATGTTAAAACCAAAAGGTCGGGATGATCGAGTAGTGATCGGTGAAATCTTTGTATTCCGAGCAAACTCGATCTCTACGCGATCCATTCTCGAATTTTTAGACGACAGCAAAAAAATGTTGTTGTATAATGGTATCACGTCATCATCGTCCGGACATTTGGTTTCCGGACATTATCTTTAGTTTAAATAAACTGATCTTTTCGAAATTGAAACACAAGGTTTGAAACCACAGGTTGTGATTGATTTGGGGGGTTATAGTTCCAATAGTTTAGGATTTAGGGAACCGAAATGGGTAAAAATTAGCATTTTATCAGACATTAACTTCCGTGTTAGTAAATGGATCATCCTGAAATTGTACCACAAGGTTCCTAACATAAAGGAAGAGCTTGGATTGCGTTTGGGGGTTAAAGGTACAGGCACTAACAGCCAAAAAATAAAGCAATTTTCAAGTTTTCAAACAATAACTTTGTTTTAGTGTATGGATCCCTCTAAAATTGTATTGCAAGGTATCACAACTCAAACGAAAAGCTGGAATTTAATTTGGGGGTTTATTGCCCCAAATTTGCAGGAATAAAGGACCAAAAAGGGATAAAAAAAAAGCATGTTTTCTAGTTTCCAGACAATAAGTTGAGGTCAAGTGAATGAATCTCTCTAATATTGTATGGCAAGGGAAAGCTATGTTTGAGTTTGTGGGTAATTACTGAAAGGGGGTGTAAATAAATGGGGGTTGGAGGAGGGGTGTATTTTTTTTTTTCTTAAAATTTTCCATTTTTCAATTGATTTATATGTATTAAAGCAAAAAATACTGATATGGCAGGAAATGCACCAACTATGATGTGTAAATTATGATATAAAATATAAATCTTCAATTGCAAAGTATTACAGTATAGGACAGTATTGCGCATAAGCAAGAAATGTCTCAACTGCACAGTATTGCATAGTAGCAAGAAATCTTCAATTGCATATATAGTATTGCACAAAAGCAATAAATCTTTGATTGAAAATTAATACAAATTTTTCAACCCATTTTAAATCTTTGAGATCTTTCACCACATTTATTTTGTTTCAGAAACCTTTATTATGTCAAAAATTGATCACAATCCAAATTCAGACAGTATCAAGCTTGAATTTTGTGTGTAAAATTGCACCACTGCGGTCATATCAGGCTGCGCTTAGCAAAGCCTTTTATTTGACACGTCAAAAACTCTTCGAGTAGAAAGTCAGATCGATGACGAGCAAGGTAGACCACCCAAAACATTTTTGTCGAACGAGTCAAACCAGTCTCCCGATCGCTTTATTTGTTTTGATCGGGATAGATTGAGTGCGTCTGATCGGCAGTGTGGACCTAGCTGAAGATAGTTCAAATTAGTTAAGACCAAAATTTCTCTTTGAAACCTCATGCTGTACCTGTTGACTTTAAGAAATATTCGTGGTTGTTATAAAGATTTTTCTCTACTCCACACTCTTGGGGTATCATGGTCCGTCTGATACAGATAGATGCATGATCGAAAAGGGGTGATGCATATGAATGTATATACCTTTTAAATGATTTTTTATATGTTTTGTTGATAAAAGCGCATCTAAAAGATTTATATAAAAAATGGGGGTCAATGGGCAATTCAAATAGATAAAACCAGAGGATTCCGAAAATCGGACATTAATTTTAAAACATGACAGACGAACATCATTAACACTTAGCTATTATATCTCATTGTATCAACTTAAGGAGGCTCGGTATACAAAAGTTACAGCAAATATTGATTTTTTTTTCATTACTGTAACGTGTAATGAGCGATCCGTATCTGAATAAACCAGGATTCCAAGTGTTTAAATTAGCTCAATTTTGCAATCAGGATTATAAGTGTTAAGTTCAATTTTGCAATCACTATGCAACATGTATCAGACCGATATTGAGATCTCACAAACATGTTTAACCCCGCCGCATTTTTGCGCCTGTCCCAAGTCAGGAGCCTCTGGCCTTTGTTAGTCTTGTATTATTTTTATATTAGTTTCTTGTGTACAATTTGGAAATTAGTATGGCGTTCATTATCACTGAACTAGTATATATTTGTTTAGTGGCCAGCTGAAGGAAGCCTCCGGGTGCGGGAATTTCTCGCTACATTGAAGACCTGTTGGTAACCTTCTGCTGTTGTTTTTTATTTGGTCGGGTTGTTGTCTCTTTGACACATTCCCCATTTCCATTCTCAATTTTATGAAAATAACATTGATAAAAACACTTATTATATCAAAGTACAACCATCTATTCTTGTCCATACCTTGTCAAAATAGCACAAAGCTTTATAAAAATTTCCTGAAATTTTTTTTTCCTTTATCTGGCATAACAAACAAGATAAAGCCTATAGAGACACTTGAAGCTAGGTTCACACTGCCAATGAAATCAACTCGATGATTCCGATTGTCCAATTTTCCACGACCAAGTGAAACCAAATTCTTGATCGGGCCTTTTTACGTCTTCTACCCGACTGCTTTCCGACTGTACATCAACTTACCTCGACCATTCACGTCTCATTGATGACTCCATCACGATCCAACCCGACCCCTTAATGAATACATATTCGATAATTCCGACCTATTTGCGCTCTCTACACAATCTTTACTCGACTAGCTAGACCAAATCAACTTTACTCGATCTCAGCCTGATCTCAACCAGACCAGATCGACTTGATCGTATAGGGGTCGTAGGGAAAGTCGGGCATGTGTCGGGAATGTATAATTTCAGTATAAAACGTCTGATTTTTTTCACCCGCTGCAGCGGAGGGGGCATTAAGTGTTACCCTTGTCCGTCCGTAAGTACGTATACGTACGTCTAAACAATTAGTTTCCGTTCTCTAATTTTATTTTGCATCAATCAAATTCTATATGACGTTTGAACAATGCTTAATACCATAAAAAACAGATCAAGTGCGAATTTGGGTGGCGTCACTTTTATTGTTGTTGGGTAATGACTCTTCATATCGTCATATGCAAGCTGGGGCATTATTTGTGTCCAATATGGTTAAATTCTCTGTTTATTTGGTTAAAATCAGTAGTTCACAGAATGTCTGAGAAAAATTAAACCTTTAAAATATCTACATGTAATTAAAGCAGTTAAATTATTTGACAGGGTGGTTTGAGCTCAGAAACACAGGTTAATAGCTGTGACGGAGCTCGAATAGAGCATAGAAGACAAACAAAAAGGTGACAGGAAAGGGTGCCGAGAATATAAATGATGCAGGGGCTGACACGGCGACCACTATGTGGGCAGTATATATTGTAATCACAAAAATACTTCGAGGAAACTGGAAAGTCCCTAATCAAATGGCAAAATCAAAAGTATGAGAGATTTGCAGATGCTCAACAAAGAGGATCCCAATAGTTATAAAATCTTCCTGAAAGTCAAGTATTACGCTTATTTATTTTGGGAGTTTTACTGCTCTTTTTTGCGTTCTTACACATTAAGCCTACAGTTTGTGTTATATATGTGCATGCATGTATGTATGTAATCAGTAATTTCCATAGATCTGATACCCAGTAGTTGAATGGTTCAATATATTTCTTTTTGGTGTATCCATGGCAACAACCTGCTTTTTTTACTAATAATATTGCAAAAAGAGGGTAAGGATTTCACATATTTTTTTCAAAATTTGGCAAAAAACAGAATAACAATCTGCTGGAGAATACCTTTTCTGATATTGTTTACATGTATCGTTCACGAATTCAAATAAAAATCATTTGTCTTTCGTCTCATTTTTTTTTAATTGCGTTAAAAAGCGTATGAAAAAAGTGTTTGTTAACATTCGACCGTACGGTGCCATATAGCTAATAATTTATGTGTCATTTGGTCTCATGTGGAGAGTTGTCTCATTTGCAATTATACCACATCTTCAATTTTTTACTGAAAAAATCTGGAAATTCGGAATAAACGGACAGTCAAACAAAAAAAGCCTATCAAACAGGTAAATTATAATATCATGGAAGTTCTTAAAAACTAACTTTGAAAGCTAAATTAGTCTATCAGCCGTCTAATAGTGAGTTTTAATGTACAATTACTTTCATATTTGAAAAGTTCTCTAGAGCCAAAATGCAGGATCTACTTTCCTTTCGGAACACCTGAGATTGTCCTAGGTTTTATTGGGTTTCGTGATCACGTAATTTGTCTTGATCGGGCTTGATCGGGTTGGTCTGATGGACAGTGTGAACTTATATTTAGTATTTGGCACAACTTTTTGTAATTTTGGATCCTCAATGCTCTTCAACTTTGTACTTGTTTGACTGTATAAATGTTTTGATATGAGCCTCATTGATGAGTCTTATGTAGACGAAACGCGCGTTTGACGTACTTTATATAATCCTGGTACCTTTAATAACTATTAAAACTAATTTTCTCACATACCAAGGCATAATATCTGCATTAAGTAAGTATTTAAAAGAATATAAAATATGTCCAAATGACTAAAAGAGAGAAAACGGTACTGTTACAATTTTGCCCTCAGTGTTAAAGGTTTTTTTTTTAAATCCCGGAGAGGTTAAAGAGACTAGTATAATATTTTGAATGGTAAAAAGTCAAATCCTAAAATAAAGTTTCGTGTAATTTGTCAGACGCAGATAAGTGATTATATATGTATATTTAATTTAAGCAAAAAATAGTAATACTATATTTACAGCTTGTCTTGCAGTCTGCTCCAAACCAGTTATAAATCTTTAATATTTAGGTGTCAACAGCTTTAATTTATATATGTAACACTCCCAAACGTGTCCTGTCCCCCAAACGTGTCCGATTCCCCCAAACGTGTCTATTCTCCCTAAACGTGTCCGTAATATCCAATATTCCCCAAACGTGTCTGATTTTATAACCCCCAAACGTGTCCGATAATTGTTATTCGCCAAAGCGTGTCCACTATTTAACGCCAGGACGTCTCACGTCTTTTAGCGCTAATACATGAATAAAATCAATAACGTTTACGGCAATTCTATAATGGGGGACACAGTTGATAAAATGATCATTTATTAGTATCAGTTAGTTCAATGACGGTTGTTATTGCAAATTTAACCTGTAACATATAAATCGACTTTTGACTGAAATTGCTTTTACTCCAGTTGCAAGTATTATGCTCGTTAAGAGCGCACATACATGTACAAACAATTCTAGTTCAGTTGGATAATTTATATATGTAACACTCCCAAACGTGTCCTGTCCCCCAAACGTGTCCGATTCCCCCAAACGTGTCTATTCTCCCTAAACGTGTCCGTAATATCCAATATTCCCCAAACGTGTCTGATTTTATAACCCCCAAACGTGTCCGATAATTGTTATTCGCCAAAGCGTGTCCACTATTTAACGCCAGGACGTCTCACGTCTTTTAGCGCTAATACATGAATAAAATCAATAACGTTTACGGCAATTCTATAATGGGGGACACAGTTGATAAAATGATCATTTATTAGTATCAGTTAGTTCAATGACGGTTGTTATTGCAAATTTAACCTGTAACATATAAATCGACTTTTGACTGAAATTGCTTTTACTCCAGTTGCAAGTATTATGCTCGTTAAGAGCGCACATACATGTACAAACAATTCTAGTTCAGTTGGATTAAGCGTTTACCATAGAATAACACCAAATTAAATTCAAATATAATATATTCAGGATAAACTATGCCTATACATATTGTTTAAAGATGCCAGTCTTATTTACAAAGCTTGTATTAACAATTATACACAAACAAAGCAAGCAAGCCAACCAAAGTTTTACTTTGCAAGCATTAGGAAATCATCTGTTACAGTCGGAAAGCAAGCCCTTAGAAACGACCGTTGTTGCTACTTTCTTAAGACAACAATGGGACTGATATTAAAACCCGCCATTCTGAAATTGCGTTAATTTCGCGGAATTTTTTTTTGGCGCCAATTTGGAAGTTTATCTTTTTTTCAGTTTCCTACTTGCCATTAGGGTCTGAAATAGATTTATTGCGATTTGTTAAGCATGGATTTTATTATCAAAAGGAAACCAATTTCTCAAACATGTCAAATTCATTATTGGCCGTCTTTTAACGATCCCGTGGTGCTGTTGATTGTCGTTTGAAATTATTTTCTTCTATTTTTGCACAGATTAACAAAGACTACATGTACAAACAATAATACGTATCTCAAAATTAAAAAAAAAGCATCAAGTATAACGTTCTATCACCCCTTGGGAAACCCCGTTTGAAATAAATTCCAAAAGAAAGACATTTTTTGACATTGTAGTTTTTCGGTCTTACACATCGATGTCACCTTGCATCTGAACATAGTCAATGTACACACATGTTCACGTTTCAAAAAGTAATGGCGAGATCAGCTGTGAATATTTGACTGGATTAATTATTCTCTTTAAGTCAGTGAAATGTACGACTTAACTAAAAACAAGGTAAGGAAATCTTATACTGTCTTTGCACAACCTTAACTGTTTTAGATGACTGACATAAAACTCATTCGTTGTTCATAATAATATATTTTTTTTTGAGATATTAAGGAATCCTGCAAAAGTAAATGAAAAAGTGGTGTCCTAAATTTGAACTTAGTCAGCCATTAATCATTTGAGTTTCTGGTGGGGGTAGGGGATGGTGGCTATTGATTGTTTGTCAAAAAAAAAGTTTGTTTCCAATTTTTGGATAAAAATAATTTGTTTTTGACCCTGAGAAAAAAAAAAATGTTTGTTTTACCCTCAGCTGCCATTAAATGAAATGCTAAAATTGAAAGAGAAGAATTGTTTTTAACTTGTCTGGGGGAAAAATCCATAGTTCCTCCCTCCCTGGTTGCTGCCTTAAAACAATCACATTCAGAGTATCATTTTAATCAATCTTATTCAAAGCATTATCATACTGAAAGTGACATGAAGTGTGACTTAATTTTGACTTATGGTCTAAAACATAATTGTTGACTTAGCCCCTAAGAAACTGCTCTGAAATACTTTGTTTTTTTGTGGATAAGTTGTCTCATTGGCAATCATACCACATCTTCTTTTTTATATTTTATATAAATATAAAAATGCATAGTTTTTTAATATTATTATTTTTTTTAAAAAGATAAGGAAAAATATTACTGAAACAATTTTGTCTAATTTATTTTCAAGTTCATGATTAGCACACTGGATTAGCATCATTTATTTATTGGTTTAGTGTGTTATTTTTATAATATGAGTCCATTCATTAGAACTATAACTTGCATGAAATCAATGAGACAACATTTATTGTTGTATTTAGTTTGTTCATACAAGGATTGCAAACTAATCTCCTTTTATCTACAATAATGAAGATTTTACATTCAGAATACTTTAATTATGATCTATTTTATTGTAAGTTTAAATGAAAAAGGTAGGACCAGGTATCAATAATGAAAAGGATCTCCTGTTTTATATCATTTTAATCCTGTCTTGTCAGATCCATTATTCATGAATATTTTGACTACCCCTTGTATTAATTGAGTAGAAATTTATTTCTGTGTAGAAATAATTTGGTTACAGCAGTAAAAATACTTACCAAAACATAAAAAATAAATTAACCCTTGGGATATTAAATTAATATTAAATTATTATGGCATATAGGGCCTATTTCACTGGGACTGAGTTCTGAAAAGTGATAAAAAGGTATTTCTCTATTTTTTTTACAGTATCAAAATTTATTTAATAAGATTATTTTAATAATATATCCACATGTAAATAACAGCATATGGTGCTTGATATAACAATAGTTTGTTCATGATAGTGTCAAACAAAGGGACGTAGCTCGTGAATTACCGTCGACCCCGCTTCGTCAGAAATATCGACACATCTAACTGGCACATTTGCGTATCTTAGCATATCAACTGGCACAAATTTGACATATCATAGTCCAAGTTATGTTACATAACATAATTTAAATTCAGCATAGCTTCCCGAGAAGTTAAGAAAGAAAATTACGATTTTAATTTTCTGTGACCAATTTTTTTCGTCAACACCTTGACTTTGAAGACACATTTGAGAGAAAACAATGAGCGTAATCCATAAATGAGTTGAGTAATATCTTTCTTATATACTCAAGAATGTTCACCTTAAAGGAAATTAGTTTTAATTCATGCTAAGTACTACAAATATTCCAAAAAAAGGGCTTAACTTTTTTTGGTAAAAATATGCCCATATATGGTAATCACATGACGTCCATTGTTGCTTTAAGAAATGGGGTCAAACCGGGGTCAGCTTTCCGACTGGTTATCCGCGAATACTGCAAGGTAGGATTTTAAAAGAATTGACTTCCTTTTTTTCAATATTTTAAAAGATATTAAAATCATAAACTCGTTATCAGGTGTTTTAATACATTTTAGATTTCCAGCATCACTACTAAAGTGAAGACATACAAACAAGAGTCATGAGTCCAGTGCCAAATATTTCATGCATTATTTGAACGATATCATATTAACAATAAATGCTATACATAAGTTTTATTATCATACCGGGGATTTAGGATTGGGCCTCAATTTGTTTACGATTATTCGGGATAAACCTTAGTTAAACTTAAAAATCTAAAGAGCCAGTAAAGACCGATTTTTTTAGAACTTCAATAAGAAACTATTTGATTCTCTCAAAAATAAAAAATAAAGCTCTATTAATTATAAACTGTTAGTAAGTTTTTTTTTATTATGAACTTTTAGTTTCGAGCATCACTAAAATACACGCAAACAAGAGACATTATGTCCAGTGGCAAATATTTCATGCATGGACAGGACGACAACATACTTTGGATAAGTTATATAATGAGATGCAGAATAATATTTGCCGGAACTCTTGGACTGTACCTTAATTATTCCGGGAATTTGGGATTAGGAGCTGATGAAAGAACTGCTGATATTGGCAGCTTACTCCATCGCCCGGTTGCTACAAACAATGTTGTCGAAGGAATTGTTTGTGTTGTAAAGCTGCCAATACAAGCAGTTCTTTCATCAGCTCCGTTACTAAACAAAGTTATACCATCTACTCAAATTCCAACTGCAAAACGGAGAACTCAATTTATATATTAACATGTGACACTTGTGGCATTCAGTATGTGGGAGAAACAATGGACAAATTTAATATTCGGCTTAATAACCATCGTTCATCGTACAAAACCAACAAAAACTGTCCTCTCACAAGACATCTTCGTTCTACGAAACATCCTTTTGAAAATGTCACTTTCCAAATTATAGAAGTCAACACCGAGTGGGACACCACGGCGAGAAGGAGAAGAGAAAACTTTTGGATCCACCAACTCCACACTTTAGAACCTGATGGTCTTAACGAAAAAGACGAGAAAAGATACAGGAAAGATAAAGAATAATTTAAAAACAAAGCATCGTCCTTTTTATCCCGTAAAATCGGCCAACGGACGTTGCTAATTTCAACTTCCAATTATGTATTTTAAGGCAGCTAAATTCAATAGCAACATATACATGGAGCTGCAAATTTTTTTTTTTTAATTTTTTTTTATTTTTAAGGCAGCTCAATCCAAATTCAACATAGACATTGAGCTGCAAAATTTTCTTATTTTCAAGGCAGCTAAGTTCAATATATACATTGAGCTGCAAAAGTTTCTTTTCATCTACATCCGATTTCACCTGGATAGATGCACGCTTGATAAAGCTAGTTGGTCTAGCGAAATAATGCGTTTATTTTCATATTTTGTAAATATTTTAAACATTCTTATATTTACATATTAAATAGTGTGTTAAAATTACATTGTTATGCAATCTATAATTTTATTTGTGTAATTGAATTAATCTCTGTACTGATTAATCCACACTCCCATAGATTTGTATGTCATGTGCTGCTATTTATAGGCACTTATATATATATAAACGAGTCTAAATTGAAAACTACGTTCAAACCTATGATTGCGTTGGATAAAAACCGCAATTTTTATACGTGTGCATGTCAATCAAATTTCGTCGTAGAAGGGTCTAAAAACAGCACAAACAACATTTTCCAAAAGACCAACAAAGTGAAAAAGTATATTTAAACAAATCGCATTTGACTAACAGGTCGAACAACTGATGTTCTTTAACCCTGCTGACTGCCATTGACGACTGCCAAATAAAATTGATCACAAGTTGTAACAAACTGGATCTTAATATAAATTTAATACGTCACAGAAAAAAAAATTGTTAACTTGTGGCCACGGTGTTGCGCCACAAACATTCGGTGTCAATATTTCTTTAGTACACCAGATCTAGATTTCGACAATATATGTCTCTTCAGTGATGTTAGAGATCGAAACGGTATTTGGAAGGCCATATAATTTACTCTCAATTTAAGATTGACTCTTGAATTTAAGAGTCAATATAGGATGAACGGATCATATAAACCGGAGGGAAAATATGATACATGCCCAAACAAAATATATATATAAACGAGTCTAAATTGAAAACTACGTTCAAACCTATGATTGCGTTGGATAAAAACCGCAATTTTTAAACGTGTGCATGTTAATCAGATTTCGTTGTAGAAGGGTCTAAAAACAGCACAAACAACATTTTCCAAAAGACCAAGAAAGTGAAAAAGTATATTTAAACAAAACGCATTTGACTAACAGGTCGAACAACTGATGTTCTTTAGCCCTGCTGACTGCCATTGACGACTGCCAAATAAAATTGATCACAAGTTGTAACAAACTGGATCTTAATATAAATTTAATACGTCACAGAAAAAAAAATTGTTAACTTGTGGCCACGGTGTTGCGCCACAAACATTCGGTGTCAATATTTCTTTAGTACACCAGATCTAGATTTCGACAATATATGTCTCTTCAGTGATGTTAGGGATCGAAACGGTATTTGGAAGGCCATATAATTTACTCTCAATTTAAGATTGACTCTTGAATTTAAGAGTCAATATAGGATGAACGGATCATATAAACCGGAGGGAAAATATGATACATGCCCAAACAAACTATATATATAAACGAGTCTAAATTGAAAACTCCGTTCAAACCTATGATTGCGTTGGATAAAAACCGCAATTTTTATACGTGTGCATGTCAATCAAATTTCGTTGTAGAAGGGTCTAAAAACAGCACAAACAACATTTTCCAAAAGACCAACAAAGTGAAAAAGTATATTTAAACAAAACGCATTTGACTAACAGGTCGAACAACTGATGTTCTTTAACCCTGCTGACTGCCATTGACGACTGCCAAATAAAATTGATCACAAGTTGTAACAAACTGGATCTTAATATAAATTTAATACGTCACAGAAAAAAAAAATTGTTAACTTGTGGCCACGGTGTTGCGCCACAAACATTCGGTGTCAATATTTCTTTAGTACACCAGATCTAGATTTCGACAATATATGTCTCTTCAGTGATGTTAGGGATCGAAACGGTATTTGGAAGGCCATATAATTTACTCTCAATTTAAGATTGACTCTTGAATTTAAGAGTCAATATAGGATGAACGGATCATATAAACCGGAGGGAAAATATGATACATGCCCAAACAAACTATATATATAAACGAGTCTAAATTGAAAACTACGTTCAAACCTATGATTGCGTTGGATAAAAACCGCAATTTTTATACGTGTGCATGTCAATCAAATTTCGTTGTAGAAGGGTCTAAAAACAGCACAAACAACATTTTCCAAAAGACCAACAAAGTGAAAAAGTATATTTAAACAAAACGCATTTGACTAACAGGTCGAACAACTGATGTTCTTTAACCCTGCTGACTGCCATTGACGACTGCCAAATAAAATTGATCACAAGTTGTAACAAACTGGATCTTAATATAAATTTAATACGTCACAGAAAAAAAAAATGTTAACTTGTGGCCACGGTGTTGCGCCACAAACATTCGGTGTCAATATTTCTTTAGTACACCAGATCTAGATTTCGACAATATATGTCTCTTCAGTGATGTTAGGGATCGAAACGGTATTTGGAAGGCCATATAATTTACTCTCAATTTAAAGATTGACTCTTGAATTTAAGAGTCAATATAGGATGAACGGATCAAATAAACCGGAGGGAAAATATGATACATGCCCAAACAAAAAATATATATAAACGAGTCTAAATTGAAAACTACGTTCAAACCTATGATTGCGTTGGATAAAAACCGCAATTTTTATACGTGTGCATGTCAATCAAATTTCGTTGTAGAAGGGTCTAAAACAGCACAAACAACATTTTCCAAAAGACCAACATATATATACGAGTCTAAATTGAAAACTACGTTCAAACCTATGACTGCGTTGGATAAAAACCGCAATTTTTATTCGTGTGCATGTCAAACAAATTTCGTTGTAGAAGGGTCTAAAACAGCACAAACAACATTTTCCAAAAGACCAAAAGAGTGAAAAAGTATATTTAAACAAAACGCATTTGACCAACAGGTCGAACAATATATATTAAAATTTATTGTAATCTTCATCCTGGGAGATTCTAGGAGTTGCTCAATATATATATTAGTATCGTACGCTGTACGTTTAGGTGCTAAGTTTGTTAATTTAGACAGGAAGTATTATGAGGAACTTTTCATTTGCATAAAACCATTGGCCCTACTGGTTGCTGGGCTACAGTTGATTCCAAATTATGGTTGATATTTATTAATAATGTAATTGTAGTACAGGTTGAATTTCAGTTATCATGAACCCTGGCCTGGGATTAATTTGAAATGTTATACTTTTAATTATGAGGGTACATAGATGTTGTTAAGCAGCTTGTTTGTGATTTTTTTTTGTGTAACACATGTCATTCTTTATAACTTGTTTGATGTCCTTACAGGAGACTTTTACCATGTTCACTTTGCATAATCTAGGCCTTCTTGTGATAATTCAAGTTTCAAGTCACCTACATGTAGACCTCTAATGGAAATGTGTTTTCATTTTGGCAACCTGGTTAAAACCCAGATGAGAGAGAGAGAGAGAGAGAGAGAGAGAGAGAGAGAGAGTAGTTGCTGCTGTTATATTAAATGTTTGCTTCTTCTTATTTGCTTCTTCTTACATGGATTTAGACTCTAGATACAGGTCCTGATAGTCTTTCTTTTAAATTTGCATTTGCCTGAGTTAATCTAATTATTCTTACCTTGTATATATGGGCAGTTTAAATTATAAGAATTTCCTTTTACATAGACATCTTACACATTCAGGTATTTCCCATCCAATCTTTAATGGTGAGATACTTTACAACGTACAAAGGGCAGCGTTTACCTTAAAAGCTAGGTAACTTTAAAGCAAACTTATCAGGAGCCTGTAATTCAGTGGTTGTCGTTTCTTTATGCGTTACTTATTTGTTTTTCGTTCAATTTTTTATATAAAAAAGGCTGTTAGTTTTCTCGTTTGATTTGTTTTACATTGTCATATCAGGGCCTTTTATAGCTCACTATGCGGTATGGGCTTTGCTAATTGTTGAAGGTCTTTCGGTGATCTATAGTGGTTAATGTTTGTGTCATTTTGGTTGTGGACAGAATGTTGTCTCATTTGCAATCATAACGCCAAACAAAACAAAAAAAAAAGAAAATCTTCCTTTTTATATTATATAAAGAAGGGATAATGTTGCCAGCATACAAAATGGCATGTTTTGGCTTCAATATTGATTCACTTGCACAGTCGTTGCGTTGGACTAATACTCCTTTACTTTTAAATCAATTGCAGGTATGGTCTCATTGGCACTCATATCACATTTTCCTATATCTATGATACCGTTTGATATGGGTTATGTTCCTCTAATATATTTGATGATGATATGATACTCAACCCCCAATGAAGGGATGGTGCTAGACATTTCATATAATTAAGACATAGTCTTTCGAACAGTTAAATTGAGGTCTGGAGCTGGCATGTTGGTACATTGTACCTGTTAGTAGTCCGTTTTTGATTTATGAAATATCGTAATTTTCAATTTTTGTTTTGTTTATTTTGTTACCTATTCTGATATTGGACTCGGACTGCTTTAAACTGTGTGGTTTTTACTGTGCGTATTGCTGTGCGTTTGTTTCTTCTTTTGGTTGAGATTTTTTAAACTTGATTAACCCCTCGGCATTTTAGTGCCTGTTCCAAGTCTGGAGCCTCTGCCATATGTTAGCTTTGTATGAACTTTTATTTTAGTTCATATATGTCAGAGTTTAGTATGACATTCATTATCACCGATCTGGTACAATTTTTTTCATTAAGGCTGAATCCATTTCTGGTTTTTAGATGGATCGCTTCAGATGCTTTGTCCCAACTACAGATGTTTATCCTGCTATAACCCCACGGGAATTTATTACTGTTATTTCAGACCTTAAGTAACTGTTTAATTGTGAGTTCCACTCCACCCAGTACATACATATGTATCTGAGAGGACATTATTTTTTTTTTCATGAGTTCGGATCTCTAATTGTTAATAAATTCATTTCCTATCTCTCTCTATGAATTGATCAGGTATTGCTTACTTGAACATTTTGTATTTTTCTCAACAAAAATTGTGACATTACTTATTTACTAGGTTTAAATATTTTTTTAGTAATTGAACAGATGGGTAAAAAAAAATTTAGGTAAATTGAGGTTTGAGTTTTTGAGAAGGTATGAAACACTCCAGGCCTTTTACACTTTCCATAACCAGAGTCATGCTGAAGTCTAGCAAATATTTCCTTATCTTGCGTTGGTTAAACTTGGTATGAATTCATTGTATTTGAAGCTGTCTTTTCAATTGTTTTTGGGGGATTATTAAAGGGTTGGAGATCCAATGCTGACAACATTATACATGGTTTTACAGAAGAATACGTATTTTTCTTATTAATTATGCTTTGAATTGTATTGGTATTACTATGTAACATATACTTCCATGTAGCTTTTTGCCCTACAAGAATTGTAGGAGATCCTTTAAAGCTTTAATGTTTGGATTGTAGAATCATGAATAGTAAGTATGTTTTTGTAGCGACTGACATCCTCCAGGTAAGATTGACTTAGGTATAGGCACGGAAATGAATCTTTGTGGTGGCCTATTTGTCAAGCATGTTAAAAGTTTACTCAGAACAATGAGGATCTACCATATTTTTTAATAAACATGTATCAGGTAGTTATAATGACACAGGTAGTTCTAGAGTGGGTTTTTGCACAGTTAGATGTAGAACATGATCAGATCGATTATGCGGTTCATCATTTTTAAGTAATGATGGTCTCAAATTGACCATGCACAACATGGACTTGTGCTGCTAGAATATAATTAGCTGTCAGTTGGGTTGCTTTCATAAAATATTATGATGTTCAATCAGACTAGAAATTTTACAAAACTGGATGTTTTTCACTTGTTCCCTGAAACATGCTTATGAAATAAATTGTTAAACCTCTTGAAATATATATTTGTTGATAAACTATAATATACTATATTTTATGAATTACAAATAAAATCAACTATCTAATGGGTTGGTGTAGTTTTGGTTAGTAGTTTTATCTGTGTAGGTAAATATGTTTTAGAACAGTTCACAAAACATCATCTAGATTATTTAACATACTATATTGTACTTTAAATAGAATATCAATCTTTAAGACATACAGCTAGATACCATAAACATACTACGTATACACAAGCCAGAGTCTGAGCTTGATTTGCTATATGATATAAAAACTAAACTGACGAAAATAGGTCATTTATTCAAAATCATAAAATGCAAAAAATACATTTTGCAAATAAAACATTTGACATAAAAGTTCATATTTAATATGAAATAATAATACATAATTACTACGAAAATTCATCAACTAATATCATGTCAATTGAATAAATGACAAAGAATAGCAAAGGTGGGGAGAAAAACCTGCCCCAAAAATAAACATATCTACTTCAAAAGATAATTTTTAATATAAAGGGCGGTATGTGGGTGGGAATTTTGAACAAATTGTTTGATAAGAATCACAAGTTAACACATCAAATGCTGATGATAAAAGGAAGTGACCACAATGCACTTACACGTGAACTCGTGCTGACCCGCAAGGCCATTGACCAATAAGAAAGCATGCATTGGTCATAAAAGAAATTTCTCTGCACGTGAAAACAAGTTATCTAATTTCAACAGTTTATCGTTTAATTAAGTGAGACACTCTGACCCTTTGGCCAGACTAGAGACATTATACATTTACAATAATAATAGCTCACTCTTTTATTTAAGCCGGTTAGTTATAACCAATTAAACAGAATTATCTTCTCTGCTATATTAAATTATTTTATTCCGCTTAATTTTCAATTAGCAAATAAAAGTGGTTCTAAGACAGACAGCTAGATACCATAAACTTACTACATATACACAAGCCAGAGTCTGAGCTTGATTTGCTATATGATATAAAAACTAAACTGAGGAAAAAAGGTCTTTTATTCAAAATCATAAAATGCATAAAATACATTTTGCAAATAAAACATTTGACATAAAAGTTCATATTTAATATGAAATAATAATACATAGGCCAGTAGATCATTGGGTCTGTTAATATCCAAATGTAAAGCTAATGGTGGATTTCAATATTGTACATTTACAAAATTATTTGATACACTTGTATGGTCTGTAATAGATTATGGTGTCTCTATATGGGGAACACGTAATTTTTCATGTATAAATAGTATTAAAAATAGAGCCATGCGTTTTTACATGGGTGTAGGAAAATACACGCCTAATATGTCTTTGTATGGTGACATGGGCTGGATGCCATGTAAAATCAAACAGTGGACTAGTGTTTTTAGAAACTGGACACGTTTTAATAAAATGAATGATGATAGAGTAAATAAAAAAGTGTTTATATGGGGTAACACATGTAAAAAAGTCAAAAATTGGCATTTTAGAGTAAAAAATAAGTTTAAAGAACTTAATATGGAATATTTGTGCAATGGTGCTATTTTGAACAAGGATTTAGTTAAGAATATTGAAAATGTATGTTTTGAAAAATTTAAGAGAGAATGGTATGACAAGATTATGTCAGATGATAAAAATAAATTACGTACATATAGAATGTTTAAAAATGTATATGGCGTAGAAAATTATTTAATTTTTAATATACCAGGTAGATACAGGAGTGATTTAGCAAAATTTAGATGCGGTGTAGCACCCATCAGAATTGAAACTGGTCGTTATGAGAATATTGATATTGAAAATAGATTATGTTTTAACTGTACTGATGACGTTGAAGATGAAAAACATGTTTTGTTAAACTGTCCTGTATATTCAGAGATTCGTAATGTTAGTTTTAACCATGCTAGTATTGTTGATGAGAATTTTTTACATATGTCTGATAATGAGAAATTTATATTTCTTTTTACAAATGAAAATATGGTATTTTATACTGCCAAAATCTGCTATGAAATTTTAATAAAGCGAAAATGTATTTTATATTCGTGATAGTTGACTTAAGTAGTATTTGTATTATAATTTAAAAAAAAAATGTTTTATAGTCTCTCATAACTCTTTATAGAGTGGCTCTTGTTGTTAATTTGTGTTTTAAAAAGCTGTATATTTTATATGTAACAAGTGGTGAGACTTTAATAAAGTATTTGTCTTGTCTTGTCTTGTCTACTACATATACACAAGCCAGAGTCTGAGCTTGCTTTGCTATATGATATAAAAACTAAACCGACGAAAAAAAGTCATTTATTCAAAATCATAAAATGCAAAAAATACATTTTGCAAATAAAACATTTGACATAAAAGTTCATATTTAATATGAAATAATAATACATAATTACTACGAAATTACATCAACTAATATCATGTAAATTGAATAAATGACAAAGAATAGCAAAGGTGGGGAGAAAAACCTGCCACAAATCCACTCTTTGGCTGAATGAGAGGATCTGAAATCCACTCTAAGGCTAAAAGAGTGGACCCCACCCGAGGACTCTGGCTACGTAAATACAATTATATATGACTTGAAAAAAATACATTCACATACATGTACACCAAACACATCTCACTTTATAGGAAAACGTTTCCACATTTAGCAGAAATATTAAAAGTTCCTATTTTCATATACCAAGATATTACTCTAAAATTATCTCTTCCTGGTAAAATTGATTAAAGGTCACGGCCGACACTCGGCTAACCGAGAGATAGGTCGGTTAATCTATATTGAGTATGCGGCTATATCGGCGGTGGGTCTGTTAATCGGGTTGGCTATACGTCTGTTAAGAGTAAAACTCACAATTTAATGTCAAACTCTGTTAAATATCCAGATTTTTTGGCATATTATGAGAATCACATCAAAAAAAGAAAAGTTTCTGACAAAATGATATCTATCATAGAACATTTTCCACCATTAAAAAAAATGCATAGCCTGCGCAATTTTAAGTAAAACGAAAAGGCGTCGCGCAAGTATGTGGTTTTTATGCTTGTACGCATAGCAATATTTTAGATAAAAGGCAAAAAAAACATTTTTAGATATGATTTAAAGGACACAAAGTAGTATTTTGGTTCTAAAAAATCAATTGTCGTTGATAAATATTTCATAATTGTTATATAAGTTGAGTTATACCACATATTAATGAATATTAGAGGAATACTATAGTATTAATGTATGGACTTTTTCATATTGGCCCTGTAACATGCCCGAGGTGTTAATAATGGCCAAGGATGGTTGTAATGGCCCTGAGGCAACGCCGAGGGCCATTACAACTGTCCGAGGCCATTATTAATATCAAGGGCATGTTACATGGCCAATATTAAAAAGTTCATATATTGATACTTTTATTAACCAACTATAAAGGCAACTTCATTCAAGAACAGTCTTCGAGTCTCGGATCTAAAAATATACAGCTATCCACACACTACAACAGGACCAGTACCGAAAAGCCCGTTTCATAACATTTCTATTTAAAAAGGTTTTAATTCTTCGATTAAACAAAGAGTAAGAAACTTACCGTGAAGAAGATACAGGAATAAAATTTCATAGCTGAACTTCAACTTGTCTTTTCTTATTCAATTTCGCATGGAATTTTAGTCAGATGTGATTTCTGATTTCTCATCCAAGTACTTAATTTTATGCTATTTAATTTCATTTCATCTAGCAAATAAAAAGTAGCTGGGAAGAATAAATCAGACAGTTTTTAACTATTCTAAAGTCTGCAATTTCTGAAGATTGAACAACGGAAATGAAACTATGATAATAATCGAAAGTCGTACTCGAAAAAGGCTGTGAAATATTTCCGTTTCAAGTCGTTACAAAACAATGTCAATGAACATCATTTAAACTTGTTTTTATGATATTAAGTTTAAAAAAGAATAAAAAAAATGTCACACTTATTTAAAGAAATAAAACGACGTTTTGATTTAATCGATGTCCCGTTTCATCTGTTCATAATGCATGACTGTGATTTCGTAATGCACGGGTGTGATTTCGTAATGCATGACTGAGATTTCGTAATGCATGACTGATATCTCGTAATGACTGGCTGTAGCAATTTCTTCGTTCATAATGACCAGATGTCGAAATTTTCCTTTTATAAAGCATGGGCATTTCTATACATATTGTAGTAAGTTGGTTAATAAAGTCTGTTAATGGGTTGGACAATTTAAATCGTGTCAGTTAAGAGTTATTTAGCCACGACAATAGTCTTACTACCTTGAGTTTATATTTTCACATTGAAAAAAATGAGATGTACTTGTGACGAAAAAATTACAATACGGTGCAACAGTATCCTTATAGAAAGAGCACTTTTTTTCTGTGCATTTCATTAAAAGGGTGTGTCACTTCAAATTAGCGTTAAATGGACTGATTGGCCGCTCGAATTTGCATGAATTTATTATCTTCGCCAAGTTATCAATCAGCCTTATTTTTTTGTCTATTCAAAATCTGTAACATCTATGAATCTGTCATGTGTTGCAATGCAGCTGGTTAAATTCCATGCTTTTTCTTTGGAATACTTTAATTGGCTTTTCTACCTCAGGAATAGATTACCTTATGCCGGCGTCACACATTGGCGGATAGACTGGCGTGCACCAAACTTACAGAGAAAACTGACAAAGTCGGTATACGTTAGTTGCACGCCATAAGAACGCTTAGCAATCGTTCAAACCGCGTTGCATAAGTTTGAAGTGCGTCGAAATACAAAGGTAAAATTAAGAAAGGAAATGGGGAATGTGTCAAAGCGACAACAACCCGACCATAGAACAGACAACAGACAAAGGCCACCGATGGTCTTTAATGTTGAGGAAAAACTCCCGCACCCGTAGACGTCCTTCAGCTGGCCCCTTAAAAAATATGTATACGTATACAGTGATAATGGACGTCATAATAAACTCTGAATTATACACAAGATAAAATTAAAAATCATATAAGACTAACAAAGGCCAGAGGCTCCTGACTTGGGACAGGCGCAAAATTGCGAAGGGGAAAAACATGTTTATGAGATATCAAACCCCTCCTATACCTCTAGCCTCTGAAGGAAAGTAAATGCGTTTGATGAACGCTACAACCCAAGGATTTTTTTTTATGCAGCATAAAAAGCATACAACGTTACAGCGCTAACGCCAACATACGTTTCTTGAACGCCGGATAAACGCTTAGCATTAGGTACGCTTCTAGTACACCCAACACACGCTTAAGATGGTATGGGTGTCTTTCGCCATCTTGGATTGTAAATAACAGAGAATCTAAGGTCCATATTTTCTATCAAATTAGCAAAATTTGATGCAAGAATGCAGATATTTCATGTGTTTTTACATTTAAAAGATCCTATTCATAAGAATATAACTTATAAATATAAATATATGTACAAGTGTACATTATTTTTGGTTGTTTTTAAATATTTTGAAATTGTCATTTTAAGGGGAGGTAACTCTAAAACAGTGCATTTTCTGTTGGATTGTTCATGGAATTTTCCTACTTTGTATTTTAGCCGGAAAAAACGCACGGTGACCCTATCTTTTCTTTTGATATTATCAAAGCATTGTTTGAAAGCTATATTTTCCTAATTTATTTTACAATTCTATCATTTCGTTTAGTTTCTATTCACAAAATGGTGTTTTTTTCCTGTATAATCCATACAAAATGTGTCATTTTGTCACGACCCGTAGCTTGAAAAAATGCACGGTGACCTATCATTATTATAATATTTTTTAACATGTATCAATAGATACTACATTTTGGCAAAGTATGAACAAATTCTATCATTTTTTATTTTAGACTCCCATACCACCTTAAAGCATTTTGGCAGCGTAAATGATTTTTAACACGCCGGAGCTATACGCTTATGTGTGCCGGTATTAGTTGTATTTCCTCAATGCTTTTCAACTTTGTTTTTGGCCTTTTAAACATTTTTTCGACCATCACTGATGAATTTTTCGTAGACGAAACGCGTGTCTGGCGTAAATATAGGGTTCAAATATCAAATTTCAATCCTGGTATCTATGAGGAGTTTATTTCCGGTATGTATTTTCCTTTGTACCGAGTCATCATTCTTATTTTCTGCCGCCTAAGGAAATGTATGTTGCAATTAAGTTCTAAACCGTGGTTCTAAACAAGAAATAGACATTAGTAAGTTTTTTTTATATTAGTGTTGGGTGCTGATTTAATGTGTAACAACAATGCAAATTTATATTCCTGTAAATCACAATAAATGTATAATATTAATTTTATTTTTCGAGTAATGATGTATTCCTAAGATATCGTAAGTCATTTAGACGACTCACAGTCCGCAAACGTGCTTGTGTTTCTATCGAGTGACATTCAAGGTGGTGTAGAGAAAGGTTGATGTTGAAAGGTTTTTGTTTATATGTGTTTGCTTTATAAACATATTTCAGTTCATTTGATAAAAAAAAATCAAAACATTACGAAGTTTATCTCTGATTTATGTACTTGTTAACTATGTAAATGACAAATGGGTGCAATTCATATCAATGAAACAGAATCCACATGATATCTGCGACCATTCTTTGATGAAATTAATATTACTTTGATTTTACACTTTTTAAAATCATTTCTATCCATTTTCAGATTTCATTGTCTAAACTTATGTTTCATTGTTCATGTTTTGTTTCCATTTATTTTACTAATCTTGAGCCTATCTCTTTATTCAGATAAATTAACATCCCATATAGCAATTAAATTATACTTGTAATGTCATTCATAACTCTTTACAGACCAATTAACAGACCGAGTTTTATACATCCGACCCATTAACAGACCATATTTTTATCAAAAATTGATTTATGTCACCAAAATACAGTTTTTCGTGTAGATTTTTCACATATTGATGTTAATATGGTAAACAAACATAATGCCAGTCTTTTTTCGATGTTCAAAAGATTGCATACAAGTAAACTCAACCAACTTGTCATTTTTGTGTACATTTTGTGTGTGTAAAATGTGTATAAATTTACTGATGAGTAACTCGCCTTTTCATTTTATAGATCGATTATTGAAGCTTGAAAAAAAAGAATTACACCACTGGATTCAGCACTTCAAATCATTTTGTCAGACATGAATAGTTTTTATGATATAAATATAATTAAAAAGTTATACAATGAAACATAATGACCTTGCACTGATTTTCACGATAACACCTGATTAACAGACTTTAGCCAACCCGATTAACAGACCCACCGCCGATATAGCCGCATACTCAATATAGATTAACCGACCTATCTCTCGGTTAGCCGAGTGTCGGCCGTGAAGGTGTAAATATTTTCCGACCAGGATCACAGCAATTAAATTACCATAGAATCGCAGTTACAATGTAAGTATGACTCAGAATTCATATTTCTTCTTACATCCAGACATTAAAATATAGAACCTTTGTATATTTTATTACAGACAATTAGTACTTTGATTAACCGAAACTATATCTTTAATTTTAAAAATTCAAACAAAAGTAAAGTATATTTTTACAAAGCCCTGGATCCTTCCTAAATACGAAGTTTTATATCTGACTACTTCTGTAAGGGATCATGAGCAAAGGATTTCCAAACTACACTTGACATTTTTCAATCGAAAATGTATAAATATAAAAAAGAAGATGTGGTATGATTGCCAATGAGACAGTTCACCACAAGAGACCAAAATGACACGGAAATTAACGACTATAGGTCATCGCACGGCCTTTAACAATAAGCAAAGCCTATATTGCATAGTCAGCTATTAAAGACCCCAAAATGACCACGTAAAACAATTCAAACAAGAAAACTAACGGCCGTATTTATATATTTAAAAATAAAAATAAAAAATAAAATAATAAATGAACAAAAAACTTAAATGTAACACATAAGCAAACGACAACCACTGAACTACAGGCTCCTAACTTGGGAAAGGCACATACATACATAATATGGCGGGGTGAATTCCATAGGGTAAACATTTTTAAATTGAAATTAGTAAATAAGTATTTAGTGTAAACCTTTTTTAACTCTCAGTTATGTTTGTTGTTATCCGAATTGATATGAGACTATAGACATAATTTTCGTAACTCATGATACGGTAAAAAGAAAAGTTTTAGTCACAATTTTTAATATACAGCTTTTTAGAAATTTAATGACTGGTGAACATCTCCATTCAATATTAATAGAAATAATCTATATCCATAACACCACTATAAAAAAGGAGGAATACACCAAACTTACTTCAACCTAACATAAAATAAAGTCATTCCTTCCTGGCATGCGACAGAACTTATTTTAACAAACTGTTATTCCAATGCAATACATTTAAAAGGTTTATATTGTATAGAAGTAAATAAAGTTGTAAAATGAATAAAATAATATTCCAGCTTTAAGTGATGTTTCATATATTTTTTTTGCACCTTAATTGCGATAAAAGTTAAAAGATGTAAGTTTTAACCGAGTAAATATTTATAGCTTTTGACACATACTATAAACATTAAACCAAAAGAGAGAAAAAAAAAAACCAATTTAGTTAATAACCAGTATAGTTAAATATAAAAACTTTGGTTTGTGATGGATTTATCTGTAAAGACCATAGCATTTAGACAAAATTGGAATAAACCATTAAGTCGTTTTATATATATAATTTGAATAATTAGTATGAATAAGCACGGCAACATTAAAAACCATAACATGATTTACGAATTAGGCCGTGTTCCCATTGATAAAACTCCATGTTTACATGTAGTTTAAATCGTGTTTTACCTACACACAGTCGATAGTCAATGTAGGCCTTCTGTAGGTTAGTGTACACAAAACTAGGCATTTAGGACATTAGTTTTTATCGTGAAACTATTTTTGAGTAAAATTGATATTTTTGATAATTATTAGTTGTCTAAATTTTACAGATTTGTTTTTGTTAAAAAAAATTAACGTACTTTATTAACCCCTAATCAAGACTCAAAGCAGCATCATCGCCGAACCCATAAGGCAGTAACCAATTGATTCTCTGGAGGGGGGGTATTATAGTCGAGTATAAAACATAAAGGCAAGGGGGTGGGGTGGTGAGCTATGGATTTTGTTTGGAAACAAAAAATGTTTCCAGTTTTTGGCCCTGAAAATAAATATGTTTGTTTCACCCTCAGCTGCCACTTTATATAATGCTAAAATTGATTTCGACTAAAATCAATAGCTCACGCCCCCTCCCCCTCCACAAAAAATGAAGTAAATTGTTGCTGCCTTATTCATTTGAAAAGGTCTTCCCGAATCGACTTGACGTACACAAAAATATTCGCCACTGGTCTTTACTCAAAAAACGATTCACGCATAAATGCATGACTAAAAGAAGTGTGAGGTAAATGATATGTTTGTCTAGTATCTCAGTTCCGTTAAATAACACGTAAAATAAATTAAAAAAAACGTTACCCTATTCCTTTACCAAATACTCCTTGGAGAAGAAATACCATTTGAAAAGAACAGAAAAGATAAAAATGTACTGATCCTTAATATCTCAGTCCTTTATGTCCGGCTATAAGCACGCTGTTGCAGCTAACGTTTTCTAATGCGTTATCGAGACATCTCTAGTATATTCAAACTACTGCAAATTATAAAATTGGGTTTCATAAAGTAGCAACCACTTAACTTAAAAAATGGGGGAGGAGGGTTATTTTTTTTTATCTGAGTCAGATTTTTTTCGCGCGTACGTTTTTATTCCTTTTTTTTCGATGCTGATGATCAAATACTTTTTTTTCAATATTTAGCACTATAATGTATGGGGAAACTCTTGATTCAGAATAATTTTTTTTATCATCTGTATGACCATTTTTTTTTTTTTATCAAATTGGGGATCGTAATATTTCCATTCCCATCCACCCCCCCTTTTGAAGTCAAATGGTTGTTCCCTTACCGCTAGAAAAATTTTCAAAAAATTTTGAATTCAGTTCTACGTAATGAACATTTAAATGACATATAGTTTACAAGTGGGAACAAATCTTATGTACAGGTAGCTAAACAAGGTGTATAGATGTGAACAAATGTAATGTGAAACCAGTGTACACTACACTAAACTAATTGTAAACATCATTACTCTACACGGCGTTTGGTGTGAACACGGCCTTATTCATGTATACATACAGGATGTTAAACCGAGCCTACCGAATGATCCCATTGACATTCGAACAATGTGTAAAGACAGCATGAGGAGGGCGGCAATAAAAACATACATTGTATGAAATAAAGATCACAAACGTTTTAGCAGGCTAAACTGACCCAAAACAAGATACATTGAAAAAATGTGAAATAAAGATAAAAACCGTTTTGGCAGGCAATGCTGACCCAAAACAAGACAGTTGTAATTATATGAAATAAAAATCATAAAACGTTTTGGCAGGCAATGCTGGCCCAAAACAAGACAGTTGTAATTATAAGAAATAAAGATCATAAAAACGTTTTGGCAGGCAATGCTGACCCAAAACAAGACAGTTGTAATTATAAGAAAAAGATCATAAAACGTTTTGGCAGGCAATGCTGACCCAAAACAAGACAGTTGTAATTATATGAAATAAAATCATAAAACGTTTTGGCAGGCAATGCTGACCCAAAACAAGACAGTTGTAATTATATGAAATAAAATCATAAAACGTTTTGGCAGGCAATGCTGACCCAAAACAAGACAGTTGTAATTATATGAAATTAAGATAATAAACGTTTTGGCAGGCAAAGCTGACCCAAAACAAGACAGTTGTGATGGTATGAAATAAAGATCATAATGTTTTGTCAGGTAAATTAATACTGACCCGCAACAGCTGAAGTATAAAGTTCTGATACTAAATTTATTATTTTTAGCTGTTAAATTCTATAAACGTATTTGACTTCAATCCTTGAATCACGGATACTATTAGGACCATTCCATCCATGAACTGCGGCAAAAGTCTTTGTTTGTTTTATTTTCCTTCCTCTAAAACTAAGTGCTGTATTTAAATAACGAGAGTCCTGGACAATTAACGACAAAGTCAACTTTAAAGAGATGGTGGAATAACATTAGGTGCTTTGAGCTATCATCGTAACTAGGGTCCAGTTGTGTATCAAAATGCTGATCGAAGTCGTATTTTGTAAATTTGTATTTATAAAACAGGCAATTAGGCTTTGGTTAGTCAATGTTGATAAGACTCGCACTTCTGGATCAAAATTCTAATCTCGAAATTAGGTATGTGTCCTTAATGTCAGTGAAATAGCAACCCATCAATATTCGTATGTTCGTATTATCGGACTTATGGCATACCGCTTGCAAAAGAAAGTATATGGAAGTTGTTGATATCACGCTTTATTGCACACGTCCTTCAATGGGGAAAGTTCTTTCGTAGATGAATGCCATTCTTAGCGCTCTTCGTCCATAGTCAAGGCATGAAATAAACAAAACAAAAACAAAATATAAAATAATGGATTAAATTAAATTCTCATTAAAAACAAACTTGGTCTTACTCAAGGACCACAAACATAACGCATGTTAAGGAATAATATGCGATAATTAAATTATCAAAGTTTCTCTTCTTTAATAATCAACCAATAAACAGAAAAGATGCTTTTATCATGTATTAAATGAAGAGTACATGTATGAACTTTAAAATATCATCAGTATATATCTATATATGTCTTGTCCAATGTTATTTTTATTAACAAATCTAGTATATAGAAAAAAGCAAACGACCTTACAGTGCAAAAGTAATGGCATAAAAATTATCAATTACGTTCATCGCAACCCAAACTATATCATTTACATGAATTATACTAGTAAAGATAGATAAAATAATACAGTAAAAACATGTATAACAAACTGACAAACATGTAAATCTGACTACATGTATCAAAATGCTGGCAATTTTGTCTATAGTTAAAGAATTGATTACAAAATTGATTTATTCCAAACCAATCACCATGACGAAAAAATAATTAAATGTAGTTTAGCATGAGTTTCATGGCGAAGCATAAAACAATACAGAGATCATAGACCAAGCTACTACGACCTCTGCAAACATATAACATGCGTTTCATGACGAAGCATAAAACAAAACCCACTACATGTTAACTTTACAAAAGCAAATACACAGAGGTCATAGACCAAGCTACTACGACCTCTGAAAAAGTAGGAGTTTCATGACGAAGCATAAAACAATGCAGAGATCATAGACCAAGCTACTACGACCTCTGCAAAACCGAAGCAGCATGAGTTTCATGACGAAGCATAAAACAATACCCACTACATACTACAATATTTGCAAAAGTAAATACACAGAGGTCATAGACCAAGCTACCACAACCTCTGAGAAAAATAATACACAAGAGGACATAAGTACAAGCAACCACACCCTCTGAGAAAATTTAAATATCGTGCACATTACCCAAAACAGTCAAAGACAGGTAAATAAGTTCGTAATTAATAAGCATTGGGTTGCGATAGACATATAGATAAGAGACATATCCTTTTTATACCGATCACATAAAGCAAACAAGGTACACTTGCATAAATTAAAATACTAACAATTATTGCCGTGACGAGATTTACGAAAGTAGCATGAGTTTCGTGACATAGCATAAAACAATGAACTCTGCATAAAACGTAATGAAAAAGCACATACACAGAGGTCATAAGTACAAGCAGTCAAGCTCACTGCACCAATTGAAAAAACTCCAACCTTACCCAAACAAGTAAGTCAAATGGGTTTGTAACACAATAGCTTAGCATTAATACTTAAACTGTCTTGCTCTTTTATATAAGAGTACTTAAAATGTATAGAACCGTTAATAACATCATATATAAATATACTAAATAAATAAATGATTTGGAAAATACATTGAAGTTATAAAAAGTCATGAGAATTCCGAATGCAATTAGGTTATATCCGGGCACTCTGGTTCTAAACCTTGGTTCCATCTGGGTTTTCTGGTTCTAAACCTTGGTTCTTTGGTTCGAAACCATGGTAACTGGTTCAACATCCGGGTTGTTTGGTTCAGGCAACCCAACTTCTTGGTTCCATCTTGGTTCTATCCTAGATCATTCTAATGTTCCCGTTGAACATAACAGAAGATAACCGCAAGTCTCCGAATAAAAAGGTAAAGTAGGTCAAAGACGCTAAAATTATTTCATAACATTAAACATTTTAGCATCGACGGTAAAGGAAGCTATAAGGTATTTATCTTCTCATTTTAATTATTTTGATAAGGAAACTAGATAAAAATAAAGCATCGTATAGATTTTTAAAACAAACCGAAAAGTATACAGTACATCGAACATCCTTTTATTTAATTCGGTCGGTTTTTTTTCATTTTTTTTTCCTTTACTCGTCCCTTATTTACGTAAATATGTCTAGACAGTGGCGGATCCAGAACTTTTCCTAAGGGGGGCCCGCTCCAGTCATGCTTCAATGATTCCCTATATAATCAATCAAATTTTTCCCCACGAAAGGGGGCGGACAAGCCCCCTTGATCCGCCTATGCTAGAAGTTTGTTTTAAAACCACCCAATTAGGACATGTTGTTTATATGGCTAACGATATGTGCATCTAGCCACTTGACCAGTTGACGACTTGCATATATGTTTGATTGCACATTTATTTTCAAGTTCGACAGAATTTTATTTAATGGCTTTTTAATAATGTCAGATTTGAAAGAAATACATGTGAAGTATATGTAACAAATCTTTTTGTTCAAAACAGAATGTTAAAAGACATATAAAGGAAAGTGATGATCAATAAGTTGGTAAGCTTTAATTAGTTGGAAAAAAAGTTATAAAATATTATAAAATGTATAATTATGTACAATAAATTTGTCAAATTTGATACTAATTCAGTCATTGTGATGGGCATGCATATAATCATTCGGCCAAAAATAAAGAAATCAAAATTAAGATTGAATATTTTCATAATATGGGGACGAAGTCCCCTATAACAGTAGAAAATTCAATAAAAAAAAAATCGGGAAAATTTCCCGAATTTTTCATTGTACTAATGAACTCAAAATCATTCAATTTTTTTTATGTCATGTTTTGAAATCCCGGACCTGCGCAGAAATCTACAATGTACTTCCTTTTTCCAGGTTTGTTTGTCAATCGGAACTACTCGGCCTTTCTGGTTGCACGAAGAAATAATAAGTTATTGTACTGCATAGCGAGAATGGTCGAGTAGTTACGATTGGTTTGTTTGTATGAATCTTTAAGTAAAATATATATTTACCAGTCTATTATAAATAGGAATGAAAGCAATATCAATTTCATTTTTATATGGAAAAACGTTACCTGATGATAGCGTTTCTCTGTTTACATTGTATATGACGTTATAACTTAAATGACGTCACAACTAAACTCCCTGACAACAGAACCAAAATCGGAAACGTTACGGTATATTTCTGTTTCTTTTTTTAACAATTATTTAAGTTACAAAAAAATTATTCATACAGACTTCGTCCCCATTTACAGGTTATGCCTGCCTCATATTAAAATTATGTGTACATGTGTTAATAACAGTGCTAGTGGGATGTGTATCACCAGCACAATAGTCAGAACTTCTGTGTTGGCGCCATGCTTTAGGGGCATAAAGTGTAACCCTAGTCCGTCCGTTCCGAACGTCCCATAAAAACGTGTTGCGCTCTCCTAATTTTAGTTTGCCTCAACCAAATACTACAAAACTTATACACAATATAGAAAAGAAGCTGGAGCATGAGTGCCAATGAGAACTCTCCACAAGAGACTAAATAAAACAGAAATTAACAACTATACAATGTAGCCTAGGTCACCACAACAATGAGCAAGGTTCATACCGCAAAGTCAGCTATCAAAGGCACCGACATGACAATGTAAAACAATTCAAACGAGAAAACAAACGGTATAATTTATGTACAAAAAATAAACGAAAAACAAGATAGGCACGTACATATAAAATAAGGCGGGGTTTAACATGTTAGCGGGATCCCAACCCTCCACCTTATGTGGCATAAGTGCCAATGAGAACTCTCCACAAAAGACCAGATGACACAAACACTAACAACTATAGGTCATATACAGCTTTCAACAATGAGCAAAGTCAAAACCGCATATAGTCAGCAATAAAAGGCACTGAAATGACATTGTAAAACAATATTCAAACGAGAAAATAAACGAACAAATTTATGTACAAAAAATGAACGAAAAACAAGTATCTGTATGTAACACATAAAGAACGACAACCATTGAATTACAGGATCCTGACTTACCACAGGCACATACATATCGAATAAGACGGGGTTGAACATGTAAGCGGGATCCCCACCTCAACACAAAATCAAATTTGAAATTTTTAAGTGTCACTTTTACCGTTCAAGAGTTATCATGTCCCTTTAAAAACATAAGAAAAACTGACTCTTTTGTTTCCTTTCTCTTAAATATGTCTGACTCAATCAAATGTTGGGAAGCTTATACGCGATTCACATTACCCCATGACACAGATCTATTAAGTTCGATATTGGGCCCCGATGGCGTCACTATTCATGAGTTTTTACACAATGCTTATGGTCACAAAACGGTCAAAATTACGCGAATCCTGCATCTATATGTGGAAGTTTACTCATTTTTTTCACAAGCAGGGGCATCTGTGGTTAATAGACATATTCTTCATTTATTTCAGTAATCAGCTTATTTACTCCCATTGAATTCTTCTTTTAATAGACTTAACTTGCACATTTTATTCAGGATCTCGGTGCAGTTTGGTAACAGACAGTGATATTTCAAGTTAAATGTGACCAACTTTACAAAGTGTTTCACTAGATTGAGCTCTCTGTCTAAGTGTACTTTAAAGGTTCTTAGCATTGAGTTCAGTTTATTGATATGTGTATACCTTCTGTTTGAATTTTTAAGATGTAAAAGCAGACTATCCATACCTACATGTCCATGAAATGAAATCTAAGGTAAAATGATTGAAACATTTTGCATTATCTATCACAACTGGCAACACATGATGCTTCTGAAGCAGTAAATTTCCTTACTTGATATTCACGGAAATTAAAGGATTTAGTTTCATCTGAACCAAACATTTTTTAAAATTGAGAATGGAAATGTGGAATGTATAAAAGAGACAATAACCATGTCAAAAGAGCAGAAAGCAGTCAAAGGCCACTAATGGGTCTTCAAAAAAGCGAGAAAATCCCTCGCTCAGAGGCGGGCTTCAGATAGCCCTTAACAAAATGTGTACCAGTTCAAACTCCAAACAATAAAATAAACTTACAATTAAAAACAGAAAGCGGATTTTGAGAAAAGGGTCTTCGTGGTACACAAATCTAACAATTTATCTATATATCTATTAATATATAGAAGATGTGGTACGAGTGCCAATCATACAGTTAATTCTCTACCTAACACTATAGGCATGATAGGGAGATAACTCTGTAAAATCAGCTAAACGTTTTGATTACGTTGTGTTGTTAAGGGAATATTAAGCTTCTCAATGATTAAAATAAGTGTTTGTCAAACTGCTATATAACCAGTGTAATTCTTCTGATAAAACGGTTGGTTCAATTTTTTTTTTTTTTTCAAAGGGTCAAAGTAAATACTTTGTCAAAATTTTAAGAAAATTAAACGAGCCAAATCAATTTTAGTTAAAGTGTTGGGTACCACCTTAATTCAAACAAAATATACAAGTTTTACATTGAGGGCAAAGGTCAAGCTCACATGAAGTTAATTGTGCCAATAGACTCATCATCTTATGACAATACATCTACATGCCACATATTCAGAAGCAAGGTCAATTGAAAATTATATTTTAAGGTCAAGGTAATATACCGAGGAACACACTGCAACATGATGACACACCCAACGTGCATACATGTAGGTCAGGAGTCAAAAAGTCAAAGTCTGATCAAACGTTCCATGCAAAAAATACACACAGCAGTCTTGCACGAAAGCTCATCATGGTTAAGGTAACAATGTCTTATGTCATGATGCACTACACATGCAAAATATAGAAAACCTAGGGCAGAGACAGAAACACAAGACTTATAACTAAACTCAATTGAATGGTACTTGTATTGCAGGTCACTACAATTGCCTTCAACAAAGAATATAAACTCTCGCAACAATGCAAAGTTAAACCCGTCTTTCACTGAAGTTTGAGCAGGATTCTTTGCAACGATATTCTTACCACTGTTAATTGAGAATCGAGTCGTGCAGTTATGTCAATAAATTAAAACGGTAAGATTTGACATTGAAACACTAAAAACTAGGGTTCACCATTAATTTTTAACCCAACCATATTATAGTACTATGGTAAACTTATGGAAACACATGATACAGTCATGAAATTGAATATTTGAAATAGTACGACCAGAACAATACTAGACAGAGTTGTAAACAAAAGAAAGTAATGATACATATCGAATTTTTAATCCGAATGCACAAATTAGGAACCGTAGTTTTCATTCAATTTATTTATCTAAAATGTACGCTTGGGTTTAATAAACAAGAATGGAAATTAACACTGTATATTTATATAAACGATCAATCTTGTAATCTATAAATAAATTATAAGTGTATAACTTTGCATTCTATCATGTATGGTATTATTATCGTTATGCAATACTCCAATTTTTAATTGTAGTAAAATTTAAACGAATCATGTATCTTACAAATACATAAGGCGGAAATACGTTCTGCAACCATTATGATGCTGTAAAGTGTAAAGGACGCAGTAACTTGTAAAATTACAATCAGGTTAATCATCCAATAAATGACAAATAATTACATTTTGATAAAACGCATAGTGTCGCCACCCACATGAAAATCAAAATGACCCAATATTTCTTTGACAAAGAAATGAATTTGACCAACTGCTATATAAATGTTTGGCATAAATCTAAATAGTGAGTTTTATCCGAATGAAAGGATGGTTAAAAAAAATTAACTGTACGTTTGTTCAAAATGTAAGCATAGAATAGCTTAAAAATAAAAGTATAGTTCGATTTTACCTGAAATAGCTAAAATGAAATCACTCCAGTCCAAAATTATCCATAAAATAAAAAAACAAAATCACATATAATTTTGAACAAATTGTTTGATAAGAATCACAAGTTAACACATCAAATGCTGATGATAAAAGGAAGTGACCACAATGCACTTACACATGAACTCGTGCTGACCCGCAAGGCCATTGACCAATAAGAAAGCATGCATTGGTCATAAAAGAAATTTCTCTGCACGTGAAAACAAGTTATCTAATTTCAACAATTTATCGTTTCATTAAGTAGGACACTCTGACCCTTTGACCAGACTAGAGACATTATACATTTACAATAATAATAGCTCACTCTTTTATTTAAGCCGGTTAGTTATAACCAATTAAATAGAATTATCTTCTCTGCTGTCTTGAATTATTATTTTATTCCGCTTAATATTCAATTAGCAAATAAAAGTGGTTATCTGTCTATCTATCTGTAGTTTGAATTAAATATCTATCTATGATAATCTATCTGTAGTTATCTCATATCTGGTTCACAGCTTTGCAGCGAACCGCCCTTTTTATGGCGGTTGATAGAGTCTCTGTTTTCCTCCGTAAATGTTGCAAAATTCTCTGCATATAATCTTAATGTTAACTTTAAAATATGAGGTTTTTGGATAATACAGACTACACTTGTGTATCCCCGGCCACGGTGTTTTCTAAATTAAAAGCACCAGTGTATCCCACGGTGCATCTTTACATTTTCATTTATATCTATTTATATATCTATCTGGATGCCATATTATCTTCGGGTAACCGACCATAGATCTATCTACATAATTATACATCTATGGTCTATCTATCTATCTATATATATTATATATCATATGAATCTATCATATTATGAATACAAGCTGTGGCCAGATATCGCCAAACCATGATATATGTATTTTGTTTTAATTGCACCATCTGAGATAATGGAATTTAAGTAAATAGACTTAAATTCAGTTATCGCTGGGGCCACTGACGGATTGTGTTTCATGTTTTTAAATTTACCTAAATGAGTAACGTTATATATGACGTCATCAAAAAGTAATGAATCGCGTTATATACCGAAATATAGAAAAAGCGCTCTAAATTGCTAATAGAAGGCAAAATTATTGAAAAATGATGTTTTACTGGTAATACTAAAACAGTCAATTGTAACTTTTACCTTATACACATTTATTTTTCTCAGTTTCCTTATTTTTCAAGGCCTTTGAACATTTCCCGCCGTTTTTAATTTCGATTTATTATAGATTTTTCTTGAAATAAAAAAAAATATACTAATGTTTTTTCCTTCAAACTTCTGCATAAGTTGCAGCTTCAGGGAAGATTTTAAAACCATAAATAAAAATGGGGGGTCACCGATGTTTTAAATCCGCTAAAACGGAAACAATTTTATTATTCAATTTTGGCGGGAACTATAACTAACGTTATAGAACGACGTTGCTATCATAGGAGCATTTCTTGCAATGCTTGGAACTATCGGGTTGAACTAAACCTTGTCACTTTCAGGGTATTTCGATTATTTACATTGTATTGATATTTGTATTAATCTATCGAAACGTTTAACATTTAATACAGTAACAGTTTATTATAAAGTAATTGTCAAAGTTGAAATCATCTGCCGCGATTTTTTAATTGCATTCATTGTATAGGGTAAACGATTGTCTGCCTCATGCCGTATTAAAGAAATAATTTACGGCTTGCAGATAAAGAATATTCTACTTTAGAAGACTGATGGTATCCGGACTGAAAAGTAACATGTTCCAGTAGACTACACACAGAATAAATTCACTAATTTGTATATTCGCACCGGGAAGATAAAACCTGATATGCCGTGTTTAAAAATCCACAAACTCGGCACTGTAAAAAAAAATGACACCATCGCCGGAAGAAATTTGAAATTGGTTAATATTTCCGTAATAACACAACGCTCCATATATATATATATAATCGAACCAAATTAAGTTCGACTTCCAGGTAAATTTTGAGTTTGAGTTTTATTTTGATTTCGAACATTTATATTCGAAGATTTCTAGTCAAAGCTAGCGTTACACTTAGAAACTTTCGAGTTATACAGTACGATAGAGTAAAAATTCTGGTAAGAGAACATACGCATTTTGAGATCCGATGAAATTAAGAGTAAGAAATATTGCAGTTTCTATTTTCTGTTGGTGCAACTCTCTTTCTTTGAATGTATATTCTTTTATCACATTTATCTTTCATGATGGTATATGTACTTTTTTTTCCCATACTGATTAATGATAGTTAATTTGAAAATAACTCACTCTCTGTTATATTATCATATTGTCCTTTTAATTTAAAAGAACCAAAGAATGAGAGGTTAATCAGCTTCCTTTGATTTAAAAAACTAGTTGTCCTTTTCAGTCATGGTCGGAATCAGACAATCTGACTGTACCACTATCGACAGGCAAGTGATCTGAACTAGCATTACTAGGTGGGTTTTTTCATCGTTTTCATGAATTTTGCAAAATTTTCAGTGGCGAATATTTCATTATCATCAGCACAAAACTTTTGTCTATAAGAGTGGAATATTCCTTCACCAGACGGACCTTTAATGTATTGGTTACAGTTTAGCATTACTCTATGAGACATGTAACTCTACATAAATACATGTGTGTGTGTGAGTGTGTTGAATATTTCTCTTGATGGAGACTTTTAAAGCCAAATGTATAGTACGTGTTAAGAATTTTTTTATACGCCCGTTTACGGGACATACTTGGATTATGGTATACCGTTGTCCGTCCGTCCATTCGTCCGTCGTCAACATGTCGGACGCTTAGACCAATTGGCATGAAACTTTGGTGAAATTTTTGTATTTATTAGCGTGAGCTTCGTTTCGTCTTTTATGAAATTTAGATTCTATATGTTCGAGTTATAGGGTTTAACTATTAAAAAAGTGTTTTTTTTATGTTTTCGGGCAATAACTCAATCAGTGCTTTCAGCAGTTCTCATGAAACGTTAGTGCATTGTTCATATCGATTGATGTAAACTCAATTTTATAGATTTTCGATTTTACGATTTTGAGATATGCGGCTTTATTCATTAAAAAGGCGGGCTTTTCTAGTTTTCGTACGCTAACTCTAAGATGCTTTCACCAATTTTCATACAACTTTGAAAATTGTTTAAATCTGTTGATGTAAATTCCGTTTTGATTTTCATTAATTTCTTATATGACATTGAGAAGAAATCAATCTCTCTGAAATTGTACCACAAGGTTTCATATCACAAATTGAGGTTGGGGGTATATGTAATTGCTCCAAACGTTCAGGAATTAGGTTTCAAAAACAAGCATTTTATTAGTTTTACTATTTTACACTAACTTGTGTTTGAGTGTATGGATCTATCTAAAATTGTACTACAATGTTCCACACCACAAAGAGAAGGCCGGGATTGAGTATGGGGGTAATTACTACAAAAGAAATCCGTGGTGGGGGTCATAATTTTTTCTGCAAATTTTTGAAATATCAAGAAGAAATCTCCAATTGCATAATAGTTTTTGACGACCTTCGACCATGTTTATTTTGTGTCAGAAACCTATATTGTGTCAAAAATTTGATCACAGTCCAAATTCAGTATATATATATCAAGCTTGGATATTGTGTCCAAACGTGCCAAAACTGTTCAACCTCTGCAGGCTGCGCTCAGCGTAGCATTTTATTGTTGTTGGTGTAGGTCATCAATAGTACCAATATAACTATGCATAGTGTTTGATATTCCCAGATTATTTGACGTCTATAGCTAGCGGCCCTATTTCTAACTTCCTGGTCCTACAGTTCGCTAACGACAGTTTGAAGAAATACTGCATAATATGATTTTTTTTTGTGCCCAAATTATGTGAGCATGAACAAAGCATTAAAGAGATATTGAGTATCATGTACAATACAATACAGTGCTAAATTTTCTTTGATTTCGACAGCCAGCAGCCGATGTAAAATTTTTGAAGATTTTCGTTATTTTATTAACGTTTTTTATTGAATATTTCATTAAATATGATTACTCTACAAATCACTCGTTTTCATGTCCCCCCCCCCCCCCCCCCCCAAAAAAAAAGAAGAGCAAAGGAATATTCGAGAAAGATGGACGACACTTGAATAATTTCTGTCGTCACATGTGAAATAAAAAAACGAGATCAAATAACACTTCACACATTGTTTACGTCCAGTGGCAAGTTTAATGCATACGATATCCAGATCTAGAACATATTAATTTTGACCCTGCTTTGTATTGACCCGAGAGGCTGCGCCGGATAAATATAAATATGAAATGAGATTTTTGATGATTTTTTTATACATGAAGTATAAAAAAAAACTATAGTTATGACGTTTCATGCATGTGATATGAGAAAACTGTAGGAACTCATTGTTCCTATTTAAAACCCTCTGTTCGACTGAAAACTACAGATTCTGGAAGGTGTACAGTGTACGCTTAAATTCTGATAATCTTGGTCTATTTTTAACTCCCCCCCCCCCCCCCCTCACCCCGAAAATATATTATGAACTCTACATATCGCATCGCGAAGATACCCTGCCGAAGAAAAGTATTTGTCACCAACTTCGTTTTCGAGAAAATGGTCCGAGAAGGTACTAAATTATATTGAATATGCTATGAATTTCAATCGTTCTTAGTGTTGATTATTCATGATAATAAGGTGTTTTGTATTGATATGTTCTTTTTATCATAAGGGTCTGGATAGAGGGTCATTCATTTATCAATATTTATTTTGTGTTACCAATATTTTTTATTCTTTATATTTAAGGTAAGGTTTGCATGAAACCTGAATTTTTTTCTAAGTGATATTATATCAATATGATACATCATTTTGATCAGGGAGGACTACCTAATCATTTAATGGAAAAAAAATCGAACATCGCCCGTCCCGTTTTTTCAGGTGAAAAGCTGAAAATTCCGATTTTTTACGATTTTTAGGGAAAATTGTATTTGAATCCTTCTGAAATAATAAAGTATGCGAGTGACTATAAAAAAAATAAAACTAAATAAAACATGTATAAATAATTGTGGTCCATTCATTAATAATAGATTTTAATTAAAAATATCATAAAAAAAATCCTAAAAACAAGATTTTTTAATTTTTGGGTTAATTAAAATCCGTTGCCATGGCAAGAAAAGGCCAAAAGTATCCCTTTTCCGGGTCCACCGTTTTTGTAAAAAAACTGTGAACTTATGAAATTAACTATTTGCATTATAATGAGCTAATAAAATTAGTATGTCCCCGAACTCGTTTTTACGGAAATGGCCTTTATATGTGTCTATCTGTCACTTCTGTAAAACACAAAAATATCTTTTTTGTTGATCTGCAAAGAAGAAAGTCATCTTTAATAGCATCTTTTTATAAAGAATCATTTTGTCTTGTAACAATTTGTGTTTGACCATAATCAATGAGAGAAAACAGTGATTAACTTAGGAATGACATCAAAAGATCAATGTAGGATGAAAAAAAAATTAATTCAAATAGTTTTGGGGTGAGGGATAAAAGTTGTTGCAAGTTTTGTTAATTTGACATCGATTCTACATATATCCATATCGGTTAATCAATTTTCCAAAATGAAGTTGTGAGGGGAAGGGGGAGGGTAAGTGAACAAACTATGTGAATTAAGGTTTTTTTATCCTACATTAAACTTTTGATGTCGTCTCTTAACTTTTATGCCCACAACTATCAGTCGGAAGGGGAAGTGGTTTAATTTTGTCATACTTGTGTATTAATACATGTACATGTACAAGACTCTGATTTTGATGGAAACACTTAATTTATTCTTTCAGTGCTTCACACTGTAATATTTTAAAAGCATTCAAATTGCCATTAAAAGTAATAAAAATTGCTTCATTGACCAATGTTTTGTAAATTGTTTGTATGCAGCAATTTGACGAAAAGACATCAGTTTTGACTATAGTAAAGTCATTTACAGCAGCCGTGTTTATTCCATTCATTTAAATCTAGACATCAACAAATGTTATTCAAATATGATCAAATATGTATGACTAAGCAGGGGAAAGCCTTGCAGGAGAAAGATACTAGTACACAACTGGTATGATTTGTCCAGTTGTTACACATGATGTTCAGATTTGGGGTCTTTGACCAAACAAACAAACTACATGCTCCTATACATGATGAAGGACGAAACAGACGATGGCCTTGGAATACAAATGACCAGCCGTATATGTATTGTTGATATTTAAAGTAAGAAATACAGTTATGTAGACCTGTAATATGAAAATCTTCCACACTTCAATAAATTAAAATCAGTTAAATGAAGTTCACACGAGTAACGGCACTGTAGGTGAGAAATCACCATAGTCAATTGGCGATTTGATGTTCAAAAATGCAGTTTTACTGTCCTCGATAGGGGAGACAGTAAAACGGAAATTTTCGACCGTCAAATCAAATTGATTGTGGCTTCTCTTCAATCACAGTTATGTTATTCCGATTATAATGCATTACACAAAGAAATAATACGTTAAAGATTGGAATAAATGGAAAATGTGTCCATGGGAAACTAATGATGCCCCTTCTTACATAAACATGAAACATTATAAAGCATTACGTATAAATTTTATAACATTTGGTAAAAGCAAACTAAAGTTGGAGAACAGAAACGAAAAATTCAGAAAACGACCTTATAAAAATACTCCGAGCGTCGTCACTACTTTATCATGATCTCTTATATACGGAGAAAGACTAAACATTAGCAATTTCCAGGATTTTATAGTGAGTCCGTGTGTAGAGACACATATTACCATCCTTGTTTTTAGATAAATTGATTCAAAGTTGACTGATATGCATATAAGTTTGCTTGATTAGAGGTTGTAAAATGTCCAGTGGCAAATACTTCAGGCATGTTCAAAACGACACAACTCAATAGTTGTGTCTTAGTGCATCGAAAACAAATTACTATTAGAACGCTCCGTCAGTTTTAAAAGTGATTGATAAAAATAAAATACATTTTGAATGATGCAACGTGTGGGTTGTGTGCGTATTTGCGGAAAAGACCAAGTTCAACATTCTGTCATTTGTAAAAATTATGCAGTAAAAATATCTGAGAAAAATATATATGCATTCTCTATAAGTAAAACAGATGGCGCATTATGTAAATTTTTAAACTAAATTGACTAAAAGTCTCACAAAAATGGGCCGTTTTCATTCAATCCTGCGTTTCTATAATTTGTATTTACACTGTAAAAACGGCGTGAATCAGACTTACAAATTCAATAAAAATACAGCTTAATAGTCAGTGAAAAAGTAACCGGGGTTCTTGAAGCAGAATTAACAACACTTCTATATCTTGTGAAAGGACAAGACGAGGACAAGCCATAAGAACACAAAATATTAGGCTGATTTCTATTGACATCAGCTTCCCATACATTAGGGTTTTTTTTTTATGGCGGGAAACAAGGGAAGAAAGGGGACGGGAGAATGAAGAAAGGTATCCCCTGTCCGACCATTCGAAAATCTAGAACTGTAAAAGTGACGACATCAAAATTTAAATCTATTCTGTGTTTTTGTGGCAAAAAACATTGTGCAGAAGTTTTATATCAGTTGGTTGACTGAGGAAGACTAAAGTTAGAGAATGGAAACTAATTTTGTAAAAACGGACGTACATTATGATACGTACATTCGGATCAACGTAGAAATAGACAAGAATATAACTCAATGCCCTTTTTGCTACGGCGGGGGCATAACAATGTACATTTATGAAATAAAATAAAACTCCGCGAAACATCATGAATAGACCACTTTCTAGTTCATCCGTCACCGGCAAAAACTCGTCAATTATGCACGCCTTTATGACTTCATTTACCAGATAGAGGGGCTCGCCTGTATCCCTGCACTATTTACGTTCATCAAGCGTCTTGGTGATCGTCTTTGTGCAGGATAAACTAGAAATAATGGTTGCTATGTAGGTACTTACTGACAATTCCCTAATGACAGCAGTGTTGATTGTCAATTTTGAGAATTCAATTTGCCGAATAATTCGTACAATATAGAATTATAGTTTTCCAACCACTCGCTCAACATTGGAAGGAAGTGACGACGCCCCTAAACGCACAAATGACGGTGATAAAGGCGCGTATAATTGACGAGTTTTTTTCGGTGACGGATGAACTCGAAAGTGGTCTATTGTTTTAGCACAAAGACGTTATGGCTAAACGTGACGTCATATAAATGAAAACTAACAAACTGAAGGTCATAACGTTACTTGTACGATTCAAATGTTGATGGAATTACATCAAAACGGCGATTTCCAGGTAGGTGTTGTTTTATTTTCTATAATATTGTTGTTATCGAACATTGGTTGATCAATGCAATTCAATATGGCGGGTCCCTCCTTTTTTTCAATTATTTGAATTCGAGTTATCTCCCTGTGTACGCAAACCTTAACCTTTATTTTTTCATTACACATTTTATTTATTACACTATTAGTTGTTACTTTATGATACTGTACAAAAAAACAACCCAAAACCAGATGCTCCGCAGGGCGTAGCTTTATACGACCGCAGAGGTTGAACCCTGAACGGTTGGGGCAAGTATGGACACAACATTCAGGCTGGATTCAGCTCTAAATTTGGATTGTGATTAAATAGTTGACACATCATAGGTTTCTGACACAGAATGAATGTGTTCTAATGAACTTAATTTTTTTGTTTTCTCTTAGAGCAATTCACTATGCTGTTGAATATTAATCCTCTCAAAAAAATGTTTGAAGAAATTTTCTTTTTATTTATGAAATTTCAAATGAGCAAAATTGAACCCAATTTTTTAATCACATCCCCCTTTCCCTTATTCCAAAACTAATCTCAATGAAAATATTCTAATGGAGTTTGCAACAATAACTACTCATTTAAATACATCATAAAATATTAAGATGTAAAAAATACAGCTTGTTATCACTGAATGGTAAAGATTACTTTAATTTATCAGTTGGTAGTAAAAAGTGAATATACATTGTATATTGTATATAACAATGATTTAAGTTGATACTGGACAAAGAAAAATAACTCCAATTAAAAAAAAATCTTGCTATTGCACAATATTTTGCAATAAGATATTTCTTGCTTACTATTCTGGACAAAGAAAGATAACTCTAATTAATTTTTTTTTGCTATTTCACAATATTGTGCAATTGAAAAGACTTGCTATTGCACAATACTTAATATAATAATTTAAGATCCTGATTTGGACCAACTTGAAAACTGGGCCCATAATCAAAAATCTAAGTACATGTTGAGATTCAGCATATCAAAGAGGCCCAAGAATTCAATTTTTGTTAAAATCATACTTAGTTTAATTTTGGACCCTTTGGACTTTAATGTAGACCAATTTGAAAAAAGAACCAAAAATGAAGAATCTACAAACACAGTTAGATTTGGCATATCAAAGAACCCCATTTATTCAATTTTTGATGAAATCAAACAAAGTTTAATTTTGGACCCCGATTTGGACCAACTTGAAAACTGGGCCAATAATCAAGAATCTAAGTACATTTTTAGATTCAACATATCAAAGAACCTAACCAATTCATTTTTTGTCAAAATCAAACTAAGTTTAATTTTGGACCCTTTGGACCTTAATGTAGACCAATTTGAAAACGGGACCAAAAGTTAAGAATCTACATACACAGTTAGATTCGATATATCAAAGAACCCCAATTATTCAATTTTGATGAAATCAAACAAAGTTTAATTTTGGACCCTTTGGGCCCCTTTTTCCTAAACAGTTGGGACCAAAACTCCCAAAATCAATACCAACCTTTCTTTTATGGTCATAAACCTTGTGTTTAAATTTCATAGATTTCTATTTACTTATACTAACGTTATTGTGCGAAAACCAAGAATAATGCTTATTTGGGCCCTCTTTTGGCCCCTAATTCCTAAAATGTTGGAACCAAAACTCCCAAAATCAATACCAAACCTTCCTTTTATGGTCATAAACCTTGTGTTAAAATTTCATAGATTTCTATTCACTTTTACTAAAGTTAGAGTGCGAAAACTAAAAGTATTCGGACGACGACGACGACGACGACGACGCAGACGACGACGCCAACGTGATAGCAATATATGACGAAATTTTTTTCAAAATTTGCGGTCGTATAAAAATGATTTGGTTTGGCCCCAGATGACTTTAAAAATTGAAAAAGCTCCAAATTATCTCCCTTTGGTGCAAAAATGCCATTTTTTGGCCTTAAATTTCAATTATCTTTTTTAACTCATCGGTGACCTATATTTTTTATTATTGTTTTCAAATAAGCTGTACATAAACTAAATAATTGTAAAATTTAAGCGATTTCTTATATTAGGTTATTTTTTTATTTCGATATTTCCTCTTTTTCTCCTATTAGTTCAACAGAAAAAAAGGACATTAACAAAAATGTATGCTTCTTCCAGAGGCAGATTTTAGCTTAAATGAACGGTGACCCCATTTTTTTATTTCATTTTTCTTTTAAGTATATGATAAAGTTCATTTATGAAAAAATATAGCGAAATCCTATATTAGAAAAAAAAATCATTTATACCCAGGAGCCCCCTTAAGCTTCATTCTCTTTTCATCTGTTTTTTGGCCTTTTATTCCGTTAATTTACCCAAATCAGTATGCATGTGCCTTCGTCCTGAACTAAGTTGGGGTTAATGGCTAAACATTCTGCAAGAGGTGTTGGTACAACTGCATCACAAATGGCACGTACGGAATCAATGTTGATGTCTGATCGATCTTCAGCAACTGGTAGCCGGCTGAGTCCATCTGCATCTGCGTTTGTTCTTCCAGGGCGGTACTTGATGTTGAAGTGATAGCTGGCTAAGTCTGCTAACCAACGGTTACCTGTAGCATCCAGTTTTGCTGTTGTCAGCACATATGTGAGAGGGTTGTTATCTGTCCATACCGTAAATTGTTGTCCAAACAGGTAATCTTTAAACTTATCTGTAATGGCCCACTTCAATGCCAAAAACTCCAATTTATGTGTCGGGTAGTTCTTTTCCGCTTTCGTCAGACCCCTGCTAGCATAGCTGATAACTCGCTTTTCACCCTCCTGTCCCTGATATAAGACTGCTCCTAATCCAATTCCCGAAGCATCCGTGTGTAACTCAAACGGTCGAGTATAATTGGCATATCCTAAAATAGGTGCTGATGTAAGTAGTCGCTTCAAGGTGGCAAATGCTGTCTCTTGATCTGGTTCCCAGTTCCATGCTATCTGTTTCTTGGTCTTTCCTTTGCTTCCTTTCTTACCTGTTGGTGATGGCATCAAATCAATGAGAGGTCTACTAATCTGGCTGAAGTTCTTGATGAATCTTCTGTAGTAGCCTACAAACCCAAGAAATCGTCTGACATCCTCTGGCGATGTTGGTTTCGGCCAAGTAGTTACTTTGTCTGTCTTCTCTGGGTCTATCTCTTTTCCTGCCTCTGAAACTATATGACCAACAAACTTCACCCGTCTCTTAAAGAAGGAACACTTCTTTGGCGCTAGCTTTAAGTTTACTTGCCCTATTCTCTCCATCACTAGCCTGAGGTTCTCTAGATGCTCCTCATACGTCTTCCCAAAAATGATAACGTCATCTATGAAAACACAGCATATCCTCAGATTGTAGTCGGCTAAGCAGTCCTCCATCATTCTCTGGTAAGTGGCCGGGCTGTTGGTTAAACCAAACGGCATCCTGTTATACTCATAAAAACCCAATGGACCAACTGTAAAGGCTGTTCTTTCTTTGTGTGGCTCATAAATCTCAATTTGATGGTACCCTGATTTCATATCTACAACTGAATAGTACGTCGATCATGCCAGACAATCCAGAAGTTCATCTATTCTTGGAAGTGCATAACTATCTTTTTTCGTAGCGTTGTTTAGCTTTCTATAGTCTACACACAGGCGCAGGCTGGAGTCTTTTTTCCTCACTAATACCACATTGGAAGCAACAGGACTGTGTGATGGTCTAATAATCCCCATATCTAGTAACTGCCTCAAATGTGCCCGTACCTCGTCACATGCTGTTGGTGGTATGTGGCGGTATCTCTCTTTAAACGGTTTATCTTCAAGAAGGTCGATTCTATGCTGCACCGTGTCGGTGTGCCCCACATCATCATCCCTCTTGGAAAAGATGTCCATGTACGAACGGATTAGTGTTCGTCCTTCCTCAAATTGTTCATCCGTGAGATTACTTTTGGTGAATTCCATCTTCTCCATAATACTTACCTTTTCATCATCTTGTGTTGTTGGTTGTGATGGTTCGATGGTAACTGGTTGGATCTCACATATTATGGCTCTAGGTGGTATACTTACAGTTCTGGTTGTTATGTTTGAAATGCGTATCTTCACCGGTCCATTCTTTTTGTGTTGGTAGCTGATTAATGTTGGTTCAATGTCTAAGTCCTCGTGATTCTTTGCAAGTAAAGACGACTGTAACATTGCTGGTGAATCATGGTATGGTATTTCTTTGTCTAAGTAGCCGGTTAATGTGATGTATGAATTTGGTGGTACTGTTACAGACTTGATCTCTCCACTTCTGATAATTCCAAGACGGTTGCTGTTCTTTGTAAGTTGTTTCTCTCTAAGTATGATGCATCTTAACGCTAGGTACCATGGTGTAGTCAAGCTGCTTTCCTGTAAAAAATCTAGCTGCTATACTTACCTCAAGTGTATCTATGATGGTTGAAAGAGTGTTTGTTCCTAATAGCAGTGGTACCTGTTTGTTGTATCTACTGTCTGGTATAACTAAAAGTATACATGGGTAATCCTGATGGTGACCTGGTATCTGTACGCAAGTTTCAGTATAGCCAAGGTATGGTAACTGTTGTCCATCTGCACACTCTATATCTAGCAAGGTTGTTATCTTCATTAATGGTGTTTGTATATGTTGGTTGAAGAAAGATTGGCTGACTGTTGACACTGTTGAGCCGGTATCTAATAAGGCTGATGTTTCCATACCATTTATGTTCATCTTTACTTCTGTTGGCTGACCAAAGAGTCCTGTTGTTGTCTTTGCCTGACTGACTTTGGGAACCTTGCTGCTATCTAAACCCATGGATGTTACCCCTGCATAGGTTTGTTGGAGTTTAAATGCTGCTGACTATGGTCCATCCTTACTTTGCATTCTATCTTCAGATGTCCTGTCTGTCCACATCTCCAGCATTGGTAATCTCTATCTGGGTTATCTCTTCCTCCTCTATAGTTGTTCTGTCCTCTACCTCTATAGCCTCCTCTATATTGTTGTTGTTGTTGTCTAAACTGTGGTTGTTGTTGCCATGGTGACGACTGATTTGGCTGCTGCCATTGTTTTGGTTGATTTGGTGGTTGCAGTTGTGGTGGTTGTGTAGGTCGTTCCAGATGGTTCCATGGTGATTGCTCCCATCTTTTGTCATTGGAATCCAGTCTGGTATGTATCTGATTAATCAAACCTTTGATTTCTTGTAGACCTTCATCCTCAGGTTGAGTTGTAATAGCTTTGGTTATGTGTGTCTTGGTCTCTGCTGGTAGCTTTTCACTTCTGCTGCTATGATCGCTCTCTATCTGCCTTAAAGCTACACGTAGCCCATCAAAATCTCCAATGGTATCATATTTATGTCCGGAAATATCCTTCAAGTGTGGTTGTAATCCCGTCCAAATCATTGCATGAAGCATGCTATCAACATCTTGTCTGCTTACAAGTCCTCTATCAACTGCTTTTCCAATAATTCCTTCCAGTCTACAACTCCAAGATGTTACACTTTCTGTTGGTCGTTGTCTTGAACCATAAAACTCAGCTAAAAGCTCTTCTTTCTTGTCCACACTTCCATATATGCTATCAAGTTTCTGGATAATAACCTTTACAGATGCGTTGAGTTCCAACCTCATAGCTACAAGTCCTGCTTCCCCTCTTAATGATCTTCTTACTGCATTCAATATGGCATCTTGCTCATAATTCTGTTTAAGTAAACACTGGACTTCATGTCTCCATAATTCATATGTGGTGTTGCCTGCCTTTGGTTCTGTTCCTGAAAACCAGGTTATCTTTGGTGGATGGTTCATCATCATCTTGGTCACATTAACTGGTTTAGGTGGTGGTACAAGTGAATGTGGTTGAATATTTGGAGCTGCTTCAGGTTTCGGTTCTTGAGTGCCCCCTGTGACATCAGATATTCCATCATCCAATTCTTTAAGTCCTCAGGAGTATCAGCTTTCGGTTTAGCTCCCATCTTTTCAAACATCTCAAAAGTCTTCATCATCTCAGCTGTAGGTGTTTTTGAACTTGATGGCTGTGCAGTTATAATTTCTTCTTCCTTGAACTTGTTAGCCATGTTGAATAGAAATTCCAGTGTGAAAGTCCAGAACAAAATCAAAATCTAGCTGGCAATACGGAAAAAAATGCGCGTACAAAATATCCGAGTGTAACTGTAACGGTCGAATAATCAGCGTATCAAAAGGTACGAAAAACTACGCATAATATATATCTATATCCAATATCCAATATACTACATGTACTGTATAACTATAATATGCTCAAGTCAAAGTCTAAACTCAATACCAATGATCAGTCTGGGATAGAAATACTCTTAAGTACAGAAATATCAGAGATCAGGTAGTAGTGAAGATCACTCGCACTAACCTAAGAGTAACTGTATAGCTGGCAGAAACAAGTCTCAAAGATAGTTTACTGATAGTACAGACAACAAACTTAGACCTAACTCAAGTGTTAGTGTACAGGTGTTAGTAGGTATGTGTGCAGAGATATGGATGGGTTCACATGCAAAGGTATAAGGAATGGTATCACCTATATAACATGCACTATTAACTTTATCATACACCAAGATTCACACTAAGTTTATCAATATCCACCTTATTTATCACCTATCATATGTCAGTAATTAAAAAAAAATTATATACCAATATCAAAATTTTCTAAGTCTGTGCTGAAAATTCTATGTAAAAATCAACAATATTTCACAAACTAGACAGCTAAATCAATATAAGTACTAATCACAATGTCTTATAATTCTTATGTACATGTAACTAACATCGCATCCAAACTACATAATCATATAAATGTTGCGCAAAATTGCAACTCATGTGGTATAGTATAAATGGAAAAAAAATAATCACATAAATGTAATGCGTGTATGCTATGTTCAAGTGTAAATGTGTACGCAAAGTCTCTATGTGTAAAGCTTTATCTCACAAAAAGTGTATGCGTGTATGCACAATTACCAAAAACAACTATTGTTTGTGATACCATTTAATAAATTGCAAACTATTGTTAATTTGCAAATCAGTGGCTTGAAAATTCAATATAAACAATCAATCAATGGTAGGTTATCACAATGTTTATGTTTATACAGGATGTGTATGTACTTCCGGTTGACCTTGACCTGTGTTGACCCAGTTCGACCTCGAATGGGGGTGGGGTTGTGGTCCGGTGGTCAAGTATCAATGTATAACTAAAGTGTAAACATACATGTACATATAATCAATCAACACCAAGTGATGTTTAACATGAACCTTCAATGATTGACAAGTGTCACCTATTCTAAAATGTCTCTAATCTATGTTCAAAAAATTCAGTACAGTTACAAATGAAAAATCGTTGAAATTTTCAAAGACAATATTTTCAAATTTCTCAATAAATTCTGAATAAATCGCTACTCAATACCATTAGTCATGTAGTCAACATATATATGAATCAATTATAAATGAAAAGTATCTTACAAATACAAGAATAAACACAAAATATCAGGTCCTTTCTTGAACTTGTGCACAAATTTCTATGTGTTGTTTTCGTACTCGAGTACCGGAAATCGAAATGTCAACAATGGTCAATCTCGGTTTCGAATTCTAGAATACGCCGGCCGGAGCTACGGTTCACTATTTTCTCTAACTTGGAATATTCCGGTCGGAGCCAACGGATCCTTTTCTGATCTTTCCTATCTAGATGTTTTGTCGTGAATCCTTCACTATCCTCCAAATAACGTGAGCGCCAAAATGTAGTCGCACTATCTGGGCGTGAATAATAGTTGACTATGTATAGGGTTCTGGATAGTTTTATTATTCAATGAAGCATCAAAAGAAACCCTGTAAAATAATATTACATTAAATAACAACGTATATAAATCAATTCTCTTAAAACATGTATTATATCAATATAATATGTGTACACACAAAAATTAACCAATTGACTGTAAAATACGTCACAGTTTATGAAATTAACAAAATGTGCAATTTAACCTTATCTTATCAAAATATAACTTTCTGTGACGTTCGAAACAGAATTTAACTTGTCAGAAAAGCAAAATAGAAATATAATTCCTCGTTTAGCAAAACATTATAATATACGAATTAGCCGTTAAAACTATAAACAAACAGTCTAAGCACAATAAGCATTAATTAAGCAAATAGCAACAAGCAGTTAATTAATAAAGATAAGCTAAGCTAAACAAAGCAAAATAACTAAGCTAATAAAATAATAAGCAACTACAAATGAACACTCATTCTTACCTCGTATGAGGTACAAAGGTTATGCCTCTATGTGTATCTACATCATATGCAGAACTCTGTCAAATACCTGTAAAACAAATACTAAATTATAGTTACTATGCACAGACTTATATAGTACTTAAAATCTATCAATCGGAGACAAAAATATTATAAAGACTCTGAAAAGTATTTATCAAGTTAACCTATTACTCATTTACTCTCGGACTCATTCTGCTCAAATATGCGACATTCAATACGTTTATATCTACACTATTTATTTTCAGGCTTAAATTATGTAGCTCAAATGTAAATCAATAATGTGCCTGTTATAAAAGTTACGTTAACCTTTTAAATAGTTTACAACATTCATTCACCAATCACACGATACACATTCTTACTATGAATTCATGCTAAAATGGAAAGTTACTCATGCGTGAAATACTGATTAATCCGGTAATAAAATTACAATGAAAGTAAGATAAAGACAGAATATCTAAAGAGATAAGTAGGCAAACTGACCTGAAACAATCGTGGAATTCCTCCAATACAAATGATACAAAATAGAAAACAGCAAATAAAGTAAATGAAACGTCTGTTCGGTTTGAACATCAATCCACAATTGAATATAGACTTAATATAAATAAACCGCCAAAAGATATATAACCAATGAAATAGCAGAAAGTGTGCGGTCAAATCAAGCGAAAAACACTGACCAACAGAATAGTAGAAGTGAGTAACATTCAAGGCCAAACTAGTCAATCGTCAAAGTCCGTGAATATAAAATACGAATAGTACCACTCATAATTAATTACAATCCGTAATTAATCTATTTGAAAACGAAAACACAAATATGCATTAGGAATAAAATCATCTTTATTTAAAGTAAATTCAAATAGGAAATAAAATATAAATTACAAAATCATATCAGTATTTATTCAATCACGAATAAATACATGCTAGCACAGTTGTAAAAAAATATGATATGTTCATTATAATTTCTCCTGCTTTAGTGGAATGTCCCTTCGAGCGGCTCTCTATTTTCAAATTAGCAACCTTTACGACGGACACGAAAACGTCGACGTCATAATACAGTTACGACACTATAGCGGCGCCGAGAGCGATGCGTATAAACAATAGTGTGATTTCCCTTTAAGTCTTTTTTAGAATTTTATCGCAGCATGCAAGCTGTTTAAATTTCGTAAGCGGAAAAATTATAAACCCGCCCTCCCACTCCACTTTTTTTTTCGAGATACTGCTCTTTTTCAGGTTTGTGTCGGTGACAGTGGTGATACAGATTTGACTGATGATGTTAACTTGATTGCGATTGAGAAAAGTGACTTTTATTTGAACTTTGAGCATCATAAATAGATTCCCAATACATGACAAAATTCGCTGTATAGAATCTTAATGTTAACTATGATTTTTTTTGATTTTTTTTGTTTTAACATGAACTATGAAATTTTAGATATTTGATAAATGGAAATGTGATTTGAAGAAATGTTAAATAAAAATAGCGATACTAGTATTAGTAATGAAATAGAAAATTGTGATAGTGATCTAATTTGGGATGAAATTTTAGATGGTGAAATACCAGTACTAGCGAAGTGTATAATGTAGTGAAAATATCAAAATGTCGTAAATCTCCTGGCGTTGATGATATTCCAGTTGAATTATATAAAAATCCGACAACATTGAATGCGCTTATCCGTGTCATCAATGTATGTTATAATTCCGGTAAAGTGCCAGCTATGTGGAATAGATGTATCATTACACCGATCCCCAAGTCATCCACGGCTGATCCCAGAGATCCGATGTCCTGTAGAGGAATAAGTCTAATTTGTTGTTTAGTAAATTATAATCCTTAGGTTTGTGTTCCAAAATATTAAATGCTTCACATTCTTTGTATTATAAAGTTCAATCTTGTGTCAAGATAAATGGCAATTTGACCGATTGGTTTGGACCACGTTCTAGCCTAAAACAAGGCTGCATATTATCGCCGTTATTATTTAATATTTTCATAAATACCTTAGTTGATGACATCAAGAGCTTAGATATTGGTAGAAACGTAAATGGTGAAAAGATTTGTATATTGTTATATGCAGACGATGTAGTATTATTAGCCGAAAATGAAAATGACTTTCAAAGAATATTAGATGTTTTAAGTATATGGTATTATGTAAATGACTTAACTGTAAATATGGACAAGTCAAAAATGTTCATTGTAATAAGGCCTAGGTCAATACCAAGGCTTTTACAATTCTTTGCCTTCATTACGACTTTAAACACCTCATTAATTGAAATTTCTTCATCAAGTTGATTGCATACAATATTTTCTCTTATTTCAAAATTTTCCATCTTATTACAATTATTATCTACATTCAAAAACACATTTTGGTTAAGTAAATTATGAAAACAGTTCTTCCATTTATCTAACACTATATCTAAATTGTCTGTTATTGAACTATCATCTTGTACTACTTCAATAGGTATGTTCGATTGCCTCTCATTGTCAAAGTTTCTTAGAGTCAGTGTCACTCAATTTAACAAGTTCTTCCTGGCCTATTGGCCAGTATTGCCTTTTGAATTGTGGGACGGATTTATTATATAGTGCAATGTTTGTAATAAATGCATGATTTCCTTAATTAGCTATTTCATATATGGATTAGTTTTAGTGATGTAAGAACTTTCTTTTAAATTTAGAAAATATAAAAGATTGTGATTTTAACAATAGATGACACAACAGTTCAAAGAAATGGTAAGAAAATTTTCCTGATTATGTCACCCTGACGGAGTTATGTCACCCTGGCGGAGTTATGTCACCCTGACGGAGTTATGTCACCCTGACGGAGGTCGGGTGACATATTGTTATCGGACGATTCTTTTTCTTATTTTTATTATTATTCCACACATTTTGTCCATACTATTTCTCGGAATCGTATGGACGAATTGTAATGGAACTATACCAGAATGTTAAAAAGCATTGTTAGAAGTGCAGTCGAGGTTGGCACTTCCAGGATGTCTGCTGTTGGAAACGGAAAAAGAGTGGAAAATGAAGTTTTAGTTTTTGGTTAATAATTTAATAAATTATATTTTTATACAATGTAGCTGTCCTCTATATACATGATGTGGATGATTTTGAGATTCATTGGAACTACGATGTTGCCATAGAAACTGATAAAAAATATCAATAATTTGAAAATATTTTAAATATGTATAAAACTTTTACAGAAATGTTGTCTGGCAAATCTGGATGTGGCATTTAATTTAGGAATTTCCAAAATGGCTGCCGTTCCCATGGAAACATGGCAAAAGTATCAAAATGCTCAAAACTTAGTGAAACTGTCCAAAAATGGTTAACACCAAACATAGACGTTGCCTTTTACTTTTAAATTTTCAAAATGGCCGCCGTTGCAATGGAAACAGCACAGTTGTTGAAAATTGAAAAATGTACATGACGCTATGAAAACCGTCAGAAAGGTTTTTGCAATGCATATATCTGCATTCACTGATGGAAAAAAAATCAAAATGGCTGCTGTTAAGTGGAAATTGGGGAACCAGGGTGACATCCGCTATTGCTTGCAATGGCAATTCTAGTTGTCAGTATGAATGTACATTATTTAAAATTTTAGAGAGAAATGATTTTTTTGTTTATGTACAGTTTAAATCATTAAATTCAAAATTTGAATTACAACTAAATTTGTATAGCCGTTGTTAATACAATCCTTTACATAAAACCTCTTTCATGGGAAATGTTTTGGTTTATTATTAGGGATTCATTGAAGCAAAAAAGTAACGGACTACCCTCTTTAGTGGTCAGTGCAACCCCCCTTACCCCTTTATCAAAATCTATGGATCCGCTACTGCATTAACTATTAATGCTTGTCAGGGAAATTTTAAAATACAATGCGTATACAATATATTCAAAGTTTAACTGAATTCTTTTATCTAATGATTTGAGATTTTAAAAAATAGCTAAAAAGATTTATATATTATTCAATCTGCTTTGGAATTGAATGTTTGTTTTGTTTTAGTTTTACTTTGAAGTTCTTAATATTCTCATATAAAGTTAATATAAAACTTCGTATTAAATTGATCTAATTGTTTGATTCAAAGTTTAACTTTTAGGCAGTTTTCATTACGAATTCTTTTAAGCTGATAAATGCGCGTCAAGTCATTTCAGTGTAACTGACATTCATATAAACTCTTTGATTTAAACTGTAAAAAGGCCTTAACAAAAGGTTAATCCTTTTCTAAGAAAATTATTTCATTCATTCTTTACAATTAAGTAACACCAAATCCAACAATTTGATTGGACGAGATCACTTTGCTATTTTCTAAAACATATTTATCTTTTTTTAAAGTTTTTGGACTGCTTATCTTATGAACATGACAATCGTAATACATTCTGTAGTATTGCTTAACCACTTAATTCATATCATATGTTGCAACTTCGAATACTTAGATTAGGAGACAAAGCACCTCTGGTGGATACAAATAATTATCTTTATATCCTTTCTTTCAATAACATGTTTACAGGTGTACACTGTTTTACCTGGGTCCTAATTAACGGACATTAAGGTAGCAACTATAGAATTATCGTCTGTGGCATAAAATAATTATCTTTGGTTTTTAGATTTTTTATCTAACATGTAAAAATATTAAAAAAAAGGGAGTACAAACAGATATGACTATAATTGTAGTAACATTTTGTTGTGCAGGTGAAGGGATTTTGTATGTGCAGAGAAACAAGAACTGGTTTGAACCGGTTTAAGGTTGCATTTCTGTAAACATTTACAATGCAAATTCCCATAGGGACTCCTTTTACGAATAAAACTGTACCACTTTTACTATGAAGAATTGAAAGTTCATATGCACTACAATTTTTTTCAAAGGTCAAAATATAGAGCTGTGCGGCATATTTTCAATTTTCAAATGACCTGAACTTTTTAGAGTTTAAACTAACACCAATTTTCTTTACTACCTCTACCTCGAATGATGGGTCACCACAGATTTCAATGTTAACAATATGCACATTAGTCCGAGATTACTCTGACCTTTAATGGCTGTTTTTCCAGAACAGCTGGGGCCGTGGGACGTCAGAGCTCGTCCCGTATCAAAAAGTGGATATTTGCCCACCCAAAATGGATGCGTTGCTTCATCACTTCTGGAGCCGACTGAGGGCCTTGGAATTATATAAATCGGGCATCAATCTCTTCATTTTTCATTTATCTTTTCATATATGTAAGTTTCACCTACCTGCCAACCTTTTTTGAACGAGGTGTTACATTATGGTATTTGCACTGTTTTCTCGTGGTCACGTGATAATCTTTGAAAATGAAAGGCATAATGCATAAACCTATGGATCTCTGTAAAAACTGTTGAAATATAGAAAAATAAAGGTTGACAGGTAGGTGAAACTTACATATATGAAAAGATAAATGAAAAATGAAGAGATTGATGCCCGATTTATATAATTCCAAGGCCCTCAGTCGGCTCCAGAAGCGATGAAGTAGCGCATCCATTTTGTGTGGGCAAATATTCACTTTTTGATAAGGGACGAGCTCTGACGTCCCACGGCCCCAGCTTGTCTGGGAAAAAAGCCGTTGGACGTCAGAGTAATCTCGGACTATATGCACATGTATATTTACTTGTAACATTCTCAGGTTATGTCTCTATGAGATGGAACACATACAGGACAACTTGGAACCAGTTTGTTAACAAAATTAATTTTCTATGCATATTCAAGATCTTCTCAAAAGAAGCGTGGATTGTGAAACAACTGTATTTATAAAGTGCAACCTATAATGAGATGTTTCCGGTTCTGTAGATGGGCGACTCTTAGCAAAAAGTCCAATCAAACAAGTTATATGTCTTTATAGTCCTCTACATAAAATTCAAATGAAGATAAGTAAATTCATTCTTAAGGAAGCAAGTTTAATCAGGAAGATGCAGTCATTATACAAAAAGGACAAAAGCTAAATTGATAAATTATGTCAATCGAGCCTTAAAGAAGATGTTTTATAGTTTTTTATGTTCTTTGGTTTTATAAATATTTTGATTTGAGCGTCACTGATGAGTCTTATGTAAACGAAACGCGCGTCTGGCGTACTAAATTATAATCCTGGTACCTTTGATAACTATTTACACCACTGGGTCGATGCCACTGCTGGTGGACGTTTCGTCCCCGAGGGTATCACCAGCCTAGTAGTTAACACTTCGGTGTTGACATGGATATCAATAATATAGTCATTTTTACAAATTTCCTGTTTACAAAACTTTGAATTGTTCGAAAAACTTAGGATTTTCTTATCCCAGGTATAGATTACCTTAGCCGTATTTGGCCCAATTTTTGGGGAATTTTGGATCCTCAATGCTTTTCAACTTTTTACTAGTACTTGGCTTAATACATATTTTGATATAAGCGTCACCGATGAGTCTTTTGAAGACAAAACGCACGTCTGGCGTACTAAATTATAATCCTGGTACATTTAATAACTATTTGCATGAAGCTATTTACGTGTGGCCTGTTGCAAGGCAAACTGTCTGTTTCTTTCTAATGTACCCTCATTTTCCAGTGGTTTTCCAAATTTCCCCAGCCTTTGTTACAAGACCTATACCTATTGTTAACGTGTTCACGTCCTAAATATGCATGAACTATTTGCCATTGGACAATAGGCAATCAATTACTATTTCCGTCTATTTCTTTAAATAATATATTATGGTAGCAATAGCAGGAGGCTTTCTAGTTAAGACACCCTTTCGCCATGATCGTGTCCTGTCCCACCTCCTACAGAAAAACTCATTTTATGAAAGATGTACTTCATCACATAGAAAAGCTTGTAGTCATAGTCCTGGGTCGTGTGGTTGTGTAAAAGGTGGTTACTTCTTTATGAGGGAATACAACGAACAATCCTTTCACGCATTTAATTCATTCGTGGATTCCTTTTAATCTCGAAAGGGACGATTTTTTCGATCCCAACATTCGAAATATGATCCTATTAGATGACCTCATTTCGACTTTGGCCAAAGACTCCAGAATAAATGATTTGTTTACGGAAGGAAGTCATCATAGAAATTTATAGGTAATCGTTTTAAATCAGAATTTATACTTTCATCTACAACCCATCATGACTCTTGGTCGACAGATGTGTCATTCTCGGGGGGACTTCTGTCTCCAAAAATTCGAAGAGGCAACGAGGACACATTTCGAGTACCTTCTTGTTGACCTGAAATATAGAAACCCGGAAGCTTTCAGATTGCGCACAGAGGTCTTGCAGATCGGTCAAAGAGAGACACCAGAAGGAGAGATGGAGGCCGACCGTCTCTCTGATACTTTGGAGACAATAGCTCGGCCTTATCAGTCGAAGATATAGCCGACGAGACAACACATGCATCGTCGGTCGATACTGAGAGACGAGAAGATCTCATCGCCTGTCGGGACTAAGGAATAGTGATTGCTCCCCTTCGTGTATTGGAAGTCCATAGTCTGAAGGGTGTGGGCAGAAAAATTATATTGCTCTCCCAATCACCGGAAAAGATGTAGAGGATGCTCTAATTGGATTGCCCGTGCAAGTATTCTGCACAAGTATTGCCCTATGCAGAATACTTGCCTAGCTATGCGAGCCACAGGCCTAGAACGTTTGTGGTCAATATGGACAAAAGGGGAGTCATTGTGTTGCTTTTCATTTTCCTGCATCAGCTCAACCCGAATTTGTTTACTCCTTAGGACAATTATCAGAAACGTACCAACACTTATTAAAGAAGTGTACTCATCGTGATGGACCAGCTTACTGAGTGGTTGGCAATCAAATTCAACATGATGATTCAAATACATGTGGCCTGTATTGCATTGTTCACATCAAATTTAGATGTCGGGAACTCGAGATGAAGGACATTATTCACACCTTTGCATCCAGTGACTTGATTAAGAATGACAGCAAACTCGTAGTTTTGTTAAAAAAATCATATTGATACAGAAAAAGAAAAACATGGAAAAAAAAAAGAAAACAAATAAAATCTTAAACTACCTACATGTAAGTTTAGCAGGTCTCCAGTCCTGAACCAGATCTGACATCTGGATGTGTGAGAGAGATTTACTAGTATCCGAAAACCACTTTCTAGGGTAAGTAATAGTGTCCACCTTGGGGGGTAGCCAACATTTAGGTATGGCGTCCGGGGTTTTAGCCCAAATATAGCACCAGCGTCCGCGCCTAGGCCTTAATATGGCGTGGGCGTCAAGCGTCCGAGGTTTAGGCTCATATGACGCATATATTACTACTCCGATTCATATGAAAACAAGTAGAGGTCGGAAAGGAAAAGCGTACATTTCGTTTCTATAGAAATGCCGACAATTTGTTGACAAAGTCTACCTCCAAATTGAACAAATATGTTGTTTATAAGCTCATTAAACAAACGACATATGGAAATCGGTCTCAAAATAGAACATGTTTTTTTTTCTTTCCGAAATTGGAAATGGTCACGTGGTTTTACCTCAACAAGCAATGAGATAATCACATCAAAGAATGACAGAAACATATTAAATATTGTATCTGACTCATTATGTAGTGTACAATCGTCAAAGTTTGAAACATCTTACATACTGTTTCAGCTATTTAACGAATTGGCAAATCATCGTTACTAAATAACAAAACATGTAATGAGACAACTCCATTACATTTAATCACATTAAGTAATGTTAAAACAACATTGGCTTATGACACAATCACATTAGATAATGAAAAAACCGTATCAAGTTGTGACAAAACTATAATAAGTAGATACGAAGCCATATTATGAAATATCAAAGTATCTTGTATTAATCACTATTCCATATTGAGGTATATCAAAACATCATTACATAATATCAGAACCACATTATGTAAAGACAAACTATCATCAAGTAAAACATATAGCGTTATATCAGAGTTCCACATAAGACAGGCGTTCCATACATTTTCAATTAAATACTGTTAGACATTAAAAATTATCGTATTTTAATCTATGATATACATGATGTACCGTATAGCGGGTGTACATTTTCGCTTATTTTTGCGGATAAAACAAAATCGCCACAATATATAACGCCAGTTTTCAAGTGTCCATGCAAATATATAGATAAAAGTAATGAATTGACCAAAATAATAACTGCCAAAATATTTCGTATACCTTTTCCGATGAAATATGCGAAATGTTACACCCGTGAAAATAACCCGCTATACGGTTAATATTCATGTTTAATATACCTATTTTGTGTTAATCAATTTTGACTTTATACCTATTTGAATTTTACACTATTTGATATTGGAAGGGTCATGTTTATAGTTTTGCCTTAAGCATGTTTATATTTAGCCTGAAAATATTTGAAAACATAGGCAAAAAATAACAATATTCGAAACTGAACTCACCATACCATAGTTAAAAACAAGAAGACTAACCAACACCAATTTAAAAAAACACAACAAACAAAACTAAAGACGGGGCAACACTAATCCCAACGGGAGGTGATTATAGATTCTCCGGAATCTAATCAGGTCCTGCTCTAATATGGCAACCGTCGTGTTGCTTATGCCAACTGAAAACCGGTGATTTTCAATCTAATTCGGTCGGTCACACTTTGGGAAAAATCAAGACGGGTTTTATGCTTAAATTTGGCATATCTACTTAAACTTTTTTTCACACTAATAAAGTTCTTTGTCACAAGCGCCGGTACATGCATAAAAAAACACTAAATGTAAAAAAAAACCACTCATCTAAAGTAATGGTTCTTGCACGCATGTTCATATTTGACTCAACAGAAAAATAAAGGCAACAGTAGTATACCGCTGTTCAAAACTCATAAATCCATGGACAAAAACCAAAATCGGGGTAACAAACTAAAACCGAGGGAAACGCATTAAATATAAGAGGAGAACAACGACACAACACCGAAACGGACCAAGAACACTTTTCTACTCAAATGATTAAATGTATTTATAAAGGCAACAGTAGTATATACCGCTGTTCAAAACTCATAAATCCATCGACAAAAAAACAAAATTGGGGTAACGTACTAAAACTGAGGGAAACTCATTAAAAATAAGAGGAGAATAACCCCACAACATTATAATGTAATTATATAACACACACAGAGAATATGAAAATAACAGATATGTATAACAGAGACTCTTATCTTTGTCTATTTTTGAATATTTTATCTCAATATATTGTTCAAAATATTGATAACAGTTTGAAGTAAATACAAAGTTCTGTTTTATAAGAAAATCTAAGTTTAACGGACAAAAAATAATTTTTATCAGACAATTTTAAGGTTTTCTGTCTTTCTGTTCTTTGTTTTTCGTCCTAAAACATATCTTGGATATCTCTCTATTATTAGATCCTACAATTAATAAAAAAAAAACCAATTAAACACATAATAAAACGAAATTATAAAGTATATATAGTTTGAATAAACAAACTGGTGCTCACTCATGACCAAACTAAAACCACAGGGTTTCTTGTCAACTACCAAGAAGATTGCCCAATATTATAACTGCTCGCAGTTTGGTTTCCTTTCTCCGATCCATTCAGGTCTCCGGATGAACAGACGTTTGACTTTTCAGATATATTCAGAAAACTATTCGATTTAGAATGTCAATTCTTACATTTGACCATGAATTAAGTTTTGATGTCATAAACCAAGGACATAAAATCAAAAGATGGGTCAATATGGATAATGTGTTATATCAATATACGCATGCTTCTAAATATAAGAGGGGCCAAAACTCTTATTTGATGTCTTCGCGACCTTTCAACTGAAATGTTTGTGCTACTACATGTAATTTAGTTAAAATCATTTGTCGATATATTATAAGGTTTCTGAAAAAAATGAAGATAAGAATCAAAATTAATAACATGACCTTGACCTTAGATCTTGATGTTATTTTCTTTGTTGTGGACCATGGGCACTTACGGTTTATCAGTTACAGTGACACTTTTTTCATTTAAAATTCAAATTGGGAAATAAGTCTCATGTCGAGTTTCCAACCCGCTTCCGTGAAAACTATTTTTAGGTTCGTGATGATATAACGAGCAAATTGGTGAAATAATTTTGTCGTACTCTTAAGTGGTTGCTAAGAAATGCGCAGACAAGAAAAACAATGTTTGGGGAGATAACTCTTACAACGGAAGGTGTTTGGCTATTCACAGTGGGTGTCAAAAGTGCATTAAATAGTCGATATTACATACAGATAATCTAAGCGACATCTTGGGAAACCTCAAAGCACCTTGTGAAAAAATATGGCGGGAAAAAAAAAATATTCAGATACCAATAAAGGTCTTTCCACCCATTATGATCTATTTTGAAAATATTAAAACTCGGTTTAAATGTCATTTCAAGACTTCAAATGATAGTTTATTGTACGCTGATTCAAACATATGTTGTGTTTATAAAATGTTTTAAGTAAGGGAGATAATGTGTTACTTCTGGGTTAAAAAATTGTTTCTTCCGGAATAATTTTATAGTTTTATTGACCCTTTTTCTGGTTCGTTATACTTTTACATCAAGTAGGAACAAAACATGCTATATCCGGTTAACCTATGTCTGTTCAGGTTGGCTTTTCTAAGGTCAATTGAAGTGCAACTGAATTCAGAACATCTTTGGCTTCATATGAATATGCATATGAAGTAACAACAAAGGTCATAATCTAGAACGTCAAATTTACCATATATTAGATAAATTTCGAAGTTATATACCAAAGACCTTAATTCAAAAGACCCGAGGTCGCATATGGTTAATGAGCTATATCCCCATAGTGGAGGTACCTTCAATCTAATTTTAGCATACCCTTTCAAATAAAATGTATGTGTTACGACATGTCGCTACTAACAATCTAGTACAAATATGTCTACATCTTATCCGGGGTTTGAAAAGAAATGAACATTAGACAAAATCAAAACTTAAAATATGACCTTGACCTGACTATTTTCTTTCTTTTTTGCACCAAGCACCTCACATCTAAAGACTCTAGGTCTCTTTTACTTTTCGTCATTTTTTTTAATTTCCTGGTAACAAAACTATGAATTTTACAAAAAACTAAGAATTTTCTTATCCCAGGAATAGATTAACGAAGCTGGATTTGGCACAACTTTGTTTGGAATTTTGGGTCTTCAATGCTCTGCTAATTTGTACTTGTTTGGCTTTATAACTATTTTGATCTGAGCGTCACGTATGAAGACGAAACGCGCATCAGGCGTATTAAATCATAATATTGGCACCTTTGATAACTTTGGACTGGTTTGGCCTTATAAATATTTTGGTATGAGCGTCACCGATGAGTTTCATGTAGACGAAACGCGCGTCTGGCGTACTAAATTATAATCCTGGTACTTTCGATAACTATTTACACCACTGGGTCGATGCCACTGCTAGTGGACGTTTCGTCCCCGAGGGTATCAACTGCCCAGTAGTCAACACCTAGGTGTTGACATGAATATCAATAATGTAGTAACTTTTATCAATCTCCTGTTAACAAAACTTTGAATTTTTCGAAAATCTAAGAATTTTCTTATCCCGGGAATAGATTACATAAGGTGTGTTTGGCTCATTTTTGTTTTAATTTTCTATCTTCAATGCTCTTCAACTTTGTGCTGGTTTGTCTTTATAACTATTTTGAACTGAACGTTACTGTTAAGTCTTATGTAGACAAAACGCGCATCTGGCGTTTTAAATTATAATCCTACTACCTTTTATAACTATTTACACCACTGGGTCGATGCCATTGCTGGTGGACGTTTCTTTCCTGAGGGTATCACCAGCCCAGTAGTCAGCACTTCGATGTCGACATGTATCAATTATATGGTAATTTTTATAAATTTCCTCGTTACAAAACTATGAACTTTACGACAAACTCAAGATTTTCTTAATCCGGGAAACCTTTTTGGAATTTTGGTATTCAATGCTGTTCAACTTGTGTTTGTTTGGCTTTATAACTATTTTGATCTGAACTTCACTGATGAGTCTTAAATAGACGAAACGCGCGTCTGGCGTATTAAATTATAATCCTGTTACCTTTGATAACTATTTAGAACTGCATATCTTTTATAGCAAATGCATTAGGGGAAATAACTATAATGTAGAGTGTTCGTTTCGCCTTGTTCGTATCATGAGAAATTTGTTCCAAAATTAATTAAGGATAACGAAAAGGGCATTCTAAAAGGCACATTAGCTACGAAATACATAAACGAAGTTGAATCATTTTTTTCAGTCATAAATGAAAGTGAAATAGTGAAATAATACTTCGCTATTAGCAGCCAATATAGTTCAATTTGTCAAAAAAGGCAAAGAAACATCGATGAAGAATTATTTACTTGTAAGTGAACAATTCAACCTAATTGAATCCGTATTCATGTGAACGTCAATTTAACCATGTAGCTGCAAATGAATTAAGCATGATTGATGAATGCTATGCTATTAAAAGGAAAGAATGTCAACATTGAAATTGAAACAAATGTTAATCATCTAATTTTTTGCTTAAATCCAACCCAAAATCGAAAATTAACTAATTTGTTAACCTTAAAATTAAGAATTCAAATAATCATCGAAAAATTCAAAGGTTTATATGTATATTTTTATTGATATTTATGTTTATATCGTGTTATGTGACCGCCGGTTGTTTTCGGGGTTATCTCGATAGTTAATTAGAAGGCGTCTAGACTTAAATACACAAAAACGATAACGCATATTATCGTGATTATGCCATGTTAACTGTTTATTTTTCGACTTTTCAGAATTTAGATAAATGTTTTACATTGTTATAAATCTTATATAAGAATTTGAGTCAGATCAGTGAATATGAATTTGACAGCTATTGCCCCTTTAATCAAGATGACATTTTAGAAGAACAAAAAAACTCTATGGTGAATAGTGATAACAGGCAAATGTCAATGAATGCTTATAAGTACATTGAAAAATATGAAAAAATAGTGAAAGGATTTACAACTGAATTTTATAAATTCCTTTGATAGGCCTCCATAAATGTATTATGAAATCTGTTAAGTGTAGCTCAGATACAGAAACAAGTAGTAAAAACCTGCATAACAAAAGAGGGCAAATCAAATTTTATATTAAAAATGGAAATGTATAACTTGCCACATGTAGAGCAGGATCTGCTTACCCTTCCGGATCACTTGCGATCACCCCCAGTTTTTGGTGGGATCGTGTTGCTTTGTCTTTACTTTTCTATGTTGTGTCTTCTATACTATTTTTTGTCTGTTTGACTTTTTATTCTTAGCCATGGACGTGTCAGTTTATTTTCAATCTATGTCATCGTCCGTCCCTCTTTTATGAATTGTTAAAGGGCAATTCCGCGATTTTTTACTTATCATCTAATTATGTTCATCTTAACATAAAAAACACATTTGCAAAGTTTTAAATTTATATTCCTTTTAATTACTTTTTTGGTTGAATTCTCGAGTGGGTTGTGACGTTTTAGCCCGATTTATTGAATTCTGGGCAAAAAAAAAATCTGTTTAACTCTGATAGCTTATCGACAATATACGTAATTTTTACTGATATTGAACTGAAAATATTTCAGTTCTATTTACCGTTATTGTTTTGATAATCATTTCAATGCAACTAATGTGTGAGCAGAGTGTGTATATTATTTTGTAAAGGTCACTGTATATTTCTCGGCTTGAGGTCAATTCGTTTACCTTGTAGATATTAAGCTGCAGGTGTGAGTTCAAGCGTACACAGGTATAAATAAAATTAACGGTACTAATTTTCTTGCACCAGATGCGCATTTCGACAAAACATGTCTCTTCAGTGATGCTCGTGGCCAAAATATTTGAAATCTAAAGCTTATATAAAAGATGAAGAGCTATAATCCAAAAGGTTCAAAAAGTATAGCCAAATCCGTGAAAGAAATCAGAGCTTTGCACGAGGGAGATACATTCCTTAATTTATAATAATTTCTATCATTTTGTAACAGCAAATTTTAATAACACAAAAAATCCGTATTTTCATGCCAGTACCGAAGTACTGGCTACTGGGCTGGTGATACCCTCGGGGACTAATAGTCCACCAGCAGAGGCATCGACCCAGTGGTAGTAAATAAAATTAACGGTACTAATTTTCTTGCACCATATGCGCATTTCGACAATACATGTCTCTTCAGTGATGCTCGTGGCCAAAATATTTGAAATCCAAAGCTTATATAAAAGATGAAGAGCTATAATCCAAAAGATCCAAAAAGTATAGCCAAATCCGTGAAAGAAATCAGAGCTTTGCACGAGGGAGATACATTCCTTAATTTATAATAATTTCTATCATTTTGTTACAGCAAATTTTAATAACACAAAAAATCGAAGTACTGGCTACTGGGCTATAAATGTTGTTATTTGGAAAGGATAAACAAAAAGGATTAGAAAGAGTATGCTGTCACGATTTTAATACACTAAGATTTAATACACGATGAGAATAAAGATACAATAATTAAATTGTGTAAATTAATTGAAACTAGAATTCAGATTCGTAATTCTTAAAGTGTATAAAAATAAAAGGAAACAATTTTTGATTACTTTCTTAGCGGCAATTGGCGTAAAGATTCAAATATGAAGTAAAAGATAGTAGTTTTAATCTTTAATAAAAACTAAATGCAATGTTACCCAATTTGATATACCATTGCACATCTGTTTGATATCATTGACTTTACCGGAATTTCTTAACTTGTATTCAAATCTGGCTATGTTTAAATGCTAATAAAACTTTCGCAATTTTAAAGTTTTTAATTGAAAAAAAAATACAACATACAACATGCATGATTTTTTTTTAGTTTCTTTTTAACATTTTATTATTACATAATTATATTCATTTGACATTCATTTACACGAACTTTTTGTGAAAAGAATACCAATTATCTAAGCTAAGGCATTATTTTTTGGGGGGGGATTTTGTAAAGTGATTACTCAAAATCGTTATTTGAAAATCCTGTTTGTGATATGTAGATTCATTTCAATACAGAAATGTCGTCTATATATTAAGTTTCACAAGTGTATAACACGGAGAAGCTCTGAATGTCCATTACTCCCCTTTTGTTTGGGTGTGAACCATCGATGTTTACAGCAATATCAAAGAATAAGATGATGATGGTAGAAAGAACTATGGGCGTCATGTGGCAAATATTACATGCATATCGGACCATGAGTTGTCAATCTGTATGAAAAGATTTCCAATACAACCATATTATTGAGAAGGAAATTCAATGTTTACATGCTTTACTCTCGTACTAGTATTACAGGGTTCTTCTGGCGTTCACCTTAGACACACATCTTTTTAACGATGTTTAAATAAAAGACAGAACCAATATAATGTCATATTTCCCTATTTTTTATATATAACTAAGAGTCTTTTATCTGACAAGAATACCCCTATTTAGCGGACAAGTAATTTATTCTTTTACTGTTATTGAATACAAAGAAAAAAAAAAAATCCCAAAATTGATTTGAAACTTTGATACTCAAAAGTTTCCCAGCAAAATATTCACATCCCTTGGGGATAATAAGTGTTCGTCCAACGGCATATATAACAATTGTGATTACGAATTCCATCCTTTGTTCGAGAACAATCTTATTGAAATATAAATCTGTCATTTTACTATGTCCACAGCTTCAATGAACCAAAGCAAAAGTTATACATCGACCTGTATTTAAATCAAATTGGTTCTCTTCTTCTTCTGGTATACAATAGTCTATCGACATTCGAATTTATTCAAAATGTATGTTCAATGTACACATGTATATATTTTAAATTACGCTATAGTTCCGTAACTTTCTACCCAGTCGTAAAAACGAATTGTTGGCAAGTGCGTACATATTTTTAAATCACTATTTCTGGTATGTTTCAATTTGTCCTTCACTATTGACAATGAGTATATATTACATTTTCCCAAATTCACCTTTGGAAAAAATATTTAAATACTAGTAGATTATAATTTCATCAAATCTTATTTTTTGGGTATTATTTATATTTTTATGAATTATATTCTTTACACCAGAAATGTTATTTATAAACAAGCGTATGAGTTTAGTAATGACAAGTAAGTCAGAGTTGTATATTACATATCTGATAGTTCAAAATAGAAAGTTTTAAGTTATCGGCCGTGTACACTGATCAATACCTGCAGAAGTGAAACGATGCATGAACTTGCAAGCCCGACAGGAAATCGCTTGAATATCTGGCCATGTCACCTCACACCCCTCACAATACCTTTGGAAGTAATACTATAGCGGCGGTTACGTTTCCGCAAATTGGCATTATTTTTCCGCGAAAAAAAGATGACGTTTCCGGAAAAAAAAGTTTACGTTCCCGCAAATAAATATCTTACTTTTCCGGAAAAAAAGTAACTATTCCGGAAAAAAAAAATATTACTTTTCCGCAAATAATTGAGGAATACCTATCACTAGAAGCCCGATTTCAGTCTGAAACGGCCATTTTGGTCTGATCACATCTTGATTGACTGGATTTACCGCTAGAGAAATTCGTCCAGATATTTCAGATCGTTTAGTCGCCGTTCAGATCGATAGCCTCATCAGGTAAATCAGTTCGTTAAGGCGTATCAAGACGGAAAAGACTGAATCGTCTAGCGGGTTGTTTAGACCCGTTAAGACCGTGTCAGACCAAAACAGACCATTGATACAAAATTACGTTCAACATGTTCAGACCCTGTTTAGATCCGTTTAGTATACCGGTTTGATAACACGAGTTGCGCCCCTTCTACTCGATAATGCATTTTAGATTAATTTGTATATATGGTTTTTTTTTATATTAAGATTTGTTTGAAGTATTATTTTGATTGATTACAAAGAAAAATTAAATCTTCTGTTGATTCTTTATTTCTTTTCTTGTTTTGTCGAGGAACTAATAAATTATTCGTCTATATATGTTGTTTATTTTTTAATAAATGTTAGTTTATATAAATGTATATTGGTAATTAAATGCAAGGACGTATGTTAATTGTATACACACCAGAATGTATGCCATAAACCTTAAAATGTTGTGAACACCGGTGAAAATGTTTTTTCGTATTTGAAGATTAGTAACGGAAAATCCTAAACGTAACCTAAAAAAGTTAAGGATCCACAGAAATGCACCGGAGGCAAATTAACACATGCATATTTTGGTTTTATGTATGACATTTGCTTTAATTCGTTTTCTGTTGATATATGTCCTAGTTAACCGTTGAAGCTGTTGCTTTTTGTTTGCATGTGTATTAATTTAGTGAGATTTACTCTATTTAAGTTGGAAAAAAATATTCCCGACATCCGGAAATTCGAAAAAAGACTTCTCGGATCCCGAAACCTGATCATCATACTGCATTCATTCAGTCTCTGTCGGGACAGTGTTAAAGTATCACCGTATAATATGCATTTTCTAATCCATATGATAGGTATACTGTAGTTAGTATACATATGGCGTTAACTTAAACAAAATCTATTTTAGTTAAAAATCAACCGGGTCAACAGGTAACAAAATCAATGATCCATAACGTAAGAAAGTACATGCCTATTATATATTACAATTACTCTCATCATCATTCTTAATAGAAAGGTGCCGTAGGGCTAAACGTTAATAAAGAATTAATGAATTTGTGTATACACGTATTAGTGATGTCTGATCGTCAGTTTTTGATATACATGCTTATGTTTTCAAGATTTTAAATTGAGCAAAAAAACATGAACTGTTCGGAAGTTTGTTAAGTATTCAAAAGAAACTTTTCGCTTCTCTACTTATATAGATTACAGAGTATTCCTTTAAATTATGTCAGTTAAATAAAGTAGTGTGTATTTGTATTCTATTTATTTTGCTAATTGTATCATTATAATATTCATTTTGTATTTCACTACTATATATACTTTAAGTTGTAGTGTGATTGATTGTTGGTTGTTAAAAGTCCAGTGGCAAATATTTCATGCATTTTCAGGACCAGCTGTAAGTTGAAGACATATATGGAACTCACCGGTGTAGTTTTCACGTGTTATAATAGATAAAAGAATAATTAATTTCTAAAATATCGAAACATAAAGGAGGCAAGGCGCATGGAATACCCGCACTTATCAGTTATTTTCGCTGTTTTGTCTTTAAAAAAAAATGTTATTTTTTTTTTTATATGTTTATATAGTTCACGATAACTGCGGTGTATACGTGCTGTCAGACGAAAGATAAATATGTGCCCTTTAAATGTCTTTTTTACCATGGATCGCTTGCTTTCGTCGTATTGAATGGAAGCTGCGCTCAAAGTACTAATTCTTTGGCGTATAACGACCAACCATGATGTGAACAATCTTCTAAAGATTAATTTTGAAATGTCTGACATTGTAAAGTTCGTCTACAGTAAAACTTGTAAAATGCATTTTTTTGTACAAAAAACACTTCATTTTGTTATAAAAATTTTAGTTCGAAAAAACCTTTTTTTTCATACATTTTTTGTTCGATTTAAAGCCAATGTTATCATTAACTATGTTTCAATATTATTTTACAAATATTTTATCATATTCCATCCAAAATAAGAGACTAATTTTTCATGTTTTAAAAAATTAAGGTGTTGCAATACTTTTTTCCATGTGTATATATGTTTCTACATGGGTGATATGTACAGTTATATAAATACAGATTTAATGTTTTTACAAAATGCATTCATTTACACGTAATGAACGAATTTGGTAATTGTCATTGTTTGTCGGGAATACACGTACTTGTAATAATTATCCATTCATTTGACTGTTTTTCCCCGAGGGCTAATCATAACCTATGCCATATGGCATGGAGAGATTAATAGAATAGTTTGAAAGGGTTTAAGCTATTATTTCGGGCGATATCTATTTGTACCAAAAAGAAACTCATTTGCGCCACAACTTAATTGCGCCAATACTTCTTTGGCGCCACTTAATTTTCAAAACTATAGGTATCATTTGCGCCAATAAAATAATCATCTAATTGCGCCAATTTTTTTTTTATTTATATAAAATAACTAAATGATTGACTTCCCTCCTTCTTTATCCGGGCTCGGGATCGGCAGTTTACCGACTGGCGGAGTTAAAGTCATTTTAATAACAAAAAGTATGCTGAATCAAAACGTTCACTTGTATAAATATACACAGTTACACCTTAAAATGTCTCTGTACATCATTGAACTAAAGGCTGGTATTTGTAGTTGAGAATAGACACATATATAATGTCCTATCTTGAAGCCATGCATGTATAGTATAAAGTTGTTTGAAATATTTTGGACAAATTTTATAGATACCAGCAAAAACTTCCTCTGGAATTGTACACAGAAATTTTAAATTTTAAATTAGCTTTGCATCCAAATAAAATGATCCCGCTTTCTGGATCGTTACACAATACAAAGTCATCATCTTTGTTTGTAACAACACCAATAGCATCCACTATTCAGTGAAATTCGGCTGGAATTTAAGTTGAGCCGGTGAAGTTTTCTTCTCTCTATATACATTTACTGACGCACATATTTTAAATCTTTCTTTTCTTAGTTTTCTTCTTCAATTTTGAAGAGCTCTGGATTTATTATTTTTTTAAGGTAGCTCTGACAACATACCATTTGCTTTTCTTTTGCTATAGGTAAAAAAATATTTACAGGTAAATATGGCGCAATTTCATTTAATTAATTGGTAAAAATAAAGGTTTCGTCAGCATTCACGCCGACTAATTCAGCATTTAGGTTCAGTCTGTGGTTAAAGTTTTGTTTTACATCAAAATCGTTGTCAAACATAATGGAATTTCGGGAAATTGGGACATTGGCTTCTTTATGTCCAAAACACAGTATCCAGGGGAAAATTTTGCATATATTTATTTTCATTTTTCTGTATTTTACTACTAGATGGACTTCGTTTTTCCTGAACAGTTAATTTCATGTTTTGTCTGAGGTTAAAGATTTTTGTGCAGCCATCAATAACCGGTTTGTTTAACCGTACAGTTGCAAGTTAAATGCATATATCCATGCAGGTCAAGATCATGATAATGATAAATGAATGTTGAAACTATTTTGTTCTACATGGCGCTGGACTTTCACTCGTTTTTCAAAATGCAACAGTCAGACTGAGAGCATGTATATATCTTATAAGTGGGTGTGGCTTTTTTCCACCTATTTTCAAACTTGAAAGGAGACCTCTTTCAGCGACACGAGTCTAGAACATGTACATGTGGCAGTTGCAAGTAATAGCTATATAAATATAAAAGAGAAGATGTGGTATGATTGCGAATGAGACAACTGTTCAAAAGAAACCAAAATTACACAGACATTAACAACTATATGTCACCGTACGGCCGTCAACAATGAGCAAAGCCCATACCGCATAGTCCGCTATAAAATGCATTTCAAAGATACTATAATTAGAATGAAAGGTTATAGAGTATATTAAACGTACTTACAAAATATGTCATCTTGTAGAATGTGATTTCACAAATATATTATTTTCAAATTCGCAGTCCAAGTCAACGTAAAATCAGTTACACACATTTTTCATGCTATAAATCCATTTCAACAATATCATTTCAAACACACACTAGCTTGCCTTTTCATTATTAAATATTCGAAAGAAACCAACAGATATAGATTTTAGGAATTCGATATACCAGATAAAAGATAACCCAAATCCATTGAAATCACTCGTAATATTTCCAATGACTCCAGATTACCTTCGTTATACAAATAAATATAAATTGTAAGACAAACTAAATAATAATCATAATAAAAAACAACAAATAGTAAGTTTGAATTTTTGGCAATTTTTTGTCATGGATTTATTAGGACAGTTCAACTATTCATCAACCGGCCTATGAACTTGCATTCATTGACAATGTCTCATTAATGTCCAAGATAAAAACATTGAAGGGCAACCATCATATGTTTTCTCCAAATGGCAACTGGGCTACCAGACGCCAACTGTAATAAATTCAGCCATTCAGTAAATCAATATATTCAGTTCATATTCTGTCCAATCCATGACGCTTCTTTAACAATATCTGAAAATATACAACAGAGAGCAGAAAAAATTCTCAAGGGTGGGATAGGGTGGGTTTTGTGTTCCTTCGGTTCAAATCACGCAATGAACAATTCACGAAAAGCATGCAATTTTATACCAAATAAAAGCGGGAAAACCGCTTATGAAATTAGTAGGTAAATAAAAGACGCTCAAGTCCTTCAAAATTAAAGAAAAGATAACTCAAGTTTTAGCAGACGATAATCTTAATTTATTAAATTGATTTAATGCTTAATGATTAAATCTTATTATTAAATATTCGAAAGAAACCAACAGATATAGATTTTAGGAATTCGATATACCAGATAAAAGATAACCCAAATCCATTGAAATCACTCGTAATATTTCCAATGACTCCAGATTACCTTCGTTATACAAATAAATATAAATTGTAAGACAAACTAAATAATAATCATAATAAAAAACAACAAATAGTAAGTTTGAATTTTTGGCAATTTTTTGTCATGGATTTATTAGGACAGTTCAACTATTCATCAACCGGCCTATGAACTTGCATTCATTGACAATGTCTCATTAATGTCCAAGATAAAAACATTGAAGGGCAACCATCATATGTTTTCTCCAAATGGCAACTGGGCTACCAGACGCCAACTGTAATAAATTCAGCCAAATGCTAACAAACTTGTTTGTAAGCATCGCCAACAAAATTTATCAATCCATGACAAAAATTAATTTTAACGCACAAAACAAATGAAAAATTCTAGGTTTTGAACAAACATATCAATTCAAACAAAGTTCACAACTAAACATTAGATCAACGAAGTATAACAACTTTACTATACAACAGTTCAACGAAGTATATCAAATATACTATACAACAGTTCAACGAAGTATCTCAACTATACTATACAACACTTCAACGAAGTATAACTATAATAACAACAGTTCAAAGAAGTAATCAACTTTACTATACAACAGTATAAACAACTTGCACAACAACAAAAATTATTCAACTATGTATTTACAACTAACAACAAAAATGTTGTATCTTCAACAGAGCTTTCAACTTGATACATGCGTTTAACAACTGAATAAAATATTCAACTGACATACAACTTCATGAGTCCATGCACGATGGCTTACAAATTAGAACACTTTAAAGTTCATCTGGATATAAAAATCTGTTTGGATATTTAATGAACAACTCTAATGCTGACTGAATAGCATTAATAAAAATGTCATTGCCAATATATGACAGATGTACGCCATCATTAGCGAAAAGAGTTGGATGGATATCATCAAAATCAGTATGTTTAATAGCCTTGCCCCCAACTTTGTGTAGGTAAGATCTAACACCCCTATTTACACGGGCTCTAGATCGTTCTATTGCCTTTTTATTCATGGCATTCCTCCAAATTTGTCTTGGCAAAATGTATGACCAAATAACAGTTGTGTTTGGTAACGATGACATTAACTGACGTAAAGTGTCCTTAATATTGTATAAAAGTTTACCATTTTGAATGTTACATAAATCATTACCACCGCAATGAATAAGAATTATTGAAGGTTGCGATCTCCAATTCAACAATGCAGTTATAATTGAAGGAACCATATGCCATAACATTCCTGAATGACCTATCCACACAACACTGTAACCAAGTTTTTCCATACCCAGATCAATACCAGTTGCTCTAGTTTGAGTGTGTTCAGATGCCTTTTTTACCAAAGATGAACCAATGATCCAAATGTCATTTTTTGCTGAAAGCAAAATTAAATGTTAGGAATTCTAATGTAGCGCTGAAATGATGACGACATCCAGCGACCCATGGTTTTAATCTGATTTTCAGTTTAACCAGACATAAAGGCTGACGTTGCTGCTCCTATTCTAAACGAATGCGTATTAAATCTAGATGTGTTTAAACTCAAAAACTTGAGTCCTTTGTTTAAAATAGTCTGAAACTGAAATCTTGTCAATGATTTCCCATTTATATGGCAAAAAAGAGGACCATCATTTCTAGGTCTAATTTGCAAAAAGGCTTTCAAACTTTGTAGAGGACAAATCTCATTTGATTAATTTTTTTTTTCTTTTTTTCCACAACTAAAGTAGTGGATCTCCCATTTTGATCAGTTTTCGAAAATTTTATCGTAACAAACAGCTGGTTTTTTACATGGTCAATATAAACATCCCGCCTATGTAAAACATGCTCTAGCATAACATTCGTTGTAATGGCAAATTCACTCACACGTAAAAATGCAGCAAAAGCCAAGTTAAATGCTGTTTGAAACAATATTGTTTCATATCTTGAAGAGCACACGTGCCTCAAAGCCACATTTAATCTAATCAAAATATCAATAGTCAAAGGTTCCCGAAGATCTTTACACTTGTAAAGTCTATCACAACCACCCAAAAGTTTCTGAATGATAAAAGATTTCGTTAAATCTTCATTCCCTTGAATTTTTAATTTGTAACTTATTCCAGATATATATGATCTAATTGTAGATGATGAATAATGATTAAGTGACAAAAAACCAATATAACGAATAATTTGTCTAGTACTTGGTGGCCAACTAAGGGGAATAGAATATTCCACCCTGAACATATTGAACGAATGCAATGCATTTTCATAAACATTTCTGGTACTTTGAGAAATTGAATAATTCAACAATTTTGAAGCTTCTACATCAAAAGATCTAAGAATTCTTGTGGAATAGTCTGTGGCGTCGGGTCGGCATTGCTCGTTACTTCTCTGAACTTCCTCATCTGTCCACGAGATAAAGCATCAGCAATAAAATTGTCTTTTGAAAAAATATGCAACGCTTTAAATTGAAAATTGAATAATAATGTCCACAAAACTATTTTTCTCAACAAAAACATAACCCTGTCATTTTTTGAAGATTTTGAATTTAAAATTGTAACAACAGCCATATTATCACAATGAAAAATTATCTTCTTATTTGTAAACCTTTCTTTCCATAAATAGATGGCCAAAGCAATAGGTATAATTTCCAAATAAGTAATGTCACTTAATAAAACTTTGCTCCAATTATATGGCCATTGTAAAATTGCCCATGACCCATTTAAATAAGCTGCACAACCCAGTGAATGACCACCTGCACTGTCTGTATACAAATGTAAATCAGCATTTGAAACCCAGTCTAAATCTTGGATATATGAATAGCCATTAAATTCTTTAAGAAAATATTGCCACATTTGCAAATCATCTCGTATTCCTTTGGTCAATCTTATAAAATGATGAGGTTTTTTAACATTTTTAAAAGAGCCATATAGGCGCCTCAAAAATGCTCTACCAGAGGGAAGAGCCCTTGCACAAAAAGCCAACGAACCTGTTAAAGACTGCATTTCTTTCAGAGTAATTTTTCTTTTTTCCAATACACAATTTATCTGATCTTTAAGTTTTTCAATTTTATCATCTGGTATTCTAACCAACATCTCATCTGAATCAATTAACAAACCTAAATATTCCAGTTTTGTGCAAGGACCTTCAGTTTTTTCATTTGCTATAGGAACTTCCAAGCTTGAACAAACATTTGAAAATGCAGTCATAAGAAAAAGACAGTCATCTTTATGAGCTTCTCCAACAAATATAAAATCATCAAGATAATGATCCAAATTTTCAGAATGCGTTTTATTTTTAACTGACCAATGTAAAAAGGTTGAAAATTTTTCAAATGTAGCACAACTAATAGAACATCCCATGGGCATTGTTTTTTGGATATAGTAAAGACCATTTAGTTTGATGCCAAGTAAATCAAAATCACCAGGATAACATTTAAGTAAAGGAAATGCTGATTTAATATCCATTTTAGCCATTAAAGCCGATTTCCCCATTCGTTTAACAATTTTGACTGCATTGTCAAATGATGAATAAGTGACCTTGGTAAACTGAGTATCAATAAAATCATTGATACTTTCATTCGGTGGGTAAGACAAATGAGTTATCAATCTAAGTCCACCAGTTTTCTTAGGAACTAAACCAATTGGAGAGCACCGAAGATTTGAAATAGGTTTATATTTGAATGGGCCTGCCATTCGACCTAATGATATCTCATTATTCAACTTCTGTTGAGCTTCAATAGGGTTTTTTAAAACAGACAACAAATTTCTATATTCACATGAATGTCTAGGACCTTCGTAATGAATTTTAAAACCATATTTAAATCCATTCAAAAGTTCAACAGCGCTTTTCTTATCATGATATACTTCCAGAAGCTTATCGAGTTCATTTACATTAACCGGAGATTTTCCTAGGGCCCAAATATTAAACTGGTCTGGATGTAGTTCTGAAAAATTGTAAATTATCTCTTGTTAAAACCACCTTTTGGGTTTTGTCTATTATCAGAGTTGTTTACCAAAGGTGTAAAGTTATTTCTCTTAAACCTAGATGGACCAGTATTACCTTCATTGTTCATAAAGCGACGACATCGTAAAGCAGGGTGATTAAAACCACATTTGAGACATGCATGTCTGTATTGGCAATTGCGTTTATTGCAAAAACCTTTAAAATTAAAATCATAACATTTATAACCAACATTAGCCTGCTGTTGTTTTTGAGTATTGTTATTCAAAATACGCAACCACAAAAACCCATCTATGGATGACCATTTTTTTGTATGATCCCTTGATACTCTCAAACGAAATTGCTGGTCATAAGAATACCATTTTGCAACAGGGTAATCAGCCGATGCACCCCTTATTATTGACATATATGAGAAAAGTTCACTTGCTTTTCCAGGATGCCTTTCAATAAGGACCTGGGCATAAGCAATAAAGCAATCAGTCCAAATCTCAACAGAAGTAACAGTATGGTTATTCTTAACTTTGTTTTGTATTACCAGCAGGCCTTCATTAATGCCAATGGTGTTTTCATTTGTTTGACTGTTGAAATTGTTGCGATGCATAAGAGACAAATCAACATATTCAAAATTCCAAATTTTATCCTTAAGCTTTTGACTTATAAATATATCAGCCTCATTAAAACCAGGCATCATTAAAGGTTCATCAAAAACTTCATTAACCTCACCTAAGGCAGCTAATGGAGGTTCATTCTCTTGTAATTCTACATCTGGTTGCAAGGCAACTAATTGAGGTTCATCAACCCTCCGTCTTCTAACTACAGGGGCATCTTCATCAACCTCAACTTGGGGACGCCTTCTCTCATTCCGAACTGGTGGTTGCTGTTGTTCCCTAGGAGCCCTTCTATGACGAAGTTCTCGACCTCCTCCAACCAGGTCCTGCCGACGACGCCTACCTCTACCCCTTGGCATTGTTATTAACTATTATAATTATAAAAACAGATTAGATACATACATCAAGTATTAAAAGCCCTAATCATATTTCAAAATATAAATTCAGGTTCTTATTCAATCATTCAATTTAGATAAATTAAATACCACATATAACCCACTACGTTGTCTTCAATAAACTTAATACATTTGAAATGCATTAAACAACTGAAGTTGGTAATTTAATACAATTAACTTATAAAAATTGCACGTGTATCAAATAAAACATTAGCGGACATGTAAATGTTAATACGGCTTACACTACAAACATGTAATTACCTGTTTAAAGAATATCGTTCATACATTACAATCAAAACAACTGAAGTTGGCAAGAAAACACAATTAAAACAAGTATAATGTTCTTTTTAACCAAATAAAACGTCGCTATAAACGGCAAGTTAAATAACCAAGCTTAATTAATTATCCGCAAATTAATAACTTATAAAAGAAGAACGTGTATCAAATTAAACATTAGCGGACATGTAAATGTTAATACGGCTTACACTACAACATGTAATTACCTGTTTAAAGAATATCGCTCATACATTACAATCAATACAAATATATCACCTGTGTTAAAGCATTTTAATTTTAATGCTATTCAATGATTAATATATGTGTGCACAAATGTAACTATTAAATAATAGCTACTCCGTATAAATGCTATCCAAGTACGCGATAATTTGAATTAGAACCAAACTATTGCAAGAACAACTTTCAAATAAAAATAAAATTATTCGTCATAAATTACAGAAATAAAATCATTCGGAAAATTCAACTGCAACAACTATATCTATTACTAAAACATAGGTACTTATCTTATGTCTGAATCCTGTCCTTTTGTGTTCCTTCGGTTCAAATCACGCAATGAACAATTCACGAAAAGCATGCAATTTTATACCAAATAAAAGCGGGAAAACCGCTTATGAAATTAGTAGGTAAATAAAAGACGCTCAAGTCCTTCAAAATTAAAGAAAAGATAACTCAAGTTTTAGCAGACGATAATCTTAATTTATTAAATTGATTTAATGCTTAATGATTAAATCTTATTAATTTAAATAATACAAATTCAGCTAAATTTTGTTTATTTCCATCAACAGAGAAATCTCACACTTATCCTAGACGTTAATAATACTCATGCACTTCAATTTTATTAAACAATTTATTGATACGGATGACAACACTTTAAAAATACGGTTACATCAGGGTGTAAAAAAAGTGAATTTGTTTTAATTTGAATTCAAAGATAGATTAAACGGTAGCTTTAATAGTGAAATGTACTATTTTTTGAAGACTCGCCTAAATGTATGTTGCATGGATGTATTTGACCCCAACAATTTTATTAAGATCATGCTGTAAATTATATTTATAAAACCATTCGTTTGTAAATACCGCATATATCTGCTCACTGTTTGAATATAGAAACTTTTCGATTTTATAATATTGAGACATATCCGGGATTTTGTATTATGTGTGATAAACAAGTAATTGAAGATGAATATCATTTTATTTTAGTATGTGAAAAGTAATGAACTTCGAAAGAAATTTATCAAACCATATTGTTGGAGGAAACCGTTGAGTCATAAACTTATAAGACGATCAATGCATTTGAACGGGGACATATAGTTGGAACTCGCCCCTTTTTTTTGTGTGATCGGTTGGGACCCCAATACAGGCTCATAGTATTTTGAAGCATTTTTGAAGTAATCAAATATAATAAACCAGAGACATATATAACTTGTAATTTATGTCTCTAAATGGACGAATGATAATTTTTACGCAAAGAAAGAAAAAGCAAGTCTATCCGAAAGGTGATTGTCTATTTGATATTTAAAAGGAAAATGTATAACTATAGTGTGTTCATTGTAAACTTAAACCATAATGCATAGAATTGTCTCTGCATGTTTATAACAGTCACAAGTCACTTCTAGAATTAAAGGTCAGCAATCGATTAAAAATTCGTGCAATTATATTTTGTCAAAATTTTCCAGAACACGTTAAATTTAATATCAGAGCCATATAATACATGTTTTATATCTTTGACTATTATGCTAGTAGACTAGTATAGTTTTCTCAGGTTATATTCTCCGTTGATATGTATCTTTCCTTTAAAGTCTTGTTTTTTTCTCTCTAACACTTTAGAATAGTATATACGGGACAACTTCCGAAAATAATCTTTCAAAATGCAAATTTAAAACTTGTATGTCAAATAATTTGACCACATGACAAAATATTCTACAATAAACATTGGTCACGCTCGACAGATTTCGATATGAGACAGTCACACGTGCCGTTACAATAGCCAGTGTACACGCATCAGCGCACACATGTATGTCAAATAGGTCTGATTGGAGGAATGTTTCCGAAAACACGCCTACCTAAAACTAATACCCAATCAAACGCCTTTACCAGAAACATAAATAATATTTGGAGATTTGGTTGCGTATTATATTCTTTTATTATTTTATTATTTACTTAATCTTAATTTTTTTACTTTTTTTATTCATTTATTTATCCAAATTTTTGCTTTTAAAATTTTTGTTTTTATTAAACTTTCTTATCATTCTAAATTATTTAAATTGCCACATGATATGGTAAACATATTAAATTATTAAATGCCCAAAAAGGCGCAAGCCAGTGCCGACCGTGCAAGGGCTGTATAGCCAGTCAAGGTCGTTAAAAACTTCCATTTGTTGGTTGCGTATTCAACATTTGAAAAAGTTTATAACACTCTTTAATTCGAGCTAAGAAGCAAAGAATATCGAAAACAAAGCTATAATAAGAAAAATAAATATGTATGAAGTAAAATGCATCATTAAAATGTATGAAAACGTATGTTCAAAAATATCTTGATATGAGTTCATAAGTCAGTTCTCGCAGAATATTTGAAGCCAACATGTCGTACAAAGTCCATAGTAGCACATTCACCGTTTACAACTTTTGTATTTGTATTCAGGAAGGAGTCCATCTTCTCCTTTTCATATTTCCGAACGGGTGCTTTTACAGTTACAGTTTTAATCTTTATGTGAGATGTTGTCTTCAGTTTCAATAACACATCGACAAAGACAAATATGGTAGGATGGCTACCGTAAAACTGCTCCTTCATGTACATGTAGGCACGAAAAGACGCGACACCATTCATTGTTCTCTTTTCCTCGGGGTCAGGAGGTGATGCCCAAATAGTTGGTGGAAATCTCAATTGCCATCTATAAAAAAATTCCAATATATAATCGGCAGACCTCATGCATTTGTCGTCAGATGGAGCATCGGCAATCAATTCAACAAAGCATTCTTCAATCATGTCAGTTGGCTAGTAAGCCAAAGATTTTCAATGAAGTTTAACTCATTCTTACCCGAGTCAACTAGTTATATTTAGTAAATTGTAGCTATACTGAGATCAGAACATTTTCTTTATAAAAAATTATCATATATGTACTGTAACATTCAAATCTTTAAAATTTACCAGGTAAATTTGCGGAAAAGTAATAAATACAAATTGCGGAAAAGTAATAAATACAAATTGCGGAAACGTATACTTTAAATTTGCGAAAACGTAGTATTTTGACTTTGAAAAATTAGCGGAAATGCAATACGCCCACCTTTAGCCATGCGGGTAATCAGATGAGGAAAGATCAAAATTCATTCGAAATAAGTTTATTACTTTAAAGAATTATGAACAAATTAGATGTTCGAAAACAATTTTCACGGAACACTTATTTATGATTTCAACTTTGACTTTTTACCTTATTCCAATATCAACAGTTTAAAAATAACAGACCATGGTAATTAAAAAAGTTAGTTAGTCGGATACAACAACCGTACGATCGACAAGATATCGACACGCAATTACGACTACATCGGTTAATGTAGTTTTGTTCCTTTGTGGTTTATAGACATATCGTTGTTATTAATCGGCAAAGAAGACAAAATGGCCGAACGCAGAGAATTGATACTCTAAATTTAAAATCGATGCTGATCGCTTATCTAGTGGAATAAAACTTTAATATCTAAGAGTTTGAGCATTTATATACAGAATGAACATATTATCAATTTTTGCGAAGTTTCCCTTTCATACAAAACTGCATCAACTGCTTTAGCAAATAGAATAAAACCTCTTTTTGGGGATATAATCAGAGAAACCCAGCAGGTTTCAAAAATGGAAGGTATATCTAAAAAGTGAGAATGCGAATTTATATGTCCAATCTCTTTTATGTCAACAAACAAAAGAACTATGTTAATTGGATCTGCTTTGATACGATAACTGCCCTTGCTTGTGATTATGTATTTCAACCCCAGCAACTTTGATTAAATTCAATGGCACTTTTCTCTGAGCTTCTACCTACACTTAAATCTATAGATCTATTCTATAAAAATATTATAAGTTATAGTTCAAGGGATATAACATGTTTGTCTGTAAATTTCTTTTGTAATTCCCATTACACTAGACGACACAGACACATCGTTACACGAACACACTTTATGAATGCAACCTGTATATGGATTTTTTTTTATTAATTTAATAATAATTGAATATTGAATAATGGTGATTCCTCGACAAAGTAAAGTGGAAAATAAGTATGAAAGCTATCTCAAATCAATGTGCTAACGGTGTATGGTTTTGGTGGTCTTAGAATATAAAGTTTAAACTTGTGTGACGTAGTAATAATTTATGCAAAACCAACATGCACAACAGACAAAAGTAGTAAAAATAAGCCTATATTACTACATGTTATCAAATAAAATGTAACTTCACACTTTCTATCATACTCATGTTCTTTTTCTAAAGAAATTTGATGTAAAAAAAAGAAAAGTGGCTCACGTCGTATGCAGGTTTGGTAGCCAAGTAGTGCAACAAACAGTCCAATCACAAGAAAAATACTTGGAAACGCAGACATATGACTGCTATCTGAAAAACATGCAATTTAAGATTTCTATACTATGTAAAAAATCAAATAAACAAATGTGCCTTTTTTTCATAAATAAGACCGTTACTCTTCTTGTTTCAATTGTTTTACATTGCCTTATCGGGGCCTTTTATAGCTGACTATGCGGTATGGGCTTTTCTCATTGTTGAAGGCGACCGTACGGTGACCTATAGTTATTAATGTCTGTGTCATTTTGGTCTTTTGTGGATATTGTCTCTTTATCAATCATACCAAATCTTTTTTTTAATATTCAAGACAATCGTGAATTACTTGTTTTTTTTTTTAATTAATGCTATGACGACGTCATTACTGTTTGGACTAATACAATACTTTATCCATGGAAATTCACCCTGCAATACACTGCCAAGTACCTCTAATACATCATGTATTTATGAAACGTGCGTATTGCGTTAACTTTTATCAGCCTGGTATCTTTCAATCAGTTTATAAACCAGTATTATTTAAGAAGGATTTGTTGTAATATAATTTAAGATTTTTTTTAACTTATACTTTCACGTTTTATTGGTGCATTGAAATGCTTAATAAAATTGCCTGTAACTTACATTCATTGTCGGTAATATCTTTTTCATCAATTTCCTTTATTGTATCCAAATCATTTGTTGCAATATACGTTTTTTCACTTATATCTGGTTTGGATTCCTGAATATTTTGATAAGTAGCTGTGAAAGTAGAACAATGCACTAATGAATACCTAGTCAATTACAAAAAAAGACAAGAAATATTTTGTATCCATTACCATCCTAGGAGAATATACTATTATATTTGTTGTCTGATTTTATGACCAGCAATTATAAAATTATGTTTCTTCAAACGATTCTACAACACATTAATTTCATAACATAATTGCGTTTAAGGATGTATTCTTCTGACTTTTCAGTCTCGTTCAGTCCCGTTTAAATCTCGTTCTTGAAATATTTCCAAAACATGTGATAGAAGTGGAAAATATCAATGAATTTTAAAAACGTTATAATCAAACATGAATCTGTAAAAAAAAAAATGTGTGTGTACAATAAATGGTTTTTGAGTAATTCAGTTTTCAAATTTTACGACCTATCAAGTCAGTATTTTTAGCCAAAATTTTTAGAAAATGGGTGAGGGATACAAAAAATGACTTTACATGAATCATGTACACCCCATTTCATTTTAATCTTTCTAATTTCTTATATATTTATCTTTTTAATCATTTATAAAAAAAAAAAGATGAAATAATATGCATTTTGTTCTAAAAACTGAGAAAAATCACAAAAATACAAAATTGACAGCATGGTAAATTTAACACAAAATGGCGTCAAAATATGATAAAACTTTCTTATATTAACACCTACCTATAATTTTTGTAAGTAAAAATTATTCAGATTGGTCCACTTCATCTTTATAGAAATTATAAAAAAAAGTTTAATTGTGGATCTGTGATTTTTTTTACGATAATAGCCTAAAAATAGGTAAAAATCGATGAAAAATGGGAAAATCATCAAAATTTGGCATTTTCAAAGGACCGTAGCAAAACAAGAAGTGCACCACCATATGATTTTCTCTTCACCAATTATTTTGTTACAGTCTTATAAACCCAAAAACCAGGTTAAGAAAAAACGTTTATTTCTAGAAATGTTTGGCTCCTCAGAGGTGTACATCCTTAATTAACCAAACTGTTAATACTAAAATATACCAAATGATCATCTTAAGGGCTGAAATCCTGGATAATCATAGGTATGTACCCTCACGACACTTACCAAAGAGGTAATCCTGGATAAGCATAGGTCTATACCCTCACGACACTTACCAAAGAGGTAATCCTGGATAATCATAGGTCCGTTCTATATTCCTTTGGAATTTCAATCAAAGTTGATGAAGTGGATCTTCCATCACTGTATTGGATACCTAAACTGCATAAGTGTCCTTACAAACAACGGTATATTGCTGGGTCTTCTAAGTGCTCCACGAACTTCTTTCTTATTTATTAACATCTGTTTTACCAGCAATCAAAGACGGGCTTCAAAGTTATTGTGAAACTGCTTATTCTAGAGTTAGCGTGAATCAGATGTGGATACGTAAAAATTCCAAAGATCTTTTACAGTACATACAATCTAAAGCCCCGGTCACACCTTAAGGGAAAGCTCGAACGGACGCCTAACGGATAACTTTTTTCAATCCGTTCGTGTTCGTTATACGTCCGTTCTTATCCGTTAGACGTCCGTCCATATCTGTTGCATGTCCGTTTAGCGTACGTTTTATCAGTCGACGTCCGTTCTGTCAGGTGTAAAATTGTGAGCATGTTTAAAACTTTGAACGGACGTCTAACGAATGAAATGTCCGTTGAACGTCCGGTTTTCCTCCGTTTTGTACGGTACTCGACCGTTTCGTTTTGGTTTTGTATTCGTTACGTACGTATCCGTTATACATCCGTTTGAGGTCTCGCAGATATATTAACCAACGGACTTCTACCGGACATTTAACGGATAAAACGGATGTTGAACGAATGCGAAACGGACTTCTACCGGACGTTTAACGAATAAAACGGATGATGAACGGATCTGAAACGGATATATATAAACAAGAGGCTCTTAAGAGCAAGTGTCGCTCATCTTGGTCTATGTGCATATTAAACAAATTACAAAGACGGATTCATGACAATATTATGATTCGGTGATGGTGATGAGTTTCTAGATCCTAATTAACTGAAATTCTTCCTACTTACAATTTTCTCTATCTATAATAAATTTGGCACTTTCGTTAATTTGTTAAAAATTGACTATAACGGGAAATAACTCCTTCAGGGGTCATTTGACCATTTTGGTCATGTTGTCTTATTTGTAGATCTTTCTTTGCTTAACCTTATTGCTGTTTAAAGCTTATCTCTATCTATAATAGTATTCAAGATAAAAACTAAAAATGGCAAAATTTCTTTAGAAAACCTAACAATCAGTTGTCCAATTCATCTGAAAATTTCAGAGCAGATAGATATTGACTTGATAAACAATTTAACTTGTTGTCATGTTTGCTTTAAATGCTTTGGTTTCAAAGTTATAAGCCAAAATCTACATTTTACCCTTATGTTCTTATTTTAGCCATTGCGGCCATCTTAGTTGGTTGGCCGGGTCACTGCACATATTTTTTAAACTAAATACCCTTATTATGATTGTGGCTAAGTTTGATCAAATTTGGCCCAGTAGTTTCAGAGGAGAAGATTTATCCAAAAACTGCAAAATTTTCTTAAAATTACCAATTTAGTGGCAGCAACCCAATAACAAGTTCTCCGAATCCTCTGAAAACTTCAGAGCAGATAGATCCTCACCTGATAAACAATTTTAACGGATGTCAGATTTGCTCTAAATGATTTGGGTTCAAAGATATAATCCTAAATCAACATTTTACCCCTATGTTCTATTTTTAGCAATGGCGGCCATCTTGATTGGTTGTCCGGGTCACCGGTTATTTTTTAACTAGTTACCCCAATGATGGTTGTGGCCATGTTTGGTTAAATTTGACCAAGTAGTTTCAGAGGAGAAGATTTTTGTAAAAGTTGACAGACGACGACGACGACGGCTGTCGGACGCAAAGTGATGAGAAAAGCTCACTTGGACCTTCGGGCCAGGTGAGCTAAAAAGAAGATGTGGTATGATTGCAAAAGAGACCAAAATGACACAGAAATTAACAATTAAAAGACCAGAAAATAACAATGTTAAACAGTTAAAACGAGAAAACTAACGGCCTTATTTCATATATAAAGAAATACACGAAAATCAAATATGCTCCTGACTTGATACAGCCACATACATACATAATGTGGCTGGGTTAAACTTGTTAATGGGAACCCCCCTAAACTTGGGACAGTAGTATTATAACAGTACATCATTAGAATAAACAATCAGCTGAAAAAGGTTTTTTACTCATCAGATGGACAACAATAATGCCAATTTAAAATTTCTTGTCAGAAATGCCGATGATTGGTATGTCAGATTTCTTAAGGTTTATTGATTCTTATTATAAGAGTAAGGGCACGTCTTCACAATCAAGCAGCTCTTGTTCAGGACAGACACTGCCCTTTAGTGGCATTTCAAAGAACAAAACAAAACCAGTTGCACAAAAACATTTTGAATATTTATGCTTTTTACATGTATCATTATTGTCGCCTTTACAATCCGTACATCTTGTTCATCCGTTTTATCCGGTACGCTTCCGTTAGGTGTCGGTTTTATGCGGTACTCGTCCGTTGGATGTACGTTCGACATCCGTTCTGTCCGGTATGTTTCCGTTTCTCGTACATTGCATATCTGGTGTGTGTCCGTTATACATTCGTTACTTGTCCGTTATACTTGGTTAGTACATGAACGGACTCTCAACGGATAACAATTTTGTCAACGGATAACTTTTATTTTCATCCGTTAGGCGTCCGTACGTGCTTTCCGGTAAGGTTTGACCGAGGCTTTACTCTTCTTGCAATAGTATTAAAATATTTTACTTTTCTACACTTTATACAAGTATTCCACATTCCAAACTAAAAAACAAAATGAAAGAGTTGGTATTGCTTTGTTTCATAAAAAAAGCATGGCCAACGAAGATACAAGTATCTTGTCTTGGGAAGGGATAAATCTTACTTTCTAGAGGATCACTCTGATTCAAACAAAAAAATCTTTGAAACTGATATTATCAAAATGCTTCATGTCTTGGTCGACAACATATCTCATGGTCTTATCTCATTAAATCATATGTATTGCTACAAAAGTAATTTATAAAACATGTAAACAGAGAAAAGGGAAAAAATATGAAAAGGACAAAATATAAAGGGAACAAATCTTACCAAACTAATGAAAACTATATATATTTAAAATGACTGAATAAATAGTCAACGATTAATCTTACAGGGCAATGGATCATGTATTCTAATGCAATTTGGATGTAAATTTTTTTTTCATTGGCTAAAAGTTGCCGTCAAATCCACAGTTGACCTGGCGTAATTAAGGAGGGACCCGCCATTTCGAATTGATGAATCAACAAATGTTCGATTAAAACTATATAATCAAAAATAAAACAACACCTACCTCGAAATCGCCGTTTTAATGTAATTTTATTCGAATTTGAAGCGTACAGGTAACATAAAAAACTCCAGTTTGTAAGTTTTCATTTGTATGACGTCACGTTTAACCATGACGTTTTTGTGCCAAAATCATTCATGAAGTTTCGCGCATTTTTTTTAATTTGACATATTTAGATATTTTTTTCAAGTTTTATCGATTTTTTTTTTTGGAATGCTTTAGAATCGGAATAACAGTACTGTAGTTGAAGAGTTGCCACCTTCAATTTTGATTTGACGGTCGCAAATCTCCGTTTTACTGTCTCCGCTACTCATCGCCAGTAAAACTGCATTTGCGACCGTCAAATCTACAATTGACGGTGGCAACTCTTCAACTGCAGTACTGTTATTCCTTAAATATGATTCTGTACACTACAAAATATAATATATAACAAGGGTACAACATCACCATTAAATAACTATAAAATGAACAAATATTAGATATTTCGGATAACAGATACCCTTCTTCGATAATAACACGATGTCAAATGAATTATGTCAATATATTCAAATTGAGACACTTTCAAAATCTTGAACGTTTATACAATTTAAGCGGACACCACAGACGCCGGTACAATTATTAAATTTCCAAACATGGCGCAAAGATTACAAGATTTGCCAAATAAAAATAGTTATTTGCTATGTGAACTGTTTATTTACTATCGTTAAGAGCTATAATGATTATTAACGAAGCACTGTCAATTTAGTGCAATTTATTAAATCAATACAATTCTGTGATAATGAAATCATGTTATCTTGAAATTATGTTGCAATTGTGCTACGAGGCTGTATATTTATGTATCATTGAATATATACTTTAAAAATAGTAATACACACAATCTACACTTAAGACTGTGTATTAAAACGATTGAACGATTGGGATACTTTAGTGTTAGACATATAATGAGTTACTCATTTTCCTGTCATCATTTGTTTCCAGTAACTCCGGCTTCCGTACTGGCTTTGCAGTTTGAAGATTTTTTAAATTACCAGGTAAAATTACCGGGTTCCATTCATTTGGGATGGATTTATAAGAACCTAGCCACGTTCAATAATTTTACATTATTAGATTAAACTTATTTTTCTAATCATTGTTAAACTGTGATGTCCGCTTAAATTGTATAAACGTGTAAGATTTTGATAGTGTCTCAATTTGAATATATTGACATGATTCATTTGACATCGTGTTATTACCGAAGAAGGGTACCTGTTATCCGAAATATCTAATATTTGTTCATTTTATAGTTATTTAATGGTGATGTTGTACCCTTTTTGACTTGTTATATATATCCGGATCTGGTTTTCAAAAAAATATATTGACACCTTTTGATTGTGGCATAAGATCTTGGCCACAACATTATTGTTTTCTGTTTAGTATTAAAATTTATATTAAGTTCCATTTTGTTACATCTTGTGATCAATTTTTTTTGGCAATCGCCAATGGCAGTCAGCAGGGTTAAAGAACATCAGTTGTTCAACCTGTTAGTCAAATGCGGTTTGTTAAAATATACTTTTTCACTTTTTTTGGTCTTTTGGAAAATGTTGTTTTTGCTGTTTTTAGACCTTCTACAACGAAATTTGTCTGCATGCACACGTATTAAAATAGCGGTTTTTATCCAACGCAATCATAGGTTTGAACGTAGTTTTCCATTTAGATTTGTTAATATTTTTTCGTTTGGGCTTGTATCATATTTTTCCTCCAGTTTATATGATCTGTTCATCCTGTATTGACTCTTGAAATTCAACAGTCTATCTCAAAATGAGGATAAATTATATGGCCTTCCAAATACCATTTCGATCTCTAACATCACTGAAGAGACATTTATTGTCGAAATCCGGATCTGGCGTACAAAAAAAATATATTGACACCTTTTGATTGTGGCATAACATCTTTGCCACAAAGTTATTGTTTTCCGTTTAGTATTTAATCTATATTAAGAACCATTTTGTTACATCTTGTGATCAATTTTATTTGGCAATCGCCAATGGCAGTTAGCAGGGTTAAAGAACATCAGTTGTTCGACCTGTTTAATAGTCAAACACGTTTTGTTAAAATATTACTTTTTCTTTTTTTGGGGTCTTTTGAAAAATGTTGTTTGTGCTGTTTTTAGACCCTTCTACAATGTTTACATGCACACGTATAAAAATTGCGGTTATTATCCAACGCAACCATAGGTTTAAACGTAGTTTTCAGGAAGAGGATGGTCTTTTATTGCATAATTTTAATATACTATTTAAACCACTGGGTCGATGCAACTGCTGGTGGACGTTTCGTCCACGAGGATATCACCAGCCCAGTAGTCAACATGTCGGTGTTGACATGCATTTCAATACTGTGGTCATCTTTATAAATATCCTGTTTACAAAACTTTTATTTTTTCGAAAAACTAAGGATTTTCTGATCCCAGGCATATTTTACCTTAGCCGAATTTAGCACAACTTTTTGGAATTTTGGATCCTCAATGGTCTTCAACTTTGTACTTATTTAGCTTTTATAAATATGTTGATATGAGCGTCACTGATGAGTCTTATGTAGACGAAACGCGCGTCTGGCATACTAAATTGTAGTCCTGGTACCATTGATAACTATTTACACCACTGGGTCGATGCCACTGTTGGTGGGCGTTTCGTCCAAGAGGGTATCACCATCGCAGTAGTCAACATTTCAATGTTGACATGAATATAAATAATGTGGTCATATTATAAATATCCTGTTTACAAAACTAAACTTTATTTTTTTCGAAAAAACCAAGGATTTTCTTATACCAGGCATAGATTACCTTAGCCGTATTTGGCACAACATTTTGATATATTGGATCCTCAATGCTCTTTTACTTCTTTGTGCTTCTTTGGCTTTATAAATATTTTGATATGAGCGTTACTGATGATTCTTATGTAGACGAAACGCGCGTTTGGCGTACTAAATTAGGCCTGGTACCTTTGACAACTATTTAATGGTCTGGCTAATTTCAAAGTATATTTATTTTCTAAATTCAAATGAAAAATATTGTTTCATTAGATAATAATGATGTTAGATATTGATTTTTTGCAGCTGGTAATTCCTGTTATTCTATTATCTTAGACTGTCTGGACAGAAACAGAGCTTTGTCTATATCTAATTACTACATCACATTTGTTGGTCAAATCAGTAATGTCAATCACTCGCTATATGTCACGTTAGTGTTGGTCAGTTCACAAATAATCAGCATAAGGGCATCAAAGACTGAAATTGTGTCTGTCTATTTATAACATAATGGTGTCAAAACACTCCTGGGGTGTTCTTAGTCGATTTGTTTTTATTTGTGGTGAGGTCTTTATGACCGTGATGAACATTTACAATGTCTTTTCAGAGTTTTTCTATGCTGGGAAAACACATTTGTTATTGAGATAAAACACTTAGTCATGAATTACCCTATACCAGTACATTTCATTTTATCCATTACCCTTAACCAGAAAAACTAATGTGTTTATAAATATTTTTGATAAATATTTTTGTAATAAAAAGAAAGAAACTAGAGGCTCTAAAGAGCCTGTGTCGCTCACCTTGTTCTATGTGCATATTTAAAAACAAAGAACACAGATGGGTTCAAGACGAAATTGTGCTTTGGTGATGGGGATTTGTTTGTAGATCTTACTTATTCTGACAATTCTTGCTTCTATTAATTTTCTCTATCTATATAGACTTGGCCCTTTAGATACAGAGGAACACTTTGTAAGAATTTGCAAAAATTTACCAGCTTAATCTGATGGAGTCACTTGACCATTTTGATCATGTTGACTTATTTATAGATCTTACTTTACTGAACATTATTGCTATTCACAGTTCACCTCTATCTATAAGTATATTCAAGATAATCACCAAAAATGGCAAAAGGAGTAGGTCTGGTAATGGCCGATTTTGGCCACAAATTTCAAATCCATTTAATAAAAGATGTTGGACACTTTGTGTCTATTTCAATTGATTCAATAAGTTTATGTGAAAAATTTAACTGATTTAGTTCTAAAAAACGCCTCGATTCAAGCTTAAAGATGAAAAATCTATCAAATATGCCAAAAAAAAACGTCAATTTTCAGATGGTTTTTGTCAAAAATGAAGGTGGCCGCATCCATGTTCATCCTCAACCTTTATATATGTTATGTATTATCATCAAATACAACTTACATTTCAGTATTTTGAATGAACACGAAAGCGGTCACTTTCTTTTAAGACGGAAACCATCTAAAATTTAACTAAAAAGCTAAAATTGTTGAGATTTCAGTAATTTAGCTTGACTTAATGCTGTAAGTACCCGATATATTGGCATTGCATTGTCTAACACAGTCCATATTTGTGTAGAAGAAGCATTCTTCTTCCCAATAAATAGCTAAAAGATTACATTTTCACAATTTTGTAAAACTGCTATATTTTTTTGCCAAAAAGGGGTCTTACTGAACTTACTCCTTTCCTTTAAATAACCTGGGCAAAAATTGGGGGCAGCAACCCAACAACATGTTCTCCGATTCATCTGAAAATTTCAGCAGAAAGATCTTGACCTGATGAACATTTCCCCATGCCAGATTTGCTCTAAATACTTTGGTTTCAGAGATATAAGTCAAAATCTACAATTTACCCCTATGTTCTATTTTTAACCATGGCGTTCATCTTGGTTGGTTGGGTCACAGGACACATTTTTTGAACTAGATACCCAATGATGATTGTTGCCAAGTTTGGATAACGGACGGACGACGACGGACGCAAAGAATACGATATTTATCAAAATAAAACATACAACTTTAATTTATCAGTTCACTGGTTAAAATATATATACCTATCAAGATTTAGTGTAATGATTTTTTTTTAATTATTATTGCTAAAAGGTTACCAAGTATTATTTATGTTGTGTACAAGTTATCATTTTGTACTACCAAATTGTACAAATTATAATTTGACTAAAATTCAGTTACAACTTTACAGTTCATCGATGTTTTTAACAGTATGGGTTTTGTTACAAAAAATGCATTGCTATTCACTAACCATATCATAAACCTTTATTAACAAAATACAAAAGTACCAAGATGGAGACAGAAAAAAAAACCTGATTCATATTCATGCTTACTAGTGAAATTCAATAGTACAATTGGGAATCGGCTCCTTCGATAATTCTGAAAGAATGATTAGAATTTGCCACAGTGGCGATTCTGTTTAGAAAATTGAAATTAGCCAAAGCGAAATTTTTTAAAGTATAAAAGAAATGTATCACTAAGGTCATAAATAAGTAATTATTCAGAATTTAACACAACCATCATGATCAGTCTTGATATTTTTTATAGTGTTTTTGATAAGTCCCCTTATGTTGTTTATTTATCAATATAATTGTATAAAACTTTAAAGAGGGACAATAGAAATTAGAAAACTAGAATCTCATAGATCAGAAATAAACTGACAACGCCACGCTTAAAAATAAAGAGACAAACAGACAAATAATATTACACAAGTTATAACACAGAAAACTAAAAGACTATGCATCACGAATACAACCAAAAACTAGGGGTGATCTCATGTTCTCCAGAAAGGTAAGCAGATCCTGCTCCACATTGACCTACTGTGTTGCTCATGTTGTTACACACCCAGTAAATAGTATTATTCAGAAGATCACATAATAGTACGGTAACCGAGTAAAGAAAAGTCTATTTAAAGAGTTTAATTGTCGTTCGGACTATACGGCTAAATATCACAGTATTTTTGGTAGTTCAAAGGTTAGACTTGTCGTCAAAAAATCGTACTGTGCATTTTTTGTTAAATTGGCTTTGAAGAACGTTAGTTTACTTATTAGAAAAATCGACTTTGAAACGTTTGTAGGTCTTCATTGTAAAAAAAACATCCGTGATATGATTTTTTTATTTCATACATTGTTGTTACACTTTATCTTAACGATTTCAAACAAAGTTTAACAAAATTAATCCGTTATTAAAGAGTTATTGGGAAAATTTAACACTACGAATATTTTACATATAATAGAGTACGTTTCAATTCAATTTTATCATTTGTGTTTACGCAAAATGTAAATAATCAATATTTATATGAGATTTCATACCTTTATTACTCAATAATGTAAAAGATAAATTAATGTATCTCAGAAGCATTATTTCAGCAATTCAAGCCAGACACACGTCATAACGCTTATATATTGGCGCTATTCGAAACGCATATACAGCCTCTTATAGATAAAAATAAGCATTAGGGATGTGCTGTATCACTTACATTTAAATACCGGGATATGTACCTTGAAGCAGTAGACATTTTGCTTTCAAATGTTAGAGCAGAACGAGAGGGTAAATAGACACTTCTTTGAGATCGTTATCTGAAATGCTACCTTAATTTTTTGTAACCAACAGTACCAATTACTGAAGTTGGATGCCAATTTACATACTCGATATGCTTCAACTTTCTGAGAATATTCGATTATCTTTTATAGATGTCGACTTTGTTATTAGACATACTCCTGTACATTTAAACGATATATAGACTGACGTGGCAACATAAATCCCGTTATTAAAGCCTCAAGAAGATAAGGTGGCACTGTAGGCATATCACATCAAAATTCTGCGCTTGTTACAGGGACCCTTACTAGACATCTATTATTCCCAAGTCGTATAATGCTGGAAAGGGCTGGAATTGCTGCAAATAGTGAAAATTCTCACGAGAAAACAAAACCAACAGCAATGAAAAGGGATGAAGAACATTTTATGACCCTTTAAACCATCTGAACGAGACCATGACTGATCCCTTTGATGTGGAATCCCATCATACATGTCTTATAAATATCTCTTCTGGAATGCATGCTACAAGAGATGTTCAAGATTATTTGCTAACAACTGTCGAGGTAGGTTTGACCATGTTTAGACATTTCATCACTAGTGCTCCTTCTTTTGGTCAGTTAAGAAGCTTTTTTTAGTCAATTATCAAAGACAAAACTAAACATGTTTGAAAACATGACAACAAAAACAAACCTTGAATGTGAATCCGGGGATATAATTTCAGGTCACATCAATATAGAAATTGTATTAAGACGTGCACTGATTTGGTAAAATGTAGAGATTATGTTACTATAGAAACGATGACGGCACCATGAGAAAATAATTAAAGTCTGATTTGGTGAGGCAATTAGAATCTGCAGTGTCTTGCAGTATCATGCTTTGTTAAATGATTCATTATACCCGTTTACATTAAAGGGCATTTCTCAGCAGAATTCTTGCAGGATATTGTGGTTACATGTAAGGGAAAATCTCCAAGTAAAAATTCATGTATTTGTTCATAACAACCTTACATGTTCGGAGCTTTGTAGAAATTTTAAATTGTGGTCCTTGACAGATAAACCAAAAGATATTCCTGGCTTCATCATGTCGTGTGTCTCTGTTTGATTTTTAAAAAAAATACTTGTAACTGTTTTCGAGGTATTCGGTGGTTTTTAGTTTAAATGAATTACGCAAATGAGCTTTTGCAAAATACGCCTTCATGATAGTAGGCTTCAGGTAAAAATAGTACTTATCATTTATCGCTAAGTTTGAATGTTAGCCGGGAAAATTAACTACTTTAACTTTGTTGATCTATGGGTATAATAGACGAAGTGTTTGAAAAACGCCAATTTTCAGAATAAATCGACTTCCTAACATTTTTATTTTACATTTCCTAGATAATTCATTGACAAAATGTGTCTGTATTTGAAATTTAACATATTTTGTTTCATATATCTTAAAATTTTGAAAGTATGGCAGAATAAAATAATAACAGTCTTTGATCTTTGATTTTATTTAATGCAAAACTGTTACCACATTTCATTTTGACGACATGGGTATTTCAAAGGACTCATTTTTTTTTAATCCAATGATATATAATATAGCCATAGAGTAAAATAATAATAATAATAATAATAATAATTTCTTTATTTAAAGAGAGTAAGTTATTTGGATTAAACCAATTTCCAATAAGGCTCTCTACATACAATGTTAACAATATGAATAAAACATAATTAATCTACTATTGCACACATGCAAACAGAGAGCCGTGGTGTAGTGGTTAGTGCATCGGACTACTATCACAAAGGTTCCTGGTTCGATTCCCGTTTGGGATGAAAATTTCAGGAACTAAATTTTCGGCTCTCCTTTGACACCCTTAGCGAGTATGGTCTTAAGGAAACGATGATAGTCCGTCGGAAGGGGACGATAAATGGCTGACCCGTGTTAAGAGAGAGCCATATCTCTTGCACGTTAAAGACACCCTTGTAGATTTCGAAAAAGAGTAGGCTAATGCCGCTACAAGGCAGCACTCGCACCCGCAAAGTGGAAAGGGATTAATATAAGTTGCAAAAAACTTGTTTCCCAATCCACTCTAAATAAATATGGTTAAACTAAACTAAACATGCAAACAATAGATGTATATAAAGTAATATGACAACAGCAACAAAAAACACCTATGGTATACATTGTGGTTTAAATTATAAATTTAACACTTTTAAAAATAAAATGACTTGTAAGGGTTTTTGAATGCAGATATACTTTTTGATTTTTTAATTTCAGTGGACAGTGAAGTCCACACTTTGTATAACGATTGTATATAAAACAATTGTGTCTGGTCACCGTACTATAAGTGGTGAAACGGGAAGTGGATTGTTGTTATGGTATAAGGAACATATCCGATATCATCTGTAAAACGGTTATTCTATAACAGTCAACCAACTCGTGTTAGCGTACGTAAAATTTACGCAGGGATGATTTCAACTCAATCATTTGGAATTCTTGGTTTTATGCTTCCTTGTAAGCAGCAACCCTCTATCAAAGACTGCTAAAATAGATGTTAATATTTCAGAAAGAGGTTTTGTTAAGCACTTGCAATATAGCGTTGTTTGTAGGGACACTTATGTAGTTTAATTATCCAATACCATTTCTTCAATTTTGGTTGAAATTCAAACGGAACATAGAACAGACCTATTATTATCTAGGATTTTCTCTTTGTTAAGTGTCGTGAGGGTATATGTTGAGTTTCCAAGTGAATTGTCAATACCTAGTTTTTCAAGCAGTTTATGAGATAAGATTTCCTCACAAACACGATTTTGATTGGAACTTCATTTGCAGGGACAACAACATATTTGTCATGGAGATAGGACAAGTGTTTTGCAACAATTGGGTCTTTGAAGTTTGACATGGATATTGATAGACCCATTAAGTTTCTTAATTCTGATTTGCATCAAAGGCCTAACAGGCTCAATGCATTCGGAAAAAGATTTACGCCTTCCTCCTTAGTATTTTGAAGTTGTATTTCCAATTGATGAATTTAGACTCACGAATGCCTGACCTTTGGATAACATATTTTACAGGGAAGTCATATTGACAATGTTGTGGTCAATTTACTGAAATATTGCATTAAAATGCATTTTTAAGAGCTTGGTAATTAACAAGATATCCTGAAATGTGCAAAACTTGTATTCTGCCTCCATAAACTCGATGAAAAAAAAGGAAGAAATTGAAATAACAATCATAACAATTGTCTCTAAATGGTTTTCTATGTCAAATGTATATATTAGTTAGCTTTGATACTATTGAACTACAACAACTGTTCACTATGTTGAGTAATAATAAGCTAAATAAATCATATTGCCCAGTATTGCCCAGTATTATCCGTGTATGTGAGTTTTTCCCAACTAGGGAAAATCCATGTTTACCCACCCAGTTTTACCGCTCGGTTAATATTTTGCCAACCCTGATCTGCGATCATCAATGATCCAACTGTCAATTTTATGTTCAAATCTTTAACTTTAATCTAGTAAGCACGTGTCATAAACCTTTATGTCTGCTGAATGAAAAAATTGATGCTACATTAAACATTGGAAGTATTTTATGATGCGTTTGATCACGAAAATATGGGTTATATTAAGTTACTAAAACTAATGGTTTTTTTCTCAGATTTAATTTGCAGTAAAAATTTGGTACGGTCAATTTATCCCAAATGTTTTACTTTTGCATGGCTACCAATTAATATTGAATATACTAATAAAATATATGAGTACACGATTTATACATACCTTTACTGGATGTCTTATCTTTTATTCTATCTTGATCTTTGGTTTCAGGAGTTGCTAGATCTTTTATTTTAATATTTGATTTCCTAATACTAGGTTCTGCCTCAGTAGCTGTAAAATCTGTGTCAATTAAGATTAAAATGTTTCATTAAAGTTAAACATGCAATTGCACACACGTACACTGTATAAATGCAGATGAAATGATATAAATTTCGCCCACTGTTTTTTTTTCATTGTACTTTTTTATAAATGGAATATTTTTGGAGCTAGAAATAAAAAATATATGCCTTTTTAATATTTAAACACAAACAGGACCTTCCTCTGTCCTGAAATATGTAAATGTGCTTAATCTACTAACTGTAATAAAATGATAAAAGCTGTAAAATGTTTCCTTAATAATAATAACGTACAAGTGTACGTGTCGGCAATTAATTTTATCGAAAAACTGCACAGTGTAGATACTATTCTGTACGCTATCCGGAAGTCTCGATTTTCGAAGCGAGGATTTCCAACTGGCTAACAAAACGGTTTTGCTTCGGTGCTTTTTCTCATCATTTGTTTACTCCTATATCCATAAAGTGCTTTGCACATCTTCAATGTATGTATAGCATCATAAATATGAGTAACTGTAACAAAAACGTGCATTAGAATATAAAATATACGTGTGCATCACACCAACTTCATAGAAAAAAGTGAAATCGATGGAAAATTTTGCTCTCGTAGTACAAAGCAAATAATCTTTTATTGCAAATATTTGCATCAGTTTTCAGTTAAATATATACTGTTTCAATATTTTTACCGTATTTAAGCAGAATGTTCGTATTTCAAATAAAAAATATGTTTTCCTTGAGGATCCCAAAATAAATTACTGTACGATCCGTCTAAAACTGACTGTTTTCTAGAAGCGATTTCAGATTTTTTGTCTGTATGACCAGTCGTGATTTTGAGGGAAAAAAACCAACGGCAATACAATATGAAGGTATATACGTGTCTATGTGATATTATAAACTGTCCATGGAACTATAACGTGTAATTTCTCTCATCAGACAATACAAATATATTTCTGATGATTTTTGTAGACGGCAAAATATTTATATTTTTGTTCCGTCAGTCTTATTTAAAATCAAATGCCTAAAAAGCAATACATGATTCGCTTGTTGACTTTGTATTAGTGTGTCGTTGCAGTTATCTGTTTAGCTATTACATTTTTAAAGACCATTTACACCGTCTGACGTTGACCAATTGGTGATAACATACATCAAGCTTGTCTTTTTTAAAGTTACAAGAAATAGATTGAGAAAGCTTTGTTTAAAAACTTTAGGTATTGAGGAAAGAATTAACGATATAATACCCAGCCTTTTCTATTGTCCGTGTTTTGGAAAAAATAAACCACCGAAAAAACTAAATTATAGGTGCACAGGGGCATCATTTAATAAAGAATATGAGGAAGTTTCATTAATATATGGTAAGGTTTTTGAAAGTGGCGTATAGTAAATGGGTACCACCCAATAAGGCATTGGAAAAATCCTTATCATGGAAATAGAAAACTACTGAATTTTCGAAAAATTAAATTAAAAGAGGTTCACAATTGAATTAAATGATAAGGAATCTGAAAAAGATTCATTAAGTTATGACAAGTGTCTGAAGGAAGTTGGGGATATAGAATAGGTACGCCCAATATAAGGCTATGACAAAGTCCGTATTTTGGATATAGAAACATCAGAAATATTTTTACCAAAAATTCGAAATAGAAGGTCCATAATACATTCATTGATTAAAAATGGAGCAATTTTAGAAAACTTTAACAATTGGTTTTGGAGGTCACGGTTGGAAATACCGGATGGGTGCCCCATATAATGCAATGTCCGTATCTTATATAAAGAAACCCCATAAAAGATTTTTAATACAATTCGAAATACATTCCATTTTTTTATATAAATAAGGCCGTTATTTTTCTCGTTTGAATTGTTATACATTGTCATTTAGGGGCCTTTTATACCTCACTTTGAGATATTGCCTTTGTTCATTGTTGAAGGCCGTACGGTGACCTATATTTGTTAATGTCTGTGTCATTTTGGTCTCTTGTGGACAGTTGTCTCATTGGCAATCATACCGCATCTTTTTTTTTTATATTATTATTTATGATACGAAATCCGAGAAAAAATAATTATTTTTTTTACCAGTGACGAATTCAAGAAAAATGGGATCCGGCGGTTTGAAACCCTCTTTTAACTATCAATGCATTTGTATGAGAACATATATTTGGAACCCTCTTTTCTCCTGGATTGGACCCCCTCTCCATTTAAAAAGGTCTGGAAACCCCAATGTATATTAAGTGGTTTATGAGGAGATGTGCTTACAAAACCGACTCAACATGTTGTACCGGTAAAACGGACAGAACGGAAATACGGACTTTATTACCACTACAAACCACCGCTTAACAAAGTGGTGTACAGTTGGGGGTGAAAAAGACAGATCGACATCCAAAACAAAGTGAAGGAACTGTAATCATTTATAGGCTACAGTACGGCCTCGAAAGTTTGTAAATACATGCATTATTATATAAAAATTAAATCTGTGTGTTAGTACAATTTTAAGTATACCGGAGGACATTTCTAAAACTTATATAAACAACAAACCTTCATCTTATTTTAACAACATTCAAACAACCTTATAATTAATGTAGTAAGTCGAGTACACCCTATCAAGCTAAAGCATGTTTGATAAGTTTTCAGGATGTGAATTTATTGAAACACATTTGTGTTATTTAGAAAAATGCCATCTTCTAATGTATCGTAAATAACTTGAAATCATCACTCGAATACAGTGAAATAAAGACTGATCATACAGTTTCAAAATATGCAAGCGAGACTGATCGTATAGTGAGAAATTCAAACAAGTGTAATTTTCTTGTTTCTGGCTTCAAAGATCTGGCTGAATCTTTTACCACCACTTGAAATGTACTTTATTTAGTCCGTTAATTTGCACAGTAAGGGTGCAAAAAGATTGTTTTTAGGAAAATCTCTTGATTAAGGCAAAGATACGAATAATGAGTGTGCTAAATTTAATTATAAACCATTTGTGAATATCGATGTCAGCTGAATTAATCATTAAGCAATGTACAGATGAACATCTTACCGTTTAATAAAGTATATCCAACAAATTTAAAATGTGATCCTAAAAATCCTCGCTTCGCAAATCGCGACTTCCGGATAGCGTACAGAATAGTATCTACACTGTGAACTGTAGATGTTTGTATCGGCACTAAACGCACCTCCTATAAATCAGAAATTTCATATATTGTTTTTAGTTTGTGGCAAAACTTAAAAAAACAATTAATTGATAGATTTGAACACCATTACCATGATCAATATTTTGCTTTGAACAACCCAATTTAATTTCTAAAGTGTGGAATTGTTCCGAAATCGTTGTCCTTTTATTGATACAAAAATATCAGTTACACAGGGCAATTTCAACACAACTATACGGGATTTTGTTTTTTTATTGTATATTTTACTTTCAAGGAAATAACTTTGTCTCCTTCTCATATTTCTGTACTCTGTAACGTTTACTGATGAATCTTTTGTAGACGAAACTCGCGTCTGGCGTATATACAATTTAGTCTTGGTATCTATGATGAGTTTATTTACCATAATAAAATTTACATTTTTATGCACAACCGATAAATTATTAGGGCAGACATTTCGTAACCGAAAATATACTTTCATATATAGATCAGATGGAAAGCCAATTGTGTCGAAATCCCATCTCTGTAATTCTAAGGTTATAAAAAATGTAAGTCTGATAGTTGCAATTCCAACTTCAAAATTCTTAATTTGTTACATCGCAATTCTGGAGAAACTGAGATCATCCCTAGTTTTATGTGGGGCTCGTGTTGCTTATACTTTGGTTTTCTATGTTGTGGCATGTGTACTATTGTTGTCTGTTTGTCTTTTTCATTTTCAGCCATGGCGTTTTCGTACCTTTGATAACTGTTTTCAGTTCATTTTCGATTTATAGGTTTGACTGTTCCTCTGGTACCTTTCGTCCCACTTTTTTGACAAATTTCCAAAAACTTGGTGAATGTTATAAAATGAGACAACTCTAAACAAGACACCAAATGACACCGAAATTGGACATTTAATTCACTTGAATGGGATTTTATTTTGGAATCATTAAATTAATTTAGGTTTAATGAATCATTTCATAAGTGGGTTGAACCCCTATATTATGACATAAAAGGATGTATTTTAAATAACGGGTGAATTTCAGAAACCTTTAACATTGAGTGCGGAATTCGACAAGGATGTCCTTTAAGTGCTTTATTTATTGTTTTATCAGTTGAATTACTTTTTGCAGAATAAGAGACTCTAATAACATAAAAGGAATACAAATCAAAATTGATAAGAGAACTTATAGTCTAAAAAAAAGTTCACAATTAGCAGATGACACAACTCTTTTTTTTAAATCTAAAAATGAAATAAAGCATACATTGTACCTTTGAATCGCTCTCTGGTCTCAAACTCAATAGAAACAAAACAGAAGGCTTATGGCAAGGTAAACTTAAACATTGCAAGGACAATTTTGAAAAAATTAATTGGAAATATAATGTAAAAAGTCTTGGTATTTATTTTTGCTCTGATAAGAAAGAATGTCAAAAAACTTTATACAGAAAAACAGTTGAAAAAATCAGAAAAGAATAATTAACGATTGGAAAAAAAGGAAAATAAGCATGATTGGTAAAATCACTATCATTAAAACACTTGTTATACCTAATATAACATATGTTGTATCACTAATAAATCTGTACAAAGAAACTATATCTAAGTATATTTATTTTATGGGAGGGTGGTAGTGAGAAAGTTAAACACTCAGTGTTTAGTAAAGATTATTTAGAAGGAGGGTTAAAAATGACACATCTTGATTCTTACATTGAAGCAATGAAAATAAATTAGGTTAAAAGACTTACATATGAAACTTTTCTCATAAATTATTAGAAAACATAAAAAAAAATGCCTAATTTTTACCTAAAAATCTTGAAATGCTGGATCAAAAATGGTGATAGGAAGACATAAAAAATGAAAACTATAGAGATATCAGGAAACAAGTTATATGGGGAAATCAGCATATAAGGAATCAAGGCAAAAGTTTGTATTTTATACATTGGGTAGAAGAAGATATAATTTTAATTCATAACATAATCGACGATAAAGGAGAAATTCCTCAAAAAATCTTAGATAAACTAAAAAAGAAACAAAATTGGATAGCAGAAATATGTATTTTACGTCAAGCTTTACCCAAATCTTGGAAAGAAAATTAAAGAGTAAAACATCAACAAATATAAAAATGCATATCCAACAAGATATAAAGTTAAATTGCCATGGATTGTATTACAATCTGGACAAAATTTCATTCAAAGAAATATATAATATCTTAATCAAATCTAATGAAGAGCTCCCAGTAGGATTCTATGTATGGAAAAATCATTTCATTTTTGATAATGTTACTTATTTTATAAGGAGGAACCTTACTTTTACTATCCTTTTTTTAAAAGATAATAGAATGAAAATGTTTAGATGGAAATTACTGCATAACATTACAGCAATTAATGATATTTGTACCGTTGAAAAATATCTGATAATCCAAATTGTGTGATTTGTTCCAAATGTGATAACTATATTCATGTTTGTCTCTTTGACACTTTCCCGATTTCTATTCTCAATTTTATTTCTTTGTATGTAAATGGGTAAAAAAATATTGGTCAATAATTTATGACATATTTGGGCGTTTTTCAATAAAAGCGCAACTTTCAGACCTAAAAAAATCGAAAATAAAGTTGTCTAAAATTTAATTTCAAGAGTTATTTTGAATACCTCTATAATAGACCTGTTTGTAAACAAAAAGTGCAATCTTAAATATTCTTTAAAATGATATTATTTTCATAATGTGTGTACTGTTTCGTTTTTGTCCCCTACGAAACTTCTTAACACATATGTTTTGCAATTTTAAATGTTTCCGATAGACATTCCAGTTTGTTAACTTTAAATACTAGACAAATATCATTTTTTTCTGAATTGGAAACCATTTTTATCGATAAAGATAAGACAGTACTTCACACATGTAGATTCAACTCATGTTACGGAGTGGACATTTTGATGCGTTTCGTAGTGGACAAAACCGTTTCGTAGTGAAAAAAGTTTCGTAGTTAACATCAACCCTTTTATATGTTAATAAAAACATAATAAAAACTACATGAAACTAACCCTTGTTATTTGTTTTGCACGAATATAATTGAAAAAAGATTAAAACAGACTGCATGGTAGTGGTAGTGTCCACTACGAAACGTTTTCCTCCCATACTTGTTTCGTAGGGGACCGTTTCGTAAGGGACGTATTCGCATTTTTATTTTTTTCCCACAATACCTATATTGCAATAGTAACAAGACTGATTGTATTCATCAAAGCATTTATCAAGCTGTACAATGATATTTTTTTCATAATTTTAAAACCAGATACTGAAGGAGATTTGACCCGTTACGTAGTGGAAATAATCAAAAATACGGTATCACTCTGGTCCATTTGATGTGCTCAATTTTTCTTACCAACAATTTAATTGCCGTTATAAAAGCATCACTTCTTTTGTAAGACCCTAATGTTTATATCTCTTGCAAACAAAAATTACATTGATTTTATGAAACTGTTTATTTGCAAATTTTAATTACTTCGTTTCGTAGTGGACATTTTGTTATGGACACACCTTCTGAAATTAAAAAAAAAACTATATTGAAAGCTGTTTATTAAAATATCTTTGCTCTGAACATACTTTTGAATTATTAAAGAACATATGTAAAGTAAAAAAAAACATTTATTTATTAATTTTTTTACGATATTTTAGAGTATGAATGTTGAACAAGCGGTCTAGGGATATGCCATTTTGGTTGTTTTGGACCATTCAAGAGTCAATATCTTATCAATCTCTCTAAAAATAAACTGTTTCCTCGCTTAAAAAAGTTAAATATAATTCAATGTACTGACTGCACAAAATATTACTTTCAAAGATCAAACACATTTTTTAAGTGGTTGGGACAAGAAAATACGTTTTATTGAAAAACGCCCTTTTATGTATTAAAATATAGATCAATATGTCTTCTGTCTTAAAAGTCTTGTACTTGGATATTAAATTAAAGATATGGAATACTATCCACTTAATCATGTCATAACAATGATTTGTTATGTGATTTATAAATGTTTTTATTTATTAGAAAAAAAGAGAACTAAATGTGTGAACATGTTGTCAGTTTCAGTTCTAAAAAATGAAATTGAAACACAAATGTTATATCATCCAGGAAAATATCAAAACTTTGATTATATTTTTTTTTTATGAGAATTATACCTTAAATAAATTCTAAAGAATTTAAATAACAAAGAATCAATCAATCACTAATTTAACAAATCATTCAAGATCAGATGTCAAACGCTCCTTCTTTAATCTCTTCTATATACTTCATTTTTACTTACCTGAAATATTCGATTTTTCTAAGTTTAAAAATTTACACATTTAATAAGTGACTTGGATGACTGTAATAAATTACTCGCCATTTCATGAAATTATTTACCAAGCTGTTAGGCCAACCATGCTTGATCATTCTTGAATATTGTACTTTCATTTAAACTAGTCTTTTTTATATAAAAACAAATGACGGACAAAAATCCATTTTTTTTTTTCTTTTTTTCTTTTATGATTGTTTATAAATACACTTGTAGTATATATGATCACTGAATAATGTATATGTATTGTGTGCTCGTATAAATACTTTGTAAAATGCAACTAACAAAATATATAAATATGAGATATATGTTGCTAATCAAATCCCCTGGTTTCATTAGCAATTAATAACACAGGGAGGAAACTTAGCGTCATTGTTGTAGCGCTAAGGGACATTGTTTATAACCAGTAGTGAAATAAAAATATTTAAAGTTTAAAAAAAGAAGCAATCTTTGTATAAATCAAAGCTAATGGAGTACAAATTTAAGACCCTAACATGTCTTAGTGACAAATACATTTTATTGCTACGGACAGTAAACAATACAATTATCATGTATTCCAATCCTAGCAGATTTTTTTCTCTTCAGAACTAAAATAAAAAAACTATAGACTAAAGGTTTGTGAAAATTTGTCTTAAAAATGGCATTTCTGTGCTTTTTTTATGTGTCATATGGTAGCACTCCACAGTTTAAAAATAAAATGATAATTTACCCATAACATTTTCTATTACCTTCTACCCCTGACTATCAAAAACATTAACTTGACTGTTTGTCTTATACGTGTGCATATGTATGTAATCTGTATCTTCCATAGATTTGTTTTTCAAAAGTTAAAAGGGTGAAATATTATTCTTTTATGTGTATCCATGGCAACATTCTGCCTTTATATCACTGCTTTATATACAGTAAAATATTGCAAAATGGGGGATGAAAATGTCACGTATTCCCTAAAAGATTTGGATTAAAATAGAATTTCAAGGCCTTTGAATTATAGTTTTTCAGAAACTGTTGAAATCTACCTAATGATAAAAACAATGGGTGTCTTTTGCCTTATTATTTCGTAAAATTTAACGCAAACTTCGTACGACAAACCGTTGGAAAAAGACTTCACAAAAATTGCTGGACCAATGTTTGGTATTGAAATGCAAATACGAACTGGCATACAGAAAACAGCTTATATTACATACATTAAAATTGAGAATGAAAATTGGGAATGTGTCAAAGAGACAACAACCCGACCAAATAAAAAAACAACAGCAGAAGGTCACCAACAGGTCTTAAATGTAGTCCTTCAGCTGGCCCCTACACAAATATATACTAGTTCAGTGATAATAACGCCATTCTAAATTCCAAATAGTACACAAGAAGCTAAAATTAAAATAATACAAGACTTACAAAGGCCGGGGGCTCCTGACTTGGGACAGGCGCAAAAATGCGGCGGGGTTAAATATGTTTGTGAGATCTCAAACCTCCCCCGATACCTCTAGCCAATGTAGAAAAGTAAACGAATTGCATACTTTTGGTGTTCCTATTCACCCGCTATTGTAATCTTCGGCTATCCAATAATGAATTTTAATTGAAAAATCGACAGGGAATAAAATGTGAAACTACATACCTTACTGTGGACTGCTACCTCATGAAAATCATTCAAAGAATCCCTATTTATGTGATGTATGTGTGCTGTCCATCGAGCGGTGTATACAATTGTTAGCGCCTCGCCTTTGCAAAAACGTTAGCGCATAGCATTATTACTGCTACAACTTATCATGTAGCAAATCAAATACTGTCATGAGGAAATGCATTGTTTTTCTTTCAAATATATATATATTGCATCACACTTATGAATACAACGGATTTTTTTTCTCTTATTAAAACCTGTTTAAATGTAATTTATTATGTGTACTACTGTAAATATAGACAATTTAACATCTCATAGGAGCTCCAATTACGGCTACAACTGTGCCACTTATATTATGAATTAACTTTGCATTCAAGGATTTATTAGAAATATTTCTGTTTTGGTTGTGCTTTTGTTTCGTGATATATTCAAAACGTCGTAAAGGGTTTGGAATATAGCTCTTCACCTTTAATATAAGCTTTGGATTTAAAATATTTTGACCACGAGCATCACTGAAGAGACATGTCTTGTCGAAATGCGCATCTGGTGCAGGAAAATTGATACCGTTAATGTTATTAAGTAGTTTTTATGAAACTCTTCTCTTTTAAAAAATGCAAAAAGTTAAATGACAAAAATACCGAGATCCAATAAATATTCAAAGCGGGAAAATCTTTACAAAATGGCAAAATCAAAAGCTCAAACGATTGGAAAATAACTGTAATATACCAGAATTGGTACACAGTTGGCGTAGATGAATTTTGGTGTTCTGTTTACGTCCTTCTTTATATATAGCTCCAAAGATTTTAGATGTTCATATATAACAGGCATTCAAATGTATGTTTTTGAATGGTCCATACGAAATGTAATCCAGACAACGTCTCGAACGAACGAAATCCGCGAAGTATAAGTTTCATCATCTAATTGTTATGTATTGGTTATTTTACATATTCTGCTGATAACATGATATATTGTAAATACATTAAACAATCTTAAAACATTGTTATTGTTCCAACACAAGAACCGCAGTCATTTGCTGGCTTTTGCATACCTGTGTGTTTTGGTGGTTAGAGATGTTTTTATTTGCATACCCTTGATATCTCTATTAAAATTATTCCCGGTCGACTTTTTATAGACTCGACCAATTGAGATACCCCTGTATTTTGTATTATACATTATCGTTATGAATAACACGACATAAATTAAGTTTCTGGTGTTTTTATAATGTTAAGAAAACTATTGAACCACTTTATGCATATATTATAAAGAGTCCTCTATGTAAATTGTCGTTTTTTCTACTTTGAATCAGTAACGAAAGATCCACAATAAATGTTTCCGTTATTCATTGCTGATCTAAAACTTTGACTTCCTTTTTACTTTTTTTGGTTCAATGCCGAATTGAAGCGACTATTACTTTGATTAAAAATTAACAAACAATTATGGAGGACGTGAATTATATGATAACAGATGGATGTTAATTGGTTGTGTTTTACATTCTGTATACTAATAAATAGCAAATCAAACTATGACACCACCGATTTAAAATGATGTGGTGTATTAATGTTTTACTTTTAGCATAGATGATACCATTAACTTGATTTGCGAAACGACAACTAAAGAATCCTGGTACCTTTATAACTATATTAACGAAGGGTAAAATAGACCCTGCATTCATTATGTTTTTAAAATCGGGCCAAAAAAAAATACAAATTTCACATAGAAATACTTGTAATAATACTATTGAGACAAATATATATTTTTTTAGGCTTTCCTTTACAATTTATGGAGCTATGACCCCTTAAATAAACCATTATTTTAATTGTTTTTTTGAAATAATGAACCTTGGCCGCCATCTACGATCCAATGATAATCTATATCAAAATTGGAATTTTTTGGTTACAACATATTCTGGATCGTAGGTGGCGGCCAATGTGTTTCTTAAGCTTTTAGGTCTGACAAATACACAAAATTCATCATGTTTTGACAAAATGTCCCAAATAGCCTTGCTTTGGAGAATATTATGTACTGTTATGAAAAGAACTAATATAGTTAGCATTTAGACTTTTGAAATAGACCCATTTACGAACCAAATTTAGACCTTTTTGGTGTTTTATGATAAACGTTGATATTTTACGCCATTTGTGCCATAAGTGAACCTTGTCCTTTTTTAACTAGTGTGTAATTCTTTCAACACTGTGCCTATTAATCTTCCTATGCGAAACACCGTATAAAAGATAATTTCGGGACGTTTTGTATCTGTCAATTTGCATTTAGATAAGCGGCCCAGTCAATAAATGCATACGATATAGTTTTGTTCGAATATTTTCGGTGCATAAAATTATACAAGAAACATTGGGGATAAACCAAAGTGGAAAATAATTAATATAATAGCTAAATATGATTGTGATTTATTACAATGTTATTTATGACCATAGCAGTTGTTACTATACTTTGCTTTCGCATTCACGTTAACAAACTATTTGTGTAGTGTATTTCAGTGTGCTTTATACAGATATATATTTAAATTTTTTATTTACCTTTGCTATCAAGATCAATCGAGGCAATACTTTTCATAAATGGTTTGTCGGTTCTTATTTCACAAGATACACTTCGCAAATCAGTTATGTCAGACCTTTTTAATACCAGTAGAAAAACGTAAAGACCTTCGTTGGTACAACAGAAACACTTCTCAGGAAGACATTTGCCATTTGCATGAAAACATGTGTTCTCGACATTTCTCACTGCATCTACTTGAATATAATCAAACAAAAATGACGCAGCTTCTCCAAATGGTTTTACAAATGCATAGCATGTCAATTTGAATACATAGTTTTGATCTTTTGAGTAGACTTCCGATTCGAGGTGGACGTCGGTTGAAGGTATCATACCTATAAATATGTGAAAAGAAATCATCCGCTACACACATATATTATCATTATTATGCAACTTTAATTTTTCTGTTTTTTCTTTGGTTAAGAGCATCAGAAATCCTCTTTGATACAAAATTATATTCACCACGACAGGTTTATATAAGATTTGAAACAGCGTCCATCTAACGTCAATAACGAAGGTTTATGACAGCCTGTAAATTGTCGTTATCTTCTTTTTCTTCTTGTTTTAGGTGGGTTTTTTATAGTTAACTTTATCAAATAATTCAACTTAACTTTTGAAAATAACAAACTGCAAAAGCATATGATCATGATGTTTAGTTTAAATCAGGGAGCAGTATTTTAATGTATATTTAGCAAATATTAGAAAAATGAAGAAGGATATGTCATATAAAAAAACAATTAATTAATCAACCCCAGAGATATGACATTCATCATGATATAAATGGGACAGTTAATAAGTAATAAGTTTTTTCGTGAAATGATCAGGATACTGCGTTACCTAGTAAAATATCCAATCAACGTCAAGTGATATTAACTCAAAGTAAATAAGTTTCAATCTATAAGGTACATGTCATAAGCTTGCAAAAAGTGTTTTTGTGTGACTTGACCGTTAAGATAAACAGTCATTTGTTACTGATAAATACTTGGTCTAACAGATAACTAACATGAAGGATTATAGTTATAAATACGTAAGGTCTTCTAATATGGTTCAATTTCTGACTGTCCTTCATAACCAACAGATTTTGCAACGTTTTATGAAAGGAAAAATCAGAAAAAAAATAAGGGAGCAGGGGTATTTCCCGAATATTGTAATGGAGGTTGTTTTTTTTTTTCTTTGTTTTTGTTTGCTCAAGTGCAAAAGTGTCTTGACATGATGTAAATCATTAGATCAATAATAATTTTGGTGCTTAGTTTCTATACATAAATTCGGTGAACACACAATTTTGCATTCTCTGAAACAGACGTTTTCAAGATGCTTGCTTCTCTTCTTGACAATCTGTTCCATAAATCGTATGACTAATATCGAACTCAGAGGAAAATTCAAAACGAAAAGTCCCTTATCATATCGCAACAATAAACAATTCAACACATCAAACGAATAGATACCAACTGTCATATTCTTGATTTGGTACAGGCATTTTCTTATGTAGAAAACGATGGATTAAACTTCTTATGAATAACATGTTGTCCTTACTTAACAAATATTGTTGTCAATCAAGAAATCAAGACTTTTTTTTGGTTTAAATGAAAGTGATGTTTCCCTCCCTGAATCAAGATACGTGTATTTACATTGTTCATTTCTTTTTTGTCCAACAAAACAGAACCAACCCATTTACGTTTTCTTATGTGAAGAGTTGGAAAGTCCATTTTTCAAACTATTGCAAGATGAAAGAGTCTTAGCTTTTCCCGAGTGCCAATGAAGGGTAAAGATATCCTGCTCAAAATGTGGCCTTGAATGGTGATCCAAAATTGGTGCACCATATTCAGCGATTTGTCGAAAGTTAAAGCGGTTTGAAACATTCATTTTATAAAACTATAAAACATTACAAAAAAATCAGAAACATTTTACAAACATTTCTGCAACATAAGCAAAATCAGTACAAAATCTGTGAAATAAAAAATAAAGGGTTATCGTGTAATAAAAAAAAGGTCAACACAATTTACTAGAATAATCAATTTTTAATTTGAATATGTTGTGTATCTTTCTATCTACAGCGGATTTATCAGACTAAAGTTTTTTGACGCAAGTTTATTATTTTCTATTTACTTACTTACTTAGTCCTTGCTATGCCTAATGGCACATAGGGCAAGGACAAGTTTCCTCCACTCTTCTCGGTTGTTTGCTTTTCTTTCCACCGTGCCCCAGGTATATCCTCTTTCTTTTAGCTCATGTTCTATGGTGCGTCTCCATGTAGTTTTAGGTCGGCCTCTTTTCTTTTCCCCTCTGGTGTCCATCTAAGGGCTACCTTGGTCATGTCATTAGATGGTTTGCGTATAACATGACCAAGCCACCTCCATCTTTTTCGTATTAGCAAAGTCTCCATGTCGTTGGTGCTGGTAATCTCATGTAGATCTTTGTTGGAGATTTTGTTTGGCCAGAATATTTTCACTATCTTCCGCAGGCATGTGTTATGGAAGCTGGAGAGTCTGTTGATATCTTTGTCAGTCATTCTTCAGCACTCTGAGCCATATAGGAGTACAGATAATACACAGCTGTTGTAGAGCCTGAGCTTGGTCTTCTTTGAAAAGGCTGCTGTTTTCCAGATGTTGCCTAATCTTATGAATGCGGATCTAGCTTTTCCTATCCTTATCTTAATATCTCTTTCATCACCACCTTCTGTTGTTATACAACTGCCTAGATAGTTGAATGAGTCGACTGTTTCCAGCTGTTTCCCTTCTATAAATATTATAGGTTGTCTCTCTGTATTGAGGTACATTAACTTTGTCTTTTTGGCATTGATCTTAAGCCCAATCATTTTAGCCGTTTCTTCTAGTTTTTTGGTCTTCTCCTGCATATGATCTTCGGTATGCGATAAAAGTGCTAAATCATCAGCATTAGTCTGTGTCCGCAAGCATGGTACAAAGTGTCCATCTCAGTCCGGTGTTACTTTCTGCTAGGGTTGTTCTCATTACCTAATCAATAGCAATTATAAACAGCACAGATAACATGACGCATCCTTGCCTCACTCCAGATTTAACATGGAAACTAGTGTCAGCTTCAGAGTTGATGGTACATGAGAAGTTTGTATAGAACTGCTTGATGAGTTGCACTATCTTACTTGGTATTCCAGAGTTTCTAGGAATTTCCCAAAGACTTTCTCTGTGTAAGCTGTCAAACGCTTTTTCGAAGTCCACAAAATTTACTAGAAGTTTTCTCTGCCACTCATGACACTGTTCTAAGATGTTACGTAGTACAAATATGTGGTCTATACAGCCTCTACCTTTTCTGAAACCAGCTTGTTCTTGTCTTAGTCTCTTATCCACAGACTCTATAATTCTTGATATCAAAATTTTGCAGAAGACCTTACTTGGAATAGATAGTAAGGTAATTCCTCTCCAGTTGCTGCAGTTGGTTAAGTCTCCTGATTTTGGGATTGTTATGATGTTGCACCACTGATAGGAATAACAGCTTGTTCCCATATTTTCTGGAATACTGGATGTAAAGTTTCCGCTGCTTGCATTGGATCTATCTTTAAAAGTTCTGCATTTAGTTGGTCTGTGCCAGTTGCTTTTTTGTTTTTCAAGCTTTTAATGGCTTTCTGTATTTCTTGTTTTGAAGGTGGATCTGTGTCTATTTCAAGGTCTAAGGGTGCCTCAGGAATAATTGCTAGATTATCTGGATCTTTTCGATTTTGAACCTCTTGAAAATGTTCCTTTCATCTTAAATATTGATCTCGTTCTGTTGTTAGCATGTTGTTGTTTTTATCTTTAATTGGCATATTAATCTTTGCCTTTTTACCACTTAGTTGTTTAGTTACTCTGACTTGAAGCTGCACTTTCTGCTTCTTTTGCTAGGTCTTCCATAAAATCTCTCTTGTTCTTTCTTGTTGCTGTTTTAACCTTCTTGTTGCATTCTTTATACTTTGTTCTAAGCTTTTCTTTAATTCTCTCAGAATGTGTTTGACAAATTTTGTTGTTCACTTCTTTTCTTTCATCTATCAATTTCCAAGTTTCAGGTGTTATCCATTCTTTGTGTACTTGTCTTTTGAATCATAGTACCTTTTTACTGGCTTCTGTGTATATTTCATGTACCTGTTGCCATTCATCAGTGACTCTTATTGTGGTTGTGTCGTCAGTCGTGAGGTTTTCTAATAGCTGAAACCTGTTCTTTATTTCCAGTTTGAACTCTTGGTGGATTTTTGGATCTTGCAATTTTCCAACATCAAATTTCCTTTTCACATTTACATAAGTAGACAGCTTTTTAAGTTTCAGTTTGATGCTTGCAATTACTAGATGGTGGTCACTAGCAACATATGCACCCCACATAACACGTACATCTTGCAGCGATCTTTTCCACTTTCCATTGATGATGATATTGTCTATTTAATTTTTGTCTCTACCATTTGGGGAAATCCATGTCAGCTTATGTATGTCTCTATGAGGGAAGATAGTACCCCCTATTACTAAGTTTCTATTTGGTATTAAAATAATATAAAGATCCACTTTGGTACATCAATTCATTTGGCAATCATCAATGGCAGTCAGCAGGGATTTAGAACATCAGTTATTCATCTGTTAGTCAAGTACGTTTTGTTAAAATATACTTTTACTCGTTTTTGGTCCAATGGAAATTGTGGTTTGTGCTGTATTTAGACCACTCGACAGCGAAATTTGTTTACATAGATATAGGAAGATGTGGTGTGAGTGCCAATGAGACAACTCTCCATCCAAATAACAATTTAAAAAGTAAACAAAAATTGTGGTTATATTTATTTCGCTTGGGCTTGTATAATATTTTCTCTGCAGTTTATATAATCCATTCATCCTATTTCGCCTCTTTCAAATTTAAGAGTCTAACATAAGTTGAGGTAAATTATATGGCCTTCAAAATACTGTTCGATCCATAACATCACTGAAGAGACATTAATTGTCAAAATCCGGATATAGTGTAAAAAATTTAGCACCTCATGTTGTGGTTTATAATTTTTGCTGCAAGTTGATGTGGTTCATTAGTTTTTCTCTTTTTTTTATTAAAATTTTCAGTCATTAAGCTTATTTATTGAAATATGATGATGATTATTCATCCTATTGCCGAACCTAATTTTAGGCAATAAGTAGACTCTACTGTATTCAGTGGATTATTCTTGATATAAAGTAGTTTCTAAATTGAAATAAGTGATTTTTCCTGTGATATTTTTTTGTGATTATTTTTCATATGCTACTCGCTTGAGATGAAAAATTATAGCTAGAACCTAAGGAGCCATGTGGCGTTGCTAAGGAAATTGACATGAAATTGGCATCGTCGTCATAGGTAAAACAGCGATAAACACATTATCATTGGTCATCTAAACTCGATTGCTTTTCTAGCTTTCGCCGTACCGGCTTAAGCGAGAAAATCATTATCAACGATAATTTATAAGTATCCAATTAAAAAAGGGGATGGGATTCTATATTACAATTATGATATATTTAAATTTTTTTGCATGTAACTAGACCAGCTGGTTTGAACTGGTCAAAAGTAGACAAAATTCAGATATGATTGTTTTTTTATTGAAAAGTAAAATTCCTTTGGTTAAAATTTTTATTAAATAATCCAGGCCATTTCGTGTTTCTCACTTCTTTGTCCGCATTATTGGCATTATGTGACAACATGTCGATAAAGGATACATTTCTTGAGTTTTTGCGGTGTAAATTCTAATCTTGAAAACTAGGAACATACACCCTAGAGAAAAGTACAATCATATTTTTTGGAATCATCAGAAAAGAAGGGAAAAAGTAAAAAGTTTTGTACCATTGAAGGCCATGGCAGCAGAGACCATATGATTAAACAACTGAATCAATAATGGACATGCTAATATTACCCGTGATGATATTGAACTATTTCTTTCACTTTTTGAAAATTATAATCGGAATTAAACGTATAGGGAAGGGAGTAGTAGTGAAGCCCGGCCAAATTTTATCTTAAAACTTTAATAGTAGAGAACAAGTTGATTTGATGGATCTTAAAACAAACCCAGGTGGTCAGAAATTTTGTAATGTTCATGTAAATCCAAATGTTTAAGTAACAGGTGCAAATTCGAAAAAAGTTGACAGTGCAATAGTCGGTGTCACAGATACATATATGCAATTTGTGATAATGAATTATTTTAAAACAAATTTCTATATTTTCATATTTTTTTTTAAATATTATTCCGTGAGTTTTAATAAAAAATAAAAATATAAGATGACATTTTAAATTTCAGTTCTCATAATTTTATTATGAAACAAATTTATTTTTATTAGATAAATACATGTCTTTTATTTACTTGAATTGATATTTAAGGCATTAAGCTTAATCCATGCACACTTTTTCAGGATTGAAGCTTAAATCCTAGGATTTAAGACTTATGCCTAACATCATTTAAGCAATAGACATAATGCTTAGGTGTTAGCTTATTGCCTAGGATTTAAGCTTAATGCCTAATTTCACTTATTGCCGCTGACATATAGATTAGACCGTTGGTTTTTCTATTTCAACGGGTTTACACAATTTTTTTAGGGCCCTTTATACCTTTCTGTTCGGTGTGAGCATAGGCATCTTGTTAAAGACTGTACTTTGACCTATAATGGATTACTTTTATAAGGTGTGGCTTTGGAACTCTGATACCACTTCTTCATATGTCTAATTAAGATTTAAATTGACTTTTTTGCATATTTTTTTTGGCTTATTTCCTGAGTGATGTCTGCTTAATAGATATTTTTAAAAATTACTCTTAAGGTGGTATGGGAGTCTAAAATAAAAATGATAGAATTTGTTCATACTTTGCCAAAACGTAGTATCTATTGATACGTGTTAAAAAATATAATAAAAATGATAGGTCACCGCGCATTTTCTCAAGCTACAGGACGGGACAAAATGACACATTTTGTATGGATTATACAGGAAAAAAACACCATTTTGTGAAACTAAACAAAATGATAAAATTGAGATTGGAAATGGGGAATGTGTCAAAGAGACAACAACCCGACCAAAATAAAAAAACACAACAGCAGAAGGTCACCAACAGGTCTTCAATGTAGCGAGAAATTCCCGCACCAGATAGAATTTTTAAATACTTCAGAAATAGATAGCTTTCAGACACTGCTTTGAGAATATCAAAAGAAAAAATAGGATCACCGTCCATTTTTTCCGGCTAAAATACAAAATAGGAAAATTCGATGTAGAATCCTTCAGAAAATGCACTGTTTTAGAGTTACCTCCCCTTAAAATGCCCATTTCAAAAAAATTTAGAAAACAACCAAAAAAAATTAACATTTGCAAAAATATTAATATTTATAAGTTATATTCTTATAAATTGGTTCTTATAAATGAAAATTCACATTTATTTTAAATATCTGCATTCCTGAATCAAACTTTCTAACTTGATGGACAATATAGTTGTTAATTTCTATGTCATTTTGGTCTCTTGTGGAGATTTGTCTCATTGGCAATCATACCACATCTTCTTTGTTATAAGACCTACCAAAAAAGCACAAAGGAAGGCCAAACCTGGTTTAACAAGGAAAAACTGAATTTCTTCTGACAGAAAGAAAACTAAATGATGGATTTTTGAAAACAACATTACATGATAAGAAAACTGGGATTATGAGCTTTCATAATATCAGAAGCATTAGGATCACGGGACGCGTCTTCATTTACACATTCCATTATCAAAGTTATATAACAGAATCATAGTCACTTATATTGTGTTTGAACCCTAGAAATAATCAACCTACGTTTTTTAGAAAGAGTCGTAAAACAAGATTAAACACATAGTTTTTTTTTTTCGTTAAACCGAAAAGTCAAATTATAATACTAATAAAAGTCTGTGACTAAATATTTTTCGAACGGGAAACAAAAAAAAGAAATTTTCATGACGTCTACAATCTTCTGGCAATGACCTACTTATTTTTTTTGTTAATATTGAATCATGTCTTTATTTGTGTGATTGTTTGTCTGTTGTCCTTTTTTCCTTTTTAGTCATGGTGTTGTCAGTTTGTTCTAAATTCGTGAATTTAAATGTTCATATTTTATCTTTCGCCTCTCTGTTATGACTTTAATTGCAGACGTTATTTACCTGCATAATTCCACATCACAAATTGATATGGTTTCATTTACCTTGCCTTCCAGATAAAAAATATGGATATTCATCCATCAAATAACATGGCCGTTCTTCTGCTTGATACTTCATATATTCTTTTGTGTCTGTTGATCTGCCATTCGACATATAAAACCAGCCTAAAAGTGAGATAACATGAGATGACAGTTCAGATAAACACATCATTTATTGAAGTAATTTAACGGAGATACACTTTGATTGTGAAATTATACACTTTGAGCCTGTTCATTATTTAAGAAAATGTATAGTCGGGTGCAACTATAAATGGTACTGTAGTTTCGGAGTTTCATGAGTCTACAATGAAAAATTTGAAAACAAAAGAAAAAGAAGGGCTAGAGTTATTCAAGTAAACGTTGATAGGCATGTTTGAACACATTCGGATTCATTTATAAATCTAATTGCATAAACGGTACTGTTTTTCTTTATGAAATGTACATTTCGACGTATTATAAACTTGATATGTTCATAGGGATTGTTGTTTTCTTCTATTGTTTAAAAACCATAAAACTGACACTTCATTATTCCTGTTTACAATAAAGGATGTGAACATAACATATATATCCCTGTCCATTCAGCTGTTGAAATTGATTGATTGTTTGGTTGATTGGTTTGTGATTTACGTCGCCTTAGTGCAAAAAGCCTATTTTGCAGGGTAATCAAATATTTTTCGATTTAAAGCGATTTTGTTAAAGTCAGACAAAAGGTCCTTCAAATATACTAAAATCAAATTTAAAGCAAAATTGTCCATTTACAAATTATATTCAACAATAGAATAACGTTAAAATCACTTTGTTTAAACATATGCAATATTTTCTATGCTATATTATATTCTAACTTAGTTTAAGAATGAAAAAATAAAGAAATCGGAAATCTATCAAATATCATACCTATTATTGACATTGAAATGCTTCCTACGAATTTCATCAAAGTCAGTGCACTAAATCAAAACATGTTAAATAGTAAACTTGCAGATGTAAGGTATACTGTTACACCACTGTCCCAGGTTAGGGGAGGGTTGGGATTCCGCTAACATGTTTAACCCCGCCACATTATTTATTTATGTAAGTGCCTGTCCTAAGTCAGAAGCCTGTAATTCAGTGGTTGTCGTTTGTTTATGTGTTACATATTTGTTTTTCGTTCATTTTTTTACACAAATAAGGCCGTTAGTTTTCTCGTTTGAATTGTTTTACATCGTCTTATCGGGGCCTTTTATCGCTGACTAAATGCGGTATGGGCTTTGCTCGTTGTTGAAAGGACGTACGGTGACCTATAATTGTTAATGTTTGTGTCATTTTTGGTCTTTTTTTGGATATTTGTCTCATTGGCAATCATACCAAATCTTCTTTTTTATATTGTGGTTCATCTTCATTTTTTAGATGATATTCTTGTGTTATTTTAGTATAACCAATAGAGAATCTAGAAATAACACATTGATTATTTTTCTGCACATTATTTTGAGGTTTACAGAATGAAGGTTTAATTTCCTGTAATTTTTTATTATCTTTTTTACTCCATTCATTTTTCAATTTATTTGAAACATATTCTCTAATATTAGATCTAAAATCGGGATATGGTATATCACAGTTAGATAAAGGGTCATACAGTGCATTGTTTTGCCGACTATTCTACAACCGTGCTTCCATTGATTCCAACATGACTCGGTACCCAGGGAAACAAATTATTTCTTTATATAAAATCTTATGAATCATCGGGTTTTAATTTTAGTATGTTGTATAGCTTGTAAGCATGAAAGCGTATCAGGCATATATTACCTTAGCTGTATTGTCAAAACTTTTTGGAATTTTGGTCCTCAATGCTCTCCAACTTCGTACTTTATTTGGCCTTTTAACTATTTTGGATTCGAACGTCATTGATGAGTCTTTTGTAGATGAAACGCGCGTCTGGCGTTTATACTAAACTTGTCTTGGTATCTATGATGAGTTTATTTACAACCACTGGGTCGATGCCACTGCTGGTGGAGATTTATTTCCCCGAGGGTATCACAAACCAAGTAGTCAGCACTTTTTGTGCTGACATGAATTGTCATTGATATGGTTATATTTATTAATTTACTGTTTACAAGTTTTTGAATTTTTTTAAAAACTAAGGCTTTTCTACCTCAGGCATAGATTACCTTAGCAGTATTTGGCAAAACTTTTAGGAATTTTGGTCCTCAATGCTCTTCAACTTCGTACTTTATTTGGCCTTTTAACTTTTTTTGGATTTGAGCGTCACTGATAAGTCTTTTGAAGACGACATGCGCGTCTGGCGTATATACTAAATTTAGTCCTGGTATCTATGATGAGTTTATTCAGAACCTATAATACATTTTGAATTTTCTGTAGAAGCCGTAAATTGCCAGCTGTTGACAACGGGGGAAAAGTTTCAGCCATTTACATTTTTTAGTGTTTAATAAAGGCAAGAGTAGTGTCCAAGGAATAGATAACCTTAGCCATATTTGGCACAACTTTTTGGAATTTAGGGTCAACAATGCTCTTCAAATTTATACTTGTTTGGCTTTCGTTTCTATTTTGATCGGATGATCACTGGTGAGTCTTATGTACTGTGAATGAATTTTTTAAAGTTTGGTCGAAATGTCCATTTTTAATGTTTATTTGTGTATTTGTCTGTCCTGAATGTTCTTGCGTTTATTCGTACTGTAGTCCAGATATGTAATTTTGTCATTTAGTGTTATATATAACATTGCCATAAAGGCACGAAGTTGTGCCAATTTATTAGAATTATAAATGACAAACTGGATTCAAACTGATGTTAACCTGTCGGCTATACTGATCATACCGTTGTAAAAAACTCATATTTAATGTTTCCTCAACAAATGTACTTGTATGCAATGTAATGTAAACTAATGTGTTTTTCTGTATACCTTTGTCCAACTAAGGTTATACCAGAATAAAATGATATATTAGCATACCGCAAAACAGTTTCAATCCACCATTTTTCCTTAAAATGTCTTGTACCAAGTCTGAAAAATGGCATTTATTATTTCATAGTTCGTATCTGTGTGTGTTGCATTGTTGTTGGCAATACTAGACAGGCTTAACTATATCAGTTTTATTCTAATCTCAAGTTTGAAAACATAGATTTCACCAAACTTTGAATTATCTAGTAAAAGGCATCAGCTTTTTAGCGCCAAATGAGGTTAAAGGATTTCTTCCTTCACTTGTTAAAAAAGGAACAAGTTGGCAAGAAGAGGAGCTCAGTTTGTTTCCATGAGAAAGCCAATTATTTGCTGAAAACACACACCCTCCAAATCCTACAAATATTTACCTATAAAGAAATTAAGCGTCTTGATAATGCCAATTTAAGATACTTTTTGTTTGAATCAGTCTAAGTACGGTAATTCTATCCAGAGATACAATATGTGTATCTACGTTAGCCATTCTTTTTATGAACCAAAGCAGAATCAACTCTTTCAATTAAGGCAACAGTAGTATACAGCTGTTCGAAACTCATAAATCGTTAGACAAAATCAAATCCGGGTTACAAACTAAAACTTAGGGAAACGCATGAAATATAAGAGGAGAACAAACACAAAACATTAAAATGTAAAACACACTGACACGAACTAAGCATTAGAAAAAATCCGATGAGAATAACAAATATAACATCAAAACTAAATAAATAAATTTGGGATAGTAAAGTACCGTGACACGTCTTATAGTAATATCACACTCAAATATCAGAGAAAACAAACGACACAACAGAAACACAAGGTTAAAATGTAACACACACATAAACGAACTATGATATAACAAAGGCCATATTCGTAACTTGGTACTGGACATTTTTTTAAAGAAACAAATGGTGGGTTGAACCTGGTTTTGTGGCATGCCAAACCTCCCGCTTTAATGGAAATGTTAAATATAACATTTAAATTACAACATAACATTATAGGACTACAATTCAAATAAATACATACCACACGAATAATAACTAACAAAAGGCACCAGGTTTAAAATTTAATACGCCAGAATTATTTTTCCCTCTCAAAAGAATTTAATTGTGTAAATTATTTAGTCAAGAATTGTATTATGCACGACAAAAGTTAGCCATAAATTGCTGCTTTTAATTTATCATGTTGCATGGTTATATCTACAATGATAACGTTTTATGCGTGTTCGACAAAATATATGAAGTTCAAAATACTAAACCAGAGATCAAGGTACGGCCTTCAACACCGGGCCTTGGCTCACGACGAACAACAGGCAATTAAGGCCCCAAAATTGTTAGTGTAAAACCATTCAAACGGGAAAACCCACGGTTTAATTAATATAAAAAAGCGACAAACACGTCGTAATTACATAAACAAACGACAATTAATGTACATCAGATTCCTAACTTAGGACAGGTGTAAACATTTTAATGGTACCAAACTTTCTCCTTTTTTCTGAAACAATAGTTTCACATCACAACATAGAAATAGTTATCAAAGATGCCAAGATTATAATTTAGTAAGCCGGACTCGCGTTTCGTCTACAATAGACTCATCAGTGATGCTCATATCAAAATATTTATTAAGCCAAATAAGTAAAAAGTTTAAGAGAATTGAGGATCCAAAATTCCAAAAAAAGTTGTGCCAAATACGGCTAAGGTAATCTATGCCTGGGATAAGAAAATCCTTAGTTTATGGAACGATTCAAAGTTTTGTAAACAGGAAATTTGTACAAATGACTACATTATTGATATGCATGTCAACACCGAAGTGTTGACCACTGGGCTGGTGATACCCTCGGGGACGAAACGTTCACCAGCAGCGGCATCGAAAGTATCAAAAGTAACAGGATTATAATTTAGTACACCAGACGCGCGTTTCGTCTACATAATACTCATAGAAAAACACCCGATTATAATATCAACTGGAAGGCTTAACTCAATAAAAAAAACCAAGATTTTTTAATGCTTAATGTCTCTTTTACATTTGCAAAAAAATAAAAGTTGAACTGATTTGTATGACCTGTAAAAAAATAACAAAAACATTTAAGATATACCTCTTGGCCAATATGATATTTTGGGAAGGAACCAAGTGCACAATGCAACAATGTATATTGTCATTATTTTTTCAATTTATAACAAATTATGTAATTGTGAAATTACATCCGCGAAAACATGCAAAATGAGGTCAGATACATTCAACCAAATTAAAGTTAAACTGCATAAAGACTAAAAAAAAATCAACAATTTGCCGCAGACAAATACAAAGGCCAAGTTCAATTTGATTCATGAGCAGATGAATACATTATAGTGCCATATTTATATAAGAAAGACTTCTAGAGGTCAATATACAGTCTCGAACGATAGACGAAATAAGTAAAATATATAAATATATCGAATTTATTATTTCTACTATTTGCAAAATGTAAATTATATTGTTTAATTTTTTTTTTAAGTTTAAGGTTCCATATGAGAAAGCTGGGATTTCATTCCGGCTAATCTATTTGAGGGGTGTTTCATTGGTTGTAGATATGGACTCTTATTTTATTATGAAGTCATATTCGAACATCGACTTGAGGAATGAAGGTTGAGTAAAGACCAAATGTCAATTTTAGTCTTATTTTTGTATACATATATAATTGATTAAGTGGTGATGGTAAATAGGCACTGACAAGTCTTAGATAATATTTTATAGTTTTCAATGTTTCTGCATCGGTTATCTAAAATTAGGTTTAGGTATGTTCAGAGGGGCACCCAACCTATATCAATTTGAGCATAAAACCGCTGATACTTGGTAGATACTAAATGATACTAAATGATTTTACTACAATTTTGTGAACTGGTGTATATATTTAAAATACGATAATAAAATGCATGTCTTTTTCGGGACTTCTGATCTAACCATGTAGTATGGCATGCTTGTGAGATATGGTTTTGAAGTTTTGAAGGCCGTACTTTAACCTATAATGGTTTAATTTTTAAATTGTTATTTGGATGGAGAGTTGTCTCATTGGCACTCACACCACATCTTCCTATATCTATTGGATGTTCATGAATGTCATATAGTACAAAACATACTATTGAATTGAGCTATTTGTTGAAGTGTATTATTACAGTGATTTGCTTTGAGCTCAGTTCATTGTTATTCAATTCATTTTTTGTGAAATAAAGATTTGACAGACAACTTTCATGTACAAGGAATTGTCAAAGAAGAATACATTATATGTACAATGTTAGTAATAGTGAAATAAAAGCATTTTATTTAGACATTAAACAAACATTTTTTTTGTTTATTAGTCAACTTTACCAAACAAAGCTACTTGTCCTACAAGCAATATGATGCTATATTGTTATGGTGCACTTTACTTTTATACATCTATACTGCCTACATGACGTCATGCTTTAGTCCTGAGTGTTAATGATAATTCAGTATGTTAAAAAAAAGCCTATCTGGCCTTATTGATTTCTGAAACTTAATTTCATTGCACATGTTCAACATTTATCTTTCATATGTTTATTCCTTAATTTGTGTGAAATAACAGTAAATGGTTACGCCTTTGTCCTGAGTGTTAATGGTCATTCAGTATGTTAAAAAAAGACCAAAAATCATAAGGCCTATCTGGCCTAATTGGTTTCTTAAACTTTATTTCATTGCACATATTCAACATTTATCTTTCATTTGTTTATTTCTTGTGTGAATTAACAGTATTATTTTTATCACAACACTTTCACAACATAACAGCACTGCCTTACTGTACTAATATCACTTATATTTGTATCTGTATAAAACAAAATGAAAAAGAGAATATTTTTGCAATACGTTTTTCATATTGAATACTATAACTTCTTAGATCCACTTGAATTTTGATCAAATGAATTTTGTGGCAGTTATGCTTCTTTTCAGCATGATCATGAAGGTTTTTGTTGATATAATTTTTCTACTTGTCAAAACTTTGATTTGCTTTGACCACTTTCGAGGAGATATTTTGGAAGAATTAATACAAATATAACACAAATTTACTTTCTAGCTCATCTAACCACAAGCATCATGCCAGGCATTGTCTTTACTCAAGACCATAAAAAAAATCGATATTTTAACAAAATCTTTTACCTGTGATACTGCTGATCCACCACAAAGTAACATGAATAGAACAATACAAATAGTTAGCAAATATATGTTCTCAGATAACATCTCCCATATGATAATATAATTATGAATAAATAAACCTAATATTTGTTCCTCTCCTAGCTACAAAATTTATTCAAAATCAAAGACACGGAACATATTTTATCATAATCATTTTGTAATCAATGCAATTAGTGTATCTTCCATGCCCGTCTCATAAAAAAACTGAATAATAACCGTATGGGAAAAACATAGAAATCCTTTTGTCATAAAACACTGTCAAACATTTAAACATACTATTCACGCTGATCTGTGTCCACATTTGTTACAATGTAAAAATATTCAACAACAGAATTATTTGCATTACTTACCTAACGTTATAAAAATAGCATCGACTGAAAAGTATCTTTTCAGTCGTCTGAACATCTTGTATATTTATCCTTTAGAGTCCCACAGTTGATCTTAATTTCAACAAACTAGTTGGTAAATCAGTTAGCTGAAACAGAACAAAAACATAATTAACAAAAAAGGTAACAGGTTAATTTTTTTATACTCCAGACCCGCGCTACGTCCACACAAAACTATGCTCAGATAAAAAAAAAGTTTGAAAGCCATTACAACAACAAGATGGCCGAGGACCAAAATTTCCAAAAAGTTGTGAGGCAAGGGTTGTCCGACTGGGACAGAAACATCATTATTATCAAGAATACTACATAGTTTTACACACAGTAAATTTTATAAAATGACTATATAATAGATATACATGATTATACTGAAGTGGTGACTAGCTATAGAATGAAATAAAATCATTACAAAATCACAGCCGTATTGCCATAGCCATTGCATACCCAAAGTGACGTCACATATAAATTTCTAAAACGAGTTCCGAAAATAACAGTGAAAATTATAATACTAATTAACATCTAATAGTGGTAGTAATTAGATAATTGATTGTATTATCTAACTTTGTCGGTGATACTTCTTACAATGTTTATGAATCATCGAACAGGTTGCACTTCCATCTGGCAAACGTGACTACCTTTAGCTTACTTAAGTGTGTCCGTTTTATTTCAAATATTTATCTAATGCTAATTGAGAGTCGTTTTGGTGGACGTTTCGTCCCCAAAGGTATCACCAGCCCAGTAGTCAGCACTTCGGTGTTGACATGAATATCAATTATGTGGTCATTTTTATAAATTTCCTGTTTACAAAACTTTGAATTTTTCGAAAAACTAAGGATTTTTTTTATCCCAGGCATAGATTACCTTAGCCGTATTTGGCACAATTTTTTGGAATTTTGGATCCTTAATGCTCTTCAACTTTGTATTTGTTTGGTTTATTACTATTTTGATATGAGCGTCACTGATGAGTCTTATGTAGACGAAACGATAACAATTTACGCAGCGGCGGAGTGTTTGTTGATGTTCTTTTATACAACCTTGCCAAGGCAAAAAGGTAAAATCACAAAAAACGCTGAACTCGGAGGAAAATTTAATCGGACAGTCCATATAATCAATTGGCAAAATCAAATGATAAAACACATTAATAACGAATAGACAAGAACTGTCATATTCCTGACTTGGTACAGGTGTTTTAAATGTAGAAAATGAGGGATTAAACCTGGTTTTATAGCGTTTATATGTTGACAGTCTCATCAAATGAATTCCGTTTTACTTACTTTGACGAAAAAGTAGTAAGTTGGTTAGTTTGCCGTGATACAACTTGAATCCCACCGTTGCCACCAATGTGACGAAAAAGTGTTCAAGTATGAGGACTTAAACTAAAGTGTGCAGTCTTGTGTTTGTGCTTTGTTGTTAGGTGTCTACGTTTCACACGTCCACGGACGACGAATGCCAAGTATACTCTTTAACAGGGTAACCCTAAAAATCTCTGGTAGCGTGATTAAGGAAATCCTGGTCACATAAATAAATAAATGGATACTGGTGTAGTCTGAGCGAAGTCGTGCAAAATAACATAAACACAAAGTCGGTTAAAAGCTCAATATTGTATTATTCAAAATCCAAAGTACATATTACAGTAATACAAGTTTACAACATCTAAACTGCAGGCTCAACAATACGGTGACATAATCCAAAATCTCCTATGTACACTCCTCTCGTACACAAAATCGTCTCTCTCGTATATCGTATATCGTATCTACAACTATTTCTCTCTTTTATACTACTCTAGTAACCTGATTACAATATGGTTAAATGACCCTGAACAAAGAAATATTCTACAGGAGCTATATTACAGGAGCCCAGAGCCCAGAGCTAAGGTCAACCGAAGCTGAGGTCAACTGAGACACCTGCATAAACATCGTAACGGGACACCAGCTGATTAACATGATTAATTTGACATTTAACAAGTATATTCTGATTAAAGGCGATAAAAATAGATTGTAATGAATTACTTGATAACGGTTAATGAGAATAAGTAATCTGATTATACATGTACCATGATAATAAAACCCAATGATGCATGTTATAAACGAAAAACGTTACACTTACAATGATGCGCGAACTTAACAGACATAATAAATGAAATAGTCAAAATATGGGTACAGCAGTCATCATCGTGTAACAATTTTCAAAGAAACAATTCAACAGAACACGAAAACATCTACCATTCATTAATTCGCGTGTCTGACATCAGAAAATTTTATAGGTCACAAATAACTTATTCTACTTCGCGATTGAATAATTGTGACGTTTGTGGTTCAACGTATTTTGTAATGCATAATAGTCAGTAGGACAACCGGATGTGCCTTTTTGGCCAAAATGTGATTCGGCGGCGCTCAGTAGTCCTACGCCGAAAATTGGACTATTTTGCGTCGGCCGACGTCAGCTGAAAAATGGCGCGCTTTTGTACAAAATATTCATTCGTTTACAGCAAAGTACCGGCGGTCAATGCTGTTGATTGTAAGCACATTTATAAGAGAAAAATATATGAGTTTACTTATTATTTTCATGTTTGAACAAAAAAATTAAAGAAAATCTTATTTTTTCACATCTGAACATAGAATTTCGGATTTCGATTTTCTGCACTATAGAATAAAATAGCGATATTAAAAAGGGGTACAAAAAAAAGCATATCCTCCAATTACCTCGATTTTTTTACATCGTAATTTCGCTAGTTTTTCACATCGAAATCCGTAAAGAAAAGGGGTGTCCAAAGTAGGACAAAAAATTGTACCCATTTTAAAGTAGGGGTCTCAATTTTTTATAGGTTTTTCCTAGCATGGCCGGTAGAATTAGAAATTGGGAAAGATTCTGTTTTTAAAGTAAATATTCATTCAACTATCAAGAATAGCTGAATCCTTATATATGTAACCCCTATAAAAATATCAATATGTGTCAATAAATTGTAAAATTATAGATTTTTTTTCGAAATTGAAGAAGGCGCCATTTTCGCCTATTTGTCTATTACGTTTATTGGTCCGCTATAATTATTAGCTGATTCTAAAAATCTCCTCCTCGATTTTTTTAATACTTGCATTTTATAATCTTTGGTACATAATACAGATGTTATAAAAAAATTAGGCACTTCTATCGAGTAGAAAAGGAGAACGGTCATCTTTATTTTGTATGTCCCCACTATGGGGGCGTGGTCCTCCTTTCCCCTTGTTTCTGAAGTACACGATAGCTATTCATCTCTCTAAATTAATTATCAACTAAATATCATTGAAACAAAATGAATATATTTTAAAACATCATTAGATTTTAAGTGCTACTGATTTTTTTTAACAGAATATGCCGGAATCGACCCCATCCGATGTTGTGTCAATACATAGATCAACGTTGTCAATTTCCGGCGCCGAAAATGTCAACGTAAATTAAAATGTCAGTAAAAGTTGGAATCTTTTCTTCTTTGTAGACTTTGTATAAATTTTGTTTATCTTAATGTCAGGAAAGTCAGGCAGTATGTTGAAACCATATCAACGTTATACCAAAACCAGGCTTTACTTGGTAAACTAACAGTTTAAGGCCTGCATCAACATCATGAGATTGTTGACATCGTACTTTAATAAAGTTGAGAAAAGATTCATTTCGTGCATATTGTTACCGGCCGCTGAGTTTTTGAAAGGAACAACTTATCTGTTTGGTCATATCGATTTCTTTCATAATTTTCCTTTCATTCATTAATACAGTTATCGTTATGTGTTTTGTTTCTTTTTTTTTTGTCAAAAGGGGGAGGGGGGCTTGCTCTTTTAATTTTATCAAAGGCATGCGTAATTTTTAGGACTTATGGTTCTCAATTTCTGATTTGCAGTGAAGGTTCAGCCTCTTCATGACTTTACATATATATTTCAAATCTGCAGTTTCTTAGGAAATGATTATTTATGATTACTATATTAGTATAACATATACATGTATCTATGCATAGGGGGGGGAAGGGGGCGACCATTTGCTATTCTAGGTGGTGGGAATTCGAAGAGAATCCTGGTGTATTTGTACTAATATTTGTCTGTCCTAGGTGCTCTACCTTTATATCCATTCAATAGTAGGCCTATATGTTCATCCTTTTTTTTGTTATTTTGTTTAATGTAAATTATTTGAATGAAGTATGTAAAAGTTTGTTGACAACTTTTTTTGATAATCCACATAAACTATAACATTGGAGATCTATAGTAGGATTTTTTTCTGGATTGACTATTAATCTGCATCCATTGCATTATATGGTTTTATTTTTAATTAAACATATTTCACTTTTGCACACAGCCACAGAATATTCCTTTTCATGTAGTTTTGTGTCATGTTATTTAGGGGTCTTTTATATACATGTAGCTTACTATACGTTATTGGTTCTGCTATAATAAATGTTGAAGGCTGTCAGAGATCTATATTAAGTCATTTAGTATCTGGCGAGGAGTTGTCTCATTGGCAATCATACTCAAACTTATGATTTTCATATTAGAACTGTAATCAAGCCTTAAGCAGGCAAACTGAAAGGGAACTGTAGTACCTATAGTAAATAACTTATTACAAAAAACTGTTCCACTTTAAAAAAAAAATCAATGAAGTATTTTAAATGATATAATGTAGCTAGCCATATGGAATATGTTTTATATGTTGTGCATATCTTTTCTCCTTTCAGTCACAGGGGCTATGTTCAAAGCATGGTTGTTTATATCATACATTTGTAACTGGTGGTAGGATATATACATGTAGTAATGCAGTGTTGAATACTGATTCCCCTCTCCCTAAATTGATAGGGATAAAAGCATTAAAATTCTTTCACTAAATCTCAATAATAGGGCAAAAGTGAAGGAAATCAATCTAAGCACACTATTGTTTCTGCTCTGACAGACATGTTTTCTGCTCTTTGATAGGGTTGTCTCTTTAACACCTTGCCCATTTCCATTTTCAATTTAATAGATAATTTAAGTATGTGATATGTGATAAGCATCCAAAAGTGAGCTTATTTGATCAAATTCATCCTTGAAAATCTTGAAAATAGAGTTTTACAACATATGGGTAAAAGGTAAAAGTCTTCTTTAACATGAAAATAGTCAAATAATTCTGGAATGGTAGAACTTGAATTAGCCAAAAGGTAAAAGTGGGATTTCTTTAAATTACATGCATGCAAAATAAAAGGGAAACACTTGAGTCCAGAGGGATATATTCGTTTTTCAGAAGTATACAATACAAGAGTGCACACGCTGAAATGTCCGCTTTTTCTTTACTTATCATTGATATTATGTTGATGGTCCTAAATATAAAGCTTTATTACAACTGTCACACAAACTTAACATTAAACAAGTAAACAAAACATTGACCAATGAACCATGAAAATGAGATAAAGGTCAGATGAACTGTTACAGGCAGTCATGTACAGAAAACAAATCTTCCATACACCAAAAATAGTTGACCTATTGCTCATAGTTTAAGAAAACAGACCAAAAAAAACAAAAAACTTAACATTGGACAATAAACTGTCAAAATGAGGTCAAGTTCAAATAAAACCTGTGTGATTGACATATAGATCATAAAATATTTCCATACACCAAATATAGTTGACCAATTGCATCTAGTATTAGAAAAAATACCAAAAATCAAAAACTTTACTTTTACCACTGAACCATCAAAATGAGGTCAAGGTTAGATGACACCTGCCAGCTAGACATGAACACCTTACAATCGTTCCATACACCAAATACAGTAGACCAATTGTATACAGTATAAGAAAAACAGACCAAAACACAAAAACTTAACTACATGTACATGTATTACCAATGAACCATGGAAATAAGGTCAAGGTCAGATGACACCTGTGAGTTGGACATTTACACCTTACAGTCCTTCCATACACCAACTATCCTAGACCTATTGCTTATACGTTTTGTATCTGAGATATGGACTTGACCACCAAAACTTAACCTTGTTCACATATATGTTCACTGATCCATGAAAAGAGGACAAGTGAAAACTGTCTGACGGGCATGAGGACCTTGCCAGGTATGACATTCCAAATATAGTTATCCTATTACTTATAATGAGAGAGAATTTAACATTACAAAAAATGTTAACTTTCTTTACAAGAAGTCACTGAACCATGAATATGAGGTCAAGTACATTGGACATGTGCCTGAGAGAAACTTCTTAACATGAGGCATCTATATACCAAGGATGAAGCATCCAGGTCTTCACTCCTTTAAAATATAAGTCTTTTGAGTAGTTACCTAACCCCACTTCCATAGTGGCCAGATCACTATCTCTTTGTAGAGCTTTCTGCAACAAAAGTTGCAGGTTCAAGAAAAATGAGGAATCTTATTAAGTATACAACAGTGATATTGCTTTGAAACTTTTTTTTCATGAAAACAACTGAGTCAATAATCTGATTTTTTTTTTTACTAAATAAGGTGATATTTCACTTGTGCACATTGTAATGTTGATGAATCTTGCATATATTTCAAAATCCTCTTTTTACTACACATTGAGCCCATAGTCAGCTTAAGTTTCATTTATTCAATCCTGCATAAGTTCAACAAAAATGTCTGCTAATAAAACAATTGAACCACCTCGGTTACCATTCTGTACATGAATATATATCATTTTCATTTTCATATTCATTGCTGATTCCAGGTATCAAAATTTTAATCCTCCAGTAAAATTCTTCTTCTGACCATGCTGACAGTGTACTGAAAATGAAAACAATAAATTTGTTATTAAATTAAGTTTGTTGATTCAATTGAAAAGTAATGATAAATGATAAATGATAATTTTAATATATTATATTTCATTGTTATGGGCATCATTGACCCAAATATGGTCTGCTTAAGTCATTCTCTTACATGTATCTGAAAAAATGTTCAAGTTTATTTAAACACTTCTGACATTCTCATGGATATGAATATGATGCACATCATGTAAGAGTTAATTCCCTTATATTGTTTTAAATCTTTATTAATGAATCTTAAATTACTGAACCCTTCATTCTTGAAATTAAGTTTCAAATCCAAATGAAACTATCTTGAAATTATACAGCATAGATAATACATGTAGCATAAAATCTTTAAACTATTAAAAGTATACCATTTGGTCTTAAAGTCTGTGTATGATTCTTGGACCTATAAACTATAAATTTTAACTTCCATTTCAAATTTATTCCATTGGCAATTTTTTTGTCTGACTGTTAAATGTAAAATATTTTCAGTCTATTTCATTATCAAAATAGTGTTAATTCATATTTGTCTATCATGTTTTGTTTCATATTTGTGAGATTGAAATCATAGCGCATTGTAAAATAACCCGCTGGTGTTACCCTGAACAGACACATTTGGATTTCTTACCCTTATCATGTTAATATATATTCTAGTCATCTTGTTTTCTATTTTAAACAAAATAATTTGACATTCCATTTGATTACTGTTTTCTTGCTGTATCATGTATGTATGTCATACCTTTTATACATGTATATGTGCATGTACTGCAATTGTTTTTGTTGATATATAAAAGTCCTCTGTTTTGAATTTTTGATTCATAGTGAACATCTTTCTCCATCCTGTAAATATAAAGCAAATGTACATACAATTACTAAATCTATAATACTAAATTATTCAATGCAAAATTTAATTAATTTTGCATTGTTATTATCAACACATGAATACAAATTTGCCAAATAAATTACCAAAAAAAACCCATATTTTCTTGATCCAATGAAGACCCATTGGTGGCTGTAGACTGTTGTCTGCTCTTTGGTTGGGTTGCTGTTTCTTTGACACATAACCCATTTCCATTCGCAATTTTATATATCTATTATTATAAATTTCTGCTCAATACATAAAAGTTACAGGCAAAGAAAACATGTATTTTAATAGTGTACAGTGTACATAAATATATGCAAGCTGATTTTTTTTTACATTTTCAGGGCACTCACAACCTTGTTTTATTTTGAATCAATGAACCACCACTGTCATAACACCATTATTTTGATAATATTATGATATCAATCAAGTTGGAGTACATTTTTTGAAAGAAATTAATATTGTCAATGGATTATCATTTCTAAGTAGCATGATAATTAGCATGATTAGTTGTAAAAATCTATATGACTATAGCCTATAGGAATAATATAACATAATGGATATAAAGAATCTGTACAGGCATATCAAATTTGTAATAATTCCTGGTCATGAGCTACATGTACATGTATAAGCTCTGAAATGGGTGGGTGATTCAGTGGTTAATTTCAATGTGTAAATTTCTTTTAAAATATGAGATATGAATTTAGAGGATGCATGGCTATCTATTATTTTTTTTTGTATGGGAAAGAGGAGCCTGTGCCTGTATCGCTTTCCTTTTGTATTTTATGTTTATATATAAATGTTTATGAAGGATTTAATTGTTATGAATTTTACATTTTGGTGTACATATGTACATGACATATATATATATGAAATCAGGGACACAAATATTTTTTTCCAAATGAAATATTATACCTGGTATAAAACATCCAACAGTAAAAGTGGGTCTACTGACGGATCCAGAAATTTTCATAGGTGGGGGCCCACTGCCTGACCTACATTTTTGTAAGAGGGCTCTAGTCAGGCTTCATTGATTCCCTATATAAGCAACCAAATTTTTTCCCCAAAAGAGGGAGCCTACACCCCCCCTAAATACGCCTATGGGTCCAGTATGGGGTCCACGTTTGAGTTGAACCCGAGACGTTCTTCAAAATTCGTGGTGCCTCAGTAGCCTATATTTTGCAATTTATGGGGCATTGAAATTACATGTGTACCCCCCTTTTTCGAGAACTTGCAATCGGCATGAAACGTGATCATACGTGCTTTCGAATTTGATTCATTTGGGTCCGTATTTTCAGTTAGAGATTTACAATGTTCTATTATCTGAGCAAAAAGTGAAAGCGTGAATATTTTCCATGGAGATCGTGAAGAACACCTTGACCAGTTTAAAATCGGATGTTGACAACTTGTGTGGGTAAAATATTTCCGGAGACAAGTGCGGATACCTTAGACCGAAATCCGAAAGTAATTCACCAGTATATAGTTGATTCAATACTAGTATATTATAAGGAAATGATGATATATTGGATTTCAATTTTCATGTTTGATTTTATTTTTGCCGTTTAAATCATTTCTTTGGATCCGACTTATTTGATAGTAATTAACTAAAATATCTGGTATAAACCATTACCTTTTGTGTTATTCAGCATAAAGATTAAGCATCCAAGAATGTCATAAATGCAACTTTTCAGCATGGAATGCCAAATCCAACGTCAAATAATGGCCGCCATTACGTGTTGACAACGTCGACTAGTGAACCGTATCACTGAGCGGCGAAATCCTTACTCAGGCGCTTCCGGTTGTCCTACTGAGTAATATATCATAATGACATATCATAGAACAATAACATACTGACGGGATCATTTAAAGTATAGAGTCACGTTATAAGAACCAAAGAAACACAAACAGTCGCATATACAAAACACACAAGCAAAAACTGAAAGATAATACAAACACATTGACGGGATGCTTAAGTACCGAAACACGTAAAATGGATATCACATAAAACAATACTACAGTAAAAGTAAAATTAAGTATAGAACACAAACAAATGAAACATTTATAGAATAAAAGATGTAGAGCATATTCAGTCATCAATAAAGTTTGCTGTTCTTTGAGTTGACTGCGAGTAAGGTACACTATGTAAAAGTTTAGCAAAACTATATTAAAACATTATTACCGTACAAAAAATTATTCTGATTGAATTATCTGTTTAAATGATATACATAAATAAAGGCAACAGTAGTATAACAGTGTTCAAAACTCGTAAATCTATGGACAAAAACCTAAATTAGGGTAACAAACTAAAACTAAGGGAAACGCATTAAATATAGGAGGAGAACAACGACACAACATTAAAATGTAACACACACTGACACTCACATTTGAAAAACTATATCGCAAAAGTAAGATAGATTTAGGATTGATTTAAGATTATAATAGAACTAAATACTGATTTTACATTTAAACACAATGCACATTGCAATACTTATTAATATCAATTAACTATAATATATATAAGTTGAGTTTGTTTTGAATCCAACTTCAAACGTGAATTATCGTAGATTACGTTGAACAAAATCAAATCTAATAAATGAAGGCGGTGATTAATTTTCTTTACCATAACACATGACTATAATAGAAAAGACGTCAACAAATTTGACAAATTCCGACGAGAACAACAAATACAACATCAAACTAAACACATGAATTTGGGATAGACAAGTTCCGTAACACGTCTTATAGTAATGCGAATTCACACTCAGCAAAACACTCACAATTGGGAATAAGTCACGTTCGGTAATTAAAAGATAAAACGACGTAATGACAAACCAAAATCTACCATGTGGTAAAAATGTCCTTAGCTAGTTGGGTCAAAGACACATCGTATGGATCAACTAATTCGTGATGGTGTCCATAATATTTACGGAGTGTCAATTGTAATCTATCCTCCTCATAACTGTGTTGAAGCACTTTCTGTGTAAGGAGCATACTCCTGTATATGAAGTCCATATAGTGTGAACAAGCACGTGAATAACGTATCAATTGTGATATGTAAACACCATACGAAGGGGCAGAGGGTATTTTACTGATGAGAAATGGGAAATTGATAATTGGGAAGTTGAAATCGTCCCGTTTATCATATATCTTCGTGTCATCTGCGTCAATATTGAGGAAAAGATCAAGGAATGAAGCAGTCTTAGTATCAGTAGAATCCTTAATTTCAAGTTTTATATGAGATGTAAAGTATTGGCTGAAATATGGGTTATTCAATGATAGAACATCATTCATCGGAAAGTAAAATTAAAGAATTTCGCAAGGTGTTTTGTCTTTTCGTCTTTAAGAAGGGTTAGAAGACAAACATGATTAAATATTGCAAAAGAATTCATGTTAAAAATATTATTTTATTAACAAATGCATACTCTCTCTTAAATACATTATCGAAAGCTGGAAAGAATTATTGGGCTAGTAGTATTGTTGCTTTCTTAAAATTACTTGAGTATCAAGTGCTCTTATCTTAAATAAACATTAAAAATCTGGTGAAAAAAAGAAATTATATTTAAAGTATTGCAGAATATGGAAGAAATATTTATTTAATGATAAAAGACAAAATAAGACCTCTGGAAATAGAACTGATCGATTATTCAAACCAAATTTTCATTTTGAGCCATACTTATTGAAAATACCAGATTTAGAATTTAAGCTCACACATTGAAATAGAAAAAGGTCGTTACTTTAATATTAAACTAGAAAATAGAATATACAAACTCTGTAATGAGGAAAAAGAAGATGAGATGCATTTTCTTTTAACATGTAAAACTTTGGATAATGTAAGAAATCACTTTCTAAGCAAAGTATACTGAAAATAAAAATATTTCCAAACTTGATAAGAAATCTCTTTTTATTCGGCTAATGGGAAATGAAAATAAAAACATGTTGATGATCATTTTCAATTATTAGAGGTTTTAAATATAAACAGGAATACAATATAAAATTAGATTTCTCTATATAAAGATATAGAATGATATCTATGATCATATATACATTTACATTATTTATTTATTTTACATTTAACAAATTATTAGTAAACAATGAGGTGTGACGTCCAATAAAGGGACCAGAGTAACAGACAATGGATCATATAATATTATATATTTTTATTATTACAAATTGTTTACTTCATTTGCTTTAATATTTTATATTAATCAATTAAATATTTATTTGAAACAGGAATTTTCTAAGGAATTAGGTAAAGTAAACATTTTTATTTAAGTTTGGCTTAATCATTTCCAGAAAGAGGCAATTGAAATACTATTTTCAATTATAATTAAATCTTTAAATAAACTACTTATCATTCTTCATTAGAAAAAAACAGTTCCTGTGTACAAAATTTCTTTTACTGTTCCATAGCAATATGAAAGCGATAAAACAAGTTCAGTATATTGCAGAACATGATCAGGTTAGATATTTTCAGCTTTGTCAATTTTGTATAAAATTGACACATTACATCCACGCATTCAAACATCAATCCGAATTCAGATATAGACAAAATTAATTCGGAAGACTCATAAGTATAGATACTTTTAGAATTTTATTGTAATTAAATATCACATAATTGTAGTATTAGGGAAAATGGTTCTTTTATATTTTCCCAGCATTAAGTTGGTCTTTTGTGTACCCAAGGCAGGTGAAGGAAGTCAAATTATGAGCACTGTGATTGGATGTAAGGATACAACATATTTTTTCATTGATCTATGAATAACCGTAGTGTGTTTATTTACAATATTAATGAAACCTGTTGAAATATTTTCTACATAATTAATCAAATTAATCGAAAAGACTTCCATAGAGCCATCATGGCCATTTCCCGTGGATTCTTTTCATTCGATAGAATAGGCAAATCATGTTTTAAATAGCCCGATAGATGCTAATTATAGTACATGAAAAAACGTCACATTATCTATAATCACACCTTCAAAAGGTATTCCTACAAAAAAGAAGGCCAAGACTGTTAATTTTTTTAAATTTAATTTTGTTTAATTCTTAACACTCTTTATGCGCATAAGGTACCATACCACGTAATTTGTCAAGAAGCCAAATAATATCGACCAAATTCAAATGGGATGTTGGTTTATCATTCTGAATACATGTATATCTGTAGTTGTCCTGGGATTTATCGTCAATAAGATAAGATAAAATAATGTATATGTTAACCGGAGAACATCCTACATCAGTTGGTCATAGAACACCTTGTGTTACTAACACATATTATATGGCCTTTTCCGGCATTTTAACAAATTGGCCATTCGTTGTGATACATAGCCACTGTTTCTTGATGTTTTACCAACAATCACTATTTTTAGTCTATTTGATTTGTTCTGTGGTGTTGTCTTATTTTCTGATGACTTATGTACCGGTGCATGGACGGTGGTAAAACTATCAGTACTAGTATCTACAAAGTTAGTGAATTGGCGACAAAATTGATTAAAATTGACACCATTTGTTACATATTATGGTGAACATGTTCAAAAAATGTTTCGACAAATTGCTTGTGTTGTTTTGAAACTTATTTTATGTTATGTGTATATTGCACATGCAACAGGTTTGGATTTATTGCTCTAGAATAAGTTCTCGTGATATTGGGTATGTACAGGCACCTACTTCAGTTTGACGACAGCTCTTCCTTGCATATGTCTTATAAATGTAAACACACGAATAGAAAGTAACTCAAGAGTATGGACAGACATAGGAATACACACAATAGAGATTTCCAATAAAATGACATACATACCTAACTCGACGTACGCACGTAACGGGACCGGTTATTGTTAACCAATTAATTTTGTTAAATGCGTTACTCAAGTTTTAACTGAGTATCCCTAAACTATTGTAATAAAGATTAATGATGTTGCTATACTCGTAATATAGCATGGTCTGCTTATTGTTTTTTTCCCTCAGACTCTCGACAGACGAACTACATCTGTGAGAGCTGATGTTGAGTCTTTATATGTTGGAGGGAAACTAGCCGTGCACAATGCCTATGATTGTTTATGGCATTGCTGTCGCTGTAGAGACAGGTCGGGATCGACAACCGGAAAATCTAGAATACAATAAGTGTTCGAGTTGTTTAATGAAGAATAAAGTTAAAACATTACAATAATAGATATTATTGTATAGCAATATGATATATCCTACAGAAAGTAACCAAAAGTTAGCGTGCAATAAATTCTATCATTGCACTAGTGCAATAAGTCTTCAAATTTCATGACGTCATCAACAACAAAATCTTAGTTTAAACCAATTTCTACTTTCAAATATTATATTGCTATACAATAAAAGGGTTATTGCATGAATATTGGGGAATATTGTCCCTCGTAGAACATATATTGCACTCGCATGCTCGTGCAATTTAAAATTCTACTCGGGACAATATTCCCTAATATTCATGCAATAACCCTATAATATTTTACACATTGTTTTTTTTATGTATTTGTAAATTGAAACATTAATAAAAATGAAACATAGGAATAAATAGTTTATTTCAAATTATTTCAAACTTACCTAGAATGCAATAAGTGTTCGAATTAAACACAAATTGTAAACCTAGGCTTTTATAGACTTTATTGTAATTGCTGATTATCAAATTATCTTTGATGTCTTGACCACTACTTATAGAATTTCGAAGTATTACCAAAACAACCAGATGTTTACGATAATTGATTAATTAGTATAAATCTTATGTGTGTACACTACTTGATTATCAAGAAACAAGAAACTAATTAACCTTATGTCGATCTGCTATTTGTCCCAGAATACATTATTAGATTTTCATTATAATAGAAATTGTCATAAATTTGTTTATCTGTAACTTATACTGACTAAAAAGTTATATAACAGTCTTTGTGGAATTGAGGAACTAAATTTCCATTCTTAATAACAGCATATTGATATCAATAATCTTTATTAATATCAGGAATAGTTAGATGAATAGTTTACAACATAGTTTGTCAAAAAGTCATGTCAAATATACTTATATAATTTGAGTATCAATTATCTATACTATATATTTATGAATTTAAGAATAACAATATAAAGCACAATTTTACGTCACAATATATCTAATTAGAAGTTGATTCTAAAGCTATCACATATATTGATTGAGTAAGCGAAAAAAAAAAATTGTTTAAATTTTTGTCTCGCTTTTGGGTTATTTTTATAAATGTGAACACTTTGCGACAGATCCATGTACAGGACCAGTGAAGGTATTACCTCACTGAAAAAAAAACATTTTATATTTATAATTATATACTTGTATATGGTATTGACTGGTAGCAGGCTAGCCTCGAATACGGGTTCAATTATTTTGTTGGACCCCCTGATTGAATGATTTTAAGACTGTATTTTCCGGCTTTAACGCCTTCTCCACCAAGTAATAGTTATACACCGAGGGAAAGGTATGTCTGGATAAGAAACCCCGTCGGCCGGAGGCCGTAGGGGTTTCTTATCCAGACATGCCGTATCCCGAGGTGTATAACTAACTTACACCCTATTCTAAACTCTATATTGTTAACATTGATCATCTAATGAAAAAAAAAAGATAGCATATGTTTTATTGACAATATCAAACCATGATTTATAAGATTTTGTTGTTATTACATGAAAACCCACTAGTAACCTTTTTGGTTATCTTCGTTCACACTTTGACAAGTGAGTATGTTTTACCAATGTCAAGGTTGTTTTGCATATTCCAAATAAATCCTTGGATTGATATGGATCAGCAGGTCAAGGTTGACCGTATCGTGTATTCATATTAAAAACCAAAAAACACGTCATGCTCCTTGTATACAGTTGTCAATATGGAAGGGTACGAGACGGACGACATTAATTCGCAAGCGTTGGATTTGGTAAATGAGACTAATTTAAAAGATAAAGGCAATATTATAACCCAAAGTACTTACCTGTATCAGTTTAATAAAGGTAATCATAACTATATTTTCTATCTTACGGTTTTATGGGGAAAAAAGCCCCCCCCCCATCCTCTTCTCGAGAATGAATAAACATTCATATTCGGACCTACAAAGGGATAAGTGTGTCTGCAATAGAAACCCGACTTCCAGGCACGCTCAGCATACAAAGATACAGATTTAATATTTCGTAACTCCCTCTTTTGCGGAAGAGGGGCTGATCCAGCTGGGGTTGCCAACTCAAAAGAAAGGGGTCGGGGTTCCAATAAGTCAAATACATTGATCTTTTAAATCTGGTCCAACCCGCGGAACCCCTACCCCGGATCGGCCACTGGATAACGGGGGGGGGGGGGGGGTGGTCGAGAGTTAAAATCACCCTTTTTATAATATAAATATATGAATGGGATAAAAAAAAATATTACTTTCAGCAAAGGAGTCATTGAAGGATATTTTTTATTTAAAATAAATGCTTAATTTTTTTTCCTTATTGGAATTTCCTTAAATATTTTTTTTTAATATATTAAAAAAATTTGTAGTGAACACTGTAAGTAATTTCTTCTGTTCATAATATTTAAAGAATAATCAATTTCTATTGTTACGAATAACAATAGACTTTGTTTGCGGGATGTAGAAGCAGGGGTTTCCAGAAACCCCGCTTGTCACAGCCTGTGGTCAAAATCCATTGTTATTCGTAACAATAGATCTATTCAATATTTTCATGCTAAATTTTGTCGTGGTAGTTTAAAAATCAATAATTTGAGAAGAACTAAAATACGTGTCATGACAAGAAATGATAGTTGTATTTGATTACAAGTTCCAAACTTATTTATTTCATTTTAATATTTGTGTCAAAAAAATCATTCAAAGTTTAATGACAAGATATTTAAAAATTAAACAAATTAGTTGGGGTTGATTTTTACTTAAAGTATATTCCAGAAAACAATGCGTGTTCTAAAAGCAGAACATGCATGCAGTGTATGCTTCCCTCCGTCATTCTTCAATGCAATAGGACGAAATACGTTGAGTAAGGTCGGTTATGTCCAGTAAAGTCATTTTATTGGAAATCTCTAATAAGCGATACAGTCTTTTTTTTTTAATAAAATGATTAATACTTTATAGTCAAATGAACTAGAATGACTCTATAAATTAGGCAAACTTCCGAAAAAAATATGATAGAAACATTAAAACTTAATATAACAACACAAAAAATGCAAAAGGACTGGGCGAGATTCGAACTCTATTTTAAAAACAATCTTTCGTTTGAAGTTCTAAGCCACGGCTATGCTTGACAAAAAAAATCTTTTTTTAAGGAGCCATATCGGTACAATTTAGTGATGTTACAATTTTTTTTATTAAAACGTTGGGTTTTTTTTTCATTTAATAAGGACACATTAAACCAATTTCATTTTTGAAGGAAGAGGTAGTATAAATTGCCACAGTCAAGAAAAACATAACTTTTTTTTTATTTGAAATGTCCTTCTTGGGGGATTCCCTGTTTTTCCCACCGAATAACAACGTAAATTCCGAGCGCATATTGGACTTTCGTCCTTTTTGAGGGCTAAGTTATATATTTATCACCCATATCATAACATACATGTATGTATATCGAGATATTGATCAAAAAGCATTTTTTATTTTCTGTTTTTATAGTAAATTTTATTCTGTCGGCACTTTTTGAAATTGGCTCTTCAGTGAAACAAAGTCACGACAAACTGGCCCTACCTCTTTAATAAAAGTGGTGTTAAATGATGATGACCATGGATATCATAAACAAGCTCCGTTGGAAGTTGGTCATGACCTACATAATATGCGCTAAAGGTAGATATATATACGAAACAAAATATTTGTCTGATCGTGTGCCTATATCTATAATACTGAAATGTAAAAGAGGGACGAAAGATACCAAAGGAACAGTCAAACTCATAAATCTAAAACAAACTGACAACGACAAGGCTAAAAATGAAAAAAAACAAACAGAAAAACAATAGTACACACGACACAACATTAAAGTTAACCAAAGAAAACTAAAGAATAAACAAAATGAACCCCACCTAAAACAAGGGGTGATCTCAGGTGCGCCGGAAGGGTAAGAAGATCCTGCTCCACATGTGGCACCCGTCGTGTTGCTTATGTGATTACAAATCCGGTAAACAGTCTAATTCGGTAGGTCACATTAATGAAAGGGAAGGGGATTGTAGTTACGACGTAAGGAACATATCCGATATCATTTGTAAAACGGTTATTCCATAACGGTCAACCAACTCGTGATGGCGTCCGTAAAATTTTCGAAGGGATGATTTCAACTTCACCATTTGGAACTCTTGGTCTAATAGCTTCCTTGTGAGCAGTAATATATGTCATACAGAACGTAAAAGTCATAAAAACTTTACTCAGATAGGAGTGAAATATAGATTGGAGAGTTTTATTGTGAATATTAATTGCGAGACTTTAATAAACTATATATCTATCTATTTATCTATTTATCTATTTATCTATTTATCTATTTATCTATTTATCTATTTATCTATATATCCTATTACAATGAGTTAACAGAATGAAATCAAGAATTAAAACCAGGTTTAATCCTACATAATAAAATGCCTGTACCAAGTCAGAAATATGGCAGTTGTTATTCATTAGTTTGATGTGTTTGCACTTTTGATATGGTAATTTGATTAGGGACTTTCCGTTTTGATATTTCCTCGTAGTTCAGTATTTTTGTAATTTACATTTTTCACTTGTATTTGTATATATTAAACATGTTAAAGTATATTATTAACTAATAATTATGAACTAAGTATAACAATAAGGTAATTGTAATAGCTTTAGATAACTAGATATGTAAGCATTGTCAACAACAAAAAAGTTACCTTCCGTATACACATAATAAAGCTCTTTCCGTATCATATAATTATTCATTTCGATCGTGATCCATATCAATTACCCATTTTTCCATTGGATATCAGGTAAACCAGGGAAAAATACATAGTAAATCCGGTCCTTAATACAGGAAAAAGTTAAATAATTACACAGACTTGAATGAAAAAAATGAACAAATATTTGAAAAGGCGATATATGTATGGCATGTTGAAAAGTAGCAGGTTTTCTGCCTTTCCAAAAACACAAATGAAAAAAAAACCCGACCTATAACCGTTTCTTAATGTAATTTGAAAGGTTAAAAGAACTACAAAAAGTGTCGCTTAAGATGATTACAGAATTTAAACCTCACCATTTTATATAATGTATCTTCACTTTTGAAATTTCACTAGGTTGGAAACTTTCCAGCTGGTGGAAATAGTTTTGTCCTGAGTCATAAATAAGTTCGAAATTGAGAGACAATTATTAAGAAATCTACTTTACACATTTATGTTTGTGTTTATTATAATCAAAACAAGGAATTTAAGTTATGTGGTTGTCTTTGTCAACTTATGTATAGAAGCACATGACAAAATAACTTAAAATGATTTTTAAAAAACACAATACAACCAGTTTATTTTGTAAAAAGGATAGGATAACAATCTGTAATTGAACGCTGTAAACATGTATGTCAACAATTATAACATTGCCATCAATGCCATGTCATTTACGTATGTCTACAAAATGTATGTATGCATTGTTTGCCTCATATTCTTATTAAGAAAAAAATCACATCCCTAATTAATTGGGCATTTAAAAAGTCAGAATGCGAGTACATATGTTCAAACTCTTTAAGGTCATTTTTTAGTAGTAGCAACAAACAAAAGAACTATGTCAATTTCACATGCTTTCATACTATATCTGCGCTTGCAATTTTACTTGATAACAACATTTTTAATCGCTTCGGAGATTCCGTATATCGTCAAGTTATTGGACTTTCAATGGGGAATACCTGTGCACCACTTATTGCGGACATGCTTTTTTATTGTTACGACTTTAATACTTTGGTTTACTTTAATACGTTAATAACTTATAACTAAATTATTAAAGACCCTTCGAAACGACATTTGATACCAAAAATGTAACCATACTTTTAACTATTTGGATGATATATCAGCTCTCAATAATGACGACGTCAGTATGTATGTTAAAAAATTTATCCTGTCGGACTTACATTAAATAAAGCTAATACTAACAATGGCCACTGCTCTTTACTCGATCCAGATATCTATATAATAAACGGGAAGCTAAATGCAAAATTTATGATAAAAGAGATGATTTTTCTTTCCTATCGTTAATTGTCTATTTTTAGATGGTGACGTTCCCTTGTCACCATCTTATGGTGTTTATGTATCTCAACTTTTACGATTCGCTCGTGTATGTAACAACGTATTAGATTTTAGCGAGAGAAATGTATGTATTACTGAATAATTATTACACCAGGGTTTATGATATCACAAACTAGTCAAAACATTTACTAAATTTTATCATCGGTATAAGGAAATAATTCGTAAATATAACTCAACATGCAAACATCTGATACGTTCAGGTATTTCACATCCAATCTTTTATGGTAATATTCTTCACAAAACACAACAATGGCAGTATTCACCTCAAAAGCTAACAAGACCTTTAAACAGACTTATTAAGGAGGGATATAGTTACGATACTGTTGTCAGATCATTAAAGATTGCATATTTTGGCTTTAATATTGATTCACTTATAGGGTTGCATCGCAATTAAACACATTTATTTTACAACCAGTTGTTAGCATGATACGGGTTATGTTCTTCTCATTTATATACCTATATGGAGTTATTTTCATTCAGAACCATAGGTTATTATTTTTCAAAATCAACCAATTTTGTATAGTGTTTATGTTTTAAAATAATCAGTGATATATAACTGTCTTGAATTAAAACGAGAGGGTGAGTAGCTTACCGATTTTCATATCTCGAAAATCGACCAGGAAGAAACAAATCATGGATACAAACAGAAGAAATAACACACAAAAAACACAACACAATACACAACGTAGAAAACTAAAGACTGAGAAAAAACAAGAACCACACCAAAACTTTTGGTTGATCTCATGTCATGGCTACATGTTGCACCCATCGTGTCACTGAATTGAGTTCATACCCTTAGATAAGTCTTATTCAGTAGGTCACATCTAGTGATACGGGGACGGGAAAGTAATTAAGATAATTGGAACATATTCATCGTCATTTCAGAAATAGATATTCTATAATGGTTTTACCAACTCGCCATGGCGTTTATAAATTTTACAAAAGGAATGTTTTCAACTTTGCCAATTGGAACAGTTGGTTTTATAGCTTCTTTGTGTCTTCCTAAAAGTCTAGTAATTTAAAAAATTGATTATAAAAATTCATTTCGTATATATAAATATATCTCTTACCTTTTAACTGCTTAGATATCACTTATTTGACTATCTTTAAAGGAAATATTTAAATGTCAAAATGGCACAATTCCAATATATGTGCCTTAAGAAAACTTGAACAATGGTTTTCATAATTTTACCGATGTTGAACCGTCGTTATAGGGAACTGTACAAATAGTTGTATACTTAAGGTAAAATAAGGGATAGCATGTATATTTCTGATATTTAAAAGTGAAACAAAATCTGTTTAAAGATTTCTTGAATGGATTTGTGTTTCATTGGTTTTAAATAAAATTCTAATCGGCATGAGAAAACATCTTTCGGTTAATTTCAGATTGACCCATTTGATTAAAATCAAATATACCCTTTTTTGCCCTCAAAAAAAATAAAGGAAGTATTAATTTAAAGAAAACGGTATAGTGTGTGTAACATAGAAAATTCAACTCATTACAAGCCAGGTGAGTAATCGTAAATTTTGAATTTTATAAAAAAAAAAATCAAAACGTTTGAATATATAGATGGACAAGACACCTAGGTAGAATCCATCTACGAACACCGTTAAACAGTAACAAACATGTGCTTTTAAATAGTGCTAATGGAAATCAAATAGGATCTATAAAATAGAGAACTAAAGAGATTTGATATGATTAAATAAAAAAAGCGAACGATACCAGAGGATGATTCAAACTCAAAGTCGAAAAACAAATGACAACCTCTGACTAAAAAAGAAAGACAAACATACATACAATAGTTCATATAACACAACATAGAAAACTAAAGCCTGAGCAAAACGAACCCAACCCGACCAAACAATCGGGGTGATCTCATGTGCTCTGGAAGGGTAAACAGTTTTGCTTAATATGTGGCACCCGTCGTGCAGCTCATGTTAATACAAACTAGGTAATAAGTCTAGCTAAATCGGTCACAATCTTGAAATGTTCACTATATTGTAGAAAAATTTGAAGCAATTCGTTTGATAAAACTATCGGCCTACTTTATAACAAACCATTTTACAAAAAAAAACAAGTATGACAGAAAGGTACCAACCACAACTAGTGAACTACAAGATTCTGACTTGTCACAAGCACATACGGAACACCCAACCCCCCAAACCCGGGACAGTGATGGTATAGCACAACACAAGAATTATCCGTAATAGCCAGCTAAAATTGCTTAACTCATCATATTTTTACAAAGCAGAAAACATCTAACAAACACGGACCGGACGTGGCCGCGTATTGTTTTCATCCCATACAACACTTAGTATATATCAGAGAGTTGCTGACAACTATAGTTTAAAGGCAATAAAAACTTAGAATATAAATCATGTATATTATAATATATTATTAATGAGTACACATCCAACATCCATTGGGTTTAGTGTAAAAAAAAAGTCATTTGCAGATACAGAAAACCATGACCTGATACAATGCCAACATATAGGTATCGACTGATTGAAGTACCATTAAAGTGCATAAGTGTATAACAATACTATTGGTATGGTTGTAATTTACCGATAATAGAATCAATATTCATACCAATAAAAACAATATTCAAAGATATAATTACAGTGTTGAATTGGTAACTATTTACAGTAAGTTTTTTCAAAGGATTAGTTTACCCGGATCGAATATTAATGTCCCGAGCTTGGTAAAAAATATCACTGTAAAATTAAGGATGTTCTTTTCCGTTTGAAATTGTGCAAAATGTGTCACATATTATCATTCAATGATAATGGCGCCTATAATGAAGTGACGATTTTGTTCATTTTCACTTATTTGTAAATGTATTGCTAATAATAAATCATTTTTTACTTTCAACTAAAGTATCTGTTAACAACAGAAAAAAAGGAAAAAAATGATCATACAAGAGCAGTAACTCCTATAAAGCATTCTCTCAAAGTCATAATTCTCTATTTAATAAGGTTTTCAAGGGTATTGCCAAGACACAAAATGGGTAAAACAAATCATTTGAAATATGTTTCATTGGTCATCGTGCCATACCTCCTTCGTTTATGTTCAAATGCAAGCACTACCTCATCAAGTCAGCTGACAATTACAGCAATTTAACTTATTTGTAGATCATATTTTGCTGACCATTTTTGCTTATGTATTTCCCAAAAAAATAAGAAAGGAAAAAAGAAAAAGTTGTCAATTGAGTGCAAATTCTTCAATTAGAATTATAATGCCAATTTTGGTCATGTTGATTTATTTATAGCTTACTTTGATGGTTAGTTTTACTATTTAGATTTCTTTATGTCTTAACAGTTTAAAAAAAATACCGAAATATCATCAAAGGGACAACAACTATAAAATGAATGATGAAAATATCTGTGAGAGCCTAGTCAGAAAGCCACTAAAGTGTTTATTGGTTTTTATGCCCCACCTACGATAGTAGAGGGGCATTATGTTTTCTGGTCTGTGTGTCCGTTCGTCCGTCTGTCCGTCTGTCCGTGCGTCTGTCCCGCTTCAGGTTAGAGTTTTTGGTCAAGGTAGTTTTTAATGAAGTTGAAGTCCAATCGACTTCAAACTTGGTACAGATGTTCCCTAAGATATGATCTTCCTAATTTTAATACCAAATTAGAGATTTTACTCCAATTTCACGGTCCAATGAAGATAGAAAATGATAGTGCGAGTGGGGCATTCGTGTACTGAGAACACATTCTTATTTCTAAATGCTTCAACTTTTAAAATATTAACCAATGTGTTGTCATTACTTTTAAAGCTAAATGAAGGTAACAGTTAAATACCGCTGTCCAAATGTCATAAATTGATTCAGAGAAAACAAATCCGGGTTACAAGAGGAAACCAACGGAATAACAGAATAAATGAAGTGCAACAAAGCATAAGCTGTTTAATAACTCTTTTCAATTTAAATTTTTGAGTGATTTATTAGATCAATATAAGACAAAAAGATCGAAGGATAAGATTAAAAAAGAAGATACGGGACAATCAGAGACCAGAAGACATTTTATTCCATTTTTATATTCAGAAACTTATGGTGTTGAACTCTGCATGGCCCTGACAGCTGAAGTTTGCAGATTTCACATATCACGATTCCAAGTTAGTGGAGGATTGAGAAATCTCAAGCATGTTTCTCACCTCATCCCCTAACACAAATACATATATTCTGCATGTGTCTGTACCAATTCAGAAGCCTTAAACTGGTTATTGTCGTTGGTTGCTGCCTATCATATTTGTGTTTATAGTTGTATTGTTCAGGCCGGGTTTTTTTCTCTCATCTGAAATATCCCATCTACGAACGAAATGTAAGATAGGTGTGTTATCGGATTTTTGAATATCCTTCGAAGTTCGGTATTTTAGTAATTGTCTGTTTATCGTTAAGTCACATTCTCTGTATCAAGGATGTTAAATATGTTCCAAAATAAAAAAATGAAAAAACACAGAACCAGATCACAGGTCCACAGATTTATAAATTTAATATCATTACCAGCAAATTATCAGAACATTTGCTCTTTTTTGCCAAACAAAATCGTTGTTATATATCTCGCGAAGTAGGCATAAATATAAGTGTAAAATAAGGCAACTATGTGACAATTTTAGTTCCGTTCTGGTACAAGGTAAGCAAATCCACAACCACAGAATCGGGACCCACCAGCAGAGAACAGTATCTTGCAGGACAATCTTACCTATCGTGGTTACTAAGTCAAGGGGAGTAAAATCATAAGAACACACCTTTGATCAAAATAAAAGAAAAACGTGTTATATCATGAAAATGATGATAGAGTTCCTTTAAATTATACGACACAGAAACATGTATTTTAAAAATAAGATTGAAAGACTGTAAATGCATGTTTAATACAATACAACTTATATATGTATGTCCTTACATTGATAAACTTATATATACACCTTAAAATTGATAAACTATAACAGTTAAAAACCCTTCAAACCATATCTGCTATTCTTTGTTTATCCATTGTTATTTTAAAAAGTCATTACTGGTGTATATCATATAACCATCATGGAAAAACCTACATGTTCGTTGGGGACCACATTATAGTTTGATTATCATTTGTCATGCATTATTATCTTTGTACAATTGCAATAAAATCATATGCAAAAAATTGTGGTTTTGTATACTAGAATAACCTTGATTAGTTTGTAGAGATTTTGGCTTTCAAAGTTGGCTCTCTTGTAAATGTCATAAAGGTGTTGTTTGTATTTAATTCGATATGTTATTTATCTCTCTCTGAGCTGTTTAATCAATCTTATGCAGTTTTAAAAAAAAATGTACTATCACGACACACGTTTCGTGTGTATTTTAGTCTAGACGCAATCTAATTAACTATCAATTTGACTTCTGAAGACTGTCGACGTTCATATAAGCGACAAAAACATAAATAGAGGGCAAACTCATGCAATTTGATTTGTCTAGGTCTGTTTGATTTCATTTTATATGTAAAGTATATGTTAATAATCATTTTTACCGGTAAGAATGGGGATTTTTGTAGATTGAATCCGTCAATCAAAGGATTCACCTTTGTTTCACATTCGATGTTGACATTCGTATCATTTTAATAACTGAACACGCATAATTATTGTGTTATCATTCTCTTGTTTATGTGTTAAAATGAAGGTCACACGAATGTATCGTAGCATGTAATAAATAGATTGGTGTTTAAATGAAGAATAAAGTAGTATTTTTTTTCATTCAGATGTTCCACTAACTCAGAGTTATCAATTATTTGCATCATCATTCTATTAACGAAGTTTTTTACTGCTGACAATAACATTATTAACAATGTTGAGATGCGACATCCCTATCCCATCCACCTTCAAAAATCGATTCGAACTAAGCTACGGTTTGAGTTGTAGGTTCTTACGGATCATTGTTTCGTCCATCCATTTAAGTCTGTATTTTAGCAAAAGACTTTTCAACTGTATTTAATCTGTTGTAGGCAGACGATTTTACCATTTGGCGAGTATGATATGTCCGTTTGACTTTGCTGTATTTTTTGGTGTTGTTATTGGTAAGTTGTACACACTTCATCCATATGTATGTTATTTATTGACGGCGCTGGATATATATGAAATGTTTTTCAAAACAACACGTTTGAGTTAAAGTAACGGTTCTTCAAAGATGTTTGATATCAGTAATCGACCTTAGTAAAGACCCGTCGAAATTGCATTTAATTGATAAATTCAAACACACTTACTGTTATCTTGATGATATTTTTTCTTTTAATAATCAAGAATTTTCTCAATGTACTGCTGAAATTTTCCCCAAGGAACTTACTTTAAATAAATCAAATTTAGTCGGTAATAACTGTCCTTTTCTGGATTTAGACATTTTGGTTTTAAACGGCAAACTCCACACTAAAATTTACGACAAAAAAGACGATTTTTCTTTCCCTATTGTTATTTTTTTATTTTTCGATGGTGATGTTCCTTTGGCACCATGTTACGGTATTTCACAGCTCGTTCGCTATGCCCGTGTGTATTGTGACATTTTTTTATTTTAACGAACGCAATCTATTTATTACTGGTAAATTATTAAACCAGGGATATCGTTACCATAAATTATTTAAAACCTTTACTTAAATTTTCCATAGATATAAATATTTGGCTTTGAAGTTTGGTTGTACCTGTAGAAAACTTATTTCAAACGGGATAGCAACATCCTCATTTTTACGGAAATGTTGTTAACCGTGCCCGAAAATTTAGAAATGATCTTTGTAAACTTGTCGCTCCTTTAGGTAGCACTCCACAGTTAGGTGTGTAGTTTCGCATTTTAGCCCTGTGGATTTTTCAAATATAAGAGCTAGTGTGCAATAAATTTAATTTTTAGATAGCTAAGTATTTAAATGACCTTTGTATTGGGTTTATATAACATCAAGATTATGCAATGTATGTAGGCTGTTTTCTGTATGACAGTCCGTATTTGCGTGTACCTACCATACATTGGTCCGGCAATTATTGTAATGTTTTTTTTCCAACTTTTCATCGCACGAACTTTGTGATTAGATTTTACGAAAAAATGAGGAGAAAGACACCCATTTTCTTTTTAATTATTAGGAATATTTATGGAAACAGTTTCTAAAAAGGTATTCTATTCAGTATTGTATTTTCTTCTAATCTATAAAATTTGAGAAGTTCACGGCTGGTAATCTACACACGCAGAACATTTGGTTCTGCAATGAAAACCGTGAGAGGATTTTCCGGTTGTGCTTGAGTGGAGTAATTGTCACCGCTTCAAAAGGTATGTACATTTCTAAATCGCAATTTACTTATTCGACTGATCAAAATTTTTAAAATCGGAGAATGCCATGCTGTGATGAATACTTTAACGAAAAGATACATGTATCATTTACTGTTGTACGTGGAGTTGAACTCCTACAAAATCAGTTGTCCCACTATAATTTGCCTAAAAAAGTGAAATTTAGGTTATGAAATGGTTCTATTAACAGACACACAAGTTCAAATTTACTTTTTATTCGGTCAATGGGTATGCATGTCGTTTTGGGCGGCGTGAACGCTGTCCGGTGTTGATAGACATCTTAATAAATCTAAAAAACCTCATATTTTCAATTTCTCATGCGTGAGGGGATCGGTTCTGATTGAGGACATCGTGAATGCGTGAGGGGACTTGAAATCATATCTTTATATACAAGCTATCAGTCTTTGAAAGTTGCCTTAATATGGTTAGATTGTTTATGAAAAAACAAATGTGGGTGCATAAATAAAAATTATGAGATAGAATTTTGAAATAACAATAAAAAGACCATGTTTTCTTTTTATGAATAAAAGTCTAACCAATAAATTTCAAATATGTGTCCAAATTCGTGGATTTGGGCAAATAATCGTTAAGTTTACTACCACAACTTGATACTAATTATTATTGTTATCTTCATTGTTATTGATAAATGTTATATAAGTATTGCAAATCTAATCCTGAATTCTGTCTATCCTATTTTTGGGATATTGTTTAAGAAATTCATATATTACGTCACTTGGTGCGTTTACGGTTTTGGCTAACTCGGCTGTGAATTTTTATGTGCTGGTTTAGGTAGTTTTATGTATCCGTTTCTATTGTGTGGTTAGTCACCACTTCGATTTTATCATGTATATCTATTATATAGTCATTTATTAAACATCACTGGTTGCAAAATTATGAATTATTCGAAATAACAAGGATATTCTTATTCTAGGCAGAAACCCTAGCCGTATTAGGCACACATTTTTGGAACTTTTGGTCCATAATGCACTTGTCTTGGCTTTCGATTTTTTTTTCATCTGAGCGTCACTGGTAAGCCTTGTGTGGACGAAAGACGCGTCTGACGTATAAGTGTTTTTTAAACCTGGTACCTTCTGTTAGCTATAATTGAAGTGTTTCTCTGTCCCATATGTTCTATCATTTATTTGTATTGTAGTCCTGTCATGTAATGTTGTCTTTAAATGATATATTTACCATTGCCGTCGAAGCGGGAGGTTTGGCATGCCACAAAACCAGGTTCATCCCACCATATTTTCTTAAAATGTCCGGTGCCAAGTCAGGAAAATGGCCATTGTTAAATTGTAGTTCATTTCTGTGTGTGTTAAAGGTTAATATTGTGTTGCTGTAGTGTCGTACTTTTCCTCTTATATTTGATGTGTTTCCCTCAGTTTTTAGTTTGTAGTCCAAATTTGTTTTTTCTCAATCAATTTATGAATTTCGACAACGGTTTACTACTGTTGCCTTTATTGGAGACATATTTGTAATTTATTGGTTAGACTGTTTATTCATAAACAGAAATGTATAAATCAAAATATTCCAACAAATCTCAAAATTTGTGTTTTCGCGATCCATTTAAAAAAAAAAACTCAATACAAGGGGAGTTATTTTTTTTTCGTAAAAAATATATACTGGGCTGATATAAAAACTTTTATTTGTAGCTAGAAACAAATCGTTGACAATTTCCTTTTATTGTTCGTAAAACTTATCTTCCCACAATGTATTTCAAAATTTTATCTCATTAATTTTGTTCATGCACACACATGTGTTTTTTTTTATAAACAATCTGACCACATTTAGAAAACTTTCAAAGACTCGTACTTTGGATATAATATTATGATTTCACGTCCCCTCACGCATACACGATGTCCTCAATCAGAACCGATCCACTCACGCATGTCATAATGAAAATTTGAGGTTTTTAGATTTATTAAGATGCCGATCAACACCGGACAGCGTTCACGCCGCCCAAAACGACATGCATACCCATTGATTGAAAAAGAAGTAAATTTTAAATTGAGAGTCTGTAATTAGAACCATTTTAAAATTTAAATGTGACTTTTTTAGGCAAATTTTCGTGCGGCAACTGACTTTGTAGGAGTTTAACTCCACGTACAACAGTAAATTATACATGTATCTCTTCGTGCAAGTATTCACCACAGCATAGCATTCTCCGATTTTAAATATTTTAATCAGTCGAATAAGAAAATTGCGATTTAGAATTGTATATACCGTTCGAAGCGGTGACAATGGCTCCATTCAAGCACAACCGGAAAATCCTCTCACGGTTTGCATTGCAGAACCAAATGTTCTGCGTGTGTAGATTACCAGCCGTGAGTTTGGACTGTTTAAAAATTGAGGTAATTTTAATTGCAAATTTAAACACAAACTTTAGTTTCTTCTCCATAGTAGTAATAAATATCACCCCATTATATTTTAAGCATATAGTATTTTATAAAACTAATAAGTGATAAAAATTTCGGAATCAAAATATGAAAAAAACATTATGAAATCAATGAAAAAAGAATGAGTAAAAAAAAATCAATTTCAACACGGAACGGAATCACTAGCCTTCCGTCACATTTTTTGTATTAGTCAATAATTTGCTCTCAACTGATATATGAAATTACTGCCTTTTTATTATATACACATATTTTCATTAAAGTGCACTGATATATGCCACATACATTGTTTGTATATGTTTATATTCTATGTTTATCTGTTATAAAACATCAAATATACTTTGTCAGAAAAGTCTTATTGTAAAATCAAAAGAATTGACGGATAGTTCAGTAAATATTCCGTGATATGTCAAGTCCGTTGCAACTTGCTCCATTAAATCCAAATAAAAGACAAAAGTCGTTAAATTTTATGCATTGCTTAATATGTCAAAAAAAGTCGACTGAAATTTTGAGTCAATATACCAGTATAGGGATTGTATCTGCATTGAATAAAAGATTGGAGGAGGTGAACATCATTGTTGAAACTGTGAATGCCAATGAATTTTATGTTTCTTAAAGTGAAGTGCAACGCTATCTAATGTTTTGCCAACCATGAAATTGAGCAAATTCTAGATCTATGTCTCGTATAATGTTTCCCCAGCATCTTCGCTGACAGCATATGGGTGTCATCACACCTTCCTAAACCCCCTTTTAGATCGCTGTTAAATCTCGGATGAATTTATAAGGATGGTTTGAAGCTTGTATGCTTTTAGAAAAAAATGTCTTCGGGCTTCCTACAATACCTTGTCTGTAAAGACAAACTCAAAATATCGTGTTTGCTTTGAGCAGAACCTTTCATGTCCAGACCTGTGGCCATGAGTGAAATGTGTAGAAATATTAAAACATGTCTTGTGACGGTTGATGAAAATGAAGATGATGGAGATAACATTTGATTTGGTATAAGCTTGTTGCACTGGTACACACGGTCCCAGCCCCCACGTTAGGGGAGTGTTGTCGCGCTCTTATAAAAGTTAAACCCCGCCACATTCTGTGTGTGTCTGTTTCAAGTCACGAGACGGTATTGCAGTGTTCTTCATTTGTTTCTATATACTATATTTGTTTGTTTCTTAATTTTTTGGTACATTTATCAGGCCGTTGGATTTTTCGTTTGTTTTACATTATTCATATCGGGAATCGAAGACTATGCAGTATAACTTTTACTCATTGTTGAAGCCTGTACGGGACCTATAAATGTTCATTTATGTCTCATTTGGAGAGTTGTCTCATTTGCAATCATATCACATCTTCTTTTTCTTATATGGAATACGTTTGAAGTTTGTGGTACGTTGCAAGGGAAAAAAAGGGGGGCTATAGGTTCAAAACCTATAATGTAATAGATATTAACCAGAATAAAATACACAGCAACAGATAATACTACTGAAGCAGTAACTATTGTGGAAAAAACCCAAAAGCAACGAGTAGTCAATAAAAAACCTGTAGTATCTGCAAATTCAATTTGAGGTCTTATATGACTGTAGAGTTCTATTGCTTTGGTTTCCTACCTCACCCCATATGATAGTTTAAAACATAATTTTAAAGTATTGCCCTGCATGACACTTGATTTTTTACCTGAAATTGAAATTTTTCATAAGGTTAAGGTGCTCAAAACATTTTATAAGTTGAAAACTTGATTTTTGAAGTTTTGTTTATAGGAATCTCAATGATTAAGGTTTATGTATAATAGCAAACATTACTAAAGCCAAAACAGTATCATTTGTATTTAGGTAGAGTTTACAATTAGAAAAAAAAATGTAAAAACTGACTCCCTCCCAAATTTTCACAGATTTTTACATATGACCTTTGACCTCAATTTGAAAAAATGTGACCATATCAAGTCCTGACGACATGCATATTATTATAGTACACGATTTCCTCTTTCCGATGATATATTAAATATGTGTGTTTTCGAGGGGGGGAGATTAAATTCAAAAAAATCTGTCTTCATTCACCGCACATTAATGTATTAGAAATCCAGGAATAGGAGATAATCAAACATTTTATAGCTCATTTTTAATTTTCTAACTATGGAGTGCTACCTTATGGCACATCAGAAAGCACAGAAATGCACTTTTTAAGATAAAATTTACCACAAATCTTTAGTCTTTTATGTTCTTGTTTTAGTTCTGAAGGTAAACAAATCTGCTAGAAATGCAATTTATGTTTATTTTATTGTTAACTGTCCTTAGCAACCAAATATACACATTTTGACACTTAGACATGTTGCGGTCATAAATTTGTACTCCATTAGCTTCGCCATTGTAACCAAAGATTGCGCTTTATATGATATCCTCAGAATGTATCGCTTTATATTTTTGAATGCGAATAAGTCAAATAAACTTTTTTTGCAGGATTTTATATTATAAGTTGGCATTAATTAAATTTAAAAGACGCCAGCAATGCTAGAAATTTATACCCTGCTTGAGAGCTTCTAAACCAAGGTTAGGTATGCTATTTACAGCAAAATTGACCTGTTAGTACTTTCAAATACCTACAAATTATACAATTTGTCCTCTTTTAAGATAATTTTATGATTTTAAATAAGATTAGTGGGAAAAGTTTTAGAAATTTACCCAAAAATGAGACAGACTTGAAGTTTTGCACTATGATCCAGAATTTATTTTTAAATCACTTTTTGTGGTGGTTCAACATCAACTGCTAACCTTCATAAAATCTTTATTACTGAACCAATTTTAAAAACTAAGGTACAATTTTCATCCTAACAGCTAGAAGAACACAGAAAATATAATAAAAATTGAGGCAGTGGGGGGAAATTTTTCACCTTAAGGTAGCACTCCACAGTTAGGTGTGTAGTTTCGCATTTCGGCCCTGTGGATTTTTCAAACATTAGAGTTAGTGTGCAATAAAATTCATTTTTGGATAGCTAAGTATTAAAATAGCCTTTGTATTGGGTTTATATGAACATCAAGATTATTTAATGTATGTGATATAGGCTGTTTTCTGTATGACAGTCCGTATTTGCATGTCCCTACCATACATTGGTCCGGCAATTATTGTAATGTTTTTTTCCAACTTTTTATCGCACGAACTTTGTGATTAGATTTTACGAAAAAATGAGGAGAAAGACACCCATTTTCTTTTTAATTATTAGGAATATTTATGGAAACAGTTTCTAAAAAGGTATCACTCAAAGGCATTGAAATTCTAGTTTGATCCATATTTTGGGGGGATCTGTTACATGTTAAGCCCCCTTTTTGCAATATTTTATGGTAAATAAATGCAGAATGTTGCCATGGATACACAATAAAAGGAATTAGTTTTCACTTTTTTAAACTTTTGAAAATCAAATCTATGGAATATACTGATTACATGCATATGCACATGTTCAACACAAAAAGTTAGGTTAATGTATTAGAAATCCAGGAATAGGAGATGATCAAACATTTTGCGGCTCATTTTTATTTTATTTTCTAACTGTGGAGTGCTACCATAAATAAACTTATTCTAAAAGGTTACCTATTCAACACTGTAATAAGATCATTAAATATTGTTTTTATTAGTATAAATATTGATTTTGTTAGTATAAATATTGATTTTGTTATCAGTAAATTTTACTCGTATGTTATATACATATTTATGTATCTACAATCTGTCGATACCTGTAACTTGGCTTTGCACAAGGTCATGTTTTTCTCTGGCTGTTTATGACGTCTTTATACTTAATCCATTGGATGTTAAATATGTACGGATTGATGGTTTAGTCTTAGATGTATGATTTTTTTATTAGGTGTTAGTGGCTTTGAACTAGCTGTCAGATAACTGCGAGGACTCACAGATCTGTTCATTGTGTCTTTTTGTGTCGGGATGTATGAGTACCCGGCCACGTCCACTTGTATGTTTGTCCATTTGATGAGTTATGCCATTTTCAACTGATTTTTATAGTTCATTCTTATGTTGTACTGTTATACCACTGTCCCAGGTTAGGGGAGGGTTGGGATCCCGCTCACATGTTTAACCCCGCCACATTATTAATGTATGGGCCTGTCCTAAGGCATGAGTGCGATTGGGTGGATGTCGTTTGTTTATGTCTTACATATTTGCTTTTTGTTCATTTTTTATATAAATAAGGCCGTGAGTTTTCTCGTTTGAATTGTTTTACATTATCTTATCGGGACCTTTTATAGCTAACTATGCGGTATGGGCTTTGTTCATTGTTAAAGGCCGTACGGTGATCTATTATAGTTGTTAATGTCTGTGTCATTTTATTTTGGACTGTTTTCTCATTGGCAATCATACCACATCTTTTTTATATCTTTTTTATATTAGCACGTCAGATTGATACAAAGTAGAAAGAAATTTATTAAGAACACAAACTGGAAGTGTCACGTTTTCCATCTTGTGTTTTGTTATTTGTTTTTGTAGCCATGGCCGTGTCAGTGTAAATGCAAAAGCATTATATTGATATATAATATTGTAGCAAATATAAATGTTCTCGATAGGACCTTCACATCAATCGAAAAGTTTTGGACGTAACAAATCAAATGTTTGAATAGTGTCTGAAAATGTAAATAATATACATCATAAAAGTGCATTAACTTTTAATTAAGCATTCGAATGTATTTAAAAAAACTAATTCTAACCTTGGCTTTTAGTTACTTCAAACTCAAAACCGAAGAGGTCTCGCATGAAATAAAAAACTCCCGATCAAATTTCTAGACAAAAAAATTACTACAGTACAAGAAAAGAATACTATGTATCTATGATGAGAGTGTTTAAAGATACTATGCAGCAATATTATGGGCTTAAAAAGAATAGTTAATCGTTACGTTTTATTTGATTTCAGCGGAAAGTCAATAATTTCATATGACGTTAATTCATTATATTCTTAGATTAAATTTCAGGTAAATACATCTTAATGGAAAAAGTGCACTCTTTACTAAATTTTATACATTTTTGCTAGTCGTAAAATACACTGGAATTAAGTATTTTTCTCAACAGTTTCAGGGTTTACAAATCCTTCATGCAACCAAGGTGTATGTCTATCATGGTACCAAAGTATTCATCATCATCAATTAATTTTGATCTGTGAAATTCAAAACATGCATCTGAATGTTATTTTTAACAAAACATCGAATGATGAGTACGGATTTTGCCTTCTTCCGTTTCCTACACCAAAATGTGTTTCTAAATACAACAATACCTTATTACATCAGGATATTACAAAAAACCAGACAATATTGACAATTAAAAGTTCCGAGGACAAAATATTAAACGGTGTATGGATTTGTTCCTATGGATCAACTGTAGTAAATGTAAGTGTGACCATGAAAACAGCCTTTGATGTAGGTAAGTTAACTATATTTTATGTTTTCTCAGCGTATAACCACATCACTAGTGCTTCAGGAATCAAGTTGTATCCAGGAGAACTTACGAATATTGAGTGATTTTTGTAATGATATTAAAATTTCCAATGTCTGACATATATTTATCCATTGTGGTCTAGTCAATCCTTTATTCAGGCGAGAATGTATGAATTTTTATTTCAAATCTCTCATTGGTTATATTCTAAGTATAACATGTAGATTAATCTATGCTTTAAAAATGAGGTAATGTCTCAGGATTTGAAATAAAACAACTACTTAAACAACTTCCGAATTGATACGATATGAAACCGTTTCGAGTAACTCGACAGACGTTATACTGCAACCTTTCGAAAACCAGTTCATCAAAATTTGTTTGAGAAATTCTTGATGTCTTAAGCTTTCTGTATAGTGTAGGTTAGTTTGTTATTCGTTTTGTGGCTTAATGACTATACTCAGTTATAAATGTATTCCCGTTGTTTTTGTTATAAAAAATTGAAAACAACACGTTCTGGCGTCCGAAACGCTTTTCTGGATTTACCTTCATCAGGCCAAACATTTGAAATCCGAAGATGTAAAAGTACCGAAACCGTTGAAGATCTATATGTCAAAAATACTATAAAATAATAGCCAAATATATCTAAAGCCAACTTTGCCAGAGGGAGTTGAAACCTTCGTTTCTTAATAATTTCTTAATTTATAAACGGACAATTTTAGTAAAAGTTTGTTAAATCATGTCAGTACCGAAATACTTACTACTGGGCTGATGATACCCACGGGGACTGATAGTCCACTAGCAGAGGTATCGACACATTGATGTAAAAAAATGAAAACAACACATTATTAATGTCTTGTTTCCGAAGCGCTTTTCTGGAATAATAAATGTTTGTGTGTATTTTTGGCATTGATTCGTTGTGTAGAAAACAATATCTAAACAATATATTTAATTATAGTAAGAAGATAAAAAAAACATATCGAATTGTTATGTTTTTAATTACAAAACATAATATAAAAAAATGTGGTATGATTGCCAACAAGACAACTTTTCACAAGAGACCAAAATGACACAGACATATACAACTATAGTACACCGTACGGCCTTCAACAATGAACAAAGCTCATACAGCTATAAAAGGCCCCGATATGATAATGTAAAACAATTCAAACGAGAAAACTAACGGCCTTCTTTATATAAAAATGGACAAAAAACAGATATGTAACACATAAACAAACAACAACCACTGAATTACAGTCATCTGACTTGGGACAGGCACATACATAAATAATGTGGCGGAGTTAAACATGTTAGTCGTCCCAACCCTCCACCTAACCTGGGACAGTTATATAACTGTTCAACATAAGAAAGAACTATAAAAATCAGTTGGAAAAGGCTTAACTCATCAGATGGACAAAAATACAAGTGGACGTGGCCGGGAACATATACACCCCGAAAACAAAAAGACATCATGAACAGATCTGTGAGAACTGGTAGTTATCTAACAGCTAGTTCTAAGCCACTAACAACTAATAAAAAAATCATGGATCTAAGACTACACTATCAATCCATACACATCCAATATCCAATTGATTTATTGTAAAGACGTCATAAACAGTCAGAGAAAAACATGACCTTGTGCAATGCCAGTTACAGGTAGAGATAGATTGTAGATTGATGAGTGTGTATATGTATAACATGTATAAGTAATATTTAGTTTGCTTTTTATTTACTGATAAGAAAATCAATATTTATACCAATTAAACAATATTCAATGATCTTATTACAGTGTTGAATTGGTAACCTTTAAGAATACGTTTATTTAAAAGAGCGATAAGTTTACAAGGATCGTTTCTAAATTTCCGGGCACGGTTAACAACATTTCCGTAAAAATGAGGATGTGCTATCCCATTTGAAATAAGTTTTCTACAGGTACAACCAAACTTCAAAACCAAATCTTTATATCTATGGAAAAATTTAGTAAAGGTTTAAGTAATTTATGGTAACGATATCCCTGGTTCAATAATTTACCAGAAATACATAGATTGCGTTCGTTAGAATCAAAAACCTCACAACAGACACGGGCATAGCGAACGAGATGTGAAATATAAACTGTAAGATGGTGCCAAAGGTACACCACCTTCTAAAAATGGAAAATTAACAATAGGGCACGAAAATTCGTCCCTTTTGTCGTAAATGTTAGTGTGGAATTTCCCATTCAAAACCGAAATATCAAAATCCAGGAAAGGAGAATTATTACCGTATACATTTGATTTATTTAAAGTATGTTCCCTGGGGTAAATTTCAGCAGTATATTGAGAAAATTCTTGATTATTTAACGAAAAATATCATCAAGATAACGGTAAGTACTGCTGAATTTATCAATTAAATGTAACTTTAACTGGTCTTTACTGAGTTTAGTAACAGTACAATTCTGATATTAAAGGACACAATTAGTGCCCATGGGCATACCTACAACCTGTCGATAAACTTTGTTCCCAAAACGTACACGAATATTATCAAAATTAACAGCTTCAATCATCTCATCACACCTCCAGCAAGTATATCTAGCATATTTACCTTTCTCATTAGAAAAGAAGGCTTTAAATGAGTTGGTCACTTATCATAATTATTGGTTTTGAAATAATTAAACACTCTGATTGTAGTCTAGATGTTAATATTGACCAGAAACGAAACAGAAATTGTATCTTAACCTATTGATAACAAGTTGATATATGTTAAATAAAAAAAGTATTGGTGATAAAATAAAACAGTTCATATGAAGAAAACCTAAATTCGATAATATATAAAATCCATATGTTCCAGGAGAGCATGTAAAACACAGTGGTACCATTTTGAAAGTAACTATAGAAGGAGCAAAACTGACACTTATATGTAAAGTCGATATTCTTGAATCATATATAACAATCATCAACCCAAACGGATTAGTTGTTGGAAAGTGCTTACCACCTCCTTATAATCGATCATTTGGCGTATGTACAAATAATTTGGAACAGTTCTTAGACTCAAACCGAACAATAATGACACTCAATATGTCTATCAATGAGAATTTAGGTGGTACGTGGATATGTGCTCATGGAAGTAATGAATCAAAAGATACGATTTATGTTGCAGAACAAAGCACTTTCGGGGGTAAGTAGTCCTTGAGATTATTAAAAAAAAAAGAAGGATAAGGCTTGCTGTTCGGTATAAGCCGAGGATACGTGTAGGAGGCCGTTTATTTGACCTATAATGGTTTACTTTTTTCAAATTGACACTTGGATGCCACTCATATCACATCTTTTTATATTTTTATAATGATAATTTAATTGATATATCCTGGATATTCTTTAGAAAATAAAACATCTCGTCTAATTTATACGCTCTCTTCATAATAAGGTCATGTCTTACTTCATTTTGAATAAAATAAAAGTGATTGGTTACAATTACGTGAGACAATGTCGGCATATATTCAGCAAATCAAACAAACATACGAACATAATAAGTTCATCAAAAGAGAGCAACCAGTCGTAAAGTTTAGAACTCTGATAAACAGTTGGAAGAACAAACGATGGATAAGCATTGCCTTTTCTACTTTTGTTGCTTTCTAATTGCCAGCAATGATAGTATCCAAATTGCATCTTTTTACCAGTTTTTTTTTATCTGCGTGTGTTTAAAATCCAGACAAAAGTAGCATGCTTGGTTATTTTGTAACCGACCTCAAAACAACCTAAGATTTTGTAATGATGAGTTTTTAAATAGCATTCATGTCTAAATTCACGTCTGTAAAAATAAAAAATAAAACAGAATTCTTCAGAACGATTTCACAAAAGGTCATGCTTAATATTCGTCTTGGAAGAAATAGACATTTTCTAATTAATCATTTCAAACTGTTGCTGATTCGTTCCATGAAAAAGAATGGCATACGTAGATAAAAATTTGTCTTAGGTAGTGATAATTCGTACTTTGTAAAAAATCATTCTGAATCAAACATAAATTTCACTGAAACTAACATTTACAAGATGCTTGATTTCGTGTTTGACATTGGCAAGTGGAACATATTTGTCAGGTTTGAAGAACATGTTTTTAATAAACAATCCACCTTCCAATGAGAACCAACTGTGCTCCTTTTTGTAGACTTGTTCCTTTATTCATATGAGGCTGACTGCATACATGAACTTCTTTGGGTGAAAGAAAATAAATATCTCCCAGTTTAACAGATATCCCAGGGGAAGTATTTCCTATCATAATTTCCTTGATAGAGGGTCGCTGCTCAAACAGTTACAACAAGAGTTTCAAGTGATGAAGTTGAATTCGTCCCATCGCAAATTTTACGGGCACCATCGCAAATTAGTTGGCCGTTATGGAAGAGGGACGAAAGATACCAGAGGGACAGTCAAACTCATCAATCGAAACTAAACTGACAACGTCATGACTAAAATTGAAAAAGACAAATAGACAAACAATAGTTTACACATGACACAAGATAGAAAACAAAAGAATAAACAACACGAACCCCACTAAAAACTAGGGATGATCTCAGGTGTTCCGGGAGGTTAAGCAGATCCTGCTTTATATGTGGCACCCGTCGTCATGTGATAAAAAATACGTTAAATAGTCTAATTCGGTAGGTCACATTCATGAGTTACGACGCTAAGAAAATTTCACAGATGACAACAGGTAGGTTCCATTTATCGTTACTTCCATCATGTCCTCTTTTCCCCGATTGACTTATGACCGAGTTTGTACTAATACGAACAACAATACGGGTACTATATGTGTAGCAGAGTCTGCCTACTCGTCCGTAGCACCTGAGATCACCCATTTATTTCTTGTCCCTTTAGGTTCGTGTTGCTCAATCTTTGGTTTTCTATGTTGGGTTTTGTTTACTGTTGTTTGTCTGTTTTTGTTTTTTTTTTTAAGTCATGGCTCTTGTTGTCTTTGGTTTACATGGGCAGTATATCAGTTTGTCAGTCATAGTAACAGCGATAATTTCGTAATTTGTTGTTCAATTAACTGTTTCTAAGGTTATTTTTGTTAATTAGTGTTCGTTTTCATGTTGTATTTGAAGATAGACGAGTGTTTTCTTTTTTATTTAAAAAAAATTGTAAATTTAAAACACTGTCAACTGAACTATAAAGTGGTCATCTGTTCTAACGCTATTTTTTTCACGATTTTTGCTAAAATAATACGTTCTGTATGGACCGTAATTATTATTGAATAGACTATTTTCACAACTATTTCTAAATATCAAGTTCCGTAATTATCTTATAAATCTATTTAAAGATTGATTGATAATTTTGTGTTTAACATCTAGTGGCAAATATGTCATCCATAATCAGGACAAATGAATTGGCTCTGCAAGTAAAATCAATATTGATGAAGTAAGTGAAATTTTGCTGACACTGGAAGTTGGTGATATGTTTGACAGAGCAGAACGTTTGGATATCTACTGAACTCTCAGAGTGTTGGTGCATGAGTTCTTAACGTACAAACATCGTAGCACTCAACCTACATGAGGCATCTTTATCGTCTTGTCCTACCTATTGTGTGTTCTTGAATAAACATACAGCTAAATGAACATTTGAGAAAGAGATTTACAGCCTCTGAGGTTGCAAGTATGTGATTGGTACTTTGGTTTTAATTTTTTAATAAATGAAATAAAGACTTGTAGTTTTTATAAGATAAGTCTATGACAATGCCATCCAACTTTGTACTGGTTTTGCTTATTAATTATTTCGATCTGAGCGTCACTGATGAGTGTTATGTAGACGAAACGCGCGTTTGGCGTATTAAATTATAATCCTGGTACCTTTGACAACAAATTATACAACATACTACTAGTATGATTATTGTTTGCATTGCAGCTTCTCTAAAGACTGGACCAAATGAGCAAAAATACAAAACTCTGTTAATCATATTCTGTGTTATCACCAGCGTGCCTCTTATTGCAGCATCGATATATTTTATGAAGAAAAGACACACATCAAGTAAGTATGAATATCTATATAAACATTGATAATCGGTAAGTAATACCTTTACACTATATTCATTTTGTTTATATGAACGTTTATATTCTTAAATGAAGGGTTTTGTATATATATGTATTTAAAATCGGACTTTCACGAGTGACGATTTAATTGTGATTCATTGAAATGGGTAGGTTTTTCAATAAGCTGCCATCGTTCGTTATGAACTCTTAAACTTTTGGTAATATCTTGTTAACGGGTAAACCTTGAGGTTCTTACAAGCTTCAAAAATCAACTGTTGATTCATATTAGTTAAATTTGACTTTAAAATTACGAGTTCACTTGTCATATTGTTGAGGTAGACGATAACCGTCCCTTTGAAATGTCAAATTGACTTTTTATGTTGAAAAAGAGCATTGAAAAACTGCATTTTTTAGGAAACGTGCGTAAAACTTTTTTAAAAGTGTTTCTAGAAAATAATAACCATTTTAAAGGATGAAACTCGTGATCTGAAACTTTTTCAAATTTCGAAAGAATGTGCTATTCTTATATTTCATATATTCTTTATATCACGACACTTTACAAAAAAAAAACGATGTAAAAACTGGTAAATCGATTTCATATCTTGTGCACACGAGTTGCACAAGTTATGCTCTAGAGTTACTAATGCATACCTATGTCGTTCGTATACTTAATTGAAACATCTACGGTTTAGAATGAACAAACAGATGTTCAAATATATTTTGTTTCCACCTGAATGCCGTTTATAAAGTCTTTAGTATAAATAGACCAAACTTACTAAGCAAATGATTAGCGTCACTTTTGATCTTTTTGAATCGACCTGTTGGTTGAGCCTCACATCTGTGCTTCTTCTTGGACATGTGTTTCAGTATTAGCATTGAGCTAAAATTGCTGCTCAAACGTGTATCAACTGGGACCAGATTTTTTTTCTCATTTTGAAGATTTCAAGTTTCAAGATTGTTACTGTGATTTTTGTTATATAAACTTAAATTGATGGACTGCAACATTCCTTTTAACACCAACACCATCAGTCACCGGCACGACAGATAGTTATGTAGATCTCAAAAGAATATATGGAATGATTGCTAATAAGACGATTCTCCACAAGAAACCAAATGACACAAAAATAACAACAATAGTTTATCGTTATGGCCTTCAACAATGTACAAATCCCATACCACATAGTCAGCTATTAAAGGCTCTTAATATATATATATTTCTTTTTTATTTCTTAAGAATCTTATATCTGATTAGTGGTTCGTAAGAGCCTGTTCTTTCATGTAGGTCTGTGTACATCTTTAAAAATTGTCACTTCCCAATACTAGAAGAGAATTCATTACCAAAACTCTTTTGTTGACCTTATTTGCTGATAATTTTTTCTGTTTAAAGTTTCTCTCTGTTTTCTTTTTATTTTCCCAAAACGCAAAAAGGTACCATATTTGCTATTTAATGTGCCTTAGTATCTATAATAGTTCAAGATAATAGGCTAAACACAAATTGGTAAGATAAGATCATTAAACATCATTAAACATCATTAAAGAGCAATTTACTCCAATCAGGAGTGAATTGACCATTTTTTACACATATTTGTAGATCTTTTCTTGATGAATCTTATTGCTTATTTAAGTATTATCGTTCTAGTATAGTTTTTCAGATAATAGGTCAAATATGTAAATATGATAACAATCGACAGTAAAGACGAATAACTCCAAGAAGACGTACAATAACGTGTTCTGCCAATAATCTCATTTGTAAATGTAGTGATCAATCTTTGATGATATAGATATCAAGTCAGCAACATTGGGTTGTGATTGCTTTTTTGGAGGAGGCATCTGGGGTGGCCGGGAAGAACCACCACCCAATGGTAATAAAACTAACAATCTGATCATTAAGATTTGAGTTGCAACATAACAACCTCAGTGTTGACTGGCCAATGAGGTCCCCGACATTTTCTGGAAAAAAAATTATGGGTAAAATATTATTTTGTAGCTACTAAACCACCACTTCAATAGTTCCACAGTTTAATGTGCATTGTTTTTTGTATATAGTAGAGATAAACTTGTTTCTTGGAGATACCAACAACTTGTCGAGATTAACTAACGGTTAACAAATTGAACAGATACATATAATTGATTATATGAGCACCTGAACCGATCTGTTATTCAAATGTTAATTTTATTTACTCTTTATTTCAGTCTTTCGAAAGAAAAATCCGGAAGAAAATATAGGATTCGTAAATGAATTTGAATAGAGTAAACCGTGTGTAGTAACTGTCTACAAGAGGTTGAGAGAGAACTTACTGGAAAAAATGGTTTCCTACATGAACATATACTGAACTATAGCTAGTGAAGAGTTTAAGTATCACTTTCGCTGTTTGTATGATCTGTGTATGAATTTTTATTTGATTTTTCATCTGATGTTAACGGACTCGAAACACTGGTTCAAATAATATATTACATTACAAATGTTTAAATCATTTTAAAATATGTAAAAAGTCTGCGTATTCATTATTTGTTTGCAAATCAGACATCTTGCAAGGGATTCGGAAACAACCGATTTCTGACTTTCAAGCAGTTACTGATTACCCAGAATTTAACAGTTATTTCACTGCTATGAAATACACCACATTGTCAGTGTTAATTGCAAGACTACGAATGTTGTGTATCTGTGTAAATGTAGTTGGCGAGTCTGAACAACCATTTGACAAACGTATGAACGGCCATTGTAGCAACTACGAATGCAACCAACACCTTCCTTTCAGTTGGCATTTTAGATCCCCTGACCACACTAAGGAAGATTTGAGTAGTATACCAGCTCAAATCGGTCAGTGCTATTCTTAGGGAATGGTATTTCTACTCATTCATTGTTGTTTTAACTTAACTTTCGTCACCTGTGAAATTGTAGGAATTGTAGAAATGTACCGATTCATATTGCATTACTATTTTATAAAAAGCATACATAGGCAGTCTCTTTTGTAAATTCTAAATCTACGATTTCAGAAATTTTAGAATTGTTCAAGCTTTTTTTAATTTTATGATTCATTTTACATCGTAAGCATGCATATGAAAAAATCTGTTAATCGAAATAGTTATAGATACTTACATTTAATGTTTCCATTTATTTTTTAAATATTGATGTTGTTTTGGACACTTTTTAGACGTTAATATATATATATATATGTAAGACTTGGAGGTGCGATGGGAACGCTGAAGTGCGATGGTCACGCTGAAGTGCGATGGCTTTGTGTATGACGTTTGAATAATGTGACGTTTCAAAATAAAACATGGATTCGAAGGCAGGAAAATAGGTTTTGTAGAATAAGGTTTCATGCTAATAAAGGAAAGTAAGGGGGAAATGAAACGAACGATTCAAGTCCCGAACAGTTTTAAGCATTACATGTTGAGGTTAAAAACATGTTTAAACATTTTAGGCAGCAAAGCGGCTGAAAGATGAACTTTGTCACCAAATGGGCTAACCAGTATTCTGAATTATTCCGCAGACATTTTTTACGACAAATACAGTATACTAATCTTAATTTATCTTTACGTAATCGGCACATGATTTTATATGGGCAATTTTATATAAAAAAAATGCTAGTATTAGCAATGTTTCATTTTTTTTGCTATTTCAAGTTCATAATGTTGTTTTATTCCCGAGATAAATTTAGTTTTGAATGAACACAATCGACCTAGTCTTATTTTTTTTTATGGTTTCAGTGTTGATGGTCTACAACATGTAAGACATAAATTAACCTGACTAAACCCTATGTGTACTTCCCAATTGATTATACTCAAATTTATTTTTCGTGAAATAATTGACATGCCTCGCTTTTAGTGAAGCATAGATTTACTTGGCGGTGTTTTACTTCGTGGATACTGTTTCTTCATCAGGTATGTATAAATTGATGAAGTATTATTATGAACAATTATTAAGTTTTATCATAATATTTAAGTAAATCAGTGGCGGATCTAGACATTTCCACAAGCGGGGGCCCGCTGACTGCTTAAGAGGGGGTCCGCGCCAGTCATGCTTCAGTGAAATCCTATATAAGCTACAGAAAAGGGGTATCGGGTCTAAATATCAACAAGTTAACGTCACAATGTCACCATCGCACTTCAGCGTGTTAACCATCGCACTTCAGTGTAGACCATCGCACTTCAGCGTGACCATCGCGGTTCGGAGTACCATCGCGGTTCCGAGTCCTACATATATATATAAATTAAATTAAATTTCGAAATGCTCTTAAAGTCCTTTAATTCTCTACATTTTTCTCCAACCGGTTTCACATCTTTGTGATAATCATGGATGAATGTAACTAACGGTAACGTAACGCCACGATAATAAGTCTTATCTGTTTAGGCTTGGTTTGTACTTTTGTATAAACATATTTTCTTTGTTGATTCTCATTTCTTCGGTGAATTGGTCGTCACATTGGTAAAATAGGAAAACATAGTGTTTGGGTGATTTGTTGCTAGCGCATAAATCCAGGTGTTCACTTACGTTAATCATCCTAATTTCTTTATGTCGGATTTGTTGTCGATGAACAGCAAATCTTTTCCGTAAAGTGTTTCCTGTTTGTCCAATATAATCTTTTTTACACCCAATACATTTGATGACATAAATTAGATTGCTTGATGCACACGTGAAAGAGATTTTGATAGTGAAAATATCTCCTGATTTAAAATCATATGATTGTCCTTCCATAATATTTTGACAAATACCGCAATTTGAACGTCCGCATTTTTTTACAGTAGGAATTGTATCATCTTTGCTTAATTTTGCGCTGGTGTTTAACTGTCTTTTTCTCTTCATAATTTTCTGTGTAGCAAGGGCTCTTTTCATTCTTTTATCTTTCATCAAAGTTGGTACATTTTGATATATTACGGTATACACCTCTGTATTTCTAGGGTTATATGATGAGACGTATGGTAAAATTTGATTCGTATCAATTACTGTGTTTTTCAGTCTTCTTAGTTCTTGAATATTTATAGCCTTTGCACGTTTTATTCCATTATTAAACAAAGTTTGGGGATATTTTCTCTCTAATAGTATTTCGTTAAGTTCTTCGAGTCTTTTATTTCTCAATTCAATACTGGAGACAATAGTACAAATTCTTCTCGCCAAATTGAACGGTATGTTTGTTCTTGTGTGTTTTTTGGTGACAAGAATTGAAAAGTAAGTATTGTTTAAAGTCTGTCGGTTTAAAGTAAATATCGGTTTCAATTTCTGTATCTTTTTAATTTTTAAGATATCTAGAAATGGTAATTGTTTATCGCTAAATTCCATAGTGAACTGAATACTTTTGTTGATATCATTGATTAAATTTTTCAATTCATTTAATTTTTTTAAACTTGAAGTCCACAATATAAAACAGTCATCTAAGTAACGTTTCCAATTATCTAAAATATATTTGTGGAAATGGGAACCGAACTGTAATTTGGATTGTTCGTACATTTGAGTTTCCAAATACGCCATTTCTAAATTGGCATAGGTTGGGGCAACTTTTGTTCCCATGGCTGTACCAGATATCTGTCTGTAATATTCCCCGTTGACATTGAAGTGGTTATTTTGAAGAATAAATTTAATTCCTTCAATAATGAATTTCTTCTCTATCCGATCAGGTACTTCGGATGGAAATTTTTCAAGCCAAAATTCAATAGCTGTTAATCCATAGTCATGTGGTATGGTGGTATACAGGTTAACTACATCAAAAGAAACCATAATGCTGTCTTTGCAATCTGTTCTGGGAAGATGGTTCAACATATCTAAGTCATCTCGAACAAAGCTTGGTATATGTTTAAGTATTGGTTTCAAAAGAATATCTAGAAAATTACTTAGTCTATGTGTTTCACAAGAAGGACCTGCTACAATTGGTCTCAATTTCAAATCGTTAGGATGTGGTATATTCTAACATTCTGACTTTGAATTGTTACAAGATTCCCTAATAACATTACTTTTGTAAATTTTGGGAAGTCCGAAAAAATTACTGCTTTTACATTTAAAATTTGTTAGGTAATCGCATTCTTTGTCGGTTAATCCTTTTCTTAGTAAATGAATACAGGCTATTAATTTGTTTTTTTTATTTTTGACTGATTGTAGTTCTTTACTTTTTCATAATAAGTATTGTCCTGTAATAAGCTATTGGCAATATTTATATAGTAGTTAAGATCCATAACTACAACGGCACTTCCTTTGTCTGCTTCTTTAATTATTATAGCTTTGTTGTTTTTTAATTTGTATATTGTTTCCCATTCCTGACGACTTGTATTTGGTCGGCATTTCGGACTTTGTATTTCGTTAAACGTAAAATTTGTTATATGCTCACAAAATGTATCTAAAACTTTGTTTTTACCCTTTTACTATCTATAAGTACTTTTATTCCGGACAATAGATTCGTCCGGGTTCTCTTTATCAAATAATTCTTCTGTTAAACGTAATTTTCGACAGAAATTTGAAATGTCATCTTTCACCTCATTATAATTTGATGTGGAGTCGGGATAAATTTTGTCCCTTTGAAAGTATTTGAATCTCTGGTGTTGACAATGTTAAGTTAGAGAGGTTCATTAATCTTGGTATCTCACACACTGACGGTTCCACCGGGTGTCTCGGTTTCTCTCGCCTGGTTCTAAAAAAAATTCTCTTGAATTTCGATTTCTTTGATATGGATTCCTGCTATTATTTTGACTCTCTGTACTTTTGTCATTTCTTTTATAATTATTATTACTTTGTTCATATCTTTGTGAACGTTGTTGGTGGGTCTGTCTAAAATTGTTAGTTGGGCTGTGGTTTCTATTTCCTTGCATAAATCTGTTTCTCTGATTTTGCTGATTTTGGAAATTGTTTCGTCTAGAAGTTGACGAACTACGGTTTCTGTTGTTGTATGTATTTTCTGGTCTGACTTTTTTCTACATTAACATATATGTTTTGATATTTTGACTGTTTGTTAGTCTTTCTATTAGGTGCTTGTCTAGCTGCCTGGGCATATGATTTATTTTCAGTTTTCTTGAAAAAAGGGTTTTCTGAATTGTATTCTTGTTTAAATTCGTTTTCGTAATGATGAAACCAATCGTCACTCTTCTCCCAACGTCGTAGGGATGATTTTTTTCATTTTCGCATTCTTCTTTCTAGAGTAAAATGATATTATCGCGTAATAATCCCTCCGCTTTTTTAGAAATTTCTTGTTCAATTTCTTCATCGATAAATTTAACTTTCTGTTCATTTGAATCAGCTCTTAATCGGAGTAATTCAATCTCCGTACGAAATTTGTCCATTGACATTTTTTCTCGCAGACGCCTTTGCTGTTCGTGTTCATCAGGGATTTGTTTAACCTGAAGTTTTCTTGGAAGTATGATTGGTGTCGATGTTATCCAATTTTCGTATATGTCGGCTTTATTTCCTTTTTTAGCATATTCCAAAAAGCAAATTTTCGTAAAGTAAGGTTCTTATTCCAAAAATTGCCTAAACGGCTCTTGATAAGGTAAGTTGATCGCTGTTGACCATCATCAGTACTGTCTGATTTTTGTTCAATATTCACTGAATGAGGTCTCAATAAAACAGTGTCTAATTTTTTACATAAGTCATTTATATTTTGACTGACCTCTAATGTTTGAGATCTTCCTTCCTCTTCTTCATTGAATTCTCCAACATAACAATGAATTCCGTCAATTGTTCCTGCTAAATTTATAATATTCTTGTTTCGTTCCTTTAGTTCCTTTAAAATTTCCTCGTTTGAAGGTTTATCGCTTTTGTCGGACTTCGGCGGCATTTCGATCCTCGTGTGAAAAATATACACTAAAAATTGAATTCTGTGTCCACACTAGTAGAAATATAAATAAAATTAAATTTCGAAATGCTCTTAAAGTCCTTTAATTCTCTACATTTTTCTCCAACCGGTTTCACATCTTTGTGATAATCACAAAGATATATAATATATAAATATATACAACTCGTCTGAACATCAACCCAACAATGTTAGATCTGTAAATTTGCTCGCCGGGATTCGAACCCATGCCACTGTGATATCGTGACACCAAATCGCCTGCACTGCAGCCGTCCCGCTAGACCACACGACCACCTGGGCTCTCAAAAAAGAGCTTTCGCTGGCCATGAGTTACCTTTCCACGTCAGTTTTAATCTAGCGTCGTACTACAGTACATGGTATATAAGACATGAAGATATATATATATAACTCGTCTAAACATCAACCCAACAATGTTACATCTGTATATTTGCTTTCGCAAATGTTTTGGTTCTTCTCTCGCCGGGATTCGAACCCATGCTACTGTGATATATATATATATTGATGTTTAGACGAGTTGTATATATATACGAATATAGATTAGCTAATGTAAGATACAGTCACAGAAAATAATTATATTCATAAGTACGACTGAGTCAGTGACAACTCTACAACATCAATAATGGTGATACAAGGCTGTGTACATAATGTATATACAACTCGTCTAAACATCAACCCAACAATGTTAGATCTGTAAATTTGCTTTCGCAAAATTTTGGTTCTTCCCTCGCCGGGATTCGAACCCATGCTACTGTGATATTGTGACACCAAATCGCAAGCACTGCAGCCGTCTCGCTAGACCACACGACCACCTGGGCTCTACAAAAATAGAGCTTTCGCTGGCCGTGTGTTACCTTTCCTCGTCAGTTTTAATCTAGCGGCTAACTACAGTACATGATTTATAAGGCATGAAGATGTTATTGTTACAGATCAGCTAAATTATCTATAGTAAAGGATCCTACAAATTAATGTAAGATACAGTCACAGAAAATAATTATATTCATAAGTACGTCTGAGTCAGTAACAACTCTACAACAGATGTATCCATCGGATCGCCATCAATGATGGTGATACATGGCTATGTTCATAATGTATATGTTAGCGGCAATAAGTGAAAATTAAGCTTAAATCCTAGGCAATAAGCAAACGCCTAGGCATTAAGTCTAATGTCTAAATGATGTTAGGCATTAGTCTTAAATCCTAGGATTTAAGCTTAAAGCCTGAAAAATGTGTCCAGGCATTAAGCTTAATGCCTAAAGTATAAATGCGAGTAACTAAAAGACATTTATTCAATTAAATAAAAATTATACATTTGTTACATAATAAAATTACGAGAACTGAAGTTTAAAATGTCATCTACTGGAAATAAAATCACAGATAAAATATGTTTTTTTTATTAAAAATCATCAAATATTACTTATAAAACATGAAAACTTGATACAAATTTGAGTTAAAATCATTTGTTATCACAAGTTGTGGAACTGTGGCACCGACTATTGCACTTTCTCCCGTTTTTCTTGCATTTGCACCGGTTACTTAAACATTTAGTTTTACAAGAACATTTGAAAAATCTTTGACATCCGGATAATGACTGATTGGTTGCTGCCTCACGTACACTAAAAGTTGTTTCACAATTAATTTCCTCTTCCAGAATTAAATGTTGTTTACATATTCCCATCTCATTTGTTCCAAATGTTCCTAGAAGTTGTCCAAATCTTGTAGCCACAACAGCATTGCCCTTATCATTGACCTGAAATTAAACAGATAAAATTCTTTTGATTATTTTCATTAAAATGTCGATAAAGAATTATTTCTGAGAGTAGAATTAATTTGGTAATTGCATTTGGCGAATAATGAAATAAATTCGTGTTGCATATGAAGATTTTCAACTGTCTTTGTGGCATTAATCCGCATCTGATTTTTTTCAGGTGCACATCCTAGATTTTTCAAAAAGTGGGACAGGGGCTTGGTCCCATTACCTCCTTCCTACATTCATATAAAGTTAACATATTTACTTTTACTGGTTTTCTTTCTATTTAGTATTTAATAAACATGATATATTAAATGATGCAGTCAAACTTTTGATTAAATATCTTACCTCAATGACTCGGCCGAGTAAATTTCTACTGTCACCCTTCCCTCTGTCAAACATACTAGGTATTGGTACGGCAACTGTTTGCCCAACTTCTACCGTCCCTACTTTCTTTTTGTTTCTTGCTATCATAGTGTTTGCCTGCTTAAGTTGACTATCCATGGCTCCAGAACGATGTCGAACTATGTTGGTATCAATTTTACAATTTGGACATACCACCTTCGAACCGTATCCCTCTTCACTTACAGTAGTACCACATATAACATGAATATGTTTGTCACATTTACTAATCATATGAGCTCCAGATGTATCCTTTTCACATACATAGCACTTTAAGACATCCTGAAAAATAGTTTCCATAAATAATAAGGTAAAAAAAATCATTTGGTGTGGTCATACATCAGTTTTTTAAAATTTAACTACAGTTATGTGATAATAAAGTTTTTTTCGTTTGACTTAACACTCAATTTAAAAATACGAAGATATGGTATGCTTGTCAATAGGACAACTGTCCGCCAGAGACAGAATAGTATATAAGATAAAACCTTTAGGTAACCATACGGCCTTCAACATAAAACTCATAGTAAGCAGACTCTTTTTTCTTAAGCTCCGAATATCATTCCTGTGGTTAATCTGTTATATATTACATGGAAGTACTTTAGTTCAAGCTTTTAATATTTCTGTGGACTATTTTCAACTTACCTTTTGCGTTTCATCAGTGATTGGAATAGAAGGTTCTACATTTGGTTCTGCAATAGATTCTGGTATATCAGAGGCATCGACATATACAACTCGTCTAAACATCAACAATATATATATATATATATATATACCTCGTCTAAACATCAGCCCAACAATGTTAGATCTGTAAATTTGCTTTCGCAAATTTTTGGTTCTTCCCTCGCCGGGATTCGAACCCATGCTACTGTGATATCGTGACACCAAATCGCCTGCACTGCAGCCGTCCCGCTAGACCACACGACCACCTGGGCTCTATATATATATATATATAAACGAGTCTTAATTGAAAACTACGTTCAAACCTATGATTGCGTTGGATAAAAACCGCAATTTTTATACGTGTGCATGTAAAACAAATGTCGTTGTAGAAGGGTCTAAAAACAGCACAAACAGCATTTTCCAAAAGACCAAATAAGTGAAAAGTTTGTTTTAAACAAAACGCATTTGACTAACAGGTCGAACAACTGATGTTCTTTAACCCTGCTGACTGCCATTGGCGATTGCCAAATAAAATTGATCACAAGATGTAACAAAATAGATCTTAATATGTGTGAATGTGAATATCTATGTTCAAACTCTTTCAGGTCATTTTTTATTAGCAATAAACAAAAAAACTATGTCAATTGGACATGCTTTGATACTATATATGACCTTGAATTTTTACTAGATAACATTTTTGTTCGCTTTTTGGAGATTCCGTATATCGTCAGGTTATCGGAATTCCAATGGGGAATAATTGTGCACCACTTATTGTGCACCTGGTTTTGTATTGCTATGAGTTACAATTTATGACAAAAATCAGCAAAGACCAATCGAAACAACATCTGATAAACAAATAATAATACTTTTAGATATTTGGATGACATTTGGCTCTGAATAATGACGACTTCAGTATGTAAATTTAAGAAATTTATCCTGTTGAACTTACTTGGAATAAAGCTAATACTAACAATGACCACTGCCCTTTCCTCGATCTTGATATCTATATCACTAACGGAAAGCTCAATACTAAAATTTATGATAAAAGAGATGATTTTTCATTTCCTATCGTTAATTATTCATTTTCAGATGGTGACGATTCGCTCGTGTATGTAACAATGTTTTAGATTTTGACGAGAGAAATTTATGTATTACTGAAAAATTATAACACCAGGCTTTTCGATATCACAAACTAGTCAAAACATTTACTAAATTTTATCATCGGTATAAGGACATCATTCGTAAATATAGCTCAACATGGAGACTTCTTATACGTTAAGGCATTTCACATCCATTTTTTACACAAAAATGCCAGTATTCACCGCAGAAACTAACAAAACCTTTAGGTAGACTTATTAAGAAGGGATCCAGTTACGATACTGTTGTCAGGTCATTAAACATTGCATATTTTAGCGTTAATATTGATTCACTTATAGGGTCTTTGCATCGGAACTAAACAAATTTATTCAAAAACCAGTTGTTGGCATGACACGAGTTATGTTCTTCTCATATATGTTATGATGGTATGACACTAAACCCCTAACGGGAAGGATTGTGCCTGATATTCATATGATGAAATCATAATCTTTCAATCAGTTTAATTGAAGTCTGGAGCTGGCATGTCAGTTAACTGCTAGTAGTCTGTTGTTATTTATGTATAATTGTCATTTTGTTTATTTTCTTTGGTTACATCTTCTGACATCAGACTCGGACTTCTCTTGAATTGAATTTAAATATACGTATTGTTATGCGTTTACTTTTCTGTATTGGCTAGATGTATAGGGGGAGGGTTGAGATCTCATAAACATGTTGAACCACGCCGCATTTTTGCGCCTGTCCCAAGTCAGGAGCCTTTGGTCTTTGTTAGTCTTGTATTATTTTAATTTTAGTTCCTTGTGTACAATTTGGAGTTTAGTGTGGCGTTCATTATCACTGAACTAGTATATATTTGTTTAGGGGCCAGCTAAAGGACGCCTCCAGGTGCATGTAATCGTATTATTATTTCTATTTTTGTTTATTCTCATTTGCTTGATTATGCTTATTTTTCTCGCTTGCCTTATTATGTGCCACTATAGATAAGATATGGTAATGCCTGTCAATCCAAGATTAATTAAAAAAAATATATAAAAAAAAGAATCTTATCATATCTTTCAATCCAACTTCCTCACAATAAACATTACATACACTATTAAAAAATTATACTATAATCATATTATGTTTCAAAAAGAGGGACGAACAATACTAGAGGGACATTCAATTTTATAAGTCGAAATATAAACTGACAACGCCATGGGTAAAAAAACAAACAACCAAACAACCAATAGTACACGAAACACTCAAACTAAAGAATGGCCGACAAGAGCCTGACCAAAAACTTGGGTAGTCCTCAGATGTACCGGAAGGGTACGCAGATCATGTTCCAAATGTGACACCCTTTGTGTTGTTCATGTTAGTACAAACCTGGTAAAAAGTCTAATTCGGTAGGTCACATTAGGAAAAGGGACGGGATAGTAGATACAACATTACGAAAATATCCTTTATTATCTGTGAAACAGATCTTCCAACACGGTCAACCAACTTGTGATGGCGTCCGTAAAACTTACGAAGGAATGATTTCAACTCTTTATCTAATAACTTTCTTTTGAGCAGCAACCCTCTTAGATCTTGGAAATCATAAACAAGCCCTTAAATATCGTATGTATTGGGAGATATATATATACTATGTATGCAGGCGCTGCTGGAACATGTGGAATGTAGCTACATAAAAAAGGGAAAATTTACAATTGGGAAGCTTAAATCATCTCTTTGGCCGTACAGTGTTGTTTTCGACCGACCCTCATTATCAATTGCTAGAGGAAGTCAAGATATGAGTCTGACTCAAAGTTTTCTGTGTTATTCTTTATTTCGTATTCGATGGGATAGATGCGTTTAATATAGTCAGCAAATTTTGAATTATTTGGTTATAGAACATGTTCCAATTAGCGGAATTAAATGTTAAGTTATACTGTTAACTTCTTTTCTGTCTTCTTCTTAAGAAGTTCCTGTATGAAGTCAGCCTAATTTGAATAAAAGATCCAGTCATCAAGAAAAACAGGCACAGATTGTTCCCATGGGAATGCTTATTGTGTGTTGAAAAACATGTCCTCCAAACGTTACAAAAACTTTGTTATTTGAATCGGAGTGATATTTTAAAGTAGGCTTTATCCCTTCCTAAGACAGGATAACTTGTATCTACTTTGGCCACTATTTTTTATAAACACAACTCTTTCAGGGTTTTTGTTTTTTAGTTTGGAATGGGGAATACTTTGTGGAAACTGTAGAAAAGGTCAAACGTTGAAAGAGTCGTAAACATTTTGTAGGCATTTTGACCATTTACACTTTTTTTCACACTGTAGTCGTCAATAAATGTTCCAAAAAATGCGTATCGTCATTAGACAAAACTGTTTCAAATACTAGTATTTATTCATTTGAAATTTGATTTTATCTTACCTATTTCCAATATGGCTTCAAATATTTTGCATTTAGTGCAAATCATTATTATCATCTTCATCGTCGTCTGCATCGTTGTAGTCGTCTATTCGCAATAAATTTCAGTATTTAACCGTATTTAAAAAACTTTCGGAATTTTTGGTCCTCAATGCTCGACAACTATAATATTCTTGTTTGGCTTTGTAACTATTTTGATCTGAGCGTCACTGATGAGACTTATGTAGACGAAACGTGCCTCTGGCGAATAGCATTTATAAGTCTGATACGTTTGATAACTATTGATACAGTTTGCCTCACTGCAGACATGCCAGGACAATGAGTAGAAAAAAGTTTGACATTATGAAATAGTAGTAGAAATATATTGCAATGCATTTGATCACTGGTGAATACTTGATTCTTTAGCAGTTCATTACATTTCATGATTTTTCATTCAATGAGTAGAGAAAACGTAAAGTCTCTTAAAGGAGCACTAGCTACGAGATGTATGAAAAATCTTAAGTAAGATTTGTTTTGTTCAATCAATAATGAAGTGAAATAAAAATTCGCTTTTTGCAGCCTAAATGGTTCAATTTTGCCAAATTAAGCAAAGAAACATTGATAATTACTTATTCACTTGCAAGTGAATAAGTCGACCACATTAAATGCGTATTCATGTGAACTTCAATTTAACCTATAGCTAGAAATTAACAACGAATGCATTGTACGTGAACTGGTTATTTAAAGAAAAAAGAATGTTAACAATGAAAGTGAAACTACGGTAAATGATATGATTACTGATTCGATCCATATGAAATCATTCTTTTAAAGTTTAAAGCAATGAGAAACATCTATTTTCGATCTATAAAATAAAATCAAACAGACCTGTAAAATTCCAAATGCACGTGTTGGTTTAATCCATTCATATCTTTATTTATGTTTACATCGCTCATTTGGTCATCTGAGGTCAAATCGATAGTTGATTAGATGGCGTCTAGACTAAAATACACACGAAACGAACCTACATACTATCTACCCCATGCTCTGTAATCTGTTCATTTAAGAACTGTTTGTTGTTTGGATAAATGTTTTACATTGTTATAAATCAAATATGAGAATTTTGAGTCAAATCGGTGACCATGAATTTGACAGCTTGTCTCCCTTTAAGAGCCTAGGCTGCTCATATGTTATAGTATACTATTATTATATATAAATGCAGAACTAAACAAGAATGTGTCCACAGTACACGGATGCCCCACTTGCACTATCATTTTCTATGTTTAGTGGACAGTGAAATTGGAATAAATTCTCTAATTTGGCATTTAAATTAGAATGATCTTATCAAAGGGAACATGTATACTAAGTTTCAAGTTGATTGGACTTCTACTTTATCAAAAACTACCTTGACCAAAAACTTTAACCTGAAATTTGCACTATCATTTTCTATGTTCAGTGAACCGTAAAATTGGGGTCAAAACTCTAATTTGGCATTAAAATTAGAAAGATCATATTATAGGGCACATGTATACTAAGTTTCAAGTTGATTGGACTTCAACTTCATCAAAAACTACCTTGACCAAAAACTTTAACCTGAAGCGGGACAGACGGACGAACGGACGCACAGACCAGAAAACATAATGCCCCTCTACTATCGTAGGTGGGGCATAAAAAATCATCTACAAAATTGTTCGTCAATTTCTATTCATCTTGTATTACTTATATTTTCTTGCTGTATAAAATTTTACTGTTAGCGTGTGTTTGTGTCCGTTTCTGCGCTCAAATGAATGCATGTTACTTAGTCTTATTCTCTTAGTTGACACTGCATTTTTTTTTATAATGATTGAAAATATGTCACAATTTCGACTGCTGTACTGTTTTTGACATTTTTGGCTATTATGTCTGTTTGAATTGTTTTGTTCACACAATATCATTGAATTTTATGCGACTGTCATATACAAGTGAGAGGTTTAGCTAGCTATGAAACCAGGTTTATTCCACCATTTTCTCTACATAAGAAAATGCCTGCGCCAAGTCAGGAATATGATAGTAATTGGAACTAAAATGGATGCAATTACCAAATTCAAAAACAATCGGTTATATACTTATGTAAGATTGGATTTTACATGAAATTCTGTTAAAATTTTACTACTGTTGTTCAACCACTGACTTTCTTTTACGGAAAGATTCTTAACTCATATGGAGTGATAATTGTCAAAACACTTTTGAAAATAGCAAATCACTTTCAACTAACAGTTCTGTTCTGATTACTCCAGTCTTTAAAAAAATTGTAAGGGTTCCTCGGAACCCAGTGTCTCGCCTATTTTTGCTGTAAATCGCAGGCTCAACAACGAGTAGGAAAAAAATCAATAAAAATATTCCTCTTGTTACTATTTTATGATTGTAAGAAAATCTAAGTCCATTTAAAAGTAAATTACAGAAAGTACGGAGTAATCTTTTTACAAACTTTACTTCTGGATACAATCTAATGATCATAAATAAGCTTCTGTCCAAGTTTGATACAAACCCAGGATAGTTTAAGAAAGTTATTAAAATTTTAAAAACTTTAACCACAGAGTGAATGTAATGGTATCCCGCAGAAAAACTAAGTCCATTTAAAAGTAAAATATGAAAAAAATGGATTTATTTATTTACAAAATTTACTTCTGGATACTATCTTATGATCATAAACAAGCTTCTGTCCAAGTTTGGTACAAACCCAGGAAAATTTAAGAAAGTTATTAAAATTCTAAAAACTTTAACCACAGAGTGAATGTAATGTTTCCCCGCAGAAAAAACTAAGTCCATTTATAGTAAAATACGGAAAAAAAGGAATTTTATTTTTACAAAATTTACTTCTGGATACTATCTTATGATCATAAACAAGCTTCTGTCAAAGTTTGGTAGAAATCCAGTATGGTTTAAGAAAGTTATTAAATTTCAAAAACTTTAACCACAGAGTGAATATTTGTTGACGCCGCCGACGACGCCGACGACGACGGAATGTAGGATCGCTTAGTCTCGCTTTTTCGACTAAAGTCGAAGGCTCGACAAAAACAATTCAAACTTACCGTTGACGCAAGTGATGTAGACGTTGGAGCGGTTTGGCACAGTTGTGTGATATTATATCTTAATCTCACTACAATTATGAAGCTTAATCCCAATATTATATTTTATTTTCAGAATTTACCTGTGACGTCATTCTGTTTTTGCGTTGATACATCCGTGTGACGCACAGTTCATTTCTATACTGTGCTGTATTTGTTTAATTTAGTAAATCAATTTTAGGTGTTCGTTGTAATTGTGTGGTTTATTTGTTGAACTGTACTTTTATTAATGTCAATCATTCCAAAATCCTAGAGTTGAAAGACTTTAAATGACCCAAGATTCCATGTGCATTTGAAACGCTATAACTAGATTAAGAACAGCTTAATGTCCCAAATATCTTTTTCATACTATGCACGTGCCTATCAAAACATTTATCTAATAGCGATACATCAAAACTTTGACTGACCGCAAAAGTATCAAAAAACTCCGTAGAGAACAAAATCTGTGTGTGAGTAAAACTATAAAACAATTATTGTTTTAGATCATTGATAAAGACCGCAAAAGTAATAAATATGCCTCATTGGCGAAAAATCAAGTTGTTCTAAACACAAAATTGAGAATGGAAAAAGACTACTTATTTATAATCAAGAACAAAATTGCTGACAAGAAGTTTGTTAAAAAATTAAATTCTTCAAAAAATGTACATAAAGTTATAGTTATACAAATATTTTTTGGTCCTTGTGATTCATTTCAAGCTATGTATAAAATTTTGACCGGTCCCTGCCTTAAAAGTTTATTAGCACTCATGAAAAACAAACTCCAAAGGCAGTGACACACCCGTCAGTTCGAGGGAACACATCATGGTTCTGGGGGAGCAAAGCGTGCTTTAGACAGCGCAGCATGGCTGCCGAACGAGTTGAACTGACGGTGGTGATGAGACAACTGAATTCTTAGGGGAATAAATGAAATTTAGTTTAAAGATCTAGACAATAAAATGTCATTTATGTCCATAAACTCAGATGAGAATCAGCATGGTGTGAGGTGGTTTAGCCTTCAATATATCAACGATATTAAAACATGCTTCACAGACAAGTAAAATTAACCACGTAAACTAAAAATAAGTGTATTAATATACATAAACAAACTATTCTAACACAATGACTTTATGCAAATGTAAAAAAAAAATTAAGACTCAGTTCAACTTCGTTGAGCATATTTGATAGAAGTTGGGGAAATCTTTAAATGCCTACAATAACTATCTGATTTCCATCGACCAAGTACTTTGATCAAATTCTCTTCTAATCGTGCTTTCTCTGCACTGCATGCGGCACCAGATCTGAACCCTCATTGTCAATTTCTAGATGTATAAGTCAAGATATGACACAGACTTAACTGTATCTGTTGAATTCTTTATCTCAAGTTCGATGGGATAGATGCGCTCAACATAGTCTCCAGATTTTGAATTATTTAGTGAGAGAACATCATCTATATAGCGGAAAGTAAAGCTAAAGAATACTGCCAACTTCTTATCTTTCTTCCTAAGAAGTTCCTGTATGAAGCCATCCTCATAATAATAATAAAGAAACAAGTCGTCAAGAAAAGGGGTACAATTGGTTCCCATTAGAATACCGACAGTTTGTTAAAAATTACGTCCTCCAAACGTAACAAATATGTTGTCAATCCAGAAATCAGGCATCTTGATAATGTCAGTTTCAGAGAATTCAGATTCTTTACAAGGTAGTATTTATCCCTCCTCAAGACAAGATACTCGTATCTACGTTTGCCATTATTTTTTATGAAACAAAGCAATACCAGCAATTTGTCTTTTAGTTTGGAATGGGTAAACTTGTGTTATGTGTAGAAATCCTCTCACTATTCATAAATGTTTACTTTATCTCTGTGTATATTGTTCATAAAAATTAAAGATCTCCCTACACTCAATTTTATTGCAATTATCATGAGAATTTAAATTAGCCTTATTTGTTTTGTGTGGCCGTTTAAGTTGTTTACATAGTAGTTTGCCAATATTATCATTTAATTTAGAAATCACTGAAACAATCGTAGATACCGATGGAATGATTAGAACTTTCCATTTGACTTACCAGAATGATCATAATCTATGATGCATAGTTTCCTTTCTACAGTTTTCTAGAAGTTTTCCCTCTACAGTGTTCTAGAAGTTTCCTTTCTACAGTTTCCTAGAAGTTTCTGTGGGTTACTATATACAGTCATCAAAATTAAGACTTTTTCAGAAATATGAAATTATTCTAAGAAGATCTCTGTAGAAATTGGATTGACATTTTTATTAACAACATTTTACTAGTTTGTGAACTTATTGAACATAATATTCCGTTTAGATTTCGCAACAGTAGGAGAAGCATTTCAGATAAATAAAAGACTAGGATCGCAATTCAGATATTTTAAGTTGACATTAATTTGGCTTATATTTCCTGTAAAGTTCTAAAAAAATATTTTCAAATTCATTATTGATTTTTGTCTTGAATTGTTGGCTTCAACTTAAAAGTGATTTAAAAGTTGTACACATCATAAAAATTAGCCTATATAAAGAATATCGTTTCCATCTTAGTACCAGTATTTCATAACTGTGTTTTCATGTAGCAGATTGTTGGTTTAATTCTAAAATGCAATGTTAGATATTTTATTCCAAATATCACTTGACAAATCTAATTATAGTAAATGTATATAGCATTTGAATACATTATATCAAACCCATGCAACTTATTCATGTAGTTAGTTTAGTTAATAAAAAACAACAATAATTAAACTATTATAGTAGCAAACGAGATAATTTTTTAATCACACCACACAATTTTCCTAATAATCATATCATTCACACAAGCATTATCACAATCATGCACAAGCAAATATTTACACATTGCCTGTCCAAATATATCAGCTTCTAATTATTAATTAACTTTTTTGTCATACCATTCAAACAGAAACAATGAAAAACTTCATATAATCAACTGCAAAGAGCATGATTGCTCTGAGGGATACGATTGCCATTGTTTTCATTGATACATGTGCATGTATAACCTGTATGAAACAATCTGTATGGAATGTACACAGAATATAGTAGGAAGTTTGCTTTGAATTCCTACCAGAAAAAAGTGATATTCCAGTCAGACAGTAGTAGGAATCCACACGGAAAATAGGCGAAAAATTTAAATTAGCAGGAATTTCTTAGTAGGAATATTGTATATTCCTACCAGGAATATGCAAATTAGCAGGAATAATTTGGTAGGAAAATAAAATTCCTACTAGAAAACCTGGTAGGAATTTTTCAAAATTCCACCCAGAAAAAAATATTTTCTAGTAGGAATCTAAAAATATACAAAATGTAAGTGTATATTCAAAAATACACAACTGGGTCAATGATAAGTTTGAATCTCAACAACAAAGAGCAAAGGACATTCATGGAATCAATTCCTTTTTAAAAAAAATAGACTTTTGAAATGTTTAAGGAAACTGCATGTAATGTATGCAAGCTATAGAAAGTGTTATACATAAAGAACATGTAGATCTAAATTAGTTTAAAGAACAAATAATGAGTAAGATTATGCACTATTAATGAATTATTAATTGATTACTAAATACTTTTGGCAGGCAGATACAAAACAATCATCTTGAATGTATAAGAATTACCTTTAGTCTTGATTATCCACATTTTCTTACATTTCTACATTGTTACGTTGTGTGACCCTAGCTTGCATCATTGTATTCCAACACAATTTTTCAATCTTTCCCCTCCAACTTTTGAATTTGTGAACTGGAACTTGCTTGCATTTAACATTGCAAAATGTGTGTCATTTGCAAACAGGAATCCAGTTCAAGATAACTTTCCAGGTAGAAATATTTTCTGGTAGGAATTTATAAATAAATTCTGGTAGGAATCATAAACATGTAGTAGGAAAATAAATAATCAACTCAGATTTTCAAAACAAAAAAAAATCTATACAGACTTTAACAATTCCACCTAGGTAGTAGGATTTTTGAAGTGGGAATATTAAAAAATCCAGTCAGACTTTTGTTCATTTTCCATGTCCGTCTACTTTCTATATAGAATCTTTGAATCTATGTGGTTTCCTACTTCATTCCTACTAGTGTCTGGGTGGAATCCTACTACTTATTTCGTACGGGTAGTGTTGTTCTCAAAAATAATTCAACTTCACATGTAAAATGTAATTTACGTAATCTGAATAGTTATTCAACTTTAAAAATAGCCAATCCTAAGTGTATGAACAATGTTATTATCGTGGTTTTTTTTTGTACTATCAATTCCAAATGTACTTTCAACAGCAGTCACTGAGAGTGAGAGAAGGTATCTCACTTCGTACCTTATCAACTATTTTCCTACGTGAATTCTAGGAGGAACCCTATTTCTAACTTTTTAAATATTTAATTTCCTTTGGGTCAGTGGGCATGACTCCTTTCCATACACATTCCTCTATTTAAATTGAGATCGCTTTTAAAATAATATGACGTCTGTCGACAGAGCGATTTAATTTTTCTCAAGGTATCGTTGTATTTTGATTCTGAATTGCCAGAAGTAGAAGGGAGACAACTCGAAGCGATAAATGATGCATATGATTTAAAATTATGCAACAACAATAACAATCAATAGCAGACAGACAAAGAAAGGATCTCATGAGTTTCAAATTAAGCAGTGGAGCGGGGAATCCAGAGCAACCATTCAATCTGATACCCCTTAAAGTCAAGAAAAACTATAGGCATGGACGTATATTTTAAATGTTAATCAAACAACCTAGATGGTTTTCCATTTCTTTGTGGAAGTACAATATCAATAAGCAGTTTCATTACAGTGACATATAAGAAAAACTCCACTTCAGTTCTTATATGACAGAAATAGATTCATCAGAATTCAGAGAACTATCCCATTTTATCTGTTCTTTGTTCCTTTGGTATTTCAACCAAAGATGAAGAACTGGATCTTCCATCACTGTATTGGATACCTAAACTACATAAGTGTCCTTACAAACAACGGTATATTGCTGGGTCTTCCAAGTGCTCCACGAAACCCCTTTCTAAATTATTAACAGCTATTTTATCAGCAATCAAAGACGGGCTTCAAAGTTATTGTGAAACTGCCTATTCTAGAGGTGGCGTGAATCAGATGTGGATACATAAAAATTCCAAAGATCTTTTAGAGTACATACAATCTAAAACTCTTTCATCTTGTAACAGTATTAAAACATTTGACTTTTCTACTCTTTACACAAGTATTCCACATTCCAAACTAAAAGACAAATTGAAAGAGTTGGTGTTAATTTGCTTCATAAAAAAGAATGGCCAACGTAGATACAGTATCTTGTCTTAGGGAGGGATAAATCCTACTTTGTAAAGAATCATTCTGATTCAAACAAAAATTCTCTGAAACCGATATTATCAATTAAGATGCTTGATTTCTTGATTGACAACATATTTGTTACGTTCGGAGGACGTGTTATTCAACAGACTGTCAGTAACCCAATGGGAACAAACTGTGCCCCTCTACTTGCTGACTTGTTTCTTTATTATTATGAGGCTGTCTTCATGCAGGAACTTCTTAGGAAGAAAGATAAGAAGTTAGCAATATCCTTTAACTCTACTTTCCGCTATATAAGTGACGTTCTTTCACTAAACAATTCAAAATTTGGTGACTATGTGGATCGCATCTATCCCATCGAATTGGAGATAAAGGATACTACAGATACAGTTAAGTCGGCTTCATATCTTGACTTACATCTAGAAATTGACAATGAGGGTCGGTTGAAGACAAAACTTTACGACAAAAGAGATGATTTCAGCTTTCCAATTGTGAACTTTCCATTTCTAAGTAGCAACATTCCAGCAGCACCTGCATACGGGTATATATCTCCCAATTGATACGATATTCCCGGGCTTGCATTTTTTATCATGATTTTCTTGATAGAGTGTTACTGCTCACAAGGAAGCTATTAAATCAAGAGTTCCAAATGGTGAAGTTGAAATCATCCCTTCGTAAATTTTACGGACGCCATCACGAGTTGGTTGACCGTTATGGAATAACCGTTTCATAAATGATATCGGATATGTTCCTAACATCGTAACTACAATCCCCTTCCCTTTCATGAATTTGACCTACCGAATTAGACTATTTACCGGATTTGTAATCACATAAGCAACACGACGGGTGCCGCATGTGGAGCAGGATCTGCTTACCCTTCCGGAGCACCTGAGATCACCCCTAGTTTTTGGTGGGGTTCGTGTTGTTTATTCTTTAGTTTTCTATGTTTTGTCATGTGTACTATTGATTTTCTGTTTGTCTTTTTCATTTTTAGCCATGGCGTTGTCAGTTTGTTTTAGATTTACGAGTTTGACTGTCCCTTTGGTATCTTTCGTCCCTCTTTTATCAAAACTAAGGAATTCCCTCTGACGTATTTCTAAATTTACAAAAACACTAAATATAAATACTGCTTAATTCTGATTTTCCATGTTGTTAAAAACACGCAAAAAAGTCAAGGGAAATATCGAAACATGAAGATTATGAGAACATTAAAGGACAGTTGTTTAATTCAATTATTTTGTTTGTTTTTACCTTTTAAAGCAAGACAATCTTAAGAATCTGAGATGTTCCTTTATGTTTAGAATAAAACGGTTGACGTGAGGGCCTGGCCCTGAGTCAATGGTAAAAGTCTACAGATTGCTTGAAAGCCATCGTATCCCAAAATCTTTTCCTCATTCCTATCATTCACTACTTGTTTCAGATCTTCACACCAATCACACATGTTTTAAATCTACACACCATTCACTACTTGTTTCAAATCTTCACACCAATCACACATGTTTTAAATCTACACACCATTCAATACTTGTTTCAGATCTTCACACCAATCACACATGTTTTAAACCTACACATTATTCACTGCTTGTATTAGATCTTCACACCAATCACACATGTTTTAAATCTACACACCATTCACTGCTTGTTTTAGATCTTCACACCAATCACACATGTTTTAAATCTACAAACCATTCACTACTTGTTTCAGATCTTCACACCAATCACACATGTTTTAAATCTACACACCATTCACTACTTGTTTCAGATCTTCACACCAATCACACATGTTTTAAATCTACACACCATTCACTGCTTGTTTCAGACCATCACACCAATCAAACATGTTTTAAATCTACACACCATTCACTGCTTGTTTTAGATCTTCACACCAATCACACATGATTTAAATCTTCAGATCATTCAATGCTTGTTTAAAATCTTCACACAATGCACACATGTGTAAACACTTCCTAACCAACAGATCTTCACACTATTCACACATGTGTAAACACTTCCTATCCAAACAGATTTTCACACTATTCACACATGTGTTAACACTTTTTATCCAAAAAGATCTTCATCTTCATAATGCACCTGTCCTCTTCTATCTCTATGGTTACCTTTCTGTGATGAACTGGCAGCTGAAAATATACAAAATTGCGTTTGTTTAATATACATTTGGTCATTTATCCTTTAATAACCAACTGTGGATTCATTTATTTTAATTGGCATCAATTTAGTGAATTAAGGAAAACATTTTTGTAATTATTTGATTTCATGGTTTGACAAAGTCTGCAAACAAAGCCTATAAAAAATTCTAATTCATTGGACATTTGAATTTGTGGTTCACTTGTACCCATGAAACCCACAATAAATTGGTATTCAACCAATAATAATGAATACACAGTAAGCTCTTTTTCTGGTCTCCAGACTAGTTCCCTGAACTCATAACTAAACATCACATTTTTTTTTTATATAAAATATTGATTGTACTGCTAATTGGAGTCTTAATTCTTAACCAAGGAAGAAATGACATATTGGTCTTTGAACATTTAAATGGAAATTTGTAATAGAAAAATATGAAAGTTCATAATTCTTTCGTTTATTTCATACTGATCAATACTGAAAAGGTACCAGTATTTGTAAACTAAAAACACACTTAATTAAGCACTTAATATGTACAACTTAACAGAGCTTTAAAGATAAGAAAATTGATCTCTATTTACAATTGTTTCTCATCAATTTGTCAAGTAAAAGCTAATTTCTTTTGAAATTCACATAAAAAAATTGCATATTAGTTTCATGTCTTAACACATGAAATTCATGTCATGGCAAATTGGTTTGTTATTTACCTATTGTTGACCATGAAGCTGTTGACTGAGGTTCATTGGACTGAGAATCAAATGTTGGCTGTCTCCTGGCCATACTAACTCGTAACTGGACTCCTTCAAACATAGCTCCATTTACCTACAATTCAAAAAACATTTTTAAACGTTCACAAACATTCTGGCAGATCTATAACAGTAAAGACTGCTAAACAAAAATCAATAGACAGACCTTCAGGTGTTCCCTCAATCTCACCTGGCAGATCTATAACAGTAAAGACTGCTAAACAAAAATCAATAGACAGACCTTCAAGTGTTCCCTCAATCTCACCTGGCAGATCTATAACAGTAAAGACTACTAAACAAAAATCAATAGACAGACCTTCAAGTGTTCCCTCAATCTCACCTGGCAGATCTATAACAGTAAAGACTGCTAAACAAAAATCAATAGACAGACCTTCAAGTGTTCCCTCAATCTCACCTGGCAGATCTATAACAGTAAAGACTACTAAACAAAAATCAATAGACAGACCTTCAAGTGTTCCCTCAATCTCACAATGACAAATCTATTCTGTTCGTTCATATCAACCCAGACATTATTTTTATAATTTAAAAATAAAAATTAATAACTGTTTATCCAAAAATATGCAATTAATCCTTTGACATGCAATGTTAATATGAAATAGTTTTAAATGCTCTATTTAAGTCCTTTTGTGTATGATCATGTGAGTGATATCTATATGCTTGCTACAAAAGCTTTTCAAACCTGACAATAAACCTTCACATTTGTGTAAAAGCTTTTCAAACCTAACAGTATTGCTTCATATAGGCAAATACATTCATATATAACAACAGAGGAAGGAAGAGTCTGATTTAAAAGGAGCCCTTTTAAAGAGTATGACTTCTACACACATTACTATGATAGAAAGGATAGAAAGAAAGAAAGAAAGAAAGAAAGAAAGCTTAAAAGAAAAATAGAAAGTAGCAAACAAAAATGTTTAAAATGTAGTTGAAAATGTAGTAGTCCAGAGTTGATCACACAAATTAGGTATTCACTTTTACCCACCCCTCCACACAACCGTATGGCAATAAAACATGCCATCTATTAGTTGGTTGTTTATAATCTTACCTCAGCTATAGCTTTGTCTGATGCATCCATCGACTCAAAGGTTACAAAACCAACACTGCAAATAACCACAAAAATGTTACATATCTTCATAATTTTGATTTCCAGCAATTCTTGTATTTCAGTGGCTTCCATTGTTAACTTTATAATTTACTAGAACACACCCGTGAAATTGAGGGCATTTAGAGCATGGTTGAAACAGATGTCTCTGGTTGCAAGTATGTTGTAGGATGAATTTTTGTAAAAGATTTAGTGAATGGAGAATTTCAGGAAGGGTATAAAAAACCATGGGTACTGGCACAGGACAATTTTTTCTAGCCCTCTCCCTTTTTTCCAAACTCCGTTATTTTTTTTCTTTCTGTTAGTTTCAATTATTTTTGCGTTTTCTGTATACTATGAACATACATAATTGTTTATTATTAATAAAGTGTATAAAAATTTGCTATATACTATCAATTCAAACTTTATCATCCCTGGCCGTCACTGATATATTAAATAGAGAGTCTTGATATATTATAGTAGTATGATCATAGTATACATGCAAAGAAACACGAAAATAGTTGTCTTTTCCCAAAGTATTTATGAAAATTATGTGTAATTTTAAAACAGTCCTAAACAGAATTCTTGTCTATGACTTAAAAGTCTGTCCAATGACAGAAACAATATCCTGATACCTCTATTTTCATTTTTTCCAAAAAAAAAACCAAACTGAATAATCATTAGAACGGAGGTCAAATGTGACTATGCATGGTACCTATAGGACAAAGAGGCATGATGATCAATCTATTGTGGAAGGGAGGCAAGCAACTCACAAAATGAGGTCTTCTCGTTTATTAGTATAGAATCCATAATTAATTATAACTAAACCACCAATGTGAAGATAATTCTGCCAGTTATTCGTGATACCACAGTGAAACCTAACTTTAACAAACTAACAAAGTAAGTAACACCCTAAGAATTATGTTTTCAGTTAATCTAAGAAAAATGTTCTAACAAAAAAAGTATACATTATATTCAATATCAAAATGTATTTTTTTTCTTTGGATTATTGTTTTATCATAAATCATAGTTCACATTTTGTCATGTCATGGTCTTTTACAGCTAACTGTAAGGTATGGGTTTTGCTCACTGTTGAAGGCTTTAAGATGACCTTTAATTGCTTATATCTACTTTATTTGGATTCTGTAGGATAGTTTTCTCATCGGCAATCAAACCACACCTTCTTAATTTTATACTGGTATTCATATTAATAATAATATTGATAAAATTTGAATTACCTACTTTTTGTCTTTCTTCATTGTGATATGTGAAATGACCTAATGTAAAGGTTACTAAGTTGAAAAACTTTTGTCTTATCTATTTGTCCCTTTTGAACAATAAAATATGTTCTAACTTATGACCTAATTTTTGTCTTTCTCCATGGTAATATGTGTAATGACCTACTTTTTGTCTTTCTCAGTCGTGATATGTGTAATGAACTACTTTTTGTCTTTCTCCATTGTGATATGTGTAATGACCTACTTTTTGTCTTTCTCCATTTTAATATGTGTAATGACCTACTTTTTGTCTTTCTCAGCTGTGATATGTGTAATGACCTACTTTTTGTCTTTCTCAGTTGTGAAAGGTGTAATGACCTACTTTTTGTCTTTCTCCATTGTGATATGTGATATAGTACCAATATCTTTGAAAGCTTTCCTAAGAATGTCTTCTGAGATGCCATTGCCATTAACATATATTGTATGTCCTTTCTTTGGTGGCGGTTCCCTCTCTCTCCCTCCTTCTCGCTCTGAACAAATAAAGTTAGTTTTGAATTTGTTAATTAAGTGATAATCAATTTTTGTGTTAATACATGTAAGAAGAGTAAAAATAATATTTGTTCCTGTTTGAAATTGAAAAAATACATTTAATCTATCAAACAATCTCCTTAAAATGCATTTGTTTGCACCTGTTCTAAGTCAGAAACCTGATGTTCAGTAGTTATTATTTGTTGATTTGGTTCTTTTAAAAGTGTTTCTCTTTTCTCATTTGTAATATAGATTCAGACCGTTTGTTTTCCTGTTTGAATGGTTTGACACAAGCCCTGTATGGTTTGCTGTTTGGTGTGGGCCAAGACTTTCTGTTGCAGACCGTACTTTGACCTATAATGGTTTACTTTTACAAATTGTGACTTGGATGGATAGTGGTCTCATTGGCACTCATACCACATATTCTTATATCTAAAAAAAAAAAAAAAAAAAAAAAAAAAAAAAAGACTGAGTAATGTATTTATATTTTTGAACCATTTCTTATATATATGCATTTAGAATTCAAACTTTGATTATCTATGAAAAATCACAAAATAGCCTCTTTTAGAGATCTCCTTATTGACATTAAGATATAACTTAAGGCCTTACTCTAAAAATGGTGTCTTATACTATATCATAATTCTGTTAGAAATATTTGGGGTTTACAAGGCCTTGAACCATTTCAGTACTGAAAACTATGTATAAACTGGCAGATTTTGGTCAAATATGGATATGACTATGATGTTAGGAGTGACATAACAACTGGGTTGAGTTCAATTTTGTAGCCACCCAGTAGCTGCTATCAATATCTATGTAACAACTAGTCTATAGCTACATGTTCAATAGTCAAAATCTAAATAGCACTACATAGCAGCTACGATATTGAATTCACACCAGATTATATTGTCCTATCAATAGAACTATTATAATTAACATTGAAAAGACTATGTAATTTTACTACTGATAAATATGCAGTTTCAAGGGCCAAATAACAGGCTTTATTATTGCTCAATTATTAATAACTTACCAGTACCTCCACTTACAAAGGTATCATATAGGGGTCTGGCTCTTGGTCTGTTCTTCTAAAATGGAATATACAATTAATTGTCATAGGTGATCACATTTCATAAGATATTTCTCCTCACAAGACAGTGATCTTTTGGAATTTATAAGTGAAGCTTGTCTATTGTTTATAATATTTAAATAATTTTACACTAGATAGTGTGGTGTAAATTGGTTTTATTATGATATCCAGAAAGATAGGAAGGACTTTTTATTATTCTTTTTTATTCCAGGGCCCCCTTTTGACAAGTCCAACTCCTATGATGCCTTGGTGAAACCCTCTTTTTCAAATTCCTTTGATTCCCAACTGATTTTATAAACATATATGGCTCTCATCAATGCTTTTACATCCATTCTAAGGCTACTGTTTAACCTTTAAAATATTTTTTAATTCACTCTTCGTTTTACGGTAAAGACAAACAGTATTGAGATTGGAATAAATCAGATTCATTTTCCTTCTAAAGTTTCTAAACTGTTACTTTGTCAACAATTATAAATATAAATCTGAAACCTTATTACCTCCTTTTCTTCCTCATCCTGGTGTGACAATGCGAATGGTTGAAATCCCACAGCTGGAAGCTTCTCAGAGTCCTGAATAAAAAGACAGATATTGTTTTGTTGAAATGACTTACCACATAAGACTCTTTCTTTTATGATTTTTTTTGTTTCAAACATTTTTCCTTTTATAACTCTTAATTTCATACTGTTACGTTGTATAGTTCAAATTTAAAAAGCAGGACAATCTAGACCTCATTCTGTTTAAATTGTATCTGTATATTGCATAACCTTTCAATAGTTTGTTGCTCATCTATATATTATTACATTCTAGTTAGAAATTGTATTTGACCTATTGATTGATTCAATCATTTATTATGACTACACTAAAAATTTAGATGTCATAAGCCCATAAGTTACAACCAATCTGTCAATGTAAATAAAACGTCACACTTTCCGCTCTTATTATTCCATAGTTAAAAAGTTTATTTTGAAATTTAAAAATAAATCATTAAGTGCATAAGATCTACCCATGATCCCAAATTGTTTCACACTTATCATGACACAGAAACAGCATGCCTAAGTCATGTTTCAACATCTGACATGTCTTGTTGAGGCAAGACAAAAAATTGAAAAATTGACACTCCACTACAAACAAACCCATTCTTATTTCTAATATTTTTGTGAGCCAAATTTTGTTTAGCATATAATATTTTAAATATATAATTGTGTCAAACATCATCCGAATACTGATTGATCAGTGAAGAAAATTTGAAATCTGTAACAAATTATATTATTGAGTTTTGTCCCTTTGTAAGATATACCAATGGTGAGATTTCATATACATTTTTCTCATCTTTTTATATAAGAAATGCATATTTATGAGCTTGCAAGCAAGTAAACACACAATCTGTCTTTCACCTTACCTTTCTCTTTTCAAAGTTCTTTGATCTTTTAAAATTCTGCTTTTCCTGACTTTCTTTTATCTTAATTGCCTTTCAATAAACAAAATTTCTGTTACCAATTTGTGTTAATCATTGTATATCAATATAAATTCAAATCATTGCCTATTGGCATTCTCTATTTTGTTCATTTGTATGTAAATTATATGGTAAAATTGAGAATGGAAATGGGGAATGTATCAAAGAGACAACAACCCGACCATAGAAAAAAAAACAGCGGAAGGTCACCAACAGGTCTTCAATGTAACGAGAAATTCCCGCACCTGGAGGTGTCCTTCATCTGGCCCTTAAACAAATATATACATTTCAAAATATATTATTTTTGGCATACTGCATATTTTGACGTTTTTGTGTGTCTTATTTTTCATTTCAGTGTACATATGTAACCACATATATTTACAAATGTACTTAGACCATACTTTGACCTATAATGGTTTACTTTTACAAATTATGACTTGGATAGAGAGTTGTATAATTGGCACTCATACCACATCTTCTTATATGTATTTGTTTCTTAACTCAAACTTCATAAAATTGTAGTATATGTGAATAATGAACCTGTAACTCAGTGGGTGTCCTTTGAGGCTATATGTATATCATATTTGTTTTTCAATGATTGTTTCATACATAAATCAGGTCATTAGTTTTCATGTTTGAATTTATTTACATTTGACATTTCCTAGTCTTTCATTGCTAACTATGCAATATACATGTAGATTTAGCACATTGTTGAAGGCTCTATTGTGATCGATAGTTGTTATATTGCTTTTCATTTGGTCTCTAGTGAAGAGTTGTCCCATGTAAAATCATACCACATCTTCTTATTTTTTATAGATAATAAGATGGTTTTTAATAACCTACCCCTAACTTCAATAATTTTTTAGCTTGTTGTGTGGCATCTCCTGCATTTTCTGGAGCCGCTACAATGAAACCAAAATGAACAAAAAATGCTTTAGACATGTTAGATATAATTCATTCATTTCTAAGTGAATTTTAAATTTATCTTGATAATGACTATAATTTTTCTTCTACTCTATTTTCCAGAAATTCAATTTTCAAGTGTGCAAATTTTCAAAATATACCATACATTTCAACTGTTTAATGGCAATTTATAACAAGTATAATGTTTCATCCTGACAAAATTTCAGAAGCTGACTTTGGTTATGTTCTATACACAGTTTCAAAAGTTATGGTATATCTTCGACTAACTTTAAACAGGGCCTTTAATTAATCATAATTTTAATATGATTTGGATATTAGGGAATACGTTTATATGATAGTTCGAGAGGGCTTCAAGTAGTGGCTCTTGACATTATGCACCTGGCAAATTTAATTCTCATTCAATGACACAAATATACAATTTTTGGTCGGGTTGTTGTCTCTTTGACACATTCCCCATTTCCATTCTCAATGTTATAATCTATGGGTAATAGAGGTAACAAGTGGGGAAATTAGGTTCATTATATTCAATTTTAATGAATTATAAGGATTTAACACCTTTTTAAAGGAGTCTATTGAATGAATGAATGAATTTTATTTGCAAAAGCATATAGAACATGCTATGGCAATACATAATATATACATAATGTGACAAAAGACTGGTAACAGAGAACAATACAATAATAACATACATAATGTAGCTAACCAATAATATCAGATCTAGCTTTCCATGCACTCTTTAAATAGTTACAGAGCTTAATTGTTAGAGATCTAGAATTAGCTTTCAACAAACAAGATAGTTTAAAAATAGTAGGCCATGAACAATAATAGCGTGGCAAAAACAATATTCTAATTGCCCTATATGCTGGACATACCAATACAAAATGAAATTTGTTCTCAACACATTGCATATTACAACATATGTAAAGACGCATTTCTCTCGGTATATCAGAGAAGCGACCAACTTCAACATTAAGTTTCAATGTACCACTTCGTAGTTTTGTAAGAATGTTACTATTATTAATGTAGCCAAAATAATTTTCAAGACAAAAATCAAACTTTATGCTACTATACACACTTATTGTTGTATAAACAGGACCAAGTCACTCACAAACATATGGTCCAAGGACACAGTTATCGTCCTTTGGTTTTCGTTGTCTACGAATATAGTCCCTAGTGTAAACAGTGTATAAATTGCATGTTTTATTTGATACACTTTCCCAATTTAATTTATTTCTTGATATTAAATGCATGAAATATTAAGTAGGGGGTGTAATTACATGTCAAAAAAATTGAGGTGCTGAATCTTTATGTTAAGTAGTGAATTGGTCCAGTTCTAAAAGGTCAAATTATATCTCGTCTGAAGCTGTCAAACTGAATTTTACACCCCCTTAATACAGAACTGTCAATACTTTGAGTTAGAGCTGGTAGAAGTTTCTATAATTTTGATATTATTTATCTCACTGGTAGTACACTTCACTGTAAAAATCTTTTTGAGAAAGAGCGGGTGCGATTTTTTTAATTTGAATTTATTGTCTAAAAGAAATGCACTACGAAATAACTGTGTTCTCGGGCCATATCATAAAGGTCCTTCCTTTATTTGTTTAAGAATGAATTGGCTAAGTTTATTCACCAATAAATTCCTTTAAATAGGTGTTTAATCCTGTATGACTACGTAGTCTTAGTACAATATTCACCAAAAAACTTAAACAAATACGGAGATTCTAAAGTTCTCAGGTTGCTCTAAATTTCAATGATTTTATTCTTCTTCGAAATAAATACCTCGTTTTGTTGGTGCATTGATTGGTTGTTCTTTCTCTGGTTTTGGTGCTCTAGCAGCTAATAACGCTTTTTTCTGAAAATAATTAAGGGTATACATGTACAAAAATGTATAATGATTGTATAAAATTGTCTGCGCAACATTTGCTAATTAGGTTTTTTATTTGTTGCACATGCACTCAAAATGGCAAAATGATTAACTCTGGTTGATGTTGAAGTAATAAATGCTCTCATATTAATCATTTAAAACTGGTTTATTACTGTTTTGGACCCCATTGGCAAAACATGGTTGATTCTGTTCCACCATCTAAGGTTATTTAATAGCCGGATTCATCTGTAGTTTGCCAATATCGATGTATTTTATAACTTACAAATGATTTACAGAGAGCAGTTTAGTTCATAAAGATGATATCATTTTAAGTTTTGTGTGTACATCCAACATGGCAGCCATTATGGTTTCAGTGGTTGACATGTAGGATGTACACACTATATTTAAAATGATCTTTATGCTTTCTGTAAATTATTTGTAAGTTATGAAATAAATTGATAATATACCATTATTTAATAATCAATGTTTAAAAATCACCAATATTTGCTAATATTAAAATTTCAAGTGTTTTTCGGTCATTACAAGTGTTCAACAGATAATAACAGATAATAACGGTGTAGTTCAGTCATTCATGTAACCCTTTAGGTGAAGGATATGCCAAAGATAGTACATATGTAAAGCCCCAGTCACACACTAGACCACGATCACGTTCACATCACGCTCACCATGATCTTAAATAAATTGCTTCTACAACGATCCAGCTACGATTATACCACATTCTCACCACGCTTATTTCTACGATTATCATGATCTTACTACCACTGTGCTTAAACAGCCGTGGGTAACTTAAGTTACCCACAGCCCAAGATGGCGGACTCTAAACTCGTTGAGATGATAGTTGATATGAAATCTACTTTTTGCAACGTTTTTCATGATCTATGTAAATATTGATAGGATTTTAGAATAAAGAAATCACTTACCATCACTACAAATTTGTTAATTTTGACTTCACTTAAGAGTAAGGCCAACTTTAAAAAAATGCATAAGATGTCCGTAACTTATAAGTAAAAAATAATCAGACTGCCCGTAACTTTATTTTTGAATGTGGGTAACTTTTTATTCAAAATTGTAAGATTAACAATTTCAACACTTAAAGGACAATAAACACTATCAAACCCCTTAATTATTACATAGATTTATACAATAACGATATGCTACAAACTAAACAAGAGAAAAAAGCAAACCAGAGTGTCACGGATTTTCAGTAAAAAAAAAAAAAAATTTTCCCGGGATAAACGTGATCTGACAGTACGGCAAAAATTATCTAACATTCTTCTATCTTTAAAGATTGTTCACTGATGAGTCCTGGGCCAGTGTAGCCGCAGAAAAAAAATGATATCCTTTCCTTTAAATAATTTCTGAATTGTTAGCCAAAAAAGTATGATATCTTCACTATTATTATTCTATGTATTTCTGCTAAGGATTGACCTCCGAACTTGTTCCCTAAGGTGATTTTCATATGTTCACTATTAATGTAATTTCTACAGTTGGTAATGGTGAGACTTATAACCTGCATGTCATGATTTATCATCTAAAACTTTAACAGCTAACAATCTATAAAGCCAGTAGAATGTAAGATACATGAATTTTGCAGTACAATGTTCTGCATAAGAAAATGCCTACAGGTACCAAGTTAGGAAAATGGCAGTTGTTATCCATCTGGTTGAGTTTTGGATTTTTCCATTTGATAAGGGACTTTCCTTTTTGAATTTTCTTCAGAGTTCAGTATTTTTTTAATTTTACTTTTTCATGCCTGTACCAAGGCAGGAATATGACCGTTGTTTTCCATTCGTTTGGTGTGTTAATTTGATCTTTTGGCTTTGCCATTCCATAAAGGGCTTCCTGCTTAAATATTCATAGGAGTTCGGTATTTTTGTTATTTATCATTTCTTTTTTAAAATAATTACATCCACGAAGAAAGATTCTTCGAAAGTTACTGACATCATGCTAAAGTTACGGACATCTCTATTGGTATATAAGGAAAAAAGTTACGGACAAGTTGTTTCGAAGTTACGGACATCATAAGTGTTTTGGCAAATCGTGCTGTAATTGTTTATTTGGTAGTAACAACCCACGTTTTACATTGCAGAGTTTCCCTTAAAGATTTATATAACTTTTTAATTACTGAACATTTTTTTTGCATTCATTGTATTGTAATTATATAGGAGCAAACTTCCTAACCGAAGCCAGGCGGCTCCATCTTGGGCTGTGGGTAACTTAAGTTAAGTTACCCACGGCCGTTTAAGCACAGTGACTACACTCATCAGGTTCTTGCTACAACTATACCACAAATTATTCAATTGCAACACGATCTTACCAAGCTTCAACTGTGCTTATAGCACGTTCTTTTCACGATTATACTTCGTTTATACCGTGATCTTATCATGCTTACTTCAGCAATAACATCAACATCCAGTTCCATATAAATACTTTTTCATTCGTTATATTTTGGATTTATACTTTGATTTCTGGGAATCATTAGTCATGCCACTAACATCTACCTGAACATATGGGTGTGGTGGTAGGAGAAATGTAGAGGCAGAGGAGCTCTGACAGCAACTAATCTTGTTCTATCCGAGATGTAAGACTGAGCAGTCCAACCTGAATCACAACCTGATTTCTGGTCCATTAAGCTCAAATGATGATATCTTAGTGAATGATAGCATGGATGACACAGATGTGTCAAGCATGGTTGAGCCGTTGGAAAAAAAGGACAAAAGGTCCAAATTTATACAAACAAACTAAACCTGGACAGCTTTCAAGTGAAAATGACAATGAGCATGATGGTTGAAGTATGAACGTCAGACAGAGACAGGGGTACTTCTTGTACAAGTAATTTTTATTTAATTGAGGAAACGAAAAAAGTCATCCTATCTTCTTTTTTGAATTCTTGGGATTTCTTTGCTCTAATAGAATTTTAAATTGTATGCCTTTTGCAGATGTCTTTGTATTACTAATCATTTAAGCGTAATTTCATGGACAATGAAAATTTGTGTTTGTTATCTTTAGAACAGAGCTCATTTACAAGCTGCCAAGGAGCAATATTTGAAGGCCTTGTGCAAACACTTAGGAACTTTGAGCAATCAGTTTCTTTGTTGAATTAATGAGATGAAACATTGAACTCTAATAAAAAATTATGAGCTAACCTGGGGAAAATCATTAAAACATGATTTTAAATCTCAAAACTTGAGAATTTTTGTGGGATTGTAAGAAAAATTTACTTCTACAAGTGAATTTTTGAGAAAATTAAGGGGAGATTATTTATAAACATCATATTAAATTAACTTATATGTGTGTATATATATTTTTTTACTTCTAGAAGTAAATTAAAATTACTTGTACAAGTAATAATCCTGACTACACATAGTCAGGTCACAAAAAGAGTGTAATGAGGACGGCATGGGCATGCTAGAATTGGTCTATGGTCTTGAACAGCAATGTGTAAATGTGGTATAGTGTAGTGGGAGCGTAGATGGGTCACGGTGAGTATGTGATGCTCATAGTGAGGATGTAGTAACTTTGCTGTGAGATAGTAGCAGTCTCTCTGAATAGAATAATGCTTTAGCTACGCACTCACTACAATGGTACAGCGACCTTTGCTATCTTACCACGACTTGCCTCGATCGCAAAAGGATTGTTTTAAACATGTTCAAATTTGGCCACACTAATCATGATCTGGAGGACCTCACCACAACTGTATTATCACCTAACTGCTACCTCAATCGTTCAAATTTGCATTTTTTTCACAGATCGTAGTGAGATTGTGGCCTATAGTCATGCTAGTGTGACTGAGGTATTAGATATTTCTGATATTAATTATCAACATGATCAAGGACACATTAATAAGAAATGTAAATTACTATAAAAACAAATTATCAAAAAGATAAATAATGGTAAAAATTCTGTATTCTGTAGGTGTCGCTGTTGACACTGGATTGTCTCCCTTGTAATTTTTGAAATCTCGCGTGTATATATAAATCACTCTGGTAAACCACTCACTTGTACTTTAAAATATATAATTTTAGGTGGCAACTGCGCTTAACATCATTTGACAAAATTTAAAAATATATACATTTATTAATTAAGGGAAAAAATTATTTAAAAATAAAAAAAAAAAAAAAAAATATTATTTCATTAATCAAAACGGCGCGACTCGCAAATAAAGTCACCCAACAAACGCATTAGTATTTCATTAGAGACGGATACACTGTCGTTTTTTTCCATTGACAATAAAAGTTCCAAATCAATATGCAACGATCCTGTGTTAAAGTATATCTCATATGGTAAAAAGATGGTTCAGCCTTGGTCGTTTCGGCCAAAAAGTGGGAAAACACGAAACAGTTTGTTCGGTTATTTTTTGGTTGTTTTTTTTAAGCATGATCTCAAATTTTAACCTTTTTTCTTAATTTTGCATATTTCTGTTTGAGAATTTCTTCTTCTTCTGTCAATGTTGGTGGAAAAATAATGTGAACCATTCTGTATTCTGTATTTCAAAACCGTAATCAAAAGTGAATATCGCAAAATATCAGCTCTCGTATGTTGAAGGTAAAAAACGTCCATAAAGGGAGAACTTCATTTAAAAAACATTTATCAGGGAAACAATTGTTTTTTGAAATTTTGGAAATTGTTGAATGTTTGAAAACAATGTATTTTTGAAATTTTAAATTTAAGAAACCTTTTAGAGAGTATTATTTTTTTTGGCTTCATTCTTTGGAATAATTTCGTTGTAGAAATTAAAGGTCCCTTCATACTGGACTCACCAAATACCACAAAACAAGTCAAGTAGTACAGTGAGTACACGTAAAAATATTTAAAAGAGAATCAAACCGTATGGCCGTATGAAAAAAAACTGAATTTTAGGTAATTATGTTACATTTCAACAGAGACATATAATTGTATTATATGTCTCTGATTTCAAGAATTTACATTTTTCTTAGAAAAGTACGACTCTGAAAACAAAATGTCACACCTACTAACATGAAGGAAACAACTGTTAAAACAGTGTACATTCACGAATCACATCTGTATCTGTCTGCCTCTTTCTTGACATATAATTATATACTTCTTCTATATTTAAAATGCAGCTGGGAAATGTAGGATTCTGCATTTGTATCGCAGTGTCAAATGTTTAAGTATCATCCATATTTCATCCGTTTCGAATACACCTTAATTATCACTAATCCCGGCTGACCAAGCCTCATGAACTTTTGACGAATAAAACAATCACTTTTCCATTGTGGTGTCAGATTTTTTTTATGACGTCAAAATTTTACGGGAACCTGTGTGATATCCAGTAATGGTGGACTTTTAGCAATTAGGTGTATACTCATGCATATTTTGTCATGATAGGGATTTTCATGGTTAGTTGGGCCAGGGTTTGGATAGGGGCATATTTTCATTATGGAGGTAACAATGGTGTGAAACATAGAGGAATCCATCATTAAAACAGAGCAGTTGCTTGGAAACATGCATAGGATGGGGGTCTCATTGGGGGGTACCGATCCCGGATCCCCCTTACTGTTTTGTTAGATTCCCGTATCCCGCTTACACTATGTGCGTAAGCAATTCTCATTTTTTTGTCATTTCCCGGGTCCCGCAAGACCTCATTTCCCGTTTTCACGACACAATAAGTTGACTTTCACGTTTCACGCTTACAAAATATCGGCAATCCCGCATCACGCTTAGACCCCAATGAGACCCACTAGGATTTCCAAAACTTTCATACTATTTTCACCTCTTTGTGAAGCCATACTATTGGATTGCCGAAGTCTGTCTTCTATGTCAATATCTATTAATAACACTGGTGCCTTGAAAACTATTTTGATTTTAACCTATAAATTTATCATGTTTATGTAAACAAAAAAATGGTCTCGTATTAACAAAACAATTAAATCACTATCATTTGCTTTTACACTACATGCACTCATTTACATCCAATATTCTCAAGCAAAAAACAGTTATCTGAATGAAAACAGGGTGGAATGAAATTACGCTTACAGTAAGACATCAATTACAATATGAAGAACAGTGGGTTGTTACAAATTTTTTACAACTTATGATTTTGAAAATACTAATTACATAATTATATAATTGGCATACAAGAACTTCTATAGCTGCCAACCATATATTTTATTTATTAATATAATACATGTATATGAAAAGTAAAATGTACTTGCCATCAACTATCCTTAATATTGTTTGTGGTAATATATATTGTCCATTGTCTATTACCAAGTCAGGAATATGACAGTTGTTATCCATTCGTTTGATGTGTTTGGACTTTTGATTTTGCCTTTTGATTTTTGATTTTCCTTTTTAAATTTTCCTCGGAGTTCAGTATTTTTGTGTTTTTACCTTTTAACTCTTGTGTTTTTAGTTTTATTGCTGGATCATAGAGCCCCTAGAGATAAGACAGTACCAAACTTATGATTTCTAGCAAAACAAATAAAGCTACAGCATTGTCTGCAGCAATGTTTACTAGGAAATTAGTTTTTTTTTATAAACTTTACCGGTATATGATACATGAGGGGGGATAGGAGGGGTCCTGATCCCGAAATCCCAGACTTAAAAACACGAAATCCCGAGATCCCGATTTTAAATAAATTATATCCCAACATCCCGAAATTCGAAAAAAAAGAATTCCCGTATCCTGAAAGGGTCAATCACGAAATCCCGAGCTTAAAAACATCCAATCCTGGAGTACTGATAAAAGTCCTATCCACCCTCTGACATGCATGATGACATTCTATATTGCATCTTTAAATTTTATAATGTTTTATCATTGTTCTTTATTTTTAGTATTCCCATCTGATTTGAATTACACAGCTGTAAGAAAAATGAAGTTTTCTGTGCAGAATGTGAAGAATGGTTGTCGTCTAGGGCTTATCACAGATCTAGGAAAGAATGGAAGTAAAAGTATAGAAACTCCTATGTGTATGTTATATACCAGAGGGGGTAAGTTGTTTATTATGGAACTGAGAATAAGCAAAGTTATAAAAAATAAGAAATTTTCAGAAACCTTTATTGTTAGTGTTTTGTATCATGGAAATGAAAAGTATGTTTTAAGGACAATATTTCTGTTATAATAAAATTATTATTCCATTTTAATAACTGATTTATAAACTTGTTTATATTTTTATTTAAGACTTCTAGCCTACCACTAATAAAAATTGTATGCTACACACTCTTATGTTTTTTAGTTCCAACATGTATAATTCACTGTGATTTCAATTCTCATTTAATCTTATCCAATAGTTTACATTCATTTCAGTGGCATATTGTCACATACCAATTGTCATTTACATTGTTTTATATGTTTTCATATTTTTAGGCAATGCTCCTCATTTGACGTTAGACGTTTTAAAGAAGATACAGAGAGTTCCTCCCATTGCTCACATGTATTTAAGTTCTCTGTAAGTCAAAGAAACAAGTAATTATAACATTGAGAATGAAAATGGTGAATATGTCAAAGAGACAGCAACTGGACCAAATAGCAGAAAATAACAGAAGACCACCAAGCGGTTCAATGCTGAGAGAAAATCCTGCACGGTGTGTGTGCTTCAGCTAGCCCCTTAAAAAAAATGTGTACTTGTTCAGTGATAATGGATGTCATACTTAACTCCAAAATATACTTTACTTAACTCCAAAATATACTTTCCCTATATCTGAAGCCAATGTAGAAAAAACAAACACACAGCAATACGCACAGTAAAATTCGGTCCAACAGAAGTCAGATTTTTGTTTTTAAATTTCATTGTATTTATTTAAAACCTTTACTTTTTGAAATAACATGTTTTATTTGCATATTTTATTAGAAAAAGCATTGTTTGGTTTTGTGCTATAAACCGGTACATTAAGATTCAATTTCATGATTTTACAATGTGATTATATAAATCATGAATTAGTTATACTACTTAACAATTGAATAAACAGAGTTGTGTCCCATGATCCATAATGTTCACTTTTTCATTCATGCCCTTAAAGATATTTAGCCTGTCAATGTTGTTTAAAACTAACACCATCATTATGGATTGTTTATGTTTTTTCCTCCAGGGCAGAACATAGTGAAGCTGTGTCACAGTTTAAGGAAGGAATTGCCAATTTTTGTGGCATGCAGGTAAGAATATTTTTTAAATGTGAGTTCAACACAGGTAAAATAGATATGTCTGTAAAAATCAGTAATACTTCCCTATTATATGGAAGACTTACTGACATATAGTACCACAGTGTGACTTTAAATGTCCAGTGTTTCCAATGCGTAATAGGTTTGTATCAACCCGTAAAACATATTAGCATATAAAGGCACATCTAATTTTCATGGAGATTGTTTATCCCTTTTTCTTCAGTCATGGTTCATTGACTTTAAATCTTTGCATAACTTACATGTTAAAGTATTGCTATTCTTATTTCAATATTTGCATTATCAAAATAACAAATAGGCAAACCATATATCTATGTTAACAGTTTGTATATCAATATCTATATAACCTTTAATGACATGAACTAATCCATTGATAAAAAGTGCCCAACAACAGGATTGCAAAACTGTGGAGTAAAAATCTGAACAGGTTTTATAAACTTGATTTTAGATTCTTTCAGCAACACATCCATTTATTTTTATTAATTGGCCTATGTTTAAAGATGATATAGGAGAAATATTTTGTTTCTGTATGAATAACACGAGTTATACATATGCTGAAATTTAAGAAATTTTATGAAATGTATATATGTATAAAATAATTATTTATTTTATGAAAGGATTATGCAGTTTACTGTTCATTACATGACCCAGCTACAGAGGTACCTTCGGGATACAATGAAAAATCAGGAACAGCGATCTGGACAAAGGGAGGGAAGTATAAGGTATAGCCTTTTCACCTTTGATACTATTTTTGGACGTTTTTATAAGCAGAATATTATTTTCAAAAGTTTTATATAGCTGAAATTTATTTTGTGTTATTTTCAAATGTTTCCTTCTGATATTAGTATTTTGGTATATTGCTGGTATACCAGACAAAAAGTTAAAATAATGTATTGATAACAAAATTAGGCTAATAAATAAAAATCATCTTGTTACTTGGATTATTAGGAAGAAAAGCATGTGTGTCAGGCTTAAATTAAAATATTGTTTGTTTGCCCTTTACCGACCGACCCTATAAATTCGTTCCGCCTGAAAATATTTTATTTGTATTTACCAGCAAGATTTTATTTTATTTTATTTTTTCGTTCCTACCAAAAATCTTATATTTGTATTTCCCGCTCAAAACTTTTTTCCTGGAATCCTCGGGTTTTATCTTTAACGTATAAGGTCCAGTCCGTTTGGTATCACCTGAGCGTTTGACATGAACACTTGCATTTGAAGTTTCAAAGCATTTGTTTGAAATCGATTTTGAACGCTTCCTGAAATCATGATATGACGTACGTTACTCTGTACCTTTATACTTAAAGTGCAGGATTCATTTACAAAAAAAGTTCGTTTGATACAAAATTATTAACGTGTGTACAAACTAATTTGTAAACGGACGTTGTATTCTATGTAGGGATGGCCTTTTGTGATCCGCAGATCAGGATGATTATGCTAAAGATGCCGCTATATTATTTATATCTGACATGAACCAAAAGTGACAAAAACCTGTAAAGTGGAGAATATCTGGCAGTAAAATCGCCAAGTTTTCCATACAGATCATTTATTTTAAAATGCAATGTAAAATAAGTGACAATTGAGTTTTAAGTCTTGTAACATTTTTATTGGAAACTATTAAAGTCATGCACAATTTTTTTTACACTCTATGGACTTTTTCTACTAGTAATGTATGTCTACCAGTACAAAATTATCTCTTACAGAAAACCTTTAGGCAAGCGTACAAGGTACGTACAGAAGTACAGAATATAAGTGCAAGTTCAAACTCTTCAAAGTTCCAGGCATATAAATGTTGAAGATATGCGGCACAGCTCTATATTTTGATAATTGAAAACTAAATAGTAGTGCATAAGAATTAGCTTCACGTTCTACATGATATTTTTTTTCAAAACTAATAGTCCCAGAAAACTTATTTGTAAAAACAAAACAGACAAAAAAGACGTTATGCAGATTTTGTATCTACATGATCTATGAAATAAAATATTTTACCTACCTGCCTACCCATGACAAATAATATACCGAGCCAATTTATTTTTTTGGGGGAAAAAATAAAATAATTTACCTACCTACCTACCCTGTTTCAAAACATAGGGTCGGAAAAGGGCAAACAAACAATATTTTAATTTAGGCCTCATTTACATAAACAAGACATTAACCCAACAACACACAAAAACAATGGAAACAAAAGACATTAACCCATCAACACACAAAAACAATGGAAACAAAAGACTTCATCCCAACAACCCACAAAAACACATAAAAACAATGGAATCAAAAGACATCATCCCAATAACACAAAAACAATGGAAACAAAAAACATTAAAAAATTAGAAATAGCATCGTTGGGTATCTTTCGGTAATGATAACAATTGTGATTTGTGTGATTTATTTATTTTGGCCACAATATATGATTTAAATACTAACTTACATGAAAATGTTTAATGAAAAGGCTATATTAGGTTAATTATGTATTTAAAATGATGGATTACTTACAATAATATATTATATTTCTCCTCTCTTTTGTTTTTGTATTAAATTTCTAATTGTACTATATTGAAGAATTAAATAGACACTGTTATTTTTAATAGTTTTAGTGAGCATCAGATAAAAAATTACAATAAATGTGTACTGTAAATTCAGTAAATTATTGTGTGCATTTATTATTGCGAATTGGTAATTTTAGACTAAAATTGGATTTTAATTGTTGCAATATAGAGAAAAATCCTGTTTAATTCATATAAAAAAAATCAAAAGCAGGAGGCAGGCTCCAGCTAATCCATAAACAAAAATGTGTTCAATTAAAATAATAGGGGTCACACTAAAACCTGAGACATATTAATGAACTAAAATTTATACAAAACTAACAAACGTCAGAGGCTCCTGACTTGGGACAGGCCCAAAATTGCATCAAGGTTTAACATGTTTTGTGAGATCTCAACCCTCACCTTATACATCTAGCCAATGTAGAACCATTTTTTAATGTTTTTTAAGCTGTATAAGTGAGACATAGATATAGTTACTGATGTATCAGATGAAGAACCTTTACACATGTTACTATTGTTTTAAAACATTTTTATTGTAAAGTTAGATGTCAACCACTTTATGCAAATCCAGGAAGCATTTCAACCTGATATCTGTGAAGCATTGTATGATGGGGATACAAATAAAGATTCTACTCGCAAACGATTACTGAAAGCAATGGATAGAACTTTGAACTATCTTGATGAAATTCAGGATAAATGGAAAAGCTCTCAGGTTTGTGTGTCACTTTAAGTCTTTTAGAGTAACTGTCTGGCAACTAGTAAAATTAAGAATGGAAATGGGGAATGTGTCAAAGAGAAAACCTGACCATAGAGCAGACAAGTATTTACTGGTACCTTCTGTTACCTTGACACATACATTTTTTTGTCAAACTTTGTTTACTTTCTCTTTGCTTTGGGCGAAGGGAATTATTATCGAGAGTGTTCATTATTTTAAAAAATATTATTTTAGAAATAAATAACTAAGGCATCATATATGGCTGTATTGAAATATATAAATATATTTAAATTTTTGAATTTACAGTTGTTTTATTTCAAAAACCTTCTCAAAACTGTATAAATCCCTTTAACAATGTGTAAAAAGAATCAATGGAAATTACTTCTTACTATATGATACTACATAGTATATCAAGCATTTACAATGCGATACGGGCTTTGCTCATTGTTTAAGGCCGTACATGACCTATAGATGTTAATTTGTGTCATTTTGGTCTCTTGTGGAGAGTTCTCTCATTGGCAATCATACCACATCTTCTCCATTTTATTTAGCTTTTATTAATACAATTTGTTAACTTTTGATACAGAAGTTACAGAAGACAGCACTGTTTGGAGTTATAGAGGGAGGATTTAGTGTACAAGAAAGACAGAAGTCTGCACATGAAACTGTTACTAGAAATGTAGATGGTGAGCTTGTCTTATTTTACTTGCAACTTCTACTCTAAGAGTGATAAAGATGATAGAAAGAAAAAAAACAGTAGTAAACAAAAAAGCATTTTTATACCAAAAAAACCAACAACATTCATATTGGTTTTCAAATAAAAAAACTTACTATACAGTTTATACCCTTATCTCAACCAGAATCTGACCAGTTGGAAATTTACAGTGCTAAAAGTTTCTGACATATTGCTTAATGTTGTTAAATGTCTATAGCTGAGTGAAAAAGTATTTTTGTTCATTTAGTAAAGTTTACAAATGAAATAATATATGTATAAGTGATGAGCAAATTTCTTGCAATTTCCTCTCTGTGTCAATATATAAATCTGAAGCTTACACTGAAGCAGAAAATGTTTGGGTGAACTCTGGTAATTTTCACCTATTGTTTCATCTGACCAATACTGATATAATTATTAAGTTGCCTAGCTTAAATTCATATTTAACTGACCTGTTGCAGAAAAAACTTTAACCCAATGGCATGAGTATAGGATTGATTGAGGTTTGCATGTCATGATGACTTGGTTGTATAAATTTGTATCTTTAAATCATTTCTGTTTGGGGGGGGGGGGGGGGGTAAAACATGGAGTCAGGCTAGAAATGTCCATCAGAATAATATACATGATATAGACAATGTATGAAGTGGATTCATGTGAATAATATTAACAGATGAAATTTAAAAGATATTTGCCATAACATTTAAGATGTATGTAAATCACTTGAATAAGATATGAAAACTGACGTAACTTAAAAACTTTATTTTGAATATTCGCCATTGGTAAAATGTCAGTTGCTGCATTATGAATTTCTTTTTAAAGAGTGAGTATTTCTTTAACAGGTTTTGTACTAGCAGGATTTCATAACAATGGACCAAAAACAGAAACGTTTGACTTCAGCCAAGTAACAGAAATTTGTCAGAAAACAATGGTAAGTTTAACATCAAAACAAGTACTGTAAATTCAGAAATTATTGCGATGTTTTAATTATTGCGAAAATTGCGACATGGTTAAAATCGCAATAATTTAAACTCGCATTTTGAAATTTAGTATATGACTTCAATAGGATTTTTCTCAATATCGCAAAAAATGAAAGTGCATATTAGTCTAGAATGACAAAATCGCAATAATAAATGCAGAATTTACAGTAGTTCAAATCAAAGAATATTTGATATAAGTTACTGGGGATCATTCAAAGTCTTATCTGACTCTCTGAAACATCTATGTTAAAATGTTAATTGAATGAATTTCTACAGCGACAACCTTAATGGAATATATCATACTAACAAAATACTCCCAAGAATCTGTATTTTGATTGGAAGAGAACTTGTTGACATAATCTGCATCAGAGAAAGGACCATTTGTTATTATGGTATTCTATTTAGATAATCAGCAGTATTTATTCTATTTAAAACAAGAATAAGGACGGATGCTCCATCTGCACTGTCATTTTCTATGTTCAGTGGACCCTGAAAATTGGGTTAAATCTCTAATGTGGCATTTAAATTAGAAAGATCATATCATAAGGTACATGTATACAAAGTTTCAAGTTGATTGGACTTCAACTTCATCAAAAACTACCTCTACCAAACACTTTAACCTGAAGCTGGAGGGACGAACGGACACCAGACGGACTGACGAACGAACAGACAGACGAACTGACAGACTAAAGGACTCACAAACCAGAAAAAATAATGCCCATAAATGGGGCATAAAAATAATTATGAAAAGCGCAAAAATTAAAACTATTAAATAACATTCTTCCTTTTATAATAAATTTCAATGTTTGATTATTTCAAATAAAGTATGAAGTAATTCACAATTTCAAGAATGTATCAAAAATTTGCTCAACTGAAACAATTAGTAAAATTTAAAATACAATATGGTTGCTTGTAAATTTACTTTCATTTTGGACTCTTTTGGGTGGTTATCTTATTGGCAGTCATATCACATCTCTTTATTTTATATTGATATTACAGGAATGTTTACCAGAGAACAAACCCAGACTAATGCAGAATGCCTGGAGACCAGATAAAGTCATGGAAGGAATAGCATTGGGGATAGACATGTTTGATAGTTCATATCCTTTATAAAAAATTATCAAAGTGTTTATTTTCTAAATGGAAATGTTCATTATTATTAAATTCCTGCTGTTTTATTTTTTAAATTTTAAAAGGAGTTTTTTCGTAAACTTGTGCTATACCTATATATTATAGGTAGAATTCAAAATTGAACAAATACATTATACATTCTCATGTTTATGAATATTAGTAGACATATAGGGTCAGTAAATGTTGAAATTGGAATTATTTAACAATGTTTATCACACAATTACATGCATGCATGTTGTTGGAATTTTCCTAATTTGCAATTCAGATTTTGCCTCAAAAATACAAAATACAATGTAGTAAAATTTTCCTGATTTTGGTACCATCTGTATTTTAACTTATGTCATATACACAATAGTCATTATAAATGGTTTTAATCAGATATTCAACACAAATACAATTTATGTCCATTGGTGGCTGTTGTCTGCTCTATTGTCGGGTTGTTGTCTCTTTGACACATTCCCTATTTGTGTTGTGTCTTTGACACATTCCCCATTTCCATTCTTAATTTTATGAACCAAAGATATGTAAGAATGGGAAACAGATTCTTAAAACTAATTTTGTTCAGAAGCATTCAGTTTATGTAACATGAGAGTTTTTCAAAGGTACACTGAAATTTTAAAGAAAAAATGCTCATATATTGAATTGCTGCACTAGAATTAATGGATATGTTTGAAATTTTGGTGCATTATTTTTTCCACTTGAAAAAAATTTCAGCAAAATGTACAACTATGTTTAATCGATATATGTTGTTACTTCTAAAGTTCACCTTCTTATATGAAAACCTTGTGTTATTTTCTTTCTAGCTCTATATTTGGTTGTGTTACATGTATAGGGTTTTTGTATCTCATATTCTGTACCCCACTGTCCCCACATCTTTTCCATTTTTACTCTCACTTGAAGATACACAATAAGGAAGATATAATTTATGCTTAAGATGTTATTAATGAATCTAAAACATTATCAACAAGGTACTATTAACTGAGATTACCAATGGGTGATTCATGTAACATATTTCCTTAAATTATACCTTCATTATCTTAATATACCTTAACTAAAGATCAGATATCCTTACATTGTTACTGAGAGAGGATGTGGTTTAGTGTTTAGATTCAATATATGTGCCAGTACTGAAGAACAGAAGGGCAATGGAGACCATCTTCTTGGATTTCAAATTAATCTTGCTGACAAAAAGTAAGCTAACTGAGTAATTAGTCAACCTGATATCTAAAACGTTGACTATAACAGATTTGACATAATTTTTATATAATTTTTTACGAAATATTTTCAATACATTGTACTTTGACTTGTTGAAAATAGTTATGAGAAATTTTAAGTATCCGCACAATTTACAGAAATAATTTCATTGGAAACATATAAGTTCCACAAGCACTAATTTTGATCAAGACGCTTGAATTCTCCTTACTATATGATTAGAACATTAATCTGATTCATGAGACTCCCACAAAACAGGAGGGTTGGCAGTTTCTGAATTACAACTTGGTAATTGAACAGCCAAAAAAGTTTTAATAAATACCTTACATTTTGAATATTGTGTTTATTTCAGATATGTAGATGACTTTGGACCGTTGTTAGAAGGTTGCACATGTTATGCCTGTCAGAACTTTACAAGATCTTATATCAACCATTTACTGAACACATCAGAACTATTATCATCAGTTTTACTTATGATGTAAGTCATTTAAAATTTTGTGTTTATGGAAATATTTAAGCTGAATTAGGGTTCATAATACACATAAGACAAACAAAAAAAACGCAATAATTAAAACTCGCATTCTGTAATATTTCAACTGAATTAAGCAGGATTTTTCTCAAAATCGTAAAAATTAAAATCGCATTCAAGTGTAAAATGACAAAATCGCAATAATAAATGCATGCAATAATTTCTGAATTTACAGTAAGTTCCAAATACAATTAAGGGTATAGAATATTTTTTCAAATAGGAACCGATATTATGGCATGTTTATAACAAAGTTTCAAGGATAAATTCTGTTATGCAGGTTTAGATCAATGATGTCCTAAATATCAAATATGAAAAATAATCATGTTTTTTTTTTAGATCAGCTAGCAAGAAACATAAGGTCATTTTAAGAAAATACTGTGACATACCAGTAGTACATTTACTGTTACTTAACCTTAACATCACACATCAAGGGCTGTTCCAGAAAATATTTATCATACAGTTAGAATGATTTATTATTTATTACTCTTCTTTCCAAAATACAAACATACAAGACTTTTTTTATAATCAGCAATTTATCTTGAACTGTACAGTTTACTATTGGAGATGTTTTGGTTTTTGTTTCTTTTTATAACGTATTGAATTCTTTCTGTTTCAGCCACAACTTCCATCATTATTTTGAATTCTTCCATCAGATCAGACAATGTTTACAGGATGGAAGCTTTGATAAACTGAACAGTCTCATACAAAACCAGAAGCCAGTAGACAGCTTTGATAAACTGAACAGTCTTATACCAATACAGAAGCCAGAAGACAGCTGACACATCATTTAATAAATTAAAAAAACTTAACAGATTTTTTATTGTTTAGCCTGCAACTTCTGTCACAGAAAGCTTGACATAGGGAAAGTGATCTTGCTACAGAAGCATTAGCTTACATCTTAAAATCTTAATATTTTGGAAAGTAGAGAACCTGAATACTTCATACTTTGTATATCGTATATAGATGCCTTATGTTTTGAAGTTTCCAACTATCATATGTCCACTCTCCTTGAACTCATTTTCATGGTTCAGTGACAACTTGAGAAAAAGATAACGATATTTTTAGTACCAGTATTCTTAATTATAATATCTCTCTTATAATGAGTAATAGGATAACTTTATTTTCAATGTGCATACCTTGCAAGGTCCTCATGCCTGTCAGACAATTTTCACTTGACCTCAACCTCATTTCAGTGAATAAGATTAAGTTTTGGTGGTCAAGTCCATATTATATATCAGATACTATAAGCATCAGGTCTAGTGTATTTAGTGTATGGAAGGATTGTAAGGTGTACATGTCCAGCTGGCAGGTGCCATCTTACCTTGACCTCATTTTTATGGTTCAGTAGTTATAGTTAGTTTTTGTGTTTTGATCTGTTTTTATACGACAGCAAAAAAAAGTTGCGTTCTTATGTAAAAGGTGATTTCTGGACAGTCAAATAATAACAAGTCCAATTCATCTTAGTCTAGGGTTCTTTATTCAACAATGATGTAATCATATAATTATTACAAACCCTACAAAATATAACAAGATACATATTAAACACATTAATCTAAAACTACTATATCATACTATGTTACAGTTATTATAACATTACTGCAGATCAACATAAAATGAGAACATTGAATGTTTATAGTTCTTATACAATATCAATACACAAGGTGACATGACATGCCTGATGATAATTAACACTTGCAAATATTCACTCATCGTTCATATACAATCATCAGCTTTGACAATTTAACATACTACTATAATGTCAAGATCATATAATACTATTTCAATTAACTAAATAGATATATGTAAATCCATATTCTACAAATAACCATAGCATATATATATCAACGGTAGATAACTCTATATCATATCAAATGTTCTTCACTGTCTTACATGAACACTATATATAATGCTATTTCAAGTATACATAAACTCACCAGTCTGTGGAACTGAGTTTAATAACTAACATCAACAGTCTACACAATACTAACAGTAACGATCTTCATACTTCTACAGTAATGGTAACAGAGGTTCACATCAAATATGGTTCTGTAAACAATGTATGACAATAATAAGTAATCTGACTTTAATATCTTAAAGGCATTATACAATTCATAATAAATTATACTAATCTTTATCTTTCATCTCGAATTCACAATTATAAATAAGTAATCTTATTTCAATACTAAAAACATAAAGTACAAGTACAATTGTACTGTTAATTACATCACATTGGATATACCAATGTCATTTCATGACTACATGACAAAAGGTCAAGGTCATTCATAAAAATAGATTAAATCTCTCTTTCTAACATTTATACTAAAATCTCTCAAATAAATCAGATTCAAACAACACTCAAAGCACACTCTTTCATAGGGCTGGGAATCTTACTAAAATGAATGTAATAAACATTCATTTCAAAGTTAAGGATCCAGTTCATCCAAGACACCTCAAAGAGTACAAAATGTAACTTACCATATAAAGTCATGATGTCCTGTTCCAGAATGAATTCCTTCACTATACTAATCCATAGAACTTATGGAACTACTAAGCAAACACAATATAAAGTCTATGAGCACAAAGTGCATCAAAACAATCGAATATATCAGGATCACAACAAAGACATCAATCCTCCATTACTGTTTTCAAAACTACCACCAAAACTGGGGGCAAGGCTTAATAAACCAATCAGAATACAAGAAAACCTATACACTCTAGTGAACAGTGAGTACTGATAGTAAAATCAATAATAGGTAAATGCTACAAGGTAAACAGTTAGATTTATTGATCAATGAATAAGCAATAGGCAATCAATAGGCAATCAATAGAATAAAGGTAAACTAAGTAAACTACTCTGCAAATGAAAGAATATAATTAATGATGTCTCAGAATAACCTATGAAACATATAAAATATATAAATGATTAATATGATAAAAATCCACTCTACCACATCCTCCCCTCTGTTGGATAATGTCTTCCATGACATCAAAAATATCTCTCCTCCTCCTGAGAAAAAATATGACGTCCTCGTAATCAATACTGATCGTCTGTAAAGTATGCCATCACTTCTCAGAGGCAATCTTCAAAAGGCTTGCTAGAATCTGATCCTCCATGCCTTTGAAAGTACCACTAGAAGCAATATCCTTCAGATAATCGGCTCTACTCTTCCAGTCAGGTTGTGGCTGACTCTTCTTGGATACTACAAAATCCTTATACTTCGTGGTAGCTGTCGATGTTCTGGCACGTACAGATCTTCTCGGTTGAACTTCTATCCATGGTGTTTCAATGTCCGGTTGACTTACATTATCTACTGTTTCATCAACAGTGTCGTCTTGCCCAGGTTCCTCTGTATCATCAAGTAATGAAATGTCAGCTTCTTGATGTTCGGTCTCTGACACTTCATCAGGCTCAAGTACTGGATCAACTGTATTACTCTCTTCAGATGGAAGGTCGTCACCCTCAATTCTAGTATCTTGCTGTTCAGCAACGTGTTCCTGATCGTCATCATCCTCGTCCTGAACGGTATCATCATCATCCTGCGCTTCTAACTCATCAATAGTACTGTGTGGAGCACTTAAGTCTTCAACATCAGGTTCTGTAACCACATAAACCAAATAATCGTCATCATTTTCTTCATCAGAACTTGTCAGAGTGCTATCATGAAGACTTGGCGTTGGTTGTGGATCTATTTCTTTATTCTTCCTGGGTCTTAATCGTGGTGCAGGAGTAGGTCTAGGCTTCTCCTTTTCTTCATCTTCATCGATGGAAACTGAACCAATAGGCAAAAGAAGGTTCCTATGTAAGGTTCTCTTTCTGCCATGTCCGCTTTCCTTTCTCACTGTAAAGACTGGGATAGTGGAGTTAGGCTGATCTAATATGACGTAGCTGTCATTCTCCCATTTATCAGACAGCTTGTGCTTTCCATCGAAACTCAGAATCTTTACGAGTACTCGGTCGCCTGGATGTAATATGGCTCCACGCACTTTGTTGTCATAGTGTTTCTTCTGACGTCCTTGAGCTATCTTTGCTGAATTCGTAGCTAACTCATAAGATTTCTTCAGTCTTTCTTTTAAATTCTCAACATACTTCGTATTTGTCTTCTGTTCTTTCGTTGTTTCTATTCCTAGTGCAAGATCTATAGGCATGCGTGGTTCTCTGCCAAACATCAGAGCAAATGGTGAAAATCCTGTTGTTTCCTGTTTTGTGCTGTTATATGCGTGAACAATTGGACCAAGGTATGATTTCCAATCGGCTTTCTGGTGATTCTGTAATGTGCCAAGCATACTCAATAATGTGCGATTGAAACGTTCGCATTGGCCATTACCCATGGGATGGTATGGAGTTGTTCTTGACTTCTTGACACCAGTTATACTGCAAAGTTCTTTCATTAAACGACTTTCAAAGTTTCCTCCTTGGTCCGAGTGTATGCGTTCTGGAAGACCATAGTGTACCACGTAGTTATTAAAGAACGCTTCTGCTGTTGTTCTTGCACTCATGTTCCTAGTCGGTATCGCCTGTGCGTATCTTGTAAAATGGTCGGTTATTACCAGGATGTGCTGGAAACCACCTTTCGAAAGTTCTAGTGTAAGGAAATCCATACAAACTATTTCCATTGGTTGTGTTGTTCGGATGTTCGTCAATGGAGCTTTTTGGTTAGGTAGCTGTTTTCTTTTTAAACATCTTGGGCATTTCTGAATCCATTCATCTATATCCTTTGTCATTCCATGCCAATAAAATCTGTCCTTCACTAAAGATGTTGTTCTATCACGACCTTGATGACCCATGTCGTTGTGAAGAGAACGTAGAATTGATGTTATCTGTGAAGTTGGTAAGACAAGCTGATCTTTTGTGTCTCCATTAACAGTTGTTCTACGATAAAGGATTCCATTCTGTATAACCAGTTTGTCAAAGTTGGCGAAGAGCTGGTTATGTGCAGGTGAAGACGGTATATCTTCCTTTCGTGGTTTCTGTCCATGCGATAGATAATCTATCCAAGTTCTTATCACTGGATCACGTAGTTGCTCTTCTCTGATGTCGATCTTTTTGGTTGTTGCTGTATCCACTTTACTAGCAAAATCCTTTGTAGTTACTGCAAGACATTCTACATATGGTTGTCGTTGTATCGAACTACAAATAGCTTTCACACTTTCTGTTGAGATGTTTGTTGGATCTTTAATACTTTCTTTTCCATGTATATCCGGTGTGCAATCTTGTTGACTGATAATCGCTGGTAATCTTGATAACCCATCAGCGTCGGCGTTGTTACGGCCTGGTCTGTATATGATGTTAAAATCAAAGGCAGCTAAAGCAGTAATCCATCTGTGACCTGTCGCATCAAGCTTCGCAGACGTCAATACATACGTTAATGGATTATTATCTGTGTAGACGGTGAACTTGTTTCCCTGCAGATAATCTCCAAACTTCTCTGTTACTGCCCACTTTAGTGCTAGGAATTCCTGTTTATGGACTGGGTAATTCCGTTCTGTCTTTGAGAGACCTCGGCTGGCATAGGCTATAACTCTCTTGTGTTCTCCCTGTTGCTGGTATAAGACGGCTCCAAGTCCTGTCTGACATGCATCGGTGTGCACTTCAAAAGGCTTCTTGTAGTCTGGAAAACCAAGAATCGGCGGTGATGACAAGTGCGACTTCAATGTCTCAAAAGCTTCATTCTGTTCTTTGTTCCAGTGCCAAGATGTTGGTTCTATTGGTTTCTTTTTTCCTCTTGTTTTCTTTTTACATGTCGTTGGCATCAAATCTGTTAAGGGTCGTGCAATCTTTGAAAAATCCCTGATAAATTTCCTGTAATAGCCAACAAATCCCAGGAACTGGCGTACTTCCTCTGGGGTCTTTGGTCTTGGCCAGGTGGCTACTTTTTCCACTTTCTCAGGATCTGGCTCTACACCATCAGTAGAAACAATGTGTCCGATGTACTTAACTCTTCTCTGTAAGAATGAACATTTCTTTGGTGATAACTTAAGTCCTACATCACGGAGTCTCTGGAAAATTCTCTCTAGGCGTACAAGGTGTTCATCTATGGACTTCGAGAAGATAATAAGATCGTCTAGGTAGATGTAACATATACGTGTGTGTAAATCACCTAAGCATTCCTCCATGAATATTTGGTACGTAGCTGGTGCGTTGGAGAGTCCAAATGGAAGTCTGTTGAACTCGAAAAATCCTAACGGTCCAACGGTGAAGGCGGTGCGTTGTTTATGTTCTTCTTCGATCTCTACTTGATGGTACCCGCTCTTCATATCTAGCACTGTAAAATATGTGTTGCCTCCTAAGGAATCCAGAATCTCTTCAATGCGTGGAAGCGAATATGAATCTTTAATGGTCTTTAGGTTAAGCTGACGGTAGTCTACACACATTCTAAGCTTTCCGTCCTTCTTACGTACTAATACTACATTCGATGACCAGGGTGAATGGGATCTTCTTATTACTCCTGCTGATAACAGTTGTTGCAAATGGTTACGGACCTCTTCTAGCATAGATGGTGGTATTCGTCTGTGACGCTGCTTGAAGGGAACATTGTCTATCAAATCGATACGGTGACGTACTGCTGAAGTGTGTCCAATATCATCGTCTCCTTTTGAAAATATATCTTGGTATCTGTGTATGAGCTCTTTTCCTCTTTCATAGTCATCATCAGTTAAATCATCCATCGGTAATTTAATATCCTTCATAATATCTTTAAATTCTTTTTCCTCCGGTGTAACAATATCTTCAATGTCAACTGGTTGAATTTCGCAAATGAGAGCTCGTGGTTGTAGTGTAACGGTTCTTGTTGTGACGTTTGATATGTGTATTGGTATACTTCCTCGTTGTTGACAATCGTAAGTAATTACTGTTGGCATGATATCTAAATCTTCTGGTAAAGCTGAATTAATAGTTGGTTATAGTATAGCACACATTTGTTGTTGTTGAAGCTGTTTGTCCAAATATCCATTGATTACAACTTGAGAGTTAGCTGGTATTGTAATCGCGTGTGTTTCGGCGGATTTCACAACTGCTAATCGGTTATGACATCTTTCCAATTCCTTGTTTCTAAGATTCATGCAACGGAATGCCAAATACCATGGAGTGTGTAGATTAGCTTCTTGTAAATACCTTGGTCCAGTGTTCTGTTCTACCTCCTGCATTACAACTGACATGATGTTTGTTCCTATCAATAATGGTACGGTTATGTTGTATTCGCTATCCGGTATTACTAGAAATATGCCTGGATATGATGATCTTGTAGAAGATATTCCATGTAGTTGAAGGTCTGCTTCGATGTAACCAAGATAAGGCATTGATAGTCCGTCTGCACATTCTATCTTCAATATACGGGTAAGTGATTCAATCGGTGTAGATCTCATGTGTCTGTTGTAAAATGACTCGCTGATTGTTGAAACCGATGATCCTGTATCCAGCAATGCTTTTGTATCTATTCCATTTATACTGATGGAAACTTCATTTGCCGGTCCGCATAATCTATCTTCTTTGTTGTTTGTAGTTGGTGCTGGTTGATAATCATTCGTAACTAGTTGATAATTCATGGCTCGATCAAATTTCCTAGAGTTATCCAGTCTTACTTTACATCCAATGGCAATATGGCCAAGTTGTCCACATCTCCAGCATGTTTTCTGATGTTTCTCTCTTCTCTTATTCATATCCAATGGTCTATATGCTATAGTTTCATCTGGTGTTTGGTGTATCAGATTTGTCTTGGTATGCTTACCGTTGTTGATCAATTGCTCTTGTCGTTTCTCTAGAAGTTCAATCGGTGACATCAACTGCTTAACTACAATTTCCAGTTCGTTCTTATCCTTCTTCCTTGGTGCATTCGCTCTCTTAGCTGGTATTGGTTTCTTTTGAATTTGAGGTGTGTTTTCTTTGGTATATTCCTTCTGTTGATGTTCCAATTCTCGCATCGCCAATAAAAGATGGTTGAAATCCTTGATCGTATCAAACTTGTATCCTGAAATTCTCTTGAGTTCCGGTTTTAATCCTTTCCAAAACATTGATCGTAACATATCTTCTGCATCTTCCTCAAAAATCTTTCCTTGACGGCGTGCTTTGTTGTAAATGTCTTCTAAGCGACATCCCCAGGTGGAAACATCTTCATCTTGTTCCTGTCTGGCTGTGTAAAACTGTGCCAATAACGCTTCCTTTGGATCTACAATTCCATAAATGCTATCCATCTTGTCGATGATGTCGTCGACAGTAGCTTTAGGGCCTAACCGCATGACTATCTTGCTAGGTTCTCCTCTAAGTGAACGTCTAATGGCCTGAGCAATTACTTCATGTGCATAGTTTTCTATGATAAGACATAACACTTGGTACCTCCATACTTCGTAGGTGTTGTCTCCTTTATTGTCTCCGGAAAAGGTAGGAATCTTTGGTATATATCCAGTATATAATGATTTCTGAGTTGAGAACTCCTTCATCCAATCTTTAAATGCATCTGGAGATTCTGCATTTGGCTTCATATGCATATCCTTGAAGGCAGAAATGATGTTCCGAACTTCCTCTTCTGTTAAATCAACTGATGTATCCATGATAATAGACAACTGATAAAAAATCAGTGTAAGAAAAAATAATCTGAAAGCAATATACTCAAAAGTCATGAGATCTAGTGCTAAAGTAAAATAAGAATTAGAGTGGTGAAAACAATGATAGTAACCTGAAATAAGAATTGTCTGATTAACATTAGTTGGGCGCCAATGTAAAAGGTGATTTCTGGACAGTCAAATAATAACAAGTCCAATTCATCTTAGTCTAGGGTTCTTTATTCAACAATGATGTAATCATATAATTATTACAAACCCTACAAAATATAACAAGATACATATTAAACACATTAATCTAAAACTACTATATCATACTATGTTACAGTTATTATAACATTACTGCAGATCAACATAAAATGAGAACATTGAATGTTTATAGTTCTTATACAATATCAATACACAAGGTGACATGACATGCCTGATGATAATTAACACTTGCAAATATTCACTCATCGTTCATATACAATCATCAGCTTTGACAATTTAACATACTACTATAATGTCAAGATCATATAATACTATTTCAATTAACTAAATAGATATATGTAAATCCATATTCTACAAATAACCATAGCATATATATATCAACGGTAGATAACTCTATATCATATCAAATGTTCTTCACTGTCTTACATGAACACTATATATAATGCTATTTCAAGTATACATAAACTCACCAGTCTGTGGAACTGAGTTTAATAACTAACATCAACAGTCTACACAATACTAACAGTAACGATCTTCATACTTCTACAGTAATGGTAACAGAGGTTCACATCAAATATGGTTCTGTAAACAATGTATGACAATAATAAGTAATCTGACTTTAATATCTTAAAGGCATTATACAATTCATAATAAATTATACTAATCTTTATCTTTCATCTCGAATTCACAATTATAAATAAGTAATCTTATTTCAATACTAAAAACATAAAGTACAAGTACAATTGTACTGTTAATTACATCACATTGGATATACCAATGTCATTTCATGACTACATGACAAAAGGTCAAGGTCATTCATAAAAATAGATTAAATCTCTCTTTCTAACATTTATACTAAAATCTCTTAAATAAATCAGATTCAAACAACACTCAAAGCACACTCTTTCATAGGGCTGGGAATCTTACTAAAATGAATGTAATAAACATTCATTTCAAAGTTAAGGATCCAGTTCATCCAAGACACCTCAAAGAGTACAAAATGTAACTTACCATATAAAGTCATGATGTCCTGTTCCAGAATGAATTCCTTCACTATACTAATCCATAGAACTTATGGAACTACTAAGCAAACACAATATAAAGTCTATGAGCACAAAGTGCATCAAAACAATCGAATATATCAGGATCACAACAAAGACATCAATCCTCCATTACTGTTTTCAAAACTACCACCAAAACTGGGGGCAAGGCTTAATAAACCAATCAGAATACAAGAAAACCTATACACTCTAGTGAACAGTGAGTACTGATAGTAAAATCAATAATAGGTAAATGCTACAAGGTAAACAGTTAGATTTATGGATCAATGAATAAGCAATAGGCAATCAATAGGCAATCAATAGAATAAAGGTAAACTAAGTAAACTACTCTGCAAATGAAAGAATATAATTAATGGTGTCTCAGAATAACCTATGAAACATATAAAATATATAAATGATTAATATGATAAAAATCCACTCTACCACACTTATAATGGTATGATGTCGTCGTCTGCGTTGTCCGAAGACACATTTGGTGTCCGGACCATAACTTTAGTTAAAGTGAATTGATCTCTATGAAATATAAGAAGAAGGTTCAATACCACAAAAGGAAGGTTGGGATTGATTTTGGAGATGATGGTTCCAACCGTTTGGGAATTAGGGGCCCAAAAGGGGCCCAAAACAAGCATTTTTCTACTTTCAGGATATCCTCTTGTGTATAAGTATTTCAATTGCTCTGAAATTGTACCACAATGTTTTACACCACATGTAAAAGGTTTGGATTGATTTTGGTCCAAAAAGTTATGTATTTGGGGAGAAAAAAGGGGCCAAAATAAGCATTTTTGTAGTTTCTAGTCAATAACTTTGTTTAAGAGAATGGATCTCTATGAAATTTAATAAGAAGGTTCAATACCACAAAAGGAAGGTTGGGATTGTTTTTGGGGATGATGGTCCCAACAGTCTTGAAATTAGGGGCCCAAAAGGGACCTTAAACAAGCATTTTTTTACTTTCAGGATATCAACTTGTGTATAAGTACTTCAATTGCTGTGAAATTGTATCACATGGTTTTATACCATAGGTAGAAGATTTGAATTGATTTTGGGGGTTATGGTCCCAAGGGTGTAGGAATTTGGGGCCAAAAAAGAAGCCCAAATAAGCATGTTTGTAGTTCCCAGTCAATAACTTGTGTTTAAGTGTATAAACCTCTCTGAAAATATACCACAAGTTTCCGTACTACAAAGGGATGGTAATGGGGTGTTATGGCTCAAATCAGTTAGCAATTAGGGGCAAAAAAGAGAAAAGCAAAGGGGGTTTCTGGTTAAAGAACAATTTAGACAATTTAAAAGCAGTGTAAGGGAGGTAGGTCAATTCCATTTAAAGAATTTTACTGTAATATAAATGTTTGATTACCTCCCTTACACTGCTTGAAAATTATGTATTAAGAAATGATGATTGTCTTGAGATGATTAGTTGTAAATTTATATTTAGACATGTTAGAAGATTAATTAATACTAATTTTAACCATGACTGTATGTCATTTTATATTTTGATATTTTATTATGTATTAAAATGAGTAACCAGTAGGTATTTTTGCAAACTCTTTTTGAGGGGATTAATATTCAACAGCATAGTGTATTGCTCAAAAGCAAAAATATTTGTTCGGTTCATTAGACCATATTTATTCTGTGTCAGAAACCTATGCTGTGTCAACTATTTAATCACAATCCAAATTCAAAGCTGTATCAAGCTTGAATGTTGTGTCCATTTTTCCCCCAACTGTTCAGGGATCGACCTCTGCAGTCTTATAAAGCTGTGTCCTGTGGAGCATCATGTTCTTATGCTGTATGGGTACTATATTTGGGTATGGATTGATTGTAAGATGTACATATTCAACTGGTAGGTGTCCTCTGACCTTGACCTCATTATCATGATTCAGTGGTTAAAGTTAAGTTTTTGAGTTTTGGTCTTTTTATTAAGTTGTACCCTTGTCTGTCTGTATGTACATCCATACATCCCCCCAAAAAAACTTTAGTGTGCCTCAACCAAATGTAATGAAACTTATCCACAATGCTTATTGCCACAAAACACAGATCAAGTTTGAAATTTTGTGGCGTCCCTTTTACCATTCTAGAGTAATACCCCATTGCTGAATTTTGAGTTTCCTTTCTCTACATTTAATTTGCCTCAACCAAATGACAAACTTTGACATAATGCTTCTTACCACAAAACTCAGATCAAGTTCAAATTTGGGTAGCGTCACATTCACAGTTCTTCAGTTATGACCCTTTATAGTTTTATGTGCAAGCATCGGCATTATCCATTTATTTTAAAATGCTTTATGTAAAAAGTCAATTTTATTTGGTGTTTGGAAATAATTTATGATGTTCATGTCAGTCTCACAGGTTTTATTTGACCTTGACCTCATTTTCACGGTTCATTGCTCAGTGTTTTTGTGTTTAGGACTGTTTCTCTTAAACTATAAGCAAAGGCCAACTATATTTGTTGTATGGAAGGATTGTAAGCTGTACATGTTTGCCTAGCATGGTTCATCACCTTGACCTCATTTTCATGGTTCATTGGTCAATGTTTAGTTTTCTTGTTTAAATCAGTTTCTTAGAAACTATAAGCAATAGGTCAACTATATTCAGAGTATTAAATGTTTGTAAGGTGTACATGTATTTCTCGTTTGGTTTATATGACATTGACCTTATTTTCTTGAATCATGTTAAGTTTGTGTGATAGTTGTAGTACAGCTTTGTATTTAAGACTTGACAAAATATCAGTGGTTAGTAAGGCAGGCGAAACATTTCAGCATTTGCACTTTTGTTAGAATTTGTTCTTATGTTTGCTATAACACCACATTTTTTATATGCCTATCTTAAGTCAGGAGCCTGTACTTCAGTGGTTGTCATTAGTTTATGTCTGTCATATTTGTTTTTAATTAGGCCATTAGTTTTCTCCATTGAAATGTTTCATATTTTTCATGTCAGGGCCTTTTATAGCTGAATATACTGTATGGGTTTTCCCATTGTTGAAGGCTATTTGGTTGCCTATAATTGCTGACATCCATTTCATTTGAACCTTTTTGACCCAAAACTAGTGTTCATGTATTCCAAAGAAAGAGAGTGAAATATTGAAAACTACAACCTTTTTAAGTTTAACTTCTTTATTATTGTAAAGTGCTAGCTTAATTACTTGTATATAATAAGTTATGGTTGGTAACTAAAAGCTTAACTTCAATAAATGAATATAAAATATGAATACCTTACAACATGTGCAATGATTCTCTGGAATAAATGTAGTTCTTGATAAATTAGGTGTTAAAAAAAGATCACTTCAGCACTTTAACTAAATGCTGGTCATTTAACAATAATGGTGATCTCTTTCAAACTGAAGCACAATGAATATGTAAATATTGCAAAATGTGGTATGATTACCAATGAGGCAATTTTCCACCAAAGACATAGAATATGTAGAAGTTTACAACTGTAGATCAACATACCATATACTTTTATTACAAAGTGACAAAAACAATGAATTACAATGCAATTGTATATACAAGGAAAGGTATAATGTCTATTCAAATTATATATGAAAATTGGCATTGCCAAATATATAAGCGTAAAAAATTGCTAAAGAAAAGATAGAAAAAAAACACTAACAAAATACATTTTTTTAAATGCTTATATATAACAGTTAAATGGTTACAATACCAAAACTATATTAGTGGCTTTTCTTTATTTTAACAAAAAGTTGGGATTATAACCCTTACATTTGTCCAGGAATATCATACCACTGTTACAATATAAAATATTGGTTAGCAAGTTTATAGATGATATTGATATCATCATTTTAATGACTCCATTTTTACCATTATTTATTTTAATTTAAAAAAGTAAAAAGTCTACCAATATTTATATAATGGTGTTTGAACACAAAAGTATTTGTGTAAATGCCATATATGATTAATTTCAAGAATTTCACAGCCAAATTATGAAAATCATATGAACCGTTGCAAAACTACTTTCAACTGAAGATATTATTTTTTTCTTTTTGAACACAAATGGCATTTGAGTGTAAATTCTAAACAAATTCAATCATCACAAGTTTTTATCTTCTTTGCAGGAGAGTCGTTATCTTCATCTGGTTCCCTTTTCCCCTTCTGTAACCAGTTCATCATGAGATTACTACTTTTTGATTGTTTTGTTGGAGATTGGCTTATTGGTGATAAGTTGGGTTTTGATGTGGATTTAGTAGGTGAACTTAGTCCATTGTCATTTTGTTCCTTTTTAGGTTGTGCCAGCCAGTTCTTCATAAAGCTGCTTACTGGTGCTTTAGGTTTCCTTGAATAAAATATATATATGTAAGTCTTGAATGATAGAAAAGAAAAAGAAACTAGAGGCTCTAAAGAGCCAGTGTCGCTCACCTTGGTCTATGTGGATATTAAACACAGGAAGCAGATGGATTCATGACAAAATTGTGTTTTGGTGATGGTGATGTGTTTGTAAATCTTACTTTACTAAACAGTCTTGCTGCTTACAATTATCTCTATCTATAATGAACTTGGCCCAGTAGTTTCAGTGGAAAATTATAATAAAAATTACAAATTTTATGAAAAAAGTTAAAAATTGACTATGAAGGACAATAACTCCTTAGGGGGTCAATTGACCATTTCGGTCATGTTAACTTATTTGTAAATCTTACTTTGCTGAAAATTATTGCTGTTTACAGTTTATCTTTATCTATAATAAGTATTAATTAATATTCAACATAATAACCAAAAACAGCAGAATTTCCTTAAGATTACCGATTCAGGGGCAGCAACCCAACAACGGGTTTTCAGATTCATCTAAAAATTGTACAGCAGATAGTTCTTGATCAGATAAACAATGTTAACCCATGTCAGATTTGCTCTAAATGCATTGATTTTGAGTTATAAGCCAAAAACTGCATTTTACCTCTATTTTTTGCTGTGGCAGTCATTTTGATTTGATGGCCAAGTCACCAGACACTAAATACCCCAAAGATGATTGTTGTCAAGTTTGGATGAATTTGGCCCAGTAGTTTCAGAGGTGAAGATTTTTGTAAAAGATAACTAAGATTTACAAAAATGGTTAAAAATTGACTATAAAGGGCAATAACTCATAAAGGGGTCAACTGACCATTTCGGTCATGTTGACTTATTTGTAAAGCCTACTTTGCTGAACATTATTACTGTTTTTTCTGAACTGTTTAAAAAATCTTTTGCTTATTCTGGATCAGTTTTATGGAACGGACTATCTTATGAAATGCGTAAAGTGCAAAACACTTATTCTTTTAAACAAATTATAAAACAATACTTGAGACAGTCCCAATATTCAGTCTGAAATGATTGCAACTATTACTCTTAGAATGTATGATTTTACTGATTTGTATATACTAGGTCTATTTACTACATGCGATATGTAACTGTTTTATATCTTTTAATCATGGTACATGTACATTGAACTATTATGTCTATACAATTGTGTTTATATGTTGTATGTTTGCTTTTTTCTCTTATTATTATCATTTTGTTTTTACTTGTACACCATATTGCATACATGAATATGAGGGCCTCAGGGAAGATTAGTGATTGTAACTAACTGTGTTTACCCTCTTTAAATAAAGAATTTATTATTTTTATTATTATTATTATTACTATTATTATTATGTTTACAGTTTATCTCTATCTATAATAATATTTAAGATAATAATCAAAAACAGCAAAATTTCCTTAAAATTACTAATTCAGGGGAAGCAACCCAACAAAGGGTTAATCGATTCGTCTGAAAATTTCAGGGCAGATAGATCTTGACCTGATAAATAATTATACACCATGTCAGATTAGCTCTAAATGCTTTGGTTTTTGAGTTATAAGCCAAAAACTGCATTTTACCCCCATGTTCTATTTTTTGCCGTGGCGGCCATCTTGGTTGGTTGACCAGGTCACGCCACACATTTTTAAACTAGATACCCTAAAGATGATTGTTGCCAAGTTTGGATTAATTTGGCCCAGTAGTTTCAGAGGAGAAGATTTTTGTAAAAGCTAACAACGATGACGACGATGGACGCCGACACTGGACACAGGACGCCTGACGCCAAGTGACGGGAAAAGCTCACTTGGCCTAAATATCCTAATCATGTGAAAATTGCCTTAAAATGTCCAGCATTTAACATGCTTAAAGCTATATTCCCCAAAAAATTTGATGATATGACTGTTCCTAGTATTATCATTATCATTATCATAAGACTAATAGTGATGTACTTTCCCTAAGGGTAAGCAAAACAAAACACATTCATCATTAAACATGCATGGTTCCGTATATCACAATGTCATGATGGCAAAAACCCATAGATGAGGAAAACTTATATCAGTCATATTGAATGAAGACTAACAAAGGGCTAATAAAACAAATTAGAAATTGATTTATCAAAAAAATATTAACATGGCCTGTCACCAAAAAAATAAGCTTCAAGTTGATCATGTTGATGTGGTTATACTTTCATGGGAAACTAATGTAAAGCCTAATTTCAACATGTTACAGATGGACAGATGTATTGACTGGAAGAAAAAAATAACATGCAACTACTATTGTAGGCAGGGCATAAAAAGTATCTAAACAAGTTCAGAGTTTTAACACAAGGTCGTGCCGATATGAAAGCATGATTCACTAATTTCTTTTTTTAAATTAGGGTTATACTGATGGTACACAATAAACTTAATAACAGCAATGATCCATGAAAATGAGGGTAGCATCAGATGAATACTGCCACACGGACATGTACACTTCACAATGAAGCCACACACAAATTTAAGTCGACATTCTGCGTCGAGAATTTGTAACTGCCTTCCTATTGATTGCATATGTAAATTTAAATTACAATGCTTGTGCAAGCATTCATACAAACAAAGCAAGCAAGCCATTCAAACCTTTAAACTACAAGCATTATGAAAAGAGCTCTAAATATTCATAGCATTAAAGATGACCTAACAACTTACTTTAGATCTACTGGTTGAACACAATCAGGTGATTTGTAACGTGAGTTACCCATGGCTGTTGTCACTGGGTGCATCTGTAGGCTTAATGTAGGTCTAATATTCTGTACTGCCTATAACATTTCGAAAAAAAAAAAATGGTGACAGTACTTAATTATAAGTTCAGGCTATTCAAGTTTACAAGTTACTATTCATATCTATATCTTTTTTCTCTTTGATTTAAAAACAAGAGTGTTCAAGCTAAAATGTCTCACCTGCTTTATTAGCATTGATTTTATGTTGAAAGTATTTAAGATTTACTGAAATTATATCTGTAACAGAAACTTTATAACATTTTTAAAGATCCATGACAATAGGGTCAAGGTCAGATAAATAGTGTCAAACACATATGTGTATACAAATATATATAATTGACCCATTGTGAATGCTAATTGAAAAACAGACCAAAACATTATTACTGAACATTGTCAAATGAACCTGAAAAATGCCGCTGGATAGTAATACCTATATCTCGCATACTGTGACTTTTGTCAAAGGCGAGACAAAAATCAAATACAGTTTTATGATCATTTTCTACATTAGAAAATGCCTGTACCAAGTCAGGAATATGACAGTTGTTATCCATTCGTTTGATGCGTTTGGACTTTTGATTTTGCCTCTTGATTTTGGACTTTCCCTTTTGAATTTTCCTCAGAGTTCAGTATTTTTGTGTTTTTACTTTTCATTATGCAAAAATGCAATAAATGCAATAAATAAAGAAATGTATTGCAAACTTACCCCTCTTAATGGAACTTCTGCAAAATTTATCCATTCGTCAATTTCAGCATCATTTGTCAATATTGCCTACAATAAATAAAATATTCAGCATAGTAAGTCAATAGATGGACTAATTTCTGAAAACTTTACAGAAAATCAGGATATCTACCATATAAATACTTAATATGAAACAATTTTCAAGGTTTAGACAATAAAACAAAGGAAAATCAGAATTTCTAAAAATTGGAGAAGCACTAGATGACCTGAGATAATTATAAAAACAGAAGTAGTTTTATGTCTTGAGTACTTTTGTTGTTTTGTTTGTTTATTAGAATCTTGTTTAAAACTTTGGTTTGAAATGATGAAAACCCCAAAATGCACTTTGACCTTTGATGGTTGGCGTTTACAAATTATGACTTGGATGGAGAGTTGACTCATTGGCACTCATACCACATCTTCTTATATCTACTTAATTTTATTGTTTTTAGAATTATTAATTTTGCTCAGTCTTTAATTTTCTGTGTGAGGTTTTGTAATAATAGTTTTTATGTTATGTTTTGAATTGCGTCTGTGACCTTGACCTTTGATTTATTGATTGATTGTTGGTGTTTAAACTCCATTTTTCAGCATTTTCCTGGTGGCCAGTTTTCATTATTGGAGGATGCTGGAGTGCCCACAGAAAACCACTGACCCTCTATAGGAACAATGACTCCAGCCCTTTGAAAAAAGAGGTCATCTTGATCCAATGAGATATATTGATATCAAACCCATCTTATTTAACTTGATCATGGTTCAAATGAGAACAGGAGGAAACCAAAATGACAACCAAATTTCAGTCTTTCAAAAAATGATCTGACCATGGACCTTGACCAAGTGACCTTAAAAAATAGAGGGAACTTCTTCATTAAATTAAATACAACTTACAGGCATTCTATGGTGTATCCATGACATCACAGGAGAAGATTCTACTGTTATTACACTGTATGAATATACTGGAGCAGAGTTCTGGAAAGAAAAAAGATCACTTCATTTAAGAGACATACTTAAACAAATACCCACATACACCAGACAAATTAATCATTATAATAAAATAGATAGGTTGTTCGTAGTAAAAGTTGAGATAAACCCTAAGCTCATTTTAACATCATAAATTAAACAAATAAAAAAAGAACATTTTCAAAATATGAGCCTATAAGTTTTCAAATATATATGTAGTCTTGTCCATAATTATTCTGTTAAATTACCTTTTTTTGAAAAATGGTCTTTAGTATACTAAGATTGGTATCAAACAATTCTATGGATGTGGAGAACTTATTCATTTATCAAGTTTATATTTTATATGAATTAGTATGTCTATATTATCACTGAACTAGTATATATTTGTTTAGGGGCCGGCTGAAGGACGCCTCCGGGTGCAGGAATTTCTCGCTATATTGAAGACCTGTTGGTGACCTTCTGCTGTTGTTTTTTTATTTGGTCAGGTTGTTGTCTCTTTGACCCATTCCCCATTTCCATTCTCAATTTTTATGTTCATTAACACAATTTCATGTATAAGAGCAGAGCATTTCTATATGATGGATGTGGAGAGCTTATTCATTTATCATGTTTATATTGTATATGAATATATATATATGTTAATTAACACATTCATGTATAAGAGCAGATTTGAGTTGTAATAAGTTGTTTAAGTTGTCTTACATCTGGTGGATGCCATACATCAAACACACCGGCCATCATTAACAGTTTTCTCTCTGTATCCTCTGTTTCTACAAAATACAACACAAAATATATATACCATACTAAAACTGGTTTCATTTATAATCAACAAAACATTTTTTAGGCAAAACAAAGAATAACTTGTTTTATATTCATTAATTTAAAGTCGTTGCATAAATTTAAGTTGTTTTATTAAATTTTTAAAGATACTGAAACCATTTCTTATTTGGTAAAATTTTTGGGGGGGGGGGGGGGGGGGGGTAGTATCTTTATAAAAAAAAAATCCTATAGGGGCAGCTGAACTCATCTCTGCAATAAAGACCAATTCATGGCCTAGGGCTGTTTTCTGCTATCTTGTCAGGTTGTTGTCTCTATGACACATTCCTCCTTCGCATTCTCTATTCAATAATTAACAAACCTTCCTCATCTTCTTCTTCTTTAACATTAAAGTTCTGGTCAGGATCAATTGGTTCCTTCTTCATTTCTAAGTCACAATTTTCTTTTTTGACCCAAGTCTCTTGAGGGGAATAAATAAAGTATGGCTGCTTTTTGCCTTGATCTCTCTTCCATTCGTAGAAACTTAAATTAAACATGAATTTCATTTAAATGATAAGAGAAGTAAAATCTTGATTACAGATAAAGACTTTTGATTTATTATTTGACAGGAATCTTTTTATCACTTCAAACTAGATGGAAATGGATGCTAAGGTATACACATTGTTTCAGTATATATATATTGACGACTTGTTTTCATTTCCAAATCCTAAAATATTTGAAATTAAGAAATATAAGATCAGCCAAGCAATATATTCATGATATTCAAAAGATTAAATTATGTTTAAAATGTTGATAAAATAACAGCAATTTCATTCATAACCAAATATTTTCCTTTCTTATATACATCTAAAGGTTTATATAGTACTGTTATTTGTCCAAATGTCTGTAATTAAGAATTAAATCTATGTTAAATTTATCTAACTTTTCTAGCCAATAGATGATTTAGAGTTTGACAATATTGAAACAGCTGCATGTCATGTATGTTGACTTCTAATCTAAATCTTTTATGCTTTATGGGTTTTGTTATATAAATTCCTTTTTTATTCACGAAGCGTTTCTGTCTCATCTGTTAATTAGCACTGTATCCTATATTCTATAGCATTATGGACCAATATATTTGGTAGAACATACTCTAAATGTATTGGTTGTCAAATAAAATAAAATCAAGTGGTTGTAAGCACTGAATGGTAAAGATAGCTTTAATTTATCAGTGGGAAGTAAAATTAAACATGTTAAACATTGCATTGTTTTTGTTGCATTTTTACCTATTATGTCTGTTTTTTTTGTTCATGCATTTGTTATCAAAATAATGGAATTTGATGCGACTGTCATATAAGTGAGAGGTTTAGCTAGCTATAAAACCAGGTTCAACTCACCATTTTCTACATAAGAAAATAGCTGTACCAAGTCTGGAATATGGCAGTTCTTATCAATTTGTTTGATATGTTTGAGGTTTTGATTTTGCCATTTGATTATGGACTTTCCTTGAACTTTCCTCGCAGTTCAGTACTTTTGTGATTTTACTTTTTTGTATCAGCATTGGTTGTAGTTGATTCAAATCATGGACAAAGGAAGACAACTCCAATTCCAATGATCCTTTTAACATTATGACATCATTGATATTTATAGAACAGATCTTAAAATTCCTGCACCTTGCACAAATCGTGAAGTCATATAACTATCTTGACAAATATTACATAATTTTGTAACTTGAATATCTTAGCTTATATTCCATTGATAAATTTCTGGAAATGTTCATTGAAGGGATGTTTAGGATGTTATGATCAATGCACTATATTTTGTGTATCTAAAAAGTAGTGATAGTGGGTCTCATTGGGGTCTAAGCGTGACGCGGGATTGCTGATTTTTCGTAAGCGTGAAACGTGAAAGTCAAATTATTGTGTCGTGAAAACGGGAAATGAGGTCTTGCAGGACCCGGGAAATGACAAAAAAATGAGAATTGGTTACGTACATAGTGTAAGCGGGATACAGGAATCTGACAAAACAGTAAGCGGGATCCGGGATCGGAACCCCCCAATGAGACCCCCGTGATAAGCCTTGGAAGATTTAGATATCAAGTACCATAGGGTTTTGGTGGCACTTCATGCAATCTTTAACCCAAAACACACCAACATACATATCTTACCCATCAGCTAATACCAAACATCTTCTGCCTTTCTCCAATGGAACTTTATAGGTCTTTTTCTCCAACATTCCTTCTGCTCTACAGTTATTAGTTTCATATCCTACATTTTTTGGATCTCCTTTATGCCATGATGGGACTAGACCCCATCTCATTGGTTGTATTACTCTCTCTGTAATGGTATCTAGTTCTCCCTGGTAATGCTGACTGGAGATCAACACTGGGCTGCATAACAGATGACGACATCAAAAGATCAATGTAAGATAAAAAACTTAATTCAAATACTTTTAAAAGTTTTGGGTAGGGGAGTGGGGGGTTGAACTGCTGCAAGATGTGGTTATCCTACATTGATTTTTACATATATATACATGTATCTATATGGGTCAATCAATTTTTTCTCAAATTATGTTAAGAGGGGGGTGAGGGTCAGTGAAAAAACTATGTGAATTAATTTTTGTATCCTTCATTGAACTTTTGATGTTGTCCCTTACAGTCATACTTCCTCAGTCATAATAACCTTCCATCATTACAGAACTGGTCAAAGAAATAACACAACGGGTGCCTTAAACGGTGCAGAAAATGCTTACCCTTCCGGAGCACCTGATTTCACTCCCCGTTTTTAGTGGAGTTTGTGTTGTTTCTTATTTATTATTTATAACTGTTGATGTAAATGTCCTTTGGTTTTGTGAGTCTTTGTTATCTTCTTGGTTTTGATTGTTATTGTCTTACATGTACAGCTATCCACCACTTAAAACAAGAGTGCACACGCTGAAATATCTCGCCTTCTTAGCTAATCATTAAATATAAAGCTTTATTACAACTGTCACATAAACTCAACATTAACCAAGAAAACTAAACATTGATCAATGAACCATGAAAATGAAGTCAAGGTCAGATGAACCATGCCAGGCAGACATGTACAGCTAACAATTCTTCCATGCAACAAATATAGTTGACCTATTGCTTATAAATGAAAAAAATCAGACTAAAACACAAATACTTAACACTAAGCATTGAACTGTGAAAATGATGTCAAGGTCAAATAAAACCTGTGTGACTGACATATAGATCATTAAATATATCCATATACCAAATATAGTTGACCTATTGCATATAGTTTTTCTCGAAAAATAGACCAAAACTCAAAAACTTAACTTTGACCACTGAACCATGAGAATGAAGTCAAGGTCAGATGACACCTGTCAGCTAGACATGTACACCTCACAATCATTTCATGCACCAAATATAGTAGACCTATTGCATATAGTATCAGAAAAACAGACTAAAACACAACCAGATGCTCCGCAGGGCGTAGCTTTATACGACCGCAGAGGTTGAACCCTGAACGGTTGGGGCAAGTATGGACACAACATTCAAGCTGGATTCAGCTCTAAATTTGGATTGTGATTAAATAGTTGACACAGCATAGGTTTCTGACACAGAATGAATGTGTTCTAATGAAATTAAAATTTTTGTTTTCTCTTAGAGCAATTCACTATGCTGTTGAATATTATTCCTCTCAAAAAAAATGTTTGAAGAAATTTTCTTTTTATTCATGAAATTTCAAATGAGAAAATTGAACCCAATTTTTTTAATCACATCCCCCTTTCCCTTATTCCAAAACTAATCTCAATTAAAATTTCTAATGGAGTTTGCAACAATTACTACTCATTTAAATACATCATAAAATATTAAGATGTAATAAAAACTGCTTGTTATCACTGAATGGTAAAGATTATTTTAATTTATCAGTTGGTAGTAAAAAGTGAATCTACATTGTATATTGTATATATAACAAAGATTTAAGTTGATTCTGGACAAAGAAAGATAACTCCAAATAAAAAAAATTCTTACAATTAGATATTTCTTGCTTACTATTCTGGACAAAGAAAGATAACTCTAATTAAAAACAAAATTGCTATTTCACAATATTTTGCAATAAGATATTTCTTGCCATTGCGCAATACTGTGCAATTGAAAAGACTTTGCTATTGCACAAAACTTAATATAATAATTTTAGATCCTGATTTGGACCAACTTGAAAACTGGGCCCAGAATAAAAAATCTAAGTACATGTTTGGATTCAGCATATCAAAGAACCCCAAGATTTCAATTTTTGTTAAAATCAAACTAAGTTTAATTTTGGACCCTTTGGACTTTAATGTAGACCAATTTGAAAACAAGACCAAAAATGAGGAATCTACATACACAGTTAGATTTGGCATATCAAAAAACCCCATTTATTCAATTTTTGATGAAATCAAACAAAGTTTAATTTTGGACCCCGATTTGGACCAACTTGAAAACTGGGCCGATAATCAAGAATCTAAGTACATTTTTAGATTCAGCATATCAAAGAACCCAACCGATTAATTTTTTGTCAAAATCAAACGAAGTTTAATTTTGGACCCTTTGGACCTTAATGTAGACCAATTTGAAAACGGGACCAAAAGTTAAAAATCTACATACACAGTTAGATTCGGCATAACAAAGAACCCCAATTATTCAATTCTTGATGAAATCAAACAAAGTTTAATTTTGGACCCTTTGAGCCCCTTATTCCTAAACTGTTGGGACCAAAACTCCCAAAATCATTACCAACCTTCCTTTTATGGTCATAAACCTTGTGTTTAAATTTCATAGATTTCTATTTACTTATACTAAAGTTATGGTGCGAAAACCAAGAAAAATGCTTATTTGGGTCCCTTTTTGGCCCCTAATTCCTAAACTGTTGGGACCTAAACTCCCAAAATCAATACCAACCTTCCTTTTGTGGTCATAAACATTGTGTTTAAATTTCATTATTTTCTATTTACTTAAACTAAAGTTATGGTGCAACCAAGAATAATGCTTATTTGGGCCCTTTTTTGGCCCCTAATTCCTACACTATTGAAACCAAAACTCCCAAAATCAATCACAACCTTTCTTTTGTGGTCATAAACCTTGTGTCAAAATTTCATAGATTTCTATTAACTTAAGCTAAAGTTATAGTGCGAAAACCAAGAAAATGCTTATTTGGGCCCTTTTAGGCCCCTAATTCCTAAAATGTTGGGACCAAAACTCCCAAAATCAATACCAACCTTCCTTTTGTGGTCATAAACCTTGTGATAAAATTTTATAGATTTATATTCACTTTTACTTAAGTTAGAGTGCGAAAACTAAAAGTATTCGGACGACGACGACGACGCCAACGTGATAGCAATATACGACGAAAATTTTTTCAAAATTTGCGGTCGTATAAAAACTTAACTATAACCATTGATAACCATGAACCATGAAAATGAGGTCAAGGTCAGATGACACCTACCAGTTGGACATGTACACCTTACAGTCCTTCCATACACTGAATAAACTAGACCTATTGCTTAAAGTATCTAAGATATGGACTTAACCACCAAAACTTAACCTTGTTCACTGATCCATGAAATGAGGTCCAGGTCAAGTGAAAACTGCCTAACAGACATGAGGACCTTGCAAGCTACGCACAAACCAAATATAATTATCCTATTACTTATTTTAAGAGAGAATTTAACATTACAAAAAATCTTACCGATAACTTTTTTTCAAGTAGTCACTGAACCATGAAAATGAGGTCAAGGACATTGGACATGTAACTGACCAAAAGTTCGTAACATAAGGCATCTATATACAAAGTATGAAGCATCCAGGTCTTCCACCTTCTACAATATATAGCTTTTTAGAAACTAGCTAACACCACTGGGTCACTTTCCCTATAAGTCGAGCTTTCTACAACAAAAGTTGCAGGCTCGTCAAAAATGTGACAGAACTTACGTATGTGAACCAGGAGCTACATTGTATGATGGGTAATACTTCTGACCACCAGGAGGATCTCGCCATACAGGTTGTTGTCTCCCTTTACCAGTAGTTTTTGAGTTGAAGGAACAGGACTTACAAATATCATCTGGTTCCAGAGCACTAAAACAAAAACATAACATAATAATAAAGGTTAAATAAGATATGAAGGATGAACAATATGAGACACAAAATCTTTTTGTACCAATATATTAGATTTCTAAAGGTATGTCAAAATGTGGGAATCATAAGCAACCTAAAATAAATTCGAGGAATATCATTTTTCAATACAGCAAGAGTTTTATAGGAAAAAGGTCTAAAGTACTTACAGATAGCTTTCATTAACCATGGTAACTGTGAGTTATCTTTGATGCAAAAATATATTGTCTGATTTTATTTTTAGTTTATTCTTATCTAAATCGTATAAGCTAAATAGAGTTAAATGCTTTTCCTGTACTGATTTTTATCATTTATTCAAATAAAATAAAGGAGTTATGGTATGATTGCAAATGAGACAACTACCAACAATGAAACCAAAGAACAAGGATTTTAAATTGATATCACTGTATGGCCTTCAACAATGTGTAACCATCTAGAGCATGTATCTACTCTACAAATTTATATAGTCCCCACCTGAGGATTCAAACCCTGGTTGCCTGCGGGACAGTCAGTGGGTTAACCCACTGAGCCAAAGAATCGATTCCCTAGCTCAGTTGATTTAGACTGGCTTTATATGTTCTACCTGTACTAAGGAGATCTAGGAAGCAACCAGGCTACACTATTCTCCCTCCACAAGAGTCATCATATCTTTATAAATGATTCTTAACAACACAAACCCTGGCTACACTCCAGATAACTATCGTGATTTTTTTAGTTGGGCGCCAAATGTAACCGGAGAACATGCATCTATTCTACAAATTTATATCGTCACCACCGGGATTCAAACCCTGGTTACCTGCGTGACAGTCAGTTCTTTAACCCACTGAGCCAAGCTAAGAATTGATTCCCAAGCTCAGTTGATTAAGACTGGCTTTATCATGTTTATATGTTCTACCTGTACTAAGAAGGGGAAGCAACCCAGCTACAAATGATTAAAACCCATGTCATAGTAATATTTAAAATTTCATTGCTGGACTATATGAGAAAACCAAATGTTTGATTTACAAATGATTTATGAAACAATAAAAAAATATTATTAATGAAAAAAAAATAACCAAATACAGAGGTCAAATACAACCATTGGACAACTTGCCAGACCCTTGGACTGAAACACCTAGCTCTAGTCAAGATTTACGTTGATAGTAAACATGCATATTTAGAGTATAAATATGGTATATTAGTATGTATATGGTACAAATAAATGATATATATTGAAAAATCTGAGATTTATGATAAGGGGAAAGGACTATATGGGGCTCATACAGGATCCTGTCCTCAAGCACCTGCGTAATTGGCATATTTGTTTGTTTGATTGTGTTGATGGGTTGCTGGCTCATTAAATTTTTAAAATAACAGATCTACTGGGGCATATAAATTTTCATTAATGATAAAATCTGTGTCAAGAAATCAATTGACAATTTGCAGGTTATTAAGCCTACCATGCAGTACGTCCACACATTGTTATTACTGCAGTTATGTTCGTGGGTGTTATATCATATTACATTTCGGACCTGTTGATTCATTAATGAATCATTCCTACATGATTTGTCATTTGAGAAAAATGACAATAATTTGTCCTCAATGAATAATGTTTTGTTATGGAAATCTTCATTTAGTGTTATGACAAAAAGTTGTGGAATAAGACACTAAAGTGCACTACAGTTTACAAATTTGCACATGGCAAAGTTTTTTTTTTTAGTTTAGTGCGAGATGAGTGAAATGTAAAACCTGTTTTCATTGGTTTATTTGACTAATGACCTCGTCACGTGATTGTACATGTCAGATTGGTGAATGTCGGTTGTGAAGAAATTTGGCATGCAAACAAGGAAATAATCAGGACAAACTCCTTCGCCTGACCATAATACTACTTTCTCGTAATCAAATAACAATAATAGTATCGATCTCAACTGCTAATGGACAGCAGAACTCAGCTGTGAAGCTTGTATCTGCCCCATTTCCGCATAACTTTGTCGACAAACATGGCGCATGAAACTGGCACCTCCTACTATCAGGTAAACAAGAAGTAAAACATTTGTTTTTCTTAATCATGTTCATTATATTATGAAACTAATTGACAAGTGTATAGGGTTGCGGTAGTCCCGTGATTGTATTACTAACAAATGGTAATCAGATGGTACTGGCAACATAAACATATCTAACTGGCAACTACACTATACTATAGTCTTGTGTAGTGCCACTAGTACTGCTACCATAATTTTTATTTGGGGCATTCCTTAGCTCATGAGTCCCTCTTTAACCAGTGTTTAGTAGTTTTGCCACATCATTCTCATGTGGTTGATCAACACATGTATATTGAATTTAAATGTTAATCAAGTCATCAATGGCCTAAGAAGAGACATAATACAGTTTAGTCCAAATAATTATGACGTCTTGAAAGGCTATTATAATTTTTTTCTTTGACGCCTTACGAACGTCTTGAAAGGCTATTATAATTTTTTTCTTTGACGCCTTACTTCGTCTTGAAAGGCTATTATAATTTTTTTCTTTGACGCCTTACGAAGTAAGGCGTCAAAGAAAAAAATTATAATAGCCTTTCAAGACGTCATAATAAGTAAGGCGTCAAAGAAAAAAATTATAATAGCCTTTCAAGACGTCATAATTATTTGGACTAAATACAGTTATGTTTCTGGCCTTAGTAAAAGATATTGTACATATATATATATTCACAATTTAAAGATGTACATGTCATAAATATATTTGATAATAACTGTTAAATTCAAGTAATACTTTTCTTTAACCCTTAATTATAATCTTTTTGTTAATGTTGTGATTTTTGTCATCTTTGAATTGACAAGTAGGAAACCAATTAAGTTTTGTTTTTATTGCAATTACCAACTGAGTATAGCTGTAGGACAATATATACGGTAAAAGATAAATCAGACATGTGATCATTTATCTAATTAGCACAAAATTTAATAAAAGTTGGACAAATATCTTGTTTAAAATAAGCCAATTTTTGTATGTATTTGGACTGGACATGTATGTAAAATGCAATGATATTTAGCACTTGTATTTTGTTTACAATTTGATTAAACTGGTATAATTTCATCCATACTTTAACTCCCATAAACTGTACCTTGAAACAAATATAAATTAAAGTCTAGAATATGTCAGAAGACAAACAGCAAATGCTTTTTATAAAGCTATATTCAATTGAAGTCAAAATAATTAGATTTATGATGATAAACGGCAATGTGTCGTAACCAGTGACACAATGTTCATGTATGTATGAAGTGAACTTTTGCTATAGTTGTATATTAAACGTTTATTCATTCACATCATGCAAAATGTTGTTTTTTTAATTCATTGTAATCAGATGTAATCATGATTACTTTGCCAATGTAATCATTAATTTAATCAGACACTTTCAAAAATGATGTAATCATTAATTTAATTTAATCGTACAAATAACAAAGTAATTGTAATTTAATCGATTACATTCAAAGTAATCGGACCCATCTCTGTCCATTTGACATGTTGCACAAGTAGTGTAATATATATACAAATTCATCACTCATCCAATCCATGCAGTCCAAATAATTATGACGTCTTGAAAGGCTATTATAATTTTTTTCTTTAACGCCTTATATCGACGTCAAAGAAAAAAAATATAATAGCCTTTCAAGACGTCATAATTATTTGGACTACCAATCCATGCTGTACCAGTGGCGATACATCAGAAAACTTATATTTTTTTTAACTTGATAATTTGCCAACTAGTTGTAAATTATTAACATGATTAAACCAGGTTTAATCCACTAATTTTACATAGAAAATGCCTGTACTACAGTCTTCACAATGGTTTGATGTGTTTGTGCTTTCTATTTCATCATTTGATCTGGGACTTTTCTTTTTGAAAGTTCATCAGAGTTCGGTATTTTGTTTTCATTTTATGCAAGCAAAACCAAAAATTTTGACTCCTGTTATTATTATGAAACTCATGTTTAAATTTGAGTTGTGCTTTAAAATATTTAAAACACTCATTATAATGATACATTGTAAATTATGGATACATCAACTGATACATTTGTATATTTATAATTAGATTAAAGATGATAAAAATTAGTGTTGAATGTGGTGATTGATAAAATGTGTCATTAAGTAATTAACTAATCAACATGATCAACTTACAATGAATTAATTTAATTACTTTTAAAAAATAAGTAAGCACTGTCAATGATATGGTCATAATTTACCTCAGAAAACAATTTCAATAGACTTGCAAATTTCCCAAACTTGATGTAATGTGTATAGATATAGGAAGATGTGGTGTGAGTGCCAATGAGACAACTCTCCATCCAAATAACAATTTAAAAATTAAACCATTATAGGTTAAAGTACGGCCTTCAACACGGAGCCTTGGCTCACACCGAACAACAAGCTATAAAGGGCCCCAAAATTACTAGTGTAAAACCATTCAAATGGGAAAACCAACAGTCTAATCTATATAAACAAAACGAGAAACGAGAAACACGTATATATTACATAAACAAACGACAACTACTGTACATCAGATTCCTGACTTAGGACAGGTGCAAACATTTGCAGCGGGATTAAACGTTTTAATGGGCCCAAACCTTCTCCCTTTTTCTGAAACAATAGCATAACATCACAACATATAAAAACAGTGTACAGATGAATGTGATGTGTGACAAATTTGATACTATTTTTAGCATCTTGAAATGAAAAGGAATAGGTTGATAAAATTAAAAATATAAGTTACTTTACTACTGAAACATACATCTTTTTACACAAATTGACTATATAAAAAAGAAGATGTGGTATGATTGCCAATGAGACAACTATCCACAAAAGACCAAAATGACACAAACCTTAACAACTATAGGTCACCGTACGGCCTTCAACAATGAGCAAAGCCATTACAGCATAGTCAGCTATTTACAATGATTAAAGGCCCCGATAAGACAATGTAAAACAATTCAAACGAGAAAACTTAACAGCCTTATTTATGTAAAAAAATGAACGAAAAACAAATATGGACCATAATTTGCTATTGGGCTCCGTTTCTTATAACTATAGAAAAGTGATAAAATGTGAATTACTGTAAGAAAAGTTGCAACTACATCTAAAGATGCCATTATTTTTATCAACATACAAGTGTATGCTACTCATGCTACTCTTCCCTGGAAAAAAAATAAAATATACGAATTTCAAAGATTCTACAACCGTATTTTTGTGTCGTTTCTCGCGTTACTTTTTGCTTCCGAAGAGCATAACGCTGACTGATTGATAGATAATCGTCACCGGCAAATTCGTAACTTTTGCTTTCAAATAAAAAAGAACATCGACCAATAAGAATAGTGAGAATAAAATGCCGAGAACTATAAGTATTTATGTAGCAGATGTAAGAACAGTTGCATGATTTTTGTGTCCGATTTCATAACGCAATTTTTAGATGATGTAATCTGCTTTGTTGTAATAGAATTCTTAAAAACAATATGCAAATATGAACTCTCGCGAGATGTTCAAACAGGTAAATCCGAGATGATTTACGTTCTTGTTTTGATCTTCGTAATAATTAAGTAAGAAAATTACGTTGTCGTTATGCGTTACATTTCACACGAAACAGAAGTCCAGTTATTCATTAAAATTGTTTTTGTCCTTAAGTTCTAACCATTTCCGGTCATACGTGAAACATGTGACTAACATGTGATAACGCCATTACGGCAGGATGTACGAAATACTAGGTCTAAACATTGTTTTTGTTTCCAACGGGATGTTAGCAAACATAATCTGTAGACTTGTTTCGTCTTGTTTAAAAGAGGAAAATACAATTGTCAAAGAGATTGCGCTGGTGGTCTGTTATTTTTCCTATGTTAAAATAAATGCCCAATGACTTGACAAAATCGATTTCAGATTTGACAGACGTTAGAACACACTTCGTTTCCCGATAATGACGTGAAGAGTCCTTGGAAAAATCAATCGAAATTACGTCTCATATCATTGTACCAATGCTCGTTGGATTGATTTAACTTCAGAAGTAAATATTACTGGATATTTTAGGTGAATAAATATAATTTAATAACAAATACATGTTAACATACCATTACACTTAGAATGTACAAAGTTGGAATCTTTGTCACAGTTTTTTATTAATATTTTTTATACGACCGCAAATTTTGAAAAAAAAATCGTCGTATATTGCTATCACGTTGGCGTTGTCTTCGTCGTCCGAATACTTTTAGTTTTTGCACTCTAACTTTAGTAAAAGTTAATAGAAATCTATGAAATTTTAACACAAGGTTTATGACCACAAAAGGAAGGTTGGTATTGATTTTGGGAGTTTTGGTCCCAACATTTTAGGAAATAGGGGCCAAAAAGGGCCCAAATAAGCATTTTCTTGGTTTTCGCGCTATAACTTTAGTTTAAGTTAATAGAAATCTATGAAATTTTGACACAAGGTTTATGACCACAAAAGAAAGGTTGGGATTGATTTTGGAAGTTTTGGTTTCAACAGTTTAGGAATTAGGGGCCAAAAAAGGGCCCAAATAAGCATTATTCTTGGTTTTCGCACAATAACTTTAGTTTAAGTTAATAGAAATCAATGACATTTAAACACAATGTACATGACCACAAAAGGAAGGTTGGTATTGATTTTGGGAGTTTAGGTCCCAACAGTTTAGGAATTAGGGGCCAAAAAGGGACCCAAATAAGCTTTTTTCTTGGTTTTTGCACCATAACTTTAGTAGAAGTAAATAGAAATCTATGAAATTTAAACACAAGGTTTATGACCATAAAAGGAAGGTTGGTATTGATTTTGGGAGTTTTAGTCCTAACAGTTTAGGAAAAAGGGGCCCAAAGGGTCCAAAATTAAACTTTGTTTGATTTCATCAAGAATTGAATAATTGGGGTTCTTTGTTATGCGGAATCTAACTGTGTATGTAGATTCTTAATTTTTGATCCCATTTTCAAATTGGTCTACATTAAGGTTCAAAGGGTCCAAAATTAAACTTAGTTTGATTTTGACAAAAAATGAATCGGTTGGGTTCTTTGATATGCTGATTCTAAAAATGTATTTAGATTCTTGATTATTGGCCCAGTTTTCAAGTTGGTCCAAATCGGGGTCCAAAATTAAACTTTGTTTGATTTCATCAAAAATTGAATAAATGGGGTTCTTTGATATGCCAAGTCTAACTGTGTATGTAGATTCTTCATTTTTGGTCCTGTTTTCAAATTGGTCTACATTAAAGTCCAAAGGGTCCAAAATTAAACTTAGTTTGATTTTAACAAAAATTGAAATCTTGGGGTTCTTTGATAAGCTGAATCCAAACATGTACTTAGATTTTTGATTATGAGCCCAGTTTTCAAGTTGGTCCAAATCAGGATCTAAAATATTATATTAAGTATTGTGCAATAGCAAGTCTTTTCAATTGCACAGTATTGCACAATGGCAAGAAATATCTAATTGCACAATATTGTGAAATAGCAATATATTTTTTTAATTAGAGTTATCTTTCTTTGTCCAGAATAGTAAGCAAGAAATATCTAATTGCACAATATTGTGAAAAAGCAATAATTTTTTTTAATTGGAGTTATCTTTCTTTGTCCAGAATCAACTCAAATCTTTGTTTATATACAATGTATATTCACTTTTTACTACCAACTGATAAATTAAAATAATCTTTACCATTCAGTGATAATAAGCAGTTTTTTTACATCTTAATATTTTATGATGTATTTAAATGAGTAGTTATTGTTGCAAACTCCATTAAAAATTTAATTGAGATTAGTTTTGGAATAAGGGAAAGGGGGATGTGATTAAAAAATTGGGTTCAATTTTCTCATTTGAAATGAAATTTCATAAATAAAATAAAAATTTCTTCAAACATTTTTTTGAGAGGATTAATATTCAACAGCATAGTGAATTGCTCTAAGAGAAAACAAAAATTTTAAGTTCATTAGAACACATTCATTCTGTGTCAGAAACCTATGCTGTGTCAATTATTTAATCACAATCCAAATTTAGAGCTGAATGTTGTGTCCATACTTGCCCCAACCGTTCAGGGTTCAACCTCTGCGGTCATATAAAGCTACGCCCTGCGGAGCATCTGGTTATTCATGTTCTGCAAACACTTATCAGAAACGCAATAAACTTGTCAAAGGAGAAGTAAACTTTAACCATACATGACTTGAAAGGAAGTACTTTATTGATTTTAGCCCACTAAAGTAGGTCAAAATGTGGAAACCATTTAGATGGTGTGCAGGTCACAAGTATCACATTGTACTTATTTTAAAGATTTTAATTCCAAGTTAAAAGTTTTTTTCTTTACTGGATTTAAAGAATGTTACATTGCCAATGATTTGGAATAAATTGTATATAACTGGAATATCAAAACCAAATATAAATACATTTTTTTGCTTAAACATCAAGATACAACAATTATGGTATCCTGTATCAATGAAGAAAATATGGAAAATTCTGAATAAATTGTACTACATTTTTGTAATTGTTTTCAAAACAAGCACATATTTAGGAGTTTTATAATACTGTTACATTTAAGATGGATTTTAAGAAAAAGTATACTGTTCAGATTATTTTAAGCAGATTTTGCAATAAAATAAAAATAAAAAAATGCTTTTGGTTTCTTATGGTTTCCTGTCAGGTTTAAAAAAAACTTTAATATAACATTGAAAATAGATTTTAAATATTAACATGAAGCAAGTAACACTAGTAATGGTGTTTATTTATGCCTTTTAAATTATATTGTGTAAAATAAAGAAAATAAAGATTGGTTTCCTGTTTGGTTTCATGTCACGTAAACGGTGAATCAAAATGTATTAATTTTTTCTCGAAAAACTCAATTGTTCCATTCATACTACATTGTACTATTCTAACACCAACACAACCCACAAAATAAAAGTTAAAATTTTAGAACTTATAAAAAAGGATACAAAAAGAAACCAAAGGCCGAATACCAAATTATGGTCCATATGTAACACTTAAATAAAGGACAACCACTGAATTACAGGCTCCTGACTTGGGACAGGCACATACATGCATGTAAATAATGTGGTGGGGTTAAACATGTTAGCGGGATCCCAACCCTACCCCTAACCTGGGACAGTGGTATAACAGTACTAAATAGCCATAATAGCTGATTATGCCGTATGGGATTTGCTCTATGTTGAAGGTACAGTCACCAAAATTTGTTAACCTCTACATCCTAATATCAGTCCATTTTACTCTTTACGGAGATCTTAGCTCTTTCGAAAAATAAGAAACTTTGATAATGTCAATCTTGATGTCCTACTACAGGCAGAGTTCGCTAAAAGTGGAGGTCCTCAGGATTTTACCACCAAAATTTGGCATAGGACTGACACAATATTAGTATTTTTCAATGAAATTATTAGTGAGGATCTGTAGATTTTCTTCAAGGACCACCAGGGTAAAAAAGATTTCACGAACTATGACTACAGGGTTTCTCAGACTTAAATATTGATGAAAACACAGAGATATTTACATATGTCCAACAATATATTCATGAAACTGGAAGATTTTTATAATATTTCATGTGATAATATAACTGTTTAGAAATCACCCTTTAACCACATACATATATGTACATGATGTATACACAATAAAATATTTCAAGAAGTGGGGGGCAGGGTTCTCGCTAAGGCGAGTCCATGAGCCCTGGAGTGGCTGGACTCATCAAAATCTGTCTGGACTCATCATTTTCAAAACTGGTGAGTCCACAGATACATCAATATTGAAATATTTTGTATAAACTGAACAGTTAAACTCTAATATCATCATTTTATAGCAAAAGTTTTAAAAGTAGTAATGTCATTTCATTGCTGTTAGGCCATGGAAACTAAAATATTACATTATATTGCAATAAAATATATTCTTCTTGCTGTTGGACTCACCATGGCCAAAAATGATGAGTCCCTGGACTCGCCTTCAAAACTCCATAGCGAGAACCCGGGGGGGGGATTGCCTACCCTGACTCACTGCAACAACGTATGATCTAATAATTTAACAGAAATTTATATACTATCATGCATGTTATTCAATCCATCTTGTATGGGAAAGGATTTGTATAGGCACTGCCTTTTGTCCAATCCCTTTGTTTAAATGTACATTTGATATTTTACAATAAAATATTTTGAATTATATCCTAATATCAGCTGCTTGAGATTTGTCTCATTGACACCACATCTTATTTCCATCTGGTAAAATCAAGTTTTTCTAATGCTTAACCAACATTCTCCAAGAATTCTTTAAAAGAATCTAAGATATCGGTCTATTCGGGCCTAGGTGGGCTGTCTTAGAAGTTCTTCTTCAGTAATTACAATGAAGTGACCTGTCAACTCACAGGTAACTTGTGGGTTTGAACACAATTGCCAGTATGACCCCCGTCCCCCTAAGAAATGCTTGATATCCAAATTGTCTTGTTGTTTCCTTGAGAGCTTTCATATAACATACCAAAGTTATCTTAATTTAGCTACTCAAGTTTAATTGTAATGTTGGTTTTTTCAAAAAGAAGCAGATTAAAATCAGTTAAGTTTTTACTTTATTTGTGATTACATTGTATGTATTTTAATTGTCATGAATATGTCAGTATTTACTGATTCTACATGTTCTAAGAATCTGAATATAATGTAAGACACATTGACAACATGAATATTAATCGTGTTATTTTCTTTCATTGTGTTTGGTGTTAAAAAAAATAGGGGGAGGGGGGCAAACATAAGAAAACTATCCGTCTCTCTTAGATTATTTGTGTATTAAATATTTCTTTGCAGAAAAGTATTTAACAATGAAAGATAATTACACAATTGAATACTTTAAAGTAGGTGTCAAATTTGATTGATTTTGTCACCTGGCTAATCACCTTGTTGATTGACACAAGGACACTTGGTTTATCTAAATAAACAAAGGTAATTAAATCAATAAACAAACTGATAATCCTTTAAAATGGAGATAATATATGGTCAGTCAGTCACACATGTTACCTAAATGCTTACAAAGAAATGTGTGTAACGACTATATATGTATAATATTAGTTGGCACAACATCCTGTCCACAAGTTAACAATTTTTTTTTTTCTGTGACGTATTAAATTTATATTAGGATCCATTTTGTAACATCTTGTGATCAATTTTATTTGGCAATCGCCAATGGCAGTCAGCAGGGTTAAAGAACATCAGTTGTTCGACCTGTTAGTCAAATGCGTTTTGTTTAAATATACTTTTTCACTCTTTTGGTCTTTTGGAAAATGTTGTTTGTGCTGTTTTTAGACCCTTCTACAACGAAATTTGTTCGACATGCACACGTATAAAAACTGCGGTTTTTATCCAACGCAGTCATAGGTTTGAACGTAGTTTTCAATTTAGACTCGTTTATTAAATAAAAAGTGATATATAAAAAAGTGTACAACATTCATTTTACACCTTTTTAAAAAAAATTATTAATGGGGTCAGTCCTAACAAGTGTTTTATTTAAAACCTAGGTGTATTTTAATACCATTTTACTACATCAAGTTGATAGTACTTTTAAAGCAGTCAAGTGGATTTTCTACAGCTTTAGATGACATATTATCAGTTGTATATGATTTTGTTCCTGGTTTTATAACATGTCCTTGTACTAACTGATATAAGTGCACATAGAGTGTTGTAAATGTTGTAAGTCGCTGAGTACTTGTTCAAAATTATATTGAATATCTGCTTCTTGTTATTAATGACAAATTTAAAAGCATGTGTAGGTATTGAATTGTCAATTTTTTATTTGAATTGAGAAGGCTCAGCTGTATTTAAAAGAATGTATAAGTGATATATATAATTAACACTTTAGTATACTTTCCTGAACTTTTCCCTGGAAATTCAGTAACTAATAACAGGGATAATAATAACTTTTTATAGAATTCCGGTCTCTAGTGTATTTACATCATATGAACTTCATGTTACTTATAAATGATAAAAGAAAGAAATAGTAGGTTGACATCCCTATCCTTGACAGCAGCCACATAAAACAGGCAATACCATGACCAAAAAGACAAATATCAGCATTAAGAACTTACTGCAGATTGAGCAATACAAACCCTGCCAAAATCCTGAAGGGTACGCAGATTCTGCTCTATAAGTGGCACCTGTTTTGTAGCTTGTTTATAATTGTCAATATTTGTAATCTCCTTAAACAGGCTATTTACAGGTGTTTGAGTTGTACATCTTCCAAAAAATCTTGAAGCATTGTAGAGACACTAATCTGTTATATTGCTCTTGGACTGTCTTTTGGTCAGTTTGTTTTATAGGGTTGCTGTCTCATCATGCTCATTGAGGTAAACATACAATGTAACATTTGCTCTTATTGAAACATAGTGTATGTATTGTATTACACATTTAAACAAAACTTTATTAATATCTGATTACAAGGAAACATTTTCTTGTACGGAAAGATGATCTGATTTCCTCTAATCAGCAATGTAATTACTGTAAATATTGGTTACCATACATGGAGCTGTCTGACATTTATTGACCTATATATCTTTGTACACATTTAGAAAATGATGTGTAGTACACAAGCATGATGAGGAAGTAAATATATTCCACACACAGTAAATAATGGATATGTTATTGTTTCAGGGAGGTGCCAAGAGAAACTCCTATCATGACATTAGTCAGAGATACGGGTTGAATCCCCATCTTACTGAAGAAGAACTTCAACTTCAGTTAGAGGAAATGAGGGAGAATCTCAAAAAGGAAATCAGAAAAGAAATGAAGATAAAAGAAGGAGCAGAAAAACTAAAGGAAGCCACAACAGATAAGAAAAGTTTGTCGGATGTTAGTAGTATTGTGAAAAAGGCAAACTCCAAGTTAAAAGACTTACATAATGAACTGCTGGAGATCAATTCTAACTTGCTGATGTCCAATAGTCATACACACATGGAGTCAATGTCTGGTAAGCATCTAATCTTCTTATTTCTACTTTGTATGTACATGAATAAATGGAGGTGTGTTTGTAAGGGTTGCTCACATCAGATCAAATATCTTAAGAAATTATTCACAAACTTTACTAACACATATTTATCTAAGCATGCACATTGTATTTTACTGATCAATCAAGCACTAAATTGATCATGAACTAATAAATCATGAACAAATCAGTGACCTTGAGTCATGAACATGTGTCAATCATGTGTACATAATAAAACATTAAAAAAAATATGCAAAAATGTAACATTGATTTTTACAAACTTATTGAAGAAGTATAAAAAGTTCTTCATCATGTTAACAGATGTAAACATGGTAAATTTGACTTTCTGATACTTTGTATTAAAAGTTACATTTTGTAGAAATTTAAATCTATATATTATGAATTTTTAAACTTTTTATGTTTTTTCACAGATACCTTGAAGTCACCAGATACAAAAGATGGAGGCAGTGATAACAGTCCTTTAGCTCAGAGACTGAACAATCTTCAGAAACAGTTAGAAATTGAAAATAAGGTAGAAATCTTTTTTATATATATGCACTAAATCATATCAATAGTTGAATAACACAAAGATCAGAAATTACAAATATTTTAATTTAAGCTGCAATGCTTCAAAAACTGAAATTCATTTTAAAAGGGTCATGATGAAAAAATGTTAGGTTCAGGTTAGAATTTCCTATTGAATTCTTTTAATTTTGCTGAGCTCCACTATTAAGCTGTAAAAATAAGTTACTAAAATTAGGTATTAGCCTTCATTGAAATTTAAAACATAAAAAATTGTTTGATTAAAATTGTCCATCAACATGATCAACTTCTGCAGATAAAAATAATATCAATTCATCATGTTCATAGAGATGTGTTCTTGTTTAAGAATTATAATACCAAATACATTTTGTAAATTGGTAATTAATAAATCTTTTGTAGGTGAAGCAAGGAGCTGAAAATATGATAGCTATGTATAGTAGTGGTACATTTCGTGACAAGAAGATGTTAGCTGAAGCTCAACAGATGTTATTGGACGCCAAAACAAAGATTGAAATCATCCGGATGCAGATGATAAAAGTCGCTCAAGATGCATCCTGTGATGATGGTAAAAATCTCTTAACATCTTGAAAATAAGAAAGTCTGAAAATAAAAAACTGCAAGGTCATAAAGGTTAGCCAGATTGGGCTATTAACAAAATAAAGTATCTGTTCAAATATATTGGTTAAAATTATAGCTAGGTTCAGCTTTTAGACCTGCACATATCTCAATGCTCTTCAACTTCATACTTTATTTGGCTTTTTAACCTTTTTGAATTTGAGCGTCACTGATGAGTCTTTTGTAGATGAAACGCGTCTAGCGTATATACTAAATTTAGTCCTGGTATCTATGATGAGTTTATATCTATTACTTTTAAATCTGATCTAAATTTTTGATAGTTAATAGGTCAGATAAATGTGTTGATGAGGAGATCATGACTTCGATTAATGTGCTGTTTCAGAATCTAATGCATTCTGGGTAATATTTTCAAAAATTTACACCGAAATGTTGTGATTGGTTGAAAACATCCAAAACAATGGAAATTCAACCTATATAGTGACGTTATTTTCATTTTGTGGTACGAACAATGAAATTACCCATAGTCCTTTAGATTCTCAAACGTCCAATTAGGCATGATGTATAATGTTTAGGATTATAAGTGAGATGACAATGTTATAACTTAAATCATTTGATGATTTTACAAATGTTCCACAGATTTATAACTTTTTATTTATATTTCAGCAGGTCAAAGATGTGAAGTGTTATCTCCCTTAGAATTAAGGATAGAAGAATTGAGGCATCATTTGAAAATAGAATCAGCTGTTTCAGAAGGAGCCAAAAATGTCCTGAAATTATTACAAATGTCTAAATCTCCTGACAGCAAAGCTTTGAAAGAGGTATTGTCATCCATCAAGAGTGTTTCAATATATTTTTGTACAATTAATAGCTTATTTATAACAACAGTTCAATATTGGCATGGTGCACTCGCCATATATCAACTTTTTAGATAACTAGATTATCCAACATTTCTTTAAATGAATTGGTATTTCTTGGCTTTGAAGAGACGCAGGCGAGAAATTTCTACCAGTATGAAATACCTTAGATAATCTTATCACCATTCCTGGGCAGCATTATTAATATTTTATTATATTTTCTCTATACTCAACTAGTCTAGTAAGAGTAGTATGAGATGAAAATGAACACTCGGAGAGATGAAAGAAAACTCCAGAAAATAGCTATTATGTCCCCTTTATATGAACATGTTGAAGGAAGATCAAATATTTTACTGGCACAACTGATAGATATGACATCACAGACCAAAAGCATTTCTTGTCAACCAGAGCAATTTTGCAATTGAGTCAATAGTTCCAGAACAGATAACAAATTTAATTGAATAAAAGCAAGACATTCCTTTATATTCAATTATTAAATTGAACGGTTGTTAACATATTGACAACACTTAAGTTGCAAACAAATAGAGAAAAAAATTCAATACTGTAAATTCATGAACTTTTAAGGGTACCAATGTTCATGGATATTTGATTTTGTAGTTTTAGCAAAGTCTACATACAAGCCTATAGGAGATTTTAGGATTACCTGTACTTACTAATTCCCACTTAATTTAATGAATCCACTGTTTTTTACTAGTACATTTCTAATGATGTTCTTATTTTTTCCAGGCCCAGTCAACAATGTCAGAATCCAGTCAGAAGTTAGAATTACTCAGAATCTCATTAGAAAAGCGTTGTGAAGAATTAGAACCTAAATCTGCCAAATTACACATTTTACAGCAAGAACTTGATGCTGCATATTCATCGTCTTCATTACTTAAAACAAACGATAGAAATTCTGAAACCTCCATGTTCTCAAAGTCTGCTGCTATTACTGGCAAACTGGAAGTTAGGTAGGTAGTATTACATTGTATTTAATAGTACCACAATAATAGAATATTTGTTAGTTGGCAGAAAATTCAAACTTGACAAATGTCAATTTTTTTTAATTTGCATAAAACATCAATTAAAACTGTTTTGATATAAATGTTGTAATTTTTCCTGATAAAGATCTAAACTAAGGTGTTTTGATAAAATAAGTATGAAAATACAATTATAAGGACTTGAAACATGAAAAACAAAATATTGATGTTAAATTGACATTTTTAATTCGTATTTAAAATTAATGGTTCTCTTTATTGAGTTGAAACAGTTAATTCTGAAATTTGAGCAAGTATTCATTTCTTGTAAGTGTTGAAACATAGACAAGATTGAGATATTGATTTAAAGATTTCAGGAACGGTGTGATACAAATAATGCTTTCAAAATTTAGAATGCTGTATTTTTTTTATTTTTTTAGAAAACTAACGACACTCCAAATAACACAAACACTGAAAACATTGATTATCAACAATAACACTAGAAGAATATACATACAAGGACAATAAACAGAGAATTATATAGATCTTCAGTCCTTGCTTGTTGTTTATTATAGGTTGGTAGGTTATCAAACTTATTAGACAAGTTAGAGGATATTCAGTCCTTGCTTGTTGTATATTTTAGATTGGTAGGTTGTCAGACCTTATTAGAGGATATTCCAGGCAGAAAGAAAGACAATCTACAGTTGCTACTCTCTAGTCCCGGTGAAAGTAAAAGTTTGTTACGAGGCTCTAAGAACTATAGAGGCAGTACTAAAACTTATAATGTTAAAGAGGAAGTGTCAAGTAAGTTATAGTTTGTTACCAGGCTCTAAGAACTATAGAGGCAGTACTAAAACTTATAATGTTAAAGAGGAAGTGTCAAGTAAGTTATAGTTTGTTACCAGGCTCTAAGAACTATAGAGGCAGTACTAAAACTTATAATGTTAAAGAGGAAGTGTCAAGTAAGTTATAGTTTGTTACCAGGCTCTAAGAACTATAGAGGCAGTACTAAAACTTATAATGTTAAAGAGGAAGTGTCAAGTAAGTTATAGTTTGTTACCAGGCTCTAAGAACTATAGAGGCAGTACTAAAACTTATAATGTTAAAGAGGAAGTGTCAAGTAAGTTATAGTTTGTTACCAGGCTCTAAGAACTATAGAGGCAGTACTAAAACTTATAATGTTAAAGAGGAAGTGTCAAGTAAGTTATAGTTTGTTACCAGGCTCTAAGAACTATAGAGGCAGTACTAAAACTTATAATGTTAAAGAGGAAGTGTCAAGTAAGTTATAGTTTGTTACCAGGCTCTAAGAACTATAGAGGCAGTACTAAAACTTATAATGTTAAAGAGGAAGTGTCAAGTAAGTTATAGTTTGTTACCAGGCTCTAAGAACTATAGAGGCAGTACTAAAACTTATAATGTTAAAGAGGAAGTGTCAAGTAAGTTATAGTTTGTTACCAGGCTCTAAGAACTATAGAGGCAGTACTAAAACTTATAATGTTAAAGAGGAAGTGTCAAGTAAGTTATAGTTTGTTACCAGGCTCTAAGAACTATAGAGGCAGTACTAAAAATTATAATGTTAAAGAGGAAGTGTCAAGTAAGTTATAGTTTGTTACCAGGCTCTAAGAACTATAGAGGCAGTACTAAAACTTATAATGTTAAAGAGGAAGTGTCAAGTAAGTTTTATCTGTTAGCATGTTCTGTAATACATGTACTGTCAAACCTACTTTAAAGGTCACTTTATGTGTCAGATCCTCATGTACTGTCAAACCTACTTTAAGGGCATACGATACAGTTTTGATCCAGTATTTACAAGTTCATGAAAATTTGCATATAGGCTATTTTTTACCTGATTAAATCAAATATGTCATAAAAAATATACCTTCATGTGCTACTTTTTGAGTAAAATGAGGTCGAAATTTTGTATATTTGCTCAAAATTCAGATTTGTGGCCGTAATTTCTGTTTCGAAAGAAAGACATAACTTTTTTGTTATAAAAGATAAACACAAATTGTTTTTTGTTAAATAATCGGTAATTTCTGTATTTTATAAATACACTAAAATAATATGCAATTTTTTATTCAGAAATAACTCAAATTTATCAAATGTTCATGAATTGAGGAAAAAACGTCATTTTTTACAGCATGTTTATCAAAATTTAAAAAAATCCTCTATTTACAGTTTTATAAAATTTGGGTCACATTATCTCCCTGCAAAATGAAACAAAATGCCGTTTTGAAAAATAGGGGTCCATGAACTCGTTTTCAAATTAAATCAGTTTGAATGATAAAAATCAGTCGAAAAATGCATCTTTTCCCGATATGTCACAGTTTGACGTCGCGAAAATAACAAATTACGTTAGCAACGTCATTACCTTCCCTGTAACTGTATCGTATGCCCTTAAAGATCACTTTATGTGTCAGATCCTGATGGTGACCTGTATATATATTTATTACCTGAATATTTGTTTTCTTTTGAATCTGTATAAAATTATTTCCTGTATTATATTTTTAATGACAATAGAATAAGTTTTATGTAATCCAAAGGTCACTACAAATATTTCCCCTATTGAATTTTTTGTCAGACAATTATAAAGTGCAGGCAAAATTTGTATAAATGATTTACTATAGCAGAAATAGTTAATCTGAATAATTGTTTTATTTAAACAAATACATGTATGTGTACTGCCTGTCCTTTTGGTTTCTATGCTACTAATAAATATGTTTCAAAACAAAGTAATTTTGTAACTGAAGAATAAAAAGTCAATTTTTCACATGGGTAGATGTTAAAATTTATTTAACAAGTTAGATATTTTTTTAAACCCTAAGTCTTTGGTTAAATATCCTTAGATATTTCAATGCAAATTTTCCATTTTTATATACAGATTCATTTTAAGAAACCAGCGATTGGACAGTCCTTAAAAATAGAAATTTTATCTGTTAGTTAAGGCCAACCTTAAAAATATGTTTGTTTGCAGTTTTCCGACTGTACCTTCAGACTGAAGGGTCGGTAGGTAGGAAAAATATTTTATTTTATCAGCCAAATTACAGTTTAAACAAGCAGTTACACTAAACCAAGTTTCTTGTGATGAAAAAAAAACATTTTAAAACAACAAACACTGGACATGCTGAAAACCAACATCAAATGAACAGGCATTTTCAGATAAAAAACTTTTTAACCAAAACTGAAACTTTAACATAGTGTCATTATCCAATTTATGACATAAAATATGGTATAATTATTAAATACTGGAACACTTATAAACAAGGAATGTCATTATGACTAGAACTGTTTAAAGAAATATGTTCAGACATGTATGCTTCTTGACTAGAATGTTTTCATGAGTAGAGTATTTTCATCAGAAAAATGTATATATTATAGATTTATAAGACAATTATTAAAGAGTGTATTTTTAATAAAAAAAATAACCATTGAATCTTCCTCAATTGAAAAAAAGGCAACTTGAAAAAAAAGTATTAGACATCCGACTGTTTTCTAACAATATTTAATTACATGTGATAAGTTTATATTTTTGCCAGGCTTTAATGAAAACCAAAGAAATCTAAAGTTTCGGGTGAAATCCATAGCACCCCATTAAAAGTAAATGGTCTGTACTGAAATGTTTTTAATGCATAAAAAAATTGGCAGCATAGCTCCTAAGGACATGTTTTAATTGAATTCACACAGGCCACACAGTTTGGGTATATTTAATATTGCAAGAAAGAATAATTGCAATGAGTGGGGCAGCCCCCCTTATCCTAAAGGAGCATACTCATTGCAATCGAAGATAGATTTAATATAGAGAGAGTTTATTTATTTTTCAAGCTAACCATTCATTTTCTCTACATCTTTGTGTAGTTAGGGTTGCTTCTTATTGATTTGGCATGATCTATATCCATTAACATTTCAAATGAGCCCTTCCTCCGTACAGGCGTGTTTACAGATATCCATGAAGATTTAAGTCACGGAGGAGTGGTTTCATCTTTGTCGTCTTCACAACTTTGTAGAAAATATGCCATACTTCAAGCTGCTGTCAAATTATTTAACCACTGAAATTGGTTCCATAAAGTCAGGCTCCACAGATTCTGAACCCGATTTGTTTGAGACAGAATGGTTATCGTGTCAGTTATGAATATCCGCTGCATCATCGTCAATGATATCATCACACATCATTACATGTGCCTGAATCTGTATAAACAGTTTACTAATAAACTTTTTTGTTTGTTATTTGTCTTAAAATTGACACGAGACGACAGCGTAAAGTACTCCTCCGTGACTTCATGGATACCTGTAAACAATTTCCATGTGCTTTATCATTAAAAGGTCACATGAACGCTTGACGGGAAGCTAAGAAAACCCAAACTTGAAATGCGTAATTGACCCAGACTTTAAATCATTTCCGGAAAGGACCCAAAGTTCCGGATCGCGTCACTAGAGGTATTAAAAAAAATTTCTTCAAATTTAAAGCAATAAAATTTTCACAGTCGGGAGGATTTTCAAGGGTCGGTCGGTAAACTGCAAACAAACAATATTTTAATTTAAGCCTAACTTATCGAAATATTTAAAAGGTTAAATAAAAAGATTGTATAGATTATTAATTAAAGATGAATATTTTGGTTAAAATTCAGGTTTAATCATTGAATTAATGATTTTGGACCATTTTAGATGAAGTGATGGCTGTTATCAAATTAGACAATGTTCAAGTAGGTCAGACTGGCTGGAAGACGTGTAGTCAACAGTGCTGGGATCAAAGATTTAATATAGAACTTGATAGGGTAAATTATACATTAACTGTGATGGTAGCACATGCACTTGAATTAATAAATTTGATTTTAGAAAATGAAATTGTTTAAGAAAACATCAAAATCAAATAAACAAATTTTGAGAAAAAAAACCAAGTTTATTATTATTCATAGGCTAATAAAAATACCATGAACTAAAATATTCAACTAAGAACAAATTTTCTATAGGTTTGTATGCATTCTTTTGTAAAACCAAGAAATTAGATATCCATGAAAATAGGTTTTCTTTAATTGATGAAAGTTGGTACCCATGAAAAATAAATGAATCCATGGTAAACAAATATTTATTCCAAAATATTTTGGTTGCAGTCTAGAGAGTTAGAGTTAGCAATCTACTGGAGAGATTGGCGACAGATGAGTGCTGTAAAGTTCTTACGACTCGAAGATTTCCTTGATAATCAGAGACATGGAATGGCAATTCATTTAGAACCACAAGGAATTTTATTTGCAGAAGTAAGTTAACATACAAATTTAATTTAAACAGAGGATAGTATATTGTGTTATTTGTTATCAGTGGATCACAATCTCCTGTTATTTTACATATTTATAACACAACAAAACATTGAGCTACCATAAAATCTTGGAGGATTTAAAATGTCAAATTGTTATGGAAAACTCTCATTCTTTCATAGGGTAGACAAGTTCCAAAAAAAGAAGCAGAAAAAATACAAAAAAAATGTTTAATCAATTTTGTGGACAGTTTTTGTTTGTAGTATTCTTTTAATCAAACATAGTTCAAAGTTTGCATGGAGAATTCAACTTTTTAGATTCTAAAAGATTAATTCATTATCAAGAAACATCAAATATTGTAAATTCAGAAATTTTTGCAAACATTGCAGGTTCATGACAAAATAAAAAATGGCATTATTGCTATGAATATTGATAGCATTTCCAATAATTGAAAAGAAATACAATAGTTAATCTTGCACATGTGTCCATTGTTCAACAATCTCACTAATAAATACACACAATAATTTCTTAATTTTAAGTAATATGTATTTGTATATGTTACATAGATAACTTTGTATTTATTTATAGATTACGTTTGTAAATCCTACTTTGTCCAGAAAACCTAAACTCCAAAGACAGAGAAAGATTTTTCCAAAACATAAAGGTAGTTATTATAAAGAGATTAAATATATGGTATAGATGTATTCAACACAAATTTCAAGTAGCAAGAAAAGTTCTTTTACCTACAGACAAGTTTTTAGAGTTATTACTTCTATTTCCTTACTTTGAAAATAAGGTTATTCTGTAAAAGCCTTACACAGTCAGGTTAGTTTGACTGATATTATCCTGTTAAATTATTCACTTCTTCTGGAAGTACCTCTGTTTGTAATGGCAAAGTTGTATGTTATCTAAAGTTCAAGATTTAAGCAGCTACAAAATATGTGAAATCAAAAGTGATGAGAGATTTAGATGTACATTGTCTCGTTTTTACTTAATTTAATTTAGTGATGAGAGATTAAGATGTACAATGTCACGTTTTTACTTAATTTAATTCATTTATTAAGATGAGAAGGAGATGAAAAAAACAACAAATGAGAAAAATTTATGTAAAGTTATTACTTGTCTATTACCATGATTACAGGAAAGAATTTTCTCCGACCTGGCCAAATGAATATAAATGTTGCAACATGGGGACGTCTGATGAAGAGAGCTTTACCACATGAATGTCGAGATAATGCCACTGCCCTTAGTCCAGCCAGTCAGATAAGTTCCCCTGGTATGTACTAGTGTTTTGTTTAGATAGATATTTATAAATGATAGAAAAGGAAACAATACAAACAATGGAAGAACATTGCCCCAGACTAGTAAAATTTCTTTTGGACTAGTAAGTTTTTGCAAAATTTTGTTTGGACCAATAAGAAAAATTTCAGAATATCAGTCTTTGGACTAGTAGTTGAAAGAGTTTTTGGTGCAGACTGGAAGAAATACAAGATACTGCTGAGTACATGACAATGTATGAAGTTTATAGAATAATAATTAAAAACCATCTACCACAGATTTTAACGTGCATGTTATTTCTTGATTATGAAAAAAGGCAGACATTATAGAAGATTGAAAGTTGAATACACAGTCTAATGACATCACATCTTTAACAACATTATTTACTTTTGTTCATTCTTTCCTAAAACTTCATTTGACTTTTGATTTTCAAGAGAGAATATATATGTTCATCGAGATGTTAGTTGAAAGATATCGTAACTGCTATGTCTGCCTCCGGTAACATGATGAACTAAACATTTGTAAACATTTTATAACTGAAAGGGCATTCTTGAGATATAAATTTGACATTATATTTTGTATTTTCAGGTATTATGGCGCAGGACAGAGGACCTCCTATTCACACTATTAATTTTGAACCAGTATCAAATGATGAAAAAGTTCCTGCTCTTCCTATGTCTCCTCCCCCTCCTGTCATGTCTAATAGAGACTTTACAACACCTCCACAGCATCAAGAACGTGCTATACAGGTGAGAGCCTACCTCCTGTCATGTCTATAAACAAAAACATTTCTACTTCTTGGGATGTCTTATAAAGCCTTAACTATGCTACGAAACACAAACATGCTATAAAGATGTAGGAAGATGTGGTGTGAGTGCCAATGAGACAACTCTCAATCCAAATGTACGAAATAATAGTGCATGACTTTGTGGAAGTGATACTCTGTTAAGGGGGATGAAAAAAAGTTGTCTATCCCATATCAGATTGAATCTTATGGAAAAGACATTTTTTTGATTATGTACCAAATTATTGAGATATATGTTCTTGTTTTAATAAAACTAAAAGAAAAATAAATATTTGTTAATTTAGAAAATATTTAAATGGATTTATATATTTGAATAAATAATGCATAGATATATAGAAAATATAACAGAATACAGCATACAGGTGCAATTGTAGTAACCTTTATGGTTTGGATAAAATGCCTTTGATATTTACCATTTATGAATTACCTGTCTATAATATTTACCACATCTTTTCAGCATGCTTTAGAATCTTTTGACTTCCTTCCTGATGGGGATGATGCCAATAGTATGATAGATTTAAATAAAGAATTACGTGACTATAATATTTACCACTTGTTTTCAGCATGCTTTAGAATCTTTTGACTTCCTTCCTGATAGGGATGATGCCAAAAGTACGATAATATTTACCATTTTATTTCAGCGTGCTTTAAAATCCTTTGACTTCCTTCCTGATAGGGATGATGCCAATAGTATGATAATATTTACCATTTTATTTCAGCGTGCTTTAGACTCTTTTGACTTCCTTCCTGATGGGGATGATGCCAATAGTACAATAATATTTACCATATCTTTTCAGCGTGCTTTAAAATCCTTTGACTTCCTTCCTGATAGGGATGATGCCAATAGTATGATAATATTTACCATTTTATTTCAGCGTGCTTTAGAATCTTTTGACTTCCTACCTGACGAGGATGATGCCAATAGTACAATAGATTTAGATAAAGAATTACTTGCCTATATTATTTACCATTTTATTTCAGCATGCTTTAGAATCTTTTGATTTCCTTCCTGAAGGGGATGATGCCAATAGTACAATAATATTTACCATTTTATTTCAGCGTGCTTTAGAATCTTTTGACTTCTTTCCTGACAAGGAATAATACCAATAGTATGATAGATTTAGATAAAGAATTACGTGCCTATAATATTTACCATTTGTTTTCAGCGTGCTTTAGAATCTTTTGACTTCCTACCTGACGGGGATGATGCCAATAGTACGATAGACTTAGATAAAGAATTACCTGTTGTGATAAACACTCTGCCTAAACCTTCATCAGAGACTTCATCCTATAGACCCTCATCATATAAACAACCATCACCTCCACTTCCACAGAAAACAACTCAAAAAAATTCATACGTTGTGCCAGAACCAGAGTATGTATTCCATTTTGTAAAAACATTTGCTTGTATGGTAATCGTGACATTTTGTTTACATGAAAAAGGAAAAAGAGTACACATATTTTCATTCTTTTTTTTTCAAAATTGTGTTTGTGTTAACTTGACTTATGTATTGAAAATCAAGTAAATTTGGTTAAGCATTCCTCAAACACAATATTTGAAGGGAAGAATAAAAGTAAATTCTTTTAATAAGAAAATTTTATCCACTAAAGGTTTCATATTAACAGAGTAAACAGACTTCCTTTTCAAACTCAGGGATATGGCCTCTATCGGATAATTTATTACCATAGTGACCAATTGGATTAATTTAATATTTATGGATGACATTTTCTGTTTATCATGTTTATAAAAGAATAAGGAATCTCTTGCTTGTTAAGATATCAAAATATGTTTGTTCAAATTTTCACATAAATCTGATATCAATATATTGGATACCATTTAACATCCTGGTCTTTGTTTGTATATTTTAGTTTCTCTGATCAACATGTACAGATGGATGAATTTAGAGCTGTTAGTGTATTAGGTAGAGGGCATTTTGGAAAAGTGAGTAAACAAAATAAAACACTATGATGCTGGAACAACTTGTATTAGGTCCAGTCAGTACCAGATAAGTAAATGAGTTGAGCAATTCATTCAACTAATCAGAAGTTATATCACTATTGTGTTGGACTGTTCTAAGTTAGACATGTAGGTAACCAGGGCAGGCACTTATCAAACATGGAAACCACCACCATTTTTGTATGACCACAAAATATTTCATTTGTTTCATTAGATGTTAGTAATATATCATTTCCTATCAGAAAGCTTCAATAGTTTTGATTAAATTCATTGTTGAAAACAAAAGAGTAAAAGAGATAGCTTCTATAATTGTATGTACTCACTTAAAAAATTTAGTTGGAATGAGATTTATAAGTTAGTAGATTGAATCTATTTATGATGTAGAAAACTGGTTATTGTTTTAAATAAGGATATCAGAGAACACCTAGACATAAAGACAGAAATCCTTCAACACACCAAAACAGACAGCAATTCTACAACTCAACACTCGAAGTTAGATTTTGTCAACGAGACAGCAACTAATCTTTTTTTTTACATGAAAAAAGTTTTTATTATAGTAGAACTGTGTCACTGTTTCAAATAGCACCATTCTTCCAGTTTGAATTAACACATTCTCTCAAACATATCATAAAAATGAGAAAAGTAAATCAATACCATAAGTTCTGCTAATGCTTATAAATCATTGATATAAGAAGATGTGGTAAGCTTGTCAATGAGACAACTTGCCATCCAAGTCACATTTTGTAAAAGTAAACCATTATAGGTCAAATTACATACAGTCTTCAACATAGAAATTGGCTCACACTGAAAAGCAAGCAATAAAGAGCCCTAAAATGACCAGTGTAAAACCATTCAAACAGGATGAAACCAACGGTCTAATCTATTTAATAAAGTAGAAACGTGAAACAGTTATGAACCACATCAACAAACAACAACCACTGAACATTAGCTTCCTGACTTAAAACAGGGGTAAACAAATGCAGTGAGTTTAAATGTTTTAATAGGCACCAAAAAACATCTTTTAGTTCTTCATCAGAGATGCAATATACTTTATACTAATAAAAACTGATTATCATCAAATTAATTCAGTAAATTTAATGTGGATAACTTAATTATACTCATTTATTATATTCAAGTTTATGGAGGTAAATAAGTCTTGAAAAGTTCTAACGAAAAACAATGTATTGAATTATTTAGAAATGTTCTTTTTTTCTATTTTAGGTAATTTTAGCAGAATATAGAAATACTAAAGAATTTTTTGCATTAAAAGCTTTAAAGAAAGCAGAAATTATAGCGCGGGATGAAGTGGAAAGTTTAATGTCAGAGAAACGAATATTTGAAGTGATTAATTCCATGAGACATCCATTTCTTGTTAATTTATTTGCTTGCTTCCAAACTAATGTAAGTAGACCATTGTTGTTGGTTTTTAGATGGATTTTATTTTATTGATGTGGAATGATTGCCAAAGAGCAACTCTCCACAAGACACCAAAGAGAGTAAACCTGGTTATATTATAGTAATAATAATAAAAAATGAAAATCAAAACTTTATCTCAAGTTTGTTGGGTTATAGATACTAAGTAATAAATCTCTACATTTATGGTTTCTATTTCTTGAAGTTCATTACTGTGATATTTCATTCTCTTTATATTATGGAAATTGAAATTCCTTAAAGTTTACCCCACAAATTAGTCATATCTTTTAGTCATACAATTTCTTGGTTAATATTTGTAATGTAGAACTCTTTTATCTGTAGATGAGTATAACTGTGTTCCAATCAAGATATTTAATGAATTTAAGAAAAATAAGATTAGACTATGATAATTGATTTATTGGCTGTAACAATTATTAATGAAGTTTTAATTCATTTTTCAGGACCATGTGATATTTGTGATGGAATAAAGATATGTATGATATTTAATGTTTTCCCGTACTTTTTCAGGAGCATGTGATATTTGTGATGGAATATGCCTGTGGTGGAGATTTAATGATGCATATTCACACAGATGTGTTTTCTGAACCACGGACTGTATTTTACGCTGGTTGTGTTGTATTAGGTTTACAGTATCTACATGAGCATAATATTGTGTATAGGTGAGTTTAAACATAGAGTAGTATGTTAGTTCTTTAAAGAAAATGTTATCCCCAGCTGTAGTGGACATTTCAGTACTTTGAATAGTAAACCCTTCAGCTCATTCATATATTATCTAATTGTATGATCTTTCTAATTTTACCCAATAAAATGGATATGTGCATGCATTGGTTCAATCATTTTATTAACATTATAATCATCACTCTAAGTGAAATAATCATTTCACTAATTAAGGTTTTACTTGCAGTGATATTGTTGGCTATTTTCAAAACTACCTCTACCCTTTTTTATTGAGAAAATATGCGTCGTGTGTATCAAATTGGAAAATTTATAATAAACCATGAATTCAACTGGAACTTCAATTTGCAGATCCCCTTTCAAGAGTTAAACCCTCATTTGAAAAAAAGAGCCCTTATTGTCAGTGATAATACATAAATAGACCCTCAAATCTGTACATGTAGTCATTTTTAGGCATGTTTGTATGCATGCACAATTACTACTTGACTGCACTGTTTGGGAAAAAAAGCTGTCTTTTTGGGAATAATTTTAAGAAATTTTTATTCAAATTGGGGTTCTTCTTCAGGGGAAAAAGCCTTTATTCTCCAGTAATTTAAGGCGAACAATATCACTGACTTGTATCTGATTTATGTAATTTGAATCTACCCGAAAAGTGAATGAAAGAATTTCCATATTATTGATATATATGACTGCATAATATTATTATGTACTAAAACACGTTAAAAAGATTTTATTTCCAATCTTAATTGTATATCACTCTTCAATTTCAGAGACCTTAAACTTGACAATTTACTTCTGGATAAAGAAGGATTTTTAAAAATAGCTGATTTTGGACTATGTAAAGAAAGTATGGGATATAGTGATAGAACTAGTACATTCTGTGGAACGCCTGAATTTCTTGCCCCTGAAGTTTTAACGGAAACCTCATATACACGTTCGGTTGATTGGTGGGGATTAGGTGTATTAGTATTTGAAATGTTGGTTGGTGAGGTGAGTCTGATATTGAGATTTATAATATATTAAACAACTTTATTTAGTGTCAGTCATGGTGTTTTTATAGTTACAGGTTCACAAAATGTTGAACAATTGTTAAAGAATGGTATAATTCTTTAAAAAAAAGTTAGTGAAGTCATGAAGGGCAAACAAAACTAGCAGAAAAGTAAAGATTATCATTAGATTATTGTGATGAATTGATTTCAAGAAAACAATGTCTAGATGGTCAAGAAAAGTTGTATAATTATTCAAAAAGTTTTTTTGAAGTCCCAAGAACTGTAGTACAGAACAAACAGTTTATGAAAAGTAAAGATATGGATATTGTAATGAAATGATTTCAGGAAAACAGTGTCTGGATGCTAAAGAAGATTTGTTACTGGCAGCATGGTCATCATGATAGTATTAATACAAAAATAAGAGAGATGTGGTATGATTGCCAATGAGAGAACTATCCATCAAAGTTAAAAAGATAGGAATGGTTGTAAGCTATTAAAGGCAAGCATGAGTCCCTCAACAAGGAGAAAAACACATACTGAATTGTCGGCTATAAAATTCCCCCAACATAAAAAATATGAAAAAAATTCAATTGAGAAAACTTATAGCATAATTTATAACAAAACAATTTACGAAAAAACAAATGCATTGACAAACCCGAACTTGTGAAAATTACAGGCTCCTGACTTGAGAGTCAGACAGACATTCAAAGAAAAAATTACAGGCTCCTGACTTGAGACAGGCACTCAAAGAAAAAATTACAGGCTCCTGACTTGAGACAGGCACTCAAAGAAAAAATTACAGGCTCCTGACTTGAGACAGGCACTCAAAGAATTTGGTGGGGTTAAACATATAACTGATAAGAAAGTGTAATTGCTTGAACAAAAAAGGAAACATTGACTTAAATGTAATGAAGTTCCTCCGTCCCTCCCCTTAAAAAAAAACAACGCCATTCTGTGTTGGATAAATACACCTTATCGCTTATTCCGGCTGACCCAGCCACTTGAACTTTTGACGTCAACAACAATCTCTTTTCCATTGTGGCGTCAGATATTTTGTTTTATGACGTCAAAATTTTAAGGGAACCTGTGTGATATCCAGTAATGGCGGACAAATAGCGATAAGGTGTATTTTGTGGAAGACAATTTACATGGAATGAATAAACTGATGGATTTGGTTTTAATATGTTTGATGTGTTTTGTAGTCTCCATTCCCTGGTGATGATGAGGAGGAAGTGTTTGACAGTATTGTTAATGAAGAGGTCCGGTATCCAAGGTTCTTGTCTACAGAAGCCATTGCAATAATGAGAAGGGTTTGTATATAATCTGCTTTAATTTCACCAAATGTAATCCAATTACTGTGGATTCATTTTTTTTTGTGGGTACCAATTTTTCGTGGATTGTGGAAAGCTTGCATATTCGTGGACATGTGATGTTGTGGTTCTGGGAAAGTCTTGATACAACTTTGTAGAAATTTGTATTTCGTTGAACCTTTAAATTCGTGGTTCTTCTATATCCACGAAACCCATGAAAAAATTGGTATCCAACAAATATTAATGAATCCACAGTATACAATTGTCTTATAAGTAGTGAAAACAACCCCCCTAGTATGTTTATAGAAAAGAAGATGTGGTACAACTGCCAATGAGACACCTCTCCACAAGAGACCAAATGACACAGAAATAAACAACTATAGGTCACCTTGCAGCCTACAACTATGAGCAAAGCCCATACCACATAGTCAGCTATAAAAGGCCCAGAAATGGCAAATGTAAAACAATTCAAACAAGAAAACTAACAGCCTAATTATTTTTAAAAAATGATTGAAAAACAAATATGTAATACATATCAATTTGAAAAAACAAATATTTAATACATATCAATTTGAAGAGTTAGTATCATGTAGAACTCTTTCAAAGTCAAAAGAAGGGAGACAGATATGATGCACAAATGCTGCGTTCATTATTAAATGTAAAGTTCTTTAAACAATTGATGTCTTATCTGTTGAATAGATAAGCTGTAACATTATATTAATTTTTTAGCTACTGAGACGAAATCCTGACCGACGTCTTGGCTCAAGTGAACGTGATGCTGAAGATGTAAAGAAACAAGCATTTTTTAGGGTAAGTTTTTGATGGTTAAATAGATATTTAAGTTTAATGAAAAAGAAGTTATTTGGCAATTTTAACAATATTTTCCTACAAATGTAAAGACCCAAAATATAAAAAAAAAATAGATAAGGTTATATTTTTGGAGTCATCACCAAACTTCAGACTTTCAATTACAAGGCCATTATTTTTTAAAGTTGTTTGGAATGTCAGCAATTTGTAATGGCAATGATAATAAAAAAGAAGATGTGGTATGATTGCCAATGAGACAACTCTCCACAAGAGACCAAAATGACACAGAAATTAACAACTATAGGTCACCGTAGCCAGGAATTTCCAAGGAGGGGTTCGTTTGACTCGACTTTTAACAGTCACAATTTGAACAAACTTGACTTTAACAGTGCTTATTGATTTCAATGGGGGGGTTCGTCCAAACTCCCCGAAGCCCTCCTGGCTATGGGTATGCGTATGGCCTCCAACAATGAGCAAAGCCCATACCGCATAGTCACCTATAAAAGGCCCCAAAATTGCAATGTAAAATTATTCAAACGAGAAAACTAAAGGCCTTATTTATTTTTTAAAAATGAACGAAAAACAAATATGTAACACATAAACAAACGACAACCACTGAATTACAGGCTCCTGACTTGGGACAGTTACATACATTCACTATGTGGAGGGGTTAAACATGTAAGTGATTACTTTGTTTATCTGATATGATATTTGAATTATTTTATTAATGATTATTTTTTTTCAGAATTTAAATTGGGATGACCTACTTATGAAGAAAGTTAAGCCTCCATTTACTCCAACAGTTGTAAGTATGAAACATTGTATTTTAGTTACACATTTGTCTGTCCTGTCTTGTGACAAGGCCCTCTTCACTCTTTTTATTTTATTGTACAGATAATTGTATGTATTTAGATCAGTTACAAATTGGTTAAGTCTTGTGTTTTTTGTCCATTTCCTAGAAAACTGCAGCAAGTTATGAATGGTCTGGCAACTAATTTACTATCCCTCTGGTGAAAAAAATTGCCTTTTAAAAGAAATTACACTTATTTGAAAATGACCCTTATTCTTGATTAGATTAAACAAAACAAAATCTGCAGAAAGTTGTAATTCTTAGTACCCTAAACTAACAATCTGATTAGTGTGTATCAGGCTGCAAAACTAACAAGCCCAAAGTTAGGGTTTGATAATGCTATGCAGTGTTCCAGCTTGAATCTCAGGGCAGAAGGGTGCTACTTGTCTGAAAGGGCACTTTAGCGCAATAAACCAAATTGTAAGGGCACTGTTTGGCAGTGTATTAATAACCTTGTATACATGTATATATTGCTAGGCTCAGCTGCAGAACATAACTTGTATTTTAACCTTATACAGAAATTAATGTGTTCCAAGTGTTGGTTCCAGTAAGATTTTTTTATTATCAAATTATCATACCATGACACAAAGCATATCATTTTAATTGATGTTAATTTATGCAAACTGTGCATTTTGATCAGGAAAAAAATCCTTAGAAAAATCTTTTTTTTTTAATTTTATAATTTATATAACTTAATTATACAAGTCTATAGAAATAAACAAGTAGTTCTAAAAGATGGAGCTAAACAAAATTGAATTTGTTATGTAATTAAATTATCTACATTAAAATTACTTGTTTAGAAATACATGTATAGTATTTGTGTTATCATGGTTATTGAAAGTTACCTAACTTGTAATCCTTTAAATTGTTACAAAAAAGTATTAAGAAGTGCACACCAAAGTGCTCCTAAGTAGGGAGTTTTATAAATATAACAGGTGATACAAGAGATGATTATATTATAATGATGCAATAATACATTGCATATATTACAGTAGGTATAAACTCCATTATGGTTAAAAAATAAAAGCATTTGTTAAGTGCTCCTATGTAAGGAGGATTATAATACAAGAAATAAAACAGGAAGTGGTGCAATCTTGTTATGTTCAAATACAATTTTTTTTGTTTCTTCTTTTAATTTTATACTCGTGGTTATAAAACAAAACGTTTTTACCAATCTACTAATTTAGTCAAAACTTAGTATGCCTATTAAATTGTTTTAAATTTTATTTTAAAATATATTTTTTTATGTGTACATATGCTATAATACGTAAACATTACAAATGGCTGACATGGTCATTTTCATTCTGTATTAAATATCTAGTATTTGTTCAATTATCTTAAATCCACTAATTAGCAGTGAACAATCATTAGCAGAGGTGATAAAACTGCCAAAGGCATTAGGTATTTAACTTAATCCTATTGTCAGTTAATTAGTGTTACACAATCAGGTAACAATTTCACCGGAAACGCCAGAAGGCATGAAATTTGTAAAATGTATCTTTTGAAAAGGCAGAGGGGTACATTCTTTGGCTTTGGAGGGCAGAAGGGCGGGGGTAAGGGCACCAAGGGCGGGGCGCCCTTCTATTTAGGGCAGGCGGGAACACTGCTATGAAACAGTTGACAACCCCAGTCTTAAAAATTGTGTCTGCTCTATATCTTGAGAATCATTACGATTTCAATGGTCAGGTGACTCAGGTCAATGGTTTCAGTTGACAACCCCATGCCCTATGGTAAAGATTCTGTCCGCTCTATATCTTGAGAACCGTGATGATTTCAAAGTTGATACTTGACATGTACATAAACCTTTATGTGCAACTTCCTAGGTCAAAGGTCAAGATCAAAATCTTTGTTTTCAGTTGACAAACAGGTGAAACTATGGTAAAGATACAAATTTTTTACTACACATTATTCAGTTTGGCCCACTGGCATGGCTCCAATCTCAATGATGTCTAGTTATATTTAAAAGCAGAATCCATTCTCTTGATACATGGCTTTCATTATATGTTACAGAAAACTGCAGAAGATGTAAGCAATTTTGATGAGGAATTTACGCAAGAACAGCCGAGACTTACTCCTGCTAAAGACAGAAGAGACCTTTTAACGGATGATCAATCAATGTTCAAAGATTTCAATTATATTGCTGATTGGTGCTGAGAATATTCAAGTGCCTGTCTCCTGAAATATCATTCTTAGGTCTGATGCATGCTCAACAAATCTTTTATGTTAGAGGCCAGGAGTCAATTTCATAACAAATACTTACAACTACAATTTATCATAAGTATTCTGAATTGTTCATGAATTACAATCAATCTTAATGATAAGCTTTTTCATGAAACCAATTCCAGAATCCTATCCGGTTACACAATTTCTGTGTTGAAATTTTTTATTATCAAATTGGATAATAAAAAAAATCCATTGCAAAGACATATTCTGTATGGGACACTAAAATTTAAAAAATATGTTACAATAGTTAAAAAAAATATTTTTAAAAATGGTGAATTATAGATAATTGCTTTTGGTCAAATTTGATTTATATTGGTCACTGAGTTAATGCACCCATCCCTTTATATAAATTGATTTAATTCTTTTCTTTTTGAATAAAGGGTAAGCCCTTTAGTTATCAATCTATAAAATGTTTAACACAATATTTTTCACTCTCATTCCATTATTTAATAAGTTAAGAGATATTTGAAGTGTTTAGTCTGAAAGTGGTGAATATGAGACGTAGCATGTTTTCAATTAGCTTTACTTTGTTTTTTTATCTTTCATGAGATAGGCACTTGTAATAATTTCCTAAAATGTGATACTATTATTTTAATTGAACAATATTTAAGGCAATACAGATATGAAGTGTTCTTTTGAGATGATATTCTCAATGTCGATTTTTTGCTCTTTTTTTTTTTTTTTTGTTAAGCGATGTACTATGTTTATTTTAATGCTGATTTTATGGATATTGTTATATGAATGTTCATTAAAGAATTTCTGTACTGTCTCAACGTCAAAGTGAAAGCCTATTTTTTGAATTATTTATCTGTGTACAAGGTATTACAAACATGTATTTTGTCACCATTCCCTTTAAAATTTCAATATCCTGATTGTATATTTATTCAGATTTTTCAACACATATGTCAATCAATGACATGAAATATATCAGTATCTGATAAGTAAGTGTTTAGTTGATAAAAATAAAGTTGAAGACCCTAAAACTGACCTATGATTAAAAGTATAAATTTCTCTGACAAAAAAACAAGAATAAGTCATAAATTTTATAAATTGTGCACCTTCTTCATATTGAAGATTCAGAACAATTTTACTGAAATTTGATGCCAGCCTTGTTCAAGGAAGAAAGTGTTTGAAATAATTGGAAGAGAAATATATTTTTTTAATTTATATAAAAAAGGAGATTTTATTTTCAATCTTGGAAATATAAAGTTTACTAGTTTTTGCTTTTTTGAACAATTCAAAAGATATCAATGAGGGAAGTTAGATTTCTCTGAATAAGCATTTAAATACCATTCCTATGTGTTGTGTAGAAAAAAATCACCAATTTTATATCACAAGTTTTCCTTTAGACATGTAAAAATGTATGGGTTACTAAAAAAAAATAATTTGAATACAAATAATTATAAATTGTTCCTATTGGTAAAATTTGTCATTTAATATATAAAAAGAACACTCGAATGTTAAGACAATATCATGAGATTAACTTTTTGGTGGGTGGGGGGGGGTTGATAAATGTAAAACCAAATATTCTGTTGAGCTTTCACATAAAACAAAGACACTTATTAAACTATATTATGTATGACTTTCCAGCATTGATCTTTAATTGATCCCGTATTGGCCAGTGGTCAGACAGGATTTAGTATTTACATTTGATTGGCAAGAGATTTAAGGTTGTACTTGATATTTACAATGCATAATTTTAAATTAGATTTTTATTTTGCAAATGATTAATTTATTCTCCCTTGCATTAATAGGTTATTTATTTATAGTGCTATTTTAATTTTCTGTAACATGGTGGTGCAAGAAAACGTGAAATTCAGGAAATGTGTGATTTTGATGATACGTTTTATTCTGTAGTTGCAATGCATTTGGAATGAAATCTGTTATGACTTGTAATGTTTGTGCTCCGGCTACAATAGTAGGGACATTGTGCTTTCTGATTGCCTTTTCATCTACATGTCCCATATTAGGTTTAAGTTTTTGTTTAATTGTAGTAGATCAAAGTTTCAGATAAAGGTAGTTTTCTAAGAAGTTGTGACCGCACCAACTTGAAGCTCACTTTACATGTTTGTTATGATATTAACTTTTTTTTTTTAATATATGCCAGATTAGGGTTGTGACCCAGGCTGTTCACTTAACATGGGAATGTGTGAGCAGGGCATGGGCTCCTGTGGGTGCTATTTCTTGTAAAATACTGAAATGTTTTTCTCACTAAGAAATCAATACATGCTGACTCAGCATTAAACAATTTATCTACTCTGACTATTAAAAGACAATGCATTTCAAATAGATACCTAAAGGCCACATTACAACTTATCTAAATAATCAAACAACACAATCATTGAAATACCTTAACCAATTATCATCATGCTTTATCTACAGATTGATCTTGGATTGAAAGTTACAGTAAAAGAAGAAAAATTTAAAGATAAAAATATAAGAAAGGTGTTCAATTTCTTATACAATATGATTATTGTTAACTTGTATTGGGTAAACCATATGCTCATGTTATTGTTTAATTTTAAGTATGAAATAAGTTTTCAAAAGGTGTCGCATTTACTCAGGTTTCACCAGAAGTATACACTTTTAGAATAACTACACTGTAAATCACTCAACACAGTAAATAGGGTATAACAACAAGTGTGGTCCTGAACATCTATACATAAAATGTTCAAGACTTGCTAAGCGGCTGAAACTTGTCTCAAATCATTGTGAGGAAAAGAACATGTGTTGTTTCTGTTTAAAAGTTGTATTTTGGTCCAGAATTTAATTATTTTTGATTTGGTATTAACCTAATTTGATCAGAATGGCTAGCCAGATTATTTCAATAAATTAAACCTGATAATTGTATACCTCTGTTATTTTGGGGTTGTATAAAAATTGATAGGATTGTTTAAAACATGTTTATTTATAAACAAGTCCAAAAACTGGAAAACTTTGTAAAAAATAAAAAAAACATTATTTGTGACTGTACAATTGAACATTTATGTCTAGGATTTTGAAATACAATATGTTTTCTTGGTTGTAATTTAAAGGTTTTAATTCATAAAATTGAAATAGATTTATGTTTAAAATATATGAAAGGACTTTATGCTGTCCTGCAAAACGTTCATGGTGTGATTTCTTAATACACGATGATTTACTTTTCTGTTACTTCATATAAAGTGTCAATCCTGCACTCACAAGTTTTATAGCTATTTTTCATAACAAAACCTTGGATAGTTAAGATGTCCAGTCTCAATTGATATCATACATTTGATTGTATTAAAACATGTTATATTTGCTGGTTACAGCTTTCAGCTATTCTTCATACATTGTATTCTTCATAAAGGACTGGCACCTTTTGTGTTCAACCAAAACTATACATAATATATACATCTACTTGTAGAAATTTTAAGTCATATGATTTAAAAAGTTTTCAAACAGGACTACAATAATAGACTTGACTCTGTTTTCTTGTTCAAAGTACATTGTTGGATCCTGTATCTTTCCGTTTACTTGAATTTACTTGATAAACAAAAAGTGTTTTCTACGAATCATTCCGTGGATTCGGTTTTGGACTTGTTTATAAGCAAGTAATATCATTCCATCCAGATGTAAATATATTGCTATCAGTGCATTTACAGCAGATTGTGTATATTTGTATATAACTTATAAATAAAAGACTATGCAAATGTACATTCAACATAATCATGGCTTCTTTCTTGTTTACTTATGGCCTTTGGAGTAAATTTGATCACTAGTATAGCTGATAGTTCAGGTTTACTTTCATTCATATACAAGAATAGAGAACCAAAAGGAAGCACTAAATACTGTTTATTTTATTGCAAGCTTAATGACACAGTTAAAAATTTGAATTCATCAAATTTCACTTTTTTTTTATCAAAACATTACAGTTGCGGATCTTTTTGAAATTTGTAAACCCCTGGATGTGTTTTTCTTTTGACAAAGCTGATGAATGTGGCTATTATAGACAGTGGTCAGCTTATTAAACCTTGTATAATTACAAAGCTCTATTTCATGAGGACTGATAGAACTATATCTTGGCTTATTTAAGTTGGTCAATAATAATCTTCATTTAATATAAAAATAAGAAGATATGGTATGATTGCTAATGAGAAGAGCATCAACAAGAGATCAAATGGCATGGAAATTAACAACTAATGGTCACTGTACAGCCAAGCACTAATGTCCTATAAAATGTATTTGCACAATCAGATGTATCTATGATAGTTCCATCACCATGTCAATGGTTTGCATTTGTTAGGACACTTTTAAGGTTAATAGCCTCAAAATTAAACTTAATTTTATTACACTAGCATGTTCTGACATTTAATGTCTCTAAAGTGTCCTAAATAATTACAAGTCTAAAAAGTACAAATGTTAGCTGATAAAACCAAAAAGAAGCAAAACCTGGACAAGAAATCAGAGCTATGCATGTGGCCTCTATAATAGAACTGAAACCTGCATTTTGTATAGCCTGGACAAGAAATCAGAGCTATGCCTGTGGCCTCTATAATAGAACTGAAACCTGCATTTTGTATAGCCTGGACAAGACATCAGAGCTATGCCTGTGGCCTCTATAATAGAACTGAAAGCTGCATTTTGTATAGCCTGGACAAGAAATCAGAGCTATGCCTGTGGCCTCAATAATAGAACTGAAAGCTGCATTTTGTATAGCCTGGACAAGAAATCAGAGCTATCCATGTGGCCTCTATAATAGAACTGAAACCTGCATTTTGTATAGCCTGGACAAGAAATCAGAGCTATGCATGTGGCCTCTATAATAGAACTGAAACCTGCATTTTGTATAGCCTGGACAAGAAATCAGAGCTATGCACGTGGCCTCTATAATAGAACTGAAAGCTACATTTTGTATAGCCTGGACAAGAAATCAGAGCTATGCATGTGGCCTCTATAATAGAACTGAAAGCTGCATTTTGTATAGCCTGGACAAGAAATCAGAGCTATGCACGTGGCCTCTATAATGGAACTGAAAGCTACATTTTGTATAGCCTGGACAAGAAATCAGAGCTATCCATGTGGCCTTTATAATAGAACTGAAAGCTGCATTTTGAAAAACTATTAGGAATTTTGGTCCTCAATGCTCTTCAACTTTGTACTTTATTTGGCTTTTTTTTTTTTTACTTTTTTCAATTCAAGCTTCACTGATGGGACAATTTATGGTTGGTAACCTTTCATGTTTAACTTATAATCAAGTTAAACTTTTTAAATAAATAATAAGTCGGTTTTCAAACTTGAGGTATAAACTTTTATATATACCATTTGGTGTCTTTATAACAAAGGGTGTGTTTTATGTCCAAGAGTTGCTAAAATTTCTAGGAATATATCGCAAAGTCATTATTTTGATGCATTATTTCGTAGCAAGGTAAATGTGTAGTTTTGGAAGTATAGCTTTCCTGCACTATCTGTGTCCTTTAGATAATATGTGTAAAAATGACAAAAGAGGTCAGAGTTAAGTCCCTGTTAAACTGAAGACTACAGGTTTCAGCTATAGAGTCCCCAGTGAAGACATCTCTTTTATGCAAACACACAGTTTAAGATTTACAGTGAAAAGAAAACATTAAATCTGTAGCACATCTTGACACGTACTTGTGCATGTGTGTTTACTTATTATCATCTGCTTAGTGACAATAAATAAAGTTATTAGACACATGTTAAAAGTCGCGCTTTTAAGGTTACGATTGATAAGCTGTTTAAAAAGACAGAGTTTCCATCCATACAATTCTGACACTTAGTCCCACAATGCAATCTGTTTAAATTAATATTTTACAAAATGATGATACAAAACACTAAAAAATAAATAACTTACAATTTTAGGCCAAAAATGTTCCCCTTAAAAACAGTACTTATAGTTTACAATCATATAAATGACAGGGACTATATATTTGTAGACAGCTGATTTACGTGAGGCCAAAGCAGGTCGGGTTTTGACGGAGAAAAACACAACATTTTCTTCTTTTTATTCTTAGTGCCTTGCTCTTCTCTTCATCATTTTCTCACTTAATAATACATAAAATAAACCATGTACTGCATATTTGAAAGTTTATAGTGTGCAGCAAAAACAATTCAGAATGTGGGGTAAAAGTCAAAGGGACAGCAACCTAGCAATCAAAATAACCAAAAGACATGTGCACGCTAAAATGTGAAATAGGATATACACGTTTGCCTCAATGAGACAGCATCCCAGCGACTACAAATATACACGAAAGAAATTTTCACTTGCCAGATGCTACCATTTGTATGAGTGGTTTTTTTTTCGATTTGATTTTATTTTCCATATATAAAAACTGTCCGCAGTGAAAACTCCAATAGTGATGAAAGTGGCATTTAACACCACGATATCAATAAAATCAAGCATTGTGTATTTTAGACGTTTCCTACATCGATTTCAGGTTTGGTAAACAAGAATCTTTAAACTCGAATTTTAATTTGACTGAAGAAATATTTTTTGCAACTCATACATATTACTATCTTATGGTATTGTGGCTGAAATATTTGTCGCTGGACATAAATCAGCTTCATCAATTAATACCTCTCCTTGTAGAATCTATTAACTGGAACTTCAAATTGACTAAAGCAAAGTTTTACCACACATATATGGTTCTATCTTTTTATATTATGATTGATATATTTGTCGCTGTACATGACGCACCTTCATCAAATGGTAATTCTTTGTGAATGTCTTGTGGAATAGTAAAAATTATTGAGAAATATTTTAAAATGTTAGCTTACTTTGCTTTTTTAAGCAAGTGCATGACAAAGAAGTATTATAAGACTTAAATACAGGATTGGAAGAGTAAAAGCATGATAGATAGTGGGCCTATTTTTGAAGGTCTTTCAGTCCAACACAATTTAAGGTTGGTGACCTTTCATGTTTAACTTATCATCAACTTAAACTTTTTAAATAACTAATAAGTCCGTTTTCAAACTTGAGGTAGAAACTTTTATATATACCATTTGGTGTCTTTATAACAAAGGGTGTGTTTTATGTCCAAGAGTTGCTAAAATTTCTAGGAACATATCGCAAAGTCATTATTTTGATGCATTATTTCGTAGCAAGGTAAATATGTAGTTTTGGAAGCATAGCTTTCCTGCACTGGCTGTGTCATTTAGATAATATGTGCAAAAATGACCAAAAAAAAAAGGCCAGAGTTAAGTCCCTGCTAAACTGAAGACTACAGGTTTCAGCTCTAGAGTGCCCAGTGAAGAAATTTCTTTTATGCAAACACACAGTTTAAGATTTACAGTGAAAAGAAAACATTAAATCTGTAGCACATCTTGACACGTACTTGTGCATGTGTGTTTACTTATTATCATCTGCTTAGTGACAAGAAATAAAGTTATTAGACACATGTTAAAAGTCGCTCTTTTAAGGTTACGATTAATGTTAAGCTGTTTAAAAAGACAGAGTTGCCATCCATACAATTCTGACACTTAGTCCCACAATGCAATCTGTATAAGTTAATATTTTACAAAATGATGATACAAATCACTAAAAAAATAAATAACATAACTTACAATTTTAAGCCAAAAATGTTCCCCTAAAAGACAGTACTTCTAGTTTACAATCATAAAAATGACATGGACTATATTTGTAGACAACCGATTTACGTGTGGCCAAAGCAGGTCGGGTTTTGACGGCGAAAAGAAAATCCTTCTTTTTTCTACTTAGTCCCTTGCTCTTCTCTTCAGCATTTTCTCACTTTATAATACATAAAATAACACATGTACTGCATGTTTGAAAGTTTATAGTGTGCAGCAAAAACAATTCAGAATGTGGGGTAAAAGTCAAAGGGACAGCAACCTAGCAATCAAAATAACCAAAAGACACGTGCACGCTAAAATGTGAAATAGGATATGCACGTTTGCCTCAATGAGACAGCATCCCAGCGACTACAAATATACACGAACGAAATTTTCACTTGCCAGATGCTACCATTTGTATGAGTGGTTTTTTTTCGATTTGATTTTATTTTCCATATATAAAAACTGTCCGCAGTGAAAACTCCAATAGTGATGAAAGTGGCATTTAACACCACGATATCAATAAAATCAAGCATTGTGTATTTTAGACGTTTCCTACATCGATTTCAGGTTTGGTAAACAAGAATCTTTAAACTCGAATTTTAATTTGACTGAAGAAATATTTTTTGCAACTCATACATATTACTATCTTATGGTATTGTGGCTGAAATATTTGTCGCTGGACATAAATCAGCTTCATCAATTAATACCTCTCTGTGAATACCTTGTAGAATCTATTAACTGGAACTTCAAATTGACTAAAGCAAAGTTTTACCACACATATATGGTTCTATCTTTTTATATTATGATTGATATATTTGTCGCTGTACATGACGCACCTTCATCAAATGGTAATTCTTTGTGAATGTCTTGTGGAATAGTAAAAATTATTGAGAAATATTTTAAAATGTTAGCTTACTTTGCTTTTTTAAGCAAGTGCATGACAAAGAAGTATTATAAGACTTAAATACAGGATTGGAAGGGTAAAAGCATGATAGATAGTGGGGCCTATTTTTGAAGGTCTTTCAGTCCAACACAATTTAAGGTTGGTGACCTTTCATGTTTAACCTATCATCAACTTAAACTTTTTAAATAACTAATAAGCCCGTTTTCAAACTTGAGGTAGACACTTTTATATATACCATTTGGTGTCTTTATAACAAAGGGTGTGTTTTATGTCCAAGAGTTGCTAAAATTTCTAGGAACATATCGCAAAGTCATTATTTTGATGCATTATTTCGTAGCAAGGTAAATATGTAGTTTTGAAAGCATAGCTTTCCTGCACTGGCTGTGTCATTTAGATAATATGTGCAAAAATGACAAAAAAAAGGCCAGAGTTAAGTCCCTGCTAAACTGAAGACTACAGGTTTCAGCTCTAGAGTGCCCAGTGAAGAAATTTCTTTTATGCAAACACACAGTTTAAGATTTACAGTGAAAAGAAAACATTAAATCTGTAGCACATCTTGACACGTACTTGTGCATGTGTGTTTACTTATTATCATCTGCTTAGTGACAAGAAATAAAGTTATTAGACACATGTTAAAAGTCGCTCTTTTAAGGTTACGATTAATGTTAAGCTGTTTAAAAAGACAGAGTTGCCATCCATACAATTCTGACACTTAGTCCCACAATGCAATCTGTATAAGTTAATATTTTACAAAATGATGATACAAATCACTAAAAAATAAATAACATAACTTACAATTTTAAGCCAAAAATGTTCCCCTAAAAGACAGTACTTCTAGTTTACAATCATAAAAATGACATGTACTATATTTGTAGACAACCGATTTACGTGTGGCCAAAGCAGGTCGGGTTTTGACGGCGAAAAGAAAATCCTTCTTTTTTCTACTTAGTCCCTTGCTCTTCTCTTCAGCATTTTCTCACTTTATAATACATAAAATAACACATGTACTGCATGTTTGAAAGTTTATAGTGTGCAGCAAAAACAATTCAGAATGTGGGGTAAAAGTCAAAGGGACAGCAACCTAGCAATCAAAATAACCAAAAGACACGTGCACGCTAAAATGTGAAATAGGATATGCACGTTTGCCTCAATGAGACAGCATCCCAGCGACTACAAATATACACGAACGAAATTTTCACTTGCCAGATGCTACCATTTGTATGAGTGTTTTTTTTTCGATTTGATTTTATTTTCCATACATAAAAACTGTCCGCAGTGAAAACTCCAATAGTGATGAAAGTGGCATTTAACACCACGATATCAATAAAATCAAGCATTGTGTATTTTAGACGTTTCCTACATCGATTTCAGGTTTGGTAAACAAGAATCTTTAAACTCGAATTTTAATTTGACTGAAGAAATATTTTTTGCAACTCATACATATTACTATCTTATGGTATTGTGGCTGAAATATTTGTCGCTGGACATAAATCAGCTTCATCAATTAATACCTCTCTGTGAATACCTTGTAGAATCTATTAACTGGAACTTCAAATTGACTAAAGCAAAGTTTTACCACACATATATGGTTCTATCTTTTTATATTATGATTGATATATTTGTCGCTGTACATGACGCACCTTCATCAAATGGTAATTCTTTGTGAATGTCTTGTGGAATAGTAAAAATTATTGAGAAATATTTTAAAATGTTAGCTTACTTTGCTTTTTTAAGCAAGTGCATGACAAAGAAGTATTATAAGACTTAAATACAGGATTGGAAGGGTAAAAGCATGATAGATAGTGGGGCCTATTTTTGAAGGTCTTTCAGTCCAACACAATTTAAGGTTGGTGACCTTTCATGTTTAACTTATCATCAACTTAAACTTTTTAAATAATTAATAAGTCCGTTTTCAAACTTGAGGTAGACACTTTTATATATACCATTTGGTGTCTTTATAACAAAGGGTGTGTTTTATGTCCAAGAGTTGCTAAAATTTCTAGGAACATATCGCAAAGTCATTATTTTGATGCATTATTTCGTAGCAAGGTAAATATGTAGTTTTGGAAGCATAGCTTTCCTGCACTGGCTGTGTCATTTAGATAATATGTGCAAAAATGACAAAAAAAAGGCCAGAGTTAAGTCCCTGCTAAACTGAAGACTACAGGTTTCAGCTCTAGAGTGCCCAGTGAAGAAATTTCTTTTATGCAAACACACAGTTTAAGATTTACAGTGAAAAGAAAACATTAAATCTGTAGCACATCTTGACACGTACTTGTGCATGTGTGTTTACTTATTATCATCTGCTTAGTGACAAGAAATAAAGTTATTAGACACATGTTAAAAGTCGCTCTTTTAAGGTTACGATTAATGTTAAGCTGTTTAAAAAGACAGAGTTGCCATCCATACAATTCTGACACTTAGTCCCACAATGCAATCTGTATAAGTTAATATTTTACAAAATGATGATACAAATCACTAAAAAATAAATAACATAACTTACAATTTTAAGCCAAAAATGTTCCCCTAAAAGACAGTACTTCTAGTTTACAATCATAAAAATGACATGGACTATATTTGTAGACAACCGATTTACGTGTGGCCAAAGCAGGTCGGGTTTTGACGGCGAAAAGAAAATCCTTCTTTTTTCTACTTAGTCCCTTGCTCTTCTCTTCAGCATTTTCTCACTTTATAATACATAAAATAACACATGTACTGCATGTTTAAAAGTTTATAGTGTGCAGCAAAAACAATTCAGAATGTGGGGTAAAAGTCATAGGGACAGCAACCTAGCAATCAAAATAACCAAAAGACACGTGCACGCTAAAATGTGAAATAGGATATGCACGTTTGCCTCAATGAGACAGCATCCCAGCGACTACAAATATACACGAACGAAATTTTCACTTGCCAGATGCTACCATTTGTATGAGTGGTTTTTTTTCGATTTGATTTTATTTTCCATATATAAAAACTGTCCGCAGTGAAAACTCCAATAGTGATGAAAGTGGCATTTAACACCACGATATCAATAAAATCAAGCATTGTGTATTTTAGACGTTTCCTACATCGATTTCAGGTTTGGTAAACAAGAATCTTTAAACTCGAATTTTAATTTGACTGAAGAAATATTTTTTGCAACTCATACATATTACTATCTTATGGTATTGTGGCTGAAATATTTGTCGCTGGACATAAATCAGCTTCATCAATTAATACCTCTCTGTGAATACCTTGTAGAATCTATTAACTGGAACTTCAAATTGACTAAAGCAAAGTTTTACCACACATATATGGTTCTATCTTTTTATATTATGATTGATATATTTGTCGCTGTACATGACGCACCTTCATCAAATGGTAATTCTTTGTGAATGTCTTGTGGAATAGTAAAAATTATTGAGAAATATTTTAAAATGTTAGCTTACTTTGCTTTTTTAAGCAAGTGCATGACAAAGAAGTATTATAAGACTTAAATACAGGATTGGAAGGGTAAAAGCATGATAGATAGTGGGGCCTATTTTTGAAGGTCTTTCAGTCCAACACAATTTAAGGTTGGTGACCTTTCATGTTTAACTTATCATCAACTTAAACTTTTTAAATAACTAATAAGTCTGTTTTCAAACTTGAGGTAGACACTTTTATCATTGTTTATATATACCATTTGGTGTCTTTATAACAAAGGGTGTGTTTTATGTCCAAGAGTTGCTAAAATTTCTAGGAACATATCGCAAAGTCATTATTTTGATGCATTATTTCGTAGCAAGGTAAATATGTAGTTTTGGAAGCATAGCTTTCCTGCACTGGCTGTGTCATTTAGATAATATGTGCAAAAATGACAAAAAAAAGGCCAGAGTTAAGTCCCTGCTAAACTGAAGACTACAGGTTTCAGCTCTAGAGTGCCCAGTGAAGAAATTTCTTTTATGCAAACACACAGTTTAAGATTTACAGTGAAAAGAAAACATTAAATCTGTAGCACATCTTGACACGTACTTGTGCATGTGTGTTTACTTATTATCATCTGCTTAGTGACAAGAAATAAAGTTATTAGACACATGTTAAAAGTCGCTCTTTTAAGGTTACGATTAATGTTAAGCTGTTTAAAAAGACAGAGTTGCCATCCATACAATTCTGACACTTAGTCCCACAATGCAATCTGTATAAGTTAATATTTTACAAAATGATGATACAAATCACTAAAAAATAAATAACATAACTTACAATTTTAAGCCAAAAATGTTCCCCTAAAAGACAGTACTTCTAGTTTACAATCATAAAAATGACATGGACTATATTTGTAGACAACCGATTTACGTGTGGCCAAAGCAGGTCGGGTTTTGACGGCGAAAAGAAAATCCTTCTTTTTTCTACTTAGTCCCTTGCTCTTCTCTTCAGCATTTTCTCACTTTATAATACATAAAATAACACATGTACTGCATGTTTAAAAGTTTATAGTGTGCAGCAAAAACAATTCAGAATGTGGGGTAAAAGTCATAGGGACAGCAACCTAGCATTCAAAATAACCAAAAGACACGTGCACGCTAAAATGTGAAATAGGATATGCACGTTTGCCTCAATGAGACAGCATCCCAGCGACTACAAATATACACGAACGAAATTTTCACTTGCCAGATGCTACCATTTGTATGAGTGGTTTTTTTTCGATTTGATTTTATTTTCCATATATAAAAACTGTCCGCAGTGAAAACTCCAATAGTGATGAAAGTGGCATTTAACACCACGATATCAATAAAATCAAGCATTGTGTATTTTAGACGTTTCCTACATCGATTTCAGGTTTGGTAAACAAGAATCTTTAAACTCGAATTTTAATTTGACTGAAGAAATATTTTTTGCAACTCATACATATTACTATCTTATGGTATTGTGGCTGAAATATTTGTCGCTGGACATAAATCAGCTTCATCAATTAATACCTCTCTGTGAATACCTTGTAGAATCTATTAACTGGAACTTCAAATTGACTAAAGCAAAGTTTTACCACACATATATGGTTCTATCTTTTTATATTATGATTGATATATTTGTCGCTGTACATGACGCACCTTCATCAAATGGTAATTCTTTGTGAATGTCTTGTGGAATAGTAAAAATTATTGAGAAATATTTTAAAATGATAGCTTACTTTGCTTTTTTAAGCAAGTGCATGACAAAGAAGTATTATAAGACTTAAATACAGGATTGGAAGGGTAAAAGCATGATAGATAGTGGGGCCTATTTTTGAAGGTCTTTCAGTCCAACACAATTTAAGGTTGGTGACCTTTCATGTTTAACTTATCATCAACTTAAACTTTTTAAATAACTAATAAGTCTGTTTTCAAACTTGAGGTAGACACTTTTATCATTGTTTATATATACCATTTGGTGTCTTTATAACAAAGGGTGTGTTTTATGTCCAAGAGTTGCTAAAATTTCTAGGAACATATCGCAAAGTCATTATTTTGATGCATTATTTCGTAGCAAGGTAAATATGTAGTTTTGGAAGCATAGCTTTCCTGCACTGGCTGTGTCATTTAGATAATATGTGCAAAAATGACAAAAAAAAGGCCAGAGTTAAGTCCCTGTTAAACTGAAGACTACAGGTTTCAGCTCTAGAGTGCCCAGTGAAGAAATTTCTTTTATGCAAACACACAGTTTAAGATTTACAGTGAAAAGAAAACATTAAATCTGTAGCACATCTTGACACGTACTTGTGCATGTGTGTTTACTTATTATCATCTGCTTAGTGACAAGAAATAAAGTTATTAGACACATGTTAAAAGTCGCTCTTTTAAGGTTACGATTAATGTTAAGCTGTTTAAAAAGACAGAGTTGCCATCCATACAATTCTGACACTTAGTCCCACAATGCAATCTGTATAAGTTAATATTTTACAAAATGATGATACAAATCACTAAAAAATAAATAACATAACTTACAATTTTAAGCCAAAAATGTTCCCCTAAAAGACAGTACTTCTAGTTTACAATCATAAAAATGACATGGACTATATTTGTAGACAACCGATTTACGTGTGGCCAAAGCAGGTCGGGTTTTGACGGCGAAAAGAAAATCCTTCTTTTTTCTACTTAGTCCCTTGCTCTTCTCTTCAGCATTTTCTCACTTTATAATACATAAAATAACACATGTACTGCATGTTTGAAAGTTTATAGTGTGCAGCAAAAACAATTCAGAATGTGGGGTAAAAGTCATAGGGACAGCAACCTAGCAATCAAAATAACCAAAAGACACGTGCACGCTAAAATGTGAAATAGGATATGCACGTTTGCCTCAATGAGACAGCATCCCAGCGACTACAAATATACACGAACGAAATTTTCACTTGCCAGATGCTACCATTTGTATGAGTGGTTTTTTTTCGATTTGATTTTATTTTCCATATATAAAAACTGTCCGCAGTGAAAACTCCAATAGTGATGAAAGTGGCATTTAACACCACGATATCAATAAAATCAAGCATTGTGTATTTTAGACGTTTCCTACATCGATTTCAGGTTTGGTAAACAAGAATCTTTAAACTCGAATTTTAATTTGACTGAAGAAATATTTTTTGCAACTCATACATATTACTATCTTATGGTATTGTGGCTGAAATATTTGTCGCTGGACATAAATAAGCTTCATCAATTAATACCTCTCTGTGAATACCTTGTAGAATCTATTAACTGGAACTTCAAATTGACTAAAGCAAAGTTTTACCACACATATATGGTTCTATCTTTTTATATTATGATTGATATATTTGTCGCTGTACATGACGCACCTTCATCAAATGGTAATTCTTTGTGAATGTCTTGTGGAATAGTAAAAATTATTGAGAAATATTTTAAAATGTTAGCTTACTTTGCTTTTTTAAGCAAGTGCATGACAAAGAAGTATTATAAGACTTAAATACAGGATTGGAAGGGTAAAAGCATGATAGATAGTGGGGCCTATTTTTGAAGGTCTTTCAGTCCAACACAATTTAAGGTTGGTGACCTTTCATGTTTAACTTATCATCAACTTAAACTTTTTAAATAACTAATAAGTCCGTTTTCAAACTTGAGGTAGACACTTTTATATATACCATTTGGTGTCTTTATAACAAAGGGTGTGTTTTATGTCCAAGAGTTGCTAAAATTTCTAGGAACATATCGCAAAGTCATTATTTTGATGCATTATTTCGTAGCAAGGTAAATATGTAGTTTTGGAAGCATAGCTTTCCTGCACTGGCTGTGTCATTTAGATAATATGTGCAAAAATGACAAAAAAAAGGCCAGAGTTAAGTCCCTGTTAAACTGAAGACTACAGGTTTCAGCTCTAGAGTGCCCAGTGAAGAAATTTCTTTTATGCAAACACACAGTTTAAGATTTACAGTGAAAAGAAAACATTAAATCTGTAGCACATCTTGACACGTACTTGTGCATGTGTGTTTACTTATTATCATCTGCTTAGTGACAAGAAATAAAGTTATTAGACACATGTTAAAAGTCGCTCTTTTAAGGTTACGATTAATGTTAAGCTGTTTAAAAAGACAGAGTTGCCATCCATACAATTCTGACACTTAGTCCCACAATGCAATCTGTATAAGTTAATATTTTACAAAATGATGATACAAATCACTAAAAAATAAATAACATAACTTACAATTTTAAGCCAAAAATGTTCCCCTAAAAGACAGTACTTCTAGTTTACAATCATAAAAATGACATGGACTATATTTGTAGACAACCGATTTACGTGTGGCCAAAGCAGGTCGGGTTTTGACGGCGAAAAGAAAATCCTTCTTTTTTCTACTTAGTCCCTTGCTCTTCTCTTCAGCATTTTCTCACTTTATAATACATAAAATAACACATGTACTGCATACTTGAAAGTTTATAGTGTGCAGCAAAAACAATTCAGAATGTGGGGTAAAAGTCAAAGGGACAGCAACCTAGCAATCAAAATAACCAAAAGACACGTGCACGCTAAAATGTGAAATAGGATATGCACGTTTGCCTCAATGAGACAGCATCCCAGCGACTACAAATATACACGAACGAAATTTTCACTTGCCAGATGCTACCATTTGTATGAGTGGTTTTTTTTCGATTTGATTTTATTTTCCATATATAAAAACTGTCCGCAGTGAAAACTCCAATAGTGATGAAAGTGGCATTTAACACCACGATATCAATAAAATCAAGCATTGTGTATTTTAGACGTTTCCTACATCGATTTCAGGTTTGGTAAACAAGAATCTTTAAACTCGAATTTTAATTTGACTGAAGAAATATTTTTTGCAACTCATACATATTACTATCTTATGGTATTGTGGCTGAAATATTTGTCGCTGGACATAAATAAGCTTCATCAATTAATACCTCTCTGTGAATACCTTGTAGAATCTATTAACTGGAACTTCAAATTGACTAAAGCAAAGTTTTACCACACATATATGGTTCTATCTTTTTATATTATGATTGATATATTTGTCGCTGTACATGACGCACCTTCATCAAATGGTAATTCTTTGTGAATGTCTTGTGGAATAGTAAAAATTATTGAGAAATATTTTAAAATGTTAGCTTACTTTGCTTTTTTAAGCAAGTGCATGACAAAGAAGTATTATAAGACTTAAATACAGGATTGGAAGGGTAAAAGCATGATAGATAGTGGGGCCTATTTTTGAAGGTCTTTCAGTCCAACACAATTTAAGGTTGGTGACCTTTCATGTTTAACTTATCATCAACTTAAACTTTTTAAATAACTAATAAGCCCGTTTTCAAACTTGAGGTAGACACTTTTATATAGACCATTTGGTGTCTTTATAACAAAGGGTGTGTTTTATGTCCAAGAGTTGCTAAAATTTCTAGGAACATATCGCAAAGTCATTATTTTGATGCATTATTTCGTAGCAAGGTAAATATGTAGTTTTGGAAGCATAGCTTTCCTGCACTGGCTGTGTCATTTAGATAATATGTGCAAAAATGACAAAAAAAAGGCCAGAGTTAAGTCCCTGCTAAACTGAAGACTACAGGTTTCAGCTCTAGAGTGCCCAGTGAAGAAATTTCTTTTATGCAAACACACAGTTTAAGATTTACAGTGAAAAGAAAACATTAAATCTGTAGCACATCTTGACACGTACTTGTGCATGTGTGTTTACTTATTATCATCTGCTTAGTGACAAGAAATAAAGTTATTAGACACATGTTAAAAGTCGCTCTTTTAAGGTTACGATTAATGTTAAGCTGTTTAAAAAGACAGAGTTGCCATCCATACAATTCTGACACTTAGTCCCACAATGCAATCTGTATAAGTTAATATTTTACAAAATGATGATACAAATCACTAAAAAATAAATAACATAACTTACAATTTTAAGCCAAAAATGTTCCCCTAAAAGACAGTACTTCTAGTTTACAATCATAAAAATGACATGGACTATATTTGTAGACAACCGATTTACGTGTGGCCAAAGCAGGTCGGGTTTTGACGGCGAAAAGAAAATCCTTCTTTTTTCTACTTAGTCCCTTGCTCTTCTCTTCAGCATTTTCTCACTTTATAATACATAAAATAACACATGTACTGCATGTTTGAAAGTTTATAGTGTGCAGCAAAAACAATTCAGAATGTGGGGTAAAAGTCAAAGGGACAGCAAACTAGCAATCAAAATAACCAAAAGACATGTGCACGCTAAAATGTGAAATAGGATATGCACGTTTGCCTCAATGAGACAGCATCCCAGCGACTACAAATATACACGAACGAAATTTTCACTTGCCAGATGCTACCATTTGTATGAGTGGTTTTTTTTCGATTTGATTTTATTTTCCATATATAAAAACTGTCCGCAGTGAAAACTCCAATAGTGATGAAAGTGGCATTTAACACCACGATATCAATAAAATCAAGCATTGTGTATTTTAGACGTTTCCTACATCGATTTCAGGTTTGGTAAACAAGAATCTTTAAACTCGAATTTTAATTTGACTGAAGAAATATTTTTTGCAACTCATACATATTACTATCTTATGGTATTGTGGCTGAAATATTTGTCGCTGGACATAAATAAGCTTCATCAATTAATACCTCTCTGTGAATACCTTGTAGAATCTATTAACTGGAACTTCAAATTGACTAAAGCAAAGTTTTACCACACATATATGGTTCTATCTTTTTATATTATGATTGATATATTTGTCGCTGTACATGACGCACCTTCATCAAATGGTAATTCTTTGTGAATGTCTTGTGGAATAGTAAAAATTATTGAGAAATATTTTAAAATGTTAGCTTACTTTGCTTTTTTAAGCAAGTGCATGACAAAGAAGTATTATAAGACTTAAATACAGGATTGGAAGGGTAAAAGCATGATAGATAGTGGGGCCTATTTTTGAAGGTCTTTCAGTCCAACACAATTTAAGGTTGGTGACCTTTCATGTTTAACTTATCATCAACTTAAACTTTTTAAATAACTAATAAGTCCGTTTTCAAACTTGAGGTAGACACTTTTATATATACCATTTGGTGTCTTTATAACAAAGGGTGTGTTTTATGTCCAAGAGTTGCAAAAATTTCTAGGAACATATCGCAAAGTCATTATTTTGATGCATTATTTCGTAGCAAGGTAAATATGTAGTTTTGGAAGCATAGCTTTCCTGCACTGGCTGTGTCATTTAGATAATATGTGCAAAAATGACAAAAAAAAGGCCAGAGTTAAGTCCCTGCTAAACTGAAGACTACAGGTTTCAGCTCTAGAGTGCCCAGTGAAGAAATTTCTTTTATGCAAACACACAGTTTAAGATTTACAGTGAAAAGAAAACATTAAATCTGTAGCACATCTTGACACGTACTTGTGCATGTGTGTTTACTTATTATCATCTGCTTAGTGACAAGAAATAAAGTTATTAGACACATGTTAAAAGTCGCTCTTTTAAGGTTACGATTAATGTTAAGCTGTTTAAAAAGACAGAGTTGCCATCCATACAATTCTGACACTTAGTCCCACAATGCAATCTGTATAAGTTAATATTTTACAAAATGATGATACAAATCACTAAAAAATAAATAACATAACTTACAATTTTAAGCCAAAAATGTTCCCCTAAAAGACAGTACTTCTAGTTTACAATCATAAAAATGACATGGACTATATTTGTATTCAACCGATTTACGTGTGGCCAAAGCAGGTCGGGTTTTGACGGCGAAAAGAAAATCCTTCTTTTTTCTACTTAGTCCCTTGCTCTTCTCTTCAGCATTTTCTCACTTTATAATACATAAAATAACACATGTACTGCATGTTTGAAAGTTTATAGTGTGCAGCAAAAACAATTCAGAATGTGGGGTAAAAGTCAAAGGGACAGCAACCTAGCAATCAAAATAACCAAAAGACATGTGCACGCTAAAATGTGAAATAGGATATGCACGTTTGCCTCAATGAGACAGCATCCCAGCGACTACAAATATACACGAACGAAATTTTCACTTGCCAGATGCTACCATTTGTATGAGTGTTTTTTTTTCGATTTGATTTTATTTTCCATATATAAAAACTGTCCGCAGTGAAAACTCCAATAGTGATGAAAGTGGCATTTAACACCACGATATCAATAAAATCAAGCATTGTGTATTTTAGACGTTTCCTACATCGATTTCAGGTTTGGTAAACAAGAATCTTTAAACTCGAATTTTAATTTGACTGAAGAAATATTTTTTGCAACTCATACATATTACTATCTTATGGTATTGTGGCTGAAATATTTGTCGCTGGACATAAATCAGCTTCATCAATTAATACCTCTCTGTGAATACCTTGTAGAATCTATTAACTGGAACTTCAAATTGACTAAAGCAAAGTTTTACCACACATATATGGTTCTATCTTTTTATATTATGATTGATATATTTGTCGCTGTACATGACGCACCTTCATCAAATGGTAATTCTTTGTGAATGTCTTGTGGAATAGTAAAAATTATTGAGAAATATTTTAAAATGTTAGCTTACTTTGCTTTTTTAAGCAAGTGCATGACAAAGAAGTATTATAAGACTTAAATACAGGATTGGAAGGGTAAAAGCATGATAGATAGTGGGGCCTATTTTTGAAGGTCTTTCAGTCCAACACAATTTAAGGTTGGTGACCTTTCATGTTTAACTTATCATCAACTTAAACTTTTTAAATAACTAATAAGTCCGTTTTCAAACTTGAGGTAGACACTTTTATATATACCATTTGGTGTCTTTATAACAAAGGGTGTGTTTTATGTCCAAGAGTTGCTAAAATTTCTAGGAACATATCGCAAAGTCATTATTTTGATGCATTATTTCGTAGCAAGGTAAATATGTAGTTTTGGAAGCATAGCTTTCCTGCACTGGCTGTGTCATTTAGATAATATGTGCAAAAATGACAAAAAAAAGGCCAGAGTTAAGTCCCTGCTAAACTGAAGACTACAGGTTTCAGCTCTAGAGTGCCCAGTGAAGAAATTTCTTTTATGCAAACACACAGTTTAAGATTTACAGTGAAAAGAAAACATTAAATCTGTAGCACATCTTGACACGTACTTGTGCATGTGTGTTTACTTATTATCATCTGCTTAGTGACAAGAAATAAAGTTATTAGACACATGTTAAAAGTCGCTCTTTTAAGGTTACGATTAATGTTAAGCTGTTTAAAAAGACAGAGTTGCCATCCATACAATTCTGACACTTAGTCCCACAATGCAATCTGTATAAGTTAATATTTTACAAAATGATGATACAAATCACTAAAAAATAAATAACATAACTTACAATTTTAAGCCAAAAATGTTCCCCTAAAAGACAGTACTTCTAGTTTACAATCATAAAAATGACATGGACTATATTTGTATTCAACCGATTTACGTGTGGCCAAAGCAGGTCGGGTTTTGACGGCGAAAAGAAAATCCTTCTTTTTTCTACTTAGTCCCTTGCTCTTCTCTTCAGCATTTTCTCACTTTATAATACATAAAATAACACATGTACTGCATGTTTGAAAGTTTATAGTGTGCAGCAAAAACAATTCAGAATGTGGGGTAAAAGTCAAAGGGACAGCAACCTAGCAATCAAAATAACCAAAAGACATGTGCACGCTAAAATGTGAAATAGGATATGCACGTTTGCCTCAATGAGACAGCATCCCAGCGACTACAAATATACACGAACGAAATTTTCACTTGCCAGATGCTACCATTTGTATGAGTGTTTTTTTTTCGATTTGATTTTATTTTCCATATATAAAAACTGTCCGCAGTGAAAACTCCAATAGTGATGAAAGTGGCATTTAACACCACGATATCAATAAAATCAAGCATTGTGTATTTTAGACGTTTCCTACATCGATTTCAGGTTTGGTAAACAAGAATCTTTAAACTCGAATTTTAATTTGACTGAAGAAATATTTTTTGCAACTCATACATATTACTATCTTATGGTATTGTGGCTGAAATATTTGTCGCTGGACATAAATCAGCTTCATCAATTAATACCTCTCTGTGAATACCTTGTAGAATCTATTAACTGGAACTTCAAATTGACTAAAGCAAAGTTTTACCACACATATATGGTTCTATCTTTTTATATTATGATTGATATATTTGTCGCTGTACATGACGCACCTTCATCAAATGGTAATTCTTTGTGAATGTCTTGTGGAATAGTAAAAATTATTGAGAAATATTTTAAAATGTTAGCTTACTTTGCTTTTTTAAGCAAGTGCATGACAAAGAAGTATTATAAGACTTAAATACAGGATTGGAAGGGTAAAAGCATGATAGATAGTGGGGCCTATTTTTGAAGGTCTTTCAGTCCAACACAATTTAAGGTTGGTGACCTTTCATGTTTAACTTATCATCAACTTAAACTTTTTAAATAACTAATAAGTCCGTTTTCAAACTTGAGGTAGACACTTTTATATATACCATTTGGTGTCTTTATAACAAAGGGTGTGTTTTATGTCCAAGAGTTGCTAAAATTTCTAGGAACATATCGCAAAGTCATTATTTTGATGCATTATTTCGTAGCAAGGTAAATATGTAGTTTTGGAAGCATAGCTTTCCTGCACTGGCTGTGTCATTTAGATAATATGTGCAAAAATGACCAAAAAAAAAAGGCCAGAGTTAAGTCCCTGCTAAACTGAAGACTACAGGTTTCAGCTCTAGAGTGCCCAGTGAAGAAATTTCTTTTATGCAAACACACAGTTTAAGATTTACAGTGAAAAGAAAACATTAAATCTGTAGCACATCTTGACACGTACTTGTGCATGTGTGTTTTCTTATTATCATCTGCTTAGTGACAAGAAATAAAGTTATTAGACACATGTTAAAAGTCGCTCTTTTAAGGTTACGATTAATGTTAAGCTGTTTAAAAAGACAGAGTTGCCATCCATACAATTCTGACACTTAGTCCCACAATGCAATCTGTATAAGTTAATATTTTACAAAATGATGATACAAATCACTAAAAAATAAATAACATAACTTACAATTTTAAGCCAAAAATGTTCCCCTAAAAGACAGTACTTCTAGTTTACAATCATAAAAATGACATGGACTATATTTGTATTCAACCGATTTACGTGTGGCCAAAGCAGGTCGGGTTTTGACGGCGAAAAGAAAATCCTTCTTTTTTCTACTTAGTCCCTTGCTCTTCTCTTCAGCATTTTCTCACTTTATAATACATAAAATAACACATGTACTGCATGTTTGAAAGTTTATAGTGTGCAGCAAAAACAATTCAGAATGTGGGGTAAAAGTCAAAGGGACAGCAACCTAGCAATCAAAATAACCAAAAGACATGTGCACGCTAAAATGTGAAATAGGATATGCACGTTTGCCTCAATGAGACAGCATCCCAGCGACTACAAATATACACGAACGAAATTTTCACTTGCCAGATGCTACCATTTGTATGAGTGTTTTTTTTTCGATTTGATTTTATTTTCCATATATAAAAACTGTCCGCAGTGAAAACTCCAATAGTGATGAAAGTGGCATTTAACACCACGATATCAATAAAATCAAGCATTGTGTATTTTAGACGTTTCCTACATCGATTTCAGGTTTGGTAAACAAGAATCTTTAAACTCGAATTTTAATTTGACTGAAGAAATATTTTTTGCAACTCATACATATTACTATCTTATGGTATTGTGGCTGAAATATTTGTCGCTGGACATAAATCAGCTTCATCAATTAATACCTCTCTGTGAATACCTTGTAGAATCTATTAACTGGAACTTCAAATTGACTAAAGCAAAGTTTTACCACACATATATGGTTCTATCTTTTTATATTATGATTGATATATTTGTCGCTGTACATGACGCACCTTCATCAAATGGTAATTCTTTGTGAATGTCTTGTGGAATAGTAAAAATTATTGAGAAATATTTTAAAATGTTAGCTTACTTTGCTTTTTTAAGCAAGTGCATGACAAAGAAGTATTATAAGACTTAAATACAGGATTGGAAGGGTAAAAGCATGATAGATAGTGGGGCCTATTTTTGAAGGTCTTTCAGTCCAACACAATTTAAGGTTGGTGACCTTTCATGTTTAACTTATCATCAACTTAAACTTTTTAAATAACTAATAAGTCCGTTTTCAAACTTGAGGTAGACACTTTTATATATACCATTTGGTGTCTTTATAACAAAGGGTGTATTTTATGTCCAAGAGTTGCTAAAATTTCTAGGAACATATCGCAAAGTCATTATTTTGATGCATTATTTCGTAGCAAGGTAAATATGTAGTTTTGGAAGCATAGCTTTCCTGCACTGGCTGTGTCATTTAGATAATATGTGCAAAAATGACAAAAAAAAGGCCAGAGTTAAGTCCCTGCTAAACTGAAGACTACAGGTTTCAGCTCTAGAGTGCCCAGTGAAGAAATTTCTTTTATGCAAACACACAGTTTAAGATTTACAGTGAAAAGAAAACATTAAATCTGTAGCACATCTTGACACGTACTTGTGCATGTGTGTTTTCTTATTATCATCTGCTTAGTGACAAGAAATAAAGTTATTAGACACATGTTAAAAGTCGCTCTTTTAAGGTTACGATTAATGTTAAGCTGTTTAAAAAGACAGAGTTGCCATCCATACAATTCTGACACTTAGTCCCACAATGCAATCTGTATAAGTTAATATTTTACAAAATGATGATACAAATCACTAAAAAATAAATAACATAACTTACAATTTTAAGCCAAAAATGTTCCCCTAAAAGACAGTACTTCTAGTTTACAATCATAAAAATGACATGGACTATATTTGTATTCAACCGATTTACGTGTGGCCAAAGCAGGTCGGGTTTTGACGGCGAAAAGAAAATCCTTCTTTTTTCTACTTAGTCCCTTGCTCTTCTCTTCAGCATTTTCTCACTTTATAATACATAAAATAACACATGTACTGCATGTTTGAAAGTTTATAGTGTGCAGCAAAAACAATTCAGAATGTGGGGTAAAAGTCAAAGGGACAGCAACCTAGCAATCAAAATAACCAAAAGACATGTGCACGCTAAAATGTGAAATAGGATATGCACGTTTGCCTCAATGAGACAGCATCCCAGCGACTACAAATATACACGAACGAAATTTTCACTTGCCAGATGCTACCATTTGTATGAGTGGTTTTTTTTCGATTTGATTTTATTTTCCATATATAAAAACTGTCCGCAGTGAAAACTCCAATAGTGATGAAAGTGGCATTTAACACCACGATATCAATAAAATCAAGCATTGTGTATTTTAGACGTTTCCTACATCGATTTCAGGTTTGGTAAACAAGAATCTTTAAACTCGAATTTTAATTTGACTGAAGAAATATTTTTTGCAACTCATACATATTACTATCTTATGGTATTGTGGCTGAAATATTTGTCGCTGGACATAAATCAGCTTCATCAATTAATACCTCTCTGTGAATACCTTGTAGAATCTATTAACTGGAACTTCAAATTGACTAAAGCAAAGTTTTACCACACATATATGGTTCTATCTTTTTATATTATGATTGATATATTTGTCGCTGTACATGACGCACCTTCATCAAATGGTAATTCTTTGTGAATGTCTTGTGGAATAGTAAAAATTATTGAGAAATATTTTAAAATGTTAGCTTACTTTGCTTTTTTAAGCAAGTGCATGACAAAGAAGTATTATAAGACTTAAATACAGGATTGGAAGGGTAAAAGCATGATAGATAGTGGGGCCTATTTTTGAAGGTCTTTCAGTCCAACACAATTTAAGGTTGGTGACCTTTCATGTTTAACTTATCATCAACTTAAACTTTTTAAATAACTAATAAGTCCGTTTTCAAACTTGAGGTAGACACTTTTATATATACCATTTGGTGTCTTTATAACAAAGGGTGTGTTTTATGTCCAAGAGTTGCTAAAATTTCTAGGAACATATCGCAAAGTCATTATTTTGATGCATTATTTCGTAGCAAGGTAAATATGTAGTTTTGGAAGCATAGCTTTCCTGCACTGGCTGTGTCATTTAGATAATATGTGCAAAAATGACAAAAAAAAAGGCCAGAGTTATAACTTAAGTCCCTGTTAAACTGAAGACTACAGGTTTCAGCTCTAGAGTGCCCAGTGAAGAAATTTCTTTTATGCAAACACACAGTTTAAGATTTACAGTGAAAAGAAAACATTAAATCTGTAGCACATCTTGACACGTACTTGTGCATGTGTGTTTACTTATTATCATCTGCTTAGTGACAAGAAATAAAGTTATTAGACACATGTTAAAAGTCGCTCTTTTAAGGTTACGATTAATGTTAAGCTGTTTAAAAAGACAGAGTTGCCATCCATACAATTCTGACACTTAGTCCCACAATGCAATCTGTATAAGTTAATATTTTACAAAATGATGATACAAATCACTAAAAAATAAATAACATAACTTACAATTTTAAGCCAAAAATGTTCCCCTAAAAGACAGTACTTCTAGTTTACAATCATAAAAATGACATGGACTATATTTGTAGACAACCGATTTACGTGTGGCCAAAGCAGGTCGGGTTTTGACGGCGAAAAGAAAATCCTTCTTTTTTCTACTTAGTCCCTTGCTCTTCTCTTCAGCATTTTCTCACTTTATAATACATAAAATAACACATGTACTGCATGTTTGAAAGTTTATAGTGTGCAGCAAAAACAATTCAGAATGTGGGGTAAAAGTCAAAGGGACAGCAACCTAGCAATCAAAATAACCAAAAGACACGTGCACGCTAAAATGTGAAATAGGATATGCACGTTTGCCTCAATGAGACAGCATCCCAGCGACTACAAATATACACGAACGAAATTTTCACTTGCCAGATGCTACCATTTGTATGAGTGGTTTGTGGTTTTTTTTCGATTTGATTTTATTTTCCATATATAAAAACTGTCCGCAGTGAAAACTCCAATAGTGATGAAAGTGGCATTTAACACCACGATATCAATAAAATCAAGCATTGTGTATTTTAGACGTTTCCTACATCGATTTCAGGTTTGGTAAACAAGAATCTTTAAACTCGAATTTTAATTTGACTGAAGAAATATTTTTTGCAACTCATACATATTACTATCTTATGGTATTGTGGCTGAAATATTTGTCGCTGGACATAAATCAGCTTCATCAATTAATACCTCTCTGTGAATACCTTGTAGAATCTATTAACTGGAACTTCAAATTGACTAAAGCAAAGTTTTACCACACATATATGGTTCTATCTTTTTATATTATGATTGATATATTTGTCGCTGTACATGACGCACCTTCATCAAATGGTAATTCTTTGTGAATGTCTTGTGGAATAGTAAAAATTATTGAGAAATATTTTAAAATGTTAGCTTACTTTGCTTTTTTAAGCAAGTGCATGACAAAGAAGTATTATAAGACTTAAATACAGGATTGGAAGGGTAAAAGCATGATAGATAGTGGGGCCTATTTTTGAAGGTCTTTCAGTCCAACACAATTTAAGGTTGGTGACCTTTCATGTTTAACTTATCATCAACTTAAACTTTTTAAATAACTAATAAGTCCGTTTTCAAACTTGAGGTAGACACTTTTATATATACCATTTGGTGTCTTTATAACAAAGGGTGTGTTTTATGTCCAAGAGTTGCTAAAATTTCTAGGAACATATCGCAAAGTCATTATTTTGATGCATTATTTCGTAGCAAGGTAAATATGTAGTTTTGGAAGCATAGCTTTCCTGCACTGGCTGTGTCCTTTAGATAATATGTGCAAAAATGACAAAAAAAGGCCAGAGTTAAGTCCCTGCTAAACTGAAGACTACAAGTTTCAGCTCTAGAGTCCCCAGTGAAGACATTTCTTTTATGCAAACACACAGTTTAAGATTTACAGTGAAAAGAAAACATTAAATCTGTAGCACATCTTGACACGTACTTGTGTATGTGTGTTTACTTATTATCATCTGCTTAGTGACAAGAAATAAAGTTATTAGACACATGTTAAAAGTCGCTCTTTTAAGGTTACGATTAATGTTAAGCTGTTTAAAAAGACAGAGTTGCCATCCATACAATTCTGACACTTAGTCCCACAATGCAATCTGTATAAGTTAATATTTTACAAAATGATGATACAAATCACTAAAAAATAAATAACATAACTTACAATTTTAAGCCAAAAATGTTCCCCTAAAAGACAGTACTTCTAGTTTACAATCATAAAAATGACATGGACTATATTTGTAGACAACCGATTTACGTGTGGCCAAAGCAGGTCGGGTTTTGACGGCGAAAAGAAAATTCTTCTTTTTTCTACTTAGTCCCTTGCTCTTCTCTTCAGCATTTTCTCACTTTATAATACATAAAATAACACATGTACTGCATGTTTGAAAGTTTATAGTGTGCAGCAAAAACAATTCAGAATGTGGGGTAAAAGTCAAAGGGACAGCAACCTAGCAATCAAAATAACCAAAAGACACGTGCACGCTAAAATGTGAAATAGGATATGCACGTTTGCCTCAATGAGACAGCATCCCAGCGACTACAAATATACACGAACGAAATTTTCACTTGCCAGATGCTACCATTTGTATGAGTGGTTTTTTTCCGATTTGATTTTATTTTCCATATATAAAAACTGTCCGCAGTGAAAACTCCAATAGTGATGAAAGTGGCATTTAACACCACGATATCAATAAAATCAAGCATTGTGTATTTTAGACGTTTCCTACATCGATTTCAGGTTTGGTAAACAAGAATCTTTAAACTCGAATTTTAATTTGACTGAAGAAATATTTTTTGCAACTCATACATATTACTATCTTATGGTATTGTGGCTGAAATATTTGTCGCTGGACATAAATCAGCTTCATCAATTAATACCTCTCTGTGAATACCTTGTAGAATCTATTAACTGGAACTTCAAATTGACTAAAGCAAAGTTTTACCACACATATATGGTTCTATCTTTTTATATTATGATTGATATATTTGTCGCTGTACATGACGCACCTTCATCAAATGGTAATTCTTTGTGAATGTCTTGTGGAATAGTAAAAATTATTGAGAAATATTTTAAAATGTTAGCTTACTTTGCTTTTTTAAGCAAGTGCATGACAAAGAAGTATTATAAGACTTAAATACAGGATTGGAAGGGTAAAAGCATGATAGATAGTGGGGCCTATTTTTGAAGGTCTTTCAGTCCAACACAATTTAAGGTTGGTGACCTTTCATGTTTAACTTATCATCAACTTAAACTTTTTAAATAACTAATAAGTCCGTTTTCAAACTTGAGGTAGACACTTTTATATATACCATTTGGTGTCTTTATAACAAAGGGTGTGTTTTATGTCCAAGAGTTGCTAAAATTTCTAGGAACATATCGCAAAGTCATTATTTTGATGCATTATTTCGTAGCAAGGTAAATATGTAGTTTTGGAAGCATAGCTTTCCTGCACTGGCTGTGTCCTTTAGATAATATGTGCAAAAATGACAAAAAAAGGCCAGAGTTAAGTCCCTGCTAAACTGAAGACTACAAGTTTCAGCTCTAGAGTCCCCAGTGAAGACATTTCTTTTATGCAAACACACAGTTTAAGATTTACAGTGAAAAGAAAACATTAAATCTGTAGCACATCTTGACACGTACTTGTGCATGTGTGTTTACTTATTATCATCTGCTTAGTGACAAGAAATAAAGTTATTAGACACATGTTAAAAGTCGCTCTTTAAAGGTTACGATTAATGTTAAGCTGTTTAAAAAGACAGAGTTGCCATCCATACAATTCTGACACTTAGTCCCACAATGCAATCTGTATAAGTTAATATTTTACAAAATGATGATACAAATCACTAAAAAATAAATAACATAACTTACAATTTTAAGCCAAAAATGTTCCCCTAAAAGACAGTACTTCTAGTTTACAATCATAAAAATGACATGGACTATATTTGTAGACAACCGATTTACGTGTGGCCAAAGCAGGTCGGGTTTTGACGGCGAAAAGAAAATTCTTCTTTTTTCTACTTAGTCCCTTGCTCTTCTCTTCAGCATTTTCTCACTTTATAATACATAAAATAACACATGTACTGCATGTTTGAAAGTTTATAGTGTGCAGCAAAAACAATTCAGAATGTGGGGTAAAAGTCAAAGGGACAGCAACCTAGCAATCAAAATAACCAAAAGACACGTGCACGCTAAAATGTGAAATAGGATATGCACGTTTGCCTCAATGAGACATCATCCCAGCGACTACAAATATACACGAACGAAATTTTCACTTGCCAGATGCTACCATTTGTATGAGTGGTTTTTTTTCGATTTGATTTTATTTTCCATATATAAAAACTGTCCGCAGAGAAAACTCCAATAGTGATGAAAGTGGCATTTAACACCACGATATCAATAAAATCAAGCATTGTGTATTTTAGACGTTTCCTACATCGATTTCAGGTTTGGTAAACAAGAATCTTTAAACTCGAATTTTAATTTGACTGAAGAAATATTTTTTGCAACTCATACATATTACTATCTTATGGTATTGTGGCTGAAATATTTGTCGCTGGACATAAATCAGCTTCATCAATTAATACCTCTCTGTGAATACCTTGTAGAATCTATTAACTGGAACTTCAAATTGACTAAAGCAAAGTTTTACCACACATATATGGTTCTATCTTTTTATATTATGATTGATATATTTGTCGCTGTACATGACGCACCTTCATCAAATGGTAATTCTTTGTGAATGTCTTGTGGAATAGTAAAAATTATTGAGAAATATTTTAAAATGTTAGCTTACTTTGCTTTTTTAAGCAAGTGCATGACAAAGAAGTATTATAAGACTTAAATACAGGATTGGAAGGGTAAAAGCATGATAGATAGTGGGGCCTATTTTTGAAGGTCTTTCAGTCCAACACAATTTAAGGTTGGTGACCTTTCATGTTTAACTTATCATCAACTTAAACTTTTTAAATAACTAATAAGTCCGTTTTCAAACTTGAGGTAGACACTTTTATATATACCATTTGGTGTCTTTATAACAAAGGGTGTGTTTTATGTCCAAGAGTTGCTAAAATTTCTAGGAACATATCGCAAAGTCATTATTTTGATGCATTATTTCGTAGCAAGGTAAATATGTAGTTTTGGAAGCATAGCTTTCCTGCACTGGCTGTGTCCTTTAGATAATATGCGCAAAAATGACAAAAAAAGGCCAGAGTTAAGTCCCTGCTAAACTGAAGACTACAAGTTTCAGCTCTAGAGTCCCCAGTGAAGACATTTCTTTTATGCAAACACACAGTTTAAGATTTACAGTGAAAAGAAAACATTAAATCTGTAGCACATCTTGACACGTACTTGTGCATGTGTGTTTACTTATTATCATCTGCTTAGTGACAAGAAATAAAGTTATTAGACACATGTTAAAAGTCGCTCTTTCAAGGTTACGATTAATGTTAAGCTGTTTAAAAAGACAGAGTTGCCATCCATACAATTCTGACACTTAGTCCCACAATGCAATCTGTATAAGTTAATATTTTACAAAATGATGATACAAATCACTAAAAAATAAATAACATAACTTACAATTTTAAGCCAAAAATGTTCCCCTAAAAGACAGTACTTCTAGTTTACAATCATAAAAATGACATGGACTATATTTGTAGACAACCGATTTACGTGTGGCCAAAGCAGGTCGGGTTTTGACGGCGAAAAGAAAATTCTTCTTTTTTCTACTTAGTCCCTTGCTCTTCTCTTCAGCATTTTCTCACTTTATAATACATAAAATAACACATGTACTGCATGTTTGAAAGTTTATAGTGTGCAGCAAAAACAATTCAGAATGTGGGGTAAAAGTCAAAGGGACAGCAACCTAGCAATCAAAATAACCAAAAGACACGTGCACGCTAAAATGTGAAATAGGATATGCACGTTTGCCTCAATGAGACAGCATCCCAGCGACTACAAATATACACGAACGAAATTTTTACTTGCCAGATGCTACCATTTGTATGAGTGGTTTTTTTCCGATTTGATTTTATTTTCCATATATAAAAACTGTCCGCAGTGAAAACTCCAATAGTGATGAAAGTGGCATTTAACACCACGATATCAATAAAATCAAGCATTGTGTATTTTAGACGTTTCCTACATCGATTTCAGGTTTGGTAAACAAGAATCTTTAAACTCGAATTTTAATTTGACTGAAGAAATATTTTTTGCAACTCATACATATTACTATCTTATGGTATTGTGGCTGAAATATTTGTCGCTGGACATAAATCAGCTTCATCAATTAATACCTCTCTGTGAATACCTTGTAGAATCTATTAACTGGAACTTCAAATTGACTAAAGCAAAGTTTTACCACACATATATGGTTCTATCTTTTTATATTATGATTGATATATTTGTCGCTGTACATGACGCACCTTCATCAAATGGTAATTCTTTGTGAATGTCTTGTGGAATAGTAAAAATTATTGAGAAATATTTTAAAATGTTAGCTTACTTTGCTTTTTTAAGCAAGTGCATGACAAAGAAGTATTATAAGACTTAAATACAGGATTGGAAGGGTAAAAGCATGATAGATAGTGGGGCCTATTTTTGAAGGTCTTTCAGTCCAACACAATTTAAGGTTGGTGACCTTTCATGTTTAACTTATCATCAACTTAAACTTTTTAAATAACTAATAAGTCCGTTTTCAAACTTGAGGTAGACACTTTTATATATACCATTTGGTGTCTTTATAACAAAGGGTGTGTTTTATGTCCAAGAGTTGCTAAAATTTCTAGGAACATATCGCAAAGTCATTATTTTGATGCATTATTTCGTAGCAAGGTAAATATGTAGTTTTGGAAGCATAGCTTTCCTGCACTGGCTGTGTCCTTTAGATAATATGCGCAAAAATGACAAAAAAAGGCCAGAGTTAAGTCCCTGCTAAACTGAAGACTACAAGTTTCAGCTCTAGAGTCCCCAGTGAAGACATTTCTTTTATGCAAACACACAGTTTAAGATTTACAGTGAAAAGAAAACATTAAATCTGTAGCACATCTTGACACGTACTTGTGCATGTGTGTTTACTTATTATCATCTGCTTAGTGACAAGAAATAAAGTTATTAGACACATGTTAAAAGTCGCTCTTTAAAGGTTACGATTAATGTTAAGCTGTTTAAAAAGACAGAGTTGCCATCCATACAATTCTGACACTTAGTCCCACAATGCAATCTGTATAAGTTAATATTTTACAAAATGATGATACAAATCACTAAAAAATAAATAACATAACTTACAATTTTAAGCCAAAAATGTTCCCCTAAAAGACAGTACTTCTAGTTTACAATCATAAAAATGACATGGACTATATTTGTAGACAACCGATTTACGTGTGGCCAAAGCAGGTCGGGTTTTGACGGCGAAAAGAAAATTCTTCTTTTTTCTACTTAGTCCCTTGCTCTTCTCTTCAGCATTTTCTCACTTTATAATACATAAAATAACACATGTACTGCATGTTTGAAAGTTTATAGTGTGCAGCAAAAACAATTCAGAATGTGGGGTAAAAGTCAAAGGGACAGCAACCTAGCAATCAAAATAACCAAAAGACACGTGCACGCTAAAATGTGAAATAGGATATGCACGTTTGCCTCAATGAGACATCATCCCAGCGACTACAAATATACACGAACGAAATTTTCACTTGCCAGATGCTACCATTTGTATGAGTGGTTTTTTTTCGATTTGATTTTATTTTCCATATATAAAAACTGTCCGCAGAGAAAACTCCAATAGTGATGAAAGTGGCATTTAACACCACGATATCAATAAAATCAAGCATTGTGTATTTTAGACGTTTCCTACATCGATTTCAGGTTTGGTAAACAAGAATCTTTAAACTCGAATTTTAATTTGACTGAAGAAATATTTTTTGCAACTCATACATATTACTATCTTATGGTATTGTGGCTGAAATATTTGTCGCTGGACATAAATCATCTTCATCAATTAATACCTCTCTGTGAATACCTTGTAGAATCTATTAACTGGAACTTCAAATTGACTAAAGCAAAGTTTTACCACACATATATGGTTCTATCTTTTTATATTATGATTGATATATTTGTCGCTGTACATGACGCACCTTCATCAAATGGTAATTCTTTGTGAATGTCTTGTGGCATAGTAAAAATTATTGAGAAATATTTTAAAATGTTAGCTTACTTTGCTTTTTTAAGCAAGTGCATGACAAAGAAGTATTATAAGACTTAAATACAGGATTGGAAGGGTAAAAGCATGATAGATAGTGGGGCCTATTTTTGAAGGTCTTTCAGTCCAACACAATTTAAGGTTGGTGACCTTTCATGTTTAACTTATCATCAACTTAAACTTTTTAAATAACTAATAAGTCCGTTTTCAAACTTGAGGTAGACACTTTTATATATACCATTTGGTGTCTTTATAACAAAGGGTGTGTTTTATGTCCAAGAGTTGCTAAAATTTCTAGGAACATATCGCAAAGTCATTATTTTGATGCATTATTTCGTAGCAAGGTAAATATGTAGTTTTGGAAGCATAGCTTTCCTGCACTGGCTGTGTCCTTTAGATAATATGTGCAAAAATGACAAAAAAAGGCCAGAGTTAAGTCCCTGCTAAACTGAAGACTACAAGTTTCAGCTCTAGAGTCCCCAGTGAAGACATTTCTTTTATGCAAACACACAGTTTAAGATTTACAGTGAAAAGAAAACATTAAATCTGTAGCACATCTTGACACGTACCTGTGCATGTGTGTTTACTTATTATCATCTGCTTAGTGACAAGCAATAAAGTTATTAGACACATGTTAAAAGTCGCTCTTTAAAGGTTACGATTAATGTTAAGCTGTTTAAAAAGACAGAGTTGCCATCCATACAATTCTGACACTTAGTCCCACAATGCAATCTGTATAAGTTAATATTTTACAAAATGATGATACAAATCACTAAAAAATAAATAACATAACTTACAATTTTAAGCCAAAAATGTTCCCCTAAAAGACAGTACTTCTAGTTTACAATCATAAAAATGACATGGACTATATTTGTAGACAACCGATTTACGTGTGGCCAAAGCAGGTCGGGTTTTGACGGCGAAAAGAAAATTCTTCTTTTTTCTACTTAGTCCCTTGCTCTTCTCTTCAGCATTTTCTCACTTTATAATACATAAAATAACACATGTACTGCATGTTTGAAAGTTTATAGTGTGCAGCAAAAACAATTCAGAATGTGGGGTAAAAGTCAAAGGGACAGCAACCTAGCAATCAAAATAACCAAAAGACACGTGCACGCTAAAATGTGAAATAGGATATGCACGTTTGCCTCAATGAGACAGCATCCCAGCGACTACAAATATACACGAACGAAATTTTCACTTGCCAGATGCTACCATTTGTATGAGTGGTTTTTTTTCGATTTGATTTTATTTTCCATATATAAAAACTGTCCGCAGTGAAAACTCCAATAGTGATGAAAGTGGCATTTAACACCACGATATCAATAAAATCAAGCATTGTGTATTTTAGACGTTTCCTACATCGATTTCAGGTTTGGTAAACAAGAATCTTTAAACTCGAATTTTAATTTGACTGAAGAAATATTTTTTGCAACTCATACATATTACTATCTTATGGTATTGTGGCTGAAATATTTGTCGCTGGACATAAATCAGCTTCATCAATTAATACCTCTCTGTGAATACCTTGTAGAATCTATTAACTGGAACTTCAAATTGACTAAAGCAAAGTTTTACCACACATATATGGTTCTATCTTTTTATATTATGATTGATATATTTGTCGCTGTACATGACGCACCTTCATCAAATGGTAATTCTTTGTGAATGTCTTGTGGAATAGTAAAAATTATTGAGAAATATTTTAAAATGTTAGCTTACTTTGCTTTTTTAAGCAAGTGCATGACAAAGAAGTATTATAAGACTTAAATACAGGATTGGAAGGGTAAAAGCATGATAGATAGTGGGGCCTATTTTTGAAGGTCTTTCAGTCCAACACAATTTAAGGTTGGTGACCTTTCATGTTTAACTTATCATCAACTTAAACTTTTTAAATAACTAATAAGTCCGTTTTCAAACTTGAGGTAGACACTTTTATATATACCATTTGGTGTCTTTATAACAAAGGGTGTGTTTTATGTCCAAGAGTTGCTAAAATTTCTAGGAACATATCGCAAAGTCATTATTTTGATGCATTATTTCGTAGCAAGGTAAATATGTAGTTTTGGAAGCATAGCTTTCCTGCACTGGCTGTGTCCTTTAGATAATATGTGCAAAAATGACAAAAAAAGGCCAGAGTTAAGTCCCTGCTAAACTGAAGACTACAAGTTTCAGCTCTAGAGTCCCCAGTGAAGACATTTCTTTTATGCAAACACACAGTTTAAGATTTACAGTGAAAAGAAAACATTAAATCTGTAGCACATCTTGACACGTACTTGTGCATGTGTGTTTACTTATTATCATCTGCTTAGTGACAAGAAATAAAGTTATTAGACACATGTTAAAAGTCGCTCTTTAAAGGTTACGATTAATGTTAAGCTGTTTAAAAAGACAGAGTTGCCATCCATACAATTCTGACACTTAGTCCCACAATGCAATCTGTATAAGTTAATATTTTACAAAATGATGATACAAATCACTAAAAAATAAATAACATAACTTACAATTTTAAGCCAAAAATGTTCCCCTAAAAGACAGTACTTCTAGTTTACAATCATAAAAATGACATGGACTATATTTGTAGACAACCGATTTACGTGTGGCCAAAGCAGGTCGGGTTTTGACGGCGAAAAGAAAATTCTTCTTTTTTCTACTTAGTCCCTTGCTCTTCTCTTCAGCATTTTCTCACTTTATAATACATAAAATAACACATGTACTGCATGTTTGAAAGTTTATAGTGTGCAGCAAAAACAATTCAGAATGTGGGGTAAAAGTCAAAGGGACAGCAACCTAGCAATCAAAATAACCAAAAGACACGTGCACGCTAAAATGTGAAATAGGATATGCACGTTTGCCTCAATGAGACATCATCCCAGCGACTACAAATATACACGAACGAAATTTTCACTTGCCAGATGCTACCATTTGTATGAGTGGTTTTTTTTCGATTTGATTTGATTTTCCATATATAAAAACTGTCCGCAGAGAAAACTCCAATAGTGATGAAAGTGGCATTTAACACCACGATATCAATAAAATCAAGCATTGTGTATTTTAGACGTTTCCTACATCGATTTCAGGTTTGGTAAACAAGAATCTTTAAACTCGAATTTTAATTTGACTGAAGAAATATTTTTTGCAACTCATACATATTACTATCTTATGGTATTGTGGCTGAAATATTTGTCGCTGGACATAAATCATCTTCATCAATTAATACCTCTCTGTGAATACCTTGTAGAATCTATTAACTGGAACTTCAAATTGACTAAAGCAAAGTTTTACCACACATATATGGTTCTATCTTTTTATATTATGATTGATATATTTGTCGCTGTACATGACGCACCTTCATCAAATGGTAATTCTTTGTGAATGTCTTGTGGCATAGTAAAAATTATTGAGAAATATTTTAAAATGTTAGCTTACTTTGCTTTTTTAAGCAAGTGCATGACAAAGAAGTATTATAAGACTTAAATACAGGATTGGAAGGGTAAAAGCATGATAGATAGTGGGGCCTATTTTTGAAGGTCTTTCAGTCCAACACAATTTAAGGTTGGTGACCTTTCATGTTTAACTTATCATCAACTTAAACTTTTTAAATAACTAATAAGTCCGTTTTCAAACTTGAGGTAGACACTTTTATATATACCATTTGGTGTCTTTATAACAAAGGGTGTGTTTTATGTCCAAGAGTTGCTAAAATTTCTAGGAACATATCGCAAAGTCATTATTTTGATGCATTATTTCGTAGCAAGGTAAATATGTAGTTTTGGAAGCATAGCTTTCCTGCACTGGCTGTGTCCTTTAGATAATATGTGCAAAAATGACAAAAAAAGGCCAGAGTTAAGTCCCTGCTAAACTGAAGACTACAAGTTTCAGCTCTAGAGTCCCCAGTGAAGACATTTCTTTTATGCAAACACACAGTTTAAGATTTACAGTGAAAAGAAAACATTAAATCTGTAGCACATCTTGACACGTACTTGTGCATGTGTGTTTACTTATTATCATCTGCTTAGTGACAAGCAATAAAGTTATTAGACACATGTTAAAAGTCGCTCTTTAAAGGTTACGATTAATGTTAAGCTGTTTAAAAAGACAGAGTTGCCATCCATACAATTCTGACACTTAGTCCCACAATGCAATCTGTATAAGTTAATATTTTACAAAATGATGATACAAATCACTAAAAAATAAATAACATAACTTACAATTTTAAGCCAAAAATGTTCCCCTAAAAGACAGTACTTCTAGTTTACAATCATAAAAATGACATGGACTATATTTGTAGACAACCGATTTACGTGTGGCCAAAGCAGGTCGGGTTTTGACGGCGAAAAGAAAATTCTTCTTTTTTCTACTTAGTCCCTTGCTCTTCTCTTCAGCATTTTCTCACTTTATAATACATAAAATAACACATGTACTGCATGTTTGAAAGTTTATAGTGTGCAGCAAAAACAATTCAGAATGTGGGGTAAAAGTCAAAGGGACAGCAACCTAGCAATCAAAATAACCAAAAGACACGTGCACGCTAAAATGTGAAATAGGATATGCACGTTTGCCTCAATGAGACAGCATCCCAGCGACTACAAATATACACGAACGAAATTTTCACTTGCCAGATGCTACCATTTGTATGAGTGGTTTTTTTTCGATTTGATTTTATTTTCCATATATAAAAACTGTCCGCAGTGAAAACTCCAATAGTGATGAAAGTGGCATTTAACACCACGATATCAATAAAATCAAGCATTGTGTATTTTAGACGTTTCCTATATCGATTTCAGGTTTGGTAAACAAGAATCTTTAAACTCGAATTTTAATTTGACTGAAGAAATATTTTTTGCAACTCATACATATTACTATCTTATGGTATTGTGGCTGAAATATTTGTCGCTGGACATAAATCAGCTTCATCAATTAATACCTCTCTGTGAATACCTTGTAGAATCTATTAACTGGAACTTCAAATTGACTAAAGCAAAGTTTTACCACACATATATGGTTCTATCTTTTTATATTATGATTGATATATTTGTCGCTGTACATGACGCACCTTCATCAAATGGTAATTCTTTGTGAATGTCTTGTGGAATAGTAAAAATTATTGAGAAATATTTTAAAATGTTAGCTTACTTTGCTTTTTTAAGCAAGTGCATGACAAAGAAGTATTATAAGACTTAAATACAGGATGGGAAGGGTAAAAGCATGATAGATAGTGGGGCCTATTTTTGAAGGTCTTTCAGTCCAACACAATTTAAGGTTGGTGACCTTTCATGTTTAACTTATCATCAACTTAAACTTTTTAAATAACTAATAAGTCCGTTTTCAAACTTGAGGTAGACACTTTTATATATACCATTTGGTGTCTTTATAACAAAGGGTGTGTTTTATGTCCAAGAGTTGCTAAAATTTCTAGGAACATATCGCAAAGTCATTATTTTGATGCATTATTTCGTAGCAAGGTAAATATGTAGTTTTGGAAGCATAGCTTTCCTGCACTGGCTGTGTCCTTTAGATAATATGTGCAAAAATGACAAAAAAAGGCCAGAGTTAAGTCCCTGCTAAACTGAAGACTACAAGTTTCAGCTCTAGAGTCCCCAGTGAAGACATTTCTTTTATGCAAACACACAGTTTAAGATTTACAGTGAAAAGAAAACATTAAATCTGTAGCACATCTTGACACGTACTTGTGCATGTGTGTTTACTTATTATCATCTGCTTAGTGACAAGAAATAAAGTTATTAGACACATGTTAAAAGTCGCTCTTTAAAGGTTACGATTAATGTTAAGCTGTTTAAAAAGACAGAGTTGCCATCCATACAATTCTGACACTTAGTCCCACAATGCAATCTGTATAAGTTAATATTTTACAAAATGATGATACAAATCACTAAAAAATAAATAACATAACTTACAATTTTAAGCCAAAAATGTTCCCCTAAAAGACAGTACTTCTAGTTTACAATCATAAAAATGACATGGACTATATTTGTAGACAACCGATTTACGTGTGGCCAAAGCAGGTCGGGTTTTGACGGCGAAAAGAAAATTCTTCTTTTTTCTACTTAGTCCCTTGCTCTTCTCTTCAGCATTTTCTCACTTTATAATACATAAAATAACACATGTACTGCATGTTTGAAAGTTTATAGTGTGCAGCAAAAACAATTCAGAATGTGGGGTAAAAGTCAAAGGGACAGCAACCTAGCAATCAAAATAACCAAAAGACACGTGCACGCTAAAATGTGAAATAGGATATGCACGTTTGCCTCAATGAGACAGCATCCCAGCGACTACAAATATACACGAACGAAATTTTCACTTGCCAGATGCTACCATTTGTATGAGTGGTTTTTTTTCGATTTGATTTTATTTTCCATATATAAAAACTGTCCGCAGTGAAAACTCCAATAGTGATGAAAGTGGCATTTAACACCACGATATCAATAAAATCAAGCATTGTGTATTTTAGACGTTTCCTACATCGATTTCAGGTTTGGTAAACAAGAATCTTTAAACTCGAATTTTAATTTGACTGAAGAAATATTTTTTGCAACTCATACATATTACTATCTTATGGTATTGTGGCTGAAATATTTGTCGCTGGACATAAATCAGCTTCATCAATTAATACCTCTCTGTGAATACCTTGTAGAATCTATTAACTGGAACTTCAAATTGACTAAAGCAAAGTTTTACCACACATATATGGTTCTATCTTTTTATATTATGATTGATATATTTGTCGCTGTACATGACGCACCTTCATCAAATGGTAATTCTTTGTGAATGTCTTGTGGAATAGTAAAAATTATTGAGAAATATTTTAAAATGTTAGCTTACTTTGCTTTTTTAAGCAAGTGCATGACAAAGAAGTATTATAAGACTTAAATACAGGATTGGAAGGGTAAAAGCATGATAGATAGTGGGGCCTATTTTTGAAGGTCTTTCAGTCCAACACAATTTAAGGTTGGTGACCTTTCATGTTTAACTTATCATCAACTTAAACTTTTTAAATAACTAATAAGTCCGTTTTCAAACTTGAGGTAGACACTTTTATATATACCATTTGGTGTCTTTATAACAAAGGGTGTGTTTTATGTCCAAGAGTTGCTAAAATTTCTAGGAACATATCGCAAAGTCATTATTTTGATGCATTATTTCGTAGCAAGGTAAATATGTAGTTTTGGAAGCATAGCTTTCCTGCACTGGCTGTGTCCTTTAGATAATATGTGCAAAAATGACAAAAAAAGGCCAGAGTTAAGTCCCTGCTAAACTGAAGACTACAAGTTTCAGCTCTAGAGTCCCCAGTGAAGACATTTCTTTTATGCAAACACACAGTTTAAGATTTACAGTGAAAAGAAAACATTAAATCTGTAGCACATCTTGACACGTACTTGTGCATGTGTGTTTACTTATTATCATCTGCTTAGTGACAAGAAATAAAGTTATTAGACACATGTTAAAAGTCGCTCTTTTAAGGTTACGATTAATGTTAAGCTGTTTAAAAAGACAGAGTTGCCATCCATACAATTCTGACACTTAGTCCCACAATGCAATCTGTATAAGTTAATATTTTACAAAATGATGATACAAATCACTAAAAAATAAATAACATAACTTACAATTTTAAGCCAAAAATGTTCCCCTAAAAGACAGTACTTCTAGTTTACAATCATAAAAATGACATGGACTATATTTGTAGACAACCGATTTACGTGTGGCCAAAGCAGGTCGGGTTTTGACGGCGAAAAGAAAATTCTTCTTTTTTCTACTTAGTCCCTTGCTCTTCTCTTCAGCATTTTCTCACTTTATAATACATAAAATAACACATGTACTGCATGTTTGAAAGTTTATAGTGTGCAGCAAAAACAATTCAGAATGTGGGGTAAAAGTCAAAGGGACAGCAACCTAGCAATCAAAATAACCAAAAGACACGTGCACGCTAAAATGTGAAATAGGATATGCACGTTTGCCTCAATGAGACAGCATCCCAGCGACTACAAATATACACGAACGAAATTTTCACTTGCCAGATGCTACCATTTGTATGAGTGGTTTTTTTTCGATTTGATTTTATTTTCCATATATAAAAACTGTCCGCAGTGAAAACTCCAATAGTGATGAAAGTGGCATTTAACACCACGATATCAATAAAATCAAGCATTGTGTATTTTAGACGTTTCCTACATCGATTTCAGGTTTGGTAAACAAGAATCTTTAAACTCGAATTTTAATTTGACTGAAGAAATATTTTTTGCAACTCATACATATTACTATCTTATGGTATTGTGGCTGAAATATTTGTCGCTGGACATAAATCAGCTTCATCAATTAATACCTCTCTGTGAATACCTTGTAGAATCTATTAACTGGAACTTCAAATTGACTAAAGCAAAGTTTTACCACACATATATGGTTCTATCTTTTTATATTATGATTGATATATTTGTCGCTGTACATGACGCACCTTCATCAAATGGTAATTCTTTGTGAATGTCTTGTGGAATAGTAAAAATTATTGAGAAATATTTTAAAATGTTAGCTTACTTTGTTTTTTTAAGCAAGTGCATGACAAAGAAGTATTATAAGACTTAAATACAGGATTGGAAGGGTAAAAGCATGATAGATAGTGGGGCCTATTTTTGAAGGTCTTTCAGTCCAACACAATTTAAGGTTGGTGACCTTTCATGTTTAACTTATCATCAACTTAAACTTTTTAAATAACTAATAAGTCCGTTTTCAAACTTGAGGTAGACACTTTTATATATACCATTTGGTGTCTTTATAACAAAGGGTGTGTTTTATGTCCAAGAGTTGCTAAAATTTCTAGGAACATATCGCAAAGTCATTATTTTGATGCATTATTTCGTAGCAAGGTAAATATGTAGTTTTGGAAGCATAGCTTTCCTGCACTGGCTGTGTCCTTTAGATAATATGTGCAAAAATGACAAAAAAAGGCCAGAGTTAAGTCCCTGCTAAACTGAAGACTACAAGTTTCAGCTCTAGAGTCCCCAGTGAAGACATTTCTTTTATGCAAACACACAGTTTAAGATTTACAGTGAAAAGAAAACATTAAATCTGTAGCACATCTTGACACGTACTTGTGCATGTGTGTTTACTTATTATCATCTGCTTAGTGACAAGAAATAAAGTTATTAGACACATGTTAAAAGTCGCTCTTTTAAGGTTACGATTAATGTTAAGCTGTTTAAAAAGACAGAGTTGCCATCCATACAATTCTGACACTTAGTCCCACAATGCAATCTGTATAAGTTAATATTTTACAAAATGATGATACAAATCACTAAAAAATAAATAACATAACTTACAATTTTAAGCCAAAAATGTTCCCCTAAAAGACAGTACTTCTAGTTTACAATCATAAAAATGACATGGACTATATTTGTAGACAACCGATTTACGTGTGGCCAAAGCAGGTCGGGTTTTGACGGCGAAAAGAAAATTCTTCTTTTTTCTACTTAGTCCCTTGCTCTTCTCTTCAGCATTTTCTCACTTTATAATACATAAAATAACACATGTACTGCATGTTTGAAAGTTTATAGTGTGCAGCAAAAACAATTCAGAATGTGGGGTAAAAGTCAAAGGGACAGCAACCTAGCAATCAAAATAACCAAAAGACACGTGCACGCTAAAATGTGAAATAGGATATGCACGTTTGCCTCAATGAGACAGCATCCCAGCGACTACAAATATACACGAACGAAATTTTCACTTGCCAGATGCTACCATTTGTATGAGTGGTTTTTTTTCGATTTGATTTTATTTTCCATATATAAAAACTGTCCGCAGTGAAAACTCCAATAGTGATGAAAGTGGCATTTAACACCACGATATCAATAAAATCAAGCATTGTGTATTTTAGACGTTTCCTACATCGATTTCAGGTTTGGTAAACAAGAATCTTTAAACTCGAATTTTAATTTGACTGAAGAAATATTTTTTGCAACTCATACATATTACTATCTTATGGTATTGTGGCTGAAATATTTGTCGCTGGACATAAATCAGCTTCATCAATTAATACCTCTCTGTGAATACCTTGTAGAATCTATTAACTGGAACTTCAAATTGACTAAAGCAAAGTTTTACCACACATATATGGTTCTATCTTTTTATATTATGATTGATATATTTGTCGCTGTACATGACGCACCTTCATCAAATGGTAATTCTTTGTGAATGTCTTGTGGAATAGTAAAAATTATTGAGAAATATTTTAAAATGTTAGCTTACTTTGCTTTTTTAAGCAAGTGCACGACAAAGAAGTATTATAAGACTTAAATACAGGATTGGAAGGGTAAAAGCATGATAGATAGTGGGGCCTATTTTTGAAGGTCTTTCAGTCCAACACAATTTAAGGTTGGTGACCTTTCATGTTTAACTTATCATCAACTTAAACTTTTTAAATAACTGATAAGCCCGTTTTCAAACTTGATGTAGACACTTTTATATATACCATTTGGTGTCTTTATAACAAAGGGTGTGTTTTATGTCCAAGAGTTGCTAAAATTTCTAGGAACATATCGCAAAGTCATTATTTTGATGCATTATTTCGTAGCAAGGTAAATATGTAGTTTTGGAAGCATAGCTTTCCTGCACTGGCTGTGTCCTTTAGATAATATGTGCAAAAATGACAAAAAAAGGCCAGAGTTAAGTCCCTGCTAAACTGAAGACTACAAGTTTCAGCTCTAGAGTCCCCAGTGAAGACATTTCTTTTATGCAAACACACAGTTTAAGATTTACAGTGAAAAGAAAACATTAAATCTGTAGCACATCTTGACACGTACTTGTGCATGTGTGTTTACTTATTATCATCTGCTTAGTGACAAGAAATAAAGTTATTAGACACATGTTAAAAGTCGCTCTTTTAAGGTTACGATTAATGTTAAGCTGTTTAAAAAGACAGAGTTGCCATCCATACAATTCTGACACTTAGTCCCACAATGCAATCTGTATAAGTTAATATTTTACAAAATGATGATACAAATCACTAAAAAATAAATAACATAACTTACAATTTTAAGCCAAAAATGTTCCCCTAAAAGACAGTACTTCTAGTTTACAATCATAAAAATGACATGGACTATATTTGTAGACAACCGATTTACGTGTGGCCAAAGCAGGTCGGGTTTTGACGGCGAAAAGAAAATTCTTCTTTTTTCTACTTAGTCCCTTGCTCTTCTCTTCAGCATTTTCTCACTTTATAATACATAAAATAACACATGTACTGCATGTTTGAAAGTTTATAGTGTGCAGCAAAAACAATTCAGAATGTGGGGTAAAAGTCAAAGGGACAGCAACCTAGCAATCAAAATAACCAAAAGACACGTGCACGCTAAAATGTGAAATAGGATATGCACGTTTGCCTCAATGAGACAGCATCCCAGCGACTACAAATATACACGAACGAAATTTTCACTTGCCAGATGCTACCATTTGTATGAGTGGTTTTTTTTCGATTTGATTTTATTTTCCATATATAAAAACTGTCCGCAGTGAAAACTCCAATAGTGATGAAAGTGGCATTTAACACCACGATATCAATAAAATCAAGCATTGTGTATTTTAGACGTTTCCTACATCGATTTCAGGTTTGGTAAACAAGAATCTTTAAACTCGAATTTTAATTTGACTAAAGAAATATTTTTTGCAACTCATACATATTACTATCTTATGGTATTGTGGCTGAAATATTTGTCGCTGGACATAAATCAGCTTCATCAATTAATACCTCTCTGTGAATACCTTGTAGAATCTATTAACTGGAACTTCAAATTGACTAAAGCAAAGTTTTACCACACATATATGGTTCTATCTTTTTATATTATGATTGATATATTTGTCGCTGTACATGACGCACCTTCATCAAATGGTAATTCTTTGTGAATGTCTTGTGGAATAGTAAAAATTATTGAGAAATATTTTAAAATGTTAGCTTACTTTGCTTTTTTAAGCAAGTGCATGACAAAGAAGTATTATAAGACTTAAATACAGGATTGGAAGGGTAAAAGCATGATAGATAGTGGGGCCTATTTTTGAAGGTCTTTCAGTCCAACACAATTTAAGGTTGGTGACCTTTCATGTTTAACTTATCATCAACTTAAACTTTTTAAATAACTAATAAGTCCGTTTTCAAACTTGAGGTAGACACTTTTATATATACCATTTGGTGTCTTTATAACAAAGGGTGTGTTTTATGTCCAAGAGTTGCTAAAATTTCTAGGAACATATCGCAAAGTCATTATTTTGATGCATTATTTCGTAGCAAGGTAAATGTGTAGTTTTGGAAGCATAGCTTTCCTGCACTGGCTGTGTCCTTTAGATAATATGTGCAAAAATGACAAAAAAAGGCCAGAGTTAAAGCCCTGCTAAACTGAAGACTACAAGTTTCAGCTCTAGAGTCCCCAGTGAAGACATTTCTTTTATGCAAACACACAGTTTAAGATTTACAGTGAAAAGAAAACATTAAATCTGTAGCACATCTTGACACGTACTTGTGCATGTGTGTTTACTTATTATCATCTGCTTAGTGACAAGAAATAAAGTTATTAGACACATGTTAAAAGTCGCTCTTTTAAGGTTACGATTAATGTTAAGCTGTTTAAAAAGACAGAGTTGCCATCCATACAATTCTGAAACTTAGTCCCACAATGCAATCTGTATAAGTTAATATTTTACAAAATGATGATACAAATCACTAAAAAATAAATAACATAACTTACAATTTTAAGCCAAAAATGTTCCCCTAAAAGACAGTACTTCTAGTTTACAATCATAAAAATGACATGGACTATATTTGTAGACAACCGATTTACGTGTGGCCAAAGCAGGTCGGGTTTTGACGGCGAAAAGAAAATCCTTCTTTTTTCTACTTAGTCCCTTGCTCTTCTCTTCAGCATTTTCTCACTTTATAATACATAAAATAACACATGTACTGCATGTTTGAAAGTTTATAGTGTGCAGCAAAAACAATTCAGAATGTGGGGTAAAAGTCAAAGGGACAGCAACCTAGCAATCAAAATAACCAAAAGACACGTGCACGCTAAAATGTGAAATAGGATATGCACGTTTGCCTCAATGAGACAGCATCCCAGCGACTACAAATATACACGAACGAAATTTTCACTTGCCAGATGCTACCATTTGTATGAGTGGTTTTTTTTCGATTTGATTTTATTTTCCATATATAAAAACTGTCCGCAGTGAAAACTCCAATAGTGATGAAAGTGGCATTTAACACCACGATATCAATAAAATCAAGCATTGTGTATTTTAGACGTTTCCTATATCGATTTCAGGTTTGGTAAACAAGAATCTTTAAACTCGAATTTTAATTTGACTGAAGAAATATTTTTTGCAACTCATACATATTACTATCTTATGGTATTGTGGCTGAAATATTTGTCGCTGGACATAAATCAGCTTCATCAATTAATACCTCTCTGTGAATACCTTGTAGAATCTATTAACTGGAACTTCAAATTGACTAAAGCAAAGTTTTACCACACATATATGGTTCTATCTTTTTATATTATGATTGATATATTTGTCGCTGTACATGACGCACCTTCATCAAATGGTAATTCTTTGTGAATGTCTTGTGGAATAGTAAAAATTATTGAGAAATATTTTAAAATGTTAGCTTACTTTGCTTTTTTAAGCAAGTGCATGACAAAGAAGTATTATAAGACTTAAATACAGGATTGGAAGGGTAAAAGCATGATAGATAGTGGGGCCTATTTTTGAAGGTCTTTCAGTCCAACACAATTTAAGGTTGGTGACCTTTCATGTTTAACTTATCATCAACTTAAACTTTTTAAATAACTAATAAGTCCATTTTCAAACTTGAGGTAGACACTTTTATATATACCATTTGGTGTCTTTATAACAAAGGGTGTGTTTTATGTCCAAGAGTTGCTAAAATTTCTAGGAACATATCGCAAAGTCATTATTTTGATGCATTATTTCGTAACAAGGTAAATATGTAGTTTTGGAAGCATAGCTTTCCTGCACTGGCTGTGTCCTTTAGATAATATGTGCAAAAATGACAAAAAAAGGCCAGAGTTAAGTCCCTGCTAAACTGAAGACTACAAGTTTCAGCTCTAGAGTCCCCAGTGAAGACATTTCTTTTATGCAAACACACAGTTTAAGATTTACAGTGAAAAGAAAACATTAAATCTGTAGCACATCTTGACACGTACTTGTGCATGTGTGTTTACTTATTATCATCTGCTTAGTGACAAGAAATAAAGTTATTAGACACATGTTAAAAGTCGCTCTTTTAAGGTTACGATTAATGTTAAGCTGTTTAAAAAGACAGAGTTGCCATCCATACAATTCTGACACTTAGTCCCACAATGCAATCTGTATAAGTTAATATTTTACAAAATGATGATACAAATCACTAAAAAATAAATAACATAACTTACAATTTTAAGCCAAAAATGTTCCCCTAAAAGACAGTACTTCTAGTTTACAATCATAAAAATGACATGGACTATATTTGTAGACAACCGATTTACGTGTGGCCAAAGCAGGTCGGGTTTTGACGGCGAAAAGAAAATTCTTCTTTTTTCTACTTAGTCCCTTGCTCTTCTCTTCAGCATTTTCTCACTTTATAATACATAAAATAACACATGTACTGCATGTTTGAAAGTTTATAGTGTGCAGCAAAAACAATTCAGAATGTGGGGTAAAAGTCAAAGGGACAGCAACCTAGCAATCAAAATAACCAAAAGACACGTGCACGCTAAAATGTGAAATAGGATATGCACGTTTGCCTCAATGAGACAGCATCCCAGCGACTACAAATATACACGAACGAAATTTTCACTTGCCAGATGCTACCATTTGTATGAGTGGTTTTTTTTCGATTTGATTTTATTTTCCATATATAAAAACTGTCCGCAGTGAAAACTCCAATAGTGATGAAAGTGGCATTTAACACCACGATATCAATAAAATCAAGCATTGTGTATTTTAGACGTTTCCTACATCGATTTCAGGTTTGGTAAACAAGAATCTTTAAACTCGAATTTTAATTTGACTGAAGAAATATTTTTTGCAACTCATACATATTACTATCTTATGGTATTGTGGCTGAAATATTTGTCGCTGGACATAAATCAGCTTCATCAATTAATACCTCTCTGTGAATACCTTGTAGAATCTATTAACTGGAACTTCAAATTGACTAAAGCAAAGTTTTACCACACATATATGGTTCTATCTTTTTATATTATGATTGATATATTTGTCGCTGTACATGACGCACCTTCATCAAATGGTAATTCTTTGTGAATGTCTTGTGGAATAGTAAAAATTATTGAGAAATATTTTAAAATGTTAGCTTACTTTGCTTTTTTAAGCAAGTGCATGACAAAGAAGTATTATAAGACTTAAATACAGGATTGGAAGGGTAAAAGCATGATAGATAGTGGGGCCTATTTTTGAAGGTCTTTCAGTCCAACACAATTTAAGGTTGGTGACCTTTCATGTTTAACTTATCATCAACTTAAACTTTTTAAATAACTAATAAGTCCGTTTTCAAACTTGAGGTAGACACTTTTATATATACCATTTGGTGTCTTTATAACAAAGGGTGTGTTTTATGTCCAAGAGTTGCTAAAATTTCTAGGAACATATCGCAAAGTCATTATTTTGATGCATTATTTCGTAGCAAGGTAAATATGTAGTTTTGGAAGCATAGCTTTCCTGCACTGGCTGTGTCCTTTAGATAATATGTGCAAAAATGACAAAAAAAGGCCAGAGTTAAGTCCCTGCTAAACTGAAGACTACAAGTTTCAGCTCTAGAGTCCCCAGTGAAGACATTTCTTTTATGCAAACACACAGTTTAAGATTTACAGTGAAAAGAAAACATTAAATCTGTAGCACATCTTGACACGTACTTGTGCATGTGTGTTTACTTATTATCATCTGCTTAGTGACAAGAAATAAAGTTATTAGACACATGTTAAAAGTCGCTCTTTTAAGGTTACGATTAATGTTAAGCTGTTTAAAAAGACAGAGTTGCCATCCATACAATTCTGACACTTAGTCCCACAATGCAATCTGTATAAGTTAATATTTTACAAAATGATGATACAAATCACTAAAAAATAAATAACATAACTTACAATTTTAAGCCAAAAATGTTCCCCTAAAAGACAGTACTTCTAGTTTACAATCATAAAAATGACATGGACTATATTTGTAGACAACCGATTTACGTGTGGCCAAAGCAGGTCGGGTTTTGACGGCGAAAAGAAAATTCTTCTTTTTTCTACTTAGTCCCTTGCTCTTCTCTTCAGCATTTTCTCACTTTATAATACATAAAATAACACATGTACTGCATGTTTGAAAGTTTATAGTGTGCAGCAAAAACAATTCAGAATGTGGGGTAAAAGTCAAAGGGACAGCAACCTAGCAATCAAAATAACCAAAAGACACGTGCACGCTAAAATGTGAAATAGGATATGCACGTTTGCCTCAATGAGACAGCATCCCAGCGACTACAAATATACACGAACGAAATTTTCACTTGCCAGATGCTACCATTTGTATGAGTGTTTTTTTTTTCGATTTGATTTTATTTTCCATATATAAAAACTGTCCGCAGTGAAAACTCCAATAGTGATGAAAGTGGCATTTAACACCACGATATCAATAAAATCAAGCATTGTGTATTTTAGACGTTTCCTACATCGATTTCAGGTTTGGTAAACAAGAATCTTTAAACTCGAATTTTAATTTGACTGAAGAAATATTTTTTGCAACTCATACATATTACTATCTTATGGTATTGTGGCTGAAATATTTGTCGCTGGACATAAATCAGCTTCATCAATTAATACCTCTCTGTGAATACCTTGTAGAATCTATTAACTGGAACTTCAAATTGACTAAAGCAAAGTTTTACCACACATATATGGTTCTATCTTTTTATATTATGATTGATATATTTGTCGCTGTACATGACGCACCTTCATCAAATGGTAATTCTTTGTGAATGTCTTGTGGAATAGTAAAAATTATTGAGAAATATTTTAAAATGTTAGCTTACTTTGCTTTTTTAAGCAAGTGCATGACAAAGAAGTATTATAAGACTTAAATACAGGATTGGAAGGGTAAAAGCATGATAGATAGTGGGGCCTATTTTTGAAGGTCTTTCAGTCCAACACAATTTAAGGTTGGTGACCTTTCATGTTTAACTTATCATCAACTTAAACTTTTTAAATAACTAATAAGTCCGTTTTCAAACTTGAGGTAGACACTTTTATATATACCATTTGGTGTCTTTATAACAAAGGGTGTGTTTTATGTCCAAGAGTTGCTAAAATTTCTAGGAACATATCGCAAAGTCATTATTTTGATGCATTATTTCGTAGCAAGGTAAATATGTAGTTTTGGAAGCATAGCTTTCCTGCACTGGCTGTGTCCTTTAGATAATATGTGCAAAAATGACAAAAAAAGGCCAGAGTTAAGTCCCTGCTAAACTGAAGACTACAAGTTTCAGCTCTAGAGTCCCCAGTGAAGACATTTCTTTTATGCAAACACACAGTTTAAGATTTACAGTGAAAAGAAAACATTAAATCTGTAGCACATCTTGACACGTACTTGTGCATGTGTGTTTACTTATTATCATCTGCTTAGTGACAAGAAATAAAGTTATAAGACACATGTTAAAAGTCGCTCTTTTAAGGTTACGATTAATGTTAAGCTGTTTAAAAAGACAGAGTTGCCATCCATACAATTCTGACACTTAGTCCCACAATGCAATCTGTATAAGTTAATATTTTACAAAATGATGATACAAATCACTAAAAAATAAATAACATAACTTACAATTTTAAGCCAAAAATGTTCCCCTAAAAGACAGTACTTCTAGTTTACAATCATAAAAATGACATGGACTATATTTGTAGACAACCGATTTACGTGTGGCCAAAGCAGGTCGGGTTTTGACGGCGAAAAGAAAATCCTTCTTTTTTCTACTTAGTCCCTTGCTCTTCTCTTCAGCATTTTCTCACTTTATAATACATAAAATAACACATGTACTGCATGTTTGAAAGTTTATAGTGTGCAGCAAAAACAATTCAGAATGTGGGGTAAAAGTCAAAGGGACAGCAACCTAGCAATCAAAATAACCAAAAGACACGTGCACGCTAAAATGTGAAATAGGATATGCACGTTTGCCTCAATGAGACAGCATCCCAGCGACTACAAATATACACGAACGAAATTTTCACTTGCCAGATGCTACCATTTGTATGAGTGGTTTTTTTTCGATTTGATTTTATTTTCCATATATAAAAACTGTCCGCAGTGAAAACTCCAATAGTGATGAAAGTGGCATTTAACACCACGATATCAATAAAATCAAGCATTGTGTATTTTAGACGTTTCCTACATCGATTTCAGGTTTGGTAAACAAGAATCTTTAAACTCGAATTTTAATTTGACTGAAGAAATATTTTTTGCAACTCATACATATTACTATCTTATGGTATTGTGGCTGAAATATTTGTCGCTGGACATAAATCAGCTTCATCAATTAATACCTCTCTGTGAATACCTTGTAGAATCTATTAACTGGAACTTCAAATTGACTAAAGCAAAGTTTTACCACACATATATGGTTCTATCTTTTTATATTATGATTGATATATTTGTCGCTGTACATGACGCACCTTCATCAAATGGTAATTCTTTGTGAATGTCTTGTGGAATAGTAAAAATTATTGAGAAATATTTTAAAATGTTAGCTTACTTTGCTTTTTTAAGCAAGTGCATGACAAAGAAGTATTATAAGACTTAAATACAGGATTGGAAGGGTAAAAGCATGATAGATAGTGGGGCCTATTTTTGAAGGTCTTTCAGTCCAACACAATTTAAGGTTGGTGACCTTTCATGTTTAACTTATCATCAACTTAAACTTTTTAAATAACTAATAAGTCCATTTTCAAACTTGAGGTAGACACTTTTATATATACCATTTGGTGTCTTTATAACAAAGGGTGTGTTTTATGTCCAAGAGTTGCTAAAATTTCTAGGAACATATCGCAAAGTCATTATTTTGATGCATTATTTCGTAGCAAGGTAAATATGTAGTTTTGGAAGCATAGCTTTCCTGCACTGGCTGTGTCCTTTAGATAATATGTGCAAAAATGACAAAAAAAGGCCAGAGTTAAGTCCCTGCTAAACTGAAGACTACAAGTTTCAGCTCTAGAGTCCCCAGTGAAGACATTTCTTTTATGCAAACACACAGTTTAAGATTTACAGTGAAAAGAAAACATTAAATCTGTAGCACATCTTGACACGTACTTGTGCATGTGTGTTTACTTATTATCATCTGCTTAGTGACAAGAAATAAAGTTATAAGACACATGTTAAAAGTCGCTCTTTTAAGGTTACGATTAATGTTAAGCTGTTTAAAAAGACAGAGTTGCCATCCATACAATTCTGACACTTAGTCCCACAATGCAATCTGTATAAGTTAATATTTTACAAAATGATGATACAAATCACTAAAAAATAAATAACATAACTTACAATTTTAAGCCAAAAATGTTCCCCTAAAAGACAGTACTTCTAGTTTACAATCATAAAAATGACATGGACTATATTTGTAGACAACCGATTTACGTGTGGCCAAAGCAGGTCGGGTTTTGACGGCGAAAAGAAAATCCTTCTTTTTTCTACTTAGTCCCTTGCTCTTCTCTTCAGCATTTTCTCACTTTATAATACATAAAATAACACATGTACTGCATGTTTGAAAGTTTATAGTGTGCAGCAAAAACAATTCAGAATGTGGGGTAAAAGTCAAAGGGACAGCAACCTAGCAATCAAAATAACCAAAAGACACGTGCACGCTAAAATGTGAAATAGGATATGCACGTTTGCCTCAATGAGACAGCATCCCAGCGACTACAAATATACACGAACGAAATTTTCACTTGCCAGATGCTACCATTTGTATGAGTGGTTTTTTTTCGATTTGATTTTATTTTCCATATATAAAAACTGTCCGCAGTGAAAACTCCAATAGTGATGAAAGTGGCATTTAACACCACGATATCAATAAAATCAAGCATTGTGTATTTTAGACGTTTCCTACATCGATTTCAGGTTTGGTAAACAAGAATCTTTAAACTCGAATTTTAATTTGACTGAAGAAATATTTTTTGCAACTCATACATATTACTATCTTATGGTATTGTGGCTGAAATATTTGTCGCTGGACATAAATCAGCTTCATCAATTAATACCTCTCTGTGAATACCTTGTAGAATCTATTAACTGGAACTTCAAATTGACTAAAGCAAAGTTTTACCACACATATATGGTTCTATCTTTTTATATTATGATTGATATATTTGTCGCTGTACATGACGCACCTTCATCAAATGGTAATTCTTTGTGAATGTCTTGTGGAATAGTAAAAATTATTGAGAAATATTTTAAAATGTTAGCTTACTTTGCTTTTTTAAGCAAGTGCATGACAAAGAAGTATTATAAGACTTAAATACAGGATTGGAAGGGTAAAAGCATGATAGATAGTGGGGCCTATTTTTGAAGGTCTTTCAGTCCAACACAATTTAAGGTTGGTGACCTTTCATGTTTAACTTATCATCAACTTAAACTTTTTAAATAACTAATAAGTCCATTTTCAAACTTGAGGTAGACACTTTTATATATACCATTTGGTGTCTTTATAACAAAGGGTGTGTTTTATGTCCAAGAGTTGCTAAAATTTCTAGGAACATATCGCAAAGTCATTATTTTGATGCATTATTTCGTAGCAAGGTAAATATGTAGTTTTGGAAGCATAGCTTTCCTGCACTGGCTGTGTCCTTTAGATAATATGTGCAAAAATGACAAAAAAAGGCCAGAGTTAAGTCCCTGCTAAACTGAAGACTACAAGTTTCAGCTCTAGAGTCCCCAGTGAAGACATTTCTTTTATGCAAACACACAGTTTAAGATTTACAGTGAAAAGAAAACATTAAATCTGTAGCACATCTTGACACGTACTTGTGCATGTGTGTTTACTTATTATCATCTGCTTAGTGACAAGAAATAAAGTTATTAGACACATGTTAAAAGTCGCTCTTTTAAGGTTACGATTAATGTTAAGCTGTTTAAAAAGACAGAGTTGCCATCCATACAATTCTGACACTTAGTCCCACAATGCAATCTGTATAAGTTAATATTTTACAAAATGATGATACAAATCACTAAAAAATAAATAACATAACTTACAATTTTAAGCCAAAAATGTTCCCCTAAAAGACAGTACTTCTAGTTTACAATCATAAAAATGACATGGACTATATTTGTAGACAACCGATTTACGTGTGGCCAAAGCAGGTCGGGTTTTGACGGCGAAAAGAAAATCCTTCTTTTTTCTACTTAGTCCCTTGCTCTTCTCTTCAGCATTTTCTCACTTTATAATACATAAAATAACACATGTACTGCATGTTTGAAAGTTTATAGTGTGCAGCAAAAACAATTCAGAATGTGGGGTAAAAGTCAAAGGGACAGCAACCTAGCAATCAAAATAACCAAAAGACACGTGCACGCTAAAATGTGAAATAGGATATGCACGTTTGCCTCAATGAGACAGCATCCCAGCGACTACAAATATACACGAACGAAATTTTCACTTGCCAGATGCTACCATTTGTATGAGTGGTTTTTTTTCGATTTGATTTTATTTTCCATATATAAAAACTGTCCGCAGTGAAAACTCCAATAGTGATGAAAGTGGCATTTAACACCACGATATCAATAAAATCAAGCATTGTGTATTTTAGACGTTTCCTACATCGATTTCAGGTTTGGTAAACAAGAATCTTTAAACTCGAATTTTAATTTGACTGAAGAAATATTTTTTGCAACTCATACATATTACTATCTTATGGTATTGTGGCTGAAATATTTGTCGCTGGACATAAATCAGCTTCATCAATTAATACCTCTCTGTGAATACCTTGTAGAATCTATTAACTGGAACTTCAAATTGACTAAAGCAAAGTTTTATCACACATATATGGTTCTATCTTTTTATATTATGATTGATATATTTGTCGCTGTACATGACGCACCTTCATCAAATGGTAATTCTTTGTGAATGTCTTGTGGAATAGTAAAAATTATTGAGAAATATTTTAAAATGTTAGCTTACTTTGCTTTTTTAAGCAAGTGCATGACAAAGAAGTATTATAAGACTTAAATACAGGATTGGAAGGGTAAAAGCATGATAGATAGTGGGGCCTATTTTTGAAGGTCTTTCAGTCCAACACAATTTAAGGTTGGTGACCTTTCATGTTTAACTTATCATCAACTTAAACTTTTTAAATAACTAATAAGTCCATTTTCAAACTTGAGGTAGACACTTTTATATATACCATTTGGTGTCTTTATAACAAAGGGTGTGTTTTATGTCCAAGAGTTGCTAAAATTTCTAGGAACATATCGCAAAGTCATTATTTTGATGCATTATTTCGTAGCAAGGTAAATATGTAGTTTTGGAAGCATAGCTTTCCTGCACTGGCTGTGTCCTTTAGATAATATGTGCAAAAATGACAAAAAAAGGCCAGAGTTAAGTCCCTGCTAAACTGAAGACTACAAGTTTCAGCTCTAGAGTCCCCAGTGAAGACATTTCTTTTATGCAAACACACAGTTTAAGATTTACAGTGAAAAGAAAACATTAAATCTGTAGCACATCTTGACACGTACTTGTGCATGTGTGTTTACTTATTATCATCTGCTTAGTGACAAGAAATAAAGTTATAAGACACATGTTAAAAGTCGCTCTTTTAAGGTTACGATTAATGTTAAGCTGTTTAAAAAGACAGAGTTGCCATCCATACAATTCTGACACTTAGTCCCACAATGCAATCTGTATAAGTTAATATTTTACAAAATGATGATACAAATCACTAAAAAATAAATAACATAACTTACAATTTTAAGCCAAAAATGTTCCCCTAAAAGACAGTACTTCTAGTTTACAATCATAAAAATGACATGGACTATATTTGTAGACAACCGATTTACGTGTGGCCAAAGCAGGTCGGGTTTTGACGGCGAAAAGAAAATCCTTCTTTTTTCTACTTAGTCCCTTGCTCTTCTCTTCAGCATTTTCTCACTTTATAATACATAAAATAACACATGTACTGCATGTTTGAAAGTTTATAGTGTGCAGCAAAAACAATTCAGAATGTGGGGTAAAAGTCAAAGGGACAGCAACCTAGCAATCAAAATAACCAAAAGACACGTGCACGCTAAAATGTGAAATAGGATATGCACGTTTGCCTCAATGAGACAGCATCCCAGCGACTACAAATATACACGAACGAAATTTTCACTTGCCAGATGCTACCATTTGTATGAGTGGTTTTTTTTCGATTTGATTTTATTTTCCATATATAAAAACTGTCCGCAGTGAAAACTCCAATAGTGATGAAAGTGGCATTTAACACCACGATATCAATAAAATCAAGCATTGTGTATTTTAGACGTTTCCTACATCGATTTCAGGTTTGGTAAACAAGAATCTTTAAACTCGAATTTTAATTTGACTGAAGAAATATTTTTTGCAACTCATACATATTACTATCTTATGGTATTGTGGCTGAAATATTTGTCGCTGGACATAAATCAGCTTCATCAATTAATACCTCTCTGTGAATACCTTGTAGAATCTATTAACTGGAACTTCAAATTGACTAAAGCAAAGTTTTACCACACATATATGGTTCTATCTTTTTATATTATGATTGATATATTTGTCGCTGTACATGACGCACCTTCATCAAATGGTAATTCTTTGTGAATGTCTTGTGGAATAGTAAAAATTATTGAGAAATATTTTAAAATGTTAGCTTACTTTGCTTTTTTAAGCAAGTGCATGACAAAGAAGTATTATAAGACTTAAATACAGGATTGGAAGGGTAAAAGCATGATAGATAGTGGGGCCTATTTTTGAAGGTCTTTCAGTCCAACACAATTTAAGGTTGGTGACCTTTCATGTTTAACTTATCATCAACTTAAACTTTTTAAATAACTAATAAGTCCATTTTCAAACTTGAGGTAGACACTTTTATATATACCATTTGGTGTCTTTATAACAAAGGGTGTGTTTTATGTCCAAGAGTTGCTAAAATTTCTAGGAACATATCGCAAAGTCATTATTTTGATGCATTATTTCGTAGCAAGGTAAATATGTAGTTTTGGAAGCATAGCTTTCCTGCACTGGCTGTGTCCTTTAGATAATATGTGCAAAAATGACAAAAAAAGGCCAGAGTTAAGTCCCTGCTAAACTGAAGACTACAAGTTTCAGCTCTAGAGTCCCCAGTGAAGACATTTCTTTTATGCAAACACACAGTTTAAGATTTACAGTGAAAAGAAAACATTAAATCTGTAGCACATCTTGACACGTACTTGTGCATGTGTGTTTACTTATTATCATCTGCTTAGTGACAAGAAATAAAGTTATTAGACACATGTTAAAAGTCGCTCTTTTAAGGTTACGATTAATGTTAAGCTGTTTAAAAAGACAGAGTTGCCATCCATACAATTCTGACACTTAGTCCCACAATGCAATCTGTATAAGTTAATATTTTACAAAATGATGATACAAATCACTAAAAAATAAATAACATAACTTACAATTTTAAGCCAAAAATGTTCCCCTAAAAGACAGTACTTCTAGTTTACAATCATAAAAATGACATGGACTATATTTGTAGACAACCGATTTACGTGTGGCCAAAGCAGGTCGGGTTTTGACGGCGAAAAGAAAATTCTTCTTTTTTCTACTTAGTCCCTTGCTCTTCTCTTCAGCATTTTCTCACTTTATAATACATAAAATAACACATGTACTGCATGTTTGAAAGTTTATAGTGTGCAGCAAAAACAATTCAGAATGTGGGGTAAAAGTCAAAGGGACAGCAACCTAGCAATCAAAATAACCAAAAGACACGTGCACGCTAAAATGTGAAATAGGATATGCACGTTTGCCTCAATGAGACAGCATCACAGCGACTACAAATATACACGAACGAAATTTTCACTTGCCAGATGCTACCATTTGTATGAGTGGTTTTTTTTTGATTTGATTTTATTTTCCATATATAAAAACTGTCCGCAGTGAAAACTCCAATAGTGATGAAAGTGGCATTTAACACCACAATATCAATAAAATCAAGCATTGTGTATTTTAGACGTTTCCTACATCGATTTCAGGTTTGGTAAACAAGAATCTTTAAACTCGAATTTTAATTTGACTGAAGAAATATTTTTTGCAACTCATACATATTACTATCTTATGGTATTGTGGCTGAAATATTTGTCGCTGGACATAAATCAGCTTCATCAATTAATACCTCTCTGTGAATACCTTGTAGAATCTATTAACTGGAACTTCAAATTGACTAAAGCAAAGTTTTACCACACATATATGGTTCTATCTTTTTATATTATGATTGATATATTTGTCGCTGTACATGACGCACCTTCATCAAATGGTAATTCTTTGTGAATGTCTTGTGGAATAGTAAAAATTATTGAGAAATATTTTAAAATGTTAGCTTACTTTGCTTTTTTAAGCAAGTGCATGACAAAGAAGTATTATAAGACTTAAATACAGGATTGGAAGGGTAAAAGCATGATAGATAGTGGGGCCTATTTTTGAAGGTCTTTCAGTCCAACACAATTTAAGGTTGGTGACCTTTCATGTTTAACTTATCATCAACTTAAACTTTTTAAATAACTAATAAGTCCGTTTTCAAACTTGAGGTAGACACTTTTATATATACCATTTGGTGTCTTTATAACATAGGGTGTGTTTTATGTCCAAGAGTTGCTAAAATTTCTAGGAACATATCGCAAAGTCATTATTTTGATGCATTATTTCGTAGCAAGGTAAATATGTAGTTTTGGAAGCATAGCTTTCCTGCACTGGCTGTGTCCTTTAGATAATATGTGCAAAAATGACAAAAAAAGGCCAGAGTTAAGTCCCTGCTAAACTGAAGACTACAAGTTTCAGCTCTAGAGTCCCCAGTGAAGACATTTCTTTTATGCAAACACACAGTTTAAGATTTACAGTGAAAAGAAAACATTAAATCTGTAGCACATCTTGACACGTACTTGTGCATGTGTGTTTACTAATTATCATCTGCTTAGTGACAAGAAATAAAGTTATTAGACACATGTTAAAAGTCGCTCTTTTAAGGTTACGATTAATGTTAAGCTGTTTAAAAAGACAGAGTTGCCATCCATACAATTCTGACACTTAGTCCCACAATGCAATCTGTATAAGTTAATATTTTACAAAATGATGATACAAATCACTAAAAAATAAATAACATAACTTACAATTTTAAGCCAAAAATGTTCCCCTAAAAGACAGTACTTCTAGTTTACAATCATAAAAATGACATGGACTATATTTGTAGACAACCGATTTACGTGTGGCCAAAGCAGGTCGGGTTTTGACGGCGAAAAGAAAATCCTTCTTTTTTCTACTTAGTCCCTTGCTCTTCTCTTCAGCATTTTCTCACTTTATAATACATAAAATAACACATGTACTGCATGTTTGAAAGTTTATAGTGTGCAGCAAAAACAATTCAGAATGTGGGGTAAAAGTCAAAGGGACAGCAACCTAGCAATCAAAATAACCAAAAGACACGTGCACGCTAAAATGTGAAATAGGATATGCACGTTTGCCTCAATGAGACAGCATCCCAGCGACTACAAATATACACGAACGAAATTTTCACTTGCCAGATGCTACCATTTGTATGAGTGGTTTTTTTTTCGATTTGATTTGATTTTCCATATATAAAAACTGTCCGCAGTGAAAACTCCAATAGTGATGAAAGTGGCATTTAACACCACGATATCAATAAAATCAAGCATTGTGTATTTTAGACGTTTCCTACATCGATTTCAGGTTTGGTAAACAAGAATCTTTAAACTCGAATTTTAATTTGACTGAAGAAATATTTTTTGCAACTCATACATATTACTATCTTATGGTATTGTGGCTGAAATATTTGTCGCTGGACATAAATCAGCTTCATCAATTAATACCTCTCTGTGAATACCTTGTAGAATCTATTAACTGGAACTTCAAATTGACTAAAGCAAAGTTTTACCACACATATATGGTTCTATCTTTTTATATTATGATTGATATATTTGTCGCTGTACATGACGCACCTTCATCAAATGGTAATTCTTTGTGAATGTCTTGTGGAATAGTAAAAATTATTGAGAAATATTTTAAAATGTTAGCTTACTTTGCTTTTTTAAGCAAGTGCATGACAAAGAAGTATTATAAGACTTAAATACAGGATTGGAAGGGTAAAAGCATGATAGATAGTGGGGCCTATTTTTGAAGGTCTTTCAGTCCAACACAATTTAAGGTTGGTGACCTTTCATGTTTAACTTATCATCAACTTAAACTTTTTAAATAACTAATAAGTCCGTTTTCAAACTTGAGGTAGACACTTTTATATATACCATTTGGTGTCTTTATAACATAGGGTGTGTTTTATGTCCAAGAGTTGCTAAAATTTCTAGGAACATATCGCAAAGTCATTATTTTGATGCATTATTTCGTAGCAAGGTAAATATGTAGTTTTGGAAGCATAGCTTTCCTGCACTGGCTGTGTCCTTTAGATAATATGTGCAAAAATGACAAAAAAAGGCCAGAGTTAAGTCCCTGCTAAACTGAAGACTACAAGTTTCAGCTCTAGAGTCCCCAGTGAAGACATTTCTTTTATGCAAACACACAGTTTAAGATTTACAGTGAAAAGAAAACATTAAATCTGTAGCACATCTTGACACGTACTTGTGCATGTGTGTTTACTTATTATCATCTGCTTAGTGACAAGAAATAAAGTTATTAGACACATGTTAAAAGTCGCTCTTTTAAGGTTACGATTAATGTTAAGCTGTTTAAAAAGACAGAGTTGCCATCCATACAATTCTGACACTTAGTCCCACAATGCAATCTGTATAAGTTAATATTTTACAAAATGATGATACAAATCACTAAAAAATAAATAACATAACTTACAATTTTAAGCCAAAAATGTTCCCCTAAAAGACAGTACTTCTAGTTTACAATCATAAAAATGACATGGACTATATTTGTAGACAACCGATTTACGTGTGGCCAAAGCAGGTCGGGTTTTGACGGCGAAAAGAAAATCCTTCTTTTTTCTACTTAGTCCCTTGCTCTTCTCTTCAGCATTTTCTCACTTTATAATACATAAAATAACACATGTACTGCATGTTTGAAAGTTTATAGTGTGCAGCAAAAACAATTCAGAATGTGGGGTAAAAGTCAAAGGGACAGCAACCTAGCAATCAAAATAACCAAAAGACACGTGCACGCTAAAATGTGAAATAGGATATGCACGTTTGCCTCAATGAGACAGCATCCCAGCGACTACAAATATACACGAACGAAATTTTCACTTGCCAGATGCTACCATTTGTATGAGTGTTTTTTTTTTCGATTTGATTTTATTTTCCATATATAAAAACTGTCCGCAGTGAAAACTCCAATAGTGATGAAAGTGGCATTTAACACCACGATATCAATAAAATCAAGCATTGTGTATTTTAGACGTTTCCTACATCGATTTCAGGTTTGGTAAACAAGAATCTTTAAACTCGAATTTTAATTTGACTGAAGAAATATTTTTTGCAACTCATACATATTACTATCTTATGGTATTGTGGCTGAAATATTTGTCGCTGGACATAAATCAGCTTCATCAATTAATACCTCTCTGTGAATACCTTGTAGAATCTATTAACTGGAACTTCAAATTGACTAAAGCAAAGTTTTACCACACATATATGGTTCTATCTTTTTATATTATGATTGATATATTTGTCGCTGTACATGACGCACCTTCATCAAATGGTAATTCTTTGTGAATGTCTTGTGGAATAGTAAAAATTATTGAGAAATATTTTAAAATGTTAGCTTACTTTGCTTTTTTAAGCAAGTGCATGACAAAGAAGTATTATAAGACTTAAATACAGGATTGGAAGGGTAAAAGCATGATAGATAGTGGGGCCTATTTTTGAAGGTCTTTCAGTCCAACACAATTTAAGGTTGGTGACCTTTCATGTTTAACTTATCATCAACTTAAACTTTTTAAATAACTAATAAGTCCGTTTTCAAACTTGAGGTAGACACTTTTATATATACCATTTGGTGTCTTTATAACAAAGGGTGTGTTTTATGTCCAAGAGTTGCTAAAATTTCTAGGAACATATCGCAAAGTCATTATTTTGATGCATTATTTCGTAGCAAGGTAAATATGTAGTTTTGGAAGCATAGCTTTCCTGCACTGGCTGTGTCATTTAGATAATATGTGCAAAAATGACAAAAAAAAGGCCAGAGTTAAGTCCCTGCTAAACTGAAGACTACAGGTTTCAGCTCTAGAGTGCCCAGTGAAGAAATTTCTTTTATGCAAACACACAGTTTAAGATTTACAGTGAAAAGAAAACATTAAATCTGTAGCACATCTTGACACGTACTTGTGCATGTGTGTTTACTTATTATCATCTGCTTAGTGACAAGAAATAAAGTTATTAGACACATGTTAAAAGTCGCTCTTTTAAGGTTACGATTAATGTTAAGCTGTTTAAAAAGACAGAGTTGCCATCCATACAATTCTGACACTTAGTCCCACAATGCAATCTGTATAAGTTAATATTTTACAAAATGATGATACAAATCACTAAAAAATAAATAACATAACTTACAATTTTAAGCCAAAAATGTTCCCCTAAAAGACAGTACTTCTAGTTTACAATCATAAAAATGACATGGACTATATTTGTAGACAACCGATTTACGTGTGGCCAAAGCAGGTCGGGTTTTGACGGCGAAAAGAAAATCCTTCTTTTTTCTACTTAGTCCCTTGCTCTTCTCTTCAGCATTTTCTCACTTTATAATACATAAAATAACACATGTACTGCATGTTTGAAAGTTTATAGTGTGCAGCAAAAACAATTCAGAATGTGGGGTAAAAGTCAAAGGGACAGCAACCTAGCAATCAAAATAACCAAAAGACACGTGCACGCTAAAATGTGAAATAGGATATGCACGTTTGCCTCAATGAGACAGCATCCCAGCGACTACAAATATACACGAACGAAATTTTCACTTGCCAGATGCTACCATTTGTATGAGTGTTTTTTTTTCGATTTGATTTTATTTTCCATATATAAAAACTGTCCGCAGTGAAAACTCCAATAGTGATGAAAGTGGCATTTAACACCACGATATCAATAAAATCAAGCATTGTGTATTTTAGACGTTTCCTACATCGATTTCAGGTTTGGTAAACAAGAATCTTTAAACTCGAATTTTAATTTGACTGAAGAAATATTTTTTGCAACTCATACATATTACTATCTTATGGTATTGTGGCTGAAATATTTGTCGCTGGACATAAATCAGCTTCATCAATTAATACCTCTCTGTGAATACCTTGTAGAATCTATTAACTGGAACTTCAAATTGACTAAAGCAAAGTTTTACCACACATATATGGTTCTATCTTTTTATATTATGATTGATATATTTGTCGCTGTACATGACGCACCTTCATCAAATGGTAATTCTTTGTGAATGTCTTGTGGAATAGTAAAAATTATTGAGAAATATTTTAAAATGTTAGCTTACTTTGCTTTTTTAAGCAAGTGCATGACAAAGAAGTATTATAAGACTTAAATACAGGATTGGAAGGGTAAAAGCATGATAGATAGTGGGGCCTATTTTTGAAGGTCTTTCAGTCCAACACAATTTAAGGTTGGTGACCTTTCATGTTTAACTTATCATCAACTTAAACTTTTTAAATAACTAATAAGTCCGTTTTCAAACTTGAGGTAGACACTTTTATATATACCATTTGGTGTCTTTATAACAAAGGGTGTGTTTTATGTCCAAGAGTTGCTAAAATTTCTAGGAACATATCGCAAAGTCATTATTTTGATGCATTATTTCGTAGCAAGGTAAATATGTAGTTTTGGAAGCATAGCTTTCCTGCACTGGCTGTGTCATTTAGATAATATGTGCAAAAATGACAAAAAAAAAGGCCAGAGTTAAGTCCCTGCTAAACTGAAGACTACAGGTTTCAGCTCTAGAGTGCCCAGTGAAGAAATTTCTTTTATGCAAACACACAGTTTAAGATTTACAGTGAAAAGAAAACATTAAATCTGTAGCACATCTTGACACGTACTTGTGCATGTGTGTTTACTTATTATCATCTGCTTAGTGACAAGAAATAAAGTTATTAGACACATGTTAAAAGTCTCTCTTTTAAGGTTACGATTAATGTTAAGCTGTTTAAAAAGACAGAGTTGCCATCCATACAATTCTGACACTTAGTCCCACAATGCAATCTGTATAAGTTAATATTTTACAAAATGATGATACAAATCACTAAAAAATAAATAACATAACTTACAATTTTAAGCCAAAAATGTTCCCCTAAAAGACAGTACTTCTAGTTTACAATCATAAAAATGACATGGACTATATTTGTAGACAACCGATTTACGTGTGGCCAAAGCAGGTCGGGTTTTGACGGCGAAAAGAAAATCCTTCTTTTTTCTACTTAGTCCCTTGCTCTTCTCTTCAGCATTTTCTCACTTTATAATACATAAAATAACACATGTACTGCATGTTTGAAAGTTTATAGTGTGCAGCAAAAACAATTCAGAATGTGGGGTAAAAGTCAAAGGGACAGCAACCTAGCAATCAAAATAACCAAAAGACACGTGCACGCTAAAATGTGAAATAGGATATGCACGTTTGCCTCAATGAGACAGCATCCCAGCGACTACAAATATACACGAACGAAATTTTCACTTGCCAGATGCTACCATTTGTATGAGTGGTTTTTTTTCGATTTGATTTTATTTTCCATATATAAAAACTGTCCGCAGTGAAAACTCCAATAGTGATGAAAGTGGCATTTAACACCACGATATCAATAAAATCAAGCATTGTGTATTTTAGACGTTTCCTACATCGATTTCAGGTTTGGTAAACAAGAATCTTTAAACTCGAATTTTAATTTGACTGAAGAAATATTTTTTGCAACTCATACATATTACTATCTTATGGTATTGTGGCTGAAATATTTGTCGCTGGACATAAATCAGCTTCATCAATTAATACCTCTCTGTGAATACCTTGTAGAATCTATTAACTGGAACTTCAAATTGACTAAAGCAAAGTTTTACCACACATATATGGTTCTATCTTTTTATATTATGATTGATATATTTGTCGCTGTACATGACGCACCTTCATCAAATGGTAATTCTTTGTGAATGTCTTGTGGAATAGTAAAAATTATTGAGAAATATTTTAAAATGTTAGCTTACTTTGCTTTTTTAAGCAAGTGCATGACAAAGAAGTATTATAAGACTTAAATACAGGATTGGAAGGGTAAAAGCATGATAGATAGTGGGGCCTATTTTTGAAGGTCTTTCAGTTCAACACAATTTAAGGTTGGTGACCTTTCATGTTTAACTTATCATCAACTTAAACTTTTTAAATAACTAATAAGTCCGTTTTCAAACTTGAGGTAGACACTTTTATATATACCATTTGGTGTCTTTATAACAAAGGGTGTGTTTTATGTCCAAGAGTTGCTAAAATTTCTAGGAACATATCGCAAAGTCATTATTTTGATGCATTATTTCGTAGCAAGGTAAATATGTAGTTTTGGAAGCATAGCTTTCCTGCACTGGCTGTGTCCTTTAGATAATATGTGCAAAAATGACAAAAAAAGGCCAGAGTTAAGTCCCTGCTAAACTGAAGACTACAAGTTTCAGCTCTAGAGTCCCCAGTGAAGAAATTTCTTTTATGCAAACACACAGTTTAAGATTTACAGTGAAAAGAAAACATTAAATCTGTAGCACATCTTGACACGTACTTGTGCATGTGTGTTTACTTATTATCATCTGCTTAGTGACAAGAAATAAAGTTATTAGACACATGTTAAAAGTCGCTCTTTTAAGGTTACGATTAATGTTAAGCTGTTTAAAAAGACAGAGTTGCCATCCATACAATTCTGACACTTAGTCCCACAATGCAATCTGTATAAGTTAATATTTTACAAAATGATGATACAAATCACTAAAAAATAAATAACATAACTTACAATTTTAAGCCAAAAATGTTCCCCTTAAAGGACAGTACTTCTAGTTTACAATCATAAAAATGACATGGACTATATTTGTAGACAACCGATTTACGTGTGGCCAAAGCAGGTCGGGTTTTGACGGCGAAAAGAAAATTCTTCTTTTTTCTACTTAGTCCCTTGCTCTTCTCTTCAGCATTTTCTCACTTTATAATACATAAAATAACACATGTACTGCATGTTTGAAAGTTTATAGTGTGCAGCAAAAACAATTCAGAATGTGGGGTAAAAGTCAAAGGGACAGCAACCTAGCAATCAAAATAACCAAAAGACACGTGCACGCTAAAATGTGAAATAGGATATGCACGTTTGCCTCAATGAGACAGCATCCCAGCGACTACAAATATACACGAACGAAATTTTCACTTGCCAGATGCTACCATTTGTATGAGTGGTTTTTTTTCGATTTGATTTTATTTTCCATATATAAAAACTGTCCGCAGTGAAAACTCCAATAGTGATGAAAGTGGCATTTAACACCACGATATCAATAAAATCAAGCATTGTGTATTTTAGACGTTTCCTACATCAATTTCAGGTTTGGTAAACAAGCATCTTTAAACTCGAATTTTAATTTGACTGAAGAAATATTTTTTGCAACTCATACATATTACTATCTTATGGTATTGTGGCTGAAATATTTGTCGCTGGACATAAATCAGCTTCATCAATTAATACCTCTCTGTGAATACCTTGTAGAATCTATTAACTGGAACTTCAAATTGACTAAAGCAAAGTTTTACCACACATATATGGTTCTATCTTTTTATATTATGATTGATATATTTGTCGCTGTACATGACGCACCTTCATCAAATGGTAATTCTTTGTGAATGTCTTGTGGAATAGTAAAAATTATTGAGAAATATTTTAAAATGTTAGCTTACTTTGCTTTTTTAAGCAAGTGCATGACAAAGAAGTATTATAAGACTTAAATACAGGATTGGAAGGGTAAAAGCATGATAGATAGTGGGGCCTATTTTTGAAGGTCTTTCAGTCCAACACAATTTAAGGTTGGTGACCTTTCATGTTTAACTTATCATCAACTTAAACTTTTTAAATAACTAATAAGTCCGTTTTCAAACTTGAGGTAGACACTTTTATATATACCATTTGGTGTCTTTATAACAAAGGGTGTGTTTTATGTCCAAGAGTTGCTAAAATTTCTAGGAACATATCGCAAAGTCATTATTTTGATGCATTATTTCGTAGCAAGGTAAATATGTAGTTTTGGAAGCATAGCTTTCCTGCACTGGCTGTGTCCTTTAGATAATATGTGCAAAAATGACAAAAAAAGGCCAGAGTTAAGTCCCTGCTAAACTGAAGACTACAAGTTTCAGCTCTAGAGTCCCCAGTGAAGACATTTCTTTTATGCAAACACACAGTTTAAGATTTACAGTGAAAAGAAAACATTAAATCTGTAGCACATCTTGACACGTACTTGTGCATGTGTGTTTACTTATAATCATCTGCTTAGTGACAAGAAATAAAGTTATTAGACACATGTTAAAAGTCGCTCTTTTAAGGTTACGATTAATGTTAAGCTGTTTAAAAAGACAGAGTTGCCATCCATACAATTCTGACACTTAGTCCCACAATGCAATCTGTATAAGTTAATATTTTACAAAATGATGATACAAATCACTAAAAAATAAATAACATAACTTACAATTTTAAGCCAAAAATGTTCCCCTTAAAGGACAGTACTTCTAGTTTACAATCATAAAAATGACATGGACTATATTTGTAGACAACCGATTTACATGTGGCCAAAGCAGGTCGGGTTTTGACGGCGAAAAGAAAATTCTTCTTTTTTCTACTTAGTCCCTTGCTCTTCTCTTCAGCATTTTCTCACTTTATAATACATAAAATAACACATGTACTGCATGTTTGAAAGTTTATAGTGTGCAGCAAAAACAATTCAGAATGTGGGGTAAAAGTCAAAGGGACAGCAACCTAGCAATCAAAATAACCAAAAGACACGTGCACGCTAAAATGTGAAATAGGATATGCACGTTTGCCTCAATGAGACAGCATCCCAGCGACTACAAATATACACGAACGAAATTTTCACTTGCCAGATGCTACCATTTGTATGAGTGGTTTTTTTTCGATTTGATTTTATTTTCCATATATAAAAACTGTCCGCAGTGAAAACTCCAATAGTGATGAAAGTGGCATTTAACACCACGATATCAATAAAATCAAGCATTGTGTATTTTAGACGTTTCCTACATCAATTTCAGGTTTGGTAAACAAGCACCTTTAAACTCGAATTTTAATTTGACTGAAGAAATATTTTTTGCAACTCATACATATTACTATCTTATGGTATTGTGGCTGAAATATTTGTCGCTGGACATAAATCAGCTTCATCAATTAATACCTCTCTGTGAATACCTTGTAGAATCTATTAACTGGAACTTCAAATTGACTAAAGCAAAGTTTTACCACACATATATGGTTCTATCTTTTTATATTATGATTGATATATTTGTCGCTGTACATGACGCACCTTCATCAAATGGTAATTCTTTGTGAATGTCTTGTGGAATAGTAAAAATTATTGAGAAATATTTTAAAATGTTAGCTTACTTTGCTTTTTTAAGCAAGTGCATGACAAAGAAGTATTATAAGACTTAAATACAGGATTGGAAGGGTAAAAGCATGATAGATAGTGGGGCCTATTTTTGAAGGTCTTTCAGTCCAACACAATTTAAGGTTGGTGACCTTTCATGTTTAACTTATCATCAACTTAAACTTTTTAAATAACTAATAAGTCCGTTTTCAAACTTGAGGTAGACACTTTTATATATACCATTTGGTGTCTTTATAACAAAGGGTGTGTTTTATGTCCAAGAGTTGCTAAAATTTCTAGGAACATATCGCAAAGTCATTATTTTGATGCATTATTTCGTAGCAAGGTAAATATGTAGTTTTGGAAGCATAGCTTTCCTGCACTGGCTGTGTCCTTTAGATAATATGTGCAAAAATGACAAAAAAAGGCCAGAGTTAAGTCCCTGCTAAACTGAAGACTACAAGTTTCAGCTCTAGAGTCCCCAGTGAAGACATTTCTTTTATGCAAACACACAGTTTAAGATTTACAGTGAAAAGAAAACATTAAATCTGTAGCACATCTTGACACGTACTTGTGCATGTGTGTTTACTTATTATCATCTGCTTAGTGACAAGAAATAAAGTTATTAGACACATGTTAAAAGTCGCTCTTTTAAGGTTACGATTAATGTTAAGCTGTTTAAAAAGACAGAGTTGCCATCCATACAATTCTGACACTTAGTCCCACAATGCAATCTGTATAAGTTAATATTTTACAAAATGATGATACAAATCACTAAAAAATAAATAACATAACTTACAATTTTAAGCCAAAAATGTTCCCCTTAAAGGACAGTACTTCTAGTTTACAATCATAAAAATGACATGGACTATATTTGTAGACAACCGATTTACGTGTGGCCAAAGCAGGTCGGGTTTTGACGGCGAAAAGAACATTCTTCTTTTTTCTACTTAGTCCCTTGCTCTTCTCTTCAGCATTTTCTCACTTTATAATACATAAAATAACACATGTACTGCATGTTTGAAAGTTTATAGTGTGCAGCAAAAACAATTCAGAATGTGGGGTAAAAGTCAAAGGGACAGCAACCTAGCAATCAAAATAACCAAAAGACACGTGCACGCTAAAATGTGAAATAGGATATGCACGTTTGCCTCAATGAGACAGCTCTCAGCGACTACAAATATACACGAACGAAATTTTCACTTGCCAAATGCTACCATTTGTATGAGTGGTTTTTTTTCGATTTGATTTTATTTTCCATATATAAAAACTGTCCGCAGTGAAAACTCCAATAGTGATGAAAGTGGCATTTAACACCACGATATCAATAAAATCAAGCATTGTGTATTTTAGACGTTTCCTACATCAATTTCAGGTTTGGTAAACAAGCATCTTTAAACTCGAATTTTAATTTGACTGAAGAAATATTTTTTGCAACTCATACATATTACTATCTTATGGTATTGTGGCTGAAATATTTGTCGCTGGACATAAATCAGCTTCATCAATTAATACCTCTCTGTGAATACCTTGTAGAATCTATTAACTGGAACTTCAAATTGACTAAAGCAAAGTTTTACCACACATATATGGTTCTATCTTTTTATATTATGATTGATATATTTGTCGCTGTACATGACGCACCTTCATCAAATGGTAATTCTTTGTGAATGTCTTGTGGAATAGTAAAAATTATTGAGAAATATTTTAAAATGTTAGCTTACTTTGCTTTTTTAAGCAAGTGCATGACAAAGAAGTATTATAAGACTTAAATACAGGATTGGAAGGGTAAAAGCATGATAGATAGTGGGGCCTATTTTTGAAGGTCTTTCAGTCCAACACAATTTAAGGTTGGTGACCTTTCATGTTTAACTTATCATCAACTTAAACTTTTTAAATAACTAATATGTCCGTTTTCAAACTTGAGGTAGACACTTTTATATATACCATTTGGTGTCTTTATAACAAAGGGTGTGTTTTATGTCCAAGAGTTGCTAAAATTTCTAGGAACATATCGCAAAGTCATTATTTTGATGCATTATTTCGTAGCAAGGTAAATATGTAGTTTTGGAAGCATAGCTTTCCTGCACTGGCTGTGTCCTTTAGATAATATGTGCAAAAATGACAAAAAAAGGCCAGAGTTAAGTCCCTGCTAAACTGAAGACTACAAGTTTCAGCTCTAGAGTCCCCAGTGAAGACATTTCTTTTATGCAAACACACAGTTTAAGATTTACAGTGAAAAGAAAACATTAAATCTGTAGCACATCTTGACACGTACTTGTGCATGTGTGTTTACTTATTATCATCTGCTTAGTGACAAGAAATAAAGTTATTAGACACATGTTAAAAGTCGCTCTTTTAAGGTTACGATTAATGTTAAGCTGTTTAAAAAGACAGAGTTGCCATCCATACAATTCTGACACTTAGTCCCACAATGCAATCTGTATAAGTTAATATTTTACAAAATGATGATACAAATCACTAAAAATAAATAACATAACTTACAATTTTAAGCCAAAAATGTTCCCCTAAAAGACAGTACTTCTAGTTTACAATCATAAAACTGACATGGACTATATTTGTAGACAACCGATTTACGTGTGGCCAAAGCAGGTCGGGTTTTGACGGCGAAAAGAAAATTCTTCTTTTTTCTACTTAGTCCCTTGCTCTTCTCTTCAGCATTTTCTCACTTTATAATACATAAAATAACACATGTACTGCATATTTGAAAGTTTATAGTGTGCAGCAAAAACAATTCAGAATGTGGGGTAAAAGTCAAAGGGACAGCAACCTAGCAATCAAAATAACCAAAAGACACGTGCACGCTAAAATGTGAAATAGGATATGCACGTTTGCCTCAATGAGACAGCATCCCAGCGACTACAAATATACACGAACGAAATTTTCACTTGCCAGATGCTACCATTTGTATGAGTGGTTTTTTTTCGATTTGATTTTATTTTCCATATATAAAAACTGTCCGCAGTGAAAACTCCAATAGTGATGAAAGTGGCATTTAACACCACGATATCAATAAAATCAAGCATTGTGTATTTTAGACGTTTCCTACATCAATTTCAGGTTTGGTAAACAAGCATCTTTAAACTCGAATTTTAATTTGACTGAAGAAATATTTTTTGCAACTCATACATATTACTATCTTATGGTATTGTGGCTGAAATATTTGTCGCTGGACATAAATCAGCTTCATCAATTAATACCTCTCTGTGAATACCTTGTAGAATCTATTAACTGGAACTTCAAATTGACTAAAGCAAAGTTTTACCACACATATATGGTTCTATCTTTTTATATTATGATTGATAATTTTGCGCTGTACATGACGCACCTTCATCAAATGGTAATTCTTTGTGAATGTCTTGTGGAATAGTAAAAATTATTGAGAAATATTTTAAAATGTTAGCTTACTTTGCTTTTTTAAGCAAGTGCATGACAAAGAAGTATTATAAGACTTAAATACAGGATTGGAAGGGTAAAAGCATGATAGATAGTGGGGCCTATTTTTGAAGGTCTTTCAGTCCAACACAATTTAAGGTTGGTGACCTTTCATGTTTAACTTATCATTAACTTAAACTTTTTAAATAACTAATATGTCCGTTTTCAAACTTGAGGTAGACACTTTTATATATACCATTTGGTGTCTTTATAACAAAGGGTGTGTTTTATGTCCAAGAGTTGCTAAAATTTCTAGGAACATATCGCAAAGTCATTATTTTGATGCATTATTTCGTAGCAAGGTAAATATGTAGTTTTGGAAGCATAGCTTTCCTGCACTGGCTGTGTCCTTTAGATAATATGTGCAAAAATGACAAAAAAAGGCCAGAGTTAAGTCCCTGCTAAACTGAAGACTACAAGTTTCAGCTCTAGAGTCCCCAGTGAAGACATTTCTTTTATGCAAACACACAGTTTAAGATTTACAGTGAAAAGAAAACATTAAATCTGTAGCACATCTTGACACGTACTTGTGCATGTGTGTTTACTTATTATCATCTGCTTAGTGACAAGAAATAAAGTTATTAGACACATGTTAAAAGTCGCTCTTTTAAGGTTACGATTAATGTTAAGCTGTTTAAAAAGACAGAGTTGCCATCCATACAATTCTGACACTTAGTCCCACAATGCAATCTGTATAAGTTAATATTTTACAAAATGATGATACAAATCACTAAAAAATAAATAACATAACTTACAATTTTAAGCCAAAAATGTTCCCCTAAAAGACAGTACTTCTAGTTTACAATCATAAAAATGACATGGACTATATTTGTAGACAACCGATTTACGTGTGGCCAAAGCAGGTCGGGTTTTGACGGCGAAAAGAAAATTCTTCTTTTTTCTACTTAGTCCCTTGCTCTTCTCTTCAGCATTTTCTCACTTTATAATACATAAAATAACACATGTACTGCATGTTTGAAAGTTTATAGTGTGCAGCAAAAACAATTCAGAATGTGGGGTAAAAGTCAAAGGGACAGCAACCTAGCAATCAAAATAACCAAAAGACACGTGCACGCTAAAATGTGAAATAGGATATGCACGTTTGCCTCAATGAGACAGCATCCCAGCGACTACAAATATACACGAACGAAATTTTCACTTGCCAGATGCTACCATTTGTATGAATGGTTTTTTTTCGATTTGATTTTATTTTCCATATATAAAAACTGTCCGCAGTGAAAACTCCAATAGTGATGAAAGTGGCATTTAACACCACGATATCAATAAAATCAAGCATTGTGTATTTTAGACGTTTCCTACATCAATTTCAGGTTTGGTAAACAAGCATCTTTAAACTCGAATTTTAATTTGACTGAAGAAATATTTTTTGCAACTCATACATATTACTATCTTATGGTATTGTGGCTGAAATATTTGTCGCTGGACATAAATCAGCTTCATCAATTAATACCTCTCTGTGAATACCTTGTAGAATCTATTAACTGGAACTTCAAATTGACTAAAGCAAAGTTTTACCACACATATATGGTTCTATCTTTTTATATTATGATTGATATATTTGTCGCTGTACATGACGCACCTTCATCAAATGGTAATTCTTTGTGAATGTCTTGTGGAATAGTAAAAATTATTGAGAAATATTTTAAAATGTTAGCTTACTTTGCTTTTTTAAGCAAGTGCATGACAAAGAAGTATTATAAGACTTAAATACAGGATTGGAAGGGTAAAAGCATGATAGATAGTGGGGCCTATTTTTGAAGGTCTTTCAGTCCAACACAATTTAAGGTTGGTGACCTTTCATGTTTAACTTATCATCAACTTAAACTTTTTAAATAACTAATAAGTCCGTTTTCAAACTTGAGGTAGACACTTTTATATATACCATTTGGTGTCTTTATAACAAAGGGTGTGTTTTATGTCCAAGAGTTGCTAAAATTTCTAGGAACATATCGCAAAGTCATTATTTTGATGCATTATTTCGTAGCAAGGTAAATATGTAGTTTTGGAAGCATAGCTTTCCTGCACTGGCTGTGTCCTTTAGATAATATGTGCAAAAATGACAAAAAAAGGCCAGAGTTAAGTCCCTGCTAAACTGAAGACTACAAGTTTCAGCTCTAGAGTCCCCAGTGAAGACATTTCTTTTATGCAAACACACAGTTTAAGATTTACAGTGAAAAGAAAACATTAAATCTGTAGCACATCTTGACACGTACTTGTGCATGTGTGTTTACTTATTATCATCTGCTTAGTGACAAGAAATAAAGTTATTAGACACATGTTAAAAGTCGCTCTTTTAAGGTTACGATTAATGTTAAGCTGTTTAAAAAGACAGAGTTGCCATCCATACAATTCTGACACTTAGTCCCACAATGCAATCTGTATAAGTTAATATTTTACAAAATGATGATACAAATCACTAAAAATAAATAACATAACTTACAATTTTAAGCCAAAAATGTTCCCCTAAAAGACAGTACTTCTAGTTTACAATCATAAAAATGACATGGACTATATTTGTAGACAACCGATTTACGTGTGGCCAAAGCAGGTCGGGTTTTGACGGCGAAAAGAAAATTCTTCTTTTTTCTACTTAGTCCCTTGCTCTTCTCTTCAGCATTTTCTCACTTTATAATACATAAAATAACACATGTACTGCATGTTTGAAAGTTTATAGTGTGCAGCAAAAACAATTCAGAATGTGGGGTAAAAGTCAAAGGGACAGCAACCTAGCAATCAAAATAACCAAAAGACATGTGCACGCTAAAATGTGAAATAGGATATGCACGTTTGCCTCAATGAGACAGCATCCCAGCGACTACAAATATACACGAACGAAATTTTCACTTGCCAGATGCTACCATTTGTATGAGTGTTTTTTTTTCGATTTGATTTTATTTTCCATATATAAAAACTGTCCGCAGTGAAAACTCCAATAGTGATGAAAGTGGCATTTAACACCACGATATCAATAAAATCAAGCATTGTGTATTTTAGACGTTTCCTACATCGATTTCAGGTTTGGTAAACAAGAATCTTTAAACTCGAATTTTAATTTGACTGAAGAAATATTTTTTGCAACTCATACATATTACTATCTTATGGTATTGTGGCTGAAATATTTGTCGCTGGACATAAATCAGCTTCATCAATTAATACCTCTCTGTGAATACCTTGTAGAATCTATTAACTGGAACTTCAAATTGACTAAAGCAAAGTTTTACCACACATATATGGTTCTATCTTTTTATATTATGATTGATATATTTGTCGCTGTACATGACGCACCTTCATCAAATGGTAATTCTTTGTGAATGTCTTGTGGAATAGTAAAAATTATTGAGAAATATTTTAAAATGTTAGCTTACTTTGCTTTTTTAAGCAAGTGCATGACAAAGAAGTATTATAAGACTTAAATACAGGATTGGAAGGGTAAAAGCATGATAGATAGTGGGGCCTATTTTAGAAGGTCTTTCAGTCCAACACAATTTAAGGTTGGTGACCTTTCATGTTTAACTTATCATCAACTTAAACTTTTTAAATAACTAATAAGTCCGTTTTCAAACTTGAGGTAGACACTTTTATATATACCATTTGGTGTCTTTATAACAAAGGGTGTGTTTTATGTCCAAGAGTTGCTAAAATTTCTAGGAATATATCGCAAAGTCATTATTTTGATGCATTATTTCGTAGCAAGGTAAATATGTAGTTTTGGAAGCATAGCTTTCCTGCACTGGCTGTGTCCTTTAGATAATATGTGCAAAAATGACAAAAAAAGGCCAGAGTTAAGTCCCTGCTAAACTGAAGACTACAAGTTTCAGCTCTAGAGTCCCCAGTGAAGACATTTCTTTTATGCAAACACACAGTTTAAGATTTACAGTGAAAAGAAAACATTAAATCTGTAGCACATCTTGAGACGTACTTGTGCATGTGTGTTTACTTATTATCATCTGCTTAGTGACAAGAAATAAAGTTATTAGACACATGTTAAAAGTCGCTCTTTTAAGGTTACGATTAATGTTAAGCTGTTTAAAAAGACAGAGTTGCCATCCATACAATTCTTACACTTAGTCCCACAATGCAATCTGTATAAGTTAATATTTTACAAAATGATGATACAAATCACTAAAAAATAAATAACATAACTTACAATTTTAAGCCAAAAATGTTCCCCTAAAAGACAGTACTTCTAGTTTACAATCATAAAAATGACATGGACTATATTTGTAGACAACCGATTTACGTGTGGCCAAAGCAGGTCGGGTTTTGACGGCGAAAAGAAAATCCTTCTTTTTTCTACTTAGTCCCTTGCTCTTCTCTTCAGCATTTTCTCACTTTATAATACATAAAATAACACATGTACTGCATGTTTGAAAGTTTATAGTGTGCAGCAAAAACAATTCAGAATGTGGGGTAAAAGTCAAAGGGACAGCAACCTAGCAATCAAAATAACCAAAAGACACGTGCACGCTAAAATGTGAAATAGGATATGCACGTTTGCCTCAATGAGACAGCATCCCAGCGACTACAAATATACACGAACGAAATTTTCACTTGCCAGATGCTACCATTTGTATGAGTGGTTTTTTTTCGATTTGATTTTATTTTCCATATATAAAAACTGTCCGCAGTGAAAACTCCAATAGTGATGAAAGTGGCATTTAACACCACGATATCAATAAAATCAAGCATTGTGTATTTTAGACGTTTCCTACATCGATTTCAGGTTTGGTAAACAAGAATCTTTAAACTCGAATTTTAATTTGACTGAAGAAATATTTTTTGCAACTCATACATATTACTATCTTATGGTATTGTGGCTGAAATATTTGTCGCTGGACATAAATCAGCTTCATCAATTAATACCTCTCTGTGAATACCTTGTAGAATCTATTAACTGGAACTTCAAATTGACTAAAGCAAAGTTTTACCACACATATATGGTTCTATCTTTTTATATTATGATTGATATATTTGTCGCTGTACATGACGCACCTTCATCAAATGGTAATTCTTTGTGAATGTCTTGTGGAATAGTAAAAATTATTGAGAAATATTTTAAAATGTTAGCTTACTTTGCTTTTTTAAGCAAGTGCATGACAAAGAAGTATTATAAGACTTAAATACAGGATTGGAAGGGTAAAAGCATGATAGATAGTGGGGCCTATTTTAGAAGGTCTTTCAGTCCAACACAATTTAAGGTTGGTGACCTTTCATGTTTAACTTATCATCAACTCAAACTTTTTAAATAACTAATAAGTCCGTTTTCAAACTTGAGGTAGACACTTTTATATATACCATTTGGTGTCTTTATAACAAAGGGTGTGTTTTATGTCCAAGAGTTGCTAAAATTTCTAGGAATATATCGCAAAGTCATTATTTTGATGCATTATTTCGTAGCAAGGTAAATATGTAGTTTTGGAAGCATAGCTTTCCTGCACTGGCTGTGTCCTTTAGATAATATGTGCAAAAATGACAAAAAAAGGCCAGAGTTAAGTCCCTGCTAAACTGAAGACTACAAGTTTCAGCTCTAGAGTCCCCAGTGAAGACATTTCTTTTATGCAAACACACAGTTTAAGATTTACAGTGAAAAGAAAACATTAAATCTGTAGCACATCTTGACACGTACTTGTGCATGTGTGTTTACTTATTATCATCTGCTTAGTGACAAGAAATAAAGTTATTAGACACATGTTAAAAGTCGCTCTTTTAAGGTTACGATTAATGTTAAGCTGTTTAAAAAGACAGAGTTGCCATCCATACAATTCTGACACTTAGTCCCACAATGCAATCTGTATAAGTTAATATTTTACAAAATGATGATACAAATCACTAAAAAATAAATAACATAACTTACAATTTTAAGCCAAAAATGTTCCCCAAAAAGACAGTACTTCTAGTTTACAATCATAAAAATGACATGGACTATATTTGTAGACAACCGATTTACGTGTGGCCAAAGCAGGTCGGGTTTTGACGGCGAAAAGAAAATCCTTCTTTTTTCTACTTAGTCCCTTGCTCTTCTCTTCAGCATTTTCTCACTTTATAATACATAAAATAACACATGTACTGCATGTTTGAAAGTTTATTGTGTGCAGCAAAAACAATTCAGAATGTGGGGTAAAAGTCAAAGGGACAGCAACCTAGCAATCAAAATAACCAAAAGACACGTGCACGCTAAAATGTGAAATAGGATATGCACGTTTGCCTCAATGAGACAGCATCCCAGCGACTACAAATATACACGAACGAAATTTTCACTTGCCAGATGCTACCATTTGTATGAGTGTTTTTTTTTCGATTTTATTTTATTTTCCATATATAAAAACTGTCCGCAGTGAAAACTCCAATAATGATGAAAGTGGCATTTAACACTACGATATCAATAAAATCAAGCATTGTGTATTTTAGACGTTTCCTACATCGATTTCAGGTTTGGTAAACAAGAATCTTTAAACTCGAATTTTAATTTGACTGAAGAAATATTTTTTGCAACTCATACATATTACTATCTTATGGTATTGTGGCTGAAATATTTGTCGCTGGACATAAATCAGCTTCATCAATTAATACCTCTCTGTGAATACCTTGTAGAATCTATTAACTGGAACTTCAAATTGACTAAAGCAAAGTTTTACCACACATATATGGTTCTATCTTTTTATATTATGATTGATATATTTGTCGCTGTACATGACGCACCTTCATCAAATGGTAATTCTTTGTGAATGTCTTGTGGAATAGTAAAAATTATTGAGAAATATTTTAAAATGTTAGCTTACTTTGCTTTTTTAAGCAAGTGCATGACAAAGAAGTATTATAAGACTTAAATACAGGATTGGAAGGGTAAAAGCATGATAGATAGTGGGGCCTATTTTTGAAGGTCTTTCAGTCCAACACAATTTAAGGTTGGTGACCTTTCATGTTTAACTTATCATCAACTTAAACTTTTTAAATAACTAATAAGTCCGTTTTCAAACTCGAGGTAGACACTTTTATATATACCATTTGGTGTCTTTATAACAAAGGGTGTGTTTTATGTCCAAGAGTTGCTAAAATTTCTAGGAACATATCGCAAAGTCATTATTTTGATGCATTATTTCGTAGCAAGGTAAATATGTAGTTTTGGAAGCATAGCTTTCCTGCACTGGCTGTGTCCTTTAGATAATATGTGCAAAAATGACAAAAAAAGGCCAGAGTTAAGTCCCTGCTAAACTGAAGACTACAAGTTTCAGCTCTAGAGTCCCCAGTGAAGACATTTCTTTTATGCAAACACACAGTTTAAGATTTACAGTGAAAAGAAAACATTAAATCTGTAGCACATCTTGAGACGTACTTGTGCATGTGTGTTTACTTATTATCATCTGCTTAGTGACAAGAAATAAAGTTATTAGACACATGTTAAAAGTCGCTCTTTTAAGGTTACGATTAATGTTAAGCTGTTTAAAAAGACAGAGTTGCCATCCATACAATTCTGACACTTAGTCCCACAATGCAATCTGTATAAGTTAATATTTTACAAAATGATGATACAAATCACTAAAAAATAAATAACATAACTTACAATTTTAAGCCAAAAATGTTCCCCTAAAAGACAGTACTTCTAGTTTACAATCATAAAAATGACATGGACTATATTTGTAGACAACCGATTTACGTGTGGCCAAAGCAGGTCGGGTTTTGACGGCGAAAAGAAAATCCTTCTTTTTTCTACTTAGTCCCTTGCTCTTCTCTTCAGCATTTTCTCACTTTATAATACATAAAATAACACATGTACTGCATGTTTGAAAGTTTATAGTGTGCAGCAAAAACAATTCAGAATGTGGGGTAAAAGTCAAAGGGACAGCAACCTAGCAATCAAAATAACCAAAAGACACGTCCACGCTAAAATGTGAAATAGGATATGCACGTTTGCCTCAATGAGACAGCATCCCAGCGACTACAAATATACACGAACGAAATTTTCACTTGCCAGATGCTACCATTTGTATGAGTGGTTTTTTTTCGATTTGATTTTATTTTCCATATATAAAAACTGTCCGCAGTGAAAACTCCAATAGTGATGAAAGTGGCAATTAACACCACGATATCAATAAAATCAAGCATTGTGTATTTTAGACGTTTCCTACATCGATTTCAGGTTTGGTAAACAAGAATCTTTAAACTCGAATTTTAATTTGACTGAAGAAATATTTTTTGCAACTCATACATATTACTATCTTATGGTATTGTGGCTGAAATATTTGTCGCTGGACATAAATCAGCTTCATCAATTAATACCTCTCTGTGAATACCTTGTAGAATCTATTAACTGGAACTTCAAATTGACTAAAGCAAAGTTTTACCACACATATATGGTTCTATCTTTTTATATTATGATTGATATATTTGTCGCTGTACATGACGCACCTTCATCAAATGGTAATTCTTTGTGAATGTCTTGTGGAATAGTAAAAATTATTGAGAAATATTTTAAAATGTTAGCTTACTTTGCTTTTTTAAGCAAGTGCATGACAAAGAAGTATTTTAAGACTTAAATACAGGATTGGAAGGGTAAAAGCATGATAGATAGTGGGGCCTATTTTTGAAGGTCTTTCAGTCCAACACAATTTAAGGTTGGTGACTTTTCATGTTTAACTTATCATCAACTTAAACTTTTTAAATAACTAATAAGTCCGTTTTCAAACTTGAGGTAGACACTTTTATATATACCATTTGGTGTCTTTATAACAAAGGGTGTGTTTTATGTCCAAGAGTTGCTAAAATTTCTAGGAACATATCGCAAAGTCATTATTTTGATGCATTATTTCGTAGCAAGGTAAATATGTAGTTTTGGAAGCATAGCTTTCCTGCACTGGCTGTGTCCTTTAGATAATATGTGCAAAAATGACAAAAAAAGGCCAGAGTTAAGTCCCTGCTAAACTGAAGACTACAAGTTTCAGCTCTAGAGTCCCCAGTGAAGACATTTCTTTTATGCAAACACACAGTTTAAGATTTACAGTGAAAAGAAAACATTAAATCTGTAGCACATCTTGACACGTACTTGTGCATGTGTGTTTACTTATTATCATCTGCTTAGTGACAAGAAATAAAGTTATTAGACACATGTTAAAAGTCGCTCTTTTAAGGTTACGATTAATGTTAAGCTGTTTAAAAAGACAGAGTTGCCATCCATACAATTCTGACACTTAGTCCCACAATGCAATCAGTATAAGTTAATATTTTACAAAATGATGATACAAATCACTAAAAAATAAATAACATAACTTACAATTTTAAGCCAAAAATGTTCCCCTAAAAGACAGTACTTCTAGTTTACAATCATAAAAATGACATGGACTATATTTGTAGACAACCGATTTACGTGTGGCCAAAGCAGGTCGGGTTTTGACGGCGAAAAGAAAATCCTTCTTTTTTCTACTTAGTCCCTTGCTCTTCTCTTCAGCATTTTCTCACTTTATAATACATAAAATAACACATGTACTGCATGTTTGAAAGTTTATAGTGTGCAGCAAAAACAATTCAGAATGTGGGATAAAAGTCAAAGGGACATCAACCTAGCAATCAAAATAACCAAAAGACACGTGCACGCTAAAATGTGAAATAGGATATGCACGTTTGCCTCAATGAGACAGCATCCCAGCGACTACAAATATACACGAACGAAATTTTCACTTGCCAGATGCTACCATTTGTATGAGTGTTTTTTTTTCGATTTGATTTTATTTTCCATATATAAAAACTGTCCGCAGTGAAAACTCCAATAGTGATGAAAGTGGCATTTAACACCACGATATCAATAAAATCAAGCACTGTGTATTTTAGACGTTTCCTACATCGATTTCAGGTTTGGTAAACAAGAATCTTTAAACTCGAATTTTAATTTGACTGAAGAAATATTTTTTGCAACTTATACATATTACTATCTTATGGTATTGTGGCTGAAATATTTGTCGCTGGACATAAATCAGCTTCATCAATTAATACCTCTCTGTGAATACCTTGTAGAATCTATTAACTGGAACTTCAAATTGACTAAAGCAAAGTTTTACCACACATATATGGTTCTATCTTTTTATATTATGATTGATATATTTGTCGCTGTACATGACGCACCTTCATCAAATGGTAATTCTTTGTGAATGTCTTGTGGAATAGTAAAAATTATTGAGAAATATTTTAAAATGTTAGCTTACTTTGCTTTTTTAAGCAAGTGCATGACAAAGAAGTATTATAAGACTTAAATACAGGATTGGAAGGGTAAAAGCATGATAGATAGTGGGCCCTATTTTTGAAGGTCTTTCAGTCCAACACAATTTAAGGTTGGTGACCTTTCATGTTTAACTTATCATCAACTTAAACTTTTTAAATAACTAATAAGTCCGTTTTCAAACTTGAGGTAGACACTTTTATATATACCATTTGGTGTCTTTATAACAAAGGGTGTGTTTTATGTCCAAGAGTTGCTAAAATTTCTAGGAACATATCGCAAAGTCATTATTTTGATGCATTATTTCGTAGCAAGGTAAATATGTAGTTTTGGAAGCATAGCTTTCCTGCACTGGCTGTGTCCTTTAGATAATATGTGCAAAAATGACAAAAAAAGGCCAGAGTTAAGTCCCTGCTAAACTGAAGACTACAAGTTTCAGCTCTAGAGTCCCCAGTGAAGACATTTCTTTTATGCAAACACACAGTTTAAGATTTACAGTGAAAAGAAAACATTAAATCTGTAGCACATCTTGACACGTACTTGTGCATGTGTGTTTACTTATTATCATCTGCTTAGTGACAAGAAATAAAGTTATTAGACACATGTTAAAAGTCGCTCTTTAAAAAGACAGAGTTGCCATCCATACAATTCTGACACTTAGTCCCACAATGCAATCAGTATAAGTTAATATTTTACAAAATGATGATACAAATCACTAAAAAATAAATAACATAACTTACAATTTTAAGCCAAAAATGTTCCCCTAAAAGACAGTACTTCTAGTTTACAATCATAAAAATGACATGGACTATATTTGTAGACAACCGATTTACGTGTGGCCAAAGCAGGTCGGGTTTTGACGGCGAAAAGAAAATCCTTCTTTTTTCTACTTAGTCCCTTGCTCTTCTCTTCAGCATTTTCTCACTTTATAATACATAAAATAACACATGTACTGCATGTTTGAAAGTTTATAGTGTGCAGCAAAAACAATTCAGAATGTGGGGTAAAAGTCAAAGGGACAGCAACCTAGCAATCAAAATAACCAAAAGACACGTGCACGCTAAAATATGAAATAGGATATGCACGTTTGCCTCAATGAGACAGCATCCCAGCGACTACAAATATACACGAACGAAATTTTCACTTGCCAGATGCTACCATTTGTATGAGTGGTTTTTTTCGATTTGATTTTATTTTCCATATATAAAAACTGTCCGCAGTGAAAACTCCAATAGTGATGAAAGTAGCATTTAACACCACGATATCAATAAAATCAAGCATTGTGTATTTTAGACGTTTCCTACATCGATTTCAGGTTTGGTAAACAAGAATCTTTAAACTCGAATTTTAATTTGACTGAAGAAATATTTTTTGCAACTCATACATATTACTATCTTATGGTATTGTGGCTGAAATATTTGTCGCTGGACATAAATCAGCTTCATCAATTAATACCTCTCTGTGAATACCTTGTAGAATCTATTAAATGGAACTTCAAATTGACTAAAGCAAAGTTTCACCACACATATATGGTTCTATCTTTTTATATTATGATTGATATATTTGTCGCTGTACATGACGCACCTTCATCAAATGGTAATTCTTTGTGAATGTCTTGTGGAATAGTAAAAATTATTGAGAAATATTTTAAAATGTTAGCTTACTTTGCTTTTTTAAGCAAGTGCATGACAAAGAAGTATTATAAGACTTAAATACAGGATTGGAAGGGTAAAAGCATGATAGATAGTGGGGCCTATTTTTGAAGGTCTTTCAGTACAACACAATTTAAGGTTGGTGACCTTTCATGTTTAACTTATCATCAACTTAAACTTTTTAAATAACTAATAAGTCCGTTTGACACTTTTATATATACCATTTGGTGTCTTTATAACAAAGGGTGTGTTTTATGTCCAAGAGTTGCTAAAATTTCTAGGAACATATCGCAAAGTCATTATTTTGATGCATTATTTCGTAGCAAGGTAAATATGTAGTTTTGGAAGCATAGCTTTCCTGCACTGGCTGTGTCCTTTAGATAATATGTGCAAAAATGACAAAAAAAGGCCAGAGTTAAGTCCCTGCTAAACTGAAGACTACAAGTTTCAGCTCTAGAGTCCCCAGTGAAGACATTTCTTTTATGCAAACACACAGTTTAAGATTTACAGTGAAAAGAAAACATTAAATCTGTAGCATATCTTGACACGTACTTGTGCATGTGTGTTTACTTATTATCATCTGCTTAGTGACAAGAAATAAAGTTATTAGACACATGTTAAAAGTCGCTCTTTTAAGGTTACGATTAATGTTAAGCTGTTTAAAAAGACAGAGTTGCCATCCATACAATTCTGACACTTAGTCCCACAATGCAATCTGTATAAGTTAATATTTTACAAAATGATGATACAAATCACTAAAAAATAAATAACATAACTTACAATTTTAAGCCAAAAATGTTCCCCTAAAAGACAGTACTTCTAGTTTACAATCATAAAAATGACATGGACTATATTTGTAGACAACCGATTTACGTGTGGCCAAAGCAGGTCGGGTTTTGACGGCGAAAAGAAAATCCTTCTTTTTTCTACTTAGTCCCTTGCTCTTCTCTTCAGCATTTTCTCACTTTATAATACATAAAATAACACATGTACTGCATGTTTGAAAGTTTATAGTGTGCAGCAAAAACAATTCAGAATGTGGGGTAAAAGTCAAAGGGACAGCAACCTAGCAATCAAAATAACCAAAAGACACGTGCACGCTAAAATGTGAAATAGGATATGCACGTTTGCCTCAATGAGACAGCATCCCAGCGACTACAAATATACACGAACGAAATTTTCACTTGCCAGATGCTACCATTTGTATGAGTGGTTTTTTTTCGATTTGATTTTATTTTCCATATATAAAAACTGTCCGCAGTGAAAATTCCAATAGTGATGAAAGTGGCATTTAACACCACGATATCAATAAAATCAAGCATTGTGTATTTTAGACGTTTCCTACATCGATTTCAGGTTTGGTAAACAAGAATCTTTAAACTCGAATTTTAATTTGACTGAAGAAATATTTTTTGCAACTCATACATATTACTATCTTATGGTATTGTGGCTGAAATATTTGTCGCTGGACATAAATCAGCTTCATCAATTAATACCTCTCTGTGAATACCTTGTAGAATCTATTAACTGGAACTTCAAATTGACTAAAGCAAAGTTTTACCACACATATATGGTTCTATCTTTTTATATTATGATTGATATATTTGTCGCTGTACATGACGCACCTTCATCAAATGGTAATTCTTTGTGAATGTTTTGTGGAATAGTAAAAATTATTGAGAAATATTTTAAAATGTTAGCTTACTTTGCTTTTTTAAGCAAGTGCATGACAAAGAAGTATTATAAGACTTAAATACAGGATTGGAAGGGTAAAAGCATGATAGATAGTGGGGCCTATTTTTTAAGGTCTTTCAGTCCAACACAATTTAAGGTTGGTGACCTTTCATGTTTAACTTATCATCAACTTAAACTTTTTAAATAACTAATAAGTCCGTTTGACACTTTTATATATACCATTTGGTGTCTTTATAACAAAGGGTGTGTTTTATGTCCAAGAGTTGCTAAAATTTCTAGGAACATATCGCAAAGTCATTATTTTGATGCATTATTTCGTAGCAAGGTAAATATGTAGTTTTGGAAGCATAGCTTTCCTGCACTGGCTGTGTCCTTTAGATAATATGTGCAAAAATGACAAAAAAAGGCCAGAGTTAAGTCCCTGCTAAACTGAAGACTACAAGTTTCAGCTCTAGAGTCCCCAGTGAAGACATTTCTTTTATGCAAACACACAGTTTAAGATTTACAGTGAAAAGAAAACATTAAATCTGTAGCATATCTTGACACGTACTTGTGCATGTGTGTTTACTTATTATCATCTGCTTAGTGACAAGAAATAAAGTTATTAGACACATGTTAAAAGTCGCTCTTTTAAGGTTACGATTAATGTTAAGCTGTTTAAAAAGACAGAGTTGCCATCCATACAATTCTGACACTTAGTCCCACAATGCAATCTGTATAAGTTAATATTTTACAAAATGATGATACAAATCACTAAAAAATAAATAACATAACTTACAATTTTAAGCCAAAAATGTTCCCCTAAAAGACAGTACTTCTAGTTTACAATCATAAAAATGACATGGACTATATTTGTAGACAACCGATTTACGTGTGGCCAAAGCAGGTCGGGTTTTGACGGCGAAAAGAAAATCCTTCTTTTTTCTACTTAGTCCCTTGCTCTTCTCTTCAGCATTTTCTCACTTTATAATACATAAAATAACACATGTACTGCATGTTTGAAAGTTTATAGTGTGCAGCAAAAACAATTCAGAATGTGGGGTAAAAGTCAAAGGGACAGCAACCTAGCAATCAAAATAACCAAAAGACACGTGCACGCTAAAATGTGAAATAGGATATGCACGTTTGCCTCAATGAGACAGCATCCCAGCGACTACAAATATACACGAACGAAATTTTCACTTGCCAGATGCTACCATTTGTATGAGTGTTTTTTTTTCGATTTGATTTTATTTTCCATATATAAAAACTGTCCGCAGTGAAAATTCCAATAGTGATGAAAGTGGCATTTAACACCACGATATCAATAAAATCAAGCATTGTGTATTTTAGACGTTTCCTACATCGATTTCAGGTTTGGTAAACAAGAATCTTTAAACTCGAATTTTAATTTGACTGAAGAAATATTTTTTGCAACTCATACATATTACTATCTTATGGTATTGTGGCTGAAATATTTGTCGCTGGACATAAATCAGCTTCATCAATTAATACCTCTCTGTGAATACCTTGTAGAATCTATTAACTGGAACTTCAAATTGACTAAAGCAAAGTTTTACCACACATATATGGTTCTATCTTTTTATATTATGATTGATATATTTGTCGCTGTACATGACGCACCTTCATCAAATGGTAATTCTTTGTGAATGTCTTGTGGAATAGTAAAAATTATTGAGAAATATTTTAAAATGTTAGCTTACTTTGCTTTTTTAAGCAAGTGCATGACAAAGAAGTATTATAAGACTTAAATACAGGATTGGAAGGGTAAAAGCATGATAGATAGTGGGGCCTATTTTTGAAGGTCTTTCAGTCCAACACAATTTAAGGTTGGTGACCTTTCATGTTTAACTTATCATCAACTTAAACTTTTTAAATAACTAATAAGTCCGTTTTCAAACTTGAGGTAGACACTTTTATATATACCATTTGGTGTCTTTATAACAAAGGGTGTGTTTTATGTCCAAGAGTTGCTAAAATTTCTAGGAACATATCGCAAAGTCATTATTTTGATGCATTATTTCGTAGCAAGGTAAATATGTAGTTTTGGAAGCATAGCTTTCCTGCACTGGCTGTGTCCTTTAGATAATATGTGCAAAAATGACAAAAAAAGGCCAGAGTTAAGTCCCTGCTAAACTAAAGACTACAAGTTTCAGCTCTAGAGTCCCCAGTGAAGACATTTCTTTTATGCAAACACACAGTTTAAGATTTACAGTGAAAAGAAAACATTAAATCTGTAGCACATCTTGACACGTACTTGTGCATATGTGTTTACTTATTATCATCTGCTTAGTGACAAGAAATAAAGTTATTAGACACATGTTAAAAGTCGCTCTTTTAAGGTTACGATTAATGTTAAGCTGTTTAAAAAGACAGAGTTGCCATCCATACAATTCTGACACTTAGTCCCACAATGCAATCTGTATAAGTTAATATTTTACAAAATGATGATACAAATCACTAAAAAATAAATACATAACTTACAATTTTAAGCCAAAAATGTTCCCCTAAAAGACAGTACTTCTAGTTTACAATCATAAAAATGACATGGACTATATTTGTAGACAACCGATTACGTGTGGCCAAAGCAGGTCGGGTTTTGACGGCGAAAAGAAAATCCTTCTTTTTTCTACTTAGTCCCTTGCTCTTCTCTTCAGCATTTTCTCACTTTATAATACATAAAATAACACATGTACTGCATGTTTGAAAGTTTATAGTGTGCAGCAAAAACAATTCAGAATGTGGGGTAAAAGTCAAAGGGACAGCAACCTAGCAATCAAAATAACCAAAAGACACGTGCAAGCTAAAATGTGAAATAGGATATGCACGTTTGCCTCAATGAGACAGCATCCCAGCGACTACAAATATACACGAACGAAATTTTCACTTGCCAGATGCTACCATTTGTATGAGTGGTTTTTTTTCGATTTGATTTTATTTTCCATATATAAAAACTGTCCGCAGTGAAAACTCCAATAGTGATGAAAGTGGCATTTAACACCACGATATCAATAAAATCAAGCATTGTGTATTTTAGACGTTTCCTACATCGATTTCAGGTTTGGTAAACAAGAATCTTTAAACTCGAATTTTAATTTGACTGAAGAAATATTTTTTGCAACTCATACATATTACTATCTTATGGTATTGTGGCTGAAATATTTGTCGCTGGACATAAATCAGCTTCATCAATTAATACCTCTCTGTGAATACCTTGTAGAATCTATTAACTGGAACTTCAAATTGACTAAAGCAAAGTTTTACCACACATATATGGTTCTATCTTTTTATATTATGATTGATATATTTGTCGCTGTACATGACGCACCTTCATCAAATGGTAATTCTTTGTGAATGTCTTGTGGAATAGTAAAAATTATTGAGAAATATTTTAAAATGTTAGCTTACTTTGCTTTTTTAAGCAAGTGCATGACAAAGAAGTATTATAAGACTTAAATACAGGATTGGAAGGGTAAAAGCATGATAGATAGTGGGGCCTATTTTTTAAGGTCTTTCAGTCCAACACAATTTGAGGTTGGTGACCTTTCTTGTTTAACTTATCATCAACTTAAACTTTTTAAATAACTAATAAGTCCGTTTTCAAACTTGAGGTAGACACTTTTATATATACCATTTGGTGTCTTTATAACAAAGGGTGTGTTTTATGTCCAAGAGTTGCTAAAATTTCTAATAACATTTCGCAAAGTCATTATTTTGATGCATTATTTCGTAGCAAGGTAAATATGTAGTTTTGGAAGCATAGCTTTCCTGCACTGGCTGTGTCCTTTAGATAATATGTGCAAAAATGACAAAAAAAGGCCAGAGTTAAGTCCCTGCTAAACTGAAGACTACAAGTTTCAGCTCTAGAGTCCCCAGTGAAGACATTTCTTTTATGCAAACACACAGTTTAAGATTTACAGTGAAAAGAAAACATTAAATCTGTAGCACATCTTGACACGTACTTGTGCATGTGTGTTTACTTATTATCATCTGCTTAGTGACAAGAAATAAAGTTATTAGATACATGTTAAAAGTCGCTCTTTTAAGGTTACGATTAATGTTAAGCTGTTTAAAAAGACAGAGTTGCCATCCATACAATTCTGACACTTAGTCCCACAATGCAATCTGTATAAGTTAATATTTTACAAAATGATGATACAAATCACTAAAAAATAAATAACATAACTTACAATTTTAAGCCAAAAATGTTCCCCTAAAAGACAGTACTTCTAGTTTACAATCATAAAAATGACATGGACTATATTTGTAGACAACCGATTTACGTGTGGCCAAAGCAGGTCGGGTTTTGACGGCGAAAAGAAAATCCTTCTTTTTTCTACTTAGTCCCTTGCTCTTCTCTTCAGCATTTTCTCACTTTATAATACATAAAATAACACATGTACTGCATGTTTGAAAGTTTATAGTGTGCAGCAAAAACAATTCAGAATGTGGGGTAAAAGTCAAAGGGACAGCAACCTAGCAATCAAAATAACCAAAAGACACGTGCACGCTAAAATGTGAAATAGGATATGCACGTTTGCCTCAATGAGACAGCATCCCAGCGACTACAAATATACACGAACGAAATTTTCACTTGCCAGATGCTACCATTTGTATGAGTGGTTTTTTTTCGATTTTATTTTATTTTCCATATATAAAAACTGTCCGCAGTGAAAACTCCAATAGTGATGAAAGTGGCATTTAACACCACGATATCAATAAAATCAAGCATTGTGTATTTTAGACGTTTCCTACATCGATTTCAGGTTTGGTAAACAAGAATCTTTAAACTCGAATTTTAATTTGACTGAAGAAATATTTTTTGCAACTCATACATATTACTATCTTATGGTATTTTGCTGAAATATTTGTCGCTGGACATAAATCAGCTTCATCAATTAATACCTCTCTGTGAATACCTTGTAGAATCTATTAACTGGAACTTCAAATTGACTAAAGCAAAGTTTTACCACACATATATGGTTCTATCTTTTTATATTATGATTGATATATTTGTCGCTGTACATGACGCACCTTCATCAAATGGTAATTCTTTGTGAATGTCTTGTGGAATAGTAAAAATTATTGAGAAATATTTTAAAATGTTAGCTTACTTTGCTTTTTTAAGCAAGTGCATGACAAAGAAGTATTATAAGACTTAAATACAGGATTGGAAGGGTAAAAGCATGATAGATAGTGGGGCCTATTTTTGAAGGTCTTTCAGTCCAACACAATTTAAGGTTGGTGACCTTTCTTGTTTAACTTATCATCAACTTAAACTTTTTAAATAACTAATAAGTCCGTTTTCAAACTTGAGATAGACACTTTTATATATACCATTTGGTGTCTTTATAACAAAGGGTGTGTTTTATGTCCAAGAGTTGCTAAAATTTCTAGGAACATATCGCAAAGTCATTATTTTGATGCATTATTTCGTAGCAAGGTAAATATGTAGTTTTGGAAGCATAGCTTTCCTGCACTGGCTGTGTCCTTTAGATAATATGTGCAAAAATGACAAAAAAAGGCCAGAGTTAAGTCCCTGCTAAACTGAAGACTACAAGTTTCAGCTCTAGAGTCCCCAGTGAAGACATTTCTTTTATGCAAACACACAGTTTAAGATTTACAGTGAAAAGAAAACATTAAATCTGTAGCACATCTTGACACGTACTTGTGCATGTGTGTTTACTTATTATCATCTGCTTAGTGACAAGAAATAAAGTTATTAGACACATGTTAAAAGTCGCTCTTTTAAGGTTACGATTAATGTTAAGCTGTTTAAAAAGACAGAGTTGCCATCCATACAATTCTGACACTTAGTCCCACAATGCAATCTGTATAAGTTAATATTTTACAAAATGATGATACAAATCACTAAAAAATAAATAACATAACTTACAATTTTAAGCCAAAAATGTTCCCCTAAAAGACAGTACTTCTAGTTTACAATCATAAAAATGACATGGACTATATTTGTAGACAACCGATTTACGTGTGGCCAAAGCAGGTCGGGTTTTGACGGCGAAAAGAAAATCCTTCTTTTTTCTACTTAGTCCCTTGCTCTTCTCTTCAGCATTTTCTCACTTTATAATACATAAAATAACACATGTACTACATGTTTGAAAGTTTATAGTGTGCAGCAAAAACAATTCAGAATGTGGGGTAAAAGTCAAAGGGACAGCAACCTAGCAATCAAAATAACCAAAAGACACGTGCACGCTAAAATGTGAAATAGGATATGCACGTTTGCCTCAATGAGACAGCATCCCAGCGACTACAATTATACACGAACGAAATTTTCACTTGCCAGATGCTACCATTTGTATGAGTGGTTTTTTTTCGATTTGATTTTATTTTCCATATATAAAAACTGTCCGCAGTGAAAACTCCAATAGTGATGAAAGTGGCATTTAACACCACGATATCAATAAAATCAAGCATTGTGTATTTTAGACGTTTCCTACATCGATTTCAGGTTTGGTAAACAAGAATCTTTAAACTCGAATTTTAATTTGACTGAAGAAATATTTTTTGCAGCTCATACATATTACTATCTTATGGTATTGTGGCTGAAATATTTGTCGCTTGACATAAATCAGCTTCATCAATTAATACCTCTCTGTGAATACCTTGTAGAATCTATTAACTGGAACTTCAAATTGACTAAAGCAAAGTTTTACCACACATATATGGTTCTATCTTTTTATATTATGATTGATATATTTGTCGCTGTACATGACGCACCTTCATCAAATGGTAATTCTTTGTGAATGTCTTGTGGAATAGTAAAAATTATTGAGAAATATTTTAAAATGTTAGCTTACTTTGCTTTTTTAAGCAAGTGCATGACAAAGAAGTATTATAAGACTTAAATACAGGATTGGAAGGGTAAAAGCATGATAGATAGTGGGGCCTATTTTTTAAGGTCTTTCAGTCCAACACAATTTAAGGTTGGTGACCTTTCTTGTTTAACTTATCATCAACTTAAACTTTTTAAATAACTAATAAGTCCGTTTTCAAACTTGAGATAGACACTTTTATATATACCATTTGGTGTCTTTATAACAAAGGGTGTGTTTTATGTCCAAGAGTTGCTAAAATTTCTAGGAACATATCGCAAAGTCATTATTTTGATGCATTATTTCGTAGCAAGGTAAATATGTAGTTTTGGAAGCATAGCTTTCCTGCACTGGCTGTGTCCTTTAGATAATATGTGCAAAAATGACAAAAAAAGGCCAGAGTTAAGTCCCTGCTAAACTGAAGACTACAAGTTTCAGCTCTAGAGTCCCCAGTGAAGACATTTCTTTTATGCAAACACACAGTTTAAGATTTACAGTGAAAAGAAAACATTAAATCTGTAGCACATCTTGACACGTACTTGTGCATGTGTGTTTACTTATTATCATCTGCTTAGTGACAAGAAATAAAGTTATTAGACACATGTTAAAAGTCGCTCTTTTAAGGTTACGATTAATGTTAAGCTGTTTAAAAAGACAGAGTTGCCATCCATACAATTCTGACACTTAGTCCCACAATGCAATCTGTATAAGTTAATATTTTACAAAATGATGATACAAATCACTAAAAAATAAATAACATAACTTACAATTTTAAGCCAAAAATGTTCCCCTAAAAGACAGTACTTCTAGTTTACAATCATAAAAATGACATGGACTATATTTGTAGACAACCGATTTACGTGTGGCCAAAGCAGGTCGGGTTTTGACGGCGAAAAGAAAATCCTTCTTTTTTCTACTTAGTCCCTTGCTCTTCTCTTCAGCATTTTCTCACTTTATAATACATAAAATAACACATGTACTACATGTTTGAAAGTTTATAGTGTGCAGCAAAAACAATTCAGAATGTGGGGTAAAAGTCAAAGGGACAGCAACCTAGCAATCAAAATAACCAAAAGACACGTGCACGCTAAAATGTGAAATAGGATATGCACGTTTGCCTCAATGAGACAGTATCCCAGCGACTACAATTATACACGAACGAAATTTTCACTTGCCAGATGCTACCATTTGTATGAGTGGTTTTTTTTCGATTTGATTTTATTTTCCATATATAAAAACTGTCCGCAGTGAAAACTCCAATAGTGATGAAAGTGGCATTTAACACCACGATATCAATAAAATCAAGCATTGTGTATTTTAGACGTTTCCTACATCGATTTCAGGTTTGGTAAACAAGAATCTTTAAACTCGAATTTTAATTTGACTGAAGAAATATTTTTTGCAGCTCATACATATTACTATCTTATGGTATTGTGGCTGAAATATTTGTCGCTGGACATAAATCAGCTTCATCAATTAATACCTCTCTGTGAATACCTTGTAGAATCTATTAACTGGAACTTCAAATTGACTAAAGCAAAGTTTTACCACACATATATGGTTCTATCTTTTTATATTATGATTGATATATTTGTCGCTGTACATGACGCACCTTCATCAAATGGTAATTCTTTGTGAATGTCTTGTGGAATAGTAAAAATTATTGAGAAATATTTTAAAATGTTAGCTTACTTTGCTTTTTTAAGCAAGTGCATGACAAAGAAGTATTATAAGACTTAAATACAGGATTGGAAGGGTAAAAGCATGATAGATAGTGGGGCCTATTTTTTAAGGTCTTTCAGTCCAACACAATTTAAGGTTGGTGACCTTTCTTGTTTAACTTATCATCAACTTAAACTTTTTAAATAACTAATAAGTCCGTTTTCAAACTTGAGATAGACACTTTTATATATACCATTTGGTGTCTTTATAACAAAGGGTGTGTTTTATGTCCAAGAGTTGCTAAAATTTCTAGGAACATATCGCAAAGTCATTATTTTGATGCATTATTTCGTAGCAAGGTAAATATGTAGTTTTGGAAGCATAGCTTTCCTGCACTGGCTGTGTCCTTTAGATAATATGTGCAAAAATGACAAAAAAAGGCCAGAGTTAAGTCCCTGCTAAACTGAAGACTACAAGTTTCAGCTCTAGAGTCCCCAGTGAAGACATTTCTTTTATGCAAACACACAGTTTAAGATTTACAGTGAAAAGAAAACATTAAATCTGTAGCACATCTTGACACGTACTTGTGCATGTGTGTTTACTTATTATCATCTGCTTAGTGACAAGAAATAAAGTTATTAGACACATGTTAAAAGTCGCTCTTTTAAGGTTACGATTAATGTTAAGCTGTTTAAAAAGACAGAGTTGCCATCCATACAATTCTGACACTTAGTCCCACAATGCAATCTGTATAAGTTAATATTTTACAAAATGATGATACAAATCACTAAAAAATAAATAACATAACTTACAATTTTAAGCCAAAAATGTTCCCCTAAAAGACAGTACTTCTAGTTTACAATCATAAAAATGACATGGACTATATTTGTAGACAACCGATTTACGTGTGGCCAAAGCAGGTCGGGTTTTGACGGCGAAAAGAAAATCCTTCTTTTTTCTACTTAGTCCCTTGCTCTTCTCTTCAGCATTTTCTCACTTTATAATACATAAAATAACACATGTACTACATGTTTGAAAGTTTATAGTGTGCAGCAAAAACAATTCAGAATGTGGGGTAAAAGTCAAAGGGACAGCAACCTAGCAATCAAAATAACCAAAAGACACGTGCACGCTAAAATGTGAAATAGGATATGCACGTTTGCCTCAATGAGACAGCATCCCAGCGACTACAATTATACACGAACGAAATTTTCACTTGCCAGATGCTACCATTTGTATGAGTGGTTTTTTTTCGATTTGATTTTATTTTCCATATATAAAAACTGTCCGCAGTGAAAACTCCAATAGTGATGAAAGTGGCATTTAACACCACGATATCAATAAAATCAAGCATTGTGTATTTTAGACGTTTCCTACATCGATTTCAGGTTTGGTAAACAAGAATCTTTAAACTCGAATTTTAATTTGACTGAAGAAATATTTTTTGCAGCTCATACATATTACTATCTTATGGTATTGTGGCTGAAATATTTGTCGCTGGACATAAATCAGCTTCATCAATTAATACCTCTCTGTGAATACCTTGTAGAATCTATTAACTGGAACTTCAAATTGACTAAAGCAAAGTTTTACCACACATATATGGTTCTATCTTTTTATATTATGATTGATATATTTGTCGCTGTACATGACGCACCTTCATCAAATGGTAATTCTTTGTGAATGTCTTGTGGAATAGTAAAAATTATTGAGAAATATTTTAAAATGTTAGCTTACTTTGCTTTTTTAAGCAAGTGCATGACAAAGAAGTATTATAAGACTGGAAGGGTAAAAGCATGATAGATAGTGGGGCCTATTTTTTAAGGTCTTTCAGTCCAACACAATTTAAGGTTGGTGACCTTTCTTGTTTAACTTATCATCAACTTAAACTTTTTAAATAACTAATAAGTCCGTTTTCAAACTTGAGGTAGACACTTTTATATATACCATTTGGTGTCTTTATAACAAAGGGTGTGTTTTATGTCCAAGAGTTGCTAAAATTTCTAAGAACATTTCGCAAAGTCATTATTTTGATGCATTATTTCGTAGCAAGGTAAATATGTAGTTTTGGAAGCATAGCTTTCCTGCACTGGCTGTGTCCTTTAGATAATATGTGCAAAAATGACAAAAAAAGGCCAGAGTTAAGTCCCTGCTAAACTGAAGACTACAAGTTTCAGCTCTAGAGTCCCCAGTGAAGACATTTCTTTTATGCAAACACACAGTTTAAGATTTACAGTGAAAAGAAAACATTAAATCTGTAGCACATCTTGACACGTACTTGTGCATGTGTGTTTACTTATTATCATCTGCTTAGTGACAAGAAATAAAGTTATTAGACACATGTTAAAAGTCGCTCTTTTAAGGTTACGATTAATGTTAAGCTGTTTAAAAAGACAGAGTTGCCATCCATACAATTCTGACACTTAGTCCCACAATGCAATCTGTATAAGTTAATATTTTACAAAATGATGATACAAATCACTAAAAAATAAATAACATAACTTACAATTTTAAGCCAAAAATGTTCCCCTAAAAGACAGTACTTCTAGTTTACAATCATAAAAATGACATGGACTATATTTGTAGACAACCGATTTACGTGTGGCCAAAGCAGGTCGGGTTTTGACGGCGAAAAGAAAATCCTTCTTTTTTCTACTTAGTCCCTTGCTCTTCTGTTCAGCATTTTCTCACTTTATAATACATAAAATAACACATGTACTGCATGTTTGAAAGTTTATAGTGTGCAGCAAAAACAATTCAGAATGTGGGGTAAAAGTCAAAGGGACAGCAACCTAGCAATCAAAATAACCAAAAGACACGTGCACGCTAAAATGTGAAATAGGATATGCACGTTTGCCTCAATGAGACAGCATCCCAGCGACTACAAATATACACGAACGAAATTTTCACTTGCCAGATGCTACCATTTGTATGAGTGGTTTTTTTTCGATTTTATTTTATTTTCCATATATAAAAACTGTCCGCAGTGAAAACTCCAATAGTGATGAAAGTGGCATTTAACACCACGATATCAATAAAATCAAGCATTGTGTATTTTAGACGTTTCCTACATCGATTTCAGGTTTGGTAAACAAGAATCTTTAAACTCGAATTTTAATTTGACTGAAGAAATATTTTTTGCAACTCATACATATTACTATCTTATGGTATTGAGGCTGAAATATTTGTCGCTGGACATAAATCAGCTTCATCAATTAATACCTCTCTGTGAATACCTTGTAGAATCTATTAACTGGAACTTCAAATTGACTAAAGCAAAGTTTTACCACACATATACATGTATGGTTCTATCTTTTTATATTATGATTGATATATTTGTCGCTGTACATGACGCACCTTCATCAAATGGTAATTCTTTGTGAATGTCTTGTGGAATAGTAAAAATTATTGAGAAATATTTTAAAATGTTAGCTTACTTTGCTTTTTTAAGCAAGTGCATGACAAAGAAGTATTATAAGACTTAAATACAGGTTGGAAGGGTAAAAGCATGATAGATAGTGGGGCCTATTTTTGAAGGTCTTTCAGTCCAACACAATTTAAGGTTGGTGACCTTTCATGTTTAACTTATCATCAACTTAAACTTTTTAAATAACTAATAAGTACGTTTTCAAACTTGAGGTAGACACTTTTATATATACCATTTGGTGTCTTTATAACAAAGGGTGTGTTTTATGTCCAAGAGTTGCTAAAATTTCTAGGAACATATCGCAAAGTCATTATTTTGATGCATTATTTCGTAGCAAGGTAAATATGTAGTTTTGGAAGCATAGCTTTCCTGCACTGGCTGTGTCCTTTAGATAATATGTGCAAAAATGACAAAAAAAGGCCAGAGTTAAGTCCCTGCTAAACTGAAGACTACAAGTTTCAGCTCTAGAGTCCCCAGTGAAGACATTTCTTTTATGCAAACACACAGTTTAAGATTTACAGTGAAAAGAAAACATTAAATCTGTAGCACATCTTGACACGTACTTGTGCATGTGTGTTTACTTATTATCATCTGCTTAGTGACAAGAAATAAAGTTATTAGACACATGTTAAAAGTCGCTCTTTTAAGGTTACGATTAATGTTAAGCTGTTTAAAAAGACAGAGTTGCCATCCATACAATTCTGACACTTAGTCCCACAATGCGATCTGTATAAGTTAATATTTTACAAAATGATGATACAAATCACTAAAAAATAAATAACATAACTTACAATTTTAAGCCAAAAATGTTCCCCTAAAAGACAGTACTTCTAGTTTACAATCATAAAAATGACATGGACTATATTTGTCGACAACCGATTTATGTGTGGCCAAAGCAGGTCGGGTTTTGACGGCGAAAAGAAAATCCTTCTTTTTTCTACTTAGTCCCTTGCTCTTCTCTTCAGCATTTTCTCACTTTATAATACATAAAATAACACATGTACTACATGTTTGAAAGTTTATAGTGTGCAGCAAAAACAATTCAGAATGTGGGGTAAAAGTCAAAGGGACAGCAACCTAGCAATCAAAATAACCAAAAGACACGTGCACGCTAAAATGTGAAATAGGATATGCACGTTTGCCTCAATGAGACAGCATCCCAGCGACTACAATTATACACGAACGAAATTTTCACTTGCCAGATGCTACCATTTGTATGAGTGGTTTTTTTTAGATTTGATTTTATTTTCCATACATAAAAACTGTCCGCAGTGAAAACTCCAATAGTGATGAAAGTGGCATTTAACACCACGATATCAATAAAATCAAGCATTGTGTATTTTAGACGTTTCCTACATCGATTTCAGGTTTGGTAAACAAGAATCTTTAAACTCGAATTTTAATTTGACTGAAGAAATATTTTTTGCAACTCATACATATTACTATCTTATGGTATTGTGGCTGAAATATTTGTCGCTGGACATAAATCAGCTTCATCAATTAATACCTCTCTGTGAATACCTTGTAGAATCTATTAACTGGAACTTCAAATTGACTAAAGCAAAGTTTTACCACACATATATGGTTCTATCTTTTTATATTATGATTGATATATTTGTCGCTGTACATGACTCACCTTCATCAAATGGTAATTCTTTGTGAATGTCTTGTGGAATAGTAAAAATTATTGAGAAATATTTTAAAATGTTAGCTTACTTTGCTTTTTTAAGCAAGTGCATGACAAAGAAGTATTATAAGACTTAAATACAGTATTGGAAGGGTAAAAGCATGATAGATAGTGGGGCCTATTTTTTAAGGTCTTTCAGTCCAACACAATTTAAGGTTGGTGACCTTTCATGTTTAACTTATCATCAACTTAAACTTTTTAAATAACTAATAAGTCCGTTTTCAAACTTGAGGTAGACACTTTTATATATACCATTTGGTGTCTTTATAACAAAGGGTGTGTTTTATGTCCAAGAGTTGCTAAAATTTCTAAGAACATTTCGCAAAGTCATTATTTTGATGCATTATTTCGTAGCAAGGTAAATATGTAGTTTTGGAAGCATAGCTTTCCTGCACTGGCTGTGTCCTTTAGATAATATGTGCAAAAATGACAAAAAAAAGCCAGAGTTAAGTCCCTGCTAAACTGAAGACTACAAGTTTCAGCTCTAGAGTCCCCAGTGAAGACATTTCTTTTATGCAAACACACAGTTTAAGATTTACAGTGAAAAGAAAACATTAAATCTGTAGCACATCTTGACACGTACTTGTGCATGTGTGTTTACTTATTATCATCTGCTTAGTGACAAGAAATAAAGTTATTAGACACATGTTAAAAGTCGCTCTTTTAAGGTTACGATTAATGTTAAGCTGTTTAAAAAGACAGAGTTGCCATCCATACAATTCTGCCACTTAGTCCCACAATGCAATCTGTATAAGTTAATATTTTACAAAATGATGATACAAATCACTAAAAAATAAATAACATAACTTACAATTTTAAGCCAAAAATGTTCCCCTAAAAGACAGTACTTCTAGTTTACAATCATAAAAATGACATGGACTATATTTGTAGACAACCGATTTACGTGTGGCCAAAGCAGGTCGGGTTTTGACGGCGAAAAGAAAATCCTTCTTTTTTCTACTTAGTCCCTTGCTCTTCTCTTCAGCATTTTCTCACTTTATAATACATAAAATAACACATGTACTGCATGTTTGAAAGTTTATAGTGTGCAGCAAAAACAATTCAGAATGTGGGGTAAAAGTCAAAGGGACAGCAACCTAGCAATCAAAATAACCAAAAGACACGTGCACGCTAAAATGTGAAATAGGATATGCACGTTTGCCTCAATGAGACAGCTACCCAGCGACTACAAATATACACGAACGAAATTTTCACTTGCCAGATGCTACCATTTGTATGAGTGGTTTTTTTTCGATTTGATTTTATTTTCCATATATAAAAACTGTCCGCAGTGAAAACTCCAATAGTGATGAAAGTGGCATTTAACACCACGATATCAATAAAATCAAGCATTGTGTATTTTAGACGTTTCCTACATCGATTTCAGGTTTGGTAAACAAGAATCTTTAAACTCGAATTTTAATTTGACTGAAGAAATATTTTTTGCAACTCATACATATTACTATCTTATGGTATTGTGGCTGAAATATTTGTCGCTGGACATAAATCAGCTTCATCAATTAATACCTCTCTGTGAATACCTTGTAGAATCTATTAACTGGAACTTCAAATTGACTAAAGCAAAGTTTTACCACACATATATGGTTCTATCTTTTTATATTATGATTGATATATTTGTCGCTGTACATGACGCACCTTCATCAAATGGTAATTCTTTGTGAATGTCTTGTGGAATAGTAAAAATTATTGAGAAATATTTTAAAATGTTAGCTTACTTTGCTTTTTTAAGCAAGTGCATGACAAAGAAGTATTATAAGACTTAAATACAGGATTGGAAGGGTAAAATCATGATAGATAGTGGGGCCTATTTTTTAAGGTCTTTCAGTACAACACAATTTAAGGTTGGTGACCTTTCATGTTTAACTTATCATCAACTTAAACTTTTTAAATAACTAATAAGTCCGTTTTCAAACTTGAGGTAGACACTTTTATATATACCATTTGGTGTCTTTATAACAAAGGGTGTGTTTTATGTCCAAGAGTTGCTAAAATTTCTAGGAACATATCGCAAAGTCATTATTTTGATGCATTATTTCGTAGCAAGGTAAATATGTAGTTTTGGAAGCATAGCTTTCCTGCACTGGCTGTGTCCTTTAGATAATATGTGCAAAAATGACAAAAAAAGGCCAGAGTTAAGTCCCTGCTAAACTGAAGACTACAAGTTTCAGCTCTAGAGTCCCCAGTGAAGACATTTCTTTTATGCAAACACACAGTTTAAGATTTACAGTGAAAAGAAAACATTAAATCTGTAGCACATCTTGACACGTACTTGTGCATGTGTGTTTACTTATTATCATCTGCTTAGTGACAAGAAATAAAGTTATTAGACACATGTTAAAAGTCGCTCTTTTAAGGTTACGATTAATGTTAAGCTGTTTAAAAAGACAGAGTTGCCATCCATACAATTCTGACAATTAGTCCCACAATGCAATTTGTATAAGTTAATATTTTACAAAATGATGATACAAATCACTAAAAAATAAATAACATAACTTACAATTTTAAGCCAAAAATGTTCCCCTAAAAGACAGTACTTCTAGTTTACAATCATAAAAATGACATGGACTATATTTGTAGACAACCGATTTACGTGTGGCCAAAGCAGGTCGGGTTTTGACGGGGGAAAAAAATCCTTCTTTTTTCTAGTTAGTCCCTTGCTCTTCTCTTCAGTATTTTCTCACTTTATAATACATAAAATAACACATGTACTGCATGTTTGAAAGTTTATAGTTTGAAGCAAAAACAATTCAGAATGTGGGGTAAAAGTCAAAGGGACAGCAACCTAGCAATCAAAATAACCAAAAGACATGTGCACGCTAAAATGTGAAATAGGATATGCACGTTTGCCTCAATGAGACAGCATCCCAGCGACTACAAATATACACGAACGAAATTTTCACTTGCCAGATGCTACCATTTGTATGAGTGTTTTTTTTTCGATTTGATTTTATTTTCCATATATAAAAACTGTCCGCAGTGAAAACTCCAATAGTGATGAAAGTGGCATTTAACACCACGATATCAATAAAATCAAGCATTGTGTATTTTAGACGTTTCCTACATCGATTTCAGGTTTGGTAAACAAGAATCTTTAAACTCGAATTTTAATTTGACTGAAGAAATATTTTTTGCAACTCATACATATTACTATCTTATGGTATTGTGGCTGAAATATTTGTCGCTGGACATAAATCAGCTTCATCACTTAGTACCTCTCTGTGAATACCTTGTAGAATCTATTAACTGGAACTTCAAATTGACTAAAGCAAAGTTTTACCACACATATATGGTTCTATCTTTTTATATTATGATTGATATATTTGTCGCTGTACATGACGCACCTTCATCAAATGGTAATTCTTGATGAATGTCTTGTGGAATAGTAAAAATTATTGAGAAATATTTTAAAATGTCAGCTTACTTTGCTTTTTAAGCAAGTGCATGACAAAGAAGTATTATAAGACTTACATACAGGATTGGAAGGGTAAAAGCATGATAGATAGTGGGGCCTATTTTTTAAGGTCTTTCAGTCCAACACAATTTAAGGTTGGTGACCTTTCATGTTTAACTTATCATCAACTTAAACTTTTTAAATAACTAATAAGTCCGTTTTCAAACTTGAGGTAAAAACTTTTATATATTCCATTTGGTGTCTTTATAACAAAGGGTGTGTTTTATGTCAAAAAGTTGCTAAAATTTCTAGGAATATATCGCAAAGTCATTATTTTGATGCATTATTTCGTAGCAAGGTAAATATGTAGTTTTGGAAGCATAGCTTTCCTGCACTGGCTGTGTCCTTTAGATAATATGTGCAAAAATGACAAAAAAAAGGCCAGAGTTAAGTCCCTGCTAAACTGAAGACTACAGGTTTCAGCTCTAGAGTCCCCAGTGAAGACATTTCTTTTATGCAAACACACAGTTTAAGATTTACAGTGAAAAGAAAACATTAAATCTGTAGCACATCTTGACACGTACTTGTGCATGTGTGTTTACTTATTATCATCTGCTTAGTGACAAGAAATAAAGTTATTAGACGCATGTTAAAAGTCGCTCTTTTAAGGTTACGATTAATGTTAAGATGTTTAAAAAGACAGAGTTGCCATCCATACAATTCTGACACTTAATCCCACAATGCAATCTGTATAAGTTAATATTTTACAAAATGATGATACAAATCACTAAAAAATAAATAACATAACTTACAATTTTAAGCCAAAAATGTTCCCCTAAAAGACAGTACTTCTAGTTTACAATCATAAAAATGACATGGACTATATTTGTCGACAACCGATTTATGTGTGGCCAAAGCAGGTCGGGTTTTGACGGCGAAAAGAAAATCCTTCTTTTTTCTACTTAGTCCCTTGCTCTTCTCTTCAGCATTTTCTCACTTTATAATACATAAAATAACACATGTACTGCATGTTTGAAAGTTTATAGTGTGCAGCAAAAACAATTCAGAATGTGGGGTAAAAGTCAAAGGGACAGCAACCTAGCAATCAAAAAACCAAAAGACACGTGCACGCTAAAATGTGAAATAGGATATGCACGTTTGCCTCAATGAGACAGCATCCCAGCGACTACAAATATACACGAACGAAATTTTCACTTGCCAGATGCTACCATTTGTATGAGTGGTTTTTTTTCGATTTGATTTTATTTTCCATATATAAAAACTGTCCGCAGTGAAAACTCCAATAGTGATGAAAGTGGCATTTAACACCACGATATCAATAAAATCAAGCATTGTGTATTTTAGACGTTTCCTTCATCGATTTCAGTTTTGGTAAACAAGAATCTTTAAACTCGAATTTTAATTTGACTGAAGAAATATTTTTTGCAACTCATACATATTACTATCTTATGGTATTGTGGCTGAAATATTTGTCGCTGGACATAAATCAGCTTCATCACTTAGTACCTCTCTGTAAATACCTTGTAGAATCTATTAACTGGAACTTCAAATTGACTAAAGCAAAGTTTTACCACACATATATGGTTCTATCTTTTTATATTATGATTGATATATTTGTCGCTGTACATGACGCACCTTCATCAAATGGTAATTCTTGATGAATGTCTTGTGGAATAGTAAAAATTATTGAGAAAATATTTTAAAATGTTAGCTTACTTTGCTTTTTTAAGCAAGTGCATGACAAAGAAGTATTATAAGACTTACATACAGGATTGGAAGGGTAAAAGCATGATAGATAGTGGGGCCTATTTCTTACCCAGGAGTAGATTACCTTAGCCGTATTTGGCACAACTTTTTGGAATTTTGGGTCATCAATGCTCTTCAACTCTGTATTTGTTTGGCTTTTAACTATTTTGATTTGAGCGTCACTGATGAGTCTTATGTAGACGAAACGCGCGTCTGGCGTATAAAATTATAATCCTGGTACTTTTGATAACTATTTTAAGGTCTTTCAGTCCAATACAATTTAAGGTTGGTGACCTTTCATGTTTAACTTATCATCAAGTTGAACTTTTTAAATAACTAATAAGTCCGTTTTCAAACTTGAGGTAGAAACTTTTATATATACCATTTGGTGTCTTTATAACAAAGGGTGTGTTTTATGTCCAAGAGTTGCTAAAAATTCTAGGAACATATCGCAAAGTCATTATTTTGATGCATTATTTCGTAGCAAGGTAAATATGTAGTTTTGGAAGCATAGCTTTCCTGCACTGGCTGTGTCCTTTAGATAATATGTGCAAAAATGACAAAAAAAGACCAGAGTTAAGTCCCTGCTAAACTGAAGACTATAGGTTTCAGCTCTAGAGTCCCCAGTGAAGACATTTCTTTTATGCAAACACACAGTTTAAGATTTACAGTGAAAAGAAAACATTAAATCTGTAGCACATCTTGACACGTACTTGTGCATGTGTGTTTACTTATTATCATCTGCTTAGTGACAAGAAATAAAGTTATTAGACACATGTTAAAAGTCGCTCTTTTAAGGTTACGATTAATGTTAAGCTGTTTAAAAAGACAGAGTTGCCATCCATACAATTCTGACACTTAGTCCCACAATGCAATCTGTATAAGTTAATATTTTACAAAATGATGATACAAATCACTAAAAAATAAATAACATAACTTACAATTTTAAGCCAAAAATGTTCCCCTAAAAGACAGTACTTCTAGTTTACAATCATAAAAATGACATGGACTATATTTGTAGACAACCGATTTACGTGTGGCCAAAGCAGGTCGGGTTTTGACGGGGGAAAAAAAATCCTTCTTTTTTCTAGTTAGTCCCTTGCTCTTCTCTTCAGCATTTTCTCACTTTATAATACATAAAATAACACATGTACTGCATGTTTGAAAGTTTATAGTGTGCAGCAAAAACAATTCAGAATGTGGGGTAAAAGTCAAAGGGACAGCAACCTAGCAATCAAAATAACCAAAAGACATGTGCACGCTAAAATGTGAAATAGGATATGCACGTTTGCCTCAATGAGACAGCATCCCAGCGACTACAAATATACACGAACGAAATTTTCACTTGCCAGATGCTACCATTTGTATGAGTGGTTTTTTTTTCGATTTGATTTTATTTTCCATATATAAAAACTGTCCGCAGTGAAAACTCCAATAGTGATGAAAGTGGCATTTAACACCACGATATCAATAAAATCAAGCATTGTGTATTTTAGACGTTTCCTTCATCGATTTCAGTTTTGGTAAACAAGAATCTTTAAACTCGAATTTTAATTTGACTGAAGAAATATTTTTTGCAACTCATACATATTACTATCTTATGGTATTGTGGCTGAAATATTTGTCGCTGGACATAAATCAGCTTCATAACTTAGTACCTCTCTGTGAATACCTTGTAGAATCTATTAACTGGAACTTCAAATTGACTAAAGCAAAGTTTTACCACACATATATGGTTCTATCTTTTTATATTATGATTGATATATTTGTCGCTGTACATGACGCACCTTCATCAAATGGTAATTCTTGATGAATGTCTTGTGGAATAGTAAAAATTATTGAGAAAATATTTTAAAATGTTAGCTTACTTTGCTTTTTTAAGCAAGTGCATGACAAAGAAGTATTATAAGACTTACATACAGGATTGGAAGGGTAAAAGCATGATAGATAGTGGGGCTTATTTCTTACCCAGGAGTAGATTACCTTAGCCGTATTTGGCACAACTTTTTGGAATTTTGGGTCCTCAATGCTCTTCAACTTTGTATTTGTTTGGCTTTTTAACTATTTTGATTTGAGCGTCACTGATGAGTCTTATGTAGACGAAACGCGCGTCTGGCGTATAAAATTATAATCCTGGTACTTTTGATAACTATTTTAAGGTCTTTCAGTCCAACACAATTTAAGGTTGGTGACCTTTCATGTTTAACTTATCATCAAGTTGAATTTTTAAATAACTGATAAGTCCGTTTTCAAACTTGAGGTAGAAACTTTTATATATACCATTTGGTGTCTTTATAACAAAGGGTGTGTTTTATGTCCAAGAGTTGCTAAAAATTCTAGGAACATATCGCAAAGTCATTATTTTGATGCATTATTTCGTAGCAAGGTAAATATGTAGTTTTGGAAGCATAGCTTTCCTGCACTGGCTGTGTCCTTTAGATAATATGTGCAAAAATGACAAAAAAAGACCAGAGTTAAGTCCCTGCTAAACTGAAGACTACAGGTTTCAGCTCTAGAGTCCCCAGTGAAGACAATCTTTTATGCAAACACACAGTTTAAGATTTACAGTGAAAAGAAAACATTAAATCTGTAGCACATCTTGACACGTACTTGTGCATGTGTGTTTACTTATTATCATCTGCTTAGTGACAAGAAATAAAGTTATTAGACACATGTTAAAAGTCGCTCTTTTAAGGTTACGATTAATGTTAAGCTGTTTAAAAGACAGAGTTGCCATCCATACAATTCTGACACTTAGTCCCACAATGCAATCTGTATAAGTTAATATTTTACAAAATGATGATACAAATCACTAAAAAATAAATAACATAACTTACAATTTTAAGCCAAAAATGTTCCCCTAAAAGACAGTACTTCTAGTTTACAATCATAAGAATGACATGGACTATATTTGTAGACAACCGATTTACGTCATATTCCTGACTTGTAACAGACATTTTTGTTTGAAAAAAATGGTCGTTTAAACCTGGTTTTCATAGCTAGCTAAATCTCTCACTTGTATAAAAGAGGGACTAAAGATACCAGAGGGACAGTCAAACTCATAAATCGAAAATAAACTGACAATGTGATGACTTAAAAAAAATACAATATAGAAATATAAACCGTAACCCCACTAAATACAAGGGGTGATCTCGGGTGCTCTGGGAGGATAATCAGATCTTGCTCCACATGTGACACTCGTCTCGTTGCTCATGTTAGTACACACCAAGTTATAAGTCCAATTTGTTACGTCACATTCAAAAAAAGGGAACGGGATTGTAGTTACCACATGGGAAACATATCTGCTCTGAAACAGAGATTCCATAACGGTCACCCAACTCGTGATGGTGTCGGTAATTTGTATTTTTTTTGTTTAAAGCTTCCTTGTGAGCAGCAATCCTCTGTCAAAGTAATGATCATAGTCAATACAAGCCTGGGGATATCGTATCAATTGGGAGATATATACTCCATATGCAGGCACTACTGGAAAATTGCTACATAGAAATGGGAAGTTCACAATCAGGAAACTGAAATCATCTAAAGTTTTGTTTACAAACGACCCTCATTGTCAATTTCTATATGTTAGTCAAGATGTCAGGCAGACTTTACTGTATCAAGGATTTGTATAGTAATTACTATAGTAATACTCAACTATGTATTGATGAAATAGATGCGTTAAATATTCTGTGGATTCATTATCATTTAGTTTTAAAATGAAATAGAGGGATATTAATGGAACCCAATCTGAAAAGGATGGATTGTTCATGGAAAGAACATCATCAATATATCTTAATGTTCTTCTCGTTTTTCACAAGCCGTCTGAAGGAACTCTGAATTTAAAAACATAAGGAGAGGCGTACAGTTCGTTCCCATGAAATGCCGACAATTTGTTTGAAAACAATTACCTCCAAATTCACCAAATATGTTGTAAAAAAATAAGAAACTCCATCAAACTGACCAAATGCTTCTTTAGGAACGAACTGTGCGCCTCTCCTTGTCGACCTGATCTTATTTTCATATGATTCGGAATTCCTTCAGACACTTGTAAAAAAAATAAGAACAAAGAAGCTGTTTATGACTTAATGTGCAAAGAAAATAAATCTTATTCAAAAGAGGTTAAAGATACCAAAGGGACATGCAAGTATAAACAAAAGTACTTTTTTTGTAGTGCAAAAACGTGACTATGCAAATGAGGTAAATATAAAACAAATGACCTATGCAAGTCACACCACAACTGTATACACGGTATGAATTATTATTTTTATGGAATTTACTGATATCTGTGATTGATCCAATACAGTTATACAGTTTACTCTAGATGTTCATTTGTTTTTATACGCACTTTTTTAGTGGACTATGAAAATGAAAATATGATAGCTATACTTTTGTTTGCAACATTTGTTATATATCCTATTGGAACTTGAGTTTAACATTGGTACATGTATTTGTAAGTTCAAGTAACTACTAATTTGTCAGCTTTTATGAATTGATTGACAGATACGATATGTCAGTGTCTCAACTCACTTGCGACTTTTTCACGGTCTTAGATGTTTAGATAACGGCATAAGTTGGATAATAACTACCACTGGGTCGATGCCTCTGCTGGTGGACTATTAGTCCCCGTGGGCATCACCAGCCCAGTAGCCAGTACTTCGGTACTGGCATGAAAATACAGATTTTTTTGTGTTATTAAAATTTGCTGTTACAAAATGTTAGAAATTATTATAAATTAAGGAATGTAACTCCCTCATGCAAAGCTCCGATTCCTTTCACGGATTTGGCTACACAATTTAGACCTTTTTGATTATAACTCTTCATCTTTTATATAAGCGTTGGATTTCAAATATTTTGGCCACAAGCATCACTGAAGAGACATGTATTGTCGAAATGCGCATCTGGTGCAAGAAAATTAGTACCGTTAATTTTATTACTACCACTGGGTCGATGCCTCTGCTGGTGGACTACAAGTCCCCGAGGGCATCACCAGCCCAGTAGCCAGTACTTCGGTACTGACATGAAAATACGGATTTTTTGTGTTATTATAATTTGCTGTTACAAAATATTAGAAGTTATTATAGATTAAGAATGTTTCTCCCTCATGCAAAACTCTGATTCCTTTCACGGATTTGGCTATTCTTTTTGGACCTTTTGGATTATAGCTCTTCATTTTTTATATAAGCTTTGGATTTCAAATATTTTGGCCACGATCATCACTGAAGAGACATGTATTATCTAAATGCGCATCTGGTTCAAGAAAATTGGTATCGTTAATTTTATTAAATCTGTTATTTTGCAGTTTGTTTTGAATTATTGAATGTAATGTTTTAACTGAATGTTAATCCCCACGGTGGAGGTGCAGGTACAGCTTGAGACGGTTAACCTCTCGACCATCAAAGTGTCACTCATTTTCGGGTTAATCCGGTTCCCTCTGAATTATTTGTAAATCTCATTGATTTGTCTCTTTCTAATTGACCTACGAGATTTGAACATTTGTAAATTACTGTTGACTAAATAACTGTTTTCCATTCGTTTGATGTGTTTGAGCTTTTGATTTTGCTATTTGACTAAGGACTCTCCGTTTTGAATTTTACTCGGAATTCAGTATTTTTACGGATTTTCCTTTTTTTCCCTTTTCCCCGAGAAAGACCTTATGATTTTGTTCTGTTTATTTTTTTTTCTTTCGTCACTATTGTTTCTGAAATGTCGCTTTTTGTTTTTCAACATTTCTATAACATATTTTGTGTATGATATCAAACAGTTATTGAGCTTGTTAAAATCTCCCTTTTTGAAGCAAGCACCTTTTCATATCCATGAAGTGTTAGGATATTTGTTCATTACAGTACAGTAACATGCTATTTCAATTTTTGTTTGACATGAGTATTACAATTTATTGAAAATTAATGAAATACAAACTATACAATTTGAACACGTTTTTGTTCACGAAGATTTTTCTGCAATCGAAAAATGTTTTGACATATCTGTATAAAAGTTAGGTGGACATGAAAAACCTTCAAATTTTCGTAGTCAAATTAATTTTCTTTTCAAATAGTTTTCATATGAGTGAACAGGTTTATGCTTTTTGAGCTTGTCCAGTATTTAAAGTCTTACAGAAACATGAAAGAATTGCGAATTCAAAGCGTCTTGTGTCAGAATTTCAGGATTTTACATCGATAAAACCAGAACAACTTTCTCTCTAATTTTGAATACATGCAAAATACATAATTAACATATGAAAATAACCCGTTATAAATCAGTATGCGACTGAAAAGCTTTTCCGGATTTAAATCCATCAGGAACATTCAAAGCAAAAAAATTAAAGCCCAGGTTATAAGTCATTACTTCAGAACGACAGAATATGATATGAGCCAAATTGAAAAAAACTTTCTCTTTCCTTAAAGTGAAAAATAATACTAATTTATATAAATATATTAAATCTATTTATTAAAATCTCTTCTTTCTGAATATTATAAAAGATATGTTATTTTAAGACCGCAGTACCACTGCTAATCTATGAAATCAACCGCAGTAAACCAACAACACTATTTCTTTCCTAGAACCATAAAACAGATATTGACGCGCACAGAACATGCAGAAGACGGAAGTGAATTTTACTTAACACGTGGGTTAAAATGAATTAATTCAATTTGGGGTTTTCAATACAATAATGCAAATAAACTAGTCCAAACTTTAATCAGATCTTAACCATATTTGAATTAATACAGAATTTAATAATAAACAAAAGGATGGTGTATTCATTTCTTCTGCCCTCTCTTGAAAATAACTTTCTCCAGTCCCATCATTGGTGATTCAAATGCAAGCGATACTATTAACGCAGCAGCATATGAGAGTCCAAGGTTTCCTAGGAAGTCATAAATCTGAGGAAAAAAACATAGTTGAATTTCATGATTGAAAAACAATACAAAATAACAACTCAATGGAAATGCTTTGCATTTTTTTCATATGAAATAGATAATGTTTCCCGATAATATGGACAGAACATTAGCAAACAACAATGGTAGGAGAGTTGGAAGAGACTTTAGGTAAATTCAAATCTACAAGTAAAAGACAAACTGACTATGCTATTGGAAAAATGATATAAAAGTCTTTAAAAACAAAACATTAAAAACCAAACTTTACGAAAGGATGGATCAAAGTTCCTTTGGAACTCTTTGTTTGAAAAATACCTTGAAATCAAAACCCTTAATCAAGAAAATCATGGTATGAAATGCAAGTTTCCGAATATAGTATCAGCGCTGCTTGAATGTTGCTACAGAGAAATTGGTTCGTTCTTTAGTTCATTAGAGGCTAACATCAATAAGGAGATTATCCTTTAACTTCATGTTCAGCTATATACAAGTACATGGTATTTTCTCACTAAGTAATTAAAAATTGTGTGACTATCTTGAACACATCGATCTCATAGAACTTGATATACAGGATATAATAGATACAGTTTAAATCTGCTTCATACTTGAATCAGATCTAGAAATGTTTACAAAAAGAGAGACTTCCGTTTCCAAATGGCCATTTCTATGAAGAAACATTCCAACAGCACCTTTATTTGGAGTATATTTCTCCCATTTGATATTATATTTAATATTGCATTTACCATCCTGATTTATTTCAGATAGGATTGCTGCATTCAAAGAAGAAGCAATTGAATCTAGAGTTCTAAGTAATGAAGATACAATAATCCCTACGTAAATTCAATGGACGCCGTCATGAACTGGTTGACCATTATGAAATATCATTTTTACCGTCGGATATTTTTCAATTGGTGTAACGACAATCCCGTCTTCTCTTTCTCGAATAAAAAATATCGAATTAGACTTATGGATTTCGTAAGTTTCACGTTACTTAATACGTTTCGGTTTTCGTTGTTGGTATTTTGTGTGTACTATATGTCTATTTTTGTTTTTTTGTGATGTCTATGTCAGTTTGTTTTTCAATTATGAGTTTGAATATCTATTAGGTATTTTTCGCTTCTCTTTAAGGCATTTTCATTTTTTTTCGACTATGACACAACATAGAAAACTAAAGACAAAGCAACACGAACCCCACCAATTGGTGGTGATCTCAGGTGCTCAAGAAAGGTGAGCAGATTCTGCTCAACATGTGACACCCGTTGTGTTGCTCATGTTATTACAAAGCCGGTAAGTAGTCTAATTCGGTAGGTCACATTCATGAAAAAGGAAGGGGATTGTAGTTACGACGTAAGGAACATATATCCGATATCATGTAATACTTTTATGAAAAGGAAGGGGATTGTAGTTACGACGTAAGGAACATATCCAATATCGTGTAATACTTGTATAAAAAAAACGAAGGGGATTGTAGTTACGACGTAAGGAACATAACCGATATCGTGTAATACTTGTATGAAAAAGGAAGGGAATTGTAGTTACGACGTAAGGAACATATCCAATATCGTGTAATACTTGTATGAAAAACGAAGAGGATTGTAGTTACGACGTAAGGAACATTTCCAATATCATGTAATACTTGTATGGGAAAGGAAAGGGATTGTAGTTACGACGTAAGGAACATATCCGATATCATGTACTTGTATGCCAAACTTACCATTTGATGATCATCCACATATACCATTTGTTTTCGTGTATACACATAGTATTGTATTATAACTGGATGGATCAGGTAAGCAGAGTAAGTCAGTCTACTCAATGGTACAAATCCTTTCCAGGATAAAATTGTGTTGATAAATCCTAGTATAGGTATTGATAACAGTAGTTATTATATGCATTGCTAACTAACTCAAATATACATGAAAAACAAATGATAACTTGTGAGGAAAAGTTTCATAGGAATTAAATAATTAGAATAAATTTTGACAACTTTTATATTTTTTTAATGTGGTGTTTCATTTCTGATATATATATATCTGCTCTACATGATAGTGGTACACAACTGTGTAAGAATATTTAAAGTAAATAAAGCAAGAAACTTTATTGTATACAAAATTTCTCGTTTTTTTTTATTATAATTTTACAAAAAATGCATATTACCAGAAAAAGCATATTACCAGAAAAAGTGCTATTACCTTCATGTCTACCTGTGTGAATTTCAAACGCGCAATTTTACACCAGTAATGAATACCTTATATCCTTTACGGGTAGACTTTACATAGATAAATTAAGTCGTATAAGAAAAGCAAAATGAGAATGTTAAATTTGATGTATGCCTTTTTGTACTTCTTCGTTACATTTGTTGTTTTTATAGTGATATTAAGATGATAACACAATATTGACTGTTGTACCCCTATTTTTGACATTTTTACTCTTTAAGTTGTTTGTTTTGATCATGCATCGTTGACAATGTAATGGAATTTGATGCGACTGTCATACAAGTGAGAGGTATAGCTAGCTATAAAACCAGGTTCAATCCACCATTTTCTACATTAGAAAATGCCTGTACCAAATCAGGAATATGACAGTTGTTATCCATTCGTTTGATGTGTTTGGACTTTTGATTTTGCCTTTTGATTTTGAATTTTCCTTTTTGAATTTTCCTCGGAGTTCAGTATTTTTGTGTTTTTACTTTTTATTACCTAAGTCAAAGGTAAATTCGTCAAAAGAATACATTTAGCAGTACTTTTTACTGCAATGAATTTTTCTGTAGGTCATTTCTAAAATAACTGAAATCTGCTTGTATGTTTCATTTCTCATTTCTCATTACAACCTATTATGTATATATTTCATCCCTATATGAGTTCAATTTATAGAATAAACCTAAAATAGATCTTATAATCAAGGAAAGCTGATAACGCGTCAATGCATTCTCGACTATATCTAATACTATTTTTTGTTTCTTCGATGTTCGCTAATTCATGAAGCAAATAACCGATTTCTAGAATGCATTAGGGAATAAACTGTTTGCAATTACTTGGAAACAAATTTCGCTATCGTTTTCGAATGAACTTTAAATGCATTATTATATCACAACATACTCTAGATATAACCCAATTTTTGTCAACGGACTTATTTACTTTGTTATCATATTCAATGACACTGACTGCATCAGGACAAATAATGTATTTGTTAGCAGCTCTACTTATAAAGAATGTTAGATTTGGCATGGTTAAAAACCACAAGTTGTATGATTCAGTGAATACATCGATCCACAAACCTTGATTTGTTTTTTTGTTTTGTTTAGTTTTTCAGATTAAGTTCTAAGAGATATTCATCTTACCTCCGTTTCCAGTAGCACAGGCAAATATAACCCAACAAACAGCGGCACCCCAAGCAGTTTTATGTACAGCATTATATAAAGAAGCCACCTCTGTTGAAAATGGTTTTCCGTTGTAGTGGTCGTATACTCCATACAATACTAAAGAGGCCACTGCAGTGAACACTCCCCACAAAAGAAGGTTAACAAACTGTAAAAGAAGATATTTATTTCGGTAATTGTTTTCTTAGTTATGCGTCTAATTCGTTTATTGATACATGAAGTGTGGTGGGTTATGCAATTATATATTGATAAAAGTATTTAGAAGACAATTTAAAATATGCAAAAAATGATCAAATACGTTTTGTTTAACATTTAATACTTTGACATTCATATTAATAAACTGACATTATTTTCCCTCTTAGTAGAAGGTATTTCGAATTTTCCTTTGGAGAATTGTAAAGAAACATGGACAGAAATCTCCGGTTGCAGATCAAGAGAACTTTATCATAGTAAACTTTAAAAGCAAGTGCATGATGATGAAGGCATATACAAATAAGATACCTTATTAATTTTGAATGTACACTTAATTTTATACAAGATATAACCAGTGTATATTCCGACCAGGTATGGACCCATCCTAGTATATGGTTTAATATAGTAGTTGTTAAAGTAGTCCATTGCATTCTTGCTGAAATAAACAGAACAGAAGTTTCAATTAACAAATATTGTAATTGATTTGGGGCACTAAAAATTATAGTGGCCTCTCTAGATTTTAAATGATTGGTATATTTCCCTCAGTTATAGTTTGTTACCCCGATTGTGTTTTTTGTCCATAGATTTACGAGTTTTGAATAACGGTATACTACTGTTGTTTTTATGTATATAATTTGTTCTGGTTAACTTTTATATTTATATATAAACATGTAGATATATTTACAATTGTTATTTCTATTAAAATATAGATATTGGCTTTTGAATTAGTCATATAAAATAGATATTCGCGATTCTTTTTATTCGCTAGAAATATTTATAGCAAACTTTCTCATAAAAGGTAGGTTATATTCAATAGAATTTAGCAGTACCATGAGTACCTGTTAGTTAAAATCGGTGACAAGGATATTATCTATAGAAATAGTGTTATATAACGTAAACAACCGATCGTCATTTGTAAGATATATTAAATCATTAAATGAAAAGATCCTTAAAGATATTTATTGCAAATATGATATCTATCAAATTTAAAATACACAAACATGAATATCTTTTTTGTTTAAGAAAGTTTGTTATTCATGTTATGACTTATCTATATTCTAGACAATAATTTCATGATAATCATTCACAATCGCTGTTTTATATACATACACACAATAAAATAATTCCGCGGATAGGTGATATATGTTAACTAATTATAGTCAGATTTTTTTTCCTCATTTGCTATTCACCTGACAAATGAGAGTGTAAAAATCGGGGCCCCCTCAGTTGCTTCCTTGGGGGACTTAGGGTTGATGTAGCAGGTGAAAAAAAATATATAACCAAACAAGAATGTGTCCTTAGTACACGAATGCTCCATTCGCACTATCGTTTTCTATGTTCAGTGGACCGTGAAAGTTAGGAAAAAATCTCTTATTTGGCATTAAAATTAGAAAGATCATATCATAGGGAACATGTTTACTAAGTTTCAAGTTGATTGGACTTCTAATTCTTTAAAAACTTCCTCGACCAAAAACTTTAACCTGAAGCGGGACAAACGGACGAACGGACGAACGAACGGACGGACGAACGGACGGTCGAAAGAACGAACGGATGGACGAACGAACAGACGCACAGACCAGACACAAAACTTTAATAAGTGAAAGACGGATAGTCAACGCTGTTTAGAAGAAAGGAAAATATAATACATAGATAGAATACTAAAACTGAACAATGTGATCTGGCTATTAAAGTCATGTTTTCCGAAAGTGCAACGACTCTTTAGTCGGTCGTCGTAGTATGTAAAATGTAGACATTTGGGGACAAGTCTTACAATATTATGTCCCTCAGATATAACATGCTTTAGTGATTGTTGTGTTATAGCAGCTGTAACCACCCTTATTGTAAAATTATTTTCTACTTACTCAAAAGTAGATAATCCAAGGTCATAGTGTGTAGAAATAATTCCTGTAGCTATTGTTGTACCTCCTAGGAACATAGCTGTTACAATTGTACCTGCTACTTTGTTACTGAAATAGTATTTAGAATCCTCACTTCAAAGTCCAAACGTTATGTATGTAAATTATAATCAAATTACAAACATACAAACATCATCTGCAATTTTGATTTTAGACTTATCAAAAAATTAATGCATGCGGTGTAACTGTCCGGAAAAGAGCTAGGCAGATAAGATTTGTCCAAAATAGTTTCCAACAAGTGACGTTCAAAACATGACCCCTTTTTTATATTGAAAACCTTTTTCTTTTAATGTAGCATATCATTATGAACCAAATGTAAAATCATTATGAATCAAAAGTAAAATAACAAAAATACCGAACACCCAAGAAAATATCAAAACGCTCAAGCACATCAAACGAATGAATAACAATTGTCATATTTCTGACTAGCTACAGGCATTATCTTATGTAGACAATGGTGGATAACACCTGGATTTAGAGCTAGCTAAACATTTCACTTGTATGACAGTCACATACAAGTCCATTTTATTGACATCGATGTTTGAACAAACCAAGCAGACGTAATAGGTAAAAATATCAAAATAGGGGTACTACAGTCAACATTACGTTAATGTCTTAATCATTATAAAATAAAGAAATATGTCAACAAAGAAAAACAATAAGACATATAGAAGGCATATATAAACATATTTACTGAAAATGAAAAACAATTTAATACGCATTGGCAATGCAAACCATGAGGGAATACCTGGTTCTTCGATACGTAAGGGATCTTTTGTGTTTCAGTATACTTTTATCCCCCCCCCCCAAACACAAACAAAAGTTCAATATGTTCTCTTAAGCATTACTTATTTCAACTGAACGAAAACACTTTAAATTAAGTTAGAAATAGCTTAGTAGATTTTCAGAATATTGATGAACTTTTTACTTGGTATACATTACTTACAAGTAAAGCGGAAGAAGAAGAATAGGACTGATGACATAAAACTGCATGTCATTGGCTAAATACCAGGCCCAAGCAAAGCACTGAAATAAAAACAAACAATTGAACGCCCAAAATTGAAATTTCTATTTCATTTGGTGTCTGGTGAAGAACTGTATCATTGGCAATCATACATTATTTTTATAGTTATACAAGACCTGAGCACAACACTGACATATTTATACAAAACTCCATATCATGTGTGTGATAAGGAGCTCAAGCAAAAAAAAACCTAAAAAACCCAAAACCAATAACATTAAAAAAAAAAAAAACAGAAATAAATACACATCACTGCAGATACCGGACACTGATATAGATAGTCAAACATAAACTATTTATCAAGGTACAATTAGTACAAACACAAAACATTAATGCGAAACTAATGCCACTTTTCCACACATTCACCTGCAAGTTACCTGTCGATTTAATTTTTGTAAGTTCTATTGTCCCATCCAACAAATACAATAGCTATTCTTCTCTGTGTAGTTCGTTTACTGGGACCTTTAAATTTCTTCTAGGAGAAATCTATCACTCACTGATTAATTTACCTTAACAAAAAATGTATCTGTTAATGATGAAAATACAAAATACCAATACTAAATAAGGACTCACAAAACTGCATGTGGTATTGCATTTATTCAATATCAATAATACATTTTTAATGTGTTCAATATCAACACTAATTCAAAAAATTGAAAGTTGATTTTTGATCAAATATTCGATATTTTACCTATTAAAATTTGCTTCTTTGTGTGTTTGAAAAATCCAAATTTGAATATATATTTTTTTAAATTAAGGTCTTCATAAATGTATTCTATAAATGAACAACAGCAAAAACATGCAAATTCGTTGGAACAATACTAAAAAAAATTCAAAAATAAACATTTTATTATTAAATCAGATTTTATATTAGACAGATTGATAATGTATTAATGATATATTGAATAAATGCAATATCGCATACAGTTTATGTGAGTTTATAGAAGTCTTTCAATAAAAAAGGAGATATTTTGTGGTCAGGTAAACAAATCAATGAGTGCTATATTTCTCCTAGAAGAAATTTAAAGGTCCCAGTGAATAAACTACACAGAGAACAAAATCTATAATAATTGTATTTGTTAGATTGGACAATAGAACTTTTAAATCCACAGGTATCTTGCAGATGAATCTGTGGAAAAGTACATTGTGTTCATAATAAATATCGATACAAAGCTCATGCGAATCCCTGAGATAACGTCCAAAATATTAAAATACCAGCTGAATATTAAAGATTATATCGATACTAAAATCAAACTTTTTTAAGTATGTCGGCGTTTCTTTTTTGTTGCACCTTAGTGTTTTCCTCTTATAGTTGATGTGTTTTCCTGGCTTTAAGTTTGTAACCCGGATTTGTTTTCTCTCAATCGATGTATGACTATTGAGCAGTCGTTTTATACTGTTGCTTTTATAGTTACCCGATTAAAACAATAATCCTATTGGAATCAAAATCAAAAATCTGATAAAGACAATGTCAAACAAAGCCAAAGGATTGCTAGTAGACATCTACGTATAAACCGATTAAACAACAATTTGCTATATAAAGGTATAACTCAAGAAAAAGTAAAACAAATATCTAGAATTTAATTATTAAAAGCATGCTTTGAAAATATAGTTTCAGAATTGATTTTTTATTTGCATTAAATATCTTTTAATTTCGTTAAAAGAGATATTATATAGATTAAGGAAAATAATTTCAATATCCATGACACATATTTTTCTACCTATTGTCACGACACCAACAGTGTAAATAGTCCAGAATATAAAATGCCCTCTATAACGTCGATTTCAAAACATACCATTTGATTGCGATTTTGACATTTGTATCATCAGATAATGTCGATTACTATGCCATTCTCACTAATAAATTTTCATATTATATTTTCCAATTTACCATTACAATTTATAACAATTCCTGAAAATGTTTTTGCAAAGCAACACGCTATCCCACGACAAGCTAGTACTACTACTTCGATTGTCCATAGGAATGTGCTCATGGATTTCTAATACCGAGTTTTTTTTTATCTATTTTACCAGAACTGAACATCACTAAAATAATGTTGCCTAAATTTATACCTGGACTTTTTTTGGGTATAAATAGAACATCGATATACTTTCTTCTTATTGAACACGTTTTACTATATTTGCAATGTAAACGATTAAGTCGTATGCGAAATCAAATGACTACAATTCGGAAAAAAAACATACCTGATCCGTTATAGGCCGGAAATTTTGTATATAGAGAAGATTGTACCACCATGTATCCTTACAGTAATTATTTTCTAACCCATTCTTTTTCCATATAGGACCACTTCCAAGGTACGGAAACAAAGCTATATAGACCATCATAACCAACATATATGGTGGTGTTAGCCTACAACATTACATTACATCAATAAAACAATACGCAAGATCCAATTCAACCAATTCATAATGACATTCGTAAAATGAAAAAGTAAGAAATCATCTGTTTTGTCATAAAATTTAGTACTCATTCAATACTGGTTGTAAATTTTGATAAAATCAAATCTTACCGGTTCTATAGTTTGTAGTTTAAACATATTTATTTATAGTGGATTGGGAAACAAGTTTTGCAACTTATATTAATCCCTTTCCACTTTGCGGGTGCGAGTGCTGCCTCGTAGCGGCATTAGCCTACTCTTTTTCGAAATCTACAAGGGTGTCTATAACGTGCAAGAGATGTGGCTCTCTCTTAACACGGGTCAGCCATTTATCGTCCCTTTCCGACGGACTATCATCCTTTCCTCAAGACCATACTCGCAGATGGTGTCAAGGGAGAGCCGAAAATTGAGTTCCTGAAATTTTCATCCCAAACGGGAATCGAACCAGGAACCTTTGTGTTAGTAGTCCGATGCACTAACCACTACACTATAGTTTGTATAAGCAATATATACAGATGTCGATATTACTGCTCATTAAAATGCATATCAATTATGCACATAAGTTTTCGACTGAATTATCATTTATATGGTCATAATTATAAATTGACTGTTTACAAAATATATTTTTGAATATTAGAAATATTCAGGCTTTTCTACCTCAGGAATAGTTTACCTTAGATGTATTTGGCAAAACGTTAGGGATTTTGTTTGTCATCAATGCTCTTCAACTTTGTATGTTTTGGCCTTATAACTTTATTTTGATTTAAGCGTGACTGTTTTTTTTTGTAGACGAAACGCGCATCTGGCGCAAATACAAAATTTCAACCCTAATATCTATGATAGGTTTTGTTGTCATCCTTATGCATCATTGGTTGGTTCATTTAGTATTTATCAAATCTAAAATATATTGATGAAGTAGTCATACTCTCTGGTGACGTTTTCCAGGCTTTAACAACTTGTAAAGCGAATGCATTGGCCCTAATTGTGCTCTTTGGTGATAAATCAATAAATTTAAAAATCGTGTAGCTGTACTCACAGTGACGTCCTTGCATTGTTTTAAAAGTTGTGCTGTTATTTTTTTTTTATTTTTTTTTATCTCAATTCAACGCGAACCCTTTTATAGTTGAGTGATGCTTGAATATATAGTCTTTTAGAGCAATTTTAATCCTTCTGTCCTGTAATTTTGTAGCATGGCACTGAAGTTTCGAATCATATCAATATGCTTTAGTGTATAAGGATATCATGGAGCTCGATGGCTCAAAATGTGTAACTTCATATATAAGGTCTTATAAAACGGAACATAAGTGTCAATATTTGCCACCAATCTTACTTACAACTGCGAAATAGTTAATTTTCAGATTTCATGTGAGTATTTTCTAATGTCCATTACAAAAGAAATGATTAAACAAAGTGCATACAAAGTTGAAACTATACATACCTCCAAAATCTATGAAAGTAGAACATAAACCAGTTCAGTTTCCCCTTTTGTTTCTTCAATTGTTTTAATACGAGGTAGGTTAATAAACATCCACTGTAACAAAAGTATGGATTTGATAATATAATAGATAATTTAGATTTTTTTTATCTTATTAAGGTGGTACCTAACACTTTCACTAAAATTAATTTGGCTCGTTTAATTTTGATAAAATTTTGACTAAGTATTTACTTTGACCCTTTAACAAAAATATAAAAAATTCAAAAATTTTGAACCAACCGTTTTGTCAGAAAAATTACACTGGTTATATAGCAGTTTGACAAACACCAATATTGATCTTTGAGAAGCTTGTAATTCCCTTTACAACACAATGTAATTAAAACGTTTAGCTGACTTTACAGAGTTATCTCCCTGTAGTGTTAGGTACCACCTTAAAACAACTAGATAAATATCTAGATGAGAGATGCTCTGTGCATCCTCCTTTGAGTTGGTATTTCTTGTTGACATTTGTACATGTATAGGAGTGTTAGGTCAACCACAACTTATCGAAGTTTATCTGAAAAGTTATTTTCGCAAGTAAAACATACATCGTGAGTCGTAAAAACAATACTTTATCATGTAATTGGAATTTCCTTAATTTTTAATTTCAGTTTTAGGGGGCGAAAAAAATGAATAGAGAACCAATGTGAAGTAAAGAAATATGGGAACACTTACATTATGATAAATTGTATTTTCAACGTTAACCCATGTAAATATTCGAATGCAGAAGAGTGAAGTTAAAATTGAATTTTCCCCAACATTGCTGTTTTAAATCAGTGTATTTCCTTTCCTGATCAATTTATTTGCATGCGATTCTTGTGGGAATATTTTCAATCTTTTTGCAATGATCGTCATAGCTAATTTACAAAGATCCACTAATTTGGTCAAAATCATGTAATATATTAGATCAGTAAAATATTTGGCTACTATAACTGTTACATACCTTAATGAGAAGAATGTATCCACAGACACTTCAGCATTTAAAATGCCCATGAATGATCTTCTACTAATCATCTTTGGGAAGAAAGTAGCTAGGTTTGCTGATAAATAGTTTAATATAAGAAGGTTTTTGATAAAATCACTCATTTACAATAAAAAAAAAGGAATTAAAATCACAAAAATACTGAACTCCGAGAAAAATTCAAAACGGAAAGTCTCTAATCAAATGGCAAAATCAAAGGATAAAACACATCAAACGAATGAAAAACAACTGCCACATTCCTGACTTGGTTCAGGCTTATTCTTCTTTTAAAGGGACACATATTGCGAGTTAACGCATAAGACAAAGTTTGCATTTACACGTTTTTTTGTGAGTTTTAAAAGGTTTCAATCATAGAAATTAGTATAACTAATGCTAGATATGTTTGATTACGTCCAGACCTTTATATAGACTGATCGGGCAACCGTTAATCATCGTTTAGCATTTGTTAATAGGCTTTGATAAATTTATATGAATAGGCACTACCAAAAGAATGGTATATGTTGAACACATAAACTGTTTAGGCTAAACGTTTTCGTTGTTTTAAGTTGAAGGATTGTTTTAATTTGTATAGTTTTGTATGTTTTGTTTTGTTTTGTTTTGTTTTGTCAGGTCTTCTTTTTTGTTTATGTTGTCATAGTTCTTTTTATATGTTTAGTCTTTTATCTTTTATATTATCCATATCTATTACACCAAAACAAGTAACAATAGCTAAACAGAATGAAGCGGATTAGTTGTGAAGTAGTAACCATTATATAATATGATAGTTGTATAAGATAAATGACAACAACCAATTTCAGCGAAATACTCTTCAATAAATCACACGAACCTGTGAAGATTTGACAAGAACTTAGAAGATATCAACCTGGTCTACTTACATGCATTAGGAGCACCGAATCCAATTGAATGTCCGAGAATTACCCAAGTCATACTGATAAAGCGAATACCATTAACTGCTGTCAATGTTCCAGCGCCTTGGTGTGTATTTAATATCTTTGATCCATTTGTATAAACAGAAAAAGAGAGTAAGAGTTGACCAAGGATACCTGTAAGAAAAGTAAACTACAAATCGTAAAGGATTTTGTTTTAAAAGTAAGTAGGGAAGATAATATACTCTACATGGAATGTTATCTGTTATATTTTTCATTTTCTCTCTCGATCTGTATATTTAAGGAAGTTAGCAGTCCATTCATTCCATGTATAACTTTCCTCACATAGTATGTACCGTACGGTTGTCTATAGTTTTGCATTGTTAATGTGTTTAAAATAAAATTCGTTGGGAGAAATTTCTTTTCCCTTTTAAATCTTAATGTGTAGTTATTGGCACGCATTTGTATATTTCAATACAAGACAATCGACATCAAAGGAAAACCATTGTTTTCAAGGCATCCAATTTGAAAAGTTTCGATGACTTTTAACACGCCAACATGAAGCTTAAGAGGTTAAATGATTTAATATTTATAGCAATTTGCAATTACTTCGTGAAATGCTTGATAGTCCAATTAAAAAGGTTTGCTTAATAAAAAAATGAAATAATATAAAAACAATAAAAAACTGAAAATCGAAATGAAGAATGTGCAAAAGAAACAATAACCCGACCAAAGGGCAGAAATCAGACGATTGCCACAAATGGGTCTTCAACACATCGAGAAAATTCCACACCCGGAGGCGTGCTTCAGCTGATCCCTTAACAAATGTGTACTAGTACAGTGAATATTTACATCACACTAAACTTCAAAGCATATAAATGAACTAAAATTAAAAAAAACATGAAAGAGAAGGGACAGGCTCAAAAGTGAGGCGGGGATAAACATGTTTTGTATTATATGACTTACATTGGTAATGATTTAATATTGATAATTCAGTGATTCACGGGGCTAGGAAAATTGTAAATTACCTAATGTCAAATATGCTTTTGAATAGAATGAAAATATGAACAGTCAATTTAACTGTATTTTGTATAATTTTAAACGTTCTTACTAACATTATACCTACCAGGTGTATATTTTCCTTTTCCTTCAACAATGTCGTTTTCTGATGGCTTATACTTTTCTTCATACTTAGATGAAGCCTTTTCAGTACCCCCATTTTTGTTGATATTAATATCAAGGCTCTTGTGATCATCATTCACAAATACTCCATTTGATTTTCCATTTTGTTGTGTTCCTCCATTTTTGAAGATTTCCATGGGCTGTTTTTTGCTAGATTTTGGTCTTTGCACAATAATCAAGTCAAAAGCAGTTGCAATTGCCATGGTGACAATAAATGACAGCACTGTGAGTGAACAGAAATAAACATACGATTATATATGTCATTTAACATGTCAAATCATATCTCGAGAACTTATCATATTTTTTGTCTACAAAGGACACACCAGCGACTCTAAAGAAAAGTGTATATACTATGATGTTTGATTGACATAAAAATCGTCAAACCATACGAATCTTAGCATATTTGACCAGGAGTGTGTACAATGTGTGATAATCTTTTATGTTGTGTTATCACTCTTACTTTTCATACTGGTTTGTTTGTTTGTAAACTTTGTATTCAGCCCTATAAATTACTTCTACTACTCACAGAACAATCTTGGCTCTCATATCATAGGAATCTAAAGTTTCCACACAGGTAGCATATATAACATACACAGTTTTGTTTGAAACTCTTTCTAGCGCTGTAAAATAGTGAAACATTAATTAAAGAGGGGCGAAAGGATCTTTTGGGGATTCGGAGTTGAGATTAACACCTATTGGGACTCAAAATAACACCCTTCCTACCGCCTGCATTCGTTCGTGATACACTTTTAGATACGTTATATTTATAACTACATCAGATTTTATTTTCACATTTTTAAATTCATGGTAATGGATTAAACATTAAGCTGGGAAAAAATGGTATAAGCATGTTTATGGAAAAATTGAAAATCACAAAAATACTGAATTCCAAAGTAATTCAATACGGAAAGTTCGTTATCAAATTTCAAAATCAAAAAGAATCAAACTAATCTAACGAATGGAAAACAACTGTCATTTTCCTGACTTGGTACTACTGTAAACAAAAATATTCCAAATGTTTCTATACCCCAGTCACCTCAAGGGTGACTGGGGTATAGAAATATGGTCACTTGGTCTTCTCCCGACCGGCAGTAAAACGCTTGCCCGAAGTGGGGCGTCCGTTTGGCTCTGCGGGATGTATCAAGTTCGCAGTCACGTCCGGTCAGAAAGGGGACGTTAAATCCGATGCCTCGTGTTAAGAGAGTGCCACGCTCTTTGCACGTTAAGAACCCTTGCAACAATTCTTTGAGGGGTCCGTAGGTGGCCTGTTGCAAGGCAAAATTTCTGTCCCTATCCAATATACCCTCATTTTCCAGTGGCAGTCCAATTATCCCGACCATCATCCCAGATGGCCTTTATTGTATCAACCTACCTATTGTTTTATTGTGAACTTGTTCTTGTCCTGAATATGCATGAAATATTTGCCACTGGACGTTAAGCAATTAACTATCAATCAATCAATGAAGTTGATATCGTCACTTCGAAAATTTTACGGAAGCCACCTTAGAGGTAGTTAACCATTATGGAATATCTGTTTCCATGGTGATAACGAATTGGTACCAATTGACGTAACCACAATGACGTCATCTTTTCCACGTATGGTATGTGACCTACCGAATTAGCATACTCATTGGCTTTTTACTAACTTCAGCAACACGAAAAATCAATGTAAACGCTTTTCTTTGCATTTCTAAGGCAAAACAATTGAAATGGATAATTTATAAAAAGATCTATCATGACAAAAATTAGTGAGCCTCGGAATGAATATGAAAAAAATCTTCTAACCATCCTAAATTGGTACTGTTAATATTATCTAAGATTTAAAAATACATTTATCAAAATAGAAATAAGAAGATGTGGTATGAGTGTCGAAGAGACATTTCTCCACCCAATTAAAGGTCAAAGTTTGATCTTCAACACGGAACCTTTGCTCACACCAAATTAAGACAAATTAAACAGCAAGCAATCAAAAGAATGCTAGAAAAGGCAATAGATAATACTATGTATTAATTAAAAACATATCAATAATTTCAACCTACTTTGACCTATGAGATTCTTTGTATCTGTATCGCTACAACTTTCTGGAAGACACATCCCTATATCAATTCCAACAGGCAGCTGAGTTATCTAATAAAATAAGTTATTCTTTTGAGTCATGTTTAACGTGGTCTTTGGCTGGGTGAAAGATCTAATTAAAAATTGAGTGGATTTTTGGGGGGTTATTTTATAGGGGTGCAAAAGCGTTAACCGAATCACATTAGTTCGCGCGATCAAAGTGTTGGGCATTCAACCCCGTCACATTGATGACGTGCCTGTCCCAAGTCAGGTGACTGGTTACTGCTTACTGAGTGTATTATTTGTTTTTCGTTTGTTGTTTTAAGCATAAATCTAACCGTTGTTTTTAATTTTTAAACTATTTCACATTTACAAAACGGTTTGATAACAATTAAAACCCACCGACCATATTCTTTTAAAGTTGACCAATTGTTCTTCGATAAGAAAGAATCTAAGGGCATTACTTTCGAACATCTATAGTTATTTTCAGAGTTTTTTTCTTTTTCGATTTTAACATTTACAAATTCGATATTTTCAACCGATTAAAAAAGTAAATGCACACCTCGGTAGGCAAATCTCAAATTTTAGTTTTCCGTGTAGCTGTTAAAAAAAGTAATAAAAGTTTGAATCCAAATTCGGTGTTTTCTGATTGCCCCCACATAGTTCTTCACTGGGTCTGTCATTTGGATAGTCATTTTATTAAAAATTCATTCAAGCACTTTTATATATAATGTCAAAGGTAAGAAATTTAATGTTACCACGAATTATCACAGTGTTATCAAGCGGTAATTTGAAAGCAAACAAATCTTGAAGAAAAAAAAAAATGATTTCAAAATATTAATTTAAATGTTTATGAATCATGTCTGCGAGATAGGAGCTAGTTCAATATTTGGAAAATAAGTCAAGACCATCACCTAAATGTAAATTTATATAAACTGAATACTCATTCAACACTAATTTATCAACCTAGAGCATAAAATCATTATTTGTTTACTTTTAAAGAAAATCGTGACAAAGTTGTCGTGATCAAATTATAAGTAATTCTTAAAGACAATTATTTATTCTTTGGTAAGAGGATCTAATGTATGTTTTCAAATGAGATAGTTTTCCAGTAAAGACCATATTAGTAAATTCTGGTTACTGTACGGTCGTCGATAATAAGCAAAGCCAATATCTATAGAGTAAGCCATGGAAAAATCACAGATAACAGAATGCGTGAAACAATTCAACAGAAAAAAAATGACGGCAAGATTTACGCTAATAACATCAAATGAAACCAATTATGTAATATGGCAACCAACGGCAAAAAAATTATATGACCGGAACTGATTTAGGAGACCGATATAAGGACACACGTATATATACATATATAGTAATACGTACGTCTGAGTCAGTGACAACTCTACAACAGATTTATCCATCGGATCACCACTAATGATGGTGATACATGGCTATGTACATTATGTATATGAGACAATATCTGAAAATGTCCATGTCCCCGGCCCACTCCACCAGCAATTATTTTTTTATTCAACCATCTTTTTTGAAAATTTCAAGTTTTCAGTATAAACTAAATTATATAATTCACCAACTCTTGCCAATTAAACACTCATTCTTATATTTCTTCCAATAAAATATTGTAATTTAAATGTTCACCCCCCCCTAAAATCAAGTTGTCCCCTGGTTTTTTTATGAAAACTAAATCATTCAAATAATATCCAAATTAATAAAACAGGCGTCCGATGCTCACATGTATGATAAATTATATAATAAACTTGCCTTTAATATGTCTTTTTATATTATAACTATAGCATGTAATAAAATTTTGCAAATTTTAAGACAAAAAAAATTGTCCCCAGAGGAAATTTTCCCTCCTATTACCACTGAGTTTTTTTACCTTTGGAAACGTTTACAAGACCAATAGTTATTTTCCCATTATGAATTGTGAATAGCATCATTTCCTGAATGCATTAGCACAAAGAAATAGTTGAAAAGGCGGCCAGGTTTGAACATTCAAGCCCATCCAAGGTAAGAATTTATAGAAAAATACTTATTGGTGTTCTATCCTGTTATAGCTTTTTCTTACACTTTCTGAGAATATTTTTAAGTGTGCACCACAACATTAAGTGTGTTTTTATATCATCTTTTTAAAAGTTATATGACACAGGAAATACACTTACATTTAATGTGATAAAAAGGACAAAACTATCGCGTAATTCCTTTCTGTTACGTTCTGTCATGTTTCCTGATAAAAGTAACAGCAATTAACATCATTAGTAACAGGAAGGATGTTCAAGACATTTTCACTAAAGAATCGAAGAGTTAATCTACTATATGTCAACCATTTCATTTAATATAAGTTATCCCCACCATATCAAATAAATTTCAAAATAATATACAGTATATTGAATAAAAAAATAGGTTTTTTGCTTTTGATAACAGCAGAGAACATTGTGCAATTTAAGTAAAGTAGATAGTAACAGAAAAGAATGTATTTTAGAATTTTTCATTACCTAGGCAGATTTTTCATCTTGCAAATACAGTTTCAAAGAATAAATGACATTGTTTGCTGTTATCTTCCAATTGTGACCAATCTAAAATGATGTATTTTTCTTAAACTTTAAAATAAAGCAGAAAAATCCTTTCTGTTACCTACTCTGTCCTGTTACCGTTGTCCTGTTACTCAAGATTCTTTCATGTTACCGACATACCGAACTATATTTAAGTATATTTCTAAACCTTTTGTATTGCAAATGTTAAATTCAAAAATTGGCATTTGATAAACTATTGCAGGATATACTAGTAAACCACAAATAATGTCTTAAACTTATTCCTTATTCTAATTAGAAACTTTTTAAAATTGATTCACTTTGGTAACAGGAAAGAACTGGATTTTTTTTGTACCATTTTTAAAATTGCCATTGTTTCCTTATTAAACAAATGTTTGAATTACAGACAACAGTTCCTAGATCCCAAATGTGTGTTCTTTGATTTGTGCTATTAAAATACCGGGTCTAAAGAATTTTTAGTTTTTTTCTTATTGCCAAAAACTAGACTTTTTCAGATATTGTCTCATATACAACTCGTCTAAACATCAACCCAACAATGTTAGATCTGTAAATTTGCTTTTACAAATTTTTTGTTCGTTCCTCGCCGGGATTCGAACCCATGCTACTGAGATATCGTGACACCAAATCGGATGAACTGCAGCCGTCCCGCTAAACCACACGACCACCTGGGCTTCACATATATAGTACTAGTAATATATACACAAGCAAACTAACTTAACTCTGTTACATTCTATCTGTGCCTGTCCCAAGTCCAGAACCTGTAGTTCAGTGGTTGTCGTTGGTTCATATCTGTCATATATATTTTTCGTAAACTGTTTTGGTATAAATTAGGCGGTTAGTTTTCTAAATTGAATAATTTCATATTTTTTAATATCGGGGACTGTTATAGTCGCTATACGGTATGGGTTTTTGTTCCTCGTTGTTGAAGGCCGTACATTTTCCTATAATTGATTACAACCACTTCATTCCAAATTAGATGGATATTTGTCTCATTGTCAATCATACCACTTTTCCTGTATAATTTTTTTCATATATATTTACAATAATTTGATTCAGCTCTTGTTTTTTAAAAAATTCTATATTCAACCTAAAAAAAAGTGGAATACTACTATTACCTATCGTCCATATACAATAAGAAAAATAGTCAAAGCAGAGACATATAGTATTATATGTCTCTGGTCAAAGCAACTCTTGCGAATCAAAAATTGTAATACAGGCTGGTCCAATACGCATAACGAGACACAATCCTATCTTCATTAAACATTTTGAACATTTAATACATTAAATGGTAGATGAGTAGTACGGGCGTCTGAAAACATTAAACAAATGTTTGACTTCCTTCCCTGCACTTAACCATAACATGTTGTTGAATTTTAATTTTTACCTTTTTGTTGTTAAGTTTAAGTTATTCGAAACAACATTCTAAAAACAAGTTTTAAAAAGTATACAAACATTAATTAATTGAAGTGATTACCGGGTTAATTGGTAATTTTCCATAACCAACCGACACTGAACAGTATTTGCCGTTGAACTTGTATTGACTGACAGCGCGGACGCCGACACATTCGTCATAATCCCCGCGCCATTTCAACTTCATGCTCATTAATCCCGCCTCCGGTTTACCTGCTGCATCAACCACTGAAGTAAAAAGGATATTAGCATTATTGTAAATATTCTACGATTCGTAGCTTAAAAATTGACTGTCCCTCTGGTATCTTTCGCCCCTGTTTTAAAACATTGAATGTCACTCTGGTGTATTTCGCCCCTTTTCTTTCACCCCTAAGGTATCTTTCTTCCCTCTTATAAATGACTGTAGGTAATTGACTGTCCCTCTGGTATCTTTAGCCCCTCTTTTAGAAGACTGGGTAATTTCATTATTTGATGGACCCTCCATGATTTGGCCACAATGTCATTTTTGTAGAACTTATTAGATGGTATATGTCTGGTCATTTTTGTTGAGTTTATTCTTTCTTCTTATCTCTAATAAATTTCGAGATAAATGGCAATTCAATTTATAAAATCAGGTAAAATTGGTGTTTATTTATGGTCAATTACTCTTATTAGGTGTCATCCAATGATTTCAACTACTAGTACTAGTATATGGTATTATTGTAGGTCTATAATTGTATTGATTTTTATTTGTAAATACAAATCGTTTTTAATGACACCAAATATTTTTGCTGTTGTACCACTGTTCAAGGGTTGAGCACTTAGTCTAGATGACATTTTAAACTCTGGCATATTCTCCCAGGTCAGGAACCTGCAATTGAGTGGAAGTCGTTGTTTGCTGTGGTAATTTACTGTTTTGTTGGGTATTTCTGATAAATATATGTTGCATTTTAGATGTCTTTGGTCACTTTTATTTGTGTGTTTTTGTCTTAATGACATATATGAATTTGCATATGCACAATTTTTCACATTGACAGGGAAAAAAACCCTCAAATCAGAAATTAAAATTACTATCTTGATAGAAATCAAAGGCAATTTAAACAATGGTTTTGTTGATGTTAGTCTTACCTATTTGTTCATTTAACAAAAGGGGAAAGGATAGCATTACAAGCAGCAGAAAACGGTACATAAGTGTACCGAATCAGAAACTTCATTATAGTTGTAAATTAACATACTTAAAGAAGACATTACACATTTACTTGCAATATAATTTGCATGAAGAGGGAAATGAATAAAATTTACAGTTACATTTAGAGTCAGCGTATGAGTGTACTGATATATCGAATAACTTACTTTTTAAAGCCCATTGTTCTCCTCCTTCCAAACCGGTATATATGGCTTTAGTATGATTCAGACAAACTGAAGATACATGGAAGACTCGTGGACTTGCTGTCACATTTAAAGGAACATCAAAACTGTCATCGTATACAGTATTATCCTCATCTTCAACATTCCTTAATATATTCTCGATGTCTACAAATTTGCTAATTCTTAATAAATCGTCAACAGAACAATTTAATTTACGATTGAAATCATTTGGTCTAACAAGATTTAATCGCATTTGATGATATGTGTTTACATCGTCATTAGCAAAAACACAGCTAATTATAATCATAAATATAAAGCAAAGCCGAGCACTTTTCATTTTTAAATATTTTTTTATCTCTTTGATAAATACAACTACATCAGCTATGATGAAGAAAATAAAAGATCAGATAACTACTGTACAGCGACATAAGTTTCCAAATATTATTGATCAAACTATTTCACAACATCTTATGAGATAGCTTGACCCTAACTGATAAAGCGTTGTGAATCATACAAAGTATCTTGGATATCTTGGTATGTCTTAATAAGGTCACTTTATAGTTCTTATTCGGTAGACTTGTTTATATATATGTTACTCATTAGCGTTTATCGTGGTTTGGATATGTAACTAAAAATAGGTATTGCAATATGATATGCATTCAATATTATGCCAAAAATTATATTACTGTAAAGCAATATAATATTTCCCACAGAAAGTAACAAAAAATTAGCGTGCAATAAATTTTAATATTGCACTAGTGTAATAAATCTTCAAAGTTCATGACATCATCAACGACAAAATTTTAGTTTAAACTAATTTATACTTTTAAATTGTATATTGCTATACATTAAAATGGTTATTACATGAATGTTGGGGAATATTGTCCCTCGTAGAAGATATATTGCACTCGCAAGCTCGTGCAATATAAAATTCTACTTGGGACAATATTCCCTAATATTCATGCAATAACTCTTTATTATAGTGTTAATAACTGGCTCGAGAGTTGAGGCCCAGTACAGCTGATCGAGAATCTAGAATAGGGACAATGCGTTTCCGACGTTAATACCAAGCAGTGTCATTTTTGTATTGAAATTGGATGAGAAAGACTTTTCATAGTGAGCGGTTTTGTCAACTGTAACATACATATACAGTGTCTTCAAGTTTCTATTCTACTTCACGGGTTTCCTTATCGGAATACGAATTGATGTGAGACAAGTGGCGAAAAATTAGTTGCCTATATGGATGTACGATTTGCACAGTGTCTTTACCAAGTTAGTCGTAGTAGTGACCTAGGGTTTTCAAACTCAATTTTCCACACTGCTTTAAATATCATGCCGCTTAATTTTCTCTGAAATTTCGATTCTCCTCAAGTAGCCGTGAATTTTATTTCATAATATTACAATTGTAAATATTGTCACTCATTCAGTATGCTGTTTTACTATAGTTGGACATATAAAAAAAAAATGGAAAACAACACGTTTTATAATTTATTGCGTCCGAAGCGCTTTTCTGGATTTACCTTAATCAGGAACGCTCAAAGCCAAATATTTGAAATCCGAAGATGTACAAGTACCGAAAATCGTTGAAGAGCTATATGTAAAAAATACCTAAAATAAATAGCCAAATTCGTCTAAAGCCAACTTTGCCTGAGGGAGTTGAAACCTTAGTTTCATAATAATTTCAAAAATTTATAAACAGACAATTTTAGTAAAGTTTGTTAAATCATGTCAGTACCGAAGTACAGACTTCTGAGCTGATGATACCCTCGGGGACTGATAGTCCACCGGCAGAGGTATCGACCCAGTGATGTAAAAAATGGAAAACAACACGTTTTATAATTTATTGCGTCCGAAACGCTTTTCTGGATTTACCTTCATCAGGAACGCTCAAAGCCAAATATTTGAAATCCGAAAAGATAGGCGAAAGAAACCAAAGGCACATTCAAAATCACATTTTTAAACACATGATTATACTACATTGATTGATTGATTGTTGGTTGCTTTACGTCCATTGGCAATGATTATACTATGTTAGTCAAAATATCATGATGCCATTTATACGGTTACTAAAGGTAAGGAATACGAAACGAAATGCCAAAACTTTCATGATGTAACATATACGGTTACTTAAGATAAGAGATGTCACATATATGGTAATATCATGTAAGGAATACGAAGCGGAAAACAATTTAAATGTTAGAAAAGAGAGGGCGAAGATACAAAATGGATAGTGCAATGCCACGGAGAAAAAGGACAACTACCAAATGACAAACAATAGACTAAGTCTAAATAACATCGAAATTTGAGCAACACAAACACAACCGAAAAACTGTGTTTACACTAACATATGAGAATTAAAAATAAAGTTTTATGTTTAATCACGTCTTGTAATGCTTCGAAAAGGCGGATCATAAAAACAGTTCATTAAAATTATGACACCAATATTATCTTTATTCTTTATTTTACACATGGAATTTAAATACAATTTACAATACTGTATCATGATGTGTAGCATAGAACAACATAACATATTTAATTTCTCCTGATATACATTGGAACCATTTTTTTTAACCCTGTCAGTTAAACAAATACAAAATAAAACCCACATATATTTGAAATACCAAACGTAAACAATACTAAATGTGTTTCCAATATACAAATTAAAATCTGTTTTTAGTTCGACAATCACTATTTTGAAATAAATAAACGTCACATTTGCTTCACTTCTTTTCACCCCGTCTGAATATAACCTTTTCTAATCCCATCATAGGAGCTTCAAATGCTAGCGACGCAACAAAGGCACAGGCATATGCTAATACGAGATTTCCAAGGTATTCATAAATCTATTGAGACAAAACATGTAATTTAGTTTTATATAATTTCCTCATTTTTTACAAATGGCTCATTAATAAAAATTGACAACACTAGTTTACAGATGTTTAAAACACATAAATGGACGAAAAAAAACCCCTAAAACAAATCAAAGTAGAAAAATAACATACAATGGTATTGCATGAACGCCAACAGGCGCGAGACCAGGCCTTGAAGTCTTAAAACTTTCGGGTCAGTCTTTTGTACTCAAACTCCAAAATTAACCATTGAAAATGGTGAATTCAATATTTCGAGCATGATATTTGTCTCCGAGCACTGGGCAAAGTTTTATTGGTTGCTTTGGAGTTTGAGTACAAAAGACTGACCCGAAAGTTTTATGACTTCAAGGCCAGATGTATCGACAAGGAAAGAGTGTTCTTCCATGCATGCAGCACCCGTAAAGTAAATCCACATTTAGTAAATGCCACAATCGGGAAGGCACTTGGCAATTATAGATTAGACGACTGTTCTGATATCATTAGAAAAAAAGCATCACAAAAATACTAAAAGAGGGACGAAAGATACCAGAGGTACAGTCAAACTTATAAATCGAAAATAAACTGACAACGCCATAGCTAAAAATGAAAAAAAGACAAACAGACAAACAATAGTACACATAACACAACAAAGAAAACTAAAGAATATGCAACACGAAACCAACCAAAAACAAAGGATGATCTCAAGTGCTCCCGAAGGGTAAGCAGATCCTACTCCACATGTGGCACCCATCGTGTTGCTTAGGTGATAACAAATTCGGTAAATAGTTTAATTCGGTAAGTCACATTCATGAAAGGGAAGGGGGTTGTAGTTACGACGTAAGGAAGATATCCGATATGTGTGAAACAGTTATTCCATAACGGCCAATCAACGGTCAATAAACTCCGAAGAAAATTCAAAACAAAATTTCCTAATCAAATGACAAAATCGAAAGCTGTAGACTTATTAACACTACTACGAAATACATTTCGTTAGTGAGTTGAGAGACAGACCTACATGTATCTTATCGGTCAAAGTTTCCTTGAAGATGATCATAAAACGTTTGTAGTGTTTATTTTATAATTTCTCTCTGAACATTTTCTGGATCAACTTTTGTGCATGGAGCATGCAACATTATGCGTATAACATAATACCAATTTTGTGCCTAAAATATAAGTTCACTTTTGTATTACTTATTCTTCGTTTTTTTATTGTTTTTTTTGTATGCTGTTGTTTGTTTTGCTTTTTTTCTCCTTTTTAAGTCATGGCGTTGTCAGTTTTTTTCCACCTACTGTTTGAATTCCCTTTTGATATCCACCCTCTTAGCACTTGTTTGCACTTACGTATTTGTTTGGCTTTTTAACTATTTTGATCTGAGCGTCACTGATGAGTCTTATGTAGACGAAACGCGCGTCTGGCGTTTAAAATTAGAATCCTGGTACTTTTGATAACTATGGTCAATCATTCGGTCGCAGATATAATTTTTTTATTTTGAAAATGCACCATTTATTACCCGAGACCTTGTGCTCTCTATGCATGCACGTCGTTTATGTACGTTTAAAGGTGTGTATAAAGGTGAACATGTTTCTTTCTCTGCAGTGAAAATGCCAGTGGATAATAAACCAAACTGTATTGAAGACCATCTTTTTTTGGAGCGACTTATTAGTTTATGAAATCGTACATAGTGGTTGCAATATATATTATATAATTGTGTAGCATCTTATATATTTTGACACCGATCCAAGCCGCGTTTAACAAACGAATAGTTTATTTCGTTGTCCGTATTTCATGACGATAAAATGCTCTTTTGTGTGAGTTAATGCAGAAAAGACTGATATAAAATATTAAACATGACTTACAATTATATGAGTATCGACATGAATAAGCTTCCTCCTTGACCCAAAATAGTAGAAAATTACAATAGGATGAACTAAGTAGGCACAGTAAGTTAATTTGCCCAAAGGTACAAAAGCTTTCCATGACAAAATGGTGTTAATTATTCCTACAAAAAAAAGTAAGCAATGATGATTTTTATTTACAAACGTATCAATTGTATATGTATATATATATAAAGTAATATCACAAAAATACTGAACTCCGAAGAAAATTAAAAAAAAGGAAATTAACTAAAAAAATGACAAAATGGTAACAGTTGCGGACCAATGCTTTAGGGATACCAGCTTCAATGGTATATTGTATAGCGTTGAACATTTTTAAATTCTTGTAATACTGATATAATGTTATCGGACATGAGCTGATCTGGAACGCCCGACTATCCAAAAGGGTGAGAAATGACGGAACTAATTCATGAGTGTCAGGTGTATTTCGTACTGGAAGGAAACACATCAAGTTTATCAAAACATCCATTATTGTTCTTCGAAACTTAAAACTGCAAAAATTAAATGTTGTATAGTTATGAGCTGAAATATCATTTCAAAATCAGTGACTGTCGATATTCCTCCTCTTTTGAAAACTCAAACTCGTTTTTGTTGTATATTTTATATTTGAATACACGAAGACGACTTTAATTGGTATTTCAATTTCATATAAATTTGATATAAAAGCAATTATTGATTATTACAAATCAATATTTCAGGTTTTCCTGTTTAAACTTAAACCTTAGAGGATATAATTATATATATCTATTTCTATTTCTTTCTGTCTATATGTGTAACCAACTAATTTTCGTTAGTGACTTTCGCGTGAAGAATAATATCGCAAATATGAATCGTTTGGAATGATTTAAAACTTGGATTTGTCCTTACTTAACTACATCAAGTAAATTTGAGAACCGTTAAACTAAATCGACACGAAATGGGCTTGAAAGGGCTAAACGCGAAATAAAGTATCCGCGAAGATAATTTGGTTTACAGCATTGTGTTTTCGAATTTTCCATTCTTAACAAAACAGTATAGACCCTATTATAACCATTACTTAATTGCTAACAAACCTCCATTTCCTGTTGCGCATGCAAATATAACCCAACAAACACCAAGACTCCATGCAGTTCTGTGTAAAGTGTTGAAAGTAGCTGCAAGATCAGTTGAAAACGGATGACCATTATAATCTCTGTAGACACCATATAGCGCTGCACTGGCAATTGCGGTAAAAACTGCCCATAGTACCAAGTTAAGGTACTGAAACAGAAAACATTACCTTTTTATTACACTTTAGACGCAATTGTTTTTACAAACCGCCATGTTTGTGCAGATTGAGAATGATCAGCAATTTATCGGGTCGTATACATCTTTCATTGTTGCGGACCATTTGTTGCACTCAGAACATGTCAGAAGTCTTTTCATGTCTTAAAGTGTTATTAAGTTGTTGTCTGATTAACCTAAACACATACTTGAAATGCACCAATGCAAAAATCCAATATTGTCGGCTATAAAAAGATCTGGGCTATAAAAGGATCCGACATAATAAAAAATATAAATCAATTTAATTGAGAAAAACTAACGACTTAATTCATTACAAAATAATACAAGATAAACAATTATGATAACAACTACTACTACATGCTCCTGGCTTAGGACAGGCACATAACAGATGTGATGGATAAAACATGTCGCGAGCGCTAAACCCTCCCTTAACTTTGGACAGTGGCGTAATAGTACTACAGGAAAAAGCCATATAAAAAAGGCTTAACACATTAAATCGATAGAAAGCATTACATATCGAACAGAAAAACGGACCGATTTTTTTCTATGTACTCACCTTATTTATCTTACATCTACACTTAGTTTGGTATAGGAGGAAACCACAGAACATACCGACTAGATATGGTCCAATGCGAGTGTAAGGTCGTTGATAATACTGGTTGAAATAATCATCACTGTGTGGTCTGTATATATAATATATAATATTAACTATAGAACATGTACTGTTTTAGCTTATTTTATTTTATTGATTTAGTGTTGACATTGTATCATAGATCAAATTTATCTGTAAAGTGAATGCTCACTTGTGTTAATGTGTCTTTTGATTGGGTTAAGCTATTTTGATGGACATTTTATAGTGTGTCTTTCTATGTTGTGATGTTACACTATTGTTTCAGATGAGCGTAACTGTTTGGTACCATTAAAACGCTTGAAAAAGCTGCAATCGTTTGCACCAGTCCCAAGTCAGGAATTCTGATGTTCATTAGTTGTCGTTTGTTGATGTGGTTCATAAGTGTTTCTCGTTTCTCGTTATTACATAGATTATACCGTTGGTTTTAACCGTTTGCATCGTTTTATACAAGTGCACTTGACGCCTTTTATAGCTTGCTGTTCGGTGTGAGCCAAGAATCCGTGTTGAAGAACGTACTTTGACCTATATTTGTGTTAGTTTAACACATTGTGACTTGGATGGATAATTGTCTCATTGTTACCCGTATCTCACCTACTTATTTCTTTTTATACAGTGAAAGCTTTTTTGCAAATAATTTGCTTTTGATTAGCGAAATTTAACATCTGCTCCGTGGTATGGTGTTTACATACCTCAATTGATACGTTCACACTATACTGACTTTATATATAGGAGTATGCTCCATATACGGAAACGGTTCCAAGAGAGTAGCGAGGGGAAAGATAAAAATTTCCTGTTCTTAGTCAGGAATATGGTAGTTATTATCAGATAGTTCGTGTCTATGTTTGTTGGCGGTTGTTTTAGTTCACTTCAGTGATCCTGTTGTTCATTTGTTTTTCTCTTATAAGTGATGTGTTTCCTTCAGATTTAGTTTGTAACCGTATTTCTTTCTCTGAATTTATTTATGACTTTGGAACACCGGTATCCTACTGTGGCCTTTACATATACTTCAACATCTGATTAATAGCATAAATCATGTTTATATTTCACATCATTGTGTACTAAAATTACACCTTGAGTTATATAGGCAAAAACCTTTTTTTTTTTTTTTAGAAAAATGAAATTGTTTTACAACAACACTCTGATTTATAAAAAAAGGAAATGATTTAACTTTGAAAGTCATATACACCTCAACATACCCTTTTTGAGAGGTTTGGAGATCAAAATGTCTGGACACAAGTCCTGTTGCTATGGCACATCCTAACCACATTACACCCGTCACGACTGTTCCTGCTATTTTAGAACTAAATAAAGAATACAAATAATGATATTATCGATTACCGAATCAAACTATTTACCGGATTTGTTATAACACGAGCAACACGACGGGTGCCTCATGTGGAGCAGGACCTTCCGGAGCACCTGAGATCACCCTTAGTTTTTGGTAGGGTTCGTGCTGCTTATTCTTTAGTTTTCTATGTTGTATTGTGTGTACTATTGTTTGTCTGTTTGTCTTTTTCATTTTTATCCATGGTGTTGTCAATTTATATTTGATTTATGAGTTGTTTTGTTTTGTACCCTTACTTGTAATGTTTTTCTCTGAAAATGTACCATTGAAGTGTATTTTCCTGAAATTTGCCGAGTATCACCGGAATACCATGCGATAACGTTACGGAAAAACATGTGATAAAAATCGAAGCATGAAATAAACTTTTCATATCTGCCCGTTTGGCATCAATTCGAAAAATATGGAATTTACGTCAATTTAATGCTATTATGGTATAGTAAAAATCATATTTTTTTTTAGTCTAAGTATATGTTAAGATAAGTTATTGCCAGATTGACAATACCCGACGTTTGAGGGATGGTTACTAGAAATAGTATTGTTTAACATGAATCTCATAGATATCTTTAAAACATTTACTTACTAATACATAGGAATCAAGATGATAGGACTGATTACAAAAAACTGCATGTCATTTGCTAAATACCAAGCCCAACCAAAACACTGAAAAGGAAAGAAAAAACTATCTTAAATGCCTTAACTGTAAGGACAATAATAACGATAATTTAATTAGGAATAATTGATGAAGTAATCTAATTAAATTAACTCACTCAACAATTGCAAAACTTATTAATGTAATCAGAGTGAAACATTTTCTTTGGTTTTCGCCTGGATATATGGTTTATTTGACAAATGTATAAAAGGAGATATATACATCAGATGGAAATTGTTATGTTCTGAATAATTTGTTACAATATATCGATTGCTTGGATGAGAAAGGTTTTTTTCTGTGATCTTAACCTTTAAAAAAAATTATGAAAATAATAATTTTCGTTATTTTCGCCTGATTTACTGACCTCATTTGATTCTTTGTTAAAGTTGTTGATGTATAAGAGGTTATACCACCAGTTTGTGTGACAATTATCTGGTGATTTTCTACTGTCACTCCAAAACGGACCACTGCCTAGATAGGGATAGAGTCCTGTAAATACCATCAGAACGAGCATATATGGTGGAGTCAATCTAGAAAATAAAAAGAAAGAATAGAAATGTATCCTGTCATGTCTGGTCTATATTTTTTCGACTTTAGTTTAAATTAGTCTAATTTTGAACTTTTCAGTACTTGAATAGTTGGTTTAAGTTATTGATTTGAGAAAATGATTGTCTTTATCGTCACTAACATCTATCAAATTTGATACATAGTACTACATACAATATTTAATGATGTACTTTTGTGTCTAGAATCATCTGTCAAGCTATCATGCAATAGAGGTTTTGACCCTAGTTTATTCATTTTGCCCTCCTAAAGCTATTTGTATATGTAGAGTTTAGGTATCTAACCAAATAGTTGATTTCAAAAATTTCTAACAGACAAAATATTTTACCGAAACCTTGTGTAGAGGTGCTGATGCCGATGATTTTTTAACCTGACGAAAAACCTAATCCGTTAATGTATGAATAAACTCGATTGAAAGTAATTACTTGAGCCAGACGCGCGTTTCGTCTACAAAAGACTCATTATTGACGCTCAAAATGTGTTAAAATGAGCATTGAGAACCAAATATTCTTAAAAGTTTTGCCAGATACATCTTAGGTTATTTGTTCCTGAGGTAGAAAATCCTTAGTATTATAATGCAAAGTTTTGTTTACAGTTGATTTATAATTATGACCATAGCAATGATAATTCGTGTCAACACAGACGTGTTCTGTAAAATATATCATACCAACCTCCAAAACCGATGAAAGTAGAACATAAACCAATTAAGCTTTAAGACGCTCTTTTGTTTCTGCAGTTGTTGGAGTATCAAATATGCCAATAAGGTACCACTGCAAAATATATAATTATTATTATCAATCTCAATCAATTAAATATTTAAAATACTAAAAAGAGACGCCCAAGTTTAGATGTAACTATACACATTCCTTTTATAGTGTAACTATCGGACGTGTGTACAGTCAGGATTCTACTTTGTGAAAATCATTTCCCGATTACGCCAGTTCATTTTTACAATCGTAGAAATTGGCTGCCAATTTTGCTCTGGAAAACCGATACATTTATCCACAAAGCACCATTACTATCCTAATATGTCAGTTGTTTTTTGAAAGACAAGTGTATCTTATAGTAATTAAGCATCAGTAAATGTTCATGTTTGCATTGAGTCAACTTAAAATAATTGTCTGAACGGTGGTCAGGTGGACTTTTCGAAAATTCATAAAAATGAATAAAAAATCTAATTAAATAATTCGTGGAAAGGCAGACTAAAAAAATTCAGTGGTTGAAGACTATAAACCTTAATTATCAAACAGAAAAACGTTTTTCTTTTCGAAGACATGCATTTATAACATCCAACTTTAGAGGCTTTCGTCAAGTACTTTTAGTGAAAAAATAGCTATTCGAACACATGTTATAAAGTGAACCTGTAGCCTTGTTTAATGATAGAATATGAAGCCGCATGATGTAACAAATACTCTTGCTTTATACGTTTTCAAGACAAAATATTCAACTCAAACACGCTCTAACATAAAACGTGCTCTCGATTTTCTCTTTTTGATACAATTGTTACCCATTTTTTGGATTTTGTTCTTGAGTCACATATTGGAAAAAGACACGAAAAATATTGAACTTATAGATTGATATATTCTGCATCCGCGGTAAATTTTTTTTGTAAATCGGAAGTTATGCATTTTCTGCATCCAACTTGATAGATACCCATTTCGTCGACTTGATATCTAACTGTTCTGCTTAACTATGTAATACATGAATTGAAAACTTATGCAAATGGTCTTTTTTAAAATAAAACACTTGGTAATTGAGCAGAACATTGTCATTGCGTTTGTTTCTATTAAATTTTTAAATGTTTGTTACTATGGTAAACATTACAGTTAGCAATTTTCGCCTTATCTTATAAAGAGCTTTGATTCTTTTGTTCTATTTCAACCGTATTTCCCACCTGTTGTTGAAAATTTAATGTGCGATTTATAATTGTTCAAATTCGCTTATCTCCCCTTTACCCGAAAAAAACCATTCAAATTGTTAATGTATTTTGATAAATATATATAATACTTCATTTGAGATTTGACCATCTTTGGTGTATGTTTTATAAAAAAAAAGGGCAAAATCTTTATGATCTGAAATAGATAAAAAGGTGTTATCAACCAAGACCTTACACAAAATGACATCTTAGGAACATCATCTTCTATGTAAAATTCTCCTTATCTAAATGTAATTGACATGATTGTAAAATAAGACAAAGAAATAAAAAAAAAAGCAATTATGTTAGACAAAGTTTTCGAATATAAAAATAGACATCCGACAGACTAATGCCTTGTAATCATCTGTAGGATACGATTTCGTAGTTTTCTAGATACTTTTTGATTTTCAAATTAAAGAGAATATAAAGTGACCTGATCGTCTCGTCTACTTTAAAACTTTAAACGGTGTATACTGTAATTGCAATTTAAGTATTAGCCTGATCTAAATTGAATGAAGGGCGACATCAGTTATCTCGTCTTTTTTTGTATTGCTAATGTAATATTTCAGTTTTACCTTAATGCAAAGAAAGAATCAACAGATACTTCTGCGTTCATAATGGCCATAAATGATTTCCTTTTAATGAACTTCGTGTACACCTGAGCCGCATTGTCTGAAAAACAATTATAAAATATATAAAATTAACCTTAAAAAATTGTATTATATTGATAGTATTATTTGTTATTTGTTTAAAACTTCTGTGTAACTATAGCATACTAATCAATCAATCAATCAATCACAATGCGAAGATAGAAAACCACATGATATATTATCAGGACTAGGAACAGAGAAAAACAAAAGATAATATTTATGGAAATAAATTTCAGAGATGTAAATATAAAGGGCAACAGTAGTACATCGCTGCTTGAAAGCCATAAATCGATTGGAAAAAAACACAAAAACGGGTTACAAACTAAAACACAGGTAGACACATCATCTATAAGAGAGGAAAAACGAAACAACAGAAACACTGAAGTGCAACAACAACAAAAACCGACAATACAACAACAACAAAAACCGACAATACAACACAAACAGAAACGATCTTTAAGAGAACAAATGACTTGGTACAGGACATTTAATGAAAAATGGTAGATCGAACCTGGTATTACGACTAGATAAACCTCGCGTAAAACGATTCACAATAAGAAAACGCAACACCTGAGTCCTAATGACGTAGGTGTAAGCCATTGTTGGTCACCATTTTTTAATTTTGCATACAAAAATTATAAAAAGATAAACAAAAGCACACGAATTAAAGGGAACCGTGGTGGCTGAATGGTATAAGTAGTCTACTACTATTTCACTAACAACAAGGTTTGTACGTGCTAGGTGCATTCGACTCAAATTTTAAATAGATAAGACTTTCAGTTTTCCTGTTGAATATTTTTCGATATTTCCAGGCATTTCGGCTGCTTTATCAATTAGATCTAACCGCCACGAACTAGCCTAATTTGCTGACAGTAGCGCCTAACACCGAACTATCAATCAATCATACACATAACAATCACTGCAAACTTATTTGAAATACTTCTGCTTTCTATCAACAATTCCCCACAATTTCTACACTGAAAATCTGTGAAACAGAACTAACGTGTGCTGTGGTTAATGTGGCCTGATAACCGGGAGTATTTGCTATCCCTTTGTATTGTACCATTACTTTAATGACTAAAACAGTATTTAGTACAGACAGTACAAACAGACGATGAAAGCCATATATGCATACATACCCATCTGACCTAATCCAAAGGCAAATGTATGTCCAAGGATGACCCACGACATACTGATGAACCGTATACCATTGATAGCTGCCAATGTTCCAGCACCTTGCTTTGTTCCAAGTATTTTTTCTATATTTGTATAAACAGAAAACGACAGCCACGCTTTCCCTATAATACCTTAAAAGCGAAAACATAATAAATGTTTGATTATAAAATAGATCTCTGAAATTATACATACAATGAGCACATACAGAACCCTTCTTGATCATAGGTAAACAATGCATGAGAGATCATGAGAAGTGTCTATAGTTATGAATAGACCTTTACTATTAAGTAAGACTTATTCAATTTATAAGTTATAAATTTTATCAACGTAATATTTCAAATCACTCCTATCTTGTTTATTAGAATAATATCTCACTACTAAAAACTTGTTAACTAAAGGTACCTGGTGTGTACGCAGATGTTTCGTTTCCGTCTTGTCCAACATCTACAGATACTTCCGGTTCCTCTACCTTAGGTTTATAATCATCTCCAGATTCCTTGGCTTCACTAGAGACGTACGCTATATTTATGATACCACCTTTCGGATTCTGTTTCTGCCGTTTTTCCATCACCCGTATGACGACATCATATATTGTGGCTAACGTTATAACAATAGCAAAATTTGAAAGAATGACTCTGAAAAAAACCAAAGCTATTTTTTATTATCCTTTATTCAATTGAAGTGGGAAAAGAAGTATAGAATTAAAATAAATTCCTTAAGTTTGAGCTTTGCTTATGAATAAAAATCAAGAAAACTGTTTCGATAAATATACTCATCATAGATACCAGGATTAAAATTTGTATTTACGACAGATGCGCTTTTCGTCTACAAAAGACTCATAAAAAAAGTGTAAAAGGCCAGATTTTGATGAGCATTGAGGACCAAAATGTCCTAAAAGTTTGGCCAAATAACTTATGGTAATTTATTCCTGAAGTAGAAAAGCCTTAGCATTTCAAAAAAATCGATAATTTTGATCCTACGACAGTTCTAATATTAAATACAGGAACATTTGCAATATATGTGTCTTATGTATCTTTTCACCGTCAATCAAAATACTAGTTCCAATAAGTAAATTAACTGGACATGAAAAACAAATGCGTCGACCAGAAATTATTTCATAAATGAATGATGTGACACAATTGTATATATTAGGGAAACTTTTAGACAAACTTAACGCGCCCATATTTTATTTTCGCTTCTCCAAAATCACTATTTTACTGTACTCTCCGTTAAGTGACCATCTCGACATATAGTATTGTGTGCCCATCAACATTTTTTTTTATTATGACGAAATATCAAAAGCAACCGTTACTTTTATTAGATAACTATCCAGTGAATTTTGATAATAGGAAAATGTTTTAAAAAGATCAATTATCGTCTGTGGTTAATTTTATCGGTGTTTGTGACGGAAGTTTTATCTTCTTTCTGAAGTAAGGTTGACTAGAAATTAACTGGATGCTTGAGTGAACTGTCGGTGCACAATGTGTCTAATGACTGACTTAGAAATAAATGATCTGGACGAAGATTTTAATACTATGAATTTCCATTTTGAATCCTTCATCCCTCTTTTACCGTAGTAATTCTTATAAAAAGAAAGATCACAAAAATACTTAACTCAGAGGAAAATTCAAAACAGAAAATCCCTAATCAAATGGCAAAATCTAAAGCTAAAACACATCAAACAAATGGACAACAACTGTCATATTCATGACGTGGTACTGGCATTTTCCTATGTAGAAAATTATGGATAGAAAGATACCTCTTTCGGTAAAAAAAAAGCTTATTACGTATATCAGTTTTTTTACCGAACATATTGAAACTATCGATGATTATACACCAAACCGTACTATGTTTCACAACATATTATATTGATATATGAAGATGTGGTATGAGTTCAAATGAGACAACTCTCCATCCAAGACACAATTTATAAAAGTGAACCATTATAGGTCAAAGTACGGTCTTCAGTACGGAGCATTGGCTCACATCGAACAGCAAGCTATAAATGACTAGTGTCAAACCATTCAAACGGTATAACCAACAGTGTAAACAATATGAAAAAAGAATAACGAGATACACTAATGAACTTAAATTAACAATCGCTAACTACTGAACATCAGATTCCTAACTTAGGACAGGTCAAATCAATTTCAACAGGTTTTAACGTACCAACCTTCATCATTATCTTAAACAATAGACGTGTAATATCACAACATAGAAAGACACATTCATATTTTTTGTTTAAACGTACTTACAATACAACAATTGCTCGGGTATCATATCTCTGATCTTTTTCTTCACAACTCCCACTATAGGGAAATATTGTTTGATTGGACAATTGTGGCACAACTGAAAAGTTTAAGAGTAAAATGACATATTTGTTTTTTAATACTAACATTATCGGCAGAGATGAAATGTTTTCATGTCAGAAAAACTTTAAAACAGAAAAACACAGGAATAATCTCATCCTAAAACATAAATTACGGATCTCAGAGTACTCACAGTTGCTAATTACAAATGCATAGCTTAATCCGACATATAAATAAGCATGTTTTCGCAAAGTTTAGAAAGTTCACATACAATGAATTCAGTTTAGGGACATTCCTTTATAGTGACAGAAAAAAACATAGCTTTCTGTAGTTCCTTAATACATTAATGAACAACATGCAGTACCAAAAGTATCATAATTGTATAACTATAAATATTTCTATGCTCAATTTTATTATTATTTGTTTGCAATCTGTTATCATATTTACCTTTTTTTTTAAGATATTTTCAGATGAAAGTTCTATGGTCTCATGATAAACCAGATGTTTCATAACTTACACATATTCTACAGTATAATGTCGGCTGTTTTAGTTATACCACTTTTGGTTCTATTTCTCTGTCGTTCTTGAAAAACTAAGGCTTTTCTACCTCAGGAATAGATAACCTTATCTGTGTTTGGCAAAACTTTAGGAATTTTTGGTCCTCAATGCTTTTCAACTTCGTACTTTTTTGGACTTTTATATCATTTTTTTTTATTCGAGCGTCACTGATGAGTCTTTTGTAGACGAAACGCGCGTCTGGCGTAAATATTAAAAATTTTAATCCTGGTATTCTATATTCACATGGTAATCCCTAAAAACATGTCTCGTACGGACTTTTAATATGCGTGTGACACTTATGTAATTGAAAACCGCAGACATCATTCAAAATTGTTGGTTTGAATATCACAAATAAGCTGTCATACCTGATTTCAGCAGATTAAGAATATCATCGCCGGAACAGCTACTTGGAACACATATCCCAGCGTTCAAACTAGCCCCATTTTGTCTTGTCAGCTAAAATCATAAGTTCAATTAAAAGTAAGTAGACATTTACAAACATGATGTATATACCTGCTGTTAGTATTTATTTGTGTGCTATTTCTCACTGTAGCAACTGACATCCAGATGATCCATGCATAGCAGAAGACGCTCACTCGACAAACTAAATCCTGTTCGGTTTTGAGTTCATCTGATAACGTAAGATTTGATTGGTACCTTGATTTTTTCTCTTACCAGTCGATTTTCCAGATTAACAACACCGATAAGTATTTAAAAAATCCAGCAAGAAAAAAAACAGATTCAGAAGATACATATTGATTGAACTTAAGTTAAAATAAAAGCCTGTACCAAGTCAGGTATATGACAATTGTTTTTCATTCGATTGATGTGTTTGCCACTTGATAATTGACTTTCCGATTTAAATTTTCCTTTAAATGAGGCATATTTTTGTCATTTTACTTCTTTCATTGAAAATTCGCATTACGATACATATTATATATCTTACAGTTGTCTTACATCATTATATTTACGGAGTTCTATAAACAAGACACATTCAGCGACAAATAATTATTTATTACATTTCGTTTAGTGAAAATGCCTCCTTACCGGGTTGGTAAATTTAGCAAGGTACAGCTGTTCTCTGCAGTATTTGCCATGAAATGAATCTGTCTTTATGTCCAAACACTCATCATAATCTCCGAGCCACATGAACCCACCATTTAATATTCCTGAGGGGGGCTTTGCAAAGGCATCCATCACTTGAAATACAAACAAAAGATAAGTTGATAGCGCCGATTACGTTTATATATTCATAAATGAATGGCAAAATATACCAATTTGAAAGAGATATTCAAATTCCTATATACATGTATCAAAAATAAACTAACAAAGTCATGACAAAAACGACAAACAACAGTACACGAAAAATAAAGACCGAGCAACCAGAACCTCACAAAAAAGCAGTGGTGATTAGAGGTGCTACGGGAGGATAAGCATGTGGCACTCGTCTAGTTGCTCATAACTTGTTACAATTAATGACTGTGCTTTTCATCATTTTAAAAGCTTTATCGTTTAAAAAGATAAAATACGATTGACAATATTAGGAATACTTTCTTTGGAATTTCATTTTTGTATATAATGGGAAAAAATTATGTTATCAATCTATGATCCAAAATCAGTACATGCTCAGCGAAAAACACACGCACTCAGCAAAGAAGCAGTGCTGGGGTTGAAGTCATAAAACTTTGCTCAGTGCTCGGAGCACAAAAATCATGCTCGAAACATGAAATCCAGCATTTTGATTGGTTGAATTTCGAGTACGAGTACAAAAAACTGACTCGAAAGTTTTATGACCGCAAGGCCTGGTATTCCTTTTCTTTATCTCATTGTCACAGCGAGCTCAACCCTGAAGAAACAAATTATTGAGATAACTCTCCCTACTGACAGGGGCATATTTTCACGAGCGGTTTTACTCGCGACTTTCGCGAATAGAATATGAATTGATGAATATGTTAAGGTTGGTTCTTTTATTATTAAACTACACCAAGTATAGTACAAACACCCGCTATTAGATTATTAAATTGTCGCGAAGTGGACTATACGGAGTAAAATGCGAAAATACAGTTTACAGTATATGTCAACTGATTAAAGACATCTTACTTGCCATGATAAAAAGTAAAAAACTTACTGCTCAATGCCCATGGTTTAGATTGCTGTATTCCGGTTAGAATCTTTTGGCCATCTAACATACACTGAACCGATACTCCCTTTACAAGATTCGTGAAGTTTATCGATGGAAGGTTTGGTAGACCGAAAGGAGGCGCAGGTAAAGTTTTACTGTCTGTCAATTGATTGTTAATTGTTAGACTATCTATGTTGGTAGCTTTTAAAATTTTCTCCATATCGAATACATCTTTAAGTTCCCGCTCTATTTGTCTAAATGCATGTTTATCAAAATGTTTAGATTGGTCAATGATTTTATACGCGTTCTTCCTTATTTCTGCATATGTGTTTGCTTGTGATTGGTACAATAAACACAACAAAATAAAACAAAAACAATTGAGCTGCATCCTTGCCATGCCATAAATTGTGAAAGAAAATATCAATATTTTGGATTTATATTGATATGTTATCAGTGCAAACTGATAGCAATATTTACAATATACAATTTCGTCACTTAAATCGATATATATAACAACCTTTCATATCTGTAGGACAGATGAATAATTGTGATGCATATTGCACAATGTGTCTTTCACAAAACTGATAACGTGTTTAAGATAGCTCAATAATAATTCATTATAAAAAAAGAGGTAAATCAATGAAAAATCAACCAAACAACCTAAAAAATACCAAAAGTGGTATCGGTAATCGTTGTGCAAAAGATGACACAGTTTCAAAACTGCGGACCACGATTTATAATAACATTGTTTTGCAATGGCAATCGGGAGTTGAAGAACATTCATGACCTGAGCTCAGTCATTAGATTTCCTTGATGTGTTTCTTAAACCTTTGTTTGTCATTATTCCTTGGCTATGACAGTTTCCGCGATAGTCGTTTTTATCCCTTTGGTATGACCGTTTGTCATTTCCACGTTTTTCGTTTTTAAACCTTGGCTTTGACAGCTTGTCGAAGACTTTTTAGTTTGAATAACCCGTTTATCTTTTTTGTGGCATTAGAACTATGGAACAGCTAAAAGATAGCAAGCGGCAATATAACCAATCAACCAAAGAAAGACGTTTTTAATGTATTCATGTATTCAGATATAAGAAGATGTGCTCTGACTGCTAATGAGACAACTCTATATCCAAGTCTTAATGCAAATGGATTATATCACCTCAAATATATCAAACACGAAGAACAATTATTGTGGGTCCTCAATGCTCTTCAACTTCGTAATTTATTTGTTTTGCAAAACCCATACTCTTTAATCAGCTATAAAAAAGCCCAGAAAGACAAAAATAAATCAATTCGATTGAGAACATTTATTTTGGGTCCTTAATGCTCTTCAACGTCTTACTTTATTTATTTTTTTAACACTTTTTTATTCGAGCGCCCCTTATGAGTATTTTGCAGACAAAACTCGCGTTTGGCGCAAATAAAAAAAAACAATCCTGGTATGTATGATGAGTGTATTTATATTTCTTAAATGATAAAAAATAATTTAAACTTATCTTTAAATCATGGTTTTTTATATCTAATTTGGAAAATATTAACCCTAATTATAAACTTGAATTTGAAGTGTTTTAAAAATTTCTTTGTCTATCTTAATCTATATGTTACATTATTTAACCTAATCATGTTTTAATCAAATAAAGGTAAAGTTGATGAGACATATGGAGATGATAATAATAACACTATTTATTAGCATGTAGTATCATATCACTAATAGTTGCATAACTGCATGTTTATCTAAAGGAATAATATAAACACAGATTAAAAGTTTTAAATGCGTACAAACATTATAAGTTTTAAGTAGCATTCCATTAAGTGACAAAGAAACATGTTTCTGAATCTTTGCTAGCCCCTTGAGGAATTCAAATCATTAAACAAAAATTAGAACATGTGGTATGATTTCCAATGAGACATATCTCCACAAAAGACCAACTAAGATATACACTAGCATTTCTATGTCACCGTACTGCGTTCAACAATTTGCAAAACCCAGACTGCATAATCAGCTGTAAAATAAAAGCACAGAAAGACAAAAGTCAAACAATTCGATTAAGAAATCTAATAGACGGATTTATGTGTACAAAGCTATGAACGAAAAACGAACATGATATACAGCATGAAAGGACAACCACTCAATTGCAGGCTCCTGACATAGGGCAGGCCCATTCAGGATGTGGCGGAGTTTAACGTGCTTGTTGACGCTCAACCGTCCTGTTAACCGTAGACAGTTGTATAACAATGCACCAAGTGAACATGCTTTACAATCAGTTTAAAATATCTCATCTAATAAGATCGATGCAAAGCAGATCTAGAAAAAACAAATAACTATAAACATACACTGGACTTTGCAGGGTATCTGAACAGCGGTATACTACTGTTGGCCAAAACAAAAGAACATGAAGTACAGACCAGAAAGTACTCACCGTTAATAAAATTAAAGCTACTTCAAAGCCAATAAATTCCCCTTATATAAAATGTCATGTCTAGAGGTGAAATGATCGGTTAAAATTTTTAATTGTTTTGTCTTCTTTTATCTCATTCATTTCAAAATGCTAGACAAGCTTTGACAAACACTTTAATCTGTATAGGTATTCTTCGGATTATGCATTTCACTTCCGCAATATCAATTATATTTATCAATATAATAAAACGAATTCCTTATGCATCCGTTTCAGCATCTATCTATGAAATATTTAAAGCAAGTATGGCACTCTTTTCCTATTTTATTATTAGTTATGAGGTAAAATATGACAAAATAATATGTTTCAAAAGAGAGCCGGGATAAAGTATGAACATATAATTACTGATAGTGTTTTCGAGACTTTAAAACAGTGTGTTCATGTTAAAAGTTCAAGTGTATACAAATAGTTATCAAATTTATTTATTAATAGATAACCTTAATGATAAGAGTTTGCAATATTGATCAGCGGAGGCTTAAGGTATAACTATTCAATGGTATTGTTTGAAATATATGGCTTTTCATATTCGTAAATTATTGCAATTAATTCCGTTTCGTGAATGCTCACTCACCAAGTCGGAAATATCAATATCAGTAGTTATAACAATATATTAACTCTAATTGATAATATCACAATCTTACGGGTTTTGGTTTTCCTTATTTTGACAGGTAAGTAGTGTACACATGTTAAGATGTATACACATTTACTTGGATTACATGTATGTCCCTCACTTTAATGTTTTAGATCGGTGTTTCTTACTATGATTTCAATGCAGGAGCAAATGTACTGAAAAATACAAAACAAAAACAGTCTAGTGATACGAAAGTGTATGAACCTACCATTGTATTGTACAGATTTTCGACGGAATGGAATACGACGAGGCTCTACAACGTGCTGGTAGTTATGGGAAATACCAGAAATTCTTACTTTGCCTCCTAGCGATTCCAGCCGTTTTCAATGCGACAACGACGCAAGTGCTGAACTTTATTCTTGGAAATCATTTGCACAGGTATATATATCTAATGTTCTTGTACTAATTTTTAATTCTAAATGTAGTATTTGAAGTTGTTCTATGTTGCTCCATAATATATAAGCTTTTCGTTTATTATTTTGTACATAAACAAGGCCTTTAGTTTTCTCGTTACACTAACATTTGTTATTTCGGTGCCTTTTATAACTGACTATGCGGTTTTGGTTATGCTCATTGTTAGAGGCTGTACGATGACACATCGTTGGTTTAGAGTTGACTGATTGGCAATCATAGCACATTTTCTTATTTAATTTCCATATATTTATTTCGTTTTGAATAAAATCCATCCCAAGTTCCAGATTAATTTTTACAGATGCCAATATCTGACTACTAACAACAGTGCCAACTACGAAATTGTAAATGAAAACAACACTTTTAGTTTGAACATTAACAATACAAGTCAATGTTTTATTACAACTAATGGCACTGAAACACCTTGTAAAGAATGGATTTATGACAAAACGGTTTACCATTCAACACTAATATCAAAGGTTTGTAAGTACTTACTACATATTAAGTTATTACATAATAGATTGCGTCTTAGAGATAAAAAAAAAACTATCCTATGACTTTTATAAAATCTCGTTTTCTATAATTATTTCACGATAAATATTCAGGTCAGGTCATTAAAGATTGCATATTTTTGCGTTGATATTGATTCACTTATAGGGTCGGAACTAAACACTTGTATTCAAAAACCAGTTGTTGGCATGACACGGGTTATGTTCTTCTCATATATGTTATGATAGTATGATACTTAACCCCTAACGGGAAGGATTGTGCCTGATATTCATATGATGAAGACATAATCTTTCAATCAGTTTAATTGAAGTCTGGAGCTGGCATGTCAGTTGAATGCTAATAGTCTGTTGTTATTTATGTATTGTTGTCATTTTGTTAATTATCTTTGGGTACATCTTTTGACATCAGGTTCGGACTTCTCTTGAACTGAATTTTAAATGTGCGTATTGTTATGCGTTTACTTTTCTACATTGGCAAGAGGTATAGGGGAGGGTTGAGATCTCATAAACATGTTCAACCCCGTTGCATTTTTGCGGCTGTCCCAAGTCAGGAGCCTCTGGCCTTTGTAAGTCTTGTATTATTTTAATTTTAGTTTCTTGGGTTCAATTTGGAAATAAGTATGGCGTAGGTGTCCTTCAGCTGGCCTCTTAAAATATGTATACTAGTACAGTGATGATGGACGTCATGCTAGCTTGTATAGCTAATTTGTACTGTTGTTTGTTGTCTGTTTGATTTTATCAATGACGTTGTCAGTTTATTTTCAATCTTTGAGTTTGATTCTCCCTCTGGTCTCTTCCGTCTGTCTTTCAGTTTGACATTGTTTGTGATGACAGATTCATGCGCAGTCATGTATTATTAGCTTACTTCCTGGGACAGATGTTTAGTGCCTTCACCTACGGATTTATCAGCGACATGTGAGTACATAATGAATTTTGTTATTCAAAGCTAATGCATATTACAACCAACTCATTGTACGCTGGTGATGATGATGATAATTGATGGCTGCCTAATGTCCAGCATCAAACGAAATGTATATTCAAGACGAGATCATCTTTATACAATATAGATATAAACCTTGCTTTGTACTAGACCGACACGTTGATTGGGATTCCTAACGTGCTAGTTTACAAGGTTACTTTCCACAGGAAGACCTATAAGTTGAACAAATATACCAGACGAACAGTCAAACTCATAGATCGAAAATAAACTGACAACCCAATGGCAAAAAAACAGATAAGAAAAGACACACGTAGAAAACTAGAGACTAAACAACAAGAACCCTACAAAAAAACTGAGGATGATCCAGATGCTCCGAAAGGGTTAAGCAGGTCCTTCTCCACATGTGACCCCCGTCGTGTTTCCCATGTTATTACAAAACGGGTAAATAGTCTAATTCGGAAGGTCACGTTTGCGAAAACGGTGAGACATGGGACACATTAGTATGCCTCCAAGCTTAGAGATAAGCAGAAAATACCAATTTTAAACTCTTTGGTTTTACCAATACCAGTCCGGGTTTTAACCGATGACCTCCAACACCCGAGCCAACCACGAGACTACTAAGGTGGTTTACACACTGCATGTTCCGCATTTGAATGTAATAAATTATATCAAAACTTTGACTAACACTTAATGTAAAAAAAATCTCACTTTAAAATATAGTAAATGAGAAAATTACAAAAGTATGTCGATGATTAAGCCGACATGAAACAGAAATCAATGCAATGTAATAATTTAGTGAGCGAAGAAGTGGCACTCTTACTTTTTTTTTGTAGTATTTATCTTAATCCTGGGCTAGGGAGATATATAATAGACATATATAGTACTCTTTTGTATATTGCATAAAAGAACAAACCTTGTGAAAAGGAATATGTATTATATTTATCTAGGTCGATAGTTATTGTCACCTTTGCATATTCTGTTTTATTTTGGCTTTTCGATAAAAATATTGAACAAAGTTCTAAAAATCATCAAAATAAAAATACATATATTGTTGAAAGCCGTACCTTTACATTATGGTTTACTTTTATAAGTTATTACTTGGATGGAGAGTTTCCTCATTGGCACTCATACTACATCGTCCTTTATCTATGTATAGTATTGTTTTTTTTCAGATGGGGAAGAAAACCTGTTATAGTTACTGGTGTTATCGTTCTTTTTGTTGCCAATGTTGTTAGTCGATGGATGTCAAATGTATACTTAGTTTGTTTATGTCAATTCTTCAACTCAGTTGGAGGAGTATATCACTATGTCGTCTCTTTTATTCTCGGTAAGTCATCTTTAATACCACCTACAATTAATTATAAAAAAACCAGTTATTGTATTTATTTTAAGGTTATAGTAAATGGATGTAAATTCAAGCTTATATTACATGCGAGGTAAAGTCGTAAAGATATGATGATCAGATATTAGGTAACTGTATATGTTGACTTCTTTTCCTTTTCCTCTTTTCAAATTTTCTGAATCTTGTGTTTGATTTTCATAAGGCAGTTTATTTTGTTATCATATGATAAAGTGGAATTATTTTTCAAGGAGGGGAGAGTATTTCTTGGTGTCAATACCATATAATTAATATCCAGAAAGAGGCGCCGTAATTATGACAAAAGAAAAAAATATAAATAGATAAATTATCAAACAGCGTGATAAAGTTAGTTGCCCCTGCTTTTTATAGACACAGGTCATAGATTGCATCGAACTACCAACACTTCACTACACTAAATTCTTTCTGCTTGCAACTTTACACTTATGTTACACATAAGAAATTATTTAATCAATGAATGGAGTAAAAGGCGCACATGTTTTACTTATATTGTAGGAAAAATGCGTATCTATGTGAATTTCATTTCAGCGGCAGAACTTGTTGGACCAGACAAGAGGATCATGGCATCGTTTATATTATATATTGCTTATTGCATTGGTGAATATATCTTACTAGTGGAAGCCTTTTTTGTGCGTAGATGGGAAAACCTTATGCTGGTAATTTCGGTTCCAATTGCTGTTTGTTTCTTCACATTCCCGTACGTAAGATAGTGATTGATTAAAACAATTGCTTGAAAAACATAGTTACGAGCTCACATATTTATTCATGTCCGATGTTGTGGACGGCAATCATGACATTCATCATAAATCAATAACTTAAAAAAAAAAAAAAAAAAAATACCGAACTAAAAGGAAAATGCAAAAACGGGGACTTCAAACGTCTTTCCCAGTCACATGGAATACAAATGTTATATCTTGTGACTTTGTACACGTATCTATTATAAAGATAGTGTATTTAACCTGGTTTATCAGCTACATAAATAAGTTGTTTTATTCCATTGTTTTAAGAAAGAATACATTTGAGCAATCTACATATATTACAGTTGTTATACATATGTTTGAAAAGTTTACGCTGTTAATCTTGCAAATGATAAAAAAGACACTTTACGTTATGAATTTCCTTGCAGTCCGTTTTTTTCTTCTATTTTCTTTTCCCTTTTTGACACGATTTCAATCAGTTACTTATAAGAAAATGTTAATAATTGTATTGTAGTGATTATGAAATGAAATCAATATCAAATAAATTGCAACAAGTCCTCACTCACTATGTAATACATTTCCCGACCTGCTTAAAAAGGAGTGAAAATTAACTAAAAGCATGTTTTTTTTTATTATTTGGCATCATTCACTGTTTTGAACGAACAAAAAAGTAATACAAAATGAAATGAATACATGAACCATAATCAAATATCAAGTCGTAGAAATTCACCTCCCCCATAAAAAAAAAACCCAGCAACAGTACATAAACCACAATGTAGAAATTTTAAAACAGAGCAACACGAAACGAACCGAAAAAAAAGGGAATCTCTTGATTATTGATGATACGTAGGCAGAATAAATGTTCCCTGCTATTCATACAAACATTGATCAAGAATCCAAAAATATCACAATCTGGAGGGAAATATTCGGTAAAATTGAATAACGACTTCTTTAGTATTTGAAGATTTAAGACAACAAAAAATCGACTACAGGCAATATTTTTGTTTACCTAACAGATATATTGTGGAATCACCCAGATGGTTATTTATCAAAGGCAGGGATAAACAAGCGATAGAAATCCTCCAAAACGCTGCAAAACGCAATCAAGTATCCGTTGACTTTACAGCAGAGACCATCGTCGTGAAGAAAGAAGAAACTATTTCAATTACGACTGGGATAAAAACCATGATGAAGTCAAAGCAAATGTTATTCAGATCACTGATTTTGATACTAAACTGGTATGTATCCTATTTTGTGTCTGGTGTTTGCACTTAGTTTTTTTTTATAAGAAATTGTCTATTCAATTCCATGTAAAACGCGTAGAATCTATCAATCTTTCGGGTTCTCTATGAGATCTGAAACTATACTTTTACAGTAAACATTTGTATGTTTTTTTACAGGATGGCAGTGAATTTGATATACTACGGAATAAGTTTGAATATTGGTGACCTTGCCGGAAACGTCTATATAAACTACGCCATATCTACTACAGCAGAAACAATAGCAGTTATTTTCTGCTTTTTCTCAGACAAGTTTCCGAGGAAAAGACTTTTTTGCTCTTCTATGATTATTGGAGGCTGTTCCTGTTTGTGTACTTTATTTACATCAACATTTGGGGGAAATTGTAAGTTTATGTAAAGACTCATGTCATTAATTTTCATTATAGAGGGTTTCCCTTGTTAAGTGTTTTAAGTATATACCCATTATCTTACAAGTTTTTGATTTATGAGTTTACACACCAAACGAATGAAAACAACCGTCTTTTTCCTAAGTTGATACAGACATTTCTTTATGTAGAAAATCCTGAAAAAAACCTTGTGTGTAGTTAGGCAATCCTCTACTTATATGGCAGTCGCATTAAATACCATTATATTGATAACAATGTTTAAACAAAACAGACATACACTGTCTAAATAAAAAAAACAAAGTTGGGTTATAGTATTGTTTAATATTTATAAGCACTACAAAAACAGACAAAGAACATGAAATAACAACCAAAATGGCTTATAGGCTAAATATAACATGTTTCTTTTTCGCTCTGTGTTGTATATTTTACACAGGGCTTGTTTATTGTTAAACAGTAATACTTTCATTTGATTTAATATACTATTTTTCATTTTTTTAGCGTTGCAGTGGTTGACTATTATGTTAGCAATGGTTGGAAAACTATGCGTTTCTACATCATTTTTTCTAATATATGTAATCACTGCTGAAATTTTTCCCACAATAATAAGGGCAACTGCATTTTCCTTTTGTGACATGGGAGGTAGAATTGGCTCAATATCTTCCTCGTATATTGGTAAACTGGTAGGTATTTGATTTTAAGACAAAGTTAATAATGTAGCTCATTTATATTTTTAAATTTTACAAATTGTGACATTTTGGCGCTCAAAAAATCCTTCTTATATCCATTTAAAAATATTGCAAATGAAGAAATTTTCAGTCTGTAGAAAAATGTTGATTTTTTAATTTGCCTTCGAGTTCTATATTTTGTGTTATACTTTTTTCATAATGGTATTACTTGGTTTATTTCACTTGAATGGCCGGGGTTTAACCGGTTTGCTCATCATAGACCATCCCATCAGTAGACATGTGTTTTGTGATGGATTAGCCAATGAAGTAGCTAGTTATTAGTTCTATATCATCCACTCAGTTCTTTTATATATACGTTTGGTGACACTAAAAGGTGATTGGAAATCACAAATTATTATAACGATATTCATCCTTATCACACACATCTTCAAATAGACTCTATATAGGTAAACACGTAAGCTCCGCCCGATCGGTTGAAATAACATTGGTAATACCTTCAAGCATATCTAGACTCATATGACCGAGCTGTACCACCCGTAATGAAACATTTCTGCAAAATTGTACTGGTAACACCTATAATTATAACTTCCAACGGTTCGATAGTATAGTTGGAAACTATTGTAATAACGGTACTAGTGAATACTATTTATACTGGTACTTTTTATGTTCACATATATACATACATGTATCACGTGATACTGATATTTAGCGGAAATATTTTCCTTTGTTGGTCACTTCTAGCCAATCATCATACTGGACAGTGACATAACTTTCATGTTCAATTGATTTGTTATTTTATTTGTATTTTTATATTTTACTAAAAAGTAACTTGATTTATTACTTATTCCATATAGTTAAATTTATTCTGTTTTATACAGTCCAAGTCTACCTCTCGATGCGGTCTTCCGAGCATTTGGGTTTGGACACAGGTTTCCAAAATTTTCCACTTTATTTAAAATGTAGTTTAAATTGAGTTTGAACCGAGGTAACTCGTTTTTGTTGGTTTTTCCTGGCCGGCGGGATCGTTGATGACAGAGCCCATATTTTTTAACACAGTTTACTAGTTTTCCTAAAGAATTCTTTATAAAAGTTTATTTATAGTGCATTGATACTTATGCTTCATGTATATTGTGTATATCTATTACATTTATATTAATTACATATGGGGTCCACCAGTATGGCTGGGCTATCGGCTATATATAGTATTTTAGTATTTATTTATATGCCTAGAAATAGTATTTTGTAAAGTTGATACCTATACTCATCTTACACTTTCGAATCTGCTTAACTTTCTTGAGCACTTGAGATCGCCGAAAAATTTGGGTAGGGATTGTGTTGTTTAATATTTAGTTTTGTATATGATGTATTGTCTTCTCTTTGTCTTTCGGTTTTTTTTGTCATGGCGTTGTCAAATTATCTCAACAAATGAGTTTTGAATGTCCCTCAGCACTTAAAATATTGAAATTGATTAGTTTAATTAGGTGATTGACTATTAGAATTTAAACCCGGTTGAGTTCTATTTGAACGTTACTTCTTTCGTAATGAAGAATCCCAAATGCCCTTCAACTTCGTTCTTTATTGCAACGAAATCGGTTCAGTGATGGAACGTTATTTAAAGATATATTCTTTTATCTGTTCGTTAAATATATCACATATAGGCCTCAATTGAATGTTTTTTGTTTGTTTGTTTGGAATTATTAAAATATAAGACCAAAAGGTAAAAGAAGATATTTTTAACAAAATCAGACTTGGAATTAGACAACAAGTTATACGCGCGTCAATAATTTGAACAGAATATCATATAAATTCTTCTTCTTTAGGTTTCAGTAGTCCTTCAATGATCTGAAGATTATTTACTGTTTAAATTTTGATCGATTTTTTCAATGGTTTCGAATTATTTATTTCTAGGGTGTATTGGTAGACACAAGGTTTGGCCAAGCGTTACCACTGATAATATTTGGTTCAGTTGGAACTTTAGCCGGCTTACTTGCCATATTTTTGCCGGAAACTGGAAAAACCAAACTACCTGATACAGTACAGGAAGCTATTCACATTGTCAGGTATATATCAATTAACCTTATTCTGAAAATAAAGTAATGACTTCACACAAATTTTTACAACTTTTCGAATAAAATTGAGAAAGGAAATGGTGAATATGTCAAAGCGACAACCACCCGACCATACAGCAAACAACAGCCGAGGGCAACCAATGGGTCCTCAATGTAGCGAGAATTCCCGCACCCGTAGGTGTCCTTCAGCATATTTTACACCTATCTTCATAAATAAACCCTCTCAAATAAAATAGAGAGCATCCGATTTAATCATAAAAATAGAAAAGCAGACACGATAAATTTTAAAAATAATTACATAAAACTGTTAGTAAATATATTTCATATTGATCAGCTCATATGTAGATCACCTGCCAGTGTCAACATCCGTTATACGCTATAATCTATCACCTGCAAGTGTCAACATGCGTTATACACTATAATCGTTAGTAATGAATTCCAGTGTCAACATGCGTTATACGCTATAATCTATCACCTGCCAGTGTCAACATGCGTTATACACTATAATCGTTAGTAATGAATTCCAGTGTCAACATGCGTTATACGCTATAATCTATCACCTGCCAGTGTCAACATGTGTTATACGCTATAATCTTCAGTAATGAATTCCAGTGTCAACATGCGTTATACGCTATAATCTATCACCTGCCAGTGTCAACATGCGTTATACGCTATAATCTATCACCTGCCAGTGTCAACATGCGTTATACGCTATAATCTAAAGTAATGAATTGAATAGCTGCCAGTGTCAACATGCGTTATACGCTATAATCTTTAGTAATGAATTCCAGTGTCAACCTGCGTTATACGCTATAGTCTTCAGTAATGAATTCCAGTGTCAACATGCGTTATACGCTATAATCTTCAGTAATGAATTGAATAGCTGCCAGTGTCAACATGCGTTATACGCTATAATCTTCAGTAATGAATTGAATAGCTGCCAGTGTCAACATGCGTTATGCGCTTTAATCTTAAATAATGAATTCCAGTGTCAACATGCGTTATACGCTATAATCTTTAGTAATGAATTCCAGTGTCAACATGCGTTATACGCTATAATCTTCAGTAATGAATTGAATAGCTGAGATGTTTTAAATCGTTAATATAGTGAATCGCTTAACCAAAACATGAACTGTAATCGAGGCTATCTGAAAATAACAACAATCTCAATATATACCTGTCATTTACGGAAATAATATATTTTTTCGAAAACAAAATCAAAGTAAAAATTGACCACTGACTGTTAAATTCATGACAAGAAACAGATTCTTTATACGATTTAACTTATGTTTACCATAAACTCATTTTTTTCTTAATTATAGTGAATCAAAACATTCACCACCAATCCACAGAACACCTTGTGAAGAAAACGAAACAATGCTATGAAGTGCTTATTGTTGTCTCCTAGATTCTGTCTGAGATATCAATCTGTGTGCCTTAATGCAGTATGAACTTAAGATTATTTTAGAACAAGCTGAGTAAAAGTAATGTTCGTGTTTTATACAGAAAAATTATGATATGAATATCCAATCATAAAAATGAATAAAGAAAAACAATATTAAATAGTGAAGATTTTGTACAACATTTGTTTAATTAACCTTTTTCGGAGCATCCAATGATGCAATAAACGATTCTAAAATAATCAATGTTACGTTTCGATTTATGAGTATGTCTGTCTCTGCGGTGTTTTTCGTCCCTTTTTTGTACACTACACCCTTTTACTTTTTGTTCCGTTTAAAACATATTTATTCTTTATACTAGTAGCCAGAATTCATCATTGGTATACGATTTTACTAGCGTATATTATTAGCATTGTGGGTTCAAATAGAAGCCAGCTATTTTACAAGATTATTCAAGTTTTTCATCAGTAATTCATTGATCTTATGAGATAATGAATTAGGAGAAGTGAGTAAATGTATATAAAACAGCATGTAAACAATACATGATAATAAGACATACCGTTTGTAAAGTTTGTGTAAGAGAAAGGAATGCACTCTTTATTATGTTTAACTCTAAATCGTTCACAGTTTATAAAATCGTAAATGAGTTTGACAAAAGAGATCGGAGACACTAACAGTAAGAACCATGTAACCGAATCATGAAAAAAATGGCATGCATCATCACTGTACATGTACTAGTATGCATATTTTTTAGGGGCCAGCTGAAGAACGCTTATGGGTGCGGTAGTTTCTCGCTCCATTGAAGACACATTGGTGGCTTTGGGCTGTTGTCTGCTCTATGGTCGGGTTGCTATTTTTGAACACTACAACATTTTACTTTGTGTTCCATTTAAAACATATTTGTTCTTCATACTAGTAGCCAGAATTCATAATTGGTATACTATTTTTACTAGCGTATACTATTAGCATTGTGGGTTCAAATAGAAGCCAGCTATTTTACAAGATTATTCAATTTTTTCATCAGTAATTCATTGATCTTATAAAATAATGAATTAGGAGAAGTGAGTAAACGTATATAAAACAGCATGTAAACAATACATGATAATTAGACATACCGTTTGTATAGTTTGTGTAAGAGAAAGAAATGCACTCTTTATTATGTTTAACTCTAAATCGTTCACAGTTTATAAAATTGTAAATAAATTTGACAAAAAATATCGAAGATACTAACAGTAAGAACCATATAACCGAATCATGAAAAAAATGGCATGCATCATCACTGTACATGTACTAGTATACATATTTTTAAGGGGCTAGCTGAAGGACGCTTATGGGTGCGGTAGTTTCTCGCTACATTGAAGACCCATAGGTGGCTTACGGCTGTTGTCTGCTCTATGGTCGGGTTGCTATCGCTTTGACACATTCCCCATTTCCTTTCTCAATTATATATATCTATTCACAACATGATGTATGTGTTTAGTTGCTTTATGCAAAAAATTGCATCCATCGACTATGTCGTATACCTTACTAGAAAAGGCCCCGACATAACAAAATATTAAACCATAAAAAAAACCCGTTTGATTCAAAAGACAAAACCATAAACAACAAACAGTCAACAACGTCAACTACTTAACTTCTGAAATGGACCATACGCATGCATTATGTGTGTAAAACTTGTTTGCGAGCGCTCAATCGTCTAGAAAGCCGAGTAAGCGGTGTAATAGCCAAGCATGAGAACAAACTATAATTAGTTGACAATGAAACTAGCATACAGACATTAGAAACCAAATACAGATATAAAATACTTGTAAATCTAAAAGCTACTTCAAAGACAATAACAACTTATAGTTGGATAATATTCTCCCAAAACTTTGATTGATTTTCATCAATGATCATCAATCATTGAAATGTTTAGTGTATAAAGTAACGCTTTGGCGTACATTAACGACGTATACCCACTACATATGTTGACATAAAAAAAAACATAAAAACCAATTCACGATGTTAGCTACTCTGTTTGAAGTAATAAGCTTTTTAAAAAACTTTACTGAATTGAAAGTATATACATAAAGAAACTGAAAAAGCAGATAAAAATAGAGGGTCCGTGTGCTTGTTTATGAGATATAACCCGTTCAAGATTTGGCGGGAAATAATTCTATCTATATTTTTTTCTCACTTATCATTGTCACCTTTTTTGTTATAAAAATCTGTGAAAAAATAACAAGGATTTCATAAGATTTTGAAATATGGTTTTTTAAATAATATGTAATAAAAATATGAAAAAAAATAGGGGTTAGTGGGCAATTTTGTTTTAATGTTAATATATGGATAAAACCAGAGGATTTTGAAAATCTGGCAAAAAAATCAAAAAGTATAGGAGCAAACATCCTTAAAAAGCAACGGTTATAAGACACGAGGAGTGGATTAGGGTTATATATATAAACGAAGATATGCAGAGCTGATCAATCATATAGTTGTTGACAAACATTATGATATGCGTAATTTTATCTTTTTGTTGTAATCACCTGTACCCAATTATTATGTTTGTATTATAAGTTTACTTTGTTGTCATATTTGGAACACTTTGAAATTCAAGTTGACTTATTCTATATATTCGTGTTGCTTGTTTGTTTATGTTCCGACTATATATTTGTCCTTCGTTCTATTTTTGTAATTTTTTTTTCTTGTTAACAGTTTAGCATGCTGATCATTAGTAAACTCTTTTTTTTTACAGTTTGTCGTACCTCGACTAACATATTAGCAGTTTGCAAATAAAAAATTAACAATAACAATGAACTATGGCTTAAAGTCTAGACGATTAAACCTTGGCATATGATTAAAAACAATGTAGACTATAAAGGTCATGGCAAATAAGTTGAAACGATCTAAACGACTAAGACCTTCGAAAATGAGAGAAAAATCGAAATACAACCTTTGCAAACAGTTAAGCATTATTGTTGACCTTCGGATGTTTGTACTGTTTCCCGGACGTTCAATCCTGGTGTTTACTGGTTTTATTGTAGCTTAGAATTAAGTTGTACAAGTTGTGTTTTGTAATCTATTATTTGTCTTTTGGAAATTTTTGTATTTTGGTCATAACGTTTTTATTTAATTTTCGAATAATGAGTTTAAGAATGTATTCTTCTGACGTTTGGGTCTCGTTAAAATCTCGTTTTGGAATTATTTCCTAAACATGTGGTACAAGTGGAAAATATCAATGAATTTTTTAATGTGTTATAATCAAACTTAACTCTGTTAAAAAATTGTATATTTCCAATAGGAAGTTTTTGAGTAATCAAATTTTCAAATTCTACGACCAAATAAGTCAGTCTTTTTAGCAAAATTTTTAAGAAAATAAGTGAAATGTACAAGAAATGATTTTACCAGAATATGTACATCCCATATATTTTTTTTCTTTTCAAACTTCTTAGATATGTATTTTCTCAATCATTTATAGCAAAAAAGTTGAAACAATATGCATTTTGTTCTTAAAACTGAGAAAAATCACAAATTTACAAAATTGACATCATGGTAAATTTGACACCAAAAAGCATCAACAAAATTATGCTAAAACTTATATTTACACCTACGTATAACTGTGTTTAAGTTAAATGTATTCAGATTGGTCCACTTCATCTTTGTTGAAAGTATGAGAAAAAGTAAGATGGAGGAACTATGATTTTTTTTTCATGATAATAACCCCAAAATAGGTAAAAATAGATAAAAATGGAAAAATCATTAACATAGGGTACTTTAAAAGGGCTGATCCATAAAGTACAATAAAAAGAAGTGCACCACCATATGATATTTTCTTCACCAATTATTTGTTTATTTAATGAATGGCTGTTGTTTATTTTGAATTTATTGAACCGTAAAATTAATTTTTGACTCTTCACATTGAATAATCCGCGAAGCGTGTTGCCATAAAAATTGATAACATTGAAAATAAAGCTAATTATTTTAGCCAATCAGAAGACAGTTAATACACTAAATTTATTTATTGTCATATCAACCCAAACATCAGGTTAAGAAACAGAGTTTAATTCTAGAAATTTTTGACTTCTCAGAGGTGTACAATCTTAAAGTTTTGTTGGGCTCTCTTTTGGATCGTTAAATTAATTCTATCAACTGACTAACGACATTTTTTGCCGGTTTAAAATCCAGTATAGTTGAATAATCTGTAATTTTACGGATTATGTCCTTCGCTCGAGTAATACATTTGGATTATAAGTTAATGTACATAGCGGATGATGCATGCTTAGCAAGAGAGGACTGCACTGTCGAAGCACCTCATCTTGCATTTTCGAAGTTCGTCAGATTTCCTCATTTATTTGCTTGTTATACACGCGCTTGAATCATCCGTATACTAAGGTTGCGCGAATCAACGTGAAATTTCCACTTACTGATATATATTACAGGAAATAAAACAAATAAAAGTCTATCTCATATAAGATAAGTTCTCTTGGTATTAAAAAACGGTGGCTTGAACTATGTAATCAAGTAAAGAAAAAAATGCTGGAACTAAATTGCGCTCCAATTTAGCCCTTGCAAAGTTTAAGCATTTTTCAGATACTTTTTTTTAATTTTTAACATCTTGAAAACTTCAATTAACTTTATTAAATAATGCAAAAAGTGCAATATGAACATTATATTCCTGCTTTTCAGAAAGAACGCATTTTTCAAGTGTGTTTATGTTCTAACCAATATTCGATTTTTTAACGCGAATATTCTGCTCAGCCCCTCTCTGCGATTAGTTCTATTAGTCATTGGGACAGATTTCGAACAGAGGGCTAACAAGAAGAAAACAAAAAAAATAACATTATTTTGTTTGTCTAATTTCGATAGACTAAGTGATCTCATGGGTTTGGTGACTATAATGAGGTTAAGTTATATGTTTATTGAAATGGGATAGATCATATAACTTGCAAAAAGAGGATACCATAAGAACAGTAAGTGATTAAAATCTTACTTTATAAACTAGTAAGCTCGTAACACTTTTCTCAATTGATCTTAAGTAACGCTCATACCATAACATCTGCATTTTTTATTCAGGAATATAATTATAATATCTTGTTTTGGAATTTTAAGTACGACGAAACGAGACACTTAAACATTTAATAAACAAATTTGTACACAAGGGTCGGATCTGCATATTACTTTGAATCTATTGAGTAAATGTTAGAAATAAAGATGAAGATAGCAAGTGAGCAACCAGTGGCAAACAAATAGAAAAGAATACAATCAACAGTACGTATTACCAATGTTATTTCAACTGATCGGGCGGAGCTTACGTTTTAATTTGCATAAGGACAGTCTATGTGAAGATGTGTGTGATAAGGATGATTACCGTTATAATTATTACTGATTTCTAATCACCTATCAGTGTCCCCAAAGGAATTTACAAAACAATGACTGCACACTTCATTTTTGAGTTTATCCTTAAACCCCTAACTATAGATGGACTGGTTTATTATGAGCGAACCGGTTAAACTCCGCCCAGTCAAGTGAAATAAATTGAGTAATATAATACTACAGAATACTCAGGACTAAATAATGTAATGCCTGACTTGTGTTGAAAGTACGGACTTCAGACATTCAAATTTGAATCAAGTCAGAGTGTCAAAATATAAGATAAAGAGTTTATAAGGAATGGTTTAGTTAAGTTGCTTTATATTAGGAATATACAGTATGTAGAATGTAGGTCTATCATATTATCATTCAAGTCATGTGTGAAGAATTCGCACCTGGATGAATCAACACCTGAGTAAATCTATGTCAGTGCATTTACCAGGAAACTGACCTATATCTCAGCATTTATCATTAGTTAAGGACTTTTCATAATATGCAAAATGAAGGATGCACATTTAATACTATCGTAGTTTAATTGCTTTTCAATGCATACAACACGTACCATCTCAATCAATATATGATCTTCTAACTATTAGCTTCAAATGTTTTTTTTCTTTACTTTATAGACTTTAAACAACAGATTTTAGATTCTGTTATTGACGGCAAACGTAAGGGTCGAGCACCTTATTGATTGAAAAATATTTTTTGTTTAAAAATGTCCTATTTGTTCCCTTTTTTGTTATTATACCGGGGAAAAAGGACAAAAATCTGTGAAACCAAGGAATAATATATCATATAGATGACAATAGAATTCTTCTCAACTTATCAATCATATCAAAATCAAATGTTTAATCACTAACTTTAACCTTTCTCTTTTCCCCTGCTATTTGTCAATTAAATTCATGAAGAATGTTACAATGAATGGAGTTATTACATAAAGCAAATTGTAAACATCTTGTTTCTGTATTCAAATGTGTGGGATACAAAAGAAATGCCTATTACATAAACAGAATGGTAAATATCTTGGATCTATTATTTCTAGTATTTATAATGTGTGAAAGAAAAAAAATGTCTAGACGTAAATCTCGGATAAAAAAAATTATCACTTGCTTTATTTTTGGAAAAAAATATTTGTGTTGATTTTGTCTTGGCACAAAAACATTGCTAACGTTAGGAATTAACGTCTTAATGAGTATTTAAAAGGACGATAGAACACTATTCATATTGAAAATGTCCAGTGTACTCGAAAAAACACAAAGAATTATAACTTAAATGTTGAATCGCTTCATAAAAGATTACGTTTTTTGACAAATTGTTTTTCGTTTCAAAGTTTTATCAGATCAGAGTGACAATTATATTCAATAATGGATTTATCAAGTTGGTTATGTTTGGCATATTCATATGTGCCGCTTATCTTAAGTTAAATACAGGTCTTTATGTTATCATTGTTAGAGTCGGGATTATGTTTAACTTGCAGCAGGTTCAAATCCATGTTTCATTTGAAAATGGCACTAGGACAGAAAAAGGCTAGTGCCTGTCATGAATCATGTCCAATAAAAAAATAAAAGTAAGATTTTGAAATATGGCTTTTTAAATAATATGTAATAAAAATATGAAATGAAAAGTAGGGGTTAGTGGGCAATTTTTTTTTATGTTAATACATGGATAAAACCAGAGGATTTTGAAAATCTGGCAAAAAATCAAAAAGTAGAGGAGCAAACAGCAACGGTTATAAGACATGAGGAATGGATTAGGGTTATATATAAACGAAGATATGCAGAGCTGATCCATCATATAGTTGTTGACAAACATTATGATATGCGTAATTCTATCTTTTTGTTGTAATCACCTGTACCCAATTATTATGTTTGTATTATAAGTTTTCTTTGTTGTCTTATTTAGGAACACTTTGAAATTCAAGTTGACTTATTCTATATATTCGTGTTGCTTGTGTGTTTATGTTCCAATTATACTTTGTCCTTCGTTCTATTTTTGTATTTTTTTTTTCTTTGTTTACAGTTTAGCATGCTGATCATTAGTAAAAAAAATTTTTTTATAGTTTGTCGTACCTCGACAACATATTATCAGTTTGCAACTAAAAAATTAACAATAACAATGAACTATGGTTTAAAGTCTAGACGATTAAACCTTGGCATATAGTTAAAAACAATGTAGACTATAAAGGTCATGGCAAATAAGTTGAAACGATCTAAACGACTAAGACCTTCGAAAATGAGAGAAAAATCGAAATACAACCTTTGCAAACAGTTAAGCATTATTGTTGACCTTCGGATGTTTGTACTGTTTCCGGGACATTCATTCCAGGTGTTTACTGGTTTTATTGTGGCTTAGACTTTAGTTGTCCATCTTGTGTTTTGTAATCTATTATTTGTCTTTTGGAAATTTTTGTATTTTGGTCATGACGTTTTTATTTAATTTTCGAATAATGAGTTTAAGAATGTATTCTTCTGACGTTTGGGTCTCGTTAAAATCTCGTTTTGGAATTATTTCCTAAACATGTGGTACACGTGGAAAATATCAATGAATTTTTTAATGTGTAATAATCAAACTTAACTCTGTTAAAAAATTGTATATTTCCAATAGAAAGTTTTTGAGTAATCAAATTTTCAAACTCTACGACCAAATAAGTCAGTCTTTTTAGCAAAAATTTTGAGAAAATAGGTGAAATGTACAAGAAATGATTTTACCAGAATATGTACATCCCATATATTTTTTTTCTTTTCAAACTTCTTAGATATGTATTTTCTCAATCATTTATAGCAAAAAAGTTGAAACAATATGCATGTTGTTCTTAAAACTGAGAAAAATCACAAATTTACAAAATTGACATCATGGTAAATTTGACACCAAAAAGCATCAACATAATTATGATAAAACTTATATTTACACCTACGTATAACTGTGTTTAAGTTCTATTTATTCAGATTGGTCCACTTCATCTTTGTTGAAAGTATGAGAAAAAGTAAGATGGAGGAACTATGATTTTTTTTTCATGATAATAACCCCAAAATAGGTAAAAATAGATAAAAAATGGAAAAATCATTAACATAGGGTACTTTAAAAGGGCTGATCCATAAAGTACAATAAAAAGAAGTGCACCACCATATGATATTTTCTTCACCAATTATTTGTTTATTTAATGAATGGCTGTTGTTTATTTTGAATTTATTGAGCCGTAAAATTAATTTTTGACTCTTCACATTGAATAATCCGCGAAGCGTGTTGCCATAAAAATTGATAACATTGAAAATAAAGCTAATTATTTTAGCCAATTAGAAGACAGTAAATACGCTAAATGTATTTATTGTCATACCAACCCAAACATCACGTTAAGAAACAGAGTTTAATTCTAGAAATTTTTGGCTACTAAGAGGTGTACATTCTTAAAGTTTTGTTAGGCTCTCTTTAGGATCGTTACATTAATTCTATCAACTGACTAACGACATTTTTTGCCGGTTTAAGATCCAGTATAGTTGAATGATCTTTAACTTTACCGATTATGTCCTTCGCTCGAGTAATACATTTGGATTATATGGTAATGTGCATAGCGGATGATGCATGCTTAGCAAGAGAGGACTGCACTGTCGAAGCACCTCATCTTGCATTTTCGAAGTTCGTCAGATTTCCTCATTTATTTGCTTGTTATACACGCGCTTGAATCATCCGTATACTAAGGTTGCGCGAATCAACGTGAAATTTCCACTTACTGATATATATTACAGGAAATAAACAAATAAAAGTCTATCTAATATAAGATAAGTTCTCTTGGTATTGAAAAACGGTGGCTTGAACTATGTAATCAAGTAAAGAAAAAAATGCTGGAACTAAATTGCGCTCTAATTTAGCCCTTGCAAAGTTTTAGCATTTTTCAGATACTTTTTTTTAATTTTTAACATCTTGAAAACTTCAATTAACTTTATTAAATAATGCAAAAAGTGCAATATGAACATTATATTCCTGCTTTTCAGAAAGAACGCATTTTTCAAGTGTGTTTATGTTCTAACCAATATTCGATTTTTTAACGCGAATATTCTGCTCAGCCCCTCTCTGCGATTAGTTCTATTAGTCATTGGGACAGATTTCGAACAGAGGGCTAACAAGAAGAAAACAAAAAAAATAACATTATTTTGTTTGTCTAATTTCGATAGACTAAGTGATCTCATGGGTTTGGTGACTATAATGAGGTTTAGTTATATGTTTATTGAAATGGGATCATATAACTTGCAAAAAGAGGATACCATAAGAACAGTAAGTGATTAAAATCTTACTTTATAAACTAGTAAGCTCGTAACACTTTTCTCAATTGATCTTAAGTAACGCTCATACCATAACATCTGAATTTAAATTCAGGAATATAATTATAATAACTTGTTTAGGAATTTTAAGTACGACGAAACGAGACTCTTAAACATTTAATAAACAAATTTGTACACAAGGGCTGGATCTGCATATTACTTTGAATGAATCTATTGAGTAAATGTTAGAAATAAAGATGAAGATAGCAAGTGAGCAACCAGTGGCAATCAAATAGAAAAAAATACAATCAACAGTACATATAATACTACAGAAAACTCAGGACTAAATGATGTAATTCTTGACTTATGTTGAAAGAACGGACTTCAGACATTCAAATTTGAATCAAGTCAGAATGTCAAAATATAAGAGTTTATAAGGGTTGGTTTAGTTTAGTTGTTATATATTAGGAATATACAGTATGTAGAATGTAGGTCTTTATCACATTATCATTCAAGTCATGTGTGAAGAATTCGCACCTGGATGAATCAACACCTGAGTAAATGTATGTCAGTGCAATTACCAGGAAACTGACCTATATCTCAGCATTCATCATTAGTCATGGACTTTTCATAATGTGCAATATAAAGGATGCACATTTAATAACATCGTAGTTTAATTGCTTTTCAATTCATACAACACGTACCATCTCAATCAATATATGATCTACTACCTATTAGCTCCAAATGTTTTTTTCTTTACTTTATAGACTTTAAACAACAGATTTTAGATTCTGTTATTCACGGCAAACGTAAGGATCGAGCACCTTATTCATTGAAAAAGATTTTTTGTTTAAAACTGTCCTATTTGTTCCCCTTTTTGTTATTATACCGGAAAAAGGACAAAAATGTTTGAAACTAAGGAATAATATATCATAAAGATGATGATAGAATTCTTCGCTACTTATCAATTATATCAAAATCATATGTTTAATCACTAACTTTTACCTTTCTCTTTTCCCCTGCTATTTATCAATTAAATTCATGAAGAATGTGACGATGAATGAAGTCATTACATAAAGCAAATTGTAAACATCTTGTTTCTGTATTTAAATGTATGGGAGACAAAAGAAATGCCTTTTACATAAACAGAATGGTAAACATCTTGGATCTATTATTTTTAGTATTTATAATGTGTGAAAGAAAAAAATGTCTAGACGTAAATCCCGGATATTTTTTTTTTTTTTTTTTTATTTCACTTGCTTTATTTTTGGAAAAAAATATTTGCTTTGATTTTGTCTTGGCACAAAAAAATTGCTAACGTTAGGAATTAACGCCTTAATGTTTATCTTATTTCGTAAATATATTATCTCGTATATTAAAGACATTCGAACATCTGAAATTGGCCAATGCATGCATACAATAAGTATTTAAAAGGACGATGGAACACTATGCATATTGAAATTTCCAGTGTACTCGAAAAACCACAAAGAATTATAACTTAAATATTGAATCGCTTCATAAAAGATTACGTTTTTTGACAAATTGTTTTTCGTTTCAAAATTTTATCAGATCAGAGTGACATATCATTAGATAATGGATTTACAAAGATGGTTATGTTGACATATTCATATATGCCACTTATCTTAAGTTAAATACAGGCCTTTATGTTATCATTGTTAGAGTCGTGAATATGTTTAACTTGCAGCAGGTTCAAATCCATGTTTCATTTGAATATGGCACTGTCATGAATCTTGTCCAATAAAAAAATAAAAGTATCTATTTTGAAAGGGAAAAGAGATCTAGAGGAGTAAACAATCTTTGCATATTCCCCTTTGAATAATTAATTTGATGCAAAAGCATATGTTGCATTGACCCGAAAACCTGTTATTGAAGGGATTAAGGCCCAACTTTTCACTTGTTTCTATAAACTCTTTCATTGAATTCTTAATCGAGAAACTGGTTCCAGGTCTGGCTCCCAGCGAGGAGGAGGCGACCATTTATCTTTCTGCCAGTGAAGAATGTGCGTAAGATATTTTTCATTGAACAGCACAGGCCATTACATAAAGAAAACAGTAAACAACGTGTGTGTATATTTTGATATGTGGAAGATATAAAACATATGAATATTATATAAACAGAATGGTAAACATCGATTTTTTTTTTATGGATAATCGTTACAGAATACTGTTATATCTTGGTGAAAAATATGAAATTTGAACACATTTTAGGGGAAAATATTTGTGCGGGCTTGGCACAAACCATTGCTAAAGTTAGAAAAAAACGGCTGAATGTACATCATAGTTCGAAAACATATTTATCGTATAGCGTATTAAAGACGTCATAACTTTCGAAATTAGTCAATAAAATTATGAAAGGAAATGGGGAATGTTTCAAAGCGATAATAACCCGATCATAGAGCAGACAACAGCCGAAGGCCACCAATCGGTCTTCAATGTAGCGGGAATTCCTTCACCCGTAGGTGTCCTTCAGCTGGCTCCTAAAAAATATGTATACTAGTACAGTGATAACGGACGTCAAACTAAACTCCGAATTATACACAAGAAACTAAAATTAAAATTAATCCAAGACTAACAAAGGCCATAGGCTTCTGACTTGGGACAGGCTTAAAATTGCGGCGGGGTTAAACATGTTTATGAGATCTTCACATACCTCTAGCCAATGTTGAAAAAAGTAAACGCATAACAATATGCACATTAAAATTCAGTTAAAGAGAAGTCCGAGTCCGATGTCAAAAGATGTAACAAAAGAAAGTAAATAAAATGACAATAATACATAAATAACAACAGACTACTAGCAGTTAACTGATACGCCAGCTCCAGACCTCAATTAAACTGATTGGAAGATTTTGAATTCATCATATGAATATCAGGTACAATCCCTCCCGTTAGGGGTTTATTATCATACTATCATTATATATATATATGAAAAGAACATAACCCGTGTCACTCCGACAAGTGTTTTAAAAAAAAAATGTGTTTAGCTCCGATGCAAAGACCCTATAGTGGATCAATATTAAAGCCGAAATATGCAATCTTTAATGACCTGACAACAGTATCGTAACTTTATTCCTTCTTAATAAGTCTGTTTAAAGGTTTTGTAAGCTTTTGAGGTAAATACTGACATTTTTGTGCTTTGTTAAGAATATTACAAAAAAAAAATTAGATGTGTAATACCTGAACGTACAAGATGTCTGCATGTTGAGTTATATTTACGCATTATTTCTTTATACCGGTGATAAGATTAAGTTAATGTTTTGACCAGTTTGTGACATCGAAAACCCTGGTGTAATAATTTTTCAGTTATACATAAATTTCTCTAGCTAAAAGCTAATACGTCTAGAATTATAAACACCATAAGATGGTGACCAGGGAGCCTCACCATCTAAAAATGGATAATTGACGATAGGATTCTTTTATCATAACTTTTTGTATTCTGCTTCCCGTTTATTATATAGATATTAAGATCGAGGAAGTCACAGTGGTCATTTTTAGTATTAGCTTTATTTAAAGTAAGTTCAATAGGAAAAATATCTTTAGTATACATTATGAAGTCGTCATTATTGACAGCCAAAATGTCATCCAAATATCTAAAAGTATTATTAAATTTGTTTATCAGATGTTGTTTCGATGGGTCTTTGCTGATTTTTGTCCTAAATTGTAACTCATAGCAATACAAAAACAGGTCCACAATAAGTGGTGCACAGTTAGTCCCCATTAGAATTCCGATAACCTGACGATATATGGAATCTCCAAAGCGAACATAAATGTTATCTAGTAAAAATTCAAGGGCATATATAGTATCAAAGCATGTCCAATTGACATAGTTTTTTTTGTTTATTGCTACTACAAAATGACCTAAAAGAGTTTGAACATATTTATTCACATTCTGACTTTTTGTATGCCCATTTAATTAGGTGGATGAATTTGTTCTTAATGAGAATGTGAGGCAATGTGGTATACAGGGTAGAAAAATCAAAGTTTTGAACAGATTCAAAATCACCAATATAAGCATGCAATTTATCAAGTACTTCCAACGAGTACTTGACACTCCAAAAGTAATTAATTTCACTTTTTTCGAAAGCCTTATTTGAACAATTTATTATCTTTTTTTTATAGTACCAAGTTTACTGGTAAGAAGAATAGACAATTTAGTTGTGGAACAATGGCTTGAAGACGAAATAAATCTATATGTGTAAGGTGTTTTGTGGAGCTTCGGAAGCCAATACATAGTTAGGACTTTCATTGCATTTGGTTCTGCTTGTAAAGCGGAAGCTAAAGTTTATGTTTTAATCTTTATGTAATATCTTAACAGTAACTATAAACCCTCGACTGCCACTTGTTTGTTGTAAGAGGATGGCGCGTTATCGTCACTTTGATCCCGTCCCCCTTTTTTTGAATGTGACTTACCGATTTATACTTATCATCGGGTTTGTACTTTTTCTTAAAATTTGTATTAACTCGACAGGTGCAACATGTGTAGCAGAATCTATTTTTCCAGGGCACACGAGATCACAAAACGTTGCTATGCTTTTTTGTATGAACTATTGTTTCTTTTTCTTTCTTTTTGAGCAATGTCGTTGTAAGTTTGTTTTCAATTTATGAGTTTGACCGTCCCTTTGGTATCATTCGCCTGTCTGATGTTAACATCTTTCTAATATGTCTATGGCATCACGTGAATAAACCAGTAAACATTGCGTTTCAGATTTGAAATGCTTGAGAGAGGAAAAGATGTCTAGACGTAAACCCTGCGTGAAAATATCAATGTCTAACATTTGAAGAATTTGAAAAAAACAATTGAAGGGTTTATGTTGTAAACTTCATGTAAGCAAACAACACATGATGGCAGTTAGAAAAAAAAAACGGCTAATGTAATTCTAGTTCATCATAATAATATTGATCGCGTATGAAAGACCGCAGGACTTCTAACATTTGTTTTACCTCCTTATGTTACTTACATTAAAAGCGTACTTGAAATGCATTTGCAAGGACAATGGATAATTATCTATAGGCAAATTTTTCGTTAACCAGTAAAACCTAAAACAATTACTCTTAAATTACATCGTCAATAACAAATGCACTTTGAGCATGCCTGATAGTCACATGCGCAATGTTTTAAAAAGCCAAAAATTATGTCTAAATGCAGATTTACAAACGCATTATAAATATGTCTGAAAGTCAGATACGACAAAAATATTTTGATAGTGTCAAAAATTAACAACTCTGTATTTACACATCACAAACAGATTGACAGAATATAGAATACACGATTAATTGTTGATACTTTAGTCGGTTTATTTAATATATAAAAAAAATGCAGATGTATCAAATTACCACCTCAGTTAATACGTGTCAGTGAATATCCCAGAAAACCGACCTAAATTTCTTTGCACAGCAGTCGTAATTGGCTTTACGTTCTGTGCTAAAGCATGAATAAAAATTGATACTTTTCGCTTTGATCATTTCTTTTAAATCTATATATTTAACCTTATTGATTGAACTATAATTTTAATTTAGATTTCTTGTTCGTCCCTCTTTATTTATCATCATTACAGCACGAGATAGGACGACCATTCCTACGAACAGATAAATATTTTATGGTCGGTAGATGATCGGGAAAGGACAATAATTACAAGATCTTTCTATTAGAAGAAAAACTTCCAATACTAAATAGTAACTTTCCCTTTCCCCCAGGCCATTAATATTTGAAAGTTACGTCAAAAGTCAAGAATGATTGATGCCATTTAACAAACTAAAGGTAAACACCTATTTTTAGATTTCGAATGTGCGAGAAAAAGAAATGTCTAGACTTAAATCCAGTTTGATACATATAAAATGCCAACACTTGCAAAATTTTTGAACAATGTATAGGCGTGCTTTGACTTATTTAACTAGGACAAAAGAAAAAAACACCATTGTAAAAATAAAGAAAACACGGATAAAAGTCCCTTTTTATCTCGCATTAGATAAGACATCCACACAATCGATTTAATCATATTTAATGTTTCGGATTTTATTTTGAAGGCGTTCATAAAATGCATTTTATTTTAATTAGGGACTTTCCTTTGTGAATTTTCTTCGATATTCAGTATTTTTGTGATTTTACTTTTGATGGACGATGGTACATTAATCATATTAGAAAATATTTCATATTAGGTGATATCGAAAAACTTGACTTATATTAATTTGACTAGTTTAATTTTCATAACATTTTGACAAAATGTTTATTTAACCCTTTGACAAAAATATAAAAAATTACAATACAACGTGATTATAACGTTTAGCATATTTTTACAGAGTAATCTGACTGAAGTGTTACAGCCCTTGGATGGTGTAAACTTCCCAAAAAAACGTGTATGGTGTAATGGTGTATGGCATATGGTGCAATGGTGTAAGGTGTATGGTGCTATGGTGTATGGTGTAAGGGGAATGGTGTAATGGTGTATGAGGAATGGTGTGATTGTGTAACGTGCGATCGGGAATGGTGTGAATGAACGTTGTAGAACATTTCATTGGTTGAAAACGAAGTCCTTTTTATTTTAATTTTTCGGATTGTAAACATAAACAATAATAATAATCTTAATATTTGAAATTTTATTGCGTTATGGGTAATTTCGGATCGTGTAGATAGAATGGAGAATGGTGTATGGTGTAATGTGTAACGTGTATGGTGCAAAGGTGAAACGTGTATGGTGTAATGGTACAAGGTGTATGGTGTAATGGTGTATGGTGTATGGTGTAATGTTGTATGGTGTTAGTGGGAAGTTTACACCATCCAAGGACTGTAGGTACCGCCTTAAGAAGTTTGTAATAGTGCTACATCTATTTGTGCCAATATATAGTTTACAAAATATCTGGAGAAAAAAATGTTTTATCAATAAATTATAAATTCTTATTATCCCCTGCTGTTTGTCAATGAAATTCACAAGAAGCGTTATTGAATGAAGCCTTTACATAAAGGAAACGGTAAACAACGTGTTTGTATATTTCGATGTTAAGAGAAAAAAAATGCCTATTACATAAACAAAACTGTTTACATTGTTTTTATAATTTATATGTGTGGGAGACAAAAAAAACCAATGTCTATTACATAAACATAAATGAAAAACATCATGTTTTTATTTTTGAAATGTGTAAAAAAAAAGTGTCTAGACGTAAATCCTTAAAGAAAACAAAATGTAAAATTCGAGCACTTGCTTTAAAGATAGAAAAATGATAATTAGTGTGGGTGTTGTTCTGGCATAAAACATAGTTAAAAAAAAGGAAAAAAAACTGGCTAAATGTACATCGTAGTCTGTAAATTGATACATTGTATCGCGAATGCTAGACGTCCAACCTGCCGAAACTGGTCAAACATTGTTTTTTTACATTGCATTTAAGGTGTAATACCACCATTGATTTTCCCCTATTAGTCTTTGTTAAATTTGCACTTTTCAAAAAATTGTGCAGACTTTATCTTTGTTTCAAATAAAGAAATACTTGGCATGAGTAAAGTTTTATCCTGTCCAGTTCTATAGAAAAAGTTTCACATAACATTTCATTGCATATAAGAAAATAACCATCATTGGAAGTTAACCAATCAAATTTCTCCCCTTATTCTATCTGTGTACAAGGTTTAGTCACCATGTAACCTCAAAATTACAAAATTTTCTATAGAAATACAAATAAAAAATAATGGTGTTTTGAAATACCAAAGACATATGTTTATGACACAGAAATAGTTTTACTGCAATAAAATGTAGGATTAATTACCTACAACGGTCAAATTCAAGGGAATATTTTTTTAGACCTACTTTCGTCTGCAACCGGATGTGACGTACCATGATTTGGTGGTATTACACCTTAAGGCATGCGTAAAACATATTAATAAGGAACAATATTCTTATTGAAAAGTTTCCAGTGTAAAAAATCATATATTCTGGAAGGTATAAAGCGATCTAGTGAAAAATATGAAATTCAAACACTTTATTTTAGGGGAAAATATTTGTACCGTCTTGGCACAAAATATTGCTGAAGTTGTGAAAAAAACGGCTAAATGTACATCATAGTTCGTCAACATATTTTCTGTATCGCGTATAAAAGACGTCCGAACTTACGAAATTAGTCAAGCTTTTTTTTTTTAAAGTATTTTACCTAAAATGCACGCACTAAAACGCGTTATATTAATTACTTAAATGTTGCACCGCCTTAAAAATTCCTGGCCTGACTCTTAGTTAGAAGGAGAGGACCATTTATCCCTCAGTGAGTGAAGAATATTTGTTAGATATTTGCCACTGAACACCACAGTAACAAGCAAAGACTTAAATTGTTTTACAAAAATGTCGATGTATCAACCAATATTTCTTTAAATCAAACAAGCAAACAAACAAAACCAATCAATTGATCATTGTATGCTAAATTCATCTAAAATGACACTATCCACAAATTCATTCAACCAAATTTTTGTCATAAAAGAATTTGCTTTTCTGATTTACACTTGTCATTTTTTCTTTAAATATGAAAAGATGTGGTCTTTGCTGCACATTTTCATCTTTTATGCCTGAAAGAGAGAAAAACACTGATTGGACTGAAACCCCGGGTGAAAATCTCAATGTCTCTAAGGGAGCTAACATTTCCCCTTTCCCCTAATAAAAATTAAATGGTAGCTTCCTACAATTATAGGATTTAAAAAAAAACACAATTATTTTGTTTTAAACTTCCGGATGAAAGAAACAAAACACATAATGAAAGTAAAAAGTAGGCTAATGTAATTGTGAGTTCATCACACTCATATTTATCGCGTAAAAAAGACCGGAGGACTTCTCACATTTGTGATATTTTTCGAATGTTACTTTCATTTTAAGCATACACCAAATGCATGTGCAAAGACAATGTGCAATACTTTATATTGGCAAAACTTTCATTTACCAGGATAACCTAAAACAAAACTACTGTAAAATTGCATCGTCAATTGCAAATAGAAAATCACAACAATAATAAATTCCTAGGAAAATTCAAGTCCCTAATCAAAAGACAAAATCAAAAGCTCGAACACATCAATCGAATGGACAACAACTGTCATATTCCTGACTTGGAACAGGCATTTACTTATTTAGAAAATGGTTGAATAAACCTGGTTTTAAAGCTAGCTAAACCTCTCACAGTATGACAGTCACAACAAATTTCATTGTAATGACAACTATGCATAAAAAAAAGACATTATAAGTAAAAATGTCAGATATAGAGTTACAGCAGTCAACGATGTGTTATAATCTTAATTATTATAAAACAACAAAATTGTAACAAAGAAGCACAAAATGGCATTTAGACCAAGCATACTAGCAAAAATTAAAGACAAGAATACACAAATTTACCAAAGTACAATAACACAATGAAGGGATGTATAAGTACAGAGCCACGTCAAATCTGTTTGCAAGAAACATAAAAAGGCATTAAAATATATCACATTAGCAAAACTTAAAGACAAGAATACAAAACAGTTTTACAATAGCTCAATAACGGGATTTATACGTACAGAGCCACGTGATATGTATTAAAAAAACCCAGAAAAAGTACAATACCAAAAATATAAGACAAAAATTGAAGAATTTTTATTGAACAACAACCGATGACGAGATGTAGAGGTACTGAGCCATGTCAAATGCAGTATAATCATGTCTGAAAATCAAATACGAAACGATAATGTCAAAAAATTAAAACCTTAGTATTCACACGTTAAAAGCAGATTGACAAGATATAGAATAAAGGATTTATTAGTGATGCGAAAGTCGGTTTATTTCACAAAAGAGATCAAACTTAAGTAAAATATAGGTCATCATAATATTAATATTAGTCATGAATATGTTTATAAAATTTGCAGCTAGATGAAGTTTACACCTCGATTAATATATGTCAGTGTATATTTTTGAAAACTAACCTATATCTCTTTTTAATCAGCAAATGGTCAGTAAAGGACAATTAATGAAAGATCTTTAAATCAAGAGAAAAACAATTATATTACTAGATATGGAGAAAATTCAAGAATGATCGAAGCCAATAAACAAATAAAAAAGTAAACATAGTGTTTTTAGATATAGCCCGAGTGAGAAAACGATATGGTTAGACTTAAATACAGGTTGACAAACATTAAATGCTAACACTATTTGTTAATGGGTGTGCTTTCACTTATTAGACCAGGGCGTAAAAAAGTCACCATTGTAGAAGTGATGAATACAGGAGCCTTTAATAGCTGACTATGCAATATTGGCCTTTTTTCTTATTGTTAAAGGCCGTACGGTGACCTAAATATGTTAATTTCGGTGTCATATTAGTCTTTTGTGCAGAGTTTTCTCATGGGCAATCAAACCACCTCTTCTTTTTTATAGTTAAATTGAAGCTTTACTTTTATTAATATTAAGATTGTATGATAATTTATATATTAAATGTACTAAAAGTAGCTCTGATGTCCAATAAGGCAGATTGGCAAAATATACGATACACGTGATCATCATGTTTGTCATCACACGAAACGTATATCATTATTCAGATCGTGTGTGAGGAATTGCAGTTGGATGATATCAACACCTAAATAATAAAGTGCATTTAACACAATAATGACCTATATCTCATCGTATATCAGTCTTTATTGCAATTGGCTATTCTTACCGGGATAAATGAAGGATGTAATATCGTTCTTCTGTTTTTTTTTAAATTGTACAATAAGTACTATCTGTAATATCTCCTAGCTCTTAGTGTCGTGATTTGTGATTTCATTCCCTTACATATTAAACATTTGTCGTTTTAAATGACGCAAATGTGAGGGCCTTATTGATATCATTATATACTTTTTATTTAAATTTCCTGTTCCTCTAAAAAAAAATGAAATGAAACTATAAATATCATGTTTTTATTTTCCAAATATGTCCAATACAAAACTTCTATGACACAAATGAAACGGTAATCATCGTGTTTTTATATTTTAATATGTTAAAGAGAAAAAAATGTCTAGTCAAAAATCGTGGTTGACATAGTAAATTGTCTAATAATTACATAACTTTAAAAACTATTTTTGTTATTATTTGTTTTGGGAAAAAAAAAGCAAAGGGGGGGGGGGGGGGGGGGGTTGCGGTGCTACAAATTGTTCATATATCATCATGACTGGAATAATAGTAATAATTGACCTATATTATTCTTAAGTTATTATTCTATAAAGTAAACTAGTTTATGCATCACTAATAAATCATTTGTTCTAAATTTTGTTGATCTGCTTTCAATGTTTAAATACAAAGGTGTTAACTTTTGACATTATCAAACACTACTGACGTAGTTGATTTTCAGGCATGATCATACTGGATTTGCTATTGACGATGCAATACTTGAGTTATTGGAAATTTTTGAAGGGTTTTACTGGTAATCAGAAGATTCGCCAAAACAAATATTTGTGAATTGTCCTTGTACATTTGTTTTTGGTATGCTTATACTATTAGCAACATTAGAAAAGTATCATAAATGTAAGAAGTCCTGTCGTCTTTTATACGCGATAAAAACAAAGAATAACATTAGCCGTTTGTTTTTCTTATTTCCTTGGGCCTCGGTAGCCGAATGGTCTAAGTAGTAACTAGTGTAATTACTAGCCAGTTAATACTGGGGTTGTGAGTTTGAACCCCGCTCTTTAGGGGAACTCGACTCTTTAATTGACTAGGGTTGTCACTGTTCCTATCGAAAGTCAGTGGTTTTCTTCGGGCATTCCGGCTTCCGCCACCAATAAAAATCCGCCGCCACGAAATAGCCTAAAAATGTTGCTTTAAAGTGGCATTAAAACATACAAACATATTTTTTTGATACATTGATACTTTCTACCAGGGTTTTTGTCAAATCATTTTTTCTCTCTCTCAAGCATAGTAAATCTTAAACGCAATGCTTACCGTTTAATTACGTTATGACGTAGACATAGAAAAAATATGTTTACAAAAGAGAGGCGAAAGATACCAAAGGGACATTCAAACTCATAAGTTGAAAATAAACAATCACTGACATAGCTTTGAAAAAAGCAAAAACATAAAAATAGCATACAAAATCTAATATATTGTGCTCCGTAGAGGTGAGACGATCTAGTTGCTTTAAAGATTTGTATGTCTCAGTTCATCTTTTAACGAAAAGAGCATAGCCCTTGCTCAGTCTAATTCGGTAGGTCACATTCGGGAGGAAAGAGACGGGGACTAAAGGAGTAGGTCCGGTAAAGTTCACCCGACGAAAGATTTTGACCACTTTTTAAATACTTAAGTGTCTGTTTTATTTGAATTAATTAGTAAATGTGAAATATTTAAACTGATTTAGTCATTAAAAACGATCCGATTCAAGCTAAAATATGAAAAATCTACCAAATTTGCCGAAAACGTCACTTTTTAAATGGTGTTTGGAAAAAAATAGAAGTGACAGCATACATGTTCATCCTCAACCTTTATATAAGGTATGTATTATCATCAAATAAAACTAACATTTCAATAATAAGGATGAACACGAATGAGGCCACTTTCGTTTTCACGAAAACCGTCTAAAATTTAACTAAAATGTTAGAATTGTGACGATTTCAATAATTTTGCATGACTAAATGGTGCTAGTACCGGATATTATGTGCATTGTATTGCCAAAAACAGCACATATTTATGAAGCAGAAACATTCTACTGTCAATAAATAACTAAAAGTTTACATTTCAACAATTTTGTAAAACTGCTATATTTTGGAGCCAAAAAAAGGGATCTTATTGAACCTACTTCTTTACTTCAATACAATATGTACGTTGTCATCTGACATGTACACATGATAGTCCAGAGTCTAGAGTTGAGATATTTCAGTTAAGGGATCATCTCAAAAGTTTAAATTATAAAAGACAAATGAATCCTGGAACAATAGATTTGAAATAAAGATTGTCTTTCATTTTTTCTTACTAATAATAGATGAAAATGCGCAGCAAAGACCACATATTTTGATATCTAAATAAAAAAATCATTCTTGTGTGACTGAACTTAGGTTGAATGAAATTGGGCATAATGTCATTTAATATGAATTTAATAATAATTGATCGATTTATTTGTTTGGGTTGTTCGCTTGTTTGATTTCAAGAATTATTGCTTGAATGATCGACATTTGTATAAAACGATTTATGTCTTTGATTGTTACTGTGCCGTTCAGTGACAAATATCTAACGCAAAATATTCACTCACAAGGAAATAAATGTCCCCTCCACCTAGCTAAGAGTCATGTCGGGAATTTGTTTTTTTCTCCCACACATTTAAATATAGACACACGATGTATACACGTTGCTTTATGTAATGGCTTCATTCGTAGTAATCACGTCTCGTGAATTTCTATTGACAAACAGCAGGAGGAAAAACAAAGTTAAAATTTAGTGATGAACATTTTTTCTAATGATTTTGATATAATGGAAAGGTGAGAAGAATACTGATGTCCCTCCCTTGTTATATTATTTTTGTGTTATTACGTATCATTGTCCTTCTTATTGCCTTCATAATAACAAACTAGAGGCTCTCAAGTACCTGTGTCGCTCACCTTGGTCTATTTGAATATTAAACAATGGACTCCGATAAATTCAATACAAAATTGTGTTTTAGTAATGGTGATGTGGTAGTTGCTCTTTCTATACTGAACATTCTTGTTGCTATAATTATCTATATGTATAATGAACTTGGCCCAGTAATAACAGTTAAAAAATATTTTCTTAACAAATTAACAAAAATTTACAAAAATTTATGAAAATTGTTAAAAATTTATGAAAATTGTTAAAAAATTACCTGAAAGGGCAATAACTCCTTAAAGGGTTAATCGACAATTTTGGTCATGTTGACTTATTTGTAGATCTTATTTTGTTGAACATTATTGCTGTTTACAGTTTATCTCTATCTATGATAACATTCAAGATAATAACCAAAATTTCCTTAAAATTACTAATTTGGGGACAGCAACCCAACAACTGGTTGTCAGATTTGTCTGAAAATTACAGGTCAGATAGATGTTGACCTAATGAACAATTTTACTCCTCGTCCGATTTGCTCTAAATGCTTTGGTTTCAGCGATATAAGCCAATATCTACATTTCACCCCATGTACTATCTTTAGCCATGGCGGCCATCTTGGTTGGTTGGTCAGGTCACGCCACACATTTTTTATACTAGATACCCAAATGATGATTGTGGCCATGTTTGGTTTAATTTGGCCTAGTAGTTCCAGAGGAGAAGATTTTTTTTAAAAGAACACTTAATTTTTTGAAAAATGGTTAAAAAATGACTATAAAGGGCAATAACTCCTAAAGGGATCGACTGACCATTTTAGTCATGTTGACTTATTTGTAAATCTTACTTTGCTGAACATTATTGCTGTTTACAGTTTATCTCTATCTATAATAATATTCAAGATAATAACCAAAAACAGCAAAATTTCCCTAAAACTACTAATTCAGGGGCAGCAACCCAACAACGTGTTGTCTGATTCATCTGAAAACTTCAGGCCAGACAGATTTTGACCTGATAAACAATTAACCCCATGTCAGATTTGCTCTAATTGATTTGGTTTTTGAGTTATAAGCCAAAAACTGCATTTTACCCATATGTTCTATTTTTAGCCATGGCGGCCATCTTGGTTGGTTGGCCGGGTCACGCCATACATTTTTTTTTAAACTAGATACCCCAATGATGATTGTGGCCAAGTTTGGTTTGATTTGGCCCAGTAGTTTCAGAATTTACGGAATTTGGTAAAAACAAGCCTTAGTGATCAGTCACTAGAGATAGTAGTTCAGGATGGCACGTAAAAAAACTATTTGGCTGCATCATCCAAGTACCAACACTGACATGTTTGAATTCATTTGTACTTTTTACAAAAAAGTATATGGTGTTCTCTTCTGGGAATAGTATACTGTTGATCTATTATTTCGGTTGATTGATTTTGTTCGTAGTTAAACGTCTAGTGGCAACTATTTCATTGAAGTGCACATTAAGTATAATTTTGGGACGTCCCATATATCAATTAATCGGTAAAGACAAATCTCTCGACAAATCTGACGAATTTGACAAAATAGTTTTACCACACTGTTTGTATCCGGACACTGTACAATTTTCGTTAGAATATTCTGCAGAAAATAGAATAGTAAAGCCAATGAAAACAAGTTGAATAACAATAGGCCAGTTCTGGGATAGGTTTTTCAGACGAATCTGTCATGTGACTACCATCACTACGTGATGCAAATGTATGCATAAAAATTTCTAACACACGTTGAGCAAACGGATGAAAAGATTTTATTTTATACTGCACAAAATTAGGCAGATTAAAATCTAAAAGAATGGTCACTCTCCTTCAGTCATACGGCAATCACGATTATGAACTTAAAGAACATTACATATTTCTTTCCTACCCTACAGAATGACAATTATGAATGTGTTGGAAACTTTTAATAGAGCAGGGATATAGGCGCGCCTTCTATCTGGTAAATGACGTCATAAAGACATGCGAAATTCATGTTAAAAGACATGATTCCAGAAATAACATATGAAATACCCATGTATGAATAAATGCATAAAGTAAAATTAAGAAGAGACAGGTCAAAAACGGGGAACGAAGCAACGTCGACAATGATGTTGATATCCCATGATATAAGAATATTGTTCCGATGCGTTGGATAACCTTATATGGTCCGAGACCCTTGATTTTCGTTGTTCCCGAATATAGTCCCTATTGTTGACAGTGGGTTACTTGCCATTATTTTTTTTTACCCTTTCCAAATTTATAACTCCATGTTTAATATTCAAATTGCACGTAGGGGGTGAAATTTCACTGTAAAAAAATTTGGGTCCAACATTTTAAAGGAAAGTAGTGATTTAGTCCAGCTAAAAAGGCCATAAAGATAAAATTGTCCATATTTTGAGTTAGAGCCGATGAAGTTTTCTATAATTTTAATATAATTTGTCCCAAAAGTAGTACAACATACTGTAAAAGTTTCTTTGAGAAAGCGCAGGTGGGATTTTTTTTATATTCATTTATGTTTTAAAAGAAATGCACTACGAAATAATTGTGGCCTCGGACCATATTTCTATCTGCATTCCAATAAAAAAAACTCTCATTTCCTTTATGATAGCTCTATGTGATTGTATAGTCATTGTTTTAAGTATAAATAAATATATCAAATAAATAAAACAGATATTTTGTATAATATCTAGTAGAGTCTAGGGAGTAAATAAATTTGCTATCTGGGGAAAAACAATGCGAATGTTGTTTACATATTTTGTTTAAAGCTCAAGTCTTATATGAAACTCTTAAACACGATAATATGTTATAAGCAGACCTGTCCTCAGGTCTGGTCAATAGCAGACTTGGTCAGAGGTCTGGTCAGAAGCAGACTTGTCCACAGGTCTGGTCAGAAGCAGACCTGTCCTCAGGACTGTAAAAAGGCAGGCTTGTTCAAATATCTGGTCTGGAGCAGACCTGTCGATAGGTCTACAGAAGTCCTAAAAAAAGCTCCAACGACGAAGTTATCTTGTTTTTCTGCTTAAAAATTATCAAGTTAACTTAAAAAGCAGTCAACAATTCTGCTCCAAGTTAATTTTGTCAAGGTTAGGACCGCACCTATCTGTAATATGTAGAATATTTAAGAAAATAATGACAAATGTAAAAAAATCATGATGCCTTAAAAATATGATAAACATGAGTATTTCTAAGTACAAGTAGTGTTAACATAAGGCCTGTATTCCTTACTACAACTTCCTTTTTCCTGACATTTATCTAACAAAGGACATGTGTTCCTAAAATTCTAAAATGTGTATTTGACATTTAGCCATATCTTTTTGGCAGACACATTTTTAACCTGACAAAAGGATGTTTACAATAAAATTGAGAAAGGAAATGAGGAATGTGTCAAAGCGATAACAACCCGACCATAGAGTAGACAACAGCCGAAGGCCACCTACAAGTCTGTTTGTTTGTACATGACGCACCTTCATCAAATGGTAATTCTTTGTGAATGTCTTGTGGAATAGTAAAAATTATTGAGAAATATTTTAAAATGTTAGCTTACTTTGCTTTTTTAAGCAAGTGCATGACAATGAAGTATTATAAGACTTACATACAGGATTGGAAGGGTAAAAGCATGATAGATAGTGGGGCCTATTTTTTAAGGTCTTTCAGTCCAACACAATTTAAGGTTGGTGACCTTTCATGTTTAACTTATCATCAAGTTGAACTTTTTAAATAACTTATAAGTCCGTTTTCAAACTTGAGGTAGAAACTTTTATATATACCATTTGGTGTCCTTATAACAAAGGGTGTGTTTTATGTCCAAGAGTTGCTAAAATTTCTAGGAAAATATCGCAAAGTCATTATTTTGATGCATTATTTCGTAGCAAGGTAAATATGTAGTTTTGGAAGCATAGCTTTCCTGCACTGGCTGTGTCCTTTAGATACTATGTGCAAAAATGACAAAAAAAAAGGCCAGAGTTAAGTCCCTGCTAAACTGAAGACTACAGGTTTCAGCTCTAGAGTCCCCAGTGAAGACATTTCTTTTATGCAAACACACACTTTAAGATTTACAGTGAAAAGAAAACATTAAATCTGTAGCACATCTTGACACGTACTTGTGCATGTGTGTGACGTATTGTAATTTTACAACACGGGGGAACTAGCGGTAGATTTAAATAAATAAGAAATACACAGGTTGTACTTTCGATGTTCTATTGTTGAATCAAATTATCTCAATATAGTTACATAAATCAAAGTTACATATGGAAGTCCATAAAACAATAACAACGGCACAGTCCGCTTGAAAGTCCTTAAAAGTAGCAATACGAGTTCCGTATTCTAACGTTCGGTAATCCTCACTGACCATAATTTCTGAATGTTTCTTTTTATAACAAATGTTGAGTTACTCTAATATAGAATGACACTAATTAATACAAATTTGACAAATTTGGTCTATTCACGAGAACTTGTTAAGCTTAATCCGTTATCTCAAAATGACATTAAGTTCTATTTTACTAATTGTACTTTAAAAAGATTACGACATATGGATTTGTGAAAGTTTGTAACAACATAAAACAGTATTAAAAATTATGAAATAAAATCACAGAAATTTACACCATGACAACTCTCCTCCGCTCCAGCTAGACTCTGACCCAGAGTCTCAAGGATATAGAACTGACACTATTTTGTAATTTCCAAAGCCTCTTCTGTTAGGACGGTTTCCTCTCGATCGATGGTTTTGACCTCTTGAGTACCTCATATTGTTCGGCGCAGTATTGTTGTTGCCATTACTTGAAGATTGTTTCAACATAGATATTTCAATTTGTGTTTTTTCTAATTTCAATTTAACGTTTTCCCACAACGAGCGATAGTGCGTTATGTCTTCACTTTTCTTTTCACAGATCTTTATCCATTCCTGTACAGTTTGCTTTTCCTGTTGAAGTTCTTGATAAAGTCCGCGGTTTGCACTTTCCACTGATGTTTGAACGGAAAACAAAGTTATTTCGGCAAAACGTCTTTGTTTTTCTAATTCCTCATAGTGTTCTCCTTGAGCTTTGATAAAATTCTCCAGCTGTTCACATTCTTCGTCGTGCATTTCTTCTTTGACTTCTAAGGATAAAGCCAAATCGCTAATTCTTGTATTTTTGTTGACAATCTCTTTTTCCTGCGCGACTATTTCGTTCCTGAGTTTTTGGATGTTAATCTTTAAACTGTTCATTTCCATTTTAACCGGATGATTGGTTTTAGTCACAGTTATTTGAAAATCTTCATCGTCTAAAGTTGAGAATGGAAAATCATTGTTCATTTTCTTTGCGAGAAACACACGAAGTCTGATTGAGTCCCTTTCTTTCCTTTTCGTTGACTTTGGTACCTTGCTGGGTGATGTACAGTTTACTTTAAAATGTCCAAATTGTCCACACCTAAAGCACTTGAAGTTCACATGGCGATCAAAAGTCGAATTTGTTTGAGGCCGTTGAAAGTTACTTTGGTGATAAGCGACTCCTTTAAATTCCTTTTGTCGATTCACACTGTCTTCTTGTCTTGGGTGGTTTCTGTCGTAAACGATTGGAATTCCATAAATGTTCATATTGTATATAATACACGGGATTTTGCAACACAAACTGTTGATTGATGTTATAGAATCAGCAGAATGTTCCGGGTCCTCGCACCAATTGACGTATTGTAATTTTACAACACGGGGGAACTAGCGGTAGATTTAAATAAATAAGAAATACACAGGTTGTACTTTCAATGTTCTATTGTTGAATCAAATTATCTCAATATAGTTACATAAATCAAAGTTACATATGGAAGTCCATAAAACAATAACAACGGCACAGTCCGCTTGAAAGTCCTTAAAAGTAGCAATACGAGTTCCGTATTCTAACGTTCGGTAATCCTCACTGACCATAATTTCTGAATGTTTCTTTTTATAACAAATGTTGAGTTACTCTAATATAGAATGACACTAATTAATACAAATTTGACAAATTTGGTCTATTCACGAGAACTTGTGAAGCTTAATCCGTTATCTCAAAATGACATTAAGTTCTATTTTACTAATTGTACTTTAAGAAGATTACGACATATGGATTTGTGAAAGTTTGTAACAACATAAAACAGTATTAAAAATTATGAAATAAAATCACAGAAATTTACACCATGACATGTGTTTACTTATTATCATCTGCTAAGTGACAAGAAATAAAGTTATTAGACACATGTAAAAAGTCGCTCTTTTAAGGTTACGATTAATGTTAAGCTGTTTAAAAAGACAGAGTTGCCATCCATACAATTCTGACACTTAGTCCCACAATGCAATCTGTATAAGTTAATATTTTACAAAATGATGATACAAATCACTAAAAAATAAATAACATAACTTACAATTTTAAGCCAAAAATGTTCCCCTAAAAGACAGTACTTCTAGTTTACAATCATAAAAATGACATGGACTATATTTGTAGACAACCGATTTACGTGTGGCCAAAGCAGGTCGGGTTTTGACGGCGAAAAAAAAATCCTTCTTTTTTCTACTTAGTCCCTTGCTCTTCCCTTCAGCATTTTCTCACTTTATAATACATAAAATAACACATGTACTGCATGTTTGAAAGTTTATAGTGTACAGCAAAAACAATTCAAAATGTGGGGTAAAAGTCAAAGGGACAGCAACCTAGCAATCAAAATAACCAAAAGACATGTGCACGCTAAAATGTGAAATAGGATATGCACGTTTGCCTCAATGAGACAGCATCCCAGCGACTACAAATATACACGAACGAAATTTTCACTTGCCAGATGCTACCATTTGTATGAGTGGTTTTTTTTCTCGATTTGATTTTATTTTCCATATATAAAAACTGTCCGCAGTGAAAACTCCAATAGTGATGAAAGTGGCATTTAACACCACGATATCAATAAAATCAAGCATTGTGTATTTTAGACGTTTCCTACATCGATTTCAGGTTTGGTAAACAAAAATCTTTAAACTCGAATTTTAATTTGACTGAAGAAATATTTTTTGAAACTTATACATATTACTATCCTATGGTATTGTGGCTGAAATATTTGTCGCTGGACATAAATCAGCTTCATCAATTAATACCTCTCTGTGAATACCTTGTAGAATCTATTAACTGGAACTTCAAATTGACTAAAGCAAAGTTTTACCACACATATATGGTTCTATCTTTTTATATTATGATTGATATATTTGTCGCGGTACATGACGCACCTTCATCAAATGGTAATTCTTTGTGAATGTCTTGTGGAATAGTAAAAAATATTGAGAAATATTTTAAAATGTTAGCTTACTTTGCTTTTTCAAGCAAGTGCATGACAAAGAAGTATTATAAGACTTACATACAGGATTGGAAGGGTAAAAGCATGATAGATAGTGGGGCCTAGTTTTTAAGGTCTTTCAGTCCAACACAATTGAAGGTTGGTGACCTTTCATGTTTAACTTATCATCAAGTTCAGCTTTTTAAATAACTTATAAGTCCGTTTTCAAACTTGAGGTAGAAACTTTTATATGTACCATTTGGTGTCTTTATAACAAAGGGTGTGTTTTATGTCCAAGAGTTGCTAAAATTTCTAGGAATATATCGCAAAGTCATTATTTTGATGCATTATTTCGTAGCAAGGTAAATATGTAGTTTTGGAAGCATAGCTTTCCTGCACTGGCTGTGTCCTTTAGATAATATGTGCAAAAATGACAAAAAAAGGCCAGAGTTAAGTCCCTGCTAAACTGAAGACTACAGGTTTCAGCTCTAGAGTCCCCAGTGAAGACATTTCTTTTATGCAAACACACAGTTTAAGATTTACAGTGAAAAGAAAACATTAAATCTGTAGCACATCTTGACACGTACTTGTGCATGTGTGTTTACTTATTATCATCTGCTAAGTGACAAGAAATAAAGTTATTAGACACATGTAAAAAGTCGCTCTTTTAAGGTTACGATTTATGTTAAGCTGTTTAAAAAGACAGAGTTGCCATCCATACAATTCTGACACTTAGTCCCACAATGCAATCTGTATAAGTTAATATTTTACAAAATGATGATACAAATCACTAAAAAATAAATAACATAACTTACAATTTTAAGCCAAAAATGTTCCCCTAAAAGACAGTACTTCTAGTTTACAATCATAAAAATGACATGGACTATATTTGTAGACAACCGATTTACGTGTGGCCAAAGCAGGTCGGGTTTTGACGGCGAAAAAAAAATCCTTCTTTTTTCTACTTAGTCCCTTGCTCTTCTCTTCAGCATTTTCTCACTTTATAATACATAAAATAACACATGTACTGCATGGTTGAAAGTTTATAGTGTACAGCAAAATCAATTCAGAATGTGGGGTAAAAGTCAAAGGGACAGCAACCTAGCAATCAAAATAACCAAAAGACATGTGCACGCTAAAATGTGAAATAGGATATGCACGTTTGCCTCAATGAGACAGCATCCCAGCGACTACAAATATACACGAACGAAATTTTCACTTGCCAGATGCTACCATTTGTATGAGTGGTTTTTTTTTCTCGATTTGATTTTATTTTCCATATATAAAAACTGTCCGCAGTGAAAACTCCAATAGTGATGAAAGTGGCATTTAACACCACGATATCAATAAAATCAAGCATTGTGTATTTTAGACGTTTCCTACATCGATTTCAGGTTTGGTAAACAAAAATCTTTAAACTCGAATTTTAATTTGACTGAAGAAATATTTTTTGAAACTCATACATATTACTATCCTATGGTATTGTGGCTGAAATATTTGTCGCTGGACATAAATCAGCTTCATCAATTAATACCTCTCTGTGAATACCTTGTAGAATCTATTAACTGGAACTTCAAATTGACTAAAGCAAAGTTTTACCACACATATATGGTTCTATCTTTTTATATTATGATTGATATATTTGTCGCTGTACATGACGCACCTTCATCAAATGGTAATTCTTTGTGAATGTCTTGTGGAATAGTAAAAATTATTGAGAAATATTTTAAAATGTTAGCTTACTTTGCTTTTTCAAGCAAGTGCATGACAAAGAAGTATTATAAGACTTACATACAGGATTGGAAGGGTAAAAGCATGATAGATAGTGGGGCCTATTTTTTAAGGTCTTTCAGTCCAACACAATTTAAGGTTGGTGACCTTTCATGTTTAACTTATCATCAAGTTCAACTTTTTAAATAACTTATAAGTCCGTTTTCAAACTTGAGGTAGAAACTTTTATATGTACCATTTGGTGTCTTTATAACAAAGGGTGTGTTTTATGTCCAAGAGTTGCTAAAATTTCTAGGAATATATCGCAAAGTCATTATTTTGATGCATTATTTCGTAGCAAGGTAAATATGTAGTTTTGGAAGCATAGCTTCCCTGCACTGGCTGTGTCCTTTAGATAATATGTGCAAAAATGACAAAAAAAGGCCAGAGTTAAGTCCCTGCTAAACTGAAGACTACAGGTTTCAGCTCTAGAGTCCCCAGTGAAGACATTTCTTTTATGCAAACACACAGTTTAAGATTTACAGTGAAAAGAAAACATTAAATCTGTAGCACATCTTGACACGTACTTGTGCATGTGTGTTTACTTATTATCATCTGCTAAGTGACAAGAAATAAAGTTATTAGACACATGTAAAAAGTCGCTCTTTTAAGGTTACGATTAATGTTAAGCTGTTTAAAAAGACAGAGTTGCCATCCATACAATTCTGACACTTAGTCCCACAATGCAATCTGTATAAGTTAATATTTTACAAAATGATGATACAAATCACTAAAAAATAAATAACATAACTTACAATTTTAAGCCAAAAATGTTCCCCTAAAAGACAGTACTTCTAGTTTACAATCATAAAAATGACATGGACTATATTTGTAGACAACCGATTTACGTGTGGCCAAAGCAGGTCGGGTTTTGACGGCGAAAAAAAAATCCTTCTTTTTTCTACTTAGTCCCTTGCTCTTCTCTTCAGCATTTTCTCACTTTATAATACATAAAATAACACATGTACTGCATGTTTGAAAGTTTATAGTGTACAGCAAAATCAATTCAGAATGTGGGGTAAAAGTCAAAGGGACAGCAACCTAGCAATCAAAATAACCAAAAGACATGTGCACGCTAAAATGTGAAATAGGATATGCACGTTTGCCTCAATGAGACAGCATCCCAGCGACTACAAATATACACGAACGAAATTTTCACTTGCCAGATGCTACCATTTGTATGAGTGGTTTTTTTTTCTCGATTTGATTTTATTTTCCATATATAAAAACTGTCCGCAGTGAAAACTCCAATAGTGATGAAAGTGGCATTTAACACCACGATATCAATAAAATCAAGCATTGTGTATTTTAGACGTTTCCTACATCGATTTCAGGTTTGGTAAACAAAAATCTTTAAACTCGAATTTTAATTTGACTGAAGAAATATTTTTTGAAACTCATACATATTACTATCCTATGGTATTGTGGCTGAAATATTTGTCGCTGGACATAAATCAGCTTCATCAATTAATACCTCTCTGTGAATACCTTGTAGAATCTATTAACTGGAACTTCAAATTGACTAAAGCAAAGTTTTACCACACATATATGGTTCTATCTTTTTATATTATGATTGATATATTTGTCGCTGTACATGACGCACCTTTATCAAATGGTAATTCTTTGTAAATGTCTTGTGGAATAGTAAAAATTATTGAGAAATATTTTAAAATGTTAGCTTACTTTGCTTTTTCAAGCAAGTGCATGACAAAGAAGTATTATAAGACTTACATACAGGATTGGAAGGGTAAAAGCATGATAGATAGTGGGGCCTATTTTTTAAGGTCTTTCAGTCCAACACAATTTAAGGTTGGTGACCTTTCATGTTTAACTTATCATCAAGTTCAACTTTTTAAATAACTTATAAGTCCGTTTTCAAACTTGAGGTAGAAACTTTTATATGTACCATTTGGTGTCTTTATAACAAAGGGTGTGTTTTATGTCCAAGAGTTGCTAAAATTTCTAGGAATATATCGCAAAGTCATTATTTTGATGCATTATTTCGTAGCAAGGTAAATATGTAGTTTTGGAAGCATAGCTTTCCTGCACTGGCTGTGTCCTTTAGATAATATGTGCAAAAATGACAAAAAAAGGCCAGAGTTAAGTCCCTGCTAAACTGAAGACTACAGGTTTCAGCTCTAGAGTCCCCAGTGAAGACATTTCTTTTATGCAAACACACAGTTTAAGATTTACAGTGAAAAGAAAACATTAAATCTGTAGCACATCTTGACACGTACTTGTGCATGTGTGTTTACTTATTATCATCTGCTAAGTGACAAGAAATAAAGTTATTAGACACATGTAAAAAGTCGCTCTTTTAAGGTTACGATTAATGTTAAGCTGTTTAAAAAGACAGAGTTGCCATCCATACAATTCTGACACTTAGTCCCACAATGCAATCTGTATAAGTTAATATTTTACAAAATGATGATACAAATCACTAAAAAATAAATAACATAACTTACAATTTTAAGCCAAAAATGTTCCCCTAAAAGACAGTACTTCTAGTTTACAATCATAAAAATGACATGGACTATATTTGTAGACAACCGATTTACGTGTGGCCAAAGCAGGTCGGGTTTTGACGGCGAAAAAAAAATCCTTCTTTTTTCTACTTAGTCCCTTGCTCTTCTCTTCAGCATTTTCTCACTTTATAATACATAAAATAACACATGTGCTGCATGTTTGAAAGTTTATAGTGTACAGCAAAATCAATTCAGAATGTGGGGTAAAAGTCAAAGGGACAGCAACCTAGCAATCAAAATAACCAAAAGACATGTGCACGCTAAAATGTGAAATAGGATATGCACGTTTGCCTCAATGAGACAGCATCCCAGCGACTACAAATATACACGAACGAAATTTTCACTTGCCAGATGCTACCATTTGTATGAGTGGTTTTTTTTTCTCGATTTGATTTTATTTTCCATATATAAAAACTGTCCGCAGTGAAAACTCCAATAGTGATGAAAGTGGCATTTAACACCACGATATCAATAAAATCAAGCATTGTGTATTTTAGACGTTTCCTACATCAATTTCAGGTTTGGTAAACAAAAATCTTTAAACTCGAATTTTAATTTGACTGAAGAAATATTTTTTGAAACTCATACATATTACTATCCTATGGTATTGTGGCTGAAATATTTGTCGCTGGACATAAATCAGCTTCATCAATTAATACCTCTCTGTGAATACCTTGTAGAATCTATTAACTGGAACTTCAAATTGACTAAAGCAAAGTTTTACCACACATATATGGTTCTATCTTTTTATATTATGATTGATATATTTGTCGCTGTACATGACGCACCTTCATCAAATGGTAATTCTTTGTGAATGTCTTGTGGAATAGTAAAAAATATTGAGAAATATTTTAAAATGTTAGCTTACTTTGCTTTTTCAAGCAAGTGCATGACAAAGAAGTATTATAAGACTTACATACAGGATTGGAAGGGTAAAAGCATGATAGATAGTGGGGCCTATTTTTTAAGGTCTTTCAGTCCAACACAATTTAAGGTTGGTGACCTTTCATGTTTAACTTATCATCAAGTTCAACTTTTTAAATAACTTATAAGTCCGTTTTCAAACTTGAGGTAGAAACTTTTATATGTACCATTTGGTGTCTTTATAAGAAAGGGTGTGTTTTATGTCCAAGAGTTGCTAAAATTTCTAGGAATATATCGCAAAGTCATTATTTTGATGCATTATTTCGTAGCAAGGTAAATATGTAGTTTTGGAAGCATAGCTTCCCTGCACTGGCTGTGTCCTTTAGATAATATGTGCAAAAATGACAAAAAAAGGCCAGAGTTAAGTCCCTGCTAAACTGAAGACTACAGGTTTCAGCTCTAGAGTCCCCAGTGAAGACATTTCTTTTATGCAAACACACAGTTTAAGATTTACAGTGAAAAGAAAACATTAAATCTGTAGCACATCTTGACACGTACTTGTGCATGTGTGTTTACTTATTATCATCTGCTAAGTGACAAGAAATAAAGTTATTAGACACATGTAAAAAGTCGCTCTTTTAAGGTTACGATTAATGTTAAGCTGTTTAAAAAGACAGAGTTGCCATCCATACAATTCTGACACTTAGTCCCACAATGCAATCTGTATAAGTTAATATTTTACAAAATGATGATACAAATCACTAAAAAATAAATAACATAACTTACAATTTTAAGCCAAAAATGTTCCCCTAAAAGACAGTACTTCTAGTTTACAATCATAAAAATGACATGGACTATATTTGTAGACAACCGATTTACGTGTGGCCAAAGCAGGTCGGGTTTTGACGGCGAAAAAAAAATCCTTCTTTTTTCTACTTAGTCCCTTGCTCTTCTCTTCAGCATTTTCTCACTTTATAATACATAAAATAACACATGTACTGCATGTTTGAAAGTTTATAGTGTACAGCAAAATCAATTCAGAATGTGGGGTAAAAGTCAAAGGGACAGCAACCTAGCAATCAAAATAACCAAAAGACATGTGCACGCTAAAATGTGAAATAGGATATGCACGTTTGCCTCAATGAGACAGCATCCCAGCGACTACAAATATACACGAACGAAATTTTCACTTGCCAGATGCTACCATTTGTATGAGTGGTTTTTTTTTCTCGATTTGATTTTATTTTCCATATATAAAAACTGTCCGCAGTGAAAACTCCAATAGTGATGAAAGTGGCATTTAACACCACGATATCAATAAAATCAAGCATTGTGTATTTTAGACGTTTCCTACATCGATTTCAGGTTTGGTAAACAAAAATCTTTAAACTCGAATTTTAATTTGACTGAAGAAATATTTTTTGAAACTCATACATATTACTATCCTATGGTATTGTGGCTGAAATATTTGTCGCTGGACATAAATCAGCTTCATCAATTAATACCTCTCTGTGAATACCTTGTAGAATCTATTAACTGGAACTTCAAATTGACTAAAGCAAAGTTTTACCACACATATATGGTTCTATCTTTTTATATTATGATTGATATATTTGTCGCTGTACATGACGCACCTTCATCAAATGGTAATTCTTTGTGAATGTCTTGTGGAATAGTAAAAATTATTGAGAAATATTTTAAAATGTTAGCTTACTTTGCTTTTTCAAGCAAGTGCATGACAAAGAAGTATTATAAGACTTACATACAGGATTGGAAGGGTAAAAGCATGATAGATAGTGGGGCCTATTTTTTAAGGTCTTTCAGTCCAACACAATTTAAGGTTGGTGACCTTTCATGTTTAACTTATCATCAAGTTCAACTTTTTAAATAACTTATAAGTCCGTTTTCAAACTTGAGGTAGAAACTTTTATATGTACCATTTGGTGTCTTTATAACAAAGGGTGTGTTTTATGTCCAAGAGTTGCTAAAATTTCTAGGAATATATCGCAAAGTCATTATTTTGATGCATTATTTCGTAGCAAGGTAAATATGTAGTTTTGGAAGCATAGCTTTCCTGCACTGGCTGTGTCCTTTAGATAATATGTGCAAAAATGACAAAAAAAGGCCAGAGTTAAGTCCCTGCTAAACTGAAGACTACAGGTTTCAGCTCTAGAGTCCCCAGTGAAGACATTTCTTTTATGCAAACACACAGTTTAAGATTTACAGTGAAAAGAAAACATTAAATCTGTAGCACATCTTGACACGTACTTGTGCATGTGTGTTTACTTATTATCATCTGCTAAGTGACAAGAAATAAAGTTATTAGACACATGTAAAAAGTCGCTCTTTTAAGGTTACGATTAATGTTAAGCTGTTTAAAAAGACAGAGTTGCCATCCATACAATTCTGACACTTAGTCCCACAATGCAATCTGTATAAGTTAATATTTTACAAAATGATGATACAAATCACTAAAAAATAAATAACATAACTTACAATTTTAAGCCAAAAATGTTCCCCTAAAAGACAGTACTTCTAGTTTACAATCATAAAAATGACATGGACTATATTTGTAGACAACCGATTTACGTGTGGCCAAAGCAGGTCGGGTTTTGACGGCGAAAAAAAAATCCTTCTTTTTTCTACTTAGTCCCTTGCTCTTCTCTTCAGCATTTTCTCACTTTATAATACATAAAATAACACATGTGCTGCATGTTTGAAAGTTTATAGTGTACAGCAAAATCAATTCAGAATGTGGGGTAAAAGTCAAAGGGACAGCAACCTAGCAATCAAAATAACCAAAAGACATGTGCACGCTAAAATGTGAAATAGGATATGCACGTTTGCCTCAATGAGACAGCATCCCAGCGACTACAAATATACACGAACGAAATTTTCACTTGCCAGATGCTACCATTTGTATGAGTGGTTTTTTTTCTCGATTTGATTTTATTTTCCATATATAAAAACTGTCCGCAGTGAAAACTCCAATAGTGATGAAAGTGGCATTTAACACCACGATATCAATAAAATCAAGCATTGTGTATTTTAGACGTTTCCTACATCGATTTCAGGTTTGGTAAACAAAAATCTTTAAACTCGAATTTTAATTTGACTGAAGAAATATTTTTTGAAACTCATACATATTACTATCCTATGGTATTGTGGCTGAAATATTTGTCGCTGGACATAAATCAGCTTCATCAATTAATACCTCTCTGTGAATACCTTGTAGAATCTATTAACTGGAACTTCAAATTGACTAAAGCAAAGTTTTACCACACATATATGGTTCTATCTTTTTATATTATGATTGATATATTTGTCGCTGTACATGACGCACCTTCATCAAATGGTAATTCTTTGTGAATGTCTTGTGGAATAGTAAAAATTATTGAGAAATATTTTAAAATGTTAGCTTACTTTGCTTTTTCAAGCAAGTGCATGACAAAGAAGTATTATAAGACTTACATACAGGATTGGAAGGGTAAAAGCATGATAGATAGTGGGGCCTATTTTTTAAGGTCTTTCAGTCCAACACAATTTAAGGTTGGTGACCTTTCATGTTTAACTTATCATCAAGTTCAACTTTTTAAATAACTTATAAGTCCGTTTTCAAACTTGAGGTAGAAACTTTTATATGTACCATTTGGTGTCTTTATAACAAAGGGTGTGTTTTATGTCCAAGAGTTGCTAAAATTTCTAGGAATATATCGCAAAGTCATTATTTTGATGCATTATTTCGTAGCAAGGTAAATATGTAGTTTTGGAAGCATAGCTTCCCTGCACTGGCTGTGTCCTTTAGATAATATGTGCAAAAATGACAAAAAAAGGCCAGAGTTAAGTCCCTTCTAAACTGAAGACTACAGGTTTCAGCTCTAGAGTCCCCAGTGAAGACATTTCTTTTATGCAAACACACAGTTTAAGATTTACAGTGAAAAGAAAACATTAAATCTGTAGCACATCTTGACACGTACTTGTTCATGTGTGTTTACTTATTATCATCTGCTAAGTGACAAGAAATAAAGTTATTAGACACATGTAAAAAGTCGCTCTTTTAAGGTTACGATTAATGTTAAGCTGTTTAAAAAGACAGAGTTGCCATCCATACAATTCTGACACTTAGTCCCACAATGCAATCTGTATAAGTTAATATTTTACAAAATGATGATACAAATCACTAAAAAATAAATAACATAACTTACAATTTTAAGCCAAAAATGTTCCCCTAAAAGACAGTACTTCTAGTTTACAATCATAAAAATGACATGGACTATATTTGTAGACAACCGATTTACGTGTGGCCAAAGCAGGTCGGGTTTTGACGGCGAAAAAAAAATCCTTCTTTTTTCTACTTAGTCCCTTGCTCTTCTCTTCAGCATTTTCTCACTTTATAATACATAAAATAACACATGTACTGCATGTTTGAAAGTTTATAGTGTACAGCAAAATCAATTCAGAATGTGGGGTAAAAGTCAAAGGGACAGCAACCTCGCAATCAAAATAACCAAAAGACATGTGCGCGCTAAAATGTGAAATAGGATATGCACATTTGCCTCAATGAGACAGCATCCCAGCGACTACAAATATACACGAACGAAATTTTCACTTGCCAGATGCTACCATTTGTATGAGTGGTTTTTTTTCTCGATTTGATTTTATTTTCCATATATAAAAACTGTCCGCAGTGAAAACTCCAATAGTGATGAAAGTGGCATTTAACACCACGATATCAATAAAATCAAGCATTGTGTATTTTAGACGTTTCCTACATCGATTTCAGGTTTAGTAAACAAAAATCTTTAAACTCGAATTTTAATTTGACTGAAGAAATATTTTTTGAAACTCATACATATTACTATCCTATGGTATTGTGGCTGAAATATTTGTCGCTGGACATAAATAAGCTTCATCAATTAATACCTCTCTGTGAATACCTTGTAGAATCTATTAACTGGAACTTCAAATTGACTAAAGCAAAGTTTTACCACACATATATGGTTCTATCTTTTTATATTATGATTGATATATTTGTCGCTGTACATGACGCACCTTCATCAAATGGTAATTCTTTGTGAATGTCTTGTGGAATAGTAAAAATTATTGAGAAATATTTTAAAATGTTAGCTTACTTTGCTTTTTCAAGCAAGTGCATGACAAAGAAGTATTATAAGACTTACATACAGGATTGGAAGGGTAAAAGCATGATAGATAGTGGGGTCTATTTTTTAAGGTCTTTCAGTCCAACACAATTTAAGGTTGGTGACCTTTCATGTTTAACTTATCATCAAGTTCAACTTTTTAAATAACTTATAAGTCCGTTTTCAAACTTGAGGTAGAAACTTTTATATGTACCATTTGGTGTCTTTATAACAAAGGGTGTGTTTTATGTCCAAGAGTTGCTAAAATTTCTAGGAATATATCGCAAAGTCATTATTTTGATGCATTATTTCGTAGCAAGGTAAATATGTAGTTTTGGAAGCATAGCTTTCCTGCACTGGCTGTGTCCTTTAGATAATATGTGCAAAAATGACAAAAAAAGGCCAGAGTTAAGTCCCTGCTAAACTGAAGACTACAGGTTTCAGCTCTAGAGTCCCCAGTGAAGACATTTCTTTTATGCAAACACACAGTTTAAGATTTACAGTGAAAAGAAAACATTAAATCTGTAGCACATCTTGACACGTACTTGTGCATGTGTGTTTACTTATTATCATCTGCTAAGTGACAAGAAATAAAGTTATTAGACACATGTAAAAAGTCGCTCTTTTAAGGTTACGATTAATGTTAAGCTGTTTAAAAAGACAGAGTTGCCATCCAAACAATTCTGACACTTAGTCCCACAATGCAATCTGTATAAGTTAATATTTTACAAAATGATGATACAAATCACTAAAAAATAAATAACATAACTTACAATTTTAAGCCAAAAATGTTCCCCTAAAAGACAGTACTTCTAGTTTACAATCATAAAAATGACATGGACTATATTTGTAGACAACCGATTTACGTGTGGCCAAAGCAGGTCGGGTTTTGACGGCGAAAAAAAAATCCTTCTTTTTTCTACTTAGTCCCTTGCTCTTCTCTTCAGCATTTTCTCACTTTATAATACATAAAATAACACATGTACTGCATGTTTGAAAGTTTATAGTGTACAGCAAAATCAATTCAGAATGTGGGGTAAAAGTCAAAGGGACAGCAACCTAGCAATCAAAATAACCAAAAGACATGTGCACGCTAAAATGTGAAATAGGATATGCACATTTGCCTCAATGAGACAGCATCCCAGCGACTACAAATATACACGAACGAAATTTTCACTTGCCAGATGCTACCATTTGTATGAGTGGTTTTTTTTCTCGATTTGATTTTATTTTCCATATATAAAACTGTCCGCAGTGAAAACTCCAATAGTGATGAAAGTGGCATTTAACACCACGATATCAATAAAATCAAGCATTGTGTATTTTAGACGTTTCCTACATCGATTTCAGGTTTAGTAAACAAAAATCTTTAAACTCGAATTTTAATTTGACTGAAGAAATATTTTTTGAAACTCATACATATTACTATCCTATGGTATTGTGGCTGAAATATTTGTCGCTGGACATAAATCAGCTTCATCAATTAATACCTCTCTGTGAATACCTTGTAGAATCTATTAACTGGAACTTCAAATTGACTAAAGCAAAGTTTTACCACACATATATGGTTCTATCTTTTTATATTATGATTGATATATTTGTCGCTGTACATGACGCACCTTCATCAAATGGTAATTCTTTGTGAATGTCTTGTGGAATAGTAAAAATTATTGAGAAATATTTTAAAATGTTAGCTTACTTTGCTTTTTCAAGCAAGTGCATGACAAAGAAGTATTATAAGACTTACATACAGGATTGGAAGGGTAAAAGCATGATAGATAGTGGGGTCTATTTTTTAAGGTCTTTCAGTCCAACACAATTTAAGGTTGGTGACCTTTCATGTTTAACTTATCATCAAGTTCAACTTTTTAAATAACTTATAAGTCCGTTTTCAAACTTGAGGTAGAAACTTTTATATGTACCATTTGGTGTCTTTATAACAAAGGGTGTGTTTTATGTCCAAGAGTTGCTAAAATTTCTAGGAATATATCGCAAAGTCATTATTTTGATGCATTATTTCGTAGCAAGGTAAATATGTAGTTTTGGAAGCATAGCTTTCCTGCACTGGCTGTGTCCTTTAGATAATATGTGCAAAAATGACAAAAAAAGGCCAGAGTTAAGTCCCTGCTAAACTGAAGACTACAGGTTTCAGCTCTAGAGTCCCCAGTGAAGACATTTCTTTTATGCAAACACACAGTTTAAGATTTACAGTGAAAAGAAAACATTAAATCTGTAGCACATCTTGACACGTACTTGTGCATGTGTGTTTACTTATTATCATCTGCTAAGTGACAAGAAATAAAGTTATTAGACACATGTAAAAAGTCGCTCTTTTAAGGTTACGATTAATGTTAAGCTGTTTAAAAAGACAGAGTTGCCATCCAAACAATTCTGACACTTAGTCCCACAATGCAATCTGTATAAGTTAATATTTTACAAAATGATGATACAAATCACTAAAAAATAAATAACATAACTTACAATTTTAAGCCAAAAATGTTCCCCTAAAAGACAGTACTTCTAGTTTACAATCATAAAAATGACATGGACTATATTTGTAGACAACCGATTTACGTGTGGCCAAAGCAGGTCGGGTTTTGACGGCGAAAAAAAAATCCTTCTTTTTTCTAATTTGTCCCTTGCTCTTCTCTTCAGCATTTTCTCACTTTATAATACATAAAATAACACATGTACTGCATGTTTGAAAGTTTATAGTGTACAGCAAAATCAATTCAGAATGTGGGGTAAAAGTCAAAGGGACAGCAACCTAGCAATCAAAATAACCAAAAGACATGTGCACGCTAAAATGTGAAATAGGATATGCACGTTTGCCTCAATGAGACAGCATCCCAGCGACTACAAATATACACGAACAAAATTTTCACTTGCCAGATGCTACCATTTGTATGAGTGGTTTTTTTTTCTCGATTTGATTTTATTTTCCATATATAAAAACTGTCCGCAGTGAAAACTCCAATAGTGATGAAAGTGGCATTTAACACCACGATATCAATAAAATCAAGCATTGTGTATTTTAGACGTTTCCTACATCGATTTCAGGTTTGGTAAACAAAAATCTTTAAACTCGAATTTTAATTTGACTGAAGAAATATTTTTTGAAACTCATACATATTACTATCCTATGGTATTGTGGCTGAAATATTTGTCGCTGGACATAAATCAGCTTCATCAATTAATACCTCTCTGTGAATACCTTGTAGAATCTATTAACTGGAACTTCAAATTGACTAAAGCAAAGTTTTACCACACATATATGGTTCTATCTTTTTATATTATGATTGATATATTTGTCGCTGTACATGACGCACCTTCATCAAATGGTAATTCTTTGTGAATGTCTTGTGGAATAGTAAAAATTATTGAGAAATATTTTAAAATGTTAGCTTACTTTGCTTTTTCAAGCAAGTGCATGACAAAGAAGTATTATAAGACTTACATACAGGATTGGAAGGGTAAAAGCATGATAGATAGTGGGGTCTATTTTTTAAGGTCTTTCAGTCCAACACAATTTAAGGTTGGTGACCTTTCATGTTTAACTTATCATCAAGTTCAACTTTTTAAATAACTTATAAGTCCGTTTTCAAACTTGAGGTAGAAACTTTTATATGTACCATTTGGTGTCTTTATAACAAAGGGTGTGTTTTATGTCCAAGAGTTGCTAAAATTTCTAGGAATATATCGCAAAGTCATTATTTTGATGCATTATTTCGTAGCAAGGTAAATATGTAGTTTTGGAAGCATAGCTTTCCTGCACTGGCTGTGTCCTTTAGATAATATGTGCAAAAATGACAAAAAAAGGCCAGAGTTAAGTCCCTGCTAAACTGAAGACTACAGGTTTCAGCTCTAGAGTCCCCAGTGAAGACATTTCTTTTATGCAAACACACAGTTTAAGATTTACAGTGAAAAGAAAACATTAAATCTGTAGCACATCTTGACACGTACTTGTGCATGTGTGTTTACTTATTATCATCTGCTAAGTGACAAGAAATAAAGTTATTAGACACATGTAAAAAGTCGCTCTTTTAAGGTTACGATTAATGTTAAGCTGTTTAAAAAGACAGAGTTGCCATCCAAACAATTCTGACACTTAGTCCCACAATGCAATCTGTATAAGTTAATATTTTACAAAATGATGATACAAATCACTAAAAAATAAATAACATAACTTACAATTTTAAGCCAAAAATGTTCCCCTAAAAGACAGTACTTCTAGTTTACAATCATAAAAATGACATGGACTATATTTGTAGACAACCGATTTACGTGTGGCCAAAGCAGGTCGGGTTTTGACGGCGAAAAAAAAATCCTTCTTTTTTCTAATTAGTCCCTTGCTCTTCTCTTCAGCATTTTCTCACTTTATAATACATAAAATAACACATGTACTGCATGTTTGAAAGTTTATAGTGTACAGCAAAATCAATTCAGAATGTGGGGTAAAAGTCAAAGGGACAGCAACCTAGCAATCAAAATAACCAAAAGACATGTGCACGCTAAAATGTGAAATAGGATATGCACGTTTGCCTCAATGAGACAGCATCCCAGCGACTACAAATATACACGAACAAAATTTTCACTTGCCAGATGCTACCATTTGTATGAGTGGTTTTTTTTCTCGATTTGATTTTATTTTCCATATATAAAAACTGTCCGCAGTGAAAACTCCAATAGTGATGAAAGTGGCATTTAACACCACGATATCAATAAAATCAAGCATTGTGTATTTTAGACGTTTCCTACATCGATTTCAGGTTTGGTAAACAAAAATCTTTAAACTCGAATTTTAATTTGACTGAAGAAATATTTTTTGAAACTCATACATATTACTATCCTATGGTATTGTGGCTGAAATATTTGTCGCTGGACATAAATCAGCTTCATCAATTAATACCTCTCTGTGAATACCTTGTAGAATCTATTAACTGGAACTTCAAATTGACTAAAGCAAAGTTTTACCACACATATATGGTTCTATCTTTTTATATTATGATTGATATATTTGTCGCTGTACATGACGCACCTTCATCAAATGGTAATTCTTTGTGAATGTCTTGTGGAATAGTAAAAATTATTGAGAAATATTTTAAAATGTTAGCTTACTTTGCTTTTTCAAGCAAGTGCATGACAAAGAAGTATTATAAGACTTACATACAGGATTGGAAAGGTAAAAGCATGATAGATAGTGGGACCTAGTTTTTAAGGTCTTTCAGTCCAACACAATTGAAGGTTGGTGACCTTTCATGTTTAACTTATCATCAAGTTCAACTTTTTAAATAACTTATAAGTCCGTTTTCAAACTTGAGGTAGAAACTTTTATATTTACCATTTGGTGTCTTTATAACAAAGGGTGTGTTTTATGTCCAAGAGTTGCTAAAATTTCTAGGAATATATCGCAAAGTCATTATTTTGATGCATTATTTCGTAGCAAGGTACATATGTAGTTTTGGAAGCATAGCTTTCCTGCAATGGCTGTGTCCTTTAGATAATATGTGCAAAAATGACAAAAAAAGGCCAGAGTTAAGTCCCTGCTAAACTGAAGACTACAGGTTTCAGCTCTAGAGTCCCCAGTGAAGACATTTCTTTTATGCAAACACACAGTTTAAGATTTACAGTGAAAAGAAAACATTAAATCTGTAGCACATCTTGACACGTACTTGTGCATGTGTGTTTACTTATTATCATCTGCTAAGTGACAAGAAATAAAGTTATTAGACACATGTAAAAAGTCGCTCTTTTAAGGTTACGATTAATGTTAAGCTGTTTAAAAAGACAGAGTTGCCATCCATACAATTCTGACACTTAGTCCCACAATGCAATCTGTATAAGTTAATATTTTACAAAATGATGATACAAATCACTAAAAAATAAATAACATAACTTACAATTTTAAGCCAAAAATGTTCCCCTAAAAGACAGTACTTCTAGTTTACAATCATTAAAATGACATGGACTATATTTGTAGACAACCGACTTACGTGTGGCCAAAGCAGGTCGGGTTTTGACGGCGAAAAAAAATTCCTTCTTTTTTCTACTTAGTCCCTTGCTCTTCTCTTCAGCATTTTCTCACTTTATAATACATAAAATAACACATGTACTGCATGTTTGAAAGTTTATAGTGTACAGCAAAATCAATTCAGAATGTGGGGTAAAAGTCAAAGGGACAGCAACCTAGCAATCAAAATGACCAAAAGACATGTGCACGCTAAAATGTGAAATAGGATATGCACGTTTGCCTCAATGAGACAGCATCCCAGCGACTACAAATATACACGAACGAAATTTTCACTTGCCAGATGCTACCATTTGTATGAGTGGTTTTTTTTCTCGATTTGATTTTATTTTCCATATATAAAAACTGTCCGCAGTGAAAACTCCAATAGTGATGAAAGTGGCATTTAACACCACGATATCAATAAAATCAAGCATTGTGTATTTTAGACGTTTCCTACATCGATTTCAGGTTTGGTAAACAAAAATCTTTAAACTCGAATTTTAATTTGACTGAAGAAATATTTTTTGAAACTCATACATATTACTATCCTATGGTATTGTGGCTGAAATATTTGTCGCTGGACATAAATCAGCTTCATCAATTAATACCTCTCTGTGAATACCTTGTAGAATCTATTAACTGGAACTTCAAATTGACTAAAGCAAAGTTTTACCACACATATATGGTTCTATCTTTTTATATTATGATTGATATATTTGTCGCTGTACATGACGCACCTTCATCAAATGGTAACTCTTTGTGAATGTCTTGTGGAATAGTAAAAATTATTGAGAAATATTTTAAAATGTTAGCTTACTTTGCTTTTTCAAGCAAGTGCATGACAAAGAAGTATTATAAGACTTACATACAGGATTGGAAGGGTAAAAGCATGATAGATAGTGGGGCCTACTTTTTAAGGTCTTTCAGTACAACACAATTTAAGGTTGGTGACCTTTCATGTTTAACTTATCATCAAGTTCAACTTTTTAAATAACTTATAAGTCCGTTTTCAAACTTGAGGTAGAAACTTTTATATGTACCATTTGGTGTCTTTATAACAATGGGTGTGTTTTATGTCCAAGAGTTGCTAAAATTTCTAGGAACATATCGCAAAGTCATTATTTTGATGCATTATTTCGTAGCAAGGTAAATATGTAGTTTTGGAAGCATAGCTTTCCTGCACTGGCTGTGTCCTTTAGATAATATGTGCAAAAATGACAAAAAAAGGCCAGAGTTAAGTCCCTGCTAAACTGAAGACTACAGGTTTCAGCTCTAGAGTCCCCAGTGAAGACATTTCTGTTATGCAAACACACAGTTTAAGATTTACAGTGAAAAGAAAACATTAAATCTGTAGCACATCTTGACACGTACTTGTGCATGTGTGTTTACTTATTATCATCTGCTAAGTGACAAGAAATAAAGTTAATAGACACATGTAAAAAGTCGCTCTTTTAAGGTTACGATTAATGTTAAGCTGTTTAAAAAGACAGAGTTGCCATCCATACAATTCTGACACTTAGTCCCACAATGCAATCTGTATAAGTTAATATTTTACAAAATGATGATACAAATCACTAAAAAATAAATAACATAACTTACAATTTTAAGCCAAAAATGTTCCCCTAAAAGACAGTACTTCTAGTTTACAATCATAAAAATGACATGGACTTTATTTGTAGACAACCGATTTACGTGTGGCCAAAGCAGGTCGGGTTTTGACGGCGAAAAAAAAATCCTTCTTTTTTCTACTTAGTCCCTTGCTCTTCTCTTCAGCATTTTCTCACTTTATAATACATAAAATAACACATGTACTGCATGTTTGAAAGTTTATAGTGTACAGCAAAATCAATTCAGAATGTGGGGTAAAAGTCAAAGGGACAGCAACCTAGCAATCAAAATAACCAAAAGACATGTGCACGCTAAAATGTGAAATAGGATATGCACGTTTGCCTCAATGAGACAGCATCCCAGCGACTACAAATATACACGAACGAAATTTTCACTTGCCAGATGCTACCATTTGTATGAGTGGTTTTTTTTTCTCGATTTGATTTTATTTTCCATATATAAAAACTGTCCGCAGTGAAAACTCCAATAGTGATGAAAGTGGCATTTAACACCACGATATCAATAAAATCAAGCATTGTGTATTTTAGACGTTTCCTACATCGATTTCAGGTTTGGTAAACAAAAATCTTTAAACTCGAATTTTTATTTGACTGAAGAAATAATTTTTGAAACTCATACATATTACTATCCTATGGTATTGTGGCTGAAATATTTGTCGCTGGACATAAATCAGCTTCATCAATTAATACCTCTCTGTGAATACCTTGTAGAATCTATTAACTGGAACTTCAAATTGACTAAAGCAAAGTTTTACCACACATATATGGTTCTATTCTTTTTATATTATGATTGATATATTTGTCGCTGTACATGACGCACCTTCATCAAATGGTAATTCTTTGTGAATGTCTTGTGGAATAGTAAAAATTATTGAGAAATATTTTAAAATGTTAGCTTACTTTGCTTTTTCAAGCAAGTGCATGACAAAGAAGTATTATAAGACTTACATACAGGATTGGAAGGGTAAAAGCATGATAGATAGTGGGGCCTATTTTTTAAGGTCTTTCAGTCCAACACAATTGAAGGCTGGTGACCTTTCATGTTTAACTTATCATCAATTTAACTTTTTAAATAACTTATAAGTCCGTTTTCAAACTTGAGGTAGAAACTTTTATATGTACCATTTGGTGTCTTTATAACAAAGGGTGTGTTTTATGTCAAAGAGTTGCTAAAATTTCTAGGAATATATCGCAAAGTCATTATTTTGATGCATTATTTCGTAGCAAGGTAAATATGTAGTTTTGGAAGCATAGCTTTCCTGCACTGGCTGTGTCCTTTAGATAATATTTGCAAAAATGACAAAAAAAAAGGCCAGAGTTAAGTCCCTGCTAAACTGAAGACTACAGGTTTCAGCTCTAGAGTCCCCAGTGAAGACATTTCTTTTATGCAAACACACAGTTTAAGATATACAGTGAAAAGAAAACATTAAATCTGTAGCACATCTTGACACGTACTTGTGCATGTGTGTTTACTTATTATCATCTGCTAAGTGACAAGAAATAAAGTTATTAGACACATGTAAAAAGTCGCTCTTTTAAGGTTACGATTAATGTTAAGCTGTTTAAAAAGACAGAGTTGCCATCCATACAATTCTGACACTTAGTCCCACAATGCAATCTGTATAAGTTAATATTTTACAAAATGATGATACAAATCACTAAAAAATAAATAACATAACTTACAATTTTAAGCCAAAAATGTTCCCCTAAAAGACAGTACTTCTAGTTTACAATCATAAAAATGACATGGACTTTATTTGTAGACAACCGATTTACGTGTGGCCAAAGCAGGTCGGGTTTTGACGGCGAAAAAAAAATCCTTCTTTTTTCTACTTAGTCCCTTGCTCTTCTCTTCAGCATTTTCTCACTTTATAATACATAAAATAACACATGTACTGCATGTTTGAAAGTTTATAGTGTACAGCAAAATCAATTCAGAATGTGGGGTAAAAGTCAAAGGGACAGCAACCTAGCAATCAAAATAACCAAAAGACATGTGCACGCTAAAATGTGAAATAGGATATGCACGTTTGCCTCAATGAGACAGCATCCCAGCGACTACAAATATACACGAACGAAATTTTCACTTGCCAGATGCTACCATTTGTATGAGTGGTTTTTTTTCTCGATTTGATTTTATTTTCCATATATAAAAACTGTCCGCAGTGAAAACTCCAATAGTGATGAAAGTGGCATTTAACACCACGATATCAATAAAATCAAGCATTGTGTATTTTAGACGTTTCCTACATCGATTTCAGGTTTGGTAAACAAAAATCTTTAAACTCGAATTTTAATTTGACTGAAGAAATATTTTTTGAAACTCATACATATTACTATCCTATGGTATTGTGGCTGAAATATTTGTCGCTGGACATAAATCAGCTTCATCAATTAATACCTCTCTGTGAATACCTTGTAGAATCTATTAACTGGAACTTCAAATTGACTAAAGCAAAGTTTTACCACACATATATGGTTCTATCTTTTTATATTATGATTGATATATTTGTCGCTGTACATGACGCACCTTCATCAAATGGTAATTCTTTGTGAATGTCTTGTGGAATAGTAAAAATTATTGAGAAATATTTTAAAATGTTAGCTTACTTTGCTTTTTCAAGCAAGTGCATGACAAAGAAGTATTATAAGACTTACATACAGGATTGGAAGGGTAAAAGCATGATAGATAGTGGGGCCTATTTTTTAAGGTCTTTCAGTCCAACACAATTGAAGGCTGGTGACCTTTCATGTTTAACTTATCATCAATTTAACTTTTTAAATAACTTATAAGTCCGTTTTCAAACTTGAGGTAGAAACTTTTATATGTACCATTTGGTGTCTTTATAACAAAGGGTGTGTTTTATGTCCAAGAGTTGCTAAAATTTCTAGGAATATATCGCAAAGTCATTATTTTGATGCATTATTTCGTAGCAAGGTAAATATGTAGTTTTGGAAGCATAGCTTTCCTGCACTGGCTGTGTCCTTTAGATAATATGTGCAAAAATGACAAAAAAAAGGCCAGAGTTAAGTCCCTGCTAAACTGAAGACTACAGGTTTCAGCTCTAGAGTCCCCAGTGAAGACATTTCTTTTATGCAAACACACAGTTTAAGATTTACAGTGAAAAGAAAACATTAAATCTGTAGCACATCTTGACACGTACTTGTGCATGTGTGTTTACTTATTATCATCTGCTAAGTGACAAGAAATAAAGTTATTAGACACATGTAAAAAGTCGCTCTTTTAAGGTTACGATTAATGTTAAGCTGTTTAAAAAGACAGAGTTGCCATCCATACAATTCTGACACTTAGTCCCACAATGCAATCTGTATAAGTTAATATTTTACAAAATGATGATACAAATCACTAAAAAATAAATAACATAACTTACAATTTTAAGCCAAAAATGTTCCCCTAAAAGACAGTACTTCTAGTTTACAATCATAAAAATGACATGGACTATATTTGTAGACAACCGATTTACGTGTGGCCAAAGCAGGTCGGGTTTTGACGGCGAAAAAAAAATCCTTCTTTTTTCTACTTAGTCCCTTGCTCTTCTCTTCAGCATTTTCTCACTTTATAATACATAAAATAACACATGTACTGCATGTTTGAAAGTTTATAGTGTACAGCAAAATCAATTCAGAATGTGGGGTAAAAGTCAAAGGGACAGCAACCTAGCAATCAAAATAACCAAAAGACATGTGCACGCTAAAATGTGAAATAGGATATGCACGTTTGCCTCAATGAGACAGCATCCCAGCGACTACAAATATACACGAACGAAATTTTCACTTGCCAGATGCTACCATTTGTATGAGTGGTTTTTTTTCTCGATTTGATTTTATTTTCCATATATAAAAACTGTCCACAGTGAAAACTCCAATAGTGATGAAAGTGGCATTTAACACCACGATATCAATAAAATCAAGCATTGTGTATTTTAGACGTTTCCTACATCGATTTCAGGTTTGGTAAACAAAAATCTTTAAACTCGAATTTTAATTTGACTGAAGAAATATTTTTTGAAACTCATACATATTACTATCCTATGGTATTGTGGCTGAAATATTTGTCGCTGGACATAAATCAGCTTCATCAATTAATACCTCTCTGTGAATACCTTGTAGAATCTATTAACTGGAACTTCAAATTGACTAAAGCAAAGTTTTACCACACATATATGGTTCTATCTTTTTATATTATGATTGATATATTTGTCGCTGTACATGACGCACCTTCATCAAATGGTAATTCTTTGTGAATGTCTTGTGGAATAGTAAAAATTATTGAGAAATATTTTAAAATGTTAGCTTACTTTGCTTTTTCAAGCAAGTGCATGACAAAGAAGTATTATAAGACTTACATACAGGATTGGAAGGGTAAAAGCATGATAGATAGTGGGGCCTAGTTTTTAAGGTCTTTCAGTCCAACACAATTGAAGGTTGGTGACCTTTCATGTTTAACTTATCATCAAGTTCAACTTTTTAAATAACTTATAAGTCCGTTTTCAAACTTGAGGTAGAAACTTTTATATGTACCATTTGGTGTCTTTATAACAAAGGGTGTGTTTTATGTCCAAGAGTTGCTAAAATTTCTAGGAATATATCGCAAAGTCATTATTTTGATGCATTATTTCGTAGCAAGGTAAATATGTAGTTTTGGAAGCATAGCTTTCCTGCACTGGCTGTGTCCTTTAGATAATATGTGCAAAAATGACAAAAAAAAGGCCAGAGTTAAGTCCCTGCTAAACTGAAGACTACAGGTTTCAGCTCTAGAGTCCCCAGTGAAGACATTTCTTTTATGCAAACACACAGTTTAAGATTTACAGTGAAAAGAAAACATTAAATCTGTAGCACATCTTGACACGTACTTGTGCATGTGTGTTTACTTATTATCATCTGCTAAGTGACAAGAAATAAAGTTATTAGACACATGTAAAAAGTCGCTCTTTTAAGGTTACGATTAATGTTAAGCTGTTTAAAAAGACAGAGTTGCCATCCATACAATTCTGACACTTAGTCCCACAATGCAATCTGTATAAGTTAATATTTTACAAAATGATGATACAAATCACTAAAAAATAAATAACATAACTTACAATTTTAAGCCAAAAATGTTCCCCTAAAAGACAGTACTTCTAGTTTACAATCATAAAAATGACATGGACTATATTTGTAGACAACCGATTTACGTGTGGCCAAAGCAGGTCGGGTTTTGACGGCGAAAAAAAATTCCTTCTTTTTTCTACTTAGTCCCTTGCTCTTCTCTTCAGCATTTTCTCACTTTATAATACATAAAATAACACATGTACTGCATGTTTGAAAGTTTATAGTGTACAGCAAAATCAATTCAGAATGTGGGGTAAAAGTCAAAGGGACAGCAACCTAGCAATCAAAATGACCAAAAGACATGTGCACGCTAAAATGTGAAATAGGATATGCACGTTTGCCTCAATGAGACAGCATCCCAGCGACTACAAATATACACGAACGAAATTTTCACTTGCCAGATGCTACCATTTGTATGAGTGGTTTTTTTTCTCGATTTGATTTTATTTTCCATATATAAAAACTGTCCGCAGTGAAAACTCCAATAGTGATGAAAGTGGCATTTAACACCACGATATCAATAAAATCAAGCATTGTGTATTTTAGACGTTTCCTACATCGATTTCAGGTTTGGTAAACAAAAATCTTTAAACTCGAATTTTAATTTGACTGAAGAAATATTTTTTGAAACTCATACATATTACTATCCTATGGTATTGTGGCTGAAATATTTGTCGCTGGACATAAATCAGCTTCATCAATTAATACCTCTCTGTGAATACCTTGTAGAATCTATTAACTGGAACTTCAAATTGACTAAAGCAAAGTTTTACCACACATATATGGTTCTATCTTTTTATATTATGATTGATATATTTGTCGCTGTACATGACGCACCTTCATCAAATGGTAATTCTTTGTGAATGTCTTGTGGAATAGTAAAAATTATTGAGAAATATTTTAAAATGTTAGCTTACTTTGCTTTTTCAAGCAAGTGCATGACAAAGAAGTATTATAAGACTTACATACGGGATTGGAAGGGTAAAAGCATGATAGATAGTGGGGCCTATTTTTTAAGGTCTTTCAGTCCAACACAATTGAAGGCTGGTGACCTTTCATGTTTAACTTATCATCAATTTAACTTTTTAAATAACTTATAAGTCCGTTTTCAAACTTGAGGTAGAAACTTTTATATGTACCATTTGGTGTCTTTATAACAAAGGGTGTGTTTTATGTCCAAGAGTTGCTAAAATTTCTAGGAATATATCGCAAAGTCATTATTTTGATGCATTATTTCGTAGCAAGGTAAATATGTAGTTTTGGAAGCATAGCTTTCCTGCACTGGCTGTGTCCTTTAGATAATATGTGCAAAAATGACAAAAAAAAGGCCAGAGTTAAGTCCCTGCTAAACTGAAGACTACAGGTTTCAGCTCTAGAGTCCCCAGTGAAGACATTTCTTTTATGCAAACACACAGTTTAAGATTTACAGTGAAAAGAAAACATTAAATCTGTAGCACATCTTGACACGTACTTGTGCATGTGTGTTTACTTATTATCATCTGCTAAGTGACAAGAAATAAAGTTATTAGACACATGTAAAAAGTCGCTCTTTTAAGGTTACGATTAATGTTAAGCTGTTTAAAAAGACAGAGTTGCCATCCATACAATTCTGACACTTAGTCCCACAATGCAATCTGTATAAGTTAATATTTTACAAAATGATGATACAAATCACTAAAAAATAAATAACATAACTTACAATTTTAAGCCAAAAATGTTCCCCTAAAAGACAGTACTTCTAGTTTACAATCATAAAAATGACATGGACTATATTTGTAGACAACCGATTTACGTGTGGCCAAAGCAGGTCGGGTTTTGACGGCGAAAAAAAATTCCTTCTTTTTTCTACTTAGTCCCTTGCTCTTCTCTTCAGCATTTTCTCACTTTATAATATATAAAATAACACATGTACTGCATGTTTGAAAGTTTATAGTGTACAGCAAAATCAATTCAGAATGTGGGGTAAAAGTCAAAGGGACAGCAACCTAGCAATCAAAATAACCAAAAGACATGTGCACGCTAAAATGTGAAATAGGATATGCACGTTTGCCTCAATGAGACAGCATCCCAGCGACTACAAATATACACGAACGAAATTTTCACTTGCCAGATGCTACCATTTGTATGAGTGGTTTTTTTTCTCGATTTGATTTTATTTTCCATATATAAAAACTGTCCACAGTGAAAACTCCAATAGTGATGAAAGTGGCATTTAACACCACGATATCAATAAAATCAAGCATTGTGTATTTTAGACGTTTCCTACATCGATTTCAGGTTTGGTAAACAAAAATCTTTAAACTCGAATTTTAATTTGACTGAAGAAATATTTTTTGAAACTCATACATATTACTATCCTATGGTATTGTGGCTGAAATATTTGTCGCTGGACATAAATCAGCTTCATCAATTAATACCTCTCTGTGAATACCTTGTAGAATCTATTAACTGGAACTTCAAATTGACTAAAGCAAAGTTTTACCACACATATATGGTTCTATCTTTTTATATTATGATTGATATATTTGTCGCTGTACATGACGCACCTTCATCAAATGGTAATTCTTTGTGAATGTCTTGTGGAATAGTAAAAATTATTGAGAAATATTTTAAAATGTTAGCTTACTTTGCTTTTTCAAGCAAGTGCATGACAAAGAAGTATTATAAGACTTACATACAGGATTGGAAAGGTAAAAGCATGATAGATAGTGGGGCCTAGTTTTTAAGGTCTTTCAGTCCAACACAATTGAAGGTTGGTGACCTTTCATGTTTAACTTATCATCAAGTTCAACTTTTTAAATAACTTATAAGTCCGTTTTCAAACTTGAGGTAGAAACTTTTATATTTACCATTTGGTGTCTTTATAACAAAGGGTGTGTTTTATGTCCAAGAGTTGCTAAAATTTCTAGGAATATATCGCAAAGTCATTATTTTGATGCATTATTTCGTAGCAAGGTACATATGTAGTTTTGGAAGCATAGCTTTCCTGCACTGGCTGTGTCCTTTAGATAATATGTGCAAAAATGACAAAAAAAGGCCAGAGTTAAGTCCCTGCTAAACTGAAGACTACAGGTTTCAGCTCTAGAGTCCCCAGTGAAGACATTTCTTTTATGCAAACACACAGTTTAAGATTTACAGTGAAAAGAAAACATTAAATCTGTAGCACATCTTGACACGTACTTGTGCATGTGTGTTTACTTATTATCATCTGCTAAGTGACAAGAAATAAAGTTATTAGACACATGTAAAAAGTCGCTCTTTTAAGGTTACGATTAATGTTAAGCTGTTTAAAAAGACAGAGTTGCCATCCATACAATTCTGACACTTAGTCCCACAATGCAATCTGTATAAGTTAATATTTTACAAAATGATGATACAAATCACTAAAAAATAAATAACATAACTTACAATTTTAAGCCAAAAATGTTCCCCTAAAAGACAGTACTTCTAGTTTACAATCATAAAAATGACATGGACTATATTTGTAGACAACCGATTTACGTGTGGCCAAAGCAGGTCGGGTTTTGACGGCGAAAAAAAAATCCTTCTTTTTTCTACTTAGTCCCTTGCTCTTCTCTTCAGCATTTTCTCACTTTATAATACATAAAATAACACATGTACTGCATGTTTGAAAGTTTATAGTGTACAGCAAAATCAATTCAGAATGTGGGGTAAAAGTCAAAGGGACAGCAACCTAGCAATCAAAATAACCAAAAGACATGTGCACGCTAAAATGTGAAATAGGATATGCACGTTTGCCTCAATGAGACAGCATCCCAGCGACTACAAATATACACGAACGAAATTTTCACTTGCCAGATGCTACCATTTGTATGAGTGGTTTTTTTTCTCGATTTGATTTTATTTTCCATATATAAAAACTGTCCGCAGTGAAAACTCCAATAGTGATGAAAGTGGCATTTAACACCACGATATCAATAAAACCAAGCATTGTGTATTTTAGACGTTTCCTACATCGATTTCAGGTTTGGTAAACAAAAATCTTTAAACTCGAATTTTAATTTGACTGAAGAAATATTTTTTGAAACTCATACATATTACTATCCTATGGTATTGTGGCTGAAATATTTGTCGCTGGACATAAATCAGCTTCATCAATTAATACCTCTCTGTGAATACCTTGTAGAATCTATTAATTGGAACTTCAAATTGACTAAAGCAAAGTTTTACCACACATATATGGTTCTATCTTTTTATATTATGATTGATATATTTGTCGCTGTACATGACGCACCTTCATCAAATGGTAATTCTTTGTGAATGTCTTGTGGAATAGTAAAAATTATTGAGAAATATTTTAAAATGTTAGCTTACTTTGCTTTTTCAAGCAAGTGCATGACAAAGAAGTATTATAAGACTTACATACAGGATTGGAAAGGTAAAAGCATGATAGATAGTGGGGCCTAGTTTTTAAGGTCTTTCAGTCCAACACAATTGAAGGTTGGTGACCTTTCATGTTTAACTTATCATCAAGTTCAACTTTTTAAATAACTTATAAGTCCGTTTTCAAACTTGAGGTAGAAACTTTTATATTTACCATTTGGTGTCTTTATAACAAAGGGTGTGTTTTATGTCCAAGAGTTGCTATAATTTCTAGGAATATATCGCAAAGTCATTATTTTGATGCATTATTTCGTAGCAAGGTACATATATAGTTTTGGAAGCATAGCTTTCCTGCACTGGCTGTGTCCTTTAGATAATATGTGCAAAAATGACAAAAAAAGGCCAGAGTTAAGTCCCTGCTAAACTGAAGACTACAGGTTTCAGCTCTAGAGTCCCCAGTCAAGACATTTCTTTTATGCAAACACACAGTTTAAGATTTACAGTGAAAAGAAAACATTAAATCTGTAGCACATCTTGACACGTACTTGTGCATGTGTGTTTACTTATTATCATCTGCTAAGTGACAAGAAATAAAGTTATTAGACACATGTAAAAAGTCGCTCTTTTAAGGTTACGATTAATGTTAAGCTGTTTAAAAAGACAGAGTTGCCATCCATACAATTCTGACACTTAGTCCCACAATGCAATCTGTATAAGTTAATATTTTACAAAATGATGATACAAATCACTAAAAAATAAATAACATAACTAACAATTTTAAGCCAAAAATGTTCCCCTAAAAGACAGTACTTCTAGTTTACAATCATAAAAATGACATGGACTATATTTGTAGACAACCGATTTACGTGTGGCCAAAGCAGGTCGGGTTTTGACGGCGAAAAAAAAATCCTTCTTTTTTCTACTTAGTCCCTTGCTCTTCTCTTCAGCATTTTCTCACTTTATAATACATAAAATAACACATGTACTGCATGTTTGAAAGTTTATAGTGTACAGCAAAATCAATTCAGAATGTGGGGTAAAAGTCAAAGGGACAGCAACCTAGCAATCAAAATAACCAAAAGACATGTGCACGCTAAAATGTGAAATAGGATATGCACGTTTGCCTCAATGAGACAGCATCCCAGCGACTACAAATATACACGAACGAAATTTTCACTTGCCAGATGCTACCATTTGTATGAGTGTTTTTTTTTCTCGATTTGATTTTATTTTCCATATATAAAAACTGTCCGCAGTGAAAACTCCAATAGTGATGAAAGTGGCATTTAACACCACGATATCAATAAAATCAAGCATTGTGTATTTTAGACGTTTCCTACATCGATTTCAGGTTTGGTAAACAAAAATCTTTTAACTCGAATTTTAATTTGACTGAAGAAATAATTTTTGAAACTCATACATATTACTGTCCTATGGTATTGTGGCTGAAATATTTGTCGCTGGACATAAATCAGCTTCATCAATTAATACCTCTCTGTGAATACCTTGTAGAATCTATTGACTGGAACTTCAAATTGACTAAAGCAAAGTTTTACCACACATATATGGTTCTATTCTTTTTATATTATGATTGATATATGTGTCGCTGTACATGACGCACCTTCATCAAATGGTAATTCTTTGTGAATGTCTTGTGGAATAGTAAAAATTATTGAGAAATATTTTAAAATGTTAGCTTACTTTGCTTTTTCAAGCAAGTGCATGACAAAGAAGTATTATAAGACTTACATACAGGATTGGAAGGGTAAAAGCATGATAGATAGTGGGGCCTATTTTTTAAGGTCTTTCAGTCCAACACAATTGAAGGCTGGTGACCTTTCATGTTTAACTTATCATCAATTTAACTTTTTAAATAACTTATAAGTCCGTTTTCAAACTTGAGGTAGAAACTTTTATATGTACCATTTGGTGTCTTTATAACAAAGGGTGTGTTTTATGTCCAAGAGTTGCTAAAATTTCTAGGAATATATCGCAAAGTCATTATTTTGATGCATTATTTCGTAGCAAGGTAAATATGTAGTTTTGGAAGCATAGCTTTCCTGCACTGGCTGTGTCCTTTAGATAATATGTGCAAAAATGACAAAAAAAAGGCCAGAGTTCAGTCCCTGCTAAACTGAAGACTACAGGTTTCAGCTCTAGAGTCCCCAGTGAAGACATTTCTTTTATGCAAACACACAGTTTAAGATTTACAGTGAAAAGAAAACATTAAATCTGTAGCACATCTTGACACGTACTTGTGCATGTGTGTTTACTTATTATCATCTGCTAAGTGACAAGAAATAAAGTTATTAGACACATGTAAAAAGTCGCTCTTTTAAGGTTACGATTAATGTTAAGCTGTTTAAAAAGACAGAGTTGCCATCCATACAATTCTGACACTTAGTCCCACAATGCAATCTGTATAAGTTAATATTTTACAAAATGATGATACAAATCACTAAAAAATAAATAACATAACTTACAATTTTAAGCCAAAAATGTTCCCCTAAAAGACAGTACTTCTAGTTTACAATCATAAAAATGACATGGACTATATTTGTAGACAACCGATTTACGTGTGGCCAAAGCAGGTCGGGTTTTGACGGCGAAAAAAAATCCTTCTTTTTTCTACTTAGTCCCTTGCTCTTCTCTTCAGCATTTTCTCACTTTATAATACATAAAATAACACATGTACTGCATGTTTGAAAGTTTATAGTGTACAGCAAAAACAATTCAGAATATGGGGTAAAAGTCAAAGGGACAGCAACCTAGCAATCAAAATAACCAAAAGACATGTGCACGCTAAAATGTGAAATAGGATATGCACGTTTGCCTCAATGAGACAGCATCCCAGCGACTACAAATATACACGAACGAAATTTTCACTTGCCAGATGCTACCATTTGTATGAGTGTTTTTTTTTCTCGATTTGATTTTATTTTCCATATACAAAAAACTGTCCGCAGTGAAAACTCCAATAGTGATGAAAGTGGCATTTAACACCACGATATCAATAAAATCAAGCATTGTGTATTTTAGACGTTTCCTACATCGATTTCAGGTTTGGTAAACAAAAATCTTTAAACTCGAATTTTAATTTGACTGAAGAAATATTTTTTGCAACTCATACATATTACTATCTTATGGTATTGTGGCTGAAATATTTGTCGCTGGACATAAATCAGCTTCATCAATTATCTTGTAGAATCTATTAACTGGAACTTCAAATTGACTAAAGCAAAGTTTTACCACACATATATGGTTCTATCTTTTTATATTATGATTGATATATTTGTCGCTGTACATGACGCACCTTCATCAAATGGTAATTCTTTGTGAATGTCTTGTGGAATAGTAAAAATTATTGAGAAATATTTTAAAATGTTAGCTTACTTTGCTTTTTCAAGCAAGTGCATGACAAAGAAGTATTATAAGACTTACATACAGGATTGGAAGGGTAAAAGCATGATAGATAGTGGGGCCTATTTTTTAAGGTCTTTCAGTCCAACACAATTTAAGGTTGGTGACCTTTCATGTTTAACTTATCATCAAGTTCAACTTTTTAAATAACTTATAAGTCCGTTTTCAAACTTGAGGTAGAAACTTTTATATGTACCATTTGGTGTCTTTATAACAAAGGGTGTGTTTTATGTCCAAGAGTTGCTAAAATTTCTAGGAATATATCGCAAAGTCATTATTTTGATGCATTATTTCGTAGCAAGGTAAATATGTAGTTTTGGAAGCATAGCTTTCCTGCACTGGCTGTGTCCTTTAGATAATATGTGCAAAAATGACAAAAAAAGGCCAGAGTTAAGTCCCTGCTAAACTGAAGACTACAGGTTTCAGCTCTAGAGTCCCCAGTGAAGACATTTCTTTTATGCAAACACACAGTTTAAGATTTACAGTGAAAAGAAAACATTAAATCTGTAGCACATCTTGACACGTACTTGTGCATGTGTGTTTACTTATTATCATCTGCTAAGTGACAAGAAATAAAGTTATTAGACACATGTAAAAAGTCGCTCTTTTAAGGTTACGATTAATGTTAAGCTGTTTAAAAAGACAGAGTTGCCATCCATACAATTCTGACACTTAGTCCCACAATGCAATCTGTATAAGTTAATATTTTACAAAATGATGATACAAATCACTAAAAAATAAATAACATAACTTACAATTTTAAGCCAAAAATGTTCCCCTAAAAGACAGTACATGTACTTCTAGTTTACAATCATAAAAATGACATGGACTATATTTGTAGACAACCGATTTACGTGTGGCCAAAGCAGGTCGGGTTTTGACGGCGAAAAAAAAATCCTTCTTTTTTCTACTTAGTCCCTTGCTCTTCTCTTCAGCATTTTCTCACTTTATAATACATAAAATAACACATGTACTGCATGTTTGAAAGTTTATAGTGTACAGCAAAATCAATTCAGAATGTGGGGTAAAAGTCAAAGGGACAGCAACCTAGCAATCAAAATAACCAAAAGACATGTGCACGCTAAAATGTGAAATAGGATATGCACGTTTGCCTCAATGAGACAGCATCCCAGCGACTACAAATATACACGAACGAAATTTTCACTTGCCAGATGCTACCATTTGTATGAGTGGTTTTTTTTTCTCGATTTGATTTTATTTTCCATATATAAAAACTGTCCGCAGTGAAAACTCCAATAGTGATGAAAGTGGCATTTAACACCACGATATCATTAAAATCAAGCATTGTGTATTTTAGACGTTTCCTACATCGATTTCAGGTTTGGTAAACAAAAATCTTTAAACTCGAATTTTAATTTGACTGAAGAAATATTTTTTGAAACTCATACATATTACTATCCTATGGTATTGTGGCTGAAATATTTGTCGCTGGACATAAATCAGCTTCATCAATTAATACCTCTCTGTGAAAGTTTTACCACACATATATGGTTCTATCTTTTTATATTATGATTGATATATTTGTCGCTGTACATGACGCACCTTCATCAAATGGTAATTCTTTGTGAATGTCTTGTGGAATAGTAAAAATTATTGAGAAATATTTTAAAATGTTAGCTTACTTTGCTTTTTCAAGCAAGTGCATGACAAAGAAGTATTATAAGACTTACATACAGGATTGGAAAGGTAAAAGCATGATAGATAGTGGGGCCTAGTTTTTAAGGTCTTTCAGTCCAACACAATTGAAGGTTGGTGACCTTTCATGTTTAACTTATCATCAAGTTCAACTTTTTAAATAACTTATAAGTCCGTTTTCAAGCTTGAGGTAGAAACTTTTATATTTACCATTTGGTGTCTTTATAACAAAGGGTGTGTTTTATGTCCAAGAGTTGCTAAAATTTCTAGGAATATATCGCAAAGTCATTATTTTGATGCATTATTTCGTAGCAAGGTACATATGTAGTTTTGGAAGCATAGCTTTCCTGCACTGGCTGTGTCCTTTAGATAATATGTGGAAAAATGACAAAAAAAGGCCAGAGTTAAGTCCCTGCTAAACTGAAGACTACAGGTTTCAGCTCTAGAGTCCCCAGTGAAGACATTTCTTTTATGCAAACACACAGTAAGATTTACAGTGAAAAGAAAACATTAAATCTGTAGCACATCTTGACACGTACTTGTGCATGTGTGTTTACTTATTATCATCTGCTAAGTGACAAGAAATAAAGTTATTAGACACATGTAAAAAGTCGCTCTTTTAAGGTTACGATTAATGTTAAGCTGTTTAAAAAGACAGAGTTGCCATCCATACAATTCTGACACTTAGTCCCACAATGCAATCTGTATAAGTTAATATTTTACAAAATGATGATACAAATCACTAAAAAATAAATAACATAACTTACAATTTTAAGCCAAAAATGTTCCCCTAAAAGACAGTACTTCTAGTTTACAATCATAAAAATGACATGGACTATATTTGTAGACAACCGATTTACGTGTGGCCAAAGCAGGTCGGGTTTTGACGGCGAAAAAAAAATCCTTCTTTTTTCTACTTAGTCCCTTGCTCTTCTCTTCAGCATTTTCTCACTTTATAATACATAAAATAACACATGTACTGCATGTTGGAAAGTTTATAGTGTACAGCAAAAACAATTCAGAATGTGGGGTAAAAGTCAAAGGGACAGCAACCTAGCAATCAAAATAACCAAAAGACATGTGCACGCTAAAATGTGAAATAGGATATGCACGTTTGCCTCAATGAGACAGCATCCCAGCGACTACAAATATACACGAACGAAATTTTCACTTGCCAGATGCTACCATTTGTATGAGTGGTTTTTTTTTCTCGATTTGATTTTATTTTCCATATATAAAAACTGTCCGCAGTGAAAACTCCAATAGTGATGAAAGTGGCATTTAACACCACGATATCAATAAAATCAAGCATTGTGTATTTTAGACGTTTCCTACATCGATTTCAGGTTTGGTAAACAAAAATCTTTAAACTCGAATTTTAATTTGACCGAAGAAATATTTTTTGAAACTCATACATATTACTATCCTATGGTATTGTGGCTGAAATATTTGTCGCTGGACATAAATCAGCTTCATCAATTAATACCTCTCTGTGAATACCTTGTAGAATCTATTAACTGGAACTTCAAATTGACTAAAGCAAAGTTTTACCACACATATATGGTTCTATCTTTTTATATTATGATTGATATATTTGTCGCTGTACATGACGCACCTTCATCAAATGGTAATTCTTTGTGAATGTCTTGTGGAATAGTAAAAATTATTGAGAAATATTTTAAAATGTTAGCTTACTTTGCTTTTTCAAGCAAGTGCATGACAAAGAAGTATTCAGTCCAACATCCATGCACAAGAAAGTGAAAATTTCATATCTTCTCTCAATTATAAAATGGTTAAGTAGTGCTATAAATCTGTCATTTCATACTGATAAGGCGACTGATATTATTACAACAAACAGATGTTTAAAACACAAAATTGTTAAACTTTAAAAGTTTAGGGAAAATGCACAGGCACTTGTGGGGTTGACCCTCCCCCTTTTTTCTTAATTTTTGGTGTTTATTTTTTTTTTTTTTGGAAATGTTCTTGATGTTGTTTATCCTGACTTTTAAGATTAATTTGAAAACCCAATTAATTTTAATGATGTTTTTTTTTAATATTTTAATCTTGCAATTTATTGAAAAAGTTTAATTTTGTAAAAAAATCAAAATCACATATTTATAAGAAAGAAAAAGATACATTTCTTGATTGGTATTGTGTATTTATTTTAATCTCTTCTTGCAATTGTCACCTATAAATTGAGAAAGAAAGCATGTGGCATCTGTGAACTAACATAATATAATTGATGTGACAGTTTAATTTGAAAATATTGTGTTTTCTAAGTGGTGCAGGAGATAAGTTCACTTTTTATTCAACATCATTTTGATGCAAATTCTTGGGCTTATATTGAAGACTGTATTATAAGACTTACATACAGGATTGGAAAGGTAAAAGCATGATAGATAGTGGGGCCTAGTTTTTAAGGTCTTTCAGTCCAACACAATTGAAGGTTGGTGACCTTTCATGTTTAACTTATCATCAAGTTCAACTTTTTAAATAACTTATAAGTCCGTTTTCAAGCTTGAGGTAGAAACTTTTATATTTACCATTTGGTGTCTTTATAACAAAGGGTGTGTTTTATGTCCAAGAGTTGCTAAAATTTCTAGGAATATATCGCAAAGTCATTATTTTGATGCATTATTTCGTAGCAAGGTACATATGTAGTTTTGGAAGCATAGCTTTCCTGCACTGGCTGCGTCCTTTAGATAATATGTGCAAAAATGACAAAAAAAAGGCCAGAGTTAAGTCCCTGCTAAACTGAAGACTACAGGTTTCAGCTCTAGAGTCCCCAGTGAAGACATTTCTTTTATGCAAACACACAGTAAGATTTACAGTGAAAAGAAAACATTAAATCTGTAGCACATCTTGACACGTACTTGTGCATGTGTGTTTACTTATTATCATCTGCTAAGTGACAAGAAATAAAGTTATTAGACACATGTAAAAAGTCGCTCTTTTAAGGTTACGATTAATGTTAAGCTGTTTAAAAAGACAGAGTTGCCATCCATACAATTCTGACACTTAGTCCCACAATGCAATCTGTATAAGTTAATATTTTACAAAATGATGATACAAATCACTAAAAAATAAATAACATAACTTACAATTTTAAGCCAAAAATGTTCCCCTAAAAGACAGTACTTCTAGTTTACAATCACAAAAATGACATGGACTATATTTGTAGACAACCGATTTACGTGTGGCGAAAGCAGGTCGGGTTTCGACGGCGAAAAAAAAATCCTTCTTTTTTCTACTTAGTCCCTTGCTCTTCTCTTCAGCATTTTCTCACTTTATAATACATAAAATAACACATGTACTGCATGTTTGAAAGTTTATAGTGTACAGCAAAAACAATTCAGAATGTGGGGTAAAAGTCAAAGGGACAGCAACCTAGCAATCAAAATAACCAAAAGACATGTGCACGCTAAAATGTGAAATAGGATATGCACGTTTGCCTCAATGAGACAGCATCCCAGCGACTACAAATATACACGAACGAAATTTTCACTTGCCAGATGCTACCATTTGTATGAGTGGTTTTTTTTTCTCGATTTGATTTTATTTTCCATATATAAAAACTGTCCGCAGTGAAAACTCCAATAGTGATGAAAGTGGCATTTAACACCACGATATCAATAAAATCAAGCATTGTGTATTTTAGACGTTTCCTACATCGATTTCAGGTTTGGTAAACAAAAATCTTTAAACTCGAATTTTAATTTGACTGAAGAAATATTTTTTGAAACTCATACATATTACTATCCTATGGTATTGTGGCTGAAATATTTGTCGCTGGACATAAATCAGCTTCATCAATTAATACCTCTCTGTGAATACCTTGTAGAATCTATTAACTGGAACTTCAAATTGACTAAAGCAAAGTTTTACCACACATATATGGTTCTATCTTTTTATATTATGATTGATATATTTGTCGCTGTACATGACGCACCTTCATCAAATGGTAATTCTTTGTGAATGTCTTGTGGAATAGTAAAAATTATTGAGAAATATTTTAAAATGTTAGCTTACTTTGCTTTTTCAAGCAAGTGCATGACAAAGAAGTATTATAAGACTTACATACAGGATTGGAAAGGTAAAAGCATGATAGATAGTGGGGCCTAGTTTTTAAGGTCTTTCAGTCCAACACAATTGAAGGTTGGTGACCTTTCATGTTTAACTTATCATCAAGTTCAACTTTTTAAATAACTTATAAGTCCGTTTTCAAGCTTGAGGTAGAAACTTTTATATTTACCATTTGGTGTCTTTATAACAAAGGGTGTGTTTTATGTCCAAGAGTTGCTAAAATTTCTAGGAATATATCGCAAAGTCATTATTTTGATGCATTATTTCGTAGCAAGGTACATATGTAGTTTTGGAAGCATAGCTTTCCTGCACTGGCTGTGTCCTTTAGATAATATGTGCAAAAATGACAAAAAAAAGGCCAGAGTTAAGTCCCTGCTAAACTGAAGACTACAGGTTTCAGCTCTAGAGTCCCCAGTGAAGACATTTCTTTTATGCAAACACACAGTAAGATTTACAGTGAAAAGAAAACATTAAATCTGTAGCACATCTTGACACGTACTTGTGCATGTGTGTTTACTTATTATCATCTGCTAAGTGACAAGAAATAAAGTTATTAGACACATGTAAAAAGTCGCTCTTTTAAGGTTACGATTAATGTTAAGCTGTTTAAAAAGACAGAGTTGCCATCCATACAATTCTGACACTTAGTCCCACAATGCAATCTGTATAAGTTAATATTTTACAAAATGATGATACAAATCACTAAAAAATAAATAACATAACTTACAATTTTAAGCCAAAAATGTTCCCCTAAAAGACAGTACTTCTAGTTTACAATCATAAAAATGACATGGACTATATTTGTAGACAACCGATTTACGTGTGGCCAAAGCAGGTCGGGTTTTGACGGCGGTAAAAAAATCCTTCTTTTTTCTACTTAGTCCCTTGCTCTTCTCTTCAGCATTTTCTCACTTTATAATACATAAAATAACACATGTACTGCATGTTTGAAAGTTTATAGTGTACAGCAAAAACAATTCAGAATGTGGGGTAAAAGTCAAAGGGACAGCAACCTAGCAATCAAAATAACCAAAAGACATGTGCACGCTAAAATGTGAAATAGGATATGCACGTTTGCCTCAATGAGACAGCATCCCAGCGACTACAAATATACACGAACGAAATTTTCACTTGCCAGATGCTACCATTTGTATGAGTGGTTTTTTTTCTCGATTTGATTTTATTTTCCATATACAAAAAACTGTCCGCAGTGAAAACTCCAATAGTGATGAAAGTGGCATTTAACACCACGATATCAATAAAATCAAGCATTGTGTATTTTAGACGTTTCCTACATCGATTTCAGGTTTGGTAAACAAAAATCTTTAAACTCGAATTTTAATTTGACTGAAGAAATATTTTTTGCAACTCATACATATTACTATCTTATGGTATTGTGGCTGAAATATTTGTCGCTGGACATAAATCAGCTTCATCAATTAATACCTCTCTGTGAATACCTTGTAGAATCTATTAACTGGAACTTCAAATTGACTAAAGCAAAGTTTTACCACACATATATGGTTCTATCTTTTTATATTATGATTGATATATTTGTCGCTGTACATGACGCACCTTCATCAAATGGTAATTCTTTGTGAATGTCTTGTGGAATAGTAAAAATTATTGAGAAATATTTTAAAATGTTAGCTTACTTTGCTTTTTCACGCAAGTGCATGACAAAGAAGTATTATAAGACTTGCATACAGGATTGGAAGGGTAAAAGCATGATAGATAGTGGGGCCTATTTTTTAAGGTCTTTCAGTCCAACACAATTGAAGTTTGGTGACCTTTCATGTTTAACTTATCATCAATTTAACTTTTTAAATAACTTATAAGTCCGTTTTCAAACTTGAGGTAGAAACTTTTATATGTACCATTTGGTGTCTTTATAACAAAGGGTGTGTTTTATGTCCAAGAGTTGCTAAAATTTCTAGGAATATATCGCAAAGTCATTATTTTGATGCATTATTTCGTAGCAAGGTAAATATGTAGTTTTGGAAGCATAGCTTTCCTGCACTGGCTGTGTCCTTTAGATAATATGTGCAAAAATGACAAAAAAAAGGCCAGAGTTAAGTCCCTGCTAAACTGAAGACTACAGGTTTCAGCTCTAGAGTCCCCAGTGAAGACATTTCTTTTATGCAAACACACAGTTTAAGATTTACAGTGAAAAGAAAACATTAAATCTGTAGCACATCTTGACACGTACTTGTGCATGTGTGTTTACTTATTATCATCTGCTAAGTGACAAGAAATAAAGTTATTAGACACATGTAAAAAGTCGCTCTTTTAAGGTTACGATTAATGTTAAGCTGTTTAAAAAGACAGAGTTGCCATCCATACAATTCTGACACTTAGTCCCACAATGCAATCTGTATAAGTTAATATTTTACAAAATGATGATACAAATCACTAAAAAATAAATAACATAACTTACAATTTTAAGCCAAAAATGTTCCCCTAAAAGACAGTACTTCTAGTTTACAATCATAAAAATGACATGGACTATATTTGTAGACAACCGATTTACGTGTGGCCAAAGCAGGTCGGGTTTTGACGGCGGTAAAAAAATCCTTCTTTTTTCTACTTAGTCCCTTGCTCTTCTCTTCAGCATTTTCTCACTTTATAATACATAAAATAACACATGTACTGCATGTTTGAAAGTTTATAGTGTACAGCAAAAACAATTCAGAATGTGGGGTAAAAGTCAAAGGGACAGCAACCTAGCAATCAAAATAACCAAAAGACATGTGCACGCTAAAATGTGAAATAGGATATGCACGTTTGCCTCAATGAGACAGCATCCCAGCGACTACAAATATACACGAACGAAATTTTCACTTGCCAGATGCTACCATTTGTATGAGTGTTTTTTTTTCTCGATTTGATTTTATTTTCCATATACAAAAAACTGTCCGCAGTGAAAACTCCAATAGTGATGAAAGTGGCATTTAACACCACGATATCAATAAAATCAAGCATTGTGTATTTTAGACGTTTCCTACATCGATTTCAGGTTTGGTAAACAAAAATCTTTAAACTCGAATTTTAATTTGACTGAAGAAATATTTTTTGCAACTCATACATATTACTATCTTATGGTATTGTGGCTGAAATATTTGTCGCTGGACATAAATCAGCTTCATCAATTAATACCTCTCTGTGAATACCTTGTAGAATCTATTAACTGGAACTTCAAATTGACTAAAGCAAAGTTTTACCACACATATATGGTTCTATCTTTTTATATTATGATTGATATATTTGTCGCTGTACATGACGCACCTTCATCAAATGGTAATTCTTTGTGAATGTCTTGTGGAATAGTAAAAATTATTGAGAAATATTTTAAAATGTTAGCTTACTTTGCTTTTTCACGCAAGTGCATGACAAAGAAGTATTATAAGACTTGCATACAGGATTGGAAGGGTAAAAGCATGATAGATAGTGGGGCCTATTTTTTAAGGTCTTTCAGTCCAACACAATTGAAGTTTGGTGACCTTTCATGTTTAACTTATCATCAATTTAACTTTTTAAATAACTTATAAGTCCGTTTTCAAACTTGAGGTAGAAACTTTTATATGTACCATTTGGTGTCTTTATAACAAAGGGTGTGTTTTATGTCCAAGAGTTGCTAAAATTTCTAGGAATATATCGCAAAGTCATTATTTTGATGCATTATTTCGTAGCAAGGTAAATATGTAGTTTTGGAAGCATAGCTTTCCTGCACTGGCTGTGTCCTTTAGATAATATGTGCAAAAATGACAAAAAAAAGGCCAGAGTTAAGTCCCTGCTAAACTGAAGACTACAGGTTTCAGCTCTAGAGTCCCCAGTGAAGACATTTCTTTTATGCAAACACACAGTTTAAGATTTACAGTGAAAAGAAAACATTAAATCTGTAGCACATCTTGACACGTACTTGTGCATGTGTGTTTACTTATTATCATCTGCTAAGTGACAAGAAATAAAGTTATTAGACACATGTAAAAAGTCGCTCTTTTAAGGTTACGATTAATGTTAAGCTGTTTAAAAAGACAGAGTTGCCATCCATACAATTCTGACACTTAGTCCCACAATGCAATCTGTATAAGTTAATATTTTACAAAATGATGATACAAATCACTAAAAAATAAATAACATAACTTACAATTTTAAGCCAAAAATGTTCCCCTAAAAGACAGTACTTCTAGTTTACAATCATAAAAATGACATGGACTATATTTGTAGACAACCGATTTACGTGTGGCCAAAGCAGGTCGGGTTTTGACGGCGGTAAAAAAATCCTTCTTTTTTCTACTTAGTCCCTTGCTCTTCTCTTCAGCATTTTCTCACTTTATAATACATAAAATAACACATGTACTGCATGTTTGAAAGTTTATAGTGTACAGCAAAAACAATTCAGAATGTGGGGTAAAAGTCAAAGGGACAGCAACCTAGCAATCAAAATAACCAAAAGACATGTGCACGCTAAAATGTGAAATAGGATATGCACGTTTGCCTCAATGAGACAGCATCCCAGCGACTACAAATATACACGAACGAAATTTTCACTTGCCAGATGCTACCATTTGTATGAGTGGTTTTTTTTCTCGATTTGATTTTATTTTCCATATACAAAAAACTGTCCGCAGTGAAAACTCCAATAGTGATGAAAGTGGCATTTAACACCACGATATCAATAAAATCAAGCATTGTGTATTTTAGACGTTTCCTACATCGATTTCAGGTTTGGTAAACAAAAATCTTTAAACTCGAATTTTAATTTGACTGAAGAAATATTTTTTGCAACTCATACATATTACTATCTTATGGTATTGTGGCTGAAATATTTGTCGCTGGACATAAATCAGCTTCATCAATTAATACCTCTCTGTGAATACCTTGTAGAATCTATTAACTGGAACTTCAAATTGACTAAAGCAAAGTTTTACCACACATATATGGTTCTATCTTTTTATATTATGATTGATATATTTGTCGCTGTACATGACGCACCTTCATCAAATGGTAATTCTTTGTGAATGTCTTGTGGAATAGTAAAAATTATTGAGAAATATTTTAAAATGTTAGCTTACTTTGCTTTTTCACGCAAGTGCATGACAAAGAAGTATTATAAGACTTGCATACAGGATTGGAAGGGTAAAAGCATGATAGATAGTGGGGCCTATTTTTTAAGGTCTTTCAGTCCAACACAATTGAAGTTTGGTGACCTTTCATGTTTAACTTATCATCAATTTAACTTTTTAAATAACTTATAAGTCCGTTTTCAAACTTGAGGTAGAAACTTTTATATGTACCATTTGGTGTCTTTATAACAAAGGGTGTGTTTTATGTCCAAGAGTTGCTAAAATTTCTAGGAATATATCGCAAAGTCATTATTTTGATGCATTATTTCGTAGCAAGGTAAATATGTAGTTTTGGAAGCATAGCTTTCCTGCACTGGCTGTGTCCTTTAGATAATATGTGCAAAAATGACAAAAAAAAGGCCAGAGTTAAGTCCCTGCTAAACTGAAGACTACAGGTTTCAGCTCTAGAGTCCCCAGTGAAGACATTTCTTTTATGCAAACACACAGTTTAAGATTTACAGTGAAAAGAAAACATTAAATCTGTAGCACATCTTGACACGTACTTGTGCATGTGTGTTTACTTATTATCATCTGCTAAGTGACAAGAAATAAAGTTATTAGACACATGTAAAAAGTCGCTCTTTTAAGGTTACGATTAATGTTAAGCTGTTTAAAAAGACAGAGTTGCCATCCATACAATTCTGACACTTAGTCCCACAATGCAATCTGTATAAGTTAATATTTTACAAAATGATGATACAAATCACTAAAAAATAAATAACATAACTTACAATTTTAAGCCAAAAATGTTCCCCTAAAAGACAGTACTTCTAGTTTACAATCATAAAAATGACATGGACTATATTTGTAGACAACCGATTTACGTGTGGCCAAAGCAGGTCGGGTTTTGACGGCGAAAAAAAAATCTTTCTTTTTTCTACTTAGTCCCTTGCTCTTCTCTTCAGCATTTCTCACTTTATAATACATAAAATAACACATGTACTGCATGTTTGAAAGTTTATAGTGTACAGCAAAAACAATTCAGAATGTGGGGTAAAAGTCAAAGGGACAGCAACCTAGCAATCAAAATAACCAAAAGACATGTGCACGCTAAAATGTGAAATAGGATATGCACGTTTGCCTCAATGAGACAGCATCCCAGCGACTACAAATATACACGAACGAAATTTTCACTTGCCAGATGCTACCATTTGTATGAGTGGTTTTTTTTCTCGATTTGATTTTATTTTCCATATATAAAAACTGTCCGCAGTGAAAACTCCAATAGTGATGAAAATGGCATTTAACACCACGATATCAATAAAATCAAGCATTGTGTATTTTAGACGTTTCCTACATCGATTTCAGGTTTGGTAAACAAAAATCTTTAAACTCGAATTTTAATTTGACTGAAGAAATATTTTTTGCAACTCATACATATTACTATCTTATGTTATTGTGGCTGAAATATTTGTCGCTGGACATAAATCAGCTTCATCAATTAATACCTCTTTTGAATACCTTGTAGAATCTATTAACTGGATTTTCAAATTGACTAAAGCAAAGTTTTACCACACATATATGGTTCTATCTTTTTTATATTATGATTGATACATTTGTCGCTGTACATGACGCACCTTCATCAAATGGTAATTCTTTGTGAATGTCTTGTGGAAAAGTAAAAATTATTGAGAAATATTTTAAAATGTTAGCTTACTTTGCTTTTTCAAGCAAGTGCATGACAAAGAAGTATTATAAGACTTACATACAGGATTGGAAGGGTAAAAGCATGATAGATAGTGGGGCCTATTTTTTAAGGTCTTTCAGTCCAACACAATTGAAGTTTGGTGACCTTTCATGTTTAACTTATCATCAATTTAACTTTTTAAATAACTTATAAGTCCGTTTTCAAACTTGAGGTAGAAACTTTTATATGTACCATTTGGTGTCTTTATAACAAAGGGTGTGTTTTATGTCCAAGAGTTGCTAAAATTTCTAGGAATATATCGCAAAGTCATTATTTTGATGCATTATTTCGTAGCAAGGTAAATATGTAGTTTTGGAAGCATAGCTTTCCTGCACTGGCTGTGTCCTTTAGATAATATGTGCAAAAATGACAAAAAAAAGGCCAGAGTTAAGTCCCTGCTAAACTGAAGACTACAGGTTTCAGCTCTAGAGTCCCCAGTGAAGACATTTCTTTTATGCAAACACACAGTTTAAGATTTACAGTGAAAAGAAAACATTAAATCTGTAGCACATCTTGACACGTACTTGTGCATGTGTGTTTACTTATTATCATCTGCTAAGTGACAAGAAATAAAGTTATTAGACACATGTAAAAAGTCGCTCTTTTAAGGTTACGATTAATGTTAAGCTGTTTAAAAAGACAGAGTTGCCATCCATACAATTCTGACACTTAGTCCCACAATGCAATCTGTATAAGTTAATATTTTACAAAATGATGATACAAATCACTAAAAAATAAATAACATAACTTACAATTTTAAGCCAAAAATGTTCCCCTAAAAGACAGTACTTCTAGTTTACAATCATAAAAATGACATGGACTATATTTGTAGACAACCGATTTACGTGTGGCCAAAGCAGGTCGGGTTTTGACGGCGAAAAAAAAATCTTTCTTTTTTCTACTTAGTCCCTTGCTCTTCTCTTCAGCATTTCTCACTTTATAATACATAAAATAACACATGTACTGCATGTTTGAAAGTTTATAGTGTACAGCAAAAACAATTCAGAATGTGGGGTAAAAGTCAAAGGGACAGCAACCTAGCAATCAAAATAACCAAAAGACATGTGCACGCTAAAATGTGAAATAGGATATGCACGTTTGCCTCAATGAGACAGCATCCCAGCGACTACAAATATACACGAACGAAATTTTCACTTGCCAGATGCTACCATTTGTATGAGTGGTTTTTTTTCTCGATTTGATTTTATTTTCCATATATAAAAACTGTCCGCAGTGAAAACTCCAATAGTGATGAAAATGGCATTTAACACCACGATATCAATAAAATCAAGCATTGTGTATTTTAGACGTTTCCTACATCGATTTCAGGTTTGGTAAACAAAAATCTTTAAACTCGAATTTTAATTTGACTGAAGAAATATTTTTTGCAACTCATACATATTACTATCTTATGTTATTGTGGCTGAAATATTTGTCGCTGGACATAAATCAGCTTCATCAATTAATACCTCTTTTGAATACCTTGTAGAATCTATTAACTGGATTTTCAAATTGACTAAAGCAAAGTTTTACCACACATATATGGTTCTATCTTTTTTATATTATGATTGATACATTTGTCGCTGTACATGACGCACCTTCATCAAATGGTAATTCTTTGTGAATGTCTTGTGGAAAAGTAAAAATTATTGAGAAATATTTTAAAATGTTAGCTTACTTTGCTTTTTCAAGCAAGTGCATGACAAAGAAGTATTATAAGACTTACATACAGGATTGGAAGGGTAAAAGCATGATAGATAGTGGGGCCTATTTTTTAAGGTCTTTCAGTCCAACACAATTGAAGTTTGGTGACCTTTCATGTTTAACTTATCATCAATTTAACTTTTTAAATAACTTATAAGTCCGTTTTCAAACTTGAGGTAGAAACTTTTATATGTACCATTTGGTGTCTTTATAACAAAGGGTGTGTTTTATGTCCAAGAGTTGGTAAAATTTCTAGGAATATATCGCAAAGTCATTATTTTGATGCATTATTTCGTAGCAAGGTAAATATGTAGTTTTGGAAGCATAGGTTTCCTGCACTGGCTGTGTCATTTAGATAATATGTGCAAAAATGACAAAAAAAAAGGCCAGAGTTAAGTCCCTGCTAAACTGAAGACTACAGGTTTCAGCTCTAGAGTCCCCAGTGAAGACATTTCTTTTATGCAAACACACAGTTTAAGATTTACAGTGAAAAGAAAACATTAAATCTGTAGCACATCTTGACACGTACTTGTGCATGTGTTTTTACTTATTATCATCTGCTAAGTGACAAGAAATAAAGTTATTAGACACATGTAAAAAGTCGCTCTTTTAAGGTTACGATTAATGTTAATCTGTTTAAAAAGACAGAGTTGCCATCCATACAATTCTGACACTTAGTCCCACAATGCAATCTGTATAAGTTAATATTTTACAAAATGATGATACAAATCACTAAAAAATAAATAACATAACTTACAATTTTAAGCCAAAAATGTTCCCCTAAAAGACAGTACTTCTAGTTTACAATCATAAAAATGACATGGACTATATTTGTAGACAACCGATTTACGTGTGGCCAAAGCAGGTCGGGTTTTGACGGCGAAAAAAAAATCCTTCTTTTTTCTACTTAGTCCCTTGCTCTTCTCTTCAGCATTTTCTCACTTTATAATACATAAAATAACACATGTACTGCATGTTTGAAAGTTTATAGTGTACAGCAAAATCAATTCAGAATGTGGGGTAAAAGTCAAAGGGACAGCAACCTAGCAATCAAAATAACCAAAAGACATGTGCACGCTAAAATGTGAAATAGGATATGCACGTTTGCCTCAATGAGACAGCATCCCAGCGACTACAAATATACACGAACGAAATTTTCACTTGCCAGATGCTACCATTTGTATGAGTGGTTTTTTTTCTCGATTTGATTTTATTTTCCATATATAAAAACTGTCCGCAGTGAAAACTCCAATAGTGATGAAAGTGGCATTTAACACCACGATATCAATAAAATCAAGCATTGTGTATTTTAGACGTTTCCTACATCGATTTCAGGTTTGGTAAACAAAAATCTTTAAACTCGAATTTTAATTTGACTGAAGAAATATTTTTTGCAACTCATACATATTACTATCTTATGGTATTGTGGCTGAAATATTTGTCGCTGGACATAAATCAGCTTCATCAATTAATACCTCTCTGTGAATACCTTGTAGAATCTATTAACTGGAACTTCAAATTGACTAAAGCAAAGTTTTACCACACATATATGGTTCTATCTTTTTATATTATGATTGATATATTTGTCGCTGTACATGACGCACCTTCATCAAATGGTAATTCTTTGTGAATGTCTTGTGGAATAGTAAAAATTATTGAGAAATATTTTAAAATGTTAGCTTACTTTGCTATATCAAGCAAGTGCATGACAAAGAAGTATTATAAGACTTACATACAGGATTGGAAGGGTAAAAGCATGATAGATAGTGGGGCCTAGTTTTTAAGGTCTTTCAGTCCAACACAATTGAAGGTTGGTGACCTTTCATGTTTAACTTATCATCAAGTTCAACTTTTTAAATAACTTATAAGTCCGTTTTCAAACTTGAGGTAGAAACTTTTATATGTACCATTTGGTGTCTTTATAACAAAGGGTGTGTTTTATGTCCAAGAGTTGCTAAAATTTCTAGGAATATATTGCAAAGTCATTATTTTGATGCATTATTTCGTAGCAAGGTAAATATGTAGTTTTGGAAGCATAGCTTTCCTGCACTGGCTGTGTCCTTTAGATAATATGTGCAAAAATGACAAAAAAAAGGCCAGAGTTAAGTCCCTGCTAAACTGAAGACTACAGGTTTCAGCTCTAGAGTCCCCAGTGAAGACATTTCTTTTATGCAAACACACACTTTAAGATTTACAGTGAAAAGAAAACATTAAATCTGTAGCACATCTTGACACGTACTTGTGCATGTGTGTTTACTTATTATCATCTGCTAAGTGACAAGAAATAAAGTTGTTAGACACATGTAAAAAGTCGCTCTTTTAAGGTTACGATTAATGTTAAGCTGTTTAAAAAGACAGAGTTGCCATCCATACAATTCTGACACTTAGTCCCACAATGCAATCTGTATAAGTTAATATTTTACAAAATGATGATACAAATCACTAAAAAATAAATAACATAACTTACAATTTTAAGCCAAAAATGTTCCCCTAAAAGACAGTACTTCTAGTTTACAATCATAAAAATGACATGGACTATATTTGTAGACAACCGATTTACGTGTGGCCAAAGCAGGTCGGGTTTTGACGGCGAAAAAAAAATCCTTCTTTTTTCTACTTAGTCCCTTGCTCTTCTCTTCAGCATTTTCTCACTTTATAATACATAAAATAACACATGTACTGCATGTTTGAAAGTTTATAGTGTACAGCAAAAACAATTCAGAATGTGGGGTAAAAGTCAAAGGGACAGCAACCTAGCAATCAAAATAACCAAAAGAAATGTGCACGCTAAAATGTGAAATAGGTTATGCACGTTTGCCTCAATGAGACAGCATCCCAGCGACTACAAATATACACGAACGAAATTTTCACTTGCCAGATGCTACCATTTGTATGAGTGGTTTTTTTTCTCGATTTGATTTTATTTTCCATATATAAAAACTGTCCGCAGTGAAAACTCCAATAGTGATGAAAGTGGCATTTAACACCACGATATCAATAAAATCAAGCATTGTGTATTTTAGACGTTTCCTACATCGATTTCAGGTTTGGTAAACAAAAATCTTTAAACTCGAATTTTAATTTGACTGAAGAAATATTTTTTGCAACTCATACATATTACTATCTTATGGTATTGTGGCTGAAATATTTGTCGCTGGACATAAATCAGCTTCATCAATTAATACCTCTCTGTGAATACCTTGTAGAATCTATTAACTGGAACTTCAAATTGACTAAAGCAAAGTTTTACCACACATATATGGTTCTATCTTTTTATATTATGATTGATATATTTGTCGCTGTACATGACGCACCTTCATCAAATGGTAATTCTTTGTGAATGTCTTGTGGAATAGTAAAAATTATTGAGAAATATTTTAAAATGTTAGCTTACTTTGCTATATCAAGCAAGTGCATGACAAAGAAGTATTATAAGACTTACATACAGGATTGGAAGGGTAAAAGCATGATAGATAGTGGGGCCTAGTTTTTAAGGTTTTTCAGTCCAACACAATTGAAGGTTGGTGACCTTTCATGTTTAACTTATCATCAAGTTCAACTTTTTAAATAACTTATAAGTCCGTTTTCAAACTTGAGGTAGAAACTTTTATATGTACCATTTGGTGTCTTTATAACAAAGGGTGTGTTTTATGTCCAAGAGTTGCTAAAATTTCTAGGAATATATTGCAAAGTCATTATTTTGATGCATTATTTCGTAGCAAGGTAAATATGTAGTTTTGGAAGCATAGCTTTCCTGCACTGGCTGTGTCCTTTAGATAATATGTGCAAAAATGACCAAAAAAAGGCCAGAGTTAAGTCCCTGCTAAACTGAAGACTACAGGTTTCAGCTCTAGAGTCCCCAGTGAAGACATTTCTTTTATGCAAACACACACTTTAAGATTTACAGTGAAAAGAAAACATTAAATCTGTAGCACATCTTGACACGTACTTGTGCATGTGTGTTTACTTATTATCATCTGCTAAGTGACAAGAAATAAAGTTGTTAGACACATGTAAAAAGTCGCTCTTTTAAGGTTACGATTAATGTTAAGCTGTTTAAAAAGACAGAGTTGCCATCCATACAATTCTGACACTTAGTCCCACAATGCAATCTGTATAAGTTAATATTTTACAAAATGATGATACAAATCACTAAAAAATAAATAACATAACTTACAATTTTAAGCCAAAAATGTTCCCCTAAAAGACAGTACTTCTAGTTTACAATCATAAAAATGACATGGACTATATTTGTAGACAACCGATTTACGTGTGGCCAAAGCAGGTCGGGTTTTGACGGCGAAAAAAAAATCCTTCTTTTTTCTACTTAGTCCCTTGCTCTTCTCTTCAGCATTTTCTCACTTTATAATACATAAAATAACACATGTACTGCATGTTTGAAAGTTTATAGTGTACAGCAAAAACAATTCAGAATGTGGGGTAAAAGTCAAAGGGACAGCAACCTAGCAATCAAAATAACCAAAAGACATGTGCACGCTAAAATGTGAAATAGGATAAGCACGTTTGCCTCAATGAGACAGCATCCCAGCGACTACAAATATACACGAACGAAATTTTCACTTGCCAGATGCTACCATTTGTATGAGTGGTTTTTTTTCTCGATTTGATTTTATTTTCCATATATAAAAACTGTCCGCAGTGAAAACTCCAATAGTGATGAAAGTGGCATTTAACACCACGATATCAATAAAATCAAGCATTGTGTATTTTAGACGTTTCCTACATCGATTTCAGGTTTGGTAAACAAAAATCTTTAAACTCGAATTTTAATTTGACTGAAGAAATATTTTTTGCAACTCATACATATTACTATCTTATGGTATTGTGGCTGAAATATTTGTCGCTGGACATAAATCAGCTTCATCAATTAATACCTCTCTGTGAATACCTTGTAGAATCTATTAACTGGAACTTCAAATTGACTAAAGCAAAGTTTTACCACACATATATGGTTCTATCTTTTTATATTATGATTGATATATTTGTCGCTGTACATGACGCACCTTCATCAAATGGTAATTCTTTGTGAATGTCTTGTGGAATAGTAAAAATTATTGAGAAATATTTTAAAATGTTAGCTTACTTTGCTATATCAAGCAAGTGCATGACAAAGAAGTATTATAAGACTTACATACAGGATTGGAAGGGTAAAAGCATGATAGATAGTGGGGCCTAGTTTTTAAGGTCTTTCAGTCCAACACAATTGAAGGTTGGTGACCTTTCATGTTTAACTTATCATCAAGTTCAACTTTTTAAATAACTTATAAGTCCGTTTTCAAACTTGAGGTAGAAACTTTTATATGTACCATTTGGTGTCTTTATAACAAAGGGTGTGTTTTATGTCCAAGAGTTGCTAAAATTTCTAGGAATATATTGCAAAGTCATTATTTTGATGCATTATTTCGTAGCAAGGTAAATATGTAGTTTTGGAAGCATAGCTTTCCTGCACTGGCTGTGTCCTTTAGATAATATGTGCAAAAATGACAAAAAAAAGGCCAGAGTTAAGTCCCTGCTAAACTGAAGACTACAGGTTTCAGCTCTAGAGTCCCCAGTGAAGACATTTCTTTTATGCAAACACACACTTTAAGATTTACAGTGAAAAGAAAACATTAAATCTGTAGCACATCTTGACACGTACTTGTGCATGTGTGTTTACTTATTATCATCTGCTAAGTGACAAGAAATAAAGTTGTTAGACACATGTAAAAAGTCGCTCTTTTAAGGTTACGATTAATGTTAAGCTGTTTAAAAAGACAGAGTTGCCATCCATACAATTCTGACACTTAGTCCCACAATGCAATCTGTATAAGTTAATATTTTACAAAATGATGATACAAATCACTAAAAAATAAATAACATAACTTACAATTTTAAGCCAAAAATGTTCCCCTAAAAGACAGTACTTCTAGTTTACAATCATAAAAATGACATGGACTATATTTGTAGACAACCGATTTACGTGTGGCCAAAGCAGGTCGGGTTTTGACGGCGAAAAAAAAATCCTTCTTTTTTCTACTTAGTCCCTTGCTCTTCTCTTCAGCATTTTCTCACTTTATAATACATAAAATAACACATGTACTGCATATTTGAAAGTTTATAGTGTACAGCAAAAACAATTCAGAATGTGGGGTAAAAGTCAAAGGGACAGCAACCTAGCAATCAAAATAACCAAAAGACATGTGCACGCTAAAATGTGAAATAGGATATGCACGTTTGCCTCAATGAGACAGCATCCCAGCGACTACAAATATACACGAACGAAATTTTCACTTGCCAGATGCTACCATTTGTATGAGTGGTTTTTTTTCTCGATTTGATTTTATTTTCCATATATAAAAACTGTCCGCAGTGAAAACTCCAATAGTGATGAAAGTGGCATTTAACACCACGATATCAATAAAATCAAGCATTGTGTATTTTAGACGTTTCCTACATCGATTTCAGGTTTGGTAAACAAAAATCTTTAAACTCGAATTTTAATTTGACTGAAGAAATATTTTTTGCAACTCATACATATTACTATCTAATGGTATTGTGGCTGAAATATTTGTCGCTGGACATAAATCAGCTTCATCAATTAATACCTCTCTGTGAATACCTTGTAGAATCTATTAACTGGAACTTCAAATTGACTAAAGCAAAGTTTTACCACACATATATGGTTCTATCTTTTTATATTATGATTGATATATTTGTCGCTGTACATGACGCACCTTCATCAAATGGTAATTCTTTGTGAATGTCTTGTGGAAAAGTAAAAATTATTGAGAAATATTTTAAAATGTTAGCTTACTTTGCGATTTCAAGCAAGTGCATGACAAAGAAGTATTATAAGACTTACATACAGGATTGGAAGGGTAAAAGCATGATAAATAGTGGGGCCTAGTTTTTAAGGTCTTTCAGTCCAACACAATTGAAGGTTGGTGACCTTTCATGTTTAACTTATCATCAAGTTCAACTTTTTAAATAACTTATAAGTCCGTTTTCAAACTTGAGGTAGAAACTTTTATATGTACAATTTGGTGTCTTTATAACAAAGGGTGTGTTTTATGTCCAAGAGTTGCTAAAATTTCTAGGAATATATCGCAAAGTCATTAATTTTATGCATTATTTCGTAGCAAGGTAAATATGTAGTTTTGGAAGCATAGCTTTCCTGCACTGGCTGTGTCCTTTAGATAATATGTGCAAAAATGACAAAAAAAAGGCCAGAGTTAAGTCCCTGCTAAACTGAAGACTACAGGTTTCAGCTCTAGAGTCCCCAGTGAAGACATTTCTTTTATGCAAACACACACTTTAAGATTTACAGTGAAAAGAAAACATTAAATCTGTAGCACATCTTGACACGTACTTGTGCATGTGTGTTTACTTATTATCATCTGCTAAGTGACAAGAAATAAAGTTATTAGACACATGTAAAAAGTCGCTCTTTTAAGGTTACGATTAATGTTAAGCTGTTTAAAAAGACAGAGTTGCCATCCATACAATTCTGACACTTAGTCCCACAATGCAATCTGTATAAGTTAATATTTTACAAAATGATGATACAAATCACTAAAAAATAAATAACATAACTTACAATTTTAAGCCAAAAATGTTCCCCTAAAAGACAGTACTTCTAGTTTACAATCATAAAAATGACATGGACTATATTTGTAGACAACCGATTTACGTGTGGCCAAAGCAGGTCGGGTTTTGACGGCGAAAAAAAAATCCTTCTTTTTTCTACTTAGTCCCTTGCTCTTCTCTTCAGCATTTTCTCACTTTATAATACATAAAATAACACATGTACTGCATATTTGAAAGTTTATAGTGTACAGCAAAAACAATTCAGAATGTGGGGTAAAAGTCAAAGGGACAGCAACCTAGCAATCAAAATAACCAAAAGACATGTGCACGCTAAAATGTGAAATAGGATATGCACGTTTGCCTCAATGAGACAGCATCCCAGCGACTACAAATATACACGAACGAAATTTTCACTTGCCAGATGCTACCATTTGTATGAGTGGTTTTTTTTCTCGATTTGATTTTATTTTCCATATATAAAAACTGTCCGCAGTGAAAACTCCAATAGTGATGAAAGTGGCATTTAACACCACGATATCAATAAAATCAAGCATTGTGTATTTTAGACGTTTCCTACATCGATTTCAGGTTTGGTAAACAAAAATCTTTAAACACGAATTTTAATTTGACTGAAGAAATATTTTTTGCAACTCATACATATTACTATCTTATGGTATTGTGGCTGAAATATTTGTCGCTGGACATAAATCAGCTTCATCAATTAATACCTCTCTGTGAATACCTTGTAGAATCTATTAACTGGAACTTCAAATTGACTAAAGCAAAGTTTTACCACACATATATGGTTCTATCTTTTTATATTATGATTGATATATTTGTCGCTGTACATGACGCACCTTCATCAAATGGTAATTCTTTGTGAATGTCTTGTGGAATAGTAGAAATTATTGAGAAATATTTTAAAATGTTAGCTAACTTTGCTTTTTCAAGCAAGTGCATGACAAAGAAGTATTATAAGACTTACATACAGGATTGGAAGAGTAAAAGCATGATAGATAGTGGGGCCTAGTTTTTAAGGTCTTTCAGTCCAACACAATTTAAGGTTGGTGACCTTTCATGTTTAACTTATCATCAAGTTTAACTTTTTAAATAACTTATAAGTCCGTTTTCAAACTTGAGGTAGAAACTTTTATATGTACCATTTGGTGTCTTTATAACAAAGGATGTGTTTTATGTCCAAGAGTTGCTAAAATTTCTAGGAATATATCGCAAAGTCATTATTTTGATGCATTATTTCGTAGCAAGGTAAATATGTAGTTTTGGAAGCATTGCTTTCCTGCACTGGCTGTGTCCTTTAGATAATATGTGCAAAAATGACAAAAAAAAGGCCAGAGTTAAGTCCCTGCTAAACTGAAGACTACAGGTTTCAGCTCTAGAGTCCCCAGTGAAGACATTTCTTTTATGCAAACACACAGTTTAAGATTTACAGTGAAAAGAAAACATTAAATCTGTAGCACATCTTGACACGTACTTGTGCATGTGTGTTTACTTATTATCATCTGCTAAGTGACAAGAAATAAAGTTATTAGACACATGTAAAAAGTCGCTCTTTTAAGGTTACGATTAATGTTAAGCTGTTTAAAAAGACAGAGTTGCCATCCATACAATTCTGACACTTAGTCCCACAATGCAATCTGTATAAGTTAATATTTTACAAAATGATGATACAAATCACTAAAAAAAAATTAACATAACTTACAATTTTAAGCCAAATATGTTCCCCTAAAAGACAGTACTTCTAGTTTACAATCATAAAAATGACATGGACTATATTTGTAGACAACCGATTTACGTGTGGCCAAAGCAGGTCGGGTTTTGACGGCGAAAAAAAATCCTTCTTTTTTCTACTTAGTCCCTTGCTCTTCTCTTCAGCATTTTCTCACTTTATAATACATAAAATAACACATGTACTGCATGTTTGAAAGTTTATAGTGTACAGCAAAAACAATTCAGAATGTGGGGTAAAAGTCAAAGGGACAGCAACCTAGCAATCAAAATAACCAAAAGACATGTGCACGCTAAAATGTGAAATAGGATATGCACGTTTGCCTCAATGAGACAGCATCCCAGCGACTACAAATATACACGAACGAAATTTCACTTGCCAGATGCTACCATTTGTATGAGTGGTTTTTTTTCTCGATTTGATTTTATTTTCCATATATAAAAACTGTCCGCAGTGAAAACTCCAATAGTGATGAAAGTGGCATTTAACACCACGATATCAATAAAATCAAGCATTGTGTATTTTAGACGTTTCCTACATCGATTTCAGGTTTGGTAAACAAAAATCTTTAAACTCGAATTTTAATTTGACTGAAGAAATATTTTTTGCAACTCATACATATTACTATCTTATGGTATTGTGGCTGAAATATTTGTCGCTGGACATAAATCAGCTTCATCAATTAATACCTCTCTGTGAATACCTTGTAGAATCTATTAACTGGAACTTCAAATTGACTAAAGCAAAGTTTTACCACACATATATGGTTCTATCTTTTTATATTATGATTGATATATTTGTCGCTGTACATGACGCACCTTCATCAAATGGTAATTCTTTGTGAATGTCTTGTGGAATAGTAAAAATTATTGAGAAATATTTTAAAATGTTAGCTAACTTTGCTTTTTCAAGCAAGTGCATGACAAAGAAGTATTATAAGACTTACATACAGGATTGGAAGGGTAAAAGCATGATAGATAGTGGGGCCTAGTTTTTAAGGTCTTTCAGTCCAACACAATTTAAGGTTGGTGACCTTTCATGTTTAACTTATCATCAAGTTTAACTTTTTAAATAACTTATAAGTCCGTTTTCAAACTTGAGGTAGAAACTTTTATATGTACCATTTGGTGTCTTTATAACAAAGGATGTGTTTTATGTCCAAGAGTTGCTAAAATTTCTAGGAATATATCGCAAAGTCATTATTTTGATGCATTATTTCGTAGCAAGGTAAATATGTAGTTTTGGAAGCATTGCTTTCGTGCACTGGCTGTGTCCTTTAGATAATATGTGCAAAAATGACAAAAAAAAGGCCAGAGTTAAGTCCCTGCTAAACTGAAGACTACAGGTTTCAGCTCTAGAGTCCCCAGTGAAGACATTTCTTTTATGCAAACACACAGTTTAAGATTTACAGTGAAAAGAAAACATTAAATCTGTAGCACATCTTGACACGTACTTGTGCATGTGTGTTTACTTATTATCATCTGCTAAGTGACAAGAAATAAAGTTATTAGACACATGTAAAAAGTCGCTCTTTTAAGGTTACGATTAATGTTAAGCTGTTTAAAAAGACAGAGTTGCCATCCATACAATTCTGACACTTAGTCCCACAATGCAATCTGTATAAGTTAATATTTTACAAAATGATGATACAAATCACTAAAAAAAAATTAACATAACTTACAATTTTAAGCCAAAAATGTTCCCCTAAAAGACAGTACTTCTAGTTTACAATCATAAAAATGACATGGACTATATTTGTAGACAACCGATTTACGTGTGGCCAAAGCAGGTCGGGTTTTGACGGCGAAAAAAAATCCTTCTTTTTTCTACTTAGTCCCTTGCTCTTCTCTTCAGCATTTTCTCACTTTATAATACATAAAATAACACATGTACTGCATGTTTGAAAGTTTATAGTGTACAGCAAAAACAATTCAGAATGTGGGGTAAAAGTCAAAGGGACAGCAACCTAGCAATCAAAATAACCAAAAGACATGTGCACGCTAAAATGTGAAATAGGATATGCACGTTTGCCTCAATGAGACAGCATCCCAGCGACTACAAATATACACGAACGAAATTTCACTTGCCAGATGCTACCATTTGTATGAGTGGTTTTTTTTCTCGATTTGATTTTATTTTCCATATATAAAAACTGTCCGCAGTGAAAACTCCAATAGTGATGAAAGTGGCATTTAACACCACGATATCAATAAAATCAAGCATTGTGTATTTTAGACGTTTCCTACATCGATTTCAGGTTTGGTAAACAAAAATCTTTAAACTCGAATTTTAATTTGACTGAAGAAATATTTTTTGCAACTCATACATACTACTATCTTATGGTATTGTGGCTGAAATATTTGTCGCTGGACATAAATCAGCTTCATCAATTAATACCTCTCTGTGAATACCTTGTAGAATCTATTAACTGGAACTTCAAATTGACTAAAGCAAAATTTTACCACACATATATGGTTCTATCTTTTTATATTATGATTGATATATTTGTCGCTGTACATGACGCACCTTCATCAAATGGTAATTCTTTGTGAATGTCTTGTGGAATAGTAAAAATTATTGAGAAATATTTTAAAATGTTAGCTTACTTTGCTTTTTAAAGCAAGTGCATGACAAAGAAGTATTATAAGACTTACATACAGGATTGGAAGGGTAAAAGCATGATAGATAGTGGGACCTATTTTTTAAGGTCTTTCAGTCCAACACAATTTAAGGTTGGTGACCTTTCATATTTAACTAATCGTCAAGTTCAACTTTTTAAATAACTTATAAGTCCGTTTTCAAACTTGAGGTAGAAACTTTTATATGTACCATTTGGTGTCTTTATAACAAAGGGTGTGTTTTATGTCCAAGAGTTGCTAAAATTTCTAGGAATATATCGCAAAGTCATTATTTTGATGCATTATTTCGTAGCAAGGTAAATATGTAGTTTTGGAAGCATTGCTTTCCTGCACTGGCTGTGTCCTTTAGATAATATGTGCAAAAATGACAAAAAAAAGGCCAGAGTTAAGTCCCTGCTAAACTGAAGACTACAGGTTTCAGCTCTAGAGTCCCCAGTGAAGACATTTCTTTTATGCAAACACACAGTTTAAGATTTACAGTGAAAAGAAAACATTAAATCTGTAGCACATCTTGACACGTACTCGTGCATGTGTGTTTACTTATTATCATCTGCTAAGTGACAAGAAATAAAGTTATTAGACACATGTAAAAAGTCGCTCTTTTAAGGTTACGATTAATGTTAAGCTGTTTAAAAAGACAGAGTTGCCATCCATACAATTCTGACACTTAGTCCCACAATGCAATCTGTATAAGTTAATATTTTACAAAATGATGATACAAATCACTAAAAAATAAATAACATAACTTACAATTTTAAGCCAAAAATGTTCCCCTAAAAGACAGTACTTCTAGTTTACAATCATAAAAATGACATGCACTATATTTGTAGACAACCGATTTACGTGTGGCCAAAGCAGGTCGGGTTTTGACGGCGAAAAAAAATCCTTCTTTTTTCTACTTAGTCCCTTGCTCTTCTCTTCAGCATTTTCTCACTTTATAATACATAAAATAACACATGTACTGCATGTTTGAAAGTTTATAGTGTACAGCAAAAACAATTCAGAATGTGGGGTAAAAGTCAAAGGGACAGCAACCTAGCAATCAAAATAACCAAAAGACATGTGCACGCTAAAATGTGAAATAGGATATGCACGTTTGCCTCAATGAGACAGCATCCCAGCGACTACAAATATACACGAACGAAATTTTCACTTGCCAGATGCTACCATTTGTATGAGTGGTTTTTTTTCTCGATTTGATTTTATTTTCCATATATAAAAACTGTCCGCAGTGAAAACTCCAATAGTGATGAAAGTGGCATTTAACACCACGATATCAATAAAATCAAGCATTGTGTATTTTAGACGTTTCCTACATCGATTTCAGGTTTGGTAAACAAAAATCTTTAAACTCGAATTTTAATTTGACTGAAGAAATATTTTTTGCAACTCATACATACTACTATCTTATGGTATTGTGGCTGAAATATTTGTCGCTGGACATAAATCAGCTTCATCAATTAATACCTCTCTGTGAATACCTTGTAGAATCTATTAACTGGAACTTCAAATTGACTAAAGCAAAGTTTTACCACACATATATGGTTCTATCTTTTTATATTATGATTGATATATTTGTCGCTGTACATGACGCACCTTCATCAAATGGTAATTCTTTGTGAATGTCTTGTGGAATAGTAAAAATTATTGAGAAATATTTTAAAATGTTAGCTTACTTTGCTATATCAAGCAAGTGCATGACAAAGAAGTATTATAAGACTTACATACAGGATTGGATGGGTAAAAGCATGATATATAGTGGGGCCTATTTTTTAAGGTCTTTCAGTCCAACACAATTTAAGGTTGGTGACCTTTCATATTTAACTAATCGTCAAGTTCAACTTTTTAAATAACTTATAAGTCCGTTTTCAAACTTGAGGTAGAAACTTTTATATGTACCATTTGGTGTCTTTATAACAAAGGGTGTGTTTTATGTGCAAGAGTTGCTAAAATTTCTAGGAATATATCGCAAAGTCATTATTTTGATGCATTATTTCGTAGCAAGGTAAATATGTAGTTTTGGAAGCATTGCTTTCCTGCACTGGCTGTGTCCTTTAGATAATATGTGCAAAAATGACAAAAAAAAGGCCAGAGTTAAGTCCCTGCTAAACTGAAGACTACAGGTTTCAGCTCTAGAGTCCCCAGTGAAGACATTTCTTTTATGCAAACACACAGTTTAAGATTTACAGTGAAAAGAAAACATTAAATCTGTAGCACATCTTGACACGTACTTGTGCATGTGTGTTTACTTATTATCATCTGCTAAGTGACAAGAAATAAAGTTATTAGACACATGTAAAAAGTCGCTCTTTTAAGGTTACGATTAATGTTAAGCTGTTTAAAAAGACAGAGTTGCCATCCATACAATTCTGACACTTAGTCCCACAATGCAATCTGTATAAGTTAATATTTTACAAAATGATGATACAAATCACTAAAAAATAAATAACATAACTTACAATTTTAAGCCAAAAATGTTCCCCTAAAAGACAGTACTTCTAGTTTACAATCATAAAAATGACATGGACTATATTTGTAGACAACCGATTTACGTGTGGCCAAAGCAGGTCGGGTTTTGACGGCGAAAACAAAATCCTTCTTTTTTCTACTTAGTCCCTTGCTCTTCTCTTCAGCATTTTCTCACTTTATAATACATAAAATAACACATGTACTGCATGTTTGAAAGTTTATAGTGTACAGCAAAAACAATTCAGAATGTGGGGTAAAAGTCAAAGGGACAGCAACCTAGCAATCAAAATAACCAAAAGACATGTGCACGCTAAAATGTGAAATAGGATATGCACGTTTGCCTCAATGAGACAGCATCCCAGCGACTACAAATATACACGAACGAAATTTTCACTTGCCAGATGCTACCATTTGTATGAGTGGTTTTTTTTTCTCGATTTGATTTTATTTTCCATATGTAAAAACTGTCCGCAGTGAAAACTCCAATAGTGATGAAAGTGGCATTTAACACCACGATATCAATAAAATCAAGCATTGTGTATTTTAGACGTTTCCTACATCGATTTCAGGTTTGGTAAACAAAAATCTTTAAACTCGAGTTTTAATTTGACTGAAGAAATATTTTTTGCAACTCATACATATTACTATCTTATGGTATTGTGGCTGAAATATTTGTCGCTGGACATAAATCAGCTTCATCAATTAATACCTCTCTATGAATACCTTGTAGAATCTATTAACTGGAACTTCAAATTGACTAAAGCAAAGTTTTACCACACATATATGGTTCTATCTTTTTATATTATGATTGATATATTTGTCGCTGTACATGACGCACCTTCATCAAATGGTAATTCTTTGTGAATGTCTTGTGGAATAGTAAAAATTATTGAGAAATATTTTAAAATGTTAGCTTACTTTGCTTTTTCAAGCAAGTGCATGACAAAGAAGTATTATAAGACTTACATACAGGATTGGAAGGGTAAAAGCATGATAGATAGTGGGACCTATTTTTTAAGGTCTTTCAGTCCAACACAATTTAAGGTTGGTGACCTTTCATGTTTAACTTATCATCAAGTTCAACTTTTTAAATAACTTATAAGTCCGTTTTCAAACTTGAGGTAGAAACTTTTATATGTACCATTTGGTGTCTTTATAACAAAGGGTGTGTTTTATGTCCAAGAGTTGCTAAAATTTCTAGGAATATATCGCAAAGTCATTATTTTGATGCATTATTTCGTAGCAAGGTAAATATGTAGTTTTGGAAGCATAGCTTTCCTGCACTGGCTGTGTCCTTTAGATAATATGTGCAAAAATGACCAAAAAAAAGGCCAGAGTTAAGTCCCTGCTAAACTGAAGACTACAGGTTTCAGCTCTAGAGTCCCCAGTGAAGACATTTCTTTTATGCAAACACACAGTTTAAGATTTACAGTGAAAAGAAAACATTAAATCTGTAGCACATCTTGACACGTACTTGTGCATGTGTGTTTACTTATTATCATCTGCTAAGTGACAAGAAATAAAGTTATTAGACACATGTAAAAAGTCGCTCTTTTAAGGTTACGATTAATGTTAAGCTGTTTAAAAAGACAGAGTTGCCATCCATACAATTCTGACACTTAGTCCCACAATGCAATCTGTATAAGTTAATATTTTACAAAATGATGATACAAATCACTAAAAAATAAATAACATAACTTACAATTTAAAACCAAAAATGTTCCCCTAAAAGACAGTACTTCTAGTTTACAATCATAAAAATGACATGGACTATATTTGTAGACAACCGATTTACGTGTGGCCAAAGCAGGTCGGGTTTTGACGGCGAAAATAAAATCCTTCTTTTTTCTACTTAGTCCTTTGCTCTTCTCTTCAGCATTTTCTCACTTTATAATACATAAAATAACACATGTACTGCATGTTTGAAAGTTTATAGTGTACAGCAAAAACAATTCAGAATGTGGGGTAAAAGTCAAAGGGACAGCAACCTAGCAATCAAAATAACCAAAAGACATGTGCACGCTAAAATGTGAAATAGGATATGCACGTTTGCCTCAATGAGACAGCATCCCAGCGACTACAAATATACACGAACGAAATTTTCACTTGTCAGATGCTACCATTTGTATGAGTGTTTTTTTTTCTCGATTTGATTTTATTTTTTTGTATGTGATTGTATAGTCATTGTTTTAAGTATATATAAATATATCAAATAAATAAAACAGATATTTTGTATAATATCTAGTAGAGTCTAGGGAGTAAATAAATTTGCTATCTGGGGAAAAACAATGCGAATGTTGTTTACATATTTTGTTTAAAGCTCAAGTCTTATATGAAACTCTTAAACACGATAATATGTTATAAGCAGACCTGTCCTCAGGTCTGGTCAATAGCAGACTTGGTCAGAGGTCTGGTCAGAAGCAGACTTGTCCACAGGTCTGGTCAGAAGCAGACCTGTCCTCAGGACTGTAAAAAGGCAGGCTTGTTCAAATATCTGGTCTGGAGCAGACCTGTCGATAGGTCTGCAGAAGTCCTAAAAAAGCTCCAACGACGAAGTTATCTTGTTTTTCGCTTCAAAATTATCAAGTTAACTTAAAAAGCAGTCAACAATTCTGCTCCAAGTTAATTTTGTCAAGGTTAGGACCGCACCTATCTGTAATATGTAGAATATTTAAGAAAATAATGACAAATGTAAAAAAATCATGATGCCTTAAAAATATGATAAACATGAGTATTTCTAAGTACAAGTAGTGTTAACATAAGGCCTGTATTCCTTACTACAACTTCCTTTTTCCTGACATTTATCTAACAAAGGACATGTGTTCCTAAAATTCTAAAATGTGTATTTGACATTTAGCCATATCTTTTTCGCAGACACATTTTTAACCTGACAAAAGGATGTTTACAATAAAATTGAGAAAGGAAATGAGGAATGTGTCAAAGCGATAACAACCCGACCATAGAGTAGACAACAGCCGAAGGCCACCTACAAGTCTGTTTGTTTAACGTCATCCTTCATTGTTGACTTTTCTTTTGAATTACCACATGTAGGGGGAAAAGACAATTACAATTTAAAAAATTTTGTCTCTAAGTATTTCTTTTTATTTGAGACGAAATACGATATCCTTTCCTGGTCATCTACAAATAATATATATAGAATCGACTGCAGAAATCGTAATATGTTGGACATAGGTAAGATCAGAATATATATACAAAGCAGAACTCAAAAGACGACCAACAGAACTAGTAGTCTTTTTTGTAAATTACTTATGCGTTTATTCCTGGCAGTCGACGGCGATACATCCATTAATATAAAGAGGTTTTTACTTCATACCATGTAGTTTGAATATTACATATGACGTAATTATTTCAGCTTTCGAAGCACAACTTATTCTTATACAATGAAGAATTTAACAAAATTTATGTTAAAACATTTTTACAAGAATTGCAAACTTGTAAACAAGAATTAAGAAGGAATAACATATATATTACAGAAGGATGCGGTATGTTTGTAAATAAAACTACTATCAACCATGGTCTAAATTAAGATGTTTTAAACCACAGTAAGTCAATGTACGACCTCGGCATCAACAGTTTTGTATTTTAATGTGAACTATTCTTTAAACAAAAACAGGAACAATATGTCCACTAAATCAAAGTGTCCATCCCCGAATACCGGATATTTAGGTTATTGGAGTCCTGTAAAATTAAGAAATAATTCCTTCGTGTCATGCTCTATGCTCATTTTAACATTGGTAGGCACTATATTTGTCGATATTTTACACTGAGCGTTACACTGGTACCAGTTTTGAGATCAGGTTTATAAAAGGAGAAAGTTTTTTTCACGGATATTTGAATCCTATGGTTTACCTAGGTCTTTAAACCTCATTTCTATTTAATCAACTTTAAATAAAAAATAAGTTTAAATGTTTAGATAGTATATGAACTTTTAAACACGTGTGACGTATATCTGACAGATTATGCTATTTTCCTAACACGAGCGTTTATGATAATAATATTCTTCAAATGTATTTAATATTTTTAAATGTTAATATGCTATGTTTCTTTCTTGGCGTTTTGAGTGAATAACGCAAAGAGTCGGCAAGAAAGAGGAATTTAATTTTCCAACCCCTTATGAATGAAAATTGATTATTGAAAAACATACCTGTCAATCTTACCAACTATCTTAAGAATCAAAGCGGCAAGGTATCGCAATGCGTTTTTTTTTGTAGCAGACTGAATTTTTACTTCCTTCAACAACATATTTTGTATCGTCTTTTGGCTATCCTTTTTTATTAATCGTTCTTATTGTTTTTAAGGTTATAATTGGAAATATGTTTATTGTCGAAAGGCTCGTCTGGTTCTATAAAATGTATACCGTTAATGTTATTATAGGATTGTGAAGTAAGGTGACGTTTATGCATGTGTGCTATCAGCTTATTTGTATTATTTACTATCAAAAACTATGTTTTGAAAGTCCCTTTGTTATCTTTCACCTCTACTTGTATACCGGAACGTATGTATTGTTTATATTTAATTTGTTTTTGATATTCAAAAGAAAATGATTTTGATACTTAACTTTTATTAAGCATTATTAGTTATCAAAAGTACCAGGATTATATTTTTATACGCCAGACGCGCGTTTCGTGTTCATAAGACTCATCAGTGACACTCAAATCAAAATAGTTAAAAAGCCAAATAAATACAAGGTTGAAGAGCATTGAGGATTCAAAATCCAAAAAGTTGTACCAAATGCGGCTACGGTAATCTACTCCCGGGGAAAGAAAATCCTTTGTTTTTTGAAAAAATCAAAATATTGAAAACAGAAAATTTATAAAAATGACTATTATAAAATACTTCCAATTCAATTTAATCATTATTTACTTAACATCTAACAAACGTGCGATATTATTTTTTTTTCCTTATGAATATTATTTTTACTATTTAGTCAGTTGGTGGTGATATCCTATTCGATCCATCTTTTTCGACATAAGAAAATGTCTGTACTAAGAAGTGATCAAGGTACCAGGTTTATAATTTAGTACGCCAGACGCGCATTTCGTCTACATAAGACTCACCAGTGATGTTCATATCAAAATACCAATATAAAAAAGAAGATGTGGTATGATTGCCAATGAAACAACTATCCACAAAAGACCAAAATGACACAAACATTAACAACTATAGGTCACCATACGGCCTTCAACAATGAGCAAAGCCCATACCACATAGTAAGCCATAAAAGGCCCCGATAAAACAATGTAAAACAATTCAAACGAGAAAATTAACGGCCTTATTTATGTAAAAAAATAAAGTCAGATATACAATAGTTGTTGTCTATTCGATGATGCGTTTGAGCTGATAATTTTGCCATTTCATTTTCCTCGAAGTTCAGTATTTTTGTGATTTAACTTTTAATGTGACTCTGTACTTAAAAATCATGTCGTTGTGCTATTGTTCTATGATAATTTTTGTATTCTTGTCTTCGATATTTGCAAACGTTTTGCCAAATACAGCTAAGGTAATCTAGTTCCTTTCAATCAAGGACAAGGGACATTTAAAGTTGTGTTGCGACGTTGTGTCAACGTGTTATGGTGGTAATAAATTACTTAGTGCCAACGTTGTGCCAATGTTGTGAGGACGGTTATCAGCACGTGCCTTGGCGTCTATAAATTTACGTTAATCAAATGTTCCTTACGTCGTAACTACAATCCTCTTCCCTTTCATGAATTTGACCTACCGAATTAGACTATTTACCGGATTTGAAATCACATAAGCAACACGACGGGTGCCGCATGTGGAACAGGATCTGCTTACCCTTCCGGAGCACCTGAGATCACCCCTAGTTTTTAGTGGGGTTCGTGTTGTTTATTCTTTAGTTTTCTATGTTGTGTCATGTGTACTATTGTTTTTCTGTTTGTCTTTTTCATTTTTAGCCATGGCGTTGTCAGTTTGTTTTAGATTTACGAGTTTGACTGTCCCTTTGGTATCTTTCGTCCCTCTTTTACGACGTTGTGACAACGAAAGTATAATGTTGTCATAACGTAATGTCAACGTTTGATTGTTTACTGGGTCTGTAATTATTTTCGTTATTCCTGACTGAGGATTCATTATTAATTAAAGGATATCAGTTGTCAGTGATTTTGTCTGTAAAGGTAAATCAAGAATTTAAATGTTCAACTAGATATTAATTTTGTATACACGTGTGAAGACCTAGCCACAAGCTAAAATTTCAATTTAAAAAAAAATATGAAACATTGTAAACGAAAATTGGTACCAACGAAAATAATCTATTAAGTATACTTGATCATAAAATATGAGTTACAACATTGATAATCAAGTGACTGGACATCATCAATCTGAAAGGAAAATAAATTGTGAGAGGGATGGATATTCTTTATTTTCCCAAATCACTTTCGTGATAATCAGGGGTATTTTTTTGAATTCCGATAATTCATGCTTACTCAAAATTTGGGTACATTTCAAATAATGTATGACTTTAACATCATACAAACAGTTTTTCTTCAACTTGGTCACATTTAAACCGTTTTGTCGACTAAAAATGTCAAATGGGGCACATAGATTATTAGCATTTAGGAAGTATTAAACACATTTAAAGTATATTTATACTAAAAACGCTCATATAAAGTAATTAGCTTCATTCGTCAGTTATATGTCAAACGAGTTTTAAAAGTTCATATAATTTCCCAACATTAAAATATATGTTTTATTTTAAGTTGATTAAATAAAAATGAAGTCAAAAACGTTTAAATTTCTTTTTATATCGAGAAAAACCATCGTACGAATCATTTTTTTTTTGTAATGATAGATGTTTATAGAAATAAAGTTTCGAAAATTGCTCCCATAAGCAATCACACATTATCTTTTGATTTTGAACATGCTTTGCTAGAAAATTTGACTGATTTATTAACGCAATATTATAAGTCTTAAAGAGAGAGGCAAAATAAACTCATCGCAGATACCAGGATAAAATTTAGTATTTGTGCCAGACGCACGATTCGTCTACAAGAGACTCATCAGTGACTCTCGAATAAAATAAAGCTGAAAAGGCCAAACAAATCACGCAGTTGAAGAGCATTGAGGACCAAAACGTCCTTAAAGTTTTGCCAAATATAGCTAAGGTAATCTATTCAGGAGGAAGAAAAGCCATAGTATTTTAAAATTTAAAAGTTGTGTTTACAGCTAATTTATAAATATGACCATAACAATGATAATTCATGTCAACATAGTAGTGCGTTTTTGATACCCTCGGGGATTCAAAACTCCACAAGCAATGGCATCAACCAAGTGGTTGTAAAAAATAGCTATCAAAGGTACCAGACGCTAGTTTCGTCTACATAAGACTCACCAGAAACGCTCATATCAAAATATTTATCAAGCAGAACAAATACGAAGTTGAAGAACATTGAGGATTCAAAATTCCCCAAAAATGTGCCAAATAGGGCTTATACAATCTTTTCCTGGGATTAGAAAATCCTTAGTTTTTCGATGAGTTCAAAGTTTTGTAACAGGAAATTTATAAAAAGGACCACAAAATTGATATTTATGTCAACACCGAAGTGCTGACTACTGGGTTGGTGATACCCACCGGGCAGAAACGCCCACCAGCAGTGGCATCGGCAATAATCTCATCACAGAAAGATATAAAAGACACGTTCAAACACATGAATAGGAACTAACAATAGGAAATAAATAGACACAACAGTACAAATACGCCGCATAGAAAACTTAAGACACAATTACACGAACACCACTTAAAATCGGTGGTGATCTCAGGCGCTTCGAAACGTTTGTCATTGGTTAAACTATTGTATGATGTTAGTATTCTGGTCATTCTTTACAAAACTTTGTCCAACATGTTTTATTTGAATCCGAGAATTCGTGCTAATTCAAAATTGGACTTCAATCCAAATAATGTACAATAATATCATGCGAATAGTTCTTCCCCAACTATCATCTTGGCAATATTTGAACCGTTTTATCCACTTAAAATTTAAGGTTTATGTACCCTTCTGTAGCCATTTTTGTCCGAATTTTTAAAACTTCAATTGTATCAAAACTAAAGACATAATAAATAATAGGTATAGGCCATTTAGTACATGTTCCAAGGAGAAACTTGATGCAAAGCATTATTTTGTACTGTTTTATTGCATTTGATAGAAAAAGAGGACTTTGTGGCAAATAAATCCAGATTTTATAGAAAATCCACAGCCTTTAATACAGAGATTTCTGTTATAAAATATGAATCATAAGTTACTCACCTGATTTTCTATGATGTGCTAATGTTTATTTTTCACAAAAAGTTTTAAGTAACCTAACTGTAAATTCCAAAACACCTCGTGCTGAGTCACTAAAGTCGAGCGCACCCTAAAAGGTGTACTTGATTCTGGCCATATTTATACTTGTCTTAACCAATAACTACATTTATAAACTTGTTTTAAGGAAATCAATGCTAGCACTGAATGCAATAATCCTATATCTTTCAGTCATCAAATTGCAAAATATGAGAGTACAAGGATAAAGGCTGTGGATTTTCTATAAAAATCTTGATTTATTTGCCACAAAGTCCTCTTTTTCTATCAAATGCAATGGAACAGTAAAAAATAATGCTTTGCATCAAGTTTCCCCTTAGATTATGTACAAAATGGCTTATCTCTATTATTCATTTTATCTGTAGTTTTGATACAATTGAAGTTTGAAAAGTTCGTACAAAAATGGCTACAGAAGGGTACATAAACCTTAAGGCACATAAACTTTTTAAATGTAAGAAATATCAAAGACCTTTAAAGTATATTATTATCATAAACGACCATGGAAAGAAGTTAGCTCTGTCAGTCATATGTCAAACCTGTTTCTAAAGTTCATATAATCTTCCAATATTTAAACATATGTGTTATTTGAAGTTGGTTAAATAGAAATGAGGTCAAAAGACGTTTCGAAAAAACCATTCCAGAATTGCAAAAGTTTTTATATCGAGAACTGATCATACGTTTTATTTTCTTTGTTATAATAGATAGACTTTTTTGATATAAAGAAATTCAGTTTATTTTTCAATTTGGTGCTTTATGGTTTTAACAAACTCTCACAATATCACTTATAAATCATCTTTTTTTTTGAAAATGCATTTCTAGAAAGTTTGACTGTGTGATTAATGCACTAGAATTAAACTAAAGAGAGAGAGAGAGAGGCGGAATATATCAAGGAGACGAATAAGTTGAAAATTAGCTATGGCTAAAAAGAAAAAAAAATAGACAAAGATCAGTACAAAAACGCCGCTGGTTAGTTCTTGTTCAAATATAAACACATTTCCCCATTTTTGTTCTCATTTTTAGATTCATTACAATCTTTTGGTGCATAACATACTTTTTAAAGAAGTAAATTCAACGGCAAATACATATTGGTGTCAAAGGCTGTCCTCATCTTAATTGAAAACTTGAGACTACCCAATTCTTCAAACCTGTAAAAGCTTTAAAAAAAATCAACCATTAAAAACCTATTCACAAAGCGACATTATTTCTTTTAAACGTCATTTTAAGTCATTAGCATATAAAGTATTGGTAAAAAAACCATGAACACTTAGGATATATTAAACACCTTAGAAATATATGTATCGAGCATGCGAAGCAACTACTAGTAGTTTAATAGGTCACTGGGACATTTACAGTTCTCTTATACTAATATTGTCTCACCAGTAAAAGAATATTTAAAGATTGTTCAATTAAATGGAAATGAATGTATATACTAGTAGGGGATAGTTCATGATAGTTTTGGGTTTTTAATATCAATCCTATATAATGTGACTTAGCTATAATTACAGAGATAGGAAAAATAAATATCTAGTTTTTCTTTTACAAATTGTGAATTGGATAGAGAGTTGTCTCGTTGACACTCATACCACATTTTCTGATACCTATCATCAGAGATACCGGGTGCGAAATTGTGAAAGCGCGAAATATAAGTGCCCTAGCAATGGTAACTCAATGAGTACAAAATTGACAGATTTTTTACCATTTCTTATCATAACTTTCTGTGGATTAATTATTTTTCGAGGAATACAAATTAACATCGAATTTTCGTGTACAGGTGAACCAGGAATTAAATTGTTTAATCAAGTGTAAATTGTCAATACGGTGTGCAGACTTAGGTAAAATATACGAATTCTAATATCCGCGAAATATTTTTCTTTTTCATTAAACCTGATATCAAAATTGGGACTACAGAACATAATGAATGTACAGTATAATATAACTAATGTAAAGTCTAATCCATATTGAAGATACATACACAGTAAGGAACACGGAAGCAAGGAACACAAACTGAGGGCTTCGCAAACTCCTAAAATACGGTTGAGGAATGCACAATCGGGATTGGATACAATCGATGAATTGACTGAACAGACGACAACTATTCTGGTATCTAAAGATATAATATTCAATTCAAATAAATAAAACAACAAATTGACAAACTTGATTGACCAGTAAAAACACAAACAATTAAGCATGACATGTATATAATTAAGATGAAAATGTTTTTTTCGTGGATTATTGTTTAATGATATATTCAATTATCATCAGTTATTGGTGAAAAATATCCTTTTGAAAAAAAAATTGTTTCTGTGATAAGTTCAAATTTCAATTTTATGACTAGTTCTGTCTTAAATATAACCTGCAAAAAACTCATGCAAAATTGCAAATAATCATTTAAAGGTCATTTCATATTATTAACAGATGACATATAAATTATAAAATATAAACTTTTGTAATATATCAAACACCTTTTAAAATATTGATATTCATGTATTCCAAAATGCCAAGAACAAGCTTATTAGGTCAGTGGAACATTCATACTGTTTTTATATATATATATATATATATAAACGAGTCTAAATTGAAAACTACGTTCAAACCTATGACTGCGTTGGATAAAAACCGCAATTTTTATACGTGTGCATGTCAAACAAATTTCGTTGTAGAAGGGTCTAAAAACAGCACAAACAACATTTTCCAAAAGAGTGAAAAAGTATATTTAAACAAAACGCATTTGACTAACAGGTCGAACAACTGATGTTCTTTAACCCTGCTGACTGCCATTGGCGATTGCCAAATAAAATTGATCACAGGTTGTAACAAAATGGATCTTATTATATATATATATACAAGCAACTGTAACCCAAAAGATATTTAAGTACACATTTAGACCTTTGATAAACACATTTTTTTAGAAAAATGTCTTTTTATGTAATGCTGTTGTTACTTTAAAAATAATAATGACAAGATCTCAAGACGAAGATGTTTTCGCATAAGTTTGTAACTCGGTTTTGTTTTTTTCTATATAGATTTATGAATTTCGAACAGCGGTATACTACTGTTGCCTTTATTTAATTCACAAACTAAATAGTTATGACCAACAAAAGAATGTGTCTAAACATCGAAATTATTTCATTGGTTCATTTATTATCCTTTTTTTATATTACAAAAAAAAGTATAGACTAAAGAGATCTTCATTAAATTGATTATCGGTCACATTGTGTAATCGGTCACTTGTAAACCTACTGTTTGACTATACATCACATATCAACAGGATATGTTAAGTTATACGTATAATAAGGGAGACAATTCTTGCGCCAATTTTTAAAAGTTAACCGGTATTCAAAACTCATCAGGCGATATAAAAGAGGTAGCTAAGATCCAATATTGTTTCAAAACTGACAAAAAATGTTGTTAAGTGCACAAAGTCAAATGGCTTTTCAAATTTAACATATAAAGTTCTATAGAAAACTAAGGACTAAGCAACACGAACCAAACCAACATCTCAGGTGCTCCGGAAGGGCGAATAGATCCTGCTCAAAATGTGGCAACCATCGTGTTATTAATTGTCATACAAGTTGAATCTTAAGCTACCTTTAAAACCAGGTTTTATCTACAATTTTCGTCATAAAATCCTTGTACCAAGTTCTGATTTTTATGTTGTAGCTACAATACCCTTCCTTTTTAACGAATGTGACCTACCGAATAAAACTATTTATTGCATTTGTAATAACATAAGCAGCACGACGGGTGCCACATGTGGAGCAGGATCTGTTTACCGTTCCAGAGCACCTGAGATTACCCATAGTTCTTTGTGGGGTCGAGTTGCTTAGTCTTTAGTTTTCTATGTTGTGTCTTTTGTACTATTGTTTGTCTGTTTGCCTTTTTATTTTTAGCCTTAGCTTTCTAAGTTTATTTTCATTCTTTGAGTTTAACTATATCTCTAGTATCTTTCGCCCCTTGCTAATTTTAAAGCTTCAAATAAGAGAAAGACCTACTTTTTTAAGTTATTGAGAGTGTTTACCTTTTCGCGTGAACTAATGTACTTTTTTTTTAAAAAAAAAAATTTTAGAGGAAAGATAATCGTTTTCTGAAGGACATTTTTCAAATGTGTCAAAACAGGAAAATACCTAGGTAGACGTCACACCAGTTGCATTATATATCACAAAATAAACTCTTTGGTGATAAAGGACACTTCCAAACTTTGCTTGTGATGTCTGCTTTTATATAAAAAAAAAAGTATCAGTTTAAGTCATATTATTAAACAAGAAAAGAAACATATAATCAAACATCAGGAACACGATTAAAAACAGATGTTTTAAGCATGGGTTCAATATCTTAAATGATAGGTTATAAGGGGAAATTGTCATTTTGAGAAGAAAGGATACAGCAGTAGAAATGTTTTCTTAAGATTGTGTAACATTAAAAATGATGGAGTAGCATTATCTGTAGTTTTGTAATTCATTATTTTCATGTCTTGTTGACAAACTCAGTGCAAATTCTATATCTAGCAGATGTTGCAAATAAAAGAAACATTCATTAACAATTCTGGATTTATAAATACGTTTTTGTTGATTTCAAGTTTAATTGTGTCTAGTAATGTTTTTTTATACCAGTATTTGTTCTCTAATAAAATAAAAATATTTCGCAGGGTTTGTAATATATCGTTATATATTGTATATGCTAATTCATTTATATTGATAAATCACCATTTGTAAAAGATGTTTTCCAATACATATTTATGAAGTACAACCAACACTGAACCCCAATACTTCAAATCAACGTTTTTTTGCCATTGAATTATTGTATAATTATCCCCCAAAAACTCTTTAAAACGATATAAGAAAGCGCGGCTACGGAAAGTATTAACTTACGAATAGTTTAGGTTGAACAAGAGTTATATTGGTATTTTTAACTTATTAAATAACAGCAGCCGGTTGTACGAACGTTTCATTAAATTTAACGTCTCATTAAAGTGTCATTAGCGTGTCATTAACTAATGTGTCTTTAAGTCTGTTGTACAAATAGTTTAATGAAGTAAAAGTTCATTAAAGTCTCATTAAAAATCAATATATTTAATGATGCACAGGGGGCATCATTAGGCGTTCATTAGCAATAAATAAACAGCTGCGCCATGAGCGCATAATACGCCCGACGTCTTATGTGGAAGTTATATGCAATAATCATAAATAGTTTCTGAGAAAGTTTAAAGCAATAACCATATATAGTTTTTGAGACACGGCGGGAAACCCCCCACCCTGTTTTTTTTTTTACAAAAAACTAAATATCACGTACTAAAATAAAATTTTGAATCAAATCAAAAAGTATACAGATCTTTAGATTAATAAAACAAAGAAGTGTGTAAATTTTTAAGCAATAATCATAAATTATTTTTGAGATACGGCGCGACATGTAAAAAAACCTCCCCTGTTTAACAAAATACTCAATAACTCAAAAATAAAATTTTGAATCACCACAAAAAGGTATACAGATCTTTAGATCAATATAACAAAGAAGTGTGTAAAGTTGTAAGCAATAATCATAAATTGTTATAGAGATATGGCACAACATGTAAAAAAAACCTCCCCCTTTTTTTACAAAATACTCAATCACTCAAAAATGAAATTTTGAATCATCATCAAAAAGTATGCAGATCTTAAGATTAATATAACAAAGGCATGTGTAAAGTTTGTAGCAATAATAACTCAAAAATGAAATTTTGAATCATCACCAAAAAGTATACAGATATTAAGAATAATATAACTTAGAAGTGTTTAAAGTTTTAAGCCATAATCAAGAATCGTTTTTGGGATACAGTGCGACATGTGAAAAAAAACACACTCCTGTTTTAGTTACAAAGTGCCGTAAATCAAAAAGTTTAAATCTAATTTTCACCAAAAAGTATACAGATCATTTGACCATCATAAGAAACAACTATATTAAGTTTCATGAAATTTGGATAAGTCGTTCTCAAGTTACGGTGCGACATGTTTACACCGGACAGACGGACGGACACCGGACATGTGTATACCATAATACGTCCCGTCAAAATTTTGACGGGCGTATAAAAATGGCAGCCAAAATTTTATTTGCCAAAACTTGGTCGGCAAAACATGACCGCGTTGATAGAGAACGGGTTGACCATTGAGATTAAATTCACGAACGAGGAAGTTAGACTGAACAAAAGGTGGTACAGATTAAGCAAAGAAAACATACACTAAATATGTAATTTATTTAGAGACACATAACAGTAAGCAACCAACATATCACATGCTCAAACAGTTTGCCTACAAGTTCATTTCCACTGCCTGTCAAAATACTGCCATACTGGGATCCCCTGTTTGCTAAATGACGTCACATAATATTTAGAATGGAAACGATTACGGGCACTATCTTGATCCTGATCTGGTTTCCTCAATTGAATATGTAATTTTCATTGTTACACGCACCTGTCTGTATCAACCACGGGTATCAACTCGATTATCCTGGTACTTATAATACGAGAATATCAACATAACAAAACAGTTCACTAATTTATAAGAATAAAGTCAAGAACAATGGTCATATTTCAAATGGAAAGTTCATAACACAAGGCATCTTTGTACAATTGATAAAGAATTCAGATATTATACCTTCTCAAATATCACTTTCTGCAACTGAAGTCAGGCGAGACAAAAAAAAAAACGTGACCAAAGCTAAAATCTGTTCAAGGCCGGACGAACGAATTGAACAAAAGACAAGAAAAACGTAATGCCCCTCTGCTATTGTATATTGAAGGTATAAGCGATTTTTTTTTAATTTTGAGGGAGTTGGGTATTCATTTGGCACTGCTTTAATCGCGTATATCAGGGATTTGGAATAAATAATGGCCACCACTGACCACTCGTGTCTGAATTATTATTAGTGGTAATCATTTGTTGCTTATATTATATTTTATTTTCGGTTATCATGGTTATTGTTTTGTACTTATAATTAAATTTAGTTTTCTCGTTCGAATTGTTAATACACATTTGTTATTTCGATTTATACGGTTGCTGAAGACCTTACAGTAACCGATAGTTTCCAACCTTGTATTTCATTTTGGTCTCTAATGGAGAGTTGTTTCATTGGCAATGATACTACTTCTTCTTATTTTTATATCACCAGCAAGTTACAGTCAAAATATTATTTTTTTACCAGGGTTTCTAAGACTAGAGTTATCGAGTACTACTGAAACCCTAGGCAATTTGCATTACAACGATGTGAAACAACAAACAATAACCGTGCACTTGAATCATTATAACAAACCCCAAACAGGCACTAAATAAACGGACCTTTGTGAGCATGCTCACATACCTAACGACCCCACATTGTAATTGGACAAACAAAATCTTACCAGATTAGTAAGTCCAAAGACTTACAACTCTAAAAAAAGTAAACTGATAAAAAAAATTCTTGTGGATATGCATATTTACAAAGTATTTACTCATCAACTAAAAGGATTAATAAAATTCAGTTGCGATAGATCATGAAAAACTGTAATTGTCATTGATATGGTAATATTTATGAATTTACTGTTTACAAATTTGTGAATTTATTGAAATACAAAGGCTTTTCTGCCTCAGGCATAGATTACCTTAGCTTTTAGGAATTTTGGTTCTAAATGCTCTTCAACTTCGTACTTTATTTGGCCTTTTTAACTTTTTTGGATTCGAGCGTCACTGATGAGTCTTTTATAGACGAAACGCGCGTCTTAGTTGCGTATATACTAAATTTGGTCCTGGTATCTATGATGAGTTTATTTGCAGTAATGTATTGAAGCGAAGAAGTTCAAAGGGGAATAACTCCTTAAAAAAACGCATATAATTCCCTGTCAATATGCACATCTACATTTTTGTATATAGTATGTCCTTAATATGGTGTACAATATTTTATAAATTCTGTTGTGTGGTTTAAAATGAAGAGCGATGACGAGAACAGGACTGACGGGCGGTCAAACAACATTATAAACTCTGCAACTTCGTTGCGTGGGGTATTATAACTGTATATGTTAGACTACGAGACTATATAATATTTGGTTCGTGAGTATACCACGAATTGGTAAAAAGTAAAATAACAAAAATACTGAACTCAGAGGAAAATCAATTAGGAAAGTCCATAATCACATGGCAAAATCAAATAACAAAACGCATTAAAAACGAATGGACAAGAACTGTTATATTCCTGACTTGGTACACTTGAAGAGGCAGAGAACTCTTCAAAACTGACAAGTCGACGAGAAACTTACATGCATGCGCAGTGCCATGGCAATAAAAAAAAACACGTTGAAAAAAACTAAAAAGTTCACAAAACAATACAAAACTTAAGACTGAGCAACACGAATCTTACTAAAAAATAGTCATGATTGATCCTATATTCTCATGAAAGGTTAGCAGATCTTGCGATTCGTGTGTAAATATTTACCAATCGGAAAATTATGCAAACATATTTCAAACCCTGTCATATTCTTTATGTGCGCTTTAATCAGGAGCTTCATTAAAACTCAGTTGTTGTCGATCGTAGCTGTCGATGATTTAGGCCGTGTTCACACCAAACGCTGTGTACAGTAAACATGTTTACATTTTGTTTAATGTAATGCACACTAGTTTCACATTAAATTTTTTCACATCTATACACCTTGTTTGGCTACCTGTACATAAGTTTTGTTCACACTTTGTAAACTATATGTCATTTAAATGTTCATTACGTAGAACAGAATTCAAATTTTCGAACAACTTTTCTAGCAGTAAGAAAACGACCATTTGACTTTAAAAAAAAGGGGGGGGCTGATTTTACCTCAATTGATTAAAAAAAATTGGGTCATACAGATGATTAGAATGAACAAATATTCTGAATCCAAAGTTTGCCCATACATTATAGTGTCAAATATTGAATTTCTACCATAGAAAAAATACATAAATATAAACTTTCGCGCGAGAAAAAATTCTGACTCAAAACCCACCCCCTCTTCTTTTGAAGTAAAGTGGTTGCTCCTTTAAAAAAATCATTTTGGATGATATGCAGTAGTTTCAAGATGTCTCGATTACGCATAAAAAGGTAGGCTGTATCAGCTTGCTTTACAGACGACAGACAGACGAAGAGACAGAACTGCGATGTTAAGGATCATTACATTTCTATCTTTTCTGTTTGTTTCAAATGGTATTTTTTTCTCCAAGGAGTACAGTATTTGACAAAAGGAAGGGGTTATGGGTTTTTTTCTAACTGTATTTTAACGGACCTGAGATACTACACAAACAAACAATTAGCCTCACCCTTTTTCAGTAATACATTTATGAGTGAATCGTTTTTTTAGTAAAGACCAGTGGCAAATATTTCTGTCAGTGTGTACGTCCGGTCGATTTGGGAAGACCTTTTCAAATGAATTATGTATTCGGCAATGGTGATGGATGATTCTAGTCTGTTTTTATAAGGGGGTAATAAGGCTACGTAAAGTGTGTTTATAACAAATAAATATATCAAGTTTAGACAAATATTTCTGCAGAGAACTTTATCAATAATTGTTTTAAGTATCAATTCTATATAAAAATCGTTTCTTTTTTAAATATACATTGGAAATTTGAAGTTCTTAATGCCTAGTTTTGTGTACACTTAATTACACAAGGCCTACATCGACTATCGACTGCATGAAGACAAAACATGATTTACACTACATGTAAACATTGAGTTTTATCAATGAGAACGTAACAATGACTGGACACTTCATTTTTGAGTTTATCCTAAAATCCCTAACTATAGATGGACTGGTTTATTATGAGCGAGCCGGTTAAACTCCGCCCAGTCAAGTGAAATAAATTGAAATATGTGTGAGTTACACTAACACAACATCGAGTTTAGGTCAATTTGAACACGGTCTTAGTCTGTCGTTTATTATTTTTGCAAATACGTATATATATATACCACAGTGTTGTTCTTTTTACATCATATACAATGATTATTATTTTGTTTCGTTTAGTTCATTGCGTTTCTAATGTGTTTCTAGTTTAAGCGGCATATCCCCTTGTATCAAGACTGGCATCCTTGTCAATATTGCATCAATTCATTTGGTGACTCCACTCCTCAGTCAGAGTTTTATCCCCAAACTCGGCAATCCTAGCTGCAGTCCATACATGTAGGTCCGTATGTTATGTTTTTTACTATTTGCGGACCATAACTAATTAACGAACTATATATTAACAAGCTTTTGCATGAATTATAAACAATAAATATTTAGGAAAACATTCTTAACGTTTTGAAAAAGGAATAATCTATGGTCCGCAAATAGTCAGTCAAATGATAACATAAGGACCTATGAGCTACGGTTATTATCTTCTATTTTCTCTTCAAGTTGTGTTTCGTCAAAGGTTGTTATGGTGCATGGACCACCGACAGTTTTCTAGTGGTCACGGGACTTTTCCGTAAACTGCCTTTTTTGCCACTGGGTGCAAGTTGGGCTATTTTGTTCTAGTTTCAGTTGTTAATCTGCGACACACACCTGAAAGAGGTAACATTTTCGGTAATGTGCTTCCATTCTAAAACGCTTTTTTTCGCCTGCCACGGAACTGGTACCGTCACTAGACTTGAATTTGGTTATTTGATAATGATCGATAATGAAATAATTTGCTGTATCAGTTCCGTGTTATTTCAGTTGATCTCAATTGGTTTAAATTTCGTTTATAATTTGTTTTGCTATATCAGTTTCGTGATCAAAGTTATTTCAGTTAATTAAATTTTTTAGAACTATTTATGTGCGTTTTAGAAGCACCAGCAGGCATCTACATGATAGTTGTTGATGACAACTTTGCAGACGACGGATGTTTACAACTTAGGGAATTGTGGGAAATATTTAGGGGAAAACCAATATTTAATGATAGTTTAATGACGCACCCTTCATTAAATGTTCATTAGTTAATGAGCAACAAAATTGTGCTTCGTGCAACACATTTTAATGGACTCATTAACTAATGTCACATTAACAACTTAATGCATCATTAAACCTTAATGACTCATTAAGCTAATGACACTTTCGTACAACCGGCTGCAGGTGTTTTAATTCCGACATAAATAAGTATTTTAAAATGATGTATAAATTAGCACATCTTGTTAGTTGTTTACGTATTTTATGACATTTAAAGGAATTAAAGGTCAATACTTACGCTCTTTCAATTGGACAAAATGTAGTTTACGTTAGGTATATATATGACTGACAGCAAACATAATAATCATTCTATCTGATAATTATACGATATATATCAGTCCGTGCTTATATCTTCTAAACATTTCTAGAAAGATGTTGGAGCAATGTTCGAGATTTCAAATGGCCTGTCTCGGTTCTGGTGGGGTTGGTAAAACGTCAATTATTAAGCAATACCTGTACGGAACACATTCACAAGATCACAGTGAAACCGTTGAGGAGACATATATCCAGACATATAATATAAATGGAGACAACAAACGCATCGATTTCATAGATACGGCTGGAAGTTTTGTGTTTCCAGAAATGCAGAAAATTTACATTGCACGAGCAGTAGGTTTTATGCTTGTCTACTCAGTTAATGATGCAATTTCATTTGAATTAGTCAAAATCATTTGGCAACAGATAAAATCTGTTCGAAAAGATATTCTGAGCATTCCGTGTGTTATAGTGGGAAATAAGGTAGATATGGAAAACAAGAGAGAGGTCGAAACATTTGATGCATTGGAATGGGCTTATAATGAGAACCTTGGAGGATGCTTTGTAGAGGTCTCTGCAAGAGAAAATAACGGAATCAAGAATGCTTTTGACATCCTTTTAGAACAGCTAGGAAACACCAGATCAGAACAGACGGGACCTTTCCGAATGAGGACTACCAGTTTTACAAGACATCAATGTCAGGCAGATATTGAAAGAAAAATATTACAACAGAACGCAAAAAAAGCAAACTATGACATTGTATCTCTGTCTTCCAAGTGTTTTCAGAATCTTGTGTTTGATAACTATCAAGAGAAAAAAATATACAGGTTAATAAAGCCACACAGAAAACATGCTCTTTGTCATGATAACCAACAACAGAAACATTTAAAACGTTCAAGGAGCGATACATGGGCGTACATCGTGAAGAGACAAAGAAATAGTTGTGTAAAAGAGGTACGCAGCAACAGTATGTCAGAAGAAAACACTTTTTACATGGAACAAACCAAAGTAGCATCAAACATTCGGAACACAAATTTGTTAGACTGTCAAGATGAAAAACCTCTGCAAACGAACGATCTTCATCAGAGAAAAAAGTCTTCAAATAAATCATGTATGCTTATTGTTAAACGTATATTGCGACTTGTTCGTACAATACGAAGCAAGCAAAAGAGCTTAAAAGAAAATGTAATAAACATATAAATTTGATTTGAAATAAGTTTGTTTTTATTTTTTTGGTTTAACAGTTAGTTCTGTCTTTTATGCCATTTCGTTATGTCATCCTTTGAAGTATTAAATGTCTTAAGATTTAACGAACGACTAGTCACTGAGATATTCATTGGTTATCTACAGTCTGTTTTAAGTATGTTGACGGTTACTATTAATACAGTTCAATGCTTTGTTGTGTCGTGGTTTTCTTCTTATGTTAATGAGTTTTTAAGGGTTTAAGTTTGGTACCCAGATTTATTTTTACTTATTCGAATTATGACTATTGAATGCCGTAAACTATTGTTGCCTTAATTTTTCCGTTTTATCAAAATATTGTTTTGAAGACATCTGCATGTTTTTTTATGGAAAAATTGTCATCAAGGATCTTATGCTTTATATACAATAAAATCAATATATAGGAACGTTCTTGATGTTTATCAATTTCTAGTCTTTTTGACACAATATGTGCAAATTGTTTACTTAGCATCTGTAGGAAATAGTTTATCACACAATCATCAATAATGGATTTATAAATACATTATGTGTATTTCAAGTTTAATTTATTCTTGTAGTGATGTAACAAGCGGTCATCTTATTATTAGAATCTAAAACAAACGAGACGATTTTTTTTAATTTTGAACCTATCAGTTTACCTCACTTCAGTAACAAATTGCCGATACCTTCATATAGAGGACGCAATTTCCAACTGATTTGATAATAACGAGTTTGCAGCTGAAAACAAGTCTTAACAAACGTCAACAGTGTCGTCAACCCTGCTACAAGTGTAGGTGATAAGCCATGGTTATGTCAAAGAACGTCTCTTTATTTTCCAAAAAATTGGATGATACTAAGACCTTGTTGATAAATATTCAGTTTCAACTTCTCAGAAATAAACATGCTTGTCTTGAATTAAAGAGTTATTCTAAGTACTGGCGTTGTTGATTATCACATGCAGGTGTTGTTGCGTATTTTCTTTGCCTTTGTAAATTATTAATTGTTCAGGCCGTAATTTGTACTACGCTTCATAGGTAAAATTTGCTTATTATCTCTCCTTAAATTTGTATACACACGGCATGTAACGTTACTCAAACTATAGCATTTTGGTTCCTGTGGATACCTTTAGCGTATATATAACCTAAATACTTGTCAACTATCATGTACCAGAACCAAGGTTGGAAAACCCAGGGAAGGAAAACCCGGGAAAACCCATGGGAGGAAAACTTGGGAATTCCCGAGCTGGGCAATTCTCACTGAAACTGGAAATACTGGGCATTACTAGGCAATATACATTTTAAAGCTTATTTTTACACAAAATAGTCCAAACTTGTTATAGTTTAATAGAATGATAGCTAAATATACATATTTTACACAGATAACCATTTAGAGTCATATCTAGAGGATTGAAACTACAATTTCTTCAATTGAATGTTGGCAGTATACAAGATTTGTACATTTAAGGATTCTTATATTTGTTTAGGGGCCAGCTGAAGGACGCTTCCGGGTGCGGTAATTTCTCGCTACATTGAAGACCTGTTGGTGACCTTCTATTGTAGTTTTTTTCTTTGGTCGGGTTGTTGTCTCTTTGACACATTCCCCATTTCCATTCTCAATTTTATTTATCAAATGCCAAGCTTTTGATTAAAAAAACCTGCATTGCGGTTTTTAAGTGAATTGTAAATATTTAATTGTTATACCATCATATTGCTAAATAAACACCATAAAGGGATATATTATGAACACTTAAATTAATGAAAGGATTGATATTGTTATTTAAACAGATCTGTGTGCTTTTCTGAATAATTACTTATTAATTAGTGATGTACATATAATTATGCTGAAACTAAGTAAACTTTTTAATCAATTAATAGAAACAGTAAAAAAGTAATTATCCTTACATCATTGTACATTACATATAATTATTAATTAATTATACGTATTAGTTGTATACATGGATATGATAAGTTCATGTATATATCTTTGAAAAAAATACAAATAGAATTCTAAGGCTTTATCTTAACAGTTTAACATTCTAGCAAGAATGGTGATATATAATAAATGTTTAGGTGGTGTATATTACAAAAGCTTTTCCTATTAGTATTATGTGTCTTCATGTACACTGACTTGTCACGAAGTATCTAGAACAATACTTTCTTAGATTTATACACTTGTATTATAGGTCAGATGCAAACAAGTATTGACAAATTAAATTCTATGTGTTAATTTTTTTATGAATATCTTTAACATTTGGGCCAGTATTTTATATTACCCAGTGTTGCACAGTATTACACAGTAAAACCCGGGTTTACCAAGTATTTCAAACCAAGCTGGGCAATGCTCATAAAAACCCGGGGTTTATTGCCCACAGTGTGCAAAACGCTACCCTTTAAAAATTTAGTTGTTTTATTGATAATTTCAGTAATTTGAGACAATTTGAGCTGTCGCCATTGATAATTGTGTAATTGAGTTACGGTTCAAACAAAGAACTAACATCAACACTACATAAGTGTTACGGTCACCATCATATATAAGTTGATCAATATTATAAGTATTTGTACCAAGTCACAAACAACCTGTTTGCTTTTTCTTCAGTATTAAGATACCTAGAAGGTCGTCGCCTAATCTAAAACTTATCGGATATGCATGAAGGCATGAGTCCCTAATCCTGTAAACTCATCCAGTCTAATTGTTTTTGGAGTGTATACGATTTGCTCAGGATTTGTTTTTTTTTACACTAATTGTTAGTCCCTACTCTATTATACACTTTTGTTAGATCAATTCGTAATATAATGAAACTGGTATAAATCTTAACTTTTCCTTATACTTTTCACTAACTTTAAACCGGTATTCTGGAGATCTATAGGACTAATTCTGTTTATTTTGAACAGCCATTTGATTATGGGCACTAAAAACACTATGTTTGTCAGTTGTTTTATCCACAAAGAATCTTAGCTACCTGAATTTTTTTTGTCATCCTCTGAGGTTTGAACATCGGTACATTTTTTTTTTGCAACAAATGCGTATACCTCATAATACAAAGGCCAACCGGAAATCAAAGATATCATCTTCATAAATATCAAATTGTCAAACTTCCGGTTTTCAAATGAATGGATACTATACATAATTTGTTTCATGGTCCTTGACTACAAAAAAAAACAAACTTAAAAATAAACAAATGAAATAATTATATTATTCGGTTAGTTGTTACTATTTATTTTGTGCATTTCGTCCTACATATGGATATTTGGGTTTCAAACTTCGTATGCTTTTTAAAACCCCAACAAATGCAAAAATTAATTATATTTGAGATCTTGTCATCATTTAGAAATTAGCAACAGCTTCACTAAAAAAGATATTTCGTAAAATGTATTTTCAAAAGATGTAAATGTGTGTTTTATTATTCATTTTTCTCGGAAAAGCTGATAGTAATATATATAAAACAGAATAAAAGTTCCAATGACCTATTGAGTTAGTTTCCCGGCGTGAGGTAATATATGCCAATGATTGTTCTAGAAGGAGCTTGGTATTTTCAAATGTTAATTTCAGAATTTATGTGTCATCTGTTAATAATTTGAAATAACCTTATAACCTTTAAATGTTAATTTGTCCTTTGCATGTTGCAAGTGAATCTTTAAAATGTAACTTGTCGTATAGTTGACATTTAGACTCATAATTTTGTTTTAAATGAAATGGTTCACCAATATCTTGTGATAATTGGATATATAATTAATCATCGATCCACTGAATTATAAACGTATCGGTCTTTATGGGTTATGGTTTTAAATTGCTGGCTCGATGAACATGATGAAGTCTGAATAATAAAAATATGCGCCAAAAATGCTCATGTCAGCATATACTATAGCTGGAACTCACTGTTGACAATTTTTTTGTCTGAAATCTTTAAATACAAGAAAGTGTGTCGTCTGATATAAAATTAATTGATGTACATTGAAGCAGAATTTGCTTATCCTGTAAACTAATCCAGTCATTATTTTGTTAAGCAGTATTAACTACTTTGTGCATTTTGTCCTACATCACGATATTTGGGTTTCAAATTTTTCATGTCAGTTAAAAGCAGAAAAACATGTCAAATAGCTTTGTTTTGAGATGTAATTTTTAAAGATGTAAATGTGTGTTTTATTATCTAGTTTTTCGGAAAAGTTGTTGCTAATATATATATAAAACAGCATAAAAGTTTCAATGATCTATTGAGCTAGTTTATTTGCTTTAGGGATATTAATATTCTGAAAGAGGTTTGATGATTTACAAATGTTTATATTTTATAATTTATAGATGTCATCTGTTTATAATTTGAAATTACCTTTGAATGATTATTTGTCCTTTTAAATGTATATTTCGCAGGTTTATCTTTAAAATAAGACAAATCTGATGACTGACATTTAAACTCGAGAAAGAATCTGACATGTTTTTGTTTTGTAAATGATTTTTTTCACCATCATTGGGTGTTAATTTGATATCTAATTAAAAAATAACCTACTGGAGAAAAAAAAACATTTCATCTAAATTATAAGTATGTTTAATCTTTATAGTTTCAAAATGGCTGGATCGATGAAATTTGAAAATTGAAAATCTGAACCCATTATGCATCTTGTCAATATGAACTATCGTCATTTCATATACTAGTACCAGAAATTACTAACGACTCGATTTCCCCCCCTAAGCCTTATAAGGTCGTTGTCTGATAATGCATGGAAGGAAGAGATGCCTATCCAGTCAACGCATACAGTCTTAGTCCTTTTTGGAATTCAAATAATTTGCTCAGTTTTTATTTTGTACCAGTATATTGTTCTTCCTAATCCATTATCTAGATTAGTAATTACCACATTTGTGTCAGTTCAATTCTGTAATAGAATGAAACTGGTATAAAACTAAACTTTTCCTAAAGACTTACACTTACTTAAAACCCGAGATTCTTGTTACCTATAGACAGTTTTTTTTAATCCAAAAGAGGATATTATCTTCCTAGACAAGATGTTGATTGACGAGGTTTGAACATCGGTACGCTTCTGAATAATGGCACACAATACGTATACATAGAATTTAATACATGGTCTTTTCCTTTGGCCCGGGTATCATACCGAGACCCCCATATCAGCCCAAGACGTAGTTGAGGTGCTGTTATGGGTCGAAGGATGAAACCCGGGCCGTTGTGGAAAAGGCCATGTATTAATCGCTCTATCATATACTTCCGAAAATTGTTTTGTTATTAAAAAATAGAATAAATTAAACAGTCAAAAACTTTTATATGAAAGTTAAATTATGAATCCAACAAATACACTTTAATTCAATAACATAAGTACCTCCATATTTATTTATGTTACTATTTTATGGCCTATTGAGGCATGTTAAAACATTGAAAATTTGGAAGAGTTTTATGAACATTATTACTCTTTGTTTGTTGTTCTAAAAAATCATTCATAATTGTCAATGGCATTTGTTAACAAGTACTAAACTATCCTAACAAAGGTTCCCGTAAATCTTCATAAAACTTATCTGACGTCACAATGCAAAGGTAAACAACCGATTTCGGAAATTCCGGATGGAACTTGCACGAAAGGCACTATTATGGGTTTTGTGCACGATATGCCCCTGAAAATACATATACAGAAACCAAGCATATCATCTTGATATCTGTAGCATTGTCAAACTTCTGTTTACAATTGAAAGGAACCATGACTTTTGTCAGGCTTATTGAATTTTGAAATAAAAAAGAATATAAATAAACCAACGAAATTATTTCGTTATTTTTAATAAATTATTCTGTTAGTCATTACTATTTAGTCTGTCAATTTTGTCCTACAGCTGGACATTTGGGCTCCACACTCAAATGTGTTTTTAATTAACTTTTTCAGTGAAGCCGTTACTCATATATATATAACACAGAACACACATGCACGTTCTAATGACCTATTGAGTTTGTTTCTTGGCATAAGGGAATCTATGCATGGTAATATACTGAAAGGTGTTTGATATTTTACAAATGTTAATATTTCATCATTTTATGTCATCTGTTAATTAGTTTAAATGACCTTTAGATGATTATTTGCCCTTTGCATGTATATTTTGCAGGTTTATCCTTAAACATAGGTAGACGTTTGGTTGACATTCAAACTTATTTGGGCTTTACACTAGTACTGATATATGTGTTTAAATATCTTTTTCAGTGGAGCTTTGGCATATATATATAACAGTATGACTGTTCAATTGACCTAATAGATATAGGAAGATGTGGTGTGAGTGCCAATGAGACAACTCTCCATCCAAATAACAATTTAAAAATTAAACCATTATAGGTTAAAGTACGGCCTTCAACACGGAGCCTTGGCTCACACCGAACAACAAGCTATAAAGGGCCCCAAAATTACTAGTGTAAAACCATTCAAACGGGAAAACCAACGGTCTAATCTATATAAACAAAACGAGAAACGAGAAACACGTATATATTACATAAACAAACGACAACTACTGTACATCAGATTCCTGACTTAGGACAGGTGCAAATATTTGCAGCGGGATTAAACGTTTTAATGGGCCCAAACCTTCTCCCTAAACTTCTTTCTTGGCATGAAGGAATATAAACATATCAATATTCTAAAAGGTGTTTGATGTTTTACAAATGTTAAAAATTCATTATTTTATGTAATCTGTGAATTATTTGAAATGACCTTTAAAAGACAATTTGCAAATTTGCATGTAGATTTTGCAGGTTTATCATTAAAACATAATTAGTCGTTTGGTTGACATTTAAACTAATAAAATCTTTGTGTTTTCAAAATAAAATTTTTCGCCAGTATCTAGTGATAATTGTATATATAATCAAACAACGATCTACTGAAATAAAAACTAACAATTCATAGAAATAAAACTCATGTTTAGCCTTAATTGATTGAAATTTGCCAGTTCAATGAAGTCTGAAAATTGAAATTCTGAACCAATAATAATACACTTGTAGTAACATATACTATTGCTAAAACTCACTAACGAACGTTTTTGTCTTATGTCTTTAGATACAATAAAGGTCGTCGTCTTATATTAAACTAGAACACACCCGTTATATCGCGGGTCCGTGTCTGAATTAAAATATATAACTATGCGTATGCCTTATTTAAGTATTGGTATTGTCATCTGATAAAAACTGTTGTGTAGTTTTATTAATGCTAGACCTGTCGGCAGCGTTCGATGTCCTCGACCATTCCATTTTACGACAGCGACTTGAATACTCATTCGGAATATCTGGAGCCGCGCTAAATTGGTTGTTATCATATCTTACTGATAGAACTCAACGTATCGCAATCGGCTCTGTTCAGTCGGACGATATTCATCTCAAGTATGGTGTTCCTCAAGGATCCGTTCTCGGACCGAAACTTTACTGCATCTTTTCGAAACCCATAGGTGAAATATGTAAACGTCATAATATGTGTTACCACTGCTATGCGGATGATACTCAGGTTTATCTCGTTATTAAACCCCTTGACAATTGGAACAATATATCTGCTCGACTTGAAACCTGTATGGCGGACATAAGCTCTTGGATGTGTTCAAATAAGCTAAAATTGAATGAAGATAAAACTGAGCTGATAATTTTCTCACCGAAACACCGATTAAAAGAGTTTTCAGACTGCCACCTCACTTTTGGTAAAAACATCGTTAGCAATTCAGCATGCGTCAAGAACCTTGGTGTTTACTTTGACAAAACATTGGCAATGGACAAACAGATTAGTGCAACCTCAAAATCTTGTTTCTATCAGATCAGAAATATCGGTCGGATTCGTCCATTCATTACAGAGAATGCAGCAAAGACACTTGTTTGCTCTTTAGTAACGTCTCGATTGGACTATGGAAATGCATTATTATATGGACTTCCCGCAAATGCAATCCAACGATTACAGCGTGTCCAAAACACTGCCGCAAAATTAATAACAAGAAAGAAGAAAAACGAACACGTAAGTCCAATTTTAAAATCTCTTCATTGGCTGCCGGTAGCATATCGATGCAAATACAAAGTGTTGCTTTATGTGTTTAAAGCTCTGAAACAAGAAGCACCCGTGTACCTTCAAGATCTAGTTATCATTTACAAGCCAACAAGAACTCTTCGGTCAGAAAACAACATGCTTTTAGTCAAACCAATAGTAAGAACAAAAACATACGGAGAGAGACGGTTTGATAGAGCGGCCGCCGTTTTATGGAATGACTTGCCGAAAGAATTGCGAAACACTGAATCTGTGAATGCTTTCAAGAAAAACATAAAAACTTATTTATTCAGACAGGCTTTTCCACATAATTAATACTCGGACAGTTGTAGACTTTTATTTGATCTCAGATTATATTTTTATGTATCATATTAACTTTTTATTGCATTTTTATTACCTTTACATTTTTTAATTTATTTATTTTTTAAGACATTTCTCATACCTACGTATTTTTCCTTTTTATTTCCTTTACTCTTTTTATTTTTAGACATCAAGCTTTTAGTCTTTTTTTTTAAACTGAAGCACTCCTGTTGATTTGCTTTTAATACTTTTTTTTTTTCAAAATTAGCTTTCATTTTTTTAAATCGTTTTTGATGAATAAGTTTTAATTTTCATATATTCAGTCGTATATTTTTATTTTTTATGGTTTCTATTTGTATCTGATTTTTAAATTTGTTTATATGTACTTGTTTCATTGTTTTTATGCATTGTAAAGCGCTTAGGGTAAATATTTATTTAGATAAGCGCTATATAAGCACTGTAAATAATAATAATAATGCCGATTATAAGATGCACAGTTTTCTCTACTTTCAATTTTTTTCTGTTTGAACCCGTCGACCTGAAACCTATCAATTATTGATAACATTAATAATTTGGAAAACAAAAGGGCCTTGAATGGAGTATCTTTTACTCAACAGTATACAGCAAAACTATAAATACACCGTTAGATGGTGCGCCTGTCAGGTGCGGAACGTACAGATAAGGTAATAGGTAACAGGTGAATATACTATTGGTATCGGTGTCGGATTCGATCCGGAACTTCTTAATTATTGGCAATATTAATTACGTGGAAAACAAAGGGGCCTAGAGTGGTGTAATTTTTAATCAACACTATTGTACTATATTAGTTATATGTAAAATTGAATTCTTTGATTCATCGTTTTTACGTGATGACGGCTGACAAATTGGACCTCGTAAGTTTAGTATTATAGATGTATCGGAGTGCATGTAATCAGGAGATGCTAGCACATCAACGTACCCATTATTGTTCATTCAATTAGCTCAATATTTGTTTCTTCATTATTTATTAACTTAATTACCAATCAATACAATACTCGCAGCCTAATTTCGTAATGGAAATAAACTGGTTGAAAGCTTCATTTTGCCCCAAGACTTACACTAAGGAAACCGGTATTCCCAAAATTAATCGGATTTGTTTGTACATTTTCAATAGCCATTTGGATATGTGCACTTAAGACCTATCTATGTCAGTTTTGTTTTTATATCTATAATGACTTTTTTCTACCGAAATTATTCACCCTTTATTAGGGTTGAACATTGGTATTCGTTATGAATTAGTATACCGCTGTTCAAAATTCATAAATCGATAGAAAAAAAACAAATCCGGGTTACAAACTTAAACTGAGGGAAACGTATCAAATGTAAGAGAACTATGACACAACAGAGACACAGCGACGAAATGTAACACACAGAGAAACGAATTATAATGTATCAATGGCCATTTTCCTGACTTGGTACAGGGCATTTTTTTTTTTAAAATTGTGTGTTGAATCTGGTTTTGTGGCATGCCAAACCTCCCGCTTTAATGGCAGTGTTGATTATAAAATTCAAATCACATTTTAAAATTGACAGCCAAAACATGTGTATATCTGATTATGCATATACCAGCAGGAAACCTAACATAGCATCTCCATATATGTCGCATTTTCAAACTTCAAGTCTTTAAATAAAAGAATACGAAACATAACCTTTTTAGGCTCCTTGAGAATAAAAAATAAAAAATAAATATCCATAAATTAAATAAATTTATTCTGTAAATCATAACACATCATTATGTTAGTCATTACTATTTAGTCTGTCAGTTTTGTCCTACACATTGACATTTGGGCTTCAAACTTAAATATGTTTTTTTTTCAGTAAAGCTGTGGCTAACATATATATAACAGTATTAAAGTTCCAATGACCTGATAAGCTTCTTTCTTGGCATGTGGCAATATATACATATCAATATTCTGAAAGGTGTTTGATATTTTACAAACGTTAATATTTCATTATTTTATGTCATATGTTAATAATTTGAAATGACCTTTAAATGAATATTTGTCACTTTGCATGTATATTCTGCAGGTTCATTTCTTACTAACAGTATGGTTGACGTTTAAAGTCATACCAAAATCTGACTTCTTGTATTTTTCAAATAAAATTCTCACCAATATTTGGTGATAATTAGATATATACTCAAACAACGATCCATTTGAATGAAAACTAACAGTTCTTTTTTGTTATAAATATGCCTGTCAATGCATCCAGTCGAACTCTTTTTGAAATTCCTACCATTTATCCTGTTTTTATTTTTTACCTTTGTTTGTTTCTACTTTAATATCTAGATTACCTTTCAATACACCTTTTTTAGCTTAATTTCATAATAGAATGAACCTTGCATGATGGTAAACCTTTTTCCAAGACTTTTACTTACTTAAACCCAGTATTCTCTAAACTTTATTTTGTTTATTTGGAACAGCCGGGTTTTTTTTGCTGTCAGTTTTTAAAAAAAATACCGATGTTCCAACCTTAAAATTTGTTAAAGATTCTCGATAGCTAAAATATTTTATTGATATAAAAACATAACTGACAGGTTTTTAAGTGCACATAGTCAAATGGCTAATCAAAATAAAAAAAAGTTTGATTCTGTAACAAGCTTAAATATTGCTTTGATTTGATGTGGTAATTTCCCCAAAATAGACAATGTCTCAAAGCAGTGAAAGCATGTCCTTGAAAGAAAATTTCCACCTGAAAAAGAAAGAAAACAGTGTTTTAATTGAAAAAAAAATTACAATCATATAATGAATTCTTAGTTCCTTTGAATACAGTTATTCTGTGTCAGAAACCTATTATGTGTCTTATATTTGATTACAATCCAAATTCAGACCTGTATCAAGCGCCAATATTGTGTCTATATTTGCCCCCAATATGCATGGTTGGACCTCGATCTGCGGTCGTATCCAGCTGCGCTCAGCGATGTAATTTATCTTATTTTAATTTATTGCTTTTAAGTAATAATTTTAAAGCTATTGACCCATTGTTTTAAAACAAACAAGATTGAATTATTTAAAAAAGCAAATCTAAATAGATTTTAGTGTACTTTATTTAGTTTTCATTAGAATTTTGTTAAATCTAATTGTATATGAGACTATCATATAAGTGATTGGTTTAGTTAGCTTTGAAAGTAGGTTGATTCACCGTTTTCTTTAAAAGAAAATACATGTACCAATTAAGCCAGGAATATGACAGTTGTTATCTATCCGTTTGATGTGTTTGAGCTTTTGATTTTGCATTTGATAAGGGACTTTCCTTTTAGAATTTTCCTCGTTGTTCAGTGTTGTTGTGATTTTACTTGTTATCTTAGTTGAGTATTTTTTTTCGAAAAATTCGGACACATTTAGTTTTATTATTTTTATTTTTCATTTGTGTAGCAAACTTAGTTACACATTCAGTTTGTTTTGCATGAGTGAGACCCATTCAGTTTTAACAGTCAAACGTTACAACGCAGTAAGCTTACACGCGTTTAGAGATTTATGGTAGTAAAACTGTTCAATTTGGCAAAATAAAAGAAATTGAAGCATTGCACTAGTCATAGGCACTGCATCATGCAAACACCTTCTGACTGGTGTTTACTAAGATTCATAATAATTTATGTATGGTAGCACTGCGTGACGGGAAAACGTCAGGTCCAAATGATTTTAACAGAAGCGATTAACTTTTTATGGTGATTTCTTTCTGTTTATTATTGAAATTTTATGATTCATGAACGTACAACATTGATTCATAAGCACAAGATGTTTCAAGTTTACTTCAAACAGTACCTGTGTAAAGATGATTACACAACGTTTTGTAGTAGCTCTTTTTTTCTTGAATTTTTCTGTGGCGAATATAGTTAGGACTACGAATTTGGATAATGATCGTGCCACTAATTCACAACAAACAACTAAAGGATTGGTTACCTCGGAGCCTGACGATCCCGATGATGGTATGTATAAATTACTCTTGTTACATGTTAACCAACTTATTTGCCCGGATACTTTGATAAGTGTATAGCAATTGTCAGTCGACTTCTCCGGGATGTTCTAATTTTCGTTGTCTATTCCATTACCGTAAGTCATAAATTCTGAATATTCGCAACTACTTTTATTCGTATTATTTTCCTAACCGCGAAAGTCGCAAAATTAAATGGGTCTCGAAATGTACAGTTGGTTTACAATACGCCTATTCATAACCAATCTAATTTTAAACAATATTGATCTCTGATAACGTTATACTACATATATATGAGTATAACGTAATCAGAGATCAATATTTTAATTAGATTGAGTCAAAACAAAAATTTGGTTAGTCTTTTTTTATTTTCTATTTTATGAACATCTTCCCATTCGTTTTGTATTTTTATTTCAATAACAAGACCATATAAAATATTTTTAAATGTATATATTATGAAAGCGTAAATGCATTATTTTCAATTTATAATCTATAAGAATATAATTTTGGAAACACGTCATGCAGTGATCATATATGTTAGTAAGTATGTAAATTGCATGTAGAGTAGACACGAATGTACACTATATATATCATCTCAATAACATTAAAAAAAGGTTAGGCAAAGGAAACAAAGAAATATCATCAAGTACTTATATTATGCTTGATCTAAATATCGGAATAAGTACATATCTATTCTGTTAGAATCGATAGCTTACTATGGATGCCGGTGGAAAAATAACTAACGAAGTTTATCATGTTTATTAATCCGTTGGATGTGTACTGATTTATATTTCAATCTGGGAAAATATGGTTTATGTATTATAGTTGGGACTGGGTTAAAACTAGATTTCAATAGATACATTAATATATATAAATCCACTTAAATCCTTGTGTTTCTGCCTTTTTGTGACGGTTTTTCCTGTTTTCAATCGAACTTATTGTCGAGCTTTTCCAATTGTTTTTTTAACAATTGTGCCAGTCTAATAGAGATAAATGCAAGTGTTCTTCTAACAAACTACATTCTACATGTGCCTGTCTCAAGTGAAAATTGTGTCATATATTCATGTCGGGACCTTAAATAGCCGACTATACGGGTATGGATTTTTCTCATTGTTGAAGGCCGTACGGTTGTATATAATTACTTACATCCACTTCGTTTGAACTTTGGTTGACTCGATGATAGTTGTCTGATTGGCAATTATTCCACATCTCATTATTTTTTTATAATTAAAGAAGGATATTTGATATTTGAAAATTAAGCATGCTTTTCTCACAGACAGTGTGTTTAAACGATTAATTTAAAGGGGCACTAGCTGACAAATTCATGGTCACCGATTTGACTCAAATTCTAATGTTTGATTTATAACAATGTAAAACATTTGTCCAAACTATCAAAAGTCTAAAAGAAACAGTTTATAGAGCATTGGGTAGATAATATGTAGGTTCGTTTCGTGTAAATGTTAGTCCAGACGCCATCCAATTAACTATCGACTTGACCTCAGATGACCATATAAGCGATGTAAACATAAATATATATATGAATAGATTAAACCAACACGTGCAATTGGATTTTGATAGGTCTGTTTGATTTTATCTTATAGATTCAACATATATGTTCTCATTGTTTTTAACCATATAAGAATGATTTTATATGGATCGAATAAGTAATCAAATGGTTTACCGTAGTTTCACTTTCATTGTTGACATTCTTTTTCTTTAAAGATAACCAGGACACGTACAATACATGCGTTGTCAATCTCTAGCTATCCTGGTTAAACTGAAGTTCACATGAATACGGATTTAATGAGGTCGACTGATTCACTTGCAAGTGAATTAGATCATATCAATGTTTCTTCGCTTAATTTGACAAAATTGAACTATTTTGACTGCTAAAAGCGAATTATTATTTCACTATTTCACTTTCATTATTGATTTAACAAAAAAAATCTTACTTTAGTTTTTTTTATATATCTCGTAGCTAGTACCCCTTTAAGGTTTATGTACCCTTCTGTAGCCATTTTTGTACAAAATTTTCAATCCTCAATTGTATCAAAACTACAGATATAATTCATAATAGAGATATGCCATTTAGTACATATTCCAAGGGGAAACTTGATGCAAAGCATGATTTTTTACTGTTTCATTGCATTTGATAGAAAAAGAGGACTTTGTGGCAAATAAATCAAGATTTTTATAGAAAATCCACAGCCTTTAATACAGAGATTTTTGTTATAAAATTTGAAACATAAGTTACTCACGTGATTTCCTATGATGTGGTAGTGTTTATTTTTTACAAAAAGTTCTAAGCAACCTGTAAATTCTAAAACACCTCGTGCTGAGTCACTAAAGTCGAGCGCACCCTAAAAGGTGTAATTGATTTTGGCCATATTTATATTTGTTTTAACCAATAACTACATTTATAAAGTTGTTTTAAGGAAATCAATGCTAGCACTGCATGCAATAATCCTATTTCTACTAGTCATCATATTGCCAAATATGAGAGTACAAGGATAAAGGCTGTGGATTTTCTATAAAAATCTTGATTTATTTGCCACTGAGTCCTCTTTTTCTATTGAATGCAAAGAAACACTAAAAAATAATGCTTTGCACCAAGTTTCCCCTTGGAATATGTACAAAATGGCCTATCTCTATTATTTATTATATCTGTAGTTTTGATACAATTGAAATTTGAAAAAATTGTACAAAAATAGCTTCAGAAGGGTACATAAACCGTAACCAACAAAAATAATCTGAATGTATAATGTTTTGCAAAAATATATGACACGCATGTTTGTTTTATTACAAGTCTGATTTTTTTCTTTATTGACGGGAATGTATGAATTTTACCTTAAAAAAAAACCACAAAATAAGCAAACAAAAAACCCGGTGTCCCTAAGATCATATAACATAGAGGCACAATGATGTTATTTTCGCTTTAAATGTAGGGCACTATGTTCTAACTTAATATTGTTATTATGGGTAAACTGATTATATTGTGCTATTTCCAGTGTGCAATTTGTCTTTGGATGCAGGCCCATGTGATGTTAACTCTGTAATGTTCTATTATAATTTTGATACTAAAACCTGTTTAACTATGGTGGTTGTCTTGGAAACGCCAATAGGTTCTATGATTATCGGGAATGCGAGGCAGCTTGTCACGTGGAAGATCAATCACCAGAAGGTATGCTTTATTAAGACGTTATATGGGTGTAATAACTTAGTACCTTAAAAACTGCAGAACTTCAATTTTATCATTCCCTGACAAGAAAGTACGTTTGGTGACATTTTTAGCTCACCTGGTCCAAAGGGCCAAGTGAGCTTTTCCCATCACTTGGCGTCCGGCGTCCGGCGTCGGCATCGTCGTCGTCCGTCATCGTCGTCCGTCGTCGTTAACTTTTACAAAAATCTTCTCCTCTGAAACTGATGGGCCAAATTTAACCAAACTTGGCCACAATCATTATTGGGGTATCTAGTTTTAAAAATGTGTCCGTTGACCCGGCCAACCAACCAAGATGGCCGCCATGGCTAAAAATAGAACATAGGGGTAAAATGATTATTTGGTTGCTTATTACTCACAAACCAAAGCATTTAGAGCAAATATGACGATGTAAAATTGTTTATCTGGTCAAGATCTATCTGCCCAGAAATTTTCAGATGAATCGGACAACCCGTTGGTGGGTTGCTGCCCCTGAATTGGTAATTTTCAGGAAATTTTACTGTTTTTGGTTATTATCTTAAACATTATTATACATAGAGATAAACTGTGAACAGCAATAATGTTCAGCAAAGTAAGATTCACAAATAAGTCAACATGACCACAATGGTCAGTTTACTCCTATAGGAGTTTTTGCCCTTTATAGTGATTTTTTTACCATTTTTCGTAAATCTTAGTAATCTTTTACAAAAATATTCTCCTCTAAAACTACTAGGCCAAATTAATCCAAACTTGGCCATAATTATCCTTGGGGTATCTTGTTTAAAAAATGTGTCCGGTGACCTGGCCATCCTACAAAGATGGCTGCCAAGGCTAAAAATATAACATAGGGGTAAAATCTAGTTTTTGGCTTATAACTCAAAAACCAAAGCATTAAGAGCAAATCTGACGAGTCGTAAAATTGTTTATCAGGTCAAGATCTATATCTGCCCTGAAATTTTCAGATGAATCGGACAACCCGTTGTTGGGTGACTGCCCCTGAATTGGTTCTTTTAAGGAAATGTTGCTGTTTTTTGTTATTATCTTGAATATTATAATTATAGATAGAGATAAACTGTAAACAGCAATAATGTTCAGCAAAGTAAGATTTACAAATAAGTCAACATGACCAAAATGGTCAATTGACCCCTTTAGGAGTTATTGCTCTTTATAGTAAATTTTTAACCATTTTTCGTAAATCTTAGTTATCTTTTAAAAATTTACAAAAATCTTCTACTCTGAAACTACTCGGCCAAATTAATCAAAACTTGGCCACAATCATATTTAGGATATCTTGTTTAAAAAATGTGTCCGATGACCCGGCCATCCAACCAGTATGACTGCCACGGCTAAAAATAAAACATAGGGGTAATATGCAGTTTTTGGGTCTTATAACTCAAAAACCGAAGCATTTAGATGAAATCTGACATGAAGTAAAATTGTTTAAAAAATGTGTCCGGTGACCTGGCCATCCTACAAAGATGGCTGCCAAGGCTAAAAATATAACATAGGGGTAAAATCTAGTTTTTGGCTTATAACTCAAAAACCAAAGCATTAAGAGCAAATCTGACGAGTCGTAAAATTGTTTATCAGGTCAAGATCTATATCTGCCCTGAAATTTTCAGATGAATCGGACAACCCGTTGTTGGGTGACTGCCCCTGAATTGGTTCTTTTAAGGAAATGTTGCTGTTTTTTGTTATTATCTTGAATATTATAATTATAGATAGAGATAAACTGTAAACAGCAATAATGTTCAGCAAAGTAAGATTTACAAATAAGTCAACATGACCAAAATGGTCAATTGACCCCTTTAGGAGTTATTGCTCTTTATAGTAAATTTTTAACCATTTTTCGTAAATCTTAGTTATCTTTTAAAAATTTACAAAAATCTTCTACTCTGAAACTACTCGGCCAAATTAATCAAAACTTGGCCACAATCATATTTAGGATATCTTGTTTAAAAAATGTGTCCGATGACCCGGCCATCCAACCAGTATGACTGCCACGGCTAAAAATAAAACATAGGGGTAATATGCAGTTTTTGGGTCTTATAACTCAAAAACCGAAGCATTTAGATGAAATCTGACATGAAGTAAAATTGTTTATCAGGTCAAGATCTATCTGCCTTGAAACTTTCAGATAAATAGGACAACCCAATGTTGGGTTGCTGCACCTGAATTGGTAATTTTAAGGAAACGTTGCTGTTTTTGGTTATTATCTTGAATATTATAATTAAATATAGAGATAAACTGTAAACAGCAATAATGTTCAGCAAAGTATGATTTACATGAGTATGAGTCAACATGACCAAAATGGTCAATTGACCTCCTAAGGAGTTTTTGTCCTTCACAGTCAATTTTAACAATTTTCCACTGAAACTACTGGGCCAAGTTCATTATAGATAGAGATAATTGTAAGCAACAAGAATGTTCAGTAAAGTAAGATGAACAAACACATCACCATAATCAAAACACAACTTTGTGATGAATCCATCTGCGTCCTTTGTTTAATATTCACATAGACCAAGGTGAGCGACAAATGCTCTTTAGAGCCTCTAGTTTACTTAAATTAATCAATAACTTAAGGCTTTATTAAGACATTGTATGTAATTACTTAGGACATTAAAGCATAACATTAAAATCAGTACCTAAAAACTACAGAACTTTAATCTTAACATTCCCTGACAAAAAAAGTACAATACAATAAACAGAAAATAGTATGTAACACAGCAACAACCGACAACTATGGCAAGATATCTTACATATTAAACAAAATACTAGTATGTTATATATTATATGAGATATCTTGAAATTCAAATAAGTAGTAAAACGGCTTGTTATAGACATTCGTTAAATTACAGACTCCTGACTTGGGAAAGGCACATATATACAGAATGTGGTGTCACAGTGGTTAAACATGTTAACGACTACATAACCTAATAATATGGTGTTGGTTACTGCCGGTAGAAAGAGGCGCTTTGGAAAATGGTCCTTTTTTATATATATTTTTTTTGTGTCACATATATTCTAAATTATCATCAAAATACCTTAATTTAGTTTCATTGATATAACATGATCTTGCTCAAAACATAGACAGCAGGTCATGCAGGTGTTTCCCATCTGTAAAACATTTGTATAAATGAGATGCACGTTATTTATCAAGTTGAAAAATTATAAATACAAAGCTTGAAGGCACATACTTGTGGAATTTTTATTGAAGCACGAGAAAGACAAAGAGAGACAAAAAACACACAACATACTTTCACTGTCCATTTCCAGACCTTTCAATTATCTGGCTTCTATAATTTAGATTGACACATTATGCATCTGAATAATAAGTCAAATAACATTGTTTTTACCAAATGTACATTTCTGGTCAAATACCATATTTTTTTTCTTTTTGCTAGTATGTGATCAACCAAGGTCAATCGGAGACTGTCCATTTAAATTCGACCAGTACTTCTACAACCAAACAACAAATGAATGTGAATCGTTTGTGTACACTGGTTGCTATGGAAACAATAATCGGTTCCATGACCGTGATAGCTGTGAGGATCTTTCTAAAATACCAGAAGATGGTAAGACAATTAAATACCCTATCATAAATTTGTTCGTCTCTGGCTTCACGAAGTTTATAAGAATCTAACAGACACACACACAAACATTGTTTTTTGGATGGAGAGTTGTCTCATTGGCACTCACACAACATCTAAGTCAGGAATATCTATCACGGAAAAGCGATATAAACACCAAACATTTGAAAGGCAAACATATAAACTATTTAGGGATAACAATTGAGGAGAACACTCAGGTTCTTAAATCCGCTAAATGTCCACTATTCTCTAAGTAACAAAGAATTGGATACAATCACATTATGTATGAACTGCTTGCAAATTAACAAACAAAATGTAAACAGTTTTGATAGATATGTCAGTATAAAAATACTTACTTACGTAGTTGATATCCTTATAGGGACATGAGTACACCACTAGTGGAGATCCATTGGCAGTAGTAAATCATTATGATACCGGTTTTCGAAATTAAAATTGACTTGAAAATCTAGAAATCCAGATAAATAAAACAATTGAGAGCGCACCAACCGAAATGGCGATTACATAATCATTTGGGAATAGGAAATAAACTCATCATAGATACCAGGATTAAATTTTGTGTTTACGCCAGACGCGCGTTTTTTTCTACAAAAGACTCATCAATGACGCTCGAATCTAAAAAAAGTTTAAAAGGTTAAATAAACTACGAAGTTGAAGAGCATGGAGGACTGAAATTTCTTAAATTTTTGCAAAATACAGCTAAGGTAAAACTGTGATGTAGTTTCCAGTTTTAAATACATAAATGAATCGTTCTCTGACGATCACGTATATAGTAGTTCTACCAATATTCAAGAGTACTTTAAAATTTACATAATATGTATTTGTATTTACTGAGTGTAAGCTCCCAGCAGATCCAGGAGTTGGTCCTTACAGTGCCTCATTCTACCACTATAACGCACAGACAGGCTCATGTGAAACGTTCCTCTACAATGGGGCCTTGGGGAATAAAAACAGATTCTACGAGAAAGAGGAATGCGAAGAGTATTGCAAGCAGTTGGCTTAAGTCAATGGTGAGCATGTTTAATACAAATAATTATCCAATGGAGACAATCCTTGTAGTTCTGTTGGACATAGTTTTTGCAAATGTATTTGACGTTTTCACCTATTATGGCATAGTTCGAATTTGAAGATTTAGTGTGCCTGTATGTGACACACTAGCATACAAAACCAAAAGCAACAACACACCACGTTATCTCGAACACTGTACATACTATGAAAGACAATAAAATATAGTGCTAAATACTATACAAATAGAACAATAACAAGGCAGGATTAAAAGAGAAAACAATAAGACAACCAATGTTAGTTTGTAACAAGGATTTGTTTTCTCTGATTCGTTTTATGAATTTTGAACAGCTGTATTCTATTGTTGCTTTTAACTACTATCGTTGTAAAGTCTGATATTTTGGTGGTCTGATTCAAAATTATATTCTTAATTCATTTAATCAAATACAATGCATGCATTTGCCAATTACAAAGCTAAATATTTAATTTAAAAAGTTTAATTTTGAATTTTCATTTTTGACTTTTAGGAATTTTTGAAGATTTGACAATTTGACAATCAGTGAAAATAATTGACGATACGATTGGTGGATGCCGTATTGAAAGGATTGACTCACTTTGAAGATATTCTTTATTAAAGATGTGTGAATTCTTATTTTTTCCAGATCATAATTTCAATTATATGTTACATTTATAAAAGAATTATACACGTGACATGAAAACGAGACAGCAGATCGACGCTGCAAATGAAAATCCTTTCAAAAAAACTAAAAAAAAAATAAAGAAATATGCAATGTCAGTAAAATCGGTCGATACAAGATACCGCATATATACAAAATAATAATAATATAAGAATTGTATTCAAAAACCGTATAGACAAAAATACCGATATGCAAGTTAAATGCAAAAGGGAAGAAGTCCACAAAACCTGAAAAATCAAACGGCGAACTATATCGGCCAAAAAGTAAAATCACAAAAAAAACTGAACTCCGATGAAAATTGAAAAAGGAAAGTCCCTAATCAAATGGCAAAATCAGAATCTCAAACATATCAAACGAATGGATAACAACCGTCATATTCCTGACTTGGTACAGACATTTTCTTATGCAGCCCAATATTTGAATAGCGTACATTACGAGTTATTTAACAATTTGAATTTTATAAGAAAACTAGACTAAATGGGCTAAATATTGCCAAACTTTATCAAAATGTCCCTTATAGTATCAAGCTTAAACCTTGTATATGGAGACTTAATCCGTCTGCAAATACTGCCGCTGGGTTTTATAATATACCTAAATAAATCTCAAATCGAAATCAGGAAGATCAGATCTGACATCAGGTAAACATATCCCCAGGTCAAGTTCTATCATTACAAATTTTCAGAAAATCAAACCACACATTTTCGAGTTGTTGGCCCTGAATGTTAATATTTTTTAATACAAGTGTTTGGTTAAAATTTTAAAACAAGAAACAATTTTTTAAACAGTAAGATTACTCAGATTTAATCATTATGCACATATGTCCAGTACCTCTTTATAGGCCTAATTGATCTAAACAGACGACTTTTACTGGTGTTATTACAGACACTACTATAATCAACAAAGAGATATTGTGAAAAAAAAACAAAAAATCAGAAGTGTTACGCAAAATACTATCTACAAATAAATAAACATTGCAGACTCCGTAATTAAACCATCACAGCAAGTTTTAAACACAAAAGACGCATTTCATTCGTTTTTTTAGGGTTTGTTTTGCTGTTGAATGGGAGAAATTAGGAAAATTGAATTAATTAGCAAAATCAGCATGGTCGAACTTGTTTTACAATACTTAAATATATAAAGCCATTAAATGACTTTTATACACCCGCTTAAAAAAGTTGGGGTATATTGTTTTACATCTGTGTATCCGTCCATCCGCTCATCCATCCATCCATCCGTCATTCCATCCATCCGTCATACTGTCCGTTCGTCGCATCTTTCTCAGGAACTATATAACAAGAATTTCTTATATTTGGTTTCAGGATTTATATAAGTCAGCTATAACGTTTGGTCCGTTTGTAGATTCATCATCAAAGACATTCCTGTTTACTGTACACTTACATCCTTTTACATGTGACATCCAAGTTGAAAGTTTTCGTCACATTTTTCTCAGGAATTACCTTACATATCATTTAGGAATTTTGGTCCGCAATGCTCTTCAATTTCGTACTTTTTTGGCATTTTAACTTTTTTGGATTCTAGCGTCACTGATGAGTCTTTTGTCGACGAAACGCGCGTCTGGCGTATATACTAAATTTAGTTCTGGTATCCATGATGAGTTTATTTACAAGGATTTCTGAAATTTGGTTTTAGGGTTCATATTGATAAAGGCAACATTAGTATATCGCTGTTCGAAAGTCAAATAAAGGCAATAGTAGTATACCGCTGTTCAAAACTCATAAATCCATGGACAAAAAACATAATCGGGGTAACAAACTAAAACTGAGGGAAACGCATTTAATATAAGAGAAGAAAAACGACACAACATTAAAATGTAACACACACAGAAACGGAATAAGCATAAGACAAAATCTTATGAGATTATCAAATATAACATCAAAATAAGTCAAAATAAGTCAGTTATATCGTGTGATGCGTTTTCAGATTCATCACTCTAAAACTTTCAATTTACCGAGCACTTGCATCATTTTACACATGACATCAGAGTTGAACATTTTCGTCACATTTTCTCAGGAACTACATTACAAGAATTTCTGAAATCTTCTCATCTCTAAGTATAACGTTAACTACTTGAAATAAAGGAAACAAAAAATATCAAAATGGCATATTTTTCAACCATGTGTGCAATTCAGGCTCTTGGGAGCCTATTATTTTGTACCTCTTTTGCTGTACACTACGTTAATTATTGTCACCCGCTAAATGCTTTTCAATCTTCATACTATTTTTGGTCATTTTATCATATATATTTTATTCGAGCGTCACTGATCAGTCGTGTGTAGACGAAACTATCGTCTGGTCCAAATACAAAATTACATCCTGGTAACTATGATGAATTTATTTAACGCCCGTTAACAATATACTGGGCATTCTTCCTTCTTGTTAGCGCACTTACGTGTTTGATCTTTTACTAAACTTTTTGAACAACTTTATCCTAGGTTTATATCAGCTATGCCGTGAACAATCACGAACATCCAACGCCTATCAATTATTTTTAATAGTGTTATTCTTTTTGGAAAACATTCATTATTTGGAAAATTGCATCTTAAATGCTCTGGTTTGTACAGTTCCGGCCAGCTTTTAAAAACTTATATAAAAGGTTTATATTCGCAATGTCTTGGAACAGTTCGAAATTGAGTGAAGATCAATTAATATAATACAGTTACAAAAACATAAATTGTATGCAAACTGCATTGTTAGCGCTCTCATGTTTACAATTCCTGTCAGATTTAAATGAAACTTATTTTAAAGTTTATATAAGAAATATATCAGACGAGTTTATGTGCTGATCTATGCTTTTTTTTTTTAAATAGTTATGTTATTGGTTACATTACATTCCAGACATTTAAAGTTGTATCATTAGCGATGTCATGTGTTCAAATAATTGCTAGTGTTTTACGGGTCATTTTTCAAAAAATGTCGAATTTTCAGTTCACCCATGCCAAATTTTGTATTTCGAATGGAAATTTCAGTTGTAATGGTTTCATAACATTAATAATAAACACACTTACCATCTATTTTGATAAGATTAAACTGCATTTAAGTACGATTTTGGGGGTATTTGTGTGCGTACAGTGTCAGAAAACACATTTCAATTTTTTTTTCTGATTTTCTGATCGCCTGTGTATCTGCAAAAAGGGACTTTTTAAGAACGTTCATTATAACTCTAACGAAAACTCGTAGCTTCTTTATTATTGTATGTAGCATATGATCTACAACTAAATTCAATCAGCGTATGGGAGGTTCATGTCCATTCTGTTACCGCTACTTAAATCAACCGTTGAATTATTCTCCCTCTGAATATTGAATCAGTCAGTGTTGATTTCAAAAGTGCAAAGTAATCTTTACATTTAAAACGCCTCGTTTTTTCAACAACAGTGTAGAGAAAAGAAATTTCAAGACATTTAGTGAAAAAATAGAGTACTTTTTCATGTCTATGCTGTTACCAACAATTTTGATTAATTACACCAACAGTATGCTTGTAAAAAGTGCATTAACGTCAAATTCACAATAGAAAACTATAATCACTTAACCAAAGGGAGTAGTTATTTCACAACAGCAATCAAAATCGAAGAAATTTGTCTGTCCTGTTACTAAGTATGCTATGGTTAAAGTAACAGGATAGACACTTGTAAACAAAAACGTCGTTTTTTTTTTTATCTTTACATAAAGGTGCAAAACGAATGAAATATTTCGTTGTTTGAACTCATCTTAAGGTTATAACGTCTTAATCTTCCCAATTAAGCATTTGCAGGTGCAAAACTGATATCGGTAATTACAGGATAGACAAAAAGGTAACAGGATAGACTTTTATATAGTGACATATCAGAAACGTACGTTCCTGTTACCAATGAAATAAAGAGAAAAGTAAACTAACTTATGAGGGATTTACTTGATGTTGGATTTGTTTGAAAGGGTGAAAAAATGCCGAACAATATAAATTGCTATCTTAGACTTGCATTACTGGTGGTAATTTTGACAACCTTGTAAAACAATTTTTAGGGGCATTTTTCAGTACAACCTGGAAAATAAATTGGCAATTAATATATCATTTTACAGAATGAATATATTGCCATGGCGGTCGAGTAACATAAAACTTTCTGGTCAGGCCGGGTATATTGAAATCACAGAGAATTCAAGAACAAAATAATTCAATAATCTGTAGTCTTGTTGTCAAAGAAATATACAAGTAAATTCACTAATCTATTTAATAAAATTCCATTCCGGACACTATTTACGTAACATACAGTTTACAAAATGCATAGTTCATATATTCATTGGCACTTTACTTTCACACATCACAAATGGATTTCATTACAATTCCGCATCAAAATCAGCAACAGTGTCCAATACTGTGCACACCAAAGAAAAACGCCACAGGCATAGTGTTCTAAACTACGCAACAGTATGAGCGGACAAAATATCAAAAATACATACAGTTAAATAGTAATGACACAACTTTCTATGAATCTATAAGTTCTCCAAAATAAATCGACTAAAAACTGCCCAGAATAATAAAATCCTTTTAACGTTTCATAACGTATAGATCCTTTCTCACCTTCAATTCCATCCTCCTAAAACTGAGACGGAGGGCCCTTATATACAAATAGCCACCAAAAATGCACCAACTATGCACCAATAATTTGACCTAAATTCTACTTGTTTACCTGACCTAAATTGTCACCAAATATGCACCAAAAATGCACCAACATATTCATACATAATAAAATACTACTTAAACTAACACATGCTAAAAGGCTATGACCTCTATGGAATCAGATAAATTACAAACTACTGATAACTATACTAGCTATGATACAAAAATAAAATGTAAAAGAATGAAATAAATGACTTTAGCAGATGATAATCAAAAAGTAAATATGACAATTACAGTGGACAAAATAACACTTGTACATTATATAGAAGTTTATTCTCTTGAAAACCATCTAATTGGCTTCATAAAACAAGCTTAACATTTTATCTAAACGTTTTCTTTATAACCCAAAATTTCTTTTGAAAATGGTAACAGGATAGACACAATATTGAACCATGGTTTATATCAGCAATGTCTTAAAATAGTTCAAAATTTAATGTCGATCAATTGTTATAATAAGAGTATGGCCCTATAAACCATATGAATAATTGCATAGAAAGCGCTTTTAAAAGTACAACTCTTATCAGAATTTAATGAAACTTAAATCAAAGATATATAGCTTAGCAAGGTCTTGGACGAATTTGAAAATTAGTGCTGATTATTAATTTTTTTTTAAATTATGCCACATGAAAATTTAAATCATAAAGTAAATCTTGCTCTGAAGCCTTCAGTCTTCCTCAGATATTTATTAAAACGTTTTAAAGATAAGAATGTGTTTTATTACTTATTGTCCTTGTATCGTAGTAAAATAAAAGACCCCTTTAAAATTTTAAAAAGAGTACGTGTGTACTCATTCTATAAAATTCATACATTTAACAAGATAGAACAAAAGATATATATTTCTGAGAACGATTTTATTTGTGAGATGCGCTATCTATTAATAAACGTTGAATTATCCCTTGATACATAAATACATATCCACACGACAGCTTTGAAAAATAAATCCAACCTTAAGTCGATACGAAAAAATAGTTACCGAACCTTTGACATGTTTGACAAAAAATTAAAAAATGTCACATAACTAAGTATACTCCGAACCTTTTTCAATAAACTAATTATATACAGGGACGATTGCAATCCATACACGTTGTCAATTATTCTTATCACAATCATATACCATTTTGTGTAGGAGTCATCAGCCAGTGAAAAGGCAGATTGTAAGTAGAACTTATAAGAACACTTAGTAAACGTCCCAAACTAACTAAACGGATGTATCTCTAGTCTGACTGAGTCCAACTTTTGATTTGACATTGACAATTTATAATGGGGTGTATTTGCATTTACTTATTTGTGTTTGTTTTTTATCTTGTCGATGCTAAAAAATCGACATTCAAAGCGGCAGTTTATGAACATGCGGTTATCAAACCTACCAATAAGGAACATCCGGCTAACAGATCCACTGCATTAAAAGATATGATGAAAAATATTGACATTTACAAGGAACAAGCTACACTAGCAGGCAAACAGGTATGTCATACATATTAATATAATATTTTGTCATAAATAACTGGACAATACAGGAGAGTCAAATACGTCTATAGATATAAGAAGATGTGGTATGCATGCTAAACGAGACAACTCTGTATCCAATGAACAATTTGTAAAAGTAAACCATTGTGCTTAGTCCTTAGTTTTCGAGCTATTTGTGTGGTGTTTACTATCATTTCTCTGTTTTTTTGTTTTTTTAAGTCACGGCTTTGTCAGTTTATTTTCGATCTATGATTTTAAATGACCCTCTCACCTATTTAAATGGGTATTTAAAAAGTCAGAATGTGAATATATATGTTCAAACTCTTTTATGTAATTTTTTAGTAGCAATAAACAAAAAAACTATGTCAATTGGACATGCTTTGATACGATATATGCCCTTGAATTTTTACTAGACAACATTTTTGTTCGCTTTGGAGATTCCGTATATCGTCAGGTTATCAGAATTCCAATGGGAACTAACTGTGCACTACTTATTGCGGACCTGTTTTTGTATTGCTATGAGTTACAATTTATGACAAAAAATCAGCAAAGACCCATCGAAACAACATCTCATGAACAAATTTAATAATACTTTTAGATATTTGGATGATATTTTGGCTCTAAATAATGACGACTACAGTATGTATACTAAATAAATTTATCCTGTTGAACTTACGTTAAATAAAGCTAATGCTAACAATGACCACTGCCCTTTCCTCGATCTTGATATCTATATCACTAACGGAAAGCTTAATACTAAGATTTATGATAAAAGAGATGATTCTTCATTTCCTATCGTTAATTATCCAATTTTGATGGTGACGTTCCCATGTCAGCGTCTTACGGTGTTTATATATCTCAACTTGTACGATTCGCTCGTGTATGTAACAATGTTTTAGATTTCAACGAGAGAAATTTATGTATTACTGAAAAACTATTACACCAGGGTTTTTGATATCACAAACTTGTCAAAACATTTACTTAATTTTATCATCGGTATATTAAGGACATCATTCGTAAATATAGCTCAACATGCAGACTTCTTATACGTTCCGGTATTTCACATCCAATGGAAATATTCTTTATAAAGCACAAAAATGTCAGTATTCACCTCAGAAACTAACAACCTTTAAATAACCTTATTAAGAAGGGATATAGTTACGATACTGTTGTCAGGTCATTAAAGATTGCTTATTTTGGCGTTTATAGTGATTCACTTATAGGAACTAAACACATTTATTAAAAAACACAGTTTGTTGGCATGACACGGGTAATGTTCTTCTCATATATGTTATGATGGTATGATGCTAAACCCCTAATGGAAAGGATTGTGCCTGATATTCATATGATGAAATCATAATCTTTCAATCAGTTTAATTGAAGTTTGGAGCTGGCATGTCAGTTAACTGCTAGTAGTTGTTATTTATGTTTTATTGTCATTTTGTTTATTTTCTTTGGTTACATCTTCTGACATCAGACTCGGACCTCTCTTGAATTGAATTTTAAATGTGCGTATTGTTATGCATTTACTTTTCTACATTGGCTAGAGGTTTAGGGGGAGGGTTGAGATCTCATAAACATGTTAAACCCCACCGCATTTTTGCGCCTGTCCCAGGTCAGGAGCCTCTGGCCTTTGTTAGTCTTGTATTTTTTTAATTTTAGTTTCTTGTGTACAATTTGGAAATTAGTATGGCGTTCATTATCACTGAACTAGTATATATTTGTTTAGGGGCCAGATGAAGGACGTCTCCGGGTGCGGGAATTTCTCGCTACATTTAAGACCTGTTGGTGACCTTCTGTTGTTATTTTTTTCTATGGTCGGATTGTTGTCTCTTTGACACATTCCCCATTTCCATTCTCAATTTTACTCTCGTATCTTTCGCCCTTCTTTTCAAAGTACGGCCTTAAACAAGGAGCCTTGGTTCACACCAAAAAGTAAGCCATACAATTAATGAACTGCATTTACGTGACGCTAATATTACAGCCATAAATGGTCAATAATAATCATCCATGTAATTGCTCTATGAGATGTTTGCAAACTTTCAACGGAGGAAATTTCATGATTACATTACGTATTTTTTGTATCTATGATTTCAGAACGTGGATATCATGGTTTTTCCTGAATATGGTATTTCTGGTACTTTGAAAATATCACGAGAAGGTATAGCATCATATCTTGAACATATTCCTGATCCGGAAGAAAACTGGAATGCATGTCAGGATCCGGACAAGTACGAAGACACAGATGTACAGAGACATTTAAGTTGTCTGGCTAAAGACACGTCAATGTTTCTTGTGGTGAACTTTGGTGATCGTCAGCCATGTGATATAGGAAAAGATCCGAACTGTCCAAAAGACGGACATTATCAATTCAATACCAACGTTGTTTATAACCCTAGGGGTGATCTGATTGCAAAATACCATAAAATACAATTATATGGGGAGAAACATTTTGACGTACCACCAGTAACAAAACTGGTGACATTTGAAACACCATTTGGTAAATTTGCTGTCTTTATTTGTTTTGATATTCTTTTCAAAACACCTGCAATCGATGTATTGAAGTTAGATGGTGTTGGGAATGTTGTTTTTCCTACAGCGTGGATAGATGCTCTCCCTTTACTTGCTGGCATTCAGTTTCATTCTGCGTTTGCAGCCAGCGCGAAGGTTAATCTTCTAGCAGCAAACATAAACTGGCCAGAGAAGAGATTTCATGGAAGTGGAATATATTCCCCAACAGGTTACAAAGCTTTCCAATACAACGAATCCCTCGGAGGAAAGCTTTTAATTGCTGATTTACCTATCGTAAAGACAAATGCATTCGTGTCCAACTTACAAATACCAGTTATTAAGAATGAAAAGTCATCAGTTAGTTCTGGTCAGTTCCGATCTGACGTTCGACGTGATCCATTTATGTTTGTTCTTATACAGAACAATAAGGGCAATGTAAGTGTGTGTGATGGAAGATTGTGCTGCTTTCTGTCTTATGAACGATTAGGTAGTGACTCAGAATATTTTGCGTTTGGTGCATTTGATGGTCTTCACAAGTCGACAGTAAAACCTTATTACATGAAAGTGTGCACGCTTCTAAAATGTAAAACAGAAAATAGAACTAGCTGTGGAAATCCATTTGTAAAAGAATCACTAACTAATTTCACGAGCATAAAATTAAAGGGATCGTTTGAAACTCGGTACGTATTTCCTGAAGTTCTTTTGGCAGATAATGGTCAACTAAAACTTTCTTCTGGCGATTTTTGGACATATAAGGATGGAATTTTAGAATCGAAACAGGGTTTTGAACACCCTGTCTTATCCGTTTCATTGTTTTCAAGAGACTATGAAAGAGATGAAAGAGACAAAATAAATGGTGGAAACTGTATTTATTCTAATCTCTTCCTAATATCTGTTGTCGTTATCGCCACATTTTGCATTGAGTAAATTTTATCTTATGGCTAAGAAAATGCAGAGAATATTGCACATTCCGTTTGCTTTTTTTTGAAGGGATTGGGAGTGTAGAGGTTTTGTTTATCCATCAAGGGTTTTAACTTCTATAATACATACAACTATTATTACTTTGTATGATTTTTGATTTGAGTTTCTTTTATATATTTCGGAGTAAAGTACGACGTCCATTGTCACTGAACACATTTTGTTTAGGAGCATGCTTAGGCCCGGTGTGGTGCGATATGGAGACACATTGGCGGCCTACAGCTGTTTTCAGCTTTTTTGGCGGGGTTGTTTTCTCTTTGGCACATTCCCTATTTCCATTCTCAATTTTATTATACTGGATTTGGGAAGACATTCATTTGCTGTCAAAACTATATGTCTATAATTATGCTGGTAATATTACACTTTAGATATATTTTTGATATGTTTTTATTCAGAGAAATACATAATTATTTTATATTATCTAAATTACTTTTATTACAATTTGTTTTTAATTTGAATATTCATATTTTGTTTTAATAATGTTTTATTTTATGTTATTAACTTATACAACATGTCTAAATCATACTACAACAGGAATATTGATATCTTAATTTTAATAGTCTTTTGTATATGACGTTTTGTATTTTGGTAATTACAAAATTGATAAAAAGTTTTATCATATATTAAGCAGTAAATACAGAAGTTTTAAATATTTGACAGAGCCAAAAGGCCCTCGTCCTGATATTGATATCTCCAGATGATACGGCATATGATACGAATTTTGCCATGTGCTTTTATCTAAATTTTGTAACGAAAAGCTGACAAAGAAGAAAGTAAATCAATCAATCAAGTAATCAATATTTTTACTTATGTGCTATCTATATGCAACATTGCTTTTTTTATAACATATTTGTTTGTTTTTGAAGTGATTAAGATTAAAAAACAGTATTGACTGGTGTTGAATTTGTTTGTTTTGTTAACTCAATGTTGTCAATATAATGGCATTTTATGCGGCTATCATACAAGTTAGAGGTTTGGCTACCTATGAAACCAGGGTTGAGTTCAATATCGTAGCAGCTACGTAACTATCAATATATATGTAACAACTAGTCTATAGTTACTCGTTCAATAGTCAAAATCTACGAAACACTACGTAGTCGCTACGATATTGAACGCAACCCTGGAAAAATCCTTTTTTAAATTTTCCTTAGAGCTCCGTATTTTTGTTATTGTGCTTTATGTATAAAGTGACTTAAGCTTTTTTTAATACTTATTTTTTAGTCACACCGTGTTCATAAATAGATGTTGGTTTTGTATCATTTAAATATATGGGCACATCCTATGTGTAATATTTTTGGATAATTTTTTAAAACCTTAACTAATATTGTTCGGTTAATGTGTCTATACGACGTTAAATCTTAAACCACAAATAACAATCAATGTTCCACATTGGTCACTGCCCAAACCTAGGTGATAAATTTTGAGATAAAAACGAGACGATAGGAGAGTAAGAAGGGTGTGAAATTAAAGATGTAACTCATGTTTAACTATATGTCCTTCAAAAGGTAATATAACAAAATACAAAAAAAAACCAAAATAATGAACTCCAAAGATAATCCAAATAAGAAAAAGATGGTAAATAAGCAAAATCCAAAGGGGAAACATATCTTATAATCGGAAAATAGTTGTCATATTCCTATCTTGGTACAGGCATTTCCTTATTTAGAAGATGGTATACTAAACCTGGTTCCAAGCTAGCTTAACATCTCATTTGTATGATATTCATTAAATGACCATCGAAATCATTGAAATATATTATGTAGTGAAGCAGTAAGGCCTAGTTTTGGCCCAAGAAAATAAAATGTTTGATAACTATTTCAAATTGGCACATAATGTTTAGAAATGTATAGGGTAAAAAAATATAAATAAAAAACATAAAGATTTTTATCTTATGACGTCACAATTACGTCATAATGTGTACTATTTTGAATAAAAGGATGAAAAATACAGAACTAATGCAGTTTTCAATCTGTATTTCCGTTGTGGAAACATCCTGCGCAGCCGAGAAACAACAAAATATTTAACAGAAGCTTTATTATAACTATTGGCATAATCTCACCAAATGTAAAGTTGTTTCTTAGGTGCGCACATACTTTTTTAATCTAAAATGTACTTAAAATTTGATGAAAAACAAGGAAAATCATGAGATTTTACAAAATATGCAAATTTAGTCATGATTTGTTACCATGGTAACGTGTTCGATGTCAAATTTGTTTTGTTTTTCTGAGTATATTTTACCTAAGTCAACTTTTCAGTTATTTAAGAATATATATGATATCTTTTGAATTTGTAGTAATTTTGGGGCCAAAAAAGGGCCTTATTGCCCCTACTCCTTTTTCAACTTTTATAAGTTTTGATTTTATTCAGAATATTTGCTAAAACTTGCTTAATATTCTATGTAAAAAACATTTCTTTTTCATAATTATATATATATATCTAGCGCGTACCGCATAGTGAAATGCGATTTGGTGCCACGATATGTCAGAAGCATAAGTTCGAATCCCGGGGAGGGAAGAGTAAATCGTTTGCCTACTTTTTCTTTTGTGTCGTTTGTTTCCTCTTATATTTGAGTGTCTATTCATATTATTATAAGATGTGGCACGGTACTTTTCTATCCCGAATTAATGCATTTAGTTTTGATGTAATATTTGTTATTCTCATCGGATTTTGTCTAATGCTTAGTTCGTTTCTGTGTGTGTTACATTTTAATGTTGTGTCGTCTCTCTCCTATATTTAATGCGTTTCCCTCGGTTTTGGTTTGTGACCCGGATTTGGGTTTTTTTTCTATCGATTTATTAGTTTTGAACATCGGTATACTACTGTTGCCTTTATTTAGACGAATTCTATATGTCAGCCTTGTAACACCATCACTGCTGGTAATCCGAAGGATGAAATCTGTTGTAGAGTCGTCACTGGTTCAGAGGTACTTTATAATATGGCTTCAATGAACAGCACATCGAACAACAAATCGGAGGACTTAACTTGTTTGTATTTGATTCTAAAACTTCACAAAATTCCGTACAAACAATGATTGATTATCCGGCTCATCTGCATGTTTGATTTAAGAATTGTTCATTAGATTGACCAAAAAAATCTGTTCTCAGTGAAACAGGGTCTTCAGATATATTGTGAAACTGTTTACTTACGTAGTGGTATAAACCACATGTTGATTCTAAACAACTCTAAAGAACTTCGGGTGATTTTTAAATCTCGATCTTTTTCTGAAATTACTTTGTTCATAATAGTTATCCCAGAAGAACGCGGTGTGTCAGTGTAAGATCACCCCGATGGCTGGAGGCCAGAGGGTGATCTAACACTGACACACCAAGTCCGAATGGGATAACTTTTTTACATCCCAGCTGTTTTAGATTAGACGAAAAACCATTTACAATTCATTTAGAACGCCACACAACCATTATAATATACTTTATATATTACTATATGATGTAGACCCTTTATGACCCCCGAACACGATGAGCAGATATCAAACAATGTCAACTCGCCCCACTTGCCAATCGGCCCACACAATATCGCCACTTTATAGAAAATCACCCCACTCTTGTGTACCGATTCACCACACTTTTGAAAAAGTATATAATCAAATTGAACAATCAGTCTGATAACTCACCTATTAACGAAAAAGGTTTAAACCCCACTGAATAAAGGTCTGCCAACTCGCCCCACTTATTAAAAAGTTCTTGCTTCCTTTATGTATGTTACATTACATGTAGTTCTTATCCAGTCATCCTGGTGTAGTGGTATGTATTGTGGCTTGATATGGTAAAGGTCTTGAGTTCGAATCCCAGCACAGACACTGGATTTTTTCTGCGTGAATTTTGATAGATAGTCTTTTCCGTAAAATTAATAATAAGTTTTATAGTGGATTTGACATTCCCGCCAAAATGTTACAGAACAAAGGAAAGCATGCATAACAAGAGTCTAACAAAGAAACTCAAACTGGGTTGATCTGGTAGGGGTGATCCGGCCCAGATCATCCCTGTTAGAACAAAAGAGCTGGGATGTAACAACATTTGATTGTTCAACCCTGTATACATGCACCACCATTACCCATGTGAAATTAAAAAATCTTCTATTGGAAGTAATCCACAATTCCTTTCAATATAAAAATATTAGAAAATGCTGTAAATTTATTATTTTGAGATACTCAATGCGTGCTTTATTAATAGTGTACACAAAGGTAAAACATACGACAAAGAGGAACTACTGATCAGTATGATGAGTTTCTTATAAACCACATATTCGTTGAATTTAAAGGTAGTCTTTTTCAAATCAATTGTCGGCATTCCTTTAGGAACGAACTGTGTGCCTCTTATTTTAATATTTTAATTTTGATATGAATCGCAGTTCATGCAGACACTAACGTGTTGTAAAAAATAAGAAGATCAAAGAAGCCAGATTAATTTCACCTTCAGATATACTGATGATGTTCTTTCCGTAAACAATCCAAATTTGCTAATTGAGTTCCATTAATATATCTTCCAGAAAATGAAATTAACGAAGCATTAGACAAGCTTCCTCAGCCTTCTTTTTAGACTTATGCCCCAAATTTTACATAAAAAGTCATTTCAGTACACGAATCAATGACAAACGAGATTTGAATTTGGAATTATAAATCCCCCACTCAAGCTGTAATATACGAACTTGACCTACATATTGGATATACATTTCCCAACTTTTTCAGTATTCACGTGCTTGCAACTGTCACTCAGACTTAATAAAACGTCACCAGTATCTGAGCAGAAAGTTTACCAAGGTTATTGTCAAAGAACTGTTCGTCTTTTTTAAAGAAAAGGTTCATCGGAATATTATATACCAAGACTTTGGTGATAAATATTCCGTATCAACGTTACAGATAATACATGATGGTCTTGGAGCAGAGATTCTAGGTACTTACGTTGTACGTAATATTGATAATGTATGTAAGTGTTCTTTTATTTGTTTTTGTAAATTATCAATAAAAAGTAAAATCACAAAAATACTGAACTGCGAGGAAAATTCAAAACAGATAGGCCACAATCAAATGGCAAAATTAAAAGCTCAAACACTGGGTAAAAGCCACTGCTGGTGGAGATTTTATATCACCAGCCGTGTAGTCATCACTATATTCTTTTTATTCAAGTGTCACTGAAAAGCCTTTGTAGACGAAACGTGGGTCTGCCGCAAATACAAAATTTCAATCCTAGTATCTATGATGAGTTTATTTACAACCACTGGTTCGATGCCACTGCTGGTGGAGTTTTTTTCCCCATGGATATCATCTGCCAAGTAGTCTGCACTACTGTGCTGACATGAATTTTCATTGATAGGGTCATATTTATAAATTAACTGTTCACAAAACTTCGAATTTTTTAAATACTGAGACTTTCTACCTCAGGAGCAGATTACCTTTGCCAAAAAAAAAGAAAAACTTTGAGAAATGTTTGGTCCTCAATGCTCTTCAATCTCGTCCTTTATTTGGCCTTTTTGACTTTTTTTTATTCGAGCGTCACTGACTAGTCTTTTGTAGACGAAATGCACGTCTGTCGCAAATACAAAATTTCAAACCTGGTATCTCTGCTGAGTTTATACACATCAAACTAACTGTCATATTCCTGACTTGAACTTTCAATTGTATGACAGTTGCAACAAACTCCTTTATATTAACAACGATGTGTTAACAAAATAAACACACATAATAGATAAAAATGTGTCAAGAATAGGGGTAAATCGGTCAACATTATTATCTTTATCGCTATAAAAAAACACATATCTAACAAAGAAGCACAAATGGACTATAGATCAAGCATATAAGGAAAAATTAAAGAGAACAATACACAAATGTTCTATAGTGCATTTACACGATAACGGTATGCATAAGTACAGAGCCACGTCATATATGTATCCAAAACAACATAAAACGGCATATAAACGAAGTACATTAGTAAAATTGTGAGACAAGCATACTAAAATGTTGGACGATAGCTTTAGAATACGAGTATTACAAAAGGACACACAATGACGGGATGTACATTTACCGAGCCACGTCACATGAATATCAATAAAATAGACTTAACAATAAAAGTAATATTACTTTACTGTTCAGTTGTTGCTCGGTACTTATACATTCCGTTATCGGGTTATTGTGCTTTGTTCATTTTTGTGTTCTTGTTCTTCATTTTTGCTTATAGGCTTTGTCTACATGACACTTTGTTATATTTTGTTGACATATTTAAAATTGAGAAAGGAAATGGGGAATGTGTCAAAGCGACAACAACCCGACCATAGAGCAGACAACAGACGACGGCCACCAATGGGTCTTCAATGTAGCGAGAAACTCCCGCACCCGAAGGCGTCCTTCAACTCGCCCCTTAAAAAAATGTTTGTTTGTTTTATTATTAAGATTAGATTATGAATCAATGTTGACTGCCATCCGTCCAATTTTGACAATTTTACTTTTTATCTTAATTTGAGAATTGAACCTTTTATGTTTGTAAATAAACTCATCATAGATATCAGGACTACATTTTATATATACGTCAGACGCGCGTTACGTCTACAAAGGACTCATCAGTTACGCTCGAATCTAAAAAATTTAAAAAAAAAAAAAAAAAAAAGCCAAATAAAGTACGAAGTTGAAGAGCATTGAGATCCAAAATTCCTAAAAGTGTTGCCAAATACAGGCTAAGGTAATCTATGCCTGAGGTTTTCTTTATACATTATTGACAATTTAATGGAATTTAATGCGACTGTATTATAAATCAGAGGTTGAACTACTTATAATACCGGGTCTTGAATATGACAGGTGTTTACATTCTTTTGATGTGTTTGAGTATTTGATAATGCCATTTGATAAGGGAATTTTGATAATGATGCGATGTCTAGTAATAAGTATTAAATATGTTTAATTTGCCAGTTTCACGTTATACATATCCAGGTGAAAGCTTACAGAAATAAGTGCACCAAGATCAAAAGTTAAATCCAAAATGAATACGACAACTAATGAAGGAAACTTTTAAGGAAAATAAAATCTGTCACATAATGAAACATACTTCAACTCTTTTTTCAATAAAAAAAATCACACAAACAAGATGAAACAATTTTTAATACACAGTAATGATACCAATACTTAAACCATGTCCATTATCCAGTTCATATCTATTTAACAATCATTATAAGTCGTAGATCTAATTTGCCGCGAATACAGACACGAGAATTATGTGTTCGCAGAAAACTATTAGATACCGTTATATATAGAAGTCATAGATCGACCAATGAAAAAGGCCTAATGAGAGTGAAACTTCCCAGAGCATATAGTCAAAGTTCATCACTAAAAAAACTGATGTACCATTAGTTTGACTGAGTGTCGAAATTTTGATTTTTACTTAACACATATTGATGGGGTGTATTTGCAAATATCTATTCGTGTTTGTTTTTTATCTTGTCGAAGCTCAAAAATCGACCTTTAAAGCGGCAGTTTATGAACATGCGGTTATTATTCCTAAAGATTGGGGATCCCAGGATAACAGATCCACTGCATTACAAAACATGATGAGAAATGTTGACATTTATAAGGCACAGGCCACGATAGCAAGCAAACAGGTATGTCATACATTTATCAGAATATTTCTTCATCATAAATATCAAGGTATGACTCAATATTTTTTTTAAGAATGTAACAGAAACAAACTTGCAGTGTTGAATCGAATGGAGTGCCGCCTTTAATGTTTTTTCTAATAAAAAATCAACAAAAGAAAATTTTTACAAAAATAGAATTGTCGATCTCATTTATTTTGTTTATTTACTGGAAGTGGGGGGACTGTGCAGAAGTGGGTTTTCCTATTCGAACAGTGGGAGGGGATATACAATTAGTTTTAAAAAATGACGTTAACAGAGCAGCCACATCATTGTATGGTCAACTATTCTGAGGTAGATTGAATCCTAATTTTAGTTAATACTTTAATTTATTTTGTATATATGCGAGGAAAGACAGATAGCTGCATATGTCGAATGCGCTAAATGTACACAGGTCGGGTACAATGATCTGCTTATGTATGGGGACTTTTAAAGGGAAATCTCTTTCACTGATAAAACACCCAAATGTTTTGGACGATTTGAGTACTATTGTAAAAGCATTCTTTTGCAAACGTGTACCTTGTGACACAATAGATTACAATTTATGTGTTTTTATAGACGTCTTAATCCATATTGTAACACATTTTATTGGTTGGTGGATAATTTGATTTTCATCTGCTACGCACTTTTAATCTTTTTATTATAGCTATATATTTTTTTAATCTCCATTGCTTTCTCAACAATAATAGAAATTGATATTGCTGATGTTAAAATCACCAATCAATATACAAATAAAAGATGTGGCATGATCCACAAGATACCAAATGAAATAGAAACTAACAACTACAGGTCACCGTACGGCCTACGCCAATTAGAAAAACCCATACCGCATAGTCAGAGATGTTATTAACATGAAATAAATAATGGAAATTTTGTTTAGTTTAAACATATTTATTTATTAGGAATTAAATGAAAAGTTTTTGCAGCTTATATTAATCCCTTTCCACTTTGCGGGTGCGAGTGCTGCCTTGAAGCAGCCTTGGTATGCTCCTTTTTAAAATATACAAAGTAGTCTGTTACGTGCAAGAGATATGTCTCTCTCTTACCACGGGTCAGCCGTTTATCGTCCCAATCCGACGGACTATCATCGTTTCACAAGACCATACTCGCAAATGGTGTCAATAGAGAGCCGAAAATTCAGTCCCTGAAATTTTCTTCCCAGAAGGGTAACCACACCAGGTACCTTTGTGTAAGAAGTCTTATGCGCTAACAGTTACACCACGGCTATCTCACGGAAATAAGATCCTAGTAAACTTTTTTTGGTCGTTATAATTAACGTTTTCTAAAAGGCTAGAAATTTAACACTGATATCAGATATCAGATCATTGAATTTTTGTTTTTATTGGTATTAATATTGTTTTTGTTATCAATTTTGTTCCCTGGCTATCAATGAAGTCTTTACGCGAAATTTACTAGATGTTGGATGTGTACTGATTGATATTTTAGTCTTAGATGTATTATTTTTTTATTAGATATAAGAAAATGTGGTGTGAGTACCAATGAGTCAACTCTCCATCCAAATAACAATTTATAAAAGTGAACCATTATAGGTAAGCGTACGGCCTTTAACACGGAGCCTTGGCTCACACCGAACAATACCTTACATCACAACATAGAAAAACACACGATAAAATATCAATTAATTTACTATTTTTGATTGAGTTAAGCCTGCCTATTGAACCAGAGTTCAAATGCAAAGTTGACAACATCCCTTTGATAGTTAAATGGACGTCACTACGAGTTGAATGACAGTTATAAAATGTCTGTTTCGCCAGATGACGACTGATTAGATCTTTGAATGTCCTTAACCGAACAAGGCTTGGCATTGCGGTAGGAAATATATGAGCCAAAAGACGGTTGTCACTTGTGGAAGATGATCTGCTTACCCTTTGGGAGCCCCTGAGTTTATGCCAAATAATGTTTGGGGGTTTGTGTTACTCAATCTGTAGTTTTAATATGTTGTGTTTTGTTTACTGTTGCGTGTCTTCTTTTTTTTGCCCGGCTTTTTCATTTCGTTTTCAATTATAAGTTTGGTGTCCCTTTGATATATTTCGTCACTCATCAAGAAGTAAAGTTTTAAAAATTGTAGATCATTGTAGTAAATGATAACGATTTGGTTTATACATATATCACCGTGAGCAAATTAATTAACTTGTTTTTGCGGATATAGCAATGTGCTACTTTAACAAAGATTAACACAATGATCGCTATTTGCAGATGGCAGATTTTCGGGCAACTGCAAACACTTTAATAGAAGGCTGTTCTGTAAATAATTGCATCTTAAAATTACATACGTATATTCCTTGACCTAAAACATATACATTTATCTTTTTTTTTTAGGATTTGTGATGAATTTCAATTTTCGGGAAATATTGCTCATGTAACTTCTTATGTTTTGTTTGATTTGGAAATAATGTATTATTTTATATAAAGTTCATATGAACTTTAAGAAAATGGCTTTTTGTTTAGTAATCGCAAAAATTGGAATGTGTTTTTTTCATGACTTTTGGCATTGATTTAACAGAAAATGCACCGTACGATTTGTTTACAACCGGGAAAACCAGAAAGTACAGATTATTAGCTCTCGAACGATATATAATACAGCCGTGTGTTAGGTGGGTGCATTAAAGTAGTTAACTAAGCGTCTTTTTGAAATATGTCACTGTCCTATATTCCTGACTTGGTACAGGGAGAAGAATTTAAGAAAGATTTGCGCAAAATTTCAGTTTCTTTTATATCCCTCCGATTGCCATTTCTTCACATTTCTGATAGATTTTTCTTTTTGCTTCACTAAAATTTCCTCACTAAATAACGTATTTTCTTTCTGATTTAAAAGAAGGACGAAATATACCAAAGGGACAGTCAAATGTGTAACTGTGTTATCCAAAGAAGATACATGTATTTACATTAATTTGTACTGCAGAAACTGTTTGGGGGAGAATTCTCCCAGCATATAAAGCATAACATGTTCAATTGTTTAGTGTATGTACAAAGAAACCACTATTAAACATGCACATTGTATTTGCACTGTCGACAAAAAAGATTTTTTGTCGTTTAAATGTGTTTGTCTCATTAGACGCTTACATGAGGGTCTGGATGGGGTTTACATATTAGAGAATAATGGGCATATAGTGCAGAATATACAAAGTTTAACATTACAGATTTATAAAAGGCCTAATATAAGAGAAAAGTGGGATGTTAAAATATAAAGAATTGAGAATAATGATCAAAATAAATAACGAGTAGATAAAAAAAAAATTGTGCTAGGGCTAATTTAGTGGTAAAACTTCTCTAAAAAAATAATTTTGAGCTCTATTGAAGAATGTTTGTACTGCGATATATCGGGGGTGGGGGATAACTCATCTTGTTTTTGATCTAAACGGGGTTTATGATTTTAAATATGCTTGTATTTTATAAAACTCAAATACAATTAAACAATATAAGTGCTCAAAGGTGTCAGTATTCACCTCAGAAACTTACAAAACCTTTGAATAGACTAATTAAGAAGGGATATAATTACGATACTGTTGTCAAGTCATTAAAGATTGCATATTTTGGCGTTAATATTGAGTCACAGATAAGGTCTTTGCGTCGGAACTAAACACATTTATTCTGAAAACAGTTGTTGGCATGACACGGGTTATGTTCTTCTCATATATGGTATGACGGTATGATACTAAACCCCTAACGGGAAGGATTGTGCCTGATGTTCATATGATGAAATCATAATCTTTCAGTCAGTTTAATTGAAGTATGGAGCTGGCATGTCAGTTAACAGCTTGTAGTCTGTTGTTATTTATGTATTATTGTCATTTTGTTTATTTTCTTTGGTTACATCTTCTGACATCAGACTCGGACTTCTCTTGAACTGAATTTTAATGTGCGTATTGTTATGCGTTTACTTTTCTACATTGGTTAGAGGTATATGGGGAGGGTTGAGATCTCACAAACATGTTTAACCCCGCCAGATTTTTGCGCCTGGACCAAGTCAGGAGCCTCTGGCCTTTGTTAGTCTTGTATTATTTTAATTTTAGTTTCTTGTGTACAATTTGGAAATTAGTATGGCGTTCATTATCACTGAACTAGTAAATATTTGTTTAGGGGCCAGCTGAAGGACGCCTCCGGGTGCGAGAATTTCTCGCTACATTGAAGACATGTAAGTGACCTTCTGCTGTTGTTTTTTTATTTGGTCGGGTTGTTGTCTCTTTGACACATTCTCTATTTCCATTCTCAATTTTATCACATATAAATATTTTAAAATAAGTGTGGGAAGAATTATTTAAACCAATGAAAGCAAGTATATAACCATTATTATATGTACTAGTATATATTGATATTATGAATAATAACATAACATAACGTTATAAGTCTTTATCTGTAATTTCAGGACGTGGATATCATGGCATTTTCTGAATACGGAATTTATGTTGGTATGAATATTTTCCGAGAAGATATAAAATCATATCTTGAGTATATTCCTGATCCGGAAGAAAACTGGAATGCATGTCAACATCCAGACAAGTACGAAGACACAGATGTACAGAGACATTTAAGTTGTCTGGCAAAAGACACGTCAATGTATCTGGTGGTTAACTTTGGTGATCGTCAGCCATGTGATATTGGAAAAGACACGAACTGTCCTAAAGACGGACACTATCAATTCAATACAAACGTTGTTTATAACCCTAAGGGTGATCTGATTGCAAAATACCATAAAATACAATTATATGGGGAGAAACATTTTGACGTACCACCAGTAACAAAACTGGTGACATTTGAAACACCATTTGGTAAATTTGCTGTCTTTACCTGTTTTGATATTCTTTTTAAAACACCTGCGATCGATGTATTGATGACAGATGGTGTTGGGAATGTTGTGTTCCCTACAGCTTGGATGGATTTTTCCCGTTACTTGCTGGCATTCAGTTTCATTCTGCGTTCGCGGCCGGCGCCAAGGTTTATCTTCTAGCAGCAAATATAAACCTGCCCACGGGCAGATTTCACGGAAATTGGAATATATTCACCAACAGGTTACAAAGCTTTCCAATACAGCGAATCCCTCGGAGGAAAGCTTTTAATTGCTGATTTACCTATCGTAAATACAAACCTATTCGTGTCCAACTTTCAAAGACCAGATTTTAAAATTGAAACGCCCTCAGTTAGTTCTGGCCAGTTCCGATCTAACGTTGGATATGATCCATTCGTGTTTGTTCCTATACAGAACAAAAAGGGAAATGTGAGTGTGTGTGATGGGAACGTGTGCTGCTTTCTGTCTTATGAACGAATAGGTAGTGACTCAGACTATTTTGCGTTTGGTGCATTCGATGGTCTTCACAAGTCGAAAGTTAAACCATATTACCTGAAAGTGTGCACACTTTTAAAATGTAAAACAGCAAATAGAACTAGCTGTGGAGATCGAAATGTAAAAGAGTCAGTGACGAATTTCACGAGCATAAAATTAACGGGGACGTTCGAAACTTGGTATATATTTCCTGAAGTTCTTTTAGCAGATAATGGTCAAAGGAAACTTTCTTCTGGAGACTTTTGGACATACGCAGATGAAACTTTAGAATCGAAACATGGTTTTGAACTTCCTGTCTTATCTGTTTCACTGCTTGCAAGAGACTATGAAAGAGATGATGGAGGTGAAATAGACGAAAGAGATGAAAGAAAAGGTTGAAACTGTATTTATTCAAACTTCTTTTTTATAACACTTCTTACTATATCTACTTTTTGTGTTGAGTGAAATATAGTCGTATAGAAAGCCAGCTAAGACATTCATAGAAGCGTGTCATCGCAAACGCACATCCCTCTTGTCTTTGTGTTTTTGTTGTGTTTCTTTTTCTTCTGTTTTGTTAGGGGTTTTTTTTTGGGGGGGGATTCGTTTTTTTTTTTACTCCTATATTATAACTACAACCAGTAATAGATGAAAAGAGAATTTGTGAAAATACTTGTTTGCTCTCTTCTAAACTTTAATTTCTTTAATGACTCGAGACAAGCAAATGTCTATTTTATTGGCAACGAAAAGGATGTCCGAAATTAATATAGCCAAAACATTGCATTTATTTCAGTATTTATACACTAATATAGCATTGTAACTCTTCAAAACATTCAACTGCTAGTTAACATGTGTTTTACTTTGACATGTTTATTTTCATTTAATGATGGTACAAAGAGCTTAGTACAACAGACATTATTCTAGACTAAGACAAAGACTTGAGACTCTGTACCATTTTAGAATACACTATGTTTTTATTATCTATATATTGTAGCCCCCTTTCTGTGACGGCCCCAAACACATTCTACAATCCTGGCGAGACAGCAACCGTCAGCCTTGTCTGTATTGTGACTGCTGGAAACCCTACTAAGATCAGATGGTACAAAAACAGTCAGCTTTTAACAATAAATGGTAAATTCTCCGGTGGAACCGTCTCCGGTCCGGCATTGACTATTACAGGTGTTGTAATGAGTGATGATGGTACCTATATATGCGAAGCTACAGATGGTAGCGCTACTGTTAGAACAAACAACATCCAGTTGTCTCCAATGGGTATGTTACAAACTAGTGCTTATTAGTTTTGAGCTTTGCAAATTAGGTGTTAATTCTGCAATTATAAGTTAGCTAGTGATGTATATGTGGTGATTGATTTATGTCTGTTTTTCTTGCATCTGATGTCATTTTTTATGTTTGTACTTTTAAGAACGTTGGTTTTAAAAGCTCCAAAAGAGCTTATATTTTACTGTATTATATGCCTTTACTGATTTCAAATAAATATGATTTGATTTAATTGGATTTGCAACCATTGGAAATGCCTTAATTTCATATAAATGAACTCGTGATATTGGGAAACTGTAAGCTCAGAAATGATGTTAGTTTGAAAACATGAAAATAGCAATTTGTCTTGTCAATGTTTTTTTAATTTTTAGAGAGATCTGTATCAGAATTCGATATAATTACGTCCATCCTTAATGGTTACAACAAACTTGTCCGACCCATCGATCCTGTTAACAACGTAACACACTCTCTCATTCCAAAAGAAACCATCGAATTTGTAAGTATAAAGTAAAATAATAACAATACCGATGAAAATTCAAAATGGAAAGTCCGTTATTGAAGGGCAAATTCAAAAGCTTACACCCATCAAACGAATAGATAATAACTGTCATGTTCCTGACCTGATACATACACGTCTTCAAGTAGATGGTTCTATAGCTAGCCAAACCTTTTACTTGTATGAAGTGTGTAGTACACTACACACGTTTTTATGATATTTAACAAAGCAAATTAAAAACAAGATAATAAAGCAAAATGAAAGAATTCCGCATGCAAAGTTGAATATGCTTTTGAGTTGTTTTTTCTCGTCACTATCGATTATTGTATACCAATTGCAGTCCATACGACTTTGTTTTTCGATATTGTCTTATCTAGCAAGACTATAAAGGGATTAAGATTTTTGTAATGTTATCAACCTGTGTTTTTTTACCCTTAGCACTACGGGTTTTAATTTTTTTTAAAGTGACACTTAGTACACACACACTTTTAATTTAGTCCCTAACAAGCAAACGATTTGCATTATATTTTTGTTTTAAAAAAAACCTACCTCAGTTTTGAAAATTTCAGATCTAAATTAATTAATACAATGCTGATAATTATGAAAAGTGTTATCTTTGTATATTATTACACGATTAATTTACTTTCAAAACCAGGAGCCCAAGACATTATGTTTTGGAGCCATGCAGTGCATGTCCTGGAACGACCCACGACTTTCATGGCCCCAGGGACAACCAAGAGTTAGCTTACCTTCATCTGTGATCTGGTTACCAGATATTGTTATGTTAGGACAGTAAGTATAGTTGTTTAAGTACCAGATACTGTATTGTTGGGAAGGTAATCACCGTTTATCTTAAATGTTCAAGTAGAACAGTAGTCCAAAATATTTGACGCATTGAAAGGATATTTTTTTTCTTTCTGTGAAGCCTCAAGACGTCATAACTATTTGGAGTAATAGTCAGAACCTTCTTAGTTCCATGCAATTCGTAGTTTTGTAATATGTGTTTTGAAGATTTCTGTTTCTGTTTTGTTTGTTTTTTCTGATATTTTGCATGGCGTTGTTTGTTCTTCGACTAATGAGAGTAACATATGAAAAGATAAAACAAATTTTAAGTTTTACATAAGTTCAGGAAAATATTTGGCCGATCCGTGTGGATACACATTCAAGCTTTTTTTTTAATTTTTCGTAGCCTTCGAAATGATTTTGCACACTTAAATGTATGTGTTTAGATAGATGTTTGGTTTAAATTCTGATAAACATTTTTTCATTGCAGGAAATTAAGGCACGATTTTGGAGCAAAAGCGATAGTTATGAAAAACGGAGACGTGACGTATTGTCCACAGGGAGTAATCAGGTCCACAAACTGTAAAGAAAAGTTCGGCTCAGTTTGGGAATGCAACTTCAAGTTCCTATCATGGTCTTACAATAAAGTCATGTTGGACATTCACTTCCCATCTGTCCTAACTAGACCATCCATCGATATGTCAATCTACTATGAATATGATGACTATGAAATCGTAAGTCAGTGTCCAGTACGACGTGAGATGAGCTATCCCTGCCGAGTTGGTACCCAGAACTGACCTACACATTTGTTATCAGACTTCGTCGATTCTTCAACAGAAACCGCAAAGCAAGCCCAACCTGTAATTAGAATACTTTTAAATAATACTGTAAAAAGAAATAGCACCTCATGTTGTGATTTATCATCTTTGTCGCAAGTTTATTGTTTTCTACTTGGCATTAAGTTAATATAGAGATCCATTTTGTTACACCTTGTGATCAATTTGTTTGGCAATCGCCAATGGCAGTCAGCAGGGTTTAAGAACATTAGTTGTTCGACCTGCTAGTCAAATGCGTTTTGTTAAAATATTTTTTTTCACTCTTTTGGTCTTTTTGGAAAATGTTGTTTGTGCTGTATTTAGACCCTTCTACAACGGAATTTGTTACATGCACAAGTATAACAATTGCTGGTTTTATTTAACGCAATCATAGGTTTGAACGTTGTTTTCAATTTAGACTTGTATATAATTACATATGCATATAGTATACACTGCTGAAAATTAATACTCAATATTAAACTTGAATAATGATTTTTGTTTGTATATGTGCCCATAACTATACCATCTTATTCCAAAACACACGACCCGTGTTTTCTGCGATTAGTGGTATGGGTCAGATTTGCTCATTGCAGAAGGCCGAGCGTTGACCTGTTATTGTTAATTTCTATGTAATTTCATCTCTGGAGAGTTGTATCATACAACACCATGTCTTTATATCTACATTGTGTACAACATACCAAGTTTATCAGTGCCTGCGTGTATATTGAAAGAGGTTTATTGGTTTCAAGATTGAAGAATTAAACACATAAAATAACACTGTTACTGCATCTGTTACTGCATCTGTGGAAGTTGACTCCTGGATATATACAAGCGTGGGTATTTGCGAGCCATCGACATATTCTACATTTGTTTATTTCTATTCATTGCACATTTTGTAGACATAGCTTATGTGGTATGCCGGTATGTGTGCGTGTATCTTATTATCCGCACTTTGTTGTCTAATTGTTTGTTTTGTCTCTGTTTGTTACAATGATTTTGTCTGGCTATTTATCACGGTAGCGAACAGAAGTGTTAAATTGTCTCTCTTTAAGATTGCCCTTTTGTCTACCCGACATCAACTTAGCAACACTGTGATTGGGTTTATGTGTATATTTTTTTTATTCATTTATGAATGACTGCAATTTATATATTTATAACAGAAATGCTGAAATATATTTAAATATTTTCTTGAATTGTTCTAATAGGATAAAACTGTTTCAGATCTTTAATATGAATTTTAATACACATTTAAATAATTTCTAAAATGATTAGAATAGGTTTTTACTTTTCATAAATTTGGTGTTAATTGACGGTTTGCATTAATACCACAAACAGGATCCTTTGGAAGATGGCCATGCTACTATCGAGAACAGAATAAGAAAGTGCTAATATCAAACAAAATTATTTCGTCTAGGTTTTTATAATAAAAGGTGGTTTTAGTATTGTCGTCTTAGTATAGTAGCAGGCTATAGAAGCTATTTGAAATCAACTATCAGGAGGGCGTCTAGAACTCAAAAGTAAAATCACTAATCACTGTCGATATACTAAATTGTTTTATATCATCAGCAAGAAACTTTATAATATTTTGTTTAAGTTCATAATAAAGTGGTTTTTTTATCTACAAACAAGTGTTTAGTGTTCCCAGTATGTTTAAATATCTGGACTCTCCTACGATCATCTTACAATGGACACAAACTAATTAACCACTTGGGAAGAAGTTGAAACATCCGATGTTTGAATAATACCGGTACATATGGGAAGCAATTAGAAAACTCATGAATAACTTTAAAGTTTGTTTTCGTTTTAGTAATTTAAAGTATTCCTAGAACTATATTACAAGTGTTCCTGAAGTACATTTCAATGTAAAACGTCTTAGGTACTCTACAAAATATGATAATGTGCCTTATTTCCTAAGTATTTTACAAGGTATAATAGCATGTTTTATTTAGAGTTTGTTTTAAACATCAGATAAACTATCTATCACATCAGCCACTGGGTGCGTCGATCAATCTTTCTTCCCGCCAGTTTTCTAACTTCAATGACATTCGATTCTCCTCAACCATCACCAAATTATCAAAATACGACACCTGATAAAATGTTATTGGAACAACAATGTTATATTGTTAACAATGCTAATAATGAAAATGATCTTTATTTAAAGAGAATATTAACTTATCAGTTTTCACTAATCTTACTTGGGCCCTCATAAAGTACGTACACAATGATATAGTACATACAATTCTCTAATTCTATGGAAATTTATCCCTTTTCGAACCCATTGTATACAAAAATTTAATCAACGTGTGGTTGCTGGTGATCTCAGAAGATCATTGGATGATTTTAAGGGTCATGACCTTTTTTGCTGACTGGATGAACCAAAATATGATAACAGGTGTTAATGAAATTGACAACTTCGTGCAATGAGAAAGGCACTCGAAAGGGGATTTTCGGTAAACAAAAAAAGAAAATGTCTTTTTAATCATTAGAGAAACAGATTCTTACATAGTTACTCGTGGATTATCGGATTTATCCAATCTCGATAGTTAAATTATAAATTTTAAAGTACTCGCCGAGGCGGCTCGAACTTTAAAATTGATAATTTAACTATCTCGATTGGATAAATCCGATAATCCACTGGTATCAATGTAAGAATCTATATATAAACAATAAAAGAAACAAGCAGTATACATGATATATAAACATAAGATTGATATTATTCGTAGTGATCTTATTAATTAAAATTGAGTTGATTTAAGATTCAAATAGTCATAACGAAGTTGGTGTTTTATGGTCGTTTATAAGCTATTCCATAAAAGTTTAAAACTCTTAATAAGGCAAACCAATTCATCATTTCGCATCAATGTTCAAAGTTGTGTCCCGTCGACTAATGATTTATTTTCGTTAGTCTACTGGTATTAATATGGACGTTGTATTAATCAACAACAGCACATTTATATAAGAGTTTCAGTGTAAAAAAAAATCTAAAACGAGTTGAAACTTCTGGCTTTGTTATAAATATTCATTTACCGATATCATTGCCTGTTATTTAATCTGAAAAGTTACATCCCAGCTCCTTCGTTCTAACAGGGGTGATCTGAGCCGGATCATTCCTACCAGATCACCTCAATTTTAGTTTCTTTGTTTTGTATGCTTTCCTTTGTTCTGTAACAGTTTGGCGGGATTGTGAAATCCACTGTAAAACTTATAATTCATTTTACGGAAAAGAATATCTATCAAAATTTTCGTAAAAAAATCAAGTGTATATGCTGGGATTTAAACTCAAGACCGTTAACATAACAAACTACGACACGTACCACTACATCAGGACGGCTGGATACGAATTAACAGTAATTTGACATACTTAAAGGAAGCAAGATCTTTTTTATGAATGGGACGAGTTGTCAGACCTTTGGTTAGTGGGGATTAAAACTTTTAGTTAATAAGTGAGTTTTCAGACTGATTGTTCAATTTGATTTTACACTTTTTCAAAAGTGGGGCGAGTCGGTTAACACGAGTTGGGCGATTTTTTTTATAAAGTGGCGATATAGTGTGGGCCGATTGGCAAGTGGGGCCAGTTGAGATTGTTTGATATCTACTCATCGTGTTTGGGGGTCATAAATAATATACATCATATAGTAATATATAAAGTATATTATAATGGTTGTGTGGCGTTCTAAATGAATTGTAAATGGTTTTTCGTCTAATCTAAAACAGCTGGGATGTAAAATAGTTATCCAACTCGGACTTGGTGTGTCAGTGTTAGATCAACCTCTGGCCTCCGGTCATCGGGATGATCTTACACTGACACACCGCGTCATTGTGGGATAACTTTTAAAGACCACATACAAATATACCTGTTACTGATTCTTTTCGGTTAGTGCAAACTTTATTTAGCAAAATGGTTGTGCAAAATACATTTTTATTGACAGTAACATTGGTTCTCTACATTTGGCGGCAGGGATATCAAGTGTAAATGTCACTGAAAACATGTAAAACTAATGCTGCTTTTCGAGCTACGTTTGACGAAATGTCACATATACCGAAAATTGCATACGACGCGCTTTTACTATTGAAATATAGCTGGTTTTGATTTAAAATCGAAACCCAAAACCAACAAATTACCTACGTACATCAAACATGATAGAATTATTCATGCATAATGTCGAAAAGCGTGTTAATAAGTAGTAAATACTTGTATGTCAAACAATATTGATCATGTATTTCCCAACCGCACCAAAACCTAAAATTGTTTATATAACCAACTTACGAACGTAATGCACGCCAATTTTTCTCGTTTTCAAGCTTTTTATAGCTTGTTGTGCGGTATATGTTTAACCCATTTATGAATGATGTAGGGTGACATAGAGTTGTTTACTGCTACATCATTTGGTCTTTGATGGACTGTTATCTCATTGAAAATCATACTACATCTTCTTAATTTTTTTTTGTAAAGATATGGTATTGACCAGTACAATTGTCCAAAAAAGTTGCTGTTATGTTTTTTCCTTAGAACGATGAGCTAATATTCAGCAATTGTGATAATATTCATCTTGAAATAAATTTTCAAAGGTGTAATATATGAGATCATGTTTTAATTTTCATAGATATAAGAAAAATGTTGTATGGGTGCCAATTAGACAGCTCAATACAACACAATATGTGAAAGTTAACCATTATAGGTCACAATGCGGCCTTCAACACGGAGCATTGGCTCACACCGAAAAACAAGCCATAAAGGGCCCAAAGAATGACTAGTGCAAAATCATTCAAACGGGAAAACAAACGAACTTTAATTTTGTTAAAAGGTAATATGAGTTTACAGTGGTCACATAATGATTTCCTCGCTTTAAGTACAATGTTATCGGACAATTTAGGATCTGGAATACCGTTTTTAAGAAGTTGTTTTACAGGTTAAGCCATATTTCTTATCATATCTTTGTATTTTAGTGGAAGATTTTAATTCATTCATGGTAACGAAATCCCTGAATTAATAAATTTTACCAGTGATAGACGAAAAAGATTAAAAAAGGTGGAAACTGTTTTATTTAAATCTCTTTCTTATAACAGTTGTTGATATTGCTACATTTTTATGAAGAAAAATACACTCGTATGGAAATCTAGATAAGAAAATTCATAAAAAGCGTGTCACTACAAACACGCATCCCTTTTGTTTTAGTGGTTTTTGTTCGTGTTGGGTTTTTTTGTTCGTTTTCTTTTTCGTTTTTCTTTTTATGTTTTTAGAGGGGGAAAGGTAATCTAAATGTATTTTCTCCTATGATATATATACAACTATAACCAGTAAAAGAATGAAAAACAAATAATTGTTTGCCCTCTTCTTATATTTCTAAACTTTATAATGTTTTTATTAGAAGATAAAGTTCAGATGTTTGCGTAGTATATTAATAGGTCAAGGGTAAAGGTACCTGTTCATCTATTGCAGCTACATCAATTTAATTGAACACACTTATATAACCAACTGATGAATTAACGAATTGTCAATAAATGTTATTCTTTATCCCATTTGTTCGCTGACCGCTGTTTTACTTTAATTATATTTTTTGTCATATGACAAATGCTTTTAATTGTCATTAAAGTCAAAGGTAATTCAGGTGAGTGGTTAAATGCTCCTTTTGAACCTTGATTGCTATAATGAACAAACCTTTAAATGATGGTCTTTTCATATTAAAACGCTCTCAAAGAACATATAAATATGTACAGCTGCCATTTTCTACAACGTTAAGGTGAACAATCGTATAATAAAAAAACAATGAATGAGGTTTTTAATTTTGATGTATGCCCATCTTTTTGGTTCTTTGATCCATTTAACAAAAGAGAATAACACAAAGTGGACTGTTGTTCCCCTGTTTGAAAACATTTTCTTAATATATCTGGCTTTTTTTCGCACATTGTTGTCATTGTGATGGAATTTTATGCCACTGTCATACAAGTGAGAGGTTTGGGTAGATATAAAACCAGCTTCAAACCAGCACTTTCTACATGACAATGTATGTACCAAGTCAGGAATGTTACTGTTGTTACTCATTCGTTAAATGTGTTTTAGCTTTTGATTTCGCCATTTGATAAGGGATTTTCCATTTTCGCAGATTCGCATAGAGTTATGTGTCATCTTTTGTAATTTCTAAAAAAAAAAACGCTGCATTACGGCATAAATTTTTCAATATTGTTCTATATATCAATTTACAAAAACTAACACCGGAATGTGTCCTTTACGACTCAAGAATGTTTTTTGTCACACTTTCTACTTTGGTCTCAGTTATACCAATGAAAAGCTATTTGAAATAAACTATCAGGTGGACAACTGGAACTCATTGTGCTGTTTTTGAATTTATCCTTTAACACAAAAAGTAAAATAATTTGAATTGGTGGTAACTTATTATTGTATATCATTAGCAAGAAACTTTAAGATATTCAGTTGTAGTCCTTAATAAAGTGAACCAGATACTTAAATTAAACAAGTACGTAGTTTTATCAAGAGTTTGAAATAACTGGGATCTTTAACGATTCTCTTAAAATGGGCGAAAAAACTTTGTTAATCATTTAAATAGAAGTTGAAACATCCGATATTTTTAATTGTGAAGCAATTAGAAAGTTTATAAATATATTTAAAGTTGTATTTGCGCTATGGATTTCAAAGTATTTATATAACTGTATCACATATCTAAGTATATTTCAATATTGAATTTCCTAAGTATTTTCAAAGTATGATAACGTGTCTTATTAAGAGTTTATTTCGATATGAAATAAGTTATTTCTTACATCAATGTATTGGTTCATCATCCATCTTTCTATCCGCTTCAAATAAAAAAATCTTACTTTGATTATTTCATTTTCCAAAAACAATCTTATAAGCACATGGACAAAACAAAATTTCCTTAACCGTCACTAAATTGTCAAATTACGAAATTTGATACAATGTTGCGTAGTGTTATTGAATCAACAAAAAACGTTTCCCCAACATTTGTTGATTAGACCAAAACAACATTAAGGGTCCTCTTACGGACTGACGTCTTGATATTTACCCGTTATTCACCTGTTCTTAACAAAAATATTGTTAAAAAAAGTCGGTATTTTTAGTAAAGATATTTATTAATTAAAACATTACCAAAATAAACATTTTTTTACAATATTGTATTTTTTAGATTTTTAAGTCGGTATAATCTAGCACAGTGATTTAAATTGAGAATGGAAATGGAGATTTTGTCAAACTGAATACAATCCGACGAAAAACATTTATGTAGTGCATGTAATAAGTTTCTTTCCAAAATTTCTAAAAAAGATAGCCTAATTATAGGCACATCACGATTTTCTAGCATAGGAATTTAAGAATTAACAGTTGTAAAGTTATGTAGTAAAACAGATGAAATCATATTATATTAATTTATAAAAACAAAAATGTACAAATCATGAGAATGTAATCTTTTTTGTTTCAAACATGTGGAATAGCCAACAATGATCCAAAAATAAATGCCCGAACTCGCTTTAATTACACAAATTATCCACAATAATATACAAAACAAGAACAAAAACTGGAAAAGTAGAGAACAGGGACAACAAAGAGAATTCAGAGACTCGAACCTCAAAGTACAAATCCGTACCTTAAACTCATTCATCTTAACAATGAAACCTCGTGGCTACCAATTCATACTATTCGTTTGCCTATTATGTATATATATAGAATAACCATACATTGTCTCGAAATATCAATGTTATTTGTAAAAGACTTAGAAACAGGTAGAAAGTTATGGTTGATTGCCGGATCATCTGCATGTTCGACTAACGAATTGTCCATTAGATTGACAAAACATTCTGTTCGCAGTGAAACCGGGTCTTCAGAAATATTTTGAAAATGTTAACATACGTATTGGTATAAACCACACGTTGATTTTTAACAACTGTAAAGAACTTCTGGATAATTTTAAATCTCGATCTTTTTCTTAAATTTCTTTGTTCACAAATTTTGAATTTTCAAACCTGTACATATGTACCAGCATTCCCCATGTGAAAATAAATTTCTTATTTAAGTAATCCACAAATCTAAAATCTTAGAAAATGCTGTAGATTTATTATTTTGATATACCTCAAGGTATTTTGTTAATAGTGATCAAAAAGGTAGAACATACTACAAAGAGGAACAAGTGATCAGTATGCTTGAGTTTCTTATAATTTAGCTACATATTCCTTGAATTTAAAGGCTTTTTCAAAACAATTGTCGGCATTTCCTTAGGATCGAGCTGTGTGCCTCTTCTTTTATTTTGAATTGATTCTGATTTCATCCAGACACTTAAGTCTTGTCAAAAACAAGAAGATCAAAGATTTGGAGAAAACGACTTGAACAGAATTGAAAATAAAGTATTTCCCAAAATTCACGTTTTTGTAGACGCTAGTAAAACTGCATACGGAGCAACAGTTTACATATGTAACCATCATGAGTCATCAAAGAATAGAGTAGCACCGCTTTAACAACTGACACTACTACAGCTGGAATTAATGGCTGCATTTATCGGACAAGCTGATCACGTTAAAAAAAGAGGGACGAAAGATACCAAAGGGACAGTCAAACTCGTAAATCTAAAACAAACTGACAACGCCATGGCCAAAAACGAAAAAGACAAACAGAAAAACAATAGTACACATGACACAACACAGAAAACTAAAGAACAAACAACACGAACCCCACCAAAAACTAGGGGTGATCTCAGGTGCTCCGGAAGGGTTAGCAGATCCTGCTCCACATGCGGCACCCGTCGTGTTGCTTATGTGATTACAAATCCGGTAAATAGTCTAATTTGGTAGGTCAAATTCATGAAAGGGAAGGGGATTGTAGTTACGACGTTAGGAACATATCCGATATCATTTGTAAAACGGTTATTCTATAACGGAATCAGTTTTACACATAGAAGACATAACGTTTTGGTCAGACAGTCAGATAGTTTTTCAGTGGTTATCAACTACAAAGCAATTGAAAAGGTTCATACAAAATAGAGTAACAGAAATACGCAATTTTTGACCAATTCACAAATGGAGATATTGCCCAACGAAAGATTATCCAGATGACCTTCTTACTAGAGGACTCAGCGTGCAACAGGCAACAGTTTGAAAAGCACACACTGTGGTTCAACGAACCCGAATGGATCACTGATAAAACAAAATGGCCGTCGTGGAAGTCAAATAACACAACAGTATTACTAACCAGCACATATATTGAAGATTCAAGTAGAGCGGACAATGAAATAGATTATCAACAAGGAAAACACCAAATTGTGCAAATTACTAGGTAGAGTTCATAATCAAAATTACTACGAATAACAGCTTATATTATACGATTTATACGAAATTGCCGTTCGCCAATATTACAAAGAAATAAGACAAAATAAGTTTCAAGAGAGGAATTGCCGGATGCAACAGAGTGCTGGATACTAAATTGCCAAAGAACTTCATTTAAGGACGAAATGTTAAACTTGAAATTAAAGGATACTAAACCTACTGTTGTAGTAAGACAACTTAGATTGTACCTGGATAACAAAGACTCAATTTGCTGTGGAGGGAGAATTCATAACGCACCTGTATGTGAAAATGCGAAATTTCCTTATATGTAACCTAGAAGTCATCCTTTTATGAAATTAGTTGTTCTGGATATACACAAGTTCATGAAACAGATAGGAGTTTGATCAAAAGTGACCATGGTGACTCAGATACGACAAACTTGCTGTCAAAAATTCTCAAAAATTCGAAAGATCTACTGCTAAATTTTCGATCAAATCTTTGCTATTTTGAAGCAACATAAAGACTTTTGATTTTTCTACGCTATACACTATTATTCCCCATGCTCACTTGAAAGATCGACTTCACCATCTCATAAAACAGAGCTTTTTCTATAAAAAAATGGGAATCGTAGACACAAATTTCTTGTTTTGGGTTACAATAATTCATATTTTGTGAATCTTTTAGAAAATATACTAAAGATGATATTATCAAAATGATGGACTTTTTGATCGACAATATATTTGTTGAGTTGTGAGGATTTATATTTCAACAGACAGTCGGTATTCCAATGGGTAATAATTGTGCACCCCTGCTGGCCAATTTGATTTTATATTCGTGTGATGCAAAATTCGTTAAGACCCTTTTAGAAGACAAAAAAAAGAAGCACCTTGCTAATTTTTTTAATTTTACCTTCCGATTTATTGATGATGTTATATCATTGAATAACCCATATTTTACCCAATACGTACATCTCATATATCCCAGCGAACTTGAAATTAAGGATACTACTGATAATAGAAGGACTGCTTCAAACCTAGATCTTTTCCTCAATATTTACACAGATGGACGACTTTTCACGAAAATCTATGATAAACGGGACGATTTCAACTTCCCAATTATCAATTTCCCATTTTTCAGCAGAACCATACCCTCTGCCCCTTTGTATGGTGTTTACATATCACAATTGATACGTTGTTATCGTGCTTGGTCACACTATACGGACTTCATACACAGGAGTGTGCTCCTTACACAGAAACAGCTTAACAAAGTTATGAGGAGGACAGATTAAAATTGACACTCCGTAAACTTTATGGACACCATCACGAATTAGTTGATCCATACGATGTGTCTTTGACCAAACTAGATAAGGACATTTTTACCACATGGTAGATTGTGGTTTTTCTTTACGTCGTCTAATCTTTTAATTACCGAACGTGACCAATTCCCGATTGTGACTGTATTGATGAGTGTGAATTCGCATTACTATAAGACGTGATACGGTACTTATCTATCCCAAATTCATGTATTTACCTTGATGTTATATTGGTAATCCTCATCGGATTTTGTCAAATTTTTGACGTCTTTTCTATTTTATTCATGTCTTATGGTTAAGAAAATTAATCAACGCCTTCATTTTTTAGATTCGATTTTGTTCCACGTAATCTGTACGATAATTTAAGTTTGAAGTTTGATTCAAAACAAACTGGACATATATATATTATAGTTAACTACTATATTAATAAGTATTGCAATGAGCATTGTGTTTAAAGGTAATATAAGTATTTTGTTCAATTATAATCTTAAATCAATAATAATTCTATCTTATTTTTGAGATATTTTTCAAATGTGACGTCATTTTTGTGCTGTTTCAGAAATTCAAATGTGACGTAATTTTTGTGCCTTTTCACCACTTCGAATGTGACGTCATCTTTTTGACTTTTTGCGTTGAGGCCTGGACTAAGTCGGATGTTTCTATTTTCTGTGTTGGTTATTGTATTATGTATCCGTGTTTTGTTTTCTGTAATTATTTAATACTTCAGTTTTATCATGTATATCTTTTATTTTCATTTGAAAAAAAAATACTGTTTGCAATAGCATAAATTTTTCTAAATAATAAGGATGTTCTTGTACCAAGCAGAAAACCCTAGCCGTATTTGGCACAACCTTTGTAAACTTTTGATCCTTAGTACTGTACAACTTTGTACTTTTTTTACTTTCGATATCTGGGCGTCACTGGTAAGTCTAGTGTGGACGAGGCGCGTTTTTAGCGTATTGAATTTTAAACCTCATGCCTTTTGTTATCTATTATTCATGTGTTTCATTGTCTAATACGTTCTCCTTTTTATTTTTATTGTAGTCCTGGAATATTATGCTGTCATATTAATGTTATATTTAACATTGCCATTTAAGTGCGAGGTTTCATGCCACAAAACCAGGTTCGACTAATCATTTTATTCTTCAAAAATGTCCTGCACCAATTCAGGAAAATGGCCATTGTTAAATCATAGTTCGTTTCTGTGTGTTTTACATTTTAACGTTGTGTTCCGTTGTGTCGTTTGTTTTCTGTTATATTTGAGTGTGAATTCACATTACTATAAGACGTGTCACGGTACTTTTCAACCCCGAGTTCATATATTTGGTTTGATGTTATATTTGTTATTCCCATCGGATTTTGTCTAATGCTTACTCCGTTTCTGTGTGTTACATTTTAATGTTGTGTCGTTGTTCTCCTGTTATATTTAATGCGTTTCCCTCAGCTTTAGTTTGTTACCTCGATTTTGTTGTTTGTCCATATATTTACGAGTATTGAACAGTGGTATACTACTGTTGCCTTTATTAAATGGATACCCTGAAATCGGCTATACGTAAAAGGAATTTTGCGTATTCGGGAATTCGGGGTAGCCAGTAAGTTTGTTGTACCGAACTTATCAGAACAATCCTTTTTACAAGCCTTTAGAAAATTTGCTTGTCTTAGATCTAGACCACACACCATGATTTCGGATAACGTCTCCACATATTTAGCCGCTTCGTAAACATTAAAGAAATTAACCCAATCACCATCGCTAAATGATACGTTGTCAACATATGGAACAAATTGGATATTTCTACCGAAAAGAGCGCCCTGGCATGGTAGATGGTGGGAACGTTTTATAGGAATTACAAAAACTTGTTTAAGGTAGATCTTACGTTACCATGGATACACTTCAAACAATTCTGACGGAAAAAGAAGCGATCATCAATGATAGATCATTGACCTAGGTATCACCTGATATTGAGGACGAGGAGCCGTTAACTCCTTCACACTTACTGAACGGAAGAAGAATAACTTTAACGCCGTATCCAAAACCGAATATTGAGTAAATTGCAGTGAATAGTGGAAAACAAGAACTGCATAAACATTTGAATAAAAAGTTGAGGTTAATGGAACATTTTTCGAACCTGTGAAAATCCGAGTATATAACGACTCTAAGAGAGTTTCATCGCCAAACAGGATATAGTTTACAAAATATTCAAGTTGGAGATGTGGTGCAAGTCCTAATCAATAAATTACCGAACAACTGATGGAACATTGCCGTTGTTGATGAATTGATTTCCCTAGTTACGGTACCATCAATGTTATGGAAAGTAGATAACTGCGTTGTGTATAGATCGTCTTTATTCTAACGTCTTGCCGTTGCTATATAAGAAACGTCATAATTACACAAGTCAAGTAGAAACCTTAACATGTATATATTCGCGCTTAATTCCCGACAGCATATAAGCAAAATTTAAAGAGAACAATACACAAATGTACTATAAAATGACGGCATGTAAAAGTACAGAGCCACGTCATATATGTATAAAAAAAAACTACGCGAAATGCAAATTAACGAAGTATATTAGGAAAGTTTTAAAACAGGCATACTCAAATGTTTCACGATAGCTTTATAAAACGAGAATTAAAATAGAAATCACAGTGACGGGATGTATATTTACCGAGCCACGTCAAATGGATATCAATATAATAGACTGAACAGTACAAGTAATATTACTAGTTACTGCTCGGAACTTATACATTCCGTCCTTTTGTTATTGTGCTTTGTTAATTTTTGTATTCTAGTTCCTAATTTTTGCTTATGGGCTTTGTCTACATGACATTTTGTTTTATTTTGTTGACATATTTGTTTATTTTTATAATTAAGATTAAGATTATGAATTGATGTTTGACTGCCGTACGTCTAATTATGACACTTTTACTTCTTATCTAAAATTGAGAATTGAACCTTTTATGTCTGTTTGTTTTTCTTCATACATTATTGACAATATAATGGATTTTAATGCGACTGTATAATAAATCAGAGATTGCACTACCTACCATGTTTTTTCAACTTAAAGAAGTGCATGTTTCAAGTCATGCGCAACGTAAGCGGCCAAAGTCAAGTGATACCCGACAAGTCCCTGTACCGCGAAAACATAAACAAAGTTACAAACAATATGGTAAAACGTTGTGTTTGGGGAATAGCGATGACCGGTACAAAGATAAACCGCATATGTCAGGAGTTGAATTCTTTCCTGTACCGAAGCATAAAACAAGAATGCAAGAAACTCTGCTGTGGGTAAAAGCTTGTGGGAGAAAAAATGACACAGTTGCTAATGTCAACAAACATGCCTATGTAAGACTCATCAATGACGCTCATATCAAAATATTTATAAAGCCAAAAAATAACAAAGTTGATGATCGTTGAGGATCTAAAATTCGAAAAGTTGTGCAAAATACGGCTAAGGTAATCTATGCCTTGATAAAGAAACAATTTTTTTATACAGTAATGATAGCAATACTTAAACCTTGTCCGTTATCAATTTCATACATTATGAGTCGGTGATCTATTTCGCCAGGAATGCGGTCACGAGATTTCTGCAGTGTTCGTAGAAAACTATTACACAGCGTTATATATAGAAGTCTCAGATCAGCAAATTAAAAAGGAAACGGATGTATCATTTGTCTGACTGAGGGTCGACATTTTCAATTACTTAAAAACATATTGATGGGGTGTCTTTGCAATTATTTGCTCGTGTTTATTTTTTGTCTGGTCGATTCTCAAAAATCGACCTTTAAAGCTGCAGTTTATGAACATGCGGTTATTATTCCTAGAGATTGGGGATCCCAGGATAACAGATCCACTGCATTACAAAACATGATGAAAAACGTTGACATTTATAAGGAACAGGCCACGATAGCAAGCAAACAGGTATGTCATACTTTTTTTTAAAATATTTGTTCATAATTGATATCAAGGTATGACTCGACAATTTTTTTTTTATAAATGTAACAAAAACAAACTTGCAGTGTTGAATCAAATGTAGTGCCGTCTTTATGCCTTTAATCTTTTTCTTATTAAAAACAACAAACAAAATAAAATTACAAAAATACAAATGTCGATCTCACATATATTGCTCATCTAATGGACGTGAAGGCACTTCGCAGCTGTGGATTTGCCTGTCCGCTCCAAAAAAGGGGGGTATATAATTAGTTTTAAAAAATTATGTAAACAGAACAGTCAAATCATATTAAGGTCAACTATCCTAGGGTAGTTTGAACCTTAATTTTAGTAAATACTTTGATTTATTTTGTTTGTATGCCGCACGCGCGAAAATACATAAAGGGCATACTGTATACAGCTCGTGGGGAATGATATGTTTATTTATGGTGACATGTCTGAAAAGGAAATTTATTTAAAAGTTCTGGACGATATGAATATTATTTAAATCAAATAAAATATGTTATTGTCGTATGAACTTTACTGTTTGTGAATAACATGTATTAACACAATAAACATATTTATAAACATACATATAACCTGTTGATACTGTTTATAATGCTTTTTTGTCATTTTTTATTTATATGGATCTTGGCTGTATACCAGCTTTGATTATTTGTAATATCTTCAATTTTTCACTTATTCTTACAACATTTGTATAAACTTCAAGATTATAAAAAACCGGTTTTTTTCTAAAGTGAACATTGATTGGTTAAATATTTCTCAGTGTGTTTGAATTTGTTTGATAGCCTTTTGGTCATGACTGTTTGTCTCTAATATTTAATTAACTGTGCATTTGTATTCAGATATCGCAGATCAAATTTATTCGTTCTTTGTGTAATCAGAGGTTTTTTGATTGAGTTAAGTCTGCTAATTGATATTTTATCGTATGTTTTTATATGTTGTGATGTTATGCTATTGTTTCAGAAAAAGGGAGAAGGTTTGGGCCCATTAAAACGTTTAATCCCGCTGCAAATGTTTGCACCTGTCCTAAGTCAGGAATCTGAAGTACAGTAGTTGTCGTTTGTTTATGTAATATATACGTGTTTCTCGTTTCTCGTTTTGTTTATATAGATTAGACCGTTGGTTTTCCCGTTTGAATGGTTTTACACTAGTAATTTTGGGGCCCTTTATAGCTTGTTGTTCGGTGTGAGCCAAGGCTCCGTGTTGAAGGCCGTACTTTAACCTATAATGGTTTAATTTTTAAATTGTTATTTGGATGGAGAGTTGTCTCATTGGCACTCACACCACATCTTCCTATATCTATATAAGACAACTCTCCACAAGATACCAAAAAGTAAAATCACAAAAATACTGAGCTCCGTGAAAAATTCAAAACGGAAAGTCCCTAGTCAAATGGCAAAATCAATTGATAAAACTCATCAAACGAATGGACAACAACTTTCATATTCCTGACTTGGTACAGGCATATAAATAACATAGAAACTACTAAACTACAGGTCGTCGTACTGCGTTCAAAAATGAGTAAAACCAATACCGCGTACTAGTTGTTAGCTATAAACGGCTACGAAATAACAAATACAAACAATTCAAACGAGGACATGCACCTTCTAAGTGAAACAATGCTCTTCAAAAATAGGTTTGCTTTATTAAGCTTGTAGATGAACTCATTTAAAGACAATTTGTCGAAAGTATTAATAGATAAAAATAACTAGACAAGAGTAGGAGAAAATCACCTACGTAGCATATATTATGATGACCTTGGACAACCTAATACTGCATCTAATTAGTAAAATAATAGAAGAGATACTTCAAAAATGTTTTATAAGAAAGAAAAGAAAGTATTTGATGACACAGAAAGAGATATCCCACAACATGGGCATATGTATGTTCTACCTACAATACACGAAATCAACTCAAAGGTAGTTCCATTGTCATGATTGTTAACAAAGGCAAATTCCCAACTTGTTCCCCAAATTCTTGGATATAATATTTAAACATTTATTGAGAAAATATGCATTCTTCATTCAAGACACTAAAGATTTTATTGTAAAATCCAAGAAAGAAAATATAGACGCAAATGTTTTGATTGCCTATGATGTTTCTTTGATTTTATACAGACATGAAAATAACAAATGAATTATCAAGAATCATTAATCAAAACACATATACCTGCATAGGCTTGTATTTAGGTCAATAGATAATACGGTTTAGTTTTAACCCGAAATAATTCTTGGTAATGTTACAATGCATGATAATTTAGACATCCTGTGTGATTAACCTATAGTTTACATGTGAATGGCATTCTTTTGTGCTATTTACATGTTATAAGACTTCAGGTATATATATTGTACATACACATTTCAATAATGTCATGCCTCTTTATCAATTACAAATCAACAAAAATATGATGTTAACATATACCAATACAGGACAGGAACCATGCAATTAATTGAAATTTTGTTTAATATAATATCTTAAAACTAATCATTGTATAAAATAGGATGAAGGAAAGTTTGTGATGTTATATTTCCATTCACATAAATGTTTTAATTTTTCTTCCAATATTTTTAAAAATGTTTATGTTTGTAATTAAAATAAACATTCAAATTTATAAATTTTGATAAGTGTGGTGTATTTACAAATAATTCCTTCTTGCAACTTTACCCCCTTTTATCAAGTAAATAATACATGTCCTAAATTTTCAAAATGTTAATTGTGCCAAATACGATTTAGATAATCTATTCCTGTGATACGAATCTAATCAAGATGCAGAAACTTCAAATAAAAAATTCTTATGTTCGCTTATTGTTGGGTTTTTTTTGGATTTTTTTGTTATGTATGAATAAATGAGCAAATATGTCGTAAATCAACCGGAATATAACTTTAATTCAATTCTTCATCGTTATCGACTAGGAAACACTACAACAGGAATCGCTTTTGCGACAACTACTTGGGGTTCGTGTTGTTTATTCTTAAGTTTTCTATGTTGTGTCATGTGTACTATTGTTTTTCTGTTTGTCTTTTCATTTTTAGCCATGGCGTTGTCAGTTTGTTTTAGATTTATGAGTTTGACTGTCCCTTTGGTATCTTTCGTCCCTCTTTTTGAACAATCATGCAAATTCTAAGATTCTCATTCTTCTTCGTCACCTACCGTCACACATACTTTAACGAGAGAATCGTATTATAACATATGTTGTGATGGAAAAATTTAGATAAGATCTTAGAAAACTTATTAATCCTTTTGATAAAAAATTTCTGATAGGCTATAAATTTAACACTGTAATTAGATCTTTGAATATATTTGTTTGGTATTAATATTGTATTTGTCATCAATAAATTAAAATCAAATTCAATATTATTTTATATACATTTGCACATTCATTGCTATACCTGTTTATCGGGCGTCCCACAGTCTATATCACTCTGTTCAGCTCTTAATATTATTCCGTATCATGTATTTGTGACGTCAAATACGTTGACCCTACCTTAATAACTTTGACCCGGACATATCAGCGACGTCATATAATGTTTGAACCGACGTTAATAACTTTGACCCGAACTTATCAAGTCATCTTTTGTGTGCTGGTGAAACAAAGAAAACACTTCTGAAACACGCAAATATAGCCCGATAAATCGATTATCAGGTTAAATGCATGTTGATATCGTAAAATATCAGCTGCTTGACATTATATGAAGGCTTTTTGATCTCGTTCGCTACGCTCACTCGACAAAAAGCTTCATATTATGTCTCGAAGCTGATATTTTACGATATCAACATGCAGATAACCTGATAATCGGTACATCTTGGCATTGCACAAGGTCATAGTTTTTTTTCTGAAAATTAATGTTTTCACACTAAATTCTCTAGAACTGATTGATATTTAAGCCAAAGATGCATGATTTTTTATAAGATGTTATTTGATTTGTGAATTGTACTTTCTGGGTCTTTTTATTTGTAGAGATGTATATGTACCGTGTCACGTCCACTCTGTGTTTTGTTAGATGTATTTCTATTTGTATCCATTGATGAGTTTAGCCTTTTTTAAATACTGTTCAAAGTCTGTTTTTATGTTTTACTGTTTTTACATCCCAAGTTTGGTCGACATGATTGGCGCCTTCAAACTAGATTAACCGGTCTCAAGTAAGGAGCTTGTTATATTCAATGGTTGCGTGTATCATATTTTTTCCCATTATTTTTTTTGTACATACACTAGGCCGTTATTTCCTCGTTTGAATTGTTATACCAGTATCAATTAGGTTCTTGCAGAGAGTCTCATTGTCAATCATGCCATGTCCTCTTACTTCTATATAATCTGGAATATGACGAAAAAAGTTAAATATCAAAATAACCGAACTCCAGGGTAATTTCAGACGAAAAGTTGTTAAAAAAATCGCCAAATTGAAATCTCACACACGTCAAACAAATGGGGAAAAACTGTTTGAAGACCACTCAAGGGAGCAAATATGTGGTCTCATGAGACAGGTGGTCTTTAAATATCGGTTCAATCTATATGAAATGCACTATAGAGAGACATAAAATCAATGGTCTCATAACACAGGGTTTTGCTTAATAAAGGTGGTCTCTTTTAAGCAGGCTAAACTGTATTTACATTTATTTGTACTGCAGAAACTGTTTGACGGAAATTTCCCTATTATATAAAGCATAACATGTTCAATGTTTTAGTGTATGTACAAGAGGCCGCCATTAAACATGCACAGTATATTTGTACTGTCGACAAAAAAGGATTTTTGTCGTGTTGAATGTGTTGGTCTCGTTATAGATAGATAAAAAGGCAAAAATGTAGAGACATTTTGGATGCTCAATACGAAGAATAGAGAATAATGATCAAAATGAATAAAGATTAAAAAACAAATGACGAGAAAATAAAGAATAAAGAAATATAAGATCACCTATCCAAACCCTTTTAAGTATATTTGTGTTAAAGTTTATTTGGTGGAAAAAAATCTCTAAAAATATGAATTTTGTGCTCGATTGAAGAATGTGTGTTCCAAATAAAATGTGTACTGTGACACATATTTTTGGGGATATATAACTCAGTACTGTATTCCTGTATATATACTGACTTGTTTTGTCCAAAATAGACTTACATATATAGATATAGGAAGATGTGGTGTGAGTGCCAATGAGACAACTCTCCTACCAAATAACAATTTAAAAATTAAATCATTATAGTTTAAGTACGGCCTTCAACACGGAGCCTTGGCTCACACCGAACAACAAGCTATAAAGGGCCCCAAAATTACTAGTGTAAAACCATTCAAACGGAAAAACCAACGGTCTAATCTATATAAACAAAACGAGAAACGAGAAACACGTATATATTACATAAACAAACGACAACTACTGTACATCAGATTCCTAACTTAGGACAGGTGCAAACATTTGCAGCGGGATTAAACGTTTTAATGGATCCAAACCTTCTCCCTTTTTCCGAAACAATAAAACATATACATGTTTATCTTTTGCAAATAGAAATATTTGTTGAGATACATGTTTTATATGTCCCTGCAAATATAAACCCCACAATATCTGAAGTACGATACAACTTTCTTACAACTACAACTTTTATAAAATTGAGAATGGAAATTGGGAATGTGTCTAAGAGACAACAACCCGACCATAGAAAAAACAACAGCAGAAGGTCACCAACATGTATTTAATATAGAGAGAAATTCCCGCACCGGGAGGCGTCCTTCAGCTGGCCCCTACACAAATATATACCAGTTCAGTGATAATGAACGCCATACTAATTTTCAAATTGTACGCAAGAAACTAAAATTAAAATAATACAAGACTAACAAAGGCCAGAGGTTCCTGACATGGGACAGGCGCAAAAATGCGGCGGGGTTAAACATGTTTATGAGATCTCAACCCTTCCCTATACCTTTAGCCAATGTAGAAAAGTAAACGCATAACAATACGCACATTTAAAATTCAGTTCAAGAGAAGTCCGAGTCTGATGTCAGAAGATGTAACCAAAGAAAATAAACAAAATGACAATAATACATAAATAACAACAGACTACTAGCAGCTAACTGACATGCCATCTCTAGACTTCTATTAAACTGATTAAAATATTATCATCATATGAATATCAGGCACACTCTTTCTCGTTAGGGTTTTAGTATGTCATCCTTGCTTTTTTATTTGACATTAAAACTTTTAACTGTTTCCCTGCTTGATATATTTAAAATATTTTACAAATAACAACTGTGAATATGTTAAAACAATTTGGGTCAGATTATTAAAGCCAATGAAAGCCTATTTTTAACCATTATTACATGTACTAATATTATATATTAATATTTTGTATTTTAACGTAACATTACGTTATAAGTCTTTTTCTATAATTTCAGAACGTGGATATCATGGTATTTCCTGAATATGGAATTTATGTTGGTATGAGGATTTCCCGAGAAGATATAAAATCATATCTTGAATATATTCCTGATCCAGAAGAAAACTGGAATGCATGTCAACATCCAGACAAGTATAAAGACACAGATATACAAAGACATCTAAGTTGTCTTGCAAAAGACACGTCAATGTATCTGGTGGTTAACTTTGGTGATCGTCAGCCATGTGATGTTGGAAAAGATCCGAACTGTCCTAAAGACGGACATTATCAATTCAATACCAACGTTGTTTATAACCCTTGGGGTGATCTAATTGCAAAATACCACAAGAAACACTTATACTACGAGAAACATTTTGATGTACCACCGGTAACAAAACTGGTGACATTTGATACCCCATTTGGCAAATTTGCCGTTTTTACCTGTTTTGATATTCTTTTCAAAACACCTGCAATCGATGTATTGAATTTAGATGGTGTTGGGAATGTTGTGTTTCCTACAGCTTGGATGGATGCTCTCCCTTTACTTGCTGGCATTCAGTTCCATTCTGCGTTTGCGGCAAGCGCGAAGGTTAATCTTCTAGCAGCAAATATAAACCTGCCCATGCGCAGATTTCATGGAAGTGGAATATATTCTCCGACTGGCTACAAAGCTTTCCACTACAGCGAATCTCACGGAGGAAAGCTTTTAATTGCTGATTTAACTGTTGTAAAGACAAACGCATTTACGACCAAATTTCAAAGACAAGATTTTAAAATAGAAAGGTCATCGGCTAGTCCCGGACAGTTCAAATCTGAAGTTCGACATGATCCATTTATGTTTGTTCCTATACAGAACAACAAGGGAAATGTGAGTGTATGTGATGGGAAATTGTGCTGCTTTCTGTCTTATGAACGATTAGGTAGCGACTCAGAATATTTTGCGTTTGGTGCATTCGATGGCCTTCACAAGTCGAGAGTACAACCATACTACCTAAAAGTGTGCACACTTTTGAAATGTAAAACAGCAAATAGAACTAGCTGTGGAGATCGAAATGTAAAAGAATCACTGACCAATTTCACGAGCATAAAATTAAAGGGGACGTTCGAAACTAGGTATGTATTTCCTGAAGTTCTTTTAGCAGATAATGGTCAACTGAAACTTTCTTCTGGAGACTTTTGGACATACGCAGATGGAGTTTTAGAATCGAAACAGGGTTTTGAACACCCTGTCTTATCCGTTTCATTGCTTTCAAGAGACTACGAAAGAGATAATGGAGACGAAATAGACGACGAAAATGAAAGAAATGATGGAAACTGTATCTATTCAAATCTCTTTGTTATGACAGTTGTTGCTATCGCTATGTTTTGTATTGAGTGAAAGCCAGCTAAGAAAATGTAGAAGCATGTCACGTCAAACATAGATCCTTTTTCTTCTAGTGTTTTTTGTTGTTTTGTTTATGTTGATTTTTAAACGCCTGTTCACAAGACATATTATGGTATTGTAGCAGTTAGGATTATTATGTCATAATTATTTCCCTTGTTTAAAACTATAAATTTCATATTTCTTATTTAAGAATTTACATGAAGTTTATTCCGCATATATTTGTTAAATTGCATAGCTTTTGCTATTTGAAATCATTAGTTAAAGGTATTTATTTTAATTGTAAAGTTTAATATTTGCATCGTTGCAACTTCTCTGGATACCTTCGGTGAGAGACTTATAGATTTTATATAACTTCTTTTAGATTCATACTTTGAATCCTCTGAGGACTGACATTCAGTCCCACCAAGGAAAGCCAAGCTTTCCAACCAGTTTCCAATAGGTAAGTGCATTAGCTACATGCCTCCTTAGTACGGTTAATTTGAAGTCATTGAATGCTCCATTTCTACCCTTTTGGCTTTACATGATATACATGATAACAGTTGTACTTTGATGATTAAATTATTTATTGTTTTCAGTTTTGGGTTTTCATTTACTTAGATATATTACAGCTCATCACTTTTGGCATCAGTCGTTTTCCGCACATCAGTTTACAAACTAGAATTAGCTGTGGTCCGCGCTCCCGAATCTTAGGCAGAATTGTTCCTGCTACATTTGGTAGTGCGGGTGGGGTGTGGAATTCTAAAGCAGCTTTTCTGGTTTGTAACTGAACCAAATTATTTATAAGAAATGGAACATACATTTGAGTCAATGTTTGGTGCCACTGGATATGACAGTCCTCATCAGAGCAGTTTTGAATAGTTGTTCGTGGGGTATTTTATTTTCATAGTTTGGTTTATTTTGTAAATGTATATTTATAGTCATGATTAGGTTTGAAGAAAAACCTTGTTTGTTTGATGGTATCAGCATTGATATTACTGATTATTTTGTTCATTTTGAGACGGTTTCTCTATGGAATCAGTGGAATGAATTTGAGATGGCATGTCAGTTGATAATGAATCTGAGAGGTGATGCTCAAACTACTTTACGTTTCTTAAAAAGGCTACAGTTGTATGATTATGACTGCTTGAAAAATGTTCTTATTCAGAGGTTCAATCCTAAGGAGAGGGTGGCATATTTTAAATTTCAACTGCGAGTTTGCAGTTTAAAGGAAAATGAAACAATTTCTGATTTTGGTCAGCGTTTTAAGATACTAGCTCATAAGGCTTATCCTGATAATTTTTCTGATTTGGATTCGTATTTTATTGACTTACTTACATCATTTTTGAATATTGAGATGGCTAAATTTGTCACATTTAAGCACCCTCATAGTTTAGACGAGACGGTATCACTAGCTATTGAATATGAAGCTGTTCATTTTTCTGGTGATCCTGAGATTATTGATGAGACAGAAAGTTTAGATTGTTGTAAATCAGTTCATAACAGTTTTGAAATTTTGATTAATATATTGAGGAGGCGATTAAGATCACGAAGGAAACGTAAACCAAAGAGATGTTTTAAATGTCATCAGTTAGGTCATGTCAGGTCTAAGTGTTCCAACGCGTCTTCGATATGTCATTCTAGAGATTACAGGTCTGCAGATAGTCAAGCGAAGATCTCAGAAATAGGCGAGATGTTAAAGAATGATAATTGTAGTTCAGATTGTGTAACCTTTGTTTAATGGTTGTTTTTACATTGTGTTTTATATTTATAGTTGTACTTCATATTTATTTCAATGTACTCAGGGGTGTCATGCCTCTCAGTTTGGGCTGTTTGGTTTTTCTTTTTCAAAGGGAGGGATGTTGCACATCCCAACTTGTTTTATTTTTCATTTAAATACTGGCTTGATTTATGGCTGATCTTCTGTTTAGTTTGAAGTGTAGACTGTTAGCTAGTTTTAGTAGGAATTGGTTTGTTTTATGAGTTGTTGCTCGTTTGTCTGGATCGTAATCTCTAGCTAAATATTAAATATTTAGGGAGTTTATGAGAGTCCGACTTCTTGACTTTTGTCATGGCAGAAACCAATAGAGTGAACGTTAAGCTTGAAGTTAGGAACACTTCTAGCTCATACAGATGGATCTAATCCATTATTTAGAACCTTGCAATTAAGATGGGCATCGTCCAACTTTATTTTGAGAACCTTGCATATAGATGGACCCGATCCATCTCCGGTGGCACAACGTCTGTGTTACCGTTATCAACAACGTTGGATTGCAGTAATATAACCCGGTGGTACACATCAAACGTGCCACTGTGAGATCAACATTGGTGGACATTGCCTGGTATAACTTTTCATGTTGGATTTCAACCGTTAGCTTTGCCGTTACCCTATATGCCGTACCACTGATTCAGAAGCCTACCTATATACCAAGAGGACTTAAAGTCGCGTTCGTTAACAGATGAAGCTAATCCCGATGTGTATCCGTGTATGTGTTAAACAGTGACATTAATTTTAAATGGATATAATTACATGTGTTTCAAAGACATTCAATCTGAACATTAGGTATCAAATGTTATTTCATTTACATTTGTTTTCGAAGGGAGGAGGAGGGTATCAGACTGGTGTTGTGATCTCCTTGAACATTCTCGTGCTTCAACTTTAACTGATGTATATTTGATTTAATGTTTGATCCTGACATTTGGATTTTGTGTGCGTATTGATGCAGATACATGAATTTGATAGACATTTTAGTTTGCAGACTTTATTTATGAAATTTATTGTTTGTCTGAGTGGGGAGGAATGTAGCAGTTAGGATTATTATGTCATAATTATTTCCCTTGTTTAAAACTATAAATTTCATATTTCTTATTTAAGAATTTACATGAAGTTTATTCCGCATATATTTGTTAAATTGCATAGCTTTTGCTATTTGAAATCATTAGTTAAAGGTATTTATTTTAATTGTACAGTTTAATATTTGCATCGTTGCAACTTCTCTGGATACCTTCGGTGAGAGACTTATAGATTTTATATAACTTCTTTTAGATTCATATTATGAATCCTCTGAGGACTGACATTCAGTCCCACCAAGGAAAGCCAAGCTTTCCAACCAGTTTCCAATAGGTTAGTGCATTAGCTACATGCCTCCTTAGTACGGTTAATTTGAAGTCATTGAATGCTCCATTTCTACCCTTTTGGCTTTACATGATATACATGATAACAGTTGTACTTTGATGATTAAATTATATATTGTTTTCAGTTTTGGGTTTTCATTTACTTAGATATATTACAGCTCATCACTTTTGGCATCAGTCGTTTTCCGCACATCAGTTTACAAACTAGAATTAGCTGTGGTCCGCGCTCCCGAATCTTAGGCAGAATTGTTCCTGCTACAGTATACTAAATAAGGGGGATCGCCAGTTTTTGGACAATAACTCAAGAATGCTTTCACTTACAGGCCAGACATTTTGTGGTGAATTGTCTATATCTATGGACATGAGCGCTTTTTTAATTTTTGTATATTTTAGATTTGAAGTTTCTGAGTTACATGGTTTTATTCATAAAAAGGGGAATTTTGCAGTTTTCGGTCGTTAAATCAAAAAGGTTTTTCAGCTATTCTTATGGCACAATGATGAATTGTTTATATCTATTGACGTAAGATCCCTTTTCATTTTGATAAATTTCTTATACTAGTATGACATTGAGAAGGCAATGAACTTTGAAAATGTGACGGGTGTATCATGCTCTAATGGCGCAGCTGTTTATTTATTATGTTTTTTGTTGTTGTATCTTTTTTTTTGGTGGGGAGGGGACAGTAGTCATGGTTTATTTACTCCTATAGTGTATACAACTATAACCCAAAATAGATGAAAAGAAAATTTGTGAAAATATTCGTTTGCCCTTTAAGAGCCATGCATTCTCTGTAAGCATCAAAATATGATGGAAACCAGTGGTCACCGATTTTCATAAAACTTTTTTAAATGAATGCTTAGTGATGTAAAAACATCTTTGTCATAATAAAAAAATATTGTAATGTTCATTGCCATGGTAACCATACAATTCATTTTCAGAATTTTACAGTAGAAACCTTTAAAATCCAACTAAGTATTTCTCCAAAACGCACCGATGAAATCCTTTGAAATTAACAGAATATAAAGTTCTCTCGTAATAGTTTTTATATACCAAAAATCAGATATGTGTTATTTCAAATAAGAAAAATAATTCACCTTGGTCATATAGAAATTTGCTATCAGGAGTGCAAAATTCTACTAGAGTTATTTCCCTTAGTACAACTCTTTTGTTGTTTTTATGTTAAAAATGAAAGTAGCAGCTCCAGCAGCAGACACACGAAATGGTTTGCAATTTTAACACAAACTGCACTACAGATGAGTGTTCTGATGATGTTACTGATATCAACACATGTGACTTCAATGACAAAAATATAATTTTAACTGAATCTGGTCTTTTGCCAAAGAATTTTACTGATTTTTATATATGCTCAACCCATTTCAACCAATTATTGAAAAGAAACTCTGATTTGAGAAGGAGAAAAGTAGGTCAGCTTCCTACTTTGATTAGTGCACATCCTCCAGTAGCATCACACTCTGTTGTTGGTGTAAAAAAGCCAAAGCCTAGCCGCAATATCACCATCACTGATGTAGAAAAGATTCAGAAGTGTTATGGCCTCACACTTCCTATTGGCTGATTGGAACACGTAAGTTAAAAACTAAATTGATATATTTATTATGACTGTTTAATTTTTTTTTCTTTCCAATTGCCTGGTATAGTTTACATTTGTTCAATACTTTTTTAAATAACACTCTAGAAATACAAAAGAGACCCTTTTTAGCTACCATTTGAATTTTTAAAGGGGGGGGGTCCTGTACTTTTTTTAGTTATAATCTGAGATTATCTCTTTCTTGCCGTTTTATTTTTCACCCTGACTAGATATTGGGTATTGTTTTATTCTTTCATTGATTTTATTCTGACTTTTTTTTACATTATTTGTCATCCTGTCATTTTGTGGACAAAGTTGCTCATCTTTTTTTCCCTCAAAACTTCTGATGCTCTTGTCCTGCCTTTTTTTTTTTAAATAATCCTTTATCCCTTTGAAAATCGAATGGAAGCTTCCTAATAAGGAGAGGAATCCTACACTTGAGGTACTGATTTCTGTTTATTTAAAACTATATATCAGTGGGGTACAATTTACATGTCAATAGGTCATAGACATGAATATGTTGATCTTTTCTGTTACATGTAAGATGTCTGTAAAAACTATGTGTTGATCTCTTCAATCTCAATATAAACATAACCATTGCTGTAAAGTTTCTATTAATTAACCATACTCATGTACATGTATTATGTAAGTTTTCAGGAATGATTGAACCCACATATCAGAAAAAAATCCAAAATATTTAAACAACCCATATGCCCTTTCAAAAAATATCTTAAGATGCACATTTCAAAATGATCAATACAGCCTATGTCAAGTCAATGCTTCTTTTTTTCAGCTGCATGCACTAGCTGCCTTATTAAAATTTCCAAGCAGTCCACAGAGATAGAAGCTGAAAGTCTTGATCAAGGAAAGTGTGAAGATGACCAGGTAAGGCAAACAAAATATTGTTTTAACAATCAGAGTACATGTGTCTGTGAATTTATCTAAAATTTCATGTACAGCAAGCTCTTTAATAAAATTGAGAATGGAAATGGGGAATGTGTCAAAGAGACAACAACCCGACCAGATAAAAAAACAAAAACATACATATGAATAAAAAAAATCCAATGCATACCAACCCTAACTGCTTAACTAATTAAACACTTTATGCAAATTCCATATAGGGTCAATAAACTCTTTACCTAATTTACTGGAACAAAAAAATGATAAAAAAAAAGAGTCCGACTTTTTACTTTGTAAACATGGTAAACCTGTCTGACACCAGTATCACTAGATGAATAATTTTGTGTACCACAGACACATTGCACCATAACCAGATAACGTGTTAAGATATAGGTGGTTAGCATATATATTTATGCCTAATTGACTGTATGTTTGTTCAATATACATTCTACATAGAGATGTTGAATGATGGGCAATGAGACAGCTGCCCACCAAAGAACACAGATATGAACAAATGCAGGTTACTGTATGGGTTTGCAATGAAAACAATTCTTTAAGAATGGAAAGGCTATAAAGGGCAAGGGCCCCTGGTTAATAAAATCTAAATTTAAAGCAGTCCAAGAAAGATAATAAATGTTGACAGGATGTACCAAAAAGTATTGAATAACCAATACATTTCTTATCAATAGACTTTATATTTGTATTAAACAGATTCAGCAATGCACAAAATTAGATACAGATGATGAAACATATCTCATGGAGACTGACCAGTTGGATGTGTTAACAGAAAAAGAAAATATTTGCGATAATCTTGTAAGCACAGCTAGTGTCATTTTTGATATAATTTTTTTTTTTTAGTTTTTATTTGGGGGTGGTTAGGGGGGGGGGGGGGTTGTGACCCATTAGACAATTATAACAAGGTAAAGGATATTTTAGTCATCATTTGCATTATTTCAAGACAAGAACAACATTTTTATAATTTTTTGGGCACAATTCATACAAAAACAAGAAGATGTGGTATAATATTAATAGCCAACAAGTCAAATCTCCACCAGAGACCAAAGGCATTGCAGTAAATAGCTAATGGTCATTCTTATGTCTTCAACAATAAGAAAAACCCATAAATCACAGAGTCAGCTACAAAAGGCCTCCAAAAGACAATTGTAAAACAATACAACGAGGAAAACTAGCATCCCCTCCTTTATAAATCTGTCCCTTTTTGCAATGATTTTGAATTACAAAATTTAAATTAAAATTACCTTCTCAATTGATAAAAGTGCAAAATAAAATCACATAGAAATTGTTCATTTTGCTAAGAAATACATTTAATTTTAACTAAAGTATATATTTGCATTTGTTTTTCTGACGTTACTTTTTTTGTTGATGTTCGATGTTTGATGTTTAAATGTAAAGATTTTATAAACAGGTTTATGTATTATATACTAGTACATGTGTCTGTGTCTGTGTCTTACGTACCAAAACAAAATATATATTTGTCGGTGGTAAAAACTGTTTTACTTAAAACAAGGTTAGAATATAGTTTAGTGCAAAAATAAGATACTGTATACAGACCATAATATTTTTTAAAAAAAATATTTTGTTTCTATAGTAATTAATTATGTTTAAAAACTAAAAATGTGTTAATGCTTTTAGCACATTCAGGATTTCAAAAAATGTAAACAAAATACATCATTATTTTTCAGATTGAAATTTCAGCATCCGAATATACAGTTACATCAGAAGAGTCAGGAAGTCAAAATTATTTATCCCAGTCACAAGTAAGTAAAATCTCCAAAAAAAGTATTCTATCACATTACATTGATAAAAGTTTACATCATTAACACTTTAACATGATCAATGTGACAACTCAAAAACAGAAATTAAAGCCGCATTCAAAAGAAATGAATCCTATATTTTAGGCACAATTACCAGAAATTAAAAGGAAACAGAATTAAAAGAAGAACAATCAAAACATATAAGCATTACATTTAGGAGATAACTGTATTGTATTTTAAGCTCAGACGGCATCAATTGGGGATTTGATGGTCGCAAATTAAGTTTACTGGCGACACGTTAGCGGAGACAGTAAACGGGTATTTGCGACCATCAAATCCCAAATTGATGCCGTCAGAGCTTAAAATGCAATATTGTTATCTCCATTCTAATGAAACTGTCAGAAATCAACGTTAAAACATGTATTCAAAATTTGTCATATGCCATCTGCGCTTGCACGAACGTCCCATAGCATCAATTGTCAATTGATGCCATGTAAATTAATGACGTTATCCAATCAAAATGAACGTTACAAATGTTGTTGCATTAGAATGTTCAGTTGATTTTATTTATGCAAGATTGATTATGAACATAAAACATAATTCTTTCCCGCTGCCTGCATAATGTCTAGTGGCAAGTTGTGTCCCTTTAAAATGTTACATGCAAGCAGGGGAATCATCTATGACCCTTGGGCCCATTCCTCCTTTATTTAATTGTTATCAGTTTTATACTTCTTTGCAGCAATCAGTCAGAAGTTATGAACGTTGCAGCTACTTGACATCTTTGAATGATTTCCTGTCATCTGTCAGATTGCAGGAATTCTCAGAAAAAGAAAGAAAAACATGGCAGTCCTACACATTTAAAACAAGAAACACCTACAAAGAAAGATTTGATGAGATTATGAAATTGATAATAGAAATTTTATTTCCAAATGATGTTGATGAAGTAATTGATGACATAAAATGTCCCAAGCAGTTAAATGAAGAATACAGAACTAGTCATACAGAGTACAAAGATATTGTCACTTCATACAGAAAAGCAGAATCCTGGCAACAAGGTAGACAAGTTCTTTCAGTTCTTGCCTCAAGAATGTCCTTCAAGGACTTACTGTCTCTACTACCAGAAATAACATCTCATCGCTACTATGCTGCTCTCAGTCATTCAAAGAAAATTGGGCCAGCACTTCCAATTCCTGAGAAAAAATTGCATCGACAAAAATTAGATCCTGAAAGATTAGACGCATTCTTAGATTTCATTACATCCAGTCATGTTGTCCGTGATCTACCTTTTGGGGAAAAAAAACTGAAGTTTTCAGATGGAACAGTCCACAATTTACCTAACGTTGTACGTTGCATGGGTTCAGCAGACATAATACAGCAGTACAAAGCATACTGTCAGGAAAATGAAATTTCACTTTTAGGTAAGGCCAAATAAAGATATATATGTATAGAAAAATACACAAATTAAAGGATATCATATGGGGTGTCTAACCATGACACAAAATCTAAAAAAAAAAAACACACATAAAAACAAAAAGCATACGAACAGTGCATTTTAATATTTGTTCTTCTGACATCTCAAAGTGACAATGACACCTTCAACAAGGTACAGGTTTAAGATGGCTAATAGCACTTTCTTGGCTGGAAATCTATGCAAAAATAATTTTGGTAGACTTTGTCAAATGCAACACCACCTGAATTAGCACCGGTTGAAAAAACACATACTTGAAAGAAATACATATTTAAAACCAATTAGTTTCTTTGCATAGGTGTAAATTTAAAATTAACATGATTTTAAATTTATGTGTAGAAAATATTTAAAAAGATGAAAGATGAAGGACTGGTTATCCTTGTATAATACATATTGACTAATAATATTATGAATTATAAAATCGATCAAATCTAATTGTGCTACTTGGACATTTAAACAATAATCAATCTAAACTAAATGTTACTTTTATTAAATAGGTGACAGTACCATGTTTAAAATACTTGCCCAGTGTGGTGCTAAAGTCAGAAAAAGCCATGAAGGACTGGAATATTTTGTAGCAGAAGGAGGACGTGCCTTCATTACCTTTCAAGATGTCTTAGACAAATTGCTGACCTACGACGCTATATCACCAGATGACCACAAAAGTTTCCAGGCACTGTTCTTACAATCAAAGCAGTATTTAAGGACTGACTATAAGGTTTGTTAGACTAAATTTGGACACTTTTAAAGGATAAATAAGTCCATTTTATGTGATAAATTAGAAATTGCCATTAGTTTTTAGGTTTTTGAATTTCTTCAGTTTCGAAATCGTTGGGGTGCCAAAAAATTATAGATTTTTTAATGAAGATTTGCATTCATCCATTACATAAACTTGATTTAGATTAAATAATTCCTTGATTTTTGTCTTGCCTAGAAATAATAAAATAGCAACTCATATGCATGCTATTTCCAGCATTGATGGCATAGTTTGTGATGAGATCCAGTTTAAATGTATTTGCAAACCACTAGTATTAGGCCAATGAAATTGGAACAAGTGTAGTTCATATGTTATTTTATATACCTTCACATTAATTTATAATATTTTCAGATTCATATTTCAAAGGGAAGAGAAGTAGCAGATCACTGTATGTTGTATGCCCTCAGTGACGAAAAAGATGAGGCATTTACAGAACAATGTTCTCACAATCACCAGATGGTCTGTGAAAGCTGTGAACAGTTGAAAGAGACCATTGCTGCATTACAAAAGATCTTTGTTACTTCCTCAGTAGATGAAAAGAGGATGAGATGAATGACCTCAATTTCAGGGTAACTTATTATATTATTTATATGACCACTTTTAAATGTAAAAAAGTTTGATTGCATTTACATATGATTGTTCAAGGAAATTAATTACCCTTATCTATTATTGTTGCTTGCTGTTAATTCAGCTTGCTATGAGATGTTATCAAGCTTATTACTTTCTTTGAATTAACGAATATTTCCTCCATATATATGTTTCCCAAATGCAATACTTTCTTTTTCGATTTGTTACTTGATGACCAATCTTCCTACCGGTATTTTACTGGCTATCATTCTGCATAAAATTTCCATTACACAATATATGTACTGGACTAGAAGGAAAGAGCAACTGTTTAATATTCAATTATTTTTGTATTAACTTATGAATTAAATAAAAAGAATTAACTAATTCAGGATATGTTTTATCAGAGAGTATTCTATTTTTAAGTGTGAATGAATCGTCACTAGGCTAATTGAGTTGCAACAGGAAAGTCTGTAATTTATATTTACACTGCTTTAATTATTCCCCTAAGAAAAGACCAATGAAAAAGCATACATTTTAGAAAACTGACATCAGAGATTAGAACAAAATATTACCTAACAGGTCATACCTAAATTTAGAATAAAACTTAATAAAAATATATTTTATGAATTGATCTTCATTTTTAGGTACAACAAGCAACAAAGAGTATTTTCAGCCTGAAAAAAACACATAATAAGATGTAAAAACCAAGACTTAGCAAAAACTCAACTTTTTGAAACCATGCCTTCAGATGAAGTTTTACTGGTATGTGACTGGGCTATGAAGTTTTTACCACGAAAGTTTCGTGAAGATCAATGTGATTGGTTCGGAAAGAGAGGAATACCATGGCACATATCTATAGCCTTCTGTAGGAAAGATGATGGAAGCCTTGGGTTTGTTATTTGTTTGCAACCCAAATATCCCAGGTTAGATATTTTTATATGAATAAGCTATAATTTTTATGTACAAATAATTATTTTTTACTGTAAAGATAAAATATTGAACAATATATGGTAGGGCTAGTAGGTTGTTGCAAAATTCATCTATAACAAAAAAAAGAATAGAGGGTAAACGTACACGAGACAACATCTCAACATATAACATAGTTTAAATTATAATAAATATGAATGGCACACAATAAAGCAAGTTGAAGATGGTGTAATAGGCCTAGCAGACAACTTGTAAAATATTTTTTGAATGTGTAAGAGGAACCATACCATGACAATGAGTAAGAATATCACATAAAGAAAATAAGGTAAAGACATCAATAGGCTAATAAATTTAATTGTGCCATTGGCGAGATTAAATGTGGTCTGTACACTGATGTAGCTGTGAGATATGTATTATCCATTTTCATAATGCATTTTTATACACTAAGAATAAAAGACAAACGAATGAACATCTTTGGATTAACCTTTGGTATCATTAATCAAATAGTGTATGTACATGTATGACTACCCTAAACAAAATTGTGTTTGAATACCTATCCATATACTTGATATCCCAAGTCAAAGTGAACTGCAGTTATTTAGCAGTTAATTAGCATTCACAGTTCCCACTCGACAGCAGTTATTTGGCAGTTTATTAGCATTCACAGTTACCAAATATAAGGCAATGATTAATTTGCATAAAGGCATTCCAATAGCATTCCATAGCTGTTTCTTAGCAGTTTATTTAGCATTCACAGTTCTTTGGCAGTTATTTTTAACGAAAAATTTAAATGAGATCTGAATATTCATGAGAACTGCTATAATAACAGCTATCAAAAAATGAATATTCATGAGAACTGCTATAATAACAGCTGTCAATAATGGATATTCATGCCAACTGCTAAGTTTTACATCCTAATATGGTTTTGTAAACTGCTAATAACTGCTGTGGAATACTATCAGATCTGCCAAAAGTTGCAATACAAGGCGACACATGAATACTGGTAATCAATATACATTATATACAGTGTACAAGATATGAAAGCTAAAATTATTAAAATTCTAATATTTTACTGCAAGTCTTATGTGAAATTTCAAAAAAATGTACTTAAACCTATATTTGTAATTAGAGCAGTAACTGTACAATCTAATAACAAACTTAATTTTAAGGGAATGTAAAAAAAAAAAAGAGAAGCACTTACTTTAGCTGGTCTTAGACCCATTATTATTTATATATGTGGCTGTAATGATATAGGAACAATTAAATATGCACTTTAATTATCAAAACTTTTAAAAAAGCAACTTTAATATTTAAAAGCTATTACTGCTAAGAGGCTTATCACTACCTTGACTAAGTGATTTTCAAATAAGAAGTTATTTCATTGTTATCATTATTTTATTACCAAACAGGCCAAATGTACTATTAAATATGGACCAAAAGACAACAGTTATATCCTCTTTCTCTTTTGGAATTTAAAACAAATAAATTCTTGATACACATGTAATATATATTATATGTTTCTTTTTTCTGAAACAAACTTAAGTAATATATATATATTATAAATCAATTTCATTAAATTGATTGTTTGGACAATTTAAACCAATCGGCTATTTGCAGTCTAGGTTTACCTATGAATTCCCTCCCCCTTTTTTCAACTCATGAATATGATCAGATTTGTTTTTTTAACCAAATAATAGATTAAAATAATCATATCTATTTTTTTCAAATAACATCTTGATTTGTTAGTATATATATGCTAGTATTCTAATGCAATCCTGTCAGCATCAGATATTCTATTTAAGTAAACAACTATCCCCCCTTTTTGTGGGCTTTCTGTATGATTTCTGTTTCCCCCAACAAAGTTATGTCAGAAGATACACAAGCATTAACTGTGACTTTCAACTTACTGTACTGCAGTTGTGTAAAAGTATTCATCGAAAATTAAGCTTATAATTGACAAAAATAGTTTTTCACTAGCAAGTATTTCCACACAACATGGAGCCAAAATGCACATTTGAAAATGATCAAATTATCTTCAAATAAATGTTTAACTTCAAGCTGAAAACATTGCCAGATCCAAGCATTTTCATAACAAAGATTAATAGGTCAACAGCTATCGAACTGCTGTCATAACTGTTGTCCTGACTGCTAAGAGGAATGCTAAGATGAATGCTAAGACGAATGCTAAGTCAATTGCTTAGATGAATGCTAAGACGAATGCTAAGCCGAATGCTAAGAAATGGTGAAATGTGGCAGTTTTTCAAACTGCTATTAGATTGAATGCTTAGAACAGCTAAAGGACTGCTAAAAATATGAAGAACTGGCAAATAACAGCTAAAAAACAGCTAATAATAGCAGTTCAGTTTGACTTGGGATGATACTTTCTTCTGAAAACAATTTAGTATCTGTGCTCTAATTTTAGTTGTAGTTGATCAATTATGCTTAGGAAATGGATATTTTATAAAGCAGTTTAAAAGTGGTGATTTATTTTGTTTACATTCTTTTAACAGGACATCCAAGTAACAGCCAGTATTATCCAAGATGTAATGGATAAAATTAGAGAAATTAACACCAATGACATAAAGTTCCATGTATGGTCTGACAATGCTGGTTGTTACAAGTCAACAGAATTGCTTTCATTCTTATTGCATTCAGGTCTTACCCTGTCATATGACTTCTGTGAATCCCAGAATGGGAAGGGACCATGTGACCGCACTGCTGCAACCATCAAATCTTCTATAAGAAGATATGTAAACCAGGGTCATGATGTACTTACAGCACAATCAATGAAAAAGGTACAGATAATTTTAAAAACCCAATCAGCTTCATGTCTTAAACATCCCTAGGTTACAGCTGTAAATGTACTTTGAAATTCAGAAATTATTGCGAAGTTTTTATTAATGGTCATTAATTGGAATTGTTAGACTGCTTGATTATAGAAATAATAAGAACTCTCATTCTGATATTTTAAACATAAATCTGTATGCACCGTTTGCAAATATGGCAGTAATTTATCTCACAATTTCATTAATTCTTCAAAAATTGCAATAACAAATGCACACAATAATTTATTAGTCTAACAATGTCAGTGCCAAGCAAAACAATTAACAAGGTTTATTATAAATGATCCAGAATAGCATGAGTGCAGCTTTAAAAAGATTAAAATCATGTGGAAACCAGTGAGCAACAACAATAACTAATTTGGATATAATAACTGAAGGAATTAGACCCAGTTATAGGACAGCTAAAGTTACTTTTTTACTCTATATAAATATGAAAACAAGGATTAGTATAATTGTGCCTGATACTAATCTCCACTGGAGACCATATGACATAGAATTTATCAATTATAGGTCACTGCAAGGCCTTAAACAATGGAAAAAAAACCCAGATACTTCATTGTAAGCTCTTTTTTGTTATGATTTTATATCTATTATGATTTGAGGTTTTTATATTTTAAATAAAGGTTTACAACCAAAAAAGCCAACAGTTCTAATCTACTCTAGTTATTTTTCTTCTTATAAGCATTTACAATAATTTCACTTTATTTACAGGCAATAGGCAAGTCAGCAAAAAATGTAAAGTACATAGTTCGTGTCATAGAAGGAACTGAGTGTAGGAAAACCAAGTACACCGCTATACCTGCAATATCAACCTATAGTAACTTCACATTTAGCGCACATGGCATTACTGCATGGAAGGCATACCAAGTTGGCACAGGTAAAAAGATAAATATTATTTTTATAATTCCCCGCAACATGAATATGAAAATAGAAGATGTGGTATGATAGCCAATGAGACAACTATCAATAAAGAGACCAAATGACACATAAATTAAAGGTTTTAGGTCACTATATGGCCTTCAATGATGAGCAATGCCCATAAAAGTCTTTGCAATACTCTTAGAATGCTTGTTAATTTACTATTTTCTTATCCTTTCTTTTTATAATTTCCTAATCATGATTAAGATCTCCAAACACTGATTTTCTATTGATATCTATAAGCAGTCAATAGACCATAACTTGATATATGTGATTCAAGTATTATTTTTTGCGATTATGTTGAAAAAAAATTCACAATTTTTTTAGTTTGCTCCAAGATATAATATAATGTCCAAATATTATTTATGACTTTCTTCAAACCGTTTCCTTCATGTGGGTTAGCAGGTTTAAGATTCAAATAAGTTTGTTTGGCACTATTTAATTTACTCCCTAACATGGGACAGTGGAGTAACAGTACAACATCGGAACAAACTATAAAAACACAGTTCTTACTTGTCAGATTGATCATAACAAAGCAAAAAACAACTAACAATATATAGACACATACTAGATGTGGCAGCCAAGGATTATGTATATCCAGCACTAGACTCAAAGTTCAGTTATATTCATTTCACACATACTTTTCATGTCAATAGCTACAATATATAGCCAGTTCATTTTCACTGAGTGTAAAACAGCAACAATCAATCAATTAATCAATTATTGTTTAAACAGTATTCTCAAATTATAAGTTATATAATTTTATTTTCTACATTTTAGGAAAGCTTATACCTTCATCTGATATTCAAAGTGTTGAAAAATGTATTTTAAATACCTCATGTCCAGAGATAGAGGGAGAAATTGATGTGGTTTTTCACCAACTGCCACTTAAAGCTGAAAAGGAAGAAAACACCATAACATGTGCAAATGAGGGATGCACACTGTCTTTTTCATCTTTTCATGACCTGTCAAGCCACTTAATGTTCGGCAAGTGTGAGTTTGAATTCAGGTGCCAGTTTAGTAATGGATGTGACATTACTAAAAAGACTTACATTACAAAGATGTCTAAGTCTTTTTCAACCAACTTTCAAGTTTCATCAGCAGGGCTGACAGTTGGAATTAATGACAACTCTGATTTAGAACTTGGCTGGGCATTAAAAGAAGAAAGGAAGAACAAAAGGTTTAATGTGAACCAAAAAGAATATCTCACTGAAAAATTTAACAAAGGTCTAAAAACTGGCAGAAAGGAAGATCCTTTTTTGGTATCAGAGGAAATGCTGACTGAGAGAAAAGAAGATGGAAATAGAAGATTTTCATATGATGAAATCCTTTTGGTAGAAAAAATAACAATTTTCTTTTCTAGAATGAGCAGGAAGAACAAATCATTTGATGATTCCATTGATGCATCAAGGGAAGAAACTATAACAACTATCAGGAGAGAACTAACTGCAGATGAACTTAATTAAATTTCTTTTACCAACTTTATGTAAAAAACTACAAATATTTTATGCACTGATAATATGGTATGATTGTCAATGATACAAATCCTATAAATGACACTGAAGGTCACTGTAGAGTCTTTAACAATGAACAAAGCCCATACTGCATTATCAGCTACAAAAGGCTTCAAAATGACAAATTTAAATAGCTTAAAGTGAAATTGCTAAAAACAATTTGTTTTTCCAATAAAAATACCAAATGAGACATCAAACTCACGGTCCATTGAACATAGACAATGATGGTAAGAGTTTCCGTTATAAGTTTTTGGTAAAAGATTTTGGTCAAGGTAGTTTTTGATGAAATTGAACTCCAATCAACTTGAAACTTAGTACACATGTTCCCTAAGATATGATCTTTCTTATTTAATATGTCTAAATGCCAAATTAGATTTTTTCCCAAAATTTCACAGTCAAATAAACAAAGAAAATGATAGTGTGAATGGAGCATACAAGCATCTGTGGACGGTTGACAACATTTTATTCTTGCTTTTATAAGTTAATAGTGAGATTTGGATTTCCTATGATATTTCCAATCATAGACAGACATTGACTTGTGTTTTGTTTGCATAGTGTTTTAGCACCAGTGCAACTCTAGTATATTATTTCAAAGTTGAAGTAAAATGAGGTGCAAGATGTTCTGATTAAATTTACACTTAAAATTTTCAAATTTTACCACTTAACCCTGTTAACTGTTATTTACAGACTCTTGAGAGTTGACAAAGTCTTAATCTTTACTGACATGGTAACCTTCACAACAACCCTTTTGTTTGAGATATGCTTTTAGAAAGAATACCGGAGTAAATATTTGTATGAAGAAGCTATAAAATACATATTTTTGGCGATTTTTCTTTTTTTTTGCTTAGGGTCATATAAATGGTTACTATGGTAGCCACAATCTTAAATTGACATTTTTCTTTTCAAATAGAGTTAAATTAATAATTAGGTCCAATTAAACTAAATTTTCTTCATTTTTAACTTAAAATTTGCAGACTTTCAAATTTTTGTTTTTTTTAAATATTTTCATTCACTGCCATGGCAACGATTTTTTTTTTTTTGAAAAATAACACTACTCCAATTTTTTGATATTTTGGACTTTATGCTTTAAACATTATATATGCATTATTTTAAGAACATCTGTCGGTGCATTTTTTCACAGTCTCTTATTAAAATTGGTAAAAAATCCAATTTTTCAAAAATCCATAAAAAGTCAAAATCAAGGTTTTTGGCAGCTTCAAAAAACTGTGATAGGATATTTTTTTATTATGTTATATACTGTTATTATATGCTTAGATCATTGTCTTCATGATGACAAATAAATAATATGACCTCAGAACAGTTGGCTTTATGTTTTATATGCAAAGAAAATGGTAATTTCACTGATTGATAGACTCTGTAAGAAGCCTTATTTGATGATGTATGGTAACCATGGCAACCACAACTCTGTGTATCAATATTATACCAAATTTTAAACAAGGGTGACATATATATGAGTATTACCTACCAAGTTTCATTGAAATTTGAGGTCCTGAATTTCCCACCCTATATCAGAAATTTTGATGCTAACAGAGAATGGCTCTTAATAACTTTAAAATGCTTGTATTAGAAGTAAAGATTCAGATAAGGATTGGTAAGTAAATTAAAAAGTCAAAAGTTAAAAGGTACCCGTTTATATATAACAGCCACATCGATTTACTTTGACACGCTTATAAAAGCAGGTTGTCCCAATTAACGAATTGTAAAAAAAGTTATTGTAGAGCCAAACGCTCTCCATTCACATTGACCGCTGTTTTACTTTAATTATATTTTTTCTCATATGACAAATGATTTTAATTGTCATTGAAGTCAAAGGTAACACAGGTGAGCGACTGAACCTTTATTGCTATTATGAATAAACCTTTCAGTGTGTGTCTTCTTAGTCTAAAACTCTCAAAGAACATGTAAATGTGTACAGCTTCCACATTCTACAACGTTAAGGCGAACAATCATAAAAATATAAGAGGCATAATGAGGTTGTTAAATTTGATGTATGATTTTGTGTGCTTCCTTGTTACATATAACAAAAGAGAATTACACAATGTTGACTGTTGTACACCTATTTGAAAAAATCCATAATATGTCTGTTGGGTTTTTTCGCACATTGTTGTCATTGTGATGGAATTTTATGCCACTGTAATACAAATGAGAGGTTAAGGTAGCTTAAAAACCAGGTTTTTCTACACAGAAAAATGTCTGTACCAGATCAGGAATGTTACAGTTGTTACCAATTCGTTTGATGTGTTTTAGCATTTGATTTCGCCATTTTCTCTTTTAATTTTCCTCGGAGTTCGGTATTTTGTAATTTACTTTTTGATTTTGATTATAAATCAACTAAACCAAACTTTAAAAAAAAATGAATTGTTCTAAGCGAATACCCTTTAACTGTTCATTCTGATGTACAAAAGATTTGTTGCAAACATATAATGAGTTATTGGAATGTGAAAACAAGATTCGCATACGGAAATGTGTCACCTTTTGTAAATTCTAAAAAAAAAAGCACTGCACTACGGCATACATTGAGAATATTCAGGTTTGTATTAATTTACAAAAAATGATATCGGAATGTGTCCTTTAGCTAGCAATAAAACCAGGTTCGATCCAATAAAAAATTGCCTGTGCCAAAAGTCAGGAATATGACAATTTTTGTCCATTCGTTTGATGTGTTGGAGCTTTTAATTTTGCCGTTTGATAAGGGACTTCTGAATTTTTAAATTTTCGTCGGAATTCAGTTTTTTTTTGTCATTTTACTCCTGTCTCAAGAATTGTTTTACCAAACTTTCTACTTCAGTCTTAGTTATTACATTGAAAAGTTATTTGAAATAAACTATCAGATGAACAACTGGAACTCTTTGTGCCGTCTTTTAATTTATCCTGTTCCACAAAAAGTAAAATCACATATTGCAATTGGCGATTTACTTATTTTTTTTATGTCATCAGCAAGAAACTTAATGATAGTAAGTGTTAGTTCGTAATGAAGTGATACTTAAACTAAACCCAAAGTTGATTTACAAACAAGTGCGTAGATTTCTCAATAGTTTGAAATGTCTGGGATCTTTAACGATTATATTGAAATGGATGAAAACTTAAGTAACCACTTTAATAGAAGTTGAAACATACTTTTTTCAATTGTGAAGCAATTAAAAAGTTCCGGAATAGATTTAAAATTTTGGATTCTAAAGTATTCTAATAGCTATGTGACATATCTAAGTACATTTCAATCTGACATTTCCTAAGTATTTTCATAGTATAATCATGTGTCTCATTTAGAATTTGCTTTAAACAAGCTATTTATGACATCAACAACTTGGCTCGTCGTCCATCTTTCTTTCCGCCTCCAAAAAAAAACCGCTATATGATAATTTCCTTTTTCTTAAACAATTGTGGATTCTAAAGTATTCTAATAGCTATGTGACATATCTAAGTACATTTCAATCTGACATTTCCTAAGTATTTTCATAGTATAATCATGTGTCTCATTTAGAATTTGCTTTAAACAAGCTATTTATGACATCAACAACTTGGCTCGTCGTCCATCTTTCTTTCCGCCTCCAAAAAAAAACCGCTATATGATAATTTCCTTTTTCTTAAACAATTGTATAAACACATGGACCAAACACAATTTCTTAACCGTAACCAAACTGTCAAATTACGACACGTGATACAATGTTATGTATTGTAATTGAAACAACAATTACGTTTCTCCAACATTTGTTAATGAGACCAAAAGAACATAAATGATTAGGGGTCCTCTTACGGAATGACGTCTTGATATTTACCTGTAATTCACCTGTTATTAACAATAACATTGTTAAAAAGGGGAATGCTGTGTAAAGATATTTATCTAAGCATTGATGAAACTTATATATTTTTTACAATATTTGAGTTTTTTTCAAGATTTTAAAGTCGATATAATCTGGAACAGTGATTTTCATTTTTATTTAACTTTGTTTTCTTATTCTTTTTCCTTTATTTTATATAATCATAATAATAATGTATTATTGTTTAAAAATGGTATTTTTCTAAAAGAAATCGATTGAAACATTAACAATATATATGTATATATATATAAACAAGTCTAAATTGAAAACTACGTTCAAACATATGATTGCGTTGGATAAAAACCGCAATTTTTATACGTGTGCATTTAAAACAAATTTCGTTGTAGAAGGGTCTACATACAGCACAAACAGCATTTTTCAAAAGACCAACAAGGTGAAACAAAACGCATTTGACTAACAGGTCGAACAACTGATGTTCTTAAACCCTGCTGACGTTATGCCACACACACAAGGTGTCAATATTTGTTTGTACACCGGATCTAGGTTTCGACAATATATGTCTCTTCAGTGATGTAAGGAATCGAAAACGTATTTGGAAGGCCATATAATTTACCCTCAATTTCAGAAAGACTCTTGAATTTTAAGAGTCAATATAGAATGAACGGATCATATAAACCGGAGGGAAAATATGATACAAGCCCAAACGAAAAAATATAAAGAAGTCCAAATTGAAAACTACTTTCAAACCTATGATTGCGTTGTATATTTTACAGTAATTGGTTTTGTTTTTTAAGATTTTAAAGTCGATATATTCTAGCTCATTGATTTAAATTTTAATATAAAAAAGAAGATGTGGTATGATTGCCAATGAGACAACTATCCACAAATGACCAAAATGACACAGACATTATTAACTATACGTCACCGTACGGCCTTCAACAATGAGCAAAGCCTAATACCGCATAGTCAGCTATAAAAGGCACTGATAAGACAATGTAAAACAATTCAAATGAGAAAACTAACGGCATTATTTATGTAAAAAAATGAACGAAAAACGAATATGTAACACATAAACAAACGACAACCACCGAATTACAGACTCCTGACTTGGGACAGGCACATACATAAATAATGTGGCGGGGTTAGACATGTTAGCGGGATCCCCACCCTCTCATAATCTGGGACAGTGGTATAACAGTACAACATGAGAAAAAAGTAAAATCACAAACTATAGAACGAACTATGAAAATCCGTTGAAAAAGAGTTAACACATCAGATGGACAAAAATACAAGTGGACGTGGCCGGGTACTTATACATCCCGACACAAAAATTCACAATAAACAGATATGAGACTGCGTACTCGCAATTATCTGACAGCTAGTCCAAAGCCACTAACAACTAATAAAAAAAATCATGCATCTAAGACTAAATTCAAATTTACTTTGTTTTCATATTTTGTTTTCCTCTATTTTCCATAATAATGTATTTTTAAAAATATCGAATATATAAAAAAGTAAAATCACAAAAATACTGAACTTCGAGGAAAATTCAAAACAAAAAGTTAATTAATAAATGAAAAAAATCAGTGCTTTCTATGTATTTTTTTCTCTTTATTTGTTGCAGTTAATAAGAACACAAAATTTAACTTTGAGAAAAAAAGAATTTGTGTGCCATCCACTGCCTGGTTTTTCCACGGACACCCTCTGGAACATATCTCTGATTTTATTTAAGAATTCATAGAGGTGAATTTCAGGTGAATATAAAGATGCAAGTCCTTATGCGGACCCCCTAATCCTTAATGTTGTTCTTGTTAGCAAATATTGGAGAAACGTGACTGAACTAACCCAAATAGTTTCACTATTCTTAATTGGGGACCTCATAAAGAAAGTACACAATGATAAAGATCATACAAATAAAAAAAAGTATGCATGGTATATATACATAAGATTAATATAATAATCTATCTGTGTGTAAATTGACGGAGATATTTGAAACCTTATGATCTGAATAAACATAAAAGAGGGAAGAACGATACCGGCGGGAGAGTCACACTCATATATAGAAAATAAACTGACAACTCCTAGGCTAAAAATAAAAAGACTAACAGACAAATAATAGGACAGAAGACACAACATAGAAAACAAAATACTAAGCAACACGAACCCCACCAAAAACTGGGGGTGATCGCAGGTGCTCCGGAAGGATAAACATATCCTGCTCCACATGTGGCTCCCGTCGTGTTGCTTATGTTATAACAAATCCGGTAAATAGTCTAATTCAGTAGGTCACATTCGTGAACAGGAAATAGTATAGCAGTTACGAGATAAGGAACATATCCGATATCAGTCGTAAAGCGGATATTCCATAACGGTCAACCAACTCGTGATCGCGTCCGTAAAATTCACAATGTAAATGTATTGATGTTTTTTCATGTTCGTTGGTAAGCTATTCTATAGAAGTGTACAACCCTATGCAAAACATTTCTTCATTATCATGGCATAGCATATCATTCCGCAAAATTGTTCAGAGTTGTTTCCCTTCGACTCTAAATGGTTATTTTTTCGTTTTTCTATGGTACAAGTGTGGACACAGAGGAGTGTGGATAGTAATATTATAACAGTGTTTTTAGGTTGTGCCTAAATTCAATTTTCTATTTCATAATGTAATTTATTTAGGTGTCAAAAAAGGGTAGTTATACGATTATTGTGTCCGTTGATTTTTAATCAACAACAGCATATCTATCTAAGAGTTGTGTTTCAGATAATCAATTCTTTTTTAAAAGTGTTGAAATTTCTTGATTTGTTCAATCACCAATATCATTGCCTATTAATCAATCTGAAAAAACGACCAAATAAAAAATGTCCATGTAACTGTAAGTCATTTTGTTTATTTTCTTTTTGGTTAAAAACAAACTATATTGAGCAACTAACTTGAGCAACGTGGCTCCAGCAGGATCTGTTTATTTTTTTTATTTCTGAGTTTGAATGTCCTCATGGTGTCTTACACCCCTTTTTTGCAACAAGTAAGTTCAAAATAAATATTGTGTTGGTTGTAAATAAATTCATGATTGATAAGAAATTTTGTATTTACGACAGACGCGCGTTTCGTCTACAAAAGACTCATAAGTGGCGCCCTAGTTCAAAAAAGTAAAAACGGCCAAACAAAGTACGAAGTTGAAGAGCGTTGAAGACCAAATACAGCTTATGTATTTCAAAAATTTAAAAGTTTTGTAAAGAGTTAATTTATAAATATGACCATATCGATGATAATTCATGTCAGCACAGAAGTGGTTGTCTACATTTATGTCAGCACACATTGGTTGTCTGCAACTGAAAATAATGATAGAAACATTCTTGCTTCTTTTGGTCCATTTGATGAAATGTCACATATAACTTATCTACGTACGAAGCCCTTTTACTATTCAAATTTTGCTTTAAAAGATTTAAAATCGGCGCCACAAACCAATATCTCGAAAAAAAACTTTGTAGTAGTGTTCATGCATAAGTGTGTAAATATGAAAGAAGTACATATTTTTTCATAACCGAAATATTGTATTTCTAATCAGCATCAAAATAATGAATTAGCAGATTCTACAAAAGTTGGATTTAATCTGTGACATTTCTGCTTTGTTTGTTTTTCTTTGAAGAAACTGTTTGAATGTATTTTGTGGATGTTTTTTTTTATATTTAATTATATTTCGTGTTTGTAGACCGAGTGATCAAGTATTTCCCACCAACACCAACACTTAAAATTGTCGTCTTACGTTTTTTCTTTCAATTGTTTTGTACATAAAGAAAAACTTTTTTCTCGTTTGTTTTTGTCATTTCGATGCATTTTATAGCTTGTTGTACGGTATGGGTTTTCCTAATTTCTGTATGCTGTAGAGTGACATATAGTTGCTTATTGCTACAACATTTAGTCTTTAATGGAGAGTTGTCTCATTGGCATTCATACCACGTCTTCTTATTTTTTTTATATACAAATATGGTTTTGACTTGTACAATAGTTGTTATATTTTTGCCTTAGAATGATGATTTAGTGTTCAGCAATTGCGATGGTATTCGTCTTGACATAAAGATTGCAAAGGTGTAAAAGAAGAGGGACGAAAGATACCAAAGGGACAGTCAAACTCGTAAATCTAAAACAAACTGACAACGCCATGGCTAAAAATGAAAAAGACAAACAGAAAAACAATAGTACACATGACACAACATAGAAAACTAAAGAATAAACAACACGAACCCCACCAAAAACTAGGGGTGATCTCAGGTGCTACGGCAGGGTAAGCATATCCTGCTCCACATGCGGCACCCGTCGTGTTGCTTATGTGATTACAAATCCGGTAAATAGTCTATTTCGGTAGGTCAAATTCATGAAAGGGAAGGGGATTGTAGTAACGACGTAAGGAACATATCCGATATCATTTGTGAAACGGTTATTCCATAACGGTCAACCAACTCGTGATGGCGTCCGTAAAATTTACGAAGGGATGATTTCAACTTCACCATTTGGAACTCTTGGTTTAATAGCTTCCTTGTGAGCAGTAATCCTCTATCAAGAAAATCATGATAGGAAATGCAAGCACGGGAATATCGTATCAATTGGGAGATATATACCCCGTATGCAGGTGCTGCTGGAATGTTGCTACTACTTGCGATCATTTGTGAAATCTCATATGATCGTTTGAAGTTTATTTATTTTAGATTGCATTATTAAAAGGAAATAGAAAGATGTGTCTTCCAAACAGCTATTTTCCATTTTAAGTAACAATGTCTTTCTTTCTCATGATGAATAATAATGTGTTCGTCAGAAAAAAGACATTCTTAGTATGATTTGGAAATGAGAAATGTGTCAAAGAGACAATAAACCGATCAACGAAAAAAGTCTTGTTCTGAGTAGCAGTTGTTAGTTAGTTTACTGATATCTTCTGTCTTAAGCTACAGCAATCATGTTGGTTACGGGGCATGCAGGTGCACGGAAAATAATTTTGCAAAAAAACACCATAGGTATAATAGTCAGGCTTCATTTAGTTTAAATCTGACAATTGCTTTTGGTATCAGAAAAATATTGAGACGACAAATAATCTTTTAATCTATAATGATTTACTTTTACAAATTGTGACTTGGATTGAGAATTGTCTAATTAACACTCATACCACATCTTCGTATATTTAATTATGAGTATATATGGATTTGGTTCGATATTATCATGATTATTGAAACTCTTATATAGGTAAATATCTATTTCTAATCTTGCATTAAGAAAACTTCCTGGAAAAAGAAGACTGGTAATTTGAAATTGATGATAATGAGATAACACTTTATACTAGTTTTCAAAAATATACTTAATTTTGTTTTTTTGAATTTATCATATTTTATTAAAATCTGTACATTTGTTAGTTGAAACACATCTAGTACCGGTATCTTATCCCGGCTTCATTAACATAAGTGAATAACATATTTATACTTGATTACAAGTAAAAATGAAACACTGGCAAATACAGAGTCTACAATTTGTGACAGGTACATATGGTGTAGCAAGTTGAAGTAAATGTAATAGAACACTGAATGTTTCAAATGGGAAGTGACGTTAATTATGTAGATAGATATAGAAAGATGTGGTGTGAGTACCAATGAGACAACTCTCCATCCAAATAACAATTTATAAAAGTAAACTATTATGGGTCGATGTGCGTTTGTGTTTTTAATTTGAAATTGTTTTAGTTATGTTTGCTTTTACTTTTATTAGTCCATGTTTGATACAAGAAAATGTTTTCTAATGTTGGGAAAGATAAAAACCAGCCGTTTTTAAATTTTGTTTTTGAAATATCTGTAAAAAAGTAGGGGTAAATGTTTGATTTGAAGTTTTTTAGTTTGTCATTCCAAATGATATATGCATACAAAACATGTGTTGTCTGCTAAAACAATAACACTGGGACAGTCAAACTCATAGATCGAACATAAACTGACAACGCCATTGGCTAAAAATGAAAAAATACCAGACAAATAGCGGAGCACGTGACACAACATAGAAAACTAAAGACTGAGTAACTCAACCCCCACCAATAACTAGAGGTGATCCAGAAGGGTAACCAGATCCATGTACATGTAGCACCCGTGGTGCTTCTCATGTTATTACAAACCCGTTTAACCCGGTCAATAGTCTATTTCGGTAGGTCACATTCGTAAAAAGGGAAAGGTATTGTAGCTATGACATGAGGAACATATCCGATATCATCTGTGAAACGATTATTCCAAAACTGTCAACCAACTCGTGGTGCCATCCGTAAAGTTTTGAACTTCTCCATTTGGAACTCTTGGTTTAATAGATTCTTTGTGAGTAGCAACCCTCTATCAAAGAAGTCATGATAGGAAATACAGTCACGAGAATACCGTATCAATTGGGAGAAATATACTCCATATACAGGCGCTGCTTGAATGTTGGAAACAATTGGGAAGCTTAAAATAACATTTTTGTCGTAAAGTTTTGTTTTCAACCGACCTTCAATGTCAAGCTCTAGATGTAAGTAAAAAATGAGTTCAATAAAGGCAACAGCAGTATACCGCTGTTCAAAACTCATAAATACATGGACAAAAAACAATATCGGGGTAACAAACTTAAACCGAGAGAAACGCATTAAATATAAGAAGAGAACAACGACATAACACTAAAATGTAACACACACAGAAACGGACCATGCATCAGACAAAATCCCACGAGAATAACAAATATAACATTAAAACCAAATACATGAATTCGGGATAGACAAGTATTTGGGATAGACAAGTCAACATAGTTACAAGTTTTGAACTATTTAGTGCGATAATCATCTATAAAGCGGAAACTAAAGTTAAAAGATGTTGCTAACTTCTTATCTTTCTTCCTAAGATGTTCCTGTATGAAGTCAGCCTCATATTAATACAGAAACAAGTCGGCAAGCAAGGGCCACAATTGGTTTCAATTGGAATGTTGAAAAACACGTCCTCCAAAAATAACAAATATGTTGTCAATCAAGAAATTCAGTGTCTTGTTAATGTCGGTTTCAGAGAAATGTTTTTTTGAATCAGAGTGATCCTTTACAAAGTATGGTTTATTCCTCCCTAAGACAAGATACTTGTATCTACGTTGGCTATTCTTTTTTATGAAACAAAGCAATACCAACTCTTTCATTTGATCTTTTAGTTTGAAATGGGAAATACTTGTGTAAAGTGTAGAAAAGTCAAATGTTTTAATACCAATGCAAGATGAAAGTTTCTTAGGTTGTATGTACTCAAAAAGATCTTTAGAATTTTTAGGTATCCATATCTGATCTCTAGAATAGGCAGTTTAACAATAACTTTTAAGCCCGGCTTTGATTGCTGACAACATATATGTTAATAATTTAAAAAGAGGTGTCATGTAGCACTTGGAAGACCCAGCAGTATACCGTTGTTGGTAAGGACACTTATGTAGTAAATTATGCAATACAGTGATGGAAGATCCAGTTCTTCATCTTTGGTTGAAATTCCAAAGGGACATAGAACAGACCTATGATTATACAGGATTTCCTCTTTTGTAATTGTCGTGAGGGTATAGGTTGAGTTTCCGAGTGTATTGTCAATACCTTATTCATTTATCAACCAATTATGTAATGAGTTTTACACATAACAGATTTCAAAAGTACCAGGATTATACTTTAATACGCCAGACACACGTTTCGATCTATATAATACTCATTAGTGACGCTCAAATCAAAATAGTTGTATAGCCAAAGAAGTACAATGTTGAATAGCATTGAGGACCCAAAATTCCAAAAAAAATGTGCAAAATCGGGCTAAGGTAATCTATTCCTGGGATAATAAAATCCTTAGTTTTTTTTTTAATTCAAAGTTTTGTAACAGGAAATTTATGAAAATGACCATGTAATTGATATTCAGGTCAACACCAAAGTGTTGACTACTGGGCTACTCCAGACACGCGTTTCGTCTACATAAGACTCGTCAGTGACCAACCAAATTAGACTCTTTTCCGGATTTGTTATCACATAAGCAACACGACGGGTGCCACATGTGGAGCAGAATTGGTTTTCTATGTTGTGTCATGTGTGCTATTGTTTTGTTTTTTTTCTTTTTAGCCATGGCTTTGTCAGTTTGTTTTAGAATAATGAGTTTGACTGCCCCTTTGGTATCTTTCGTCCCTCTTTTACGATGTATGGCATATATTTGGAATGCGGTTCTGATTGCATGACCACACATCCTTGATTCAATCCGATAACATGACCAGTGTTGGTTCATCTGGCTCGTATCATCAACTGCACCCATCAGCGACCTGAGGTTCTTCTTTAGATGATGGTTTACTTAATTCAATACTTTTGCCTTTGTCTACCACTTATCTAACTTGTTAATATTTCACGATTCACAGGTTTCAAGTAATAACATGACTAGTGTTATTATATCGTATGGAGACGATGAATACAAAAGAGGTTTACAATTTTACATCCCCTTATACGCTCCTGTGAATGAAACTATTGAGTGCAATAATGTGTAATTTGGTAAAGGAAATAAAATGGGGACAGGTGTAGTGTTATTTTTTATGTGATCGGGTGGTATTTTATTGCACAGATTGTCTATTGAAATATTAAAATACAAATAATATTGATAGCACGTAATTATATGGTCAAGTTAACTGTTTGCGAAAGTATAAATAAATCGAAATTCTAAGGATTTTCTTATCCCAGGCATAGATAACCTTAGCCGTATATGGCACATTTTTTGAATTGTGGGATATCAATGCTCATCAACTTTGTACTTGTTTGGCTTTCTAACTGTTTTTATTTGAGCGTCACTGACGATCAGTCTTATGTAAACGAAACGTGCATCTGGGGTATAAAATTATATTATATTATTATTAATAGTACAAATAACACAACATAGAAAACTAGAGAGACTGAGTAACAAGAACCACACACAAAACTGATGTGATATCAGGTGCTCAAGAGGGGTAGGCAGATCTTGCTTCACGCAAGGCACCCGTCATGTTGTTAAAATAGTTTATAAAATTAACGGTATCAATTTTCTTGCACCAGATGCGCATTTCGACAATATATGTCTCTTCAGTGATGTTCGTGGCCAAAATATTTGAAATCCAAAGCTTATATAAAAGATGAAGAGCTATAATTTTAGGTTTGAAACCGATATAGAAAACAGTTATGTTCGAAACGAGAACATTTTCACTTAAATGTACGTCATCTAGACTCCGACGTATAACTGTCTCCTTGGCAATCATACAACATCTCCTTATTTTCATAGCAACACAAATGGATAAATGTTAAAAAACAAGCCTTACAAGACCAGTTTGGTATAAATGGGTTTACACTTGTCATCTCATTTTCTTTGTATATAACTCTTTAGTTATAGTTTTGCCTTTATTTAAACCAACCATGTTTATATGCTTCCTTGAGAAAAAGTAAATCTTGGAAAAAATGTCGTTGTTTTATAAATTACCTAACAAATCACGAGAAATAACGAGCATTAACAAAACGACTTGCATTACTGGGGCGGGTCCTGCCTATTCTTTTGCAGCAGCCGGTTTTGTCAATTAGGATAGTTCAATATTCTGACTTATTAATGTACAAAATGTTGATAATGCAGAATTTATTCTATGAATTAATATAATGATAAAAGTCTTTGAAGTAGATCGTGTCGTAAGGGTAGATGAGCCTTTCAATTTCCATATTGATCTGAAAAAAATAATAGAACATATTATGTTAATCTTCAATGAAAAAATACTTCGCTGCAGTCTTTATATCCGTAAATCATTAAAATCGTTTGGTATCTTTAACACAAGATATTCATTAAAACATGCTAAGATATTGATGATGCTGTATAAACAATTAAGGAGAAATAAGTAAGTTCATACCAAAATCTAACAGCAGACATTTTAATTTGATGATGCATAAAATAGATTGTCCATACATACGATTGGTTAACACAAATTAAGGTATCGACTATATTAATTTAACGTCACAATTTTGTATTTTGCAATCCTATGAAGCCTTTAGCTTTATAAATTTTCCTGCATTAGACGTACACAAAAATAAGCCTGATATATTTAATGATTATTTTAAATCATTTTGTTGATGTCAGTGCTGGTGAGCAACTCCCCAGTGGTATTGCCAGCGAAGTAGTTAGCTATAGTGTTGAATTGACTTTAAAAAGTTAACAATTTTCGACATATAATAAAGCATTTCCAACCATGGAGTAGATTACGATTAGGAAGCTGTATTTAGGAACATCCTAACGAAATTAAAACTTCATACCTTGTTTGTCCTTTGAAAATAAAATTTATTTGAGGATCAATAACGAATTTTGATTGTAGACGAATCGCAAAGTCTGGTGAACAAAATTAAAATCCTGCTTTTGTATTGTTGTTTAATATCGAAATATAAACTGCTAATACACCAAATACAATTTAACGAATTCTTTGCATAAATCATTAAAGAATAAGGATGAATTGACGGGAGACTTTCGAAGGCACGTAAAACGGCACACAAATTTCAGAATCGAGAAAAAAACGGCAAACCTGAAAATTCAATTGTATCAAATGGACATTTTTTGTCTGTTTACGGCGTAAACATGTATTGCTATAGTCTGGCAGTATTGACGCCTACCTTAAGCTTTGCACTTTTTCTCACATGATGCCTTGTCAGGAAATCTATTATTGTTTCCTCCAGTTCCCTTGTAAGCGAACTTATAACATTCTTTGAGGTTTTTGTGATAATAGTATTGTATCAGATAATCATTACCAGATCCTCTATCGAATTCTGACTCACAATCTGTAGAGAGAAGTATTAGATAATTTATTTTTTAATTTAAACATATTTTATTGTTCAAAACAAATGGATTAGTATTAGATAGTTATTGATAGTCCCCTGTCAAACTCTTACTTACAAGTATTTTAAAAGAAACATAAAAAAAAACAGTGACATACATCCTATTGAAAGGTGAATCGGAATCTTAAAGCAGTTTGATAATTACAGAAAGACTCACTTTTAAAGGTGACTCGCAATCTTAAAACTATTCAATTATAACTGATAGACCCACAATTGAACACTAACAATCTGTGGTAAAAACATCTTGTATGCATATGTTTTATATTAGACTCTGACTTTCAATTAGTGGAGAAAATAGGGAAAACAATCAATAATTATCGACAGTCCACTTATCAAACGCTTACTCACAATCGTGTGAGAATAACTTTTTCAATTATTGTCGACAGTCACCCTAATCAACGTCAGGACATGTATACATGTCAGAGTGGTCTTAACAGAAACATGACAAGACACATATGAATGTGCAAGTGACAAGAGCAATCATCTGATATATATAGGCTTAGTGTATGTAAAGGAAACTAAAACACATGAACTTATTTTAAGTACATTTGTACCAAAAAAAGTAGTTATGTTCCTTTCATATATGTTTATTTCCATTAAAGGTGTTTTTGAATAACACCCGTCTCATGTGTTTTGTTTTTTAAAGATCAAAACCATTAACTGATGGCTTGTGGCATAAACCAGCAATGCAAATCCCCCCCCCCCCCAAAAAAAATAGCAACATATTATACATTGCAAATACAGTTGTATGCGTATGAAAGTTTACAAAATGCATGATTTAAACTCACCGCTATGGTCGGTATGAACACAGGTGTTAAAACAGTCACTATAGGTGCCGAATCTATTCCCGTTTCCTCCCTGACCGGTGTAATCGAATATTTCACAACTCTTGGTCACTTTGTTGTAATAGAAAAGTCTTTGCTTATAATAGCCGTTTCCTGCGTCTCTTTGGAGATCACAAACTGAAAAAAGATAGTGTTTCTGTTTTCAATTTGCATCATTTCTTTTCTATATCTTACCTTTTCCTATTTTTTCGTCAAATCAGTTCTCTTGTCATAAAATTGTATTGATGTTATATTTCTTATTTTCGTGGGATTTTGTCTGTTTCTGTGTGTGTTGCATTTTAGTGTTGTGTCGTTGTTCTCCTCTTGTATTTAATGCGTTTCCCTCAGTTTTAGTTTGTTACCCCGATTTTATTTTTTGTCCATGGATTTATGAGTTTTGAACAGCGGTATACTACTGTTACCTTTATATTGCATACTTATTACTTGTTCAACCTTATGTGTTAAAAAATATTAACTTCAGTTTCGTTTCAGTATGCTGATATCAATCAAATTTATTGGCATCTGTGCACTAACATCATTTCATTAACAACGGTTCCTAGACAAGATAAATTTTACGTCTTTACCCGTAACAACAAAGCAAAATACAGACACTTACTTCACATTATAGTTCATACTTTTGAGAGAAAAAAAAATAAAAATAATTTTCTGGTTTTTTTTTTAATATAATATCTCTGACAAAAGGTATAATCTTTTCTTGCTTCTTTTTTAGTTCTTATTAGATGTTGTTCCATACTTTAAATCAATCTCCATCACATAGTTGATATACGTTCCATACGTGCTTCGCAATACTTCTCTAAACGTGATCTCGTCATATTGAGTGTAGTGTTACGTACTATAGAAGGAAATGGATATATGATCTCTGCAAATGAGATGGTCTATAACTTTCAAAATCGCAAACTAAAAAAATCGTAGCCCCCGTCACAGGGTCCTTTGTTGGCTACTAGGAAGAGAACTAGTCTCATAATTAAAGTGTTTCTATATTCATCAAAAACAATTAGTTTAGAATAGAAAAAATATAAACAATCGTAATGTAGATGACCTACCAGTGAGTTGAGGTGTAAAGCTTCCACATAAGGATTCACAGTCTGATTTCGTTAAGAAATTGTTTCCATTCTCAAAACAACCAGTGAATATAAATTCCCTACATGTCTTTAAATAGTTATCGAAGTAATATCTTTTTATTCTCTGATGACAATTTCCGGTTTCAAAAGGCAATGAACAAACTGTAAACAAATGAAACAGACATTTTAAAACAATTCTCTGTTACACCAAAATCGGAGATGTTGTTGAATGTTTTCAAGTTAATATACACCCTTGTTGCTCATAATTTTGTATTTGAGTAATCCTGGTGATAGTGAAAGAAAAAAATGTTTAAACGCAATCTACATTGATTCCATAGATAATTATTTTCATTTTTGGAAAGATAAGGACACAATAGAAGATTTAGGTAATATATTTAAAGACAGAAAAAATATATGTTTAGAAATATGAATTAAAAAAATGTATGTTGTTGTTGCTGAAACTTCTTGTCGTGAAATAGATAAGGAACAAATGGCGATCAGTCATTTAATAAGCGATTGTTCAAAATGAAATCTCATAAATTTAAGGATCGACTTACCATCGGGGGACGGTTTAAATGAACCACAGAAATGTTAGGATCGACTTACCATCAGGGGACGGTTTGAATGACCCACATAAATGTTCGCAATCCTCTTTTGTAAAGAATACATTGTCATTACCACCGAAGCCATAATGTATGAACGTGTTGCATTGTTTTTTGTTCCAGTCAAAATACCAATATGTTGTAGGTGCTGTATGTCCCATGCTGTATCCGCTGTCTTTGTCCATATAACAAGCTAAAATCAGAAACACACAATATTAACAGAACTCTTTTAGTGTTAAATTATACAATAAAAACACTGCCTCGTTATGATATATTATTATTATTATTATTATTATTATTATTATTATTATTATTATTATTATTAAAAAACAAAAGAGATGATTATAAAAAAAAAGAAGAAGATGAAAAAAAAAAACCCAAAGACATCCTACTTTGACTTCACCAAATATTGTTCTGTATTCAAAGTCTCACCAACGAAGTCGTTGTTTTATTGTGTATCTGAACATATTCATTTTTCAGAACAGAAACAGTCAAACATGAAGAAATTTCAATTTGTTTATATATTTATATCTTACCTTGAGTTGGAGGAGTATATTTTTTACAAAACTGTGTGGTGTAGTCACATTCCTTTTGAGATGTGAAGCAGTTTTCATTTCCACCTTGTCCTTTGTAATAAAACTGTTCACAAGCACCTGTTCCCTTATTGTAGTAATATCTCTCTAAATGATCCCAACCAGAACCATCAGCTTTCGGTAAGGTACACACTGCAGTAGAATAATTAGAAATAAGTCAAACACATGTTCTCCTGTGTTTTCCGGTATTTGGAATTTTGAAGAATGTAATAGACAGAGATGCAACATTAAAAATCAATGTGGTAGTTAAAAAAACCCGAATGATAACTTTTATAGTACTAGTTGTAAGTGATACGCTGTAAAATATGAGAAAGACATTTCAACAAATTAAGAAGTTGACTTGCTACATGCACTATACTATCTACAGATTGTACGTACTACAAACTGTAGAAAGGCATATTTTTATGGTTTTTTTTATTCCAAGGACGAGTAACGATTGTTACAACAAAATGCTGCTCTTATAATAGCATTTTTGTCCAATGACAACACGAAGCACCATCAAAAAGATAGTCGAAAGTTACTATATGGATATCAAACTCATAAGTCAAAATATACTTTTTTAATTGTCCTAGGTTCAACATTACCGGCCCTATTTTTTTTTTTAATTATGTTATTGCATTTCGTTCTAGTTATGGTGAAGTATCTGCCTATTTTACCCAACTGATTGCAATAAAACGAGCAGAACACATGTACTAATATTACAAATTGTAGTTGTATTTGGTCCTAATTGTTTATGTGTAAATTATCCTTCTTTTAGTAACGACGGTGACCATGTTCTTGAAAAAGATTGAGCATTCGCCACATTTACAATGTTCGAAGAACGATGGTATCATTCGCCACAGGTGACAATGTTTGAAGGTAGCTGAGGTCAATCGCCACAGGTGACCATATTTGAAAGAATTTGGGTCATACGCCACAAAGGACAATGATAAAAGAAGTATTAAGATGGAATTATTCGCCACAGATGACAACCTAAGGAGAAATATTAGCTCATTAACCACACATGACAATGTTCAATGGATGTTGGGGTCATTGGAGTTCATGAATGATAGGCGATGTTATAATTCCACACTGTTTACAATGTCTGATAGAAAAACATTCAGTAACATGTGAGTCTGTACAAGTGGCTACACGGAAACACACACTTACCTGATCCGATAGCACTTTTAGTCTTTACAAGTTGGTACACAGAAACGAACATTTACCTGATCCGTTTACACTCTTGTCTTTACAAGTGGCTACACAGGAACGAACACTTACCTGATCCGGATACACTCTTGTCTTTACAAGTGGCTACACAGAAACGAACACTTACCTGATCCGGTTACACTTTTGTCTTTACAAGTAGCTACACAGGAGTCTTCGTCATGGAATCTGTTTTGGTTTCCACCACTTCCTCCATATATAATCTTTTGACAGGACTGAGTAGAATAATCAAAATACCACTGCTCAAACCCTTCATTACCACTTCCTCGATCAGGCTCCAAATAGCACACTGAAAATTAATAACATGATATTAATCCATGAACAATTATATGATATATAAAGACTTTAAAGACAATATTGATTAAATAAAAGCTGTTTAAAGCCAAGGTGCATATTTAAACCATTATAGTGATAAACAAGGGATATTAATAGTGACCAAGATCTATGAATAAGAACTAAATTGTGGTCTTTGGTTTTGAAATTGTCATCCAAAAACATTTACTTTAATATAAGTTAACTATAGTTTTTGTTTTATTGTCACGTGATTAACGAGGAATCAGTGAGTTCAAATTGTTGTCATTATTACCAATAGACAACACATAGTTTTATAAATACATACCGTTTGGATCTTTGGGATTCAGTTACATTACAATATGTTAAGTTGTTATAAATACATACCGTTCGGATCTATTGGATTCAGTTTACATGCTGCCTCACACGTGTAGTAATCGTAGAATCTGTTGTCATTGCCACCTGTTCCTTTGAACCATAAAGCCTCGCACGAATCTGTTGCCTTGTTATAGTAAAACTCTTTCACATGGAACTTCCCATATCCAGCATCCTTTGGAAGGTTGCATTCTGGATAATTGAAGAAATAGTTATTATGTATATACTTCTGATACAATACTATTCATAATAATAATAGTATTGATATTTATATGTCGCAGTACAAATGGTCCTGTAAATGTCAGAATGCAAAACATGTCAATATGTGTTTTGTACACTCGTTTAACAGAGAGAGAAAAAACAATCGTATTCATGCAAACTCCAATAAATGAATTTAAAATGTGTTCACTATCATGAGAGTCTAGAGGGGTATGCATTTATTTTAGTGGTGGACTTTTTCTATGTTCTTCCTATCTTTATTTAGCACCACGTCATTCTCTGTCTTTTTGTTAACCCGTTCTTTTCTTTTCTGTGTTGTTTTCGATGCTATCTGAGTGATCAAATAAAAGTCAAGGTCAAATGTAATGTAATCTAAATTTCGACCTTCATACCAGATTGGTATAGCTGAATAATATATTTTATTTTATGCTTATCCTTTCCCTATATTACTGAATACAAATAGCAATTTAAAAACTATACGGATGGTTCTAACGTATATTCTATTCAATTTGATACTCACTATCCCCACTATAGCTGGTATCGTACTGTCGTGTACAAACACTCTCACACGTGACCTTGTCATGGAATCTGTTTAGATTGCCTCCACATCCGCTGTAGGAGAAAGCCTTGCATTGATTGGATGATTCATCATAGTACCATTCACTGTATTCAAAGAAACAGTACGAACCGGAAGTATCCCCAGTGTTGCAGGGCAATTTACATACTGAAATATATTATAAGAGATGATAATGCTAATAAGAACAAAATACGTATTTTTCAAACATGAATCATTACTTATTGAATCATATTCACATATCTGCAAACTTATATTACAGTAAGTAGTGTGAAATAATATATATATCAGACTTCAAATGATAATAACAGCAATCAAAAAAGTGACAGTCTATATCTATACTATTTTGAAATTAGAAATCTAAATAAAAAGGTGGATAGTTGCTTGACAATTCTTTTCACGTAACGTTTAGTATCTTCTAACCCGTTTAATGGGGGTAAAGTTAGTGAAGCGCAAGTCAGACTTACAGGCGACACACTACGAATGATGTTGAAAAATATTGCTTTCCTCATTTCTTCTAACCTTTTAACAAACAAACAACTTATACTCCAACTAGTTGGATATTGAAAGATATATTTTCCAAATTCCTAAGAATGAGGGTACGAATGTCTTACCATCTTTAGTTGTTTTAGTATTTCTGCATCTCTTCTCACATTCTTGTAAAGTATCAAAACGATTGAGATTACCCCCACAACCACCATATGCCATGTATTCACATGTATCTGTATGTTTGTTGTAATAAAAGTATCGAGAGTACGAATTCTGACAATTTCCGGAATCCGGTTCCATGTTACATACATCTGAAATGAAAAGAAAAATATATAAAATAGATCTGCATTTTAGCAACAATAATCAATGACCAATCATTTTTTCAGTATTGAGAATTGATTCATTAACAAAGACATTAAAAATCAGTGAAAATGTCACATTAAATACATTTTAAAACAGGTGAGTAAATCACGAGTAAGACTATTTACCTCTTTGAAGGAAACCCTTTATGTTATAATAACGATTGTTTTTACTTCAAATTACGGGCAAAATTCAATTAATTCCTTTTTTTTTTAACTAAATCTCATCGCGGCAGATATCTCCAACTAAAATACGGAGTTAGAGAGCATTAATGTTAACATAAACAATACCAATGTTACTGCATCAGATGTGCATTTCGACAATTCATGTCTCTTCAGTGATAGAGGCTATACATTCGAAAATTCAAAACTTATTCGAAAATTGAAGAGCTGTATAAACTAAAAATTGGACAAAGAATCATAATTTAAAGTATGTTCAACATCAAATAAATAAATATTCGTATTTTTATGCCAGTACTAAAGTAGTTAAACTGATAAATTGTAACAAATATGGTAACGTTCAACTATGACTGTGTTATTGTATGATACATACCGTAGTCTTTAACATAATCATCACTGTATGGACAGCAATACCGTTGTGAACCAGAGCCAGGATAACACTGATAACCGTAAGGACATTTCTGACAGGATTCCGATCCTCCACAAAACAGAATATCACCATAGGAATCTAAAAGTGGTGTACCACCTCCTGGGCAACTTAAATCGGCTACAAATATATAAATAAACATATCAAGGGGAAAATATGAGAAATAAACACGGTTGTCTATAATTACTTACTTCCAATGTATTTCAACTTTGGTTGATAGTTTTTTCTTAGGGCAATAATATAACATCTCCTTATTTTTATAAAGCCTTAAATAATCTAAATATTCGAATTATAAATTTTTCACCCCTTTGCAAATGAGAAAAATAAACGTAGATCAAAACAAATATGTATATATGTATAAACACAGTTAACCATGTTACTGTCTTGAAGTTCTTGCCCTCAGCTAAAATTCGATCGGTCATGTGTTTTTGTTGGTTTAGAATATTAAAGATATGTGTCATTAAGGCAATAAGTGTTGCTCATTTTTCTAATCCGAAAGGTGATCTGTAGTTGTATATATCCGTGTACGTAGGTATATAAGGAGAATTGTTTTTTCAGTAGCGACATTTTTTACATGAAATTATAAACTTGACTTACGTATGCAAGTCTCGACATAACAATCCATGACCTGATCTGAATCACTACCACAAGTGTGTCCTCCGTAAGATGGAGTAGGATTGGTACATTTACGAGATCGTCTTGTTGTACCTTTACCACATGAAGCTGAACATGACGACCATTCACACCATGCTCCCCAGCCGCCGTCAACTGAAAGGTTTTAAAAAGGTTTATATTTATACTTTCACAACAATCAAACAATTTAACAAGCCCTGAATTTATCAATTTGGAATTTGATGCAACTGTCATACAAGTGAAAGGCTTAGCTAGTTTTAAAACCATGTTTAATCGATCATCTTCTACATAAGAAAATGCATGTACCAAGTCAGGAATATGGCAGTTGTAATCCTTTCCTTTGATGTATTAGAGCTTTTGATTTTGCCATTTGATTAGGGACTTTCCGTTTTGAATTTTCCTCGGAGTTCAGTATTTTTGTGATTTTACTCTATACTTACAAATACACGTTAAGTTTATCGTGCAACACTAAAATTATTTACTATATTCTGACCATTGACTTCAGCTCCAAAATCCTCGTAAATTGAAACATAAATTTTAGAATTAAGATACTAGTGTTTTGATATGGATTTCGCTTCGGTTCCATTCTAGAATATGACAGTTAGGCAAAAGATTTTTTTTTTACATATTTCTTGTTCTTCATAAAATTGAAACAAAAGTATGTGTTATTTGTCATATTTTCTAATGCTGTCTATTTTTCTTACCTCCACAGTGTCCTTCATTACAAGGGTGTGTTTCCTCTATGTTTCCATTACAATCATGACCGCCATAGCCTGGTGTGGGGTTATTACATATGCGTTTTCTGCTCATATAACCATCACCACATGTTACACTGCAAGCACACCAAGATCCCCAGGAGCCCCATCCACCATCAACTGTAATATGTTTTACAATGTATAACATTTAATAAAGTTAATGATGGTGTTTCTCATTTTGGTTTTAACTAGATTGTCAATATACACTTAAGTGCACAATTTCTCATTTTAAATTTGGTGAACACTAGCAGACAAAAAGAAATTGCACATCACGAAAAACTGATTGAAATTCACTAACATAACGTTTTACTTTACATTGGTGTCAAAATCTTGCTAAAATATGTTTTTGAAAAATAACTTGTTATGCTAATCTAAGCATAGATATTTTCCATGGTTATTTCGAACATACTTGGTTTGTATTCTAATTTACGAGAAAACTTTGAAATATTCACAGAAATCTTTTCTCACGACTACAACAATCAAAATGAGTGCCTCTGTCATCACAAAGATTGACTTCTAGCGTTCGTATACCGTTTCCAACGGACACTTCAGATAAACAAAAACAAATTTAGTCTTTGTGTTAATGTTAATGTGTTCTTTGAATTTGATAACTAATTCAGATATTGATTAAAAGTAACTGAAAACTTTGGTTACACGACATCAAAGCCTCAACAAAATTAAAGAAAGTGCTTTTATATGGTCGGCAAGTACAAATGTATGCAAAAGTCCACTGAACTGTGCCAGATTTATTAATATTAATTTATGACATTACAAGGTCAACTGATAGCTCGCTTGTGAGTGTTCTAGATCCATTATTAAATTTCATCGAGAAAAACTTAACTTCATGTTTAACATATATATATATAAGTCAGTATGTTTACACTAAACCCTGAGATTTCAATAAACCACTAAACCACGAGTTTTTACACCCCGTAAGTATTTTCTTTTAGCTAATAATTTTACCGTGACAATGTCCATTATTGCAGGAGGCTGATTCCTCTATGTTTCCATTACATTCATGACCGCCATAGCCTGGTGACGGGTTATTACATATACGTTTCCTACTCATATATCCATCTCCACATGTAGCACTGCAAGCACACCAAGACCCCCAAGAACCCCATCCGCCATCAACTGTAATATAGTGTATCACATTACATATATATATCAATGGTGTTGCTTCTATTCTTAGTTCAAGAAATAATGTCAATAAACACTTCACCTTTGAAATGTGTCGCCATTAGTGGTCATGTTAGTATTCTTTTTTGAGGACATGAAACCAGCTGCAATATATTTCAGTACATGTTATGCAGACAATGATGTTGTTTCTTGAATTTGCCATAAGCTATATTGTCAACATTTACCTCAACATCTAATTTGTCTTTCATAAAGTATAGGCGAAAGATGCATAGAGAACATTCAGGGTTGTTATCATATACTTCAAACCTTGCGCTTAGTTCAGTCTAATTATATAGTAATTGTGTATCTATGCTAATCAATGTTCATTTCCTTTATGAATTCTCTATATGTCCCTTGTGGGCTCTTAATTAGAAATAAAATGTTCTTCATGTTTCTCATGTATGTTCTAACCCGGTGATAAGTCTAACTCGTTAATTCATAAACTATTTATATTCACTTAAACTGAAGGTCAAATTACTGAGGATTCATTTATTTTTGTGAGAACCATTTTTTCGTGGATTAAGGAAAACGTCGATTGTTTTCGTGGTTGTTTGATTTCGTAGTTTTGCCGAACACAGCAAACAAGCCTATAGAAGATTTGTTATTGGTTAAACATTTCATTTCGTTGTTTACTTGTACCCAATAAATCCACTAAAGTAAGTATCCAACTTTTATATAAATAAGGCCGTTAATTTTCTCGTTTGAATTGTTTTATATTGTCATATCGGGGCCTTTTATAATTGACTATGTGGTATGGGCTTTGTTCATTGTTGAAGGTCGTGTGGTGACCTATAGTTGATAATGTCTGTGTCATTTTGGTCTCTTGTGGACAGTTGTCTCATTAGCAATCATACCACATCTTCTTTTTTATAATTATGAATCCACAGTAATTACTTTAAATTTTCAGCAAACCCTGAATTTTCACTAAACCAAGAGTTTGCAACCCCGTAAGTATTTTCTTCAAACTTATCATTTTACCGTGACAATGTCCATTATTGCATAGGTGTACTTCCTCTGTGTTGCCGTCACAAACATGACCTCCATACAATGCTTCCGGGTTATTACATATACGTTTCCTACTCATATAACCATCACCACATGTAGCACTGCAAGCACACCATGACCCCCACGAACCCCATCCTCCATCAACTATAATATATTTTATTATATGACATTAAAGCAATGATGACGTGTTTGACATGATTGAAAATAAAAAATATAAGACACCTCCCCTACCCTAACCCCTTCCAGAACTTCTGGGATAATCCTTTGTTAACAGCAACCACCAATCAATAAAACTATTACTGTAGGAGCAAGCAGTGGAATGTCGACCAATTGAAGAGTTATGTTCATCTTTTCATTCTTTCTGAAAAGCTCCTAAAGGATAAGATAGAGTAACAAAACTTAAAAAAAAAAAAAATCGAAAAACAAAATTTACTTTTTTTGGATCTTATATGAAACAGGTTTTTTAATCTTTTGTTCAAATAATTTTCTCCATTTTTACAAATGGAAGACAGGGAGATAATATAACTTATCTATCTATTTATTCCAAATGAAAATAGTAAGTAGCACTTCCACAATTTAGTGCGTTAGATTCGGTCACTAAAGAAGACAAAAACGTTACAATCGTACGAATACAATATGTCAGTCAATTAGATGAAAAAATTTTGAAATTTAACCAAAAATTAATTTTCCATATAATTAAATGCCTGTACCAAATAAAGACTATGTTTTTCTTTATTGTGTTTATAATTTTGATTTTTCCATTTGATAAGGGTTTTATATAACAATGTAATCAGTAAAATGTTGACCAACTGTAGATATAAGTGTTAATCATTTTATTAATGATCCTACCAGACTTTGTATATTATTGATGAAACACTTTAACCTGAAAGTGCATTAATTTCCTTGGCAAATATCTGAACAATGTAATCTCTTCAACTATGATTCATTAACTCACCCATACAATATCCTTCGTTGCAAGTATGTGTTTCCTCCCCATCTCCCTGGCATCCATAACCACCATATCCTTGTACTGGATTGTTACAATCGCGTTTTCTGCTCATAATACCTCCACCACATGTCACACTACAGTCACACCAAGATCCCCAAGAACCCCATCCACCATTCACTGAAATATAATACAGATGTATTCATAATAAGGAGAAATGTTTCAGGTCATCATGCATTCATACAATGTAATACTACTTTTTATGCGCATGTATTATCCGACATGTAACTATACTTACTTAATATTTACTTCATTTTTATATAGGAAGTAATATTTTAAACTTATGCAAGCTGTGCAATAGTACCATTTTTGTGGAACTGAATTTGAATGTTGATCATCTTCCCTGTTCATTGAGTTCATACCTACGGCTACTTGTGACTAGCAGCAATGCATCCTTGAAATTGGTGCCCCTTCATACAAGAATAAGTTCAAGATCACATTATAAGATAGGAAATAAACGCGCTAGATACAGGTAGTGATGGAATTTGACTACATGAAATGGAATGTTTGAAATGGGAAAATTGATATAAATATTTTTATCATTAATGTGTCCTCAACTTCATGCAAGATCTTTACTATCTTTTTTGTTTGTTTAAATTGTTGTCAAATACAGATGTACGTCGGGGCCTTTGATGAATTACTATAGGGTTATAATACTCGAATTGTTTACAACTCTGTCCTATAGGCAAAAAAGCATATGACGTTTTGGTGTTTTAACAAGGAACATTTACAATTACACCTAATAATTCCTTACCTTCACAATGCTTTATGTTACAGTCCGCCGTTTCAACAGTATCACCATCACAATTATGACCACCATACTCTGGCATCGGATTATTACATTCACGCCATTTCGTCATGTGTCCTTGACCGCATGTGGCAGAACAACCTGACCATTCACTCCATGATCCCCAGCACCCATCAACTGTAAATATTATGTTAAGTTTTTAACGAGATGATTGTCGAAATGTTTTGGTTTTGTTATTTTATAGTAAGCCACCACTGAAAAATGGGACACACACATGTATAGTAAATATTTTGGAAAATATCTATAAATGGATCTATTAAAAATTTTTTGGTGGATTTAAGTTACATAACAACAATGAGTGGTCGTATTTTGGATCTCTATCATTTACAATCAAGTAACCTATTCCTTATACAACTTCCATAGGTACCACTTACTACTGACCTGTCAATTGAAGCTTCACATTTTATATTCACTTATGTCCATGTAAAACGTTGGTAAAAACAGGTTAGGTTCTTTTGTACGCATTTTCTATCGATGCTGTATAAAGGTAGTATCTGGTTGAATGCTTGGAATGACATTTCGTAAATTTGAATGAGCCGTCACGAGTTGGTTGACTGTTAAGGAATATCCGTTTCACATACGATATCGGACATATATTCTTTATGTCGTTACTACAATCCCGTTGCCATTTCCTGAATGTGACCAACCGCATTACATAATTTACCAGAATGTTATAATATAAAACAAGTGTGAAATATGGAGCAAGATCTGCACAACCTTCCGGAGCATCTGAGATCCCCCCAGTTTGTGGTGGGGTTCGTGTTGCTTAGTCTTTAGATTTCTATGGTGTGTCGTGTGTACTATTATTTGTTTGTTTGTCTTTTTCTTTTTATGACATGGCGTATGAAATCGTAGGTCCCGTGCCATCATATAGTGTCTTGTTCGTATAATTATTTATACAGCATTAGTTCGAAAATGTTTCATGAATGAGCATTCCAGATTAAAAAACTAGTATTTAGAATAAAATGTAATGTGTTTAAGATTTATTTTAATTTAGATGACTATCATCAAGTATGTTGTTCTGTCATTGCTTATTAATTTCAAATTGATTAATGAGATTTGAACATAATGTGCCTCTAAAATTAAATACTTGTCAGAGCTAAATATATTTGTTTTATGACCATATATTGACAAAACGTCTTTCGAAATGCTGGATTGCCACAGAAGTGACAGAATCTTACCTCCACAATTCTGTGTAAAACAATCCATTGTCTCGGTGTCACTTCCATCACATGACTGACCACCATAGGATGGTAAAGGATTATTACATTCACGTGTTCGACTAGTCGTTCCGTGACCACATGACACAGAACAGGAAGACCAATAACTCCATGATCCCCAACAACCATCCACTGTAAAACAAATTAGTTGAACGTTAGTTGGCATCACTGTGTTCAACATTTCTCTAGTTATTGAATACTATATATGCCTTATCAAAATGAAAATGGTTCATTTCTACAACCAAAATCTTAATTTAATTTAGTATGACCGCTGCAGTGTTATGTACATTATCTAGTTTAAATTTCAACTCCTCTTATTTGTACTTCATGTTGCAGACGTATTTTATTTTTTACCAACAATATTGATTGACATAAAAAGTGCTTTCAATAATTCTTACGTAATAAAAAAACACCCAGGCAAAACAATGCACTGGTGAAAATTGCTATTTGTTTGTTTTCAATTACGTTATTGTCTTATTTACTGAATCGGCCATTATTATGTTGACCTATCAGGGATCGAGTAAATGCAGGAAAGTGTGCATTAGATGAAACAACCTACCAAAATAACACAAATGATTGTAGTTGCTCCAGACGCAGTTCCTGCCCGACCAATGTGTATGATCATTTTAAAGAATAGACGGGCATCATATATACTACTATCATTGTAAGAGCGTATACAAATATATATTGTACATTGAACATTATCGAAATTTAGATTTTTAAAAATCATATAAATGTCGAAAAAGAGGGAAACCGTCCTAATCGAAAAGAGTTAAGTGTTTACTCGTAGAAGAAGAGACAATAATCACGAATAAAATAATAGTTTTGTATTTTACCGCGATACTACACTTTTTGAATAGGAAGTATTTATTGGTCACGTGAACAAATACCTGCCTTGTCTGAGCGGAGCGGCATTTACTTTATCTCAGTTATAAATAGGTTTGTAGCATTAACAATGACATTCTTAACATTGAATTCATTCTTTTCTAACATACTGAATCAACTTGTGATTTTTATTCTAAATATCATATATAAGACTTGCAAATCAAATATCAAAGATTTTGAATTCTACTTTCGTTTTCGTTTTGCTTATATAAAGTTCATTTTGAGAAATTGACAAATATGATCAAATTTACACCACGGAATAAATAGTATAGAATATTTGTTCCAACAGGTACAGGTATTATGACATTGTTTATAATAAAGTTTCCACTGGAACTTCTGTTAGGTGGAACAAATATCACGTGCCAATGGGTACGGACTAAATAATACCCCTAATTACTGTATCACAAGTATTAGTATTAGTATTAGTATTTAAAAAGACTTGACAAAGTACGGTTTTCCGTGAAAAATTAATGTTGCAGATTTAGCATGCAAACATAGCCTTTTTGGCTCTATTTCGAATTTATCTGCTTCTTTTTATGGGTACTGTCAGTAAGAAGGAAATCACAATCTTCTAAGATATTCAAGGCGGTTTTTTTCAAAAATGATAAATCTAAGCCCTTCCTATAAAGTTTCTAGTATGCAGTTTTACAGGAAATATGTATTATAAGTCTAACAGGAAATGTGAGACTCCGAAAATGTCATTTGTTGCCCCTTTTGTACATAAATCTAGCATATAATAATATGACATGCGCCAATATTATTTCAAATATATTCTTTATATATATAAGATTTGCAAGAATTCAAAGTAGAAGTTATTCTGTCCTGTTATAGACAACAAAAAACGAATATATCTATTTATCCATTGATTTTTTATTAAATCAAAAAAAATATTTCATAGATAAATATTTGAAGATTATTTTTTTTACCTAAATTGAGTTAAACTTAAACTTAAAAAAATTTAAATGAAAGCAAACATTTTTTTTTAATTTTATTTATTTTGTAGTATGTCGAGTAAATTGACTGTTTGTGGTGTATGTGAGTACCGTAACATCAACAAACCCTCAGTGGTCTGGTGTTCAGAATGTGACGAAGGACTTTGTGAAGAATGTAAAGACCATCATGCAGCTTCAAAAGGGTCCCGAAACCATGGTACTGTTCTAATCTCCGAGTACCAGAAATTGCCTTCAAGTATATTGGAAACTACCCAAACATGTTCAAAACACGATGACAAATACGTTATATTTTGTAAGAAGCATGATACCCCATGCTGCAGACGATGTGTTACTGAAAACCATAACGAATGTAAAGAGATAGATGTAATAGATGACGTCATCAAAAATGTTAAATCATCAAATGCATTCTTGGAGATAGAACAAATACTGGCAGAACTTTCCGAAAATTTGCAGCGAATAAGAAAAGATCGGCAAGAAAACATGAAAAGTCTGATGGAGAATAGGGCAAAAATAGAAAAAGAAGTTCAGAAGACACGAAGTTTGATTGACAATCATCTAGATAAGTTACAGGAAAGTCTGATAAAAGAGTTGTATGCCGCTGAGGAAACAGAAAGCACAAAAATTAAAGACATAATATCAGCCATACAAGAGAATGAAAGAAAGATTTCAGAAAGCCAAACTACTTTTGATAAGATAAAACAGCATGCTTCAGACCTGCAGACATTCTTAGCTTTGAAACACTTCCAACGAGATGTCAGGAACAACGAACAATTTCTAGAATCTTTAATAAAGGGAGATGAAATGAACCATGTATCCATATCTTGGAAAAACGGAAAAGATGTTGAGATTTTACCTACCCAAATCAAGAATATCGGAACCATAATACTGGATACCAGGTCAAGTGATACAACATTGACAAACAGGAAGAACAAACAAGCACAGATACTGATGCATATTACACATGTTCCTACAATTGAGGATATCAGACTTACTTTAAGACAGACCGTGAAAACACTTGGAAATGATGTAAATGGTTGCTCCTTACTACCTGATGGTAAAATGATTTTTTCTTGCTATGGAAGTGATAAAATTCATATCTTCGAAACCGACGGTACTTTAGATTTAACACTGGATACAAAAATGTGTACATCTCCTTAACACTATATCGAGGAAACCCAAGAACTTGTCTTAACTACTGGGAAATACAACCCATGCATTACGTTTATCAATATGAAAAGCAAAAAACAAACTGAGAGATCGATGAGTTTTGGGACAAATATTTATGGAATAGTACACAAAGATGGAAAATTGTTCTGTAATGGTCGCGCAGATGGGCTGTCTGTTCTAAAGTTAGAAGACAACTCTATTACGAAATTAGATAACGGTCCATTGCCTCATTTTAGCAGCATTGCAATATGGTCTGATAAACTTTATTTCATAAACGGAAATAATTCAGTAACATGTTGTGATCTTCAAGGAGGCGTTGAATGGCAAGTAGAACTTCCACAATATCTTAGACAGCCACGTGGTATTACAATGGACAACTACGGGCGTGTTTATGTATCGGGTTATGAATCTAACAATGTCGTCGTAATTTCATCAGATGAAAACAATCATCAATTATTGTTGTCAGAGAAAGATGGTCTTAGAAACCCACAGACTCTATGCTTCGATCGAAATAATAACATGTTACTTGTTGCGAATAAACAGAATTACGCATTTCTTTATAAAGTTTCATGTTGAATTGATACAATATCAATGACATTAGCTTATTATGTATATGTTCGTAATAAAAACATTCAAATACTGTACAGACTTATTATTCAATCACTTCAGTCATTGTCGTAATAATTATTTGTAAGCCCTGTCGTTAGGCGAATAGATCAATGAGGTTTATCCTTGTCCGTCTGTGCATTCATTCGACCGTCAAAGCGAATGTAAAATCTAAAAAGTACTGAACTCCGAGTAAAATTTAAAAAGTAATGTCCCTAATCAAAGGAAAATACCAGAAGCTCAAACACATCAAACGAATGGACAACATTTGTCATATTCCTGACTTGGTACAGGCATTTTTAGACCCAACATTGGTTTCTGTTTAACTTATTAAGTTTGCCTCAACCAAATGTTTTGCAACTTATAAACGATGCTTATCACCAGAAAACACAGACCAGCTTGGCAAGATTAAATTTGGGTAGCACCACCTTCACCCTTCGACAGTCATGTCCCTTTGTAAATGAAAAATGGGTGACTATATCGTTTCTACCTTATAACTTAACTTGGCCTCTACCAATTATTATGAAATTTAATAAAATTGAGAATGCAAATGGGGAATTTGTCAAAGAGAAATATGTCACAAACAGCCCGACCAAAGTGCAGACAACAACAAAAAATTGCTTATCACCACCAATCACAGATCATGTTGAATTTTGGTGGCGTCACTTTCCCTGGTATGGTGATATGCCACTTTTTAAACAAAAAATTGTCAAATTTGATTTGTTCGCCCTCTTATATCATGTATTGCTCTTAAAGGGGCACTAGATAGATGAAAAACCTAATATTTTTTTTTGCTTAATCAGTAATGAAATACAAATAGTGAAATAATAATTACTTTTTAGGAGCCATTAAGGTTCAATTATGTCAACATAAGCAAAAAACATTGATAATGAATTATTCACTTGCAAGTGAATAATTCGTCCTCATTGAATCCGTATTCATCTGAACTTCAATTTAACCCCTTATTGAGATGGATAACACGTGAATTGTATGTGTAAAGTTATTTAAAGGAAGAGAATGTCAACATTGAAAGTGAAATAAAAGTAAATTATTTGATTGACTGATTCGATCCACAAATAAACATTTTAATACAGGTAAAAACAATAATTAACTTTCTTTTTATCTGTAATATGAAATTAAATAGACCTACAATAATTCTACAGCACGTGTTTGCTTAATCTATTTATATCTATATTTATGTTTATATCGCTTATATGGTCATCGGATTACTATAGAGGTCACCTCGATTAATAATTAGTTGGCGTCTAGACTCAAATACACACGAAACGAAGCTACGTATTGTCATGCTTGTGCCTTGTTTATTGTTTTATTTCGACTTTTAATAGATATAGGAAGATGTGGTGTGAGTGCAAATGAGACAGCTCTCCATCCAAATAACAATTTTAAAAAAGTAAACCAGTATATGTCAATGAACGGCCTACAACACGGAGCCTTGTCTCACACCGAACAACAAGCTATAAAGGGCCCCAATGTTACTAGTGTAAACCACATGGTATGAAAATTTGATTAGAATCGGTGAACATGAATTTGACAGTGAGTGCCTCTTTAAGATATGCCTCCTCATAACTAGCAAACACCCGAGTAATTTCCATTGACAACTCACGAAACAACTGTCATTTAGTTATATTGAAAATAAAACGCAATACCACTATGTCGTCGACGGTTTCTGCTGTTTTATTTTAAAATTGTTTCAATGTGCTGTTTTGGTTCACTTACTGAACACTCTCTCATCCTTGATGTATTTTTTAAAAGGGGGGGGGGGGCTGTTTGAACATATTTTAAATAGTGAAAAAGTAGAAATATGAGTCAGAATCGTTTTTACCCAAACAAAAGATACAATTGGGATCAGATTCGGATTGAGAAAAAGATATTCGGAACTTTTCATGATAATACCTGATTGTTGTGATTAAAGTAATGTAGTTGTTAATGTCTGTGTCATTTTGGTCTTTTGTGGATAGTTGTCTCATTGGCAATAATACCACATCTTCTTTTTTATATAGGATCTTAATCCAAATTTTAATGAATTTTGATCGGGAAATGTCTTATCAAGGACAACAGTAAAACATATCCTTATGTGTTTAAAGCTGAAACTCTCTGTTTTAACAAAGTGGTTAAACTTTGAAGGCTTTAACTCAACAGTTATTTAGTTGTGTTGCGTTGAATCATATTTGTATTACATTGCTCTTATTTTAAACCGTGGAATTTCACTTTATCAAATGTTTGCGTTCGGAGCCTTTTCTGGATTACCCTTTATAAGGAATGCTGAAAGCCGATAATATGAATGCCAAGGATGTATGAGAACGAACTGAAACTGTATATTCTGCCTGGATATCAGTTATAATTGTATGCAACAGGGATACTTGATGGAATGCTGTACATTAAGTAATTTGTTAAAACAGCAAAGAGTGCAATAAAGAATTTATGAATGTTAAAAAAAAAAAAAGAGAACTGAAACTGTTGAATTCGGTATTCGTTTTTAGAATGGAATATACCTTTTGGATGACACCTCTTCTTGACAGCCTTATGACCTTCACAATCCAGTCCACCGTATTGCGGGGCATTGCATGTTCTTCTTTTTATTGTGAAGCCATTTTGATTACATGGTCCCCAAGCAGACCAATCAGACCAATAGCCATTAACGGGGGCTGAAATTGAAAATACATACATGGTATTATTTCTTTTGGTATTATCCTCGTTCTGACAGAAATAATACACTATATATAAATGTTCGCGTTATAACCATACTTTTCCGTAGGTAGATATACATTTATTCAAACGCAACTGTATACTAGTTTTTGTTCTTTTAGATATTATATAAAATTGAACTATAGCTAATGTCCTACGCTAATTCTTCAGTGATTTTTTATTTAATAAACTCATCATTGATACCAGGCTTAAAACATTGTATGCAAGACGAACGTTTCGTTTACAAGTAATTTATCAGTGACGCTCGAATAAAAAAAAAGGACATTGAGGACACAAAGTTCGGAAAGATTTTGAAAACGATAATCTTTTTGGGGTACAAAATCTGTTGTTGGTATATGAATGTCCAGATGTTGTACGTACGAAAGTGATAACACTTAATGTTTACTTACTTCACATTTTAAACCAAGTCAAATTATTACAAAAGGAAAACAGAACATAATATATTAATCTTTCCAATCTAATTGAAATGTTGATCTCTGATTACGTTATACTGCATATTAGCTCATATGCAGTATAACGTAATCAGAGATCTAATTGAAATGTTGATCTCTGATTACGTTATACTGCATATGAGCTCATATGCAGTATAATCAGAGATCAACATTTCAATTAGATTGTTAATCTTTCTAAAAGTAGAACTTACTATTGACAGTGATATCGTGATATCCATCTCCGAGTCCATAATATTCATGGGCGCCTGATCCACACCGTGACAAGCACTCCCCTTCCGTGTTAAAACAGTTACCGTTACCCCCGTCCCCGGAATAGTCAAACTTTATACATTGTTGGGTGTTCGAGTCCCAGAAATATCTCCTCACTTGTTCATGGCCGTTTCCATAGACAGCTGGTAGACTGCAGCCTGTAAAGAAAATCATATATATTCCTATACGGGAAAATGTGATATCTCGAAACGTCATCCGATATGTTTGAATGACTGTGGGAAAATTTATTAACAAAAATACCGAACTTCAATGTAAAATAATGATAAAAAAGGAAGTTCATAAAAACCGATCGCGACAATATCAAAAGTTAGACTATATAAGGAAACAGGACGAGTGGAAAGCAACTGGTACAGAAATTTTCCGAAAATAATGGTGGATTGAACCTGAATTTATAGTAAGCTCAACCTCTCACTTCAACGACAGTGTACGGTCCGTTATATTAACAAAATTCGCATGATAAATGATCCATGGCAAGAAGGAGAACATCTTGGCTATTCTCAATTTGATGCAAACGCTTCCGATTTCTTTTTGTTCAGTGTTTATAAAAATACGGAGATGTAATATGACTGCCTTTAAAGCAACTTTCCGCTATGACCTAAGTCTTATGCAATAATCAAACATAAATTAACTTCAACAATGGTCTAAACCAATAAACCATAAGCTATAAAAAGGAGAACAAATAGTAGACAATACACAGAAACAACAAAAGTCCGAAGTTTTGAAAATATCTAATCAAACGAAAGACGATTGTTGCAAACAAATACGACCACTAGACTAGATAAAAATAAGTGGTTAAATCTCAAACTTTTTTTTTCTAAATGTTAAACCTTATCATTTGGAATGTCTCATTAAAGAATTTAGAAATCGTAGCAAATTAATGCTTCTCAGATTGCTACAGTAGAAAAATGGTAAATTACGAACTGATTTCAAATTTAAGAATACATGAGAGACATTCACATTATCAAAATTTCGAGAGAAAAAAAATAAGACTATGAAGCACCTATTGTCTGATGGAATGTTCGGCATTCGAACAACAACAACAAGTTATGTTCGGCTTGAAAAATATTTAAAATCTAAATAAAGAAAATAGTTTTATTTGACTGCTTTCTTCTGAAAATTAATAAATATGCAGCACCGTGGCTTTAACTTGTTATAACTGTTTTACAATAACAAAACTACTGTTATGGTTAAATCTGCAATATCATAATCTCTATAATTGATGTTTCTTCACTTATTTCTACAACTTACTTACTTACTTATATACCCTCACATCATTCACGAACGAGAACATTTTTATAAAATAACATATGTACTTACAGTTTATTGAACCAGCTTTAACCTGAAAGAAAGAAACGTAAATTTGATAAAAAAAAACATGAACATTTGTATTCGTTTTATTCTTGTCAAATTGTCCTGATATTGTAATTCTTTACATGAATATTAATAAACAATGAAAATTTTACTCAGAAAATAAATTATAATCAAGTCCAAGTATACAATCTTAAATATCATAACATTAAAACAGGATATGTTACCCTTCATCGAGTCAACATCTTTTGTTGCCGTCTTTTATTTTTCCCCTCAATTTTGCTCTCAATTACAGGATAAAGTTGTTGCCAAAAGTGGTTCATGTCGTTTCTGACTTTTTTTTAAAATTATAATTTCTATACGATTTATTTTTATAATTATTTTTTTCAAAATTTAAAGTTTTGTAAATAAAAAAAAAATAAAAAAAATGGATAGTTTGAAACCAGACTACATACATTTTGCAAATATATTTTTATATTTTCAAATTGAAGTGTGATAGACCCATATACATATTACAAGTAATCTAACCTGGTTCGCTGTCAGCAGCAGGATGGAGGCAGCTATCCAGTACATCCTGTTTCGGTTTTACTCATTTTGGCAAACAAATCTGTATATATACCGCCGAAAAGTACAGTCAGCAAAACTAATCACTTTTTAATCATGTTGAAGTCAGAAAGGTGTTATTGAAAGGTTTGCGTCAAAAAAAGAATAAATAAAATAAGAAAAGAAGTAGGAGGTGTTGTGATGTCATCAAACGGAAAAGTAGTTTTGTTTTTAATTTCACCCGTGAAATATGAAAGGTTAATGGGAATCTTTTGTGAGTGTATGGTATCAAATATACATTTAGATTTCTCATTTGAACCAGTCTGCAAATATGTTCTAGGTTGAGTGGTATTTTATGGATATACGTTCGATTTTTAATAGTTTTTTTCTTTTTTCGTAAGGCTTTTCAAACGTACAAAAATACTATTTATTGGTAAACAGGTGACATATGTTGTTTAAATACAAATATAATAATTGTAAAATAATGTAAAATTGTAGAAATATAGCCTGAATTAAAAGTAATTTTATTTTTATTGTTTTAAAAGGCGGTACTGTACGATAATTCATTTCTACTTTTTGCTAACAATACGTTTAAAAAACAGTTTGTCTGATCAAGAATTTCAATATAGAAATAAATACGATACTTCTGCACGTAGACGTTATTATGCTTTTGCCAAGGACATTGAACTTATTCCCATCTCTTTTCTCTCTCGTTTCAAGCCAACAGCTTGAAACGTTTGAATACCAGACAACAAGACAAGAAATGTAGAAAAACCACAATGTACTCATTCGTTATATTGTAAAACCTCTGATATGTATGAAAATAGTAGTTGCAAGAGAAGCTGTGCAAAGAATATCGACTTGTTTATCAAACATTTACGAAAAATTCTATTGTTAGTTGGTATACTAAAAATTAACAAAATGAGGCCTAAGATATCAGAGGAACGTGTTTCAATGTATCAAGAATTGACTCTTCGTTCATTCGTAGAATATAAAAATATCTTACACAGTACAACTCAGCATTGAGTCATAAAATGGTAATATAGGTTGCTAGTTGGAAAGTCTTCGGTTGGTACTTGTCTCGTTGTCAATCTAACCAACTATCCTTATTTTGTATTTCGTATCTTCAATTTCCAGACCAAAATAGAAAATAAACTGATACATTTTGCATCATTCAAAATTGTCAGTGGATTGTGTGTTCTACAAGAATCACATGTCCTTCATGATCATCTGTCATTTGATACCTCACTTAATTATTAAAATAATTGCTTCATAGTTTACGATATGTATACCCTTATGCATATAAACTGTTTTGTTTTGAATGTGTACTGTTTTCAAATGTATTATTTTCTTTCCTGATCCGATTATATGGTGTTTCATCTTCCAAAGTCTATTCAAATTATGTGTGCAAAGATTTCCGCTCAAACCTGTACTAGAACCGTCTTGCAGTGAGGTGAGAGTTTATTCATTTAATTTGTGTGTTTTTGTTTTGTTATGACTTTGTATTCTAATGTGAATGAACTGATTTTGTGTCATGGATGGATACCTCAAAAGAACGACGGGTGCCACATGTGGAGCAGGATCTGCTCACCCTTATTTTTAGTTTTTGGTGGGGTTCGTGTTGTTTATTCTTTAGTTTTCTATGTTGTGTCATGTGTACTATTGTTTGTCTGTTTGTCTTTTTTTATTTTTAGCTATGGCGTTGTCAGTTTATTTTAGATTTATAAGTTTGACTGTCCCTTTGGTATCTTTCGTCCCTCTTTTTTTTAACAAGAAGTGACAATCAGGCTGATCTGAAAATTGCTTACACGAACAAACTTTGTTTTGTAAAGTTCCACACTAGATATATGTAGTGACAGCTGTAAAAAGACAACGGATAGACAGTTACATGAAGTTTACCACCTGCTCCTTTAATTAGGGGTAAAAGGTTCTGTAAGGTGAAAACGTATGTATCAAATACAATATAAATCTGCAATCCGCTCCTATATGACGAGAATACCGGTAAATGTTTGATTTCTAAAACAAAAATTATTAACGAGTGCTATCAAAATTTCCAAATCAACAGATCACAGATCAACATAAAAAATACTGTCTATGGCATAAAGAAAGACTAATGGAGAAGACTTCATAAGTATGATTTACCTGTCTCTAATCCATTTTGCTTTAATTCAGCAAATAAAATAAGTTTACACTAACTAACTAAATAAGAAAAGACTTCTTTACCAGAGAAGATATTTAAATAACATCAACATAAATACAATCTTGTAGGAAAATATTTCGTTGTGTATGGTATATCAAAATATATACACAGAAAAGGTCAAAATAAAATTTTAGGCCGTTTCTAGTACTTCGCAATAATTTAAGTTCAGTAAGCAAAACTGAAATCTTAATTAATAACCATTACTATAGACGTTAAGCGTTCATGACTAGTGACAGTTGTATCTGTTGTTTTTATTATAATTTCATTCTTTCAAAACAAGGGAAAAGACAACGGAAATTAAATTCCTGAGGTCGCATAAAAAACGCAACTCCATTTCAAAACGTCTTATTACCAATTGATGTATCTTGTTCCGCTTTATCACGTGGTTTCCGTTGTGTTTTTTTATTAAGATAAATGTTAAAACTGCATTTTATCCCTATATTATAGTTTAGCCATGGCTAGCCTGCCATGTTTTGACGAAACAGAAAAAAAAACACAAACTTTATTCTAGATCACCTAAAGATCATCCTGCTTTATTTCTTGGCATTGGTTCAATTGTTTCAGAACAGAAGATGTCTGCAATAATTTACATCGGACAGACGACGACGACGGATGCCAAGTGATGACAAAGGCTCACCTTCGAAAGGAAATGTGAGCTTTTGCTATTACTTGGCGTTGTGAAACAGAACAGAAGAAGAAAAAGTAAAAATCGGTAAAAAAAATAGTTGCTGAAAGCTAATCTAAAGCCGATTACAACTTATAAACTAATCCTTCTCTCATTCTAAAGTATCAACCAATACAATTCCATTGGATTTATCATAACAATTTTATAAACACAATGGATATACATGACCTGGTAAAATGCCAACATATACGTACAAAGCATGTACATACAGTAACTGTAGAATCATAAGTTTCAATATCTGCAGAGCAACACATATTTAGTTACGTTATAATTGATCAAAAACAAAATCAACGTAGTACCGATCGATAAAATCATATTCAAAGATATCTAAGACATTGAATTTATAACCTTTAACGATAACTGACTTTAGGTTAACTATGCGGTATGGGCTTTGCTCATTGTTGAAGGCCGTAAGGTGACTTATGGTTGTTAATGTTTGTGTCATTTTGGTCTTTTGTGGGTAGTTGTCTCATTGGCAATCATACCACATCTTCTTTTTTATATTAGGTTGATCATATCTAAATCGACGGGCTCCATAACAATAAACATCGGTTTAAAAGCTAGGAATTAAGATATCGTTTGTTACAAATATTCTGCAGGTTAAGCCAAACTATAAAACCAGATTTGTGAGTCTTTGGAAGAATTTAATAAAGTATTTCTTTACCAAATTCTTGACATTCCAACTTTACAAAGATTGTGTTCGTTCAAATATAAGTGTCGCTACAGACGCACCAGGAAAGCTAACGATGTGTGAAAAGCAAACACACCGTAGGAGAGAAATAGGGAGTAATCTCAGTAGAGTTTATATTTTCTTTATTAAAATCGCATTAAAATACATAAGTGGAGGATCCATAGTGCACTCCGAAAATAAAGGGGACGGTAATAAAAAATAAAAAACGTACTAAAACACTGAGTACACTCATAAGATGTAGGGCCCAGTCAACCGCCCCTATAACGCCCTTTGAAGTTAGGGGTTAAGCTATTTCCTTTTATAAAGAAATTTTAGAACCTAAGGTATAGATCTAATATAAGTTACATGTAAAACAATATTCTATATATCATGTAAACACAAAAAGTCTATAACAATATTAAAAGTTTATAATCGTAATTGTATTTAACTAAAGCTTCCATCGCTATTATCCCCATGGACAGCAAACCCGCGAGATACTCTCTAACGAGTAAGTCTGTCCATTGACCGTTATTTCATGGTTCAGATTGATTCCATGCGCCATTGCTGCTTGTAGTTTAGCACAGTAAACTTTGAGTTCTTCGGTTGTCATTCTCTGAAGCCTTGCGATTTCTTCGTTAAGCACTTTATCTAAGGTAGCCCTAGTTTCGTTACTATGGTTAATATATTTTGCATAGTCAAACAGCTGATCAAGATACTGATTGGACAGAAAAATGAGGTAGTCTCGTTCCACAAGTTCAAAGTTTGGAGGTGGTTTAATTTCCCTCTTCGTCAAAATTCTCCTCTCATTTACATGGTTGTCTTTTCCATCGTTGAGTATGTGGTTTACTCGCGAGTGGATTCTGGCAAACCATGTTCGAACAAAGTCAGTGACGTCATCTGAAACGAAAACAAAAACAGAAGAAATAAACTTCTATTATAAAGAATGAAAAAAAATAAACATTTTTTTAATGTCATGTGTCCAAAGCAATTTTCTACATTTACCTTAATTCATCAACTGAACGTTGAAATCCGATTATTTGGTTGACAAGAAGAAAGAAGTACCATAATAGTTGAACTTTAAAACATACAATTAAATAGCCAACCAATCTAAGGCCAATTTTGCTTGAGAACAACTTTATGAACATGGATTAATACTTAATCTTAAGTCTATCATGCATGTTGCGTATGGGACGTTCTCGTTGAAATAGAATCCAATGAAAGATAATGGTATCTGCGTGATTTATACAGAATAGTTTAGTGTGGTGAATTTCGTTAGTATCTGTAAGAAAAGTTAAAGAAAGGATATGATTAATCAAGGAGATTTTTTTTTATCTAAATACGCAATTGTTGTTATTAAATATATTTGTCACTAGAAGAGAGTTATTGAATTAGCAATACTACCACATCTTCATATTTTTATATGACTTTTTTGTATAAAATTTGAAAAAGTAAGAATATATTCTAAAACAAATAATGATAATTTTTCAGTGCGAATAATCTGACATTATACATGTTCCCGTCTTTGATGGTTTATTTGGCGTGGAATTGTGTGGCTAATGATATAGGTGGTCGTTGCCTAATCAACACACCTGCTCTCCTTAACTTCAATGCTTCCTTTTGTTCCACCCTCCCGATGATTTTTGTCTGATGTTTACCTAGACTAATGAGGTTTATTTGACATCGTTATACTATGTTTATAGTAACATTACATGCTACAGTTAAACAATAGAGTAGTTACAATGTGGATAAAGATTTCTAAGGGTACGATACCACCTACCATTCTAAGTTCGTAAATAACAAGCAAAAAATCGGGTGCGATTGGTAACAATACATTGTCAATGAAAAATGACATAGTATCGATTGGGTTTCATGACACACTATTCATATTCGATTTTGTTTGTGGACTCTGTGAAAATGATCTATCATGATTACTTATTTTGAAATCTGCAATTGAACACTCACGTTACGTGTAAATAATTAATTGGCTAATTAAGCATATTCAGAAAAATAAAAATAATAACAATCTAACGTGTTGTTGGGTTTGTTTTTTTTTTTTATCTTTTACTTAAATATTTATCAGCTTGTGATACATTTGTATTTTAAAAAGTAAAAAGATAATATTTTATTTAACAGTATGGCTAACACTAGTATGCTTGCCGTTAGTTTGTACATAAGAAGATTGTTAAAGTTTGATTAGAGCAGAATTATGGTCACCAGTACATGGTCAAGACTACAAGAGGTTACAGGCGTTTTTTTGAAAATGCATTACATTGTTATGTCCAGCAACAATTTTCACTCATAACAACATTGTCAAAATGGTAACCCCCATAATTATCCACCAAGTATCTTCAGAGTAAAGCCGTGAAGAAAGACATAGAAACTGCATGAGACAAAGACAACGCAGACCTAATAAAATATAAGTACTGTTAAAACTAAAGAAACCACAAAATACCTTAATTGAAAAAGTATTCAAGAAAATATTTATATAAATCCGTTACAAAATACCACCAAGTCTTTGAATGTGTTTATCTATTGTTATTAAGGAACATTACACTGCACTTTTTTATATTTTATTCTTATTTTTTTTTTAAAGATGCATATAATATAAGTATAAATAAGACATTTTGCTATAAAAAGACATTTTAGTTTATGATTTAACATAAATAACGAATTAGATACTTATCGATCAAAGGATACTTATTCAGAGAAAACATAAATCGTTTGTATTTTCTGTCGAAATGCCTGTAGATATCGTAATTGTTTTTTTCATGTCATTCATTTTGATTTGAAATCATATTATATTCGTTTTGTAAAAATGTAATTCATCAATCTGAAATAATGTCTCGTTCAAAATATATTTGTATGTAACAGTAAATTAAAGGTCTTTTTACAAAAAACAGCAGTTTGACCGACAATATTAGGCACATCGTAATTTAATATAAATCACTCTAAGCACTATATACGATACCTACTTTGTATGAATGAAACATTACACATTTTATTACCTTTAAAATGATATGCATTCTAAATCTGTATACTATAGTGCAGAAAATAAAAATGTTACTCAGACGGTCATAAAATCGCTTTTAGTTCTGACTGCCATCCTGACTTCGAATATATATCAAACTTTCAATAAAAATGTGACTAAGGCTGCTGAATCAATTGTTAATGAATACTACAAGTCTTCGTATTTTACAAACAAAACTCCGGGGTTCTAAACAAAATATTTACTAATATACAGTATTTATACACTGCTGAAAATTTATAAAATATAAAAAGAAGATGTGGTATGATCGCCAATGAGACAACTGTCCACAAGAGACCAAAATGACACAGACATTTTAAACAACTATAGGCCACCGTACGGCCTTCAACAATGAGCGAAGTCCATACCGCATAGTTAGCTATAAAAGGCCCCGATATGACAATGTAAAACAATTCAAAATGGAGAAAACTAACTATTTATATCAAAACTAGAGCCTCTAAAGAGCATGTGTCGCTCACCTTGGTCTATGTGAATATTAAATAAAGGAAGCAGATGGATTCATGACAAAATTGTGTTTTGGTGATGGTGATATGTTTGTACATCTTACTCTACTGAACATTCTTGCTGCTTACAATTATCACTATCTTAAAAGAACTTAGCCCAGTAGTTTCTGTGGAAAATGTTAGCGGTAGAAAAAATTTACAAATTTTATGAAAATTGTTTAAAATTGGCTATAAAGGACAATACCTCCTTAGGTGGTCAATTGACTTATTTGTAAATCTAAATTTGCTGAACATTATTGCTTTTTACAGTTTATCTCTATCTATAATAATATTCAAGATAATAACCAAAAACAGCAAAATTTCCTTAAAATTACCAATTAAGGAACAGCAACCTGACAACGGGTTGTCCGATTCATCTTAAAATTTCAGGGCAGCTAGATCTTGACCTGATAAACAATTTTACTTCATGTCAGATTTGCTCTAAATGCTTTGGTTTTGGAGTTATAAGCCAAAAACTGCATTTTACCCCATATGTTCTATTTTTAGCCATGGCGGCCATCTTGGTCACACCACACATTTTTTAAACTAGATACCCCAATGATGATTGTGGTCAAGTTTAGTTTAATTTGGCCCAGGACGCAGGACGCAGGACGCCAAGGGCCAGGTGCGCTAAAAATGAACGAAAACAAATATGTAACACAAACAAATGACAACCACTGAATTACAGGCTTCTGACTTGTCAAAGTTTGTTCGTATGTCAATTATCTGAAATACCAAGCTTATAAAAATAATAATTAAGAGATTAGGGGCGGATTAAGTTTTTCTCAAAAGGGAGGTTCCCAACCCAGGATAACAGGTGGGGTTCCAACGTTTTTGAAATAGCCGCCAACTAGAAAAACTAGAAATGCCAATAAAATGAAACGGTATAGGAATATGTTATTGATACCTTAAAAACTTGCTTAAGCACTGTTATTTAATTCGATAAGAAATAACAAACAAAATGCACAATGTGAATAATTAAAGTACCCAATCCGTGGACAAATCAGTTTAAAACAAATCTTTGATATCTCATATAAATCAATCCCAAATAACACCGTTCCACAGAAAGTCCAAGGTACTGATTACTGGACTTAAAAAAAAGATATTCAGCATTGGACTTTTCTGTCGGCTGCTGTACGTAAATATGTTGTTGGTTTTCGAAATGACTTCGAACTTATTCTTTAGTTACAATCAATATGAACGAACTTATATGTAGGACTTTTTTTAGACACGCTTGACTAAACTATTGATAAACGGTAAAATAAAAATTGTTGAAAAGACCGTTAAATCGCGAACAAATTACGGTCGAATGTAACATTTTATCTTAGTTCATTCAACAAAAGTACGTTGCGGTCGATAGAAATAAAAAATATCCATATATAATACATAGTATAATAATCAAATTATAATAACGAATTTCAATTGCAAATATATTGTTTTTAAATTACATATTAAGGCCGTCGCAAGGGTGGTGTTGACACCCATTAAAACATTAAACTGTACAATTTGTATGATAAAACGTATATAGTTTATATATATAATTAGATATTCTGCGTCATTTAGTTTAAAACATGTATAAACGTAAGTGTTCAACTTGTATAAACAACATTTTTTTTTATTAAAGTTCCCTTCACCTTCATAATTATATCTTAATCATATCTTGTTATAAAGGGTCAACACTCTAGCTCATGGTCTTCTAATTAACATCGTGCTGTATATAGTAAATTTGACTGATAATTTTGAAACGCCTATCAAAAAGTCAATTAAAGTCATATAAAACTTCAAATAAATTTTTTTTAATTGAAGATGTTTTACCAACATGATTGGCTTAGTTTCACTATCTAGCAAGTGTACGTGAATTTTCTTAAAAAGAAAATGCTTCATGTTATCAAAATCTTTTAAAAAAGTACTATTATTAAATTATTGTCTTCCAATACAATAATTTGCTGATATAACTACAAGACTTCTTTTTGGAACGTTGATCACCGCAAAACGCAAGTGCGAGTGGAACCACGTGACGAAAGTTTAATTATTTTTAAAAACAAAAGGGAACGCATGGACGTATAAACAAAAAATAATGAATATCATGGCTACTTCATTTCACTTTCAAGTATTGCTTCTTTTTTAAAAATGTAATAGGGAACGCAGGAAAACATTTTGGCTCCATCAGTTCAAACTAATGTCTTCCATGTACGATATGTTCTCTTTATATCAAAATAATTTTCAGTAAGTCTTTTTGTGTTGTTTTACTGTTTTTTGTATCAATGCCATTTTAAATTTATTAGATTGTATCATGTAGTTTTGGAAATAATTATGACAGAAATGTTAGAAACAAAAAACTGTGAGCTGGCATTGTCTATTTGTATAAAGCGGTTCACAAAACACGTACAACTTGTACAAAAATATGTACAGTACACATTTTAATTACATTACAATTTATTCACAACATATTATATACATTCGTCTGTTTAATAGTTTAGATAACAGTAAAATTAAATGAACCTAATTTCCTATGATTTTAAGATATATAATAGGTACCGATTATCAGGTTATCTGCATGTTGATATCGTAAAATATCAGCTACGAGACATAATATGAAGCTTTTTGTCGAGTGAGCGTAGCGAACGAGATCAAACAGCCTTCAGATAATGTCAAGCAGCTGATATTTTACAATATCAATATGCAGATAATCTGATAATCGATTTATCGGGCTATTTTTGCGTGTTTCAAATGTGTTTTTGTCTTTGTTTCACCAGCACAAAAAAAGATGACTTGATAAGTTCGGGTCAAAGTTATTAACGTCAGTTCAAACATTATGACGTCGCTGATATGTCCGGGTCAAAGTTATTAAGGCTGGGTCAACGTTTTTGACGTCACAAAGACATGATACGGAATAATATTAAGAGCTGCACAGAGTGATATATCATATAGACCGTGGGACGACCGATAATTACTATTATGTAAAAGGTTATCGTTCAGTCTGACCGTGTACATGTATGTAATATTTAGAAGTTAACGTTTACAACTTCACCAGTATACATACAGATCAGTGTCGTTAGTAATTGTTTGGTTTGAGTCCGGATACTTTTAAAACTACTGAATTTTGCACGATATGAAATTGAGAATGGATGATACAAATAGAAATGTAGATAGAACCCTTTTCAAGCAGAACTAAACTTCTTTATCTTTACATACGTGTTGTGTTGATAAAATTGGAGTTCCTACACAGTTGTTGTAAAACCCACCTTTTGATATAATATAACATATGATCTCAACACCAGTTTACAGAACCAGTATCTTCCAATGAGTGCGATGTTACAACGCAATTACAAGCATCCCCTATAACGGTTTCATTGATGAGTCTTTCTGCTTGCACGACGGGATTATCCGTAATGGACCAGTAACTGCTTCTTAATTAGGAAATTGTGGATAAAAACTGGTTTTATAGGTAGCTATAAACCTCTCACTTATATATCAATGTGTACTTTCTTTTTTATGTGTAATATGGATATCTCCTTTTGTATGTTATATTTTTTTATCAATCATAACAAAATGTCGTGTCAAATATTTCATTTGCTGTTACTATTTTTAGAAAGATTGATTAAATATCGTTTTAATATACAACGCAATGACATTGACATTTACATCACTGATTCGGAGAATAAAAGACCTCTTAAAGTTTGCATCTTATTCTTTATTGGTATAGTCCGAAGTGCGTCACCAGGTTGTCTTTGACTCTACCATGAAAAATCGAAAATAGTCGCAATATATGCCTCGTATGATGTCCTAAGATTTGAATATCTAATAACTTTGACATATCAATGTAAATATTTGTGTTTTTGTTAAATAGGTCTAATGACAAGTAATAGGTTAAAGAGATAGATATTTGAAAGGTCATTAGTGCGTTCTAGTTTTATTATTGGTCAAATATAACTCACCAAAGGAGTTGAACAGGTCCCGTCCGATAGTTTCCACACGTCCACCAGTTCCGGTTCTTACAGGATCCCCATAAATAAAGGCTAAACTAAACAATAACGTTATCCAAACATTCCTATAGAACACCATATTTGTTACTACATAAGTATAATGTCCGAAAAGTAGATAATTTGTCACCTAAGATAAACCAATTGATAACAGCGGATAATTGGAGCACCTGCAACCTAAATGTCACGTGTGATATCACTCTAATTCGATCATTCATTTTAATAATTGAACTCGGGTAATGCATGTGAAGCAACTGTTTATGACATGTAGTTTATAAAATGATATGTTGGGTAAATGTCAAAACATCAACCCAACGGACAATAAAAACATGGATGCAATACTATTGCTAAATACTGCTTAAATCGAATACGCAATACCTTATTATATTCCGTTCGAAATAATATATTAATATTTTAATGTGATTTATACTTTAAACATTAAGTAAGTTCTGTATCTTCTTGAATCTTCTATTACCGTATAGCGGCAAAGGCTATACGTGTAGATATGTGATATTGGGATGTTCTTTATTTCATTCATGTTGGGTTTTTTTTAAGAAGATAAAGACATAACACCTCAGTCAGCGATAAGTTGTTCAGCTAGCGAAGTGCTACTCTAGCCGAGTCGTTAAAGCGCTGACTTGTAACAGAGAAGTTTCGTGTTAGATGCTCGGAGTAGACAAAAGGATGTAGTATAGAGAATCTTGGTTACTGATATATAGATTTGCTGGCTTCTGATTTATACTGTCAAGATACACTTAACTATATGGCGAAATGCATGTTTAATTTTTCTTCAGATACTGTTTTTTTTTCTCTTTCTATTGAACATCCATGATCATATCTGTTCATCCTCAACAAATATAGTACCCCTGCCGCAAGTTCGCTTATTATTCCGATGATTTGTTCAGCCTTCATACCGCTTGAAAGAATGATTCATTGAGTTTTCAATTCAAAGCTGTCTCTTATTTCTTTGTTAAACTTTATAATATTTGCCTCTTGAGAACAAAATAGTTGTGCTAAGTGTGTGTTGTTTTCATAACGTATGGATTCACTTGATACCCTGTAAAATGAAATTACCACCTCTCATTTTTGTGTATTGCCCCCCTTCGGAAATTTTAGAAAACATGTTACGGTTATTTCTGTTTGCTATGTCATCTTAGATTAGGAATCCCTCACTTCCATCCAGTAGAGCTGTTCAAAGAACCGCTGATTTTTTAGGTTTTTTTTCAGTTTTGGATGGTGTTTCGTCTTTTTATAAAAGAGAAGATGTGGTATGATTGCCAGCGAGACAGGTCTCTACAAGAGACTGAATGACACAGAAATTAACAACTTTAGGTACCGCACGGCCTTCAACAATGACCAAAACCCATAATGCATAGTCAACTATAAAAGGCCCCGTAATGACAATGTAAAACAATATATTCAAACGAGTCAACTAACTGCCTAATTCATGTACAAAACAAGAATGTGTCCCCAGTACACGAATGCCCCACTCGCACTATCATTTTCTATGTTCAGTGGACCGTGAAATTGGGGTAAACCCTCTAATTTGGCATTAAAATTAAAAAGAACATGTATACTAAGTTTGAAGTCGATTGGACTTCAACTTCATCAAAAACTACCTTGACCAAAAACTTTAACCTGAAGACGGACGAATGGACGGACGAACGGACGCAGAGACCCGAAAACATAATGCCCCTCTACTATCGTAGGTGGGGCAGAAAAATAACGAGAAACAAATATGTAACACATCAACAAACAGCAACCACTGAGTTACAGGCTCCTGTCTTGGGACAGGCACATACATTATTTAGCATTTGATTGTCACTCTGGTATTAACTAACTTTTCATTGACAAACACTTGTCTTATCGCACACAGTTTTAATTCATTGATATTTGATGACGTACATGATAGGTAAATAAAGCGTTAGCTCCATATTGAACTATAATAACTTAATAATGTTTCATTTATTTGCAACATTAAATGCAAACCAATATTTCTAGTACAATTAAATTGAAAATACTTAGTGAAACTTGAGTTTCAATGAAGTTCATTAGGTTCAAGTCTATATTTAAAATCATCGTCCAAACCGAAGACTTGACATTCTAACTTTTGGGCTATCTATTTGTCTAGTTTTAAGTCCATTAAGCAGCGCAGCCACTTTGTCAGCAAAAGCACTATTGATATTGGAACTTCTCTTCTGCTCTTTCTCTGGAAAAATAAAACAGTAATAATGTTAGATGGTTAATTTATTGAAGTGTATTTATATCATATAATTTAATTTGTTAGCGTCACGACAACCAACAATACCCGATACCAGTATAACCCTTTCATGACGTCACAACTATTTATGTCTTCACATGCGATGTATACTTCTGTAAATGTCGAAATTGATATTACAAGAGTATATTGATTTAGAAACAATATCAATACAATCCAAATAAGCAACACCGTGAATGACACGTTGTTCTGTCTTTAGGGAGCTACCATTTGATTTTTATGGCGGGGGGGGGGGGGGGGGGGGGGGGGGGGGGGCTAGGATGAAATTTCAAAAAAATAGGCAGGACAGGAGTTTTGAGTAAAAAAAAAAGGCAGGATGAGACACTTGCAAAAAAAAAGTAAGGACGACAATTTAGGTAAAAAAAAGTCAGGACAAACTACAAAAAAAAGGCAGGACCGAACAGAGTGAAAAATAAAAAGGCAGGACAGAGATTACAGCTAAAAAAAAATGCAGGACAAAAATTTTCGTCCTAGAACCCCCATAAAATCAAATGGTTGCTCCGTCTTTAGTTTTCTATAATGTGTTATCTGTAGCTTTGTTTGCCTGTCTGTTTGTCTATTTCCTTTTTAAGCGATGGCTTTTATCTCTTTTATTTTATTTTCTTCTTATGAATCTGAAGGTCTCTTTCCTTTTTTTTTTTTGTCTCTTTTCTAACTAACAAGTTTAAAACTCAATTCAGAGTTGACCGATCTTTCTTTCCTATAGTTTTTCCTATAATTCAAGTATATGTTGTGTAGCTTATAAAAAAGATCTATATCAAAAGTCATGGGATTTTCAAGAAAACATACAGCATGGAAATGCTTACAAAATATTGTTATTAAAAAGTAAATATTATGTCTTACCTGATGTATCTAAGGGTGAAAGGTCATATAGTTTTGACAGCTCGTCATATTCACGTGGATATGAAACATCTTCTAAATCACGAAATCTAAGTTTCTTTAGTATCAATTTTCTTAAATCTGAAATATTGGAATTACTAAGTTGAATTTTACCAAAAATAAAAGATTTCAAGTCATTTCTTACATACACATAAATGGTCATAATAATACAGAAATGTTTTTTTATCACAACTAAACACCTTCTTATAAAACAGGAGGATGCATATAAAGGAAGAACCAGAGTGATAATTTTTCCCTGTTTTTTAGAGGTTTATGTATATATATGCAGTTTCGAAAATATTGTAACTTCCTGAAATACATGTACAATAATGAAAACTACTCAGGAAAAAGAATGGCGATGGATACCAAAGGGACATTTAAACTCACAAGTCGAAAATAAACGATTAACGTCATGGCTCATAAAGAAAAGGACAAACACACATACTCCGCGTTTGAGGACGTTCTTTATAAACCTATATTGGTTTACTTTTTAAAAAATTGTAACTTTAATTAGCAGTTGTCTCATTGGCACCCATATCACATCTTCTTATATCCGAATAACACTATACAAACCACAATATATAAAACCAAATACTATAAGAAACACGAGCCCACAAAAGCAGGGGGTATTTTCTGGTGTTCCGGAAGGGCAAAGAGATCCTGCACCATATGTTAACTGTATAGTTTGTGTATTTTTTCAAAATCAAGTCCAAAAATATTTCATTGCTTTTCCTTTCAATAGCTGAAGTGTTTTTGTTGGCTCTGTAAGGTAATCTGTTTATCGGACACATTGGGTCAATGCCAATGCTAGTGGAGGTTTCTCCCCGTGGGAACCACCAGTCCAGTAGTCAGTACTTGCGTTGACATGAGTTATCATGATATTATCACCATTGTAATTAATGCGTGTACAAATCTTTAATTTTTCGATATACTAATGATCTTCTACTCTAGGAATAAAATACCATGGCTGGATTTGTCAGACCTTTCGAAAATTTGGGTCTTCAACAATGTTTTTTAATTTCGTAATATATTTCAAATAAACATAATTTAACGAAAATTTATTAATGTTAAGAACGTCGTTAAAAGTACTGAGCACATCATAAAGTATCATTTAGTGTTTTTACAAAAAAAAATATACCCATAATGCTTCAGATACTGCCATTTTAAATGAGGAGATAAGGTTTTCAATATGATGCACAATTTACCACTTATTTCCAATTATTATTTAAGACCGGATACAAGTACAATGCTGTTTCCCAAAAAGTTGTTTGAAAATTAGTTTATATAGCACAAAGTTACAATGTTTCATTCGATAAAACGAAAAAAGTAATTTCCATACAGACGGCAATTACATACATCTGGTGTCTTCTTCATTATTACCGTACCTTCTTCTCTAATACGTTGTTCATTTTCATCCATCTCTTCTTCCCCGATATCTCGCGAGAATTTGTCAGCTGATGTTAGGAAGCCATGAAATGGTACACCGTTACTACATTCAATAAATATATATGTCCATAAACACAAAGACGCAAACAATTTACATGTAACAGCATCCATCTGAAAAATAATAAAAACAGAAATGTGACCACAAGATGTATATTCAATCGCAAAAAGTAAAATCACAAAAATACTGAACTCCATGGAAAATACAAAACGGAAAGTCACTAATCAAATGACAAAATCAAAAGCTCAAACGGGAAACAACTGTATTATTTCTGACTTGGTACAGACATTTTCTTAAAAAGAAAATGGTGGATAAAACCTAGCTTTATAGCTAGCTAAACCTCTCACTTGTATTACAGTCGTATGAAATTCTATAAGACAATGTACATGTGATCAGCAGCATCAATCGGAAAAAAATAAAACAAAATTTTGCACACAATTAATATATTGACTCGGATGACTATTTACATGATACAGGATCTTTCTGAAATGATTTTAAACGGGATTGTGAACACAAGATGTCGACTCACTCAGAAAACAATTTACACGCGCTATATAGTATTTGATTGTTTTCATATTTAAGATTTAAGATTTAAATATTTGGATTTTTTTTGGAAAATGGTGCCTTGCGATAAAACCTGGCGTGTATGCTAACCAGACGGCAAATGTAGTTTTAATAAAAATGTACCAAACAAAAGGGATGGGGGGGAAAGAAAATATTTTTTTATTTGTTAATATCTGTCTGCAAGTAAACATTTTAAAGATACCACGCGCGAACTGGATTCATCAACAGCCAACTTGTAAATATAGATTAATTTGGGGGCCTTTTATAGCTTGTTGTTCTGTGTGAGCCAAGGGTCCGTGTTGAAGGCTGTAGATTATCCTTTTATTGTTTACTTTTTATAAATTGTTATTTGGATTGAGAGTTGTTTCATTGACACTCATACCACATATTCCTATATCTATAAACCAACATTATAGTAAATTGATACTTGTAATTCTCAACAAAAGGATATTAACCACTAAACTGATAATTATATATAATTAAAATTGATCTTGTTACCTTATCCATAATGTTATTGTTATGTAGCTACTATAATTAAAAATACCGATATAATTTTCGATCAGATTCACCGCCCGGGAGAAAAAGATACCATAAGTTAAACTTGCACAAAGGGGGATAATTCAATATTTTGAATACAATACACTTTGTAAATTCAAATTTTCTTTTTGATTTCATCCATTAAAGCATTTTTGTATCTTTCTGATAATAGCAATCAATGAAAAGTTGTTTTTTTCTTCTTTCAGGAAATCGTGGGGTCCATATAAATAATTTTTGAAAAGCCTTAGAATATTTGTTTTTATTTTTGACCATTTGTGTCAAATCAAGTATAAAACACAGTATAGATACCAAAGATTTCTGGGTTTTTCACATTCCACATGTATGTATTATGTATAAAACTAACACAATATTTTATGATTGCCAATAAGACAATTCTCAAACAGAGACCAAAGGACATACAAATTTTAAACAACTATACGTCACCGTACGGCCTTCGTCAATGAGCAAAACTCATAACGCATAGTCAGTTATAAAAGGCCCCGAAATGACAAATGCAAAACGTTCAATTACGCGGTCTGATTCATGAACCAAACACATATGACATACAGCAACACACAGTGTATTATCTTGTATATCATATTTGTTTCATATTCATTATTACTATCATATGTATTTAAATACATATCAGTAGTAAACGTACCTAGAGATACATCATCATAAGCAAAAGTTTTAATGTACTGCTATGTACCTTACCTTCTTTGTGAAAGAAGTCCGAAAAATATGACTTTACAGAATAAAATAATTGTATTAATACATAGATCTTGTATTGATTAATACCACGAAAACGCAAAGATCACACATTAGTATAATTGGACATCTAAACTAAAAATGAAACAAAAAGACTAATACGGCAGATGGATGCCTCAGAATAATACAAAATCTATCATACATAATAGATTGCCTATGTGAGTGAAGAACACGGCATACCGTGAGAATTGTCTTGGAAACAATGAATGGTGTACATTTTTCCTTTTTTCTTATTTAAGGGGGCTTCATGATGCTGTCATATCACATAAAAACAAATAGTTGTATTGACGCACTTGTCAGGAGGAATAAAAAAGAAGGTTTCAATCATAGGATAGACTTAGTCTTCCTCTATTAGTGGAAACTAGTTGTTACCAGCAACAGTCGCGGTTTCCGGATTAGATATAAGGGGGCGCTCCTGTTAGAATAAGAAGTGAGTGGCATACGAGTGAGAAGCAGTAATTAATCCTATATATTTTTTTTTTAAACAACACTGTACTATAATTTTATTCATCAGATATTGCTTGTTTCCAAAACCACCAAGATTCCAAGCTTCTCTTGACGTCTTCCTGATATAGATTGAACAATGTATGTTACCATTCAAACCAAATCACGATCTTATATCGAACCTCATTAACCTTTGTAATCTTATTAATGTTCTTTTTAGCGGTAAATGCTCTCTCATGTGTTATGATTATAACTGTGTTGTATATTTTTAAGTTTGACTGAATATTGCTTATTTTCAATATTATGTATAATTGTATATTGTTCAACTGTAAAAAAATAAGTGACGCTTTAATAAAATAATTTATTATTAATTGAATTTAATTTTATATTACTAATACCAATAAATAGTTGTGAAATTGATTCAACATGCATTTTAGTAAAAGAACTGTATGTGCTATAGGGGATTCCTGCTTTTCGACGTTTGAAAATATAATTAAAAGGACCTAAAATTTACCTAAATGAAAGAGACCGCTTTTTGAGTAGACGCTGGAACACTGAAAATTTGAAAATTCTAGATATTATTCTCTTCGTCACTTTTATCTCTGTTTCTACTTTAAAATGTTCTTGTTTTTAAATTTAATCCGCATCTGCAACATTGAGCACTGGGCAATGATATACTAGTGTGGTATTCTACTGATTCTAAGTACATAATATGGATACCAGGATTAATATTTTGTACAAAAGACACGTCAGTGACGCTTGAACCGTAAAAAGACCAAATTAATAAAATAGGAATTTAATTAGCATAAGAAACCCAAAATTACAAAAGGTTTATCAACAATAGCTTTAGGTAATCTATGCCTAAATATAAAATCTCTAGTTTTCCTTAAAAAATATTTCTCCACTCTTTGAAATTATATTCTATTGCAACAATTTTTGGGCGATTACTGAATGTCCCCTATTCTTAAATACAAACCTGACTGTCTTTGATAATTCAACTTGAATTTCGTAATTGTGTTTTTATGTGCTGTCTTCGTTGTCTTATTCTTTTCCCTTTAAAGTCCTTGATAACCTGTTATTTCTTGTACACGTGTTTATTTTTGCACATTTGATGTGTCTGTGTTTACACTATTGACAAGTGTAGGTATCGTAAATATGAATATGATATGTACTTGTAAATTATACGGTGTTAATTCCTGTTTTTAATTACAGTAATAGACAAGCAAACAAGTACTCATACAAGTTAATTGTTAGTAGAATTGGTTTAGATTTCATATTACATTGCCTATACATGTGATTTTTGCACTTGGAGTCGTTATTTAACATGTTTTAATACTCAAATATCATTGTTATTTATTCTGTGGTTATGAATATTTTATGCGTTACTGCTGATTTTCAATTTTTTGCGTGGAAAATATTATTTATGGTCCATGTATAAAAGGATTTTTATAACTGATCTGTACATATTGGATTATATAATCGTAAACGATAATGTAGTGATGTCTGACTGTGACGGCGAGACATGTTAATCATGAAAATCTTCATTCAGGACGACGAGACATGTAAAACATAAGATTTTTCATTCAGGAAATTTCATAGAACTAAGTTTTGTTGCATTAACATGTCAACAATGTCTAAAATTAACACGGTGATAAAACAACTCTATATGCAATGTTTTATAAAATTTTCTTGAAATTACTTTTTTTCGCTTTTTTTATAAACACAAAAGAATCAAGATAACAAGAACATTACATAATTTTGGGCTTCGTTCGTTCCGTTCCGTAAAGTACCAATAGCCTAATTTAGCAAAATAATGAAGTGTGCTTCATAATCAAGGACATTGTTACGTGCATTGATCCATGAGTAACGTTGGCATCACGAAGTATACTCATGGCACCCGTAACTGATGCCACGGGTGGAAAATTCCATAGTTGGATATTTCTGAACAATGTAGCATATGAAACTTTGAAAAACAAATAAAACAAAACTCCTTTCTTATAGTAGGGGTTGCAAGAATGAAAGATACACATGCACCCCTGTTTTCACTAAAAAGAAAATCAGTCATGAAAAATAAAAATACTGTGCTGGCTATTACAGTTTCAACTAGTTTTCTTTAATCTATATTACGTAATGATTTAATGTGAATAAGCTTCAATTTAGCTTTCAGATACTACAAACGAATGAAGAGCTCGTATATCTATACTTTGTTTATTTAGTCTTTTAAATAGTTGTTTTGTGAAGTGTGTCGAGTATTTTCAACAATTATTTAGGTTGTTTTTTTGTACTGTTGCGTTGGTACTTCATTGTCCCAGGTTGTTGAAAATTGCTTTCATTTTGACTCTGTTAGATATTTGATTCATTGGCAATTATGCAATTATTGGTGTTGCATTTGTCGGGTTATGTAATGTATTTCGGTTGTTTCCTGTAATTAGTTTATACTTAAGTTTTATCATATATCTTTTGTATAGTCATTTTATAAAATTTACTGTTTGCAAAAGTATAATTTAAATTATTCTAAATAATAGGGATGTTCTGGTACCTAACAGAAAACCCTGGCCGTTTTTGGCAGAACTTTTTTTAAACTTTTGGTCCTCGATGCTGTTCGGCTTTGTACTTGTTTCGGCTTTCAAATTTTGCATCTGGGCATCACTAGTAGGTCTTGTGTGGACAAAATGAACTTCTGGCGTATTAAAATTTTTAATATGTTGCCTTTTCGTGTGTTTCCTTGTCAATTGTGTTCTCCTATTTTTTACGTTGTAGTCCTGTAATGTTGTGTTGTCATCTTAATGATATATATTTCACATGGCCATAAAATAGGGAGGTTTGACATGCCACAAACCAGGTTCAACCCACCATTTTTTCCTTTAAAAATGTCCTGTACCAAGTCAGGAATATGGCCATTGTTATATTATAGTTCGTTTCTGTGTGTGTTACATTTTAACGTTGTGTCGTTTGTTTTCTCTTATTTTTGAGTGTGAATTCACATTACTATAAGACGTGTCACGGTACATATCTATCCCAAATTCATGTATTTGGTTTTGATGTTAGATTTTTCATTCTCATAGGATTTTGTGTGTGTTATATTTTAATGTTGCGTCGTTGTTCTCCCTTATATTTAATGCGTTTCCCTCAATTTTGGTTTGTTGCCCCGATTTTGTTTTTTTGTCCATGGATTTATGTGTTTTGAACAGCGGTATACTAATGGGTCATGTCTATCATATTTTTTTTTAAAAGAGAATTTGTAATAGGTTAATTTTTCCTTTGAAGTGTTTAAATTTTTTTATGTCGTTCCTGTATTGCAGATTATACGGTACGAGTATTCCTCATTGTTGAAGTCCGCAGGGCGATCTATAATTTAATGTATCCACTTTATTTGCACGCTGGTGGAAAGTTGTTTCACTTACAATTATATCACATTTTCTTATTTGTATAATGTTTGGTCTGTTAAGATCACAGAGGATTTTTATTAAGCTTGTGTGACGGTTCTTGAGACTTTGTTGTTTAAGTAAAGCGGAGGTTAATGTTTTGTGTATATATAGATGCGCATTCAGACGAGGCAAAATCTTCCCTTTTTGTGTCAAAATATTGGCACTTGGTCCGATACCACAATTGTCGTCCCTTGATTTAGTCCCTAGTGTTGACAGTGGGTTACTTGCTATGAATTTTTATACCCCTTCCAAATTTATTTCTCCATGTTTAATGCCTCAAATTGTAAGTAGGGGGATGAAATTACACTGTAAAAAAATTGGGTCCAGAATTTTAAAGGAAAGTAGTGATTTGGTCCAGGTGAAAAAGGTTGAAAAATAGCACTTCGGAAGCTGTCAAAAGATTTCAAGACGCCCTTAAGATAAAATTGTCCATATTTTGAGTTAAAGACGACGAAGTTTTCTATAATTTTGATATAATTTGTCCCAAAAGTAGTACAACACACTGTAAAAGTTTCTTTGAGAAAGCGCAGGTGGGATATTTTTTATTTTCATTTATGTTCTAAAGAAATGCACTACGAAATAATTGTGTTCTCGGACCTAACTTATTTCTAATTCTTTGCAGCGTTTTCCATTACATTAAATTCTAGTTCCGTGTCTATTTTTACAGCAGTAAATGTTTTGTGACCGATTAAAGCATTTTGTGACAAAAATGAAGATTTGGTGATCAAATTAAAGAATTTGTGACCCGGTTAGGGATTCAGAGAGCGAAATAGTGAATCAGTAACCAGAATAATGATCTTAGTTTGAGGGTGATAAAGCATTCATGACTGTAATAAAGGGATGATTAAGCATACATTTTATATTTTTAAAGACAAACTTAAGATAAAGAAGAAATCTTTTCGTTTCATGCTAGAAATACTTAATACTCATCATAACAATGCATTTATTTAGTCTTTGTTTTTTTTTAAGACAATCGAGTAATTAAAAAAAATATAGTAGATTTTTTTTTATTATTATTTGATACAGAATTAATACGGAAAATATGGGAGGATACTATTTGTATTCCGAATAATTATCTCAAGAAGTAACATCGTATTCTATAAACACAAATGATTTGATAAATCAAGAGGTACCTTATACCAAGTGCCACTTATTGAATAACAAAAACCCGAAGTATTCCTTAAAAGTTGAAAATTACAATAATTAAATTGCAAATATTATTGATCACATAAATAATTAAAAATGAGTTAAAGTTTCGTAATGAAAGGAGTATCTTGAATTAGAAGAGACTGTTTTCAGTATCAAAATAGAAATTAACTTTTTCATACGGACCCAATTTCAATCATTAAAGCATGTTTTTTCTTTAAACGCATTTAAGGTGGTACCTAACACTACAGGGAAATAACTCTGTAAAGTCAGCGAAAGGTTTTAATTACGTTGTGTTGTAAAGGGAATATTAAGCTTCTCAATGATCAAAATTGGTGTTTGTCAAACTGCAATTGAACCAGTGGAATTTTTCTGACAAAATGGTTGGTTAAAAAATTTCATTTTTTTTATATTTTTGTTAAAGGGTCAAAGTAAATACATTGTCAAAATTTCATGAAAATTAAACGAGCCAAATTAATTTTAGTGAATGTGTTGGGTACCACCTTAAGTTAAAGAGATTTATACTTCCAAGGGGTAATACAAAAAATCTTCAAGTTTAATAAAAACACAAATTATAAGAAGCAACACTTCAGGTATACATGTATCAAAGACCAACACAAGCCCCATAAAAACATAAGGGAACTCAAGTAAAACGTACACTAATGTAAATGAGATTTTAAGTGAATAAATAAAAATGTATTTATATAGTTTAAATGTAAAACAAGAACTTACCATACAATTATCAATCCTCAAATGTTCTTAGAAAGGACCGATATGAAATATTGTCTACTTTTATATACATTATCATATGCAAAATATTTGCATAAGCGACCAATCGTGACCATCCTGTTCATTTAGTGCTGATTAACTTGTCACTATAGTTAATGAAACAATGACAGGAATTACGGAGTATTAAAACGTAAATCCGATTCAGATTTTATCAGACATTTCAAAATGTATAATTGACATCGTTCGATATACACTTAAAATATGAAACAATGCTCATTTTTGTCTGGATATTGTTTTGTGTACATAAACTTAACTCCAACGCGTGACCATTTGAAACTAACATTTCAGTTACAACGCAAAAACAAATAAACATGTTTGCTTTTAACACAAACGTTTTCGAGTTTAATTAACACAGAGTATTAAATTTCTTAGTTTAAGAGTTCAAGTAATGAAATTTAATGGATAACAGGAAATGGCCATTTCAAGCCGATGGAATTTATATGTTTGGAATTGAATTGTATGACAAAAATAAAATGGCATTTGCCAGGATTTTTTTTTTAAAACAAACGTCATTCAAATTTTAAGTTTTTCAGTTTATGTAAATCAAGGAACGCTCCTACACAACGCCTTGTTTTAGTGAAAAAATTCTATGTTGAAATATATAGCAATGGTCGAATACAGGTCTTGTTCGCGACGTTTCTTCATCTGGGTTTTGATTTTATTAAAATTATAAATGTAAACAAAAGAAGAACTGGTACTGTTTTAAAAAGTAGAAGTTATCTATGTTCACGTTATAAGAATATTCAAACCAGGTTGGTTTTGTATGTATCAATTGCTAAACATTATGGCTATTCCCTTGGTTTACTACTCACACCATGAATGTGGGGAGGTGGGAGTCTGGGATCCGACCCCAAGCCATATCAAACCAAAGAACTAAAAACGAGTCTTTAATGATACTAATTTACGCATGAGTAAATAAAGGCAGGTTCGGAGTAAGGATAATATGCCTGTCAACAATAAAATCGTACAATAAAAAAAAAGAAGGATGAGGATGTTAAATTTTGTATATGCTTATTTGTGGTTCTTTGGTATATATTTGTTTGTTTTTATAGTGATTAAGATTATAACACAATGCTGACGGCTGTACCCCTATTATTGACATTTTACCTATTTTGTCTACTTGTTTTGTTCACGCATCGTTGTCATTTAAATGGAAATTGATGCGACTGTCATACAAATGAGAACGTTTGGCTAGCTATAAAATCAGGTTCAATCCAACATTTTCTACAAAAAAAATGCCAGTACTAAATCAGGAATAAGACAGTTGTTATCCATTCGTTTGATGTTTTTGAGCTTTCGATTTGCGATATGATTAGAAACTTTCTGTTTTGACTTTTTCTCGGAGTTCAGTATTTTTGTGATTTAACCTTCTATACATATTCGTACTGCATTTACATGATCATAGAATAATATGCATATTAAACTGAACACTGGACGTTATATACGAGATATTGATAAGACATTGAGGGTGGGATTCCACACCTAAGGAATCAGTCATGGATCATTTAGATGGTTCACAATGGCAATAACGTGTTCTTCATCTATTTTCATTGCTGTTGGCTTTGTGTCTTCTTATGAATTTGCATAATTTGCAGCAATTCCATCCCTTTTCAGCATTACACGACTAATGGATTTTATGAAATATCAAGTAATGGTCTATCTAACATGCGCAAACTTTTGATTTGTTATGCCTACAGTGCCACCTAATCCCACTGAGACTTTTACAACGGTCTTTTCTGTTGCCATGCCATAGTACTGTTAAGATGTCCAGGAATCTGTATAGAAAGCAAAGTAGCCATCTATAAAAGGTGATCGAATTTTCTCAGAAAATTGAAGCATATCGAGTATGTACATTTTAAACTGGCATCCACCTTTGTGCGGTACGGTTGGTTACAAAAATATAATGCTACATTTGAGACGACGATTTCAAGAAAGAGACATTTGACAGCTAAATGTCTACTGCTTCAAGGAACATAAATCAGTATGTAAATGTAGGTAATACATCACATCCCAATGGCGTATATGTATCTATAAGAGGCTTCGAATAGTTCCGTCATATGAGCGTTATAAATTTTGTCTGACTTGAATTGCTAAAATAGTGCTTCTGAGACAAATGAAAATGATTTTATTGATTAATAAAGGTGAAATTTTTTTTATCACACATTAAGGTGGACAATATTCTAATTTCGAATCTTAAGTCATTTCAAAACCATATCTTCAGAGATTTTGAAAACAAATAAGTTTAATAAATAAGGCGTAAAAACTGTGTGATAGGTGTATAGCAAAAAATAAATTTACTATTGCAACTGTCAGATGAACCAATAAACCAAGATGTAAACGTTTTATTAAACACTGCTCAAATCTAATTGTTAAGAAATGATATTTTAATGACAAAAAGCTTTATGAAAAATGTAATCAACACAGATGTATAGAACGTTATTACAATCTGAACACAATGTTCCAGCGCCCACCAATGATTTGCAGCGCTTTAACGCCCCCGAGAATAATTATGTTGTAAAATATCCACACATACGATCAAATATATAACACCTAATACGTATATGAAATTATCAATTTAATGTGTTACAATCCCATAACTCTGCATCGAAAGATGCAATTGACATTATGTTATTAGTATCTTTTTTTTATTAGAATAACAGAAGAACATAATTTTTTATGCACAAATACAAATTTTCCAAGAATTAATATGATACAGAATGAATTTAAAGCCATGACTTTGTAAAGTACATAATGAATTAACCAATTCCTAGGTTTGTATAACTCCAAATATAAATAACAACAAATTACAAATATTTAACAGTGTATTGGTACTGCATGAAAATAATATAAAATATAAGATGTGGTATGATTGCAAATGAGACAACTCTCCACAAGAGACCAAAATGACACAGAAATTAACAGCTATAGGTCACAGTACGTCCATGCCACATAGTCAGATAAAAAAAAAAACGAAATGACAATGTGAATAATTCAAACGAGAAAACTAACGGCCTTATTTTTTATAGTAATTTTTATCATCAATAATCGAAAATCACTTTGGAATAAGGATTATAAATCCCTTATACAAAGCATTGATTCTGTGTTTGTATTTGTATTTGTCTTTAATTGATGTATTTCAGGATTTTGAAATAGTATGACTAGACATCAAATTTCCAGATGTGCACCTGATACAGTAAAATTGGTTGTGTGAATATCATTTCAAAAACCATTCAACCAAGACTGAAATTGTTTGCCCTTATTTATACTCCTCATCTAATTTTGAAATGTTGCTTTCGTTAAAAATAAAGTTAACATCCCTCTTTTAATCACGAACAATGTGTTTGTTTCATATTGTTGTCCATATGTTTGATGTGTTTTATCATTTGATTTTGCCATTTGATTTAGTGACTTTCAGTTGAATTTTATTTTACTTTTTGTAGTGGGCAAAAATACTTAGATCTTTGAACTTCATTAAAGCACTCCACATTGATATAGGAATAAGTGGCAACTTCCTTACATGCATACTGTTCCATCATCCGATGTATTATCCACATTTAAAATAGTAAATGATGCATTCAAAAGCTTTGTAACGCTTATATAAGCTTTTCTTTTGATGATTTCGTCATTCAATGACAGGAAATATATTTTCAAAATCCACATTTGGTACATAGATGAAGAAGGAATGAGTAGACCTCGGAAATGTATAATTTTTCCATCTATTCAAAATCATGTTTACTTTATAGATAATGAATATGATCATGTCATTAAAATGTTGAAATTTACTATTTGACATAAATAAACTCATCATAGATATCAGGATTTAAATTTTGTATTTGTACCAAACTCGCATTTTGTCTACAAAATACTCACCAGTGGCGCTCGGAAAAAAATGAGGCCAAATAAAGTATGAAGAGCAAAAATCCTGAAAGTTTTGCCAAACACAGCTAGACTAGTTATCTATTCCTGAGGTAGAAAAGCCTTTGTTTTTCAAAAAACGTTTTTTTATCATTATAACCATACCAATGATAATTCATGTAAACACAAAAGTGCTGACTTCTGGGCTAATATGTCCTCGGTTTTTTTTTTAATCTACCAGCAGTGGCACCGACCAAGTGGTTGTTAATAAACTCATTATAGATACAAGGATTGAAATTTTGTAATTGCGCCAGAGGCGCGTTGATTACCTGTTTTAGGAATAAATATTATTAGGAAAATACCAATCTGATTCGAACAAAAAAATCTTTGAATTGGTTTGACCGTTATGGAATAATTATGTCCGTATGACCACAGATATTCCCAAATGTCGTAGCCGCTGTCCTGTGCTCTTTACCTCGATTGTACCTAAACAAAATACCATTTAACATTGAGTTTGTACACTTAACATAAGCGATCAAAACAACGGATAGAAGATATGGAATAAGTACACCTGAGAATTCATACCTTCAGAATTTTCTAGACTGTTGTTTGTTATTTAATTGCTATGAAGTGATTTTAAGACTGTATTGTTTTTTTGACGTTGTTTCATATTAGGCCATGGTGTTGTCGGTTTCTTGTTGCCCTATGAATTTTGCCTTTTCTATAAGGTGTCTCCAGCCTCTTTTTAGAAAGTGTTTTGTTCAATTTGTAGTGCTATTCGATATTGCTGATGATTGATTAACATACACTAGTCATGTTTTGGGCACGGCCTTGATTAACATCATACTTATCTTAGATTTTAAATATTCCGCGGATAAAGTTCGATATTGCAGCTATTACAGTCCTAGATATTATTGTTCTCCTCATGTCCCTGTACTTCATGCAGTGCCGTAAGAATTCAGGTATTATACCAATGTAAATCAAGCAGTGCGCTTCCAAAGCACTAGATTAACAACTTGTTTGTTTTTATTTGTTTTTATTATATAGTTTTCCCTTAGATAATATTCGATAAAGTGTATTCGGAATGATATTTTTTTAACACCATATTTTGATTAGACATTTTCTAGCAGACTAAAACAAAGGAATATTAGTATAAGTCAAAATGAAACGTTGTAGCTCATACCTAATACAACGTACTTAAAACTATTTTTCCCCGACAGATTTTAATGAATGAAGTCTGACACACAACAACTTGTTAAAAACAAAATACAAAACATATCAATACTAATATGTAACAGGTTAATGTCGTGTAAGTATTTGAGAGAATTAAATGAAAGATGATTTATTCTATTTTATTATTTTCAAATTAAAAAAGTCTATTAATGCCCGTGTCATATGTCCCACTTATCATCACTGTGTATTATGTTATATGTGTACCAAACACTAATAATTCTACATTTACATGATTTATAACAATACACTACCAGATGATTAATGTTTAAGCTGAAGAAGGTGTACCATATGTAACTTATTTAGGCTTCTTTGGACTTATCGCGAAGTTAATAATTGTAAATAGATTAAGGAGTCAAATCAATGTAACTAATAACTAGAGGCTCGAGAGACTATGTCGCTCACCTTGGTCTATGGGTATATCAAACATAAAAAAAAACAGAGCATGCATACCAAGATTTCCATCGACTGAGTCTTTAGAAGTTATTAATAAATAAAACCAACACCATCAAAGATCTGTCATCAATTATCGGCATTAGAAAATATGACAAAATAAAACGTTGATAAGAAATAAGTGAACTACAAACTGGAGTCAGGTACGCTGAATGCGAAACAAACGCTGTGGTTTATACAAGGTCACTCTAAAAGGAAGGTATTATTACCCTACCTTAAATGAGACAACAGTCGTAAAGTTCAATAGAGTTAAACTTTTTATTTATTATATATAATGTAGATACTTTTGATATTTTTGTCCGTTTCTATGGACTCGTGGAAAATGTCAGGGGTTCACTCAAGTGTTACAGGTATCGTTCCATACATTCTACAGAAGGACAAGCATGGTATCATTCCTTGCATTATACAGAAGGACATGCATGTTATCATTCCTTATATCCCACAGAAGGGCAAGCATGATACCGTTTCGTCCATTCTACAGAAGGGCAAACAATGTATCTTTCCAGGCATCTATTCTACAGAAAGGCAAGCATGGTATCGATCTTTGCATTTTACAAAAGGGCAAGCATGGTATCATTCATTGCATTCTACAGAAGGACAAGCAAAGTATCATTCCTTGCATTCTACTGAAGGGCAAACACGGTATCGGTTCTTGCATTTTACAGGTGGACAAGCATGGTATCATTCCTTGCATTCTAAAGCAGGGCAAGCATGGTATCGATCCTTGCATTCTACAGAAGGACAAGCATGGTATCATTTCTTGCATTCTACATAAGGGCAAGCACGGTATCGGTCCTTGAATTCTACAGAAGGGCAAGCATAGTATCGGTCGTTGCATTCTACAGAAGGGCAAGCATTATATTGGTCATTGCATTCTACAGAAGGGCAATCATGGTAGCTATCCTTCCATTTTACAGAAGGGCAAGCATGGTATCGTTCCTTCCATCCTACAGAAGGGAAAGCATGGTATCGTACCTTCCATTATACAGAAGGGCAACACGGTATCGTTCCCTCCATTTTACAAAAGGGCAAGCATGGTATCATTCCTTGCCTTCTACAGAAGGACAAGCAAAGTATCATTCCTTGCATTCTACAGAAGGGCAAGCACGGTATCGGTCCTTGAATTTTACAGATGGACAAGCATTGAATCATTCCTTGCATTCCACAGCAGGGCAAGCATGGTATCGATCCTTGCATTCTACAGAAGGACAAGCATGATATCATTCCTGGCGTTATTCAGAAGGACAAGCATGATATCGTACCTTCCATTATACAGAAGGGCAAACATGGTATCGTTCCTTCCATTCAACAATTGTTAAGCATTGTATCATTCATTGCATTTTACAACAGTCACTCAATTTACCAGAAATGAATTTCTTGATGTGATTCTGTGTTTTCTAAATGGAAGTTTGTCCAGCTTCGAAAGCTAAGATGTCAATTCAGGAATGATAAGTATTTCTTATATAGGAAAACATGTACAGCATGTAAAAATTATATCCAAAGTACAAAGCATTAACAGTGTTACTACAAAATATCGTAAATGGACAAAAACTTAAAATTTTCACATTCCACTTATCAAATGAAAACATGTTGATACTAGTTACTAGAAGACCTCTCTAAGGTTTACAAGTATTCTGAAAATACAGAACAAAAGTACGGCAATGGTTTGTACAATATCTATAACACATTGTTATAACGATTTTCTATCTATTTTCTTGGCCAATTTGCATGTCATTTATTCATGGTGGGAGTTTTAGGATCTTTTGAAGATTATAAAAGGATTGTGATTTGTTGAAGAAACTTGTGGGAATTTACATTTTTATTTTCGTTATGTACTTTTATCTTCTATTTGAAGATTATAACTGCATATTCAGGAAGGCTGTTGTTCAGAAACGAAAAAAAACATAAAATTGTTGTAAAAAAAACATCAAATATTACTCAACTGTACTTTTAAGATTTCAAAAAAAAAATTGTTGAGATATATATATTTGTTTTAGATAAATAAAAATCTTTTTTCATTCAATGTTGTATTTTAAATATAAAATAACCAGAATAAGGTGCTTATGAATTACGACGCCAAATAACCAGATATTTTTACCTAATATTTTTGGCTATTGTTGTTATAGGGTTATTTTCTTATTGAATGCAATTTACCCTTCATTGATGATTAAATTGTTAAAGAATTTATATATGTAAGACAAAACTTTAGCATAGCAATCTCACATGCATTATCAGGACGAAACAATAAAAGAATAATCATGACTTCATTCCTTCTTATATGTATGTACATATTTTGAAATAAGCAATTACCACTACTTGCAGAACAGAACAATTTATCGTACAGATTCTCTTCAACCCTGAGGATAATTTGACAAATAAAAAAAAACAATACGTGTACGTACCAAAAAAACAAACTTTGTACAAACGGTTCACAAAAACTTATCTGAAGCTTAGATTCTCAGATCTCACATTTAAATCTATAAAAATCGATTAATACAGGAGATTTGTCGTCATTATCATGCCTCACACGCGACACCTTTCTTAAAACTGAATTGTTCGCACCATGATAAGAAACGTATATTACTAAGTTAAGAGCTTTACAACAAAAGTGAACATAAAAGCTTCTCAGTTCTGAAAATTCCAATTTCATGTAGCAACATATAAGCAGCGCCTGCATACGGAATATATATCTCCCAGTCGATACGATAGCCACGAGTTTGTTTTTCATATCATGCTCACTTTGATTGTGATTCTATTCTTAAAGAAAGTTACAAAACCAAAAGTTTAAAGAAATAAAACGAAGCCATGATATCGTACCGGAGAATTCAAAAATAGAATTTGTCTATTTGTACCAGTCGCACATTTGATTGATTTAACAATAAGTTTCTATATTAAAGAAAAAAACTGTCTTAAGGTCAAGTACAAATACACATTTAGGAGTCAGAATATATTCTTATGTTAACAAACCAGGCTTATATATCTAGATTACGTTATTATACGGTTATATACCTATTTGTTGATTTTTCTGTCTTTTTTGGTCTGAGCTGCGGTATAGGGTATACGTATTACAAATGATTATTATGATTTAATATCTGACAAATACTAACCATCAATATAAAAATATGAAAGAAACGCTTTAGATCTTATACACAAGATGTGTGATTTGTGTACAAAAGTACTCATCAGTAACGCTCGAATCGTAAAAATTAAAAGGTTAAATCGAGGACAAAGTCGAAAAGTGTAGAGAATCAACAATTCCGCAAAGTTTTGCAAAATACAGATGAGGTTGTTTATTCCTTTTTGTAAAAAAAGTTCGAACTTCTAACAAGTTAACATTTTGGGAATAAACAAATATACTTTAGTTGATATCAGTGATAATTCATGTCAATACAGGCTGAGGCTGAGTAGGTGTCCCAGTGGCGTAGCCAGGGTTAAAAAGATGTGGACGTTTCGCAGAGCATGTACTCCCCCAGTATCCGACACTAGTTAGATTTTTGTTTCAAAATACCCACTAATTCATAAATTTATATTTTGAACCAAAGTTTATTGTTTCCTCGAAGCTACCATCATTCAATTCATAAATATTTGATGTAAAGTTTCCCACCCAATCCTATATTTAAAAACGGACCCCATTACAGCGACACTTCTGTATAATTTAGACACTTCGGAATATAGGAAATGAAGTGACTTCTCTTTCCAGGAATTTGAGTCTACAACCTTGGGTTTTTTTATTACTGAGCTAAACGCTTTGCAGGAGACATAAAATACAGGGCGCCCGATCGTCTAGTCTTGTTAGCACTCTCATGTGTACAATTCTTGTTAGATTAGGAGAAACTCATATCATAAGCAATGGCTTTGACAATTTGGAAAAATAAGTCGTAATCACATATTATTAACCAGTTATGACCCTTCGAAATATAAATTGTAATGGAAATCACATTTCATTTGCTGTGAAGCTTTTATTTCTCTTACGATATTGAAAAAAAAAAGGAAAAAGAAAAAAGAGTTTTTTTAGTTATGCCTTGTTCCTTGCCCTTTGATAGATAAAATATGACATATGATATGCATGGCAGGGAACATTGGATCTTTGTTCTTTACTGATTGAAAATAAAATTAGCATTTGAACCTATGTAGAAACTGGAATTCATAAGCCTCGGACTTATCACGATCTATTACAAATTGATTTTATTTTTATCACGTCGTTTATGTAGACGAAACGCGCGTCTGGCGTACTAAATTATAATCCTGGTACCTTTGCTTACTATTCACACCACTGAGTCGATGCCTCTGCTGGTGGAAATTTCGTCCCCGAAGGTATCACCAGCCCAGAAGTCAGCACTTCGGTGTTGACATGAATATCAATTATGTAGTCATTTTGATAAATTCCCTGTTTACAAAATTTTGAATTTTTCGAAAAACTAAGGATTTTCATATCCCAGGCATAGATTACCTTAGCCGTATTTGGCACAACTTATTTGGAATTTTGGATCCCCAATGCTCTTCAACTTTGTATTTGTTTGGGTTATAACTATTTTGATATGAGCGTCACTGATGAGTCTTGTGTAGACGAAACGCGCGTCTGGCGTACTAAATTATAATCCTGGTACCTTTGATAACTATTTACACCACTGGTTCGATGCCTCTGCTGGTGGACGTTTCATCCCCGAAGGTATCACCAGCCCAGTAGTCAGCACTTCGGTGTTGACATGAATATCAATTATGTGGTCATTTTTATAAATTTCCTGTTTACAAAACTTTGAATTTTCGAAAAACTAAGGATTTTCTTATCCCAGGCATAGATTACCTTAGCCGTATTTGGCACAACTTATTTGGAATTTTGGATCCTCAATGCTCTTCAACTTTGTATTTGTTTGGGTTATAACTATTTTGATATGAACGTCACTGATGAGTCTTATGTAGACGAAACGCGCGTCTGGCGTACTAAATTATAATCCTGGTACCTTTGATAACTAATTACCATGTCGCAAAAACGATATCATGATATGGTGTTTTATTTGTTAATTGCTATAGTCAATTGAGAAGCCATCACTCTACTACTAGGTTCATGATTTTAGATGAAACATGTCCACGGGTCTGCGTATCAGTCCTTTCCGCTTGCCTTAGCCGATGACGATACTGCTTGTTACATTTGGATACTAGTACTTCCGTGTTAAACTAATGCTATTTTTATTGTATTTTTGTCAAAATGATGTGGATGCTTGAGCATCCGAGCATACATGCAAGCTACGCCAGAATTGCATGCTGGTTTAATATGTCAGGTGCAAATGATTGGAAAAATTACTAAAATATCCTATTATTCGTTTGCTTTTTTTCGAAATTCAGTATTTGACATCAAGCACCATTGTATGAAATTTTGTCTGCCGGATCTGCCAGTAATATCAAACTAAAAAAAACACATTCAAGGAATTTTGTGAAACGACCTCATAGTCTGGTAAAAAGATTTTATATGCATACTATACAAGATGTTGAATAAATGGTTTTTTTTAAACAAACTAAAAAATAGAAACTGAGGAGTATTGAGATACCAAAATGCCCAGAGGTTAACAAAGTACAGCTAAAGTATTTTTTTCTCAGGTAACTTTTTTTATTAATTCGAATAGTGTTTTGTTTTTAAAACAGTTAAATTATAATCATGAACATATCAATTTATAATTCAGAAATGCAGCTGCTGATAACTTGGCTGGTGCTATTTTCATAAACATCATAACTTAGAATTGTATGTAGATTTATAAAGATCAGTTTTATAAACCTGGTACCTTTGATGGTTACTATTATAAAGTGCATTTATGAATCACTAATAACTCTTTTTAGACGAAACGCGCGTCAGGCGTAAAATGTTTTAATCCTGGTATCTATGGTGAGTTTATTATATACTGAAGAAAAACATAGATCTGATCGAAAACTTCTGTGTGTAATTGTACAACTTTCGATAAAACATTTTTTTTTTATAATTCAATATTGATCTCCCTTTTTGCCAAACACAAATTGCCTAGTAATAGTTTGCATGTAGCAAATTGAATGACTATCCTTCTCTCTCAATCCTAAATGATTTCTAACAACGGATATAAACTGTTGACTTTTAGTATAGAAATCTCTTACATATTATATCAGATAATAAGTAAAATTTAGAACGAAAATGGTGAATGTGTCAAAGATACAACAACCCGACCTAAGAACAAACAACAGTGGAAGGTCATCAATAGATCTTCAATGTAGTGAGAAATAAATTGATACTTTGACATGCATTATAATTAATATGTTCATACTTATATTGAGTAAATTTTTACATTTTTTAAACACTTAGGCTTTACTGCCTCAGGAATAGGTAACCTTTGCTATATTTTGCAAAATAGTTTGCAAAACTTTAAAAATTATTAGTTCTTAATATCGTACTTTATTTGGTTTTTTTTTTAACTTTGTTTGATTTGAGCGTAACTGAATTCTTTTGTAGACGACACGCGAATCTGGCGCAAATACACAATTTTTCAATCCTGGTATCTATGATGATTATTATGAAAAAATGTGGTATGAGTGCCAAAGAAAAAAACTCTCCATCCAAGTCACAATTTGCTAAGTAAAAAACATTATAGGTCAAAGTATGGTCTTCATTTATAACGTGAAAAGGTATCGTATTATATAAATTATCCATTTTTATCATTTGCGCATCGCACTCTATCATTCACCGATGAAAAACATTGGTACCTCGTTTGGCCTTTTTAACGATTTTTTATTCGAGCGTCAATGACGAAACGCGCGTCTGGCGCAAATACAAAAATGTCAATACTGGTATTTATGGTGAGTTTATTTGGTTACTGTGTTTTAGCAACGGTATTCCTCTATAGCCTATATGTAATAAACTTAATTATAACCGAACGAAAAGGGTGAGTATCTTCTGCCTCATATGTTACTTCAGTTGTTACATTCAGTTAATGCGATTCCTCTGGTAAGCATTTTGTAGATAATAGGGATATTTATTCTTGCTCCTAAGTCTTATATTTCTGACCAAGGAGATATAAGTGATGGTGACTCTTGTTCCTTAATCCTGTATTTCTGACCAAGGATATACTAGACGTATTCATACTTTTTCAAATGTGTCCGCCATTAGCTAAAGAATCAAGGTAACATTATTCAAATCATTTGACGTTATGATTGAATAGCTGATTGTTGATTGACGCAAGTAGGTAAGTTGGAGATATATTAAGGGTCATTGAGAGCAATTTCTATTTCAACTAAATGTCTTAGAGTGAAAATACATCTATTATTTCATACTGTATTATTTAGCACTAAACATCTCTGCATGTTTGAAATGGTATGTGTTTGCGTATTTACTGCTAAATATAGTAAATACACTGAAATAAAGGCATTATTACCTTTACACAATCACCTTTACAATATAAATGTTGATAATCACTTAATAATGCAATCATTATGTTTTTGTTTATCTGCGACCCTTTCGTAATTCCATATTTCAAATGTTTTTTAAGGATCGAATATTTTCTTCCTCTTCTTCTTTTTTTTTGCACTTTCGGTTTTTAAATAATGTATTAATCATTGGTTTCTCATTAGTATTGTGCCATATGCAGAATAAGATAATTTGAATGGCTTTAACTATTTACAAAATAAATTAATTACTTATGAAATTGAAATTTTCCTCACAGAAAATTCGAAAACTTTGATGTAATATAGTACAAGCAACAAAAGTTATCGATGTTAAATCTCAAAAACCCGATAAAACATGTATGTAAAACATTATTTAAGGTAATTGCATGAGCTCACATGAAACGAGTCTTGGTGAAGTGACAGAGTATGTGTCTCCAGCCATGCATAAAACATCGCCTTGCAAACTCACAATCAGTCAAATAATTGCAATTTGGATAAGTTAACATGCCGAAATGTACTATACTATCATGTATTTATGTATTTTCTGTCATGTGAGTTCATGCATTTATTTGTATTGTATTCTTGTTATGTAATATTGTCATTTTACCGGTATTTTCGGTATTGTTATAAAACTGACCATAAAACCAGGTCCAACCAACCATTTTTCTTAAAGATATCCTGTACCATTTTAGGAATATGGTAGTTGTTATCAAATAGTTCGTTTCTATGTATGTTGCATTGGGTTTGTTTTTGTTGTATCTCAGGTTTCTGTTGTTCTTTTGTTTTCCCGGTTTTAATTTGTATTTCGGATTTGTTTGTTCTCAATTAATTTCCGACTTTTGAACAACGGTATACTAATGTTGCCTCTATTCATAAATGTTCACTAGATGGTTGACACACATACCCATCGTATTGGTCAACCGGTCAACCAATTCTTAAATTGGCCGTTAAATTAATGTAATTTTTTTTTCTTTTTAACTTGCTTTTTGAAAATCTGTGTACACTACGTGTTTTTTTCTGTCTATTCAAAATTACATTAAAAATCTGGTGCACACTTTGAAATATTAAACACGCTTCATAGACAGACAAAATATTACAGCCATTCCTTAAATACAATGTATCTGAATATGTGTTGCTTCCCTAATACATTTCATCTTAGTATGTGTCACTTCCCTAATACATTTTATCTGAATAATCAGTATACTTTTATTTTGAAGGTTTTTACAACATCCGAACATTTATACAAGTATTCAGAAATTCAAAATGTTATATGTTACATAACAAAAAAATGGAAAACAACACGTTTCATAATTAATTGCAAGCGAAGCGAAGCGCTTTTCTGGATTTACCTTCATCAGGAACGCTCAAAGCCAATCATTTGAAATCCGAAGATGTATAAATTCCGGAAATCGTTGAAGAGCTATTTTTTTTTAAATATATAAAAGATATAGCCAAACTCATCTAAAGCCAGTGCTGCTGTAGACAATTCTTATAGAAATTTGTAAAAACAATATACTGAGGGACTTAACGGTATTTTCTTAGGGTTCAAATACAATAAAGTTAAAAGATACGATAAAGTAAGTACTGTTCAGAATGTGCTGACTTATAATTTCCAATTAGATCATTCCTATTTTCCTCTTTTTAATTGTGAATACCATTCGCAAATTGTGTAAAATTGTCAAATACGACATGTTTTTAGGCCTATACAGTACTCACGGGATTAGGCAAAATTGTCAATTTCAGATAGTTCAAAAAATTACTGCCGCCATATTTTTTTTCATTTAACAATCGCATGCAGACAAGAAATATACATTATTCAATGTTAAGATTTGAATTAAAATCAACACATAGAATGTTATGTATTACTCAACATTTCAATGATGAGAGGGATTTGTCTGATTACCGGAGCTTCCAACAACTCTGTTATTTCTTTTAAAGCATTGACATTTTAGTCGATCTCGAACTTCTTTCATTCTGAAAATGTAAACAAAGGGATCAAACAAAGGATTCAACAACAAAAAAACATTGACTGCATCATTTATCCACGACTCTTTTGTGTAGGTATCTGGTCTACTCTGAAAATACAGCCCGTAAATGCATCTAGGTAGTATCGCACAAAGAGTAATGGCGACTATACAGCTTAATGTTATTACGTTCCTCTGCATCTTAAGTGCTGACTGTTTCTTCTGTTTTATCTGCAAATCAGTCAACCCATCAGATTCCGGTACTTTCTTACGCTGTTTCACAATTCTAACTATAATAGCAATGTAACACGATGTTATTACTGTCACCAATACCAGATTTGGTATTTCGTTGAAAAGTAAAAACTCTCTCTGAAATGTGTAAGTTGGGTCGCAGCCTTTCGGTTTATCTGAGTTGCCTTCAACATCAAATAGCTCGACAATACACCGTAACGAAACATAAACATGCGTTATGATAAAACCAATGCCGACCGAAAGATTGCTGGTCAGTTGTTTTAAAATCATATTTGATGTTGCAAAAGTTGCATTGAGTCTTTCGACACAAATGAAAAGAGTTTGAAGAAGTGAAAACTGAATCGTGCCTGATGTTAAATGGCTCAGGATTGTGCATTGGAAATGACTGATTTTACTGGCATTTATATCACCACCTATGCTGGCATGCCAAATTGATTCAACCATCATCGCAGCATCACTGATGCTTAAGAATAGTGCTAGGCTAAGAAAACGGTTGTCCGACCATTTCTTCGTCGTCATAACAATTCCAACCACATACATATGTACAATAAAAAGTATGGTACATAATACAATAGGTACAATAGCAAATATCCCACTTTCCATTGTTATAATACCTCAGTCGTACACAGTAGCAAACTTCAGAACGCTTAGGATGACTTTGTTACTATTTTCCGCTTTCTGTTGTTATAATACCTCAGTCGTACACAGTAGCAAACTTCCGAACGCTTAGGATGACTTTGTTACTATTTTCCGCTTTCTGTTGTTATAATACCTCAGTCGTACACAGTAGCAAACTTCCGAACGCTTAGGATGACTTTGTTACTATTTTCCGCTTTCTGTTGTTATAATACCTCAGTCGTACACAGTAGCAAACTTCCGAACACTTAGGCTGACTTTGTTACTATTTTCCGCTTTCTGTTGTTATAATACCTCAGTCGTACACAGTAGCAAACTTCCGAACGCTTAGGATGACTTTGTCACTATTTTCCGCTTTTTGTTGTTATAATACCTCAGGCGTACACAGTAGCAAACTTCCGAACGCTTAGGATGACTTTGTTACTATTTCCGTTTTCTGTTGTTATAATACCTCAGTCGTACACAGTAGCAAACTTCCGAACGCTTAGGATGACTTTGTTACTATTTTCCGCTTTCTGTTGTTATAATACCTCAGTCGTACACAGTAGCAAACTTCCGAACGCTTAGGATGACTTTGTTACTATTTTCCACTTTCTGTTGTTATAATACCTCAGTAGTTCACAATAAGAAATTTCCGAACGCTTAGGCTGACTTTGTTACTTTTTACCGTTTTCTGTTTTCGTATTTCATTGTCATATTCATGATAACATTACATTTCAGAACATGTAAGATAAAAACACTCACCAGAAGTAAGCCAATCAAATTGTAAAAAAAAAGATAGCTCAGTCGTAGATGTCACACCTTAATTAATCAAGCAAACTCTGTCACCACCAAAAAAAATACACACATACATTTCATGTGCATTTTCAAGTTTACTATCAGTTATTGTCGGATTAAACAAATGTCGGATTAAACAAATGTCGGATTAAACAAATGTCGGATAAACAAATGTCGGATTAAACTAATGCCTGCTTCAATGAATAATTCTATTGGTCGCACTATACACAACCAACACTTGTATCGTCGTCAACATTAAATATGTACCTGAGTTTGTCCACTGCTATATTTTAGAATATAGCATTGAGATTGTACTAATGATGTGGTGTTGATACCAAGCAGATTTAATGATTCACAATGTATTTTCTCACTTCATCATAACAAAGAGATAAATTCCCTCAATGATTATCACTTCTCACCTTAAAGAATACAACAATGGTATACGAAGTACGACGGCACTGTCAATTATATGGCTTCTGAGGATGACAAACAAGTGCATAATATATATAACCTTTTGGTCTAGATGTTAAACAGTGTCGTCTTTCTTTAATTTGTTTTTGTGAATAAACTCATCATAGAAACCAGGACTATATTTTGTATATACGCCAGACGCGCGTTTCGTCTACAAAACATATCAGTGACGCTTGAATAAAAAAAAATGCCAACTAAATTAAGAAGTTGAAGAGCATTGAGGACCAAAATTCCTAAATGTTTTGCCAAATTCAGCTATGGTTATCTTAGCCTGAGGTAGAAAACCCTTAGTATTTAAAAAAAACAGTATTTTGTTAACAGTTAATCTATAAATATAACAATATCCATGATAATTCATGTCAGCTAAAAAGTTCCGACTACTGGGCTGGAGATACTCTCGGGGAAATAAATCTCAACCTGGTCCAGCAGTGGCATCGACCCAGAAGTTGTAAATAAACTCATCATAGATACCAGGACTAAATTTAGTTTATACGCCAGACGGGCGTTTTGTCTACAAAAGACTCCTCAGTGACGCTCGCATCCCAAAAAATAAAAAATGCCAAATAAAGTAAGAAGTTGAAAAGCATTGAGAACCAAAATTTCTAAAATTTTGACCAAATACAGCTAAGGTTATCTATGCCTGAGGTAGAAAAGCCTTAAGATTTAAATTATTCAACATTTTGTTAACAGTTAATCTATGAATATAACCATGTCAGTGATAATTCATGTCAGCACAAAAAGTGCCGACTCCTGGGCTGGAGATACCCTCGGGGAAATAAATCTCCTAAAGCAGTGGCATCGACCCAGTGGTTGTAAATAAACTCATCATAGATACAAGGACTAAATTTTGAATATACGACAGATTCGCGTCTCGTCTACAAAATACTCATCAGTGACGCTCGAATTGATCCTAAAAGTTTTGCATAAATTACAGCATTGAGCCTCCTGTTAAAATTAAAGTATCAATATCCAGGAAAGGACAGTGTTAATTGGACAGCGATATTTTACTATAGTCTTTAGTGAGTATTAGCGTTATTCAATTTCAGAACAGCAGGATAAATATTTTTAATGTATATGCTGAAGTTGAGAATATATCATCCAAATATCTGAAAGTGTTATTCATGGTCAATTCATTCAAATTTCTAAAGCTTGCCGATTAATGGAATCTCCATAGAGAACAAAAATGTTATCTAATAAAACCTCAAGTTCAGTTATTGTAACAACGCAGGTCCAATGACATAGTCCTTTTGTGTGTTGTTACTGGAAAATTACCTAAAAGAGTTTGAACATATACATTCGCAATATGACTTTTAAACGCCGTTGTATTTAGGTGTGTGATTTCTTTTTCTTTATGAGACAAAGTAATATATTGGGAAGAACTATTAAAATTTTCAACAGATTCGAAATCACCAATATGAGCCTCCAATTTATGAAGTCCTTCCAACGAAATGTTGACACATACAATATAAATAATTCCACTATTTCAAAGCCCTTATTTGAGCAATGTATTTTAGGTACTTGATTTTACCAAGTGTACTAGTAAGTAGAATATACAGACAGTTTAGCAGTGGAATAGTATCTATGATGAGTTTATTTGCAGACGAAAACCATCTGTATTTGAAAGGTGGTTTGTGCAACTTTGGAAGCCAGTACATAGTTTTATGTTATATAATAAATGATATACCATTTTACTTGAATTTTACATTTGTTAGAGGTATATAAAGTACCGGTACCTTATCCCGACCTCGTAACATTGGTATATAGCATATCAGTGATAAGGTTAGTACGTGCTTGCGACAATATACATAATATTTAAGCTAATGACATATGTGCAACTGAATAAAAATAAGATAACATGATATATTATAAATTCTAGTTCAAGAAAATAATTTAATGTGTGCTACCACAAGATTATGGAATTCTCATATTTGCCTTCTTTATTTGTCATTATTTCATGATGTTGAAAAAAGTCCTTTTTAAAAATTTGAAACAAATGTTTTTTGCTCGGATATATAGTATCCTTTATATACAGTGAAACGTTTAATTGTTAATAAATCATTAATACTGTAATAATTTGTACCGTTTATTTTGTATCCGTACAAAAGTGATCCAAGTACATATGTATATGATGTCTCATTTTAATTTATCAAGTAAAAAGTTTAATTTGATCCCAAAATGATTTCAGAAATAAGCATGTCAAAAATGTATTGTCTTAAATATTGTTACATATATAGTACAGCAGTTGTTGTCTTTTGCTTGTGTTGTTTTCTTAAATAAACATTGTGCCACTTTCCAAAATATTTTTCGATGTGGAGCAGGATCTGCTTACCATTACGGCGCGCCTGAGATCATCCCCAGTTTTTATTGGGGTTCGTGTTGCTTAGTATTTAGTTTTCTATGTTTTTTCTTGTGTACCATTTTTTTTCTCTTTTCTTTTTATCTTTAAGCCATGGCGTTGTCTTTTATCAGTGTATTTTCAACTTATGAGTTTTTGACTGTCATTGTGGTATCTTTCGTCCCTCTTTAAGGAGGAAAATTTAAATACCTTTGCGGGGGAATGTTTTTAATTGATACCATTTTTCTTTTTCTATCTTTAAATTAAAATTCAGAATCAATAGAAACTTTTATTTTGACTGACTCATCTTTAGTTAGCTCCCAAAACCACTGTTTTTGGTTTTGCTTTCATCAAATTAAAATATTTCGAAAAAGAATAAGAATGGCAGGGTAGTTTATCTAAAATCATATTTTGATTAAATTTTACTGCTTGTCCAGTTTTTGAAAATTGAGTTATTTGCCGTTAAATTTGATATTTTTATTGCTCTATATAAGTTGCTGGCTAATCTGTTTATATGACAGTTGATCTGATTCTTTTTTAGATTTTGAATTTATCCATGAAATGATTATTCTTAAGTAAATTTGTGGAATTTCTTTATTTCTTTAAGTTTATTAATCAAATTAAAATTGTTGAAGTTCATTTTAAATCTAAGGATGCTTGTCCAAATTTATCAAAATTATTTAATGATAAAAAGTCACGAATCTGCGACTAAAATATCAATTAGTACATGTCTTATAACCGATAATTAAGATTCAAAATTCAAAGTTTAATTTAGAGTCGATATTCAATAAACTACATAAACCCAAGCTCCAGTGAGTTTTTCAAGTCGACTGAATATCAAAATATATAAACACATACAACACCATTTTAAACATATAGTGCATAGTAAGATACCAGAGATAATATACAAGTTAAAAACATAGTATGCACTTAAAAACATAGCACAAGTTCATAATAAGATTGCACAAATCAAATAGTCACACACAAATAGAAAAAATAATCTTAGTATGATAAGAAACCCTTATGAGCTTAAATCCTCCTACCGAAATCGGTTTACTTTGGCCTCAATGTTGTTTTAGTAGGTATTTTTGAAAATAAGGCAAAATAATCTTTTTGTATCTTCCAAAAGAATAATTTGTTAATTGTCAATACACAAAGAGTTGTGTAGGCAAAACGTTAGAATATATCGGAAAAACTTGTATAGGAAATTAGGGGATTGAATTATTACACTAATATAGAAGTTAGCTTAATTGATCAGACGGAACAAGACTGAGATTATTTCCGGGATAAAGCTTTCAGGCGGGAAAACTGACAGATTGCAAAGCGTGCCTGTCATACGCGGGATCAACCATATATATAAGTCAGGTATTGTCATATGTATCGATTGTCAAATCATTCACATATATCACGCATAACAATCATTGTAATAATGAAAAACAATGAGGATGTATCAATTGAAAAGAGTATCGCCCTTTCAAAAACACTGTCGAGACTGATAAAACTCGTGTGGATGACGTTCTTGGCGATGACGCGTCTTTAATGATTTCACGAGAAAATGTTTGGGCAAATTAATAGTAATGTTCTTTAAAAAAATATATATAATATCAATATAACGTTGTATTTTTCCTCTTAATTTAGAAAGCGGTGAGAAACCACAGGTTGTAGCAGTTTTGCGTAACAAAGATTTGAGATGTATCTATGGGAGTATATTCCTGTCGTATCAAATGCATTTATTTTCTACTGGTTTATAAAACTCATAAATCGGAAATAAACTGACAACACCATGGCTAAACACGAAAATGACAAACAGACAAACAAATGTACACATGACACAAACGTCACTCTTAACATGCCAATTATCCTTTAATATAACAGCTACGCAAAAGAGATAAAACCGTCAAATAAGTATGGATGTGAAGTTAGCAGCCGCTTCCTTATTCGATATTCAATATCCATCCGGCTGCTAGCAGTCGGTTGGATATTCAAATTTTTTTGAAAATCATAAAAAACTTTAATATTTGACAACATAAAAAGCATGATTTTGATAGTTCAAAGGAGCGAGAAGATACGTAGGAAATCGTATTATGACCCCATCCATATAAACCCTTATCAATAGATATGCTTATGTAAGTTTGTCTTTATGTTATATTAGGGTTATTTTCTATCTTATATTTCTTATAACAAAAACAAAACCCGATGATTCTGAAACATTTAGAAATATAAATAGAAATAAATATGGAAAACCCATAAAACAGAAATATATAGTGTAAACCTACCTAAGACCGCTTAAATGACGATTAGACCCCCTGTTCTTTCAATGTACACAAAACTGGACAAATTTATAGACTCTGTATATATATAGATTGTATCAAAAAGATTTCCGAGAATAGTGTCATCTTCGATATATATGGAGGGCTTAGATTGTCATTTTTCAGCTAAAACTTGTCGAAATTTTAGGAGAAAGGACACAGGGCAATGGTGATAGCCCCCTGATTGCTTAATCTGCCTTATATTAAGCAGATAGTTAATTAATAGGAAAATACAAACGATTCTTAAGGGAATTTGGGTACACTTCCGGTCTTCTATGTTTATGGAGGCCCCAAAGTGCTAGTTGGATATTCAAAATATATAGCGAAAACCTACCTAAGACCGCTTAAATGACGGTCAGACAGACACCCCTGTTCTTTCAATGTACATAAAACTAGACGAATTCATAGACTCTGTATATACAAAGATTGCGTCCAAAGTATTTCCGAGAATAATGTCATCTTCGATATCTACGGAGGGCTTAGATTATCACTTTTCAGCTAAAAATTGACAATCTAAGCCCTCCGTAAAGTGACAATATAAGCCCTCCATGGATATCAAATATGACATTCTGAGAAATCCTTCTAATACAATCTTTATATTTAAAGAGTTTATGATTTAATCAAATTCTATGGACACTAAAAGACCAGGGGTCTCTCAGCCTCAATCAAGCGGTCTCAGGTAGGTTTTCACTGTATATTTTGAATATCCAACTGGCACTTTTGGCGCTCCGTAAACATGAAAAGCAGGAAGTATACCCGAATTCCTTTAATTCATGTTTGTATCTACCTATTGACTAAATGTCTGATTAATATTAGGCAGATTGAGAGATCAGGGGGCTATCACAATTCCCTGTGCCCTTTGTCCTAAAATTTTGATAATTGTTAGCTGAAAAGTGACAATATAAGCTCTCCATAGATATCGAATATGACATTATTCTGGGAAAGTCCTCTAATACAATCTTTATATATACAGAGTCTATGATTTAGTCTCATTTTATGGACATTGAAAGACCAGGGGGGTCTCACCCTCATTTAATTAAGCTGTCGCGGGTAGGTTTTCACTATTTGATCTGAGCTGTAATTTATTTGTCATTTTAGTAAATTTAGTACATCTTTACAATTTATTTGTGCAACTGTCTTTTTGGTTGATGTTTTACTGATGTTGTTTCTTTTTTCAGATTTGATTTTAGTAGGTGGTTTTACAGGAGTTTCTTATACAGTAAGATATACATGATTTTCATCTAGGTCTTTGTTGTCCATGGGTGCATTGCTGTCATTCTCAGGTTGCTGTCTACTTTTATCACCATACTGAACACGTGGTTGGCAGTCTACCATTTTGTGTCCGCTTTCTTTACATATTTTGCAAACCCATTCATTGGGACATTGAAAAAGCATATGGCCTGGCCTCAGGCATTTGTGACATGTTCTCTCTGTCATTGGTTTAGTGTTGGTGTTTTGGAATTCTGGTTGCCCAGCATGAAAAGTTCTCCCATAACATTTTCCAATCGGAAGGTTTCTTGGAATCGTTTTCTCTAGTGGCTTCTCCTGTTCACAAGCTGTGTGCTTATCATCTATTCTAAGGTACTCTTTGAATAAACCTTGAATTTCACAGCCTGGAAGGGTAAGGGCTTGGTGTATTTGCCCATCATCCGGAGAAAGGTGGAATGTTTTTCCCCTTTATGCGTATTGTGTATTTTTGCAGCGTATGCAGGTTGTGAGGGTTTTGTGAGTGAAAGGGTACTTGCCTTTCACGTAATTTTAACCCCTGTACTAGCAAAGACAGTCTGTCACGCTCATTGGCCATATGTATTCGCCACATCTCTCTGATTCTCTGTATATCCTTTTTACACTGTTTAGGGACTTTGGCTCTAATTGATTTGTTAACCATAATGATTGCGCCAGAGGAGGTTTAACCGAGTCATGCATATATTGATCTTTTATAAAAAAAATAATTAAAAAATGGCTTTACATGATCACTAGGGTCACTTGATTCCTTTTGTTTACTGTAAAGAGTGCTTCTTTCAATGTTAGATTGCTCAGATTGCTCTGACTTAAATAAGTATCTGAAGTTACTTCGGCATAGGTCGCCATTTTTTCATTGTTTACATCTTGATGAAAGGTCGCTTCCATATTAATTGTATATGGTTCTGTACCTTGTAAACCTTCTATACGCCTCAAAAGGCGATCTTATGTCATTTTCTTACACAACGCTTCCACATCTGCGTTTATTTTCAGCTTTAACTACAAAATTTGTCACTTTTTATACGAAGTATTGTGCGCTAAGTCTTGACATATCAAGGGAGACTACTCAGATTCTTCCACGTCATTTGAAACTTTTAATATATGTCATGAAAGTGAAGCCGATCACCTGAAAGTTCAATGCTATTTTCAGTTTGAAAATAAAGAAAATAAAGGACAGAACATTTTTTGGCAACTAGTTTATCATTATTTCAACTAGCTTTAATATGCAATCACAATCTAATTATCTCTGATTTCGTTATACTACATATTAGCATGTAGTACAACCACATCAGAGATCAATATTTTCATTAGATTGATGCAATCAAAACTGTTTTCTTTTTTGTAGCATTAGTCAATTTATACTGCTTTTCGTGTTCGAACTTACGTGTTTATCTTTCTGTTTGTTAATTATTCTTTATTTGTAAAACTGAAACCAATTCGATACAATAGCATTGGAAAAGTTTTGTTCTAACGAGTGTTTCACATAGTTTTATTTCACTAAGTTCATGATGGGATGTCTTCGGACAAGTGACAGTCTTGTTTAAACTTCTGAATGTGTTTGTTCCAATCAAGAATTGGATTATATTTAATCTTAACATTTTGATCTGATAAAAGTATGTGAAAGTTTAGTTTTCTAATATAAGTGAGTAGGTACTTTTTTATGCGCTCTAAATATAATACGTATGGATGGACCTTTTTGTCTTATTGAAGTTTGAATATAAATGAGAACAACACGTTTAATAATTTAATGCGTCCGAAGCGCTTTTCTGGATTTACCTTCATCAGGAACACTTAAAGCCAAACATTTGAAATCCGAAGATGTATAAGTACCGAAACCATTAAAGAGTTATATAACAAAAAACATTGATAGCCAAATTCATCTAAAGTCAACTTTGCCTTAGGGAGTTGAAACCTTGGCCAGTATGCATAAAGCTACTTAAGTTAAGATTTTCCTTAGTTAACACTTAAGTTAAAGAAACTCCGCCCTGTTTATCTAAGTGGTATGCATAAAAAAATGTTAAACTAAGTATGTCCTAAGTAAAATCTTAGTAGTTTTAAATCACGCACACAAAACTCAAGTGGTATGCATAAAACACCTTATACTTATTTGAAAACGCCTAAGATAAAACTTAAATCTAAGGTATCTTAAATTTTTAAAATAGTTGAAAATCAGTCGAAAGTTTGCGTTTTTGGTAGAACATTAATATGTTACATGTTCCTAAAATTTTATTGATTAATATATATATCAGTAATAAAATACTAATTATTCGTTTATCTATTGTTAAATAATAAGTAAATATTAAAGATCATCGTTATTTTCTTCAAATCACGTATACTCAACAAATCAATAAGCTGAACGATGAGTGAATGTTTTATTGAAAAAAGTGTTTTGTAAAATTATTTGTTAGCATATGCTTGGAATACTACACTCAGTCTTGTGCTAGGCCACTGAAACCTTAATCATGTTTTGTAAGAGTTTAAAACATATTGATGTCTCCAAAAATTATTACACCCATGATTGCCATGAAAGATAATTGAAGATTAAGTAGAGGAAAGTTTTGGATGAACGAAATATTTTTTAATCCATCCATCAAAACATCAACCATAAAAAGCGTTGTCTTATATGTACCAATTGTTCATTATTATACTATGTTAAGTTCTATTAAACTATTGTACATACCTATACCAATTTAACCCTAGCTCTTTAAAATCTAAGTTTGAGTCATACTTAAGTTAAGATGTTCTATGCATACGGCCCCTTTAGCCATGTCAATTGATAGTTTATAGTGTGTCTTTCTATGTTGTGATTTTACACTATTGTTCCAGGTAGTGTGAAGGTTGACTATTGCAATGAACCCCGCTGCATTTACTTGTTTGCGCCTGTCCTGAGTACCATGATGAATATATCAAATAATCCAAGACTATGATTTGTAGGCCAATTTGTTAACATGGTTAATTCTGTAGATGTGTGTATGCTGTTACATTACGAGCCAAATACAATGGATAGTTGCTAATGATAAAGACCTATAAATGCCATATTCATTTCATTTCTTTTCTGATTTCAACCAACACATCATATCAGAGAAGAGTAGATTAAACCCACCCAGAGTTGTATGTAACATCATTTGGGTCATAAGAAAACTACTGTCAAGGACAATACTATTACTTATAATCTAGGCAAATGCATTGGTGTTGATGACGTTCTTGTATTTTGTATTTTTTTTTATATATCTTTGCATTAACACAGTTTAAAAAACAGAAACTGTAAATCATTTAGCGGAACATGGGTTCACTGCCGGGTTTTTTTTTTTTTCTAGTGTGGTGTATTGCTAGGTGTTTGTCCTTTCACCGTTTTTATTTTAGTCATAGATTGTGTTTGTTTTATTCAACTTTATTTTCGATTCACTCTTCTTTTCTTTAAGCATGTACTGCATAATATAATTTTAAGTGCAAGACCTTAAATTATGTACAAAACTGAAGTAGCCCACACCATTTAGAAGAAAGTCATAAAATTAATCTCTGTACAGCATAGATTCATGTTTGATCTTGTGCTGATTTATTGAATTACAATTCTTTGTTGACAAGTGGACATTTAGGAAACCATTTTTTGTGTTCATCCTCTGGAATGTCGTCATCCTCCCAGCCTGATAATATACCACCACACATATGACATTGACATGTATCTCCAGTACCTGAAAGACAAAAAAAGAATAGATTTTAAAATAATTTCGATTTTATGATGTGAGCAATCTTGAGTCGTAATGATGAAATGATCTAAGAAGACTCTTTGAGTCATAATTATTAATGGTGTCAGCTCGTGCTGCGTACTTTATTTACTATAATTAACAAGTTCATTCTAAAAAATAAAATCATAAAATGTCAAACTCTGAGAAAAATTCAAAACGGAAAGTCACTTATCGAATGACATAATCAAAAGCTCAAAAACATGAAACGAATGGATAACAACTGTCATATTAGGCATTTTCTTATGTAGAAAATGGTGGATTGAACCTAGTTTAATCTATATCTAGCTTAAATTTATATATACATATAATATATGATCGTTCCTGGCGAAGATAAATCCAGAATACTGTTCGGACGCATGAAACGAATTAAGTGATTTATTTATGTTTATATAATATGTTATGAACTCCTTTTTTGTATATCAACTTGAAATGTAGATATGCTAAAAATTTTGTAAAAATGCTTTATTCAAAATAAATGTATTATATATTACTCAGTAATTTTATGCCATGTCAACTTAAATGTCAAAGGTTTTTTTTATACATACCTTTGTAATACAGGCCTGTAGATGCTAAATCTCCTGGTGACTGCTTCAAGTTCTTTGGCCAGGACTGAAACGTAGATATCCGTGTATTTAGCATTGATAATTGTTTATTATGCGGTTGAAGGTTTGCATTCATTGATTGCTGTTCGGTAGCATTTGAAACAGAATGTTCAGGAAAACTGTCCGCACAGGTTTTCGATTTGGTTGAAACTTTTTCACAGTACCTGAAATGTTTGGCGTGTTCAGTAGCGACATTGTCATGTTCTAACCACCCACTTAACACTCCTCCACAGAAAGCGCAATGTACTTTGTCCTTTGATCCCATATAGTAAAAACCATTATCACATAATTTAGTCGGACAAATGGGTGATGATTTTGGCCAGTTTACAAACGTCTGTCTTCTAAGTTCGTCACTTAGACGTAATTGATGGAGTCTTTCCAGTGGATGCTGGGGTACCTCGTCATAAGCTCTCTTGTGGTAGAAAGAAGGTGGGAGCTGTGTCAGAGTTACCATGATTTCAAACTGATAGAACAAGTCTGTGAATAGAAAATAATTTATGGTTTAAAGTCAACGTACTGTATTATTATTATACTTCACATTAAAATGCAAGATTTTGATTGGCTAATACGAGGGATACAATTTACTCTATTCCATTGCTGAGCGGGAGACATTTTTTGGGATGTCACTCTCTAATGAAGACCCAAAAAAATCGACAATTGGGCAAAGGACAATAAATTGAATTAACATCAAATAATTAAAGACGATGTAATTAAAATTCCACGCTTTTGCTCAGAAATGCTTAAAACATAATATAAAAAAGACCTTGATGTCATAGCAAAATAGTAAAATTCAACAGTAAAAGACAATAATGATAGGATATTCAGTATAATAAATCAAATAACACATAGGTGAGAGGGGGGTATATCATATTGGTACCTCTCGAAAAGCATTGTCATACTTGGCTTGGGCTCGGCTGACAATGTTTTCTCAACCTGCCCTTTCATCCTCTCAGCTATGCGTTATTTATATATATACATACCTTTAACTCTAACGAGATAGATTTCTATATTAATTATTTTGGGTTAATACAGTGTATATACATGAATGATATGAAGAAAGAAATTCTGCATACTTACGTTTAGTCCAACCTGTAAAGTAATTATTTGTGTGAAGTTACAGGATTTTATATATCACTTTTTTTAATGGAAAATAAAGGTTATTTACCTGTGAATGAATCTATTTATGGGTTGAGTCGATAATTCTATTTTTAAACTGGAATCCACCTTTCCGCTACGCTCAACGTAGTAAAAAAGGGAATACATTAAGTATATCTGGGTTTGAGCGGCCAACCGCATCGATCGACGGTTTTATCCTTTCACTTTTAATTACGATAGTCCACATAGCGATCAATTACCGCGGTATCATGAGCGTAGACGTCTTTGTTTCTGTATTGCATACTTTTTCAGAAATTCTAAGTAAAAAAATAATATTATATCTCAAGGTAAGTGTCGCGTTAAATCGTTCAAAACTGAGTGCATTTGTAGTGAGAGCGAAAAGCCAAAAGTAGGAGTATTGACAATTACACCGTAAACTAGAAACTTGTTCTGAATGACAATTCTTTTAAATGTCAAGGAAGGTTGCTATTTTGACAAAATAATGGAATACAGGCATACACATATTAGTTTCCAACATATTTTCTTACATAATGATGTGTATAAGTTGAGACAAAACACATCTAGCTTTATATGAGTTGACCAATGATTTTAAAACACGCACACCTTTCTTTCTAATTTTCGTTGCACCCAACATTGCAAAAGAAAAGGGAATTTCCAACTTATATAAATAAACCACATATTGAAAAAACAAGGGAAAAGCCGCTGCCTAGTTATATATATCTCTTGTGACGTTGGTACCAATGTGGCAAATTAAAATCGTGGGTCAAATTTTAAAATTTGATATATGGGTTAGGGTAGTCAGTGATTGAAAGATTTACATAGTCAGTGGACGTGTGATGTATGTAGTCGGTGGTTGGGTTATAAATGTAGTCATTTATATATGGTTAGTCAGTGGTATAGTGGTATAGGTTGTCAGAGGATGTGCGATGTAATTAAGAAGTCGGTAGTTAGGTCATATTGATAATTAATGATATATAGATAGTGTTGATCGGTAATTTTTATGTAGGTAGTAGATAGATAGGTGATATATATGCAGTCAGTAATAAATAGATAGTCGGGCGTTGAGAGAGGTATGTAGTCAATGGACGGGTGATGTATGTAGTTACAGGTTAGGTGATGTAGGTATTCCCTGGTTGTGTGATATAGGCAGTCACTGGTTTTGTGATGTAGTCGGTGGTTGATGAATGGTGAATGTAGTTGGTGGTTATGTACTATAGGTAGTCACTGATTAGTTGATGTGTGATATAGCAGTGTGTAGGTAGTTGGTGTTTGGTTGTTACGTGACGTAGGTAGTCACTGGTTATGTGATATAGTCGGTGTTTAAGTGATGTAGGAAGTCGATGGTTAAGTGATGTAGTTAGTCAGATGTAAAGTGACGTAGATAGTTGGTGCTTGGGTGATATGGATATTCACTGGTCAGGTGATAAGTTCGACGGTTGGGTGATATAAGTAGTCACTGGGTTTAAAAAAAAGAAGGAGAAAATTAGGTAAAACAATAAAGAATAAAATTGATGGGGTACTGATGTATAAAGATGAGATAATTATCAGAAAAGAAAAAGCATACAAAAAATATACATTTTTATCCCCTCTCTGGTCCATACCCTCATATAGATTTGGAGCTATAAATAAGGGTCTTGATGAGGTTTTCATAAAATAAAATAAGTGGGCAACTATAACAGACAAATGGAAAGAATATGATTGAGTGCTAAGATATAAATGCAAAATTTATAAAGAATGGAAAAAATGGTCTGAAAAACAAAGTATACAAAATTGACTCTCACAGAGTGAACATCAATTACTTGAATCTAAGAGAAAAAATTGCTATGCGCCTTATTATTTTATGTACTTCTTATGGTCTTCAAATTGGCCAAAGAAAAATATGTAATCTAAGAAACTGAAATGAGGTGATTGAATAACACAATATAGAGCCGTGATGTAGTGGTAAGCGCATTGGACTATCAACGCAAAGGTCCCGTCGGGAGGGGATAATAGGTGGCTGACTCGTGTTAAGAGAGAGCAATATCTTTAACACGTAAAAGAGACCCTTGTAGATTTCGAAAAAGCGACCCTTGTAAATTTCGAAAAAGGGCAGGCTAATATTGCCGCCGCTACTGGCACCAGCAAAGTGAAAAGGGATTAATATAAGATGTAGTAACTTGTTTCCCAATCCACTATAAATAAATATAATTAAACTTATTAGCGGTTTTTTAACCTAGCAAACATATATTATTTTAAACTGGAATCTTATATATAATTTTAAACTGGAATCTTATCACAGGCACTTGTCTCAGAAAAAAATATTCTTATATTAAGGTATATAAGAATATTTTATTCTGAGACAAGTGCCTGTGAATCTTATATATAAACGTGACATTGCATATACGGTACTGATATTATATCTAAGTTTCAAGGAGGTAATTACAATAGCTTGCATTGAACACTTGTTTCATTAAGCAAATAACTTACTTTTGGCATGCATATTTGTTAAGCCATTTATACAATTGTGGTCTCTCTAATCTTTTGAACAATATGACGTCTTCGGTATTCCATTGTAACGGTTTTTGGATTGTAACAATTGATGAGAAATTCACCAAACAAAACCCTTGAAAATTTATTTACTCACAATTGAGTAAATACTCTAAGATTTATATCTGATGATTTGAACCATTCACTGTGAGTTTTCACTGTATTTATTATTGAAAATGAGGAAACCCTGGTATTTTAACATGTTTAATATTCTATAAATAGTACATGACCTCTTTTTGCTAAATTATTTTTCTTGTATTCTATTGCAAGATATATATATAGTATTACAATCTACGATTCGTGTTGCTTCATACATTATTTTTTCTTGTCTAATAAAACATTTGTATTCTTAATTTTGTAATTCTTTAAACTATTATTCATTCATTTTTCAGGAAGTTATAATCATTTTAAAGTTATTTTTACTACATATAACCATGTGATAACCATACATTTCCATAGAAATACAAAAACAAATAACAAATTTTGATTGGATGTGAAAATATAAACATCCAAATAGATCGAAATTCAAAATTTACTTTATGCTTCGCTGTCATTGCAAGAAGTTGTTGATGAATAATGTAAGTATAACATAACAGAAAAGTGTCATTACTGAATAGATTGTTTATTTTCATTTGCAGCTTATTTTTAATTAATGTTTTTTTAATGAATTCATCTGTGTTTATATTAATTTAATAAAATGAAAATGAAAACTCATAGATCTGTTTAATTGATTGAAGGTTGCTTACCGTCCAGTGGCAAATAGTGCATGCATGTTCATGACAAACTCGTGGAATATGTCATTCATTAAAACTCAGTTAGTCTATAAAAAAAACATTGAATCAGTGTAAACTTGTGGTGTAGTTGGCGTACATTTCATTCACAGCAAGATTTTTGTCATCATTAAATGACATTTGAGTCATCTCATCAACTGACCCTTTTGGCAATGCAATGAGTTGCCATGAATTATCGCCAATGACCGTCGTCTGACATCTTGACTATCGTATAACAAACAAGGACACAATCATCCTTGGTGCAGCGTATTTCAGACTAATTTAAAATATGTTGTCCCTAAATACCCTTCCGCCTGCTCATCTCAGCTGCTCACATGACTTATGCTCCCTGGGATCAGATACGAAAAATTCAAAAATCTAGATAACCCGCACCCCCCTCCCCTTTTTCCCCAACAACGAAGATGTGTTTTTGCTTGTCACAATAACACCATAATTTAAAGATAATTTTAATGATTTTTTTCTTATTTCATTCTATGTGGGTTTTTTTTTTTATTATATTTAAACTTTTAAGTGAGGGCAATTTTTGATAATTTTATGTTATTTTTATATATTATATTTTATATTGTCTCAGTTATAATTATTGAAAAAATTTGTATTCTCACGCGAATAAGATGTTGACATATTGTTACCTGTACGTATCGTTATTGGTTATGTAAACAAAATATGAGAATTATTTGGATTTTCTTTTCATGTTAAGCCCAAAACATTGAAATATAAACATACATGTAAATAAAAAAAACGTTTCCCTCCAGGTGTTAATTATCTACAAAAGAAGTGCTTGTTGTGAACAAAATGAACTAAGTTTTAAAATGTAAACTACTCCTTTACTGTTGACTTATAGATATAAAAAGAACTCCTATATAATTTTTTTTTTAAAATGCATATATGAAGCTGTACACATCTGAAAAGTGACGATTTTTGGCAAATTTGATAGATTTTTCATATTTAAGCTTGAATCGGAGCGTTTTTAATGACTAAATCTTTCACAAAAACTAATTGAATCAATTGAAATAGACACTTAAGAGTTTAAAAAGTGTCTAAAATATTTCGTCAGATGAACTTGAAAATTAGGCCAAAATCGGCCCTTACCGGACCTACTCCTTTACTGTTGAATTATTATTTATCAAATATCAATGAGAGAGCAAGAAAATAAGAATGAAACAAAAAGTTAGTCACTCACTTCTCTGATATCTTATTCTATCATAACCACTTATGATTTATCATTTATATTGTCCTATTTTTAAATTAACTGTTTACAAAACTTTTTTGTTCGAAATACTAAGGATTTTCTACTATTGGAATTGATAACCATTGCTTTTTTGACGAAAGTTTTGATTTCTCAATGCTTAAATTTGGTTTTTTAACTTTTTTTATTTGAGCACCACTGGTGAGTCTTTAGTAGAAGATTATTTGCATTTAATTCTTGATAATAATGCGTTATTTTGTTCTTCAATATACAGGAAATTAGAACAAAAAGACACGTTTACAAACTTTTTAATTTTTTCAATTATATTTTTTCGTTGAGTGGTTGTTTCCTTAATGTATACCACACATTTCCTTTTATTCTTATATTGTTAAGATTTTTAAATTGAGATGCATCTAACAATGAAATATTGTTACATAATTTGTTTACAGATTTTACATTTAGTGCAGTTTCGTTTCATTTTAAAGTTAATTAGTGTATTTTTTTCAAGTCAAAATCACTTGTTGGTAGACCACATTGTTTAAAAGATATCTTTTCTATTATGTACAACAGAAAAAAAACATTACAAAAGAACTTAGTACAAAATTTACAAAAAGTACTTCTCTATACAGCTCATTAGGATTGATTTAGAAATTACCCTGAATATTTTAAAAGTTATTTAAAAATGCGAAACTCGTGACGTAATTTTGGAATTTCGTATCTATATCAGTATAAAGCACCGCAAATCATTTACCAGTTTTACATATGATAATGATACACTTCAACAAAACCATATCATAAGTCTTTTCCTTTCACGTTTTTCTTATTACTAGTACTTCAGGTTTATTGTTTTTGTTTTTGTACAGCTCAAGTCAAAAAATAACAGCCAGCATGTTGTCAGTGATGCGGTCACCGTCTTTGTCAAGAGGGAGTTACGATGATGTATCTCAGCACCCCCTAGAAAGATTACACCCATTACGGGTAGATGTTGAACTAAGGAGGAACACATTTACAAACTGGCCGACGAATATGTTTGTGTCACCTGGAAAGTAGTGTGATAATGGCTTCTACTATATGGGAATCACAGACAAGGTCCAGTGTGCTTTTTGTGGTGGAATTTTAAGTGGCTGGACAAAAGACGATGATGTCCATAGTGAACATTCAAAACATTTCGGACAATGTGAACTTGTCCGTGTGAAGAACAATAACTGTGTTAGAAGGTTTGAATTTTCTAGCTCAGCCCAAACATGTCAGAAGAAAGAAAATAAATCTCCAGAAAAAAGTGTAAAACCGCACAACAGTCAATATTCTTTATATTGTGACAGATTGTCCACCTACCAATCATGGCCAAGAACATTAAAACAGAAACCAAATGATTTAGCAGCTACTGGTCTTTACTACAAAGGTTGGTATATTAATTTAAACTCTTTGACAAAACTTTTCGTCATCAGTTGGAAATTGTTTTGAACATCTGTTTAGCGCGAAACACGATCACTAAACTCATCATAGATACCAGGACTAAATTTTATATATACCCCAAACGCGCGTTTCGTCTACAAAAGACTCATCAGTGACGCTCAAATCCAAAAAAGTTTTAAAAAAGCCAAATTAAGTACGAAATTGAATCTGTAACTAACATGAAGATATGCAAAGTTGCAAAATACTGAACCTAAGAGTACTTGCAGTTATTAAAAATTAGCGCATAGACAATAACAATCACGTTAAAATCTTATCAAAGATCAAAGAATCAACCATAACTAATCCAATCGATTTAGCGTAAATACACCATAAATAGTATTACAAAAGCATGACAATGTGCAATGCCGACAAATTTTCATAGTATCGACATGATACGTTTTTCATGGCTGTATGAAAATATTTATTGAGTTAAGTTCTGCATTTTCAAGATCGAAAATTTTGTGATTGCATGCGATGTTGTATTCACTATTGTATTGCTCTGAAAACCCAAACGTAACGATAGAATAAATAAAATGGTTGATTTTTAACGGACACTTTTCTAATTACAAAATTTTTATATGCACATGTTAAAACTACAATGATTAGGCGTTTACAAAATATCTTAAGAGAGCCGTGGTGTAGTGGTTAGTGCATCGGACTACTAACACAAAGGTGCCTGGTTCGATTCCCGTTTGGGATGAAAATTTCAGGAATTCAATTTTCGGCTCTCCCTTAACACCATTTGCGAGTATGGTCTCGAGGAAACGACGATAGTCCGTCGGACGGGGACGATAAATGGCTGACCCGTGTTAAGAGAGAGCCATATCTCTTGCACGTTAAAGACACCCTTGTAGATTTCGAAAAAGAGTAGGCTAATGCCGCTACAAGGCAGCACTTGCACCCGTAAAGTGGAAAGGGATTAATATAAGTTGCAAAACTTGTTTCCAAATCCACTATAATTAAATATGTTTAAACTAAAATATCTAGAAATCTTGATACTTTCTTTACCAAGCAAAAAATTGAACAAGCGAATAAAAAACCTACTAATTAATTTTGAGACCCCGAATAATCTAATAGTATTACAAAAATAACAATAAATCAACAACCAACCATACATGTAATCTACTAAACAGAACTCATTTACATTTTGTACATTTTCAGGAACTAGAGACACTTGTCAGTGTTATATGTGTGGAGGGATACTTTCTGGATGGGAAACTGAAGACATTCCACAAGCTGAACACAAAAAGTGGTTTCCAAAATGCCCACTTGCATCCGGTTGATCGTGTTACTGGTGTTACTATAATAACTCAGAAAAATACACTTTATTTCTTGCTTTTGTATTTCTTTTGTATAAGAAAGATTTTCCTTTACACGCTTTCTGTCCTTACAATTATTGTTTTAGCATTGAAATCACACATATAGTATTATAAAATTTTAGAATAATTTGTTATCATTATTTTTACCGTTTTTCATGGAAGCACATAGAAATGAAGCTGATAAGTTTGAAATTCAACATATCATTGTATATCCAAAGTGAGTACTTTGAATATAAGTGCACATATGATGCATTGGGGTACAGTATTTTCATAAAGGGTATCTTGTATGAACATCTATAATTTTATTTGTGAAAAAAATGGAAAAAAATCCAAAGAACACAATTTCTATTCTCGAGGGACCCTTATCCTTTTCTAGTTTCTTTTTATACAACCTTTTCCGGTCCGAAACCTTTTGTTAAGCGCTGTCTGTCTATTGTTATTTGGCATGACGATGTTTTATCGTAAGACAGTAAGTAGCATATCATCATTATGTTCCTTCGATACTAACCTTTGACCTGAAGGACTAAACATTTTTTGAAAAAGTTGTAGTTATGTGTATGCATCGAGAATTTGACGACGAGGTACTACAGGCTATTTATTCTATAAAGTCTAACCCAGACTCAAATTGTTTTGTAGAGGATGCATTTGTAATGATCTTTGATGCATCCAATGTATCTGTATGTTAGTTCTCGGTTGAACCTATATCAGCTTTGCTTTTAATCAAAATATATTATATATCAATGCTATTGGTAATGTTTTATGGAATATTTGATACCCATTCCCAGCATATCGTTTGGAATATATGTCATATTGAAAGCCAAACACAAAATAAAAAGGCCATCTGCAGTAAGTCCGCTTATCAAAAAAAAATATAAAAGTTGAACATTTTCTACTTCTCATGGAATTCCTGATTTTGGACAGGCAAATTCTAAAATTCTAAAAACTCATAAATCTAAAACAAACTGACAACACAATGGCTAAAAATCAAACAGACAAACAACAGCACACATGACACAACATAGAAAACTAAAGAATAAACAACATGCGATTTTTTTATGAATATGTTTTTCATTTATATTCTTCCTCGTTATCATTTGAAAGCTTAGAAAATTAATGAAAATGAAGTCTCCTCATTTTTAAAAGAGTTAAGTCAATTTTCTGTACCATCTATGCATTTACTGCTTTCCATTGAACATTTATTAATCAAACTATTTTAAAATCAGGTAATCACATAGTTTATCAGTTGTATTCTTATTGTTTGCAATCTTATCAGTCAGTTATAATCAGAAAAAAATAGCTATGTTATAATCCGAGTTCATTTTGAGAATACCCGTCATGATTTTCGTTTTTTCTTCTAAAAACATAGGAGTACTGGTTTCTCAGCTCTAGTTTGTAAAAGTATACTCAAATGTCATTGCTTTTTTTTCTATTAACTTTTTGTTGCAATAACCGAAGAAGTCATATGAAACAATAAAAATCCCTTGTTTACATATCTTCGAAACCATATGTCTTAATTGAAATCGTATTACATAATACAACAGCCTAGACGGTTCAGCAATCAGCAGGATAGTCGCTTATTGAAGAAATTAAAAGAATGTTCATAAATTGAAAATCAGGGAAAACATTTTCTGTAGCAAGCTATTGATAGGATTGCAAAATCGTTCTTCTTTCTTCAAAAATTGAAAATAACAGCTCATTTTTTTTTTATTATTTTCGAAACGCTTTTTCTGAAATAACCTTTATCAGGAACACTTATACCAAGGTTAATTTTGTCAGTTTAGAACGATAATCAAACTTGCAACATTATCTGTGTAGTAGAATTTTAAACTTATACATTATTGCTACACGTCTTTGGATCTTCTTTTATTATATTGAGTTTTCCGAAGAAATCTTTTGTCCTCTCTGCATTTTCTTATCTTGTTCTGACTGTTTATGTTCAACCTAAGATATGGAGTGTGCATGTATTGGGAATATCTCGACGAATTACTCCTTGAAGAAGTCAGTAAGTTTATCGCATGCTACTTGTTGTATAATAATAACAAGGCTGGTCCAGTCTTTAATTGTTTTGCCGGGAATCGAACTCATGCTATTGGGATATCGAGACAACAGCGTTCTAGACCACTCGGTCACCTAGACTGACCTAGAAATTCAGTTTTCTGTTTCTTGTATTACATTCACATGTGATCCACATACTAGTATGCTGAAAACACATATATTATATTCATACTTACTTCAGCTATTAGTACGGAGCAAAAGTTTGTTCTTCTCTCCCCGGAATTCGAACTCATGCTATCAAAATATCGAGACAACGCTGCATACACTGTGTTTATCTCTCTGCAACACACAGTCACCTAGGCTAAACAAAAAAATTAAGTTTTCTGTTCTCGGCAGTGTATCACCTTCACATGTGATCCACATATGCTAAAAACACATATTATTCCCAATTGTGAACTTTCTATTTCTTTGTAGCAAAATTCCAGTAGAGCCTGCATACGGAGTATATATCTTCCAATTGATACGATATCCCCGGGGTGATATATCCTATCATGATTTCCTTGATAGAGAATTGCTGCTCACAAGGAAGCTATTAAACCAAGATTTCCAAAAGGTGAAGTTGAAATCATCCCTTCGTAAATTTTATGGACGCCAATACGAGTTGGTTGACCGTTATGGAATAACCGTTTCACATATCTCCTTATTCCGTAACTACAATACCCTTCACTTTTCACAAATTTGACATACCGAATTAGACTATTTATCGGATTTGTAATAACATAATCAACACGACGGGTGTCACATGTGGAGAAGGATCTGCTTACCCTTCCAGAGCACATGAGGTCACCACCAGTTTTTAATGGGGTTCGTGTAGCTAAGTCCTTAGTTTTGTATGTTGTGTCTTCTGTACTATTATTTGTCTGTTTGTCTTTTTATTTTTAGCCATGGCGTTGTCAGTTTATTTTCAATCTATGAGTTTGACAGTCCCTCTGGTATCTTTCGTCCCTCTTTAATGATAGACAGTGAGTGTGTACTTCATTTTCATTTCCAAAATACAATAGAAAGTCTCGAAAAGTGTCAGAAAGAAAAATCGAAATAAGTCACTTATATGCACAGGCACTCGTCTCAGAAAAAAATCTTATATACCTGTGTTATAGAAAGGTATTTAGGAGAAAAAATATTCTGAGACGAGTTCCTGTGCTTATATGTGCACACGTAAATGTCTTACGAAACGAACAACATATAGTATATTGTTTGATTTGTACACCCATTTACTTAATTATTTACAAAATAAGTGAAAATATTTGTATTCATCAATTCATTTAGAGAAAACGGGAGTAAAATGTTTGTGTTTTAATTTTTTGAGGTGAACACTACCATGACTACAGTTATAAACAATAGGTTAAATTTTCAGAAATTTATTTCCGTTGTGATTTTACAATGTGTATATAAAGACAGCATCTTTCAATTTTATAAATAGTAACTAGTTCGTAATATTTCCTGGTATTATATTCATATGAAAATGTTTCAATAAATGTTTAATTTGGTAAAATTATTCATATTTCAATTTTAACACAAACGATAGTTTGCAATTTGAAAATATATAATAGCAATGGTCATTACGATATCGACATCGGAATATAGGTACAAGCACTTGATGCTAATCTAACATGGGTAAGCACAATATTTTTATTGACACATATGTAATTATGAGGAAATTTGACACTGCATATAAATGGGAGGATTCTGCAAATATGTCTATCATTATTCAGAATTCAGAATAAAATAAAATGTGTGACCCTTGATTTCTGCAAATTTTACTATCTGCATTAATATTCGGATACATTTTTTTCCCTGTACTTTATTATTCAATTTGATTTTAATAAATAAAATGTGTGACCCTTGATTTCTGCGAATTTTACTATCTGCATTAATATTCGTATACATTTTGTTCTCTTTACTTTATTATTCAATTTGATTTTATTGTAATAAAACAAAACTAGGAAAGTTAATCTAAATATTTGTAACTAGAATCTTTTGTAACACTAAAAAGAAAAGATTTTTTTTTAGAAAATCACGGCGTTCTTTCAAGTTGTATAAAAATGTGCTATTTATTTTTCAACGATGTTGCATTTAAATTCGCTTTGTCTTTAAATATATATATTTTGCTACCCAGAGAGAAAAATAAATTTTTTAAGTGACTACAATTTAGTTTCATAAGAAATGAATATGAGTCACTAAGAAACTCCCCATAATTCTGTAAATTTAAATCATCTTTTTGCTTAAGTAGTGGGGACATAAATATCATGTAATATTTAGTCAAAACACTTACAAAGACTAACAGTGAAAATATGTATATTGCATGTGATAATGAAATCTTGTTGAATAATTTGTCTTAAAATATAATCGATTGAAGGTATAAGTCTTCAGATTAACAAAAATAGGGTATTATTGTGAGCTTCCAGGTGAAACTCAAAACCCCCTGAAATAAATTCACCTTTTATGGTTGATATTAAAAAATTGCCGTATCGTCATGGTATGTATAGTGTCCGGCTAGAAATCGTGGTTTTCGAGTGATATTTTCGGGCTTTTTCGAGTGTGACCTCTTTTTCGAGTGATTATGATAAAAAAATGTAAACAATCAGGCTTCCTTTGTAATACGACGTGATATAGACGCATGCGTTTATTATACAAGGATACACAAGGTGTGTTAGTATTTGAGATAAAAATATATTAAGATTCCGATATTATTTATTGGTTTTTGTTTTTAACTACAAAGGTTGGTATATTAATTTGTTTCCCATTACGAAGACTTTTTACCATCAGTTGTTAATTGTTTTGAACATCTGATCCGCGCGAATCACTAGAACATTTAATTAACATGAAGACATTCAAATACGCAAAGAACTTATCCAGGAATACTTGAATATTGAAAATAAGCGCGTAGTCTTTAGCAATAACGTGTAATAAATAAAAATAAATGTTTTCCATATTAAAGTATCAACCCAAACCAATCCAACAGATTTAGCATAAATACGATATGAATAGTATTAGAATAGCATGACCTTTGTGCAATGTCGAAAAAATTTCGAAATATTTACATGATGCGGGACCATACGTTTTCATTACTGTATAACAATACTTATTGAGTTAAGTTTTGCATTTTCAAAAGCAAAATCCATGTACGTACCGAATAATATTTATTCATATGTCTATTGTTTTATGAGAGAAGTGCACGCGATGATAAATTGTATTCACTATTGTTTTGCTCTTAAAACACAAATGTAAATAAATGTATGTGCGGTATGCGTATGAATTTTCGGATCCACTTTAGTCTCTTGTCAAACAAGTGAATAAACTATCTATGCAAACTAATAGGGTATTTAATAGATTGAAAACAGGTTTAAAGTTTATCAAAGGCTGGGCGGTGACCACTCGACTTGCAGGTAATTTATCAAGATGTTCGATTCAAAACTAGACATCGACGATAAAGAATTCACCAAGACTACTGACAGGTCAATTGAAGCCTTACGTTCTTCTGCATAATCAACGAAAAGAACAGGTATTTCAGAAAAAGATAAGTCACCAGAAGTTTAAAATGCATATGTGTTTACTTTGATGACAACGTATTTTGATAATAAACTTTCCGTAAAAGAGAAGAATTTTTCAGATACTACAGAGACATTAGTAAGGAGAGCAGGGAAGGCAGATAATAACTTAAATTTAAGGGGAATCAAGTACAGTTTGAGCTTAATTCTGATATTCAAGAAAGTATCAGCTCGGCAATTAGTTACATTGAAAAGAATCGACCTAAAAAGGCAGTCCAGGTATAAGAAGATTCGTGCGTCCAGCTCAAGAAGAGATATAAATTAATCAGAATGGCAGATAAGTCCGAGGGCGGTTGGAGAACACTGAATACCTTTCAGGTGAAGTGGCCAGCGACGGAAGATGAGAAAATAATACACGCAGCTAACAACAGGGCATTAAAAAAGATCGAAGCAGTGAAAATAAATAAACACACCAGTAGAAAGCGTCCTGCAGAAGCATCTTGTTTAGCAACTCAAATGGCACATAATGGTACAGGTTGTTCTGACGATACATTTCACCTGCAGCCCTTTCGAGGGGGTTTGGCCGCCAGCGGCCAAAGTTTCGGCCAACAAAATATCTTCAAGACCTCAGACGTCTGCTTCAACTGTGGCATGCAAGGGCCCTGGGTAATAGACTGCAGAAATGGAAAGGCAATGACAGGGTCTCCCAGAAAATCTTCTTCTTAAGGATCATAACAGTGACATTTTCTAGGTACAGGATTATTGATATATTTCAAACATTTTATGAATATGAAAATTGTAATTCTAATATTTATGTTAAAGGTCGTTTGAAAAAATCTATTAACTTTTGGAAACAAATCAATGCCTCCGATTTCAATTTGAATGTTATAGACTGAAATAAAATTCTGTTGATTCACGAGCCTAAATAAATTTTCTTACGAAAAAAAAATTCATCATTTGATAATAGTGAATTCGTTTCAACAGCTATTTTAGATTTAATGAAATGTGGGTTCATACGTGTGGTATCGATTAGACCGCACGTGGTTAATCCTCTAACCGTCTCGACTGCCAAAAAATAAACACAGGTTAATTTTAGATTTGCGACCTATAAACAAACAGGTAGTCGATAACAAGATTATATTTGAAGACGGGAAAGTAGTTAATCAGTATTTATCTTCTATTTGTTTCGAATTCGTTTTTGATACACTGGACCTGGATTAAAAACCCTATTGATTTTTTTTATGGATAATATACACAAGGGATCTTCATCCGCCGGATAAAGTACACTGGCGGAATCAAACCACAGTTACAAACATTGCGGTCTATGTTATATATAACCATTCGCTACTTCATTAACATTAAAAAAAATATAGTAATATTATGTCAAAATATCTCTTAATCTATATGTGAAATAAATATACGCATATGACTAATGGCCATCAATATTGATGGTTCGAATTTTGGTGCAAAGTAAGAAATATAATAACAATAAATTCCGAATTCCGAGGAAAATTTAAAACGGAAAGTCCGTAGTCAAATGGAAATATTAAAAGCACATCAAACGAATAATGAATAACAACTGCCATATTCATAACTTGGAACAGGCATTTTCTTAAGCTGGTTTTATAGCTACATCTAATGTGATTCAATTCCAATAATTTAATAACATTTAACCATATGTTAATATATTTTTATGATATAAAATACTTTTTTTAATGAAGAATAAATCAAACTGGTGACAACTTTCGTAAGATTGTCAGAAATATAAGCTCTAATTGAGAAAAAAAAAACGTTGATCGTTAATTTATCAAATCTCTGAAATATACAAGGAGGGTTACATCAAATTTGTACCATATAATGTGATCTTAACCAAGTTTAGAATAGGCCAGTCATTTCATCTCTGCTAGTCAAATAGTCTAATTCAACTCGAACTCTGACCTTTTACTCAAACTCACATTCGATGATTTGTCGGATACGCCCTATACTAATACATAAGGGTATATCTAGTTAAGTGAATGTCATGTGTGCTGATTGTTATTAATCATGTAAATATATGACTTGCTCATTTGTGCGCTAGGAATCATCGTTTTTAAAAGTATCGTGATAATTACTTGTAGTTTACTAGTATCTTGATTAATTAAGAAATCAATATAACAGTTATAGTTACTATTAAGTGACAATTTTACATGAGGTTTGGTAGCATTAGTACGGTTACTGATACGAAGCAGGCATTTGATATACAGACGTTCCTAGATGTTAAAAGGTAGGCAAATGTTTTCATTAAAACAGTTAGAGATAAACAAATAAATAGATAACACAAAAGATGAACCATATGACTGTTCAGTAAGGATTTTTGCTTCCGTTTACTCCACATGTCTGTGATCAATAGTTACCAGGATTATAATTTAGTACGCCAGACGCGCGTTTTGTCTATATAAGGTAGCACTCCACAGTTAGGTGTGTAGTTTCGCATTTTGGCCCCTGTGGATTTTTTAAATATGAGAGCTAGTGTGCAATAAAATTCATTTTTGGATAGCTGAGTATTAAAATAGCCTTTGTATTGGGTTTATATGAACATCAAGGTTATGTAATGTATGTAATATAGGCTGTTTTCTGTATGACAGTCCGTATTTGCATGTCCATACCATACATTGGTCCGGCAATTATTGTAATGTTTTTTTCCAACTTTTTATCGCACGAACTTTGTGATTGGATTTTACGAAAAAATGAGGCGAAAGACACCCATTTTTTATTTGATCATTAGGAAGATTTAAGGAAAAAGTTTCTAAAAAGGTATCACTCAAAGGCATTGAAATTCTAGTTTGATCCAAATTTTGGGGGGATATATGACATGTTCACCCCCCTTTTTGCAATATTTTATGGTAAATAAATGCTGAATGTTGCCATGGATACACATAAAAGGAATTAATTTTCACCCTTTTAACTTTGGAAAATTGAATCTATGGAAGATACTGATTACATACATATGCACATGTACAACACAAACAGTTAGGTTAGTGTATTAGAAATCCAGGAATAGGAGATGATAAAACATTTTGGGGCTCATTTTTAATTTTATTTTCTAACTGTGGAGTGCTACCTTATGGCACATCAGAAAGCACAGAAATGCACTTTTAAAGTTAAAATTGACCACAAATCTTTAGTCTTTTATGTTCTTGTTTTAGTTCTGAAGGTAAAAAAAATGCTAGGAATGCAATTTATGTTAATTTTATTGTTTACTGTCCTTAGCAACCAAATGTACACATTTTGACACTTAGACATGTTGCGGTCTTAAATTTGTACCCCGTTAGCTTTGCCCTTGTAACCAAATATTGCGCTTTATATGATAATCTCAGAATGTATCGCTTTATATTTTTGAATGCGAATAAGTCAAATAAACATTTTTAGCAGGATTTTATATCATAATTTGGCATTAATTAAATTTAATGATGCCAGTACTGTTAGAAATTTATACCCTGCTTGAGAGCTTCTAAACCAAGGTTAGGTATGCTATTTACAGCAAAAATTACCTATAAGTGCTTTCAAACACCTTAAACTTGTACAATTTGTCCTCTGTTAGGGTAATTTTATAATTTCAAATAAAAAAAAGGGAAAAGTTTTAGATATTTACCCCAAAAATGAGACAGACTTGAAGTTTTTCACTATGACTCAGCATTTATTTTAAAATCACTTTTTGTCGCGTTTCAACACCAACTGCTAACCTTCATAAAATCTTTATTACTGAACCAATTTTAAAAACTAAGGTACCATTTTCATTGTAACAACTAGTAGAACACAGAAAACATAACAAAAGTTGAGGCAGGAGGGGAAAAATTTCACCTTAAGGTAGCACTCCACAGTTAGGTGTGTAGTTTCGCATTTTGGCCCCTGTGGATTTTTTAAATATGAGAGCTAGTGTGCAATAAAATTCATTTTTGGATAGCTGAGTATTAAAATAGCCTTTGTATTGGGTTTATATGAACATCAAGGTTATGTAATGTATGTAATATAGGCTGTTTTCTGTATGACAGTCCGTATTTGCATGTCCATACCATACATTGGTCCGGCAATTATTGTAATGTTTTTTTCCAACTTTTTATCGCACGAACTTTGTGATTGGATTTTACGAAAAAATGAGGCGAAAGACACCCATTTTTTATTTGATCATTAGGAAGATTTAAGGAAAAAGTTTCTAAAAAGGTATCACTCAAAGGCATTGAAATTCTAGTTTGATCCAAATTTTGGGGGGATATATGACATGTTCACCCCCCTTTTTGCAATATTTTATGGTAAATAAATGCTGAATGTTGCCATGGATACACATAAAAGGAATTAATTTTCACCCTTTTAACTTTGGAAAATTGAATCTATGGAAGATACTGATTACATACATATGCACATGTACAACACAAACAGTTAGGTTAGTGTATTAGAAATCCAGGAATAGGAGATGATAAAACATTTTGGGGCTCATTTTTAATTTTATTTTCTAACTGTGGAGTGCTACCTTATGGCACATCAGAAAGCACAGAAATGCACTTTTAAAGTTAAAATTGACCACAAATCTTTAGTCTTTTATGTTCTTGTTTTAGTTCTGAAGGTAAAAAAAATGCTAGGAATGCAATTTATGTTAATTTTATTGTTTACTGTCCTTAGCAACCAAATGTACACATTTTGACACTTAGACATGTTGCGGTCTTAAATTTGTACCCCGTTAGCTTTGCCCTTGTAACCAAATATTGCGCTTTATATGATAATCTCAGAATGTATCGCTTTATATTTTTGAATGCGAATAAGTCAAATAAACATTTTTAGCAGGATTTTATATCATAATTTGGCATTAATTAAATTTAATGATGCCAGTACTGTTAGAAATTTATACCCTGCTTGAGAGCTTCTAAACCAAGGTTAGGTATGCTATTTACAGCAAAAATTACCTATAAGTGCTTTCAAACACCTTAAACTTGTACAATTTGTCCTCTGTTAGGGTAATTTTATAATTTCAAATAAAAAAAAGGGAAAAGTTTTAGATATTTACCCCAAAAATGAGACAGACTTGAAGTTTTTCACTATGACTCAGCATTTATTTTAAAATCACTTTTTGTCGCGTTTCAACACCAACTGCTAACCTTCATAAAATCTTTATTACTGAACCAATTTTAAAAACTAAGGTACCATTTTCATTGTAACAACTAGTAGAACACAGAAAACATAACAAAAGTTGAGGCAGGAGGGGAAAAATTTCACCTTAAGGTAGCACTCCACAGTTAGGTGTGTAGTTTCGCATTTTGGCCCCTGTGGATTTTTTAAATATGAGAGCTAGTGTGCAATAAAATTCATTTTTGGATAGCTGAGTATTAAAATAGCCTTTGTATTGGGTTTATATGAACATCAAGGTTATGTAATGTATGTAATATAGGCTGTTTTCTGTATGACAGTCCGTATTTGCATGTCCATACCATACATTGGTCCGGCAATTATTGTAATGTTTTTTTCCAACTTTTTATCGCACGAACTTTGTGATTGGATTTTACGAAAAAATGAGGCGAAAGACACCCATTTTTTATTTGATCATTAGGAAGATTTAAGGAAAAAGTTTCTAAAAAGGTATCACTCAAAGGCATTGAAATTCTAGTTTGATCCAAATTTTGGGGGGATATATGACATGTTCACCCCCCTTTTTGCAATATTTTATGGTAAATAAATGCTGAATGTTGCCATGGATACACATAAAAGGAATTAATTTTCACCCTTTTAACTTTGGAAAATTGAATCTATGGAAGATACTGATTACATACATATGCACATGTACAACACAAACAGTTAGGTTAGTGTATTAGAAATCCAGGAATAGGAGATGATAAAACATTTTGGGGCTCATTTTTAATTTTATTTTCTAACTGTGGAGTGCTACCTAAGACTCATCAATTATTGACATTGCTTGTATCCTTTAGATAACCAAACACACATACTGCACCCGTTTTCCGTCTCTAGGTAAGGGTTCAAATTGAGGTTCAAATGAAAACGGATTCAATGAGGTCTAAAAATTCATCATCAACGTTTCTGGGCTTAATTTGACGAAATTGAACCATACTGGCTGCTTAAAGCGAATTATTTTTTTACTATTTTTCACTTTCATTAATGATTGAACGATCAAAAAATCATACTTTATTTTTTTTATATATCGTGTAGCTTGTGCCCCTTTTAAACCAAAAACATATCACAGTATAGCACAGTTAACATATTATTAAAATAAATGCACATATCTCAATATACCAACTCTATTTGTCTGTTGTGAGGCAAAAAAGTATACAATGTGCTTAATTTAGAAATATTACCTTAGTTATGTCTGCCTTCTTCGAATTTTACTGTCTGAATTAATATTAGTATACATTTTGTTCCTTATATTTCATTATTTTATTTGTTTATCTGAACATTTATCAGCATAAAATAAGATCTTTTAGAATATCATGAGGTTCTTTCAAGATTAATGAAAATGTGCTAATTATTTCACAACGAACTTGCATTCAGGGTCGCTTTGTCTTTAACTATATATATTTTGCCCCCCAGAGTGAAAAATAAAAATGTAAAGTGACTACAAATTAGTTCCATAAGTAATGAATGTAAATCACTTAAAAACTTCCCATAATCAAGTAAATTAAAATCAGCTGTTTACATCTTTTTGTTTGAGTAGTAAGGAAATAAATATCACGTAGTATTTAGTCAAAACACCATGTAAGGACTTACAGTGATAAGGTTGTTTTTGCATGTGGTATTGAATTAAAAGTTTGTCTTAAATATAATCGATTGAAGATACGTGTTAAACTTACACCAAAATAACTTAGTAAATACACTACTGGTTTTTCAGTAAAAATATGGGTATTGTCGTTATTGGATTTCAGGTGCAACTCAAAACTCCCATAAATAAATTAACCTTCTTTTATATTTGATAAAAATTTCCGTATCGAACATCGATATAAATATGCAACAAAAAAAGTGTCAGTATTAATGCAATACCAGTTAGTCACACAAGGAATACGCTAGTACCAACTTTAAAGTATATATTTTTCTTTCTGTTGTACTTTTTACAATCTTTGAATATTAGTTTCGTATTGTTATTTTAGTTGATGTTGTACACCTTTAGTCTAAGTCATTACATCCAGCATGTTGTCAGTGATGCAATCACCGTCCTTGACAAAAAGGAGTTACGATGAAGTTCCTCAGCACCCATTAGAACGATTACATCCATTACGGGTAGATGTTGAATTAAGAAGAAACACCTTCACAAACTGGCCATCTAATAGTGTCGTATCACCTGGAAAGTTGTGTGATAATGGCTTCTATTATATGGGAATCACAGACAAGGTCCAGTGTGCTTTTTGTGGTGGTATTTTAAGTGGCTGGACAAAAGACGATGATGTCCATCGTGAACATTCCAAACATTTCGGACAATGTGAACTTGTTCGTGTGAAAAACAATAACTGTGTAAGACGGTTTGAATTTTCTAACTCTGTTCAGACATGTGAGAAGCAAGAAAATACCTCTTCGGATAATAATGTAAAACCACACAATAGTCAATATTCTTTATATTGTGACAGACTCTCAACTTACCAAACTTGGTCAAAAACCTTAAAACAGAGACCTGACGATTTAGCAGCTACTGGTCTTTACTACAAAGGTGTGTATAGTAATTTTAAATTAATTTCTTCATCTCTGTGTTTATCTTCAACTTTAAATGCACGTGTGATTAAAAGGGAGGGGTTAAAGAAAATACGACTTACTTACACAACAAATTATTTTCCATCTGACTTGGTGCATACAATTTACAGACGAAAACATGATCATTATTACATAGTGTGTGAAGACAGTATCTCCAGATTTAAATGAAAAATCTATTCTAATACTAATATTTTTTTCCGAATAACGCCATTCTATTTTAGGAATACAATCCACGATTTACTGCCCGAAACACCCGTTCAATGGCAGATGACATTTGCCTCTTTAAAATAATCAACTACAGGAACGAATTATCAATTGCACCATAATAGCAATTGATATATCATTTTGCATTGAAGATCATTATGTAAGTTTTAACAACCGTTTGTTGACAACTTAAAATATACAATTGAAAATCCTGAGTATATAAATACAATACAGTTAAACAGGTACCGGACTTCTAAGAAGAAATGTCGGGTTGAACCTAGTTGTGTGGCTAGTCAAACCTCGCACTTTCATGGCAATGTAAAATATAACACTTAAATGACAACATAACATTACAGGAGTACAGTACAAATAAGAACATTCAGGACAGAGAATAAATAATACAATAGTACATTTCGGCATGCTAACCACACAAAACATTGAACAATTAAAACAACCTAGCACAAATTAGATGCAATCAGATAACAATAACTTGAATAATATTTACAGAAAGATGTCATTAAATTTAAAGTTCGTGATATCCTAACAAAATTTCTGTAGGCACATCCCCGACCCTTCTGAGTTGATATATATTTTATAGTGTTAGTATAATTGTATACAATCGGATTTAAAGAATCTGAAACAATTCGGAGACACTGAATGGTCAAACATAACAGAAAAACATCCAATTGTTAGCTTTATTACTTACTAACTTACTCACTGACCTCGATGCCCTTAGCGTGTCGGGCAGTTTGATCTAAGATCTTCCACTTTTGTGTTCGTTGACATATATCAATAACAACCAAATATATAAACTTTAAGATATGACTCTGTATTTTTACTTTTCTAGGAACTAATGACACATGTCAGTGTTATATGTGTGGAGGGATACTTTCTGGATGGGAAACTGAAGACATTCCACAAGCTGAACACAAAAAGTGGTTTCCGAAATGTCCACTTGTTTCCTGTTGACCGTTTACTCATACGCAAAGTTACGATTTGAAAAATCATTTATCATTCATACCAGTAAAATGCACTGTCTCACAATCTTTATATACATTTAGCTCCACATCAAATATCTCAAAAACTTCTGACTTAGTAGAATTATCCTATAAATGCGTTTACATAAATATCAAATTTTTGTATGCTAAAAAAGTTTCTTTATGATAAAATTGTATGTTAAATTTTTCCTCTTTCATAAAATAATAGAGAGATGAAAATGTTGACTATTTGTGATCTTGATTGAAAATGTTTGAAATTTTGTGTTCAAATAGTACATGTCATTCCGTGAATTTTTGCCCTTAGCTCACATATTAAATTCATAAACATTATCTATAACATGTATAAGGAACTATCCTTGCTACTGTTAGTCAAAGAACAACCTTTAAAACAATTGTGAACTTCATTGTCATTTGGTCTCCAGTGAAGAGTTGTCTGAATGGTAATCATATCACATGTTCTTTTTAGCAAAAGCTAAATTAAAACTGAAAACTGAAAATTGTTATGCAGCACGACTTTTTTTTTATTTAAAAAAAACTTTTAGGATTACGGATATTTCGTAAGACCAAATTATTTTATGGTATAAAACAATTTCATTACCAGAAAAGACACACCCAAAAAACACTGAGAAAACCTACAAAAAAAAGAGATAAAATCGAGATATCAGAATGAAAAAGAGATAAGCTAGAAATATGTCTACCCTGTAAGTTATATTTCAAAAGGAAAATCCAAACGCAAAGTATGCAAAACATTCAAAATCAGTTAACCATGAAAAATGGTCAGTCTAACTCCCAATTATAAGAACTCTCAATGGAAGTAAAACATGCCAATGACATTATTAACTTATCATAAGTGGTTCCCCTTAAACTGACCTAATCACAAACTTCATATGTAAGCTTTGCAAAAATACAAATGTTAATGAACCATTACTGAATGGGTTGGACAATATTTTTTCTCCTTCGTCTGTATCCGCGCCTGTAAAATTCTATAAAACTTGAAAATAAACCGTGTATTGGTTTTTGTATATTCATTTTCATATTGTAATTGCACACTGTGAAAGTGAAAGTAGAACCCTGGGTTTTTTTCTTTCTTCAAACAGTATTGTTAGTTATTACTACATGTATATTATTTATTTGTGCTTGATATGAGGGTATACATATAATGATTATAGTTTAGCAAATTGGTACTTTTGTTTTATCTATATGTATCATGATATTTTGTCTCACATTCAAACTGCTTTAGTCTTTAGGTTTAATTCAACATTTTCCTCGGAGTTCGGTATTTTTGTGATTTTACTTTTTTTCTACAGTAGGAAATGTCAGTATCAAGTCAGTGTCGTAACAGTTGTCTCCATTTGTTTGCTGTATTTTATTTTTTTTGCTATTTGATACTGGACTTTCCGTTTTGGATTTTCCTTACAATTCGGTATTTGATATTTTTCTCTTTAGGTAAATCTTCAAAATTATGTCAGACATTGTTAGCTTGGGAGAAATTTTAAAAAATTCACGAAGATTGACATTGTGTTTGGTTGTACAATCGTTATAAATACAATAGTCATTCAAACAGATTCACCCAGAACCGGCATATTAAACTTTTACAACTTATTTTAAGATACATTGAATAAAGAATTTCATTTCATATCATATGCTTTCTAATTGTAAAAAATTATATATTCATATAACAATAGGAACAGAACTACTGATAATATTGATGTGTGCAATTAAATTATGGTCCAATTAAATATAGCTCGAAAGCAAAAAGTGCGACCTTTAATCATGGTATTGTTAAAAATTTTCAACAAATACAGAATTTAACTATAAATGTATACCTGTATGATTTATCTTAATGCCATTACATACAAATTCAAATAATTGAGTGTTGACAATCATTTTAGCCACCCCTTTAAGTACTTTTAATTCGCCGTAAACTTTGCCTTTATCATGTTTTGTATTACTTCAACTGTTCATAATGGCAATGTGAACAATTATTTCCATTACTTCAAATGTTGTCGTGTTCGTAATAGTTATCAAAGGTACCAGGATTATAATTTAATACGCCAGACGCGCGTTTCGTCTACATAAGACTCATCAGTGACGCTAAGATCAAAACAGTTAAAAAAGCCAAACAAATACAAAGTTGAAGAGCATTGAGGACCCAAAATTCCAAAAAAGGTGTGCCAAATACGGCTTAGGTAATCTACTCCTGGGCGTAAGAAAATCCTTAGCTTTTCGAAAAATTCAAAGTTTTGTAAACAGAAAATTTATAAAAATGACCATATAATTGATATTCATGTCAACACCGAAGTGCTGACTACTGGGCTGGTGATACCCTCGGGGACGAAACGTCCACCAGCAGTGGCATCGACCCAGTGGTGTTAATAGTTATCAAAGTAACCATTTGACCATCTGATACCAAACTTTGAAATTATTATAGATATGGAGGTTTTAAATATGAGAGGCGAAAGATACCAGAGGGACATTCAAACTAATTGGTCGAAAATAAACTGACAACGCCTTGGCAAAAAAGATATAAAGACAAACATGCAAACAATCATAAACAAAATATAACATTGAAAACTATAGAGTAAGCAACACGAAACCCACGTTAACTTGGGGTGATCTCAATCAATCCGGAAGGATATACATATCCTGCTCCACATGTGGCACCCGTCGTGTTACTAATGTTAGTACAAACATGACGTAATATCACGTAATAAACGCCATTATTTATTTTGTCCAACTTTAGTAATACAGGGAGAAGAAATGAAATTATGAAACTTTGCAATATTCTTGGATTTTTTTGCTTCTTCTTGTTTAAGTAATTGCTACTTTTTAGAAAAAAATATTAAATCGAATCATTTAGATATTGTCTTACACATTTCATAATTATACAAAAGAACGAGAAAAAAATTAAACTGACTAACATTAACACTTAATTACTAATTTGATTTAGAGAGAGAAAAATATGAGTCACCTTAAACTTCACATCACTTGTTCGATCAAAATCACCTTGTGAGTAGTGATCAGTAATCAGGAAATAATAACAGAAAGACATATATAGGCATTTCAGCTTTTTTTTAAATTGGAATGCTGTTTGATTTGCGTTTTAATCATGGTATCTATGATAATTTTATTTACGTATAACCTACAAAATATTTTATCCATATAAAGGCACAAAACCATTGAATTAGAACAACATCGAATGATTATAACATAAACAGTTTGTATGTGGTAGGGAGATATTATTAAACAATTCTAATGCAATTAGTTTGTAACGACAATTTTCATTGGACGTTGATAAATATTTTGAGGGGTTAGATTCCACGTTCTACCAGTCCGTAACTAAGAAAGCCACCATTTTGAATTCTGGGATATGTAATTTCTCACAAAATAAACAAGATATTCACATTTTGAGCCTCAAAACTTTCTTTTAGTCTATATTGAAACCATTCTGAAGCGTACGAAAAGTAAAAATATGTTTAGTATTCATGTTTGACATCCAGAGTAAACACATGACGTCACATTGTTTAGATGCTAAAGACAATGCAACAGTTTCGCGGACTTTTTCATTTATGCCATTTTTAAGCCAAAATATTTATTAAATGACATTTATTTTAATATGTGGCATTAGAATGGAGATAACTGTATTGTATTTTAAGCTTGGCCTTCGTAAAACTTGATTTTACTGTCGCAAATATCCGTTTACCTATCTCCGCTCCGCGTCGCTAGGTAAACTCAATTTGCGACAGTAAAATCTACGTTTTACGAAGGCCAAGCTTAAAATACAATACAGTTATCTCCTAATTTGACAGAACAAAAAGATCTGATCGTTTGAAAGTCTCATAAGGAAGAAGATGTATAAGTTTTTTATAAGACTTAGTACATTTCCGTTTAACGATTTCGATTTCGTGTAGTTACTTTTGATTTCTTTATATTAGAATACAGTAATGTTTAGTCAAATTATTTCAATTGACAGACAAATTATAGTATATATGAGAAACTTGATTATCTAAATAAAAGACAAAAGAGCTGTACAAAATAACCTTCCTTAGATTTCTTTCATTGGTGTATTAGTGAATGAGAGGAAAATAACCGTGTGTATTTTACAGGAAACTATTTTAAAACACGTGTAATGTTTATCTCAAATTCTCAATAAAGATTTCCCTATTGTATCAGTTAACGGCGCGTCACAAACCAATTGCTGACAGAACAAGGGATAATAATACATTTAAAACTTAACCCAAATACTAAGATTTTCTTCCTTGCTTTTTTTTTGGGTTATTTTTTGTATCGTGAATTATTAGTCGTTCTAGTGTTGCAGCTCAGTATAACCAGTTTGTTATCTGTTAAGCAGTCACTGTCATTGTTAAGAAGGGGCTACGATTATGTACCCAGCACCGTTTGGAAAGGTTACACTTGTTACGTTAAGATGTTGAATTAAGGAGGAACGCATTCACAAAATATATTTATGTATAAAGGCAAAATTCATCAATAGATTAAATGAAAACAAATCCGAATTGCAAACCAAATCTGAGGGAAACACAAGAGGAAAACAAAGAAACAACAGGAACACAGAAGTGCAACAAAAACAAACGCAAACTCACATAGAACTATTTGAAAACAACTGCTTTATTCCTGACTTGGTACAGGACATTTTTAGAATAAATGGTAGGTTGAACCTCATTAGATGGCATGTCAAACCTCCCACTTTATGACAATGCTGAAAATATAGCTAAAACACCACGTGACAGAAATACAATACAAACACACGTAAAACATACTTAATAGAGAAGCGCACAAACAAAAAATATAATAGTCGACACAACAGGCAAAACGCAAAGTGATTTTTAAATTGTCCACTGTCATTCCTGTTTGCCATGTAACCAAAGTTTACTGTTTGAGGAAAATATTTACATTTTATACCAGAACAAAATCTTTCGAGCAATATTTTCATAACTCAAGATTCTCTTGAAATGCTCTCTAGTCTAACAGAAACTCTTTAAACATGATATACAAACTGACATTTGTTATTAATTTGCTAAATAATAAATTGAATATGTTGTGGTCTATATTTCGTTCATTAATAGAGGAATTGGCTGACATTGTCAGAAGTTTATCACCAAATAAATCAATAATAGTCACTGCACTTTTATTATCAGCTCGGATGTTTGATACCTAAACATAAAATACGGGATACAGTGATTTAACAAAGCGACTTTAAAAGAAAGAACTGCTATTAACAAATTACTAACAGTGAGAGAAAAACATAACAACTTCTCAATAAAACATGGAAGTGTTAGATATAAACCTACAGTATATCGTGAGGATTAATAAATCTTTGGTAAAATAATAAAAACAACAACTCAAGGAGGGACTAGAACTGATATATAAAAACAAGCAAAAATACGAGATATTAGCTTTTATGTTAAGGTACACTGTATGCAACATAATGACGATCATCGTATTGCCAAAGCTATATCATTAGGTTATTTCTACTTCAAAAACCGATGCCTTAATTCCCTCCACAGAAGCATTTTTCTGTGATTTTATATACCCCCTTTTCACAATGGTGGGATTAACTTGAATCAAACTTAAAACGTACGCGTTGACGACGCCTATAAATATACGCTTAGAATTGGTAATTCATGGTTGTAGTTAACACCACGTTGTATATAACTCAGTCTTCAATCATCTAAGAATGAAGGTGAACTTAACATAATGAAAAAAGTACAAATGCAAGCAAATATGTTTGATTTTACTTTTATTTTCATGGGGATGAGGAATTACGGGTTGGTACATCTTTATTCGTCCATTTGTTGTTTTTTTACACTTTTGCTTTGGCCATACGTTTGTTATTTGTTTTTGTTTTTTTGTTTGTGATATTATTATTATCACCTAGGTATTTACTAATATACGGGTGTTTTCTGTCATAAAGGCATACAACGAAATGCAACAATATGCTTATCATATTACTTTCTGTTCGAAATTATGAAATAAGCTTCAACAGTTCTCAAGTACTAGTTTAAACAATGGTATATAATAATTTGTAAAGAGCAGAACTTGATTCGTTTGATGTATAGATATATATAAATGTGTAAGTGATAAAACAAGTACTATAATGTCATCTGGATCATTTATGCACACCCATAACACAAAAATAGATAATGAAAGAGAAAATCACTTGATTTGAATAAAAAATCTATTTCTAAACACAAATCACTTCTATAATCAAGTGAATCAACTTGTATCACGTGTAATATGAAGTTACAAGACTCATCAGTGACGCTCGAATAAAAAAAAGGCCAAAAAAGTACGAAGTTGAAGAGCATTGAGGACAAAATACCCAAAAGTATTGCAAAATACAGCTACGTTAATATATTCCTGGGATACATTTGCCTCTATAAAATAATCAATTACAGGAAAGAACTATCAATTGCACCACAATAGCAATTGCTATATTATTTTGCATTGCAGATCATTATGTAAGATTTTACAACCGTAAGTTGCCAAATCAAAATATACGATTGACAATCCTACTGAGTATAAAAATACAATACATTTTACTCGACGCTACTATAAATATATTGATACCACATAAATAAAGTCATCAGTAGTATACCGTTGTTCGAAAGTCATAAATAGATTGAGAGAAAACAAATCCGGGTAACAAACTAATACCGAGGGAAACATGTCAACTAAAAGACGAAAAAAAACGAAAGAACAGAAGCACTGAAGTGCAACAACAAACAAACGACAATGCAACACATATACATAAACAAACTATAAGATACAAATTTTAATTTTCCTGACTTGGTACAGGACTTTTAAGAACAAATATCGGCTTGAACCTAGTTTTGTGACTAGTCAAACCTCATACTTCAATGGCAATGTAAAATATAACACTTAAATGACAACATAACATGACAGGAGTAAAGTACAAATAAGAACAATCAGGACAGAGAAATACACAAATAAACAATACAATACTATATGTCGGTATGCTAACCAAAAACTAAAAATGAACACTTAAAACAACCTAGGACAGCACGCAAATTAGATGCAATCAGATAACAATGGAACTTTAATAATATTTACAAAAAGATGTCATTAAATTTAAAGTTCATGATATCCTTACAAAATTTGTGTAGGCACATCCCCGCCCCTTCTCAGTTGATATATACTTTATAGTGTTAGTATAATTATATACACTCGGATTTAAAGAATCTGAAACAATTCGGAGACACTGAGTGGTCAAACATAACAGAAAAACATCCAATTGATGGCTATATTACTTACTCACTTACTCACTGACCTTGATACCATTAGTGTGTCGGGCAGTATGATCGAAGATCTTCCACTTTTGTTGTTCGTTGACATATATCAATAACAACCAAAAATCAAAACTATAAAATATGACTCTGTATTTTTACTTTTCTAGGAACTAATGACACATGTCAGTGTTATATGCGTGGAGGGATACTTTCTGGATGGGAAACTGAAGACATTTCACAAGTTGAACACAAAAAGAGGTTTACGAAATGTCCACTTGTTTCCTGTTTCCCGTTAACTCATACGCAAAGTAACGATTTAAAATATCATTTATCATTCACACCAGTAAAGTACACTGTCTCACAATCTGTATATACATTAAGCTCCACATCAAATATGTCAAAAACTTCTGACTTAGCAGAATTACCCTATAAATGCGCTTACATAAATATCAAATTTGTGTATGCTAAAAAAGTTTCTTTATGATAAAATTGTATGTTATATTTTTCCTCTTTCATAAAATCAAAAGAGATGAAAATGTTGACTATTGGTGTTCTTACGTGAAAATGTTTGTAATTTTTTGTCCTAGTATTAAATGTCATTCCGTGAATTTTTGCCCTTACCTCACATATTAAGTACATAAACATTATCTATAACATGTTTGAGGAACTATCATTGCTACTGTTAGTCAAAGAACTACCTTTAAAATAATTGTGAACGTCATTGTCATTTGGTCTCCAGTGAAGAGTTGTTTGAATCTGATACCAAACTTTGACATTATTATCCATTTGGAGGTTTTAAATATGAGAGGCGAAAGATACCAGAGGGACATTCAAACTAATAGGTCGAAAATAAACCGACAACGCCTTGGCTAAATACAAACAATCGTAAACAAAAGAAAGATAGAAAACTAAAGACTAAGCAACGTGAGACCCACGTAAAACTTGTGGTGATGTCAATTTCTCCGGAAGGGTAGGCAGATCCTGCTTCACATGTGGCATCCGGCTTGTTGCTCATTTTAGTACAAACCTGGTAATAAGTCTTATCCAGTATGTCTCATTCGGAAAAGGGAGGATGGAATTGCGGTTACGCTATCAGATGCATATCCGCTACATATAAAACTTATGTATTGTCTTTTTTATATAGAGCGCATCGACTTGCTAATCTGACCACTTTAACAATAAAAAGAACGACGCTCGGGGTCCAATACATATCAGTTCAAATATCTAGGATAACCATACAATAACATGCTGAAGTGCATGTCTCAATATTTGAAAAAAAAAAAAAAAAATCACAAAAAGTACTGAAATCCGAGGAAAATTCAAAGATGGAAAGTCTCTAATCAAATTGTAAAATCATAAGCTCAAACACATCAAACGAATTAGACAATAACTGTCATATTCCTAACTTTGTACAGCAATTTTCTTAGGAGGAAAATATGTTGGATTAAATTTAGATTTATGTCTAGCTAAGCCATTCACTTGTATGACAGTCGTATAAGATTTCATTATAAAAATGTATTGACAATGATGTTGAAGAGATTTTACATAATGGTTCGTAAATCTATATCACCCTTTTGTCTCCTTTGTGGCTTTCATGTAAACGTTTTAGTTTTCATGATCTTTGCTTTCGCGTTTTATTAGAACTGTATAAGGGCTTGCTTTAGGAATATATGACAATGGTCATATTGTGTCGTAATTTCCAGTGTTTGCACTGAAACATTTCTTATAAATGAATGTATGGAAGTTGTTCTAACTTTTAAATGTTTTTTTTTATTATAAAGTACTGAAAATTAGAACTTTATCAAAATAAACTATAAATACTTTTTAAAAATTCTTTTCAATATGTTCTTTCAAAGAATTCATGAGTGTATAAGAAAATAGACTCAAAATTCTCAGTCTGAAAATTTATACTTAGTTTAAAAAAAGAAAATACTTCCACAACAATCGTGGAAATTTTCTATAACTATCACGTAATGAAAGCAATTATATATTTTTGTCAAAATTTCGGTAATACAGAGAGAAGAAGTGTAATTATGAAACTTTGCAATCCCTGGATTTTAAACAAAAACACGACCTCCTCTTTACTTACAAGTTATTGTTACTATTTAGAAAAAAATTATTAAATCGAATCATTCATTTATTGTCTTTCACATTACATTTCATATACAAAAGAAAGAAAAAAAGGAAACTGACTAACATTACCAACTTATCACTAATTTGATGTAGAGAGAGGAAAATTTGAGTCACTATATACATACTTATTCATTCAATATCATGTTATTTATATGAGTAGTCAGGAAATGAGGACAGAAAGACATATACAGGCATTTCAGCTTTTATTTAAATTGGGATGCTGTTTCATTTACGTATACCCCATATACTATTTTATCTATATAAAGGCACTAAACCATCGAATGATTCAATATAACATAAACAGTTTGCATGTGGTAGAGAGCTATTATTAAATAGTTTGACAGAAAAATAGATATAATCTTTTGTATGAATCATTAGGAAGAGGCTAGGGCGGTTGAAAATGTTTAAAAGTATAAAGATTTCTTAGATTTCCGTTTAACTATCTATAATAGCTATTTTGTTTCGTTTTTATATAAGAATACAGTATTATATATCAAATTGTTTCAATTGACAGGTAAGTTATGGTATGTATGAGGAACTTTTTAATGTAAAAAAAGACAGACATAACAAAAGAATTGTACTAAAATAACCTTCCATGTATTTTTACATTGGTAAATGCGTGAATGAAATAAAAATAACCGTGTGTATTTTACAGGAAACTATTAAAAACATGAGAAACTTTTATATCAAATTATCATTACAAATTTCCGTCTTGTATCAGTAAAGCACTACCAAGCAATTGCTAGCAATACAAGTGTTAATAATACATTCAACTAAGCCCAAATACCAAGATTTTCTTCCTTGTTTTTTTTGGTTGTTTTTTTGTATTTTGAATTATTTGTTCTAGTGTTGCAGCTCAGTATAACCAGTTTGTTATCTGTTATGCAGTCATTGTCATTGTTAAAAAGGGGCTACGATTATGTACCCCGTCATTGTTAAGAAGGGGCTACGATTATGTACCCCGTCATTTGCTCTCATGTACCACTTGAAAACAAGTATTATATACAATGGTCTATGTTGATTTGTAAAGAACAGAAATCGTTTAACCTATAAGTGTATATATAATTGATGAAACAACGGAAGTACCATAATGTTATCTGTATCGTTTCTGCATGATCATAATACAAAATTAGATGATAAAAAAGGAAATCACTTGATTTGAATAAAAAAATCTATTTCTATACAAAAATCACTCCTATAATCAATTGGATCAACTTGTATCTCGGCATGTGTACACAATATGAAGTTACAAAGCATCTATTTCAATACTTATTAGTCAAAAAGCCCCAGATAAAAAGAATTTGGAAATTTGGAAGTTTAACCCTCCAGACCCTACAATCCCCACCCCACCCCACCCACCCCTTTAATCCCTTCTTTTTTTCTAACTGAGTAAAACAGTTTTCCATTTGTATGATCCAAACACATGAATATTTTGAGTTTCATTCCACAAATATTCAAGAATGTATTGGTTTTTTTAATCATCAAAATATTGAATTGAGAAATATTATTAATTATGTCACAAATCAAGATGGCCATGTACTTAGATATCGTTTGGTTGACGTGTATATAACAAACACATGAAATAATGGCCTTTTTCATGTGAACAAACTATGCTCTCCATCTTGCCGAGTTGTTTCATTATTCGTATGTGGCATACTTCATACAGCAGCTTCTTATGATTAATGAAGTTAGCATAACACTTTAACTTCACTCTCCGCTGTACAGATGAGGTTCTTTCGCTAAATGATTAAAAGTTTGGGGACTATCTTGGACGCATCTACAGCTATCCAACATGTTACAGATACAGTTATGTCTGACTCAAATCATGACGGTTGAGAACAAAAGTTGAAGAGAAAAGATATAATTTCAGTTTCCTGATTGTTGAATACTGAGACTACTATAACATGTGTTATAGTAGTCTCAGGTGAATATGGAATCATTCCTTCAAAATGTTACGGACGACGGGTTTTATTCTTCAAATTTGTATTGTTGAATAAGGAAAACATAGAGGTGGACAGATCACAATTATAAAAAAAAAATCAAATTTCAGCGTTTAACTTTACTGTCAATTTTGTACCAGTTGAAAACAAGTATTATATCCATCAGATTATGAAAACTGGCGATGACCGAAATTTTCTATGAGTTGTTTCGCACACATAATCGGCTATCGCTACGGGAAATATCACATATACGTTCTGTTTGATCTGTGATGACTGGCGACGGACACACACGCTACGGGAAATTCAATAGAATCTGGGTTTAAGATTTCTGTTCAAAAAAATTGTTTTTTACTATCGTATTTTATAAAGCAACGTGTTGTGTGCCATTCTGATTGCTATTCAATACAACGTATGTTGCAATCGTATACTAGTACTACACACATTTTATTTTTGTTATTTGTTACGTTTAATAAAAGTATGCATGTAGTTGATAATAGGGTGTTGTAACGGATGAGTTCATTGCATCATATTCAAAGATATGAACTAAGTGTCCAAATAAGTACATCCGTATCATTCAAAATTATGAAACCAAATTAGATCACGCAGAAGGAGATCTATTTTAAGGAAATGAATTGGAAAAAATTATTTTGATGCAATTATCACAATATACAATTAAAATAATGAACTTGTGCCATGTGATATATGATCTGATGTCTATTTTAACACTTATAAGTGTAACTACATTCACACTCAACTTCTCAAAGTAATCATGTGACGGTTTTTCGCAAATATAACGCTCGGATCAAAATGCTTTAAGTAGACGATACTGATTTATTCTGGATTGTTTTGTCCTTACAATGACCACGTTATGAGCCTTAATCAAAAGCGTATCTATAGAACTTGTTACAGCTAAAGGGGTTTTAGATACGACTTTTGAACAAATATGATTTTTTTTCCCAAAGATTTATACAACAGGGTAAAAAAAAATTAACAGTCTGTTTGGTTTAATATCGTCGAAGCTAAACTAAAAACAATAAATCACTGTAGCATTATTACCTTGCAAGTCAAAAATGCAGCTTCTTTTAATCAGGCCAATCCGTAATCATCATGTAACCTTTAGTTTTACCTTTAGGGAGAGTTGGTTGTTCATATATTCATCCAGACCATTCATAAATCAGAAAAGAATGACCACCTTGTGTGTTAACAAGGGAGGCCTTACATGAATATGTTTAAACTATCACATGAATCAAACAGATCTTGAAAAGTGCGGTTGCACGTGCTCCCTATCTATTTGTGTTTATTTTTGTGATTGTATCAGGTTATGAGAACATCGGCAGTGTTCAGAGGTCATCTCGCTGACTTATTCGGTGTCATTTCGTCTATAGTGCACATGAAATGCTGATATATTATAATAGCGAGCCAATGAATGTTCACTGATTGTTCCTGTCAGATCATCTCAGTTGACCTTTAATATTCTTAATATACAAATGTATATGCGTTTTAGTATCAACGGTTATAAATAAGATATCCGAAATTTGTTCAAATCAATATACGTGAAAAGGCAATGTGCATTATTAACATACATATACGGCTTATTTTATCATGTCTCTTGGTTATAAAAAAAAAAGTATTCATATAATGTTACATAGACTGCTTACCGATTGAAAGGCTTAAATAAACTTATGGCACTCACACCACATCTTCCTATATCTATTATAAATACCATAACCCGCAGCACTATAAAGTAGATGATTTTTACTTCAGTATTTCGAATATCTAGGACTATTTATAAAATATTCGGTAATGTTAAAATTGTTATTCCCAGAAGAAAAAAGAAAAACTGGCCTTGTTTTAATTTAAGCCATGATACTTTTATTCAGTTACTGCTTCTACTAGGCCATTTATAGATAAAATCTGAAACCCTCATAAATCACATGTATACGGCACCCTGCTTGGTTCTTACAAAGAGCTGTACTTAAGTCGTAAAGACCATATGCAATTAGGGGTGCCTAGTATTGTACTTGCTGAAATTACTTGGTATTAAGCTAGCGCTCAATGGGACGTTGCTGTTCTAGGGTATTAATTATGTACTTATGTTATTAGTTGTATCTCTGGTGTAAGTCATGTGACTACAGTTTTAAGTTTTGAAAAAAATGGCAATGTCGTTGTCGAAGGTAACTTATCATTGTTTATATATTCCTTAAATATTTTGAAAAGCTTACGATACATGTGAACATATAGCACATATGCTGGTTTTGTTCGTACTAATTTTCTTTGTATAATATTAAACACAACAACATTGGTTTGGTAGAACTACACGACCACAATTTGGCATAAACTGACAAATTTATGTAATATGAACATGATGAGTTGCATAATTTCCAGTCGGTTTTTGAGTTGTTCTATATATGCTTACGATCAACACTTTTAAAATGCATTTGAAGATATGAATTATAAGAACAATATATCGCTTGCACTGGTGTGAGGTTGACTTTGGTCTCCTGACTTTTACATAACACTGCAAGTTTTGATTATATAAATATTTGATATGACATTACAGCTGGTCTCTAGAAATACCACAATGCACCTCCATTTTCTCAGATAGTATCTTAGTAGAAACATTTTAACCTTAAGAATTACATTATGTAAAACCTTAATAAGCAAATTTGTTAAAATTAATCGTTTCTTTTGCTTATGTCTAATAAAAAAACATACCCTGTTTACACGGTTTACATAGCTGCAAAAACGTAGCTCTATTGTCCTTTTGATTTTTTTTTGGTCCGCAAAAATCATCAAAAGGACCTTAAGAGCTACGTTTTCGCAGCTACGGTTTTCAATGGTTTAAGAACAAAACCTAACAGATTTTTTGTAATTTCTGAACAAGCACTTTTTGAAACTGTTTCCCCCTTGAAATTGGTGACAACCATCATAACACAGACAATACATGTAATAATGATTGGTTCATTCATTTGTAATTACAATTATCTAAATTACATAAATATATAAAAAAAAAAAAGATGTGGTATGATTGCCCATGAAACAACTCTCCACAACAGAACAAAATGACACAGAAAATAACAACTAAATGGCCTTCAACAATGAGCAAAGCCAATACCGCATAGTCAGCTATAAAAGGCCAAGAAATGACAATGTAAAACAATTCACACAAGAAAACTCAGGCCTTATTTATATAAGTAGTATACATGTAATAAAGTTTGGTTAATTACATTTATCTGAATCACATAAATTTAAAAAAGAAGATGTGGTACATTTATGATTGCCAATGAGACAACTCTCCACAAGAGACCAAAATGACACAGAAATTAACAACTATATGTCACCATACAGCCTTCAACAATGAGCAAAGACCATACCCCAAAGTCAGCTACAATAGGCCCTGAAACGAAAATGTAAAATAATTCAAACAAGAACACTAAAAGACTTTATATTTATATAAAAAAAAAAATGAAACATCTCAATATATATACAAGTACATGTCAATTAAATAAGAATACAGAGGAAGTTTTTAGGTTTTATCAGTTAGTTGTTGTTCAATGTTAAAATAATATTTAAATAAGGGTATATAGTCATTTAATTTTTTATTCATACATTTGTATGATGAAAACATAATCTTTCAGTCAGTTTAATGGAAGTTTGGAGCTGGCATGTCAGTTAACCGCTAGTAGTCTGTTGTTATTTATGTATTATTGTCATTTTGTTTATTTTTCTTTGGTTACATCTTCTGACATCAGACTCAGACTTCTCTTTAACTGAATTTTAATGTGCGTATTGTTATGCGTTTACTTTTCTACATTGGTTAGAGGTATAGGGGGGGGGTTGAGATCTCACAAACATGTTTAACCCCGCCGCATTTTTGCGTCTGTCCCAAGTCAGGAGCCTCTGGCCTTTGTTAGTCTTGTATTATTTTAATTTTAGTTTCTTGTGTACAATTTGGAAATTAGTATGGCGTTCATTTTCACTGGACTAGTATCTATTTGTTTAGGGGCCAGCTGAAGGACGCCTCCGGATGCAGGAATTTCTCGCTACATTGAAGACCTGTTGGTGACCTTCCCTTTTTTTTTTTATTTGGTCGGGTTGTTGTCTTTTTGACACATTCCCCATTTCCATTCTCAATTTTATGATAGACCTCCACTAACATGACTAATGAACATGCATACATGTACATGTACAATTTATGTCATGTATGTAGTCTTTTTGAAGGTACACAAATGTACATGTAGATCAAAAATGCATTTCTCAAAATGTTTTTGACTGATTTTAACTGCTAATTTAGAAACTAGAGGACAAAAAAAAACATAGTTTGCATAATTTTTTTATTGTTTCTTTTATTATTAACTCATGAAAAGTAGGTCACCAAAATCAAGAAATAAAAGACTATTTATCCAGCTATCAGCTTATGTGAAAAAAAAATACTGAAGAGATTTACTTTGTATGGTTTTTTTTAGGTGTCTCAAGGATTGATTCGACAAGGAAAGCAAAGCTTATGTAAAGCAGCTAGAGCCTTTGGAACAGTTCCAGACACAGCAAATTCCAGAGGTTTCTCTTTTGGTAATATACAATAATGTATTAGTACTGAAGTGTTTCTATCAAAACATTGGAACAAAAACATAGAACAATGTTGTTATGTATGATTCTTACATTTTGTCATTAACTGTTGGACTTGTGTAAATATTTAAGTTTTTTAAAGACATGACATATATGCAAAATTCCTTTTTTTTTTTTTTTCGAAAAAGAAGTACTTTTCAGTATTATCATTCCCTAATTTATTCTTATCCTTTGTGACAGTTTTAATTGACCATGCTTTGTTGCAATTCTTTACCATGTTTATGCATCCTAGAATATTCCAATCCTAACCAAAACTATCATCAGAAAGTAATGTGACTGTTACACTTATTTTTCCTTCCAGAGTCTGACCAAACATCTACCCTAAAACTACAAACATAAATAATTTATTTTCCCATCAGGTCCCCAAGATTAGCAGTATAGTTACACCTAAATCAAACTCTTCATCTACATTTTCAAGTTGTATGACCCCAGCAATTAAGCATACTAGGCATAATCTGACCCTAATTCCAACTCTTCATTTCCGAGTTACCAGATATTGACTCTGATTTACTCTTCAACAATAAGTAATCTTATCAGATATTGACTCTGATTTACTCTTCAACAATAAGTAATCTTATCAGATATAGACTTTGATTAACTCCTCAACAATGAGAAGTATTACCATAATCCTTACCATTACAGCGGTCAGAGTTATTGAGACCTTACACATTTTACAGTTAAAGTTACATTTACATTTTAGTATCTTACAATGTATATATGGTGAATTCTGCATTAAAGAGAACAATATTTTTTTTACTTTTGTGCACTAGTCATGTGGAGGTTAAGACGGTTTCCAAAATTCCACTTACTATCATGTCCAAGTGCATTTGCCCTTGGTCTCTTTTCCATTTTAATGACTTGTATTATTTATTCCTTCAACTTATTTTTATGGATAAGAGACGAGGTGGACCTCTGTTAGCAAACTATTTCCATTCTTCATTTAATATGGTGAATTAATAAATTATTAAACTATTTTTGCTGGCACTCTGGCATGGCAGAAATAAAAACCAAAGAACAAATAATAACCATAACAATTGTTTTATGTTGTGACATTTTATATGATACAAATGTATATATATTCTATGATATTATATTCTCTTCATGTGAATTGAAATTTTGATTTTATCTTCATTATATGTTTATGTGTTAAGAATCAGAATGTATTGTGTATTAATGTCATTATGTCCCGTCAGGGGCCCTTAATTGGAAAATAAAGAACTTTGAACTTTATAAAGAAATATCTGACATTGAGAATGAGCTCAAACCCTCTATTTCAGATTTATCAGATGAACAGAAAGAATATCAACAGACTGCAAGAAAGTTTGCCAGAGAAGAAATCATACCAGTCGCAGCACATCATGATCAAACAGGGGAGGTAAGAAACACAGCCTGAATAATCATAATTCTAATGCAACATTGTTTGTAATGTTCATTTTGATTGGATAACGTCACCAATTTTCATGGCATCAATTGGCAATTGATGCTATGAAAACGTACAGGCAAGCGCAGACGACATATGGCAGATTTTAAATGTATGAATTGACAATGTTTTCTGTCAGTTTCATTAGAATGGAGATAACTGTATATTGTATTTTCAGCTCTGTGGCATCAATTGGTGATTTAATGGTCACAAATTAAGTTTACTGGTAACACAGTTTTATGATAAAATAAGTGAGCTGATGAAAAAATTAAGCAGAAACTGAACTTGTAAATGTGTTATCTTTTTTTGAAATTTGAGCAAGTTTATAAAAAAAAACAACACTGCAAAACAAACCAACACAATTTGAGCTTTCAAAAGCCATTTGTTGATCATATGATAAGGGGTCTAAAGGGGGAGACTCACATCATAAGAACATATTTTGAAAGGTTACTTAACAGTATTCAAACATTTTAGTTTTATATTTGCAAATAGATATAAACAAAAATGATTTTATATTAGAAATTATGGGCAATAAATAACATGTTTTTTACCAATTTTTGTTAATTTTTACATGACAAATACCAAAATTAAGTTACAATGTGAATCATTTAAAAATGAGAGATTTTTTAATGTTTCGGGTTTTTTTTAGGTTGTCGGTTTAGGTTGAATGAGGTCTGAAACTAATTTTGTAACATATAATCATAATGTTTCTATTTACAGTATCCCTGGGAAGTTGTAAAGAAGGCATGGGAACTCGGATTAGTCAACATGCACATACCTCAGGAATATGGTAAGTAGATGAGGTTACATATATATATATATGCATGGGAACTATGATTAGTCAACATGCACATACCTCAGGAATATGGTAAGTAGATAAGGTTACATGGGAACTAGGATTAGTCAACATGCACATATCTCAGGAATATGGTAAGTAGATGAGGTTACATGGGAACTAGGATTAGTCAACATGCACATATCTCAGGAATATGGTAAGTAGATGAGGTTACATGGGAACTAGGATTAGTCAACATGCACATACCTCAGGAATATTGTAAGTAGATGAGGTTACATGGGAACTAGGATTAGTCAACATGCACATACCTCAGGAATATGGTAAGTAGATGAGGTTACATATATATATATATGCATGGGAACTATGATAAGCCAACATGCACATACCTCAGGAATATGGTAAGTAGATAAGGTTACATGGGAACTAGGATTAGTCAACATGCACATATCTCAGGAATATGGTAAGTAGATGAGGTTACATGGGAACTAGGATTAGTCAACATGCACATACCTCAGGAATATGGTAAGTAGATGAGGTTACATGGGAACTAGGATTAGTCAACATGCACATACCTCAGGAATATGGTAAGTAGATGAGGTTACATGGGAACTAGGATTAGTCAACATGCACATACCTCAGGAATATGGTAAGTAGATGAGGTTACATGGGAACTAGGATTAGTCAACATGCACATACCTCAGGAATATGGTAAGTAGATGAGGTTACATGGGAACTAGGATTAGTCAACATGCACATACCTCAGGAATATGGTAAGTAGATGAGGTTACATGGGAACTAGGATTAGTCAACATGCACATATCTCAGGAATATGGTAAGTAGATGAAGTTACATGGGAACTAGGATTAGTCAACATGCACATACCTCAGGAATATGGTAAGTAGATGAGGTTACATGGGAACTAGGATTAGTCAACATGCACATACCTCAGGAATATGGTAAGTAGATGAGGTTACATGGGAACTAGGATTAGTCAACATGCACATACCTCAGGAATATGGTAAGTAGATGAGGTTACATGGGAACTAGGATTAGTCAACATGCACATACCTCAGGAATATGGTAAGTAGATGAGGTTACATGGGAACTAGGATTAGTCAACATGCACATATCTCAGGAATATGGTAAGTAGATGAAGTTACATGGGAACTAGGATTAGTCAACATGCACATACCTCAGGAATATGGTAAGTAGATGAGGTTACATGGGAACTAGGATTAGTCAACATGCACATATCTCAGGAATATGGTAAGTAGATGAAGTTACATGGGAACTAGGATTAGTCAACATGCACATACCTCAGGAATATGGTAAGTAGATGAGGTTACATGGGAACTAGGATGAGTTAACATGCACATACCTCAGGAATATGGTAAGCAGATGAATTGTAATCAGATTTTTCAGTGCCTCAGAATCAGTGTGCCGAAAAACCTATATCATCTAAATGTCAAACACTGTCACATATTTTCAGTTGTACACATTCGATTTAAGGATGTATTCTTCTGATGTTTCAGTCTCGTTGAAATCTAGTTCTAGAATTATAACCAAAATATGTGATACAAGCGAAAAATGACAAAGTATTGAAAATTTGATATAATCAAACTTTTCTGTGAAAAAATTGTGTATTTACAATGAGTAATTTTTTAGTAATCAATTTTTATTAGTTAAATAGATATAGGAAGATGTGGTGTGAGTGCCAATGAGACAACTCTCCATCCAAATAACAATTTTAAAAGTAAATCATTATAGGTTAAAGTACGACCTTCAACAAGGAGCCTTGGCTCACACCGAACAACAAGCTATAAAGGGCCCCAAAATTACTAGTGTAAAACCATTCAAACGGGAAAACCAATGGTCTAATTAACATTAATTTTGTACCATGAATGTATGATATTTTATATTTTAATACTTTATGATGTATTTAGATTAGTAGTTATTGTTGCAAACTCCATTAGAAATATAAAGTGAAATCATTTTTGGAATAAGGGAAAGGGTGAGATGAAAAAAAGGGGGGGTAAATTTTTCTTATTTCATATTTCAAAATGAAAAAGAAATTTCTTCAAATATTTGTGAGAGGATTAATATTCAACAGCATAGTGAATTGCTCAAAAAAAAAGTAAAAAAAAAAATTTAAGTTCATTACAACAATTCATTCTGTGTCAGAAACCTTTACTGTGTCAACTATTTTATTGTTCAAATCAAATGGAATAGACACAAGTTTTTCAACATAGTTCCATCTTCTCTGTATTTTATTACCAATCAAGTCAGTCTTTTTAGCCAAATTTTTGAGAAAATGGGTGAAGGCTACAAGAAATGATTTAACAGAAAAATGCACATCCCATATCCAACTGATATCCCTTTTTAGCTCACCTGGCCCGAAGGGCCAAGTGAGCTTTTCTCATCACTTGGCGTCCGTCGTCGTCGGCGTCCGTCGTCGTTAACTTTTACAAAAATCTTCTCCTCTGAAACTACTGGGCCAAATCAAACCAAACTTGGCCACAATCATCATTGGGGTATCTAGTTTAAAAAATGTGTGGCTTGACCTGGTCAACCAACCAAGATGGCCGCCACGGCTAAAAATAGAACAAAGGGGTAAAATGCAGTTTTTGGCTTATAACTCAAAAACCAAAGCATTTAGAGCAAATCTGACATGGGGTAAAAATGTTTATCAGGTCAAGATCTATCTGCCCTGAAATTTTCAGATGAATCGGTCAATCGGTTGTTGGGTTGCTGCCCCTGAATTGGTAATTTTGAAGAAATTTTGCTGTTTTTGGTTATTATCTTGAATATTATTATAGTTAAAGATAAACTGTAAACAGCAATAATGTTCAGCAAAGTAAGATCTACAAATAAGTCAACATGACCAAAAAGGAGTTATTGCCCTTTATAGTCAATTTTTAACCATTTTTCGTTAATTAAAGTAATCTTTTACAAAAATCTTCTCCTCTGAAACTACTTGGCCAAATTAATCCAAACTTGGCCACAATCATCTTTGGGGTATCTAGTTTAAAAAATGTGTGGCGTGACCTGGTCAACCAACCTAGATGGCCGCCACGGCTAAAAATAGAACAAAGGGGTAAAATGCAGTTTTTGGCTTATAACTCAAAAACCAAAGCATTTTGAGGAAATCTGACATGGAATAAAAATGTTTATCAGGTCAAGATCTATCTGCTCTAAAATTTTCAGATGAATCCGTCAATCGGTTGTTGGGTTGCTGCCCCTGAATTGGTAATTTTGAGGAAATTTTGCTGTTTTTGGTTATTATCTTGAATATTATTATAGATAGAGATAAACTGTAAACAGCAATAATGTTCAGCAAAGTAAGATCTACAAATAAGTCAACATGACCAAAATGGTCAGTTGACCCGTTTAGGAGTTATTGCCCTTTATAGTCAATTTTTAACCATTTTTCGTTAATTAAAGTAATCTTTTACAAAAATCTTCTCCTCTGAAACTACTTGGCCAAATTAATCCAAACTTGGCCACAATCATCTTTGGGGTATCTAGTTTAAAAAATGTGTCAGATGACCTGGCCATTCAACCAAGATGGCCGCCACGGCTAAAAATAGAACATAGGGGTAAAATGCAGTTTTTTGCTTATAACTATGAAACCAAAGCATCTAGAGCAAATCTGACAAGAAGTTAAATTGTTAATCAAGTCAATATCTATCTGCCCTGAATTTTTCAGATGAATTGGACAACTGGTTGTTGGGTTGCTGCCCTCCAATTGGTAATTTTTAAAGAAATTTTGCCGTTTTTGGTTATCTTGAATACTATTATAGATAGCGATAAACTGTAAACAGCAATAATGTTCAGCAAAGTAAGATCTACAAATAAGTCAACATGACCTAAATGGTCAATTGACCCCTTAAGGAGTTATTGCCCTTTATAGTCAATTTTTAACAATTTTCATTAATTTGGTAAATTTATGTAAATTTTTACCAAATATAGTTCTCTGTTACTAATGGGCAAAGTTCATGAAATTTTTACCAAATATAGTTCTCTGTTACTAATGGGCAAAGTTCATGATAGATATAATTGTAAGAAGCAAAATCGTTCAGTAAAGTAAGAACTTCAAACACATCACCATCACCAAAATACAATTTTGTCATGAATCCATTTGTGTCCTTTGTTTAATATGCACATAGACCAAGGTGAGCGACACAGGCTCTTTAGAGCCTCTAGTTTCCTTTCAAATTTCTTAGATATGTTTATTCATAACAAAAAAGTTGAAAAAATATGAATTTTAAAACTAAGAAAAATCACAAATTTATAAAATTGACAGCATGGTAAATTTGACACAAATAAAGCATCAATATATGATAAAACTTTCGTATATTAACACCAACCTATAATTTTTTTGTGGTCGTATATTGTTATTAGCTCACCTGGCCCGAAGGGCCAAGTGAGCTTTTCTCATCACTTGGCGTCCGTCGTCCGTCGTCGTCGTCTGTCGTCGTTAACTTTTACAAAAATCTTCTCCTCTGAAACTACTGGGCCAAATCAAACCAAACTTGGCCACAATCATCATTGGGGTATCTAGTTTAAAAAATGTGTGGCGTGACCCGGTCAACCAACCAAGATGGCCGCCACGGCTAAAAATAGAACATAGGGGTAAAATGCAGTTTTTGGCTTATAACTCAAAAACCAAAGCATTTAGAGCAAATCTGACATGGGGTAAAAATGTTTATCAGGTCAAGATCTATCTGCCCTGAAATTTTCAGATGAATCGGTCAATCGGTTGTTGGGTTGCTGCGCCTGAATTGGTAATTTTGAAGAAATTTTGCTGTTTTTGGTTATTATCTTGAATATTATTATAGTTAGAGATAAACTGTAAACAGCAATAATGTTCAGCAAAGTAAGATCTACAAATAAGTCAACATGACCAAAATGGTCAGTTGACCCGTTTAGGAGTTATTGCCCTTTATAGTCAATTTTTAACCATTTTTCGTTAATTAAAGTAATCTTTTACAAAAATCTTCTCCTCTGAAACTACTTGGCCAAATTAATCCAAACTTGGCCACAATCATCTTTGGGGTATCAAGTTTAAAAAATGTGTGGCGTGACCTGGTCAACCAACCAAGATGGCCGCCACGGCTAAAAATAGAACAAAGGAGTAAAATGCAGTTTTTGGCTTATAACTCAAAAACCAAAGCATTTTGAGGAAATCTGACATGGGATAAAAATGGATTTCAGGTCAAGATCTATCTGCCCTAAAATTTTCAGATGAATCGGTCAATCGGTTGTTGGGTTGCTGCCCCTGAATTTGTAATTTTGAGGAAATTTTGCTGTTTTTGGTTATTATCTTGAATATTATTATAGATAGAGATAAATTGTAAACAGCAATAATGTTCAGCAAAATAAGATCTACAAATAAGTCAACATGACCAAAATGGTCAGTTGACCCATTTAGGAGTTATTGCCCTTTATAGTCAATTTTTAACCATTTTTCGTAAATTAAAGTAATCTTTTACAAAAATCTTCTCCTCTGAAACTACTTGGCCAAATTAATCCAAACTTGGCCACAATCATCTTTGGGGTATCTAGTTTAAAAAATGTGTGGCGTGACCTGGTCAACCAACCAAGATGGCCGCCACCACTAAAAATAGAACATAGGGGTAAAATGCAGTTTTTGGCATATAACTCAGAAACCAAAGCATTTTGAGGAAATCTGACATGGGATAAAAATGTTTATCAGGTCAAGAACTATCTGCCCTGAAATTTTCAGATGAATCGGTCAATCGGTTGTTGGGTTGCTGCCCCTGAATTGGTAATTTTGAGGAAATTTTGCTGTTTTTGGTTATTATCTTGAATATTATTATAGATAGAGATAAATTGTAAACAGCAATAATGTTCAGCAAAGTAAGATCTACAAATAAGTCAACATGACCAAAATGGTCAGTTGACCCCTTTAGGAGTTATTGCCCTTTATAGTCAATCTTTAACCATTTTTCATAAATCTAAGTAATCTTTTACAAAATCTCCACTGAAACTACTAGGCCACAATCATATTTGGGGTATCTAGTTTGAAAAATGTGTCCGATGACCTGGCCATTCAACCAAGATGGCCGCCACGGCTAAAAATAGAACATAGGGGTAAAATGCAGTTTTTTGCTTATAACTATGAAACCAAAGCATCTAGAGCAAATCTGACAAGACGTTAAATTGTTAATCAAGTCAATATCTATCTGCCCTGAATTTTTCAGATGAATTGGACAACTGGTTGTTGGGTAGCTGCCCTCCAATTGGTAATTTTTAAAGAAATTTTGCCGTTTTTGGTTATCTTGAATACTATTATAGATAGCGATAAACTGTAAACAGCAATAATGTTCAGCAAAGTAAGATCTACAAATAAGTCAACATGACCTAAATGGTCAATTGACCCCTTAGGAGTTATTGCCCTTTATAGTCAATTTTTAACAATTTTCATTAATTTGGTAAATTTATGTAAATTTTTACCAAATATAGTTCTCTGTTACTAATGGGCAAAGTTCATGATAGATATAATTGTAAGAAGCAAAATCGTTCAGTAAAGTAAGAACTTCAAACACATCACCATCACCAAAATACAATTTTGTCATGAATCCATTTGTGTCCTTTGTTTGATATGCACATAGACCAAGGTGAGCGACACAGGCTCTTTAGAGCCTCTAGTCATGTCGTTGTCGTCCCAAGACCGATGGTTTCCAGATAATAACTTTAGTATTAGTAAATATAAATCAATAAAATTTTAACACAATGTTTATAACCACTAAAGGAAGTTTAAGATTGATTTTGGGGGTTATGGTCCCTAAGGTTTAGGATAAAGGGGCCCAAAGTGGCCCAAAACAAACATTTATCTAGTGTCAAGACAATTTGTTGTGTATAAGAATTTCAATTGTTCTGAAATTGAACCACAATGTTAGATACCATAAGTAGTAGGTTGGGATATATTTTAAGGGTTACGGGGCAACAGTCTAGGAATAAAAGGGCCATAAAGGGGGCCAAAACCAGAATTTTTGTAGTTTCAAGACAATAAATTGGAGTTATCTTTCTTTGTCCAGAATGGTTGTTGAATCACCTAAAACCAATGGTTGATGAAATCTTCTTTGAAAATTGGAGTTATCTTTCCTTGTCCAGAATAATTATTGAATTAACTAAAATCAATGCTACATGTATATACAATATACAATTTAATATTCACTTTTACTACCAACTGATAAATTAAAGCAACCTTTACTATTCAGTGATTACAAGCACTTTGATGACCATTCTAGGGTTATGCCCTTTTCAAGTGGAAAAATTGATTTTTTTTCGCTTCTGTTCTCGTAACTTAAGTTTTTCTCAACTAAATTTAATGAAATGTGTATATAATGCATATTACCTCTAAATTCAGTTTAAGTTCATTTTTGGGCAGCTTCACTTTTACAGTTCTTGAGTTATGTCCCTTTATAAAGTTATATGCTAGCAGGGGCATCATCTGTGTCCCTTTGGACATATTCCCCATTTATTTTTTAGTTTTAGAAGTTACTATTAATTAACATTAATTTTGTACCATGAATGTATGATATTTTATGTTTTAATACTTTATGATGTATTTAGATTAGTAGTTATTGTTGCAAACTCCATTAGAAATATAAAGTGAAATCATTTTTGGAATAAGGGAAAGGGTGAGATGAAAAAAAGGGGGGGGGGGGGTAAATTTTTCTTATTTCATATTTCAAAAATGAAAAAGAAATGTCTTCAAATGTTTGTCAGAGTATTGATATTCAACAGCATAGTGATTTGCTCCAAAAAAAATTAAAAAAAAAATTTAAGTTCATTAGAACAAATCATTCTGTGTCAGAAACCTATACTGTGTCAACTATTTAATCACAATCCAAATTCAAAGCTGTATCAAGCTTGAATGTTGTGTCCATACTTGCCCCAACGGTTCAGGGTTCGACCTCTGTGGTCATATAAAGCTGCGCCCTGCAGAGCATCTGGTTTGAATTGAAATTTATTCAGATTGGTCCACTTCATCTTTATTAAATGTATGAAAAAAAGTTTAATTGCGGAACTGTGATTTTTTTCATGATAATAGCAAAAAAATGGGTAAAAATTTATTAAAAACGGGAAAACCTCAAAATTGGGTACTTTCTAAGGGTTCTAGCAAAAATAGCAGTACACCACCATATGATATTTTTTACTATTATTTTTTTACAGTCACATGGTCATATAAATCCAAAAATCAGGTTAAGAAAAAAATCTAGAAATTTTAAGCGCCTCAGAGGTGTACATCCATAATATCCATCAATGACTGGAAATATACTTATTGAGTAATAGCTCAAAGTACATCTTATTCTCGATAACTTAATTGATAAATAAAAATACAACAGGGAAAGGAGAAATAAATGAAAGATGTAAAAAATGAAACAGAAAATTAAAAATATTGGTTTACTAAAATAGGATTTGAGTAATCGCCATATGATCAATGTAAACAATGGTCAAGTGTTGAAATATTAAGAAGGCTCTGAACAACTCTTTGTCAAGACTTGTTGTAAAACATTTCAATATTGATTTTTAAATAGGAATCAACCAAAACAGAAAAAAAAGAAAGAACAACAAGAACTAGAAAAAATCCTCAATTCAAGATAGACATATTATGGTTGGAGCTTATCCAGGAAAAAATGTAAAAGGGGTCGGAAATCACATTTTTGTTAAACCCACCAACAAAAATTAAATATTACATCTGTAACAGAATTGCATTTGTTTCAACCTCTTTTGCCTATATAAAAACATATGATGTCTTGGCACTCATATACATCTATTTCTTGGAATACACCTTAAGAAAAATTAACACATGATTTGGTTTGTTTTCATGTGAATCTGTGTATCTTTATTTAGGTGGACTTGGTTTAGGAACTTTTGAATCATGTATAGTAACAGAAGAAATATCCTACGGATGTACAGGTTTTCAGACTGCCATAGAAGCCAATTCATTAGGGGTATGTATGCTGTAAGAAGTTGTCTAACATATATTTGTGATAATTATAGTGGAGACTTAAAGACATTGGTCTTAATTATCTATTTGAAATAAGCCAGCCAAAATATATTACATTCTCTACAGAACAAGAGTTCAAGACAGAAGGGTGATGATAAGAGTGTTTTGAAATAGTATACAAAATCGTCTAAAGAAATTTGGCTTAAAGTATTTCAAATAATGTTATTCTACTTTTCATGGGTTTTTTTTTACTTTGTAAAAGACATATATTTTAATAGTGTTTGTGTTTTTTCAGAAAAAAAATTGAAGAATTAATTTTGATTTTAATGAATATATTTCTAATTGAGAATGTGGCAGGTTGAAACATGTTTGCCTTGGACAGTGGTGTAACAGTAAGCTTACTCATGCATTGTTTATATTATTACAGGAAATGCCTGTGATATTAGCCGGAAACCCAGAACAAAAGAAGAAATATTTAGGTAGAATGTTAGAGGAACCTCTCATGTGTGTAGGTGTATACAGATATTTCTTGTTCAATATATTTTAGTGAAAATGTTATTTAAGTGAGAAAATAGTACTTTTTGAAAAACAGTTTAAAAAAATAAGACCTACAACTGTGATATAAAACTGTGCAAATTGTTATCTGGATTATGGTAGCAAAAACAACCCTTAAAGTGTTTTAGACACTTCAAAATGATAAAATAAAAAATTACACCAAATTATTTGGGAAAAAAGAATTAAGATAATTTGAAAAGTGAGAAAAGGGCAGTGGACAAACTTATATTTTGACAGTCCTGAAAAATTTACTTCATGATATAAAATAGAGATATGAAGAAGTTTGACAATGAAACAAATATCTAACAAGATATAAAAGATATGAACTCATTTTGATCAGTTATGACTATATCTAATATCAAAATCCCTTGTATTTAATTCAGCTTTAAAGTAAACTTGTAGTAAACATTACATTTAGGTGGGTCTCATTGGGGTCTGAGCGTGACTCAGGATTTCCGATTTTTTGTAAGCGTGACATGTGAAAGTCAAACAATTGTGTCCTGAAAACAGGAAATGAGGTCTAGCGGGACCCAGGAAATGGCAAAAAATGAGAATTGCTTACGTATAGAGTGTAAGCAGGATAAGGGAATCTAAGAAAACAGTAAGCTGGATTCGGGATCGGACCCCCCCCCCCCCCCCCCCCCCCCAATGAGACCCCCATTTAGTCTTCTCTATAGATTTTTGTTTATTTTCTACATTAGGCATACTGTGTAACAGAGCCAGTCGCTGGTTCAGATGTCTCAGGTATCAAAACTAAGGCAGAGAAAAAAGGGGATCATTATGTACTGAATGGTCAGAAGATGTGGATTACAAATGGTGGAGTAGCTAACTGGTATTTTGTATTAGCTAGGACAAATCCTGATCCTAAATGTCCGGCTGGCAAAGCCTTTACAGGGTTTATTGTAGACAGGGATTCACCTGGGGTCACAGTGGGTAGAAAGGTGAGTAAAGATGGGCAGAATTCAGGGTTAATTCTGTGAAGGATTATTTTTTAGTTGCTGTTATTTTTATAGCCAATAATTGATGGTGCAGATTCAAAAAAAATTTGGAAGATTTATTATAGAGATTTATAAGATATCACACACCGTATCGACCCTCAACCAATATAATCCCTCGAGTAGAGCTCTTGGGATTATATTGGTGTCTCCGATTGATATGGATGCGATATTGAAAACACCATATGATATTTTCTATTTATTCATCTTATGTTATGCTATGGTAAAAGTGAAATGATATACTGATCATTTATTTCTGTTTATAAAATGGTAAGGAATGTTTTAGTTTTTATAAAATAGACAACAAGAGAGTCGTGGTGTAGTGGTTAGTGCATCAGACTACTAACACAAAGGTTCCTGGTTCAATTCCCGTTTCGGGATGAAATTTTCAGGAATTGGATTTTTCAGCTTCCCTTGACACCATTTGCAAGGGTGGTTTTGAAGAAACAATGATAGTCTGTTGGAAGAAGACAATACAGGGCTGACCAATGTTAAGAGAGAGCCACTATAAATAAATATGTTAGTCTTGTATGATTTTTAATTTTAGTTTCTTGTGTATTATTGGGAGTTTAGTATGACATCCATTATCACTGTACTAGTATACATATTTTTTAAGGGGCCAGCTGACAAACACCTACGGCTGCGCAGGTATCTTGCTACATTGAAGACCCATTGGTAGTCTTCGGCTGTTGTCTGCTCTAAGGTCGGGTTGGTGTTGCTTTGACACATTCCCCATCATCTTTCACTATTTATAAAACTAGCGTACAAGATTACTTCAGGAGAGGAACAATTTATCTTATTGGTCATTTTCTGCAGTTTATTTGATGTTTTGTATCTGTTCTCATTTGTTCATTTAGATGATAAATATGTGATAATTTTTACGTTTTTAGGAAATAAATATGGGACAAAGAGCATCAGACACCAGAGGTATAACATTTGAAGATGTACTGGTACCAGCAGAGGTGGGTTATAAAATTTTTATTACAATAGTAGTGTAACTTTACATGTATCTAATGCCAATAAACTGAACCATTATTTTGTTGCTAACCAATCAAACAAGGCAGAACTCGCACCCGCAAAGTGGAAAGGGATTAATATAAGTTGCAAAACTTGTTTCCCAATCCACTGTAAATAAATATGTTTAAACTAAACATGAGATCATCTTCAAGTAGAGATTAATATCTGGTTCTTGTGTATCTCAGTCAACAGATTAGATTTGGCTGTCAACTAATTGAATATATAAATATATATGTATATACTGTTTTGATTTGATGACAGTTTTTTTTTGGGGGGGGGGGGGGTGGGGGGGTATTTAAAACTACTCTCATGCCACTTTTATATCTGGAAAAGTGTTCATGTGGTAAGGAAAATGGTCAAGGCTAAAATATGTTGAGCCTTTATTTTTCACTAAAACTTTACAAATCTTTGGCATGATCAGTAAATCAAATTTCTTCTTATATATAATTATATAAAGATTTGATATTTGAGTTGAATTAATGAATGAGACACAAACACTTTCAAAGTAGACTCTGTTCACCTCAATATGTATTTTTTGTTTTGTGTACAGAATGTTCTTGGACAAGAAGGCCTTGGATTTAGATTAGCAATGGGAGCCTTTGACAAGACCAGACCACCTGTGAGTTGTATTTTAAAATGTAGTTAAAATCAATTCAATTCAAATTATTAATTAATCAGTGGAGAATATTCCAATGGGACAGTAACCCAACGTCATCCAGAATTAAACATGATCAACTACTGACAGGTGTCTATTTCAAAAGATAAGTCATCAAATCTCTGAAAATGACCATAAAGCACATACTGGGGATACAAGGAAAACTTAATGTTGGTGGATATTTAATTTCGTGGTTTTGCTGAAGTCTGCATACATGCCTATGGGAAATTTGTCATTTGTTAAACATTTAAAGTTGTTGTGCACCTGTACCCACCTGTACCCACAAATTCCTTGAAAGTTGGTATTCAACAAACAATAATGTATCCATCGTAAACAATTTTGTAAAAGTGGCCAAAGATAAAAAAAAAAAAAAAAAAAAAAAAAAAGCTATCCAAACAAACAATGAGATGCATGAATAGAAATTTCATATGCTAGAAATTTCCATACAGTCTATGCAAACTATGCTTGAGATTCATAGATTTCTTCCTATAAAAACCTTGTTTAATATTCAGGTTTTTATTTTTAGGTCATTTTCTATGTAACATAAGATTAATAGGAAAGTGATTTGATCCTAAAATGATTGTAATTACCCAATTTTCATCTGACCTTAAGCTTGATTTACCTTTAATTTTTTCACATCATGATTGATAAATATATGTCCTTTTTTCCCAGGGACTTCAATATATTCTGAATAAAACTGATAATCTATCCCATAATGTTTAACTCAACATAGTTAAAAAGCCTGAACAAGGATGAATTATACTGGACTTATAAATAACTTACTTATATCACTTGTCTCCATTTTGAGCAAACCTAAAGTGTATGACAATACGAAGTTAGGCTGATATCTATTATTTGAATCAATAATTGGTTTTCAAATTTTATAGATTTGAAGTAAACAAATTTTCATTTTCTTGATAAATGAAAACTTAATAAAACGAGACATCACTCATTTGTCATAGAAATGTGAATAATTATGCCCCATTTATTGGCATTATGTTTTCTAGTCTATGGGTCCGTTCTTTCATTTGTCCGTCAGTCCGTTCCTCCCTCCCTCTGTCCCGCTTCAGGTAAAAGTTTTTAGTCAAGGTAGTTTTTGATGAAGTTGAAGTCCAATCAATTTGAAACTTAGTACACATGTTCCCTATGATAAGATCCTTCTAAGGTTAATGCCAAATAAGGGATTTCCCCCCATTTTCGAGTTCCACTGAATATAGAAAATTTTAGTGCGGATGGAGCATCCGTGTACTATGGACACATTCTTGTTAGTTACAGTGATCTTTAAGAAGTTGTGCTATGATGGTGAAAGTCAAAGGGCATCTAGGATTGTGATTAAGGAATTCAAATTGAATACCCCTTTTCAAAAAATAAATCAATCTTTGTGAAATACATGAAGTTTAACTTGCATAATATTCCATGTGTTAGAAACCTATAAATGTGTTGTATTAAATATATAACTGTTTTTGTTAATTGATAGGTTGCTTCAGGTGCTGTGGGTTTGGCACAGAGAGCATTTGATGAGGCTACTAAATATTCTATGGAAAGGAAAACCTTTGGCAAACTTATCTGTGAGGTAGGTAGCAGTTATTGGTAATTGAGATAATGTAAACTCTTAGAAAAAGAGAAAAATAATTGAGGAAGATGTCTAAGGAAAGAAATGAATTAGAATAGCATGAACATGTTCTGGTGTCTGAACATGCATTCAATTTGCTACTGGACTTTATGCAACCATCCATTATCATCAAGGACCTTGGTGGTTGAGTGTTCTAAGTAGTTATTACTGTAATCACTAGCGTTTGTGAGTTTAAACCCCACTCCTGTGAGTGCACTCCACTCCAATCTTAACTGACTAGGATTGTCAGTTTTCCTATCAAAAGTCGTTTGTTTTCTCTGGGTACTATGGCTTCCTCCACCAATAAAAACCTGCTGCCACAAAGTAGCCTAAATGCGGTGCTTAAAAGTGGCGTTAAAACACCAAAAATCAAAAATTAAATCCATTATCATCATCTTCATATTTTAGACAGTAACAAACATGAAAAAATAGCATTCAAAATTGATGGTCTTCATTTGAAGTCAGTTAAAAAAAAAATTTTTTTTCCAGCACCAAGCTGTATCTTTCATGTTAGCTGATATGGCCATTGGTATAGAATCAGCAAGAATGGTAACCCAGCGTGCTGCCTGGGAGATTGACCAGGGAAGAAGAAATACTTACTATGCTTCTATAGCCAAATGTCTGGCTGGTGATGTGGCCAACAAAACGGCTTCAGATGCTGTTCAGGTACATGACTTTCAATACCTGTCTCATACAAGAAAAAAAATATACTGAAATATCTTATCAATAATGATTATAAAACATAAATACCTTAGCAACAACAGTGGCAAAACATAAATACCTAAAAGTAACAACAGTGGCAAAACATAAATACTTTAGCAATAACAGTGGTAAAACATAAACACCTTAGCAATAACAGTGGTAAAACATAAATACCTACTAGTAATATCAGTGGTAGTACATAAATACCTCCTAGTAATATCAGTAGTAAAACATAAATACCTACTAGTAATAACAGTGGTAAAACATAAATACCTATTAGTAATATCAGTTGTAAAACATAAATACCTACTAGTAATAACAGTGGTAAAACATAAATACCTTCCAGTAATAACAGTGGTAAAACATAAATACCTACTAGCAATAACAGTGGTAAAACATAAATACCTATTAGTAATAACAGTGGTAAAACATAAATACCTATTAGTAATATCAGTAGTAAAACATAAAATACCTACTAGTAATAACAGTGGTAAAACATAAATACCTACTAGTAATAACAGTGGTAAAACATAAATACCTACTAGCAATAACAGTGGTAAAACATAAATACCTATTAGTAATATCAGTAGTAAAACATAAAATAACTTCTAGTAATAACAGTGGTAAAACATAAATACCTACTAGTAATATCAGTAGTAAAACATAAATACCTACTAGTAATAACAGTGGTAAAACATAAATACCTAATAGTAATAACAGTGGTAAAACATAAATACCTATTAGTAATATCAGTAGTAAAACATAAATACCTACTAGTAATATCAGTAGTAAAACATAAATACCTACTAGTAATATCAGTAGTAAAACATAAATACCTACTAGTAATATCAGTAGTAAAACATAAATACCTACTAGTAATAACAGTGGTAAAACAAAAAAACTTATAGCAATAACAATGGTAAAACATAAATACCTAATAGCAAAAACAGTGGTTAAACATAAATACCTAATAGCAATAACAGTGGTAAAACATAAATACCTATTAGTAATAACAGTGGTAGTACATAAATACCTACTAGTAATAACAGTGGTAAAACATAAATACCTTATAGCAATAACAGTGGTAAAACATAAATACCTATTAGTAATTACAGTGGTAGTACATAAATACCTACTAGTTCTAACAGTGGTAAAACATAAATACCTAATAGCAATAACAGTGGTAAAACATAAATACCTATTAGTAATAACAGTGGTAGTACATAAATACCTACTAGTAATAACAGTGGTAAAACATAAATGCCTTATAGCAATAACAGTGGTAAAACATAAATACCTAATAGCAAAAACAATGGTAAAACAAAAATACCTACTAGTAATAACAGTGGTAAAACATAAATACCTTATAGCAATAACAGTGGTAAAACATAAATACCTAATAGCAAAAACAATGGTTAAACATAAATACCTAATAGTTATAACAGTGGTAGTACATAAATACCTACTAGTTCTAACAGTGGTAAAACATAAATACCTAATAGAAAAAACAGTGGTAAAACATAAATACCTATTAGTAATAACAGTGGTAGTACATAAATACCTATTAGCAATAACAGTGGTAAAACATAAATACCTTATAGGAATAACAGTGGTTAAACATAAATACCTAATAGCAATAACAGTGGTAAAACATAAATACCTTTTAGTAATAACAGTGGTAGTACATAAATACCTACTAGTTCTAACAGTGGTAAAACATAAATACCTAATAGCAAAAACAGTGGTAAAACATAAATACCTTATAGCAAAAACAGTGGTTAAACATAAATACCTTATAGCAAAAACAGTGGTTAAACATAAATACCTTATAGCAAAAACAGTGGTTAAACATAAATAACTTATAGCAAAAATAGTGGTAAAACATAAATACCTTATAGCAAAAACAGTGGTTAAACATAAAATTATAGCAATAACAATAATCTTTTAGAAGTTAGTTAGTTCCCATGTATACCCTCACTATGATATAAATTGTGGTTTATCTTCAGTCATTTGTTCTATCACACTTTTCTTTAAACCTTACATAAATAACTATGTTTTAAATATTCCTGCTTGTTTTAGATTTTTGGTGGAAATGGATTTAACTCGGAATATCCAGTAGAGAAATTGATGAGAGATGCTAAAATTTATCAGGTAAAAATGTCTTTTAATGTACTAACAGAAAAACTACCAATTGAATTAAGGAAAAGAGAGGATATTGTGTATTAATTCATAGTATTGGATGCTGGGGATATTTTTCAGTGGCAAATATTACATTCATATACCTATAAATGAGAACAAGTTTTTTTTATGTAAATTTGAACTGTTTTTTGTATTAGACAGATATTTTAAGTTGCTTAGTCATACATTTTAAAGTGCCAGTTCATAAGGTGACAGTCTTGGAAGACATGACCATTCTTTGTACTATCTCCAATATGGATTAGTTGAGTAGCAGCAAATACCTGTTTTGACCCTGCCAGGAATAAAACCCAAGATCTACAACAAGAGCGACAAGAACAAGACCACCAAGTTTTAATGATGTGAAATTCTAACATGAAATGAATTAACCAAAACCAAAGAAATTTATATTGCTGTTCTTCTTCTTTAAGTCAGTATGTCTTATAACCTATAGCAAAAGCTGATCTTCATTGCAAAACTATAGATAGATGTACATGTACATGCAGGATGGTTTTAGAAAATATGATTTTGCAATAACAAAGATCCAAATTGGTAATAAGAAATTGATGCATGGTAAGATTTGTATTTGAGAAAAAGTATATTCTACACTAACAATAAAAGTGAACAAAATATCATAGTTTTCCTAGTAACGACTTTGACTCTATAGGATGTGATCTGTTAATTAACTCAATTTGAATAACTGTTTTGTTTTATTTTAGATATATGAGGGTACAGCACAGATCCAGCGTATTATAATTTCCAGGGAACACTTAAACAAAGCTGCACAAGGATAATAATCTCTGGGAATCAAAATGAATCTTACGTGGTTGAACAATCATTTAGTTATTTAAAAAGAACAAAGTTTATGACATATTTGATGGAAAAGATAAGAATGAGACCAGATACTAAACTGTTTATTTATTATGTTGATTTATTTTAAATGTATAACTTAATTTAATTGATAACATAACAAATTGCATGATAATTGTTACAAATGAACAACACATATCTCTTATTTATACAGTATCATTTTAAGTTAAATAGTTTATTTAATATTAATATATACATACAGTACAAACATAGTTTTTTATTCATTTCTCCAAGGGAAAAAAACATTTTTTTGGTTCACAGGTAAAATTATATCTATTTTTTTTGTATTTAATTATTATTTATATCGAAGTTGATAAGCCTTTCATTATTTGTTGGTATTTAACTTGTTTCTATGCTGAAATATTATTTTGGATTGATGTTTATTTTGGAAATTAGTATGGCGTTCATTATCACTGAACTAGTATATTTTTGTTTAGGGACCAGCTGAAGGACGCCTCTGGGTGTTGGAATTTCTCGCTTCATTGAAGACCTGTTGGTGACCTTCTGCTGTTGTTTTTTTTTTCTACGGTGGGGTTGTTGTCTCTTTGACACATTCCCCATTTTCATTCTCAATTTTATTATGTAATTTCTTTGTATTCCTTTTAATTTTTAGCTCACCTGGCCCGAAGGGCCAAGTGAGCTTTTCTCATCACTTTGCGTCCGGCGTCGTCGTCCGTCGTCGTCCGTCGTTAACTTTTACAAAAATCTTCTCCTCTGAAACTACTGGGCCAAATTTAACCAAACTTGGCCACAATCATCATTGGGGTATCTAGTTTAAAAATTGTGTCCGGTGACCCCGCCAACTAACCAAGATGGCCGCCATGGCTATAAATAGAACATAGGGGTAAAATGCAGTTTTTGGCTTATAACTCAAAAACCAAAGTATTTAGGGCAAATCTGACATGGGGTAATATTGTTAATCAGGTGAAGATCTATCTGCCCCGAAATTTTCAGATGAATCTGACATTCTGTTGTTAGGTTGCTGCCCCTGAATTGGTAATTTTAAGGAAATTTTGTTGTTTTTGGTTATTATCTTGAATATTATTTCAGATAGAGATAAACTGTAAAAGGCAATAATGTTCAGCAAAGTAAGATCTACAAATAAGTCAACATGACCAAAATGATCAGTTGACCACTTTAGGAGTTATTGCCCTTTATAGTCAATTTTTAACCATTTTTCGTAAATCTTAGTAATCTTTTAGAAAAATCTTCTACTCTGAAACTGCTGGGCCAAATTATTTGAAACTTGGCCACAATCATCATTGGGGTATCTAGTTTAAAAATTGTGTCCGGTGACCCCGCCAACTAACCAAGATGACCGCCATGGCTATAAATAGAACATAGGGGTAAAATGCAGTTTTTGGCTTATAACTCAAAAATCAAAGCATTTAGAGCAAATCTGACATGGGTAAAATTGTTAATCAGGTGAAGATCTATCTGCCCTGAAATTTTCAGATGAATTGGACAACCTGTTTTGGGGTTGCGGCCCCTGAATTGGTAATTTGAAGGAAATTTTGCTGTTTTTGGTTATTATATTGAATATTATTATAGATATAGGTAAACTGTAAACAGCAATAATGTTCAGCAAGGTCAGATTTGCAAATAAGTCAACATGACCAAAATGGTCAGTTGACCTCTTTAGGAGTTATTGCCCTTTAAAGTCAATTTTTAACCATTTTTTCGTAAATTTTATATATCTTTTACTTAAATCTTCTTCTCTGAAACTGCTGTGCCAAATTGATCCAAACTTGGCCACAATCATCTTTGGGGTTTCTTGTTTAAAAAATGTGTGGCGTGACCTGGCCATCAAACTAAGATGGCCGCCACGGCTAAAAATAGAACATAGGGGTAAAATGCAGTTTTTGGCTTATAACTCAAAAACCAAATAATTTAGAGAAAATCTGACATGAAGTAAAATTGTTAATCAGGTCAAGATCTATCTGCCCTGAAATTTTCAGATGAATTGGACAACCTGTTTTTTGGGTTGCGGCCCCTGAATTGGTAATTTTAAGGAAATTTTGCTGTTTTTGGTTATTATATTGAATATTATTATAGAAATAGGTAAACTGTAAACAGCAATAATGTTCAGCAAAGTAAGATCTACAAATAAGTCAACATGAACGAAATGGTCAATTGACCCCTGTAGGAGTTATTGACCTTTGTAGTCAATTTTCAATCTGCTTCCTTTGTTTAATATTCACATAGACCAAGGTGAGCGACACAGGCTCTTTAGAGCCTCTAGTTTTGATATGTAAAAATTAAGATGTGGTATGACTGCCAATAAGACCATACTCATTCATAGACCAAAAAAATGACTTATGACATCAAAGTTAACAACCACTTCAAAAATGATCAAAACCCATAGCGCATAGTCAGCTATAAAGGCCCCAAAATGACAGATGTAAAACAATTCAAACAAGAAAACTAGCTTAAACAAATATGAATTATTTAATCAATAAAACAACACATAAATACTATAAGTGTGCCTACAGCTGTAGCAGCCTTTTAATATTAATTACATTCACAATTCTTCAAACTAAATCCCCCCCACTATAAATTCAGGCAAGCACATTACCAATCCAATCATATAATAGAATATACAGTAACTTAGAACTTTTAGAACTTTTATTAACACTCTAGACAGTTTACACTGTAACAAGAGGCAGACAAATGATACAAATAATAATTTTAAATGGTGAACAAGATAGAAAGAAATATGCATACATAGTTCATTATACCCAATTCTCTGTACACAAGTATACACATACATAACATGTGATAATCATTCAAAGCTATAATAATGGGATCTGAGCTCGCCTGTCGATTACATGTAAGTGATAATATATTAGAATCATAGATATTTCATAAGTTTTTTTTATAAAAATAGACAAGCTATTTAATTAAGACTTTTACTTTTCATAAAGACATCAAACCTTTCATTTTATATTCTGAAGGGTAAGCAATATAGTAATTTGGGATATATGCACGTCTTAGTTTTTTAACCTTGTCATTTTGACATACAAATAAGTAATGAAACTGATTTCCAATACAATTATTTTTGCACACAAAGTACATAGTCTTTCCTCTTTTGGAATATTATGCCATCGACCAACACAATCAAAATCTATCTACAAAAGAGGAAAAATTCATTTAAACTTAATTTGATATTTGTATATACCCACATTATAAAACCATTACCAACTCATACAAGGGGTGGGTGGGTTGGTTAACATAATAAGGAACCGCTGTTACGTAAACTATAGGCAAACTTAGCATAACTTTATTATCTCAAAGAAAACTCTTGAGTAATACTTATTCATGCTTTTAATGAATCTCACGAGTGCATATACCCGTAAAAGCGGCATAGCTGGTATATACCATCCAATTATATTGAACATAAACACACACCATGTGCTTGATGTAAACACACACATGACCGTTACTAGGTCATGTGATCTATAGATAAAGGAAGATGTGGTGTGAGTGCCAATGAGACAACTCTCCATCCAAATAACAATTATTAAAAGTAAACCATTATAGGTCAATATACCGCCTTCAACACACAGCTTAGGCTCACACCGAATAACAAGCTATAAAGGGCCCCAAAATTACTAGTGTAAAACCATTCAAACGGGGGAAACCAACGGTCTAATCTATATAATAAAACGAGAAACATGTATAAACCACATAAACAAACAACAACTACTGTACATCAGATTCCTGACTTAGGACAGGTGCAAACATTTGCAGCAGTATTAAATATATTTGGTTTTCATGTTATATTTGTTATTCTCGTGGGATTTTGTCTGATGCCTGGTCCGTTTCTGTGTGTGTTACATTTCAGTGTTGTGTCGTTGTTCTCCTCTTATATTTAATGTGTTTCCCTCGGTTTTAGTTTGTTACCCAGATTTTGTTTTTTGTCCATGGAGTTATGAGTTTTGAACAGCGGAATACTACTGTTGCCTTTATTTAATGGTACCAAACATTCTCCCTTTTTCTGAAACAATAGCATAACGTCGCAACATAGAAAAACACACGATAAAATATCAATTGACAGACTTAACTCAATCAAAAAACGTAGATTAACACCTTTAATAAATGTAAATATATTGCAGTTGGTAACTTTTTTGTAAATTACCATGTTAAATTCAAAAGCACTTAATTTACTTGGGATTGGCTGTTGTGGTGTGTTCAGGTACTTTAACTTTTTAGACCACTTGACAACTAACTTTCCTACATTATTCTACAGTATGTATGATTATGGCCCAACACAACTGTCTATGTATGATCAAGGTGTACCTGATCTGAGACTACTATAACTGTGTTATAGTAGTCTCAGACCTGATGATTACCATACGAACCAAAATAAATCTGTTATATTTTGATCTTTTCATATTTCAAGTCTAATGACCACTCAATAAATAAATCAATCAATCAATCAATCAATTTGTCCATTTTCTGAACACTATCATAATGAATCAAAATTTGGAGATACTTAAACATTACCTTAATACAAATGGAAACAAAATATTATACAATTACTGTCTTTTGATGAGGTAAATATGTGGATTTATTGACTTTTGAAAAACTGATATTCATTTAGGCCATTTCCTGAAGTGAATATAAGTTTCTCAAAAGTCAATGAAACAACATATTTACCAAAACAAAAGACCGTAATTGTTTTATTTCATATTTTGAGAGACTACCTAAATAAAATGTATGTTACAACAATTATTTACTAAAACCAATTGTAAGTAAAATAATTTTACCATAATTATACACAAATTCACATGCAACGTTTTGTAAGGTAAATATACTTTTTCTACAGGTGAATAACTCATCATAGATACCAGGATTAAATTTTAATATGCCTGTTTATTCAAAATCCAGTTCATATAGAAAGAAAAAAAAAAATTTCTACCAATATGGATTAATCAGAATAATGAGTTGAGAGGATGTCAATAACTTGTTTTGATATGATATAATAAACATTTGACACACATATATGTTTGGCTTTTTGTAATTTTTAAAGTTTAAGGCAAATGTTGAAATTATAATGGTTCAATTATGCTGTGTTGTATTTAATCTATTTAACTATGCAAACATTCAAACCATGACTGAAGGTGCATGGCAAAATAACCTCCATGAAAGTGAAAAATTCCAATGCTTATAAAACTGCATACCAAATACCTTTCACTTTATATTATAAGTGTTTGTCTTTCTTCATTTCTGTAACCTCTTTAGACTATACGAAGATGTTGTACTCAGATAGAGGTCTGTAGGTGGATTGTTGCATGGCAACATTTCTGTCAAATCCAATATACACTTATTTTCCGCTAGCAGTTAAAAAAGCATCCCCACTCTTATTCCTGTGCGGCCTCTATTTCATAACTCACGGTCAGCTGAAGCACGTATCCCGGTGCTGGATTTTCTCGCTGTATTGAAAACCCATTGGTGACTGTTTTCTGCTCTTTGGTCAGGTTGTTGTCTCTTTTACACATTCCCCATTTTCATTCTCAGTTTTAACAAACAATCAATCAATCAATAATATATATCGCTATTATTTTAACACAAAGCACATTTAACTAAAAAACTTAAAAACTAAAATTTTATTTTTAATAAATATATATAATTTTTATGTATGTTGAAAAAACAGATATTCAAAAGTGCCCAGAGGTCAATAACTTTTAAAACCTGCTAAACGGTGGTTTAATTGAAAGAACAGCACATGCTGCTAAATTGTTAGGGCTCATTGTAGATGGTACTCCAATATTAGAGAAATGTTCAAAATTACTAAAAAAAAAAACCTTTAAAACTCCTTTGTGCTATAAGAATAAAACTAAGCTATACTTTTAAAATAACAAAGCTTACACAACACTAAAACCTTCCTTCTCTTTCGTAACAAATTGATTTAATGCAATAGAATTTCTATCGGGATATAAAGTTGACAAATGGAGGGACATTATTATCATATAGTTGATTGCATTTAAAATTTTACTAGTCTACCGTATGGTGTGTACACATTCGGTTACTAGTATTACCATTTGTTAGTTAACTTTAAACTAAATCTTACATTATGGAAGCAACTTCTATTTTGTGACATAACAATGTCTTCGATTTTCATAAAAGCCACAATTACGATTTAAATTTCAGCGCGGATTATAAAGTGATTTGGAGTATTTGGATAGTTTCCCTTTAATCGAATAGGAATTCCTACTTAAAACGAAAGTAATCTGGCTGTTTGTAGGACAAAGTAGCTAGGTGAGTTACATCAACAACACTAATCAAAACAAAGACATGTAACATTCCTTAAGAATAAGAATAAAATAGGAATTTTATTAGTTTAAAATCCAAACAATAGGATTGTTACTAAAACAAACCTATACAAAATCAAATCAAACAAACAAACAGACATACACAGATACAAGCATATTAATGACAAAACGATAGACATTAAACAATACAAACATGTAGCATTGAAAAAAATACAAAAAATTATAGTATTAATTTTTTTAATATAAAAAAAAACATGTGGTATGATTGCCAATGAGACAACTATCCACAAAAGACCAAAATGACACAAACATTAACAACTATAGGTCACCGTACGGCCTTCAACAATGAGCACAGCCAATACCGCATAGTCAGCTAAAAAGCCCCGATAAGACAATGTAAAACAATTCAAACGAGAAAACTAACGGCCTTATTTATGTAAAAAAAAAAATGAACGAAAAACAAATATGTAACACATAAACAAACGACAACCACTGAATTACAGACTCCTGACTTGGGACAAGCACAAACATCAATATTGTGGCGGGGTTAAACATGTTAGCGGGATCCCTTCCCTCCCCCTTATTTTAATACTGTTTTTGACAGCATGCCTCCCCTATAAAATTACAATTTCAAATATTATGATTATATATAACATATATAAGACAGTTATATAAACCACCAATCTCACGCAGTTCACATATTAGCATTATAACTGTTTCTCTCATTATACTTTTCACTTATTGCTTACGAAGAATGAATAAACATTGATGCATTACTCTTCTTAGGGACGACTTCAAAAGATCAATATAGGATAAAAAAAAATTTAAAAAAATCAAATAGTTTGGGGGGAAATTGCTGCAAGTTTTGTTTATCCTACATGGATTTTTACATAAATCCATATTAGTAAATCAATTTCCAAAATAAATTTAAGAAGGTAGGGGAAGTTCAGAATCTTATAAATACCTATACTATGAAAATAACTTCAAAAACACAAATTTGACAATATTTTCCGTTAAAGAAACTATTATCCTGGTTATTTTAATTATACGCATATATATAACTGTATATTGTCTTGGTTTAATTTTTAAATTGAGAGTATTCCAATTATATATAGAAGCTTGAGTTAATATATAAATATGTTTTTAATCATTGTAATTCTATGAAATTACATTCATTTTTCTTAGTTTTAATTTACTGATAACAAAATTGACATTTACACCCAAAGAAGCCTACATTTAATCGATTTTTTTTAGATCAAAAATAGTCCCAGCAAGTCTCTACTTTTTAATGCATACATTTTTATTCTTTATTCATTTACAGTATGGCTGACAGAAAATACTGTGCTGGTTGTGAGCGTGGTAACGAAAACATCAAAGCCGAATCCTGGTGCAGTGACTGCACTGAACTTGTATGTAAGACATGCGCCGGAGTTCATAAAAGGCTTTCCCCACCTCACATGGTAGTACCAATGAAAGAAATACAAGAACTCAGTTCTTCGCTTCTTACATTATCAAAGAACTGTGAAAATCACCCTGATCAAAAGATTGTCATGTACTGTTGTCAACACGACAAAGTAATATGCGGTTCATGTGTACCGATATCACATCAGAATTGCACAGCTATCATGTCAATTGAAAAAGCTGCTAGAAGTGTGAAAAATGGCACTGCTATTTCTGACTTAGAGAGAAGAATGGATAATCTAAGTAAAGTTACAGAAATCATACTGATTCAGACTGCAACAATACTGGTAGATTTGGAAATGAGTCGAAACAAGGTCAAGAAGAGAGTATCTGAAATCAAACAGGAAATTATTGCTCATATAGATAAGTTAGAAGCACAAATATATGAAGACATTGATTGTAAATATAAAAACTGTACTGAAATGGTATCTGAAAATAAAAGTAGCATCACATCTAGCTCTGACTCGTTATCTACATGGAAACGGGATCTTAAATCACTGAAGCAATATACATCAGAAATCCATTTATTCCAGGTGGTAAAATTTCTAGATGCCAGAACTCACCAGAAAGAATTAGAAATAAGAGAAATTCAAACAGCAACTGTTCCAATACTAACATATCATCCTTCGGAATCTGAGTCAAACATTCAGAAATTAGTCCCAGACTTTGGTACAATTACGGTAGAAAATGTTCAGGTTCAAATGCCTGCACTAACTATAGACCACCAATGTCAGTTTCTCGTTGGAGACGAAAGAAAGCTATCGCTAACACATTCATTTCAGACCTCGAAATTAGGTAATGGAGTAAATATTAATAGAGGTTGCTTTATTCCTGGTGATAGGTTACTCCTCGGTCACAACTTGAACAAACAACTTTATGTTTGTGGCAGTGAAGGATCTAAACCCAAAGTAATTAATTTTAATTGTAACCCAAGATATATTACCCTGTATGACACTAACCATGCGTTAGTATCTATGGGTTATGGAGACATCCAGATCATCGAGCTAGCATCAGTAAAACCTGGTAGGATAATTAAAGTTGGAGGAAATTGTAGAGGAATCACCAGTGTAAAGGATAAGATCTGGGTAAAAAATCTGTCCAACACACTAACCATATTGAATATCAATGGTAAAGTTCTAAATTCAATACAAACAACATTTCATCCTTGGGAAATCTGTGCCAACAAAGATGGTGATGTTTATTGTATAGACCGTGATAGTGATATAGTCTACGTCGTTACATCGGATGGAAAAGAACGTAAGATTTACAGTAGTCCTGACCTGAAAGATCCTGACGGGGTGGCTGTAGATGACCGTGGTGACGTGTTTATAGCAGGGGAAGGATCAAACAACATACATCGAATATCTAAAGATGGACAGAAACATGATATTGTCCTTACAGCAGACGATGGTATCAAAAACCCGACAGGATTATCATACAACTGTGAAACAAGAGAACTGTTAGTTGTAAACAATGATTATTCATCTATCAATATTTATAAAGCACAATGAACAAAGATTAAGAAGCATTTCTGTTTCATCTATTACTATTAGATTTGATGATTACCATCAAGATAAAAAAAAAACACACAACAAGATTCTATAATTTGGTTAAATTTTGATATAAAAGGATATTTCAGTATATTCGAAACGTTTTCCAAATTAGATTTAAATTTAGCCTCTTCATTCGTTAAATGCAACCAGAATAGTAGTGTTATAACCATGATATGCGGACACAAACAGGTGGTACCCAGGTGGTACCCTCTGATATGCGGACACAAAATGGTGGTACCCAGGTGGTACCCTCTGATATGCGGACACAAAATGGTGGTACCCAGGTGCTACCCTCTGATATGCGGACACAAAATGGTGGTACCCAGGTGGTACCCTCTGATATGCGGACACAAAATGGTGGTACCCAGGTGGTACCCTCTGATATGCGGACACAAAATGGTGGTACCCAGGTGGTACCCTCTGATATGCGGACACAAAATGGTGGTACCCTCTGATATGCAGACTCAAATTGGTGGCACCCTCTGATTTGTATACATTATACATGGTAATACCTTGTCTGATTCATGTATTAAGCATTTTAGCTTCATAATGCTCTTACAGGACAGTTTAAGGTGGCTCAAATATTATAAAATTTATCTTGGTATTTTAAACAAAGGAGAAATTTCAAAATACACATGTTTAATACATGTATATTGACTTCGGGATTTTGAGACACTAGAAAGTTTAAAAGATAAGCTGCTTAAATTATGAGAGGCGTCGGATTATCTATAGATAATTTTTTAATGACGTGTAAATAGTTGTAAAAAAGACAATTGTACTACGAATGCATTGTACAAACAATACTAGAGTTAAAGGAGACGTTTTCTGTAAAACATTAGCATGAGTTAAATCTATCCATCAAATGTATTGATTTTAATTTTAAGTTTTTACATTATTGATGGGCTTTAATTAACTTCTTAATAATTACAGTGTTTAACAAATAACATGACAATACAATAAAAACTCTCACTATCTTAATGAATAAACATGAAAAACAAAAAAATAAAAAAATGCATAACATTAAGTAAGTAAACAATCTTTACCTAAAGTCGGGTTGCTGTTTACAAAATAACAAGGGACATGAGCTCTTCAACCGACTGATATTAAAACAAAAATAACATACATCAGATACATACCGACACAAACATACAGAAAACACATTCATGCATAAATACATAGAAAGCAAATCCAAAATAAAAGTTAAAAAAAAGTCAAAGTAATCTGAGCGCAAATATCAATATCAATAAAAAATTTAAAAGAATGTTCCATAAGAGAAACAAAATATACAGTTTGTATAAAGACATAACTTCACGCAGGTTAGATGGTGAATATGTCGTTTTTGAAAAAGCTCAATAGTAAACTTCAATCGTTATTTATATTTATCCGTGTATTAAACATAATGAACCGACCTTATAACTAGGATTAATAAAACTTTTCTTTTTTATTATTTATTGTATTTTCAGTTCTTTCAATCCTGTATACCATTACCATGTCTTTCTCCTTCAATATGTTTGGTAGTCAACATTGCTGTAACGAAATGTACTAGGAAGTACCCACCTTTCAAATATACATAAATTCATATAAAAATTATACTTCTAAGTTAAATCCAATTTGAGAGATCAGTAAAAATCTTAAAATCTCTCGTTTACACAAATTTATATTGATACATTTATTTTTTAAACTCAACATATGTTAATCCTTTTACGGTGAATAGAAAACATCAAATCGGTATTTATGTGATATTTGAAAATAAGGTGGTAGTCAGATGAGTTAATGATGATGCAACCGGATTAGAGTAACCACAGTGTCGTTCGAAAATTAAATAACTTATTCATTTTTATAGAAATAGTTGAGATCTTTAGAAATTATCGAAAACAGGAGTATTTCAGGAATTTTCATATTGAACACCTTAGTTTGACTAAATACATTTGAAGGTTAAATTGACCTATGAGAGAATGCAAAATGAACGACTTGTATATTATCAATCATCCAGGACTAAAATTGTGTATTTGCTCGTCTTGTCTACATAAGACTCATCAGTGACGCTCTATTAAAAAAAATGTTAAAAAGGCCAAATAATGTACGAAGTTGAAGAGCTTTAAGGACTAAAATAATTCTATAAAGTTTTGCCAAACACAGCTAATTAAGAATAACTATTCCTAATGTAGAAAAGCCTTAAACATTGAACATTCTACATTAAAAATAAATTGCTTGCCTAATAAATGTGCATTTTTCTTTACATATTCGTATATGCAATTTTAATTTTTCCATTAAATAGTATATCTCACTTTTACAGAATCTTAACTGATAAGTCAACTAATGTTTACACCATACTTAATCGAAAAATAGTTCATTCATGTTTAAATAACCCTAGTTAATTATAAAGAAAACTATAAAACTGCTTCCAGGAATATTTTATTTTTTGGATGTAGCTGTTGCTCAAATAACTATGCATACATTCTCTTCATGTTTCAAAAGAGATGTTTGAAATGAAAAATATGAGAGAGAATGTGCCCTTTCTATACTTAAAGCAATATTCGCATCTTCAAAAGGGATATGAAAAAGGTGGAGTGAGGATGTACTCTTTGTGTATAACAAGAGTCTCCTCTTTTAATAGAGGAGTTTAAAAGAAAAAAAGAGGTAACTGAAGAGAGTTTTCCTCATCATTAAAAAGGAAAGATGGTTATCGGTATTAAAAGAGGGATGAAAGATACCAAAGGAACAGTAAACCTCATAAATGGAAATAAAACTGACAGCGCCATGGCTAAAGATGAAAAACAAACAAACAAATAATAGTACACAAGAAAGAACATAGAAAACGAAAGACTGAATAAACACGAAACCCACCAAATATTGGGGTGATCTCAGGTGTTCCGGAAGGGTAAGCAAATCCTGGTCCACATGTGGCACCCATCGTGTTGCTCATGTTATTTCAAATCCGGTAAATAGTATAATTCGGTAGGTCACATTCAAAGAAAAGGGGATTATAGTGACGACGTAACAAACATATCTGATGTCATCTGTGAAACGGTTATTACATTACAGACAACCAACACGCGATGGCGTCCGTAAAATTTACGAAGGGATGGTTTCAGCTTCACCATTTTAAAATCGTGGTTTAATAACTTCCTTATGAGCAGCAACCCTCTGTCAAGGAAATCATGATAGGAAATACAAGCGCGGGATTATCGTATCAGGCGCTGCTGGAATGTTGCTACATAGAAATGAAAAGTTCACAATTAGGGAGTTGAAATCATCTCGTTTAAATGTGTCGTAAGGTTTTGTTTCAACCGACGCTTATTGTCAATTTCTAGGTGTAAGTCTCAAGATATGAGGCAGACTTATCTGTAGCTGATGTATCCTTTATCTATAGTTTGATTGGATGGATGCGTTCAACATAGTCACCAATTTTGAATTATTTAGTAAAAGAATGATCTATAAAGTGAGGCAACATAGATACATGAATTAAAAACTGAAAACTGAAAGTATATTTTCGTCCATGCATGCTTTAAGTAAAAGAAATTCTGTTCAACAAATATGGGCGAAGATGATTAGCTACGACAAGATTAATTTTTGACATTGTCTGCCCTTCGTTCATGTTTGTTATGTTTTTGGCCATTTTCTTATAATACTGATTTTGTTATCGGTTTTAGTATGTGATAATTAATCACTATTGTTTTGATGATGCATGACATTAAAGCATTTATCCTTCTTTAATGCTATACTGTATTATTTAACTATTAGATGTATAGATATCGTAAAAATAAGAGAAACGGGGATTGTGTCAAGAGGCAGCAACCCGATCAAAAAGTAGAAAACAGTCAAAGGCTACCGAAGAGCATTCAACGCAGCGAAGTATTCCACAACAAGAGGCGTGCTGAAGCTAGCCCCTTAACAATAACGTATACTAGTAAGCAAAATGGATGTCAATTAACACCCTGAGACATTTGAGTAGAACCAAAACTTGAAAAAAACATGCATGACCTACGAAAGGCTAGAGGTCCTGACCAAAGAAAGGCGCAAAAAATGTGTTTTGGTTAAACATGTTTTGTAAGAATTAGCCCTTATCCCACAAATCTAGGCTAGGTGGAATAAATGAAAACACACTTTCAGTAATACGAATAGTAAAATACAGTAAAAAAAGTGCAAGTACGAGTCCGATGATAAAAAGGTAACAACATGAGTTATTCAATAGGACACTGAACAACACTATTTATATAATGAATGCTTTCAGTTACTGAGTGTATTGTTCAGATTTTTGTTCCGCTTTATCATGTACATGCAGCATTTTGTATTTACAATAGTTGCGTCTTGATGGAATGTTTAATTTTGTTGTTGTGCTCTCTTTTAATGGGGGGTTTGGGGGGGGGGGTTATTTGATTGATACATTCTTTACGTAGATATGTCTGAAAGGGCTCAAGGTTATGTAAGCTATTTATGGTGATGCCTCCATTTTTGTATGTTACATATCAAAATATAGCCAAAACATATCAGGGAAGATTTTTTTCTATTGGGAAACTTTGCATGTTATCAATTTTAATATTGTATAGCATAATTAAGGACAGATTTTTTTTTTTGGTTTGGGGGTGAGATATTGTGTGTAATTCAGCATATACTTTGCAAATAGTTGGGGCTATTTTATATTTGCATGTTGTTTAGTTGTGGAAAGAATGTGATAAGCTGTTTTTCTTTTAATGTTAAAATACGTGTTATTAGAATAAGAGATTTCTGGGTCATGTTTGATTCCCCCGCATGCTCTTATTTTAGAAGTTATATGAATTCCTTTTAAAGGCTGGGAGATTATGATGTACTATCTTACTTTTTCTATGGGGGAATGGTTAACTTTTTTTTAAGTTGAATAAGTTTCTTAATCTTTTTACAATAGGAGAAGTGAGGAAACTTTAAAAATTTGGATGACTTTAAATGTAAATGTTCGATAAGAGAAAAATATTGTCTTTTTATTGTGAACTCATAGAACTTTACATAACTGTTACTCGTCTTTTCTGCGACGTAAACATGCTGGATCTAGAATCACTCATAAAGACTGGTGCGAGCAATCATTGCTATACTTTATAAAGATATTTTTGTATGTTAAAAGATATTCCATGTCATCATTAACACGAACCTGTTCAATATTTACATTGTGCGTGTGATCATGAGAAGCTTAGAACTGAAACAAAAAGGAAACTATAGGGTTGAGATATTTTCTATACAAAGTTAACTATTCACGTTATAGTACATAAAATGAATGACAGCAAAACACTTCGAAGAAGAAGAAAACAACTTAGAGAATATTTGAAATAAATAACATCTTTATTTCTTGTTATTAACATATATAGATTACGTTTTGATGTATTATATTTATAATTAGATCATCTTTGTCTTTAATGTCCACGACACTCAAAAGTTTTGTGTAATATTACTTTAAATATACAAATAATTAATAGTGTTATAGATATTTCCTTCTTCCACCAATTATTCCAGTTGATACAAAATTAATAGCGAGTGTTAAAAACATCACTAACTATTCATATTTCATCAATTTCCGGTGGACTATACGTTTTCAATAAATCGTCGAAAAGAAACTTTCGTTTTTTAACTGCATATTTCCATGCTTCATCTTCGTCATACTCTTCATCTTCTCGTAAGCGTTTGACTGTATTTCTTATTTTTTTATGAATAGGGTTCATCTTCATTCTGTCGTACCACAATATATGGTTTAAGTATTTAGATGCAATATCTTTTCTAAATATTGGAATAAACTCATCATAAACAGTAGTGCGTGCATCATTGTCATTTTCGCCGTCGTGTGTAAGCTTATTTACTTCTTTTTGATATTTCGAGTTAAACGTGTCAAATGTTTGAGATACAATGACATCCCAGGGATCGTTAGAATCTTCTTCAGAATCTGTATTATTCATTCTTCGCCAAACTCATCTCCAGAATCGTCAGACAAATTGCTATCTGTTTCTGAGTGATTTGCCTCACTGTCATTATCAGTGTCCACGTCTTCTGAACTTACTGAAGCCTGTGATTCATCACCTCCATTTGTATCATTCTCAAATTCTGATAAACCATGCATGGTACGTATATGTCGGTTCATATTATCTTTACGAGTAAAACACTTTTGGCAACTGTCACATCTAAACATACCAAACTCCAGAGTAAAAATGAGGAGAAGTATTTTGTTTTCTCTATTTATCCCTACTCGGTTACAGTTGAAAAGAGGAGGAGTAAGAGAGACAGACAGTGTCTTGCTGGAAAATGTTTCTTTTTTTATCAATTTGTTAGTTTGTGTGAATAGATTATAATACTACTGCCACCAATGTTAAAATTGGTATCCTGACACGAGTTTGAATAACGGGGACAGTCATATATTTGATACCAGAGACTGTTTCATATATGAGAGCAAATAACTTCAAGAGATATAATCTGAATCAATGCTTGATTTAAGCTATCCACTCCTCCACTCATAATTGTATGACATGTTTTCTTTTACTTTAAAACATGCATGGACAGGAACTACAGTTAACAATGATTTTAGAAAAAAAATAAGCAAACGAGTTTAGCACCAACACTTTTTTCAATGTCAAGCCACCGCGTAATAATAATTCAGCCGAAAAAAATACCCTGGAAGTATGGGTGTGGTAAAGTTGAATATGGCGGAAAAGGTAAAAGAGTTGTGGGCATGCATAGAGTAAAAAAAAGGAGGGGGAATTGAGAAAAAGGACAACAAATTTTGGTTAGCAGTACAAAAATATAATATATAAGTATAAATATATTAAAAAAAAATTAATAGGCACCACCGTGTCACCGCCTCATTTAAGTGCAGTAGTACTCTGTTGAATACATTAAATAACTTGGGTGTCCTTTAAATCTACACTTGAGCGGGGATGATCTTGTTGTATGTTTAAAAGGATGGATATGCAAAAATGAAAAAAATAGAACAGTAGACAAAGTGTATAAAACACTATAATCTTAGCGAATATCCCATATTTTAAGAAATGTTTTCTTTTACTTAAAAGCATGCACGGACCGGAATAGACTTTTAGTTTTCAGTTTTCAATTCATGTATCATCGTTGCCACACTTTAATACTAACAACCATCATGTCTTTTTAATGATGAGGAAAACTCTCTTCAGTTACCTCTTTTTTTCTTTTAAACTCCTCTATTAAAAGAGGAGACTCTTGTTATACACAAAGAGTACATCCTCACTCCACCTTTTTCATATCCCTTTTGAAGATGCGAATATTGCTTTAAGTATAGAAAGGGCACATTCTCTCTCATATTTTTCATTTCAAACATCTCTTTTGAAACATGAAGAGAATGTATGCATAGTTATTTGAGCAACAGCTACATCCAAAAAATAAAATATTCCTGGAAGCAGTTTTATAGTTTTCTTTATAATTAACTAGGGTTATTTAAACATGAATGAACTATTTTTCGATTAAGTATGGTGTAAACATTAGTTGACTTATCAGTTAAGATTCTGTAAAAGTGAGATATACTATTTAATGGAAAAATTAAAATTGCATATACGAATATGTAAAGAAAAATGCACATTTATTAGGCAAGCAATTTATTTTTAATGTAGAATGTTCAATGTTTAAGGCTTTTCTACATTAGGAATAGTTAATCTTAATTAGCTGTGTTTGGCAAAACTTTATAGAATTATTTTAGTCCTTAAAGCTCTTCAACTTCGTACATTATTTGGCCTTTTTAACATTTTTTTTAATAGAGCGTCACTGATGAGTCTTATGTAGACAAGACGAGCAAATACACAATTTTAGTCCTGGATGATTGATAATATACAAGTCGTTCATTTTGCATTCTCTCATAGGTCAATTTAACCTTCAAATGTATTTAGTCAAACTAAGGTGTTCAATATGAAAATTCCTGAAATACTCCTGTTTTCGATAATTTCTAAAGATCTCAACTATTTCTATAAAAATGAATAAGTTATTTAATTTTCGAACGACACTGTGGTTACTCTAATCCGGTTGCATCATTATTAACTCATCTGACTACCACCTTATTTTCAAATATCACATAAATACCGATTTGATGTTTTCTATTCACCGTAAAAGGATTAACATATGTTGAGTTTAAAAAATATATGTATCAATATAAATTTGTGTAAACGAGAGATTTTAAGATTTTTACTGATCTCTCAAATTGGATTTAACTTAGAAGTATAATTTTTATATGAATTTATGTATATTTGAAAGGTGGGTACTTCCTAGTACATTTCGTTACAGCAATGTTGACTACCAAACATATTGAAGGAGAAAGACATGGTAATGGTATACAGGATTGAAAGAACTGAAAATACAATAAATAATAAAAAAGAAAAGTTTTATTAATCCTAGTTATAAGGTCGGTTCATTATGTTTAATACACGGATAAATATAAATAACGATTGAAGTTTACTATTGAGCTTTTTCAAAAACGACATATTCACCATCTAACCTGCGTGAAGTTATGTCTTTATACAAACTGTATATTTTGTTTCTCTTATGGAACATCCTTTTAAATTTTTTATTGATATTGATATTTGCGCTCAGATTACTTTGACTTTTTTTTAACTTTTATTTTGGATTTGCTTTCTATGTATTTATGCATGAATGTGTTTTCTGTATGTTTGTGTCGGTATGTATCTGATGTATGTTATTTTTGTTTTAATATCAGTCGGTTGAAGAGCTCATGTCCCTTGTTATTTTGTATACAGCAACCCGAATTTAGGTAAAGATTGTTTACTTACTTAATGTTATGCATTTTTTTATTTTTTTGTTTTTCATGTTTATTCATTAAGATAGTGAGAGTTTTTATTGTATTGTCATGTTATTTGTTAAACACTGTAATTATTAAGAAGTTAATTAAAGCCCATCAATAATGTAAAAACTTAAAATTAAAATCAATACATTTGATGGATAGATTTAACTCATGCTAATGTTTTAAAGAAAACGTCTCCTTTAACTCTAGTATTGTTTGTACAATGCATTCGTAGTACAATTGTCTTTTTTACAACTATTTACACGTCATTAAAAAATTATCTATAGATAATCCGACGCCTCTCATAATTTAAGCAGCTTATCTTTTAAACTTTCTAGTGTCTCAAAATCCCGAAGTCAATATACATGTATTAAACATGTGTATTTTGAAATTTCTCCTTTGTTTAAAATACCAAGATAAATTTTATAATATTTGAGCCACCTTAAACTGTCCTGTAAGAGCATTATGAAGCTAAAATGCTTAATACATGAATCAGACAAGGTATTACCATGTATAATGTATACAAATCAGAGGGTGCCACCAATTCGAGTCTGCATATCAGAGGGTACCACCATTTTGTGTCCGCATATCAGAGGGTACCACCTGGGTACCACCATTTTGTGTCCGCATATCAGAGGGTACCACCTGGGTACCACATGTTTGTGTCCGCATATCATGGTTATAACACTACTCAGAATAATGGTATTGACCAACAAAAACTGTTACTCGTTTCCTTTCATAATGAGAAAAACCGTATATAGTCGCTGTCACGTAAAATTGGCACCATGTTTTTTGTCAAAATTTTCTTAAATATCGACCGCGTTTACTAAAGGTCATGTTTTTCGATTAGCGGTAGAAAAATCCTGTCCAAATATCCACTACTGTCCTAACCGGTCATTAATACTATTGATTGTACCGTAAATGGGTTTGTGCCAATGAAATATTGACTATATTGTATATTGTCTATATAAGCATACTAAAAATGCCAGTACCAATTCAGAAATTTGACAGTTGTTATCCGTTCGTTTGATATGTGTGTGGGGTATTTGATTTTGCCATTTGATTAGGGACTTTCCGTTTTTAATTTTTCCTCGAAGTTTGATATTTTCGCGATTGACTTTGTACATAATAAGCATAAGCATTTTAAATATCTTTAAATGACCAAACCTACTATACTATGGTACATATTAATTGACTACAAGGTTTTAAAATATCTTCGCCTCCCTAAAAGTCACAATAAATTACGATTTAGGTTTAAGCGCAGATTAGGTCAATGATGTTTATAATATTTGGATAGTTTCCCTTTAATTGAGTGGGAGTTCCTGAAAACGAAAGTGATCTACTTACTGTTTGTAAGAAAAGTTCAATAGTTTACAATAAACACAGTAGCTTAGTGAGGTATCAATCACTACACTCAAAATAGAGGTAAGTGACACTTAACATGAATGAATGGACGAATGAATGAATCTTTATATTGTATTGGCAATAGCCAAGCTTAATTTTTTAAATAACTTCGAAACCACAATTTTGATAATAAAATCCGTTAAACTTATTCTAGTTATTTGAATTATATACATATATTAAACTGCATATTGTCTTCTTTTCTATTCAGATTTAGAAATATTAAGACTAATTTATCTTGCAATGGAATTATTTATTTTATTTTATTTTTTACACTTTACACAAGTATTCCCCATCTTCAACTTAAACCGCCTCGGTGGTGTAATGGTTAGCGTGCTCGCCTCGAGTGCGGTAGGTCGTGGGTTCGACCCTCGGCCGGGTCACACCAAAGACTTGAAAATTGGTATTTGCTGCTTCTCCGCCAAGCACGCGGCATTAAGGAGTTAGAGCAAAGACTGGTCGGCCCGGAGTCAGAATAATGTGTCCGGGTAAGGTGACATGTCTTCCTGCGAACTGTTACCTTGTGAGCTAGCACGTTAAAAATCCGGCTTAGCGTGTCGGTCTAGTACAAAGCGGGGTTAATATTCATTTATCATTATCATGTTCTCGTCCTGAATATGCATCTGACTTGCCACTGGACGTTAAACAACCATCCATCCATCCATCAACTTAAAGACAAATTGACAGAGTTGGTCCTTTGTTTCATGAAAAAAGAATGGCCAACTTAGATCTTGTATAAGGGAAGGTTAAATCCTAATTTTCCAAAAGAAAAAAAAAACACTCTGTGTTCAACAAAAAATATCTGAAGCTGACATTATCAAGTTGCTTTATTTCTTGATTGACAACATACTGTGGATTCGTTATTATTATATTAGTGGGATACCAATTTTCGTGGATTTCGTGGAAGCAGTTGAACCACGAAATTAAATGTTCAACGAATGACAAATTTTCTTATGGCTTGCATGCAGACTTCGGCAAAATCACGAAATCAAATAAGCACGAACATGTAAGTTTTTCTTAATCCACGAAAATTGGTACCCACGAAAATAAATGAATCCACAGTATTTGTTAAGTTTTGGGGACGTCTTTTATCAACAACCAATCAGCAGTCCATCGTGAACAAATTACTCCCTCCTTCTTGCTGACTTGTTCCTTTATTCATGAGACTGGCTTCATACAGGAATGTCATAGGAAGGAAGGAGTTAGCAGTGTCATTTAACCTTGTATTATAATATATAGATGCTGTTCTCTTGCCAAATAATTCAAATTTTGGCAACTATGTTAAACGCGTCTGTCCAATCAAACTTGTGATAAAGGATTCAACAGATATAGTTGAGTTTTCCTCATATCTTGACTCACATATAGAGATTAACAATAAGGGTCTGTTGAAAACAAAACTTTACGACGAAAAAGATGATTTCAACTTTCAAATTGTGAACTTTTCATTTATATGTAGCACAATTTAAGCAGCGTCTACATACGAGTATATATTTCCCATTTGAAACATTATTCCAGAGTTTGTATTATTTCCTTAGGGCTCCCTTTTTCTGCGATAACAAATGGTTGATTTAAATGATACTGATATTACTTATCATCATTTTCTCCGTCGAGGGTTGTGAAACGAATTTTCTTTCTTTTTTTTCAGTATGGCTGACATGCAGAAATTAATCGCTTACATGGGTACAATAACAGTAGACACTGTCTCAGTACCAACGTTTGTACCACCTCAAGGTAGAAAATTATCGTTAATACATTCATTCCAGACCTCGAAATTAGGTGATGGAGTGAAAATTAAAAGAGGTTGTTTTATTCCTGGTGATAGGTTACTCCTTGGTGAGTACGATGATGGAAAACTTTATGTTTGTAAACTTGATGGATCCCAAACTAAACTGATTAATTTAGATTATAAACCAGAACGTATGTCGTTGTATGATAACAACCGTGCGTTAGTATCTGTACATAATGAAGGTATCCAGATTATTGACCTGACTGCATGTAAGCCTGGTAGGAAAATTAAAGTTGAGGGAATTTGTTATGGAATCACCAGTGTAAATGATACAATCTGGACAAATAATAAAGCCAAAACGCTAACTCTAGTGGATATCAATGGTAAAGTTCTGAATACAATACACACAACATGCAATCCGTGGGATATCTGTGCCAACAAAGAAGGTGATATCTACTGTACAGACATTGATAGTAATAAAGTCTACGTCGTAACATCGGACGGAACAGAACGTGAGATATACAGTAGTCCTCACCTGATAGATCCTTTTGGTGTGGCTGTAGACGACCTTGGTGATGTATATGTAGCAGGGAGTGAATCAGACACCATTCATAGGATATCTAGTGATGGACGGAAAAGTGGTATTGTCCTGACAGCAAACGATGGTGTAATTGATCCGACCGGATTATCCTACAACAATGAAACAAAAGAACTTTTTGTGATCAACAATTGTTCATATATTAACATTTATAAAGCACAAGAACAATGACTAAGGAACATTGGCTTCTCAACTAGTAGTATTAGCATTGATGATTAGCATCAATAAGTGTCTATAATTTGGTAATATTTTCATTTAAATGGATATTCAATATAAGCGTAATGAAACGTTTTCCATTAAGATTTAAATTTCATCTCGTTATTACACCAGAAATCAGAATAATGGTATTAACCAATAAAAAAAATTTTTGTTCCTTATCATAATGAGAAAGACCGTATTAATGTATTAAAAAAAGAACCGTTCCATTTACACGATAAACGACTACAAAAACTCCTACATAGAGCCTGGTTTCTCCCGCCATGACCGAATTCAAACTTAGAATTTAAAGGTGGTTCCCGTTAGACTAGTATCTAAGTCAATCTCATAGTCAAGATACTGTAAATCAAATAGTTTTTGGAACTGAAATGATTGGTATTCGGCTTAAGGAACTGATGATAATAAAACATTAAGGGAAACTATTTTAACTTCACTGAACTTTTGCATAGCTGATATAATTGAGTCATTTACGAGAGAAAGACAATTTGAACGGTTATAAATGGATAGTGAACAGAAAAAGTATTTCAGCAAATGCAAGTCGTGAAAGAGAATGATTTGGTTTTTGTCGAGCCTGCAACTTTTGTTGCAAAAAGCACAACATAGGGATAACGATCCGGCGGCGGTGGCTACGGCGGAGGCGGCGTTAGCTAACTTCTTAAAAGCTTTATATTTTGGAAGGTGGAAGACCTGGATGCTTCATACTTTGTATATAAATGCCTAATGTTACGAAGTTTCCGTCAGTCACATGTCCAATGTCCTTGACCTCATTATCGTGGTTCAGTTACTACTTAAAAAATTCTCTCTTATTATAAGTAATAGGATATCTATATTAGGTATGTGCGTACCTTGCAAGGTCCTCATGCCCGTCAGACAGTTTTCACTTGACCTCGACCTCATTTCATGGATCAGTGAACAATGTTAAGTGTTGGTGGTCAAGTCCATATCTCAGATACAATAAGCTATATGTCTAGTTTAATCAGTGTATGGAAGAACTGTGAGGTAAACATGTCCAACTGGCAGGTATCATCTGACCTTGACCTCATTTTCATGGTCCAGTGGTCAAAATTAAGTTTCTGTGTTATGGTCTGTTTTTCTTATACTTTATGCAATAGGTCTACTATATTTGGTGTATGGAATGATTGTAATGTGTGCATGTCTGACTGACAGGTGTCATTTGACCTTGACCTCATTTTCATGGTCCAGTGGTTAAAATAAAGTTTTTTAGTTTTGATAAACTTTTCTAATACGTTATGCAAAAGGTCAACTATATTTGGTATATGGAAATATTTTATGATCCATTTATAAGAGCGCAGGTTTTATTTGACCTAGACCTCATTTTCACGGTTCATTGCAAAGTGTTAAGTATTTGTGTTTTGGTCTGTTTTTCTTAATTTATAAACAATAGGTCAACTATTTTTGTTGTATGGAAGAATTGTTAGCTGTGCATGGTTGCCTGGCATGGTTCATCTGACCTTGACCTCATTTTATGGTTCATTGACCAATGTTTAGTTTTCTTGGTTAATGTTGAGATTATGTGACAGTTGTGCATTCCTTATCATGATTTTCTTGATAGAGGGTTGCTGCTCACAGGGAAGCTATTAAACCAAGAGTTCCAAACGGTGAAGTTGAAATCATGTCTCGTAAATTTTACGGACGCCATCACGATTTGGTTGACCGTTACGGAATAACCGTTTCACAAATGGTATCAGATATGTTCCTTACGTGGTAACTACAATCCCCTTCCCTTTCATGAATGTGACCTACCGAGTTATAAAAAAGAAGATATGGTATGATTGCCAATGAGACAACTATCCAGAAAAGACCAAAATAACATAAACATTAACAACTATATGTCACCGTACGGCCTTCAACAATGAGCAAAGCCCATACCGCATAGTCAGCTATAAAAGGCCCCAATAAGACAATGTAAAACAATTCAAACGAGAAAACTAACAGCCTTATTTATGTAAAAAAAAATGAAAGAAAAACAAATATGTAACACATTAACAAACGACAACCACTGAATTACAGGCTCCTGACTTGGACAGGCACATACATAAATAATGTGGCGGGGTTAAACATGTTAGCGGGATCCCAATCCTCGTCCTAACCTGGGACAGTGGTGTAACAGTACAACATAAGAACGAACTATAAAAATCAGTTGAAAAAGGCTAAACTCATCAGATAGAAAAAAAATACAAGTGGACGTGGCCGGGTACTTATACATCCCGACACAAAAAGACACAAAGAACAGATCTGAGAGTACTCGTGACTATTTACCGAATTTGTTATCACATAAGCAACACGACGGGTGCCACTTGTGGAGCAGGGTCTGCTTACCCTTCAGGAGCACCTGAGAGCATCCCTAGTTTTTGGTGGAGTTCGTGTTGTTTATTCTTTAGTTTTTATGTTGTGTCATGTGTACTCTTGTTTGTCTGTTTGTCTTCTTTATTCTTAGTCATGGTGTTGTCAGTTTATTTTAGATTTATGAGTTTGACTGTCCTTTTGGTATCTTTTGTCCCTCTTTTGTAATAAAGCTTTATATTTAGGACTATCAACATAATATCAATGATTAGTAAAGAAGGAGAGACATTACAGCATGTGCACTCTTGTTTTCATCAGGAATATTGTTTTATCAATTGTAAGGTCATTTTTATAAATTTACTGTAGTGTATGAATTATTCTTAATACTAAGGATTTTCTTATCCCAGGTAGTCCCTTAGTCATATTTGGCATTTTTTGGGTCATCAATGCTCTTCATATATGTTTGGCTTCTTTACTATTTTTACCTGAGTGTCACCGATGAGTCATATGTAGAAACACTCGTTATATAATAACGATTAGCACGTCGTAAGTTCTATTGAAAATGTGTATTTGTGAATTTCTCTGTCCTTAATATGTTCTTCTATTTATTTGTATTTTAGTCCTGTCGTGTAATGTTGTCATTTTAGTGTTATATTTTACATTGCCATAAAAGCGGGACGTTTGGCTAGCCATAAAACCAGGTTCAACCCACCTTATTTTCTTAAAATGTTATGTACCAAGTCAGGAAGAGGGCAATTGTTATGTGTGTGTAGAATTGTCGTATGTTTTTCTGTTGCACTTTAGTGTTTCTGTTGATTTTTTTCCTTGTTTTTCGGCTCTTATAGTTGATGTGTTTCCTTCAGGTTTAGTGTGTAACCCGGATTTGTTTTCTTTCAATCGTTTATGACTTTCGAACAGCGGTATACTACGTTTGCCGCTACAAGATACAGAACCAACTAGTGGAGATACAACCATCTATCTACTACACATCTGGGGACAACAGAACAAGGGGTGGCCACAGACTAAGACAGATAAGAGCTACTAAGGAAGTAAACAACAACTCCTTCTTCCAACGCTCTATAAGAGACTGGAACCTTCTGCCAGACACAATAGCAGCTGCACCAACACTCGAGGAGTTCAGGGCCAGATTAGCCAGTGTGCCCTGGACCCAGATGCAGCTTAACTAGACATCAGCTTGCCAAATTGTACAGTGTATATAGTTTAATTTTTTTTTGTTAATATCCACTTTTAATCAATGGAGAAGCCTCCTGTTTTACCGAGCGGAGTTAATAAATCACTCAAATATGAGGTCAACTCCTTAACGGAAGAAGAAGAAGAAGAAGGTTAGTATGTTGGCACTGGCTACGGTTACATGGAAATGTAACAATAATAAAAATATTATTGTTACATAATAGACTAAATGCCGGAATGCAAAGTCGGGTAAGAACCCGATTAATAACGAATGTAACAATAATTACTGAGGCTACGGTTACATAGCATTATTGTTACATGAAAAATAGCAATATACGATGGGTCTATTAAAATGTACTAGATAATAAAAATTAAAGACATTTATTTTATATTTACAATACATACAATTATTAAATATAAATTCTTTAATTATTTATTTGCAATGACATTTTCTACATATCCAGTAAGTGGTTTTTGGAGCATTTCTGAGTCCGACACATGTTTGGTGAAACCACTCCAAGCAGCCATCACACACCAGTGATGCCGCACTGTGAACGTCCGTATCACATACTGTACAGTTCCATTCTGCGATATCCCTTTTTGATGATAATGCAACCTTTAATGTTTGCCATGCTTCCGGTGAGAAATACTTTTTCACTCGAGCAATGTTTATGTTCTCATCTAATATTTTGGTTGGAAGCATGTGATGTAGTTGTATGTCATCTTTCAGTATGGTCACATTGCCGTCCATTACGGATGTAAGGTTTATCTCGGATTTCAGTATCCAACTCAGCATAGCTGAAAAAAACAATAAATTATAAAAATGCAAGTCAAAAGTTCATCAAGTACTAATAAATAGTAAATTATTTTCCATTATTCAAACTGACAACGTCATGGCTAAAATGTAAAAAGGCAAACAGACAAATATAGACTGAGAAACACGAACCCTATCAAAATCTTGGGGTATATCAACTGTCCATTTTTTTTAAAAGTTATTTACCTTCTTCTTTTTCCTTTGGTCGTCTTTTAAGAAATTGTATATTGACAGTAATACGATTAGGTGTGCAGTTAAATACTTAAAGTGAACACTTTTCTCAGCCCGAGTTCTCAACAACAAACCATTGGTCTATATTTTCGCCTTTGGCAATACTTATCTAAAGTAGTATCTTTAAAACACCAAAAACATTTATACGTTAGAAAAAACAATTTAAACACCATTTGTTAACGATAATATTTATTATTTATCATTATTACAAGTATTGTTTGATTTCGTACATATGCAAGATTAAGGCAACAAAACTATACAAGATTTAAGTTTAATGATTGCTGTTTTTCATGTAACAATAACGCCATGTAACCGTAGCATCAGTAATTATTGTTACATTCGTAATTAATCGGTTCCTTATCCGCCTTTACATTCCGGCATTTAGTCTCCTATGTAACAATTTTTTTTTTATTATTGTTACATTTCCATGTAATCGTAGCCAGTGCCTAGTTGATATTGCATTTATATATTATCCGGAACGCTTTACATGTCGAATACGGATCTATGTTTTAACATATTATTTTCTGTAGTCACATGATAACAAAATGGCAGCGCCCACAAAAATCTGTAGTGTTTTCAGAAATGGTTTATTTAATGGGAAAGTGGCTATTGTTACTGGTGGGGGGACGGGTATCGGAAAAGCAATCACACAAGAATTGTTGTACTTGGGTAAAGATCAAAGTTTGAAAATTTAATAAGAATAACAACAACAAAAATTGTGAAATATAAAATTGATAAAATATGATTTTCAATGAGACAACTATCTACCTACATTCGTATAAAGTGGGTGTGAGCAATAACATGCAACCCTGTGAACTCTAGCAATGAGAAAAAACGTATTTGAAAATCCCATTTCTATTGTTAAATTTCTACTGGATACCTTTCTGGCTCTATCATGCCTATCAGTTTTTTAAAAAGTTTTTTCCCCAATTTTTTACATTGATGAGGCCGTTAGTTTTCTCGTTTTAATTGTTTTACATTTCTTATTGGGACCTTTTATAGCTGACTATGCGGTATGGGCTTTGCTCATTGTTGAAGGCCGTACGGTGACCTATAGTTGTTAATGTTTGTGTCATTTTGGTCTTTTGTGGATAGGTGTCTCATTGGCAATCATAACACATCGTCTTTTTATATCAGTACATCTACAATGTTAGGGTACCCAAATTACTCATATTTTGACAGAATTTCCACTTCATTCATCCTCGATCTAGGCAAAAGATTTCATTCTGTTTTTCTCATGTTTACCGTACATGTATATCTAAATAATCTGTCTATAACAGGCTATTATTTGAACTTGAAAATATTTTTAAGTATGGAATAGCATAACTTTTTGGGGGTCTCATTGGGGGGTTTCTGATCCCAGATCCAGCTTACTGTTTTGTCAGATTCCCATATCCCGCTTACACTATGTACTAGACCCAATAATCTGTCTCTTGTGTGGGTACATTTGTTATTTCATATTTTCTTTTCATCATTTGGCTATTAAATTTTTTTTCTTTTTTTTTTTTTTTTGGTCCACACGATTATTTGGTCTAACTATGTACATAAGCAATTCTCATTTTTTTTTGTCATTTCCCGGGTCCCGCAAGACCTTATTCCCTGTTTTCACGAAACAATAATTTGACTTTCACGTATCACGCTTACAAAAAATTTGCAATCCCCCGTCATGCTTATCACCCAATGAGACTCACTTTCTTGTGCTCGAAATTTTTAATAAATTCCATGTTTATTCTGTAGTTTATTGTTCTAGCTGTGCTGTGCACAACACTTTCTATTACAAAGAAGATACATGTAGTACATTTTCAATAGAATGTACTGTGCCTAGCACAACACTATTTATACAAAATACATTGTATGGAAAGTGATATATGAACCTCTCAAAACCAAATAAACATGGAATTTATAAAAAAAATTCAAGCACAAGAAATTATGCAAATTCTATAATTCGAAATAACAGTGGCTGATCTAGAAATTTTTATAAGTGGGGGCCCACTGACTGCCCGCTTCAGTCACCCTTCAGTGATTCCCTATATAAGACACCATATTTTTCCCCACACTGGGGTGGCCTGAACCTGGACCCCCTGCCCCCCCACCCCCCTAAATTCGCCTCTGAATAAATCCAAGTTCAAATAAAAGATTGTTCTATGTACATTTATATTGGTTGATGGATATGTGATATTGAAAAATTCATACCATATATGCGTAATACTGATCAATAGTTGGAGAAACCATATATATGTTATTTCAAATAATTTTTCATGGTAAGCATGTTCAGAAATATAGCATCACATTACAATACTGCTGATAGACCCACATTCTAAACATGCTAAAAGACCTATTGTTGACCTTCTGCTGTTGTCTTCTCTATGGTTGGGTTGTTGTCTCTTTGACACATTCCCCATTTCCATTTTCAATTTTATGTCATACATGTAATTATTTTCCTATGGTTTTTTTTTAATTTATTTCATTGATTATGATACATGTACATGTCAAAGCATTTACTGTATGGACTATTTGTGCTACAACCATTAAAAATATTATTTAAGGATGTAATGTAATGGTAGCTTCAAGGAATGAAGAAAGACTGAGAAAGGCAACAGATGAGATGAAAAAGAATATCACTTCTCCTGCAGAACTAGATCACATGCAGTGTAATATCAGGAAAGAAGAACAAGTAATAATGATATAGGATTATTAAAAGAATGTTGGTCACAGTTTTGTAAGAAAAATAACTTTATAAATTTTTTATTAATTTTTATCATTTTATATTTAAATTCTCAAAGTTTTATCAATAATAGTGAATAAGCAAATCATCCGGGTTTTCAATTAGAATGTTCATCCCTTTTCTCATCATACTGACATAGATTTTATACCCAACAAACTAAAATGATGTTTGATAACTGCACTTAAAACCAAACCATCAGACAACAAAATAAAGATAGGAATCAAGTGTAATAGACACTGAATTTGCTTTATAGATATAGGAAGATGGGGTGTGAGTGCCAATGAGACAACTCTCCATCCAAATAACAATTTATAAAAGTAAACCATTATAAGTCAATGAACTGCCTTCAACAAGGAGCCTGAGCTCACACCGAACAAAAATCTATAAAGGGCCCCAAAATTGATAGTGTAAAACCATTCAAACGGGAAAACCAATGGTCTAATATCTGAGGGGGAGGACAGGGGTAAGGGAGACGGAGAGAAAGGGGTTAGGAGAAAGGAGAAAGGGGGTGGGAGAAAGGAGAAAGGGGGTAGGAGAAAGGAGAGGAAGGCTGGGAGAAAGGAGAAAAAATAAAATATCTCTCCTTTTAAGAATAATCTAATATTTCAAGAAAAAATATCTCAAAAGGAGATGTTTTATTCTAATGGGAGAAAGGAGAACGGGGGTAGGAGAAAGAAGAAGAGGGGTGGGAGAAGGGAGAAGGGTACCCCCCCTGTCCTCCCCCTCATATCTAGTATCATTTTTAAGAGTAAAGGAAAAAGACCTAATTAGTACAGTGTTAAATATGTGGACCATTTAATGATTTATGATACATGTATATGGTAAAACTAGTCTGACATATAATTTCAGGTGTACAAATTTGTTGTATCATTTTTTTATGCCCCATCTACGATAGTAGAAGGGCATTATGTTTTATGGTCTGTATGTCCGTCTGTACGTCCGTCTGTCCGTTCATCCGTATGTCCATTCCTTCTGCTTCAGGTTTAAAATTTTTGGTAAAGGTAGTTTTTGATAAAGTTGAAGTCCAATCAACTTGAAATTTAGTACACATGTTCCTTATGATATGATCTTTCTAATTTTAATGCCAAATAAGAGTTTTGACCCCAATTTCACGATCCACTGAACATAGAAAATGATAGTGCTAGTTGGGCATCCTTGTACTGGGGACGCATTCTTGTTTAAATAATAAAATCGTACTTAAGCACAATTTTTTCTTGGTAAGAAATAGTAAAGAGCAGTTTAAATATCAACAAGACAACAACTCCTCATTATAAAATCCTACATTAGTGAAAAACTTATAATGGCAATGAAATGGCTATTAAAATGTTAATTATTGATATTTTTCTTTTTATATAGTTTTACATTGACTCTCAGAATGTCAGAGGAGATTTTATTAGATTTATTATTAAAAGAATGTTTAGGTACAAAACCTGATATCAACAACATTAAAATGGTTTGGCAAATTAGATTTCTTAATCATTGTAGGTACAAAATCTGATATCAACAACATTAAAACGGTTTGGCAAAGTAGATTTCTTAATCAACAATGGTGGAGGCCAGTTTCCTGCCCGTGCTGAGTCATTTTCATTGAAAGGATGGAATGCTGTTATAGAAACCAATCTTACTGGAACATTTCTATGCTGTAGAGAAGGTAGTACTTAACTTGAAAATTTGAAACCTTTTAAATATCAACTTTTTAACTTAAAACCAAAAGAAAAAATCAACCAATAATGTCTAACCATACATGTAAATTATGGCTTTTTCCAAGAAATACTAAAACTAAATTCCAACAACAAAACTTAACTGATTTAAATTATTAGAAGTTAAAACAATTCCTCTCTAATTGTTAACTTTTAAATAACAATCAAAAGAAGAATTGTAAAGGAGTATCATATGAAAACCTTAGTTTTGTAAATGTAACTTTCTACTTTTCTTGAAGAGGCTGTCTATGAGAACTCTTGTAAAACAGTCTGCATAGAATTAAACCCTATTTAAATCACCATTTGAGAAAGTTCTTACATCAAAATAAAATTCTTTGAAAAATAGGCTGCCATTGATCATGTTGATAGTGACACCTTTATTTAGCAGTTATCAGAAAATGAAAGATATTAATTTTTGTTGTTCTTCACAATTGCATTCTTTGATATTTTATTTTTTTATCACAAGTTTAATATATTTTATGACAATATTGTTTTATTTATTTTCCAGCCTACAATCAATGGATGAATGATAATGGAGGAGTTATTGTAAACATTATTGCTGACATGTGGAAAGGAATTCCTATGATGAGGTAACATCTTGGTTTAATGTAATGCCTATATCATATGAACATGTTATTGTGAAAGAAATGAAACTTTTCCACAGAATAATTTGCAGTTCACCTGTTAATTTAAACTTTTGTTAGTTTGTATGTTGCATTGAATAAATACACTATTTAGTGTTCTCTGTGTAGGTTATTCACTATTGAATAAATACACTATTTAGTGTTCTCTGTGTAGGTTATTCCCTATTGAATAAATACAATATCTATTGTTCTTTATGTAGGTTATTCACTATTGAATAAATACACTATTTAGTGTTCTCTGTGTAGGTTATTCACTATTGAATAAATACACTATCTATTGTTCTTTATGTAGGTTATTCACTATTGAATAAATACACTATTTAGTGTTCTCTGTGTGGGCTATTCCCTATTGAATAAATACACTATCTATTGTTCTTTATGTAGGTTTTTCAGTATTGAATAAATACACTATTTATTGTTCTCTGTGTAGGTTATTCACTATTGAATAAATACACTACCTATTGCTCTCTGTGTGGGTTATTCCCTATTGAATAACTACACTATCTATTGTTCTTTATGTAGGTTATTCACTATTGAATAAATACACTATTAAGTGTTCTCTGTGTAGGTTTTTCACTATTGAATAAATACACTACCTATTGCTCTCTGTGTGGGTTATTCCCTATTGAATAAATACACTATCTATTGTTATCTGTGTAGGTTATTCACTATTGAATAAATACAATATCTATTGTTATCTGTGTAGGTTATTCACTATTGAATAAATACAATATCTATTGTTCCTGTGTAGGTTATTCACTATTGAATAAATACACTATTTAGTGTTCTCTGTGTAGGTTATTCACTATTGAATAAATACACTATCTATTGTTCAACGTGTGGGTTATTCACTGGACATTTGAATTTCTACTAAAAGAAATCCTTCACTCATTGATTGATATACCTGAGTGAAACAATATTTTCTAAATAGATGATAATACATGTTCCAACTCACAAAACTGCATGGGATGTTGTATTTATTAAATATCCATAGTATTGATCCTCAATCTGATCAATGTTATCTGGGATTTCAAAAATGTTTTTCATTGAATTGTTTGTTTGGTTATAGAATATGTTAAAGAAGACCTTCATTTAAACATCATTCTTTTAAAATTTTAATTTTTCAAACAAAGGCATCAGTAGTATACTGCTGTTCAAAATTCATAAATCGATAGAGAAAAAACACAAATCTGGGTAACAAACTAAAACTTAGGGAAATGTATCAAATATAAGAGAACTACCACACAACAGAGACACGACACAGAAACGTAACGCACAGAAAAACGAACTATAATGTAACAATGGCCATTTCCTGACTTGGTACAGGGCATTTTATGAAAAAATGGTGGGTTGAACCTGGTTTTGTGGCATGCCAAATCTCCCACTTTAATGGCAGTGTTAATTATAACTTTAAAATTACAACATTACACGACAGGGTTACAATAAATAAACAGATAAATGGGAGAAAATATAGGACAGAGAAACAAACGAATAATAGCCATCCAAAGGTAACAGGTTAAAAAATATTTTTTATACACCAGACGCACGCTATGTCCGTACAAAACTATGCTCAGATGCAAAAAGTTTGAAAGCCATAACAACTACCAAGTTGAAGATTGCTGAGGACTAAAAGTTCCTAAAAGTTGTGAGGCCAGGGTTATCCGCCTGGGACAAAACATCATTATTATCAAGAATAATACATAGTTTTGCAAACAGTAACTTTTATAAAATGACTATATAATAGATATACATGATTAAACTGAAGTGGTGACTAGCTAAAGAATAAAAAACGAATAAATTACAAAATCACAGCCCTGTTAGCCATAGTCAACGCAACGCCCAAAGTGACGTCACATATAAATTTCTAAAACGTGTTCCGAAAATAAGAGAATTTGGATGAACTCATCTAACTTATATTAATAGTGAACAGTGAAAATTATAATACTAATTAATATTTAATTGAAGTAGTATAAATTAGATAATTAATTGTATTATCTATAGCTGTGTGGTTGTTTACACCAATCAAACTGCAAACCAAATATATAGTGTAAATTTCGATGATCCAAAATCAAATCTACCAAATAAACTGGATGAGTAGTTATCCCCCAATACAACACAATAATACAACAGAAAAAAAACACAACTACAAACGTTCAAACCTTTGAAAAAATCTGATGACAACGAGAAACACAACATCAAAACCCAACAAATTAGTTTTGGATGGATAAGTACCGTGCCACGTCTTAAAGCAATACGAATTCACACTCAGAAAAACAGTCACATTCGGGAATAAGTCACGTTCGGTAATAAACAGATCAGACACAATAAACACACACAATAAAATTTCAACAGAAACAATGTTGAAAATTTTGTCAGAAATCACCTGTTTTAAATCTTTTATAGCCACACAGGAGCAGCTCGGGCAGCTGTGGACAATCTGACGAAATCTTTAGCATTAGAATGGGCAGAAAGTGGAGTGAGAATTAATTCTGTGGCTCCTGTAAGTTTAAAGTATTTAAAGCAATCAATTAAATAAGAAAATACATGTCTTTTATTATTTAAAGTTCTATAATGATAATATGATATGACTGTGTAAGTAATTGTCTAGCTAGATAAACATTTCATAGAAGTATAATTTATATGTAAAAAAAATTGTATAATATTTTATATAATACTGCAACTAGTAACATAGCTATATTTTGTTTTAATAATGTCAATTTCATCATGGAACACTTTCTCCACAATCAGGGGTTCATTAAAGGATGGAAATAAGTTTGACAATTGTGTAACGATTTAAAAAAGCTATCAATGTATTAGTTTAAGTTGCAGAATAAAAACACCATTAGGTCAATGTCATAAAAAAATATAAACTTTTTTGTAATCGATGCAAAATTGTGGAAGGGCTTGGTAGAACCTCACCCTTCTCCAGTTTCTCATCCTCATGTAAAAAAGTTTATATTTTTCTTTCATTGACCTAATATTGTACATTTATTATTTAAAGTTATATTATGATGATATGATATACAAATTTAAATGTGCAAGTAATTGTGCCAGTGCTTTCATTAAATAATATAAGGTAACTGCAATAGGTGTTGAATATTCACGTCAGTCATTTGATCAGAAAATTTATATAATGACTCAAAAGAGTGTTGAATTTCTAGTTGGTTAAATGGTCCACAGAATTATAATTTTATATATAAAATATTTTCTTATAGATTTTGTCAAATCCTATAAAATAAAGGATATGATGTAATTTCTATATAAAGGAAAATTTTAGATCATACAAAATATTATTTTTTGTTGTTGCTTGTTTGACTGAACGGTGCCAATACCTTTGCATGACATCCTTTACTTATTTGTTTATAAGATTGTCAGTTTTTTTGAAAGAGGGTTCTAAAAAGGTAATGTACTGGGACAAACAGTAAACAAGATGGCTAATTTACAATAAACTAGTCATGATAATAAAGAATGTGTCCATGGGACACAGATGATGCCCCTTCTTGCTTAAAATGTTTTAAGGGACTTCAATTGAGCCACCCAAAGTCAAAGAATAGAAATCAATATTGGGACATATGCATGTTTAGACGGACAAGGATGACACTGAATGCCACTTCCAGGTGTTTTTTTTAGGAGTCTTGTGCTAAGTTGGTAAACGTGGTCTGTTGTATACTGATAAGTATTTTTAGTGATTCTTGTTAACCATTTATGATATTTGGTTTAAACCGGCTGTTGATTGAATCGATGGCCTCCCTAACTAAATTTTCTGCAGACATTTCCCTCATGATATACATCATAATAACAAAAATATTTGTTTACAGGGAAGTTCTATATACTCTGAAACAGCAGCAGCAAATTATGGTGACCCAAAAATATTTGCATATAATATACCAAAAATTCCACTCAAAAGACTGGGTACTGTAGAAGAGGTAATATTTAAATGACAGATCATTCAACTTGTTCATAACAAAAAAGGTTTATTAAATTTTTTTTTCAGTTGAAAAGGATGAAAATCAAATTGAGAATGAAATATGTGGAATATATGAATCCTGATATAGTGAATATATTTTTTTCTTCAAATATCATCAATATGGTTTATGCAATAATAAATAAAAGAGTTGAAACTGTATATGTTTAAAATTTTTATACCAGTATGTAGGAAGTGAACCCGTATTACCTTAACCTTTTTCCCCTTGAATACATAGGCTATAATAAAACAAAACAATATATTCATATTGCCGATAACCCAGACAGCTTGAAGGACACCGGATTTTAATAAGTAGAATATACAATTCATAAGTATAAATACATAAATAAATCAATACAGTTCTAGATGATAACTGAATGCTGATATATGACATATATATGTTGTATATTTAGTTAAATACCAAATAATAACAAAGGCTCTTTCATCGACGATCCCGCCGGCCAGGAAAAACCAACCAAAACGAGTTAACTCGGGTCAAACTACATTAAATACCATATATGTAGTGGAAAAAAGTTGGAAACCTGCGTCCAAACCCTATGCTCGAAAGACCGTCTCCAGAGGTATACTTGGACAGTATAAAAAAAATATATATAAAAAAATTATATATATACATGTATGTAATTATTCGTAACAAAACACAACTAACCAAGAGCAGAATCCTGAATTAAAACTAAAAATGTTACATATCTGAAATATGTAAAAATAAACTTGACACTACAACTGTTGGGTAGAAAGTGAAGGCTTTAAAAATATTTTCCCGCACTTGAAAATTTTCACGTGACTAAATTAGAAAATTCATACGCATGGTTTATACAAATGTTTCCCGCTATTTGTTGAAACGCGGAAAGAATGTAAATATCATCCCCCTTCCCAATATAAACAGTGAACCAAGCTGATACGAAAAAGTCCATGAATTAATCTTGTATTGTTATGTAGGTAAATATGATTTTTCTATGACTATTTTTAGATTTCCACTTCTGTATGTTTTCTGCTGTCCCCTGCATCAGCCTATATAACTGGTGAAACGATCAAAGTAGATGGAGGAGGCAGTCTGTATTCAACTATGATTTTTGAAGTACCAGGTAAAACTATCTATTTTATTTATATCAAAATTTATAAGTTAATTTCACTGCATAATGAAGTTTATCTGTATTTAAAATGAGGGAAGAAACATAAAACAGCATGTTACAGCAGGTAAAGCTCACATCTGTTCTTGCTAGGCCATGATACCTACATGTATGTGGAGGCCTCTGCTTCCAAATGGTTACTTAATTGCTTTAAACCTGCCTTATAAATAACTCCATTTCAAGTTTGTCAGTTTGGGTCTGGGTTTATACAGTTGTGCAATATATAAGAACTGTTGTTCAGTGGCTGTCGTATGTTGATATGGTTCATAAGTGTTTTTTTTATTTTTCCTTCTTTATATAGATTAGACCATTAGTTTTCCTGTTTGAATATGTTTACATTTGTCATTTTTAGGGCCCTTTATAGTTTGTTGTTTGGTATGAGCAAAGGTTCCGTGTTGAATGCCATACTTTGATTTACAAATGTACAATGGTTTACTTTTTACTAATTGTGACCAGCTATATGCTCCCAATCAAATGCATTGATTGTCCAAAAACAGGGGGGTTCCAACCTGGATCCACCAATGCCGCACTGCAACAAAGATAACTGTAAATTCAGAAATTACTGTAATATTTTTATTATTGTGAAAAATGTAAAGAAGTTATAATCGCAATAATTTGAACTTGCATTTTGAAAATTTTATATGAATTATACAGGATTTATCTTAATATTGCTAAAATTAAAATTTCATATTAGTTTAAAATAACAAAATTGCAATAATAAATGCATGCAATAATTTCTGAATTTAGTTTCATATCATAGGCCTCTAAGCAATACATTTCCCATCTTTATACAAAATCGTTTTAGCTACTCTATGTTGATTTAATAATTCACCATGAAATGTCAACCAATACAAACATAATTTGATTATGCCAAGAAATTATCTCCACTTGATTCACGAATAATAAAACCTGGATTTTCTGTCTATCATTAGTTTTGGGATCAGTAGTAGTCCAAATATTTATAACATCTTGAAAGGCTATTATAATTTTTTTCTTTGACGCATAACTTCCTCGAAGTAAGGCGTCAAAGAATTCAGATTCATTACATTTTAAACTTAAAACTAAACAGAGGAAAGACTATTGTATAGTTTAAAATGGTAGCAAAAATGTGTAAGTTACAAAATCAAGATTAATAAGATAGAAATTAAGTTGGAGAGTGATATTATTGGATTGTATTATTTCTTGAAATACTAACATTTTTGTTGGTTGTTCTACATTTACAATGACAAATGAACAAAAAAGTTCTTGAATCAACAGTAGTTATATAAAAAAGAAGATGAGGTATGATTGCCAATAAGACAACTCTCTACAAGAGACCAAAATGACACAGAAATTAACAACGATAGGTCATCGTACGGCTTAAAACAATGAGCAAAGACCATACCACATAGTCAGCTATGAAAGGCTCCGATATGACAATGAAAATTAATTCAAAAGAGAAAACTAACGCCCTTATTTATATAAAAAATGAACCAAAAACAAATATGTAACACATAAACAAAAGACAACCACTGTATTACAGGCTCCTGACTTGGGACAGGCAGATATATAAGTTGGTATCATTAAATACTCTTCTTTCTTTGCAGATCACAAGAAGTCCAAGGCATATACCTGGAAAGATGACGAGGAAACCAAATCTAAATTATGATATATACAAACTACTGTTTACAAACACTATTCAAATTTACAAATACTTTAATATATATAGGAATTCAGAAAAATTTGAATTTAGGTTGCATTTGTTAGTTTTGCCGATTTACATTTTTGTCATTACAGAGTAACAGAACTTGGTAGAGTGGGGCGCCCATTTTCACCGGTGACACAATTTTGCCGTTTATGATTTTGAGGTGTAAAAACTTTAAAAGGATGGTTAAAATGTCAGAAATATGCCGCTTAATTCAATTTTTATAACAAATATGATTATTTTTAAAAATTAGACAAAATTTCGGCAATAACAGCATAGGACCATTTGAAATGTCTGCTTTTCATCTACAATGAAATTTATTTGATAAATATTGTTTAAAGCTGCAGTTATTTGGTTTTAAATAGATGTGTAAAAACGGCTAATCTGTGTCCCCCTTTGCTGAAACATCAGGAAATTTCAAACACTCTTTAATCTAACTTTTCAGATGATTTTTTTTCAAAGAAACACCTTTCAAGCTAACAATATTTTGCTTTTGATGTTATGTTCATATAGAAATATTAGTATACTTCACAAACATAAAGACCTGAACATAAACTGTAGAAAACTTATGGCAAAAATGAGCACCCCACTTATCATGATTTGTTCATTACATTTTATTTTATACTGTAGATTTATTATTATTTGTTGGATACTAATTTACATTGATTTCTTTTTAAAATATATTTTAAAAAAAATATTTTAGATTCAACCTTCTTTAATTTATCTATATCAATGCATGTATTTACGGTAGTAAAGAGATTTCAAGTCTACTTTCATCTAATGTCTATCTAATGTTGCTTAAGTGTAAAGGCACCAAGAAGAGTAGATATTTGGTATAAGTCAATGAGACAGCAAGTCTTCAATAATAGACAAGTATCCATACAAAATGTAATTTTCCAAAAAAGTTAAACAACACAAATAACAAACTCCATGGAAAATTCAAAAAGGCACTGTTAACAATAAGCAAAATCAAATGCTCAAACATAGCAAACAAATGACAACTGTCATATTCCTGACTTGGCACAGGCATTTCCTTAATGCTAATTATGTAGAAAATGGTGGATTAAACCTGGTTTTAATGCTAGCTAAACGTCTCACTTGTATAACAGTTACATAAAATTTCATCATATTGACAGTAATGTGTGAACGAAATTACCTGTCTAAAAAAGTTATGAATAAATGTTAAAAAGACAATGCAGATCTGACATCAACAACACATTCACTGCTTGATATAAGACAAGACAACTACTATGTGGTTCCTGGCTTAGAATAGACATTTGAACATTAAGGTGGTACCCAACACTTTCACTAAAATTAATTTGGCTCGTTCAATTTTTATAAAATTTTGTCAAAGTAAATATTTTAACAAAAATATAAAATTTTAAAAAATTTAAACCAACGGTTTTATCAGAAAAATTACACTGGTTATATAGCAGTTTGAAAAAGACTTATTTTGATCATTGAGAAGCTTAATACTCCCTTAACAACACAGCGTAGTTAAAACATTTAGCTGATTTTAAAGAGTTATCTCCCTGTAGTGTTAGGTACCACCTTAAACAGATTAACAAAGGATTTTTATTCTTGAATAATGGAATTAACGTAGGTATATATAAATATGCTAAAAAAAGATGGTTACATTATGAATTATGAAATCTTTGATAAAAAGATTTCCTTGTACATGTATATCAGAAACATATTTGCCAACAGTGGGGAATAAGAACACTGTTTTTTATGCCCAATTTATGGGCATTATGTTTTCTGATCTATGAGTCCGTCTGTTCGTTTGTTCGTTCGTTAATCCGTCTGTTCTGCTTCAGGTTAATGTTTGTGGTCGAGGTAGATTTGAATGAAGTTGAAGTCCAATCAACTTAACTTAGTACACATGTTCCCTATGATATGATCTTTTGATTTTTTTAATGCCAAATTAGAAATTTTCCATGATTTTTATGGTCCACTGAACATAGAAAATGATAGTGCGGATGGGGCATCAGTTTACTGAGGACACATTCTTGTTTCATCCTGTTTTAAATATGTGTACTGTTGTTGATGTTATATATTTATGATTGACTGTTATTAAACTTACTTATCTTTTTTATACAAATGATAATAAAAATGATTATAAAATTTAAGTCAGAAAGTTATTTCAATGAATATGTCATCAAAGATTATGCAAATGATATCATTTGGAGACACTACAAGGTATAATTCCTTGACAAGATCTTACACAAAATGCAGACTTTTCAAAGTTTTAACCAACTTTATTTGTCTTGAATATTGTAAAGTAATATGAAGAACATTTAAAATGTGCATTTTAATAAAGTAAAAATAAGTTGAATTGTGAGCTTTTGTTTACCAGTGTTACCCTACCATAGTTATACTGTGAGCTTTTGTTCACCAGTGTTACCCCACCATAGTTATACTGTGAGCTTTTGTTCACCAGTATTACCCCACCATAGTTATACTGTGAGCTTTTGTTCACCAGTGTTACCCCACCATAGTTATACTGTAAGCTTTTGTTCACCAGTGTTACCCCACCATAGTTATACTGTGAGCTTTTGTTCACCAGTATTACCCCACCATAGTTATACTGTGAGCTTTTATTCACCAGTGTTATTCCATCATAGTTATACTGTGAGCTTTTGTTCACCAGTGTTACCCCACCATATTTATACTGTGAGCTTTTGTTCACCAGTGTTACCCCACCATAGTTAAACTGTGAGCTTTTGTTCACCAGTGTTACCCCATCATAGTTATACTGTGAGCTTTTGTTCACCAGTGTTACCCCACCATAGTTTTACTGTGAGCTTTTGTTCACCAGTGTTACCCCACCATAGTTATACTGGGAGCTTTTGTTCACCAGTGTTACCCCACCATAGTTATACTGTGAGCTTTTGTTCACCAGTGTTACCCCACCATAGTTATACTGTGAGCTTTTGTTCACCAGTGTTACCCTACCATAGTTAAACTGTGAGCTTTTGTTCACCAGTGTTACCCCACCATAGTTAAACTGGGAGCTTTTGTTCACCAGTGTTACCCCACCATAGTTAAACTGGGAGCTTTTGTTCACCAGTGTTACCCTACCATAGTTATACTGGGAGCTTTTGTTCACCAGTATTACCCCACCATAGTTATACTGGGAGCTTTTGTTCACCAGTGTTACCCCACCATAGTTATACTTTGAGCTTTTGTTCACCAGTGTTACCCCACCATAGTTATACTGTGAGCTTTTGTTAACCAGTGTTACCCCACCATAGTTATACTGTGAGCTTTTGTTCACCAGTGTTACCCACCATGGTTATACTGTGAGCTTTTGTTCACCAGTGTTACCCCACCATAGTTATACTGTGAGCTTTTGTTCACCAGTGTTACCCCACCATAGTTATACTGTGAGCTTGTGTTCACCAGTGGTACCCCACCATAGTTATACTGTGAGCTTTTGTTCACCAGTGTTACCCCACCATAGTTATACTGTGAGCTTTTGTTCACCAGTGTTACCCCACCATAGTTATACTGTGAGCTTTTGTTCACCAGTGTTACCCCACCATAGTTATACTGTGAGCTTTTGTTCACCAGTGTTACCCCACCATAGTTATACTGTAAGCTTTTGTTCACCAGTGTTACCCCACCATAGTTATACTGCAAACTTTTGTTCACCAGTGTTACCCCACCATAGTTATACTGTGAGCTTTTGTTCACCAGTGTTACCCCACCATAGTTATACTGTGAGCTTTTGTTCACCAGTGTTACCCCACCATAGTTATACTGTAAGCTTTTGTTCACCAGTGTTACCCCACCATAGTTATACTGTGAGCTTTTGTTCACCAGTGTTACCCCACTATAGTTATACTGTGAGCTTTTGTTCACCAGTGTTACCCCACTATAGTTATACTGGGAGCTTTTGTTCACCAGTGTTACCCCACTATAGTTATACTGGGAGCTTTTGTTCACCAGTATTACCCCACCATAGTTATACTGTGAGCTTTTGTTCACCAGTGTAACCCCACCACAGTTATACTGTGAGCTTTTGTTTACCAGTGTTACCCCACCATAGTTATACTGAGAGCTTTTGTTCACCAGTGTTACCCCACCATAGTTATACTGTGAGCTTTTGTTCACCAGTGTTACCCCACCACAGTTATACTGTGAGCTTTTGTTCACCAGTGTTACCCCACCATAGTTATACTGTGAGCTTATGTTCACCAGTGTTACCCCACCATAGTTATACTGTGAGCTTTTGTTCACCAGTGTTACCCCACCATAGTTATACTGTGAGCTTTTGTTCACCAGTATTTCCCCACCATAGTTATACTGTGAGCTTTTATTCACCAGTGTTACCCCACCATAGTTATACTGTGAGCTTTTGTTCACCAGTGTAACCCCACCACAGTTATACTGTGAGCTTTTGTTTACCAGTGTTACCCCACCATAGTTATACTGAAAGCTTTTGTTCACCAGTGTTAACCCACCATAGTTATACTGTGAGCTTTTGTTCACCAGTGTTACCCCACCACAGTTATACTGTGAGCTTTTGTTCACCAGTGTTACCCCACCATAGTTATACTGTGAGCTTATGTTCACCAGTGTTACCCCACCATAGTTATACTGTGAGCTTTTGTTCACCAGTGTTACCCCACCATAGTTATACTGTGAGCTTTTGTTCACCAGTATTTCCCCACCATAGTTATACTGTGAGCTTTTATTCACCAGTGTGACCCCACCATAGTTATACTGTGAGCTTTTGTTCACCAGTGTGACCCCACCATAGTTATACTGTGCGCTTTTGTTCACCAGTGTTACCCCACCATAGTTAAACTGTAAGCTTTTGTTCACCAGTGTTACCCCACCATAGTTATACAGTGAGCTTTTGTTCACCAGTGTTACCCCACCATAGTTATAGTTATACTGTGAGCTTTTTTTTCACCAGTGTTACCCCACCATAGTTATACTGTGAGCTTTTGTTCACCAGTGTGACCCCACCATAGTTATACTGTGCGCTTTTGTTCACCAGTGTTACCCCACCATAGTTATACTGTGAGCTTTTGTTCACCAGTGTTACCCCACCATAGTTATACTGTGAACTTTTGTTCACCAGTGTTACCCCACCATAGTTACACTGTAAGCTTTTGTTCACCAGTGTTACCCCACCATAGTTATACTGTGAGCTTTTGTTCACCAGTGTTATCCCACCATAGTTATACTGTGAGCTTTTGTTCACCAGTATTACCCCACCATAGTTATACTGTGAGCTTTTGTTCACCAGTGTTACCCTACCATAGTTATACTGTGAGCTTTTGTTCACCAGTGTTACCCTACCATAGTTATACTGTGAGCTTTTGTTCACCAGTGTTACCCTACCATAGTTATACTGTGAGCTTTTGTTCACCAGTATTACCCCACCATAGTTATACTGTGAGCTTTTGTTCACCAGTGTTACCCTACCATAGTTATACTGTGAGCTTTTGTTCACCAGTGTTACCCCACCATAGTTATACTGTGAGCTTTTGTTCACCAGTGTTACCCCACCATAGTTATACTGTGAGCTTTTGTACACCAGTGTTACCCCACCAGTTATACTTTAAACATGAAGTTGATGAAGGATGGATTTTAAAAAGCATCACACAGTAAGGCATACCGGCACAAAGCAGATTCGAAAATTTAATCAAACCTAGATGTATATTTCCTGACAAGAGCATCACAAAATTTTATGGGATGGACAGACAAAAACATATTTTAACCTGTATGCCATGACTTCTTTAGGAGCAAGATAGAAGTAGAAGAGTTACATAGCCATTGTTACAAGACTTAAATCCTTAGGACAGTAAAATACAAAGAGAAACTCATAGCAATTTTTTTTTCTGGTCCTATATAAGCTTCCTTAAAGTATTCCTGTAAAAAATAGTAATTTACTCCATATCATCCACAAATAAAACTAACCCTTATTGACAACCACCAGAAAGTTTGTGGTTTAACAGGTTATAATGTCAGTCTGCAAATAAATTGTCACAGGTCTGTTTTAGGGTTTGGTTTGTCTGATCGAAAAGAAAAAAAAATCAACTTTTCTACTATATATTCAACCAAAAAATCTTTAATGTTCTGACTGTCCGAATCCTTTTTTGTCTGACATTTTGTTGGTCAGACATAGTTCAGAGACACTGGGTTTCTTTTAATTAATATCCCATAATCATATACCTAAATATAGAACTTATTTATTTGATTGTTCAAGTTTGAAAACATAATAAATTAGACTTTTATAAAATTCCATTTTAATATATATAAATTTTATTGCATTCAAACATTTAGATCTTGAAAATGTTCAACCTCCACATGTAAATCTTAATACAAAAGTGATACTGAATGACAAAATTAATCAATAAATTTCTATATAACAATATAAGCTTTATAAAACTCTTTCAATGATTTTTTTTTCAAATAAATGGTGTTTCTCAAAATGTTCATGTAATATAAAGTCTTGACTCTTAACAATCTTCATCACATGATTACATATTCATTTGTTTAAACACTCTAATGATGTCAGTATCATCATAACTGAAGCTCCCTCTCTTCTGGAAGGGGAGAGAAATACCATTCAACTCTTTGTGGGGTCACACCCTCTATAACAGCTGGTTTCCATTGAGGACTTTGATCTTTGTCTACTAAAACTGTAAGAAAAATAAATCATGAAATTACATTATGAATATTCACCCTTTTTACATGATAATTTCACAGTGGTAGATTTGCTCAAATTGCTTGTATAATGTATTTGCATATCAAGTCTCAAAAGATTTTAGAAATACTTGAACTTACATAATTCGCCTTTTCAGAATCTAAAAGAATGTGGGTAATCTAACTGTTCATACACCAAAATGAAACAAGAGGCTCTCAAGAGCCTGAATCGCTCACCTGAATTTTTTTGGTTTAATCTCTCATCAATGATTATTTTTGCTTTTCAATTTATTTAAATGTTCTTTGAATCGTCCTATTTTCTTCAAAAGCAAAAAAAAATCATTTTCTCCTATGTTCTATTTTAGCCATAGGAGCTATGTTTCTTGACATGCAAGGAAATGAAATATAAAATTTATACTAGATACTCTGAAACTCTGAAACTCATTTAGCCTAAGTTTGGCTGAAATTGATACAGCAGTTTCAAAAGAGAAGATTTTTTAAAGTAAGTCAACATGATGAACAAATTGTGAAAAAAGTCTTTAAAGGGCAATAACTCCTAAAGAGGTCAATTGACATTTTTTGTCAAATTGACTTATTTGTAGATCTTACTTTGCTGATCATTTTTGCTGTTTACAGTTTATCTTTATCTATAATAATATTAAAGATAATGACCAAAAACTGCAAAATTTCCTTAAAATTAACAATTAATTGGCAGCAACCCAACAATTGGATGTTTGATTCATCTGAAAATTTCAGGGCTGATAAATATTGACCTAATGAACATTTTTACTACATGTCAGATTTGCTCTTAATGCTTTCGTTTTTGAGATATAAGCCAAAAACTGCATTTGACCCCTATGTTCTATTTTAAGTAACGGCGGCCATGTTTTTTGATGGATCAAAAATCAAAGCACACACTTTATGCAGGATAATCTAAGGAACAATCATGCTAAGTTTTAACCAAATCCATTCAGTAGTTTCAGAGGAGAAGATTTTTTAAAGTTAGCAAATATGATGAACAAATTGTGAAAAATTGTCATTAAAGGACAATAACCCCTTAAGGGGTCGATTGACAATTTTGGTCATATTAACTTATTTGTAGATCTTACTTTGCTGATCTTTTTTGCTGTTTACAGTTTATCTTTATCTATAATAATATTCAAGATAATGACCAAAAACTGCAAAATTTCCTTAAAATTAACAATTAAGTGGCAGCAACCCAACAATGGTTTGTTTGATTCATCTGAAAATTTCAGGGCTGATAGATTTTGACCTAATGAACATTTTTACCCCTGTCAGATTTGCTCTAAATGCTTTCGTTTTTGAGATATAAGACAAAAACTGCATTTGACCCCTATGTTCTATTTTAAGTAATGGCGGCCATGTTTTTTGACGGATCAAAAATCAAAGCACACACCTTGTGCAGGATAATCTAAGGAACAATCATGCTAAGTTTTAACCAAATCCATTCAGTAGTTTCAGAGGAGAAGATTTTTTAAAGTTAGCAAATATGATGAACAAATTGTGAAAAATTGTCATTAAAGGACAATAACCCCTTAAGGGGTCGATTGACAATTTTGGTCATATTAACTTATTTGTAGATCTTACTTTGCTGATCTTTTTTGCTGTTTACAGTTTATCTTTATCTATAATAATATTCAAGATAATGACCAAAAACTGCAAAATTTCCTTAAAATTAACAATTAAGTGGCAGCAACCCAACAATGGTTTGTTTGATTCATCTGAAAATTTCAGGGCTGATAGATTTTGACCTAATGAACATTTTTACCCCTGTCAGATTTGCTCTAAATGCTTTCGTTTTTGAGATATAAGACAAAAATTGCATTTGACCCCTATGTTCTATTTTAAGTAACGGCGGCCATGTTTTTTGACGGATCAAAAATCAAAGCACACACTTTGTGCAGGATAATCTAAGGAACAATCATGCTAAGTTTTAACCAAATCCATTCAGTAGTTTCAGAGAAGAAGATTTTTTAAAGTTAGCAAATATGATGAACAAATTGTGAAAAATTGTCATTAAAGGACAATAACCCCTTAAGGGGTCAATTGACAATTTTGGTCATATTAACTTATATATAGATCTTACTTTGCTGATCTTTTTTGCTGTTTACAGTTTATCTTTATCTATAATAATATTCAAGATAATGACCAAAAACTGCAAAATTTCCTTAAAATTACCAATTAAGTGGCAGCAACCCAACAATGGTTTGTTTGAGTCATCTGAAAATTTCAGGGCTGATAGATCTTGACCTAATGAACATTTTTACCCCATGTCAGATTTGCTCTAAATGCTTTCGTTTTTGAGATATAAGCCAAAAACTGCATTTGACCCCTATGTTCTATTTTAAGTAACGGCGGCCATGTTTTTTGACGGATCAAAAATCGAAGCGCACATTTTGTGCAGGATATACTAAGGAACAATCATTTTAAGTTTCATTCAAATCCATTCAGTAGTTTCAGAGGAGAAGATGTTTTAAAAATTGTTAACGACGACAGACGACGACGACGACGTCGACGACGACGGACGCCAAGTGATGAGAAAAGCTCACATGGCCTTTTAGGCCAGGTGAGCTAAAAAACATAACGTCATTGGTTGAATTTCCATTGTTTAGAATGTTTTTAACCCATCACAAAATTTTGGGGTAAGCTTTATGTATTACCCAGAATGCATTAGATTCTGAAACGGTGAATTGGTAATGCCTACAAAGCAAAACAGATGTTTATTACAGTCAAATCACAATTTACACAAAGTTTTCAAAACAAGACCATTTGCCTATTCTAATACAATACTTTAAAAACTTTCTAAATATAGCATTTAAATGGTCCCCTCAATGTTAAATATCAATTTTGTATATTCATCCAATCAAAAAGGTGTTTCATGTTATATGACCTTATACATGTACTAGATTAGAATTATTATTCCAACATATTGAGAATTAATAGATAGGTAGATGAATGCAAATGGGACTGAAGGTTGTTTTTAAAAAGTGTTTCTGTTTCAAAAGTTTTGCATAAGAAATTTTAACATTTCTGTATCTAGCCTAGTTGTAATCGCCACATTATATATTGGTCAAACAGGATTTTAATTTTTAGCCTTTTCCAATTACTTTTTGAACAACTGAATTTTAAATTCAAACTTATGGTTATAAATTATCTCCCCTTACTGACACAATTGACTGAAGTAGATATTCCATTATCATATTTATTCCTTGTTACTTTCATGAAATATTTGATATGTATGAATTTCTTTTTTGTATAATATACCAACAATTAAGGATGTACTTAGGTGAGGTTTTGGAATTTGTGTCAAATGTTCGGACTCCTTGGTGTTTTTCCATGCAATACAATGTAAAATATATTGCGCCATAACACCCATTTATTTTTTCATATAAGACTTAAAAGCTCATGAAAGGTCATTTACCAAAATTTTAGAAGATTCTTAATTTTCTTTCTTTTGTTTTGAGACCTAATAATACCAATGCAAATATAAGGTAAAAGTCAGAGTCAGCCTTTTCCCGCCATATTTTAAATCTCAAATATCTCGAAAAGGAGGTCCATGACCTATCAATATTTTTAACTTATTTTTATCCTTAGTTGATGCTCTACCAGCTTATAGTATCAATTTTAACTTCTTAATTTATTAATTTTCACCTTACCTCACCTAAGTACATTCTTAAGTGCACAGGTGAATTAAATTAAAAAAAAAGATAAAATTTGTCTTTTCATAATCCTAGCTAAAATGTCATAATAAGTATTGAATGCTTCTTTTTGTAAATTCATAGGGTTGTAAAAGCATTGACAGTGCACACATTTCATACAAAATGTACTTCGGTCAACCCTTTTACACCCCAATGAAGTAACAAAAAGAAGCATTCAATTCTTAAGTGAAAACAAGAATGTGTCCATAGTACACGGATGCCCCACTCGCACTATCATTTTCTGTGTTCAGTGGACCGTGAAAATTGGGGTCAGAACTTTAATTTGGAATTAAAATTAGAAATATCATGTCATAGGGAAAATGTGTACTAAGTTTCAAGTTGATGTAACTTTAACTTCATCAAAAACTACCTTGACCAAAAACTTTAACCTGAACTTCGCACTATCATTTTCTATGTTCAGTGGACCATGTAATTGGGGTCAAAACTATAATTTGGCATTAAAATTAGAAAGATCATATCATGGGGAACATGTGTACTAAGTTTCAAATTGATTGGACTTCAACTTCAACAAAAACTACCTCGACCAAAAACTTTAACCTGAAGCAGGACGAACGGACGCACAGACAGAGGGACGGATGAACGAACGGAGGCACAGACCAGAAAACATTATGCCCCTCTACTATCGTAGGTGGGGCATAAAAATCAATTTCATCTCATCTCGCTCAGGTGAATATAAAAACAATATATTTCTTGACCTAAATATTAACAGATTTGCACAACTATGTTCAACAGACACATACATTTGTATAGATTTCAAACATCTCCAGATTATTTTAAACAGTATTGTGCAACACAATTTTAGACAGTATTGGTGCTGTGAGAAGCCTTTTGTAATAAAGATAATATTTTTTTCTGTTTAAAGACTTATAAACTCTTTTGTCCTATTTGTTTATGAAACTTACCAGCTCTAACTCCTTCATAGAAATCCTGGTCCTCTATACATCGCTGACTAATTCTATATTCCATGACAAGACAATCCTGTAAGGTCATTGTTTCTCCTTCTAACAGCTGACGCAATGTTACTTTCATTGATGTTGGAGACTAAAAGATACAAGCTGTCTTTATAAATAGGAAGTATAACAAAAAAGAAATAAACGTTGATTTTTTTGTTTGTTTATTTTTAAGAATTAGTTTCAGAAATTTAAATGCCTTATGAAATCTTGTACTTATAGGTTTCATAACGAGTGAGAATTAGATATCGCTTGATATCAACTCGAGTTATTTAATTTCAATATAATAATAAACGAGCCTGTGGCGAGTTTGTTATTACTATTTAAATTAAATAAAGTTGTGAAACCTATTTCTCTTATGGTAAACATGCTTTTTGTGCTTAATAAAAAAAATCCGCGAAACGTCGACCCAGTCGCTTGAACATAACTGCATTGTGATGTCATATGTCCTGTTCGTCGTCAATCTTCAACATAAGACTTTTTGAAACATTTTGTACGCTTCAGAATGTAATAATATTTGAATAAGAATATATAATAAGGTGAAAAGTGTGCGTATTTTCTATATTATTGAAGAAATCGCTTATCTCCGTTGCAATGGAGGAAATGTACATCATTGTGACCTTTAACTGTCAACAATGACCTAAAGAATAGCCAATGAAAATGCCGCAATATCGTTTCAGGAGGTTTCGTTGGCCAATCAAATTAACGCATTTTTCGTATCACTTTTTCGTATCACACTCCGGACAGTGTGATACGAGAATTATCTATTCATTCGAGAAATAGATAACAGGCCCCAACCATAAGAGAATATAAATTATTTACACTTAGCAAACAGTATATCATCACTATCTCTGATAATGTTGTCAAGTAAGGTTACGGGTAAAAGCAAGTCAAGGCAACCCCATTCTGTTAGCCTGAACATTGTTCTGTCAAAGCTACGGTAAAAGTGACACCATCAAAATTCAATCTTGATGTATATTTTGTGGTAATAAGCTTTGTGTATATGTTCCATAATATTTGTTATTTGTGATAAATTTAGCCATTTTTTTATAAATTGAATTGTTTCATATATTTATGTTGGGGCCTTTTATAGCCAACTTTATGGTATGGGGTTATCTCTTTGAAGTGTACAGTTTTGCATATAATTGCTTATTTCATCTTTGGCCAATAGTTTGTCTCAAGGTAATCATAGCACATGGCCTAATTTGTATACCAGTTTACAGGTAACCACTTATGATAAGTCTTTGAGGGCCTCAAGTTTACAGGTAACCACTTATGATAAGTCTTTGAGGGCCTCAAGTTTACAGGTAACCACTTATGATAAGTCTTTGAGGGCCTCAAGTTTACAGGTAACCACTTATGATAAGTCTTTGAGGGCCTCAGGGAAGATTAGTTATATAGCTAACTGTGTAACCCTCTTAAAATAAAGTATTGTTGTTGTTGTTTGACAATTGGTAAGCAGTTTTATTATTGTTGAGCCATCTCATTTCTGTGAAGATTATATCCCAGAAGCTTTGCTATATGATTTATATAAGAATATTTACATTTGAAAATGTTTGATAGATTATCTCTAAGTATATCATTTCAAATTCCTTTTACCATTTTCTTTAATGTATTTAGTTGTGTTGTTGCCCATTCTGAACCATCTTTCTCTAAATTCTGGTAGATTTCTTCCATGGTTTTACCATCAAACAGTCTGTTAATCTTCTCCATATCTTTGGCAAGTATAAAATCTTTATCAGGAATATCTGTACTCTGTAACCATAATCACACAATTATGTTTACATTGGCAGATCCAGGGGGTTCCGGGTGTTGAAACCCCCCTTTTTCTTTGCTGATCAATGCATTTGAATGGGGACATATAGTTAGAACCCCCCCTTTTTGTCCTGGGTTGGGAACACCCCCTTTTCAAAATGGCTGGATCGGCCCCTGGTTGATATCAACTGTATATTTAGAATAGAATCATTGGGCTGATGTTTAGAAGAAATTATATATACAGAATGTGTATCACCATCACTGTTGGTGATCTGATGGATAAATTTGTTGTAGAGTTGTCACTGGTTCAGACATATTTAGAATAGAATCATATACCTACATGTATATGCAGTTAGATATATTGATGTGTCCATCATTCTCAGATCCATTAATTTTAATATGATTAACACAAACTTATGATGATCACCTGCCAAGCAAATATTAAGGCATTCTGTTCTTCAGTTCTTGAGAAAAGTGCAAAGGAATATTTTAAAGTTTGTTAAAAAAAATTAAGTATATACAATCAAAGTAGAAGGTGCCTAGTAAGTATGAAAAGGTGCTGACTTGTTTTATGTATCACTGTCAAGCTCTTTTAAGTAAATATACGGTCATTCACTTTTATAATAGCTGAGAAAAGATTGACAGAAATATTTATATGACAAATGGACAAACAAGGTAAATACAATATAGTCCCACCTCTACAGATTGGTTAAAATTATATACTGGTAGTAATAAATAATTAAGGAAGTTGAAGTGATACCAACCTGCTACATGAGCTATGCTATATAGGCTCTGCTCATTGTTGAAGGCTGTACCATGACCTATAGTTGTTAATTTCTGTGTCATTTGGTCTCTTGTGATGAGTTGTCTCATTGGCAATCATACCACATTTTATTTTAATATGCATTCTATTTTGTACTTACATTTTTCTGAAATTTATCTAAAACATGATGAATATCTTGTGCAGTTGGATCATGCATTTCAAGTAATGATTTTTCCAATTCTTCAATCTGAAAAGAAAGATGCTGTCTGTAAAGAAATGAAATGATAAAGAGCTTAAATTGTCAGATTTAAGAGATGCAAACCTAGCTATAAAAGTGGAAACAAAATCTCTATCAATAAAGGAGGGAAGTTAATGATCAATACCAAATGTAAAACTTTGCAGGTAATTATGACACTGCCATTTCAATGATTGATTGTTTGGTATGAACCCCACTTTCAGCATTCTTTGCCATGCGGTGGCGGACAGTTTTATTGTTGCAGGAAGCCAGAGTACAAACAATATCAGCAGAAAAACTGGCAGTCCTGATCTATTAATATAAGTGAGTCAACTACTTGGACCACTCCGTCACAAACTATAGTTAAACAAAGCATTAAACCATAATTGACAAAACAGACTTATTTCTCAAACCAAGAACTTGATACCAATAAAATAAATCAAAATTTATTTTTAAATTATTTCCATTTTCAAAAGCACCCAGAGAACGACTAACACTTATTCTTATTGTGCACAAATGACACTTACCTGATTGTCTTGAACAAAATGTGTAGCTACTCCTGCTTTATGTACATCTCTTCCTTTTAATCTAAATCCTGTTAAAGCTAGGTAAATACCTAATTTACCCCCTAATCTAGGTAAGAAATGACCTCCACCTACATCAGGAAATAAACCTGTAAAAATAGTTTAGTTCTATACTGCCCAAAGTTAAAATCATTTGTTTGAGATTTTAAAACAGGATTTTTTTCCCTTTTGTACATATATAATATATTTTCTTTGAAATATAGTATTTTTACCCTAAATATATTTCTAAGTATACTGCAATGTTTTGAACTATGCACACAATAATAATTCACAACAACATATGTGTATTAAAAACAAATCTTGACTAAGTCAGTGATGGTGTGTACTGACATTTATATGGTCAATACATGCTTATGTTATCTGTTTATATAGCTGTACAAACCTATAGCTGTTTCTGGCATAGCAAAAACTGTTTTTTCTGAGGCTACTCGGAAGGCACCATGTACTGATAATCCTACACCCTGACAATATAAAATACACAGATTTTAATCACATTGTTATTGTCACAAATTTGTCAAATCATAATCCAATGCATTTGTGTAACATTTAAAAAACTAGAGGCTCTACAGAGCCTGTGACGCTCACCTGTCATGCACATCTTTAACAATAGACAGTCCACAAAATCGTAGACTAAATAATTCATGACTAAAATCTCTTTATTGTTTTTCTATGTATTGCTGATAACTTTATCAGTATAAAGTTTCAAATTCTCTAAATCATCTCTAGTACACATATGCCCCACTTGCACCATCATTTAATATGTTCAATGGACCATGACATTTTTGCATATAAATTAGAAAGATCATATCGTAGGGAACATGTGTACTAAGTTTGAAGTTTAACATAAAGCAGGAATGACTGACGAAGTGACAGATGGACTGGCAAAAAAACGAACGAACTAACAGACACATAGACCAGAAAACATAATGCAAATAAATGGGGCATAATAAGTTTTAAAAGTTTACTTACCCCTCCCATTGTGATTCCATTTATCAATGCTATATATGGAACCTCATATGTGCCTGCAATAAACTAAAATTGATTTAATACATCTGTTGAAGTATTAGAAGGTTTGATTTTATCTTTCATAGCATTAACCTTATTCTAGTCATCTGTACATTTTGTAAGTCATTTTTCAGAAGATGATTATTTGTTGTTTTGAATTTTTACTTCTTTTCACTCATAATGTTTTATTTCAACAATTTGTGTCCAGCACTTAAACCTACAAGAATCTGATGATAACCATGGTAATTTGCTAAAGAAATTGTTAACAAACATTTTTCACATTATTTATAAAATGACCAGGATGTAGAAATATATAGTTAAATTCTTTTAATATGGTTTTACTGTACTCATTCATATGAAGAAAAAAAAATATAGGAACTGAGCGGTAAAATATCAAACAATGAGAATATAAACCACAATGTTTTCTATGTTCCCAAATACCTACCGATTTTATTATTTAAAATATATTCTTCTTTAAAGAAATCTTGAGATAATCTGTCTCCTACTTTTCCCGCTTCAGTAACAGCTGCAAATTGATAAAAAAAAAAAATATGGTTTAGTAATTTTTATGTTGCATGACTGACTGCAGATGACACAAAAAGAACTTAAATTTTGGATGAAATATTAGTGTAAAAATATATGCAGCAAGGGGATTCAAATATTTAAATATGAAAAATAATATTGCATCCAGTGTTTTCCATTCGGCATTTAAGCCGGGTGTGCCGACCACCTTTTTTTCAAAGACTCGCAGATTTGATTTCATTGACAAAAAAGGTGGATCGTCATATTTAAATGTTTTCTTTTATTAATCAGGAGAATGGAAAGGCAGATGACGATGGTGATAAGGAAAATTCTAAGCCATATGTCTACTTAAATGGATAGTTGAATTGAAATTGTTGAAATTGAAATAAAGTATCAAAATAACGGAAAAGGCACACAGGCAATCGCGAAAAGATAGACAGGTTGGGAACAATCCCAAAATGAGGGATTCTGTTGAAGAAAAGAAAAAGAAAAACTTAGATTTTTTGATTCTGATAAATATCAAATAAAATGTATTTAAATTCAATATCTTATTCATAGTGCACTGATCAGTTATGATCAAATTGAAATCAGGAAAAAACATACCATATGAATCCCAGAAAAACATACATAAATTGATATCAACATTTAAAAAGCTTGTTTTCATCTTAAAATCTTTGGGAAACCTATCCCTACAGATCAAATTTATGATTTCCTATACCAAACAGCAATTTCATCTCTCCAGTGTAAAAGATAACTTTTTACCATCTTTACTGTACTATCTTTGTATCCACCCATTTTAATAAGAGTTACCTCTTTCCTTGTCACCCCTTTTTATTAAAAGCAAACTCTTACTATGTTCCTCCCTTTTTATTAAGTTACCTCTTGCTTTGTTCCCCCCCTTTTTTTTAAGTTACCTCTAACATCTCCACCAGCACAGAAAGCTTTATCTCCAGCACCTTTAATTATCACCATTTTTGTTTTAGGATCATTTTCCCATTCCTGAAATATAAATAATGAATTCAGCTCAAAAATTTACTCAAAATTGGTACTTTTTTTTTGTAAATTTTGATGAAAATGACTTAAATTTCAAAGTTGTGAAAAATGAAAATAAAAATTTGTAGTATCAGGTGCAAATTTCAATATGTGTGCACGCTTTCTGTTAAGTTTTATTAATGGATCTGGGTGTAAAACTGTTGGAGGAATTGATAACACAAAATGGCTACCATCCTTTGTAAACTTTGCAGAATATTGCAAAGTTCCCAACACCTGAAAATGGGAAAATATTTCAATATGTGTGGGATATTTCTGTGCAGTTTTATGGATTTTGGTTGAAAACTGAAGAAGAGTTCTATATGCACTCAATTTTCCCCCGTGCTATTTTCAAAATATTCAGTGAAAATTGGTACAACCACTAAAATAAATGGGGAATGGGACACTGATGACGCCCCCGCTTGCATATCATACAAACGTTATAAAAGGACATCACTTAAGAACTGTAAAAGTGACATTACCTGAATTTGTATTTTATTTGAGTTTTGTGCAAATAAGTATTGTGTATAAGTTTCATAACACTTAGATGAAAGAAAGGAAATGAAAAATTCAGGATTTTTTCCATTTGTTTATGGACATAACTCTGTAAGTGTTAAAGTGACACCACCAAAATTTAATCTTGATCTATATTTTGTGGTAATAAACATTGAGTTAAATTTTCTAAAATTTGATTGAGGACAGAAACAAAAAAATCAGCAATTTTTCCATTTGTTAAGGGGTATAACTCTACAATGGTTAACCCAATTTGTGTTTTGTGGTAATAAGCGTTGCATATAAGTTTCATATCAATTATGAGGAAAACTAAAGTTAGAAAAAGGAAATTTTGGGATGTGTAGATGGACAAGGGTAAAACGTAATGCACCCTTTGCTACTGCATTGGATAGGATAACAATGTCATGGTGTTTCAACTTACTGTTAACACAGGAAAGATCTTTCTGATCATGGATAAATTCAAGGCATTTAAAGCTTTTGGTCTGTTCAGGGTAATAACACCTTTAGTGTCAATCTTCTGGAATAAAACTTCATCTGAGGCTGAGGTACACATGTTAGCTGTTATCTTCTACAAAATAGTGAATAACATAAAAAATTAGTGTTTAATTTGATAAGTAAAAATTTGTAAGGGTTCCGCGGAAACCAGTGTCTCGCCTACTTTTGCTGAAATCTCAGGCTCAACCAAAATGAGGAAAAAAATATTCCTCTTGCTACCATCTTATGATTGTAAGAAGCTTCTGTCCAAGTTTGGTAAAAATCTAGGATAGTTAATAAATCTAATAAATGTTTTGAAAACTTTAACTGCAGACTGTATGTAATGTTAACTGGAAGAAAATCTAAGTCCATTTAAAAGTAAAATACAGAAAAAATGGAGTTATCTTTTTACAAAATTTACTTCTGGATACTATCTTATGATCATAAATAAGTTTCTGTCCAAGTTTGATACAAACCCAGGATAGTTTAAGAAAGTTATTAAAATTTTTAAAACTTTAACCACAGAGTGAATGTAATGTTTACCCGCAGAAAAACTAAGTCCATTTAAAAGTAAAATACGGAAAAACTGATTCTATTTTTACAAAATTTACTTCTGGATACTATCTTATGATCATAAACAATGCAAGCTACTGTCCAAGTTTGGTAGAAATCCAGTATAGTTTAAGAAAGTTACTAAAATTCTAAAAACTTTAACCACAGACATGGTCAACAGAGTGAATGTTATGTTTCCCCACAGAAAAACTAAGTTCATTTAAAAGTAAAATACGGAAAAACTGATTCTATTTTTACAAAATTTACTTCTGGATACTATCTTATGATCATAAACAAGCTACTGTCCAAGTTTGGTAGAAATCCAGTATAGTTTAAGAAAGTTATTAAAATTTCAAAAACTTTAACCAGAGAGTGAATATTTGTGGATGCTGCCGACGCCGCCGCCAACGCCCCCGCCGCTGACTGAATGTAGGATCACTTAGTCTCGCTTTTTCGTTAAGTCGAAGGTTCGACAAAAATGTGGTTCTTATTTTGGAGGGAAGGTCCTTAATGTAACATATGCTTTTTAAAAAGATTCAAACGTGTTACATTTTTTTCTAAAGAATTAACTCAAACCATAGTTTGTCACTAGGATGTAGCCATGTTTGCCACTAAATTAACATTCACTGACATATAGATCCCAAGATTCCCCCATTAGGGATAAGGATTATACCTTTAAACTTGTGTAACTCATATGTATTTAAATTATATCAATGCTTGGGAAAAAAAAATCAAAAGTACTTAAGAATTGAACATTGGATGACCGCAAGTTCTGGTTGATAGTCTCAGAAAAAAATCATATATTTATACTTGAAAGTTAAGGTACATAAATAAAAAAAAATTTGATGATGAAAAAAAATCATTAAAGAAGTAAATTCATAACAAGCAATAAGGAATGTTATTTTAAACTTAATTAAAGTACAGTACTTACCTACCTACTTTTTGATTCAAGGCAGTGTAAAAGTTTTCTTTTTTGAGAAAAAGATATGTGAATTAAATAAAATTGAGAATGGAAATGGGGAATTTGTCAAAGAGACAACAACCCGACCAAAAACTTGTCTTCAGGCCACATGACAAAAGTATTTCTTAAAAGTAATCTTGACTTTATCTTATAAGTGCATTTTAGCAATTTTGTAATTTTAACATTTATATTCCACTGTTTATGGTCCTCTAATATTACTCTTATCTAGAAAAATTGATATATATATATATATATTAGTCAGATAGCACACTCAAACAGCCTCTTTTCTTTTTTTAATTTTGAATAGCAATTTCAGTCAAATCAATGATTCATATTGAATGACAGGCTGCTTCTACCATTCTTATTAATATTCAAGTCTTCTTCTGAAAATCTAAAACCTGTTAAATGACTTGTTATTTTGATTCAGTGTGATTTCTATAACTAAAGTATTTTTTTCTGAATATATATAATACATACCACATGTTTGATAACAACAGTTAGTCGTTGAACAGATCTGAAAAAGGTCAAATTAAATATCAATAATTACAATGACTTGAATCATTTGATGTACATGTAACATTCAAAATTCACTACACGTATTAACAAAGTTCATGTCTCAAAAACCAAAATTTGATTATTAAAATTGTTATTGCAGATTTAATTAAGAATGATATTTGTATATATTACTATACTTTCCTGGAGTACTAGTACTTTACATGTGGATCAATTATTATTCGTTGAATACAATTTTTTATGGATTTCGTATGTACATGTGAACCATGCAATGAAATGTTCAACATATGACATATTTTCTATAGGATTGTACACTACAGACTTCAACAAAAGCACAAAATTAAATATCAAAGCAAGTTTTCCTGAATCGACAAAAATTGGTACTCACAAAAATAAATCAATCCACAATAATTACTGAGAAAAAAATATGGATTATGTGTAAACATGCAGATTGGGACAAATGTAAGATCATGTATACTGTGGGTAAAACCCCAGTGGCAGACCAAGAGGGGGGAGGGTCCAGAGGTTACACGGTGAACTTACACCCCCCCCTTTTTGGTGTATGATCAATGCATTTGAATGGGGTTATATGGTTGGAACTACTCCCTTTAGAAAATTGATAGATCCGCCCCTGAACCCCTTCTGTCATGTAGATTCATGGTCAATAAATGAAGAAAAGTACTCACTTTCTCAACATTTCCAGATCTTTTCCTTCTTTTTCTGAAAGGCAAATTAAAACATTAAGTTCATAGATCATAAAAGTTCTTCATTGTTGTTTTTTTTTAATATGAGACATTTATTTAGCTGATTATTTGATTAATGAACTCATATTTAAATTATTATTAAATCTAATACATGAACTTGAACTTGACACTTTTGCTTATAAATTTCATTCAATACTTCTACAGAAATAACTTATTGATTATCCAAAAACTAGAACTTCCCCATGTGGAGCCTCACATAAAATGTATTATAATACAACAATTCCACCCTAGTTTTGCTTCACAAACATATTTTGTAGCTGACATATATAAATTTTCCAAATGACATTTGAACACATGTATTTCTCTCTTTTATTATGTACGTGTGCATTTAAACTGGATCTGACCAGTTGGGTTTATTTTGATCAACAACAAGTTTATAAAATTGGTCATGTGTATCTTCCCACCATGTCTATTCAGAACATTGCTCTTAACATTTTCATGATTTTACATTGAATAATCACTAAAAAGATTTTAAAGGTTTTTCTTTTTGGCATGCAGTGTTAATAAGTAGTTCCTATTTATAAAACAGCATCAATGAAATAGTCTGGTAGTGACAAATAAGGAAGTGAACGGGAGTTGGCGGGTGTGTTTGACAGGCAGAATTACAATACAAGACCCTACTGAATTGTTATTCAATAAAACAAAATTCAGAGGCAGATTAAGGGGGGGGGGGGGGGGGGGGGGCAGGGGGCCCAGGCTCCCCCCCCCCCCTTTTTGGGAAAAAATTTGGTTGCTTATATAGGGAATCACTGAAGCGTGACTGGGGCGGCCCCCTCTTAGGTCAGTCAGTGAGACCGCTGACGAATCAAGATAAGGATATTTAGACATATCATGAATTCATGATAAATTTCAACCAATTAGATGCTATGGAAAGCCAGAAACCACCATTTGATGCCTGACGATAAAGGCATTCCTACCCTCATTGGTAAATTATTTTCAAAGATGTTAAAATGATAGTTATTTTTGGCATTGATTAAAAATTGTAAAAAATGTATAAATAACATATATGCTGTTGTGATTGAAGTTGAGTAACTAGTTTTAACAAGGATTTGTATAGTAAGACACAAATCCTTGGTTTTGATAACTAAAAAAATTAGTAATGTTGCAAAAAGTAGGTATCTATTGATATTTATTTTTTATTATATTGTCAATATAGTTTTCGTCCTCTTTCACAGTCAACATCTGTGTCATATTACAAACTATTTTCCATTCATGCAAATAAGTTTACACAGTGTCTTTAATGATTCTGTACTGTTATAAGATGTGACTTTGCTTACCTTGATAAGAAAATAGATAACTTTTCTTAAAAGAGGAGAAATTAGTACCTGCTCCTATTCCTAATCAATCAGGCGTTTAAAACAATCGGAAATATTGGTCAAGGGTCAAGTTTGTTTTGATTAAGACTGCAATATTGACAATGCGTTGGTTTCTTTCCCCTTACTCATAATACCCTGACAATGGCAACAACATGGAAAGATTTTCTTGATCAGACCGAAAAGCCAGATAAGTTTGACGAGAAATCGAAAGACATAGTCGACTTTGTGAATTTCCAACTGCGTTCAAAACGCCACATTGTTCTTGTCACAGTATGTTTTTGTGTTACCTAAAAATGACTCAAAGTCAAAGGTCAAAGTTTATAATTTATACAAATATGTTGAAATAGAAGAACTTTTAGGTTCATGTGGATCCTATGGCTAAAATGGTCGTATTTTCACCTCAAAATTTACTCTGAGTACAGGCAAACCTGCGCATCTGTAAAATTTTAAAGGCATAGCATGCCCTAGATAAATAAATTTCAAATATGTTTTACGTTTAGAAAAATAAAAACTTACCAGGATTATGCCGTGTTCTTTTTTTCATTCCTCCAGAAGGTGCCAAAATAAGCTATGTTGGGAAACAGGTTTGAGAACTTCCCCACAGGTAATAATTGAAGTGAGCTGTATTAATTGACATGGACAATAAATGGACAATACATTTGTAGATACCTGACAATAATTGGTTATTTAAACTGTGTACCTGAGTGGACCATATCAAGGTAAACTCAACTGTTTGTTAATTTTATCATCTTCTGCAGGGACGAAAAAAAGTGTACGGCAAAATCCAAGTTTAAGTTATGAATTTTCTAAGTCATATAATGCCTTTGAATTCTATTTATCTAGGGCATGCTATGCCTTAAAACTTTTCCAGATGCACAGGTTTGCCTGTACTCATAGTAAATTTTGAGGTGAATTACGGCCATTTTAGCCATAGGGTCCACATGAACCTTAAACTTGTATTTCGTTATCTAATTATAAGGCTTATACCATGTTGCATGCAATGATAAAGACATCATACTCATAATCCGTCTTTGGAATGATAAAGGGATGGGTCTTTTGTTTGTGGCTCTAAAGTTTTAACTTAGGATGTGCCAAGGTGAGGTTTTTGAATTTGTGTCAGATAATATTAGGACTCCTTGGTGTTTTCCCATACGATAGAAGGTAAAATATGTTGCCCCATAACACCTATTTATCTTTTAATTTATAGGGGCTGTAGCTACAAGATGTATGAAAACCCTAACATATTTTTATTTTGCTCAATTAGTAATGAAATACATAATGTACAAAAAGTTAAATAAGTTCATTTTAGTAGCCAATAAGGTTCAATTTTGTCAAAATCTAAGCAAAAAAACATTGATTACAAATTTTTCACTTGCAAGTGAATAATGGACCTCATTGAACCCGTATTCATGTGACCAGACTTGGGGTCAATTACATTGGAATGTAATTAATTAAATGACACATTGCATTGCAAAAATGATCAATTACACTAATTACACATTACACAGTTTTTGAAATGTAATTAATTAAATTACAATTACTTTCATCAATGACTTTACTAAAGTAATTAATTAAATTACACATTACATTTTATCATAATATTTTTTTAACAATATTATACATGTATATAAAATCCATGTGTAAAATATGCATGACATACCGATAAGCATAGTTTAAGCGTTGGATTTAATAATCATTAGTAATTTTAATGTTTTGTCATTTAGTCTGCATATCTCTGGTCTGAACACTTTGATAGCAATTCTAAAGTTTTTTTCGACAGGAGCTTATGTGGCAGATATTGCTTGATCAGAACATGGAAGTTCCATGATTAGAAGATGTGTTGATAGGAGAGGGAATTTGTTCATAATTACTTGCCAATACATTAATGGGTATTTTGACATCTCAGAAATGAAATCAATTAAATAAAACATAATATAAATAAAGAAATTAAAAATAAATTAAAAGTTGTTTTTTTTTACTTTTAAAATATTAAATAGTCATGATAATGTGCTTGTCAAAATATTGAAAATAATTTTTAGTACAAATAATGTACATTATGTCTAAATATTAGCAACACATGACCTTCTGCTGTTGTTTTTTTATTTGGTCGGGTTGTTGTCTCTTTGACCAATTCCCCATTTCCATTCTCAATTTTATTTCACTAATTAGATAAAATACACGTAAAAGTGGCATTGTCCCTTGACATTTTAATCTGATAAATTGCTGTTTGTTTTTACAGCTATTAATTTTTATTTCTATAATCCTTTTGTGTTTACTAATTTGACAAAATGATTGTGTGCAGTGATTTTAAATTCTAATTACCTGTATAAGAAAAAAAAATCACTTTGACACATTTTTTTTGGTTTTGTTTAACAAGGTCAATCTATTTAGTTAACAAAGATCTTTCTAAATAACTGAACAACACATAATAATTATATATAAATATTCTCACATTTTTTTTTATATTAATTATAAGACTATTCAGAAAAAAGATTCTGTAGGTCAAATAAATAATATAAAAAGTTCAGAATAAATTACAGATTTCATATATTAAAGAAGTATGCGATATCAATATTTTAAAAATAAATATAATTTAACCATTTATACTATTAAACACAAATCCTTATCTTTAACACAATAAAAGTACATGTAATTGAAATGTAATTCAAAAGTAATTGAGCATTACATGCTTTTTTCAATGTAATTAATTAAATTACCATTACATGTAATTTAAAAAATGCTCCAATTACATGGAAAATTGTAATGCATTACACTTAATTACCATTACATTTTCAATTACCCCATCCCTGCATGTGACTTTAATTTAGCCCAATAGCTTGAGATGGATAACACATGAATTGTATATATATATACATGTATGTGTAAAGTTTTTTAAAGGAAGAGAATGTCAACATTGAAAGTGAAACAAATGTTTTTGATTGACTAGCTGCGGAACCATAGCTCTTAGGTCCTTATATTATTTTTTGACTATTTGTGGACATATGGTCAGCAAATAGTCAAAAAATAACATAAGGACCTTAGAGATATGGTTCCGCAGCTATTGATTGACTGATTCCATTCACAAATAAAAATTCTAATACAGGTTCAAACGATGATCATATGATAAACATTTATTTTTTTATCTGTAATATATATGGACCATAATTTGGTATTCGGCCTTTGGTTTCTTTTTGTATCCTTTTTTATAAGTTCTAAAATTTTAACTTTTATTTTGTGGGTTGTGTTGGTGTTAGAATAGTATGAATGGAACAATTGAGTTTTTCGAGAAAAAAATAATACATTTTGATTCACCGTTTACGTGACATGAAACCAAAGAGGAAACCAATCTTTATTTTCTTTATTTTGCACAATATAATTCAAAAGGCATAAATAAACACCATTACTAGACGTGTTACTTGCTTCATGTTAATATTTAAAATCTATTTTCAATGTTATATTTAAGTTTTTTTTAAACCTGACAGGAAACCATATGAAAACGAAAGCATTTTTTTAGTTTTATTTTCTTGCAAAATCTGCTTAAAATAATCTGAACAGTATACTTTTTCTTAAAATCCATCTTAAATGTAACAGTATTATAAAACTCCTAAATATGTGCTTGTTTTGAAAACAATTAGTACAATTTATTCAGAATTTTCCATGTTTTCTTCATTGATACAGGATACCATAATCGTTGTATCTTGATGTTTAAGCCAAAAAAATGTATTTATATTTGGTTTTGATATTCCAGTTATATACAATTTATTCCAAATCATTGGCAATGTAACATTCTTTAAATCCAGTAAAGAAAAAAACTTTTAACTTGGAATTAAAATCTTTAAAATATGCACAATGTGATACTTGTGACCTGTACACCATCTACATGGTTTCCACATTTTAACCTACTTTAGTGGACTAAAATCAATAAAGTACTTCCTTTCAAGTCATGCATGGTAAAAGTTTACTTCTCCTTTGACAAGTTTATTGCGTTTCTGATAAGTGTTTGCAGAACATGAATAAAAAATATTAATTAAAAAATGTGTCAAAGAGTCCAACTTTGTACATTCCAAGTGTAACGGTATATTAACATGTATTTTTTATTAAATTATATTTATTCACCTAAAATATCCAGTAATATTTACTGCTGAACTTAAATCAATCCAACGAGCATTGGTACAATGATAAGAGACATACTTTCGATTGATTTTTCCAAGGACTCTTCACGTCATTATCGGGAAACGAAGTGTGCTCTAACGTCTGTCAAATATGAAATCGATTTTGTCAAGTCATTGGGCATTTATTTTCACACAGGATCGTATGTAACATTATGCACATAGGAAAAATAACAGACCACCGGTGCAATCTCTTTGACAATTGAATTTTCCTCTTTTAAACAAGACGAAACAAGTCTACAGATTATGTTTGCTAACATCCCGTTGGAAACAAAAACAATGTTTAGACCTAGTATTTCGTACATCCGGCCGTAATGGCGTTATCACGTATGACCGGAAATGATTAGAACTTAAGGAAAAAAACAATTTTAATAAATAACTGGACTTCTGTTTCGTGTGAAATGTAACGCATAACGATAACATAATTTTCTTACTTAATTATTACGAAGATCAAAACAAGAATGTAAATCATCTCGGATTTACCTGTTTGAACATCTCGCGAGTGTTCATATTTGCATATTGTTTTTAAGAATTCTATTACAACAAAGCAGATTACATCATCTAAAAAATTGCATTACGGAATCGGACACAAAAATCACGCCACTGTTCTTACATCTGCTACATAAATACTTATAGTTCTCGGCATTTTCTTCTCACTATTCTTATTGGTCGATGTTCTTTGTTATTTGAAAGCAAAAGTTACGAATTTGCCGGTGACGATTATTTATAAATCAGTCAGCGTTATGCTCTTCGGAAGCAAAAAGTAACGTGAGAAACGACACAAAAATACGGTTGTAGAATCTTTGAAATTCGTATATTTCATTTTTTTTTCTAGGGAAGAGTAGCATACACTTGTATGTTGATAAAATAATGGCATCTTTGATGTAGTTACAACTTTTCTTACAGTAATTCACATTTTATCACTTTTCTATAGTTATAGGAAATGGAGCCCAATAGCAAATTATGGTCAATATATGAAATTAAATAGACCTAGAATAATTCAACAGCACATGCACATGTTTACTTAACTATTTATATCTATATTTATGTTTACATCTGTTATATGGTCATTGGATGACTATTATAGAGGTCAACTAGATAAATAATCAGATGGCGTCTAGACTCAAATACACACGAAACGAAGCTTATAATTGTATTTTCATGCATGTGCCTTGTTTATTGTTTTATTTAGACTTTTGATAGTTTGGATAAACGTATTACATTCATTTGATTGTTATAAATCAAATATGAAAATTTAATTAGAATCGGTGAACATGAATTTGACAGCTAGTGCCCTTTTAAGACTTTAAAAAAGCTCATAACAGGTCATTTGCCAAAATTTAAGGAGATTCTTGATTTTCCTTCTTTTGATTTGAGACCCAAATAATACCAATGCAAATATAAGGTAAAAGTTCCATGAGCTATCAAAAATATAAGCTTATTCTGATCCTATAATACTCTTCCAGCTCATACTAGAACATGTAGTATCAATTTTACTTTCTTGATTCATTTAATTTCACCTACATGTACATGTAAGTACATCCTTAAATTGTCTAAAAGAACTAAAAAAGACAGATACTATAAGTTATCTAACAATCTTGTCCTTTCTTCAAAGATCGCAATAACTTATGCAAAAAACGTCTGTGTGATGCACACAATAATTTCTGAATTAACAGTATGGAAGAATGAAAAAAATAGTACCAAAAATAGGGGACAGTATCGTCAAATACTGATATTAACAAAATGTATATGATAGCCCCCTAGAATATCGTGCATGTGGTTCGTATTGAGGGTACCTTCAAAACAAATAACATTAAAAAATCTGGCAAATGCCATTAATGGTAATTTTTGGTGCTTGGCATTAAAAAATATAAAAAAAAGATATGGTATGATTACCAATGAGACAACTCTCCACAAGAGACCAAAGTGATAGAGAAATTAATAAATAAAGAGTAAAGGTCACCAAACTGCCTTCAACAATGAGCAAAGCCCATACCACATAGTCAGCTACAAATGTATAAATAGCCCCAAAATGACAATGAAACTAACAGCCTTATGTACACTTTCTTTTTAGATGATAAAAAAAAATTAACTGAATTTGACGAATCACGTAAAAAAATGTCCAAATATAACAATAATCATGATAATGATAAGTATTTGAGACCTTTGACAAACCATAATGAGGATATTTTGATGAATCAAATTAAAATTTTACCCAATTCCATCTCAGTAACAGCAACTGAATATGAACATTTGACATCTGACAGTAAAGGGCATCTAAAACTACCCTCTTACATAATAATCCCTGAATGGCAGTTTTATTAGAGCAAACATTTAAAAAAAAAATAAAGTGCAAAATGACAATTGAAAAACCCAGTTCTTAATTAAATAAATGTAGTTATTCTTGGCCTACATGTAAATCAAATCTGGCATTACATTCAAACAGGGTTCAGTTCAAGTCTTGTCATGCTTGTCTGGCAAATATGACTGTTTCCAGACCCATGATTACCACACAAACCACTAGCACTTCACTAATCTGATCATGTTGATGATTGGCTGTTACCTGTATGTAAAAGTATCGTCTGCTCTATTTATAACTAATGATGATTTTATTTCAGAGTGGTGGAACAACTGTACCACTAGAGAGTAAAACTGTGCGTTTCCTTGACAACTTCAGTGTGGGAACCAGAGGTGCCTTATCTACAGAGTAGTACTTTATTCATTCCTAATATATGTAAAATACATACCTAATTTCATTTTGAAGTTCATACTTTAATAGTCGACTGAGACTATAGCGAAAAATACTGAACTCTGAGGAAAATTTAAAATGGAAAGTCCCTTATCAAATGGCAAAATCAAATAATAAAACACATCAAACGAATAGACAACAACTGTCATATTCCTAAATTGTTACAGACATTTTCAAATGTAGAAAATGTTAGATTGAACCTGGTTTTATAGCGCTAAACCTCTGTAATTTCATTTTAAAGTTCATACATTTTTGTACTTTAATAGGACTCGGGCTATAGCAAATTCACTATATTCCTTGTCTAAAAAATATATACCAGTCTCAATATAGATAAAATTCTGAAACACAACATAGAATTAATTATTAATAAAAGATGTCAATTTCTTGCTAAGAAGTGCAGGCTAAACCAGTTTTGCATAAACTGTGAAATAAACTGAATTATAATTGCAGGTATTTTCTAAAGAGAGGTTATGCTGTGATATTCCTAACAAGAAACAGAGGGTTACGTCCATTTTTAAGACATGTGCCAAAAACAAATATTTTAGACTTGCTAACAATAACAGACAACAAAGATGTAAAAGGTAAGAGCTTTGAAGGTCATTTGTTTTAATGGGGAAGTTGTTATAGAATACATGTATTTTGATATTTATTGTAAAGGAAGTGTACAAGTAATGAAAGCTGAAATAGATTGAAGGTACTCAAGATAACCATAGAAGTTATCCATCACAATCGATGAACAGTTTTAAAGATTTGACAAAAATTGAATTACCGTTATGACTTATTTCATTATCATACTGGTACATTTACATATGCTTGTTTTTTCTATACTTACAGTCAAACCAGAATATGAACCAAAAATTCTACAAGTTTTACAGACTTATCAGGAAATAAAGAATGATAATTTATTACTGACCGTAGAGTTTCAGACATTAAGTGACTATCTACAGTTATTAAAAGCATGTTCCTTTGCTCTTCAAGCAGCAGGAAACCAGGCTGTACTGTATTTAGCAGCTGCTGTGTCAGACTTCTACATCCCAAAAGATTTAATGGTAATTTATACACAATCTAGAAAATTATACTTAAATTGAAATATCAATAAATTAGAAATCATCTTTGTCAATGTTTGTAATTAAAGAATTTTGAGTTTGAGCATGATCTGATGCACATAATGAAAGTTGAGATAATAATTCTAAACTGTAGTGTATACATGTACTTGAAGGTCTCTGATCATGTGCTGATTATGTATTACAAGTATTTATAACTCTTTAATGTCAAATCATGTTCACAAAAGTATTAAAACTTTATTCACAGTTTAATGGCAGCATTAGATTTACATAAAACTGACACAGTTCTTAATAATTGTTGTTGTTTCAGCCAGAACATAAAATTCAGTCATCAGGTGGTCCATTGAAGTTATCACTACAACTGGTTCCTAAAATGTTGGAACCATTAGTCAAAGAATGGGTACCAGATGCTTTTGTTGTTAGCTTTAAGGTAAATTTACCATATGCATGTATAAATCAGAGTTGTCACTGTTACCAGAAATTACTTGCAGTTTTAAATCCTGACTTATATCTAGGAATTACATCCTACTCACTGTTGCTGAAACTAGTTCATGGTGGTTTGTCCCTACCTGTTTGTGTCGGTATAGATTTGTTAGTGTTTCTATTTTGGTTATGTTTGGTTGAATTTAAATGTTTGTTTACATTGAGAGGTCTATTCCTGAAGTCAGATCTTTGGTTGTCATTTTTGAGTCATAGTTTGTCAAGACTAGAACTTGATATGTGTAGTTCATGTATGTAAAGATTTGCTTTTGTTGAATACCATATTTTAATGTTAAAATAAAATTGAGAATGGAAATGGGAAATGTGTCAAAGAGACAACAACCAAACCATAGAACAGACAACATTAAAAAGTCACCAACAGGTCTTCAATGTACCGGTAGCGAGAAATTCCCACACCCAGAGGCGTCCTTCAGCTGGCCCCTAAACAAATATATACACTAGTTCAGTGATAATGAACGCCATACTAACCTCCAAGTTGTACACAAGAAACTAAAAGTTTAAATAATACAAGACTAACAAAGGCCAGAGGCTCCTGACTTGGGACAGGCTCAAAAATGCAGCGAGGTTAAACATGTTTGTGAGATATCAACCCTCCCCCTAAACCTCTAGCCAATGCAGAAAAGTAAACACATATTGATAACAATACGCACATTAAAATTCAGTTCAAGAGAAGTCCTAGTCTGATGTTAGAAGATGTTACCCAAGAAAATAAACAAAATAATAATAATACATAAATAACATCAGACTACTATCAGTTAACTGACATGCCAGCTCCAGACTTCAATAATACCATATTTTGATGTTAGACTATCTACCGGTATGTAACATTTATAAAAAATTGTTTTGAAGTTCCTTTGATGTTCCTTTCATTACTGCTCTGCGGTGTATTCAGAAAAGTGAGATTTTAAAAGCCTATTTTTGTATTTGTTTTCAGCTTGAAACAGACAAAGATTTATTGATATCCAAAGCATTACAAGCCATAGACAAATATCAACACCAGGTAAAAAACAAATAGATAAATACCTTTTTTTTGGTGAAAAAGCATGATTGTCCTTATTTGTACTTTAGAAATGTCAAAATTTTGTAATACTGATGGAAAAAAGCATTTTTTAAACTTTTTCTCAATCCATAGGTAGTATTCAGCCTGAGTAGCTCTTAAATGCCATAAATTTAAAAAAAGATAACATTAAATACTTATTATCTGTTAAAAACTTAACATTTAGGTCATGTTGTTATTTTAATTTATAATGGATGTTTATTTTTTTAATTTTTACTTCCAGATAGTCATTGCAAATTTATTAGAAACAAGAAAGAAAGAGATTTTTGTTGTTACCAGGGAAACACAGGATTGTGTATCACTATCAGATGCAGACATTAAAAATGGGAAAGAAATTGAAGAACTCATTATTGATTGTCTCGTTGAACGCCATTGTCAGTTTTGTTCTATAGAGAAAGTATGATGTTCAAGTGCTCGAGGTTAACTCCATCATTTATATCTAGAAATTTATAGATGAAAAAATATACATATAATCAGATTTTGGTAGAATAGAAACAAAAATTCCTACAAAATACCTACTAAGACTCATATAATGTTAGTCTACACTATCAAAAGAATGTCTAATTTATGCAAGTATCTTTTAAGTCATTCTCATCATTGTCATTTTAGAATAACTGTGGATACACTATTTTATGTGCAATACACTTGTTTCTAAAGGTGAACCACTAATCTTTATGTTTAAATAAATACAAAATTTCTGTAGGCTTGTATTCAGAATTTGGCAAATCCATGAAATTGAAGATTTGGTACCAACAAAATTATTAAATCTAAAATATATCCAATTACAACATTTAATGACAATCTTTTTTTTTTTAAAGTAGTGATGAAAAGTGATTTTTTTTTATGTTGATTAACCAGTGGCAAACTTTCACAATTGAATGATTTGACTATATTTGAAAAATTAAGAAAGTTGTTATAATATTATTGCTGTTGAAACAACTATCAACTAGGGATAAAAGCCCATGGACGTAAGCAACATTAGGTTAATGTACTACTTTCAACAACAAACATACAATACAATCAAGTAAGCTATCAAAGGCCCTGACAGAATCCAAATTCAATTCTAAGGCTTTCCTATCTAAGGAATCTGTATTTGGCAACTTTTTAGGAATTTTTGTCCTCAATGCTCTTTAGCTTCGTACTTCATGTGGCCTTTTTAATTTTTTATGCCCCACCTACGATAGTAGAGGGGCATTATGTTTTCTTGTCTGTGCCTCCGTTCGTCCGTCCGTCTGTGCATCCGTTCAGGTTAAAGTTTTTGGTCAAGGTAGTTTTCAATGAAGCTGAAGTCCAATCAACTTGAAACTTAGTACACTTGTTGCTTATGATATGATCTTTTAAATTTTAAAGCCAAATTAGACTTTTGACCCCAATTTCACCGTCCACTGAACATAGAAAATGAAAGTGGGAGTTTCAGGTTAAAGTTTTTGGTCAAGGTTGTTTTTGATGAAGCTGAAGTCCAATCAACTTGAAACTTAGTACACTTGTTGCTTATGACATGATCTTTTTAATTTTAAAGCCAAATTAGACTTTTGACCCCAATTTCACCGTCCACTGAACATAGAAAATGAAAGTGGGAGTTTCAGGTTAAAGTTTTTGGTCAAGGTTGTTTTTGATGAAGCTGAAGTCCAATCAACTTGAAACTTAGTACACTTGTTGCTTATGACATGATCTTTTTAATTTTAAAGCCAAATTAGACTTTTGACCCCAATTTCACCGTCCACTGAACATAGAAAATGAAAGTGGGAGTTTCAGGTTAAAGTTTTTGGTCAAGGTTGTTTTTGATGAAGCTGAAGTCCAATCAACTTGAAACTTAGTACACTTGTTGCTTATGACATGATCTTTCTAATTTTAAGCCAAATTAGACTTTTGACCCCAATTTCACCGTCCACTGAACATAGAAAATGAAAGTGGGAGTTTCAGGTTAAAGTTTTTGGTCAAGGTAGTTTTTGATAAAATTGAAGTCCAATCAACTTGAAACTAAGTACATATGTTCCCTATAGTATAATCTTTCTAATTTAATGCCAAATTAGATTATTACCCAATTTCACGGTCCATGGAACATGGTAAAGGATAGTGCGAGTGGGGCATCCGTGTACTTTGGACACATTCTTGTTTGGATTCTAGCATCACTGATGAGTCATGTAGACTGGCATTAATACGAAATTTAATCCTGGTATCTACTTGATTACAGGTTCCTAGCTTGGTAAATGCGCATACATTATGTACTTTATTTGACCTTTTTAACTTTTTTGGATTTGAGCGTCACTGATGAGTCTTTTGTTGACGAAACACGCGTCTAGAGTAAATATTGAATTTAATTCTGGTATCTATGATGAGTTTATTTACACATGTTTGGGATTGCTGAACCCCCTTTTGACCTAAGACAGTGTTTTAACAACGAAATATCAGAAAAACTAAAAGTCAGTTGGAAAGGGCTTATTGAACTGGCAAAAAAAAATCATAAATGTAAATGAAAAATACCTGTAAATAATTGATGCAAGGCACATTTTTCAATACATGTAATTTGTAGCTAAACATTCTTATTTTGTAAATATTTATTGTATAATTGGTTGGAAAATGCCAAAATATTGTTGTGTTAATAGTATAGGATTTTTTTAATCTTATAAGTTGAAGGCAACTGTTTTTTACTGATGTTTAAGAGCAATAAATTTGTTCTGAATATTCATAATGAGTTTTTTTTAAACCCCAGGTGAAGAGTAAAAACATAAAATTATTTGTGACCTGGCACATTAGCAGGATGCTCCAAAAATGTGCTAAGAATATACTATTTGGACTCATCAAATAATGTTATTCCATTGTCAAGTTGAGTGCAATACAGATGTAATATAATACATAAAGACATTCATGTGTGTGTCTAATTTTTGCTCTGTTCCTGGTTTTAATTGAAGTTCAGAATAATAAGGTGCAATCTTTTCACTATTCATATACTGTATTAGGCTAAAACATGAACAGTAAACGCAGTAAGGTTTAAACTGTTCCTTCTTAGGCCCATACCACAAACAATGCCAAATAATATAAGCTGATGTACAGTCGTAAATTAAGACTAACAGTAGTATCCCAATGTCAATCAATTACAAAGACAAATAAAGGCAAAGAAAGGCAACAATAGTATACCGGTGTTCAAAAGTCATTAATTGATTGAGAAAATACAAATCTGGGTTGCAAACCAAAACCAAGTTCAACACATCAACTCCTAGAGGAAAACAAAACAACAGAACACCGAAGTGTAACAAAAACAAAAGCCAACACACATAGAAAAAAAAACTATTTGGTAACAAACAAAATCTCAGGAAATCGCTATATTCCAAACGGATAAAAACCTGGTGCGCAACAAGTAAGCATATCTGGCTTTCTTTACATTCCCCACCATGCCAGTTTACGTTCAGTCAAAAAGGTACAATCTGTAATATGACAATTGGAAAAATTAAAGATGAGAGGACTATTTTGGTATCTATAGATCTAAGACTTTGAAAACAGATCACACGTGAGATCAGACACATACAAATCCTATTGGTTAAACCAATTTGTGATTATTAATGCAAATTTTATGTTTTTTTTCGATTTCAGTTGTTTCTCCTTATATAACTGAAGTGGCAGTTTTTGTATAAGCAGGACATTTCTGCAAATGAAGTCTAGAGAGTATGTGCACAAGCTTTACATATCAATTAAGTCAAAAGTACCAGTATATTAATAGGGCACACTACTAGTAGCGTACTTACCTGTGTAGGAGCATAGGTTATTGACGAACTCCCTTCATCTAACTCCATTCAACGCCAGTTATTCTAATGTGTTCAAGTTGAATCCTTGTTGCTTTGTGTCCCTGCACCAGGTGTTTCATGGTCAAAGCCAATTGGTTCTTGGTCAGCTCTGTTCCATAGGTCTCCATTTTTTTTGTCAATTCATCTGATCTATTATGATTCAATAGCTAGGCAGTAGTTGGTGAATCTTTGGATTCCTGACAACATTGTTTTAGTGGTTTTTATATGACAAATCTGACATGGGGTAAAATTGTTTATCAGGTCAAGATCAATCTGCCCGAAAATTTTCAGATGAATCGGACAACTCGTTGTTGGGTTGCTGCCCCTGGATTGGTAATTTTAAGGAAATTTTGCTGTTTTTGATTATTATCTTGAATTTTATTATAGATAGAGATAAACTGTAAACAGCAATAATGTTCAGCAAAGTAAGATTTACAAATAAGTCAACATGACCGAAATGGTCAGTTGACCCCTTTAGGAGTTATTGCCCTTTAAAGTCAATTTTTAACCATTTTTCGTAAATCTTAGTACTCTTTTACAAAAATACTCTCCTCTGAAACAACTGGGCCAAATTAAACCAAACCTGGCCACAACTATCATTGGGGTATCTAGTTTAAAAAATGTGTGGCGTGACCCGGTCAACCAACCAAGATGGCCGCCACAGCTTAAAATAGAACATAGAGGGGAAATGCAGTTGTTGGCTTATAACTAAAAAAACCAAAGCATTTAGAGCAAATCTGACATTGGGGTAAAATTGTTTATCAATCTGCCCGAAAATTTCAGATGAATCGGACAACCCGTTGTTGGGTTGCTGCCCCAAAATTAGTAATTTTAAGGAAATTTTGCAGATTTTGGTTATTATCTTGAATGTAATTATAGATAGAGATAAGCTGTAAACAGCAATCTTATAATGTTCAGCAAAGTAAGATCTACAAATAAGTTAACATGACTAAAATTTCAGTTGACCCCTGAAGGAGTTATTGCCCTTTATAGTCAATTTTTAACCATTTTGAGTTCACCTGGCCCAAAGGGCCAAGTGAGCTTTTCCGATCACTTTGCCTCCGGCGTCAGTCGTCGTCTGGCGTCCGTCGTCGGTGTAAACTTTTACATAAATCTTCTCCTCTGAAACTACTGGGCCAAATTTAACCAAACTTGGCCATAATCGTCATTGGGGTATCTAGTTTAAAAAATGTGTGGCGTGACCAGGTCAACCAACCAAGATGGCCGCCACAGCTAAAAATAAAACATAGGGGGAAAATGCAGTTTTTGGCTTATAACTCAAAAAACCAAAGCATTTAGAGCAAATCTGACATGGGGTAAAATTGTTTATCAGATCAAGATCAATCTGCCCGAAAATTTTCAGATGAATCGGACAACCCGCTGTCGGGTTGCTGCCCCTGGATTGGTAATTTTAAGGAAATTTTGCTGTTTTTGATTATTATCTTGAATTTTATTATAGATAGAGTTTATCTGTAAACAGCAATAATGTTCAGCAAAGTAAGATTTACAAATAAGTCAACATGACCGAAATGGTCAGTTGACCCCTTTAGGAGTTATTGCCCTTTAAAGTCAATTTTTAACCATTTTTCGTAAATCTTAGTAATCTTTTACAAAAATCTTCTCCTCTGATACTACGGGGCCAAATTAAACCAAACTTGGCCACAATCATTTGGGTATCTAGTTTTAAAAATGTGTGGCGTGACCTGGTCAACCAACCAAGATGGCCGCCACGGCTAAAAATAGAACATAAAAGTAAAATTCAGTTTTTGGCTTATAACTCAAAAACCAAAGCATTTAAAGCAAATCTGACATGAAGTATAATTGTTTATCAGGTCAAAATCTATGTGCCCTGAAATTTCCAGATGAATAGGACAACCCGTTGTTGGGTTGCTGCCCCTGAACTTGTAATTTTAGGACATTTTGCTGTTCTTGGTTATTATCTTGAATATTATTATAGATAGAGATAAACTGTAAAAAATAATAAATGTTGGCAAAGTAAGATCTACAAATAAGTCAACATGACTGAAATTGTCAGTTGACCCCTTAAGCAGTTATTGCCCTTTATAGTCATGTTTTTTTTTCTACATTGGTTAGAGGTATAGGGGGAGGGTTGAGATCTCACAAACATGTTTAACCCCGCCGCATTTTTGCGCCTGTCCCAAGTCAGGAGCCTCTGGCCTTTGTTAGTCTTGTATTATTTTTATATTAGTTTCTTGTGTACAATTTGAAAATTAGTATGGCGTTCATTATCACTGAACTAGTATATATTTGTTTAGGGGCCAGCTGAAGGACGCCTCCGGGTGCGGGAATTTCTCGCTACATTGAAGACCTGTTGGTGACCTTCTGCTGTTGTTTTTTATTTGGTCGGGTTGTTGTCTCTTTGACACATTCCCCATTTCCATTCTCAATTTTATTTAACCATTTCTTCGTAAATCTTAGTAATCTTTTACAAAAATCTTCTCCTCTGAAACTACTGGGCCAAGTTAATTATAGATAGAAATAATTGTAGGCAGCCAGAATGTTCAGTAAATTAAGATGAACGAACACATCACCTTCACCAAAACACAGTTTTGTTATGAATCCATTTGGGTCCTTTGTTTAATATTCACATAGACCAAGGTGAGTGACACGGGCTCTTTAGAGCCTCTAGTTCAAAAATGTTAGTATTCTTTTTAAAAAATCTTCTCCTCTGAAACTACTGGGCCAAATATAACCAAACTTTGCCACAATCATCATTGGGGTGTCTAGTTCAAAAAATGTGTGGCGTGACCCGGCCAACCAACCAAAATGGCCGCCATGGCTAAACATAGTACATGGGGTGAAATGTAGATTTTGGATTATATCTCTGAAACCAAAGCATTTATAGCAAATCTGACAGGTTAAATTTGATAATTAGGTCAAGATTTATCTGCCCTGAAATTTTCAGACAAATCTGACAACCCGTTGTTGGTTGCTGTCCCCAAATTAGTAATTTTAAGGAAATTTGCAGATTTTGGTTATTATCTTGAATGTTATTATAGATAGAGATAAACTTAGAACAGCAATAATGTTCAGCAACGTAAGATCTACAAATAAGTTAGCATGACTAAAATTGTCAGTTGACTCCTAAAGGAGTTTTTGCCCTTTATAGTCAATTTTTAACCATTTTTCAAAAATTTTAGTATTCTTTCAAAAAAAATCTTCTCCTCTGAAACTACTAGGCCAAATTTAACCAAACTTGGCCACAAAATTATTGGGGTATCTAGTTTAAAAAATGTGTGGCGTGACCCGGCCAACTAACCAAGATGGCCGCCATGGCTAAAAATGGAACATGGGGTGAAATGTAGATTTTGGCTTATATCTCTGAAACCAAAGCATTTAGAACAAATCTGACACAGTAAATTTGTTAATTAGGGCAAAATCTATGTGCCCTGAAATTTTCAGACAAATCTGACAACCCGTTAATGGGTTGCTGCCCCCAAATTAGTAATTTTAAGGAAATTTTGCAGATTTTGGTTATTATCTTGAATGTTATTATAGATAGAGATAAACTGTAAACAGCAATAATGTTCAGCAAAGTAAGATCTACAAATAAGTTAACATGACTAAAATTTTCAGTAGACCCCTGAAGGAGTTATTGCCCTTTATAGTAAATTTTTAACCATTTTTCAAAAAAAATAGTATTCTTTTAAAAAAATCTTCTACTCTAAAACTACTAGGCCGAATTTAACCAAACTTGGCCACAATCATCATTTGGGTTTCTAGTTTTAAAAAAAAATGAGTTGCGTGACACGGTTTACCAACCAAAATGGCCGCCATGGTTAAAAAATAGTACATGGGGTGAAATGTAGATTTTGGCTTATATCTCTGAAACCAAAGCATTTATAGCAAATCTGACGTGGGTAAAATTGTTTTTTTAGGTCAAGATCTATCTGACCTCAACTTTTCAGACAAATCTGACAACCCGTTGTTGGGCTGCTGCCCCCGAATAAGTAATTTTAAGGAAATTTTGGTTATTATCTTGAATGTTATTATAGTTAGAGATAAACTGTAAACAGCAATAATGTTCAACAAGTAAGATATACAAATAAGTCAAGATGACCATAATTGTTAATTGACCCTTTAAGGAGTTGAGTTATTGCCCTTTTAGGTCAATTTAAACAATTTTGAAAAAAAAATTTTTTTAGATAATATTTTCAACTTATTATTGGGCCAAGTTGATTATAGATAGAGATAATTGCAGCAACAAGAATGTTCAGTATAGAAAGATCTACAAACACATCACCATCACCAAAACACAATTTTGTCATGAATATTTCTGGGTCCATTGTGTAATATGCAAATAGACCAAGGTGAGCGACACAAGCTCTTGAGAGCCTATAGTTAATGTTATATGCTAGCGGGGGCATCATCCCTTTGGACACATTCCCAATTTATTTTTTTAGAAGTTACTATTAATTGAAATTAATTTTAACCATGACATTTTATATTTTAATATTTATGATGTATTTGAATGAGTAGTTTTTGTAGAAATTGAATTGAAATAATTTTTGGAATAAGGGAAAGGGGAGATGAAAAAAATGAGGGGTAAATTTTTCAGATTTCAGAAATAAAAAGAAAATTTCTTCAAACATTTTTTTCTTGAGAGGATTAATATTTAACAGCAAAGTAAATTGCTCAAAAGCGAAAAAAAAATGTTTAAGTTCATTAGACCACATTCACTCTGTGGACTGTCAGAAACCTATGCTGTGTCAACTATTTAATAACAATTCAAATTCAGAGCTGAATCCAGCTTCCATGTTGTGTCCGTACTTGCCCCAAGCGTCCAGGGTTCGACCTCTGCGGTCGTATAAAGCTGCGCCCTGTGGTTTGAGTTGAAAAGAAACATGTATGCTCTTCTTGAGATTTTCTTTGCACTCAATACTCTCCCTAGCTCTAGCTCTAGCTCTGTTGGTTCTTAATTTGACATCAGCGTCTGTCTTTTTCTAAGTTGAAGTCAATTATCTTTATTGATTATTTAATTGTAGTAGTGATCTCTATTACTTTTGTCTTTCCTTCTTTTGGTTTGAGTCCGATCTTTATAGATGTTACAGAGAGAAAAGATGTTTTTTCTTCCATTTGTTGTTGTATACTGGATAAAAGAACTACAGCATCTCCAAAATGCAAGTCGTCTAGTTGTTGCAACATCGTCCATTGGATTTTATTCCCTTTCCCTTCAGTGGTTTCTTCCTGATGTAATCTATTATCCAGGAAAAGAAATGGTGATACCAAGCAGCCTATTTTTATGCCCAACCTACGATGGTAGAGAGGCATTATGTTTTCTGATCTGTACGTCCGTTCGTCCGTCCGTCCCGCTTCAGGTTAAAGTTTTTTGGTACACATGTTCCCTATGATATGATCTTTCTAATTTTAATGCCAAATTAGAGTTTTTATCCCAATTTCACGGTCCACTGAACATGGAAAATGATAGTGCGAGTGAGGCATTCGTGTACTGAGGACACATTCTTGTTTACTCCTGTTTTGACATCAAATCTCTCGCTGAGCTTGCCGTCATGTATAACTGTTGTTATAGGAGTTCCTGTTGATGTTTATGAATGTTTGTGGTATTCCATAATGAATAAAGGCAACAGTAGTTTACCGCTGTTCAAAACTCATAAATCCATGGATAAAAAACAAAATCGGGGTAACAAACTAAAACTGAGGGAAACGCATTAAATATAAGAAGAGAACAACGACACAATATTAAAATGTAACACACATAAACGGACTAAGCATTAGACAAAATCTTATGAGAATAACAAATATATCATCAAAACCAAATACATGAATTTGGGATATATAAGTACCGTGACACGTCTTATAGAATTTATAGAAAATATTTACTGGTTACAAAACTCTGATTTTTTTCGAAAAACTAAGGATTTTCTTATCCCATGAATAGATAACCTTAGCTGTATTTGGCACAACTTTTTGGAATTTTGGATTCTAAATGCTCTTCAACTTCGTACTTGTTTGGCTTTATAAATATTTTGATATGAGCGTCACTGATGAGTCTTATGTAGACGAAACGTGCGTCTGGCGTACTAAATTATAATCCTGGTACCTTTGATAACTAATTATAGAAATGTGAATTTACATACAAAAATTAGAGAAAACACAAAGGAAACGCAACCTTAAAATGAATGATGATACCGGTATTCCTAAGGGTTTCTCTGTCCAAGACTTCTCAAAGTCTACAAAGTCATTAGTTGAGACGTGTTCCCCTCTGAGGACTTTTTTTTTATTATGCTTATGCTGAGTGTTGCTATCGGGCTGTGCATGATTGGTCTTTCCTAAATCCTGCTTAGTGTTCTCGTAGTTTTTTTATTTATTCAGCCATGCTGAATCTATGTGATCACTCTTGTTGTGGAGATTGTGCAAAATTCTAAGTTGAAGACAAGGCAAGATAATGTGTTTCTATGACTTGCAAAAACTGTATTCACAAATTTAATCACTAAGTGCCAACTTTAGAAACGTTATTTGTCCTTAAATTAAGAAAAGGATGAGCTAACAACTTTTTTTATTTTATATATACACTTACATATAGTTCCTTTGTAAATCCAAATTTATATTAAATTGCCATCTTTTTATCAAACTGGAAAACGTTATTCATAAAATTTGAGCTGTTGATAAGAACAATGAAAATGTTTTATCGGTCTCTTATGTTGAATAAAATTTGGTCAATATGTGTATTGATATCAGAGTTGATTCCCACACTTTTTTTTTAAATTCTATGGTTCTAATTCTTGCATAAGGCAAATGAGATTATAGGCCATAATATCATTATGACGGCCTTCTGTCTTGATTTGTAAGCAGTTAATCTCAAAGGTATAAGTATTAGTTGGATTAAACTCCACTCAAAAACAGTAAAATCAAAAAAATACTGACATCCAAGCTAAATGCAAAACGGAAAGTCTCAAATCAAATGGCAAAAAATCAAAAGATAAAACACATCAAACGAATGGACAACAACTATCATATTCCTGACTTGGTATAGGCATTTTCTTATTATTTCAAATGCAGTCTTAAATAATTTACAGTTATATTACTATACCATGACAGTTGATAAAAATACTGGTATTCAGGTCAAGAATATGTGTGCTCAATTTATCCCACATCTCACTTAATTCACAAAATCTTGACCTCAATACTAGTAGTTGTAAATCAAGCGCTATAACCATCTTACATAAGTTAATAATATATGTCTATTTAAGTAACAATTATCAGTAACTTAGTTGAGGCAAAAAACACATAGCTCAAATCTTACCTGAACATTTTCTGCAATAAATGTATTTGTATATTCTTCATTATATTGCTAAAATGTATACAAGAAATGTGTTTTTTCATTAATAAAGAATGAACACCAACTTTTGTTGTTGTTGAAAAGTGCACTTTTAATGTTTCTTTCTGGAAATTATAAAGCCAATTTGATTAAAATGAAAAATCGCTTAGATATTGAACTCCGAGGAAATTCAAAACGGAAAGTCCCTAGTCAAATGGTAAAATCGAAAGCTCAAACACATCAAACGAATGGATAACTAAAGGCAACAGTAGTACACCGCTGTTCAAACTCATGAATCCATAGACAAACAAAATCGGGGTAACAAACTAAAACCGAGAGAAACGCATTAAATTAATTCCATATATCACAGACTAGCTTATTTAAATGGTTAGCTGTAAGCTCTGGGCATACATTTAGGGCTGAATATTGAATATATCTGAACCTACTGCCTTATCTGATTTCAATTTTTTTTTACTGTTGGTAGTGTTTATGCTTTAATTGGTAGTTTAAAGTTTATATGGAACTCTTGATCTGCTGTTAATAACTGATGTATCAGCCGGTGGTGGAATATTTAGAAGTTCATCTGGCTATCTGTTCTTTTAAAGTGGTAATGATCTTGCCATTTTTGTATTTAACTTGTTGACCTGTTTGTTTTAGTTTGCCAGCAAGTTTGTTTATGGTATTGTTCTGGTCTTTCATGTTTCTCATGTTTGCAGCTTCTTCTTTCGAGTCAAGTTTTTAATATATGCTCTTCTATTTTTCCGTACACATTGTTTAACTTCCTTGTGAGTTTTTTTGTACGGGTTGAGCATCAGCTTTTGATTTTCTTGTTGTGCTTCTATTTTTTTTTTTTTTTTTTGTTTTGTCTGTTTCCTCTCTTGCACTTTTCTAAGAGGGCTGGTGTTATCCAATCTTTTGGTGTGTTTTTTTACTATGATTTTTTTTTAACATGCACTGTTTATGATCTCTTTTATTTGACTCCAAAGGTCTTCAATGTTATTAAGTTCTTCTACCAGCTGGAATTTGTATGAAAGTGTGATGATAAACTGTTCTTTCTCTCAAAAAGTTGACATTGTACATCATCCTCAATTTCACGGTGGGTATGGTTGTCCTGCGAGAGAACGTACTGTGCTGGTGATTTGGTCCTGACGGGTGCTGGTGGGTCCTGATTCTGTGCTGGTGGGTTTGTTTACATTGTATCAAAACAGCAATAAAACGACTGTTTTGTTGCTAAATTTTTCTCTGATGTGTCATAAGTACCATGCAAAGTATATTACAACAATATTATATTGCAAAAGTCGTGCAAGTTCGTTAAACGGAATTGTCCTGACGCTGTGCTGGTGATAAGAAAAATGGTCCTGGTTCTGTGCTCCTATGTCCTGGTTCTGTGCTTTTATATTTTAGTTAAAAGTGGCATATATTCAAGATCATTGATGCTGTACTGTTATTGACTAATTAGCTGTTGTCTGCTTTCTTGAAATTGACATTGTTGTGAATCTGTTTACTGTTATTATGAGAGAAAAAATACCCCTATTTTTTTTAAATTTTTTTTTTAATAAAGAAATAATTCATGGGGGCTTGAATATATCGTGATTTTACCACGGGTTGGCCCTTTATGACAAATATTTTACCCTGAGCGATAGCGAGGGGTAAAATATCGGCATAAAGGGACAACCCGTGGTAAAATCTAGATATATTCAAGCCCCCATGAATTATTTCGATTCTAATAGGACAAATACGCCAATTTTTTTGGATCGAAGCGCTCTAGGTGGAGGCCATTATTTGCCGTTCCCATAAATTAACGCACTTTTAGATTGGCGTAAAAGAACGGAACAAACAGAATAAGTGACAAGCTAAAACTATCACAAAACTTATTTAGATAGATTTGGATGAATTTTAATGATAAGTTTCTATTATGTCTTCTATGTATATAAAAAAATTGGCTTATACCACATTTTAGCATCATTTGATTACGTTTCCTTGTTGTGATGATTTTCGGTATTAAAAGCGTGTATTTTCCCGTAAAATGCTTAAATTATAACGTCATCATTCTATGACGTCGGGTACTTCATTCAAAAAAACCATATGACGTGGGAGTACGATCGGAACAGCCAATGTAATATATTCATATTTTACCACGGGTGTGTACTCAAAGCGTTTGAAGGACGTCATGTTAGAATTAACTGTAATCTTATTTATTGGCCTGTTAATGGAACCCTTCTTGTCCCCTTTTAAGATAAGAAAATATGTTTACGATTTACGTGATTACGATCATTTTGCAAGATCACCAAAATACGTTGTAGTTTTTACAATACTTATATAAAGTAGATGATGTGGTATGTTTGATGTCAATGGACAAATTTCCATAAGAAACCAAAGGAAGTATGTGTTAACAACCATACGTCATCGTACGACCTTCAACAATAACCCATAAAATAAAAATGTAAAAGGTTTTACCTAAAAATGGAGAGCAAAAATATAGAACAAAGGACTTTCTGGGCGTTTGAATCATGTCTTTAGCAGCTTAAAACCCATTTGTTTGTGAACAATTGAGTGCTGACTATAAGAATGACAATAGTATTGCGGGTTTGTTTGTTTGGGTTTTTTTTTTTGGGGGGGGGGTGGGGGGATGGGGATAAGTTAGAGCGAGGTTACAGTGAAAGCTTGTAATAGTTTCCCGTAAGATTTAAAAGTTGTATTGTAAAAGAAAAATGTATCTTATAGCTGTTAAGAATCACTTGCTGTTAGATTTTTCTTTTGTCTAAAAGGTTATTAGGTATTTTTTTTTCTTTTCGAAAGTTCGATAGAACACTAAAGAAATCACTATTTTTTGAAAGGGCAGGCTAGAATATGTTAGAGAATGAAGACGTCACGAGATAACCTAGAGAACACTAACAAAATTAAGATTTCTTAGCTTTTTCATTTCAAAATAAATATTTTTGATAAAGAATTACGGGGGAGGAAGTGAACAATGTGTCCTTCTTTTCTATATTTAAATATTTTTCATGAATAAAAATAAAATGTGCCTTGATTATAATTGAAAATGAGTAAATGGAAAAAATACCCAACTCAAATACACTTTTATTTTAATATTGGAAATATCACTAAGTTTTTAAGTTTTGTGTGTCAAACACACCATCTCTGTAGTAATGACTCCTTACTAAGATATTTCACTTCATTCATTTTCTTTTCTGCATTTTTTTATATTGTGAATTCATAGAATTATTATATTATAATGTAGCCTTAATTTATATTTTTTTAAAAACTGAATCTAAAGCCAGATATATCAAACATTTTTGTTCCCATCTATCCGTTTTCAGGACTTTAACAATCAACAATAACACGCCTGGAAAATGCGTACTCGGCTGTCTGTAATCAACCATTTTTAGACACCACAGGCTTCTAAAAAAACAAGCCGGAGTGGGGGTTCAAAGATGCAAATTAAGTTCTTATATCAATATTTTATTTTTTCGTGTACGGTTTATGACCCCTCCTGTGGCCTGTTAATTCCGAAATGTGCAAACTGCAATAGTATCAAAACAGTACAGACAATGAACAATAGAGATATAATTTTGTACATATATCGAGGGGAAACTTCTTGCAAAGCATTATTATATATATTTATGGTTCATTATTGTATTTAGTAGAAAAAGAGAATTTAGTGAAAATAAAATCACTATTTTTGTAGAGAATTCACAGACCTTTGTACAGAGATTTTTGTCATGTTTAGCATGGGATCAACACAATGGTTCATTACCGAGTAAAAAAAAAATCAAAATGTCTATCTACCATGCACATTTTAGAAAATTCAGATCAGATAACGAAACTGGGTCCAGCAACATTTATAAGCAATTTAAGATTGTGACCCTCACAGTTTCCATTCACCACAAATATTCTCGTTACAACGAATCATTCTAAATACAAAAATACGTGTTGCAGCCTTTTGTTTATCTATTAATATATATATACGGATAAAGTTATGAAAGGCAGCAGGGTCATCAGGGTGAGGAGTCCATGTCATCTGCAATGAATGCTAAGCATAGATCTAGAAAGCGACAGATAATCATGACATAAAAAAAGTCTCTTCTTTTCGACTTTTTTCGAACAAATCGACACATAAAATGAATTATATAGTATTGTGGAATTTTTAACTTATTTTAGATACTATATATTGTTATTGTTATAAGATATTGGACGAAAGATGTTGCCCCTTTATGTTATTATGTAATACAAGTTCAGATCATTTGAAAACACATATTAAACAGCCAAATGGATGCACAAGACCTAAAATAGGAGTTATAGATCCTGTTGGCAACACTTATCTGGCTAACTTTATTGATTTTGTAACATTTGTTTCAAATATGACCAGCTTCTTATCCAAAATCACCAGCACCGTATCAGGACCCACCAGCACAATGACAGGACCCACCAGCACAGTATCAGGACATGAATAAATTGAGAAAAGGCTAAATTTTAATAAATTGCAATGTTTTTTCACAAAATTGTTTTGTCATGTGGATTGCGGTATAGAAAGCGGACTCAATGAGCATTTTTGTTTTATTTTTTCAGTTCGAGATTTTCCGAAAATGAGCATTTTTGTGTTACACTTACTGAAACAGTTTAGAGGGTCAATTTTTTAATGGTTTATATATGAACCCATAAGAAACGAAATTGAAAAATCTCAACTTTTTTTTTTTTTCCATTTTTTATGAGTGAAAACGTCAAAAATCATCATTTTCGTCTTTGTTTACATTTTTTCATTGATCACCAGCACCCGTCAGGACCGAATCACCAGCACAGTACGTTCTCTCGCAGGACAACCATACCCACCGTGAATTTGTTTTTCATGGTATATAATCTACTTAGTTTCATTCAGGAAGTGATCAATATGGGTTTCTATGACATGGTCTTGTGATACCACTGTTGATTTGTGGTTGTGTTTGTGTGGAAATATAATTCCTCCTATTACAAATTTAATATTGACTTATAGTTCTGCAAATCTTTCTCCATTTTCATTCATTTAGCCCAGTCCATGTTTTCTCTTTGGTTGTACATTCCATGTAATGCTGTTTCCTACTATTTTGGCACTGCAATATCCCATCAGCACTGCTAGATGTTTGTCTTTTTGCTGGTTTAGAATTACCTATATGGGGTTATAAAATTATCCTTGTCATTTTCGTCTGCATAATTTTTTAGTGCATAGCCCTGTAAAACGTTTGCTTTTATTCGCTTGTGCTTTGGTCGAAGTTTTGCTGTCATTATTCTTGATTTTATGGTTTCCAAAGATTTAAGTGACCTATCGACTTTGACATCATAATTACCTCATCTGTGTGTAGATCTTCATCCTCCTGGTGTCCAGAATAAAGAATAATGTCACCAGTTGCAAGCGTTGTCTTACCATTTAAAGGCCATCTAGTTTCGCTCAATCACAGTTCCTTAACTTTGTACTTTTTCATTTCAATGGCTATGATCGCTGCTTTTCCACTTTGACACATGTTTATTACATTCCAGGTCCCAAGATGGGAGGTTGGCTTAGGTGTCAGAAGATTGTGATTGGCTTTGCAGCTTTGGGGTTTTTTTTGTTTTTTTTTATTGTTTTTTTTTAATTTGTTAATTTTTATAATTTCTTGTTCTGCTTACTTTATTGGCTATTTTGGCTATATAGCTATCACAATTTTCAATATGATAGCCAAAATGAAAACAAAATACGGAAAATAATTTATTTAGGAAGCCATCTGTTAGTTTTACGTTTATGAATCATTGGTACAGCTTAACATTTTGCTTAACCTTCCGGAGCACCTGAGATCACCCCTAGTTTTTGGTGGGGTTCGTGTTGTTTATTCTCTAGTTTTCTATGTTGTGTCAGGTGTACTATTGTTTTTTTGTTTGTCTTTTCATTTTTTAGCCATGGCGTTGTCAGTTTGTTTAAGATTTATGAGTTTGACTGTCCCTTTTGGTATCTTTCGTCCCTCTTAGATCAGTTTTGCCTGGCCTGTCAGATTTTCACCACATGTCATGGTTTTCAATATAGTAAACAAAACTTGCATTTTATCCCTACGCTCTATTGTTATTCATGTCGTTAATTTAGAATGCCAGGGCAGGTCACCAGACACATTTTTTAAACTAGTTGCCCCAAAAATGATTGTGGCCAAGTTTGGTTAAATTTGTTTCAGAGTTAACTTTAAAAGAATATAGGCTATGCTTAGTGACGCATATCCTTGATCCTTTCGGTAAGCAATGAACGGTTTTGGTTGTACTGTTTATAACTTTCAAGTCTAATGCTGTCAAACATTTAATATATTTGGTGTTTAGCATACCTGATGAAGTTATTAGAAAACTCGTGTCATATTTATAGGAGTTAGTTGACACTAAGTTCAAATACGACGGTAAAATTATCCATGTTTATAGTTGACTAATGTTATTTTTTCGTCACTTTATAAAAGGTAAAACACAGTATTTCAATGAGAACAATTTGCCACTGATAAAAAACAACACTTTTGATCATCAAACAACAGTTGATAGTATTCTGAAAATCGATTATTTCATTTAAAATTTTACGGGAGGTTTGGCTGCCCACAAATCCAGGTTTTGTAAAAATGTCCTGTACCAAGTCAGGAAAATTACCGTTTTCATATTATAGGTGTTTCTGTGTTTGTTACTTTTTAATGTTGTGTTTCCGTTGTGTCTTTGTTTTCCTCTTATATTTGATGTGTTTCCTCAGTTTTAATTTTTAACCCGGATTTTTCTTTTCTTAATCGATTGATGAATTTCGAACAGCGGTATACTTTTATTTACATAAAACTGACTGAAATAAAATAAGACTACAAGAACATTACTTATAATAGGTTTTTATTTCCTATAAAAATAACATCACAATAGCAAGAATCTTTATTTTGCATTCTAGATCGTTTATTTCTTTTCCGTTTTCTGTTGTTATAAACTCTAACACATAATTGAGAATAAACCAGGATCTACATTAGAACCATAAATCAGAAAGAAATCACGAATGCTCTTGGTAAAGTGCCTAACTGTATTTTCATAGGAAATACACTGACAAGCTAAATAACTGCAGTAACTATAAATAAATTCAACTATCGGTAACTTTTCGTCAGGAGTACCTTTTATTTGTGTTCTTACAGGGTTGAAAAATACAGCAAAAGATATAATAAATAGTTAAACGACAACGCTATACTAGTAGATATCATTTTATGTATCGTCTATAGTAACTGCTAGTCTATGAAATTAGTAGATATTTTGCCATTTTTGCCATTAAATGATAATGTTAGAATTCTCTTTTTTGGTAAATATTTTAACGAGAAAATATTTTTCACTTTGAAAGGGCGTGTTTTCAGTGATTTTTATTTTACAATATTGTTTTTAAGGATTAAAGTGATTTTCTTATTACTTTGGATAGAGTTCTTTAAAAAAAACAACGATCTTATGATATTAGACCTTATACAAAGCTTGATTGCTCGCACGTGCAAACTATCAGAACAATATACACATGTGTTGGATAGTTTATCTTGATTTCCCTTCCTTGCATGGTTATATATTGCTCTTCAAATCTTTATATAACAATTGTGTTCACCAGCACTTAATCGAGAATTTGTGTATGGTGCAACAACTTTATTTCAACATGTAGCTATTATTGTGTTTTATATATATTACATAATAATCAGAATATGAAAAAAAGTATTTAATTTTTGGCAAATCTTTAACTAAACATGAAATTTAAGTTATAACAGCTCCATAAAGTGTGTAGTAAGAAATAAAAGCCTTTCTAACAAACGGTGCATATTTGTTTTGTTTTTTTATGTAAGAATTATATTACACTTTTAGTGAACGTTATATTTATAAGTGGAATGTGTATAAAACCATAATAAACATATGATACAAAAGAGCACAAAGTTAAACAAGAATACACTATAAGTATAAACTAGTCCGACAGAAATGCTAGATACCAATTAAATTTATTTACGGTATTTATATAAAAAGGTTTAAATATGTCTTCATCTTTCAGTTACAAGTCCATTTCAGTAGAATTATTGACGACAAAATTGAGAAATAATATAGTTGTGATAGACGACATGAGATCAAATGAAACGATGAAAAGATGCGTGATATAGATGTCAGAGAACGAAGATCGTTTTTGTAGTATTCTGAAAGAGTAGATGCAACTACTGGTGATATCAACATTTTGCGTTTCTTTTCCCAAATCATATCTCTTTTCTCTATACAGAATCATCAAATGACAATGTTCAAGCCAGGTCCTCCTCCAAAATGATGATAAGGTTGTTGATGCTGAGTCGGTTGTATGGGTTGTCGTCGAATACATCTTATCTAGAATAAAGAATATCAAAGAAAATAAGTAATGTATGTCTCCAATGAAGGTAATTGATACGTAAAAAAACCCACTGTCAACAAATTTATTTTGAAATCGTTTCGTAATCTGTAAATTTACAATTTAGTTCTGTGTACAATTGTGACATTTTGATTGAGAGTTTATTTACATGTCGCATAATGCAGGCATTAGAGGAGACGCTCACCCTGTATTTCGACATATATAATTTCGTACCTTATGGAGTTTCTTTAAAAAAAAAATGTGTGTTTGTTTCCTTGATTTGTGTTCAAATGACCACTGTTGCCTTAATTCAATATGATATACATGTATAACATAAAATATGTATTTGCACTAGATGGTTATGGTAACATAGTTTACTTTAAAAAAAATAAAAAAAAGTCTGTTAACAGTAAACAAATAATCAAATAGTATCTTTATTGTTTTATTATTTTTAATTCTTTTTGGGTTGAATAAAAAAAAAGGTAAAAACAAAGAATGTGGAGTATTTAAAACTCATATAAACTTAAAACGCCAACCGAGAATACGATAAGACAACTAGTTCTTCTATATTATTTAGAAAGTTAAAGACTAATCTACAAAAATTACAAAACTTATATAAAGGTAAATTTCGGAATGTTATGTGTTCTATTTACATAAAGCCAAAGCAATTGTTCAGTAGATCAAGTTAAAATTACCCATGCTTAGTTTCATTGTTGTCTATTATTTACTTTCGCCAACAGGTATTGCGTTTTGATGTCAAAGCAAAATCAGAAAACCATATCAAAGTTCAGTAATTCATGTTCAAATAAAAATTAACAAACATACCGGTATATAGAATGAGAAGATGTGATATGAGTGCCAATGGGACAACTTTCCATAAAAGTCACAATGTGTAAAAGGAAAAACATAGTATTATTTATAGATTATTACATGGCATTTTCCATATGGCCCTGGTATCAGCCCTAGACTCCCATATCAAGCCAGAGGGCTTTAGCCCGAGGGCTTGATGTGGGTCGTGGGCTTATACCATGGACCATATGAAAAATGACATGTAATAATCTTTTTATCACATATTTTCAAGCAGGAGAAAACAAATAGCTTACACCAAATTATGTTTGATATTTCATCAAAAATCAAAAAGATATTTAACGAAAAAAAAATGTATCACTGTGAGTTAAAAGAAAGTTCGGATCACAATATGTTAACAACGTTTTGTGAAAAGTTTCAGAAATAATTAACAATAAATATGTTAATTCTAAGAATTGCAAATATCAAACGACTTTAAAGTGTTACATTTCAAATGTTAAGAAATGCGTTCAACTTATTCACAAATAGCCTTTGATTGACAGGTTACCGGAAGTTAAACTCGGGGGCTTGATATGGATTTCGAGGGCTGATATCGATATCGGGCCCGAGGGCTGATAACCAACCTTGAATTCCGGCTATTATTGGCCATGCAAAAACGTACATATCAGTACAAAATATGTGATAAATGATTATATAAATTGATTTGCCTCTGCATTTTTAACGGGGGAGTCTAATTTTGTATATAAGGTCTAGTTCTCTACAACTTTGTTATTGATTTTGGCCTTTTGAATATTCTGATACGAGCAACAGAACTGATTCTTATGAAAAATGCTTAATTCTTTTTCCAGTTTTGTTTAATAAGATATTTGGATGTATATTGCATCACAGTCGAGTGTGTGCTCTTCATCTAATCCATTGCCATGCTATCATTTTTAAACACACCATTATATGATTATATATAGTAAAGACAATGCAATTGTTTTCAATTGATTAAGGAAATAATAGTGGTAAGATACACAAACACTATAATATATTTTTAATTTTATTTTACCTCGGGGCAAGCTCCAGGACAAAATTTCAGGTCATAGTTGAAATGGAGGTAGCTGTTTCCGTACAATGAAAAAGCCGTCATTTCAATTCTTGTTTTGTGGATTTTTTCTCCATTTGGACGAGTGCCTTCTACCTGGCTCATCGACTTGACACGAGATTCAGCTGTCGGTAAAATACATCTGAAACGACGAAAACACACATACAATTAAGAATTGCTGTACAACAAGTATATAAAGGAGGATGGGATTGGTAATGAGACAACAATGCATCAAAGACCAAAAAAATAAAAAGACTTTCAGTTTTATAAACTTACACCACAGGTAGTCTATCTCTTGAACAGAAAACGACCAATACCGTATGATAAGTTAGAAAAATTCCAGGTAATCAAACAAATTAGTTCTAACGTATACCATTTATTTAACTTCTCACAAAATCTCGGAATCTAAATATGTATAGATATGTATATAAACATTTAGATCTGACAAAAGACAAGTTCACATAACAATATATATGAGTAATGGATAATGAATTATTAAACAGATTTTTGCCGGCCGTTTCCGTTCAAGCAATGCGGTTCAAATTTTGATATTTATTGTTACTGGTGACAAAATGACTCGATATCTCATTTCAGGGTTCACATTTAGCACCTATTTATTTCTTAAGACCATTGCGAGTGCCATACAATGATTAATCATATCACGAACGATTAAATGTAACATATATATTACAGCAATGTTATGAAACAATAAATTAATAGTGTGGTTTGCGTAATGATTTGAAATGAGTTTAGCCTATTGTGTTATTAGCAATAGTGGTAAACCAGTTTTGGTGTCAGTATTAAAAGTAAATTTACACGATATTTATTGTTGAGGTTTCGGCAAATATCGTGCTATTTATTTTGGCGTTTGCATTTGTAGTTCAGTCTTTCTGTTGTTTCGTTGTTTTCCTCTTATCTCGCCTCTTATAGTTAAAATGTTTCCCTTGGTTTTGATTTATGACCCAGATTTGTTTTCGCTTAGTCGATTTATATAATACATGTAATGAACAGTGGTTTACCACTGATGCCTTTATTTATACATCTATCTTTTTTTTAGTTTAAAGTTTTTTTTAAGAAAGTGCTTATTTCAATGGGTCTTCAATGCAGCGAGAAAATCTTACATCAGGAGATGGGCTCCGGCTGACATCTAAAAAATAATGTATACTTATTCCGCGAAATGGACGCCACGCGTAACTTGGAAACATATAAATGAACCAAAATTAAAAACACACAAGACTAAAAAAGACTGCAGGTTTCTGAACTGAAACAGTACAAAAATGAGGCTAGGGTAAACACGTTATGTGATATTTGGTTATGCTCAGATATGTTCCTCATAGAAAAATTTAGCAGGCTTTAAAACATAAAAAAAATTGTGTTCGTTATAGAGTTGTTTAAGGAATGAAGCGATTTTTAAAAACTATTGTCTAATTATTCATGGCACATGGTATAAAGTTATATTTATGTCACCTATGTTAATAATAATTAGCTTGAACAACCTTGCTAATTATTTAATATTATGGAGCTATGTATAAGTCATTAAAAAGTCGTTTATACTGAAAACTCCAATTACTTTCTATGATTTAATATTTAATTATATGCTTTGTCTTGTTTTAATGTTTGTTCACGGTCAATCCCTCAGTGTACAATGTGCATTTCTTATTAAATAAAAAATATAAAACAAAAAAACTCACTTAACTACCTTGTTATAACTTAACAGTAATTTACTGTTTACAAGTTGGTATGATGATCGAAATAACCTACATTACCTCTTAGCTATATATCATATAAGTAATGATTGAGAATCATGCATATAAAAGCACAAAAACAACCTTCATTATTTTTGAAAGTATTAATAAAATTCATACAACCCAATTTAGGATATTTAAAAGATTTCTGACGAGTTTTTATACATAAACTGAAGGAAGTATCGTTTTTTTGTTTGGTTGCCAATGTCAAAATGATATGGTCTCCCAGTTGACTATGATAATAATTATCAATATAATTTATTTTCATAATTAATTCCGATCCGTATCCGTATCCGAATCTACTAATAAAAAAGTAAATTGTTGACATACCCTTTTTCAATCATCTTGAATGTGGTGACTTTGCCATTGTGTACACTAAATGCTTCCATACTAATTACTTGTAATCCATTTGTTCCTTAAAGACGTAATTATAATCATTATTGATAATAGCAACAGGAAAACATATTGCAATGGTAACATGTAACAACACTAGCAGTACAAATATTGCTGCTTCAGCCAGGTGCGCATTTCAATAGTTATTTGTCAGTGCAAAACATACAAATAGATGAAAAATATAAAATAAAAAAGTCACCAATTAAAGACAAACCCGGATACCATTCTGTTCCAGTTGTTATTTATACTTAATCGTGAGGCATCCATAAGATGGTGCTACCAATACATTTGCTTTGTCATATTCAAGCTTGAAAACAGCATCATTGTTTTTAAGTGTAATCACTAATATTACAAAAAAAGTCTTGTTATCATGGTGTTTCTAACCCATCACTTTTATTTGGAAATATAAGTATTAGATACCGAAACACACTTTTCAGTCAAAGTCTTAGAGACCAAGCTGTGATTGCCAATTTGAAAAATTACAACATTCAAAAATCGAACTTTGCCTTCACTAGTTGAAAATAAAATACAGTATCATAATTTGTTCTCTAAAAATCTACAATATCAGAATGAGTCAAAATTATAAATTTATAGTATGCCGATACCGAAGCACTGGCTACTACTATGTATATGGTATTAGATGCTGCCTCATGTTTGGTTATTTTATATGTTATATATAACATAAACATTATGGTTTCAAATTTTTACGAATAAAGCATAGCAGATATGATTACAGATTTATACAAATGCACAACATTCAAACTCTACAGCCGAAAACAAACTGACAATGCCATGACAAATAACGAAAAACGATGAAAAAAACAGTAGTAGATTACCTTTAACTTTGTTTTGTAACTTACGTTGATAATAGCAATAGCTACCAGGTTCATATATATTTCCTGTTTTGCATGAAAAATTCGATATATAAAAGATTTATATATAATTTAAAGAGCATTCTTTTTTTCCATAAAAAAAATGTATCACTTAAGTATTTTTTCAGTTTAATAAGCCGGTAAGGGATTTTTCTTCAGTGTATAAACAATTAAACAAAGTTGATAATTCATTACTGAAATTCTATATACAGTCGTTGAACATGTTGCAAACTGCACTTTAGTTGTACTTATTTCACCTGATTCTGTGGTAGGTGCAAAATCTATATAGAAGACATCCCCTTCTTGAACTCCTTGTGTAAGAGGCTGCAGCCTAGTATCCAAATAAAGTAGTTCCACTGGAGTATATGACTGTGTATTATCTTGTGTTGAACCTTCACCTATCCTGTAAACAATACGCGAAAATAGTAGTCCATATCAGCGTCTAAGTAAGTCAGGCAATCACAATTTTAGGAAAAGGTAATGGGATTTTTTTTCTTCTTTCAAGTTTAAATTTAAAAATGTATGCAATGTGAATAAAAATGTTCACATTGCACTAAAAATGATATGGTTATTAAAAACTGATAATAGAAAATACAAAGACATTGCAGTTCTAAAATATATTTTGATTTTTGCTTGCTCAACTTGGACGGAAAATTACTTTTCTTTTATTATTTGGAAACCATATATGACTCTGCGATTACTCTTTCAGCAAAAGCTCTAATAGTTGGTGCATATTTAGACACATTAAACATACATGTGTTGGTCCATCTTTTAATGTGTCCATTGGTATTCATATTTTCAGTCAAAGTTTTTTATAACATAAAAGGTGGAAATTTTCATGCACCCGATGCGCATTTCGACAATCGATGTCTCTTCGGTGATGTCAAAATTCAAATGAAGTAAATATAAGGTAAAGTTGAAAACAGTTGATTCCACAATATAATGTCAATTTCAGGAATATCCCCAGTAGTTATAGATTAAATTAATATTGAAATTACATTTTGTAAGGAATTCAGTACATATATGAATGTTGAAGAATGTAATCGGTATGTGTAATTATTTTGTGCAGGAAAAATATACACTGGCTTATATCTAATCGTTTATATAATCTTTAAAATGAGATATCCAATGAAGAGTGCCATTATTATTAAGTTGTTATGGAATACGTTTTTCTCATTGGCACTTATACTATATCTCCCTATATCTATACAGAATTAATTATTTAAATCCAATCGAGCCAGAAGAAATTAGAATGTCTTTCGATTTCGATTTGATTAGTTAGCTGAGGTTAAGGGTGCATTTTTGTTTATAAATTAGAAACTTTATGGGGAATTATGTCAAAATGTAGCATTAAAAAAAAATTCAACACGACGACAGAGAAAATTAACATCAATTAATTATTCTAAATATGTTCATTAAAATTGTAAGTGATAAATTATCATTATAATTTGTGGTTTGATGATTCATCACTGTTTTAACTTTATTACCTTCTTGGATAAACACATTTAAAGTTGACAATTCTATCTCGCAGAGGGTTGTATACTCCTTCCTTTTCTGAGACGGCTACATCTATGGAATATGTCACTTTATCAGGCTGCAATTACAAAAAGTTTCGTTCAATTCGCCTACAAATTATTTGTAATTAGATCAACAAGTTAACTGAACAAAACTGAATTTGAAACCGAATTGTTTTAACGTAAATCAAGACAATCCAAACATATGAGGAAGACCAGGAAAATATTGGGGATCTGGAAATATTATTTTACTAACTAGAATTAAGAAAAGCTTGTTTAATCTATGCTTGATTTGAGACTTGTTAAATTTAGAGTGTCGGAGTACTCAGTCGGGCCATTAATATTTCATTTTTAGCTCACCTGGCCCGAAGGGCCAAGTGAGCTTTTCCCATCACTTTGCGTCCGGCGTCCGTCGTCGTCCGTCGTCCGGCGTCCGTCGTCCGTCGTCGTTAACTTTTACAAAAATCTTCTCCTCTGAAACTACTGGGCCAAATTGAACCAAACTTGGCCACAATCATCATTGGGGTATCTAGTTTAAAAAATGTGTGGCGTGACCCGGTCAACCAACCAAGATGGCCGCCACGGCTAAAAATAGAACATAGGGGTAAAATGCAGTTTTTGGCTTATAACTCAAAAACCAAAGCATTTAGAGGAAATCTGACATGGGGTAAAAATGTTTATCAGGTCAAGATCTATCAGCCCTGAAATTTTCAGATGAATCAGACAATCCGTTGTTGGGTTGCTGCCCCTGAATTTGTAATTTTGAGGAAATTTTGCTGTTTTTTGGTTATTATCTTGAATATTATTATAGATAGAGATAAACTGTAAACAGCAATTATGTTCAGCAAAGTAAGATTTACAAATAAGTCAACATGACCGAAATGGTCAGTTGACCCCTTTAGGAGTTATTGCCCTTTAAGTCAATTTTTAACCATTTTTCGTAAATCTTAGTTATCTTTTACAAAAATCTTCTCCTCTGAAACTACTTGGCCAAATTAATCCAATCTTGGCCACAATCATCTTTGTGGTATCTAGTTTAAAAAATGTGTGGCATGACCCGGTCAACCAACCAAGATGGCCGCCACGGCTAAAAATAGAACATAGGGGTAAAATGCAATTTTTGGCTTATAACTCAAAAACCAAAGCATTAAGTGGAAATCTGACATGAGGTAAAAATGTTTATCAGGTCAAGATCTATCTGCCCTGAAATTTTCAGACGAATCGGACAACCCGTTGTTGGGTTGCTGCCCCTGAATTAGTAATTTTGAGGAAATTTTGCTGTTTTTGGTTATTATCTTGAATATTATTATAGATAGAGATAAACTGTAAACAGCAATTATGTTCAGCAAAGTAAGATTTACAAATAAGTCAACATGACCGAAATGGTCAGTTGACCCCTTTAGGAGTTATTGCCCTTTATAGTCAATTTTTAACCATTTTTCGTAAATCTTAGTTATCTTTTACAAAAATCTTCTCCCCTGAAACTACTTGGCCAAATAAATCCAAACTTGGCCACAATCATCTTTTGGTTATCTAGTTTAAAAAATGTATGGCGTGACCCGGTCAACCAACCAAGATGGCCGCCACGTCTAAAATTAGAATATGTGGGTAAAATGCAGTCTTTGGCTTATAACTCAAAAAACAAAGCAATTAGAGCAAATCTGAAAATGGTCAATTGACCCACTAAGGAGTAATTGTCCTTTATAGTCAATTTTTAACAATTTTCATAAAATTTGTAAATTTTTATTAACATTTTCCACTGAAACTACTGGGCCAAGTTCATTATAGATAGAAATAATTGTAAGCAGCAAGACTGTTTAGTAAAGTAAGATTTACAAACACATCACCATCACCAAAACACAATTTTGTCATGAATCCATCTGCTTCCTTTGTTTAATATTCACATAGACCAAGGTGAGCGACACAGGCTCTTTAGAGCCTCTAGTTATTTCCATGTCAATAATTATCAAAAGGGGATGGAAAAAAATCTTTCAATAAAAACCACAAGTTCGGTAGCTTTCATTCAGTCTCCGTTGATTTTATCCGCCAAGTAGAATTTGCATTGGCATAATTAAAGTTATACATATTGTACATTATTGTACATTAGATATTTCATTCTCGTAGAAAAAAAAATCAATATAAGTTAGAGGCAATAGTAGTTTACGGATGTTCAAATGTGAAATCAAAATATCAAAGAAATGCACAAATGAATTAATATACATAATGCACAATACAGATACAAATACAAGAAAGAGACAAAAAATGGTTACCAACGAGATTATGTGAGTTTATCAACTATACTTCAAATTTAGCAAAACTAGTTTAGTTCAACCTGATTGTTGCTTTGTTAATGGCAAACATTCCAGGTATAATCGCCAAAACACCAGAATTTCATGAAAAACAAAATATAAATTTGGTAATATTGCTGAATATTTTTAATGTACCAATTACCACTGCAATTTTGGTGTGAAAATTTCTTAATCTGCAAAAGGTTGCATATGTTGTCATACATTGAAGTAGTTGTCAAAATCTATACTGTTTCAAATCATCTATAACCACGAAGTTATAATAACAATGTTGCTATTATGAAGCAATTTTATGCGTAAGATGATTTATTGATTTTGGTAGACTTAGACTGACTATAAGCCATATAGTTTTTATGTGATAAAAATCATATCTGTTTTTATTATTTTTTGAAATTGCAGCTACTTGAAACGTTCTATTTTGCCTTAAATTTTCAATCTGTTCAAGTGTCTTTGATTGCATTTTTAAAGTTTGGTATTGTCGATTATATTTTCTCGTTTGGAATAAAAGGGTTTCATGTGCCAATGATGGTTCGATTCTTAATTTGTCTTCATATCATTTCATCTATACATATTGTCAAATGGTATTTTCTTGATATCTTTGATTGTAATTGATGTTTCCTGTGGATTCAATTTATCCGGGAAACTTCTTTCGTGGCCATAGCTTACGTTTGCCTTAGCTGTACTCTTTGTTCTGCTTTGTGTTCTACTGATAATAAAATTCGTGTCAATGTCGATTAAGTTCTATGATGGTTGTGACTGTCTTAAAATAATTTTATTTTAATTAGAACGTCCGGACAATTTATAATTTTGCATGAAAAGACTTCGTATACTTTGCATTGTCAAATACTAAAAACAATAATAGTAACGACGATGCAGGTCCAGTTTCTACATAATTTATATTATCACTGCGACGGTATTTTTGCTAGTTGTTGTTGAGTCCTTCATCATTCTTTCCGTCCAATAGTATGTGTGCGTCGGCATCATTCAAATAAAATCTGTAAAATCCTTCTTATTGAAATTGTGTTATTGTGCATAAACTAAACTACAATTCCTTGGACCAAATTCGACCTCATTCTGTTTCATCAGTACATTTAATGCCCTTATTTGTGCTCTTAATTGTATTAGATTGTTGTCTTTCCAAACTTATGGTATCAGGCGTATTGGATGGTGGTCATTTAACGTACACATATTGTGTACACGGGAATCATATCATAACAGATGTTTTTTTTCATTAACATTAATAGGCTTTTTAACTTCGTACTTCATTTGGCCCATTCACCTTTTTTAATCTTTTAAAGACGATACGTCTTTGGTGAGATATCCTTACAACTCCGTCAAACTGTTATATAACCACACCCATAAAGTGGAGTTGTTTTTTCTTTCCTCATATAAAGATTTGTTGAATCAAACAATCATTTACTTAAAAATTTGACAAAATATCATTTGTTTTGAGATTTTTCTAACATAGTGATGGCGGTACGTATTTCTCTTATCGATGTTTTAAATTATCATAAGGGTATGCTCAAATTCAGTGCAAAGTCAAATCGATTTATAAAACGAAGGATTACCCATACAAAAAGACTCATTTCAAAGTTGATGTACCTATATAAGGAAAGTGAGTATTCATGTTTTAAAATCTCATGATTTCTTTTTACCTTGCAAGTCTTAGAGACAAATGGCTTATAAAACGTAAACAAGATATGATTTTGTGTGCACAACACCTCTTCCTTGAAAAGCATTCAAAATTTTAATATAACGTTGCTCATACGTTGAAACTACGATCATGTCTGATGTATTACTTGTAATTTTGATATTTACTTAAAAGAACAGTTTTGAGAAGTCATTGTGACTTTCACAATTTTTAATAATGCTTCGTGTTATTCAACAGATTATATACTTACAGTAACCGTTCTGTTTATTGCTCTGTGACATGGGTTTGTTGTTTGTAGTGATAATGGAGTTATCAGTCTGTATGATCGTAATAAAGTCGCGTTCGAAGCCATGAAATTTCTAAACTGACATCCTGTGCTGTTAGGTTTTGTTGTAACCTCCCCTTGGAATTTTGTTGAGGTCATAATTGTAATCTGTATTCCTTCCAATCCACACTGAATGTTTTCTAAAACAATTAATGGGAATTGATAGATCTAGTAGAAACTATTTTTCGTGTGTAGATAAGTTAATTTAAAAAAAAAAGAAGTTTTTAATCTTTTCTACAAAAGTAAGAATTTCAAGATGTTAAACACCAAAAAAGAAAGAAAATACAAACAATCAAGATAAATTTCAATACAAAGCTAGAGAAGGAATGAAAGCTTTAGAGTTATGCTTGAATTAATGGTCATTTCAGATTGTTATTCTTATACCTATTTTCTCTAAAACTAATCAGATTTGGTCATGCCAGTCGTTGTAGAACACAAACATTTTCTTGTATCTAAAATCTATTAAAAGTTTTACCCTTCTTCTGCTTTTTTTCCAATCAATTACATTTATGCTTATACTTACCTTTTTGATATTGACAACGATTGCCGTGAAATGACTCTGTACAGTAACACATGTTTGTGTTGAAACATGTGCCACCGTTCATGCATTCAATTGTACAACTTGGTCCAAAACTTCTTAAAGCTACAAAAAAGAGCGTATAAAATAAATTCTGACTTTCTAAACATTCCATATAGAAATTATTTTTACCTACATGCTTATGTTGGGTAATATATTTCCGAGTATATTCCAACATCAACGTCGTTTACATTGCATGTTAGGCATTTTTTTTCTGTACAAAATAAATAATCTTTAACCTTTTTTAATTATAAAATAGTTTATAGTAACATTTCAGCAATGTTTCAAACTGTAAATAAAAGAAGCAGTAATGACAAAGGTAATGATTCACAGCAACCTTTCATTGGTCTCTTACAACAAACAATTTTAATTATTACATTTGGTAGCTATATATTAAAAATATTGTGATATTGAAATACTGTTGTACAAAGTAAATATGTGATTTTTTATTGATCAGAACTATAACTTTTTTTTTTTATTATTTCAACGGCTTTAGCTGACAAAATATATGCACATTTTAATTTTACACATACCCATCTGAACACCACAGTCGTATCCAACGTAACCATGTGCACATTCACAGTTTCCAAAGTATGTACAATTTCCTCCATTTTGACAACCATCCATCTTGCAGTTATATTTAGCTGATACTATAGAAAATAATTTAAATAACAATTCTTATTTAAAGATAAAGCATTGAAAGGCAGTACTCAAAACCATAATAATTAGGGAAAAAATCACCAATTTAACCATACACATTCAAAAGATGTTGCGTAACGACAGTTGTTTAAAATGCGTAAACTGATATTAGTTCAAGTAGCCAACGTATATATTAAAACAAACTATTTCTCAATGTTGACGACTGTTCATTATTAATAGAAGAGAGACGAAAGATACCAGAGGGACAATCAAACTCATAAATCGAAAATAAACTGACAACGCCATGGCTAAAAATGAAAAGGACAAATAAACAATAGTACACATGACACAACATATAAAACTAAAGAATAAACAACACGAACCCCACCAAAAACTAGGGGTGATCTCAGGTGCTTCGGAAGGGTAAACAGATCCTGCCCCACATTTGGAATATAGCTGTTTACATTATCTTCAAATGGTCTTTAGTAGATAGTTGTCCTATTGGTTAGCATACCGCATCTGCTTATTTTGTATAACCGTAGATGACGATGTTATTCGGAATCTCCACCACTCAAAACTGAATGCGACCAGATGCATTCACATGTTTAAACCCATCTTCTACTACGTATGCATGAAATATACCTTGGAGCGACTGTCACAAAAACTATTTTTTTTGCTTGTATGTGATGTACAGAACATCTGTGTTTTGCTTTTCGCCAGATTGTTATGTAAAGTTCTAAATCAAAACTTGTTGGTGTCCTTGTACTACAAACAATGTTCTGTCATCATTCAGCAACACAAAAACTGAATGTATGTTTTTTATTGAGATCCAACAGTTAACTTAAAAGCTGCATGAGTAGTTCATTCATTTGCCAATAAGGGCATGTGCAATCCATCAACTTTAATTCGAGAAAGAGAAAATAACCTAATTGATTTAATGATTAATTAAACACATATGACTCAAAACAAGACTTACCATAGCACATAAGCACAAAAATTGTTAATTTAGTTAAAATATTCATTTTGCTGGAACCATGCAGATATCTGAAATTAAAAAAAAATATATAATTATATAATGGCAGATATACATATGGTATGATTCGATATCCTTGCATTAAACCTTATGTTGATAATGAAAATAAGTAGTTAAAGAGCGGTCAAACTCATTTTCATCGATGGACACAAATTCCTATATTCGATTAACCAATAAAAAAAATCCAAAGAAACAATTTAAAGTTCAGGGACTCGTTACAATGTTTCAGAATTTCGTGTGCATTGTAAACTACACACCATTTAAACCAGCCATCTAGAAGACCCCCCCCCCCCCCCCCCCGAGGAATGTATATATATGTATGAATGTCGATGGTTATATAATCTGATATAAACATAAAATAAAAATATATTCACAAACAAGCACGTGCAATCGTACAGTTATAATTTTCATAGGTGTGTTTGATTCTTATCATACGTTAAAAGAAATATGTACCTCGTCGTTTACCTGTATGAACAAGTCAATTAAACGGTTGTTCCCGGTGGTTTCTTTGTTTCTCTTTTGAATGTTAACATTTTTTCTTTTCAATAACTGAGCATGCTTTAGCCTAATCGATCTCTAGCTTAGGAGTAAATTGAGGGTGGCAAAGCCACGTAAATACAGGTTCAAATGATGTTGAATTGTAAAATGGTTTTGTACGAACAAATAGGTACATGTAGTTTATATTTGTAGAAAAGGATTTTTTTATCGAAATGTCGATCGTGGATTCACACAATACTCGTTTTATTGATATAAGCAAAAAACGGCATAATATAGACGTCACTTAAAGGAAAGCAAACCTCAAAGGGAATATTTTAGATCGAGTTTAAGGAAGACAAGCATATCATTAAATAAACGAAATAAAGGTATGCAACTACACATACTCCATAATAGCGATATCTACGGCAAAGACAAAAGATTATATGTTCCTGATTGCCTTTTAAAAAAACTATTAACTAATTACGGAAATTACTTCTACTATCATGAACAGCAGATGGTTGTCTGTTGTTCGTATTGGCATTATAAACCATTGGATTCTGTAATCATGTCCAACAGACTTTGATATGTCTTACATATTGCGTCTGTTAGTATAATAAGCAGATAATAAAGTGTGACATACTAAATAAAAAAAAAGAATAGATAAAAGTCTGATTAAAAACGAAATCATGTGTCCAAGCTTTGCTCACAAGAATCTGAATACGCTTCATTAAGATATTTCTGGATCTAGTTTTGCCAATTCAATACATACGTTTAAAAATTTTAAAGATGAAATTGCATTGGTTGGTGTAAGGACTACCAGAACAGAAATTAAAGCGGAGTGTTGTCAGATCCTTGTAAGAAATTCTTCAACACAGTATCTGTATCGTAATGAGACGTTATCATTAGAAGTCGGAGATGAAGAATATGTCCTGCTGTCTTTCAGACATCCACTGTGATGTGTATTGACAATATTTAGTATTTCCTTTCGTAAGATATGAAACATAAGCATATAATATGGGAAAAATATCGTCGTAGCCAAATTATAACCAACAAAACTACAATGGTAATAAAAACGATCTAAGTCTGTCCTTACCGAAATTCAATCAACCTTCACTTAATGGTAGTAAACTCAATCTAATATAGTCCGACAATTAAATTCTGTAAGACGAAAACCAAAGACGTTGTTTTAATATGACACAATGAGTTGCACAGCAAGTGCATGTGTCATACAGCTTTATTACATCCAGTACAAGGAAATTGAATTTTAAATCAAAATGTGCACGTCTTTCGGTAAAAAGTCTACTAAATTTCCTTCCTGTCAATAAGTGCAATTTATGCAATTATCATTGGCTTCTTGTATGTCATTTAAATTCAGGTATCATATCATCGTAATGCGATTTTCATATTAATATCTTTGTCACATTTAAGGATTAAAAAAAATAAGAATGACACGATTTCAGGTAATACTTCAAATAGTGACACATTTTCTCTATTTTCAGTTCAGATGATTTTTTTCTTTTTTCACAATTCATCGGTTTCTCCAAGGAGGTCATACCAAGGAGGTTTTATGAACTCCTTGGTTTCTCTAAACGGCATTTTAAATTGATATGTATCAATGGTACAAATCCTGTATTTGAGACTTTTCATAATAAATCCTTTTCCCTTAAACTTTGCCACACAATTGGTGTGTAAAAGCACTCGGCAAGAGGAGTCAGTTTCAACAGGATCTCAAGTCCATATAATCCGCCACTGAACATAACTTTACGTAAATAAAGAAAGTAATATAACTTGCTGCAGATTTCTCAGGAATATATAACAGTAAGAGAAAACATAATCAATTTTTAAACTATCATACCTGTTTAATTTGTTATTTACTCCTGGAACTACCTAGTGTTATTGTAAGAAAGAGGGAAGTGTACTTATTACTTATGTAAAGTTATGCTAATGAGGACATGAATTCGTACGTCAGTTAATTGTTTTAAATAGAAGATGATTGACGTTTCATTTTAAATCAATTTATGTCCACACCAAATGATTTCATAATTAACACGTTTTGTGGTGCATTAATTAAAATATGTGTGGGGTTCTTCAAATGAAGTTTTTAATTACATATACATGTTGATTTGAAGGAAATTATGTAGAAAAGAATAGAGTTTTTTTATTAAATAATTTAAACGTTTTCACGATTTGTTATAACGATTTTCTTCCTGACGTGTTTGTAAATGTATCAACCCTTTGTGTACCTTTTGGACACGTATAAAACACAAAAGAACTGCACTGCGTTGGGTTCTGACAAAAAAGCCATTAGGGATGGGTAACAAGTGGCGATTTCTAGGATGTCATGTTTATTCAATATTTTAATTATTTCTCTTAGTTTAAACATATTCTTTTTGCTTAAATATGCAGATGAGACACTAGTTTGTTTAAACTAATTAAGTATTGAATTCCACCATAGCTTGTAGAAGTAGAATATTCACAAAACATGCAGAGAATACAATACATTATATATTTTAAATTATGATATGTAAAAATGATATGTGTGATAACGTAAATGGTTGTACTCAGTATGCACATTAATGTAGTGTTTTGCATAATACAAAACTTCTTTGACGCTTTAATAAATGGATATACATTGAACAAAAAATGATTTCATTTCCTTATGAGATATTTCATGGTGCACTTTACGCAATCCAGGAAAATTAGCTATTTGGACAATCAAAAATTATGAATGACTAAATGTTCGATTGTTTGTTTGGGTTTTTGTTTTGTTTTGTTTTTTCGTTCTTTGTAATATAAAGTATGGTATTTATTTTCTATGCTGTTGTTACATTCATTGTAACTACACCATGGTGTAGGACGACGCAACGATAAACCGGGTAGTTAAGCCAAACTAATAAGATTGAGAACGGTAATGGGGACTGTGTCAAAGCGACAACAACCCGACCATACAGCAGACAACAACCGAAGGCTACCAATATGGGTCTTCAACGAAGCAATAAAACTCCCGCACCCGGAGGCGTCCTTCAGCTGGCCCCTTAAAAATATGTATACTATTTCAGTGATAATGGACGTCAAAATAAACTCCGAATTATACACAAGAAACTAAAATTAAAAATCACACAAGACTAACAAAGGCGAGGCTCCTGACTTGGGACAGGCGCAAAATTGCGACGGGGTTAAACATGTTTATGATATCTCAACTCTCCCCCTATACATCTAGCCAATGTAGATAAGTAAACGCATTACAATACGTACATTAAAATTCAGTTCAAGAAAAGTCCGAGTCCAATGTCAGAAGATGTAACAAAAGAAAATAAATAAAATGACAATAATACATAAATAACAACAGACTACTAGAAGTTAACTGACTGAAAGATTATGTCTTCATCATATGAATATCAGGTACACTCCCTCCCGTTAGGGGTTTAGTATCATACTATCATAAAAAATATGAGAAGAACAAACTCATGGCATGCCAACAACTGTTTTTTTCAAAATAAATGTGTTTATTTCCGATGAAGACCCTATAAGTGAACCATTATTAAAGCCAAAATATGCAATCTTTAATGACCTGGCAACAGCATCGTAACTATATCTTTTCTTAATCAGTCTGTTTAAAGGTTATTTTCAAAGCTTTTGAGGTGAATAGTGACATTTTTGTGCTATATAAAGAATACTACCATAAAAGATTGGAAGTGATCGAAATACCTGAACGTATAAGATGTCCATAAGTCAACGAAGGTCCTGCTACAGTATGCGGACATAAAAAAAATGATGATGAACTGCTATAATATGATACTGTTGCTGAAGTCTCAGAGATGAAGGACAATTATCCGCAAATCTCTACACCCACGAAAAAACAACAAAATTCAGCAACACAAACCATACTAAAATTGAGGAAAGATATTTTAATTTGAAATCATAATCAAGTTGCTACACGCATTTCATTTTAATAATTTTTTCTAGTAGTCTGACATTAGTTTTGATGGAGGAAATTCGGACACATCACACGAACTTAACATATTCTGTGTCATTTGAGAAGTATCTGAATGTCCACCTGGCTTGCGGAGAACCTGAGATAACCTCCCTGCTTTTTGGCGTGGTTCGTGTTGCTCAGTCTTTAGTTTTCTATGATTTGTTTTGTATTAATTTTGTTTGTCTTTCAGTCTTTTTTCGTTTTATTTTGACATGGCATTCTCAGTTCGGGAACCTGACTAACTAGTCGATAAAATGTAGAAATAACGCGTTAGTTTAACAAAGTCACGCGATAGTTTTAAAAAATAACGCGTTAGTTTTTTTTAAATATCTTGTCATTTATAAATAATTTAATTTAGGATGTAACACGTCTCCTGATTGGCTTTGCGATTTTTTTTATCAGCCCATAGACGTAATTTTGTCATTTGACTGTGACGTCATCAACGTTTTTTCATGATTTACTTCTTGAATATGGAATCTAGAATTAAATTACAGGGAATGACTGTAATAATTTTTCTGTTTATTCGAAATAACATAAAAGGTGTTGTGCACACTGTCAAATAACCCGTTACGTGCGTTATTCAGTGTGTACCACATTTTTTATGTTATTTCTTCATAGACAGAAAATTATTACAGTCATTCCTTAAACATGCGTTATTTATGAAATTAACGCGTTAGTTTGATAATATTTCAAATCAATACTAAATATCAAATATCGCGATAGTTTTTTTGTAATAACGCGTTAGTTTTGGAAATTAACGCGATTAAATGTAGAAATAACGCGTTAGTTTTTAAAACAAAGTAACGCGTTATTTTCACAAACGCGATCATTATATCCCGCAAATGACACGAACGGCCACTCATACCCCCTATCCATACTAACGTGTTAGACGGCTGCTTACGAGTATAACATCAATTATATTTCATCCAATCAAATATTAGCGGCTAATAGTGGTATCCTGTTCTGCTGGTAGTAGGCAACGTCGTCTGCTTGCAAAACTTAAGGATGTTCGCTACTCTGTTAAAAAATAACATGCCATGAAATAAAAATCATCGAGGTCTACAATTCAATAACAGTATCAAAAGTAAATATCCGACAAAACACTACGCAAATTTTGGTAACAAGGATAATAAATGACAAAGTTTTATTAATTACTTTAAATACCAGAATATTAAATATGAATGGTGTAATCAGTATTTATGCTTATATGACCTTTTTAATAAACAAATGAATAACATGTTTAACGACACGCAGAACAACGCAATTCAATATATATTATGCTATAAACTTTAAAATAATACGTTAGTAATTTTAATTCTTTTTCAATTGTCTCTTTCTAATAGTGATTACCTACACTAAACTCATTAATTAAAACTTTTATTTAATAATTCATTGTGAAATAAATGTCATGTTGATATACTCCCATATAAGGTTTTATAACCGGTTTAATTATTTCGTCAATACTTCTAATGACGATCTCTTCAACGTCAGAACAGTGGAATTATAAAAAAAGAGATATTTTTTTATCATGAGAACAGAAAACAATTGTTCTGGTGAAGTCAAAAGAAAATTATGTAAGTTGAAACTGCATAACACGTCCGCAACAAATCGAAAAAGGCAATTTAAGGATGTTTGCTCCTCCATTTTTGGATTTTTTGCCCAATTTTCGGAATCCTCTGGTTTGATCCATGTCTCCATTAAAAAATTGCCCACTAACCCCTACTTTACTTTTTTGCAATTTTATAACATAAAGTTTAACGAAAAAGCCATATTTCAAAATTTTACAAAATTCTTGTTATTTTTTCATACTGTTTGTAACAAAAAAGGTGTCAATGTTAAATATATGAAAAATCTAGAGAGAAAAATTTCCCGCCGAAATTTCAAACGCTATATCTCAAAAAACGAGCACACGGACCCACCATTTTTTTTATACTTTTTTGTTTGTTTCTTTATTTATTTAATATCAATTCATAATAGTCTTTTAAAAAGCTTGTGATGCACACCAAAGACTGGTTCGATAGTTTAGTGAATGTATGCCTAATATACAGAAACGTTGTTCACCGGAATCATATGCAAGTTGTCACAACTCATCACCGTCAAGCAGCAGATCAAATTCGAAACCATTCTGGTTAGCGGTTTTTGTGAAAGTGCCGATTATTTTTGTTGGGCAAACGGACAGAGACAATGTGATTGCAATGTAAACCCCACTTCTAGATAAGAGGACGTACGATAACTGAAAAGTTTAAATAGTAGATTCACTTCAGGTTCTTTGAATTGATCGTGTGCTGAACGTCCAGTGGCATATATTTTATGCATATTAAGAATTAATCCCCCTTTTAAAAGTTTAACTCGGCTTGCTTGAGCAATCATCGTTAAAGGGGTTTACTATGAACAAGATCAAGATATATTTGAATCATCTGAACTTGTTGGGTTGTTGGCAGAATCTGTTCAATATAAAAATATGAAGTGGTATGGTTTCCGATGACACAACTCTTCAGCAGAGACCAAAAGACATAGAAGTTTACTACTAAAGATCACCTATATAAGACCCAGAAATAAATTGACTGAATACATGCCACCTCGTTAGAGATGAGTTGAAGATTCACTAGAGGATGAGAATGTTGGAGCTGCATACAATGTGATGCATAAATACACATGGTAACCACCAATACACAAACATCAGTCCCTTCATTGGACTGATTGATTGAGATGTTGTTTGTCCAACACAAAGTCGACATTACTGATCAACATCCAACTTGGTTTAAAAAGTGTACGAGACACACAAAATGCATCAAGTGCTTATGGTTTCATTTTCTAGTACTGGGTCAATAAATTTTTTATCATACCTCTTATAATATTGTCGAGTTTTCATTATGTTTGATTATGTTTGTTTTGTCAATGTATTTGCCATAACCAAAATTGGTTTTTGTATGTTTTGCAAATACAGAATTATAATAAAACAGTTTGTAGACTGCAAGTCCCAGTTGGTACTGTAGAGGGTGCTTAAACATTTTTAAACTTATAAAAACTTATTAGGTTTACGTTTTTTCTTCTCAGATGAATTATTGCAATTATACAGACTGAAAACTCATGGTTGTTGAAATCTATTTTGATTTTGCCATTCCAGGTTGTTAATACATCATTTTAGGAATAATATTATAAAACACTCCAGATTTGTGGTGGTACTTGTCAAAATTCGCTAGTCAGGTCAGACCCATTTAATGAATATTAACATCTCTGAATTAGTTATGAATGTTGTGCACTTACAAAGAAACCTTAATCAAACAAATGTTCATTTTAACATGTCATGTCAGGTCTTTTTATAGCTTTCTTAATCTGGGTTTTGCTCATAGTTGGAGGCTGAACAGTGACATAATCCTTTAGAATCAGGTGGATAGTGGTCTCATTGTTAACCATACTTAGTCTCTTTAATTTTTATATTTGATCCTATTTCAGTCCAGGAACCTTCTAATTTTTAGCCAATATTTCTTCTTGTTTAGTATTAGAAATTCAATTTGTCAAAAGATCATTTGTAGAATCTGTTACCTGCTTGATCTAGGCCAGTTGAAAGCTGATTTGTACAAAACTTGCCTATCATTGACAGTTGAGAATCCTTGATCTAGGCCAGTTGAAAGCTGATTTGTACAAAACTTGCCAATCATTGACAGTGAGAATTGACCTCTAGATATTTTGTTTGTTTTATGTTGTTGTTGGCTTCTCCTTTTTCTCATGTAAGTATACTTTATATACTGTTGTTTTAGCAAAAAATAACAAACAATAAATAAATCTTAAGAGGTGCAGCACCTTTTTAATGACTTTTCATCATGATAATAATAAATAAATGATAAATAGTTAATGATGATAATTACCCTTTTGGAAAACAGTCCGATTTCACTTCACACATTTTCACATGTAAAAAACCTCTCTGGTCCCATTTATAAACATTCATTACGGTCACTCTTTATAAGTACGAAAAAGTACAGTCACATGGGAAAATCAAAACACTAATATACAGTTTTCTAACTTCTCAAAGTTTATAGGATATAATTTGGTAAATGGGAAAATACATTAAGATTCTTCTCTAGTAATACAATGAAGTTGAAATGACGTTAGCAGATATGAAAATGATCTTACAACCTAGCTGCGTTCTGCTTTTGAATTTATCAAAATTTATCATGTGGCTGCTGAGAGCTTTTAAGTTTCCCCCAGTTTCAATCAAAAAATGAATGTCAATAAATGGGTTCAGAAATTATATAAAATTACGTAGATTTCTACAAAAAAAAAAAAGAACAACAAATCAATTCAATATACAAGATTCAACAGTTATATACAATATGTCAAAAGAACACAAAACAAAAAGTATACCCCATAATAAATCCCCAACATACCCCTAACACAATAATCCCTTGATGTACCCCATAAACAAAATATTAAAGTATACCTGTCAAAGGTAACAAATCTCTATGTTTAGAACTGAACGAGAAAAAATTGGCTAGAAAATGCTAATTACGCGGGGATTGAAAATAATGAGTATATTTTTCATCAACATATTAAAAGTGCATTTTCATCATTTATTAAACAAAACTGTTAAAAATACTACAAAACGTTTATCATAAAAATCAAATGATTAAAAATAAAGGATTGTTACATAAGCTATTGAAGTACCCCCATTTTAGGCAGACTTTTTGATGTACACTTTAAATAGCTGTTTGATATCTATTACTTGAACAGCATTGTAACGCCTCAGTCTTTATGTAAAACAAATGGTGCTATGTTCTCATTGAGAATATATACTTTAGTTAACAGTCAAAACAGAACTCATGTACAAAGACAAGTAATGAATATTCATTAGTATTTTAATCCTGTATTCATCACACACCTGTCAAATCTGGATCAAAATCTTAAGGTGTTCTGAGTGTTGACATATTTCACTAAATAAAGGATTGTTAAATGCTTCCGACACAAACTGACGGTCTATAATTGAAGTACTTCAATAACTTGAATCAATCATTTGATATGTATATGTTTAATAAGTTTTAACTAATTAGGACCTCAAATTTAAATTACATTTCTTCATTCTGCACTAGGGTATTTTATATATGAAAAAAAAACAAACATTTTGCAGATTTGAATCATCTCTTAGTAAATCTCTGTGTAGGACCTACGGCAGGTGAGATTTCTTAAAAGTGAAACAAATTTCAAAACTTTTGATCCACAAAAGACCTAGAAAGGATATTTTGTTGCAAAATAAAAATAATTTTCCATTTCACATTGTCAATCGATGATTGTATAACAATGCACACATATTACACATAATTTATCACAGTCGTAATATTACAATATATATATATGCCATTAGCTGTCATCGTGGTGTGAAGCTGAGATATGGTATTTTTAGTACAAGTTTTCATTGCTAATTCAATATAAAAAAAATTTAAAATAAAAAAAAAAATCAAGTTTTTTGGAACTTTTTAAAAAGTTGTCATTCAAATCCGACTTTTGATAAATTTCAAAAATAATTTAATATGAATTTTATTTTATTTTTTGGTTAAAATAAATCTCTTTTGTTTTCCATATAAAAATGGTTTTCAGATTTTCAATATGTCATTTAAAAGAAATGTTTTCATGCTACAATCCCCTATACACAGAGAATCAACAGTGTAAAAACAATGCTTAGCTCAGCATAAAGGAATGCTTTATGAACAAAATAACTTGCTTCCAAAAAATTAAAGAAATGTGTTATTTAAAATGAAATAAATGTTTTCTATAAGATGACCAACTCAGTAAATATTTGTATAAATAGTAAAAACAAAATGTGCAAATATTTGACTGAGTATGAAAATATGACAAATATTGCACTATAAAACAACCTAAATTTGGCTATGTAAAGTCTGGCTTTACAATCAAGCCATTATATGCTTTGTAAATTTATAAAAATTTAACTTATGCTTCCAATCTGAAAAAAATATGTAAATGATTCTCACTGAAATATTTTTTGGCATGAAAAAAAAAACATTAACTAAATGCTATTTCAAGAAAGACAACTCTGTAAAACTTTTGGTCTTTTTTCCAATCAAGTCAGACACTCAACTTTTAAAGTGCTGATTGTCTTTTAAAAAAAACAACAAGTGATAACATCTATTAAAATCTATGGTCCTCTCCACATTTAACGAATTCCCATTCCGCACATCTCTGATGTTATCCTAAAAATAGAAGAGTACGAAGAGGTTTAAAGATTGCAAGATAAAGAACTGTTCGAACAACTTGGAACACAAAAATTTTGGCAATAAACAACAAATGGCAGGACAATGAACTGGGGCTATTAGAGTTGGACCCCTTAATAAAATGTATTTTTAAAAATGGCAGGATTTTCAACAATCTCTCTCTAATTTCTACTTAATAAACACACAAACCATCCACATTAAAAAAATTTTTTTTTTACAAAATTGCACTCACTACCCTTGTAAAAAAATAAATGCCATTAAAGATGTAAGTCAAGTTATCAAAATACTGAAAAATAGAGGTATCTATGTTAAAAGAAGAACACTATAGCATTTTATGATAATCTTGGGTTAATTTAAATTTAGAAAATGAAATAAACAATGTCTTAACTCTTTATTTTCCAACATCTAATTAGGAAGCTTTTTGTAAAATGAAGTATATTATTTTCTTGTTTAACCAAAAATCAAAAGTAACCAAGATTATCAGAAAACTTACAGACTAGAAAGAACTAAGTATTGAAAGCACCCAATTATATTCCAAGAATCAATAGAGTAAATTTGACATTTAGACAAGCCATCATTCCAAGCAATAAAATTCTACTAACCAACCTATACCACATACACACAAGGACAAGAACTATGGCAATGGAATTTATTATGTACAACCTGAACACGAAAATCAACCCATGTTCGCTAGATCACTAAAATTTAAGGTTTGAATGAATTTTACAAATTTCATGGTTTTCTATTTAATGTTTGTTTGATATTTTTTAAGTAGGACTACCAAAATTAATCATGCTGAAAAAATAAGCTTTAAAAAGAGAATGTTAATTGACTGAAAAGGGACAATTAAGTGCCATGCAGCAATTCTCCACAGTATTCTGACATTTCTTAGTTCCTTCTGAAAGCATTCTTCAAATGCTATAATTCCAAATGGCATTTGATCCAGCAAGAAATTCATGGCAGACAATTTTCTCTATCCTTTTTCCTTATTAAAGAATATATAAAATAATCGAGAAATTATGCTTCCCTTTGCTCTTTACAAATCTACATAACTTTTATTATTGTGATCTCTAGCTCACATGGGTAGAATTTATACAAGAAAAAACTTCAAAAAAGTGTGACCAAAGTTTGGCATTCTGTTTGAACAATTTTCAAAACATTTAAAAAAAATCAAAACTTTAAACATTTAAAAATACTGCACTTAAAATTCAAAATCTATGATATATGTGACTTTATATATAAATAAAATGCAAGTTATATATATATATATATTTGTATCTTTATGATAAACCCACAACAATCTGTGATTAATATTGCAAAACATAATGCTTTATATTGCAGCAAACAAATCAATTATGCAAATCACTAAAGCTGAGGTACTCCAAAGGGAATTAAAGTTAATTCAAAACATATATATGACTCTATACAAGCCTCCATGTTTGGTAGGTTACAGTAGATTGTCTATCTGCTGCTTAGAGCTGATTTAATGTGCAACTTATTTAAAAACTTGGTATACTTATGACCTTTTTTTTTAGGTATTGGGCAATTTAATCTACAGTTTATCATGAGTTGATACCTTAAGTTTAAACTTTAAACTGGCAAACAGTGAATTCCAAAAACCCAGCAGGTAACCAGTTTTATCAACTTTAGGGTACTATAGAAATATAATACTTAAGTCTATATGAGGACTTAGAGGAGACACATTTTTGTACCTTTCAAGAGTCATACATTGTTCATGCAAAACAAGATTTAAGTTTTAAAATGGAATATTGCAAATATTGGGACTAAATAATGTACATAAATCTTATATAACAAAATATAATGAGCATAGGGTATGGATTAAAATCCAACTTCTTGAGACATATTTCTAAAACAATTACTTGTCAGCCTTACTGAATTAAATGAAGTTGTTTTTTGTGGGAAATATACCATATTGAAAATTTATGAAAAGAAATTTCGGGTTCATTCTTACAAAAAGTTGTACTAGTATAGAAAACTACAAAACTGAATAAACTTATAATTTTACATTTTTCTGGAAATGGTTTTGTGTTTTTAAATCATGTGTAGATTGAACAAGACCTAAAATATTTTTGCTGCTAAATGAACATATTGACTATTTTTCCAGAAAACACACAAATCATTCTGAACAATTCCTTCAATGTGAGGGTAACAAGTAATTGTTTCATTTGGATTTATGTAAATACTTGTCAATTAACAAATACCAAGGGGAAGAAATATTTGGCAAGCATCAAGTTAAAACAATGATCTTAACCTATATAAAAACTCAACTACTTTCATTATAATACAAGTTGTTTGTTCACATCAACTATATTGGTAATATTTTATAAGGATTTCTGTCTTTTTTCTGTAACTTTAATATTATATAAACTTTTATTATTTTCCTACTTCTCTTTTGGGGGTTTTAATCACTTTACTTCCATTTACAATAAGATCAAATAAATTTTAGGTTTCTAATCCAATGATTAAAAAGTTCAGGTCATTTTTCAACAAGTGTGAAAAAATATTTTTATTTGGTCTTTTTTACATTTTCTTGTAAAGACCTTTTCATTTTGTTTTATGCAAACATGCTCATATTGTATCACTTGTTGATGGCAAAATGTTACATTATCCCATAAATATGGATTTTTCTTGTTCACATTTTTATAGAAAATTGATCATTATGCCTTCTACAGCATTGTCTCAGCATGCCTGGATGTTATAATAAGAATATCTGCTGTTTCTGATATGGACAAATAACCTGTATATAACTTAAAACTAAAGATATAACTATGGAATACATATGACTTAGAATCTGGCTAAATGCCCTTGAAACAAACAAAATGGCATTAAACAAAAAATACACTGCTACCCTGATAAAATTGACGGATGATTTTTTTCATTTGGAATGTTAACCTTCTAATGAATGACCTTATATACCTTAATATACATACAAAACACCATAACTGCACTGATAATCATCACCTTTATGAGTATCAATCTTTTTCTATGTGCTAAATGTTCTAGTGAAATAAAATGTGCCGGTAAATCTATGAGAGTACTGATGTTCAGATTGTAATGCAGTAATCCAGCCGTACCACCAGTCTTGATATCTAAGGGTCAAAGGTCTTTAGAACTGTACAATACATTTACTACTGGACAATCCCTGATGATTAAATGGCATTCTTAACCCAATATATATTTTATCACAATTGATAAATCTTAAATCAACCAAACCAAAGAGAGATAACCCTGTGATCCTTAAGTCTTTAACAATCAAAGAACTGGTAATACTGAGGGATACTAAATTATTATCTTATTTGGGAGCACATAAAACATAATGGAAGTATCGATATTTGAATATCACAAATGATTGGGAAGTGTTATCTTGTGTAAAATTGAAAAGCATTATGGGTAATCATCCCAAATTGCCAGCCATTTTAATGTTTAAGAGTGTTTTCATCGACTTTACACAAGATAAACTAAAAATCATTAGAAATTCTATTGCACTTTTAACATTAATCATACTAAAGTTTAAAGCACTATCATGCACAAATTCTTTAACTCATTGTAAGATTAAGAAATCTGATAATTCAATGAATTTAAATATTAAACAAGACAGTTGGAATAACTGGTACCATACTGAAAATTTAAGTATAGCATGCTGGCTCATATTAACATTGCCATAACAGTACAATTTTTTGATACAAAAAATAAATTATATTTTTTATGAATATGTAAGAAACTGCTTATTAAATATAACAACTATTAAAACATCTGTATACATGCAGGTTAACATTGATTGGACACATTCTGGCTAATCATAGGAAAAATATAACTCCTAACACACTTTATATAGCATTTTTGGCGAAAAAAAATCAACAAAATGAAATCATTGAAGAATTGTGAAAAGATTCAAGTTGACAACACCAACACAACATTTATGATTTATTTTATAAAATAAGAAAAATAGATTATTTTTCTAATTGTTTTCGTCTTTTTTATACACAAAATTGAAAATATAAAATTTGAATCAGTCAAGAAAATGGTGATATGTTTCTAATTAACAAGTTTTTAACAATTACTTTAATTCATATTTATACTGCACACTAAATTGTGTAAATATATACATATCAAAAACAAACTTTTGGCAAAAAAAAATAAACCTGTAAATGTATTAACCAAAAATAAACATTTTAGCAATTATCAATAACTCTGATACATTTCTGTATGAATCTATCATATTCAATAATGATTTCAAAGGAAAACAATTTAACAAAATAAATAATGAGACAAAGTAACATAGGTCACATGACTTGCATGTGACCACATCACATCTATGTACAAACGGAGCAGCTCACTTCTTTCCGGTTGAACTAATTATCAGCATTCAAAGCTGCTTTTTAAAAAATTCTTTCATACCAAGGAAATCCTTGAAAAAGGCATTTAATAGAAGAACTTTAGTCAGCTTCTCTGATGAAAAATATGATGTAAAGCTGTATAATTATTCCTGTTAAGCACAACCATCGAGTGAGGTGCTCCGATTGTGTGCAATAACAATCAACACAAGACAGTTAGTAGGGTGCTATTTTCTTCCTCTCAGTCAACATAGCATTTGCTGCCACCCCAACTCGCATTTTATTCTGTTGTACAGGAGCCTGTCCTACTGTATCGATCATCCCAAAATACTGGCCCAGTTGATATGGAACTGCTGGCATTTGTTTCAAGGCATTCATGTTCATAGCGTTCATGTTCATGGAGTTCATGTTCATGGAGTTCATGTTCATAGCATTCATGTTCATTGTGTTCATCGAATTCATCGAGTTCATTGAGTTCATGGAGTTCATGGAGTTCATGGCAAGTTGATTCAATGTAATTGCATACGGAGAGGCCTGCAGCTGCTGAGGGGACTGAACAACAGAGGTCAAGGGTGATGCAGATGTTGTTGGGATAGTCGAGGTAGTCGGGTCAAGGGTCAAATTCTTATGCAATTCCATGCTGCAGAGAAAAAAAGAAAAGGGAGGGATCTGTATTAGAACAGGATAAACATAAAATCCACAAACCAGGCACATGTCTACATTATACACAATGCCAAATAATACTTGTAAAGTGTGAACTAAAACGATATATAGAAATAATAATAATGGAATTTATAACTACTTCAGCCCCATTTTAGTTATACTCATTTTCTTCAAATTAAGAAAGTTAAAATTCAGTCGACAAATATCTTTTTCAAAGTGAAATTAGCATCAACTATAAAGATTTAAGGAGTATATAACACTAAAGGGAGATAACTCTTTACAGGTCATCAGACCGAACTGTTTGATTGTGAATAATAGAATCTAGTTACTCCTTGGCTATGGTGTTTTTTCTTACAGAAGCTAGAACCTTAATTTTTAGATTGGCAGTTGAATGCTTAATGTCTAGTGGCAAATAAAATGCTTAAAAGATTTTTCAAAATATCAAATAATATGACATCAGAAACAAGACAAATTATCTAAAGACCTGTTTTGTACCCTTGTATAAAAGTCTTAGTTCACCTTGTCATCAAGTTAGTGTTAAAAGAAGCTTATAACCAGTAGTACAAAAACTAAGTGAAATTTTGAATAATTTTAAATGACAATTAAATTTGATTAATTGATCTTTGCATTATTCCCATTTAGCTGGATATTTATCAAAATATAAATACTGACAACAGTTCATAGTACTTGATATATCCTATGACAAATAGAGAACATGTTCTTGCTTACAATATAAAAATGTCCCTTGGCCTAATTTTGTCTGGATCTCTGCCCACCCTACAGAAGGTCACCCATCCTTACCATGGATTTAAATTGATAATTAAATCTCCTTTTTAGATTTCTTTCTTCTGGCTTTGAATCAAAAGTGAAAATAGTTTACAATAAAACAAAAGAATATTGTACCTTAACAAATTGCTGTGCTTAATAGAGGTATGGTTTTTACAATTTCAATTTGAAAATGAAAAAAAAGTTTAGATAGTCGTTACTTTTCAATATTTACGCAGCAAAAGATTGTAAAATGGTCATATCAATTGCAAAAAGAAACATCTTTTGAAAAAAATATGAAAAAAAAATCTAAATTATTTAAAATCCTTGTAACTTCTGCATAATGTTGTCAATTTTCTGAGCTAAGTTTTATAAATATCTGTTGAAACAAGTAATATACCATGCAGAAAAAGCCAAGAATTGTATAAAAAGGACAAAATACTGTTATTCAGGAAGATTTTTTTTTACAAAAAACATGCTATGTTAATAATGAAATATAAAACTGTTCTCTAGACACAAATTACAACAATTATCTGGGAAGGAAAACAGGAGAATTACAAAAATAACATTTTATAACAAAGAGGATATCACTAAGTGCAGTTATGGCAATCAGACACGATAGAGGTTACCTCCCTTCAAAATGTTAGACGATTAAGATGCCTACAGGTATCTTTAATTCCAGGCATCTTAATCTTCAGGGCAAGTGTATAAATATTGACCATAAAGCACAAGAACACATGGTATAAAACGGGGCAATTGATTGTGGAAGATGAATTTCATTTACCGTTATATTGTCACTATCAGTACCAAGGCTGGACATACATTATACTGCAAAGCAAAAACAGTTTTGCCTGAATTTTTAAAATCAGTTTACACCAAACCAAGGTGAAAAAAGACCACTAAGAATGTCATACTTTCTAATAATCAGAATAGTCTAAACTTATGATATATTTCAAAATAATTTATATACCATTAAACTTTCAAACGATTCTTATCTGGGTCAAACAACAGCAGCTAATTATTTTGTTCTTTAATTTTATTTTTTGTCCAATTTATTAACAATAACAGTTTTCTAACGGAACTTTAAATCAAATCATTCTTGGCAGCGGAATTTTATAATGTTTGCAATTTTGCAACAATCATTGAGCACTCAAATTAAGTAACTGCTGTTTGACTATAAAGTTACGCAGTTGATAACCCCAAGCCTACACTCCTCCCTACTGTTATATTTAAAGCAATATAAAACCATGCTTATTAAATTAATAATTAAATGTAGAATTATTCATACTATTTTCATCTTAAAATAAGTGTTATTATCTAAATTCAATTCAAACGCCAAAGGTCTAGTAGATTACTGCACTCTCACAAGAAGATACATAATTTATTGTTCAATTATAAAAACAGGCAAAGTGAAAGACCTCATTTTCTTTAAATATCGAAAAAACTGCACAAACAATTATTTACTTTCACCTACTGGAAGATTCAACTCTTCACACTGGAGGTGTATAATTACCAAACAATTAAGGCTCCCTGATATCTAATGCCATAGTCAATTCCTAATAAATGAGGTCTCCCACAATGTCTGACAAATATGTTTGTTATACTAACCTTGTGTTAATTAAATACTGTGCCAATCCAATGGTTTCTATCGTACCAGTAATTGTCACCTTACGGTCAGGGGACCCTTCCTCTGCATTGGAAATTTTTATCATAGCACCTGACATTTGTCTGAAATGAAAAAGAGGCTGATTTTTGAAATGCACCTTTCTATTACCCGATTACATATCATACTCCTTACTTTAACAACATGATGATATTGAAAATGAATCTTTTTTGGAAATGAATAAAGAATTAATACAAGTTACTTTACCATATATATCATATATGGTAAAAAAGAGAATTTTTTTTCTGTTGTAATTTGTACTTTTGCCAAGAATGTTAAATTGAGAATGGAAAAAGGGAATGTGCCAATGAGAAAACAACAGATAACAGGCAAAGGCTTCCATAGGTCTTCAATGCAACAAAAAATCCAGCACCCTGAGAAGGGCCTCAGCTGGCCCCTAAAAAAAAAATGTGTAGTAGTTCAGGGCAAATGGATCGTTTAATCTATTTACCTGATTTCATTAATTTTCTGTCCCCCTCTACCTATAATACATCCTATTAAGTCGTTAGGTATGGAGATCTCATGTGTCTGTTGTGTATTCTGGGGAATAGCTGCCGGACTGGCATGTCTGTACGCTACGGGAATACCAGGGGCATGGTGCACTGAAAGAGATCAAAATCATACATCAAATAAGCAAATACTTCTGCTAATTATACGGAATACAAATATTTGCTTTGTTGTTTTTGTTTTTTAGATACTCTATTTAGTACAGACTATGATGAAGTGGATATCAGGACTCTAACTTTCTATAATAGTCAGCCCTTAAACTCTATTAATTCCTTTATTTTCATGGGTACCAATTTCGTGGATGGAGAAACAAATATTTTCATAGATATTTGATTTTGTTAGTCTGTATAAAAGCAAAAAATTTTCTACACCAAATATTTAATTTAGTTCACCTATCCTCACAAAATTTACGAAAATTGATATTCCACAAATAGTAATGTATCCACAAAATCCAAATTTAAACCCAATATGTAGACTCTGAAAACATCTGTTCTGCATCAATTTCTCACAAAAACAGATGGTGGTATTACTATTACAAAATATTTATTATTACAATAATCATGTCTTTTGAACCAAGTCTTAAGAAATGTTATAGATGTAATTCTCTTTTAGTTTGTGATTGAAATATGATCATTGTGTTTGTTTATTTACTGTTTTTCATCAAAACAAAGAATAGAATCTACTTGCTTCTGTCTGTTACGAAATAGTTTGCTTTCTTTTGATTACAGAGAAAATCATTAGTTGTTCCCTGGTACCAAGGGACTTGGCATGCTGTAAATATAGGGGTGAAATAGGTCAAAATAGAGGTTTATTGCTCCAAATGCAGATCATTTTAAGAGATTTTTTTATCAAATAGTAGCAAGTATGTTCCTTAATATATTCTGTAGTTAGGTACATTATTTTTTTTGCCTTTTTTCTCTTGTAATTGCAAAGACAAAAGTTCTTATCTTCTTCACACATTGCATCATACCATTTGTTCAAAAATTCAGTACCCTTATTCTTCAAAAGTAAAAAAAAAGTGAGTACTGTTTTTTAACATCCCTTTGATTTTTAAGTATATTATGACATGTTCAGTTCATTTTACCTTTGGTTTGAACTAAATCTTCACCTCAGGTTAGTAAAAAGAATATATGGATTGTATCTAGGATTCTGATAAACAAAAGGGTCAACCACAACTTGTCTGGCAAAAACAGGAAGAAATAGTTTGCCGTTTAAAAATACAAATTCCATCAGAGAGTCAACAGGAAAATGGTATTTTCTCATAGTGAACTTTCCTTCTTCAAATATTTTGTAACTTTGAAAGGGCATTTACCAAAAAGTTCAATCCTAGATTCAACCTGGATACTAATGTAAGAGACTTACTTGGAAGTAAAGGTTGTGATGTTGGAATTATTGGAATACCCTGCTGTAATGATATCTGATGTAATTTGTTCATCTGAAATATAGAAAAAAGTAAAATAACAAAAATACTTAACTCCTGAGGAAAATTCAACACAGAATATCTGTAATCAAAATGGCAAATTCAAAAGTTCAAACACATCAAACGAATGAAAAACAGCTGTCATATTCCTGCCTTGTTACAGGCATTGTTTTATGTAGAAATTGGTGGATTAAACCTGGTTTAATAACAAGCTAAACTTCTCGCTTGTATCAACATCCCATAAAAGTCTATATATATAATACGATATAACTATAAAAGGCTTGGCATACTCTTGTTGTCATATTTTATTTGGTAAAAACGATTTGCTTTTGTTGTCATAATAACATCCGTAAAAACAGAAGTATGCAAGGTCTGCTAAGATTAAGGAGCTCAAAATATTATCAGTTAAGACAGAGTCTAAGATCTTATAACAATTAGGTTTCTTCGACTAATGATTTTGAAAATCCCTTTAGTATTTTCTGCTGCTTTGAACACATTTTGAAGTATGTCAACCTTATGATCTCCCTAGTCAAGTAGCAGGTTGAATACTTCTCCTAGGAATACAGATCTGGTAATATAATGTAGGTCAAATTACAATTTTTTTTAAATAATATTTTTTCCCGCCCTTCCTATGTATGAAAGTATGAAACAAGTGCAACAACAGAAGCTTACATGTTATTATACAAATGTAATAATTACTAATTCACAAATAGGTTGACACTTTCAAACTGCACTATATAAGGTATACGACTGGGATTCAGTCATTGTTGAAGACTATACAGTGAAGATTAACTTCTTTGTGAGTTTAATATTCTTAAAAGTATTAGTTTGAATAGTTTGGTGAAGAGTTGCCCTATTGGCAATCAAGCATTGTCACCTCATTTTTGGGGAAAGTTGTATTGATCTTTTAAAAATTGTTCTTAACTTTAATAAATCAAAATAATATCTCACTATTTGTTCACTATTTTCAAAACATAAAAGGTCTTTTAAATGCTGGGTTTGGTAAAAGTCACCTTGACATTTAACTACCAGAGATTTTTTTTATACATACCTGACTAACATTAAGAAATAAAACTGACCATAATAAAAGGCCATTTCCTTCTAAGTAATGTATCATTTTTTCTACCTTGTTAAGATGATTTACTTATGATTTCCTATGAACTTGTATACTGACTGTATAATGATAATTCATTTTTCTTATTCAGCTTTGATGATGACAAGCGAACAATATACGTTACATAAAGTTTGACATTCAAACGCTTCCAAGACTAATATCTTTTGAAGAAGACGGTAATCCCCTACGATGACAATGATATTTTCTTTGTAGAAATGTCATAAAAGGAAGGAATGCAAATGAAATAATTTTTTTTAATATTGTAAAAAATCGATCATTATCCATTATATATATATCTCATTTTGAATATATCTTATTAATTGTGTAGGTAGATATTGTATTAATATTGTTTTATTTCCACTAGTAGATCAAAGTTATGAGAAATGAAAGCATCCTGGTAGCTAATGTTTATTGTCATGAAAAGGTTAACATTGCATTAAAGACATCGTAAACTTTAAAACAGTGATCTGGTGTTTTATGAACTATAACAAACAAACTTTAATAATATGCATGTATGCTTAAAATTCAAATCCTTCAAAATGTGGGATATCTTTTCTGTTTTGATTTGTTTTTAAAGAAATACAAAGTTGTTGTTTATTGCAGAGAAAAAGTCTTCAGTTAAAAAAAATTTCATTTTGCTTCTTATAAAAAATTTTTTTTTTTTTTTATAAAAGGTATGTTTAATGTGAAGGCATTCATTGTCTAATGTAACCAATTAAAAAAATCCAAACTTTGTGTTTTCCATCAAAACTGTAAAACTTTTGATTCCATGTTTTTTTTCTTTTTATGTATAAAACATAATAGATGATTGTCTCATATGAAATCATACTACAACTCCTTTCTTTATTATATCAGTCCTGACCTATTGTCAACATCAAACTAACAGAGTGTCCTGTACTTCAATCAAATTGTATACAAAATTTGCCGAGGTCCAATTGTCCTCTACAAACTTGAGAAATGTCTAATCCTTCAATATCTAAGCCGCTTATAAAATGTGATGTCGACAGTGGCCTTGTGTTGTTATAAAAATAATACCTCTGGATCAAAAAAAGACAGAAAACGTCTGCCTACAGACTGATAGTAAATAGAAATAATGCAGTACAAAACAGGAAAGCCTATGGATTAGTGCCGATTGTAAGGGATTTAATTTCACGCACTTTATATTCCATATAAGCAGGATTCATTATACGAACGAAGCAGGATTTACATGATATTTTGTACGGAGTAATGAAAAGCTCTCTCTTTGTGATCATCAGTCTTAATAGATAAGGTTAATATCCTTCCCATGTTAACTGGTTCACGTTTATTTTGCTTAGTTCTGTTTCCTTGTATAATGGATATTTTTTTTAAATGACTAAGGCTGTAGGCTGAATATTTCACCACTCAGATATATATGGCTGCATCCCTTATTTTAATATATTACTTCAGTATCATAGTCAACTAAACTAGACCTCTTTATGACAACTCCCATACTATACACTTCAAGTGGCAAATCGGTTATTTTTACATAAAATACTCAGTCTTTAATTGTAAGTGAATCATGTTGTTGTTGTCATTAGTCTGTTGTTGTCATGGTGTTTCTTAAGTACTTTTTCACATCATAATTATAAAACTATTATTAACAAAATATTATCTCGATGTAATTAATTTCATGAAATTAAGATTATTTTTGTGTCAATGAAGAGTTTTTTTGTCCATGAGATGATTCCCTTTAATATGACAATCCAGATTACGTAACTCTTTTGCTATTTAAAGAGCAAAAACATTGTACGACACATCAATGGAAGATGGGTTTTGTCCTTTTATAAAATGAAGTTGAAATGCATACCCCTGTGTAGTCGATCTAAAAGCACGATTACTTACTGCATGTCCACATTACACAATAGTCAATAGGTAACCATCAAAAGATCAATCTGTAGTATATTCATGTCAGTCAATTATTTCACCATTTTCACAAGTCAGTCGTCTTTTCAGACTAAATGTAACGTAATTGTTTGATGTTATAATGCGGTTATTATGTACAACACATAACTACAGGCTACAAAACAGCTGTCTATATATATAGGGGTATGTTTGACTTGAAGCATTAGTTCACAACACCTTGCCATTATTGTCACAAGGGCAAGAAGAAGCTAAGGTTTAAAAAAAGACAATTTTATAATAACATACATATTTTTCTCAAGCATGGATTCTTATATCTAATGTCATGAAGAAATTTTTAATGACATTTTTCCTGATTTTTTTTTTTACAAATTTTCAGAGAATTTTTATATCAAACAGACCATAATTCTTTTTTTCAAATTTTTGGTGTCTGTATTTCATATGGAAAAAACTTCAAAAATGCTTAAAATCTTCTTCAGTCTTGAGAAAAATACATCAATCTATATATAAAGTTAAAGTACTGAAATCTTAAATTACATATGTTTTAATTTCTTTAGCTTGACCAAACCTGGCAATGTTAAATTGACCAACATTTTGAAAAAAATTGTGTAATTTCAAATCATATAATAAATAAATTTTTGAAAAAGCCTACATATATGATTTAAGATTCAGTTAGGTTACTATAGCGATAAAGTGTACTCACCTCTGGTATTGTCAGTGGTATCTGCCCACCCGGAACTGTATATGCCTGACCCCCAGTGAAGATTACTGGAGGGACAACGGGTTTTGGACGGTATTGGATTGTTGCTCCCTTGGGAGGGGACTGCAGAGGAAAGAGGAAAGGAACCAAAGGTTAAAGGTAACATCGACAGGAAGTAGTTATAGCTACAAGTTTCGGTACTAAATTAAGTCAAGGAATTAAGCAATAACCATGGAAACATTGAGGGAGACAGGCATTTATTAATCCCGAGTTTGACTGCTGGAAAAATTTACAGAGAAAAATGTGTTTATCTGAGATTATACTGAACATTAAAACACGTTAAATAATCCTGCACCATTTTTCTCAAACTTGTGCTTTCTGAATATGATCTTTATCAATATATAAATAGATTAAAAAAAATATATAAATAAATTGAAAACAGATTCTGTATATTAAACAGTAATTTTTTCTTCTAAAAACTAATAAAAACATAATTTGGCAATGAAATATTTTTTCAAAAAATTAAACATGAAATGAAACAAATCTTTACAATTTTCAATATGTACGATTTTCATAAATGAAGATAATGTCAATTAAAGTTTTCAGCACAAGTTTTTAGTGAAAATGGGCATTTTTGTTAATTCATGCCACTAATTGCAGCGTTATATATTTTTTATCAATTATATACATGCCTAACTATATAAGATTGCCTGTTTTTCCTAAAAAAATATATTGGATGTAATAAAAAGTATATGATAAATAAGCCTGTTTAACATTAAGTTATTCTTGCTAGTCATCTTAACTTATTGTTTTATAAAGTGAAACTTTCACTGGTGAAACTTTGAATCAAAGCTGTGATTTTAAATGATTATTTTAATTCTTGCTGGAAATGTAAAATTTTAAGCTAAGCGTTATAAGCAAATAATCAAATTTTAACTTATATACTAAGAAACTGTGCAAAACTTTCGTTCATTAAATGTTTCACTAATATATAGAGAAAAATCTCTACATATGAACACATAAAATAAAACTTGGTCAGGAAACAATCCCTAATTAGTGCCATTATGATTTTTCAAAATATTTGTTTATAAATTAAAGAAAATATTAATCTTTCGATAAAAGACTATTGTTCAGGGCCACTTTCGTTATAAATGACTTTTTTTTTTAAAATTCAGAACGAAAAATGCACAGTGTGCAATTTCAATTATTTCTATATTTTTCTGCATTAGAACTTGGATCAATAAAAAGCCTTTTTGCAAATATCAATACTCTGCACGTTTTCCTTTTAATCCTAAAATCTTTTATATAAAGAATCAAGCTTACTCAAAATTACAGTGATTTTATATCTTTTGCTTCATTTTGTTTAGCTGAATGGCTAGAAGGTATTTGTTGCAAGACTTACTCAGATGTTAACTGCTTTATATTGATTAAAGAAAGATTAGAAACAACCTTTTTATTTTTCGGTTAATTTAGCACAATTTTTTTCTTCTAATTAGCGCACTATTATTATGTTCGAATGACTAGCAATTCTCATTATTTTAGTATACTGAATAAAACAATAAAGGAAAAATAACATGGTTTGTCTCGTATCCTGAATGACCAATCCTTTACAAAGTTTCAAACTGTGAGTTTTTTTCTTTATTTTAATATAATATTTGCACAGCTAAATTTGTCTTAGAATTAAACAGTAACAATATGAATTAAGATCTTATACTGCAGGGTTCAAAATATATCTATAACCTTCAATATTAGGTGATGAACTTAAATAATTAAATTTTGTTCAAAACTCTTTCAATAGGGAATACCAGGATAATAATTTTCTATATAACTTTAAAACTTTATCCGAAAGCTTTCCATAAAATTTTCAAAAGTAAAATTAAACTGGAGAAAAAAACAATTTTGAACTCCTGCACTTTGCAGATTGAGAAACTATTATAATTCTTTTTATAAATGTATGATGAATACACAGTAAGCCTCTACATGACACAACATAAACACACGTACCTCCAACATGATGTTACAGATATTCTGTATACAGGCTGTAATGGCGTCTGCTGTGCCTGACACTGTCACAGCTCTCTCTGTGGAATTCGGTAACATTTCTGATGCTACCTGTATCTGTGCACCTGTTGTCTGGAAATGGAAATTGAATTTAATGAATTATTAAAATTATTATGGCTTTTTTAACTTTCATTTAGAAAGATTTTCATGCTTTTTTTCATTTGGTTTGTATAGTACTGACTATTATGAAGAGAATTGTTCTGTATAATAAACCTAAAAAATCCACTCAACATAGGACTTTTAAGTTGTCAGGTTCAAAATTTGAGGTCCTAAAAGGCATCATAATCTACTTTACAGGACAAATTGATAAAGCAGTTCAGTAAAATTTTAAAGAAAATTGTCTTTAGTGAACTTCTACATGTATAGCTATGATGAAACAAAATTTAGCCTTCTGTCAACCATTTTGAATCAGGTTCAACAAGATTATCTTCAGAATTTGGGCCATTTTTGCTAACCAACCTTTAGATTATAGAAACCTATCAAGTAAAGAGCCTGGCATTAAAAACCACACACAAAGACAGATATGCTTATACTAAAAGATGTCACTCAATCCAAAAGAATCTACAAATCAACATGTTTTAGTACCTGTTATAAAAAGGGTTACTACCAACTTAAACCTACAGAACCAAGTGAAAGTCAGATATGTCTACCTCTTAAGAAATAGTTTATATAAAGGAAACAGGGAGTAAAGCAGCTTAACCACAATACCTTAGGGATCATAAAGACCTTTATGTGTATCCTTAACATAAACTCAAGTCAAATATGTTTGCAGTTTAGTAATCAAAGTATTGTAAATTCCATTGACATAGTTCTATTTGTTTTGACCCTGTTTATTTTTCCAGCGCCCAAAGTGAATGCAGACCATAATTATTAAGTGTACACAAGAAGTTATAATAATTACTACAATGTGCTAACAAAAACATGACAAGATGATAGACATATTGCATTCATTAATAGGTTTATATTTGAGGGAGTCCATCAAAATATTAGCCGTTCTATAAATACACATTGGCAACCTTCTCTGCCAAAAGTATGACAGATCCATAACCAAGGAATCTAACACCCTCACATCTGATCATTAAATAATTGTGTAAATTAACAACACATGCTTCCACTTAAGCAATGGCTGATGCTCACAAGAGAAATGACATAATTTTAGTCTTTAAATCACTAAGCAAGTCATCAAAGGTTATGCTTTTTCTAAAACTATCATCTTTGTTGATAAGATAGATGGCATACATATATTCCTAATGGTTGGGAATTCCCTACTTTTGTTTACTGTAAAACTAAAAGTATAAGTATACAAAAGGAGATGAGGTATGATTGCCAATGAGACAACTGTCAACCACAGACCTGTGAGACCAGAGGACATGGATTGATCTCAAACATCAGCAATAAAAAGACCAGTCCATGTTATTTGACTGCTATTTAGTATTGACCTTTCCTTTAGCCCTTCGACAAAACAGTCATACCCTTAACAGATTGGTAATGTTTTACAACTTTGTATGAAACCAAACAACACATTTAGGAGTTTCAAACAACAATTATCTGCCATAAAAACCATTTTTCATTCAATAATATCCAAATATTTTACATGCTTTCTTCTCTTCAACTGATTTACATTCCCACAACTAAGAGACAACCTAAACAGATTTTTGGAATACTTTACTATTATGTTGAACAAAAAATGCACATTAATGTAACAAGTCATTAGTAGTCTATTACTCAAACAGGTAAAACTGCAGCATATAGGTGTAATTAGAACATACATTCGTTAAGACCTATCAGGTAAAACTGCAGCATATAGGTGTAATTAGAACATACATTCGTTAAGACCTATCAGGTAAAACTGCAGCATATAGGTGTAATTAGAACATACATTCGTTAAGACCTATCAGGTAAAACTGCAGCATATAGGTGTAATTAGAACATACATTCGTTAAGACCTATCAGGTAAAACTGCAGCATATAGGTGTAATTAGAACATACATTCGTTAAGACCTATCAGGTAAAACTGCAGCATATAGGTGTAATTAGAACATACATTCGTTAAGACCTATCAGGTAAAACTGCAGCATATAGGTGTAATTAGAACATACATTCGTTAAGACCTATCAGGTAAAACTGCAGCATATAGGTGTAATTAGAACATACATTCGTTAAGACCTATCAGGTAAAACTGCAGCATATAGGTGTAATTAGAACATACATTCGTTAAGACCTATCAGGTAAAACTGCAGCATATAGGTGTAATTAGAACATACATTCGTTAAGACCTATCAGGTAAAACTGCAGCATATAGGTGTAATTAGAACATACATTCGTTAAGACCTATCAGGTAAAACTGCAGCATATAGGTGTAATTAGAACATACATTCGTTAAGAACTATCAGGTAAAACTGCAGCATATAGAGGTGTAATTAGAACATACATTTGTTAAGAACTATCAGACAAAATTACACTAATTCCTGACAATGAAGCTTCCCAGACTTATCATTTACTTATCCGATTGTCCTATTTCATTATGATACAATTACCTATTAAGAATAACTACATTTTGTGGAATAAGAAATTTCACCATTAATTATGACCCAGATTGCAGTTGAGATTCATTTCATTTTTTGAAAAAATTCTTGAAAAAATGCTGCATTTATTTGTTGCAATTTTAGTTAACCCAAATACCAACCCTTCAAATATTTGTTAAAACAGATACTAAAATCACCAAAGTATCAGACCAATTAAACATAATTTGCATAATAAATTAATAATTTCAAATATAACTTTTAGTTAATCATTAATAGTGACTAATATTATGTTTAAGACGGTGTTCAAGACAGGAATATAAGAATCACCACAAAACATCAAGTGAACCATAAATAGTACTGTAAATTCAGAAATTATTGCGAGGTTTTTATTATTGCGAATAATGCGACTGAGTTGTAAACGCAATAATTAAAACTCGCATTTTGTAATTTTTTAACTGAATTAAGCATGACTTTTCTCAAAATCGTAAAAATTAAAATCGCATTCAAGTGTAAAATAACAAAATCGCAATAATAAATGCACGCAATAATTTCTGAATTTACAGTAACCACTAGAGGGCACTACAGTAGTTCTGCCAACTTATCATATAGAGCTTAAGATTGATGAATTGATTTTTGGTGTTTAACCATCTTTCACCACTATTGGATTAGCCTCTATATTATGGATTAGAAGTAAAAAGTAAAATAACAAAAATAGCAAAGTCTAAGGAAAGTCCCTAATCGAAAGCATATCAGAAGCTCAAACACATCAAATTTGTCATGTAGAATGGGTTTCATAGCTAGCTAACATCTCACTTGTTAACAGTAGAAGAGCAATCATTACACTTTCTGTATTAGCAAGTTACTGCCATGGCAGGGAAATCTTTACAAGTCACTTGTTATTTTCCATTCATAAAGACTAAACACAAAGATATGATTCAGCTATCATCTCAATCAGCTAGACAACAACCCCACAGCTATCATCTTAATCAGCTAGACAACACCCCCAATATTTGTAATGATAAGTCTTATCTGTCTTGTAGTCTAAGATAGAGGTGCTAATTTGTCTTACTGTTACTTTCATGTTGTATACTTATATATTTACATCTGGTGAGAAAGATTTGTAATAAAATTAGCCCAAAACAAAGTGTCTTAATAAAATGACGAGATATAGCATATTTCTACATATGTTTACTTGTCAAGGGAAGAATCAGAGGAAAGTTAACATGGGTGTGCTCCCTCCTCTCTTCTAGTGATAATGCCTTGATATTAAGAGTGTCCTTATGGCAGAAAATTGTGGAAAATATAGTTCAAATAACAAAGCTGATTAATAACTGATTTTCAGAATTACAAAAAAAAAACAATCCACCAAATTCTACCCATTTGTAGTCATGTAACCTTGAAAACAATATACATAGCAATTACGAATTAAAAATATGACAATCAACCAAATGACCTTGAAAGCTTTAGACAAAGCAGAGTACAAATTTTATAATCAACCAAATTCTCCCAACCATATTCTTACTGGGAGTTTAATTTTATGGTTGAACCTCTCTGCATGGAAATACTTAGCAGGATCCAAGTGACCATCTTTAATGGAAACATAAGTGGGGATTTCCCCGATGTCACATCAGATCTATCTATGCCAACACAGCACATGGTTTGTGTTAGAGAGATAGAAAGAGAATTTAATGGCAGTGCCAAAAATAATAATCAGGTAATGACAAAGACCTTCAAGTGTGATAATTAAGTTAGTCTGTCATTATTTGTCCAGGAGAACATAAACCTTTCTTACATAGAAATAATAGCAGTATTAATTATCATACTAATATTACCAACCCTCAGTGCATATAGACTCTTTCTCACTAGAAAAAGTCTGCTTCATATTGTTGTCGCTTTGACACATTCCCCGACCATAGCAGACAACAGCCAAAAGGCCACCAAAAAAATTGCAGCAACTTTTTCTTTGAATAAAATATTTTATACACCACTTTTTTTTTCTTTTAAATATTGAAAATAACTGAAAATAGGAAACAACCATTTAAGAAGCTCAACACAGTAAGCCCCCCCCCCCTGATTTCAATGTATAACCTTTGACATCACTACCTTTTCCTATAGCCTTCAACAATGAGCAAAACTTATACTGTGAAACAAATAAAATAAGAAAACCAACAACTTGATTGATGCCAAAACAATATTGGAAATACAAATCTGACAGACAGCAAACAATGACAGAAATGAAGACAAGTAAATCAAAAATCTTTTAAAGGTTGCGATTTGACTTTTCCGAGTGTTGTGTACTGGATTAAAAGACAATAAATTACTACTCTTTTGACCTCTCTGCACTCAGTGTTCTGGATCTAATTATGAGAGGTCATAATTAATAGAGTGGTGTACCAATAATAATAGAAAGAGAGAAAATCACTTAACGAATCATGATGGAAAAAATGTCATAATATTGCCATTATATTAATTCATTATCCTACGATCCAATGCTTCAAATTAACCCTATGAATAATAAGATTATCTTTACTGTGGGGTAAAATCATATTTTTTGCCTAATAAATCCTGACCTCCAATGATAAAATTGAGAAAGGAAATGGTGGATATGTCAAAGCGACAACCACCCAACCATAGAGCAAACAACAGCCGAAGGCAACCAATGGGTCTTCAATGTAGCAAGAACTAAAAACGAATTCAATAAAATTTTCAGAAAAATCAAAGCACTGAAAGTACTTGACATTCTTTGGTGAATGAATGTCTATACTACAAAGTTGTAAACAGACTCTTGTCTTCTCTTCTTTTTCTACTTACCTGCTTCTACACCAGATGATTATTATTTGAGTAGTTTAATCCTGTTTAAAAATAAAAACAAATTGACAACGTATATTAATACACAATAAAAATGTTTTAAACAGGAGACATACCTCCCTAATTTCCTTAATTTTGGAGCCACCTTTGCCAATCAGTGATCCACACTGACTAGCAGGCACAACCAATCGTAATGTAACGGGGGGTTTAGGCACTGTTGGTGTATTCTGTAAGTCCTGTAAAACAAAGGCATTCTGTAAATCCTGGAAAATACAAAAGGGACACACAATAAATGACATGCTCCAACAAAACAAATCATGCACAAAACTAAAATCTAAAATACAAACAATACAATATAGTGCTCATTTAATGTCACTCAAATAATATACAATGTCAATATTTCATATGATGAAAAATTCAACTGAATAAATGCAGTGTTTGTCAAAACATTGATGAAAACTATTTAATGGTAAATCATGATCTAATTTATGTTGTTTTTTTTTTATACATGCACTATATTGTAAACAATATCTAAAAAGGTCAATAATGAAACTTGTGATACCATGTTAACTGAATTTCAATTTTTATTGTTTCCAAAAAAAAAAAAACATCAGGGAACTTTGAGATGTTTTGACCTTTTTTGAGGTGCAAAACATCTAGAAGAAAGTTTTAATTTACATTTATAAAAGCATTTACTTTCACCATACAAGATAAAATGCATAAATATAATACAACCTTTTTCTCTCTCCAAATATGGGATAATGATATCACAAAGCAACCCATGACCAATTTAAACGATTAAAACATACAATGTACCATAATGGTAAAGGTATGGAAGTAATGAGGTAGTGTTTGTGTGTAAGCAATGTATGGTGTTCCTAAATAACCAGGAGGATTGTATGTACGCATGTATTGAATAGATGGATAGTGGAAGCTTTCTGGTGGAATTCCAAGATACCCAATATAACAAACACATTAATTAACAGTATTGTATATAATAGTAATATAAATTCTTATGCATATAATTATCTAACTGTATATTTTTCAAACATATATTTGATAAAATTACACAAAGTTACATAATAGTTGAAAAATTACTTATTTCTTCTTTAAGCATTTAAAATATACATAAAAATACTTATCAAAATTGAAATATGAAATCTAACAAAAATAACTCATTTGAAATGCATGTATATTTATTTAACAACAAACAAAATGGTGGAATAAGGTGGATAAAAAGCATGCACTGACCATTCAAAACCCATATTTCATTCTTTACAGATGTAAAGTTCATTTTATTGCATGTATTTGTTTTCTCATAAATTGCTGAAACCTTTTTTTGTATCTAAATGTTCTTTAAAAAGTTGTTAAGACATGGGGATGGTGCTAGCACTTAAACACAACTTCTAAAATGGCTTTCTCTTGATCATAAATTGAAGTACCAAAATATGTGTGTATCTAGTTAAGAGCTGTTGTTTATATAATCATATGCTGTACTCAATTACTTCAGCAATGGCAAAATTAAAGACCAAATCAGTTAGGTAAATTGTAATAATGTGTTGTAAACATCACTTCAAGTGAACAATGTGTTATACAACTAATTACAAATATCTTTTAAAGACACAAAGTAGCCCTTTACTAATTTGTATTATACCGAGCTTTATTTTTGCACAAAGTTTTTTTTGTTTTTTCACGCACTTTTTCACTTCTTATATTTGTCGGAGTATGCAGCAGCCGCAAGCAAGGTTCAAATTTAGGAAAATGTAAATGGGAAGCCAGATGTACCAAAAGTTCTAATTACCTTTACCTCATTTTTTGCAAACATCCCGCAGACAGCCTTATTTAAGTAAAATCTTGGGTCTTAAACATGTTCTCTTTTAGTTACAGAATACAACAATATGGGAGACAACTCACAAAAGTGAGATTAATACAACAATATGGGAGACAACTCACAAAAGAGAACCTCACCTCTTCAAACTTTTTACAAATAAATGTGAATGCTTTATTTATACAATCTGTAGTTCCTGTTACCGTGACGATACGTTCTGGACAAGATCCATCTGATATGTTTATTTTAGCACCACTCTGCAATGAAAAAAAGTAAGCATTAACAATAAAGTACTCTAAAAAAATACTCAAGATTCCAATTCCTTTATTCTTTCTCAATGTAAACTGAAAAATCTCCACAAGTAAATTTCCCATAACAATAAAACATTATTAAGTTATTTTCTACTTGTTCTATATTGCTTATTATTATTATTTTTTGTAACTTTTATGTTATATGATGTAAAATAGGTAAAACCTTGTGAAGTCGCGTGATCAAAAGTGAATCTTATTGCAGTTATAATTCTTATTACCAATCATATCGCCCATTTTGTTTCCTATATAGTACTTTTATGATACAACATCACACTTAAGTTTTCATCATTGACGGTTTTTGCCCATGTGCTTTTAATGTTAGTCATTTAACTATTCTTAAATTGCAGAAAAATGTTTTTTATGGTCTTTGTTCTTAGCTTTTATTAAAATGAAAATTAACTAAATGCTATGACGAGAAATTTACATTTTTTTACTATATTTAATTGTTTTGATATAAAGGATATCAACATATTCTACTAATTAAACAATTGACTTACATCTTCCCTGAATTTCTTTATATTATCTCCTTTCTAAAAAAGAAAATTAAGCATTGTATACTGCTGTGTAATCATAAATTTTCATTGGATAACAACTTTCATGGATTTCATGGGTACAGGATAATCATGAATTTCGAATTGTAAATTTTCCTTTGGCTTGTATATAGACTTTGTCAAAACCACAAAATTAAATATTCACAAAAGTGTTAGTTTTCCTTAATCCACAAAAATTGGTAACCAATAAAATAAGAACAGTATTTCCCAGTACGGCTATTATATGTGCTAACTAGATAGTATTATTATTAATTATATCATAAGATGTGTTAAGATATGCCAATGAGATAAATCTCTGCCAGAAACCAAATGACAAATAAGCAGGCTACTATATGCTTGGATCAAAATCCTTATGATATGAAACTGACCATTTCAATCCTATCAGGTTTAAAATAAAGACATGAAAAGACAAATTGAAAAGGTTCCAACTAAGGCTACTTTGTCACCTTATTACAGGTCTTTCAGGTTGTGTTATCCAAATTTGTTTATGAGTATTGCATTTGAAGTATGTTCGAAAGTTTCAGCCATCAACTTGGGATTTGATGGTGGCATTTCTTCAAACACGGTACTGTTTATAAGCTTTAACTTTACGGTTCCATAACAAGGATTGGTAATTTTTGCCATTAAATTCGTCAAGAGTTAATTTGGAGAGTCATCTTAACACAATATCCCCAAACATGGATTGGTACAAAGAGCTTTTTCATCTATGTATGATCAGACCTTTGGTTTTTCCTGTTTGAATGGTTTTACACTAGTCAGTTTTTGGGGCCCTTTATAGCTTGCTGTTCAGAGTGAGCCACAGCGCTGTGTTGAAGACCGTACCTGGACATATGGTTTAATTTTAAAAATTGTGACTTATAATTGGATGAAGAGTTGTCTTATTGGCACTCATACCACATCTTCTTATATCTAAGAACCAAGCCATCGCCAACATATAATATTTGTGATAATGCAAGTTACTTATCAAGTTGACAACTACCTTTTGTACTTCACTTAGAAATAGATTATTAATCAAAGTATAAACTACTGACAATTGATTATAATCAGCTCTGAAACCCCGATTCCTTATTATAGCATAACTGCTCTGTAAAAGACACTTCAAACAACTCCATTAAAACTGAATCAGTGACGAAACCAGCATGGTCTTTTACAATACAGGTAAATTAATTGGAAACAAAATGTCACTTTATTATTGATTGGAAATATACACCTGAAAAGTCAATGACAAGTGGCTCAAGCACAACTTATGATGACAAGTGTTTGTCCATGCTGTCATTCCTTAATTAATGATCCATTCAGCTTAAAGGACATTGATTTCCCACAATCTAGCAGGTGCTTTCTATAATTCAATCTGCAGGCTAGCTATTTACGTCAAATGAAATATATCTTTGAATATTACTGCTAATTCAACAAGTATATTCCTACTCTGATAAAGCAGTGTCTGGTAAAAGAAGTAATTTGATTCCGGTTTAATATAATTTATATGATAGAAAGATATGACGAAATGTGTCAAATTTAATATGACACCTTTCGTCACATTAACATCAGTGTATGAAGGGACTGTAAGAGTGCTGATGAAACACAAAAGGCAATAAATCCATATAGCAATAACGTAAACAAGAAAACCAAAATATGAAAAAATCTTACAATATAAATTAATCACAAGTAATTAAATTAGATTTTCATAACTAGTTTGTAGCTTAGTAGAAGAATACATACAAATAATAAGTTATCAATGGATTTTTAAGGTCTGGAGTGAGGAAAGAAGTTATTTTTTTCTCTAGAATTTCTTGGGTTTTTTTCTTCCAGTATTTTATGGTAAAATAGTTTCGATGTTCATAATTATACCCTGATTTTTTTCTTATTTTACATGTGACCCTGCAGTGAATATGTTCTGCTTCTATAGTACATGCATACCTTTCCTATGATACTGCCCACTTCCTGAAAATAGAAATAAAATACCATAAGTAGAAATCAATTTGTCACAGCAAGATTAATTCAAAATTAAATCATAATTATATTCATATTTTTATTTCATAAGGTTCTTAATGATAGAATACAAATGAAGAGATAGTGTTTCAAAGTTCGTTAGAAAAATCTTCTTAAGACCGGCAGTATTAGTTAAAACTGCTTAAGCTAGCATTATCTGAGGCCTTGTGTGGAACATCAACAAATACAAGAGAAAATATAATGAAGCATCATAAGAAAGATAAGAAAACAGCAATCCAATAGATAGTTCTACTGAGTTGCACACCAGGTACTATTAATTAATCAAAATCATATCATGTTCATTTCACCTCACACAACACAGCCTTATTGATTTGTCAATAATATATATAAACACACATGTTGCCCCCACAATAACAATATTGAGGATTAAGCCTTTCTCTTTTAACTATCTTTGAATTTACTAAGATATAAATCCTAGTAATCAATAACAATATATTCATAGGTAAAACTCTGTGCAACTTTATAAAAGAATTGTTTTCTCTCGCAGGAGTATATTTACATAGGAGCTGACATCTTATGAAGATAATTCTTTATAAATATATTTTTTAATAAATTTTCATTTATTGTTTAGCCCCTGAATGATATGACAAAAAGATGACAATAAAATGTTTTCAAACACAAACAATTGCAAATTCAAAATAGATCTGTATAAACAATAGCTATATAGGTGAAACATTTTTAATCTGCCAAATTCTTGTTTTTACTATAATGCTGCAGTTGACTGTTGGGGCATCATTTCACCAAGACGGAACTGTTAAACAATGTTTATATGTCAATGAGACAGCTACCCATAAACATAACAATTCAAAGAGACACAGATCTGTTAAACAATGTTTATATGTCAATGAGACAGCAACCCATAAACATAACAATTCAAAGAGCCATACAGAAGTCAACACATGGCTTATCACAAAAACAAAGAGCCTGGTAATAATTTAAGGAAATACATCCATAAAATATTAGATATCAATTCTACTCCTCAAAAAACTAAATCTTAACATTTAATGATAGTTCCAGCATATTCTAAAATTCAACTCATTCTTACATGTGCCTAGAAATCAGTTGATAAAAGCCAGTATATAAAATGTCGGTTATTTCAATTTTAACAAGTATTCCAGACGTAACAATTGAAAATTATCTATCTCGATTCTCAGGGGTGACTTTTTACCTTTATTAGAAAATCCTACTGTTTGACACTGATTATAGTCTAGGGAACATTTGGTGATATCCAGGCATTGGGTTCATCGATTTTAATGCGTTTCATACGAAAGTCAGATCAAAACTTTTTTTTTTTCTTATTTTTTGGTTAAAAAATAAATAAATTTTGGTCTTCACCATGTCAATGCAATTTGTCCATTGTTATAATGTTAAAATTAGAAATATCAAGGATTTTAATTAAATTATAATAAACAAATAAAATTCAGTATCTATTTTCGTTTTTCTGCCAATTTTACCTTACATTCAATATAAAATCAAAATTTGAAGAAAAAAAAAACCTCTTACTGTATTTACACGAAAATCTTGTTTATTTATATTTTGACAACTCCATCTAATACTTTTAAAACAAATCAATACAAGTCGTTTACATGAAAACAGGAAAATACCTGAGTTAAAGATTTACGTTAAGTAATTATCAAGCTTTTCTCGACCATTCTTTTTTTAACAATACTTGTTTAATTATCAGGATGCCAAAGATAATGGAAATTAATGCCAGCTAAATTCAGTTCATTGATTTTCAGAAATATTAGCTGAAATAGGAACTTGAAACAGGAACTTAAGAACATTAATTTTATGATGAAAAAGATGTTGGACATGAATTTGTCCTAGGTTTAGTGTTCTGGGTCAGAAATCTTCAGACAAAACAGTGCTTACTTGTCAGTTAACTAATTAGAGAAAAAGGCTTTTAGATTGTAGCATGTGCTTTGTATATTTTACATATTTAGACATTTTGACAAAGAAAATTTTCTTATAGGCATTTATTCCCCAAATAACACAACAATATCAGTAATGATAATTATTAATTGCATCTTTTGCCAGTCAAAAAAAAATTAAAATGCAATTCATTTACAGTGTTTCGAGTGGCCAGAAAACATTTTTTTTAAATTTTAAAATAGAGTATTTTGTTACTCATTTATACGTTGATATCTGATCAGGTCCATAAAATTTGCCTACATGAATAATCAACTTAACCTATTGTTATTTATTCTAGTGACATTGTCAGATCTAGGTTACTTGGTTTGATATTAGGTAATTTTAAAAAAAGCAGTGACATAGGCCTACGAGTAGGCTAGTCTCTTGCAATTTTTAAAGGCTTTTATATAGCCAAATATCAGTTTTGTTTGAACATGAATTAGATTCAGCTATGATAGCCACATAATTTTGTCACAAAGTCACAAGAGTTACTCTTCTAATTTTCATTTATCAATTTGACCCTGGACTATAGATTACCATTATCATAAATATTTTGATAAGATGTGTAAAGTTTGTGATTATAAATAAACAAACACTGATTATTTATAACAAATTAAAGTCCAATTGATACCCCAAGTCCACAGTTTAATAGCTGTAATCTATTCTTTCCCATGTTTACTCAGAAGGTTTAATAGTTATTTTTGAATTTCTTGAGTACCTTGGATAATCATCTAGCATCCCTATTTTATCATGTCATTCCGTCATATAAAAGTAGACATGATAATCTATTTCAAAGTCGGGAGTCCCCAAAGATTCAGCTGATGACAAAACCAAATGTACAATTTGAAATAAAAAGACATCAGATCCATATAAGGAACATTAATATTGTAAAATATCGTTAAAGACGACCTCCGTTGGCCTTTAGCGTCTACATCGTAACATTTTCTGATTTAATTGTCGCAAAGCATTGTCTCCATGTTAATATTGCAAAAGGGAAAAAAATAATGTGAGAAATATTTCTATCAGAAACGTTGGTTTCTTTTGGAAAATGGCAGCAAGAAATCACATCTGATCTTGAGGCTATTCATATTCATTACGGAGAAAAAAGTAAGAACAACAGAATCTGTTTTAAACTAACGTCAATCCATCAAAGCTCAACAAAAGAAATGTTGTTGTCAACGGATGCCTTTAATGACCATTTCTTTACTAACTAATGAAGAAATCAGAAAGAAGGTTATTCTTTAAAAATATAAATCATCAAGATAATCAAAGGGATTCAGGTTACTACAATAGCTCAAAGTATAATATAATGTTGGGATTCACGTTATTATAATAGCTCAAGAAAAATATAGTGTTGGCATTTTTGTTGTTTTCAAAGACTTCTAGAGCAGTGTATTCCAAGAATACTGAATTTGACATGCAATCTAATATTGCCTTTTCTCAAGAGAATTTTCCAGGATGCCATTTTTGATTTCGGCTTAAATTAAATGGTTGAAATTATCTTTTACAAACACAATACTGCAGCAATTGTTTTTCATTTTGATTTTGCTTTCCACATTTACTTTAAAATATGAAGTATTAATCCAGAACTGGAAATGCAAGGAAAAGACACCAATTCAAAACTATGAAAAATACCCTTAGATGAACCAATCTACATTAGAAGTGTAGGCTGTCTCCAAACTTTGAAATTCGTCCAACAAAATCAAAATTTCACATAACTGCTATAATGTCTAAATAAGATAACAAAGAACGTTACCATCTGATTTAACTAACAGAAGAAAGCCCAGAAATGAGCACACCCAGATATGTTCCGTCACCCAAACCTCAGATTTACTTAACCACAAGATCAAACTTCAGATACCACAATATAATTGCTCCAAACCTCTGAAATATGCACTTCAATAGACTCAAACCTTAGATAGCCCCAAGATTAAATCTCCATCAAAATTAGACAAGATAAAAAATATAATCCTTCGTTGCAGCATGAAGCATGAACCCTTTAGTGTTAAATTTACCACATAAATCACAGATGATCTTAATTATCACAAGTACTTCTATCTCTATGTAAAATTCCTCTACAATAACATTAATGATGCAAATAATACTTGGCAATATCACACGCTTTCTGTGCAATCTTGCTTTTTATCAATGATTTTTTGTTATTTTGATCCCCTCCTTTTTTCCTTGTTTTTATCCTCCTTTCAACAATGTTCAAGTTGTAACATTTTTAATAAATTTGCATTTAAAAATTATAAGAGCACAGCAAGACAAAGTAAAGTAATAAGATATCATCACAAACTAGTAATTTACAATGAAAGTAAGGGAGATAATTTAAAATTCTGTTCGTGAATTGGAAGCTTTTTCAACATGAATATCATGCCATGAATGTATGGAGCACATTTGCAGTCATATTTGTTATGACCATTTTATATAACAAGCATGTCACACCAAGTACGTTTTTTAAAATGCATATGAAAAATGTTTCATTTTCTGTCAAGCCTGTTAAAGACTGCAAAATTTGTGTAAGTACTAACCTTTCCCTGCATAATCATTCGGACTGTAAGCATCGTGGGTGGGGAATTGTCGTTCTGGACCATGTTGTTAATATCTGTGGCCATGTCACAACACAAAGTTAGGGGGGATAGGTACGGTTTATAGTCCGTACAGGGTTGTTTCTACTGGTAACACTACTGTCTCCGTGGTTCTACAATGCTATCTGCAAAGAGAAAAGAATAATTACATTAGTTTGCATCAATAAATTAGCAAAATTGTAGTTTTGCCTGAAAACAAAATGCACCATGCTTTTGATTCATTTCTTTTTCTTACACACTTCAAACTATTCTTGGCTATTCTATATTTACTTATTTGTGCCATATCTAAGCTATCCAAAATGACTTGAAGCTAACCAAACTTCAACACTAAATCATGACAGGCACAATGGATATTCAACAATTCTTGAAAATATTAAAACCTTCCTCAATTTGCAACTAGAAAAAAACCATGACAAGCACAATAGAAATACAACAATCAGTTATCCAATGAATTCTTGAAAATAATGAAACTTATTCAATATTGTCTGTCAGGTTACAAATGTATGTCAAATTTTAGCTGTTTAAAACACTAAACATATGCTGCTCACATTGAGATATTCCAAGATTCATTTGGAATGAGATTTCTTTCTTATGTGAAGAACATATGTAAATAAATTTTACGAGTTTAATGAAAAGATGATGTTTTTCATTGTAAAATGACACTTTGTAAATATACAAAATCAAATCAATTTATACACCAACATATACTAACATGTTTAATTATCTCTTAGTTGTATATAAAAATATGTAAATCTTTTAAAACTCTTGCACTAATGTCTTTAAAGTTCAAATCAAGCTAGAAGTTGCGTTATAAACACCATAGAATGTTGTCACCTAAGTTTAAATAGACTTACTGCAAATGAATATACAGTCAAATCAAGCAACATCAAAAAATAAACTTTGAAGACGTAAGCTGAACACATGTGACATTGAATAGTTTAATACGGTGAACTGAGACGTAAAATTCTTAAGAAAATCTGTTTCTGAATATATTTGTAACATTTGGTGGGACAGTTAACTTTCTATTTTCCACAAATAGTTATTGAATTTATGTATCACAAAATTGTTTTGAAAGTCAATACTAATGGATACATTTCTTTGCTCGTATAATTAAGGAAAGTCGTCTTTGACTTTGTAACCTTTTCTAGCCTTTTGATGATTTTTATTTGAACTTGCTGAGTTCTATACATGTGTATATAAAATATTTCTGTAATTTTCAATATTGTAACACATATATGTATAACTGTGATTTACACAGTTGAGCATCATACTAGGGATTTTGAAAACCCCATTGAAATAGTACAAGCACCTGTCTATTTCTACTATCACAGTACATAAGTCCTTTTTCTCACCTTTATGAAAAGAAAATCCTTACCTGATATCATGTAATAAAGAAATATTTTCAATAAATAACTGATCCTTCTAGTTTTCTCATTGCCGTTCGTAACAGCTTGACAATTCAATGTCACAACTCTTTCTTATTAATATAATCTAAGCCTACCTTGAGTCAAAACACGAAAATACAGAAAAATCCAATAAACTATAAATCCAAGACTAAATCCTAAACAATCCAGTTATTAATATTTCACAAACACACTATCATAATCTATGTGAATACCCTTAATAGATGTGGTGTTGTCAACAGTCAGCTGATAACTAAAGAAAGCCTGAGGACACACCCCCTCTAGGTCAGTCCCAATTAACACCAAGGTATTACATATCATGGCCCTGTGCTGCCCTACCACTCTCCATTACATGTCTCTGCATGATATTAGCTAATTAATTAATGCAAGCTTTGGTTTTTCTCCTAATTTCATAACTAATTAGTATGCAATATGGGTAGATTGAGGAACAATGAGGGAAATCAAATCTGTTTCAAAGATGGCATTGGTTTTTATCCTCAAATTAATATACAAAACAAATTTACCTCTTATATTCATTTTCATTAATATCACTTAATGTTTTCTATGAATTGAAAAAAAAAATATTGAAATTTACCTTGTAAATAAATTCTCTAAAATCATAACATAACTTACAGGTTTTCTTTAAATACAGAAAATTTCATATAATCATATATAACAGTTTATCAACAAAACACCTAATTAGTTGATTATCAAGTTGTGACACAATTAAAACTGTTAAGAATTAAAACAATTTTGACAAGATCTTTATATGACACTGTTTATTTTAGGAGAAATTGCATATTCAATATGTTTAATGCCAATCTTGACACTTTCCCTGTTGGGATCTGTTAAGTACACACAATCTAAATTTTCAAGAAAGTTAGATGGAAAATATGTTTTTCATGATGCTTATGCAATTCAATTACCATGTGAAGTTATTTGCATCATGATAAAGACACATTTAAATAAATACTTACATATTTCTGATGTGCATTCTCTATAATCAACGATGAGAACATAAGTCCATTAATTACTTCACTTATGCATGCAATTAAACTATTAATGAGTACGGACACACACATGTAATTAAACTATTAATAAGTACGGACACACCACAGGATTACTCCTGATTTTCCAAACAAACAATAGCCCCTGATTGTATGAGGGCTGATATGATTAACTGACTTCTTATGTAAACTTGTGAATATATATTCATAAATCCAAGGAAATTTATTGACATAACTGGGGAAGATTATAGTTAATCCAGGGATAAGCTGTTTTTCTCAACAGGCGATATTTAAATATTTGGTATCACACATGTCTTTTTGCAATGTAAATATATACTGCTTGATTTGTTTTATTGTAAACGTTGAAGAATAATAAATGAACCGTTAGTTTACATTTCCACCAAATAATAATTGAATAATGCAGAAAGCCTGAATATATGATTTTCTTAGGATTCCATTATTTGTGATAAAATTAAAACAACTAAGTTTCGGTACAAAGACTTAGTATGGCCAATGTTTTTTTTTTTTTTTAAATAAAAAAGAACATTTCAGGTTTCAGCTTCCGGTACTTTTGAAATATGGTAGAATATCTAGGACTTATATATCAACATTTATATGTATAGTGTAACAGTCTTAGACAGTATACAATGCAAAAAGCCAAATTTTAAGAACAATATTTAAAAGTATTGGCCAACGGTATCTTATTTTTAAAATAAAAAACAACATTTCAGGTTTCAGCTTTTGGTACTTTTGAAAAATGGTAGAATATCTAGGACTAATATATCACCATTTATATGTATAGTGTAACAGTCTTAGACAGTATACAAAACAAAAAGCTAAAAGAACAATATTTAAAAGTGACATTTGGCCACATGATTGATAATTTTGTAACAGCAAATACTGTTTCGGAATTTGGGCCATACTCACTGATATTAGCTGTATGGTAAAATTGTCTTGTTGGTTCACCATCCATGTTACCTTTAGCAACCAATGCCAAATTCTGATAGATATCATACCCGTAGCCAGGGTGTTTTTTTTCCGGACAACCCCCCCCCCCCCCTTGAAAACAAATAAGCACTGTTAAAGTCAACGTTCTGTTCGAATTGTGACTGTTTAAGTTGAGTTTGTGAGTCTTAATAACCCCCCATTTGGGTATTCCTGGCTACGGGCCTGGATATGAGCCAAAATATTTACTGAACCACTGTCCTCGGATCATAGACAAGTAAACATGCCAACTCCAGATCTTTAAGCTATACCACTTCTGTCCATGCACAAAGGGATGGTAGAAAACAATGAGGCCCCATTACCTGAGCTTAATTTTTTGAAGGAAATTTGAATGTCTCAAGACCTTTAATATTGTCTTCATATTAAGGTTTGAAAAGACAAGATGGTCATTGTCAATGACTTTTCTGAAGCACTAACTGACCATAATTGTAAAAGTACATTTAACCATTTAATTTGAATATATAAATATCCTTATACCGTAACAAATCTCATTATTTTTCAATCATAGTCAATTCCATGCTAACAAAAATAGAATACTCGATTATATATAATAATGATAGTTCTCTAATTAAAACAAATTAGCGATAAAGGTTCCAAATATTAATATTTGTTACTCAATACAAAAAGAAACATGACATCATGAATGAAACTGTTCAACAGTTATATGAAAAAAAAATCATAAATCCAATATACCGATTTTGCAATCAACGTCAGTTTCATCACAATTAGATTCTATGAAGAAAGTTAATTATTTCATGCGCCTTTATAGCAAACCTAATTGAGAACTGATAATTGGAAAAGAGGTTATCACCCATTTATGACTGATTATAATGGTACACAAAGCACATTGATAATGAGTCCATTTTTCTACAGGTTCATCTACCAACAATAAAGATAAACAAGATACCTATATAATTTTCTGTTATCAAATGTTCAATAATTGCTGACAAAAAAAAAAGCTATGATGTGAGGATAATAAATCTAAAATAATTATCACATGTTCACAATAATTTTATAAAGAATAAATGAGTTGTTTACCATGTTTACTAGAAATCCATATTTCATTTGCCATATTATGTAACGATCAGGAGAGGTAAAAGATGTTTCAATCTGCTATTATAATACTGGCATTTATTAGAAATTAAAATTAACTGCATTTGATACATTTATTCCACATAAGTTGAATATAGCTAAAAATGGACCTTAAATGTCAATGACCAGATGTATCTTAAGTAGACAGCTTGCTAGTCGTGAACCAGGGAGCCTTCAGCTTTCTAAATATTTTAATTGATATAAAAAAAAATTTAGAAATCAGTTTCTTTTTTTAGAAAATTATTTCTCCAGAAACTCTGGCACTTGCAATTAGAAGTTCAAAGAAATTTCAGATTTCTGATAGAAATGAAGACAAAACAGTATCAACTTTATTCTTTCCTTTTAAAAGACCTGAGAACTTATTTGTCAGTGCAGAAAATTCTTGTCAACAACATCAAAAACACTGTAACCACAGGAACCGTTGTTGTATTCTTCTTAAGTAAACATATAAAAGTAAAGGATCTTATTTAAGGAGACCAATATAAAATACGGGAGAGTGTCATTTGACACGTAAACTTTAAGATTCTCTAATGAAGATGAGTTTTTTATGCTACCTTTGTCAAAGGCACATACATTATTAATGTCCCCATCTTCTTTTGGAATACGAGGAAATTGAACAGTTATTACCGAAGGAAGTCATTTCAGGGAAGAACAGGGACCTTTAATGGTTTAATAATTTCTCTGCCTTTATTCTGGCGAAGGATACAATGGCTTTATTAATAGTTGTATAGACTAGCGATGAAGGTAATTTTGGACCAAACGTTAATCAATATTTAATTGTTTAAAGCATTTAGAAAATGGATATTGATTAAGCCCTTGCTAATTATGATCAAGCTTATTTAATGTCCTCAATAATTACAACATCCATTTAAGACTCACGTAAGAAATTTAAGAAACAATATTGCCGATATCAATCTGACCGATTTTTTTAGTTCTATCCGTTGATAAATGAGTGGTGCATAAACTTTATGGTAATGTTTTGCTTGGCTAAGATAGTATTTTTTTTTTAATTAAAACTAAAACTAAAGCTTAATTTTCAATCTATTGGTTTTCAATATTTATTTTGAGGTAGTGACATTTAAACAAAATAGCAATTATGTCAGAATGTACTGTGCAGTGGGATGGAGGGTATTTTTTATTGCAATAAGTATAATCAAATATGTTATATAACAATAATAAAGCTATTTTCCAATTTCAACAATTAAACTCTAACTATGACTTTACTTATGTAAGAATAAGGAAACCATGATGGTTACTGCAAAAATCATCTCCCTAAATGATAAAGATGGTAAACAAAGTTTTTTAGTAAAAAGTGCTGATCTCGCATTAGCAATGTTTAAGAGTATTCAAGTCAGAGAGCAATATGTTCAGGATTATTCAATTCAGAGAGCAATATGTTATGAAGTATTCTAGTCCAAGAACAATATGTTCAGGAGTATTATAGTGAAAGAGCAATGTGTTCATGAATATTCAAGTGAGAGAGCAATATGTTCATGAATATTCATAAGAGAGAGCAATATGTTCAGGAGTATTCAAGTCAGAGAGCAATATGTTCAGGAGTATTCAAATGAGAGAGCAATATATTCAGGAGTATTCAAGTGAGAGAGCAATATGTTCAGGAGTATTCATAAGAGAGAGCAATATGTTCAGGAGTATTCATAAGAGAGAGCAATATGTTCAGGAGTATTCATAAGAGAGAGCAATATGTTTAAGAATATTAATAAGAGAGAGCAATATGTTCAGGCGTATTCAAGTCTGAAACTAATACATCCAGGAGTATTCAAGTGAGAGAGCAATATGTTCAGGAGTATTCAAGTTAAAGAGCAATATTCAAGAGTATTCATGTGAGAGAGTAATATGTTCAAGAGTATTTCAAGTGAGAGAGAAACATTCAAGAGTATTCATGTGAGAGAGCAATATTCAAATGCTAATATTATGAAAATCCAAATACAATGTATCTTTAAAGCCAAGGAAAAATACAGCATAAAATGAAATAAGAGAAAAGATTCATTGATACGAAATATGTCAGTTAAGCTATGAATCAAACAATAATTGTTTGGACTGCCTTTCTATCAAAGCAAGCAACTTATCCTAAATGTTCATTTCATGGCATAATTTTTGTATTGAGATGGTAGGTTTCGTATCAATAATTGTCCTTGATCTTTGATCACAGAATATTACAGATACCTTAATGTTTTTTCTCATCTTAATTAACCCTCAGTAGAAAGTAACAATCTGCAGTAATCTTATAGATTTTCTATGAACCAAATTAATTTTCTATCAGTGCTAATTGAATCTTCTCGTAAAACTACATCAAAGAAATCATCTAAAACGTTTACAAAAGAAAACAGAGATTTTAATCTGTGCTCTCATAATCAAAGATGAACTTTAGATGTGACAATTTTTAACATATAATAAACATTTTCTCATCTATCAAAACAATAGAGGAAAGGATTAAATGTTTAGTTTTTTGACTCCAGGATTACCAAACAGAACTTTAATGGTAAATAATATGACATTCACAATGAATTTAATCCTGACAAAGCATATTCACATTTCAAAACTTCTGATCAGCTATGCTCCAAACCAAATATAGAAAAATCTCATTTATCTAAAGCTGAAGAGCAGTAAAACCAAAAAAACACCTCTAAAACCAGGATCAGCTGTGAACTAAATGTAAAAAGAAATGTCTCCTCGTAGACTCATAATGAAGAAAATATACATTTAAACGTTGTATAGCCAGAGGACTGTAATGTGTACTTAAAGGTCAATTAAGATTTATAAAAAATAAAGAGCGAGGAAAAAATATCACCCAATGTCCAAAAAGATAAGTCACTATGTGAAATGGGGCTTTATTAATATTGATATCAAATAATTGTCCAGTATATCTTCTAATGGGGTGTTAAAGCAAACTCTATTTTCCTAAAAACCTTAGCTATTGAAGTGTAACTTTATACACATACTTTTTTTGCTTCACATATTGAGATATTGACCTTTGACATTTGACCTTGAAGCTGAATAAGATTCAAACTGGCATAACCCATATGCTATTGTAGAAGGGTTCATATATTTCTTAATTCTGTTTATAAGTATTCAATTTACACATTATGCACTTCAAAGTTAATGCATAATGCACATCATATCTATAAGATATGAAAAGATATAGATAGACTTTAATAACGTTCTGAAACAAATTGTATTACATTGTCATGATGTAATAGGAATGTAATTTTCAGTAGCTAGTGACTATTAACTTTAGAAGCATGCATTATAACTTTGATTAAATTTGTCAAGACTCTAAGAATTATCTCCCCTTAGGACATTCATGACAATGCTAATATCATTCTGAAATTAAATTTTCTCAAAATTGCAACAGGAGACCTGAAGCATAGAATTACTTTCCAACCAAGAGGTAAAAACTTAATGTTTCCCCAAGAAATTCAAATATACTTGTCATTTATAAAATGTTGGTATTTAAATCTCATCAGATATTTTGAATTTAATTATGAGAATAACATTAAAAAAACAGAATTACAGTACAAACAAAATTTGCTTGCAATAATGTCTGTAACAGTTTAATTCATATATGTCAATATTTATTGTTTGTTATAAATATAATATATAAATTTTTTCATATGCTAAAATTGGATAAAAATTAACATTTAAATCAAATAACACTAAATTTGTGTTTTTTTCTGTTCTAAATTTAAAAAAAAAAATGGTTATCAGGCATTAGTCTACTTGCAGGCATTACTAAGCCGTACAGCTCATTTGGTTTTGACAGCTCTGTCCATTTGTACATCAATTAGATTCAAATATAAAATATTCAAATTATGCTAATGTATTTTTGTCAACAATACTTTTATAGGTTAAAATTTATACTTATCGTATTCCGAAGTGATCAAGTAATGATAATAGTCAAACTTTATTGTTGTAAAGCATTAAAAGATAATGATCTTTTAAGACAATTATAATATTTTATGAAATTCCAAGACTTTATTTCAAAGACAGTTAATAATGCTTATTGAAAAGCCTACCTTCCTGTATCCTTTTATTCCTATTCATCAAAATTTCCAGATTTTGCTATTGATCAGCGAACCTTGGACTTCAAATACAGCTTGATATTCAAAGCTTCATTATCAACTTCGCCATACAAGCTTAAACCATTAGCAATTAAAAATCCATGTGACCTAATCATTTGTAAGATAAGTGTAGAATTGGCCTGTTCAAAAGCAAGTCAAAATGTTGGGGATAAATGAAGCTGGTTGAGGTTTTCGCTAATTAAGAGGGAAAGGAAACGCAACTACTTCAGTTGGTAAAACATTAGTCTAAAGGAAATTAATGACTCTGGATAACTTTTGTCTCAATTAGGTTAAGATAAATGTATAACAGAGAAAATCAGAACACATGAGAATTTGTCACATGATACTGGAACCTTGTCAACCAAAATTTCTCATGGGACCAGATATTACAAGGATTGCCTCATCATTATCTGTGTAGATAAAAATGTTCTGTGACATGTATTGCATTCTGCTTTTACTCGTTAAAATTTATAAATAAGTAAAAATATTTACAAGTACAGGCAGATAATTAATAATAAATTAATTGACCACTTTAAAGTCTTATAATGTTTATATTGTTAACAAGACAGAAACCCAATGATAATAAATACACCAATAGGGTTACATACATTCTTCAAATTTAGTATATATGAAGAATTATACTAATTGACAAAAAATCTACATTTTTTTCTTTTGAAATTTAACTGAAACTTTATTACAATTATAATTCACATGGGGTTCTTATCAAATAACTTATTTCCCAGGAAGGATGACATAATGTACTAATACTAATTAACTCCATGTATAATGATAAACTTCCTGGCTTAAGATTCCACCCTGAGCAGGGGACCAGTATTAGGTAATTAACAGTTGATAATTACTCAGTGGGTGTAATATATTGTTTATATCTGTCAGGATATTTATTTAATATTTCACACAATGTTACATAACATCCTGCAAGTCTAAAGAAGATTCTGTTTTATCTTGACATTGTCTTAAAACAGATAAACAGAACTTCAAACAATCTTTTTCTTGTTTATCAGGAAAACAAAATTATTTATTGTTTATCAAAATTCATTATTGATGTTGTTTCTGCTTTCAAATTTAATAATTAATGAGGGATGAAAAGTTTAAACATCATATTTATCTTCAAAAATATATATTTGCATTTTTCTTGTAAAATAATTATTAATGACTACTGTTAATCTAGAATTTATTGTGAGGTTTTTATCAATACCACTCTGTAAGTATGGCAATAATATGAACTCACATTCTGATATCGAAAAACATAACTGTATGCAAATTTTCCTGAAATCACAATAATAATTCTCAAATTTTTGTGCTTTCTTCAATATCGTCAAGTCATCTTTGATGAAAAATAAACTTCAGGTTAAAAAATAAGCAAGGTTTGTGTTAAAAAAAAAGAAAGGTTCAGGTCAAAATCAAGAATCTATTTTGTAATGGCTTACAGGTACTAGAAGATGACTACTGACCAAATACCAGTTTTTATCTCATATATCAAATTAATATCCTTGTTTTAAAAATGCCAATATACATATATTACATGGAGCTTAAAAGAAGGAAAATAAGAAACTGAAGATGGCCAGTGGTCGAAATGTCATAAATAATGGTTTATTACATATATCATCTGTAATAAACATGAGATATTTGCCACAATTAAAGCGAAGTATCAATTGATCAACACATCATACAGCCTTGAAATTCAAAATTTAATTTTGAACTATTTGACTACTTCTAATTGGCTTACCTGGAAAAAGGCAATTTTCAAAATGATTTTTTGGTTAAAACAAGTCTTCACAGTTTCCTCAATCATTGGACTTTCAATTCTCTCATAATGGAATGCCAATACACAAAACATCAACAGTAAATAAACATAACCTGTTTGAAATTCGTCCAATAGCTTGCCACAGGTCAATTATCCCTTCATTAAGGAATTAAATCTTAATCCAAAATAGAATTATAAATCATAAACTTTTTTTGATTATATAACTTTAAGCTGATTTTGAAGTTACTATTTCTACTACAATGAACTCTTTGCATAACATAAGTGGTTACTATGCTTAATTCAAAACACTTTACAATTGTAAATAACATTATGAAAATTAAGGAGAAAAACATAATTATAAAAGGTAGAAGATATTATATTTATATATATTAACCATAAATATAAAAAATAAACATGTTTTCTTCAACATAATATAAATATAAGGAATATAAGATGTCTCAGATAATATTTGAGCTCCTCAAAATATTGTTAACATTTTCAGCTTACTGGCAAATGAAGAAATTCTTTTATAATTGACTTCATATAATTTTTTTGGTCTTTCTCAATGAATTTTTGTACAATTTATTTGAACAACATTATAACATCAATTCATTCTCTTTGCCAGAATTTATGAATGAAAATTTTCAAAATCTCAGATAACTCATGTAATTTCATGATAAAACAAGCAAAAAATGTAATGACCTTGTAATTACCTTATTAGTTTTAGTTAAATTTAATTTGATAAGTCTGCCTACATGAATTTTATTACTGATTTACAAGCTGTGCTTGGCATGCCAAGTGTATAGGAATCACATCTGTGTGTAATACAGCCAGCAACATTTTATATCAATCTCAATATTTGGCTTCTGTGAATAAAAGTTGTAATGAAGATCTGTCTTCATTTTCAGTGAAAGTTTATTTTTATAGTTTTACTGAAAACAGACAAAGACAAAGCAGTTTACTCTATAACCCAGCAAAGATAATGTCAAACTGACAGATGGTATCCCATCATGCAATATCATCCTACACATGGTGGAGGAATGATGGGTAAATCTATATCAAATGAAAACAACATAATAGTTAAATACAAACAAACCAAACTTCAGAAGAGTAGTTTTATTAATCTGTCTACAGTTAATCAAGTACATATTACTGAGCTGGTGATCATATCACCCCTTTGAAACCTGCTGCCAAAACAACAGCCTCAGAACTCACTTTCCCTTGAAGACATCACTGCTGTACGGTAAACAAACAAGATCAATATTGAAATGCAAATGTCCTACAATAAACTTTTCTGAAGAAAGGCTCATTGCAGCTCTTCTACTGACCAACACATAATTTGTCCACAATTGCAATGTTCTACATTCAACTTTCGGAAGACAGGATTCATTGCACAACTCTTTTACTGAGCAAGACAAAATTTGTGCAATGACCTTGCACAGCATTTGAATCTTATGCAAACTGTTGGGCAAGCAATACAATAATCAACTATTTGAAATGATGATTTGCAACCAATTCCATGTAATTTACATAATACTTTTAATGCCATATATTTTCAATTCAAATAGACATCTCACTAAGGAGCGCTAAGGTGGCTTGATTCCGTGTAAAATTATTGTCCCTTATCAATCACACACTTATTTTATACCAGTGTGGTAGTACAATAACAAATCCTAGTTCAACTCTTCTGAGAAAACCAATTTTGGATTATTTAAGCAGTTTAACTCTCAAAGGTAGATAACTCATTATTTAAGATAACCAATACAAGGGGAGATAATCTTAATGAAGAGGTACTTATCGTGTTTACACTTTCTTAAAGAATGTCTTCATTGGCTTTATTGTGAAGTATCATTACTGGTAACTGTCATAGAAACTTGACCAATGAACATTTTACATGTTTAATGGTCACTTTAGATCAGTCTTGGACTTCTTTTTGGAATAAAGATTGCAATATAAACACAACAAGGCTGTACTGACTTAAGCAAAAAGCTCAGCAATCTCTTCAACAATTCTAAGCCTCAACCCTTTATCATTATTATGTCAAGTCAATACACTATTTTTGCCTATTTATAATTTTTATGAGTAATATACAGTGATTGACATTTGGAGGTCTTGAAACAGATTAATGATATGAGCTGAAAACATATTGTCAACATACGAGTACTGGTTGACTTCACTGTTTAAGAAATATTCTCCTAATTAACCCTATATTTCATACTGTTGCGTTCTGCTAGTCTGCAATCTGATGCCTTGTAATTTTATGCTTTTGTTGCAGAGAAGAGTAACACCATGTTTCCAGTGTGTGGTGAGAGTAACGAAAGCTGATGAACTGATGCTACGATGTCAACCTTGTGGAGTGCGTCTGTCATAATCCAATGCTTAGTTTCTTACGAGAAATAAACACATCTTGCTATATTACGTCACACTACTTAAGACAATTGCCAATATAAATAGGTTCGCCAGAAAATATGTTTAATCCGTAGAAATAACTTTGTTTGATAATTAAAAAGTCAATAACAAACTTAATTATATATCCCAACTGATGACTGCTGTCTATATCTGAGTGTCATCAGTGACAGGGTAATAAACTTGATCTTTACTGCAACATAAATAGATGTGTTTAAAAAAACAAACTTTGAAATATTTTATGTATCTGGTGCAATAAAAAGCACCCCCATCTGTTATACAGCTAGGAATTTTAATACCATAGACTGCAAGTTGGATTTAAGAGACATTTTGTTGTGGTTTATGTGCATCAGACATCTCTAAAGCTTAATTATATAAATATAACATTTAAGCGTCTAGTAGCTTTCACTTTCACAGAAATACACTTACACCAATAAAACATTACTAAACCATAAGTTGTAAAACATTGATATTTATCAAAACATTTGAAGACCTTTCCTTATGTTTCTCTAAAACTTTTATGAAAAAAAACCCAACTTTTCTGGTCAAATACTGATACATTGCATTTTTGCTGATCCTGCAATTTGCTGGAAAGAAATTTGTTTTTTTGACACATTGAGTAATAATTGCTACAATTTACAACCAGTGCCCTGTGAGGAATAAAAGTTGCAACCGCAGCGTTGACTGGCTAGTGATATATTATTAAGTTGGACTACTTAGACCACTCAGTCACCAAGTCATCCCTCCAACAAGTGTAGAAATGTTTCCAATCTTTGAAGAGTCTTGGGGAATATGGTCTGTAAAAATATATTTCAGATACCAGGGTTAAACAGGAATGTTCTCTCCACTATTTCAGCTGAGGCAAAAAACATTGATTAGATATTTTGTTGTCCAATGACATTCTAACTTTCCCAACTAACCCAAAGAAATTTCATGGTGGCATGAAACTGAAGCTGTAAGAGATCCCATTTCTCCCCCATTGAATCTCAATCAATGAAAAAAAGTACATAGGAAATCTGTATATTATATAGCCTTTAGCAGATTTTTTACAATTACCAAGAGCATTGCGTTATTATACTTTCAACTCCTCTTCAGATGCTACTAGTGAGACAATTTATCGTTCACAAAATAAAATCTTCCTCTTATTCTTTTAATTATTCCCAGAAATTTGGATCTCTAAGCGTTTGTATGATCACCATTCCCCCTTGATAACTTAATCAAGCTTACAAGCACTTAATTGACACAGAATTTCACTCCTTTGCTTATTTCTAAGAGAACATAAAATCTTACAAATTATCTATTTAAGTTTAGTTTTTAACTTCAATCAGAGCTGAAGTAGGTTTTCAGTTGTATAGTTTGAACAGTTGTATATTATTAAGAACCATGCAAAAACAATAGAGAGAGGCAAAAGAGTTCATTCTGCCTTCAGAATTTTGTGGTAAGCATATCTGTTCTAATAAAAGCAAATGGCTTCATTGCCTTCCCCCATAGTTCTTCGAAAAAAAACTAAGGACAAACCTTGTTTTGCAATAAAATTGTTATCCAGTAAAAAAAATACTAAACCAGATTTGAAACAGAAGGATAACATAAATAAAAAATATATCATAAAGTTTACATGTGTTTTGAAAGGGCTTTCTGTGCAATATAAATTTAATAGCCTGAGAAACCGAAAGCGTAAGCTTAGTATCTATTGTTTGATTTCCAGACCTACATATATATAAAATAAATATCTAATGATGTATTGTTACTAGCAGAACACCCCTTTCATCTTTTGGCATCTGTTAGGCAAATGTTTATACAGACAAAAACACTAAGGCACACAAATGAGCTAATCTATCTTGTAATCAAGAATCACATTTCTAATGTGCTGTTAAAACTGACAATAAAACGCCAAATTTAATCAGGGGAAGCAACTCACAAGTCTCATTATGTTCACATGAGGTTTCAAACGCGCAATTATTCGTAATGCAAATTATAGAAAATATCTTTTTCCATACGATAGCAGTGGTTTTCCATATTTTTTTTCTTGGAAGACTTATAACACAAACTGGGGAAAAATGAATAGCAGTTCCTGTTACTAGCAATGCCAGAGTTGCATTACAACAAAAAAATAAATATAGGCAGATGGTCATGGGGCAAAAAATGATCTAAAATGCAGTTGAAAAAGATTGTCGGTTGAGGCTTTTTTCACTTTAAATGATCATGTTAACCCATACCCACAAAACATAATTACCTGACAATAAAAACTAATCCATAGTAAGAACAATCCAATCATTCAATTAATAAATCAAGTATTTTGTTCTATGCCTTATGATGTACTGCTCAGGGGAGATAATTTGAGACATAACTTTTCTGACAAATTGAATCTATCATGTTATCTCTGGGTAATCTTGTATCTTCTTGTAAAAATATTCTTTTAATGTGTTAAGGTTATAAAGACAATAGAGTTAATTCTACTGATATATTTATTTTTTTAGAGAATTATTACCTTCCAATTTGTCACAGATGCAAGACCAATATCTGACCATAAATCATCAGAAGAAGGTGGACATTATGTAATGTTATTGCGTAATACCAGGAAAGACTGACAAGACAAAATCAAAGTATCTGACAGAATTAGAGTGACAGAAGAAACAAAACTGTCAATAAAGTATGACATACTTAAACTAGTAGGAAACAAGGACAGTTGTTTGTGTGTCAGTCACATAGCAAGGCTCTTCCTTTTGATGAGGACTAAAAACATGCCAATAATCTGACCATGAATGAATAAAAAGAGGCATGGTAAAAAATGGGCCTTTTTCCAATTTTCTTATCAGATAAATAGACTTTTCTTACAGTGTAAAATTTCACTTATATGTTAGTTCTTAATTTCAAAGAAAAATCGTGGCTCAGTAAACAAAACAATTACCAATCACATTCAATGTAACAACATCACTCTATGATAAAGAAAGCATTATCAGAAAAAAATCTTAATATTGGCACAAATAATGACATGAAATATAAATACAATTGAAATGTTGATCAATTTGATAAACGTAAACTTGAATTTATATATCTAAAATTAATCTTCGAAAATAAATCAGTTTAACTCCCAAACTATTCTGATTTGTGATATTCTCTCTCTTATTCAATTACTAATAGGCAAATTTAAGTGTTGGTCCTTTAATGGGCGAAAGTAGTACAGGATAAAAACTCTTGAGAAATAAGCACCCGGTAGTCAATAATTTGATTATAATAATCATATTACAGATGAAAGTTCAAAGCTTTGTGCAATCTTTTGGGTGTTAACAAATTTTGCAGATTTTAAAATTAGAAACAATGAGTCCTGCTCTTCATACAAACTCACTATGTATTTTTTTAATAAGAAGATTAATCCATACAATTATGCATTTTGACATTTTTAAACATGATACCTAGATACTTGTCAAGTGTTTTATCAGTACTAAGAGAATCTAGTCTTTTTCTCAAATAATTTTACATGCTCAGTCAGACATCACAATTAAGTAAATATGACACAAGTTAAAATAACTGCAACATCTATTTTAAGAATAGAATTAAAGATGGAAAAAAATAAAGAAATGAAGCATTATTGCAAAGGAGACACTTTCCACTAGAGACTGAATGATGTGGAAATTGTGGAAGTTTGAACTATTTTAAACACAGAACTTTATCAAGGATATGACATTTCCAAATTGGTGAAAACACAAGACTGCAAACACCATCACATTTCTACATGTACATGTATGATGTAAATGACCTTATACCACATTACCACAAATTATCAGTAAACAAATCTGACAGTCATCACTCTAGATTCTTACTGAACAAATCTTGCACCATCACAGCACTGTAACATATAAACACTGACACAAATGTCACTACGTATTACTGGTTGTCACGTCCTTCTGCCTGCTGTAATTCTCACATAATGACATTAATAAACCTATTAACTGACTTGACTATCTTTGTGTATCTGTATGTTGCAGAACTATCTAACATAAATACTCGTTGGTATTTACCATGTCAAAATATAGCATATTTATAAGCTAAAGTTCAGAGAGCAATTTATATACAACTGCATACCAAATATCATGGACTTACCCTTATTGATTCCCGGTTATATGACACAATTTCATAATGTTGAAGTCTTAAATGAAGCCAAAAATAGCAAGCATGTCTCTGTGTTTTGTCAAGGCCTGACAAAAACTACTCTACTGACAGATGAAACAACAACATATATACAAATTGATTTGAGGTTGAGGCAAATGTAAGTGAGAGAACGGAAACAACACTCAGCAAGTTTTCCATTTATAAAGGGGCATAACTCTAAAATGGTAAAAATGAAGCCACCAAAAATACAATTTGATCTGTATTTTGAAGTTATAGCATTGTTTGTGAGAATCAGATCATTTTGTTGTGGCAAACTAAAGTTAGAGAACTGAAACAGATTTTGGGACATATGGGTAAAACTTTAAATGCCCCTTCTGCTACAGCAGGAGCATAACAAGTCATCTTAAAAGTTCTTGAAAAACTTTATTTATAGAAAACAATTTAATAGATATAGGAATATGTGGTATGAGTACCAATGAGAAAACTCTCCACCTAAGTCACAATTTATAAAAGTAAACCATTATAGGTCAAGGTACGTTCTTCAAACAACAGTGCAACTAATGTCTAATTGTTTTAGACCTCATGTTTCCTTCTCTATATATGAAAAGATTCCATGTATACATTTTCAAAAGCTTTTGCAACCTACTTTGACTCTCTGTAATTCATAAGTACAATTAATATGTGTCTGCTTTAGTTTTATAAACAGTTGATAAGTCAGATAAACCATCATAAAAAAGGAACAAAACACAAGTTGTAACAATGAAGGCTGACAATTGCTAATAATAATTAGATGTATTTATTAGTGGATAAAGATGTGTCGACTGACAGACAATATAACATATATCTCCCTGTATCTTTTATCATTACATTTATCTTCCAATATCTTTACTTGAATCTAACTTTATCTTGTATAAACATATTACAATATTACACTTACTTGTCATGGTGATTTACAATAATATAAATCACAAACCTATTACTTGCCAGATTTTCTATAATCTCCAACAATTAAGAAAAATTATGTTTTTTTTTATTTATTCAGATCCAGTACCCAAATTTTTTTCAGCCTTTTGTAAAAGCCTTGCTAAAGTAGGGCATCAGCTTCAATTTGCAGGACTTCAAAATTTGCATCCCAGTGAGTCTGTTCAGATTGGGGACTTTAACTCTGATGCCTCTTGTAGAGAGTGCAAAGCTGACTAAGAATGTTAAGAAACATTGAAACAATTCTATGAGGAGTCTGTAGGTGGCCTTTTGCAAACTTAACATAATATTTGTCTGTATCCAAATTACACTCATTTTACAGTGCCACTCCAAATTTTCTGCCTTTATCTCGAATGCATGTTCTTGAAATATTTGCCATCATCAATTAATGATTTGACACAAAAGCAGTTTCACTGGTGATGTGGAGCAGTTCATGAGAAGTCAATTTTCAAATTTTCTAATGCAATACTTGTAAAATTATCAAATAAAGTATTTGAAATATAAACCTTGAAACATACACTGCAATTGGGCAACATGACTGATCCAACTGTCTACCAATCTAAAGCAGCCTCACATATTTTATTTATATGGAAAACATTTCACAATAAAATATTCCCCTTCACTCTTTAAACTTAAAAAGAAGTTGAACTACATCAGTTTCATAGTTATGTTCTATAATTCAGCTATTAAAGAGCTGTGGCAGAAACAAACATTTAACATAAAAATACATTGTTTGATCATGGTAACAAAAGTTTGATAGACTTTTACCATGAAAATACATTATTCCAGACAGAAAACAAAAGTCAGTTAGTGAAAAAATACTTACTTTATCACAGCTCATTTAAGAAGCAATAATGATGTTCAAACAAAGCACAGATAGATAGTCCCTGCCGAGAACAACAACTCAACTTCTTGCCAACACAATCGAAAATTCAATGTTCAGCAGAACAATTTCAGCTAGACCAACAAAGGTATTGGCATTCGGAGCAGTACTATCAGGCTTTTGCAGTTTTGCTTTCAACATTTTTGTTACCACCTTGTCTGGCAGTATAACAAATGAGTAAATAAACTGTTTACACAGCAGCTTGCGTTTGTTATTGTTAAGCAATCCATTGTTTCTCCAATGAAAGCTGTATAATTGTTTCAACAGATCCCATGAGTAGTGATGTTGGCAAACTTAATACTGTAGGCTATAGACAGTTCTATCCACACCTTAGTAGAATGAAGACATTTTACATGCATGATTGTCATTATTCAAAACCAAAATGACTTTTTCAAGGTTGTTCGCAATAAGGAAAGAAACAAACTAACATAAAATCATGAAAAATGTTGAGTTATATGTTATTCCAGGGTAAATAATATAAAGCATTTTTTGAATTTTGTCGAATAAAAGTTTATGGTATAGCAATTTGATGTGGTAGAAAAAAGTCTAAACTGATGATGCATGATAAGATATATAGTTATGTTTTAACGCACTAAAATAGAAAAGTGTTGCCTAAAAAGGTTAAATTTTCTTTGTGTTAAGAGCATGTGTTAACCTTTGAAGTTAATAGTGTGAGCTCTGAACGAGTTTTAGAATATTAAGTAATTGTTATGGTCATACTGTATCAATTTTAATATTAAGCAATGTACTAACTGTAAAAGTGAAATGGGGATTGTGTCAAAGAGACAACAGCTCAACCTAAGAGCACAAAACAGATAAAAGCCAGCAATGGGTCTTCAACACAGCAAGAAAATCTTTCACCCCATTAGAAGCAGGCTTCAGCTGGCCCCAAACAAAAATGTATACTTAAGTTCAGTGAAAACTCTAAAACAATTTTAATTATGATGTCTAGAACCCATTATAGTTGTTTTGTGATTGAATCTGTGTTAGTCATTATATCTGTTGCAACATGGTATTTTTCTGTTGTCAGTCAGTCACAAGGTATAACCCTCAGAAAGTCAAAATCTACTTTGACACCTCATACAATTGTAATTAATTATGATGGAGTACCTATACCAGTCAAACAAGCTTTCAGAAGGTCAAGCTGCCCACGAGAAGCAGCTACCTTGTTCTGTATGCATGGTGCATAACAGAATTCTATATCACACTGATATGCCAAAGGAGAAGGTCCGGTAAGGGCTGATTTTGGCCTCAAAGTTCAGGTTCATCTGATGAAAGATTTTGACCACTTTTTAAACACTTAAGTGTCTATTTCATTTGATTCAATTAGTAAATGTGAAAGATTTTAACTGATTCAGTCATTAAAAACGATCCAAATCAAGCTCAAATATGAAAAATCTACCAAACATTCCGAAAAATGCCCCTTTTTAGATGATTTTTCTCAAAAATGAAATTGGCCACATCCGTGTTCATCCTCAACCTTTATATATGTTATGCATTATCATAAAATACAACTTGCATTTCAATATTAAGGATGAACACGAATGCGGCCACTTTCGTTTTACACGAAAACCGTCTATAATTTAACTAAAATGCTAGAATTGTGAAGATTTCAGTAATTTAGCATGACTTAATGGTGCTAGTATCCGATATATGTACATTGTATTGTCCAAAACAGACCATATTTATGTAACAGAAGCATTCTACTGTCCAATAAATAACTTCAAGTCTACATTTTAACAATTTTGTAAAACTGCTATATTTTGGGGCCAAAAAGGGGTCTTACTCGGGACCTACTTCTTTGTATTGATCTCACAGAGGAAAACATTTTTGAACTGATTTATATAGTTTGATCTTATGTTGTGCTGCAACAGTCTGGTGTCTATGGTTGATGCCATGAGGGTGGATTGAATGCTCATGGACACATGCAACCCTGCCACATGCTTTATATGCCTGTCAGAAGAAGCCTGTAGTTCAGTGGTTTAATTGTTGGTTCATGTTGGTTAAATTTGTTTTCATAAATTGTTTTGTTATAAATTAAACTGTTAGTTAAATTCTAAATTGAACAGTTTCATATTTTTCACTGACTATATGTATGGTATGGATTTATCTCATTGTAAAAGGCCGTACTGTGAGTTACCACATCTCCTTATTTTCATTAATAATCAGCCTCCTGATGATGAATTTTCTCCCTGTGTTGAGGGTGGCCTTTGGCTGTTTTCTACCCTTTCATACCCGTAGCCAGGGAAAACAAATAAGCACTGTTAAAGTCGATGTTCTGTTCGAATTGTGACTGTTAAAGTCGAGTTTGTGAGTCAAACGAACCCCCCTTTGGAAATTCCTGGCTACGGGCCTGCCTTTGTTTGGGTTTTAATGTCTCTTTGACACATTACCCATTTCCATTCTCAATTCTATTGCATACGTTTACATTGGAGAACTCAAATCAATTGTTTTTGTATGATTATGCATGGATAAATTTTTCAAAAAAAAAAAAATTTAAAAAAAATTTGGAAAGTATCATCTTATTTATAATGTATTTAAATTTTTGCCAAAGATATATCAACTTCTATTAACTTTAATAATCTGATTACCAGAATAAGCTCAGAAATCTATGACATAATATTGTCAGAACTTTTATTAAGTGAACATAAAACACTATAATACTATAAAACTATAAAGGATGAAAGACTATTAAAAAAAAACCTGGCTTTTGAAACGAAAAGTCAGGACAAATGAAGCCTACCTCTATCTAGTGAAACAACCTTGCTTGTGAAATAAATACAGGACAAATGAAGCCTACCTCTATCTAGTGAAACAACCTTGCTTGTGAAATAAATACAGGACAAATGAAGCCTACCTCTATCTAGTGAAACAACCTCCCTTGTAAAATAAATACAGGACAAATGGAGCCTAGTCCTCTATCTAGTGAAACATCCTTGCTTGTGAAATAAATACAGGACAAATGAAGCCTACCTCTATCTAGTGAAACAACCTTGCTTGTAAAATAAATACAGGACAACTGAACTTATGTCTATCTAGTGGAACCAAATTATGTGTAAACAACTGACACTTATGTAGGAAGTTTTACACATCTGTAATAATATTGTAGAGAAACCATTATACATTTTCTACATTTCTTTCTGAAGGAAAATAATTACATCTAGAAGGATGTAAGCCAACCTAAAGACAGCAGAGTTAATGACCAAAACATTCCAACCTATTTCATCCAAGCATACATCTAATTATTATGTCTCGTTGACAACCGTGGGTAGCTTCATCAATGGAACCCCACAAAATGTTATGAGAAGAAATGACAAATGATATCAGTTGGTTCATAAATCCATTGCTTATATTAGATCAAGGTTACAGCTAAACTCTATATTTACTCTGTATCTGTTCGTAGGGTCTGATGTAGATAATGATAGGGGTAAAACAATACTTAAACAGTATTGTTATATTTTGATTATAAACTGAAGTAAAACAATATTTGATTATATAGGTACAAGTAGACTTAATAGTACAGGGTAGCATGGCTATATTTGATCTCTCTTTGAAACATGATATGTATTTTCAATTAGTTTTTAAATCAATACTTTCTTTATTTTCTATTCTCAAGATCACCTTTTCCCCCTGAAGCATATCTTTGCTTTTAGCTGTCTATAGACAAATTTAATACTCAGGTAGCAGTGCTCTACTTTGAAAGTTTGACAAGATTCTAAACAAATTGAGATATTATAGCTTTCCTAGTATGGTGAAATAGAAAACTTATTGTTTAAGTTATGATTTTTTTTTTAAGTGGCAATTTCTCTTTAGCATCACCATTGTTGTATAATTTATTTTTCTTTCAGATGTTCATGTCTATATGTACTACGGGACCATTGTGTCAGTTCCAGTTTGCTTAAGTAGTGAGTAAATAGCTATGAAACATAATACCAAAAATTTAGGCCTGAAACAATGCTACAATCTATATTGTAGGCTGCAGTGATTTGAAAAGGTTATGATGAGAAAAGCAGATACATTTGCTATGAAGACCGTTTGCCAAATAATATCTGTTTCCACTTAAAAGGCAAATTAAATCTTAATACATTTTAATGTTTTGCCTTAGTGATTGCCATGATAGTATACATACCGGTATATCTGTATATAAAACAAAACATGAAAAATATAGACAATGAATTGTAAGACCATTCTTTTTTTTTTTAAACTTTTCAAAATTCCTTGTTAAAAATCGTTAGACTCTAAAACGATAAACTTTGCCTCTCTATCTTATGGTTTACATATAAATTAATATGATAAAATGTTTAATTAATTTTTAGCTTACATCTTCCTCAACTCATCCCGTTTTTTACAATTAACTATCTTATTATGTAATTCTATGAAATAAAATGTACACATTGCCAATTCCAATTAAAAACAATTTAACAAAAGATAAAAGTATAAGTTGACGAAATAATGCAACACGACAACAACAAAACTCAGAATCTTTTATCAGAAAGGTTAAAATTGTTATCTCAATTATAAATAAATGATTTAAAAACGGAGAACTACATTTCAGGAGATGCCATCTTCTCATAAAATAAATAAATGTAATTTCTTTACCTGCAATAAGCAATTAAATCCTACGATAGAGGGAACGATCTAAGCTTTACTTCTGTAAAACACGTCACTACAGTCACTACAATATCGTCCTCTGCCTGTGTGACGGGGGTGCACTGAGTGGATTGTCAATCTGCCATTTCACATCTATATCACCCTTTTTAACTTTGGCATTATTATTATTATTAAGAACAGACGACTGAGAGGTTCCATTCAACATGTGTTAATATTTTATACAAATAACTTCACAACTTGGCTGGAAATGTACCAAGGGTTACTGGGAAAATACATATCAACTAATTAGGGGGATCTAAAAGAATGCTCATTAGAAAACCTTTACTTAGGCTTTTCTAAAGTGTGGAGAATAAAGAGATTCTAAATTGATGGAACATCAGAAGCTATATCACTTTCATCTTAGAACTACATATTCCTATTACAAGAACCTAGACGTAATTAGAATAAGTTTTATGTATATTCTAATCAATTTTTTTGAATTTTCTTTTTTCCCCTAAACAAGAATAAGTTGGAAAGATTCCGTATGGCATTTGACCAAAATGTCAACCACAAAGTATAATAAATTATTCAATTATTGTTGTTGATGTTTAGATCTAAGAAACCATAAGTTCTACATTGTGCAGATCTAAAAATTACCTACTCCTATCACTTAAAATCGTCAAGATGAAGATCTAGCAGCGCAAACATAAAATTGCTCTTTCATAGAAGCCAATCAACCAATCTTTTGACTTGAGCAGTACATAAACATACTTTTGCTGTAGAGAGGACATAGTTTCCACTGGCCTTAAAAGAATGGTGCAGTATATATAAAGTATAGCTAAACAAACTTAATAAAATGTTTCACTGATCACAGCCTGATACGACCGCAGAGATCTTAAACCTTGAACAGTTTGGGCAAATTTGAACACAATATTCAAGATTGATACTGTCTGAATTTGGATTGTGATCAAATTTTTGACATAACATATGTTTCTAACACAAAATAAATGTGGTCACAGATCTTAAAGTCTAGTGCGCAATAATGTGCAACTGAAGATTTAATCTTCAACTTTTCAAAATTTTGTAGAAACCCCCCCCCCTCAAACTTTTTGAATCCTCTTGGAGCAATTACCCCCAAACTCAATCCAAGACTACACTTTGTAGTATGGAACCTTGGAAGTACAAATTTAGAAAGATCCATACACTTGAACACAAGTTATTGTCTTGAAACTAGAAAAATGGTTATTTGATGCCCCTTATTAATTCCTCAATGTTTGGGGAAAATACCCCAAAACTCAATCTTAGCATTGCCGTTGTGGTATGAAAACTTGTGGTTTGTTGTCAGATAAATCTTTACACTTATACACAAGTTATTGTCCACAACAATGCAGACACAGAAGCAGAAGATACAGACCAAGGTTGTGTTTGGATATACGCCTGAGGCGGCCATAATGGTTACCCATAGGTACCTATGGTTTGATATTTTATACACAAAACCATGGGTAACCATAGGCGCGGCCTCAGGCGTATATCCAAACACACCCATTATAGCATTGTACAGACTTTTGAGTTCGTATCAAATTACCCTTTAACAGAGTGTTTAATTTTGTAGATGCTGCCAGTACTATTGAATGGAATCAATGAAAACATCAAATTTTTCTGGTGACTTATAATATCCAAATTAAAATTTTCTTACTACTTATTCAATTCATTTATAGCATTTCAATGAAGATTGGAACCCTTAATTAAAAAATCTGTTTTTCGTCTTGGAAAACACTAAAACTGTTCAAATGAAAACAAATGAATCCCATCAATTTGTCCGAGAGTGAGATTAATTCTTTGCTTGTTATAACAAAACTTTTTATTTATTTTCTCTTTGAACTACATATATCTCCGGTAAAGGAAAGTAAGACTCCCCGTGGAAGCATTAAGTCTTAATGAACACAGGAAAACCTGTCGTTAATATTCATCGTCAAGTCTGCAGCGCCATTATCTGTTGGCAGCTTATACTTTGACGAAGAACTTCTTTTTAATGGCGATTCTTACAATGACTATAAGTTTAGAGAAAAACGTAAATTTTCGTATTCTGATATACAAGTCTTGTCATTCTTCAACAATCAGAATAATTGAGATTAGCTGATTTTATCTATTTCTTGAAAACTTTAAAGGAAAATAAAAAGCCTATTGAGCTGTCATTCAATAAAAATCAGAATGATAGAGATCTAAGAAAATTCTGACTTTGTCTATTAAAAATAAGAAAAACTAGAGGCTCTTAAGAGCCTGTGTCGCTCACCTTGGTCTATGTGAATATTAAACATAGGAAGCAGATGGATTCATGACAAAATTATGTTTTTGGTGATGGTGATATGTTTGCACATCTTACTTAACTGAACATTCTTGCTGCTTACAATTATCACTATCTATAATAAACTTGGTCCAGTAGTTTCTGTGGAAAATGTAACCGGTAGTAAAAATCTACAAGTTTTCTGAAAATTGTTAAAAATTGACTGTAAAGGACAATAACTCCTTAGGGGGTCAATTGACCATTTTGGTCATGGTGACTTATTTGTAAATCTTACTATGCTGAACATTTTTGCTGTTTACAGATTAACTCTATCTATAATAATATTCAAGATAATAACCAAAAACAACAAAATTTTCTTAAAATTACCAATTCAGGGACAGCAACCCAACATCCGGTTCTCTGATTCATCTGAAAATTTCAGGGCAGATAGGACTTGACCTGATGAACCTTTAACCCCATGTCAGATTTGCTCTAAATGCTTTGGTTTTTGAGTTATAAGCTAAAAACTGCGTTTTACCCCTATGTTCTATTTTAGCCATGGCGGCCATCTTGGTTGGTTTGGCGGGTCATGCCACACATTTTTAAACTAGATACCCCAAATATGATTGGGGCCAAGTTTGGATTAAGTTGGCCCAACAGTTTCAGATGAGAAGATTTTTGTAAAAGATATATAAAATTTACGAAAAATGGTTAAAAATTGACTTTAAAGGGCAATAACTTCTAAAGGGGTCAACTGACCATTTTGGTCCTGTTGACTTATTTGTAAATCTTACTTTGCTGAAAATTATTGCTGTTTACAGTTTCTCTCTATCTATAATAATATTCAAGATAATAACCAAAAACAACAAAATTTTCTTAAAATTACCAATTCAGGGACAGCAACCCAACATCCGGTTCTCTGATTCATCTGAAAATTTCAGGGCAGATAGGACTTGACCTGATGAACAATTTAACCTCTTGTCAGATTTGCTTTAAATGCTTTGGTTTTTGAGTTATAAGCTAAAAACTGTGTTTTACCCCTATGTTCTATTTTTAGCCATGGCGGCCATCTTGGTTGGTTTGGCGGGTCATGCCACACATTTTTAAATAGATACCCCAAAGATGATTGGGGCCAAGTTTGGATTAAGTTGGCCCAACAGTTTCAATTGAGAAGATTTTTGTAAAAGATATATAAAATTTACGAAAAATGGTTAAAAATTGACTTTAAAGGGCAATAACTTCTAAAGGGGTCAACTGACCATTTTGGTCCTGTTGACTTATTTGTAAATCTTACTTTGCTGAAAATTATTGCTGTTTACAGTTTCTCTCTATCTATAATAATATTCAAGATAATAACCAAAAACAGCAAAATTTCCCTAAAATTACCAATTCAGGGGCAGCAACCCAACAACTGGTTGTCTGATTCATCTGAAAATTTCAGGGCAGATAGATCTTGACCTGATAAACAATTTTATCCATGTCAGATTTGCTCTAAATGCTTTGGTTTTTGAGTTATAAGCCAAAAACTGCATTTTACTCCTATGTTCTATTTTTAGCCATGGAGGCCATCTTGTTTTGTTTGGCGGATCACGCCACACATTTTTTAAACTAGATACCCCAATGATGATTGTGGCCAAGTGTGGTTTCATTTGGCCCAGTAGTTTCAGAGGAGAAGATTTTTCTAAAAGTTAACGACGCCGGACGACGCCGGACGCCAAGTGATGAGAAAGGCTCACTTGGCCCTTCGGGCCAGGTGAGCTAATAAGAGCAAGCCAAGAGCAAGACTTCAAGTTTAAAATTTTTAAGTTTGGCAAAGAACAGACATAATTTTGGAATATAGCTTAAGAAACAATAGTGGAGAACCATTTATGTGATTGAAAGGAATCATACTGTTATTTGGCCTGGGTATAATTTATCATCTTTTCACATTTAAACATCATTGAACCTTTCAGATTTATAGTATTTTGTCCAGAATATTTGTTTGTTAACCAAAAATGTGTAAGGGTATATTCAATGTGTGTAACTTAAATTTAAAGGAAATGTTTTTTTTAGGTCTCTTTATAGTTGTCTCATTAGCAACTATACTGAATCTACCTATTTCTAAACCCATAAATCAATCTATTCAAACTAGTTGAATAATAAGTGGAGCAAAATGACGTTTCGGAAATGGCAATTCCATTGTAAAACATATAAATATATAATCTGGGTTTGAAGCCAAGGTGAAACAGATGAGTAAACAAACATTGTGTTGTGCCCCATAATTTCTAGTTCTACCAACAGCATGTAATAATTATTGCCATCAGTCTGACCAATCACCAGCAGATTACAATAAACAACTATCAGCCTCAATTATTCCCAAATGCAAGCTATACAAAATAATAGCCTCTAATTAACAGATCATTAGGAGGTGATAATTAGAGCAGATTTATATTGTTGATCAGTATTATATCTCCTAGAATATTTATGTCCATTAATATAGGCCCTTAATTAGCATTGATTTTATGTTCTGTTCTTAAAATAAGGAGATTGTTGTCTGTATCTAATAAATATTTGGCAGATAGTATACTGCTAATTCTCATGGGTACTAATTACCCAGTTCTTTGCTTATCATGACATTACATTTGATGTACAATGAGACATCTTTTAAGTATAATTGTCCAACCAATACTTATTTCACCATGTGTTATATTAGCTTGTGAAATACAATGTATGCATCAATAAAAACATAATAATGAACATGCAACTGCATTCATACACCCAAGATAATGTGTAAAGAAAGCAAGGGCAGATTTGAAACCATTAATGTATTAAAAACAGACTACTAGACTATATGATCCTATATCATGACAAAAGGATAAGACAGTTCCATTTTAACAGAAGCAGACTTGAAATTCAATTGATCTATTTCACCATAAAATGGTCTCAATTCTACCAGTCACCCTGAATGGTCCCTACAACTAACAGTTGCCAAGTTATGGTCATTCTGCTTTTATTTGTGTGATTCAATCATATTTCATATAAAGCATTTAGTGTTATATACATCTTTATTAATATCAAGTTATATCAAACCATAGAAAAGCACCAAAAATGTGTAGTACTTGTGTAATAAGACCACCTGTTTACTACAGACAGTTTACAACTCGCCGTAACAGAAAACATCAAATTATTAACCCTCAGTATTGAGGGAGGATTGGACCTTTATTGGGACTCCCGGGTCGGGTGTTTTTAAGCTTGGGATTTCTGGATTGACGCTTTCGGGATCCGAGAATTCTTTTTTTTGAAACCTCAGGATTTCGTATTTTTATGCCCAGGATTTTGGGATTTCGTGTTTTTAAGCCCGAGATTTCGTGATCAGGACCCCTCCTTCCCTCCCTCAGTATTAACCACTAGGAGATGCAGTATGATTGGCTAAATAATCAAACACTTACGTCAAATGGTGATGGCTACTGAGGTCTGAAGGTCATGCTTTTGATATATGTATATAAGTACTGTTATTGGTATCCACTTTCAAAGGTTACATATTCTGGAGAAAAAAATATATCAGTACAGTTTACAAAGGTATGATGTAATATCAACGTAAAAATACCCTCTCTTAAGATCACACGATCAAAGATGCATTTCTAATATAAATCAAACATTATTACGCTATAAATATGGAGCCATTTAGTAATAAACTTGATTTTTCTTCGTTTGTTAAAATTTAAAACTCTGATGTAAAAATCATATTTCATTTAATGATTTCATTTAATGATGCAGTATTAAGATGAGTATTAAACTTTGATATTTCTAGAATACAGTGCATAATCATTTATATGACGTGCACAAATTACTTGTTTCTGCAGGGTGCATATAAACTTTAGATTGTTTAAGGTTACAAAAATTTCATGAAAAATCACTTGCAGAATTAACCAATGGGGACATATCATTTTTCAGGGGCATCATTGACAGATCTGTATCATTAGTTCAGATTTACCTGAATTGATTATTTTATTCTATTTTAGATGATTTAGATTTGCTGAAGTTATTTTTAAAAAGTAAAAAGGTGCACTCCATACCTTCTTAGTTTTTTGCTGAATGTGCAACCCTACCACATTTACTTTTTGGAGAAGATAAATAGTTGCAAATTTGTAAAGACATGAATCTCCTCTTATGAATATAAATACATCAAGAAAACTAGAAAATGCAGAAAATAAATTGCTGCAAATTTGGAAAATCAGGACATTGTCTTATAAACTATCTGGAAATTGGTTTACAGAAAATAGAAACATACAACATGACAAAATGGATGAATTAGAAGACCATATGTTGAACTCTAAATCTCACTTTTTAAATTTATCTTAAATGAAGAGAAATTAAGTTAAAAAAGTTGTCAACTCTCCTTAAACTAAATGAAATACATTTCCTGTGCAGAATAAACTTTTCCAACCAAAAACAAAAATAATAAAGTTTCTAACTCTTATGACCATTTTCATTTAATATTTCAAAGAACAACAAATGAATTGGTGAGATTCAGTAGAAGATCTCCACATATCTCTCATAAATGGTATGTCATGTGTAAGCACTTAGGTATAATGGCTTTGCTCATTATTGAAGGCCATACAATGACCTATAGTTGTTAATTTCTGTGTCAATTTTGGCCTCTTGTGGAGTGTTGTCTCATTGGCAATCATACCACATCTTCTTCTTTTATATTTATAAGATCAATGGCACATAATTTCTTTTTGCTTTATTTAATATGTGAAGGGAGGTAACTCAAAACTGTTATGATCAATACTTAGTTCAGTTTATTTTTGGTATTTCAAACTTAGGCATCCAAAAAAAAAAATAACAGATTGAGGCACATTTTAGTTTAATTTCGAATTCAAGATTTTTTGTAAAAAATTTCAAACTATTAAAATAGGAATCAACCACTTACCAATTGGCCTTAAAATTGAGAACCTAACTCCCTCTCAATTCATAAAATTAATTATCAAATTTTAAAAGTTAACCTCAAGTAATCACTAGAAATCACAAACACACCCAAATCTTTATCTGGAAGCTGTGACTAAGACCTCTGACCTAACAATTTATACAGTTCAAATGGTATGTTAGCGCTAAAAGGCATTGCTAATATAAACTGTTGATATGGATTCATAATTCAATAAGAAATGTAGACATAGGAGAGGTTTTACATCAATATTTCATAAAGTTTTATTTCTGAGGGCATATATATATGATTCTTATTAAATAGCTCATCACTGCTGATTAAAACATATCTGAATTTTCATAAGAACCGGACAAAAAATGAAAGTATTGGAGCCAAAGTCAAATTATTACAAGTCTGATCTACACCTTGAAGGCATAGAGCAGAATTGGTTTATCTTTTTTCAAGTGCAGAATGATAGTTTTTATCGGTAATTATCCATTTTTTATGGTGATGTTACTAATGTCACCATCTTAAGGTGTTTATATATATTTCAACTTGTTTGATTTTCTTGTGTATGCATGTAACTAACGTATTTTATTGAAACGAAAGAAATCTCTGTATTACTGATAAATTATTACACCAGGGTTTTCTTTATCACAAACTTGTCAAAACATTTACTATATTTAAATTTTATAACCGGCACAAGGACATAATTCTTCAATATAAATTGACATCTTATAAGTTCAGAGATTTCACATCTGATCGATATTTTATGGTAAAATTGAGAATGGTAATGGGGAATGTGTCAAAGAGACAACAACCCGATCAAAGAGCAGATAATGTTGACAGCATATTTTGGTATTAATATTGATTCCTTCATAGGGTCTTTGCATTGGAAATAAACAGAATAGAGTTTTGTGTGGCTTATTAATTGGTCTGTAAAAATTATTACCAGATATCAAATGTTTTAAAATAGCTCTACTATCAACATCATGTCAAAGTCGTGCAGCTATTGAGTAGAGTCCCCAGTTAATTAGCTCCTTTAAAGGGATGGCACTTCATAATTACTTATTTCTTAACAGTAAATAACCAGAGAAAGTTTTCTATTTAACAACACACTACTTTTCGTGACATAACACTCGAAGAGTTATGTAATTGTCTTTACCAGACTTGGCAAAGACATTACCATTGTTTTTTTCCTAAGTTTTATGTTTATGGAGGAGGAGATTGACTGCAATAAATTGTCTCCTACTAAAGACAACTGTCACTTAGGGTAATTAATGAAGGACTGAATATAAAATAAGACATCTTGATTGTATGCCAGTCTTATTTCTATATCAGATGCAGTTCATTGAGTTCTAATAGAACACAAAATATCATAAAAATCTGAAATACCACCCAATTATTAAAAAAAATAAAGATTCATGTTTATGACACAAGTATATTCCTCAACATATCTGTGATGCAATATTACAACTTTTAGACGATTTTTTTAGAACATACCGAGTGTTATAATTTAACATCCTTTTTGTTTGTTCTACACATTTTAACTGGCAATTTTTAATGTAATTAAACACATCCCTTTTAAAGAAAACACAGGAATTGTGTAAAGGTACCTAAAGCGAGAACTCTAATAGATCTATACATTAAACAGCAACTTTACTAAAAATATAAATGGTTTACTTTTATAAATTGTTATTTGGATGGAGAGTTGTCTCATTGGCACTCACACCACATCTTCCTAAATCTATATAAAGAAATCATCATGATATTAAAATCTGTCTGTAGTTCAAACTACAGCATGTTTGTTATTTGACAGAAAAAAACAAAATATTTTATTCAATGCGATAGTCATTTAGTTTTATCATATATTGTTTTACTGATCTTTGAGTAAACTTAACAATATAGAGTTATCTTCCTTTCCATACAAAGCTTCAGCAACTTTTATTTGTATTTTTTCACAGTAATTTTCTTAAACAAAAAGTGTTTCTTATGTACAACTTGTGAGCTTATTCTTCTAAAGTTAATTAACTTTTTGAATAACATTGTATATAAGAAAAAAATGAGTAACTGATGTTTATGCATTAAATGAAGTTAGCACATTTTTATTTCAATTCTGAATTCATTTTTGTATTTTGATATAGGAAGATGTGGTGTGAGTGCCAATGAGACAACTCTCCATCCAAATAACAATTTAAAAAGTAAACCATTATAGGTTAAAGTACGGCCTTCAACACGGAGCCTTGGCTCACACCGAACAACAAGCTATAAAGGGCCCCAAAATTACTAGTGTAAAACCATTCAAACAGGAAAACCAACGGTCTAATCTATATAAAAAAATATAATATTGCATGTAAAGCAAATTTCATTGGGATATTAACAAAGGAGGGAATAGTTCTACCAACCTAATCAAAAGTTTTGACATTATTACACATTTTAGTTTTATAAAGATAAAACACAAACAATTGTCAAAGAATTATCATAAAGGAGTATTTAAAGATTCATTTAGACTAGAATTACGCCATTAATACAAACATGTATGGAAATCAGCCACTAAATCTACACATTTATGGGAAAAAAATGGTTAAATAATTCCACAATGGCTATCTTGATTGTTAAATAATTCCAGTAAGGCAATTCTGAGGAAGTGGTATTAGCAGGATGAAGGCTGAAGTAAATCAGTTTTTACACATTTTCTATCCAAATCAATATTCATTACGGAAGAAAGTGACATCGTATCTCCCGAGAGATACAACACTTGATATGTCTTGTGTGTTGTCATTACTTATTTGATTTAAAGTCTTAAAACAAGTATGTAGTTTTTGTCAATTTAAAAAAAAATAATCTATTTTTATTTTAAAAAGTCTTTGAAATAATAATCCTCATAATTTTATAAAGACAAGTGCAGAAAAATTTCAATTTCTCAATTTTCAAAACTTTGTGTTCAACACAGTTTTGATACAAAGGTTATAATAAAGTTAGCCTAATTAAGCTGAGATGGAGGTAGAGTAAAGGCTTTTTTTTTTAATAAATGGTGAGAATTGTAGTTTCTATTCAATTTCTTTAAAAAGAAAACTGGAGATAATGGTAGTTGTTAATGATGGCTATACTAGGCTACTCCATAATAATATAGGTGAAGACCAGATTTTATTATAAAAAATAAACCTCAAAATTACAATGAAGTTTTTTTCTTTCCATGGGCCTATTAACAAACCAAAGACCGTTTTAAAATCTCTATTTTCATATGCATTCAACATGTTCAGGCAATATGAGATCTACTGACTTTACTACATACACCTGGATAACTTCATGATAAGGTACCCAATTTCATAACCAATCTAATGAAGGCATTCATGTACTAATTTACTAAATAATCTATATTTTCTACAACCAGTAATAACGGATGAAACAAAGATGGATCAGTAATCTATAAATTAATTAATGATTAATTATAAAGTCTAAGGATAAGTCTAAAAATCCCTCTTCAAGCCAGTTAACGTGCCTTATATAAAGCCATATCAAAGCTTCTCATCATCTCAGACAAGAATACACGCAAGTCTCTAATAAGTTTATAACCAAAGATATTCATCTCCAATCAATGCATAACTAAGCAGGGATGAGGCTTTACTACTTTAAATAGTTACCAATTAAACTTAACTCATTTAGTTTATTAAATAGAATGAAACTATGCCGACATAGACAATTTTATAAATAAATAGTAAAATGTGTTACAAATTAAACATAAATTAAAGGCAGAATATTTCAATTTATCGGTAATTCTTATATTTTCCCTTTGATCTTACTGCCTAATATTTTAGAGTATAAGCGAACTGGCTGTATCACTGAAAATATTAGGCAGTACATTGTGTGACGTCATAATTACCGATAAACAGAATAATAGGTAGTTTCGTTTTCGATACTGACTATATCATGTGGAATATCTTATCTCACCCTAATGGGCTCGTCTAGATATTCCACATGATATAGTCAGTATCAAAAACGAAACTACCTATTATTCTATATATATATGTATTGTTTATGATATAAAAGCAGTATCATCATGACCATGACATTGGTAAATACAGTCAAACCTATATATAAAGTTCATGTATGGGTCAAGAGAAAACTGACCTTATTAGTGAGGTTAACTTCTAAATACAAATAGGTTTGACTACAAATGGACAAAGCAAAAGTGACCTGACACTAAAGGGTTTTTCCCATACAGAGGTGACCTTTACAGCAGATTTGACTGTAGTTCACAAGTGTATACAGGACCAACATATGATCCTACCAGAAATAAATGGCAGATAGGTGACCTTTACAGCAGATTTGACTGTAGTTCACAAGTGTATACAGGACCAACATATTATGATCCTACCAGAAATAAATGGCAGAAAGTTGACCTTTACAGCAGATTTGACTGTAGTTCACAAGTGTATACAGCAGGGGCGGATCCAGGATTTTCAGTTAGGTGGGGCGCAAAGTTATATTTTCGCCGAGCGGAGGGAGGCGAAATTTTTTTGGAGGTTTTTTTAGGTAAAATTATTAAAATATTCTTCCAAAGGGGTGAAATGTAGATATCTCGAACTATTGTGCAGTAAAATGATCAAGAAATTAAAGTTTCAAGCTGAAACCGCCTTAATCCACACCTGACAACAATTTACAGATAGACGGACGCAAAGTGAGATGAGACAGTTCACAATTGACCTGACCAATATATTTTGCAAACGAAAATTTCTTATTCCTACCAGCGATTTTTAATTTTTTAAATTGTCCTTTCATAATATCTGGTTTTTTTTTACTCTTTTGAATTTCGGAGGTTGTGCCAGACTTTACTGTGTTCGCCACATAACAACTAAAATCAGAATGAGATGCATTTACGCAGGTATCTTTATTTTCTTGGGACGCCAAGCATGTAATACGGTACAGAATTTGGCTAAATATTTAGGTTTGCAAGTGAGAAACAAATATAGACAAAGAGATACAAATTAATAAACTAACCTTTCGCTAGAAACAGTATTTCTATCTTACGGATATTATGAAAGAATCTCACCTGCCGACTGTTTTCTTGGTCGTGTCAAATGAAATTGTGAAAGTGAGTATAAAGAGATGTTTTGGAACTACGATTATGATGGGGGATAGGACCTTTATCGGGACTCCGGGATCGGGTGTTTTTAAGCTCGGGATTTCGGGATTGACCCTTTCGGGATCGGGGAATCCTTTTTTTTGGATTTCCGGACGTCGGGATTTACAGTATTAAAATTCGGGACCTCGGGATTTCGTTTTTTTAAGTTCGGGATTTCGGGATCAGGACCCCTCCTATCCCCCCTCGATTATCAAAGAACTTGATTATAAAAACCGGAAATACAATGTAACATTTGTATTTACTTTAACTGATAAAACCTATTATATTTGTCATCGAATGCAGCTACACGTGTGACACCTTCCTTGGAAATAATTTATAGAACTTTAATAAAGCGTAGGTCAGTTGATTAGTAATCATGTTGATTCTGTTAAACTGACTGTTTTATATACTTTGAATGTTAAAAAAGATGGAATGGTCTCTTCTGATACTTAAATATGTTGAAGTCAACCCATGCTTTGCAAATTTTAGGGGGGGCGCACGCCCGCCACGCCCCCGCCTAAATCCACCCCTGTACAGGACCAACATATGATCCTACCAGAAATAAATGGCAGAAAGTTGACCTTTACGGCAGATTTTACTGTAGTTCACAAGTGTATCTACCAGACCAACATATGATCTTACCAGAAATAAATGGCAGATAGGTGACCTTTACAGCAGATTTGACTGTAGTTCACAAGTGTATACAGGACCAACATATGATCCTACCAGAAATAAATGGCAGATAGGTGACCTTTACAGCAGATTTGACTGTAGTTCACAAGTGTATACAGGACCAACATATGATCCTACCAGAAATAAATGGCAGAAAGTTGACCTTTACAGCAGATTTAACTGTAGTTCACAAGTGTATACAGGACCAACATATGATCCTACCAGAAATAAATTGCAGAAAGTTGACCTTTACAGCAGATTTGACTGTAGTTCACAAGTGTATCTACCAGACCAACATATGATCTTACCAGAAATAAATGGCAGATAGGTGACCTTTACAGCAGATTTGACTGTAGTTCACAAGTGTATACAGGACCAACATATGATCCTACCAGAAATAAATGGCAGAAAGTTGACCTTTACAGCAGATTTGACTGTAGTTCACAAGTGAATACAGGACCAACATATGATCCTACCAGAAATAAATGGCAGAAAGTTGACCTTTACAGCAGATTTAACTGTAGTTCACAAGTGTATACAGGACCAACATATGATCCTACCAGAAATAAATGGCAGAAAGTTGACCTTTACAGCAGATTTGACTGTAGTTCACAAGTGTATCTACCAGACCAACATATGATCTTACCAGAAATAAATGGCAGATAGGTGACCTTTACAGCAGCTTTGACTGTAGTTCACAAGTGTATACAGGACCAACATATGATCCTACCAGAAATAAATGGCAGAAAGTTGACCTTTACAGCAGATTTTACTGTAGTTCACAAGTGTATCTACCAGACCAACATATGATCTTACCAGAAATAAATGGCAGATAGGTGACCTTTACAGCAGATTTGACTGTAGTTCACAAGTGTATACAGGACCAACATATGATCCTACCAGAAAAAATGGCAGATAGGTGACCTTTACAGCAGATTTGACTGTAGTTCACAAGTGAATACAGGACCAACATATGATCCTACCAGAAATAAATGGCAGAAAGTTGACCTTTACAGCAGATTTAACTGTAGTTCACAAGTGTATACAGGACCAACATATGATCCTACCAGAAATAAATGGCAGAAAGTTGACCTTTACAGCAGATTTGACTGTAGTTCACAAGTGTATCTACCAGACCAACATATGATCTTACCAGAAATAAATGGCAGATAGGTGACCTTTACAGCAGATTTGACTGTAGTTCACAAGTGTATACAGGACCAACAAATGATCCTACCAGAAATAAATGGCAGAAAGTTGACCTTTACGGCAGATTTGACTGTAGTTCACAAGTGTATCTACCAGACCAACATATGATCTTACCAGAAATAAATGGCAGATAGGTGACCTTTACAGCAGATTTGACTGTAGTTCACAAGTGTATACAGGACCAACATATGATCCTACCAGAAAAAATGGCAGATAGGTGACCTTTACAGCAGATTTGACTGTAGTTCACAAGTGAATACAGGACCAACATATGATCCTACCAGAAATAAATGGCAAAAGTTGACCTTTACAGCAGATTTAACTGTAGTTCACAAGTGTATACAGGACCAACATATGATCCTACCAGAAATAAATGGCAGAAAGTTGACCTTTACAGCAGATTTGACTGTAGTTCACAAGTGTATCTACCAGACCAACATATGATCTTACCAGAAATAAATGGCAGATAGGTGACCTTTACAGCAGATTTGACTGTAGTTCACAAGTGTATACAGGACCAACATATGATCCTACCAGAAATAATTGGCAGAAAGTTGACCTTTACAGCAGATTTGACTGTAGTTCACAAGTGTATCTACCAGACCAACATATGATCTTACCAGAAATAAATGGCAGATAGGTGACCTTTACAGCAGATTTGACTGTAGTTCACAAGTGTATACAGGACCAACATATGATCCTACCAGAAATAAATGGCAGAAAGTTGACCTTTACAGCAGATTTGACTGTAGTTCACAAGTGTATCTACCAGACCAACATATGATCTTACCAGAAATAAATGGCAGATAGGTGACCTTTACAGCAGATTTGACTGTAGTTCACAAGTGTATCTACCAGACCAACATATGATCCTACCAGAAATAAATGGCAGATAGGTGACCTTTACAGCAGATTTGACTGTAGTTCACAAGTGTATCTACCAGACCAACATATGATCTTACCAGAAATAAATGGCAGATAGGTGACCTTTACAGCAGATTTGACTGTAGTTCACAAGTGTATACAGGACCAACATATGATCCTACCAGAAATAAATGGCAGATAGGTGACCTTTACAGCAGATTTGACTGTAGTTCACAAGTGTATCTACCAGACCAACATATGATCCTACCAGAAATAAATGGCAGATAGTTGACCTTTAAAGCAGCTTTGGTTGTAATCTTAAAAAGTGTATATGATCCATCACAGAAATAAATGGCAGATAGCAGACACTGGTAAACTAACAATCTGTGTGTACTTTCATTCATGCAAAGGCCAGGAAAAAAGTCAGACCTGACCTCCTAGACTTCAACACCTGTCATTTATCTACAGAAACAAGATCAGATAAAATAATCAATCACAAATGCCTTCTTTCTTAAAAATCACCATCCAAAAGACCCAAGGATACCAAATTTGATGGAAAAGTCAGTTATTCTGATTGTCCAACAGACATTTGGGCAAAGTTCATGAGTAACAATTGCCTTTTAAACATGACCAGTACTCATATTGATTGATCCATTGTTGGTTTAGGATGCTCAACATGCACCAGCTGCCTGATAAATTGTTTAATACTGTACCTATAGTAAGATTACATCCTGGTTATTTGGTCAGTGGTAGATAGTTGTCTCATTGGTTATCATTCAATTATTGTACTTATGCCAACATAAAATTAAACTTACTAGGGATCATGGGACTCAATTTTTCCATTTTTAAAGGGGCATAACTCAATAATAGTTAGTGATGCCACTAAAATTCAAACTTGATCTGTGTTTTGTGGTAATAAGCATTTTGTATAAGTTTAATAACACTTGGTTGAGGCAAACTAAAGTTAGAGAACAAGACACAAATTTGGGACATACAGACGGAAAAGTGTAGGACTTAATTCCCCCTCCACTACATTGGGACCATTAAAAGGCGTCTCCTGTCATTAGTCATGGGATAGTAAATTGTCTAAATTGACACCGTTTAACCAATCAAAATCTTGCATTTTATCATGATTATTCATTACACTTACTTTAACTGGAACTGGATACTTTATACAACTCATTCTTCTTCTAACTGAAAATAGAAAAAAAGGTTTCATCTTAAATTTTTGCACCAATTGTTCAGTTTGAGAAAACTTTTGTACACAGAAACCGTAAAAAAAAATAGAGAGAACTTTACATACAAATTACTGTTATGTTGCAAATAGCAGAGCAATATCAGAATTAAAGCAAAGCTTAATCCACAGAAAGGGAGATAACCTTGGATATCTAACTTACTTGGGGAACAGATTATATCTCTTTCTATTCGACATCATTAAAACATGGCTTTGTATTGTTACATTCACCACTGAACAGGCTTTTATTTGAACTTGAATTATTTTTAATTATGGAATTTGCATAATTTCTTGTGTTTAAATTTTTAAATAAATTCCATGTTTAGTTGGTATCTTTTGAGAGGTAAAATAACACTTTCCATACAATGTATTTTGGTAATATAATGTTGTGCACCGCACAGTACATTCTATTGAAAATATACTATTTTCTTTGTAATAGAAAGTGTTGTGCGCAGCACAGAACATTTCAGAACATAATAAGCATGGAATTTATTAAAAATTTCAATAACAAGAAATCAAGCAAATTCCATAATTAAAAATAATTCCAAGTTCAAATAATAGCCTGCTACTTGCTTTTTCTAAATTCCCAATTTTCTGTTAAATAGTAAAGCTCTACACTATATGAATTGAAAATATTTGTAGCCCATATATCATGTATACAATTTAATTTGATGTTTAGGGTGCTAATGTATCCTGTGATTTATTTCATTTTTGAAATATTCCAATAAATATAGCAAAAACTTGAAATAATTTAAGTGAGGAATTATGAATGTCCTCATTTTTTCTGACGTAACCTTTTTTTGGGGTATTCTATCATTCATCCTTTTTTTGGTGTTATTCTATAACTTATTTGGTTTTGTTTTGGGTTTCACAGCCCAACATAACTTAATATAAATAAAAGGGCTTGTTGGGTATACTTAAATGAGAAAGAGATGCCCGACTCAAATAACATCAAGACATTATGACATTATCACTGTACTAGTGAACATATTTTTTAGGGGCCAGCTGAAGAACACCTACGGGTGTGGGAATTCTCGCTACATTGAAGACTCATTGGCTGCCTTCGGCTGTTGTCTGCTCTATGGTCAGGTTGTTGTCCTTTTGACACATTCCCCATTTCCTTTCTCAATTTTATTGAGAGGACAACATATAGTCTTCACCAGACTCAAATAACTTCAAGACTGTGAGGCATCAGGAAAACAAATATACTAGACAGGTATCTATACAATTTATCTACCAGCTTGTAAAAGTTGTGAATAAACTAAACACAGACATATATATCATACATCTGCTATCAACATGGAATTCTACAAATAACAGAAAAAAGAAAAACACAAACCACAAAAAAGACAACCTTATAATGTCATAAAACAACCACTGAAAAGGAGAAATCTGCTTCAATAAATTTTTTCACTTCTTTTCTCCTTTCTTATTTCAATTACAAAATCCTATTGGTATGGATTACTGATATCAAATTCTCGATTCTTATCTTATCTTTTTATTCCATACATTATTAAATACCAATATGTTCTTGGGCCACTTTTATTTCCAATATATGATTGAACACACATGAATCAACTGATACAAGCTTAATTTAAAGATACATAACTCGGAAGCTCCGTAATTTATCACGAAGATCAACCCATCATCTATAAATCTATCAAATACTCAGTACAATTTGCCTTATTTAGTCGAAGCTATTAAAACCATACAAAATGAATACATCCCCAATGCTAATATCCAACACAGATGATTTATACTCGTAATCTCTCAGCTGATCTATATAATTCCGATCATAGCCTCTTGTTGACAACCTATTTCTCTCTGATTTAATAATTTCTTCCATAGGAGAAGATATGAAGACTGCCTTGGGATATTAAATAACCATATTTTGGTTGTTAATTCTGATGAATATTGACTGGTTCTTCACACATGTAGCTATTATGACGGATATCAAACTGATAAAAAGTTACGAGGTACTAAATTACCCCCGAGGCTAAACAAAGATCTGGCATTTCATTTCATTTTTACAATAAGGTCCTGATCTTATGTCTGCATGCAGAATCTTTTTGTATTCTCTGGTGTATCTTTATTTTCGCAGCTATTTCTATGTCTGCTGTAAGAACTCAGTTAACATCAGCTTTTCAATAATTGTTTGGACTGGAAGGTAGTAGTTTTGTTTAACTTTTAAATAATGAAATTCAACCTTTCCAAAGTAATAAATGACAGTATTTTGACTTTAAATAATCCTATGATTCTATCAAAATATTCATCTATCAAAAAAGACAACTGATTGATTGATTGTGTTTTACACCACTGCACTTTTGGGATATTTCATGGAGGCCAGTTTTTGTTGGTGGAGGAAGCTCAGGTTGATGGTTGGGTGTTGAGTGTTTCAGCACATTTATATTGAGCTTCACAAGTGCTCTTAATCTTATATCTTAAACATTGTGTGTATGAATAAAAAAATAAGAATATCTAGTGACAATGATTGTTAATGACACAACTCTCCACCAGAGAACAAATGACAGCAAGTTCCTTTTGGGCTCAACCTTCATAAGAAACGCTTATTCTAACCAGAAAATTAGAAAACTAGTCAACTACCTAAGCCCTTCAAATATTGTTTTAATGATTACATTTCCTGGTAAATTACAAAGATTTAAAATAATCTTTTTCAAGAAATTTTAAACTAATTTTTACTAATAGATTTAGGTTACCAATTTCCATTGCATACAATTTCATTCATAATGTTCATCAAGAAACCTTAAATCTGCCTTAACTTTCTATCATTGAGAAGCAAGAATTAATTTACAAAATAAATAAATCAAACTCTTTTTACTTTTAACTGTTTGATATTTTATATCCTTAAAGGTAAGAAGAGAAGTCTTCACAGGTTTTATACAATTAAATCAATTTGACATTTAAAACTAACAGATCAAATATTTTCAAAAAAGTCAATAATCTTTAACATTTTGATTTAAACAAATCCAAATCTATACCCTGATGACACAATCCTATCAACAGTATTATAGATTTTTAACCAAGACCGAGATTTTTCATAGCGGGTATTTTCATATCTTAATCTGATGATGTTATCAGCTTTGGCTTTATTAAAATCTTGAACAGAGCGGACTCTTTGACGATTTTGTTATTGATTAGCAGGTAACATCTTGTGTTGACTAAACAATATACATCCTTGAATATTGTTCTTTAACACAGAAGAATCGATACGATAATGTTTTAAGTACAGCCATATAACCACGTAATGAAGCTAGGAATTCTAGCTTGTCACTTTTGCCTCGTAACAAATGAATCAGGTCTTGGGATGCCAGTTGATAAATAACTTTGGTAAAAAGGCGCTTTCAATCAAACCTAGCCGATAATGGTCTATCTTAACCAAACTGACAGAAATCGACAATTTAATATGTAGAAATCTATTTGTTGGAAATCTCCTTACAAGAGTTGCACAATAGTTCAATTGGACAAACATTAAAATACAGATATTCATAACTCACTTTATATTTATCTATAAATATGTCTCAAATTATCAGAAAATGAAATAGATGAACTGTCTGAAAGACATGAACATATCATCCTAAAACATTTATGCTAAAAACATTGGTCACAAAGAACCACATGAAACATAATTTGTACTTTAGAGTTGAAATATCATCAACTTTTGCATTTGGTAAAGCTGCAAACTCAGCTGAGTTACCTCAATGAATATGTTATATACATGTATTAGCAAAGCTAGGTCAAGTAAATTCAGCATGAAATGTAGTTGATCTGTGTGTGTGTGTGTGTACGTGTCTTACTAACAATAACTTTGGATTTTTTTTAGTGTATCCTTGTTAATTTGTCACTTGAAAAATTCAACAATTGTAACCTTGATTACTGAGTATACCGATAAACTTAAATAAGAACAAAAAAGCATTTTGCATTTACATTATTTACTATGCAGGAACACAAGTGCTGATTTCTATAAATGTGATTGTATCATCTCTATCATTTCTTGATCAATGTAGCAATCGGTTCTGAGTCCACAATAAATGGATTCCTCTATTTAAGCTAGTTACTTGTCTGATATGCTCTGTTCCACTGATTTCTAATGGAACCATCACTAATGCTGCTTTTAATCAAGCATTGTGATCTTGGTCTAGCTACACTCTGTCTGACAGTGATAGACAACTCAATAGTGAAACAATCTCTTTGTCACAATCTCCCGTCATGAATTACACAATCAGCCAAGATGACACGAGGTAGATCGTCATTTGAAGGATAGAAATATACATTTTATCAATATCTACTGTCAATGGAAAAATCTGAATCTGTCAAACTTATATATAAAGGGATCTTACATCATTCGTTTTCTAAAGCAGGGTGGATTATAAATTGAAGCTAATGTACAAATAATGCTAATATACTTGTAACATATTTTTCATGGAATTCTTAAAATATTCAGATTTACAAAACATAAACAGATATACCACCAGACTCATCAAAATTGTTATGTAAAACCATGATGGGCAACTTGTTTAAACATACTTTTTGGATTAAAGAAATGTATCCAGTGAGAATATACATCCCAGTTTTTAACTATGGTGACAGCCAAAGTTTCAAATCATGAAAAATGTTCCTTTAAAAAGACTATTCACATTACCAAACATATTAAACTGTTATCACAGACAATGACAGAGATGTAATGTTGAAATAAAAATTGCAATACTTTTGATGAACCATGACTGAAGGTACAGGGTCAAACAATCTCCATGGAAATGTGGATATGCCAATTCTAATACATTTTCTGCATGAGAGATATCATTGACCTAGGTCGGGCCATACCGCCACAAGTGTTTTCTAAAAACTGACCTTATCACCAAATAACTCATTATTGACACTGCCGTCGATGCTAAAAAATAAATTATGTCTTGCTTTTAGACTCCGGTCAAGGCAAGCAAAATATGTATTATTTCAATTTTGGGTTGACCTCATTTTTTTGTTGTTGCTTTTTTTTCCTTTTCCATTTATTTATTACATTTGTATTTCCTCCTTTCAAACTGTTGATGTATTATTTCATTATTTCATTGATCTGGTAGGTAACATCTGAGCAAATCTTAATCATTTGAGAGTTTGTTTGCAATTCAATATTGACTGGGTTCCTGTTCAAATATAGTTTTACTGTTTACTGATAATTATCCTGTGGACTCAATTTTAGAAAAGTCAATTCAATAAAAGTTGCTTCAATTAAACAATTCCTATTCCTTGCCATTCAATACTGCAATTACAAGCAATGTAAGCCTGCTTTATTGGAAATTCAAGTTCCGGTATTTTAGGATGATGTAAAACCCTATTTGGTGTTTTTAGACTTTAAATAGTGATCAAGTTGTAAATAAATTCCTCATTTCCTGTTTTTGTGCAGAAACATCTTTTTACAGATTAAGTCTAGAAAGCTGAAGCATTTGTTCATGATGAATGTGTTTCACTGTACACAAACATAACAAACTAATTGATAATTATTGAAAATAGAAGTTTAGAACTACTGTAAATTCAGAAATTATTGCGAGGTTTTTATTATTGCGAATAATGCGACTGAGTTGTAAACGCAATAATTAAAACTCGCATTTTGTAATATTTTAACTGAATTAAGCATGACTTTTTCTCAAAATCGTAAAAATTAAAATCGCCTTCAAGTGTAAAATGACAAAATCGCAATAATAAATGCACGCAATAATTTCTGAATTTACAGTATCTCTTTTTAACAAGGAATTATTTGAATCAGGAATCATTTTGAAAAACTGATAAATGTATGATAAAATCTTACCAAACTAAAGAGTGTGTAATATCTTTGATATTTCAATATGAACTAACTCAGTGGCGGATCCAGAAATTTCAATAACTGAGACATGGCTTACCCTACTTGATTGGGTTAGTTTTCATCCTACATTTTCCAAAATTCAAAATGATTTTTGTCCTTTTAAGCAGAAAAAACAAAACCACCAAAGACCTCTGAGTCACTCAACTAAGATCTTCAAATGATAAAAGTGCACTAAGAAATGAAACAAAAATTTCACAAAAAGGCTTCCAACTAAAATCTTCCAAAGTTGAATGCAGGGGAGCTGGGTTGCTGGCATTGTCTCCCTCCTTCATTGTCTAGGTTGATAATTTGGGTGTTTAATAAAACTTCCTTTCTATTTTATTTTATTTTTTTTATTTTTCATTTCATTTTTTTGTTGAGCAGCTATTCAAAGTAGAAGAAGATGAAATAAAGTGGGACAACATTATGACACAAAATGAAAATTTGTTTTTGTTTTATCTATCTGTAACCTTTGTTAAGAGGGAGATAAAACAATTGCAGAAGTTCAAATATTTTATTCCAGTTTAAGACTGAATTTTCATATTTTTCAGGTGTATTAACTGTATTGATTTTACAAAAACATTTTTTTTGTTATTTATAATGGCAAAATAAAATCACTAACATTTTTGTCTTAATGTATCTTTGTCAAGGTCTGTAGGTTAACAAGACAATGACATGTAATTTAGATAGAAATGAAATGGATGAATATAGTTTTCACAGTTCAATAATAACAACTTTGATCTTTGGTTTCAAATAAAACATAAAAACATAAAACTAACATTTGAGATTGATTTCTAAGAATAATTAATATAAAGGTATCAAATAAATCGCTTCCGAATGAAGATGTATTGATATCAACTTTGTGGTATAAATAACAGAATGTGACACTAGATTCATCATTGTAAATGTTTCAAGTCCAGACTTGGCTATAATAACCATAGTCAGCAACATTTAAAAAGTCAGTGTGCTAATTTTCAAGAGAGTTAAAAGAGAGACCTCAACAGCTCTCAACCTTTTATACCGAATCACACCAGAAAAAAATTCAAAATAATTATCAAAATCAAAAGTAAAAGTCTTCACACAAAAAGTTCTTTTAACCCTTCAATTTAGCAATTAACTTGGAATATTTTTAATAAATGTAAATAATTATTAAGTTTCTCTCATTGACACAGGAACACAGCAAAATAATCAACCCAAATTGCAGTGTCAAGCCCAGTATTTCAGGTCTTTAAAATCTGGTAACAAGTTCATTAATACACCACAAGATAACAGACAATAGGTGCATTTTACCCTTCTGTTTTATTTCTAGTCTGGATTACCATGTCATCTGGCAGGATAATTATTTGATTAACTAGATATGTGGCAAAGTTTGGTTCCAATTGGCCTTAAGTACCTTCAGAGAAATGTACTTTTGTACACTGTGCTGTTACTATTACCAACATTCACATGGTTGTGGTCAGAGTGGTTCTACATTCTTGTCCAAGGCCCATGATGGACAGTTGTCTCATTGGCAATCAAAACACATTCTGTTATATGTTTACATCATAAAGATCCCTACTATAAACAGAAGTTAATAATACCACTGTTCTAAATTCATAAATCGAATGAGAAGAAAACAAATCCGTGTTTCAAACTAAATCTGAGGGAACACTGAAATGCGACACACAAAGAAATGAACTATTATATTACAATGGCAATTTTTCTGACTTCGTACAGGACATTTTAAGACAAAATGGTGGGTTGAACCTGGTTTAGTGGCTAGCCAAACCTCCAGCTTGTATGGCAATGTTAAATATCAAATAGATTCTTTGTACATCTCAGCAAAGGTTATGGAGCCAACTGATTTGGAATCCAACTGCAGTGACCCCTTTATTTGTTGATTTGTTTTGAGAGCTGTTTTCTCTATCTTACAAAGATCAATACATGCTGTAAGCATAGCAGTTTTTTTCCAATACTTTTTACACCACAGTGGAGTGACAATCCCTTTCTTCTACCAATGACAAGATATACATCAATAGGTGTCTCACAATTGCATAATTCAAGACAAAACCAAATTAAATAATCATTAAATTCAATTACCACAAAATTAAATTGAAGAATGACATTTATTTTGAACTTAATATGATTTTGATGACAGCTATAGATCAATCCTGATATACCATCATTCAAAAACTTCCTATAAGAATTGTCTGGTTGCTGAAATTAGTTTTCTCAAGAATGAATTAGTGCATTCACAAAGTTAAAAGAAATTACAATTTATTTTTTAGGTCAGAAAGAAAAACCACTGATAAATTTCCATGGTGCTTTTAAATTTTTAGAACATTGGGAAACAGATCATACAACGCTATATATGTTACCAATTTCTATAAGAATATGTTCCATTGGAAAACCTATAAACCTTTTACTGTTTTAAGACTCAGTCCAGTCACAAAAACTTGCATCTGTTATTTAAAATTATTTCAACACGCGTCACCTATACTAGCAGAGTTCTCATAATTTTCTATTATTAAAGTTCCGAACTCATTGTATACCCCATATTTCATTTTGTTCAACAGAATTCAGACTAAATCAATATCTCAGTGAAACAAATAGTGACCTCCATTTTGAATCTGACAGTTAATACTTAATCACACTTTAGTATGGTATCTACATGTCTGATCACACTTTATAACTCAATCACATCATCCTACAATCTTCTTATAATATAACAATTGATTTTCATCATAATCAATTCATATAAATTATGAGTTAATTATAGTTTTTTAAAGGTTTTTATATCTTTTATTACCTTATTTATAGAGGAATTATAAAGGAAATTTAACTGCATTCCAAGGATTTAGTTTTTATTCCATCATTCAAATATGAGAAACACATACTCGTACATCAATTAAATGTGTATCTTGGTTCTAATATGATTAAATTTTTATAAACTGCCTCACAAAAGAAATGACATGTACTGTTCGCCGAAGATGTAAAGAAGAGATGTAATTTGTTTGCACCTCTAAAAAATACCAAAATTGAACGGATTCTATTTCAATTGGCTACAATATAAATAAGAATGAGAACAACAGAACATGCTTTAACTTGGGAGGGTGGGTTTGATAGAGGGAGCCCTGATTTTAACACTTCCCTCATTCACAGTGACCCTAAAAACTCTATATTCAAAGATGAAAATCAATCAAAAACCATACTGGTACAAGCTCAAAATAATATATATTCATATATATCTACCAAATACATACTTTAAAGTATCAAACCACATAAAAGATCACTCGCAATATATCCTGATTCAGCACTAAGGAAACTGACCATTCACAATAATGTCTGAATTTAAAGACAACACTTGCGACATGATGGGAGACCATTATACCAGACTATTGAAAATCAGGTTCCAATCTAATCACTCAATAATGACCATCTTGGGTGTCCCTGCTTCCACCAATTTCCTTTTTTATGACCAATACCAACTTGACAGCCACACAAGGATATTAAAACTGGTAAGCATTAATTGATTTTCAGCACCAGTCCATATATAAATGATAAGAAGCCATAAATGTTTATGGTTTGCTAACCAAGGAATGGGTGTTAAAATCCTAATGTCCATTGATTGTTTTATAGCAGATCAGTTCCTACAGATCACTATCCTATAATTAAACTCTCTGGTTTATTCAGTCTTAGGGATTATATCGGAAGAAACATCACATTTTTTTTCCTGTTTGGATCACAGATTGAACAGATATATTGGTGCTAAGTTTTTCTTCATAGTTTGACCTACAAGGGTACCTAGAAAAAAGAAAGCTGCCAGCAGATTAAATGACATATTTCTTCGCCAACTCTGGACAGTTTACAGACTTTAATGAAATGATAGAGAGAATTTTTTTTTCTTCAGCTGGATAAAGTACTAATATTTCTTTCAAAATTTCAAAAATTAAAAGGAAGATGCAGTATTATCCCCAACGAGACAACTTATAATTCACCCAAGCCCAAATGATAAGATGTAAAAGACTACAACTTATAAATAGATAGTTGTCAATAAATGTACTCCAACAAAATTCAGTCAAAAAAAAGATGCAAGATTTTTTTAAAACGGTTATGAAACTCCCTATGCAACCAATTATTTGTCTTGCTATTGATACCTATTTTTCAATCTCCTACAGCAGTATGGTTTTTCTCACGTTCCTATTAGTTACCCTGTCTGGTTTTCCTACTTTTGTATCAATTACACAGTATTTAGCACTGAAATACGCCATCATTATAAGCTGTAGATGCCAAACGCCTGGCTTTTTCATTAAGCAAACTAATTTACTTCATGTTTAACAAGTATAAGAGTTACACCATTATGGAAAATCCACACTGCTGAAACTTAATTATGAAAGGAGTAAATATAAACTTCCTTTTCTGTTTCACTTGTTTAGTTTTACAGCTAACACATATATGCTTAATTAAATCTCTTTAATTATGGACATATGGGAGAAAATATAGTTACAGAAAGTTGGTTTGCAATTTGAGGTCACTAAAGGCAAAACAATCGGCTACATTTTTTAACTATCACTGTAACAAGACTGTTTTTTAACTTTATCTATTGATACTGCATGTACGGGTACACCAAAGATTATATGGTCTTAAATATAAATTTGATTTCAATCAATTGCTCCAACTTACAGCTTAAGTGATAGAAATGGTACATAATCTTAACCGAACCACCCACTCTTGACGTCAAGCATTTCAGCAATTTCTACCAGATTTTACTTTTTACACACCCCAAGGGAAGCAACCCAGACAGAAGGTAGACAACTCTTGATACTGACAAGCAGAATATCTACATTAAAATACCACAAACAGATAGCTATAATGCTATGTACCAGAAAGTATGTTGATTCCAGTATGATGTAATCACAAGATGTCATTTTAAGCAAAGGTCAGACTATTGCAGATTTCAAGAATGATATGAACCATACAGTACTATTACATCGTATGATGACCTTGATATTTGATAAATCAAGTGATCTGATAACCTAATGGAAACAGTAGGGTAAAAAGTATGTTGTGAAGGGCTATTGTTTCTCTCTCTCTCACTGCTATATAACAAAATAGAATGATAAGATATTCTGATTACAAGCCATCTACACAAACTAATCATACAACTATCTTATGTGCCTTAGAAGAATCTCTATGTTGTCCTACCATGGCAGATACTGAACTAAGCTGGAATTCTAGATACTAAATTTAAGCTGGAATTGTAATGGATAAATATCACTGACGACTATTTAGTAAAACGAACTATGCAAAATATTACTGCTGTCACTGAGGCTGCATTTGTAGTTTATGATGCTAAGCTAGATTAAGTGTTTAAGAATGTAGTCTTGGGTAAATCCAAAGTTTGTGAAGAACTAACCTAGACTACAGCTTCATTTAATTTGCTATGTAAAAAGTTGTACCATGTACTTTTAATGCAACTATTTGTATATATATATATTGCCGTTCTTACAAATATTCCTCATTCTAGTGTCATAAAATATAACAGAATTCTGAACAAGTGGCTGTAATTTGCATCAAGATGATTGTTTTTATACAGAAAATGGTCTCCCCTTCCAAATCAAAGGGCTTCCATGCACTCCTGTCTTGTAAACATTGCCAGTCTGAATCTGATAAGAGAAGAACATCTTAACAAGCATTACGAGTGCTCAGATATTCTTCTACCCATATATTTCTTATAAATCTGATACCATTTTCTCTTCAATGATGTGCAAACATTAAATATTTTTATGTGTAGAATAGTATGAGCGTAGGCAACATATGAATGAAAGTTATAAACATAGCCAATTTATTGGCATAGATATATATTGATCCAGATTTTAGTTTGGTAATTAATAAGCTGTTAATTACACCTGCTATTTACTCAGACTACAAGCATGTCAATGACTTCTCTACACATTAAACAGAAAAGCAGTGATATTACAGTGGCAACTTCAAAATACAACTCATTCATGGGTATCGCTTTTTAAGTCTATTGACTTTACATTACAAGTGATGTCTCCAAGTGTCCATGTCCATGGAAAACAAATAAGGGAGGATAGTGTCGAATGTGATACAAATCATCTCAATCAATTCAAAAAGACAACATTAAACACTTGTTCCAGTGTAAAATTCTACACCATTTGGTCTCTCATGGTGGAGAGATATTTCATTGGCAATCAAACTGGTGTCATCTCCTTTTTTTTATATTCTTGCCACCAAATTATAAGGCTAATATGAGTGAATGACTAGGTCCTTGGTCAAGACAAGAACAATAAAATTGAGAATGGAAATGGGGAATGTGTCAAAGAGACAACAACCCGACCATAGAAAAAACAACAGCAGAAGGTCACCAACAGGTATGAGAAGGTAAAAAGTCTTTGTTAGTCTGTTTGCATGTAAAACAAACATGAAGGAGGTAAAATGTCTTTGGTAGTCTGTTTGCATATAAACAAACATGAAGGAGTAATAATTGGTATAAAGTTCACAGGTACTGATCATGGTTTTCAACAGAACAGTCAGATCAACATCATGTTATTGTAACACATGTGAAAAAAAATAAAATATACTACAAGAAAACATGCCAAAAGTGCAGCAGACATATTGCAGGATTATAAACAGTACAGGCATGTGTTTGTTCAAATCTTATACAATTGGTAACATTTCATATTGTCTTGGGCTAATCTGACAGTCCTCAAGTGTCTCAATTGGAACTGCATACTTGAAGGATTCACAATGGTATATTCATGGCACCATAGTTCCTGCTATAGGCAATGTAGATACAATAGGTGCCAATTAAATGCAATGGTAATCAGAATAGAAGAAAGAAAATCTATATAAGATAGCAAAAACATTTTTTTTCGATAGCCAGTGGACACACATATCCTTTTGTAATTATCATAATGATAGCCTTATGGTTCATTGGTGGAAGTAATTTGAAATAAGGGTAAAATAAAGGAGATTTAGGGAAAAGATTGTTATTAGTCAGCAACCCAGTGACGAAAGAAATTTTAATGTCAAGATATGGTCTACAATTCTCAACACCTGCCATACAGTGAAGCCACTTTCTAAACCACGGTGTAACAAAATTGATCTTAGTGGTAAAATAATTCAATATTCTCATAAAGAACAATGATTAAACATGTGGAAAAAGCTTTTTTTGATTACTCTACCTACAGTGAATAATATTTTTATTATGATTTACAACTTAAGATAAGACCCAGCCAATGCAGATCAATGCATACAAATTAATTGTTAGCAAACGAACTGCATGCAGATGACAAAGTCCATTAAGGCAGATATTTTGAATTTATTAAAGAAAACAGAGAGTCTTGCTCCTAAAACTGGCATGTTGGCAGGTATCATGCCACATTTTAATTTTCAATTTTAAGAGTCAACATGAATGGACTGTTGGGCTGAGGAAGCCACATTCCCACTCCTACATAACCCAAGAATAATGATATTATCATCCTTAATGGCACCATCTAAGATTTATCAGTTTGTTTTTTATACTTTACCCAAGATCATATAGGTCCTTGCTTCATCCAATTCTTATTGAACAGCAAAGCATTGTGGGATACTTTAGTACAGTTATGTCATCACATAAAACATCAACGTACTCCATCAAGATGGAATCGGTTTTGTACATATTATATTATCTATTACTCTAATACTACAGATTTTATCCACTTTTACAGAAATTCACATGTGCTTATATATTACAAATATGAGAGCTTTCACTTTTTTATGAGGACAAATACTTATGCCAATTTATACACCATTAATTAGAGTCAACATGGATGAACTGGAAGCAATATTCCCTCTCTTACATAACCCAAAAATAATGATATTATTGTCCTTATTGGCACCATCCAAGATTTATCAGATTGTTTTTTCAGTTTTGTACATATTATATCCACTGTTACTCTTACTACAGATTATGTCCACTTTTACAGAAATTTTCATGCTATTATATATATATAACAAATAACTTATGAAAACTTCAAATACCAATAGCTGTGGACTTATGATAGATAATTTCAGGGGTGTGGGGAAATAGCTCTGCAAATAAACCTTTTGTAGACTAAAACTTCCCACAATTTTCCCCCAATACACATTCAATACAAAACGTGATGATTGAAGTACCACAGAAGAACACATACAGATAATAAATAAAATATTTCTATTGCACTTTTGAGTATAAATCAAATGAATGGCGATTTATTTGGTTTTTCATTCTCCTTTAACTCACAGTGCTATTATATGAAATGTATTTTTTTCTGCAAGAGTGATTTGAATTAAAGCTAAAATCAATATAAGCAGTTGACAATGAGGCCATGAATACAGAGTAGAAATAACACCACAGGCTAGGAAAAATGTAATCAGTCTTGCTATAAAATCACAACAGTTGGAGTGTCAGGAGAATCAAATTATCTCCCTTTATAGCACAAGTGTTGATGATGTTACAGGTACTATTTTTCAAAGTTGTCAACAAATATTGCAAATCATTAATTCAGTTGAGGACATTTAAGGATAAATTGTGTTGAAAATAAAACTAAATTGTTACAATATATTTATTCAGGAACCAAAGGTAATAAATACCAATAAAATATAGGCTTATTGCTTTAAATGGACTAAGGGGACATAATAGATTTACTGGTTATAGCAAAATAATAGACTTACTTACAGACTTGTAAAGGGATAATAATAAAGTGACTGGATATAGAATCATTACTGACCAACTGGTATAAGGATAATAAATCTGACCAAAAACAAAACTGTGTGCCAGCAACCAACTCAAATACCATCTGATTGGTGTTTTTTGTTGTAATTTTTTATTTGAACTTCTGACAAAAAAGCTATGAATGTTTGTTATTGCAAAATTTAGCATATTTTTCATGGTTTTGATCATCAACACAATTTCAGTGAATATATAAATTGATAAAATCTCAATTTAAAAAATAGAGTTTACCACTTTCAAGAAAATTGGCTAGTGCGCTTAATATTTGTTAAATTTTAAATATCCTCTAAACAAAAACATGGCACTTCTTCAAAATTAATACTTTTTAAACTTTTGGTAAAAGATAAAGTAAAAAAAAACTGTAGCTGGACTCTTTGATCATGCTGGCTTCAGATAGTTTAATCTATATATAAATCATATTTGACGCATGTTAAATTCTTTGGTAATTTTGCACATAAGTTAATAATATTCTTGTTGATATAATAATAACTGCAAGCCAAAATATTAAATGAGTTATATAAATGGCTGTGCCAAGAGAGTAAGATGGGCATGTCCATAATTCTGAGAGGGTCATCATTGTTTGAAAATGTATAATTGTTAGGTTTTACAAATTTTGAATATTTGAACAAATTATCATGTAATATTTTGGATTTTTTGTTCCCATTCAGATAAAATTCCTGCAGTTAATTACTACCATGCACATTAAAACATAATTATTTTCTCATTTTGGAATAGCTTTGTTTGCAGTAAATTACATGCTGCTAATAATCTTATGTAACTTATCTCAATCTGTTTGAAAAAGAAGAAATTCTTAATGGGAGTTTAATTTGTAAGAAATTGATGGAATATGATAAGATTATCCTAGCAATACTGCTACTGCTTTTGATTTATAACACTGATTAAGTATAAAACAGCACTAAGACTTTATCTATGTAATTATAAGCTGATAGCCAACCAGTATCATCAGCAGAACATCTGGTAAGTACTAAAATGTTGTATGGTGTAACGGACTGGGGTAATCATAATGCATTATTAAAATACATAACAAACAGGAATTGTTTAATAATATTATTACATTGAAAGGAAAACAGGAATAATAATTTGAAATTCATGACAGAACAAGAGATCATGTATATCACTAGCATCTGACATCTCTGTTAAAAATAAACCAACGCAAAACAAAACCACAACAAAAAAGAAAACACTTGGTGCAGATTACCAACACTAGACAACAAAAAGTAAGAAATCTTATAACAATATCATTGAAGGACCCCCCCCCCCCCCTTCATTTTTATTTGTTGTTCTTCATGTAGATATTTTCTTTAAGGTCTTCAGTAACGAACCTTGAATCTTACAGCAAGATCAGTACACAGTCCCATTGACATTAACTCGAGTACTAACATAATAAATTTCTGGTGTGACAATGCTGATTTGGCTAAAATTTCTTAATCCAACCAAAAAGGTTTCATCAGAATAAACTATGACAACAAAAGGGTGTTATTTCTCCATATTATTTTTTTTTGTTTTCCAGTCCAATATTCCAACCATACATGAGAATATGCCAAATTCCTACATAGCACAAGTGAACATCCATAAAAATCTGTATTTATAACCTTTAGTTGTCTTTCTATCAGTTCACATACAAATCTGATCTGAGTAGATCAGTAATTAATAACATTCATTCATTCATTTAATGCAGATAATTCATAATAAAAAAAGAATTTACATCCATGAAAAGAAACATCAAAGGCTATGTTAAGACTGCCTTTTATCATACATTAAAATTTAGATGGAACATTTTAAAACCATACAGCTCTCTCCTAAGTTTTATTTGTGAAATTGATTAATGAGGTCTGATGTTCCTTTGTTTAATGATGTATTGATTACAAAGATAAAATATGGGTACTAGATGAACCTCAATTAGTTAAAAAAAAAAAAAGAAAGAAAGAAAGAAAACAGACTGAAAAAAAAATCTGTTTTTTTTTAAATTTTAATTCAAATTTTCAATCACTGTTAAATAAATAAATTGATAAAAACATCAACTCCCAGGCTTTACATATAGAGTGCTTTACGAGAGCTCTCCACAGGATATGTTTTCATTTTTAATAACTGCATGCTGTTTAAGTCAATCATAACTAAAAGGAGGTTCCCTCACTATATAATAATATCCTAGTATAATGATTTTATTTTTTGGAATTGATTGCTGTAAAATTGCACTGCCACTAGAGAATCCAGCAAATTTAGTTATATGAAAAACTCTGCGTATTCAAATAGATCCATTACTATAATCACAAAACATTTAAATGTCACGCCCAATAAATACATATAATTTTATTATTAATATTTAGTACCATTAATGTTCCCAATAATTACATAGACACACTCCAATCTACTTTTCATATACACTTTTCATTCACAAATATCATTTAATCACAGAGATTTAACTTCCATCAAATACTCCGATTTCTCCATTAACTCTGTGATAACTGTATAATTGTGTAGATAAATGTCATTTTATTTGATAATCCTACATAAAAAGTTACATGATAGGTAATAATGGTTCCCTCTATCTTCATCTGATATCAATTAAACATCAAAGTTATCTTATTTATTACTTAACTCTCCTATACTTGTAGGTGTATCATATCTACATACATTTCAGGACTTAAAAATCGCTTTTTAAAATAGGAGGCTTGCAGCCTAGCCAGAATAGTCCTTTAATATGAACAAAAAGAGTCTTTTGTGTGTAACATCAAGCTGGTAAACTGAAGAAACAACAAGTTAACATAAATATACCAGCAGTCTCGTATTACCAGTTTGTCACTTACATGAGCGACATGACAAGTGCCATATATGGAGCAGGATCTGCTCATACTTCCGGAGCACCTTAGATTAGTTTTTGGTGGGATTTGTGTTACTCAGTCTTTAATTATCAGTATGTTGTGTTTTTTTCGTCTTGTAACCCATAGCTTTGTCAGTTTATTTTTTACTTAGGAGTTGGAATGTCTGTTTTTTATGTTTTGCCCTTCTTTAAATGCAATACTCCGTTATAGCTACCCAGGTTGTATATAAGAGTTTAGGACAAACTTTGAAAAAGAATAAAACATTTGGAGTATCATGAGTATTGCGGCTGTACAGTACAGTGTCAAATTATATTCATTTCTGATTTATATAAGCTAAGATCATAGATTTGCAATTTCATCTTTTCTTTTATGTTTTTTCAATGTTAGCTATATAGTAATCCACAATTATAAAACATGCAATAACTACAGTTTTTTTTCTAATTGCTGTATTATCAGCTGTGTTAAGCTATGAAGAAAGTCGTTTTCCTTGGAATTCCTATTCCATCTGTTTTTCACACCACAGTCAATGGCTGGGACAATAAAAGTCATGTAACTCTGTAAATACCTGTTTATCTCTACACAGTTATACAATAAACTTCATCCTAGCAGCCTTCAGGAGGACATAACAAATTTCTCCTAGTAAAATATAGCTTATCAATTTTGGCATTGGAGGGGATGCTTTATTACAGCAAGCCATCTAATAGGAGGAGAATAAAATTCATCCTATAAAAATTATGAATACGCCTCATCAACCTTGACATTGAAGAGGATACTTTATTACAGCAAGCAATCTAATATGACATAGTTCTAGCAACCAAAAACGTCATAGAGAGCAAAGTCAAGTCAATGGAAGAAAAAGAAGAAGAAGAAATATATGTTTGTTCAAAAGATGTAGACTTCAATGGGAGGCTTGAAGAATTTTCTTTCATCATAGAATGTGTGACAGGTGATTGCTCATGCTTCGTTTATCAACATGTTGTATGAGTATTTTCATAACATTGTGTTGACAGATTGTCCATGCAAAGGTTAACTTTTTCATTAGACTAATTGGTAGGAAATCTACCGTTAAAAAACATGTGTTTTTTTCATTCTGGGAATTGTTTTTTTTCTCTTCAGAATTACCCTGATGAAAGCTTGTTTGATTATTCATCTGATACAGTTATTTCTATTGGCCAATTATGGCAATGAAACACAGAAAAAGTATTTTCAAAGATATTACATGTACAGGAACATTACCATTTTGTGTTTTGGTAACCATGTTGACAGAATGTCCTTGCAAAGGTGAACTTTCTCATTATATTAATTGGTATGAAATCTACCATAAAAACATGTGTTTTCATAATCTAGAAACTATTTTTTTTGTAAGAATCATTGATGAAAGAAAAGTCCATGTTTCTATAGGAATAAACTTCTTGGGAGATTTGATTTGAAGCCTTAGGTGTCTTTGTATTTAATGAGATATCAATGAAACCTTGAAAAACTATTTTCCAATAGAAATACACCTACAATCAGACAATTATAGAAACTGGTCCACAAACAAACTGTGTAGGAGTCTGATAAATTATCAAGTAAACATATAATCCAGCGTAACAGCAATAAAAGCCTTTAAACTCAGTGCAGGTCTAAAACATTTTTCCTTTAGAGTTCAGTGTTAAATGTATGTTCTTTTTATTATATGTTTAACATAAAAAAGAAGATGTGGTATGATTGCCAATGAGACAACTATCCACAAAAGACCAAAATGACACAAACATTAATAGTACGGCCTTCAGCAATGACCAAAGCCCATACCGCATATAGTCAGCTGTAAAAGGCCCCAATAAGACCATGTAAAACAATTCAAGCGAGAAAACTAATGGCCTTATTTATGTAAAAAAATGAACGAAAAAAAAACAAATATGTAACACATAAACAAACGACAACCACTGAATTACAGGCTCCTGACTTGGCACAGGCACATACATAAATAATGTGGCGGGGTTAAACATGTTAGCGGGATCCCGTTACCCTCCCCTAACCTGGGACAGTGGTATAACAGTACAACATAAGAACAAACTATAAAAAACATGCCTTTTGCACAAATCATTATCAGCAGCAAAGATCAATGTTGAATCGCTTATATTTGTTATGTTGACATTGGTTTAGGGCATTGAATACTGAGGTGAGGATATACAATAATTATACAATTTCCTGACTACATTTTTTTGTTTAATAAAATCTGAAGAATGCTAAAAAAACATTCTATTTAACTGTGATTGATATCAGTAATATCTAGAAGATTTCCAAATAGAAATTAAACAAAGAAACAGAAAAAAACTGTGGAAAAATAATAAAAGACTCAGAGACAGCTGAAACACATGCACCAGGGATACTATATGCCAAGTGATGACCAATGCTCTTCATGCACATTAGGCCAGACAGATAAGATAAAGACAAACATTAACACATAAAAATGTTTCACTTGTGTTACATAATCAGTATTGCCACAATCAACAACAGAAAAATCATGGTTGACACAATCAACAACAGAAACACCATGGTAGACACAACCAACAACAGAAAGCTCATGGTTGACACAACCAACAACAGAAAGCTCATGGTTGACACAACCAACAACAGAAAGCTCATGGTAGACACAACCAACAACAGAAAGCTCATGGTTGACACAACAGCAGAAAGCTCATGGTTGATTCAGCCAACAACAGAAAGCTCATGGTTGACACAACCAACAACAGAAAGCTCATGGTTGACACAATCAACAACAGAAAGCTCATGGTTGACACAACCAACAACAGAAAGCTCATGGTTGACACAACCAACAACAGAAAGCTCATGGTTGACACAATCAACAACAGAAACACCATGGTAGACACAACCAACAACAGAAAGCTCATGGTTGATACAGTACCAACAACAGAAACATCATGGTTGATACAGTACCAACAACAGAAACATCATGGTTGACACAACAAACAACAGAAACATCATGGTTGACACAACCAACAACAGAAACATCATAGTTGACACAACCAACAACAGAAACATCATGGTTGACACAACCAACAACAGAAACACCATGGTAGACACAACCAACAACAGAAAGCTCATGGTTGACACAATCAACAACAGAAACAATGGTTGACACAACCAACAACAGAAACACAATGGTAGACACAACCAACAACAGAAAGCTCATGGTTGATTCAGCCAACAACAGAAAGCTCATGGTTGACACAACCAACAACAGAAAGCTCATGGTTGACACAATCAACAACAGAAAGCTCATGGTTGACACAACCAACAACAGAAAGCTCATGGTTGACACAACCAACAACAGAAAGCTCATGGTTGACACAATCAACAACATAAACACCATGGAAGACACAACTATCAATAGAATCCCATGGTTGATACAGTACCAACAACAGAAACATCATGGTTGATACAGTACCAACAACAGAAACATCATGGTTGACACAACAAACAACAGAAACATCATGGTTGACACAACCAACAACAGAAACATCATAGTTGACACAACCAACAACAGAAACATCATGGTTGACACAACCAACAACAGAAACACCATGGTAGACACAACCAACAACAGAAAGCTCATGGTTGACACAATCAACAACAGAAACAATGGTTGACACAACCAACAACAGAAACACAATGGTAGACACAACCAACAACAGAAAGCTCATGGTTGACACAACCAACAACAGAAAGCTCATGGTTGATACAACCAACAACAGAAACATCATGGTTGACACAACCAACAACAGAAACACCATGGTAGACACAACCAACAACAGAAACAATGGTTGACACAATCAACAACAGAAACATCATGGTTGACACAATCAACAACAGAAACAATGGTTGACACAACCAACAACAGAAAGCTCATGGTTGACACAACAGAAACAATGGTTGACATAACCAACAACAGAAACATTTATTTGAAATTATGCCACCTCTTTCAAAAATCATGGTTCTGCCCCTACAAGGCAAATTAAACTGTCTATAAGACTATTAATTTTCATTTCCAAGATGCATTTGATGTTCTAAAGATTAATTGATCATTAATCATTCTACTTGGCACCCTGTACAGTGTTTTTTCAGGCTATTGTCTTACAGGATAGAGAAACTTTGGAATATAAGATCTTGCCATCTTGAGTCTTGACACCCACTTAAAACCAGGTACAGCCAAAGTAAACAGCCACTTTTCCATAGAGAAAAAAATAACCTATTGTCTGAACGCTGATGTAAAAATAACTCCTATTTGAAAAGGTCATCTTGATCAAGAATATGAAAAATAGAGAGCAGCTGATTAGATTTCTATCACAGATATCCAGGTACGTAGATAAAACAAATACCTACATATTATAGAACAGATGTTTTAACTACTGATGGGATATCCTTGAGATTGACGTCTACATTGTACTTATTATTGCATTGCAGGGCAACATTTCTTGATAGACGTCTGCCTTGCACTTATCATTGCACTGCAGGGTAACATTTCTTGCAATTGTATCCAAAAACTGGGGTGTAATATTAAGCAATGTTTGCCTCATCTGTTTCGACTAAGGAATCTGTATTGTTTTGTAGCAACACAGTTAGCTTATATCATTTAGCACTCTTTCTAAGTTATATATCAAAATAGTGTTTCAGATTTCTACCATGATACTTCCAATTTTTAAGGAAAAAAAACAAAAACATCTACTGAAAAATAACTGACTTGATAAAGCTTGCATGTCAAAAACTTAAAAATATGAAGAGACAAATATCATCTTACTTATCACTGATTGATTTGTGTTTAACACCACTTTCAGAACAAATGTGTTATTTCATGGCTGTCCAGTTTTACTTGTATAGGAAACCAAAGTGCCCATAGAGAACCCAACCTTGTCAATTAACATTTGAGTGCACCTGCCTCATGCCAGCCTCCTACACACAACCTCAGTGATGACAGGCTAGTGATAAAGTTGTACTCTACCCGGCCAACAAGCCAAGGACCAGCACCCTTATTCACAAAAGCAGCAACTCATTATTACCAAACAGTATGTAACAGCTTTCCCTCAGAAAACCTCAAATAAGTCCCATTACTTTAAAAATACTGCTTAATAGAGAATGAACATGAAAAACCATCAAGCAGAAGCTATTTTAATAGTAACCTCAACTTTTCTTTTAAAAATTTATAAAAATTTGTACAAGTAATTTTTTAATACACATTTTATATACTGATTCAATTGGAAAGGAGAAAATTTTAAACCCAGCACTAAAAAAAAAAAACCAAGATTTTATGAAATAACACAAACAGTTGGAATTCTTCATATGAATTAGCCAACATTTAAATTAACAATAAAATTTCAAATAAATATTTTGTAAACAGCTGGAAATTTATACGCTTTTGTCAATATCAAATTATCTGGAATCATTATTTCAGAGTCCATTATAGAATTTACTATCATTTAGTTTTCTTCAAACAAACTCAAAATTTGTACTTTTTTCAGAAATAATCATGGATATGAAGAAATATTGTAACTTATGTTATGTTAAAAATCAGAAGAAAACAATTTAATAATCTAATAAAATTCTACTTGCAGGAAAGATATATCATTTCTTTATTTCTGCAGATTTAACTAAGAATTAAAACTGTCTTATATATATTTGTCTTTCTTTGACAATAAATAGACAAAATGATAAGAGGGCATAAATCATAGACAAACTAAGTGGAGATAACTCATTATGTCAAAACAGATGTAAACATGGTAAAAAAAGTGTATACTCTACCTAATACCTAAATGACAGCATTTTGATTTTAATCAAATTTTTATACAAATATTTGTCTATTTAATAAATAAATTTGCACTTTCACCGTAGGAAAGGCTAAAAGTGGCCAGACACAGTATACATAATATATATAATATCAAAACATTATTTTTTAATTTACATCATTATTCCTGTACTTAAGATATAATTTACTTTATTGGTTTATATAAACTCAAATGTTTTCTTTTCTATATAAAACCTCTCGACCCATTGAAAAAGTATTTACTTGACAAACACCTAATAATAAATCTGGCCTGGTTTTGTTTACCTATCTCATTGAAAACCAATGAAAGGTCTGTTTACATGTGAAAGGTATATACCATGTGAAAAGCAAATGAAACACCTTTAGCTATTTGTTCACCAATACACTGCAATGTTTGGACTGCCCATAGAACTATTCTGTTGTATTGTTACAATCTATATTAGTGGTTATGTTAATTTATTTTGTATCGTTAAATTGTAAAGTGAATTAAACGGCTAATTTAATTTTATAAATTAAGGATAATTTAATTTCACACTATAAACCTTATTTAAATAAAAAAAAAATCAGACTAGAATTTGATGTTTATAATATTCAGACATAATTTAGGACTTGAACGAATGACCACAATGCAACTTTGTGATTGCATACTCAGAAAAGGGTCAAGATAATCAAAAACTTGACCGTTCCATTTTTGGTCGATAATATCAAATTACAGAACTACATCTCCCATAGCAGTTTCTATTGAAAATTTGAGAATTACAAAATCAATCAAAGCAATATATACATAGACAACATACAGGAACACCTGACTAAGAAATTGACAACATCTCACCTTTAACGACTTTGTAACTGACAGGTAAATAATGACCTAACATCTAGGACAATACAATAATAATCTGCTGTCAGATAAAGAGGTGCGAAACCTGCCAATAACATCTTAATATGGTAAATGTGCCTGTTATTCAAATGCTGATCAAATCAATGTTTATTTTATTGCAAATTTGCCTGTTATTCACATTGTTTGGTTTATTGGTTACAGTTTTTGGTCCTTAAATGTGTCTCTAAAAGTTATTTTTTTAAGAAAGTTGTAAAATAAGATTGTTTAACTGTAAACATTTACATGCAGTCTTGTATGTGAATTGGCAATTCCTTCTACATCTCTAGTATTTAAAGTTCCTTGTTTCAGTTCTCCTACTAGATCAGCACTTAGTTTTTTTGGGTTTTTTTGTTGTGCTTCTTGATGATCTGACAAAGTCAAGCCATATCCAACGGACTCTTCAGTTTTTTCTACGTGTGTGCTGTTGAATAATTGGTCTCACAAACTTGCCACATTCTATTTGTTTGTTTGTCAATGACCAAGAAGTCAGCAATTCATTGGTTTGTTTTTGTTGCTGTCCATTATTGTGTTCAATACATCAGGCTGTCATAGTTTTTTCTTTTGAGATGTTTCATATTTTGTCAAAACAGGGTAATTTTTTATGGTAATTGGTTTTGTTGAATGTTAAAGACTGTACAGTAACCTATAGCTGCTTAAAACCACTTCATTTGGTCAGTCAGGGATAAAAATAAGAACATTTAATTATCTTAATAAGGGCTAGGTCAGGCAGCATTATTCTACAGTCAAACATTCCACTATAACTCTCATAACAGATTCCTTAAACATTGAATAAGTTGTCTCATTTGCAATGATGCAATCATATCATATCCTCTTTACATATTATATTGGTTTGCGGACAGTAAACTATCTTGATTTATTTTAAAATGGCTTTCTTTTTGTGTTAATCTTTGTAAAAGTTTGCAGATTCCATTAGGTTTTTGTACTCACCCATCATGATCTAGTTATCATTTTAATTTGAGGATTGATTATTCATATCTTATTCTTGTTGTTGTTCAGGATTGCTGTCAGAACATTTTCTTCACAAGTCCATTGGTCAGAGATGAATACTTAATTAATAATCAGTCAAGATTTAAAGACAAGAAACCAATTTTATTATTTTTTTAACTTCTCAGCCAGGTTAACTTTTAATTTTACAACTTACGATTTTTTATGATAGTCTGAATAAACATAAACTTTACAAACAATAAGCAGGAAATCTCCACTAACATAAACTCTATATATACATTTTAAATACTATTTCTAATTTCTTTGGTCAAATTAAAGTCCATAATTGACCATAATCATAAAGGTGAACAACTGACCACAACAATCCCATTGATTTACTGGACAAATGACCGTTATTATCCAGATCAAATACTTTATTGTTATAATAAGTCGCCATATATGTAAATACTAAATGATTTGTATACACAAGTTTATGTATGTACATTCCTCTTGAAAATCATAACTATACTGAGTAAACAGAGCTGATCTATAGTAAATAGAGCTGTTTTATAGTCAACTAAAGGATTCCAATGTGTATTTTACATTTGTGAAGGACTCAGCTTTCAAGAGAGAAAGATAAAAAGATTAATATAAGTAAAGACTGAGCAAAAAGAATATAGATTCTTGAATTCTTGATCCCAAAATCCCAATTATCATATAAGAATATTTTCAAGTTTGTCTTTTCTATGTACTTTTGATGATTTTAAAGGTTCTTTAATATCAAACAAAACTGGAGTTTGACTAAAACAATAGCTCTTCAACATATATGAGTTACAGAGTAACCTTCCTTATATCACACCGAAGTATAAATTCCAACATCCTGCTTTAACTAACACATTTTCATGGTCTAAAAATATGCCTATCATTGCAGAAAAAAACCTGAGTATTCCAACACGACTGCTTAATCTGACATTTTATGGGGTCTACTAGCGTGTCGGATAACACAGCTATTATCATTGCAGAAAAAAACTGAGTATTCCAACATGACTGCTTAATCTGACATTTTATGGGGTCTACTAGCTTGTCGGAAAACACAGGTTACACTTTATGTATATACCTTTGGTGGGAAAACTGACAATTCTAATTAAGAATGGAGTTGAGCGCACCTTTTAGGATTCAATCTCACAAACTCAGTGCAAACAATCTTTCTTGGTGATTTATCCTGCACTTTGACCAATTAAAGAGTCAGGACACCAGGCCAATCTACATTCAACAAATGTACTCTTAAAATTCATAGAAAAGAAAGAGCATCTACCTTATATAATCCAATAAATGAAAGGTAAATTATGCAACTGTCATAAGATTTAATCTTGAATAGAACAAAGGAATAGAGAAAAATTAGCAGTAACAGTAATAGGTAATTTTTGGGCCATCTATGATACCATCAGCATGTCTTAATCTCTGGCAAAGTGCTGAATAAGTGTGAAAAGGTCATTACTAGGGGAGTCGAAAAAACAAGTTTTCTTGTGATCCTGGTGAAGGAGTCAATAATAAAAAGAAAATCACAAAAATACTGAACTCTGAGGAAAATTTAAAATGGAAAGTCCCTAATCAAATGGCAAAATCAAATGACAAAACACATCAAACAAATGGACAACTGTCATATACCTGACTTGGTACAGGCATTTTCTGATGTAGAAATTTTGGGATTGAACCTGGTTATATAGCGCCAAACCTCTCATTTGTATGACTGTCATATCAAATTCCATTATATTGACAACGTCATGTCTGAACAAAACATAATAGGTATATTTGTCAAAATAGGGGTACAGGATAGTTTAAACTTATAATGTATGCTAAATACATGCTGTTTTTGTCTTAGTAAACTATCTGTTCAATTGTATCATTTAAAATATACTTGCAAATTAATTGTCTATCAGATATGTTTTTTGTGAAAATTAGTTGGAACAAATTGGAATTGAATTTCTGCTTCAATAGTATGATCCAAATCTTATTATCTTATGCAGTGTGATATGGAAGTGGTTATTTGTACATGCATAGTTAAATCAGTGAACTCAGTCACTTGGCCACTCAGAGATGATAATAAATAAGTGCATCACTGCATTCACAAGAACAATTTACATGCAGTATTTTTCTCTCCTTTTACAAATTTAGAGTTCAAGGGCACTGAGGCCTTTTCACATTTCCCCAGATGTACTCTTAAGATTCACAGAAAAGAAAGGATGAAACTTGTACATCCCCCTTATATAATGCAATAAAAACGTTGCTTCTGTTATGCAACTATCATTAGATCTCTTATCATATACACATATAAATGCACTCAAAGAAATAGAGAAAATTTGCAGTAACAGTAATAGCTAATTTTTGTGTCATCTGTGTGATACCATCTAAGCATGTCTTAATCTGTGGCAAAATACTTTATAACTGGTGAGTGGAAAACAACAGAAAAGTAACTCCTCTTGTGATAAGGTTACTGTTTACTTAAAATACAACAATTTCGTTTTCTTTTTTTAATGATTAGGGATTGTGTCCATGTGACGCAGATGATGCCCAGCTGCTTGCATATAAAGTTATAATGGGACATAACTTAGAAACACTTCCTCAATTGGTACTTGATCTAGAGTTTTTTGGAAATAAGTATTGTGTAGAGGGAAACTAAAGTTGGAGATTGAAAATGATTTTTTTTAAGCAATTATGATGTTTAGAAAGGGGTATAACTCAAGAACCGTAAAAGTGACGCCATAAAAATTCCAACAAAACACTGCAAAGAAAAATAATTAAGATCAAGCCAATAATTTAAACTTCCTTAACTATTTAAATTACATAATTTTTAACCCTTTTACAAATTTAAGATCAGGGCAATGGCCTTTTTACAGATTCACAGAAAATAAGAATCACTGAGCATCACCCTTATATAATCCAATAAAAATGTTACTTATATTATGCAACTATCATAAGATCTCATCTTAATATACAACACAGAAATCTAGAAAATTTGCAGTAACAGTAATAGTGGAATTCTGTGCCATCTCTGTATTATACCATCAGCATGTCTTAATCTGCTTTATACTGATAATAGTTTAGTGTGTCAGATTAGTATGGCCTATTTTTGGTCTATTTGGATTATAAGTGCTGTAAAGACCTGGATGATTAAAGTAGAGAATGCAGCTAAAAAAAAATCCTATACTGAAGGAAAGACAATACTTTTCTATGAAGGGTCTATAATAATGTGAAAGCATGTTATCTGGGATGAAATTTCTACTTCAGTTATAAGCATTTCAGTCTACAGTCAAAAGTATATGGTATTTTGAGTTATCTGACAGCAGCTGATCTAAATTTTTCATAATGCCTCTATTCTGTAACATCATTGTATTCCATCATAATTATTGGTATTTTTTTTATGCATAAGTGATGTAAATTTTTCAAATTGTGTTGATTTTTCAATCCTTGTCCACATCAGAAATATGAATAAATTTTAGATGATAAAGTTGACTGAATAGAATTTTGTCATATCAATTTTACTTAAAATTTAAATTTTATCAATAAATGTACCTTCAATGGTCAAAGCTTTTATATGGTTCAACTTAAAATTACAATGAATAAATTCACAGTTTTCCTCAAGTCTTACAATTGCTTTACCTTTGGTCAAAAAAATTACCATTTAACGATTGCTGAAATTTGACTCAAACTTTTCTAAAATGCCCAGCAGTTCTTTGGAAAGACAGTGCCGGGTCATTAAAATTTTCAGTACCTTTAAAAACCTGGACTATGGTCTATTGCTTTTCTTTGTATGTTCTGAATGGACTTTCATTCTTAATGAGACTGTGTCTAGGAAAATTTAGTCTGAAACAGTGTTAATAAGTGACAGTTTTTTGCAGGAACCTTACAAATTCTATTGAAGAAAATGTGAATTTTCCAAATATATGCTTAAAATGCACAAATCTGAAAATCACCTTTTTTGTCAAGTTTAAAAAAAACTCTTACCTAATATATTATAAAAGTTTGATTGCATTGATATTGAGACCCAAAGCACTGTACAAGTTGGGTATTATCTCTTCATTTGTAATTCTTAGAGAAAAGACATTTTTATCTGACATGCCCTAGGACACAAAAAAGTAATTCCGTCATTACATGACTAAAGAATCAATAGAATAACATGAGAGAGCCATAATTATTCCTGTTACCAGGTAATTGAAAGATTTTAGGTCTAGAAGAATTTTTATAGAAAATCTATTTTCTTAGATTATGAACCTGTGTCTCTCTCATATAAATCCAAGTTGCCTGATATCATATTGATTCATAAATAATCTGTTAGACTCACTCACTGAATCCTCAATGAAGATAGTGTGATTATAGTGTTATAAACTTTCATTGCTTTACACCAGGATCCCTATAAAACTTCAACCTAGACTGACTGAACTTTAAACTCTGGGTGTAAGCTTTTGAGTTTTTCTTAATGTGCAAACTAATTTTTTTCTCCTCAAATAATTTATAAATTCTAATCAAAGATTTTACAATTTTCTGATAATTTATCAACAATTGCAGTATTTTGTATACATGATATACAAAGTTGAATAACTTAGTTAATCGTATAAAATTCGAATCCACCAACAAAAGTATTGACACTCTGAGTTGGTGTGGAACTGTTAAGGCATTATAATGCTGGTGCATGATCTCATTGAAATGTGAGCATTTTCTTCGTTGTATCTTCATCACTGTTACTTTGAGCTGAAGAACAACAATAAAAAGGATGTTCCTTTGTGTTGTCAAGTCATAAACGGTCAAACCAATGCCCTTTCTTCACCATTTAAGTCAAATAATAAAAAAAGCTGAATTTCTGAAGGGCATGACTGAACCTTTAAAAAATTGTATGAAATCTATGGCCAAAAAAGTGTACACATCAATGAAACAACCCATAAAACTGTTGGGGTTTATTGTCTCTTCTTTAACAGAATCTATTCTTATTTTGAAATTTTGAATGTCACTTATAAACCTCAGGTTGAACCATTTAAGATGATAAGTGATAAAGTTATATAATAATAAATAATTCTATATTTCTATGTGATAATTACAGGTAGGAATTGTAATTATCACCACACACAGACAGGTGTTTTTAGGGGACCCAAGGGGCTAATATATGATAGGAAGAAAGGCAAACAGGTGTTTTTAGGGGACCCATGGGGCTAATATATGATAGCAAGAAAGGCGTTAGCTTGGATGTAACACAAATCTTGTATTTCAAGTCATACTCTTTATGTGTGGGTTCCTTAAATTCTAATCCATGTAGTTTTTTCCGCACTGAGTTGACCTTTATCATATCACTAGGAGATCAATTAAATCATGATGTTATTAAAATTATGTAATGCCTTATCAAAAGTTAGGTAAAGTGATTTTTTTTAAATTTAAATATTTCATAGTTCAATAGAAAGTCTACCCCAAGATTTGCTACGTGTTCATGCTTTAAATGCACAACTTATTATTTCAGTATTTACAAAAGTAAATGTGGTGTTAACATGGTTTATGTCAAATGTTGAAAATGGTACGAATAAAAGATATATATGCAGGCAAATTTTTTTTTTACTAGGCTTAGACAGTTATTATCTAAACCGCCTGGTATGGTTGTATATATCAAATGTATCAGGTGTATACACAATGTAACGAGATACGGAACATTGTTACTCATAACTTATGCTTCGGCATGTTCGGTCTTTCATCTGAGACAGTTTCAACCAGTATAAATTTGCATACTTATTCAGAATTGATGAAGATAACAAGAGAGTTAACCTTTGAATATACTTGATTTTATTTAAGAATAAAGCAGAAATTAGTTTGAATGAGGGTTACCGAGTTCCGTTACAATCAAATACAATAAACCACATTTAAAATCTCATATAAATGCAAATCTACCTTTGATTATACTCCTTATAATAAAAGATTTAATCAAGTTAAAATCCTCAAATACTTGTATCAGGTCATTGAAGAAGATCCTCAGTATCCCTAACTAACTATTAGACTTGGACCAGAATATACATGGTTTCCCCATATAGATCATGAAGTTAATTCCTGGATATACCAAAAATGCACTTGGCTTGTTTATAATTACTATTATTAGATTAAATGATTTGTTGTTATTTAATGAAATAAACCTCATTATAAATATAAAATTGAGAATGGAAATGGGGAATGTGCCAAAGAGACATTATCCTGACCATAGAGCAGACAACAGCAGAAGGTCACCAACAGACTGCTTTTTTTTTATTTTCGTTTTTATCTAGGTGGAGTTAACACTTTGGCTTCTAACACTAAATGTAATGTTCATTCACATGTGAGTGTCCTTCAATGACCAAAAGTAGCTAATCACCATCACAGTTCATAGTACTACATTTTTGTACTAATTAAAATGAATCTACATGAATAGAGTGTCAATCTTATGTGAATTAGTACAAAATCCTCATATGAACTTTTAAGAAAGCCTTGACATATATATAATATTTTAATGACTGGTTTATCCCCTGCAGTGAACCTCGTTAATCCCTTTAAAATTTACCCTTTCAAGTTTCTGATCAACATGACTAGAAATACTAAGTACTGAATAATAAGATGTTCCCCACTAAAATCATATGTAAATAATCTCTCTTAATGGTTTCAGAAACGATGTCCGATATAAAACATACCATAAAAGGGGATTAGAGAAGGGAGATAACATAAGGGTTTCAGAAACATGTCAGGTCAGAAACATACCATATAAGGGATTAGAGAAGGGAGATAACTAAAGGGTGTCAGAAACATACCATAAAAGGGGATTAGAGAAGGGAGATAACATAAGGGTTTCAGAAACATGTCAGGTATCATAAAAACATACCATATAACTATTAGAGAAGGGAGACAACTAAAGGGTTTCAGAAACATGATAGGTATCATAAGACACACCATTTAAGGGGATTTAAGAAGGGAGATAACAAAAGGGTGTCAGAAACATGTCATGTATCCTTAATTACATACCATAAATGGAGATTAGAGAAGGGAGATAATTAAGGGTTTCAGAAACATGTCAGGTATCATAAAACATACCATACAAGGGGAATTTAAGAGAAGGGAGATAACAATAGGGTTTCAGAAACATGTCAGGTATCATAAAACTTACCATGAAAGGGGAATTAGAGAAGGGAGACAACTAAAGGGTTTCAGAAACATGTCAGGTATCATAAAACATACCATGAAAGGGGAATTAGAGAAGGGAGATAACAATAGGGTTTCAGAAACATGTCAGGTAGCATAAAACATGCCAATAAAGGGGGATTTGAGATGTGAAATAAATGAAGTTTTCGAAACATTTCACGTTACTATTGTAGACTCTAGGCATAATAATTTAAAAAAAAAACAATGTCTGAATACTCAATGAAGTGAAATTAAAAATATATATACCAAGTTCCTCCATTAAATATTTCAGCAAACAAAGCCCTTGAATTTCCAGCACAGCTCTTGATATCAGGTTTGGAAATATTTCTTAATCAATACAATACAATTTTCTTTGATTTAGAAAGACTGATTGTTTTTTTCCTACATATAAAATTATGACAACTATTTTATTTGCAACTATATATATACACTTTAGAAGTGCATCAGTATTGCATTGTAAAAGGTATTAAAAAATTTCAACATTTTTTGAGATATTAATACATGTATCAAAATAGAAATGTCACTACCCCTTTGACTGAGCCTCAATATTTATTCTAGAAAGCATCAACAAGTATAATCGTCAGAAAATAAATCCTCAAAGAAAGGAAAACCAAGGTTTTCTCATAACATTGTACTGAGAGGCATACACAAATGAGAAAAACATACCATTAATTAATTTCACACTTGTGAAGAAAGAAACATAGTCACTTTTCACAGAAAAGCTGTTCATCTTGATAAAATGTTAGAGAAAATCTGTAAAGAATCATAAATCTGTGAAGGTTAAAGGAAAGTTTTAGAGGTCATAATCGTCCAAGGAAAACAACAGTAACTGCCAAAATACATTTTGAATTATAATACCAGTTGTAGTTAAGTGCATGTATATTGCAAATCTGAATGTTAGGACTACTGACAAAATGTGAATTCTGTTTGTTATATGCTGGGTTATAAAAAGTGCCCCATTGTTGCTTGCTTAATGTCAGTACTGGCTTTAACAGAAGGATATCATTTTTTTTGCATTCTGATAAAACTTTTGACATGAGTTGGGAATGATTAACTCAACTTCGATTTATAAGAAAGGTAGCAAACTGAGTTTCTGAAGTATACTGGTAAGAATTCAAAGTTCAAACTTTTGACCTCTGACCTGTTTAAGTAAGCTTAATTTAAGGAAGTAATGTCCTTGATAAAGTAATTTGAAGCACATGACTTCTTGTCTCAAGAGAGAAATATTAATCTTCCCTCTTATCTTGTACTTCTCTAGTACAAGGGGCTCTTGTAAAGTTACATTTTAGACTGGTACAGAAACTAACATACTTGAGATGAATAGAAATTCTGTAAGACTTCTTAAATCTAGCAGCTGACATAAAATACTTGATGACTTTTTCATGCATCATATACATGTAATCAGGTTTTTTTCTCAAGTAAATGGTTTTTTTTGGTCTTTACGATTTTACAATTCTATTTTGTTTTCTGTAAGACCTATTACAGACTTGAAACAATTTAAAGTTGAACACATTAAAGCAGGGTAGTATCCAGTCTTTCCTAACAGGGGAAGGGGGTTCCTAACCCAGGATAAAGGGGTGTTTCCAACATTATGTTCTTATTCAAATGCATTGATAGTTTTAAAAAAGAAGGGGGTTCAAACCTCTGAATTCACCATTGTCAAGACACAATGATATGTCTTTTGTTGAAGACAAAATATTGCCCTCTGATGTCTACTAATGTTGATTTTTATCAATGGGTTGCTGTCTTAAATGTTGACCTCTCCTTATACTCTGTACAGAATCTAGGGTGGACTCTGGAATGCCAAAGGTGCTTTCTGAATCCCTTAAATATTACAGGAAAATTTAAGTTTAATTTTTTTCAGTACTTGCAGGTTATGAGATAAATTTTATAGATGCTTTAAATCATGTTAATGAGGCTGAAGACAAAAGGAGTAAAAAATAACATCAGTCAAAAAATGTACTTGACCATTTTTTTATCATTCCAAGTCATTAATTTAGAAGTTTGTTGACTTGTAAATATCTGAACATATTATGGAAAAGATTATGAAAGCATGGTTGGATAAATAACCTATATATAGCCATTTTTGTTTTTCAAACAGTTATTGTGACCTAAATGAAAGAACTTTAGAATAAATGTATTATAAAAATCCTCTTAATTCTAAAACAAGTACATGTAAAAACTAAAAATCTGGACATCTCAAGTACAAATATTTACTTTCAAAAGAAAAGATTAGGTTTAATGTCCAATATCCCTTCTAAACTTAACTTTAAACCTTAAACATTGCTTTAATTTACATAATTTGAACTGGCAATTGTCTCCCTTTAAAGTGGAAAACCATCTCAGTGAATTAGGTACTTACGTTCACTTTGTTTGAATAATATTTGGATTTAAACTTCACAATCCCCTCTAAACTTTGATCAAATTTAGAACAAATATTATTTTATGACATGACTAATATACCCTTCAATGGCAAACAAAGATTAACTTATAATACACTTCTTCAAATTTTAACTTTATATATGTTATGACTTATGAGGGCTGCAAAAATAGAAATAATTTCTCTCCCTTATTGTTCAGGTCCCTGCTGTGTCTTATTCCTAACATAAGGGCCAAAAAACTTTGATAATTTTTAAGTTGTAATTTAGTCTTGAAGAAATTCTAGACGTTATCAAATTTAAAATTCTGCCTAATATTGCCACTGTGCCTTACGATTGATTTGCCAGTATGGTATCACTGTATCTTAAAATTCTCACTCACAAAACCAGTATTTCAACAATATAACACCAACAAATTTTTTAAATGCATTTATATGCATACTTATACTGTTCATCATTCAAATTTTATACCAAACGCAAATTACCTCAAGGGAGACTATTGAAGGAATAGAGGAAATGAAATTATGAGATTTAAATGAAACTCGAGATTCGATCCAAAATGCGATAACATTCAATAAAGATCTTTTTTATGACTTGCAAGGCACATTCAATATTTAAATCAGATGTAGATCTTAAATTTTAACACCTTTTAACAAAAGAGGCAATCGGTCATTAAATTAAATCACAATAGTTAAAAAATTTGTTACTTCAGTCAGAAAATGATACTTTATAACAAAACCTAATGACCATAAATCAATAAAACTAGTAAAGATTTAAAGTTATATAACATCTGATGTTAATGAACAAAATTTAAATATTTATAACTCATTCAATAGCTATAGATATAATGGAGATTTTATTTAATAAGGATTAAAAACTTATTCTAATTTTACTTTAAGATTAATTTAAATTAACATAAGAAATATATGTATGTTAATTAATGTTGACAAATATGGACTTGTATAAATACGATCTTTTTTTCAGAAGCTAACAATATTTTTGGTCAAACAATTCTATTTTTCAATGCTAAAATCTCATAATTCCCCTATAGAATTATCTATACATTAAACTTCAATGTACTTTCAAATGCCATGATGCATTTCAAATCCTTAAATGTTCAAATGAATACCTTTATATTCATTTAATAGGCTTTCAAATATAATGTTATGACACATTTTCATATTATTTATCTAATATTCACAATCCACAGCTGAAGCTCTTCAAGGAAGGTTATTTCAAGTGTGTTTTTTCATGCAACATATTTTCTTCTGTATTTTTTATTTCTATTATATAAATATGTCAACATCTGCTATTTCCTCAATTATGATGGAAATATTAAAAGCTATAAAAAGTACTATATCAGAACATTAAAACACCTTGCTTTTCTTTCTACAAAACATGTATCCCAAAGCACCAGTATTTACTGAGTAACACAACACTTTTTTTTTTTTAGACTAGGGGTGATTTATTTAGAGTTTTGACATGTTGTATATAGACATTATAAATGCTTATTGTTGATGACAATGTGTTGACTTTATCTGTCTTTTCAGTTTTGGTGTTTCAAGAGTCCACATTGTGAAGACTTTGTCACAAGTATGTATTTTACATACACATAGTGTTAAAGTTATGACAATATAAACTTTAAGATCAACTTAGTCATAATATTTATTTACAAAATATTACATTGTCATAACTATCAAACATATTATTTTTTATTTTATTTTTTTATCAAAATCATATTTATCATGTTTGAAACAAGATCTATTTATCTAAATAAGCTCACAGAGAGAAAACTCCATTTTTTTTAAGATGTACATGTATTTACCCAAATAATCTAAACATCTTCTGAAGCTTTGTATCTATATCTTTTTTCTCTGTAGAGAGGATTACTTTTTGTGTATACTCTAAAATCTAAATGATACATTTTCAAGCAGATACAGCCATTGTAAATCTAACTTGACAATAGCCAGAAGTTGTACAAAGTAAAAAACAGAAACCACAAGAACTGAACAATAAATAACCTCATAAAAACAACAAGAATTGGCCCAAATTTTATGACTGATCATTTCTTTGTTCTTGATAATCAAATTTGACACAGTAATCATTACTGATGACATATAATGCTCAGTAGGTAATTATAACTGTATAATAAATGGTCTAACTAAGGTGTTAACTTAACTTTTATACATATGTACGTATTGTGTATTACACAGTTATTATCCATCTTTTTATCTTGTATGTAAGAACTGCAAAAAAAACAATCACATATTTTATTATTATCTGCATTGTTATGTGTTTTTGTTAATGGTTTTGGTAAACTGTTCAGGTTGTACAGATAACATGTTTTTATTTGATATAAGTAAAACCTTTCTTCAAAGTCAGCAGTTTTTACCATACTAATACATCAATGTTTTCCTCTGTGCTTACACCATGATAAAGACTTAGTACTATGGTTGGCAAGTAATTACTGATTTTACACCAGATGTTCTGAAGAAACACAGGAAAGTCATCAGTGTTGTCTTTTTCTCACCAAATATATATGTATTGTCATTAAAACAATTTTCACTTTTGAAATATTACATGTAGCGCTTAATCTATGCTTACTGTATCTAGTGTTTTAGAGCCTTTAAAAAAAGAAATTGAAGTAGAACTTTGATACATTCAGTGGCAGATCCAGAAATTTTCAAAAGTGGGGCCCACTGACTGCCTAAGAGGGGGGGCCTGCTCCAGTCATGCTTCAGTGATTCCCTACATAAGCAACCAAACCCCCCCCCTAAATCTGCCTCTGACATTGGGCAGAAAAAAAAACATGTTTCAGTATTGTAAAATAAATGCTAAATTGTTTCAATATAGAATTTTGTGTTTTCTTGTAACTGTTTCAAAATAAATAGCATGCAATCACATTTTTAGAGACATATTTCTCTTCTGTAAAAGTGAATTCTCGATTCTTATCAATTTTAAAATCAAATGGATTTAGAGGCTGGTTCAGGGGAGATTTTAATTTTACTATAAATACTGGCAGGATTAATCCAACCCCCTTTTTTTGGGGGAAAAAAATTCAACAATATCAATATATAGTTATTTTTCTGGGCTCTGAATATTTTTTTAAAATTGAGGCCTTAAAGTATTTTATGGTTATCTTACTCTGAATATACTTCACACAGATAAAATTTTAATGAACATACATGTACATGTGGTTAATTCCCAACAAATTTGTTTGTCTATTGTAAATATTGTTTGGAGACTGTCTCATTGACATTGACATGTACTTTGCAATTATAATCTTAGGGAGATAATATTTGCTTTTAACAAGTTAATAAAATATAGACTATCTCAATTACAGCTCAACAAAGTAACTGAAAAGATTTCCCTCTAATTGAAACATTTTAACATTTATTCTATTTTAATTATAACATATACATCTTAAAAATTTTGCTCTGGTCAAAAATCAGATTAGGGTTTTTATTTCAACATTTTGTCACAGGATACATTTTCACTCACCACTGAGAAAGTAAAACTTTTCCACAGACTTATTATTCACAACAAATCACCAGCTGAGACAACCTGTGGATAGGATTAAATCCAGACATTTGTGTTGTAAACACTTTTCACAAGTTAAATGACATACAAATAACAAAAATACTCCACCTTTTATTGCAAATTTATTCCAAATTTAAAATCGATTTTTAACAAATAAGATAAATTCCAAATTAATGTCACATTGTCACAAATGTCACCAATACACATTTTTGTCCACCAGTTTTGTGTATTCCTTTCTGTTTGTGTATTCACTTTTGTAGAAATCCTGTGAGTGCACTGCTCTTAGGCTAGGAAAAAGCTCTTGGTTAGTTAGTATAAGGTGAGGAAGGATTTTCCGTTGCATGCTGAAATCTTCGTTGTAATCCTCAAGATGGTCGCGATCGGTAGGAAAGGTTTCAGGATTAAGACAGGGTAACAAAAAATTAAATAACGGGAGTATAGGAAGGAATGCGTATGTTCGATATATATACAAATGTACAGATATTTATTTTTCTACGGGAAAATATCGTAGGAAAGAAGAATTGATTTTTTTTCCATTTACCGTGATTTTAATAAGAATTAAAAAAGGTGTTTTACAGTACACACATGCAAGGTAAACAGTTTTATGAAAAGCAACGTGAATATATTTAGCTATTCTAATACACCACTAATGCACGTGCGTTCATGGCAACGTGCGCGCATGATGAAAAAAAAATGAATGGAAAAATAAAAGAAAACATGTTAACAAAGTGAAAGGTAAAAAGCTAAAAAGGAAATGTGATGTAACATACCTTTGGATAAACTAGCAAGGGATAGGCAGGTTGGTTGACAGTAAATATAACACACAAGAATACACAGCCAGGGAAAAGATGCAATTAGGTGAGCAGTGCGGGAATATAATAATCATGTGTAGAAGACCGAATTACTCAAATCGATTATTCCGCTAGTTTATAAGAGAGCTAATTATTAACAAGACTTGTAAACTTTAATGCACCATAATCAGACATTTATTATCATAAGACTAATTATAATAATTTTTAATAGTGTATTTCATTTATTTGGCGATGTTTTAAGACTTAATTATTAAAACGCGGATGAATACATTGAACCCCATGTTTGAGGTCACTCCTGACAGGTGCTTGTCACATGACCAAAACAAATGGCAGCCTCCACGATTGCAAACTTGAAGAACTTTGTTATGTCAAATAACTCAATAATGGTTTAGTTTTAAAACTTTTTAATTGAATATGATGGCCAAAGATGGTTTACTCAACAGTTCCCTCAACTTTGATAGGGTTGTCGAGTTTCCTCAACTGAAAGGTAACATAGGAATGATTACCTGCGAACTAGATTATAACACCTGAACTGTGCAAGGTTGAATTTTATCGCCTGCTGTTTATTTTCGTCAAATTTTAAGGCAATTGAAAGATAACTATTAGACCATCGCTTATCTATCTTATCAAGGTCATGAAATCAATGGAATATTAAAGAAATCAATTTTAACATTATATTAGATAAATAAATAATCTAGGTTTGAGGGGCTAGACTGGGACTTTACAATATAATATCCTGTTATTGCATGCACAACCAAGTTGATTCAGTGATTGATTGTTGGCTAAGTAATATTTAATCAGCCAATTTTAACATGAAAAACAAATATTTTATTTGCCAATCACAGTGCCCAAATTAAATAAGCAAAATAATTACAATAAACTATTTTATTCATTAATACTTTTTCTAAAAATAATAGTCAAAAAGGTGTTTGACAATGATCACCAATCCTTTACCTTACATTTGATACCTTAAAAGATAAATAAGCAAACATACTGAACTTAAATGTATATTTACAATCAACATATTTTTGTATTTACACCTGTGTGTAGGAACTACTTGTATATTGCATTCTTTCTGATTTGTACTAATTGACTGGCTGGCCCAGAGTTTGTGGTACCTTGAAATTTTACTAGTTTACATTTTGATTGTTTTCCGAAATCCCATGGGGACTAACTGTGCTCCAATTATTGTCAGGTCAGGTCATTAAGTATAAAAAAAGAATATATGGTATGATTGCCAATGTGACAACTGTTTACAAGAGACCAAATGACACAGACATTAACAACTATATGTCACCGTATGACCTTCATGTCAAAAAGCACAGCCCATACTGCATAGTCAGCTATAAAAGGCTCTGATAAGACAATGTAAAACAATTCAAATGAGAAAACTAACTATTTGATTATATAAAAAAAAATGAACGAAAAACAAATATGTAACATATAAACAAACAACAACAACCATTGAATTACAGGCTCCTGTATAAGTATGCCATATTTTGGTATTAATATTGATTCACTCATTTGGGTTTTTGCATTGAAAATAAACACCTATATATATTCTAAATCCAGTTGTTGGCATAATACAGGTTATATTCTTCCCTTATATTTTATGTTGGTATAATACCAAAATCCGAAAATGCCTAACTGGAGGGATTGTGCTTGATTTTCATATGATATTAATAATAAATACTTTATTTTAAGATTTTATTAAGAGGGTAAAATCCATTAGTACAATACTAATCTCCCCTGATGCCCTCTTTATAAAATTTTTAAATATACCATTGGCGGATCCGGGGGGGGGGGACCCCTTTTTTTGGCCAATCCATGCATTTGAATGGGGACATATAGCTGGATCCCCCCCTTTTATCCTGGGTTGCAACACCCCCTTTTTTTAAATGGCTGGATCCGCCCCTGTATACAATAATATAACATAAACATTTACATAAATCCTTTTTTGCAAAACAAAAGGCAAAAAGGCATACAGAATTGGTTCATGAACATATTTTGATAATGTCAGATATACAAGACAAATATATATGAACTTTTATATATAAATAATAAAATATAAAATAGATAAATTTCATCTGATAGTTACATTTTCAGTTTAGACACAAGAACTTATAAAATCTTTTTTTGAACTGTTCTATCAGGTTTCTATCTTTTTGATTTTAACAGGAATACTGTTCCGAAGAACTGTACTGGAATATTGAAATGTTTTTTCATAAAATTTGTTCTCGGACATGGTATGAAAAGACAATTATTGTCCAATGAACGCAAAGAATATTTTGCAATAGCATTTTGGTTATTGTTAAATAATTGACAAAGATAATCAGGTGCAAGACTATAAAATTACACACTTATACATTAATACTCCTTTGTGATATGTGTATCTTGTTTGAAAAGTAAACCATCCTGATGAAGACATCTGTAAATTCAGAAATTATTGCGAGGTTTTATTTATTGCGAATAATGTGACAGAGTTGTAAACGCAATAGTTTAAACTCGCATTTTAAAATATGTTAATGTATTAAACTGGATTTTAGTCAATATTGCAAAAAATTAAAATCGCATTTAAAGTCAAAAATGACAAAATCGCAATAATAAATGCATGCAATAATTTCTGAATTTACAGTAATCTTACAATCAGTTTAATCAAGGTCTTGAGCTGGCATGTCAGAAACTGCTATTAGTCCTTTGTTAATTTATGTATTGTCATTTTGCTTAGGTTCGTTTGTTCTGACATCAGATTCAGACTTCTTTTAAACTGAGTTTTACTGTGTGTATTGACGAGTGTTTCTTTATTTTACATTGGCTTGAGGTATAGGGGGAGGTTTGAGATTTCACTAAACATGTTTAATCCTGCCACATTATCACTGAAATAGTACACATTTTTATTTAGGGGCCAGCTGATGGGGAATTTTCTAGTTGCGTTGATGACCCATTGGTGGCTTTCATCTGTTATCTGCTCTTTGGTCAGTCTCACAGTTGTCATTGTGAAATATTCCCCATTTCCATTCTCAATTTTGTTGTTAAATGTTAATATTGTTTTTGCATGATTCAGTGAGATTAAATCAGAGCTAAATTATGACAGTAAATGATTTCATTGCCAGATTTGTATTATTATAACTCCATGGCTTTGTTCTTCAATTCTAAGTTGTGGATTATCTTCATGCCTCTCAAACTAGTTCTTAGTGCCATCTAAAACCTGCAGTGAGGTGAGATTTTTTTCTCCCTGTTAAAGGCCTCACTGACTTTGAGATGAAGAACAGCACTAAAAGCGCTGTACCTTTGTATCTTTTTATATTTTATTGTGCATGTATTGATTTTGTGTAATGGATGGATACCCCATATATCCTTTCTTTTCTATCAAATTAATGATCTTTTTATAAAGCCTGCCTTCTTTCTATTAATTTATAAAGCAAAAATGGAGTAATGATTGTGTAATATATATATATTTTTCCAAGAGAAAGTCTAACAAGGGATAGGATTTTGGCTTATATATCAGGAGCATTCAATTTTAATCAGTCTGCAGTCTGCAACTCCAATCCAGATGACATACATCATGTACATGACATAATGAATGATGAGCAATCATATGAGAATTCTGATTTTAAGTTTTAAAAAATTCATGGATGAAAAATTGTTGTGAGTGAATATATTTTGCAATGAATTTTAGTGGGTCATTATATTTTTTCAACGAATGGCACAAAATGTGAGACATGGGCCTGCTTAAGTTGCTTTTAAAAGGAAGTATAACGAGAAGTTTTACAAAAATAGGCAACAGCCTAAAATATTGGTACAAAGCTTTATAAGTCAGAATATAGAAAATCTGGCTTAATACTACAGATGCATCAGGTTTGCTTTCTCCATCTGGCATATATCTATTGTCATTAACCTTATTTTCATGGTTCAGCTACTCCTTCCAAACTTAAATCATAGGATTTCTAACTTATTGTGAGTAAAAGGACAACTATTATTAGAATTCAAGCCAGTACGTATGTGTGAAGCACTATATTTTCTATATATTCATTCATTTTAAATCCTGTGAATTCTTTATTGTTCCTGGGATACAGATATTAGTGATTTTTATGGTCATTACAAGTAAAGGTTAACCATGAATTTGAAAGGCCAACAAAGCATAATTTTTTTCTATAAGGCCTGTATGGAGACTTTGGCTAAACCAATACATATCCATGAGAATGCTTTTCTTTGAATTCATGAAATTACATGTATATGAATCCACATTATTAAATTTCCTTGCTGTTTCAGATTCTGTGTATGTTGACCATGCTGGAACAACATTGTACAGTAAATCTCAGATAGAGGCTCATCATAAAGAATTGCTTAGCAACCTGTATGGTAATCCACACAGTCGTAGTCAAAGTAGTCGGTTAACAACTGATGCCATTGATCAAATTAGATACAGGTACATTATGGTACATTATTTGTTAGAAACTGTATTGTTATTTAGCTTTCAGTTAGTAAAAAGTTAGGTATGTTAGCTAGTACTTTGTTGACATTCAAAGCAGACTTGAACCCCTCAGTTGTTTTAAGTACATACTCTGTTAACAACCGACAGTTTGAGATTTTCCTATCACTTGCCTTAATAAAATGGTCTTGTACTGTTGCAACACTTGGTTCTTTGTAAACTTTGCCACTTTTCACTTATCAATGGATAATCTACAATTTTTTACGGGGTAACCTATTCAGTTTCTACAAAAACATTTCATCAATATAACATTTTTGTTTACCACTTTTAATGTAGAAAAGTAAACAATAAATTGTTCATAAAACAATTTTTGTTGATATTATTCTTATTCTTAAACATTAATTCATTTAATTTTTAGGGTTTTGGAGCTGTTTAATACTACAAGTGACGAGTATACAGTTATATTTACATCAGGTTGCACTGGTGCACTCAAGCTTATCGCAGAGTCCTTTGACTTTTACACAGAAAACAGTTGCCATGGGAACAAAAAGCAAGTAAGGGAAATAGAAATATGTGACAAAGAGAAAGTTGATGATCCAGGAAATCATGAGTTCAAGGTCAAAGCAGGATGCTTTGCATATTTATTAGATAACCACACTTCTGTACAGGGGATGAGAGAAATTGTAAATGCAGAGGCCATTTTATGTGTTGAAGAAACTACAGATGAAAATTTTAAGATACATCATGTTAAACAAGGGGAAAGGAAAGAAGGAAACTCACTGTTCATATATCCAGCCCAGTCTAATTTTTGTGGCCGTAAATATCCAATGAAATGGATTGACAAAATACATAAAGGTCAATTGCCATTTCAGAGGTCGTTTCCAGGGAAATGGTTTGTTGTTCTGGATGCAGCATCTTATGTCAGTACAAGTCACCTTGACCTTAGCCTGAACAAACCTGATTTTGTCTCACTTTCATTCTACAAAATATTTGGATTTCCAACTGGAATTGGTAAGTTTGCTTCTAGGATGAAAAACAAAGGACATAACTCATTATAAAAAGAGTATATTGTATTGAGTTTTAGCCTGGTCAAGAAGTACTGTTAAACTAAGTAGGTATTCAAACTACTGGATTATTTATACTGCTAAAGTTTGAAGTAAATATATATGTATTGTTTATAAAAAAAATGAGATAGGGAATGATTGCCAATGAAACAGCTATCCATCAGATTTCAATTGAGGTGGATAAGAACAATGATTTTAAATATCAATGTGCTGTGGAAATGAATTGTTGTTTGTATTTTGTTGTTCATTGAAATTTGTGGTTCACCTGTATCCACAAATACGAAATTGGTGTCCAATGAATAATTATAATGAATTCACAGTAATACCTGTCATATGATGAATTCTTATCTTACTTCCATTGTTAACATTATAATACTGCAGTCAGGCAAGTTACTTTTTAATTTAGACTTTTGGAAGATGGAATGGCTTAACTAGTTTTGAATCGACTCTGTCCCCCTTTCTTATCCATCTCCCTTGAGATACCTTTTCTTATCTGCTTCCTTGTCAGTTGCAAATTATTCTATGAATGGAGAGTGAAAATTAATCTGCCCTTGGTGCTTCCCTTTTTACATTAAAATAATTTTAATTTTAAAGATCAAATCATGTCATGTTTGACATTTTGACTGGTAAAACTTTTCATATTTGAGTTTGTCTTATTTGTTCTTTCTATCATGTTAATTTGTTGCTGGGATGTATTAATTGGCACAAGGTATAAAATGTTAGAACACTCCTAGGTATGTTTAGGTATGATTGACTGGTCGTTAAGGTAGATGATATTATGTAATATTTGTTTGTTATAATATACAAACAAAAAGTGTTTGATTGAAAGAATCTGCTGCTAACATCTAACAGCCGTCCAAAAAACTTACATATTTTTATTTTATTATGTTTTTTTCATTTATATTAGGCAAAACAAACTAAAATGTGAGTTTGGCTTGGGTCAAACAAAGTGCTTTTTAAAGGTACATGTATTAGGTACTACAGATAAAGAGACAAAAAGTGTATTATATTACTTTGGTTTATTTCACTTCTGAGTACTTAAGTTCAATCACCAAAACTACAATAAAGTGATTATGAATGACGGAAAAGTATGATTTCCACTAATGCCACAATTAATTCTAGAGTTATCTCCCATGGTGAAAAAAAGTTACTAGATGATAATGCTAGTTTGTTGTAAACTCCCAAGTATCATTTCAGGGGTTCCTCTTTTTTTTTTTATCGAAATAGTTAATTGATTATTTAATTACCAGAATACATTTGTATAGTTTTAATTTACTATGAGACCTGTAGGAGCATTAATATTTACTTTCCTACCAGTGTCATTTGAAGCGTAGTTAAAATACCAACTTTTATTTGTTTAAATTCTTGTTGCATTCTGTCTTTTTACAGTCATTAGGTAAACTGTATGTTCCAGTTTCACAGCAAATTCATTATTGTTTTTAATTTTTCAATGTTTTTTTTTTATATTACGTTTGTTTTTTAAGTAGGGATTTGACTTTGGTACTTTTTAGGGGATTCAGGAAAAACTCAATCCATATAAGTGTGCAGGTCTTTGGTCCTTAGTTTGATACAACATGTGATACACGTTTTCCCCAGTATTATTTTCTATGTAAATTACATTCTGTCTATTTATCGTAGTTTACATTATGGTACAGCTAAATTGTATCGTATATATTACAAGCTGTAATATACAATGTAGATAAACTAAACTCTTGTAAATAGTTGATGCAGACTGGTAAATTAGAGAAAAAAATACTAGAAGTAATGGATGTATCTCCCAGTACTTTATATATTCTGTAAAAGTGCAATATATGATATACACATAGGTTAGACGTTCTACCATTGATTTCCTTCAGTGATCATGTATCATTGATATCCTATCTTAAATGGAACATTTGATTTATGTAATTAATATTTCTACTGATACAAAATTTCTGATGCTGATGTGTTCGATCAACAGGTAAAGGGATATCTATATATGAATAGATAATGGAAATGGGGAATATGTCAAAAAGACGACAACCTGACTAATCAGCAGAAATCAGTCGAAGGCCACCAATGGGTCTTCACTACAGCAAGAAAATCCTGAACTGGAAGGCGTGCTTCAGCTTGCCCCTAAACAAAAATGTGTACTAGTGGACTATGATGGACATCACACTAAACTCCGAAATATATAAATAAATTAGATAATGTTTATTGATGCCAATTCATGCTGTGACATCAAATTGAATTTTTCGAGGTTTTCACAGCTTTGAAATTTTTTGCATAAAAAGGCTTATGGATATATGGAAATTGTATATAAAAATATGAAGATGTGGTACGATTACCACTGAAACAACTATCTACCAAAGTTCAAATGAAGAGGATGTGAGCAATCATAGGCAGACTGAAGTGTCAAAATTTGAGACATCATGGCAAATTGCAAAAACCAGCAACAACTAATTGTTCATCGAAAAACATTCAAAGTCAATACATTAGTATAATTTTTTTGCTTATGTTAGCTATATTTGGACTATGATACTGTCACAAAATATTAATAGTGTCGAACTAGTTATCTTGGGTACCACTGAAAGGACTTATGCATTGTTTCTTTCAACAACTAAAGTAAAATCAACACCACTTATAAAAATGTTTGGTCACAAATTTTTTGTCCTAATTTATTCTGATAATTAGCTTATCCATCTGTGCATCATTTTTCCCCAACATAGAGCAGAAAACCTTTAAATTTGTGGCATCCATTGGTGCAACAATCTTTGTGCCTATCCAACCCTATGTCCTGCCCAAACTCCGGACAGTGATCGTTTCCGTTCCGGAACTATTTTCCTTTACTCCATCAATGTAGTGTAGAGTAGTATTCGGGCCCGTATGCGGATCGGAACTGGAACTGCCGGGGAGTTTGTGTCCTGCCTTGTAATGGCCCAACATTTCTTGTCTGCTTTTAATGATGTTCATATCATAGTTTTATTACAATAATGTCTGATTAGTTAAGAAATTAGTCCAATCAACTGTAATGAGAGGAGTTGTGCCCCTTGTATATGTTAATTATATGGAAAATTGCATAGGAAGTGCTCTCAAGTTACATTCTCTCATGGAATGTCATGAAATTTATATCAAATCATTATTTAAGCAATATTTGGACCAGTATGAATTTGGGGGCAGATCAACTATTGGAGTGAAGACTTTTAAAATGTAAAAATTATGAAAAGTTGCAGCGTAATAGCTCTTTCTTGAAAAAGGTGATGTGTATGATTGGCAATTATGCCTGTCCACCTAAGACCAAATGACATTTCTGTTAGCAACTTTAGGTTACTATAGGCCAACAAATATGAGCCAAACCCATACTGTAGTGAATAGTTAGCTATAAAAGGCCAAAACATGATAAAGTATTAAACAATCAAATGAGAAAAACAATGGCCTTATTTATGATTTAACAAAAAGAAGAGGTAAAAAATGGCAAACAGTAACCAACAACAACAAATATAATACAGTCATCTGACTTGGGACAGCTGGCTTATACATAATGTGGCAGGATTCACTCAGAGTTTTTATGAACTCATTTTGTTCAAAATAAATCCACATCAATTATTTTATGAAGTTATGCTTTTTGGAAATGTAAACTTTATGAAAACTGCATTAAAATAATAGCTCTTATATAAAAAAGAAGATGTGGTATGATTGCCAATAAGACAACCGTCCACAAGAGACCAAAATGACACAGACATTAACAACTAAAGGTCACTGTCTGGCCTTCAACAATGAGCAAAGCCCATACTGCTTTTTCAGCTATGTAAGGCCCAGATATGACAATGTAAAACAATTCAAACGAGAATACTAACAGCCTTATTTATATAAAAATATGAATGAAAAACAAATATGTAACACATAAACAAACGACAACCGCTGAATAACAGACTCCTGACTTGGGACAGGCACATACATAATTAATGTGGCGGGTTAAACATGTTAGCAGGATCCAACCCTCCCCTAACCTGGGACAGTGGTATAACAGTACAACATAAGAAAGAACTATAAAAATCAGTTGAAAAAGGCTTAACTTATTAGATGGACAAAAATGCAAGTGGATGTGGCCAGGTACTTGTACATCCCTGCAACAAAAAGACACTAGGAACAGATTTTAGAGTACTCTCAGTTATGTGACAGCTAGTTCAAAGCCAACTAATAAAAAATCATGCATCTAAGACTAAAAAATATTTTAAATAACATCTCTTGTCAAATTTTTATAGAATAGTTTATAGAGAAATAAAAACAAATTCTTTGTTTGACAGATAAAATATATGTTACAGGGGATATATGAAAGCTGTTCAATAATTTTCTTTTATTTATAATAAGTAAATTTGATATCACAAATATGTTTTGATTATTCAGGAGCTTTACTGGTGAAAAATGAGTCAGCAGACGTTCTGAAGAAAACATATTTTGGTGGTGGTACTGTTGGAGTTAGCTCCCCTACTGAATGTATCCATATCAATCGTTCCAGTTTATCTGACAGGTTAGTTTATGTGAATGACCTTTGAAGTTATTCCTTACTACAAGTTTCCATATGCACAAGAACAGTTTATACAAGGTGGTACTCCTCAATGATATTTCCCCCCACTGAATAATCTTTCCTAATGAATATTTTATCATAATTTTACCAGTTTGTCTAATATGAAAAGTTTGGGATTTAGCTCATCACAAGATGACTTGATTGTTTCTCATGAAAATTTAAAAAAAAAAGACAAACTGAAACTAGATCTTTAATCCACATGAACTTCACCTGAAAAATCTAAGAAAGTGAACTCAAAAAGTTTGTGATTTTTTCACCCCCTTTCACAAACATTGGTATCTTTACTACAAATGTATAAAAGAACATGAAATTGACAAAATGGTTTGTACGTAAAGCTATCCCTGTAAAATAGTTAGCTGCTTTCTTAGAAAAACAGTGTATGTAACAATCTATGGTGATATACAAGATGTGGGTTTTAATTAGTTCTGGTGATCAACTTTGGACTTATTCATAACACTTTGAATTACAAAAAAAAATCATGAAAATGAATTGTTATCGGCCATCATATCTGATTTTGAACTTAAACTTTTAGTTCATAGTTGTGTAATTAGTAGTAGTAAATAATATTTTAGTTTCATTCTATTTGACTTATATTAAATGATAAATCAAGGATTTGTATATTCCACTCTAAAAAAAAAACATGGATCAATTGAAGATCAAATCATATGGTTAGAAAGAAATACACAATAAAATAAAATCACAAAAAAAACACCATAATTTGACATTACAGAATACTGCATTCTTCTTCTTAAAAATTATACCCTTCGTTGTGTCTAAAAATGTCATTATTCAGTTACATTTCATTTGAAAATTACATCATCCAAATTCGCAGGTCATTGTCTTTCATAAAAATATCTCATTCATTTATCAGGTTGGAAAAATTGCTATTAACTCCTCTGTTCCATCAAACTCAACAATCTCAGGTGTTTGTCTGCTTTAGATAATCTTTTTTACAGCTTAATTGGCAATTTCCACGGAAAAATAAGTTAACAATTAATTATTGATTTTTCAAAATGCACAAACAAAACTGTTGAACCAGATAATTGAAGTTGTTTGTCGCAGAGAATATGATGCTGTTTCCTCTTGTTACTATTTCATTTCTTCTCCATGGGATAGAATATGTCTTTGATGAAAACTGCATCTATGGTTTAATTTGAAGACATTAATGAGTGATGGCTCTTACATTCTAAAACAGATCACCTTCCGAAGCTTTGTAAGGGGAGATAATTCATCTGTTATCATCGATAACTGGATGTCAATCACATTGGGAATATCATATTATATTTTTAGAAATTTCATTGTTAGAAGCACGTTGTAAATTGAAAGAAATGTAACCATAACGAAACTATAATAGAGGAACCGATCTAGATCAAAACCAGCAAGACAGAATTGATAGAATGTTTTTTAGTCTCCTGTCGTTTCCCAATCAGTTGGCGTGATATTGAATACATAGAATCCCAGGCCTGTAAACAAATTAATGTTAGATTCCCATTCATTTTGTTAGTTAGAAATGACAGATGACTAAAAGCTGTAGAATTGGATTTTCCAGAGGGTTGTTACTTTACTTGGGACATGATGATAACAATTAAGTTTGCATGTGCTTTTTTTAATATGGGTTAATTGTATGTGTAATATTTTAACTTTACCTATATATATTACTCATATATATGTGTTCATATTTGAACTTTAACCTTTACTTTTTATCACTTCTTCTTTGAAACTATTAAAAATAGATACATGTATAAAAGAATTTAACTTGTGCAAAATGTTTTGGTTATAGAAATGCAAAAAAAAATTTCTTTAACAAAGATTAATTATTTTGTTTGTATACAACTTAGAGAAAAAATTAAAAAAAATTATGAATGAAATAAATTTCTCACTTAGTGCTATGAAACTATATATGAAAGTCTTTTTCTTCATAGTATTGATGGTTGAGATCACTTTATCAAAGATTATTCATTTTGAACTGATTCAGTGGTATATTTGGTGACATTTGACCCTATTTAACGCTATGGGAAATCACTTTCACATCCTTTCTAAAATTCCTAGACCAATCGGACCCTAAAAGATGTGATCAGGAATAATATTGAAAGTCCATCGTATGATTTTATAATTTCATTTAAAAAAAGGGAATTCTTGATTTTCATTTAACCTGTTAAAGTCCAGATCTTCCCAGTATATGGAGGTAGGGTGATAGTGTGTGTGCCTGTGTGGCTACCAAGATTACCTCATTTGGTACCAATGATAGCCATAATGCATTATAGATTTCTGTTGTACCATTTGGGAAATCACATTTTTATATTCTTCTAAGAAATTACAAGACTAATAATCAAACAGACCAAATTGGCTGTTTCAGAATCTAAAGCATCATGGGTAATTTCATTGTTGGTACCCCAAAGTGAAAATTGCGTTAGGTTATTGGTTGAATTTCCATTGTTTATAACATTTTAAACCAATCAAAAAGCTTTGGTGTACGCTTTTGAAAATATAACCCAGGATGCATTAGATTCTGAAACGGCTAATTGTCTGGAATAATGATTATTTCTGATTCAGTTCAGGTGAGAAAAAACACAAACAAGTTTCAACTACAAATGATTGGTCAGCATTTAGATTTAAAAGCGACAGTTATCATACTTTGGGTTGTTGAGGAAGCTTTATTTATTCAACTAAAAAATCGTACAAGAAATATAAGTTTAAGTTTGTAATATGTTTTGTGAAAAGGACTACTAAATAAGCTTGGCACTCACACCACATCTTCCTATATCTATTTGTAGTGTTGTTAAACTTAAGGACATTGATATTAGGTACACGAATTTTAGTTAAACTAAATTAGCTTGGACTAAGTTTTGACAAAGGCAATTGCATAGCTAGGACTTTAGTATCAGAAAACACTATTTCGCAGTAAATCAGTTTTTGGAAAGTTTAGGGTTGAAACAATTTGTTTTGTTAAGGTTTTTTAAAATCTGCGAATTCAGAAATTATTTGGATGTTTTTATTATTGCAAAAAAATGCAACAGTATAAGGTTTGCAATGATGAAAACTTGCATTTTTATATCAGTAGTAATATTCTGTAGTGATATTTTTCCAATAGCATATTAATAAGATTTCCCCTTTTTCCATTATTCCAAAATTTGCAGTAGTAAATGCATGCAGTGATTTCTGAATTATCAGTATGTTCAGACACTTAAGCACTCCTTTTTAAGTTTCTTGTGCAGACAAGGTACTCGTTATAATAAAATTGACTATTTTTCTAGTCTCTACAAGTCCTGAGGATAGCTTCTTATATATATCAATGTATAGCAGAGGCATGGTAAATTCAGTTAACTTGTGAAGTATTGATTTTTGTCACTATTTTCTCATGAAAATCTAATTAAACTATTTTCAGCTGACTAATATTTGCTGATTAAATTTTTTCTGCTTCTCTAAGAATGACTTGCCTAGTAGGTATCTATATATCTATTTACTTTGTAATGAATTAATCATTGATCCTTTATACAATTATTGAGCTTCTGAAAGCCCAAGTAGATGAAGCAGACATGTTATAGATAATTGAAAATGCTTTTAATTTGGGGAACAAAAAAATTGGAGTACAGTGTTAAGAGTTCATGTGATTTAGGATTTCACATGCAATATTTTCTGTACTCCTAGAACTGTGCTTCAGAAGGACTTAAATCTTGGGCAGGACCTTAAGGGATGATGATTTATAGTTCCCATACTTTCCTAGTTAAGATTCAGATAGGCCTAAGATGTGGTTTGCCAGATTAATCTGTACATTTGATTTGGTAATTGTAATGCATTTTAAATTGAATCATTAAAATTGAGAATGGAAACGGGGAATGGGACAACAACCTGACCATAGAGCAGACAACAGCAGAAAGTCACCAACAGGTTTTCAATGCAACGAGGCGTCCATCAGCTGACCACTGAAAAAATATATACTAGTTCAGTGAAAATGAACGCCATACTAAACTCCAAATTGTACACAAGAAACTAAAAGTTAAAATAATTCAAGACTAACAAAGCCAGAGGCTCCTGACTTGGGCCATTTCATATTTTAAGTTATCCTGTCTTTCTTTAGGTAAAGATTGCATAAAACCCTTTTGTAACTTTCCAGGCATTATGTGGTATGGGTGTCTTTCGCCATCTTGGATTGTAAAAAACAGAGAATCTAAGGTCCATATTTTCGATCAAGTTAGCAAAATTTGATGCAGTAATGCAGATTTTTAATGTGAATTTTCATTTAAAAGAACCTATTTTTAGGAAATTACTTATACATATTAATATTTTTACAAGTGTAGATTATTTTTGGTTGTTTTTTGAATATTTTCAAATTGGCAATTTAAGGGGAGGTAACTCTAATACAGTGCATTTTCTGAAGGACTCTTCATGAAATTTTCCTATTTTGTCTTTTAGCCGGAAAAAATGTACGGTGACCCTATCTTTTCTTTTGATATTCTCAAAGCATTGTCTGAACGCAATCTTTTCCTAATTTATTTTACAATTCTATCATTTTGTTTAGTTTCTATTCACAAAATGTTGTTTTTTCCTGTATAGTCCATACAAAATTTGTCATTTTGTCACAACCCGTAGCTTGAGCAAATGCACGGTGACCTATCATTTTTATAATGTTTTTGAACATGTATCAATAGATACTACATTTTGACAAAGTATGAACAAATTCTATCATTTTTATTTTAGACTCCCATACCACCTTAACTTACTTTGACAGCACTAAAAACATAGTGCAGAAAGGTGAACATTATTTATATCCTATTCTTGTACCTGTCAAGCAATTTATAATGCTATATATTTAAATGTCCAAGTAAGAAATAATGTGTGTATATATATAACCATTATTCTCCCAAGAAATTTATTTAATCTAAATTTAATAAGTTGTCCAAGATGTATAAATCTCTGGTCTAAAAATAGGATCATCTATAAATTGTGGTCATGGACAAAGGGGGATAACTGCAATTCAGTTATTGCCTAAATGTGTTTCACAAGCACTTTTAAAATAACAATTTTGTATCATTATGAATCAAATATATGGATAAAACTTTTATTTAATTAAGATTAGAATGTAAAGGTCTCAATGTTTGATCACATTCTGTCAGAAAGTTAATGAGCACAATTATATTTATATCTAGGTAAAAGGACAGTATGATTCTCTATTTGAAATAACATCATAGTCAAGGGGGTCTCATTGAGGGTTAAAATCTCGGATCCCGCTTACTGTTTTGTCAGATTCCCGTATCCCGCTTACACTATGTACGTAAGCAATTCTCATTTTTTTTGTCATTTCCAAGGTCCCGCCAGACCTCATTTCCCATTTTCACGACACAATAATTTGACTTTCACGTGTCATGCTTACCAAAATCGGCAATCCTGTGTCACTCTTAGACCCCAAATGAGACCCACAGTCAACACTGGAAAATGAACCCTTGTTCAAAGAAAGTTTTTTTTATTCTGACTGAGCTTATCTAGTTATAGCTAACTAAGTATCTACTAAAGGAAAGCAATCTCATTACAATTATGTACCCAGTTTCTGTCAGGGTGGGGAAAATTCATTTTTGCATAACAGTGATATACTGTATTATATTAAGCATTTTGATTCATGTAAAGTATCTTATTTTCTCTCATTGCAGATTTCTTCTGTTCTCATAATTTTGTAAAAAATTGTTTTTGGCACTTCTATATTGTTAAAATTTTCTAATGAGATCCAATTTCTTTGTCCATTTTATTTTTTTCTATTGTTATAGCATAACACAGATAAACTCATTGAAAGATAGCAAAACAATTATATCTTTTATAGTTTATGCACATATCTTAAAATAACACTTCTTTCTTTACAATGAGGCATTTTTCAATTAGAGAGTTAAACATCAACTATAAATAGGTTTCTATATGAAGTCATTGGAGTTGTTTCCCTTGACAGCCATTTTGTAGGGGTAAATAATTGATTTTCTTATTTGACCATGCTCAGTACATAGTAGTAATGAATAAAATTGTTTCAAAAAATCTAACTGTCAGAATAATAAATTTGGCTTATTTATGAAGGAATTTGTGCTCTTAGACCTCGGGGACAAAAAGGGGAATAACTATTACTATAAATGTTTCAATCTAAAAATATTCGTTGGAGCTTTAATGGTTGCTGTTTGTTGTTTGAACAGTTTCTTGTTATAAACTGTAAGAATTGGATGCTTGTGGTTAACTATAATTTTGGGATTTGCATTAATATTTGGATGTCAACAATTGGGTTGTAAAACAGATGACTACTTTCTAAACCTTTAGGGGTCTAAGAGTGACGCAGGATTGCCGATTTTGGTAAGCGTGACACGTGAAAGTCAAATTATTGTGAGAATGAGAATTGCTTACGTACATAGTGTAAGCGGGATACGGGAATCTGACAAAACAGTAAGCGGGATCCGAGATTGGAACCCCCCAATGAGACCCCCTTGACTATGATGTTATTTCAAATAGAGAATCATACTGTCCTTTTACCTAGATAAAAATTGCCCTCAATACACCTGCTGAAAATTATTATTTTGGTTTCCTCATTTAAATTTGAAAAATCAAACCATACGACTGTAATCACTATTAAACTGTTAGGAGCTGGCATATTATAAAATAGAAATACTATTGAGAAGTACAGAAGCCAATTTCAGCTGACGTAAACGTTCTTTTTTTATTTTTGAAAATTAATGGATAGAATTTAATTTAGATCAATAGTATTCAAAACCATGGAAATCTTTTGAATGCAGAAAATTCAAACCTAATAGCTTCTCTATTATTAAAGATTAATTGCTAATTACGTAAACATCAAGTAAAAATACTTGATCCTCTTATAGTTAATGCTGCTTTTATACAGCGAATGACGTAAGGTAATTGAATTTCAAAAGGAAAATAAGGAAGTTTAAACAACAGCGTTTTTCTTTAATTGTAATTTCTGAGATTATGTTGTTTTTCCACGCTAGGATATAAAAGTATATCCTGAAATTAGCTCCCCTATGTAATTGGCTTTCTTTAGTTGACTTTGATGGATTTAATTTGAATCGGCTGATAAATAACACAACCTAAACATGCTATTAAAGGCTTGATTTCATTTTAACTTTCAAGTTGTCATGACAATTTCAAAACAGAATAAAAGTGCATCAATGAAAAATTTGGTTTTTTAATGATAAAATGATTAAAAAAATCTTTTATTGGTCATGGAAAATTGATGATAACAGATTTTATTGTTTTTATTAAGATTTTCAGAAAACTCTTTATTACACATCACATACATTGATTGTTTCATTTTGTTTTATAGATATATAAATGATTTTATCATATTATGGTAGAATCAATCAAATTTTTCTTGTAAAAGTTAAATTATATTTAATGCATTTTAGATTTGTTTGCAAAAAAACATTAGCCTAAGAAATTGTTAATCTATTAGCAATATGTTCATATGCTTTGGGAGGGAAATCATTGCTTGAGTCATACATCTTAAGTGCTTAGAGGCTTTATTGTAACTTATTTTGCTGCGTGTTGTAAGCACACACCCAAAAAGGCTTACTAGCTGTTTATTTTGCATTTTGAAAATAAAGTTGATTTGGTAACCACACCTCTTATGAAAAAATTCTTAATATTCTTAAATAATACCTACTGGTTCCCAGATCAAGAGATGGGGATGGGAAGAGGGGGGGGGGGGGTACAAACTTTGTGTATATAGTGCATGTGAAGCTTCCAATACTAGTACATGTATATGATTTTTTTATGAAACGTCCTAGTAAAAGTTGAACTATTTTAGGTGTAAAAGGACTTTATGTGGAAAATTGAATTGTCTATTTTACACTACAGCCGCCTTTAATATATTATATATCTATGAAGATTACATCAGCATATTAATTGTATTGTAATTGAAACATTTTAATTATTTTCAGGTTTGAAGATGGCACAGTACCATTTTTAGATATAATAGCATTAAGACATGGCTTGGATTCTCTCAAGAACCTTGGAGGTAAATGTAACACAGTGTTTACCTTAAAAAAAAACAAGTGATGCATGTTGTCAATGTACTTGACACATGTTTGTGGAATAATATCTATCAAATTAGTTCAAGACCAAATCTTTACAAAGCTTGAAAACAGTTGTTAGCACTTAAAATTAAACAGTGGAAAATATGGAGACAAAATATCACCTTCCATGAAAAGCTGAGAAACATTACCTCTTTGATATTTTGCATGTTACCCATGAGGATATTTTCAAAGGATAAGTTTCTGAAAAATAGTCATAATGAAAAAAATTTGTAAGGGTTTCGCGGAACCCAGTGTCTCGCCTACTTTTGCTGAAAATCACAGGCTCAACAAAAATGAGGAAATAAATCAATAAAAATTTTCCTCTTGATGCTATCTTTTGATTGTAAGAATCTTCTGTCCAAGTTTGGTAAAAATCCAGGATAGTTTATGAATCTAATAAATGTTTAAAAACTATAACTGCAGACTGTATGTAATGTTAACTGGAAGAAAAACTATGTCCATTTATAAGTAAAATACAGATACACAGGTACAAAACATTAACAAAATTTCCTTTTAAATACTAGCTTTTGATCATAAACAAGCTTTTGTCTAAGTTTGGTACAAATTAAAAGTAGTATAAAAAAGTTATTAATTTTTTTTTTAATTTGACCACAGAGTGAATGTGTTGTTTCCCCGCAGAAAAAACTAAGTCCATTTATAAGTAAAATACGGAAAAAATGGAATTTTATTTTTACAAAATTTACTTCTGGATACTATCTTATGATCATAAACAAGCTTCTGTCCAAGTTTGGTAGAAATCCAGTATAGTTTAAGAAAGATATTAAAATTTCAAAAACTTTAACCACAGAGTGAATATTTGTGGACGCCGCTGCCGACGGAATGTAGGATCGCTTAGTCTCGCTTTTTCGAAGGCTTGACAAAATCGTTATTTGTGACATCACAAACATGAATTCATTGTGACATCACAAACATGGATTCATTGTCACATAACAAACAGGGATTCATTGACATCTTTTACAAAGAATTACAAAAAAATCACTGTTATCTTTAAAACAAAATTTATATGATATTAACAACAGTCTTCTCGAAAAAGATGTTATCAATTTTAATCGCTATTTTACAAAATTTCCTAGGATCTAACTGACTGATAATTTCCTTTCTCAGCACAGATGAGTGATATGAGAAATGATCACTAGAAACTAAGGGCAGTGCACACGTGCCATTGTCAATGAAGTTATGGCCACGGTTTTTTAATTTGTTGGTTTACAGATTTTCTCCATGAAAAAGTCGGGTCGGTCGGTCGGGGAAAAAAAGAAAAAAATCTTTCAAGACAGAAAACTGATATGCAAAATAAAAATATATTTCACCTTTCAAATAATAAGTTTGTCATTCTATTTTGTCATCATTCTTAAATTTTAAAAAAGCCTGAAAAGTCAGTTTTATTTTTATTCTGGAAATCAGCAAAATCTGGTCGGCGGACCCGTAAACCAACAAATTAAAAAATCCTGGCCTTTACAAGGTCATTATAGGTAAAATAGCGATAAACTGATTATCATTGGTCATCTCAGCTTGATTTCTTTTCTCACTTTTGTTGTACCAGCTCATGAGAGAAAATCAACCTCGTTGAGATGACAAATGATAATCTATAATTAGCTCTGAGAAAATCTCCTTTTTCAATTAGGCTATTTGCATCTATAGGAAAAGTAATGATAAGATCTCAAAATGAGTCAAGTTGGGATTTATTTCAATTTTATGAAAGCAAATATATACATGCTTAAATTGTTGTAATATATTATAGGTGGAATGAAGTCCATATCTAGACACACGTTCATTGTGGCACAGTACTTCCACCATTATCTTCACAGTCTTCACCATGGAAACAGCCAACAAGTAGCAGACATTTATTGTCATGGAGATTTTTCAGATCCATCAACACAAGGACCAATTGTGAACTTTAATCTTAAAAGATCCAATGGTAGTTATATTGGATTTGCTGAGGTATTATTGAAAGTTGCATAAAATATCAAATAAAATTATTTGTAATTTCTCAAAAGAAAATAAATCTGGAATTCCACTGGAATCCCGGCTGGAATTTTGAGTGGATTCCAAGTGGGATCCCACCTAATTCCACCGGGATAAAATTTCGGGAATCCCGCCAAAAGTCCGGGAATTCCGATGTAAATCCCGGTTGAAATATACTGGGATCCCACTGGGATATTGTGGGAATTCAATTGGGATCCCACTGGGATAAAATTTCGGGATTCCCGCTAAATAAGCGGGATCCCGATGTAAATGTACTGGGATAAAATTGCGGGATTCCCGTAAAAGAAGCGGGATCCCGATGTAAATCCCAGTGGAAATTTAATGGGATTCCTGGAAAAAAAAAGCGGGATCCCAAAAATAAATACCAGCAGGATATACATACACCAATTCAAATTACACTGCCACTGGGATTCCTGGGTTATTTATGCAAAAGGATACATGTCATGTTTTCCTTTCTGCTTATTAATTTGCTGTCTCTGCACTTCCAACTAGAATTGCTGAGTAAATTATGGTAACTGGAATATCTGCATGCAATCTGTATCGTTAAAAGCTCCATTTAAAAAGATCAGTATATCCCCTAAAAGTATCAAAAAAATCCACAAAGAATCATTTGTTCAATACGTTTTGAAGCAACAAATTCAATAGAAATATTATTGCATGTTAATGTTTATAGAATACATTAGATTGGAAGCTAGTCCAAATAATTATGAAGTCTTGAAAGGTTATTTTATTGTTTTTGCAAATTAATTACCTTCCCCCTTTTTTATCCCCTGACGATAAATAACTAGCGACTTATTATTTTCACCAAATAAACATACACACATCTGAATTAAATTTTGACATACTTACTATTTATGCCTGTTATGTGACAATTAAGTTAACAAGTTTATTCATTGTATTGACAATCTCGCCCCAAATTATATCGGCCAAGTTGGTCTGTCTCCGTAACGGTATTATAAATAAATTAAGGGTATCTCATAAAAGTATTAATTACTGGCCAGTTTTTACTAAATATAAGAAAAGAATTCTTTAGTAATTGGCACCTGGTGCAAGTGGCCGCATTATTTAGGACAGTATTTTCTTGGGTCGAACTGTTCAGTACAATTGAAAACAAAGCACGTGGTCATGATTTCTTTTTACATTTTACATAAGTAGAGAAACCAAAGTTTTACGACGTCAGTCATTATCTTATCATTGATGCCGGACGACAACTAATAGAAACGCTCTTATGAGAACTTGGGGAACATTAGAAACGCCCAAGCTTGTCTGGAAAAACACCCGTTGGCATTTCCTCGGACGCCCTGTCATTTTTATCGCGAAAATCTCAGCATTTTTCTGACTTTATATAAATATCTGTCAAACTGAATATTAAGTGACACTTAAATGTGATTGGCTTCACACCTGACAGCTTTGGTGTCATACACATTGTTAATTAACACCAATAACCTATACTTGATGTTATTAGAGACATATGTATACACAAACAAAACACTTGCATATTTTCAACAACACAAATTAATTATGGTTCATACAATTTCCCGTTTTAACTAGACTGGGATCCCAGCATCAGACAGTTTTCCCGATTGGGATCCCGGCTTAAAACAGTTCTGATTGGGATCCCAGTGTCCGATATTTATCCTGTTTCATCTAGACTGGAATCCCGGCTTCAGACATTTATCCCAAATTGGATCCCAGTTTCAGATATTTATCCCGAATGGGATCCCGCCTCCAGATGCCTATCCTGGCTTATCCCGACAATTTCACCGGGATTGCATTTGGATCCCGATCGATCCCGTTTTCGTTTTCTCTTAGGTTGCAATGAACTTCCAACCAATGTAAAGATCAAGACAGGCAAGATTAGTGGTAACTGAAGACTACAAGTAATATTATGATTACATGCTTTTTTTCAACAATTTACCTATATGTAAACCGGAGGATGAAGAACAGTACTGTACATTCAGAAATTATTGCGAGGTTTTTATTTTTGCGAAAATTGCGACTCAGTTGTAAACGCAATAATTTTAACTCGCATTTTGAAATATTTCATATGAATTGAACTGGTCGTCGGCGTCGTCGTCGGCGGTGTCCACAAATATTCACTCTGTGGTTAAAGTTTTTGAAATTTTAATAACTTTCTTAACTTATACTGGATTTCTACTAAACTTGGACAGAAGCTTCTTTATGATCATAAGATAGTATCCAGAAGTAAATTTTGTAAAAAAATAAATCAATTTTTTCCATATTTTACTTTTAAATGGACTTAATTTTTTTGCTGGGAAACAACACATTCACTCTGTGGTTAAAGTTTTTAGAATTTTAATAACTTTCTTAAACTATCCTGGGTTTGTACCAAACTTGCACAGAAGCTTGTTTATGATCATAAGATAGTATCCAGAAGTAAATTTTGTAAAAAAATAAATCAATTTTTTCCATATTTTACTTTTAAATGGACTTAATTTTTTTGCTGGGAAACATTTCATTCACTCTGTGGTTAAAGTTTTTAAAATTTTGATAACTTTCTTAAACTATCCTGGGTTTGTACCAAACTTGGACAGAAGCTTAATAACATGATCATAAAATAGTATCCAGAAGTAAATTTTGTAAAAAAAACAAATCCTTTTTTCCGTATTTTACTTTTTTAAATGGACTTAGATTTTCGTCCAGTTAACCATACATACATGTACAGTCTGCAGTTTTTTTTAAAACATTTATTAGATTCATAAACTATCCTGGATTTTAACCAAACTTGGAAAGAAGCTATCAAAAGGAATATTTTTATTGAGTTTTTTCCTCGTTTTTGTTGAGCCTGCGATTTACAGCAAAAGTAGGCGAGACACTGGGTTCCGCGGAACCCTTACAATTTTTTTTTTATATAAATCGTAAAAATAAAATTGCATTTTAGTCTAAAATGACAAAATCACAATAATAAATGCACCCAATAATTTCTGAATTTACAGTATATAAACCATAAAAAATAACTTATGAATAATAACATTGCAGAAAAATAATTACAAGCATACACCACTTAAAATATGGACACATATTTTACCACATCAAAACAATTTTTTTTGTCAAACTGCCCACCACTTGAAACAAATTGAAAAATTATTAGTTTTGATTTCATGATGATTTTTTTTAGTCTATCTTTTCTTAGGAACATATTGTTATTGTATATGAATCTTGATTTGTAGGTAGATAAAATGGCCCAGTTATATAATATACACTTGAGGACTGGTTGTTTCTGTAATATAGGAGCCTGTCAGAAATACCTAGGACTAACTTCAGAACAAATCAAAGATAATTTTGAGGTACAGTATTTCAATAGAAAGTTTAAATATAAAAAAAAAGATTTATAGAATAACTAATGGAAGAATTCAAATAAAGAAAAATATTCAACGAGTGACTGAACAACACATTAATTCACGAATGCGCATAGTGCATGAGTTAATTATCAGTGTTGTTCGGTCACAAGTTGTATATTTTTCGATATTTGAATTCTTTAATTAGTCACATTTATTACATTTGCAAATGGCTTTTTTTAAAAGAAATTAATGTAAAACATGTAAGGAACTATATCTTTTATGCGACGCATTCACAATATGTTTTGGTCCGCCGTTATTGACGTCTTGACAATGCCTATTGTTGTATGACGTCAGAGAGTGAAATAACCACGTTTATTTCACATGTGAAATTATCGATTTTTATTTAACTGGGAAATCAATGTAATTCATTGCAACCAATGTAATAAGTGGTATAATTGCCAATGAGACATCTTTCCACAAAAAGACCAAATGACACAGAAATTAACAACTATAGGTCACTGTAAGGACTTCAACAGTTAGCTAAGCCCATAACACAAAGTCAGCTAGAAAAGGCCCTGAACTGACACAAGTAACATAATTCAAGGAGAAAACTAAGAGACATATCTTTTTGAAAAAAATAACATGATTTACCATTTATTGATGTAGCAGTTGTTTCCTTATCCTTATTAAAAACCAAGAAAAGTTGCTTCAATGCTTATAAATATGAAGTTTGTTTGTAGTTTTGAAAATGTTTTTAAGAATCAACTTAAAACTCACCTGGTTGCCTAAATATTCATAAAAATCTCATCATAGATACCAGGATTAGAATTATGTATGCCAGATGGGCGTTTCATCTATAAAATACTATATAGTGGCGCTCAAAATAAAATAGAGTTAAAAAGGATAAATAAAATTACCAGTTGAAGGGCATTGAGAACCCAAAATACTAATGGTTTTGCCAAATATACTGGAAGGAATAAAAAAAATAGATGAGATTAATCATATGACCTTTTGAATAATCAAAAGATATATTTTTTTCTACAGGCAGGTCATGTGTGTGGTGATGACAGAGATCTTATAAATGGTAAACCAACAGGATCTGTCCGCATATCATTTGGTTATATGTCTACCATTGAAGATGCTCAACATTGTCTAACGTTTATATGTGACTGTTTTATGGAAAATAAAAACAAACCAAATTTTGCTCAAGATGTACACTCCAAACAGAATAAATGCTCTGTGAATAAAACTCTAGATTCTGTGATAACTGAGGAACAGTCAGATGTGTCTGATTGTTTGTCATCTAGTGTGCAATCTATGATATCCAATGAAAAACAAGATAATGAACAATGTGATCTTACCTTATGCTCAAGCAAATCTTCTGATCAAAAGACAGATTCTCATTGGACAAAAGACTTGCAGTTAGTTCTGCTGACATGTTCACCAGCCAATCATGTTGTAACAAATATTTTCCTCTATCCTGTTAAATCATGTGGTGCTTTTGAGGTAAGCTATTTTTTTCTATTTGCAATTCTTTTGCTACAAATGCTTATGTCAATGGACAATTTAATATTTATTTTGCATACATTGTATATAATTGATAATTTAATATCTGTTTACAAGTTTGAAGCCAGCATTTTAGATCAATTTCAACTTATAATAGTGAAGTCTTTACTCAAATACTGAGTTTAAACAATGCATGTTATTTGCTCTTTGGTCCGGTTATTGTGTCTTTGACATTTCCATTCTCAATATTATGTGACAATGAATGTTTTCCTTTCTATTGACATGGGAATGTCGTATATTTATATCTTTTTATTTTTTGATCAAATTTATGCCATATGCTTCTTCTGAATGATAAGCAATTTCAAAGATAAATATTTTGTGTTTGTAGGAGATATTTAAAAAAATTGACAAAATGGGGTTGTTATTATAGGTCAAGTGACTTTGTTTATTTGTTGTCTGTTTAACACATATCTTAATACATCTCCTCAATAAGGTCATTGAAACTGCAATTTTACATGAAAAAAAAAATGAAAAAATTTTAGGAAATAAATAGTCATTCAATTCTGTCATTTACTTTTAGGTAAGAGATTGGGAGATTTGTGAAACAGGACTTAAGTTTGACAGAGAATGGATGATTGTCTCAGAGAGTGGTGTAACCGTCAGTCAGAAGAGGGAACCCAAACTTTGTCTCATTAAACCTCAAATTGATCTAGTCAGAAAATGTTTAATTCTTATGTATCCAGGTAATACATTGTTAATAACAAAATAAAATGGTTTTTATTTGCCTGTCAGATTGATGGCAATTCTACATGTTTCATGCAGTAACTCCAAATGATATGATAGGGTCAATTTACTTCAACTTTAGACTGTTGTTAAAATTGTTGGAAAAGTTATCTCCCCTTAAATTTGGAAATTTCCTGGTTTTTCCTTACTGAGATAAAGCAGCTGTTAAATTATTTTTGTTTTGGAAAATGGTAAAAGATGACAAAGTATTATTTTATTTTAAAAAAAAACCCTGCTATACTAACATGATATTCAAAGTTTACAAAACAAATTATCTCATATATAGCCAAAATATTTATACCAGGATCAGACATACCTCAAAATGTCAAAACTTTGTCATCTCTTTTAAATCTTTGCCATTGCTCTATATGCTTATTTATTTCTTTTTGTCTCTTAGGAAATTTGACCATTGACTTCAAATTTCATTAAACATGACTTTAAGACAATTGAATTTGACACATTTTGATATTTTTACTCTTTCAGGTATGTGTTCAGTAACAGTTCCTTTAGACAGCAGTGACCAAGGTCAAGGTCAGCAATCCATCTTACCATGTGTTGGGAAAGTGTGTGGAGACAGGTATGACATTGACATTACCTTTATACATTGAACCTTGATTCAGAGCTGTTTATCAGATCATTTGTATTGAAATGTTCACAAATAAGTACTGTAAATTCAGAAATTCTTGGCATTTTATATAAAAATGAAACAATCGCAATATTTATTAATGTGATTTTAGGAAAATATGCATACAGATATATGTATCAGATATGAATTGTAGTTTATATTATTGCATTTTTCACCCAGTGGTATTATTTACATTGATAAAAACATGGCAATAATTTCTGAATTAAAAAATAGTTACAAATTCCACATACCAGTGGTTACAGCTGTTGAATCCAGGCAACAATGGACCTTCTTTAACATTAAGGGTCCCTGTACTTTAAGATTAAGTAAGGTTTTTTTCTTAGTTAAGTTTTTTATTTAAGGATTAGGGTATTGTATAAATTAGGTTTATAGTTTGTTAAATATAGTTTGGAATCCTAAAGAAGAAGATGGTTAAAATTTAATTCAAATGGTTGTTAACTTTACTGGTATTGTTTTTATGTAATGAGGTTTACAGTATCAGTATAAAAGTGAGTCATGGTGTTCTTTTGATCCTAAAAAAAACAGAAAAGAATAAATTTACTTGAAATTTGTCTTTTCCTTTCCATGGTTCATGTGTTGCTTCATGACATTACTGTCGAGATTACCGTGGGATTACGACGTTCCTAAGTTTGTAGATCTTTTATACATTACCATTGGCGACGTTGGCGACTTAAGTGACGTCGCCGTGGGCTCTTTGAGTTGTTATTAAAAGTTATGGCTGAACAGACGTATTTGTTTATATTAGCGAAAATATCCTACTTTTAACCTCCACATTTATGGTACCGTGACCAATGGATTTAAGCAAGCTCAAATCGATAAGATCCGGGAACAGAAGTGCTGTTACAAAACTTTTTCGGAAGATAGATGCAGTGAAGCAAGAAACAGATTTTGATCCAGAAGAGTTGACCGCAACATTTGAAAACCTTCTTCAGAAGCAAAAGATATTGAACAATTTGAACGAGAAGATACTCCAGCTAGCAGAAGCAGAAGATATTGAAAGTGAAATTCTAGATTCAGATGAGTATTGTATTACGTTAGAAACCAAAATCAGACACATAAGAAATTTTGTTAGAGATACTCATACCACACCAAAGACACGTCAGAGTAAAACTTCATCCCAGATATTAAATGTTGACTCTCAACCGTTCGTCTCAGCAAACCTCACAGAAAACTCATGCACGCAGTCGTCACAAAATCCGTTCTCTCAAGCTAGCAACACAGGGAGTACTAATTTAAATCCGTATACATCCGCAAGCAGTCAGAATCACTACTTACCCAAACTCTCACTTCCGATATTCACAGGGAATATATTAGAGTGGCAAACTTTCTGGGATTCGTATGAATGCGCCATACATTTAAACCCTTCATTGACCGATGTCCAGAAATTTAATTACCTCAAAGCGCAGTTACAAAATGAAGCTTTACGCACCATAGCTGGTTTTGCGCTCACCAATGCAAACTATGCGGACGCCATTATTTTATTGAAAGAGAGATTCGGACAAACACACAAAATCACGCAAGCATACATTCAAGCATTATTAGAAATTCCATCACCACGAAACCATCTTGTCAGTTTGAGACAATTCTATGATCAAATGGAAACTTACGTCAGAGGGCTAGAATCTTTGGGCCAGTCACAAGACTCGTATGGAACATTACTTGTACCAATTATTTTGAAAAAATTACCGGGAGAAATTAAAAAAAACCTTGCCCGTGAACATGGAACAGAAAACTGGTCATTACGAGACCTCCGGAAAAGTATTTGCAATGAAATTAACATAATTGATGCGGGACAAGACACTGAAACTTCTGACAATTTACCAAGTACATCATCTTTCTTTACCGGAACTAAATCAACAAAACCCCGCCAAAATCAAGCTCCAAATACAAGAAATATACGCCAGAATTTAGACACTAAACCTTGTGTATTCTGCCACGATGAACACGCACCAGCGCATTGCGCGAACATAACCGATCCAGCAGCACGCATGGACATTGTAAAACGGGAGAAATTGTGTTTCAACTGCCTTGGAACACATCGTATACATGAATGTAAGTCAAAACACTTATGCCAAAATTGCAACAAAAGACATCACACAAGTCTGTGTACTGTACGCCAATTTAACAACAAGAACTACGATAATGACAGAAGTAGACAAAGCGTGCAAAATACACATTACAGCCAACAACATATGAATTTTCATGGTAACAGTGAACAAGCTAATCAGACATCTGTACATTTGGTAAATGACATGGATCGGAAGGAAGAGGACACGTCAATTTTATACTCATCGTCAGTCGAGGTACGTACAAATGTTCTTTTAAAAACTGCAGTAGCACCCGTATGGTCAGACCACTCATGTAGAGATACCCATATACTTTTTGACGAGGGAGCACAGAGATCATTTGTGACCGAAGATTTAGCAAGAAACCTTAATTTACAGTCAGAGGGAACTGAAATTCTACAGTTATCATCATTTGGAGATAGAAACAAAAACGTAAGACATTTAGATAAATCGACAGTGTACGTAGAAACAGATGCAGGACAGAAAATACCGATAAACGTTCTAATTGTACCAATGATTGCCGTACCTTTGCAGAACAATATTCGCCACATCAACAGAGGACTGAACTATTTAGGGAGACTTAAGTTAGCACATCCGGTAACACAGGAAGAGTCTTTCGAAATATCGTTATTGATCGGAGCTGACTACTACTGGGACTTAGTCGAGGATGAAGTCATACGGGGAAATGGTCCAACCGCCGTGAGGTCAAAGTTAGGTTTCATACTTTCTGGTCCAGTAAGCGACAAGAGGGATAACTTGTTGATGGGTACTAGCATTTTTAATATTCTTGTTAATCATAAAAGGGAGGAGCATGATATAGAAACATTTTGGAGATTGGAATCGATTGGTATTAACTCAAAGGAAACAGACGAAGACGATACAGATTTTTTGGAAACATATCAAGACACTTCGATTGAACTCAGAGGTAATAAATACTTTGCAAAGTTGCCATGGAAACAGGAACATGACGAACTACCATCAAACTATACAGTCACAAGAAGAAGAACAGAGAACGTTATTAAGAAACTTAGTCAAGATCCTAAACTACTAAAGAAGTATGGAGATATAATCGCCGAACAGGAACGCAGAGGATTTGTTGAGACAGTAGATGAAAATGAACAAAAAGGCGGGAAAATTCATTACATTCCACACCACCCTATACACAAGGAATCTAGCACAACTCCTATACGAATAGTATACGACTGCAGTTGTCGTCAATCACCAAGTCATCCAAGTCTAAATGATTGTCTTATGGACACACCACCAAAATTAAATGATTTGACAAAACTCCTAGTACAGTTTAGAGCCAACCCGTTTGCTACATGTACTGATATTGAGAAAGCTTTCTTACATGTTGGATTGAGCGAAGAAGATAGAGATGTTACCCGATTTGTATGGCTTAGTGACCCTACAAATCCAGGAAGTCAGCTGAAAACTTATAGGTTCAAAGCAGTGTTATTTGGAGCGACGTCTTCGCCCTTTATACTCAACGCCACAATACAGAAACATTTGAAACAATTCGGAAACAGTGAAACAGCTAAAATTCTAGAAAGAGATATTTACGTTGATAACATATTGTCTAGTATGAACAAAGAGGAAGATTTACTTACGTATTTCAAAGAAGCAAGAAGCTTGATGGCTGGAGCTGGATTCAACTTGAGATCATGGAGTTCAAACAGTGCTAAATTACAAGAATTAGCTAAAGAAGAAAACGTCCTAGATACGGATAAGTATACCAAAATACTTGGAATATTGTGGAACAGTCGTAGCGACGAGATTTTTTACCCTAAGCGTGATATTCCTACACCAGAACTACTTCAACATGTAACTAAACGAGAAGTTTTGAAATATTCTTCAAAGATTTATGACCCACTAGGCTTACTTAGTCCGGTTACAATTAGAGCGAAAATCCTGATACAAGAGTTATGGAAATGTGGATTAGATTGGGACGAACTTATACCAGATAATTTAAAGACTACGTGGATAGATTTGACCAAAGATTTGGAAAAGGCAATACAATTCACTATTCCTCGATATTATTTTAGCAAGCCATCAACATCAACAGAATTAGTACTTCATGTATTTACAGACGCAAGTCCAAAGGCGTACGGCGCAGCAGCTTATTTTAGTAACGAAAACGAAACAACTTTAGTAATGGCGAAAACCAGAGTAGCACCAGTCAAATGCTTAACCCTCCCACAACTTGAACTTATGGCAGCAATCATCGGCGCACGACTAGCTGCACATCTTCATTCAACACTTAATTATCCAAAAATTGTATTTTGGTCAGATAGCAGCATCGTTCTTCATTGGCTAACATCTACGAAGACTTTGAAACGTTTTATAGCTAATCGAGTGGAGGAAATAACAGAATTGACGCATCCATACAAATGGCGATATTGCCCTACTAATAACAACCCGGCAGATCTTCTAACAAGAGGACTTACAATTGAACAATTTGACCAGAGTATACTTTGGCGGAAAGGACCACATTGGTTAACAGATAGTACAAAATGGCCAGAACTAAACAGCGCAACAAACACCGTTTTGACGTCACTGGTAGATGACAGAGAAAATGAAGAGGAATTGGACAACTTGAATATGACGCACCAAAATAGTCTAAGCAGTATAAAAAACATATTGGATATTTCGAACTATGGATCTTACATGAAGTTATTACGTATTACCGCGTATGTCATCCGTTTTATACGCAACTGTAGACGGGATAGGATTTCCAGGAGGTAAATGAAATTCAAACAGCAGTAAATACTTGGATTCTAGATTGTCAAGAGTCTATGTATACAGATGAAATGTCATATCTGAGAGGAGCACAACACAGAAACACAAATAAAGTACCCAGAGTCCGACAATTGGGACTTTTCTTAGACGAAACCGGTCTTATTAGATGTAACGGGAGAATACACAACGCACCAATACCAGAATCAGCGAAATTTCCGTACCTTATACCGGCAAATCATCCGTTAACTAGACTAATTGTATTGGACGCACACGAAAAGTTACTTCATAGTGGAATGAATGCTACAGTCACCTATATTAGACAAACGTTTTGGATACCAACTATTCGACAGTATGCAAAGAAATTACTCCGCAAATGTGTTATTTGCCGCAAAGTTAATGGAAAATCGTACGTTGCACCAGACCCACCACCTTTACCAAAAATCAGATTACAGGAAGCACCCCCCTTTACAGTCACTGGAGTGGACTTTACAGGAGCATTACTTGTAAGAGACGAAAATAGAATTTTAACAAAAGCATATATATGCATGTTTACCTGCACTTCTACCAGAGCCGTTCATCTAGAGGTGGTACCGAACCTAACCGAACATTCGTTTGTTCAAGCTTTTAGGCGTTTCGTAAGCAGCAAATCAATACCTAAGACACTTATATCAGATAATGCAACTACTTTCATCGCAGGAGCAGAGGAACTAAAAAGATTATGTGAATCGGCAACACTAAAAGAAACGTTGTCTACACGAGGAATAGAATGGAAATTCATACCAAAACGCGCACCGTGGTATGGTGGATTCTGGGAGAGACTTATTGCGCTAACAAAGACAAGCTTGAAAAAGACACTTGGACGAACTCAAGTTAGTATGGAAACTCTACAGACTGTCGTGACAGAAATAGAAAGAATTTTAAATGACAGGCCACTAACATATTTTTCATCAGATATCCGAGATTGCGAGACGTTAACCCCCGTTCATCTTTTGTATGGTAGAAGAATATCAACGCTGCCATATCCGCAAATAGACATAGAGGAATTCAACGATCCAACCTATATGAATCACAAAGAACTCAACAAATGTGCACAAAGACAAACTTTATTAATACAACACTTCTGGACCAGATGGAAGTCCGAGTACTTAACTTCATTGCGTGAATTTCACAAAACTTTAGGAAAAAACGAACAATCTATTCAAATTGGAGACATAGTTCAAATACATTATGAATCGCCTAGAGTCAATTGGAAACTAGGTATAGTTAATGAACTTATCAGAGGCAATGATGGACATGTACGAGCAGCACGGATACAGACAAGCAATGGTGAGACTTCCCGACTGATCGTTAAACTATTTCCGTTGGAAGTATCGGGGACACATTCGGATGTTACAAGCGATCACACTGACGAGCAACATCAAGACACAATGCAAAGAAGTACTAGACCGAATTGAAATGCGAGCATAAAGGCCCGGGAGAGGATACGAAAGTGGACAACCAATGTAGACGAAAATGATGAAGAAGATTAACAATTTTCAAAAGGACTTTCAAAGTTAATTCAAATTTTTCATTTATGTGAACAAGAACTCAGTTAATTCAATTTAGTTCATTCATGGAGATAGAGACTTTTTTAATTTGATTTATTTACAAATATGTTAATGTGAAATTTAAGATAATTTGCACTTTTTGCGGCCCCCAGTATGTCGAGATTACCGCGGGATTACGACGTTCCTAAGTTTGCAGATCTTTTGTACATTACCATTGGCGACGTTGGCGACTTCAGTGACGTCGCCGTGGGCTCTTTGAGTTGTTATTAAAAGTTATGGCTGAACAGACGTATTTGTTTATATTAGCGAAAATATCCTACTTTTAACCTCCACAATTACATTATAGTGACATCATTGATTCATCATTGACCAAATTTAAATCTGAACATTTTAATACTATAAGTAGTGTATATATAACAAAAAAGTATAATCTGATTGATAATAAAATGAAAACAACAATTTTTGATTTGGTTTGTCCAAAGTGCTTTTCTGGATTTACCTTCTTGAGGAATGCTCATACCTGAAAATTTGAAAACCATGGCGAAGAATGTATAAATGCTGGAATACTTGAGAAGCTTTATGATCAAAGGTAACTTAGAAAGGCAATCCATGTAAGGCCATCTTTGCCTGAAGAAAGTTATACATGTAGTCGTAAATCAGAGTATGGTAAGGATGGCAGCTAACAGTAGCATACTTCCTACACTGAAGGCAGTTATCCAATCTATTGGCAGTAAAAATGATATAATAAAATAGAGTAATTGATAGAGAGCTAACAAAATGATACCACTAGCCTAGAATTATTTGGAAGATTTATTGTAATTATCTCCCTTACCATAAGTAAAACTGCAAATATATATGGACTTATTCTCAATTTCATGAGCTTTCAAACTTTAGCACAAATATAGCGTTTTAGTCCTTATATGGTTTACACTGAAAAAGAAACACAATATACTTGTATGAATTTGTATTCTGAGCATACAAGTATTGAGTTTATAAGATTGATATCTTTTGGTGAGTTAATGATCTTGATATTTGTTTTACAAACAGAGTAACTGGTGTAGACTGTGGAGAGGCTGTTGGACAGTGGATCAGTGAGGTACTAGATAAACCAGGATGTAGACTTATACAGCAAGATAGAACAAGGTCAAGGAAGTGTAAACTGGATAAAACATCTAATGGTAAAGAATTAAGATGATGGTTACTGGTATTTTAGTTAATTTGTAGTGTTTTGTTTTGTCCTCATTGATTTTATAATGTACATTTTCCTATATTTTTTCTGAATATATTTTACTTGTAACTTTTTGGGATTTTTTTATATCATTATTTAATACTTTTTTGTTGAAAATTATCTGTTTTTGTTTGGCAAATTACTCATTCAAATTCATGGAAGAGGAACATAATCTTTAGATTTTTTTGCATAAATTTGTGTTAGCAAATGTATGAATTTTTTTTCTTTTATTTGCATGGATACCTATTTTGTGTGTTGTTGAACTCTAGATCTTGCATATGAGTGCATATACAATATTTGTGCCCTGTATGAATATTTAAATGTATTTTCTTATTTTCCAGATACAGAAAGTATTTCCAAACTTTCCTTAGCCAATGAGTCCCAGTATTTACTGATATGTAGAACGAGTATTGAAGATTTACAGCACAGAATTCAACAGAATGAAGAGAATCCTAATTTTGGTATTTACCTAAACCTTACATTTTAAATTTGCTTCAACCAAATTTAATGATTCTTATACACAATGCTTATTACCACAAAAGACTCAAGTGTTAAATTTGATGGCATCACTTTTATTGTTCTTGAGTTATGTCCCTTTATAGCGTTTCATGCAAGCTGGTGCTTCACCTGTGTCCAACGGACACATTGCCCATTTTTGGCTTTTTTTATTTTCTCACTTTTGATTTAATTAAGATCAGTTCAAGTTTGTGCCTTGCTTTAAATGACTCTGGTTTATTAATATAAATTTTTGCCAAACTGCCAATACAAATTGAGATTGAAGTATAATGATTGACAATTTTTCTCAAATTACTTTGCCAATTAATACTTTTTAGTTCAAAAATGTCTACAACAATTTTTTGTAATGAATATGATCAACATTAAAAAAAATATTTTGCTAGTGACCATCATTAAATTGCAGTTGGATAAGAACTTTTGTTGTGACTTTGTGATGAAGTCCAGCAATAAAAGTGTTTTTCCTTTGATATTGTTTTGTCAAGTGGGTTTTGTGTTATGAAATAGTATAAAATATCATGTCTTTTCCACAAAGATGAAAAAAAATCATAAAACTGAATTATTTATGGTGCAAATAAAGAACACTAATCATGCCAATACTTACCAGTAAATTTTTAAAGAAATTTCTTGAAAATGACTTCATTTCAATTTACAGAAGTGGAGAATCTGATAAACAGATTCCGTGCTAACATTGTTATAGGTGGTGGCCTAGCTTTTGAAGAAGACAGTTGGGCTACAGTTAAGATTGGAAATAACAAATTCTTGGTAATTGAATATTTAACTCATTGTGTAGCTTTATACCACAAAACACAGATCTAGTTTAAATTTTGGTTGTGTCGCTTTCATTTTTTAGGGTTTAGTCTATTTTAAAATTGAAAAATTGCTGAATATTTCATTTCTGATCTTTAATTTAAGTTAGCCTCAACCAAATTTTATGAAGCTTATACACAATGCTTTTAACCACAAAATACAGATCCAGTTCAAATTAAGTTGGTGTCACTATTACTATTCTAGAGTTATTCCCCTTGACAAATGAAAAAAATAAGCTTTCCACTCTCTAACTTTAGTCAGCTTAAAGGAAATGTTATGTAACTTGTACACAATATTTTTACATCAAAATACAGAAAAATATCAACTGTTGGTTGCACCTAGAGTTATGCCCTTATACAAATGGAAAAAATGCTGAAATTTTAGTTCACATTATCTAACTTAAGTTTCCCTTACCACATTTTATGAAACTTATACACAATACTTATTACCACAAAACTCTGATCAAGTTCAAATTATGGTAGCATCACTTTTACAGTTCTTCAGTTATGTCCCTTTATAACTTTATACGATATGCAAGTGGGGCATCATCTGTGTCCCATGAACACATTCCTCTTTTATTTTAAAAAGATTTATGCAATAGAAACATATACTTCAAAGAAATTAATGGAGCTGGAACATTTCTTGTGTCATATATTGTAGTATCAAATTTGTAAAGTGTGGTCAATCTGTGCAAATATAAAACAAAAAGCATTCATCAGTAATAAAATTAATATCCTATCTTTTATTTATTTATTTTTTTAATTTACAGAGTCAGGGTGGTTGTACTAGATGTCAGATGGTCTGTCTAGATCAGGACACTGGGGAACGAAGTAAGGAACCTCTGAAAACATTAGCAGCATGGAGGGGCAAGAAGGTGAAAAATTATTTTAAAATTTTAGACTAATTTGAAATATGAAGGCATGCTTAAAGTAATGTCTTGAGTAAATTTACTAATGATGTAATATTAATCTTCCAGAACTCTTAACTGTTGGATTGGGAAGGCTGATTGACATTAAAATGTACATGAAGTTGATTTTTGTGATGAGTCAAACTTCAGATAAATTTTAACCCTGTTAGAGATTTAAGTTACACCTTTACCCACACAATCCATAGAAATTTGTATCTAACAAATGGTATTGAATCCACAATAAATGTGTTTGACCATGGTTCTCCAACAAATAATATTAAATCCACAATAAATGTGTTTGACCATGGTTTTCCTACAAATGATATTCAATCCACAATAAATGTGTTTGACCATGGTTCTCCAACAAATAATATTAAATCCACAATAAATGTGTTTGACCATGGTTCTCCAACAAATGATATTAAATCCACAATAAATGTGTTTGACCATGGTTTTCCAACAAATGATATTAAATCCACAATAAATGTGTTTGACCATGGTTTTCCAACAAATGATATTAAATCCACAATAAATGTGTTTGACCATGGTTTGCCAACAAATGATATTAAATCCACAATAAATGTGTTTGACCATGGTTTTCCTACAAATGATATTCAATCCACAATAAATGTGTTTGACCATGGTTTTCCTACAAATGATATTAAATCCACAATAAATGTGTTTGACCATGGTTTGTCAACAAATGATATTAAATCCACAATAAATGTGTTTGACCATGGTTCTCCAACAATTGATATTAAATTCACAATAAATGTGTTTGACCATGGTTTGCCAACAAATGATATTAAATCCACAATAAATGTGTTTGACCATGGTTTTCCTACAAATGATATTCAATCCACAATAAATGTGTTTGACCATGGTTTTCCTACAAATGATATTAAATCCACAATAAATGTGTTTGACCATGGTTTTCCAACAAATGATATTAAATCCACAATAAATGTGTTTGACCATGGTTTTCCTACAAATGATATTAAATCCACAATAAATGTGTTTGACCATGTTTTCCAACAAATGATATTAAATCCACAATAAATGTGTTTGACCATGGTTTTCCTACAAATGATATTAAATCCATAATAAATGTGTTTGACCATGGTTTTCCTACAAATGATATTAAATCCACAAAAAATGTGTTTGACCATGGTTTTCCTACAAATGATATTGAATCCACAATAAATGTGTTTGACCATGGTTCTCCAACAAATGGTATTAAATCAACAATAAATGTGTTTGACCATGGTTTGTCAACAAATGATATTAAATCCACAATAAATGAGTTTGACCATGGTTTTCCTACAAATGATATTGAATTCACAATAAATGTGTTTGACCATGCATTTCCTACAAATGATATTAAATCCACAATAAATGAGTTTGACCATGGTTCTCTGTTTATTTTTCAGATTCCCTTTGGAATCCATCTAAGACATGATGATTCTGCTGTTGGGGAGAGAATACATGTTGGAGATCCACTGTTGGTTAAATAATAAAGAAATTACACTTATGATGAGATATGTGTGACAATATGGATTTTATATGTTTATCATGTGATAACTAGGATTGATCTTTGTATCTTGACTACCCAATTGTGCCAAAATTATTAATGATATATTTTGATTGTTACTTATTTTTAAAAATCATGAAGAACGTTAAATTATTTCAGGGAACTTTATAAATATTTAGTCAGATTTTTGTTTTGTTATATGCTACATTTGTTATACCTGTAACAATACAGATTTGTTTTTATATGATACTTTTGTATTGCCTGTAATAAATATCTACAGTAATGGTATTAATGATATAGTCAGATTTGCTATTAGTCCCCTATCTATGAAGTCGAATGGGGACTTTAGGTTTGCACTCTGTTTGTCTTTTTGTCTGTCCATCCGTCAGTCTGTCAATTAGTTTCCCACACTTTCTTTGTGCTTAAAGATATTGGTCTGAAATTTGGTGTAAATTTTATCATGACAAGTTACAGATCGAGTTGGAATATTGTTCTTGTCTGATAATTTTGTGCAGAGTTATGGTCCTTGGACTTAGAAAAATCACTCAAATAATCAGTTTTCCACACCTTTTTTTCACCATGCATGTCAAATTTTAGATCAAGTTAGCATTTGGTTCCTGTACAATAATTTTTTAACTGGTAGTGGAATATGTATTGCCATGCAATACTCACAGAATGCTTGTTTTATAATGGTACTTTAGTCTTGCCTGCAATGAAATCTATAGAACTGATATTGCTTTGTTGCATGCCATCTACTGCATGTTGGTAACATCATTAGCACTTTCAAATGCCTTTATTTTATTCCTTCTGCAAAATATATACCAAAACTGATATGGTGGCTAAAACAATACAAGACCTTGTCAGCGAGTCATTGTTGTCTGACCTTGACTCAGTTTTATTTCAATTTTCTTTTTGTCTGGGTATGGTTTTTAGATTTGGTATGTTCATCAGTATTATATATGATTTGAAATGGATTATTGTTTTGAGGAGTAAATGTCGGACAGTATTTACCTTTCTCTTGTGTCTTTTACAATTACATTTATAATATTCTCATGGTGAATTTTAGATCTCTTTGGTGAGGTGTATGTGGATTATGTGTGAAGAGTAAACATTATGTCTGTCTGTCATATGTCACATGGACTTATTGGTCCTAGACATTGTACCAAATGACTATATGTTTACTGTTATACACACTTAATTATTATGTATCTTGATACATGATTGGTTTGTTTTAAACTATACAATATCTTGATCATGTGCATATTTCATGTGTCATATGACCTTGACCACAGCTTTGAAGTTCTGAATATTGGATGAATTAAAATAGTATTAAAGATAGACATAATAGATATAGGAAGATGTGGTATGAGTGCCTATGAGACAACTCGTACTCCAAGTCACAATTTATAAAAGTAAACAAATATAGTAATACACATTTTCTGAATGAATTTCATTCACAGGACAATATAAAACAGTTAGGTATATTACATAACAGTGTTGAATTACTGTAAATTCAGAAATTATTGCGTGCATTTCTTATTACGATTTTGTCATTTTACTTGAATGCGATTTTAATTTTTACGATTTTGAGAAAAAGTCATGCTTAATTCATTTAAAATATTACAAAATGCGAGTTTTAATTATTGCGTTAACAATATATCTCTTTCACCCTTACAATCATTACAAACACCATATAGAGGTGACCATTGCTTATAATATCTGAGAATCAGGCTTAACCATAAAAAATTAAAATTAACAAATTAGTTTTAACATATTTATTTATAGTGGATTGGGAAACAAGTTTTTGCAAATTATATTAATCCCTTTCCACTTTGCAGGTGCGAGTGCTGCCTTGTAGCGGCATTAGCCTTCTCTTTTTCAAAATCTACAAGGGTGTCATTAACGTGCAAGAGATCTGGCTCTCTCTTAACAGGGGTCAGCCATTTATCGTCCCCTTCCGACTATCATCGTTTCCTTAAGACCATACTCACAAATTGTGTCAAGGGAGAGCTGAAAATTAAATTCCTGAAATTTTCATCCCAACGGGAATCGAACCAGGAAGCTTTGTGTTAGCAGTCTGATGCACTAACCACTAAACCACAGCTCTCTTATTAACAAATGAACCATGAAAGATACAAAGGTCAAATAACCATGAAATGCAGATATATAGGTATACCTTTCCGTAATTCTATACACCAAATATAGATGATCTATTGTCTGAAATACATAATCGACTTAACCTTGAACACTGATACAGAAAATTCAAGACATAATACTACAGTTATTTTTAAGCATTTGCTTAACCATATAAATTAGGTCAAGGACAATGTTCATATAATAGACTGTTATGAAACATCTCTCATAAGAAACCTTGAGATCAGAAGGCTACTGCTGGTGTTTAAATTGTCTCTCATAAGAAACCTTGAGATCACAAGGCTATTGCTGGTGTTTAAATTGTCTCTCATAAGAAACCTTGAGATCAGAAGGCTATTGCTGGTGTTTAAATTGTCTCTCATAAGAAACCTTGAGATCAGAAGGCTTCTGCTGGTGTTTATATTGTCTCTCATAAGAAACCTTGAGATCATAAGGCTATTGCTGGTGTTTAAATTGTCTCTCATAAGAAACCTTGAGATCACAAGGATATTGCTGGTGTTTAAATTGTCTCTCATAAGAAACCTTGAGATCACAAGGCTATTGCTGGTGTTAAAATTGTCTCATAAGAAACCTTGAGATCACAAGGCTATTACTGGTGTTTAAATTGTCTCTCATAAGAAACCTTGAGATCACAAGGCTATTGCTGGTGTTTAAATTGTCTCTCATTAGAAACCTTGAGATCACAAGGCTATTGCTGGTGTTTAAATTGTCTCTCATTAGAAACCGCGAGATCATTAGGCTATTGCTGATGTTTAAATTGTCTCTCATAGGAAACCTTGTGATCACAAGGCTATAAATGGTGTTTAAATTGTCTCTCATAAAAAACCTTGAGATCACAAGGCTATTGCTGGTGTTAAAATTGTCTCTCATAAGAAACATTGAGATCACAAGGCTATTGCTGGTGTTTAAATTGTCTCTCATAAGAAACCTTGAGATCACAAGGCTATTGCTGGTGTTTAAATTGTCTCTCATAAGAAACCTTGAGATCACAAGGCTATTGCTGGTGTTTAAATTGTTTCTCATAAGAAACCTTGAGATCACAAGGCTATTGCTGGTGTTTAAATTGTCTCTGTCTTCAGTTTTCTATGTAGTGTTTATGAGTTTTAAATGTCTTTGATTATTTCTGCCTCTTTTTATGATAATTAAAACCAATTGAATATGAATTAATAATAAAAATTAGATCATACAAATAATGCTTACATTCATAAGTATTTAACACAACAATTATAACTGTTTTGATTTGTTTTATTTTACAAATAAATTAATGCCTGATGAATACACAGCAAATAATAAAATACAGAAAATGTTGAAAAAACAAATAGCTTTCTTCAATACTCGACATACATATTTTTCTTTCACTGATAGTATGCAATCACCAAAATCATATTCCTTAACCCTTTCCTCCATAGTGACGCCTTTTGACGCCACCCCCTTTACTCCATAATGACGACTTTTGAAGCCTGTGTAGTACCTTAGTTAAAACGCTTTGACTACAAAGTGTCTGCAGTAGACTAAATAAAATTTGTATCCAATATGAAAAGGAATATCGTAGGAATATCTTACTTAAATTTATTTGATGAAATATTTGTTTTTCGCAATGCATTAATACTTGAAATCATATTTTCAGAATTTCATTAAAAAATCCTATGCGAAATCAAGTATGCAAAAAATAAAATTCAATGGAGGAAAGGGTTAATATAAAGTTCCACAACACTGATTTATTGAAAAATATGCCCTAACACAATAGTTCCTGAATTGAAAACAATCGAACATAAAATATCAAAAATAAGCTATTGATATTTTTTAACTTTAACATTCCAACATCTTCATTTTTTTCTAAGTTTTTTTAATCTGCATTTCACCAACATATTGCTATTGTGTGATAATATATTCTAGGACCTTTTCTATAATGGTGAATTAATTACTATTCTGTTTTTTATTACAATAAAAATAAAGTTAGATAATAATAATTAATTAATCAAGAAATACATTATTCAAACTATGCAATGAATGTGAAATCTTCGGGGGGAAAAAATTGAATCACAATTCTTCTTTGGCATTAGACTTTTTTGCAAACAGACCTATAGGACATGAAACACCAGTGCCCCCAAGTCCACAATATCCGTTTGGATTTTTATGTAAATATTGTTGATGATAGTCCTCAGCGTAGTAAAACTCTTCAGCAGGTAATATTTCAGTTGTTATTTTATCATGGCCTTTTTCTGTTAAAAGTTTTTGATAGGCTGTACGAGATTCCTTAGCTTCCTGTTCTTGCTGGTCCCCATAGTAATAGATTCCTGACCTATACTGGGTGCCAACATCATTTCCTTGTCTCATTCCATGTGTTGGGTTATGACTTTCCCAAAATAACTGAAACATAAGTATGTAAATAATTATGGTACCTGTATTGTTTTAAAAATGTCAGTCAATCAGATTTCAAAATGTTCAGCCACAACCATGATTTACAATGTTCAGCCACAACCATGATTTACAATGTTCAGCCACAACCATGATTTACAATGTTCAGCCACAACCATGATTTACAATGTTCAGCCACAACCATGATTTACAATGTTCAAGCAAGATTTTTAGGGTTACTGCAGATTCATTATTCTTCATTGAAGTATGTGATTTACAGATCAATCATGAAGTGAAAGTTCACTGAGGTAAACATTTGAGCTGAGTCAGATAGAAATTGACCGTAACCCTGACACATTATGTATGTATATGCCTGTCCCAAGCAAGGAGCCTGTAACTCAGTAGTTGTCGTTTGTTAATGTGTTACATTTTTCGTTCATTTCTTTTACATAAATAAGGCCTTTAGTTTTCTTGTTTGAAATGTTTTAGATTGTCAAATCGGGGACTTTTATAGCTGACTATGCTCGTTGTTGAAGGCCATTTTGGTCTCTTGTGGACTGTTGTCTCATTGGCAATCATACCACATCTCCTTTTTTATACTTATATATGCAAGCACACATATACATGTACATGTATCAGACTTTTATTTGTTTTAAAAAATAAGAATATGACAATTACAGCTTTTTTAGGGACATTTTCAACCCCAAATTAAGTTGACAGATGTATTAATATTCATTTGCATTAGGTCGATTTCTATGTCACAGCTCATTTTATATAGGCTTGTGTGCAAACTTTGACAAGACAACAAATTCAAGTTTCCACAAAAATACATGTTTCTTCAATCTACAACAAATGGTATCCACGAAAATAAATGAATCCACATTATCTTTGATTTAGTTATTTCAAAGGCAAAAGAACTAAAATGATTTGTTTTTTTTTATGTAGCTCAGGATCATGAATGTTTGATTTTGTATAATTTTCAATTATGGTAACCTTAAGGAGGTATCATCTAAACCATACCTTCAATACCAGGTATGACAGAATAAACTTTAATATTCCAATATTAATGTAGTTTGTGAATTATCTCTAGACTATGATAAACACCTTTGGTTTTGCATAAACTCAACAAATCAAATATCCTAGCTTGTCTTTAATCTTATTTAAGGTGGTACCCAACACCTTGACTAAAATTAATTTGGTTCGTTCAATTTTCACTAAAGGAGTAGGTCCGGTAAGACCCCTTTTTGGCCCCAAAATATGGCAGTTTTACAAAATTGTTAAAATGTATACTTTTAATTATTTATTGGACAGAAGAATGCTTCTGCTACATAAATATGGGCTGTTTTTCACAATACGATGTACATATATCAAGGACTAGCACCATTAAGTCATGCTAAATTACTGAAATCTTCACAATTCTACCATTTTGGCTAAATTTTGGACGGTTTCCGTGTAAAACGAATATGGCCGCATTCGTGTTCATCCAAAATATTTAAATGTAAGTTGTATTTGATGATAATACATAACATATATAAAGGTGGAGGATGAACAGGGATGCGGCCACTTTCATTGTTGACAAAAACCATCTTAAAAGTGACATTTTTCAGCATATTTGGTAGATTTTTCATATTTGAGCTTGAATCGGAGCGTTATTAAGGACTAAATAAGTTAAAATCTTTCTCATATATTTATTGAATTAAATAAAATAGACATTTAAGTGTTTAAAAAGTGGTCAACATCTTTCGTCAGATGAACTGGAAATTTGAGGCCAAAATCGGTCCTTACCGGACCTACTCCTTTTTACAAAGTACTTACTTTTGACCCTTTAACAAAAATATAAAAATAAAAAAAAAAGTTTGAAGAAGTAAATAAAGTGGTATTTGCATTCGCATGTGACAGACAATAATTTTGATCATAGAGAAGCTTGACAACACAACGTAATTAAAATGTTTAGCTGATTGTTAAAGAGTTATCTCCCTGTAGTGTTAGGTACCACCTTAATGAAGTGGTGACTTTTCAAAGAACAAACACTGGTAGTTTAATTTTGAGGAACAAGTCTTCACCATTACCTTTAAAATATCTGCATAAGATGTTTTCTTTGGATCAAACACAAGTCTGACTACTTCATTATGACCTGTTCCACCTGAACAAACTTCTTTATATGTAGGGTTAGGTGTAAATCCACCAGAATATCCTACCTGAAAACAAAAACACATCATTTGATCAAACCTTTCTCTCAAAATGGCATTAAGGAATTCACTTAGGATTCAATTTTTGTATTTCAGATTTTAATTATTTAGATGTCATTACACATATTGCAATCAATGTGTGAGAAGGGAAAAACTATTAATTCTTAAAATGTCTTTCCTTCAGTATTTAGTTTAATCATGTAATAACTTTCACTGAAATGAAGGCGGTTGGATTGTTTGAATTGTTTCACGTTTTGTCATGATTAAGCTTTTTATATCTGACTATACTAAATGGGTTTCACTCTTTTTTGAAGGCAGAACAGTGTCAGGGAACATCACAATACACTTTATCACTATTTAGTCCAATCCGGGAAAAAACAGTCATTTATACAACTTCCTGTTTGGGTCAGGACGCCGAAAATAGAGGTCATCAGTAGTGAGCTAAGAGAGGAAAAACTTTAGAAAGCGACCATTAAGAAACTTTGATAGAGTATGATCCACTTTTTTCAAAATCAAAATTGAAGTAAAAAAAAAAACATTTGGTCTGAAGTATTTAAGGTTGCTTAAACAGGTCTCATTAAAAAGAAACATGCATGGTGAATTGTTTAAACAGGGTCCCAGATAGCTTCAACTGGATGAAAAAGTTGTGTAATTTTAGAACTTATCAGGGATGGAATAAATGCGATTAGGTGTCATTATACATGTAGTGTTACATCAAAACATGAATTTATGACACTAACAATGATTGAATCTTTTTTTTAACAATTGCTAATCTTAAACACAAACCATAGTAGAAAATACTCCTTTGTGTTTCCAAAACTTTCTTTCTGCTCCCCAAAAACATCCAAGTCCTAAAAATAGAATAAAAACTTTTTATTTTCAGCATTAGGATATTCATTCTTTTCCCATTGGTCACACTATTTACTGTCAATCTAATTCAAATGTATCAACCTATCCATCTTAAATGCTTTGATTATACGTTACTTAATTATTCTATTGCAAAACCAGTATTATATAGTAATTTCTTAATTTTAAATTATGACCTGATAAGTCATTGAAATAAACAGCTGCGCCATGAGGGCATGATACGCCTGACATCTTATGTGGAAGTTATATGCAATAATCATAAATAGTTTCTGAGAAAGTTTTAAGCAATAACCATATATAGTTTTTGAGACACAGCGGGAAACCCCCCACCCTGGTTTTTTTTTACAAAAAACTAAATATCACTAAAATAAAATTTTGAATCAAAACCCAAAAGTATACAGATCTTTAGATTAATATAACAAGAAGTGTGTAAAGTTTTAAGCAATAATCATAAATTATTTTTGAGATACAGCACGACATGTAATAAAAAAACTCCCCTGTTTAACAAAATACTCAATAACTCAAAAATAAAATTTTTAATCATCACCAAAAAGTATACAGATTTTTAGATCAATATAACAAAGAAGTGTGTAAAGTTTTAAGCAGTAATCATAAATAGTTATAGAGATACAGCACAACATGTAAAAAAAAACTCCCCCTTTTTTACAAAATACTCATTCACTCAAAAATGAAATTTTGAATCATCATCAAAAAGTATACAGATCTTAAGATTAATATAAGAAAGACATGTGTAAAGTTTGAAGCAATAATCATAAATTGATTTTGAGATATAGCACAACATGTAAAAAAAAAAACTCTCTCCTTTTTTACAAAATACTCAATAACTTAAAAATGAAATTTTGAATCATCACCAAAAAGTATACAGATATTAAGATTAATATAACTAACAAGTGTTTCAAGTTTTAAGCCATAACCAAGAATTGTTTTTGAGATACAGTGTGACATGTGAAAAAAACATACCCCTGTTTTAGTTAATACATAGTGCCGTAATGAAATTTGGATAAGTCGTTCTCAAGTTACGGTGCGACATGTTTACGCCAAACAGACCTTTTTTTTATAAATGAAGACCTTTCTTGTTGTTTTAAACATTACAATTAATTAATAAAAAAGTACTGTTGCTCAACACCCTTTTATAACTGAGGTACTTGTCATGGAAGTTTCAATTGTCTGTTATAAAGGTACTTCACTGTACTTACCAAACATTGCCATCTCCATGCCTTCAGGGAATGGTTCTTTGATAGTATTACCATTTACCGCATGTTTAGGTGATACCACCATTTTCTCTAGTCTACCTTAAATATAAAATTTCATCAACATACACCATGTACTCTGGTTAAGTTTTCAGATTTCCATATGTACTTAGGCACAACCATTCATCTTTTTAGTGGAGGCACGGGTTTTAATTAATAACTATTTTTTTACATAAAGAGGTTTGAGTGCTGAGGGTATAAAAAAAACTGTAAAAAAATCATTATCATAGTGATATTTTCAAAAATATTATAAAATTATAAAATAACCAAGTTAAAGGTTGGGGAAATTGAAACATTTTGGAAAGATTGTTCTTGGGGAAAGTGTTATTATATGTCAATAGAAAGAAAACAAAGGGAGATAATCTTTTAAATAAAACTTGTACCCTGTCAAATAAAAGTCAGTCATTATTTATAGCACCAATAATAGATATTCTATCTTTACAATTATTTATTTCTTAGAAAAATATCGCCACATGATTACAGTTGAACATGAAGACACATTAAAACATTAGCTGGTAAATCAATAGTCTAATACATGTAGTCTCAGGTAGATCATAAGACATATATAGAAATTTGTTATTCAAGGTCAGTACAAAAAATGCAGTAAGACCAATTTTGTTTAAGTGAATTAAAATCATTTGAGTCATTTCACCTGAATTTCATGAGAAACTTATTTCATCAAAATTTGCCTGTGTAGAGCAAAATCAGTTCTTTCATACAATATGAACAGCCAAATAACAATTGGACTGGAAAAGCTATTAATAATAAAAAAAAAAATAATCCTGATTTTAGTTTGTATATATATATACATAAAGGTGGTTTTACCTGCAAGGGCTTCATCCTTCTGAGGCATCTGGATCTTTGATGACATTTCTCCCATAGAAAAGAAGCTTGCTGTTGGTGGTCCTGTCTTAAATAACTGTGTCACAACTATAAACAAGGAGGCACTTCGTGGCAAAAGATTCCTGTAAATTATTTCAATATTAATAACAGAGATGATTCAGACTATTATGTGATGGTCATAATGTATCACTTACACAAAAGACTTGGTCACATGGTATGATATAACCAGATGAAGCTTGATGTCCTATATCTTCCTAGTTGTACACCTTTATAAACAGTATGTTACATGTGTATAAATTTTTACCTGGGACCAACTATATATTCTAGGCCTCGACTTAACATATTTCGCTATATATGATATTACAGAGGTGTAGCACTATTAGTAAATTAGAATGTATAATTTGAGCTGATATTGTTAACTTACTTTAAGTGGTTGCATAAGCTTATAAAACCAGAGACTCTAGTTATAATATAAGGAAATGTGGTATAGGCCAAGACAAGGATTTGTATAGTGTATCACTATACAAATCCTTGGCCAAGAGCAGCTTTTTCCTGAACGGGTTGAAAAGCAGCCTGTCCTTGCTTATTTAAGAATACAGTAAACAAACGTTACAAATAAATAAATACAATCGGTTACGCATGCTATATATAACACCTACATTGAAACTTACATAACCCAGATGTTGATGCAACCATTTCTTGAACTGTGTGTTGACAGATGAAAACGAGGTTATAGGGAAAATCCTATCGTTCACTTTAACCCAAAATAAGCACTTGACTCCGAACAAAAATATAACTTTTTTTAAATTTTATTAGCTGTCAAATTCCAAATTACGAAATCTGAAGAAGAATTTTCTTAACTGTTTGTTGAACAATGGATTTAAGTTATTGATATAATTAGTGAAGTATAGAAATTGAATGCCAAGGATTTGTAATTCATAGTAATTACAAGCATAGATGTAAGCTACTATACACATTCTTGAGATGCCTGGGACTAATAAGTAATTTTTAAAATAGTCCAAGAGATTGACAATAATTGTTTTAAACACATGATGAAGTAATAAGTTCGGATATAACTAAGGATGTATATACTACGATACTATACAAATCCTTGACATAACACATATTATTCACTGAACCATGACATGGTTTTGGCGGTATGATTGATGAGTCACCACCGTGACCGTTGGTCTTTTATGGTCCTTACAAATTTAAGGCGATAACCATTTCATATTAAGACCCTGTGAAGAAAAGAAAAGGGAATCGAGCCCAGGTAAGTCGACAAAATATACTGATAATTCTGACAAAAAGTTTAATTGTAAAATGTTATTCCCGTCATTCGTAATGCTAAAGGCATACAAGACTTCATCAGATCAAATTTTAAAGATCTTGCCACCTCATAGGTAGTAAAATACACACACACGTGCACATGCACACACAATAACTACGTTCTTATAAACCAAGAAAAACAAGGAAAAAAACATGATACAGTTTTGCCTAATTTTTTAACAATTAAAATGATCATCAGAAGTTCTGAAAATGCTAAAAAAAATGTGTTTTAAATTAAATAATGATATAATAAGACAAACATATGACTTTAAATCAAATCTCCTATTTCTTAATTTTTGCAAAAGTTTGTCTTACTGAAATCAGAGACATATATACACATATGTATATAATATGTGTATATATGTCTCTGCTGAAATATATTTATGTGAAAACATGAATCACCAAACTACTGTACATGCAGTACAACATATCACATTTATAACTGCGTACACCCTTCCATAAAACACAATTACTTGAAGTGTTGTTATTTTATCTCATGCCACCTGATTATATCATATAAACAAATGCTGACCAAAAAAACATCAATGCCTTGCAGCATTTCTTTATTTCAATGTTGTTCGATGTTGATTGACCAACTGGATGTACATAACTCATCAGTAACATAAAAATAATATTCTTTATTCTCATAAACCATAAGGTACAACGGTACAGAGGTATACATACATATAGCAATGAAAACAAACTCATTTATAATAACATCTTATACACAAACATACATACACACAGGCATACACTATCTATCGTTGATACATACATATATATCAGTATGTACAGAATATACAAAATAGGGGTTATTTTATTGCCTAGAGAACACATTATTTATTTATGTTTAAATGTACATAGTTTTTCTAATTTAAACTTGTTAGTACAACATTTAGTATATGAATCATTTTTATATGTTGCAAGAAATACAAGCTAATTCTGAAAGTAGTCAAAATCAGATTGGTTTTTTTAATGCAAGCCGGAGACGTTCTAAATCCTTGCTTACGGATAGTTGTAATCAATAAATACATGTGCCCGGTTTTAATTGTGACTGGTACGCTAGGTGATGTGTCTGAAGCTACATGTAGTATTAAGGTATTTCAAGGATTTGTATAATACAAATCCTTGGGTATTTTAATTTATTATTTCAAATTACGAGATTTACGCACAATTCTTTGAAAATGAACCCAAACATTTAAAAGCCAAGTATGTGAATACGCGATGAGTTATATGATATATATAGAGACCTCAAACGAATATCAAAACTAAAAAACTTTGCATGAGGGAGTTAAAAATTGGTGCCAATGAGTTTTTTCTAATTATATAATTTTTCTTCAATCATATGCAATATTATCGCCTCCTATAAAAAAAAAAAGAAAAAAAAAAAAGAAGATGTGGTATGATTGCCAATGAGACAACTATCCACAAAAAAACCAAAATGATACAGACATAAACAACTATAGGTCACCGTACGGTCATCAACAATGAGCAAAGCCCATACCGCATAGTCAGCTATAAAAGACCCCGATAAGACAATGTAAAACAGAAAACTAATATATTTTTTTTATTTCAGAGTTAGAATACATTTGTTGAAAATGAATTTTGCAGAATTTCCATTTGGAGTACCACAAACTGGGAAGAATGCAGAAAAAAATCAATGACATTTTAAAAACAAGTTTTCATATGCAAGGAAGACTACGTGTAACGAATGCATGTGCAATAGTAAATCTTGTTCTTAATCGTTGTCTAGAAGCAGTTGGAGTAAAAGCTACAATAGTATATGGAGTTCACCAACCGAACGGTGTGATTGATCCGGAGGGAATACATCTACCTCATGTTTGGTTAAACATTGAAGGTAATATTGTTGATAATACTTCTGTCGAGGATCTGCCACAACTCATATTCATCAAAACAAAGCGATTTGGGAGATATAACCAAAAATCTGTTAAAAATACAGACGGGCTGTATATGGGAGACCATGTGACTAAACAACATGGCATTGACGACCACGACGTATCTCAATTTGAATGGTTGTTGTCCAACTCAGATAAAGCTCTTGCTCTCTCCAGGAATAAAATTCAACTGGATCAGTATTTCAGATCAATGATGCAATATGTGTTATCTAAGTACAAGGTAGAAGTTCAGGATATTTCTGAAAGTGTGTTTAATAATTGTTGGAACTGCAATAAAAGTGACTCGTCTTTGAAGGTGTGCGGTGCTTGCAAAGTTTCCAAGTATTGTAGCAGAATCTGTCAGAAGAAAGATAGAAAAAAACATAAAACAATTTGCTTACCTCCAAACAGTTATTGATATAGTATTGTAAATAAATTATTTTGGAATAAATTTTCTCTGTTCACCTGATTCTAGGGACATAAAATAATGTTGCCACATCATATAAGTGAGAATAATAGTTTAACTCATTTGGTGAGAAAGTATGTGTAACTGAGTGACACGTTTTAGTTGTTTATATAACAAAAAACGATATTTATAAAATTGAGAATGGAAATGGGAAATGTGTCAAAGAGACAACAACCCGACCAAATAAAAACACAACAGCAGAAGGTCACCAACAGGTATTCAACGTAGCGAGAAATTCCCACACCCGGAGGCGTCCTTCAGCTGGCCCCTAAACAAATATACTAGTATACTAATTCAGTGATAATGAACGCCATACTAATTTCCAAATTGTACACAAGAAACTAAAATTAAAATAATACAAGACTAACAAAGGCCAGAGGCTCCTGACTTGGGACAGGCGCAAAAATGCGGCGGGGTTAAACATGTTTGTGAGATCTCAACCCTCCCCCTATACCTCTAACCAATGTAGAAAAGTAAACGCATAACAATACGCACATTAAAATTCAGTTCAAGAGAAGTCCGAGCCTGATGTCAGAAGATGTAACCAAAGAAAATAAACAAAATGACAATAATACATAAATAACAACAGACTACTAGCAGTTAACTGACATGCCAGCTCCAGACTTCAATTAAACTGACTGAAAAATTATGATTTCATCATATGAACATCAGACACAATCTTTCCCGTTAGGGGTTTAGTATCATACCAACATAACATATATGAGAAGAACATATCCCGTGTTATACCAACAACTGTTTTTAGAATAAATGTGCAAAGACCTTATCAGTGACTCAATATTAACGCCAACATATGCAATCTTAAATGAATTGACAACAGTATCGTAATTATATCCCTTCTTAATAAGTCTATTCAAAGGTTTTGTAAGTTTTTGAGGTGAATACTGACACCTTTGTGCTTTATAAAGAATATTTCCATAAAAAAATGGATGTGAAATACCTGAACGTATAAGAAGTATGCATGTTGAGCTATATTTACGAATGATGTCTTTATACCGATGATAAAATTCAGTAAATGTTTTGACTAGTTTGTGATATCGAAAACCCTGGTGTAATAATTTTTCAGTAATACATAAATTTCTCTCGTTTAAATCTAAAACATTGTTACATACACGAGCGAATCGTACAAGTTGAGATATATATATACACCGTAAGATGGTGACAAGGGAACGTCTTCTTCTAAAAACGGATAATTAACGATAGGCAATGAAAAATCATCCCTTTTATCATAAATTTTAGTATTCAGGTTATTTTAGTATTCAGCTTTCCGTTAGTGATATAGATATCAAGATCGAGGAAAGGGCAGTGGTCATTGTTAGTATAAGCTTTATTTAAAGTAAGTTCAACAGGATAAATTTCATTAATATACATACTGAAGTCGTCATTATTAAGAGCCAAAATATCATCCAAATATCTAAAAGTATTATTAAATTTGTTTATCAGATGTTGTTTCGATGGGTCTTTGCTTATGTTTGTCATAAATTGTAACTCATAACAATACAAAAACAGGTCCGCAATAAGTGGTGCACAGTTAGTCCCCATTGGAATTCCGATAATCTGACGATATGCAGAATCCCCAAAGCGAACAAAAATAGTATCTAGTAAAAATTCAAGGGCATATATAGTATCAAAGCATGTCTAACATAGTTTTTTTGTTTATTGCTACTAAAAAATGACCTAAAAGAGTTTGAACATATATATTCACATTCTAATTGTTTGAATGTCCATTTAATAAGGTGTGTGAATTTTTTCTTAATGAGAATGTGAGGCAATGTGGTATACAGGGTAGAAAAATCAAAACTTTGAACAGATTCAAAATCACCAATATAAGCATGCAATTTATCAAGTACTTCCAACGAGTTCTTGACACTCCAAAAGTAATTTTATTCCACTATTTTCGAAGGCCTTATTTGAACAATTTATTATCAGGTTTTTAATTGTACCAAGTGTGCTGGTAAGAAGAATAGACAATTTAGTAGTTGAACAATGGCTTGAAGACGAAATAAATCTATATTTGTAAGGCTTTTTGTGTAGCTTCGGAAGCCAATACATGGTTGGGACGTTCATTGTATTTGGCTCTGCTTGTAAAGCGGTGGCTAAAAGTTTATGTTTGTTACAGATTTCGTTTTCTGAAAATGGAGTCAGTTGGAATGCTACCATCCTAGTTGAAATAAGTTTACAATAAAGTCCTTTTTCGGTGTTGAAGTTGAGCACCTCTTGTTTTATTTTCACTTGCATTTCCAGAGTTTCCTATAGCCAGGCAAAAAGGAAAATACAATGCGACTCAAGAGGGGTGAGGGTGTTTATCATGTGATGCGCTTTTAAACTTCTTATAAAAAGTTTAAACTATATTAAAATAATGAATAGGTATGATCACCCAAATATTCCGACAGATACCATACTAGGATCTATATTATAAGCTCTCTTTTAACATTCCAAATAATTGTTTTGCTATCATGTACAGCATGTAAATGTTAGATTGCTGTTCTTGATTACCATGCATTGTAATACGATGGACTATGGAATCGTGTACATCAAATTTTGATCTGTAGTACATGCTGAAGGGAAAAGGAGGAATCACACCTAATTTTCCTCGATCATTGTATGACTACGGAAGTCAAATTAAGACCACACAGGCACCCACTCTAAGGGATCCGCTATTGTTTTCGGTGGTCACATTTTATGAATCGTCACTTGTCATGGTAAGAACCGTCACCATTAAGTATCCACTATTTACGCAACTCGATCATCAATTCAATTCAATTGGCTTAAGTTCAAGATACATTTCGTCAATCTGGCTGGCACTGGTGCTCTGACACTACACATTCCTGGCTGTGCGGTTAGAACCAATTCAATTGGTTATTAATTAATGGTCATTGATATCTTTCTGCGATATTTTTACAATAATTTCCAAATATTTTCAAACATTGAAGATTTTTTTTATTGTTTAACTTGGGAGTGGAAGTTTTTTATACTTAACACAATCAATGAAATAACATTACATGTTTGGAGACGGATTGTGTTTAACGTCCAGTGACACTGAAACATTGTATCATGTGACATATCAGGACGAAACGTAGTCCATACAAGAGTGTGAGAAATTCAAAATATTGTTATATACACTTCACAAAAATCAATTCTACTATATTTCTTTGAAAGTTAACTTGGAGTGAGAATGGAAATGGGGATTGTGTCAAAGAGACAACGATCTGACAAAAGACCAGATAACAGCCGAAGGCCACCCATGTTCAATGCAGCGAGAAAATCCCGCACCCTGAGTCGTGCTTAAGATGGCCCACAAACAAAAATGTATACTAGTTCAGTCATAACGGACGTCATATCAAACTCCGAAATATATAAATAAACTAAAATTAAAAAGCATACAAGACTAACAAAGGCCATAGGCCCCTGACTTTTGACAGGCGCAAAAATGCGGCGAGGTTAAACATGTTTTTTTTAGATCTCAATCCTCCCCTTTACCTCTAGCTAGCCAATGTAAAAAAACAAAGCAAAAAAACAGAACAATACGCACACAAAAACTCAGTTTAAAAAGCCCGAGTCCGATGTCAGAATAGGTTACAAAAGCAACTAAACGGCAAAATGACAATGATACATAAATTACATAAATTAACAAAGGGCTACTAGCAGTGACTGACATGCCTGCCAGTTCCAGACGTCAATTAAACTGATTAAAAGATTATGCATTTATCATATGAATGTCAATCACAACCCCTCCCGTTAGGGGTTTAGCATTATACTATCATAAAATATATGAGAAAACACATAACCCGTATCATGCCAACAACTGGTTTAAAAATGAATGTGTTTATTTCCGATGACAAGACCCTATAAATAAATCAATATTAAAGCCAAAGTATGTTATCCGGCTTTAATGACCTAACAACAGTATTGTATCTAATGTTATACGGTATATTTTCTAGTCTGTTTAAAAGTTTTGTTAGCTTTTCAGGTGAAAGTCGATATTTTTGTATAGAAAGAGCATCCCATACAATATTGGATGTGAAATACCTGATCGTGTAAGATGTCCGTGCATGTTCATTTATATTTACGAATGATGTCCTTGCACCGATGATGAAATTAAGTAAATGTTTTATTAAAGGGGCACTAGCTACGATATATATAAAAAAAATAAAGTATGATTTTTTTTAGATCAATCATTAATCAAATTGGAATAATGAAATAATAATTTGCTTTTAGCAATCAATTTTCTTTAATTATGTTGAAATAAGCGATTAAACATAATTTTTGACTGATTCACTTGCAAGTGAAAACGTCATCATCATTCTAACCGGTATTCATGTGAACTTCAAGTTAACCCCTAGCTAGAGATTGACAACGCATGCATTGTACGTGTACTGGTTATTTAAAGAAAAAGAATGTCAACAATGAAAGTGAAACTACGGTAAATCATTTGATTGCTAATTCGATGCACATAAAATCATTCTTATATGGTTAAAAACAATGAGAAACATCTATTTTTAATCTATAAAATAAAATCAAACAGACATATAAAATGCAATTGCACGTGTTGGTTTAATCTATTCGTATCTTTATTTTTGTTTACATCGCTTATATGGTCATCTGAGGTCAAATCGATAGTTAATTAGATGGCGTCTGGACTAAAATACACACGAAACGAACCTATATATTATCTACCCCATGCTCTGTAAACTGTTTATTTTAGACTTTTGATAGTTTGGATAAATGTTTTACTTTGTTATAAACCAAATATGAGAATTTGAGTCAAATCGGTTACAATGAATTTGACAGCTAGTGCCCCTTTAAACTAGTTTGTGATATCAAAACTGGTGTATAAACAATTCAGTCTCTGTATCTACATAGATGTTATTCGTTAAAATATAATACGTTGTTACATACACGGGCGAATCGAACACGTTGAAATATAGAAACACCTTATACGATGCTGACAAGGGAAATATGGATAACTAACATAAGAAATGAAAAATCATACAGTAGCCGTCTAAATCCTTAATAAAAAATAAATTAATGGGAAATTCGATCTTGCTCTTTCAGAATTGTGTGTGTGAAAGGTACCTCATAAACTTACTACCTATTTTTCCTTTAAAACTCTATTTTGTTTTGAAAAATATTTGGATCTTAAAGATTTTAGATTAAGACAATCAATCTGTAAAATTAGAATAAGCGCTCATCCATTAAGGATTGAGACTGATAGATACGCCAAACTTTATGTGAATAGGACACTCAGAAAATGTTTATACTGTACTTTAAATAAAGTTGAAGATGAGATACACTTTGTAACTGAATGTCCACTATATATTGATAACAGAAATGATTTTTTTACTGAAATATCTCTAAATTGTAATAATTTTCAATCGTTAGACAATTTTTCAAAGTTTTTATGGCTATTTACACAAGAAAATGTGTATAAATGTTTAGGAAAGTATTTATCTAAAAATCTAGAGATAAGGAGAAGTTCAAAAATAATGAATACAAATTAGCCACAAATATACATATTTTGAGTGGTATATGATTTTAAATGGTATATTTTAAAAATCTAAAATGTATTGTCTGGTTCTGTCCTGGCCTTTTATAGCATTTTTTTAATAGTACTAAACAATGTTGTTTTCTTATATTATATGTCTCTAATTTATGTCTAATCATATGTACTTGTATGTAATGTCATGAAAGCTCTTTATAGGGCCCTTTAATTGGAAATAAAATATTCTTATTCTTATTCTTATCTAAGGTTCATACATTATTTTACCTTCAATATCAAGGAATTGTATAGTATATTTTTTCAATATAATACAAATCCTTGTTAATATTAACAGCATTTTGAAGTTTAGCTCGGTACACGATATTTATTTTAGAAACTCCCAAGTGTAAATTTTATCCAATTAAAACAACGATATTTTTGTCTGCAGGGCAAGTCCTTTCAATCGCCAGCAACTTCCGGTTTGAGTCGTCGATTGTACAGTGCATTTAATTACTTGTATTTTAACAGAAACAGAAGCTTAAAGACACAGGTATAAAATGTTTCTCGTATTTGGTTTCAAATTATTTTGGTTTTGAAATAATAATTTTGTAATTTAGTCTCTTAATGAATATTTAGAGTATAAAATTTTGTATGTTTTATGACGTGTCAATAAAATTTCTGTGATATTTCATCAGGTATACAACTCATTTGTTCTCACATATGTTAATTATACGTTTCTACTTACATGAACAATACATTTATATTCTTTAGAAATATATCTGAACTTACCACATTATGTTTAAGTCTCTTGGTAAATACTTTGTGTATTGTAAATAATCAAGATTTACAAAGAAAGATAACCTGTGTGATATTTTGTCTTATCAGTTTTAAGTGGAACGTATGGTTAATTTTTATTATTGCCCAAAGAAAATGATGTTTGAGCAGAAGAAGCAAAACTAATAACTGAAAAAAAGTTACCAACTTTATAGTAAAAACACCTTTTTTGTCTGTCAAATATTTGTGGATTTAATAGATTTTGGACTTTTTAAATATTAGACACATGCACATGCAATGTATACAGGTAAGGAATAATTATTTAAATAAATGGTTGATTATACCTCAATTCACATATAATCCACTTCTGAATGTAAATTGGGATAGAGGTATAAAGAAGTGTCACGTTTTCACAATAATTTTTAAAATGATATTCAGTATGATATTTGAGCATCAGTTTGTATATATCATACCAAGATTTGATGCATACTTATTTTCTTTATTATAGACATGGATCAGGTTATGCAATTAGTTGACCCAGCCAAGCAATTTGCCAAAGATTCCATCAGATTAGTTAAAAGATGTACAAAACCAGATAGGAAAGGTGGGTGCATGTATAGAGTTTGAACTGGTCATTAGTTATATAGATATAGGAAGATGTGGTGTGAGTGCCAATGAGACAACTCTCCATCCAAATAACAATTTAAAAAGTAAACCATGTCTATATTTATTTCAGGTTCTACACATTACATTCTTGTTCTTGGATGTATTTATTAAACTTTAAAATTAATGTATTTGAAAAGAGGACTCGATCTCATAATTTTCAAATATATATGTATGGGTAGAGTAGACATGGTAGATGTGGTTGTCAAAAATCCAGCAAGAGGAGAGTGATTGCAAATTCAATAGATACAGATCAACTCAATACAATTTAGTTTCTGCTTAGCTTCACCTCTAAAACCACAAATTTTCTATTTTTACAAAACAGTACAAAATATACCTTAGTATGTATAGATAATTTATATACATTTATTAAAAAAATTGAGAATGGAAATGGAGAATGTGTCAAAGAGACAACATCCTGACCATAGAGCAGACAACAGCCAAAGGTCACCAATAGGTCTTCAATGCAGCAAGAAACTTCTGAATGTGGAGGTGTCCTTCAACTGACCCCTAAACAAAATGACTTTTTTTTGTAGACTAGTTCAATGATCATTTTCATTAAATATACAGAATTAAGCCTTCATTATTAAACTTTTTTCTTTTCTTTTTAGAATTTCAGAAGATTGCCATGGCAACAGCAATAGGTTTTGCTATTATGGGGTTCATTGGATTCTTTGTTAAGTTGATACACATCCCAATCAACAACATCATTGTGTAAGTTTAACAAAAGATACACTTTTACATATATCTATGTAGTAGTTTTCTGAAAGATTGTTTATGATTTAATTTTTGTTGTACAATGTATTGAATATATCAATATGTTAGTATTTCATGTATATGATGCTGAATGAATTTGATTTTGAGATTCTATAATATTATTATATGAAGAAAATTCTGCCATTGCTTGAGTTAATGTTAGATAAAAGAAAAAAGAGGTTGATATAGGAAAATGCATGTCAGAGAGTATGCTTTTTATCAAGTACCACATGTTTCATACATATTCAATTTCATGCAGATGATTTAAAATCTAGTGTTTAAAAACAAGGTAGTGCAACTCTTATTTACTCACTTAAAATTGTTAGATTATTGCTGAAAGGAATTTTGAGTGTATAATTTAGTATGAATTATTTGTACCTTTGTCTATAGTTTTATAATGTATCTGAATGGATAACCTAAACAAACCTGATAGGGTTCACATGTACAAGTTACTGCTATGTTATTTAACTAATTGATTTTCTTTAATTTTTCAGAGGCTCCTAATTGATTGACAGTATTAGCAAACAGATTCCACCTCATCATTTCATCATTTTTACTTTGGACAAAAAATACAAACATTAAACTTCAGAGCAAAGAATTTGGCTGACAAAATTTTTCAATATATTTGTATTTGAAGGAATGCAAATCTTAAATGACAGATCATATAAGGAAGGAGTGTGACTTCAAATAAAGCCTATGATTATACTATTTACCACAGCAAAAAACTAACTTCAACACACTCATTTGAAATTCAATGTGACAAACAATCTGTTTATATTAAGAGTCGGATATTTTATTTATATTTTGTTATTGTGGATGTATTAAGACAAATACAACAGATTTTTGTCACAACTGTTTAAAATGAGTTATTATGTTATATGTTGTAATTAAAATAAATGTACTGAACAGATCTTACTACATGACTTATAATCCCTCAAGATTGTTATCCCACTCAATCCACTCATTCCACTGGCAACAAAAGCCAGAGAAGACCAGACATAATGTGGATTCATTTATTTCTTTAGTTGTTACTAAATCTTATTTGTAAGATATTTGATTCATGGATTAATATGAATTATCATCTATAAGCCTTTAGAAAAGTTTTAAATTTCAATTCATTTAGGGGCCAGCAGAGGACCACCTCTGGATGCAGGATTTTCTCTCTGTGTTGACCCATTGGTGGCTTTCGGCTGTTGTCTGCTCTTTGGTCGGTCTGTCGTCTCTTTGACATATTCCCCATTTCCATTCTCAATTTTTATTCATCTTTAACCATGAAATCTATGAAAAATTATATCCTACATTTTAAAATAAACATAATGTACCAACATAAGCTAGTGTTTCAATTATGTCATTTTAGCAATCAGATATATAAAAAAAAGATGTGGTATGATTGCCAATGAAACAACTCCTCACAAGAGACCAAAATGACACAGAAATTAACAAGTCAACTATAGCACTTTATAGGCAGTACATCTTATTTGTAGTGCAGTTGTATTAGCATCGGTTGACTGACTTTGCCTCTTCTTCTTGTAATAGACCAGCAATGGGTTTAACATTTTAACATGGATGACAAGTTCATTGGGTCAAACCAATAGCACATGGATTTGGAAATACACTGATTTATGGCCCTGTCCTGTATTACCTGTATACATGTATTAAACTCGAGATATTTATTGAATACTGTAATTTCAGAACTTGTGTGTGAATTCTGGAAAGCTGTTTCAGAAGGCAAGATCTTACTATTTTGATACTGTTTCAGAAGGCAAGATCTTACTATTGTGATACTGTTTCAGAAGGCAAGATCTTACTATTGTGATACTGTTTCAGAAGGCAAGATCTTACTATTGTGAATTCTGGAAAGCTGTTTCAGAAGGCAAGATCTTACTATTGTGATACTCTATCAGTCACATTGCTTGCAAAAATAAAAACCGCACAAAATTAATGTTGCAATAGTCTTGCATGTACCATTGTGAAAGGGCGTTTTGTACAGATTGCGAAACTTTTATGACCAATACACAAAACCAGTTTTATTGACTGGACATTTTTTTTGGCTAAAAAAGGGTGTGGTCAATTGCCACACTTGGTCGTATAAGTGTAAGGGCTTTTAAAGTCTTCACTAGAAATATTAAGCCCTGTTCACACCCTTTTGCAGATAAATGTGTCTTTGACGATCATACCACATCTCCTTTATCTTTACAATGCAGAATTAGTCCATCCAAAGAAGATGTTTATTAATTTATTTCACAAATTGACAGTTTATTGAATCAATCTTATTTATTACACACAGGAAATCAGATTACTAATATTATTGATTGATTGTTGCTTGCTTAACTTAGTAGTTTTAGTTAGTTTAAACATATTCTATTTGCTCAAAGCAAAAAAGGATCAGACACAAGTAAAACATACTTATAAAGTCTTCTCCACAATACAATATATATAACAATACAAATTGAAGGTGAGCATGCATCAAATAATATAAACAACATAAATAGTACTTATCTATACTGAAAAAAGTAGAGGGAATGAGGAAAAACGACAGAGATTAGGTTGATGATGATGTGTGTTTTACCTATATTGATACTATACTACAAGGAATCATTTTGATCTCTTTATAGAATTAAATACTTGTTTAACAATTTGCACATTTTGATCATAGGAAAGAGGTGCTTTTCCAAAAAAACAGTAGTTTGAAGTCTAAATCACAGCCTTCGAGAAGCCAGCTGAGACCATTAAACAATATAGCCCAAAATACTTCGTAGTTGAGAGTACTAGTAAGTACTTTCAATATGAGAACCTGTATGTGCTTTGATTGCCTTTGCTACAACTACCCACTTACACAAAATACAAGTAAGAACTTTAAATGAGAACCTGTATGTGCTTTGATTGCCTTTGCTACAACTACCCACTTACACCAAATACCCGTAAGAACTTTCAATGAGAACCTTTATGTGCCTTGATTCCCTTTGCTACAACTACCCACTTACACCAAATACCAGTAAGAACTTTCAATGAGAACCTGTATGTGCTTTGATTCCCTTTGCTACAACTACCCACTTACACCAAATACCAGTAAGAACTTTCAATGAGAACCTGTATGTGCTTTGATTGTCTTTGCTACAACTACCCACTTACACCAAATACCAGTAAGAACTTTCAATGAGAACCTGTATGTGCTTTGATTGCCTTTGCTACAACTACCCACTTCCACCAAATACCAGTAAGAACTTTCAATGAGAACCTGTATGTGCTTTGATTGCCTTTGCTACAACTACCCACTTACACCCTATACCAGTAAGAACTTTAAATGAGAACCTGTATGTGCTTTGATTGCCTTTGCTACAACTACCCACTTACACCAAATACAAGTAAGAACTTTCAATTAGAACCTGTTTGTGCTTTGATTGCCTTTGCTACAACTACCCACTTACACCAAATACAAGCAAGAACTTTCAATTAGAACCTGTATGTGCTTTGATTGCCTTTGCTACAACTACCCACTTACACCAAATACCAGTAAGAACTTTCAATGAGAACCTGTATGTGCTTTGATTGCCTTTGCTACAACTACCCACTTACACCAAATACCAGTAAGAACTTTCAATGAGAACCTGTATGTGCTTTGCTTGCCTTTGCTACAACTACCCACTTATACCAAATACAAGTAAGAACTTTAAATGAGAACCTGTATGTGCTTTGATTGCCTTTGCTACAACTACCCACTTACACCAAATACAAGTAAGAACTTTCAATTAGAACCTGTATGTGCTTTGATTGCCTTTGCTACAACTACCCACTTACACCAAATACCAGTAAGAACTTTCAATTAGAACCTGTATTTGCTTTGATTGCCTTTGCTACAACTACCCACTTACACCAAATACCAGTAAGAACTTTCAATGAGAACCTGTATGTGCTTTGATTGCCTTTGCTACAACTACTCACTTACACCAAATACAAGTAAGAACTTTCAATTAGAACCTGTATGTGCTGTGATTGCCTTTGCTACAACTACCCACTTACACCAAATACAAGTAAGAACTTTCAATAAGAACCTGTATGTGCTTTGATTGCCTTTGCTATAACTACCCACTTACACCAAATACAAGTAAGAACTTTCAATAAGAACCTGTATGTGCTTTGATTGCCTTTGCTACAACTACCCACTTACACCAAATACAAGTAAGAACTTTCAATTAGAACCTGTATGTGCTTTGATTGCCTTTGCTACAACTACCCACTTACACCAAATACCAGTAAGAACTTTCAATGAGAACCTGTATGTGCTTTGATTGCCTTTGCTACAACTACCCACTTACACCAAATACAAGTAAGAACTTTAAATGAGAACCTGTATGTGCTTTGATTGCCTTTGCTACAACTACCCACTTACACCAAATACAAGTAAGAACTTTCAATTAGAACCTGTATGTGCTTTGATTGCCTTTGCTACAACTACCCACTTACACCAATTACCAGTAAGAACTTTCAATGAGAACCTGTTTGTGCTTTGATTGTCTTTGCTACAACTACCCACTTACACCAAATACAAGTAAGAACTTTAAATGAGAACCTGTATGTGCTTTGATTGCCTTTGCTACAACTTCCCACTTACACCAAATACAAGTAAGAACTTTAAATGAGAACCTGTATGTGCTTTGATTCCCTTTGCTACAACTACCCACTTACACCAAATACCAGTAAGAACTTTCAATGAAAACCTGTATGTGCTTTGATTGCCTTTGCTACAACTACCCACTTACACCAAATACCAGTAAGAACTTTCAATGAAAACCTGTATGTGCTTTGATTGCCTTTGCTACAACTTCCCACTTACACCAAATACAAGTAAGAACTTTAAATGATAACCTGTATGTGCTTTGATTGCCTTTGCTACAACTACCCACTTACACCAAATACCAGTAAGAACTTTCAATGAGAACCTGTATGTGCTTTGATTGCCTTTGCAACAACTACCCACTTACACCAAATACCAGTAAGAACTTTCAATGAGAACCTGTATGTGCTTTGATTGCCTTTGCTACAACTACCCACTTACACCAAATACCAGTAAGAACTTTCAATGAGAACCTGTATGTGCTTTGATTGCCTTTGCTACAACTACCCACTTACACCAAATACCAGTAAGAACTTTCAATGAGAACCTGTATGTGCTTTGATTGCCTTTGCTACAACTACTCACTTACACCAAATACCAGTAAGAACTTTCAATATGAGAACCTGTATGTGCTTTGATTGTCTTTGCTACAACTACCCACTTACACCAAATACCAGTAAGAACTTTCAATGAGAACCTGTTTGTGCTTTGATTGCCTTTGCTACAACTACCCACTTACACCAAATACAAGTAAGAACTTTCAATGAGAACCTGTATGTGCTTTGATTGCCTTTGCTACAACTACCCACTTACACCAAATACCAGTAAGAACTTTCAATGAGAACCTGTATGTGCTTTGATTGCCTTTGCTATAACTACCCACTTGTACCAAATACCAGTAAGAACTTTCAATGAGAACCTGTATGTGCTTTGATTGCCTTTGCTACAACTACCCACTTACACCAAATACCAGTAAGAACTTTCAATGAAAACCTGTATGTGCTTTGATTGCCTTTGCAACAACTACCCACTTACACCAAATACCAGTAAGAACTTTCAATTAGAACCTGTATGTGCTGTGATTGCCTTTGCTACAACTACCCACTTACACCAAATACCAGTAATAACTTTCAATGAGAACCTGTATGTGCTTTGATTGCCTTTGCTACAACTACCCACTTACACCAAATACCAGTAAGAACTTTCAATGAGAACCTGTATGTGCTTTGATTGCCTTTGCTACAACTACCCACTTACACCAAATACCAGTAAGAACTTTCAATGAGAACCTGTATGTGCTTTGATTGCCTTTGCTACAACTACCCACTTACACCAAATACCAGTAAGAACTTTCAATGAGAACCTGTATGTGCTTTGATTGCCTTTGCTACAACTACCTTCTAGCACCAAATGATAAGAAAGTTAACACTAGGATTTTAAATAAATATTCACCCTACAGATTCAACATTTTTTTTGGCAAATTTCACACAATTTGTCTAAAAACATAGACTCCCAGGTGTCTGTAATCACTAACCAGTTGGCTGGTTAACAGTATACAAAACTGAATTTTGTATTTACACATTGGAGACAAACTTCTAACTGAAACAAGAGGACAATTTAACAAATGACAATACAACTCAATAGTTCTTGTCTTTTCAAGTCTAATCAAAACCCGTAGAATGAATTTAAGTTTTGTATTAAGGGATGGACATCTTGGCTGGCATGCAGGGTCATGGTGTGAACTTATCAAAGATGATCACCGAGGAATCTTCAAAAAGTCGTAAGAAGTTCTGTGGTTGTCCAAATAAATGGGGAATGTGTATTTTGGGACACAGATGATGCCCCTGCTTGCTAATAAGTTATAAAGGGACACAACTCAAAATACATGTGCATACCAAATATCATTGACCTACCACTAATGGTTCCCCATAAACTGACCTTATCACAAACTAATACATGTAAAATAAGCCAAAGTTTAAAGTCAATAGACCATGAATGAGGGGGCAGGACCATAGAAATGAGCTGTGCATATGCTAATATAACTGTTCATCATATGTTATTGACCTACAACTTGAGGTTCACCCCAAACTAGACCTAATCCCAAACTTATACATTGTTGACAACAACACTGGAAACAGCATACCTATGTCACACTTTTTGACTCCATCAAGCAAGACAACAATAAAGTTAAAGATAAAGGACTTATAACAAACAAAAACTTTGTAATAAATTATGAAGCATCATGGTCTTCTGAAATATAAAGCTTGACACAAATAGTTTAATAGCTGCCAGTGGGTTATCATTATGTATCGCATTATGTGAATGCACTCTCGGACGCGGCAGGCTATACAAAATAACAAGAATGAATTCAGCAATATGTCATTTTTTTTATTCAGATGAAAAAGAACAGATTAATAAATTATATCAATTATTGGTGCAAGAGATTCTTGGTAATTGCTTTAATTTTGTACAGCCAGTCTGAATTTACCATGAAAATATTTGTGACCTAACTAGTGTTGTTTATACAGCACAGCTGCAATCTGTTATATTACTAAACAAGGGAAAAGAAATTATTGTCAAAGTAAACTAGGTATGTAACTAGCAATTCATTTTAAATATAAGTGTGTGTAAAATATATATAGTGTTGCATCTCACTTTTTTTAGAGGGGGTTGGGGAATAGTATAACCTTATTTTATGAGCATGTAGGGCAAGGTTGATTGATTGTTTGCTGTACATCCTATGGAAATTGTTTTATGCATATTCATTCAGAATGAGTATAAATCAACAAGGAATATAATAGATTGAAAACTTGGAATGTCAACAGAATTGAGGATAAGTTGGAAAGGGGTCAAAAAGTTAAAAGTTCAATAAGACAATATTGTTATTCCTTAAAATTGGATCTTTTAGTTCTCATTTAAATAATTTTAGCTCTTGAAAGTTCAAGTAAATCAATACCGGTAAAAAAAAAAGAAATTTATCAAACATACATAGAAAAAAAAACTTAAAGTTAATTTTTTTTTTTATTATTATTATCTGCCTCACACACAATTTTCCTGACTCCTGAGTCAATCAGTTACTAAATTCTTACATCTTAATATTTGGTGGAAAAGCAGGTTTGGTTTTACCTTGTCCAGGATTTAAGTCAAGACTTCTGCCATTGAGGCAAAGAGGCAATCAAGGCAGTTTCGAAAAAGATAAAAAAAAAAAAAAGAAGCCAATTACAACACTATCTATAGTTACACACCAATATCTTGTTAAAACAAATAACTTCATGTTCAATATTAACAGCTGTAGTATTTAATTTTTTTCTGAATTCCAAGAAAACAGGAACAAAATGATATGAAAGACAAAAACATTGAAGATAATTTTTAAAAACGCAGAATCCTCAATGAGAATATAAAATTTGAGAATATTCAACAAACAAAAACAATTGTCTGAAACAAGATAGGATTGCCTAGTGATTGGGCAACACTCTTATATTTGGCAATTAAATATATGTACATCGTAAAATAGATTTTCAACTGATTCTACAACAAAAGAAAGTTATAACGGTAATTGGAAAATAATAATTGTTGAGCTGTGTCTAGCACAGCATGATATCACAACACCATGTATAGATCAACAAAGCAGAGCTGATTCTGACACGGTTATTCTACTGTTATTAAAGTTGATGTAAAGAACTTTTCAAAATGGAAAACTAATGCATTGGACTTGTTTAAATTTTGAAATGGGTCCTTTCTGACTCCAATATCAAGAAAATGATATGAATTTTGAAAATGGGTCCTTTCTGACTCCAATATCAAGAAAATCTAATTTAGTGAAAACATTTATTCTGTATGGAAAAGAATACATTATTTTTTTATTTTCTATAAAGGGTTTGGTTCAAATCTTATTTCCCTTTAATTTCCAGTAATGTAACGGAAATTATTTAATCACATGGACGATATGCTGATACAATTTAAGAACCTGAAGTTTTGCTATTAAAATCTGGTTTTTGTAGTTGAAATAGCATGTGCAAAATAAACACACAAAAAAGTTGTACAGTTAAGGTAAACTTAATTAATTAAAATATTTTCGATATGTTTTATAATCCGAAGATGTTTTAGGATTTCAAATACAACTATGTAATTTTGAAAATTGGTTTTGATTTCCACAAACTAAAAGTAAATATGGGTTGTTTTTTAACAAACAAATAAACATATAGTCATATCTGAGGTATTGTAAAATTTAATGGTAGTTATTTATATATATTTAGATCATAAACTTTTTGCATAACAAAATAAGGATTCTTTAAAACAGAAATGACATCACAGTTACACTCAAATACTATTCTTTTTCTCAACTGCAAAAATGCATTACACACACTTTCATCGACATACACACAACTTAATTTGGCTAATTCTTATGTTATCCTTAAAAGAAAAAAGGTGAATTGATGAATTTTTACAAGTCAAACACTTACGGAATCAAGTTTATATAATGCAGTTTATGTTTTATTTGAAAATCTTATGTTTCAAATAAGAGGAGCAATCTAAGCTCTTCATTTGTTGAAAAAGCAAACTAATTAAGCACACAACAAGCACTTTTTGGTTTTTCTTCAGTGTTATACAAGCAGTATGTGTACAAACTGCTTGCACTACCATCATAAAGATATAAAAACCATAAATAAATAAAACAAATTAAAAATGTACATTGCACAACTTAGGATAAACAGCAAAATTAATACAAAATGCTGTTTTGATGTGGTAAACAAAATATACAAAAAAATATTTAGGACTAAAGAAAAGTAAACTCCCACATCCCCAAATCTTTTTTAATCAGTTTTTTTCCCTCTATTAAATAATAATGAAATTGCATCCAAGTAAAACCTTCAAATTTAAAAAATAAATCCAAAATTCTGAACTGATTGATGAAAGTTTCTATTTTGGTATCTGGTATGATATTTGACAGTGAGAATTTGTAAACCCAAGCAGTCGTGTCAAAGATGTTAGAAATATCAAATGATATCATTAATTCTGGAAAAAAAGCTACCATGGAAATCTTTAATTACTAATCAAAAGAATAATCTTTTTAATATTTAAGAACAAAATATCTGACATAAAAATAGCAATGCAGCAGCTATAAATAGGACAATTGGATTATGACATCAATTTTTTAATGTAAATAAATAACAGTTCATTGACTTAATTTTGCCTACCAGGAATCTAATGCCAGTTTAGAATATCTTTGTTATTTTATCCTATTTGTATTACACTTATATAGCCCTAGTATAGAATATATAGGTAAAAGATATACAACAGGAAAGAGTTATACATCATTGGCACATACAAGACAGTCTAGTACAAAGTATGTTCAATATCTAATTCAAGAACTCTCAATAAAATAGAGAGAAAAAAGTAACAGTCCAGCAAAATGCTATTGTATCTGAGGACGTAACAAACTAAACTGTTGAACTCTAGTAGAAATCTTGTCTGCATTCACAACTGACAAACACTCTGCAAATTCATCATTTCCTCTATTCCTCTTATCCAAACAAAAACAAAAATTCAGTTATCTCCCTTTCATACTTTGATGAATTCACTCCCTTGTCATCGGCAGACATTTTAAGGTGAATTTACAAAACAGCAGTGAGTTTAAATTTATGCTAAGTAACTGTATGTATCCTTCTGTCCTTCAACACGTTCTAGATATTCCTTCTCTATCAAAATGTCTATACATTTCTGAAAGAGAAAAATAAACAAAATATTATTTCAAAAGTTTTATAAACAGTTTAGTGTAGTTAATATGATTTCCCATCCCTTCTCATTTTTATCTATTAATCAAGTGGTTGTCTTGACAATATCAGTGATCAAAACAACAGACTTTTAAAAAGAAACCTGTTGTTTAATGGTTGTGGTTTGTTGATGTGGCTCATAAGTTTTTCTCATGTTTTACATAGAATTGACTGTTGGTTTTCCTGTTTGAATTGTTTTATACTAGTCATTTTGGGGCTCTTTATAGTTTAATGTTCAGTGTGTGCCAAGCCAAGGCTCCATGTTAAAGGCCCTACTTAGATCTATAATTGTTTAATTTTTACACATTGAGTTCTTGATGACTCATAAAAATCTCCCACAAAACTTTAAAGTCATATGAAACGAGTGAGTGGTGAAAAATAATGTTTGTCCAATTCTTGAACCAATGCATGTATACATCATAAACTTAGTCCTCTGTGCACGATTTTATCATTATTTTCGCAAATATATCATATAATCGTCAATTTTTTTTCTCTCTGTTTGTTATGATTTAACAAATATGGCTGCTCATTAAATGCCGTGTTTTGAAGCTGAGTTTTACTGATTGTCACCTTATAGTAAACAAATCACAAAAAGCATGGGTATTGAGCACGTGTTTAACATGTATAATCAGATATTTGTTAATTTCAATGACAAATCCATGCGTATTGTGGTCACCGCATTTTTATGAGGAGGGTTACGATCAGGTCACTATGCATACAGAAAATATGTCGGCGAATTGCTTCCTGGAAGCAAGCAATTAAAAATAAGTAAACTTCTTCTAAATGTGGACAAATTAAAGAAATTTCCTCTGTTCTTAAGTTGTATAATGAAAACTATCCAATTAGTTATAAAACAAGAATGTATCCAAAGTACACGGATGCCCCACTCGCACTATCATTTTCCATGTTCAATGGACAGTGAAAATTGGTAAAAAATATAATAAGGCATTAAAATAAGAAAGATCATATCATAGGGAACATGTGTACTAAGTTTCAAGTTGATTGGACTTCAGCTTCATCAAAAACTACCTTGACCAAAAATTTTAACCTGAAACTCACACTTTCATTTTCTATGTTCAGTGGACAGTGAAATTGTGGTCAAAAGTTTCATTTGGCTTTAAAATTGGAAAGATCATATCATAAATAACATGTGTACTAAGTTACAAGTTGATTGGACTTCAGCTTCATCAAAAACTACTTGACCAAAAACTTTAACCTGAAGCAGGACAGACGGACGAACAGACGAATGGAAGCACAGACCAGAAAGCATAATGCCCCTCTACTATCGTAGGTGGGGCATAAGGGGCATAAAAACATATGCATATTATTTTTAATTTGAGGTTTCTTATGACTTTAAATTTGTTTAAAATGAAATACCTTAATCACAGGAACTCTGGGCTTAAATCTAGATGATAGCTGGTTCAAAACTTCTCCTAAAAGTTGTTGATGTTTTGATGTCTTCCTCATTTTCATTATACGTACTATGGCTGCCTGAAAACATACAAGAAATGGATACATCAATATTTTGGATAAAAACATACAAGAAATAGATACATCAATAGTTTGGATAAAAACATACAAGAAATAGATACATCAATATTTTGGATAAAAACATACAAGAAATAGATACATCAATATTTTGGATAAAAACATACAAGAAATGGATACATCAATATTTTGGATAAAAACATACAAGAAATAGATACATTTATATTTTGGATAAAAACATACAAGAAATAGATACATCAATATTTTGGATAAAAACATACAAGAAATAGATACATCAATATTTTGGATAAAAACATACAAGAAATAGATACATCAATATTTTGGATAAAAACATACAAGAAATGGATACATCAATATTTTGGATAAAAACATACAAGAAATGGATACATCAATATTTTGGATAAAAACATACAAGAAATGGATACATCAATATTTTATTATTTTTCTCTGATTTGGTTCTTATGCATCCTTCGCATTCAAATACTAAGGCCTTGAGCATTGCTAATTAAAGGAAATTCCGAAAAGCGCTTTGGACGCACAAAATTAATTATGTTTTTTTTTCATCCTGTAGAGTTTTGATGTTAATAATAATGTTTGTGTATTTATCAAGTCAAACCATTGAGCCCACAGCTTCCTTATTGTATATAAATGTCCTACTCCACTGTAATTTGTAACGGAGTGTTTTATATTCATGATGCACAGCTTTAACAGTATTTTCAACACAATGTTGTATAACACTTTTATTGTTAGTATAATATAACTATTATTTTCAGTAGAAGATTACTCATCATAAGTAAATGTTAACATTTTTAGCATTAGGATAAATTAATTTTGAAGAAGGATCACTCATCATATGAGGTACTCCTGCATTGGTAGAAGATTTGATTTACAGTTTATACAGTTGCAAGTTTGCAAAGGAGGTTCCAATACAAAAATGCCTATATTACAATTTTTTTTTCATTTTAAGTTTCATATTTTTTCTGGGGAAAGTTGATGGATGGAAAAATTATAAGTTGAAAAGAGAATAAGCCTGCAGTCCTATAATCTGTGTGCCTTTTACTTATATACCACATTTTAATAACATGCTCCCATTTTTCCATTTAGGTATTTTCTATTTCATTATATATATATATACCTGAATTAGAAGTTTTCGATCTTCTTCAATGTGTTTGTGTGTAGCTTCCTGTTCTATTTTCACCTCTTGTTTCATTGGAACATTTATATTTACACGTAACTTTTTACTGAAAATATATATTGTCTTATCAAGTTATTGTTTCTTCATAGATATATCAGTTCATTACAGCATCTATGCTGGTATTCACTGTTTTAAATAAAGATCACAGATTCTCAGATTAAAAAAAAATATTTTTACATATATGTCACAAGACTATTGTCTTTCTAGTCATACAGATAGATATAAACATTTTCTTTGGACATTATATCAAGATCAATTTTTTTTTTTTTTTAGAAAGATCATATCATAAGGAACATATATACTAAGTTTCAGGTTGATTGGACTTCAACTTCAACAAAAACCACCTTGACCAAAAAACTTTTACCTGAAACTGGACAGACAAATGAACAAACAGATGAACAGACAGACGCACAGACCAGAAAACACAATGCCCCTCTACTATTGTAGGTGGGGCATAAAAAGTAAACTCAAGATTTGTTTATCCTGTAACTCCAAAATGACTGTTAGTAAAGAGTCAAGACTTACCAAATGGACACACAGATCGAATAAACATAATGCCCCTAGATGCGGCATAAATAGTTGAACTCAAAATTTGTTCATCCTGTTACTCAAGAAAAACTAAACATAACAGCCTAAATAAAGTTCAGAAAGTACATACTGAAAATTTTTAAAAGATTAAATTATGAAAGCTTGAGTTACTCACCTAAGAATTAGACATAAAGAATATTGAGTAACAAGAATTTATCCATAGTACGTGGATGCCCCACTCGCACTATCAATTTATATGTTCAGTGGACCCTGAAATTGGGGTCATTACTTTAATTTGGCATTAAAATTAGAAAGATCATATCATAGGGAACATGTGTACTAAGTTTCAAGTTAATTGGACCTCAAATTTATCAAAAACTACCTTGACAAAAAACTTTGACTTAAACTTTAACCTGAGCTTTGCACTATCTTTTTCTTTGTTCATTGAACCGTGAAATTGGGGTCAATTCTTTAATTTGGCATTAAAATTAGAAAATCATATCATGGGGAACATGTGAACTAAGTTTCCAGTTGATTGGACTTCAACTTCATCAAAAACTACCTTGACCAAAAACTTTAACCTGAAGTGGGACAAAAAGACAGACGGAAAAATGAACGAACGAACAGACCAGAAAACACTACGCCCTCAACTATCATAGGTGGGGCATAAAAATTTAAAAAAAAAGGTTGGTCATGTTATAAAAAACACAATTTCCATTTTGTGAGTTTTATTTGTTTGTCAAGACTTACTTTTTGTATCCAAAGAAAAGAGACAGTTGTGACGTAGGGACAAGTTCATTTTCATCATCGTCTGTAACTAGTAACTTAGATTTGAGCAGTATCTGGAGAACTTGCTGTAACATATCCTATAACAGAACATAAACTTATAATTAGATTTGAGCAGTATCTGGAGAATTTGCTGTAACATTTCCTATAACAGAACAGAAACTTATATTAGATTTGAGCAGTATCTGGAGAACTTGCTGTAACATTTCCTATAACAGAACAGAAACTTATATTAGATTTGAGCAGTATCTGGAGAACTTGCTGTAACATTTCCTATAACAGAACAGAAACTTATATTAGATTTGAGCAGTATCTGGAGAACTTGCTGTAACATATCCTATAACAGAACATAAACTTATATTAGATTTGAGCAGTATCTGGAAAACTTGCTGTAACATTTCCTATAACAGAACATACACTTATATTAGATTTGAGCAGTATCTGGAGAACTTGCTGTAACATTTCCTATAACAGAACATAAACTTATATTAGATTTGAGCAGTATCTGGAAAACTTGCTGTAACATATCCTATAACAGAACATAAACTTATATTAGATTTGAGCAGTATCTGGAGAACTTGCTGTAACATTTCCTATAACAGAACATAAACTTTTATTAGATTTGAGCAGTATCTGGAGAACTTGCTGTAACATATCCTATAACAGAACATAAACTTATATTAAATTTGAGCAGAATCTGGAGAACTTGCTGTAACATTTCCTATAACAGAACAGAAACTTATATTAGATTTGAGCCTTATCTGGAGAACTTGCTGTAACATTTCCTATAACAGAACATAAACTTGTATTAGATTTGAGCAATATCTGGAGAACTTGCTGTAACATATCCTATAACAGAACAAAAACTTATATTAGATTTGAAGTATATGGAGAACTTGCTGTAACATTTCCTTTAACAGAACTTAAACTTAAATTATATTGAGCAATTTGTTCTAGTAAACAAATTATTTCAGTTTGTTTGAATTGAACGGTATCTATAACTTGAATTGAAATTTCCTGAATTCAAAAGTACAGCGATTTAAAATGGACTGGTATCTAGAAAAAATAAAATATATATTTCAAAACAGAAATATTCCATAAATATAGGTTAAGGAGTATCTGTAGAACATGTAATACAACATTAATACAAAAGTAACTCAATATTGAGCAAAATCTACAGATCTGTGCATAGAAGGCTGTTCATTGACCTATAATGGTTTACTTTTTTAAATTGTTACTTGGATGGAGAGTTGTCTCATTGGCACTCACACCACATCTCCCTATATCTATATAGAATAAAAAGAAAATATGGACATTCTTAATTCACAATTCCTCCTTGTTGGGTTGCTGTTTCAATTTACTTTTATCTAAGTCAGTTCTGTTTTATCTATATCCCAGTATTGTACATATACTTACCAATTTGATTTGTGTACTATCCAGTAATTGTTGAACTGATAAACTATTTTCTAAATTAAACTGTAAAAGGACGGCTATTTGAAATGTGGAGGCCTGAAAGATATTGAACATAAAATATATATTAAATCAATTGAAATTTAGACCAATAAAATAATGCAGCCTTTATAAAATTGCACTCACGTAATGTTCTGATAAAACTTTGAGGTTAAAACGGAAGGCAATTAAAAAAGAATTATACCTTATATTTAGGTTTTGTCATAATGTGTCATAAATTAACCCATACTGTACCTTTTCATTTCCATTTAATATTTGAGAAAATGATTAACTCATAAATTAAGCAAGATCAATTCAGGACTGGTATACAAATTAATATGATAATACAAGAGTTTGATACAGTCTGTAATATAAAACCCACCTGTAATGTATATCTATTTTTAAAACAATGTGTGACCAACTCTCCTTTAGACATATGATACAACCAATTTAATTTTCTACCACTGTGGCGGTTACTATAGAAACAGGTAAATCTTTGAAAACTTCTCTCCATCTGAAATTAACAAAATACATTAAATTCATAGTTATTCAGAACCTTTATTTTCCCCTACCTTCTAGATAATGTTCTGTTACACTTTACACATATTTATTCAACATGTATCTTTAAAGTATTCAATTACTCTGTGTTGTGCACCAGAGAAAATATGTTGTCTTCAACGGATTACACAAAAAAAATCTAAAAATTGTTATACTTTTAATTACCACACCAAAGTAAATTTCTACCTTTTGGCTTCTTTTTCTTGTAATGCAGTGATTTCTAGTTTTTGTAAAATTTGGAATTCTGCCTGTTTTAAGTCCTGTAACTTTCTGACAGTGGTCTTCTCTATTTGGATCTGATTATTTTGAGAGGTTCTTATAGCAGACTTTAATTTCATTAATTAATATTAACAAGAATGCATGCCAATTCATTCCCACATTATTGTCAAATAGAAAGTAGGTGTCCAATAGATCCAAAGTTATTATCACTGTCAGCTGCTGAACACATTTGAAATCAAGAAAATAGTGACGAAAATATTGTTGAACAATTAACAAACATTGGAATAGACACCAACAAGATATCACTTTTATAGTAGGTGTATTGTTCTCATTCAGTAAATTTTCTTTTTTTTTCAAATAAGCTCACCTCTTGTGGCAGAGCGAATGTACAAGACTGTTGAAAAGGCCACGACCCTGAGCTTAGCACCTGTACGCTGAAATCAACTACAACAAAAAATATAAGCAATTTACAGAACAGGTTAACATGGTTAAAGAAAAAAATAAATCATTTGTAATAACAGCAGTTATATATTCAATTCTTTTACAAGTGAACATAAAAAGTATGGATAGTAGGTTATAAATATATACTGTTTTGTACACCTCCCTAAACATTTTCCTTTGAATTGCCCGAAGCATATAGTTATCTTGCAGAATTGGACTGATGATTATTTATATTATTATCATAAGGTGTCTAATGAAAACTTACTATCCAGCTGGTCTTCAGCAGGAGATTTTTTAAGATGTTCCCTGAATTGATCGTTAAGTTCTTTACTGACACTGATGTCTTGAAACATTCTTTGTAGTTTGGATGTATACTCAAATCCACAGGCTTGCTATCAAAATAAAAACAAATCAAGTGTGAATTTAGATTTTAATGAAACCAATGAACATATGGTTTAACAGGTAACACATGTATTGATTACCTTCTGCTCAACTCTGCAGAAGTATAAGATAACGGTTAGTTTACAAAATGTTTTTAAGACATTTATTCATTTTATAAAATGTACTGTGTTACTATGTGATTCTTTAATGTTTTTGAAACAGTTTTGCTCTGTTCAGGTGAGTGAAGATGATGATTATGGTTTAGTGTCTAACATCCAGTGGCAAATATTACATGCGAATTAGAACAAGAACATATTTATGTGATATGATTTTGGACCATGCTTTGTACTAAAAAGTGACCTAGTGGTCCAACTACTGTATCATAAGCCAGTCAACACTGAGGTTGTGAGTCCAGCAAGGAGAAAGTGCACTCAACACACAATCTTCATTGACTAGGATTTTGAGTTTTCATACTGCAAAGGGGGATCTTTATTGGCTTCCTTTCCACGAAATAGCAGAATAGTGTTGAAAGTAGTGTAAAACACCAATAAATCAATCAATCAATCAATCAATTGTACTTAACAGACAAGCTGAACCATATAGTTGAGATTTATGAAACATATCTTTACTCAAACTGTATAACTGGATTGGAAAATCAACTAATGACGGATTTGACACACTACATGTCATGTACTAATGAAGTTGATAGGAATTGATGTAAAAACGTATCACGAAGTAAAATATTCTAACAAGATGCTTGATTCTAATTTTCAGGATTTTAGCCAAAAAAATCATTTGATGGAGAAAAAAAACAAAAAAAAAGTTTCCCCTCCTTTCTGAACCGGGGTATAGTATTACCTTTAATTTTGAGATCATACTGGCTTCAGCATCATCACTTGCAGACATGTGTTGCACTAATCTCTTAGCCAGCATTTTACTGTAGAATTTCTGGAACACATCTTTATCTTCTATGTATTTAAATACTATCATCTAAAAAAGATAGAGGATATTTAATATATGTAAAGAAAACATGATAGGGATTCCCCACTGGAAACAAATATTTATTTATGCCAATGTTTTACTGGTTGAAGTATAAAAAGAATAATGGACAAGCATTAAGATGCACAATATATCTTTTATTCTTAGCACAAACTTATTAACATTGCTATCTTAAACACATTTGTACTTTATATTTTATATATTGAGAGATATTTGGAAAGTATCTAATTTTTTTAATACTATACAGATTTTTTTTTTTTAAATCAACCTATGCGCACATAGAATGCATCAGAATTAGCAATAAATGTTTCCAACTTCTTTTCATCAATATATTTGTAGATGAATTCAACTGGTAGATTGATTCCATACTAGTGTAGTGATAAACAGGCTCAATTTTCAAGAGGATTATAAATAAATGATACATGTATATTAAAACAATGAAGTTTGTGTATCAGGTGACTGTGAATGCATGAAATGATAAATAAAGAGTATATTTTCTCTCTTATCAAACTTTCTTTTTTTCTCAAATTCTGAATTTTACTCATTATATCAAAACATGATAATCAGTCACCTACTTTTCTCAAAAACAAAAGATCCAAATTTTCTTAATGATAATTCTGTTGCATTTATTGCATAATAAATTAAATTTCATACCACTTGATTTAATGTATCCTCTAATTCAGCTTCCTCTGGGTTCTTGGAACTGTCAAAAATAAGTATTGTCAGTATCTGAACACTTCAATCATAGCAGCAAATAATGAAAAATATTTCATTTAGACATTTAAAATTACAACCATTTGTCGATTAAACTAACTTTGACAAATGAAACAATTTAAGCTTGTAAGACTTTTTAAACTAAAGCATGAAAATGTGACATTTAAGAGTTTAAATTAATTCAAAAGTCCAAAGATTATCCAGACAAATATAATTCAAATTGACTTTCCTTTATAACTACAATAAACAATGCATAGACCTGATTGAACAATAATGTTTACACTTCCAAAGCTTTTGAACTCATTAGACTGAGCTTGAATTTCATACCAATACTTTCGTTTTCTCCAATTCTGAATTTTACTGAATGTTGAAAAAATTGCCCTATTACTCACAAACATACTTGAAATTCAGTTAACGTTTTTGTCATATAATGTTTCCAACTTAAAATACAAAGAAAAGCAGATTATAAATTCTACCATAACTAACATACCTCTTTTTAAGTAAAAGATCACAGTATCTTGCTAACAATTCAGGTGATTTACTGGAGGAATTAGCCAACTTTGTTACTGAATTATTATTTATAAATCTACCACATGCCTGAAATATAAAACTTAGGTTACTCATTTTATTTGTATTTATTATCTATTACATGTCTGATGTTTATATGTAATTGCTTTATAAAAACCTATCAAGCAATTTAATTGTTAAAGTTAATTTGGTTACTTAAATCATTTATCATCAATGTCATGCATAAATTATAAAACACTAAAATATAAAACATAGTTTTTACTTAGAATTTTCATACTACCAAAGAAAATGTTATGATAGAGCCCTTACAACATTGCAAATGCTAAAAAATCACATAGCTTTATTTCAGGTTTATAGGAGAGGGTTGAGCCTTAATAAATATGAACCACACAACTTTCTTAATGAGCCTATAATTCAGCAGATGTTGTTGGCTCGTGTCTGTCAAATGTTTTTTTTTAAATTATCTTGTTTTAAATTCAGCCCTTAGTTATCTCCTATAAATAGTTTCATATTTTTCATGCCTGGTCCTTTTATAGCCAACTATACAGTACAGTTTTTTTCTCATTGTTGAAGGCTGTATGGGGGCTATCATTTATTTAAATCCACTTTATTTGAACTCCAATTGATAGTCGTCTCATTGGCAATCATACCACATCTCCTTATTTTTGTTTATACACCAACAGTGTACTATTACAGTGCATATCTTAAATCCCTCCGTATCAAACATTCTATTTTATTAGTATGATGCATTCATCCAGTAGACAAACAAACATAAATGACACTTGACCAAAAATAAAAACTTCTTTTCCTACCCACCCACACCCATTTAAATGGAAAACTGTAAATTCAGAAATTATTGCGAGGATTTTATTATTGCGAGTTGTAAACCCAATAATTAAAACTCGCATTTTGAAATATTTTATATGAATTATACTGGATTTTTCTCAAAATCGAAATAATTTAAATTGCATTTCAGTCTAAAATGACAAAATCGCAAAAATATACATGCAAAAATTTCAGAATTTAAAGTATAAACCCTAATCACAGTTGTATTTTATTCATTTGAATAATAAAGAAATGATACAGTTGTTATAAAAATGGACCGCTGTTAAATTATTTTGAATTCTTACACAAAATGTTATGGTCCAAATTATACAATGTACAAAAATTATAAAAACATTAATTTTTGTGAGGTTAAAATTTCGTGGTTTTGTCACTTTATAAGATTTCACGGGGATCTAATTTCGTGGTTTTCATTAAATTGAAGTGATATTATATGAAGGTTAAATTTTCGTTGGCTTTTAATTTTCTTGATATATTCTTTCCACAAATTAAACGAAATTAATTCCTCCACGAAAATTTCTGCTTTTACAGTATAACTTACCTTATCTAAGGCTGCCACAAACCCTGAGTCATTACTAAATGCCGTCAACACTAAGGCATGATATTTCTTATGAACATCTAAAATTGTCTGTACATATATCTTAGGGTCCTGTAAAAAAATTGTCATTAAAGATAATAAAACCATGGAAAGCTTTTCACAATTCTTTCTTATAACCAAAATTGAAAAAAAAAATGTTTTGTCACATTGAACATTTGAAATCATATGTATTTTTATCTTGAGTGTCTAATTTTCTATTTAATATAATAACATAATAAGAGATAACAACAACTAGGTTGATGTGAATTAGGTGCCCACTGTGGACAAGTTAAGAGTAAATACACATGAGAATGAAGTGAAGATCTAATCTAAAGGAAATAGACTTACATTGAGACCAGCCTCTCCACATTTATCTATGGCTTCCATTCCTTGGTTATATATATGTGTTTCTAACAAATTCTTCAGTTCTCCAAGACCATCCTGTATCCTAGACACCAATTGATACATTCTTCCTAAATCTGAAAGAAAATGTGAATAGTATAAATTACGTCTCCTTTGTAAATGAAGTTTTTTGGTTCTAAATACTTATGTGATATGTCAGAGGGTAATTTTTTGCTTCAGAAAACACGATACAAATCAAAGTAAGTAAAATCAATTGAATAGGAGATGCATTGTAACACTGTGTACTGAACCCTATATAATAGTTTTGTTAAATCTATTAATTAGTTTGGAGGTAATTAAGATGGGAGTTACAGACCGACAAATAGAAAGGGCTTCACTCATCAGATCAACTGACCAAAAATTAGCATTATGCTTAAACAGTTTCTGAGGAAAACATGACAAATCTGAATTTTTGAACGAACAAACAGACAAGGAGATTGCAATATTGCTCCACTTCTTGAGTAAGGGTAAATTTCAGAGGACACTTCCAATGGAAATCATTTGGTGCAAACTCGGTTTTCTTAAAAATGTTTTCTATTGTTTTTTATACTAACCATCATTTTTGTCATCATGTAAGAGATTCTGGAATTCACAGTGGAATATTTCCAGATGTTTCTCTATGAGAACTTTCTCACATTTCCTGGCAAGAACATCCTGTGTACTTTCGTGTAAATACAACTGTACTCTCTTGTGTTCTTCCATTAGTCTGGCTTCAGCCTATAATATACACAAAAGTAAGATTATCAAAGAGAGTGTTCTTCCATTAGTCTGGCTTTAGCCTATAATATACACAAAAGTAAGATTAACAAAGAGAGTGTTCTTCCATTAGTCTGGCTTCAGCCTATAATATACACAAAAGTAAGATTATCAAAGAGAGTGTTCTTCCATTAGTCTGGCTTTAGCCTATAATATACACAAAAGTAAGATTAACAAAGAGAGTGTTCTTCCATTAGTCTGGCTTCAGCCTATAATATACACAAAAGTAAGATTAACAAAAAGAGTGTTCTTCCATTAGTCTGGCTTTAGCCTATAATATACACAAAAGTAAGATTATCAAAGAGAGTGTTCTTTCATTAGTCAGGCTTCAGCCTAAACATATACAGAAAAGTAAGAATATCAGTCAATTTTGTCCAAACATGTCTAATAGTGTTATTGAAAATTGTCACTAATTCAGTTTTCATGATATTTTACATCAAATTTATTACTGTTATGAAAAACTGAACAGCAAAAAGTTGATTTTACCATGGGTAGGCCCATTATGCAGACATTTTACCCCTCACTTATGACTAAATGTTGTCATTTGTTTTACAAAATATTTCTTATAACTTTAAATCTCAAAACTGATCAAAATGGTCAATGAGTTTGTCCTCAAGGACTTTTAAAATTAGTGTGTACTCATTAAGAAAGATTTGATAAAGAAAACTAGATGAAAACAGATAATATACATAAGTTTTTAATTGGTTTATACACAGTTGGAGCAATGATCATCTAAAGAATATATAATAAAGAGTAAAGATAGCCTGTATAATTTGTTAAAACAATGATAATTCTAAATGAATTTTAACTTCACAACTAAATGCCATTTCTTACATTCAACCAGTAACCTTACCTTTTTCATATATTCTGTAACAGGATTTTGTCTTAGGAACTCTGTACTCTCTCTTGTATAAAACTGTTCTGTATCATCTAAGAATGGATTCTCAAAGTGATCTTTATAAACACTTAATGTTGGACCTTTGGTAGATGGGTCATCTTCATTCAGGCCAAGCTCAACTAAAATGGACAAAATTTGTTAACATCTTATTTGAACACATAATTCATAGATGATCTTCAATAGGATTTTAAAGAACATGAAGAATATAATATATTTAGCCTTTTGAATAAATCATATCTTCAGGGTATTTGTAGTAAACACTCAATGTCAATGAAAGACCTTTTTATAGATAGGTCATCTTCAATCAAGCTAAGCTCGACTAAAACATATTTTAAGAAATAATTCAAAGTGGCCTTGAATAGGGTTTTTAATAATATATATATTTTGCCATTCTAATCAATAATTAAGAGATATGATATGGTGAAAATATAGTATTTTTCACTTATTTTCAAGTAACTTAAATGCAATGATTAAAAGGATTACAACCAAACATTGGTAACACAACAGCAAAAGTTTCAACTTACTGTGGATTCATTATTATTTGTTGGAAACCAATTTTCTTGGATTTTGTGGATTAAGATGATCCACGGAATTAAATGTTAAAAAATGACAAATTTTCTAGTCTTGTAAAAAAGACTTCATGAAAACCAACAAAAAAAATTTGGTGCCCACAAAAATTTAATGAATCCAAAGTATTTGATTATGGTTTTTTATTTTTCACTGGACAGCATCTGCTGTTTACAATAACAAATAATTTCGCCACTTAGCAGGGCACTGACATGTTTTGGGATAATGGTTTCACCATATCTACTCACCATAACAATTAATTACACCACTGACAAGTCTAGTGTTAATGGTTTCACCATATCTACTCACCATAACAATTAATTACACCACTGACAAGTCTGGTGTTAATGGTTTCACCATATCTCTCCTTTTCTATTAGTTTAAGGACAGCATTTGTTACTTGTTTATTCAGTGGTTTGAATAAATTATCCCTCCATATAATTAATGCAAGCTGAAACAAACAAAAAAGTGTTAAAGCAGTTTTCTTATACATTTTTCAGTTTTCTCTCTTTTCCAAATATATAGAGCTACTTCAATTCTCACAACTATCCATGAACTCACAAATTTCAAGTTTATCACTGAAGTGGCAAAGATTTCTGTCATTACAAATCATATGTAGGTGTTTTTGTTTGAGATCCTATTAACAATGATAACCAACAGGCAACAAAACTTATCATTTGATGTATCTGCTGTAATATGTTATCCATTTAAATGACCCTCTGGTATCTGTCGTCCCACTTTTAACGTTTAAATGACCTATAATTTATTCTTCTGTTAGTACTTACAGAATAAATTTCATAAATGCCTTTAGTTCCTTCGTCACATTCTCTCCTGACCCAATGTCTGTTTAGATAGGCACACACTCCATTTAATACCTTACTGGAAAACTGATAATCCTCCCATTGTTTGGTGTAGAATGATAGAACCTGCTCATCAAGAAAATCTTGTCCATCCTGTTAAAGGTAACATTAAAATTTGAAATTTGACATATAAAAAAGTGCCGGTGAAAAATTTAGCAACCTACATGTACAGAATATAAAACTGAAACTGACATAAAAGGTAAATGTATAATGTTTTTTTTGTTTTTGTTTAATAAACTGTGTTAAATTTGTTAAGAAGAGCAATATAAACAAGTAGAACTGTAGACTGTTGATCACTTATATATGATACCCTTCCTTAAAGGCCATAAGATACAGTATACATAGCAATGGCAGATAAAAATTCAAATTTAACGTCCTGTTTCTCATAGGTTCTGCTTCCAAGAAAATGTAATGTCCAAATTGCAAGAAAAAAATTAATGGTAGATGTTTCTGTGTTTGCATTTTTACTGTATATAATGTTCAAATATAAATCAAATTGATAAGTCTGATTTCAAACAAAAGAAAGTAAATGTTAAAACATGTGTAACATACCCTCAACACTGTGACCAGGTAGGATTTAAGAAAATCTTTTAGTCTTTTATACAGCTCAAACCCAACAAACTGGGCTCCTCCTGTGGGTGGTTTTGGACGACGCCCACCTTGTGCCCTTGAAGATGACTGTTGACCAGCTTGTCCAGACTGGTGAACACTTGTACAGTAATTGTAAACATGTCTAAGTAAACATTAAGGAAGCAATATTTGATTAAATGACAAGGTCGCATGTGGTTAATATTTGTTCATGTTTAAAGTGCTATTTAGAATTGGAATAAACAGAAGTGCACATGATGCATAGATGCCAACCCGCTTTGGACATATTCCGTAACAATCTATCAAATTTTCAGTAATTTTGAAAACTTTTCAGTAATCATTCAAAGACATGCATTTACATGTACTAAAAAAATTACTGACAAATGTTTGCAAAGTTTAGTAAACATGTATCTGTAGTATGTATTCCATTCATTAGTTGTTCAGACGGCATCGACTCATACATATTATTTTTGTCAAGGAGGAGTAGAGAAAGGGGAAAATCTACCTCATAAAATGCCAGCTTGCCTCTTTGAAGTCAGTTAGTTACCAAACGATAGGTCGATAACTCCTGCAAAACTGAAAGTAATACATAGGCTTTTTCTAAATACAAGACCATGCTGGAAAAAGCAATGATAAAAATCTGTTTTTACAAAATTGAATGCTGATGACCGGGAATCTGTAACTATTCGACTGACCTTAATACATGTAATAGCGTAGTTTTGATCGCAAAATCTGAATGGTTGACATCTATGATGAATTGTCTCACCTGCATTACTGTCCATTGATTTATGTTAAAATGATGTGATTCATAGTGGCTTCATATTTTCAAAACCAATAATGTTGAAAGCCTTTGCATTTGATATATTTAGTTTGAATTGTTAAAACCTTACTTTTCTACCTACATGTAAGATCATTATAAACCCCACACCTACATGTACATTTGAAAATTCAGTTCAATTTACAGTAAAACACATCTATCATGTCTACGGGATTGAACTGTTTAAACTAAAATGTTTTAATAATCTCTGAATGAATCACAAGTCCCATAAAATGTAAAAGGATACGTGTATAGTTCCATGTATCTGTTTCTAGCCATGCTCTGTCGGTTGTATACATGTTTGATTCCTCCTCTAAGATCATCCCAAATCTGGTCTAATCCAATTTGCTTCAATCCATGCGGATTTTGACGGGATCCTGCCATTTTTTAACCTTATTTATATCTTCAGTAGAAATGTTATAAGCAGAAATTTTTCACATCAAAGTCAGTTGATATCCATTTTGTGAACTTATAATTAATCAGATCTGGATCTAAAATAAATAAAAACAAGTAAACTGCAAGCTACTGCTCACTGATGATACCCCCGCCACAAGTGGATAATATTAATAGTGTAAAAATATGCAAGTGTTCGGTAAACAAGTGTCAAGTGATCAATCTGAAAACGCATCACACGGTATAGCTGACTTATATAAACCCTGAAACCAAATTTCAGAAATCCTTGTATTGTAGTTCCTGAGAAAAATGTGACGAAAATTTCCAACTTGGCTATCATTTGTAAAATCATACAAGTGTTCGGTAAACAGGAAGTTGTCAAGTGATCAATCTGAAAACGCATCACACGGTATAGCTGACTTAGATAAACCCTGAAACCAAATTTCAGAAATCCATGTATTGTAGTTCCTGAGAAAAATGTGACGAAAGTTTCATGGGACGGACTGACGGACGGTACGACTGACGGACGGACGGACAGACAGAGGTAAAACAGTATACCCCCCCTTTTTTAAAGCGGGGGTATAATGAAATAAAATTTGTAAGGGTTCCGCGGAACCCAGTGTCTCGCCTACTTTTGCTGTAAATGGCAGGCTCAACAAAAATGAGGGAAAAAATCAATAAAAAATATTCCTCTTGATACAATCTTTTGATTGTAAGAAGCTTCTGTCCAAGCTTGGTAAAAATACAGCATAGTTTATGAATCTTATCAATGCTTTAAAAACTTTAACTGCAGACTTTACACATACTTTCTGTTTACTATCTTATGATCATAAACAAGCTTCTGTCCAATTTTGGTACAAACCCAGGATAGTTTTAAGTAAGTTATTAAAATTTTAAAAACTTTAACCACAGAGTGAATGTAATGTTTCCCTGCAGAAAAACTAAGTCCATTCAAATGTAAAATATGGAAAAAATGGAATTATTTTTTTACAAAATTTACTTCTGGATACTATCTTATGATCATAATCAAGCTTCTGTCCTAGTTTGGTACAAACCCAGGATAGTTTAAGAAAGTTATTAAAATTTTAAAAACTTTAACCACAGATGAAAATGCAATGTTTTCCCGCAGAAAAAACTAAGTCCATTTACAAGTAAAATCAGGGTTGGCAAAGTATTACCCGCCCGGGAATTCCCGGGTGGGAAAACCCGGGTTTTCCCAGGCTGGGCAATACTCCCAGAAATTGGTATCAGTGGGCAATACTGGGCAATATGATTTTCTATGCTTATTTTAACACTAAATAGTAAAGACTTGGTACAGTTTCATAGTATAACAGCTAAATATATACTTTTTATACAGATAACCATTGAAAGTCATTTCTAGAAGATTGAAATGTCAATTTCATTCTCTTCTCTATTAATTTTATACATGTATGTAGGCAGAACAGAAGATTTGTACATTTAAAGATACCTTTTTAATTACCAAGCATTGTTTTAATAATCCAAACCTTGAAACATGCATTTAATTGCAGTGTTTAAGTGACTTGTTTATTTTATTTGTCATACATTCATATTGCTAAATAAACACCCTTTTAAAGGGGTCATGCCAATAAAACTTATAGAATTATAAGGGCTGATTATTGTTACATAAACAAATCTGTGTTCTAATCTGAATAATTACTAATTAATTAGTGACATTATTCAAATGTAATTGTTAATTCTTAATAGGAGTTATTACTATACTATATTATTTATTTGAATAAAATATTTTTTTTGCTTTATATTTACAGTTTGCCCATCTAGACAAATGCTAAACAAACAAAATAGGGTTTAAATATCTTATTAAATGTATTAAATTTGTGTTCATCACTGAATCCTCTTTAAAATTCGGTACGTCTAAACACTGCTAAGGACTCCTTAGTGCACTAAGGACTATACAATGCCACTAAGGACTAAAAGGGGTGCTGTTATGTGTATTCTTTTTACATATTATGTTATGTTAAGATATAATTCTGACAGAGAAAGAGAATACTTCGTATGAATGCCTTGAAAATATGCCTTTACCCGATGATGTGTAAATAATATTTTTTGTAATACAATACAAGTGTGGACACAGATGAGTGTGGATAGTGGATGTTTCCATAGAAAAAATGGAATGTTGTGAGCAGAATCAAAACAGAAATGATGAACACTGCAACATTTCCAGCAAAATATAAATAGGATGGAGGATCTGTGTATTCACATTATTTGTAAAACTCTCCTTATTCCTGTGAAGCGTGTGCTTTACATCGAGGCTTATTATGCTAAGCATCGACGCCACAGTACTTCAACCAATCAAACAATGTTTATTTGGGGCATTCGATCTATTTTTACTCAGATTTTGTAATATTTTAATCGAAATTATAGAAAAATTGAATATTGTTAGTACATATAAAATAGAAAAAGATAAATACTTTTGGCTAGAGATAATTTGGATGGGGGTTCTGTGTATTCTCATTATTTGCACAACTCTCCTTACTGATGCCATATTTTGGAATTTCCGTGACCTAAATGGTTCGCGAAAATTAATATTTTTATATATAGTATAGTAATAATCTGAATATTTAAACCTAAATATATCACGTGAAAAACAGAACTAGAGGCTCCAAAGAGCCTGTGTCGCTCACCTTGGTCTATGTGAATATTAAACAAAGGAAGCAGATGGATTCATGACAAAATTGTGTTTTGGTGATGGTGATGTGTTTGTAAATCTTACTTTACTAGTCTTGCTGCTTACATTTATCTCTATCTATAATGAACTTGGCCCAGTAGTTTCAGTGGAAAATGTTAATAAAAATTTACAAATTTTATGAAAATTGTTAAAAATTGACTATAAAGGACAATAACTCCTTAGGGGGTCAATTGACCATTTCAGTCATGTTAACTTATTTGTAAATCTTACTTTGCTGAACATAATTGCTGTTTACAGTTTATCTCTATCTATAATAAAATTTAAGATAATAACCAAAAACAGCAAAATTTCCTTAAAATTACCGATTCAGGGGCAGCAACCCAACAATGGGTTGTCAGATTCATCTGAAAATTATAGGGCAGATAGATCTTGATCTGATTAATAATTTTACCTCTTGTTGGATTTGCTCTAAATGCTTTGGTTTTTGAGTTATAAGCCAAAAACTGCATTTTACCCCTATGTTCTATTTTTAGCTGTGGCGGCCATCTTGATTTGATGGTCGGGTCACCGGACACATTTTTAAAACTAGATACCCCAAAGATGATTATTGCCAAGTCTGGATTAATTTGACCCAGTAGTTTCAGAGGAGAAGATTTTTGTAAAAGATAACTAAGATTTACGAAAAATGGTTAAAAATTGACTATAAAGGGCAATAACTCCTAAACGGGTCAACTGACCATTTCGGTCATGTTGACTTATTTGTAAATCCTACTTTGCTAAACATTATTGCTGTTTACAGTTTATCTCTATCTATAATAATATTCAAGATAATAACCAAAAACTGCAAAATTTCCACAAAATTACCAATTCAGGGGCAGCAACCCAACAACAGGTTGACCGATTCATCTGAAAATTTCAGGGCAGATAGATCTTGACCTTATTAACATTTTTACCCCATGTCAGATTTGCTCTAAATGCTTTGGTTTTTGAGTTATAAGCCAAAAACTGCATTTTACCCCTATGTTCTATTTTTAGTCATGGCGGCCATCTTGGTTAGTTGGCCGGGTCACCGGACACATTTTTTAAACTAGATACCCCAATAATGATAGTGGCCAAGTTTGGTTTAATTTGGCCCAGTAGTTTCAGAGGAGAAGATTTTTGTTAAAGTTAACAACGACGACGGACGCCGGACGCCGGACGACGACGGACGCCGGACGCAAAGTGATGGGAAAAGCTCACTTGGCCCTTCGGGCCAGGTGAGCTAAAAAGCCGACAGAAATATTTTCAACTATAATTTCTTTAAATCTACTTTTCTTAAAGAAGAACAAAATGTCAGAAGGAAATCTGATTTGTATTGTTTTTAACAAACTGTCTGTTTAACATATCGTACGAAATGATTTATAAAATAATGTCTATGTGGTATGTGCTTTACTCACTGTTGAAGGCCCGAAATATATTACTCAAACGGGTCAGATATGAACTTAGTGTGGTTGCATGTAGTAAAAATGCATTATCTTATTGGTTTCGTTTTGTCCAGTTATACATTTCTTAATGTCTTCATATATGAAAATAAATTTTGAACAGTGCACCACAAGAAACAAACTAAAGTGTTCTAGCTCCATACCAGTATATTGTTCAAACGCATGTCAGTCGTCGACTGTCATCACATTAAAGCACGCTTGCAAGAAATAATAAACAGTATAAAGATACGGGTACAAAAAACATTATAGATAATGTGTCCGACCACCTGAAAAATAAAATTGGTTCCAAGGACAAAGAACGCTACGAAATATTAGATTCAATATTCGGTACTACCGGACTTATCACAGCCCAATATCAAGATGAGTTGAATGAAAAAGCAACAAACATCTGCCGGTTATCCAAACTTCAACACGTACTTTAATTTTTTTTTATATAAATGTGAATTAAAATTATCTAAATAAATATTTATTTCAGTCACTTATTAATATGAACATCAGATAAAAATCCGACATTAGATATATTTTTCTGGTGACAAATTTATTATTTACAAGAAATATACACTTGAGAAAATACTTCTTCATTCTGATTTTTTTAATTAAATTTCAACAACAATTCATTTATTAGTATCCAACTTTACCAAAAGGATTCCCGTGTAATCAGTTATGTAATTTGACACGTGTCAAACGGTTCATTGATTTTCGGCATATCAAAGAAAAACAGGCACGTGTCTAAATAAAGTTGAATATCTCCTTTATTTATGATTATTTTTCTATAAAATTTGAAATTTATGCATTAAATATCAATTTCTACCATAACATGAAAAGAAATTACATGTAACAGCTCTCCATCTAGTCCTTAGTGGCATGTTATCAGTCCTTAGTGCACTAAGGACCCCTTAGCAGTGTTTAGACGCACCCTTTAAAATTCAGACAAGTATTTTATATTACCCAGTATTGCCCAGTATTACCCACTAAAACCCAGTAAAACCCGGGTTTTCCCAGTATTTCCCACTGGGCTGGGCAATACTCATAAAACCCGGGTTTTTGCCAACCCTGAGTAAAATATTGAAAAAATGAAATTTTATTTTTACAAAATTTACTTCTGGATACTATCTTATAATCATAAACAAGCTTCTGTCCAAGTTTGGTAGAAATCCAGTATAGTTTAAGAAAGTTATTAAAATTTCAAAAACTTTAACCACAGAGTGAATATTTGTGGATGCCGCCCCCGCCGCCGACGACGGAATGTAGGATCGCTTAGTCTCGCTTTTTCGACTTAAGTCGAAGGCTCGACAAACAAAATATAAAAATAATACATTCAGTGCTGAAGAGAGGCTGAAGATGCACACAATAACATGTTTAAATGCATAAAAATGTGCAGAATTGGTAAAAACTTTAGACATGTTGGAAGATATTGGTAAATATACAATAATACATACACCTAAGAATGTTTTTTGGATGAGAATAGATCTAGACTTCTTGAAATTTGCCAGATCTTCCATCTAATAAATTTTACCAACTGACTAGTACTAGTTAGATATAGGAAGATGTGGTGTGAGTGCCAATGAGACAACTCTCCATCCAAATAACAATTTAAAAATTAAACCATTATAGGTTAAAGTACGGCCTTCAACACGGAGCCTTGGCTCACACCGAACAACAAGCTATAAAGGGCCCCAAAATTACTAGTTTAAAACCATTCAAACGGGAAAACCAACGGTCTACTAGTGACTGGTAACCAAAGTGTGTGACCCAATAACTATTCCTTGTCAAACATTAGTAAATTGTTTCATCAAGCCCAGCTGGACACGACTGCAAAGGTCCAACCATGAACAGTTGGGGCAAAAATGGACACAATATTTGCACTTGATACAGGTCTGAATTTGGATTGTAATTAAATATTTGACACATAATAGGTTTCTGACACAGATTATATAACTGTAGTCAGGTAGTCAAAGAACATAGACTTGATTATATGATTTGAATTTATATTCAAATTTTTGCTATTGTACAATACACCATGCTGTTGCGAATTGACCCCCCCCCCCTTTTTTTTTGCCTTTGAGCAATACATTATGCTGTTGAGAATTGACAACCCCCAAAACAATTAAAGTGCTTGTAAGCACTGAGGGTAAAGATTGCTTCAATTTGATCAGAAGAACCAAAATGTTAGAGTTTTAATGAAATTTGTGGAGCTTGTGAGACAGGATACATTATTTCAGACTAGTATGAAGATCTGGCACATTTATTAAGCAATTATATTTATAGACCTATTTAAGATGCTTGAGTTAATCACTGATCAGCTTTTACTTAACAGTGATATTGGTTGTTTTTTTTCAAAACTACCTCTACCCTTTTTTATTAGGAAAATATGTGTTATTTTTATCAAATTGGGAAATTTATAATAAACCATGCATTTGACAGGAACAAAAATCTGCACATAGTCATTTTAGGCATGAAAATGTTTAAATGAGTGTTTTTCAGTATTCATGCAATATTACTACTGAGACTGCACTGTTTGGGAAAAAAGGGTTCTTTTAGGGAATATTTTTAAGCCAATTTTTTTTTCAAATTGGGATTCTTCTCCAGCATGTCCAGGGGAAAAAGCTTTTATTATCCTGTAATTTAAGACAAACAATATTATATCACTGTACTTACAGTACTATGAAGTAATAGCTTCATCATGTGACATTGGAAATGTAAAATGTATAGAGAACTGCATGAATGTGACAGTTACACAACATTAGCAAAATGATACCGATTCATTCGTTAGTGAATGATTGACATATTCAATTAAATGTTAGTTAACATATCGGATTGGGCTATCCTACAATTACATGTCCTACTCTTCTTTTTTTTAGAACTGGAAACACTCAAACAAAATTTGTTTTGTCTTGTAAACTGCATGCTGACAATATGGAGGGGGTCGGAGGGGTCCAGATCCCAAAATCCCAGACTTTAAACATGAAATCCCGAATTAAAATAAACCTAAATCCTGACATCCCAAAATTCGAAAAAAGAATTCCTGAATGCTGAAAGGGTCAATCCCAATATTCTGAAGTCCCAATAAAGGTCCTATCCCCCCTCATTTGCCTCAATATGGCATTGTACATAAATATTTTGACTATTGTCATGATTGTGTAGACATTTGTTGCATCTCAACTTGAACCAGGTTCTCACTCACTCATAAATTAAACCAACTAACTGTCAAATTCATTAAGAATTCACGAATTATAAATATGTGAATTTTCCCTCTGTTCTTTAAAGTGTCATTGATCATGTTGATAAAAATAAAGATGAATAATCAGTTCCTTGGTCCTCCTTTTATGAGTTTATCTGTTGAATGATATATTTCTGTGTCTATTTGTAAAATTCATTGTAAAAAATGAAGACTGTTTCAAATTTATAGTGTAATCATTCTAACGATCCCTTATAAAATAAATTAAGATGTCTAAATTACAAAGAACTTGGACAAAAAAATCGTTGTTTTAAAAGATAACCTCTTCAAAATGGCGACCGTCCATATCATTTTTGCAAAAGTGTGTTTATTTTTGAAAAATCTACTGAAGTCAAACACTAATCTGAAATGAAATATGACAAAAAATCAAAAACGGAAACTGTGTTACATTATTTGTTTTCTTTTACCATTTATGTAGACGTTTCCTATTGAATTTCATTTCATTATGGAATCAATAGCGATTGACCTCATTTGGATTGTCTCCCGTTCGTACAAAAATTCCCCACAGAGGGCGTTAAATGCTAAACTATTTGATAACAAATCTTAAAATATTCAAAAAGTCTATTGTTCCTACATAATTATTTCTGGTAAATTGAACATAATGATTATAATCATATTTATATCGAATTGATGAACCCTTAAATTTAACTTTTATACAGATTTACTGATATTGTTTTGTTATCTTTTATAAGGAATCGTGAGAAATCAGTCAACCTGAACTGATGATCAAAGCTCACAAGAGAGAATTGTAAACAATATTATTACGAAATTTTAGAATGTCAGGTAAGAGACGTACAGCAGTTTTCAAGATCTGCTAAAATTATCAATTTATCAAGGAAAAACATGTTTACTGTCTATAAAAATGAGAAGAGAAAAACTAAGGTTTTATTTCTACTAAATATTAATATTTTGTTTGTTAATCTACATCCTTGTTTACAAAGACAACAACAACATAAATACATGTAAGGCAAAAATGCTGATTCTAAAAAGTTACTTGTATCAGTTGAATTAAAATTTAAACATTTTCATTAATTTCTACATATATTAGTTTTATGAGCCTGTTCTCTCAAATTAATTAAGTTCTTGATGAGGTGGGTGTCATTGGGGTCTGATCACAATTGGCTGATTATTTTTAAGAGTGACATGTGTAAGTCGAATAATTAAGCCTGAAAACTAGAAACGAAGAACATCAATATACGGGAAATTACATGAGCTATTATGGCAACGAGAAGCGGGATACAGGATAGAACAGAACAGAACAGAACATATTTTATTTCCAATTAAGGGCCCACAAGGGGCATACAGAGCATACACGTATAAGGAAAAAGAATATTGATTTGCAAAGATACATAGATACAAACATTTTTTTACATACAGTTACAATACGATTACTAACTCATATTCACTTTAATGAATTTACCAACAGCATTAAGGACTTGATTGTCTTCACAGTTTAATAAATAAATAAATTTATGCTGATTATCAAGTATAGAAAAATTTGGAATTCTTTGGCAAACAATTAAATTTAAGAAAGCATCTCTATCTGATTTAAAATTTTCACAGTTAGTTAAAAAATGGATTTCATCTTCAACACAGCCAGAGGAGCATTTTTTGCAAATAATTTCATTTTGTGGAAAATTTGAAAAACGACCATCTTCAATTTGAAGCTTATGAGCAGAAATACGTAATTTGCATATAGATCTTCTAAAATCAAAGTCCTTAATTAAAGAAAGAAAATTTCACATAATTAAACAGTTTTCACAACAGAAAGTTTTATCAACTGTGTTAATGATTAATGCATTTCATTTCATAATAGAAGAAAATTTTAATTATTTTTCTGGAATAATGCATTTATAAGGGTCGGCGGGAATAAAAAACGTGAAAAGTCAATTTTATTTTTATTTTGAAAATTGGCAAAATCGGGTCGGCGGATCCGTAAACCAACAAATAAAAAAACCGTGGCCTTATACTCTGCACATATGATTTTTAGTGGTTGTTTTTTCATTCCATTAGTTTTGTGCTCTGCCATTAACTATTGGTATATATATATATATATATATATATTAATTAAATAGTTATTATTGAACTACATGCATGATATACCATTAACTTTTGGTATATATATATATTAATTAAATAGTTATTATTGAGCTACATGCATGATATTCATGACAATAATTTTGTTTTTTTTTTCTCTGCAGGAAAACCAAATAAGTCCCCTTACCAAACACCAGGGTATCCTACCCAGGGTTACCCCACCGCTGGTTACCCTACTCAACAATATCAGCAAGGGCCACCAGGATACAGTAGTAGCTTTGCTCGTAAGTAATTGAAGTACATGTATTCAACATACCAGTAACCTAGAATGTAATTCTATCAAGTGAACCAATACCTATAGTCATGATAGTGGTGATTGTATGATAGGGTAAAACCTAGTGGATTCTGCTAGGTATTCACAGTTGTCTTAAAATAAATAAGAATATGTCGCCACAGAAGGCAATAACACTCAAATTTTCCCAGCATGGTATAAGTAAAAATTGGTGTTTTTAAGACTTTGGATCTGCTCTTTTGTCAAATTTAATACTTTGGAGTAAAATGCATGCTACATTTAATTTCTAGGCAATATAGGAAAGGTGTACTGACATAAGTAGTCTCTAAACACATTAGCTCCATGGAGCTTTCGTTAGTAGAAGCCATATTAACTATGTGTATCAGTGAGAAAAATGTAAAAGCATAAAAATATAGTATATACCAATACACATAATTAACAGCGCCTGGTGATGTTTGATAGCCTGACCGGTTTCGGTCCATAAAGGACCTTCATCAGAGGCAGAATGGTGGATTAATGTTTGCACCCTATTTATATAGATATGGTAACCGGCAGTTGAGTTAACCGGCGGTTGGGTTAACCGGCGGTTGGGTTAACCAGCGGTTGAGTTAACAGGCGGTTGGGTTAACCGGTGATTGAGTTAACCGGCGGTTGAGTTAACCGGCGGTTGGGTTAACCGGCGGTTGCGTTAACCGGTGGTTGAGTTTACCAGGCGGTTGAGTTAACCGGTGAAAAATCTCAGTGTGATTTTTCATGGTTACAATTATCTATATTTAGCTAATGTTCATGTTACAGTAAACTTTTTGACATGTTACGGTAAACATTTTTACACTATACGGTAAACATGTGACCTGATGATATAACCATATTTGGGCTTTAGCATTGGATAAAGGGTGTTTTAATAATTTAAGAAGTACATAGTAATCATTTAGTCTTGATCTTTGGCTTATGATCCACCTAAATATCAAGTCTTGGAATAGTATTTCATGGTAGTTATGTGATCTTAATATTTGGCTTATGATACACCTAAATATCAAGTCTTGAAATAGTACTTCCTAGTAGTCATGCAGTCTTGACCTCAGGCTTATGATACACCTGTATATCAAGTCTTGAAATAGTAATTCATGGTAGTCATGCAGTCTTGATCTTTGGCTTATGATACACCTAAATATCAAGTCTAATAATAGTATTTCATGGTAGTCCTGCAGTCTTGACGTTTTAGCTTGTGATACACCAAAGCATCAAGTCAAAACTATTATCCCCCCCCCCTAACCAAACAAAATTTGGTTTAGGGGGGGGGGGTTCTTATTGAGAATGCTTCATTTAAGCCTTTAGTACTCCTTTCAAGATCAAAGGTAGATGAATATTAATCCTCAGTGTTAGAAAGTTTTCAACACCTTAAGTTTGTAATGTAGGTATTACATATATACATCAATTTCAGGTAATCGCTAGGCTTACGCTTAGAGGTCCTATGCCAGTGAAAAATCAATAGGCAATATAGGAAAGGTGTACTGACATAAGTAGTCTCTAAACACATTAGCTCCATGGAGCTGTTAATTATGTGTATTGGTATATACTATATTTTTATGCTTCTACATTTAATTTCTACTTATTACTGCATCATGATTATAGTGACATTATAAAAGTTATATTTATACACTAAAATAAACTGATTATATCATTCTATTCATATATCTCAATATATATGTCTGAAAAGTTTTACCATATATTTGTTATTTCAGGGGCTAAATAATAGCTTTTATCATACTTTCATCTTGACAAAAGTAAAACCTCAACTACACATGTATGAATAAATACTTAAGATGTTAAAAATAGTATATGTATATAGCTTATCTAAGTGTGAACACACCTACTTTATGGCAAAGTTAGCTCGAAGTGTAAATGCACTTACAGACTGGCAAAGTTATCTCAAAGTGTTTTAAAGGTACTCATTATACTGAAATCATGCCCTAGATATAGGAAGATGTGGTGTGAGTGCCAATGAGACAACTCTCCATCCAAATAACAATTTAAAAAGTAAACCATTATAGGTTAAAGTACGGCCTTCAACACGGAGCCTTGGCTCACACCGAACAACAAGCTATAAAGGGCCCCAAAATTACTAGTGTAAAACAATTCAAACGGGAAAACCAATGGTCTAATCTATATAAACAAAACGAGAAACGAGAAAACGAGAAACACGTATATATTACATAAACAAACGACAACTACTGTACATCAGATTCCTGACTTAGGACAGGTGCAAACATTTGCAGCGGGATTAAACGTTTTAATGGATCCAAACCTTCTCCCTTTTTCTGAAACAATAGCATAGCATCACAACATAGAAAAACATACCATAAAATATCAATTGGCAGACTTAACTCAATCAAAAAACGACTGATTACACAATGACCTGTTCCTTTACCTCTTATAGCAAAATCATAACACACTCGCAATGTAGTAATGTCCAAGAATGTGACATCTGATCCATGCGACTAAGATGAAAGTATGATTTTATATAATGTCCAATGCATTTTTGATAAGAATAAAAGTTTCTTCAACTTTTAAAGCATGTAAACTTTTGTATTTAACAGATGGCTCACCAGCTCCAGGTGTGACAGTAACTCACATGGCACAGTCTTATCAATCTCCTGGAGCCTATGGTGCACCACCTCAGGGACCACCACCACCCTATTCATACGTAAGTGTCTTTAATAGCATATGTATAGTAACTGCTGAAGTTTTGTCATGTGAGTCATAATATGTTTAAGGATTTCTGAATATACCTGCGCTGACAAGTCTAGTTATTTCATAAGTTCTTTTAGTCAGTAATTTTGTTTACTTAAATTTAAAATTAAATGGACAACCAACAACCTGATTTACGACAAAACAATATATAAAAAATCAAATATAACAGGCAGCAACCACTGAATAACATGATCCTCATGAATTGGAACTGGCAAATAAAGAATGTGGCGTGTTAAACATGTTTGTGAGTGCTCAATCCTTCACCTAATCTGTTGTTTGTAACAAGTTATAATTTTGTTATTGTTCAATTGGAGTTTTAACAGCATAGACAATTTTGATTTAATAAACTAAATTTTGAGGAAAATGAAATAACTATTATTGTAAAAATAATATTAGAACTTGTTAATTGTCTAAATATTCACGAATAAAATGTTCAATTGTTTTTTATTTTATAATATCTCCTTTCGCCATTAAGAATTAGGTCAGAACCAAGAAAATAGTTCCTAGTTTTTAATAAGGAGGTAGTATGTATTAATCAATGAACATGCACATTTTCAGTATGTGAAAGTAATAAAATTGAGAATGGAAATGGGGAATGTGTCAAAGAGAAAACAACCCAACCAAATAAAAAACAACAGCAGAAGGTAACCAACAGGTCTTCAATGTAGCGAGAAATTCCCGCACCCGGAGGGGTCCTTCAGCTGGCCCCTAAACAAATATATACTAGTCCAGTGATAATTAACGCCATACTAATTTCCAAATTGTACACAAGAAACTAAAATTAAAATAATACCAGACTAACAAAGGCCAGAGGCTCCTGACTTGGGACAGGCGCAAAAATACGGCGGGGTTAAACATGTTTGTGAGATCTCAACCCTCCCCTTATACCTCTAACCAATGTAGAAAAGTAAACGCATAACAATACGCACATTAAAATTCAGTTCAAGAGAAGTCCGAGTCTGATGTCAGAAGATGTAGCCAAAGAAAAAAAACAAAATGACAATAATACATAAATAACAACAGACTACTAGCAGTTAACTGACATGCCAGCTCCAGACTTCAATTAAACTGACTGAAAGATTTCATCAAATGAACATTTAAGCATCCTTTTTCTTGCATAACAAATACCATTAAATATAATTAAATTTAATTGAGCAGACTACTTTTGTAAAAAGTGTATATATCCTTCTTGGCTATAAGTACATATTATATAAATGTTTGCACCTGTCCTAAGTTAGGAATCTGATGTACAGTAGTTGTCGTTTGTTTATGTAATATATACGTGTTTCTCGTTTCTCGTTTTGTTTATATAGATTAGACCGTTGGTTTTCCCATTTGAATGGTTTTACACTAGTAATTTTGGGGCCCTTTATAGCTTGTTGTTCGGTGTGAGCCAAGGCTCTGTGTTGAAGGCCGTACTTTAACCTATAATGGTTTAATTTTTAAATTGTTATTTGGATGGAGAGTTGTCTCATTGGCACTCACACCACATCTTCCTATATCTATATATTATAAGTTTGTTTTTTTTTTTATATTTTAGGCCCCTCCACAACAAGGTTATACAACACAACAAGGAGGTTATCCAACACAACAAGGAGGTTATCCAACACAACAACCACAACCATTTGTAGCCAATAATGTCTTTGATTCAGGTGCCAGGTTTGATGGAATAGCACAGCCCAATATACCTGTAAGTTTAGAGTTGAAGCAATTGTTCTGTACCAGCCATTAGTCATGCTTGTACAGGCTTCATTGAAGACAAACTACAACATCTGTATCATATCAAATCAAAATCATCAAAAGTACATGTATATAATTATGAAATAATTCATGGGGACTTGAATTCATACTGATATAAGCACAGGTTGGTCCTTTATACTAAATATTTTACCATGAGCAACATCGGGGGTTAAAATAGTGGCATAAATGGCAAACCGGTCGTAAAATCAGTATAAATACAAGACTCCATGAAATAGTTGTTTTCTAATAGGACAAATACAGCAATTCTTTTGGATCAAGGCGCTCAAGGTGTAGGCAAATATTTGCCATTTCTATAAATAAACGCACTTTTAAGTCGATGGTCAGGGGCGGATCCAGGATTTCAGATTAGGGGGGCGCTATTTTTATATTGAGGTTATTTTTTGGAAATATTCTTCTAAAGGGGTGCAATCTAGGTATTTCGAACTATTGTCAGGTACAGTCAGCAAGAAATTAAAGTTTCAAGTAGAAACCACCTAAATCCAACCTGACAACAATCTACAATCACTAGTATTATGGACGGACAGTTGTTAAACAATATGTTTCTGTTCCGCGAACAACCTCTCAGTTATGATGGCAAGGTCTCCTTCAAACTTGAAAAATCTTCAACAATCTCCTAACACCAATTACTTAAGCACTATATGTAAGAGATTCATTCTGCATATCTATGATTGAGTTTATAAAGCTGCAGCCCAAAACAAAAGCTGAAGATCATGCGAACATTTTATTTTGATTCTGTGTTTCTATGCAAACCAATCTACATTCAAGACACCAGCACTTCTAAAATAATCTATATATCAATATCATGTCATAAATATCTGTCAACCAATCCTTGAAAGACATTGGTGCTGGTAATTGCATGGTGATTAACAGAAAAACTGAAACATCACAAAAATAAGAAGCTCTTGTTTGCAGAATGTCAATGTGTCTTAGCCATTCAATATGGTTTCAATTATGTGAAATGAAACCACATGGTTTCAATTATGTGAAATGAAACCGGTTCATTTAAGAATTACTTTAAGACTCCATAACACCATCCTCGACAAACTTGGTTAGGACGATGGAAATGTAAAGAGTTGGCAGATAGACAGGCGGATTGAAGGAAGCAAAGTGAGACAAGACAGATCACATCAGCTCACATGACAAATACTAGATACTAGAATTAGATTTTGCAAACAGAAATTTCCACTTTTGGCAGTGATTTTCAATTGTCCTTTCATAATATGTTTTTACTTTTTGGATTTTTGGAGGTTGTGCCAGACTTTATATATACTGTGTTCGCCACAAACCACTAAAATCAGAATGAGATGCATTAACGAAGTTATTTTTTATTTTGTGGGGATCCCAGCCATGCATGTAATACGGTAAACATAATTCGGCACTTCGATATCAAAGAAATTGATTATAAAAACGGCAAATACAATGTAACAATTTTTTGTACTTTAACTGCTAAAACATTTTATTGTATTTTTCAGTCAGACACCTTCCTTTGAAGTATATAATATTTATAGAACTTGAATAAATCGTAGGTCAGTTGATTAGTAAACACGTTGATTCTGTTACTAAGTTACTTAGTATAGAAAGTCCCTGTTTAAACTGACTGTTTTATATACTTTGAATGTTAAGAAGGAATGGTCTCTGCTGATACTGAAACAAGTTGAAGACAACCCATACTTTGCAAATTTTAGGGGGGGCGCACGCCCGCCATGCCCCCGCCTAAATCCGCCCCTGATGGTAACCAACGGAGCAAACTGAATTAGTGACATGCTTAAACTATCTTCAATAATGTATTTTATAATACAGAGGTTTAGATAAATTAAAATGATAATTTTACTTATATGTATAAAAAAAATGGTTTATAAAACATTTTAGCATTGTTTGTTCCCGTTTCCTTGTTGTGATGATTTTCAGTTTCACAAGCGTCTATATTCTGTAAAATGCTTATATTCTTACATTTACATTATCTTACTACGACATTGGGTAGCTCATTCATAAAAAAGCATATGACAATGGAGCATGATCGGAACAGCCCAAACAATATATTCATATAACCAAGTGTGTGTACCTAAAGCATCTAAAGAACTTCATGTTAAAATAATATGTATATGATTTGGCTTTTCAAAATCAAAGAATCCTAATGATGTTAATCCTGTTACAGCTAATTTCCTAAAGCATGTAAAGCAAGACTTTGGTTAGCTTGCTTGCTTTGTTTTTATATTGTACAATCATTAGGATTACACCAAATTAAATTCAAATATTATATATACAAGTTAAATTTTGCCTATATATATTGTTTAAAGATGTCAATCTTATTTACAAAGCTTGTATAAACAATTATACAAGCAAAGCAAGCAAGCCAACCAAAGTTTTGTCTTACATGCATTAGGAAATTAGCTGTAAAGGGTTTGTTGTGAACAATGTTTATATACACGTCAGAGCTCATACAACTTATAAGTATTTTAACAAGCTAGCCAATCTAAAACATCCTGTTCTATCTAACATACTCTAATAATTATTTGTTGTTATGATCTGTGTGTAACCACATTTATATCATGTCATGGTTCATTGACTTCAGATCTTTAACATTGTACAATATTAAGTTTGTGTATATTTGTAAATACTTGCAATTGATAATTATTTGGTCATGTCTGTTTGGGATAATTTTATGAAAGTTTAATGTTTATATAGATTCTTACATTGAATCCAGTGTATTTTTCTGATATTTTTTTTTTTAAACGGTAAGGATTTAACATAAACAGAGAATTAATTTCTTCTGTTTCTTTTCAGCCTCCTCCACCAGGATATGCACCCAATGCTGCCCAATATGCCCAAATGCAGGGGCAGACTGTAATAGGAACACAACAAAGGAGTAACTTCTGGACCGGAGGTAGTGGAGGTGGATACACACTAGGAGGACTATAATTATGTTACTATGTAACTCATTAACACTTCACACCAATGTCAAATCTTCAGCATTCTAACGACTGCATGAAATCAATATTATTTAGATTTTTTTTTATAGGTGATTGGAAAATTAAAAGGCCAAAGCTTCGTTAGATTTAGGTAGATTTAACTGATGTGTGTATACTTATCAACATATATGTGTGAATTTTTAGGGAATATTGGAATATTTGTTTGTATGATTAAAATTAAGATCTTGTGTTCATGATTCCGTTACAAGGATTTGACAGCATTTTGTTCTAACTTCTATTTTTAAGAACTTTAAGAATGTGCTAGTTTTGTCACAATGATGCACACCTTAAAAGATTATAATTCTGGCATTGGTTGTATTTCTAAAACAGAAATTAAAATGTGTTGCCAGATCCTTGATAGCAAAGCATGGACACATCACACATGTTTGTGGGCAAATCAGTATTTTAATCAGATGGAATATTTGTAGGATTATACACTAATCATATCAGAAATCTTTTAAATTAAACTTCCATTTTGCAATTTACCAGAATTTTACAACATTAAAATCAATTCTAAAATGAAACCAAAGAAACGGTATCTTTGAACCATATATGGTAATGTATCCACTATAAATTCTTTAATAATGAGTAATATAAAAGTATACGATAAATATATATATATCGGTAGTGATTAAAGCTTTCAAAAAGGTGGAAGGCAGCAGTACACCCACCTTCATCAACAATGTATGAAACACTTTTTTTGTACTTGAAAACATCACATTTTTGGTAAATAAACATTATGTGATAAAGCCCTGGTTTATATCTTTTTGTAGTTGTCAAACTTATATTTTATAGAGTAATTTTTTGTCATACCCGACTCTTAGTCAACATTTTTTTTTTAAGTGTCTGTTGTTGAAATTTTTGTTGTTTAAAAGTGATAAAATAAATATATTATATCTTCAAGATCAAAATTTTCATTTATTTTAAGTATATGTATCTACTATTTAAGATACTTTTGATGTCTTTATTGTATATATTTATTATTGTTGAATTATTGTATATTTTAATTGTTACTGTTTTCTGTGATATAAATAATTTTTCAATAAAGTTGCAGAAAATTCCATTGTCGTAAATAATGTAGTAAAATTATTTAATTTCTTCCCTGTATACCAATGAATATTAAAAAATAAATTGACCCACATTTATGTACTGTGGATTCATTGTTATTTAAGAAATAATTTCTTCATGTCATGCTCTATGCTCATTTTAACATGGGTAGGCATTGTATTTGTCGATATTTTACACTGAGCGTAAGCGAGGTAAAAAATGTGGTCAAATATAATGCCTACCCATATTAAAATGAGCATAGAGCATGTCATGAAGGAATTATTTTGATTCTAATAGGACAAATACAGTATTTTTATAGGTCAAAGCGTACGAAATTACCGTAAAAATGTTTGGCTGCTCCCGTTTCCTCCTGGAGGAGTCTGTGCATTGCATTTCATATTTGATAAGTTTAAAAACTAAGAGCAGGGTAGATATATGATGTTTCATAAAATAATAATAATAAAAGTTCATGTTAGCTGCTTAAAAGTCTATATTTTAAAGGATACAGATGGAAATAACATTAATATAAACAGTAGGTTTGTGCGCATGTGTCAACCATATTTTGTGCTCATTAGAACACGGCTTTGTTTACAAAGCGTAATAAGGGCTTCATATTAGAATCGTTGGGTATCAATTTTCGTGTGTCTCATGGGTACAGCTGAAACACAAATTCAAAGGTTTAACAAAATTACTAGTACAAATTTTCTATAGGCTTTGAATTCAGAGATTTACAAAACCACAAAATCATGTATCCACGAAAATGCAAATTTTCCTCAATTCACAAAAATTGATAAATAAATGAATCGACAGTATTGGTCCTTTATGACTACAGTATTGAAACCCCAACTTTATACAATTTCTTTTGATTTAATAAATTAATTCAGTTTTTGGGACATAACAAAAATATTTTTTATTGATAAGATGAACAGTGTTATACATACAATAATGATTCACTAGATCATTGCAGCTCACTACAAGTTATCTGCATAATTTTAGAAAACATCAAATTCTTACCTGAAATAATGTCTCAAATTATTTGGTGTATGAATTTAAGGTAATGAATACTTTGCTGAACAACAAAGGTTTCAATTCTCTTAGGCAAAGTTTACCTTCAATGGTTTGGGCATTTTGTGTCCCATTTAGATAAAAATATCTGCTTGTATGTATACATCATTTACTGTCTTCATTTTGGATGTAAAAACAATGAGGAGATGATGTAGAATTGCTAATGAGACAACTATCAAATAGAGATTAAATTACCAAGGAAAGTGACAAGTAACTCCAGGTCATTGTACAACCTTCAACAATGAGCATCATTAATAATGTATAGTTATAGCAAAATGTGTAACAAATGAGAGGTGGAATAAATCAGAAACAAAATTTAGTGCATTTTAGGTAATTCAGGAAGATGCTTAGCCATCCAATATATCAAAGACAGAATCATTTGGTTTGATAAATGTGATGCCTAGTATGTATTTTATAGCAATGAGCCTGTCATTCAGTGCAGTCGTTTGTTGGTGTCTGTCATACCTATTTTTATTCCCCAACAGTAGCAGAGGGGGCATGCAGTTTTACCCTTGTCCGTCTGTACTTCCCAAATTGGTTTCCATTCTCGAACTTTAGTTTCTGTGGTCCCAACAGTTTATAGGACAAAAAGGGCCCAAATAAGCATTTTTCTTGGTTTTTGCACAACAACTTTTGTAAAAGTAAACAGACATCTATGAAATTTTAATATAAGGTTTATGACAACGACAGGAAGGTTGGGGTTGATTTTGGGAGTTTTTGTCCCAACAGTTTAGGAATTAGGGACCAAAAAAGGTCCCTTATAAGCATTTTTTTTGTTTTTTGCACAATAACTTTTATAGTATAAGTAAATAGAAATCAATGAAATTTTAACACAAGGTTTATGACCACAAAAAGGAAGGTTGGGATTGATTTTGGGAGTTTTGGTCGCAACAGTTTAGGAATTATTGGCCAAAAGGGTCCCAAAATTAAACTTTGTTTGACTTCATCAACAAATGAATCATTGGGGTTCTTTGATATGCTAAATCTAACTGTGTATGTAGATTCTTAATATTTGGTCCTGTTTTCAAATTGGTCTACATTAAGGTCCAAAGGGTCCAAAATTAAACTTAGTTTGATTTTAACCAAAAATTGAACTCTTGGGGTTCTTTGATATGCTGGATCTAAACATGTACTTAGATTTTTGGAAAGATTAGAACTTGTTTTAAATCTTTACTTTAGGCACTGGCCTCCTTAACAACACGACAGGTTAGCTACTGTTACTAAATGTATTCACACTAAAATATAGTTCCCTATATAGTTCCCATGTATGTGCACAAATAACACATATAAACTGAAAAAATAGGTATTATTTTGGATCAGATCATTCAAGAATTAATGTTATTAAGGTGTGTTGGTGTACAGGCTTTTTTTTTTAAAGCATTTTGATTAGGTACTTGAGTATTGATACAATACTAGTATGATTGACAACTGTCATTATCACCAAACAATCAGAGACGAGGTATACCTTTAATTACAATGCCCCACCTTCTAAACTGTCAATCAAATTGACCACATTACTAGGATGAAATTTGAAAAAAATAGGCAGGACAGGAGTTTTGAGTAAAAAAAAAAGACAGGATGAGACACTTGCCAAAAAAAAAAGTCAGGACGCCAATTTATGTAAAAAAAGTCAGGACAAACTAAAAAAGAAAAAGCAGGACCAGATAGAGTGAAAAATAAAAAGGCAGGACAGAGATTACATCTAAAAAAAAATGCAGGACAAAATTTTTCATCCAAGCCCCCACCCCCATAAAAATCAAATGGTAGCTCCCTTACATAATTATACAGATCTCAATATACAAATATTTGACCTCATAATTGAATACACAAGTGACGTGTATAATTAGATGTTTGATATATATATAGATATGGATGATAGATTTATTTATTGCATATTACTTTGATCTACATTACATAAAGTGATTCTGTAAATTATGTATGAAAGATCGGTGCATTACGTCTGCGCGCGCATTACCATTACATTTGCGCGCAAAAAATACGTTTGCGCGCAAAAAAATACGTTTGCGCGCAAAAAAAATACGTTTGCGCGCAGCTTTTGATTACAATTGCGCGCATTTTTTTGACAGGTAAACTCAGGTAAAATACAGGTTATAATACTTATTTATTTATAATTTGTTGAATTATTTACAAGTATAAGTACTCATTCCGTTAGTCTTAGTCCCCTTCTCGCCAACGATGAGGTGGAAGTGGGATTTCAAGCAAGATAAGTCCGTTTCATTATGCTAGCACTAAATCCTAGAAATATATACAGATGAAAATGTTAAAGAAAACATAGCTATTATCTTTAATAAAGGTAAAAGTATTGATAAATTCATTACTTTACATGTCGGTACGTGCCGAAACTCCATGATAATCAGAACAAAAACAATAAGCCTTTCCACCAGACAAGACAATATTTTATTTGAGTCTCACCTCTTATAAAACATACATTTACATAATATTACAATTTCCTATATAAAACAAGAGCCACTCTAAAAAGAGTTATGAGAGACTATAAAAAATGGTATATAAATTTACATATATATGTACACACATAAAATATAAAACATAAAACAATTTAAAAGTTTACAAATTTTAAGAATATAATAAACATTTTCTTTTCAGTAAAATATCATAGCAGATTTTGGCAGTATAAAAGTAAACATTTTCATCACTAAATAAAAATACAAATTTATCGTCATCTGACATACTATTAAAATCATGACACAAAGAATTAGCATGACTAAACAACACAGCACGAAAATCTGCATATAGTGGACATTTCAAAATTACGTGTTTCTCATCTTCAATGGTATCATTACAACTAAAACATATTCTTTCATTAATAGCTATAGGTAAGTTCTGATACCGGCCCGTCTCAATTTTTAGGGGCGCAACACCACAGGGAAAGTTTGCAAAAGCACTTCTATATTTCCCTGCAATAGTTTTACAAATGTAATTTTCTACCTTAAATTCTGTTTTAAATAATTTATAAGTACGTAGTTTGGCATATTCATTCGAAACCAACTTATTATACCATTCAGTTTTATATAAATCAATAGCTAAGCATTCTATATCCTTAATTACATTTTAAGTTATCACAATTATAATATGGTTCAAGATTATACTCTTTAAACTTTGTCATTACTCTGAAGCACCAGTTTTTAATTGGCTTATTTCCGTACTTATATGACCACATGCATACTCTTTTGTTCAATCTATCATTGTCCATTTTACAAAATATGGACCATCATCTAAATACAGCTGTCCACTGCTTTACATTGCATGGAATCCAGCCCATATCACCATACAGAGATAAGTTTGGTGTATATTTTCCTACACCAACAAAAAATCTCATCGCTCTGTATTTAACGGCATTTATGCAAGAAAATTCTCTTGTTCCCCATATTGAAGCCCCATAATCGATGACTGACCATACAAGTGTGTCAAAAAGCTTTGTATAAGTAGAGTAACAAAACCCACCATTTGATATACATTTTGCGATCAATAAGCCTAGAGCTCTACTTGCCGACTTGGCAATAGCTTTTGACATCAAATCATAATTTAAAAATTCTGTAAGATGTAAACCAAGGTATGTATATTGTACAATTTCGATATTATCATTACCCAGAATAAATGTATAAATAGACCTTGGAAATGAAGGTGGTCTAAAATGAAAAATCTTAGATTTACTCAAATCAACACTAAATATCATTTTTATGACACCACATATGTAAAACATTTAAGAGCATTTGATAGTCTGATTCATTTTCAGCAAGTAAAACAATATCATCAGCATAGAGCAAAATACATATTTTCTCTTCCTCTATCGGAATACCAACATTTAAACTTTTAACCTCATTTACTAAATTATTAATCAAAGTATTGAATAAAATGGGCGATAACACACGCCCGTGTTTTAATCCACATTGAACATCAAACCATTGGGTTAAATTCCCATTCATTTTAACACATGACTGTACTTTATGATATAATGATTTTAAAGCATTCAACATTTTACTACTATTTCCTATTTACTAACGTTTACAAAATAATAAAAATCTGTTTACAGTATCATATGCTTTTTTGAAATCAATAAAAGCTGCAAAAGTTGACAGTTTACACATTTTTCTTGTTTCAATAATACTTGTAATTGTTGACAAATGATCAATAGTATTACGATTAGAAAAGTGGAAAGACTTAATAATAATCAGAACAAAAACATTAATTCTTTCCACAGAAAAGTGGAAGACCTAAGAAATGTTTTCAAAATTAATAATTGATAGTCATATTTACTATGAAAATAAGAATTATATGTATTCAATTACAGTTTGATTTAATCTTTATTTATATTTTTACCTGAGTTTACCTGTAAAATGAATGCGCGCAAAAGTAAGAAAGATGCGCGCATACGTAAAACATTTTAATCCCCAAATGCGCGCAAACGTAATGCGCCCTGAAAGATAAATGGTTAATGGATAAACAAGATCTTAAAAACAAGAGGCTCTCAAGAGCCTGAATCGCTCACCTTAATTTTTTTTGGTTAAATCTCTCATCAATAATTATTTTGGCTTTTCAATTTATTTAAATGTTCTTTGAATCGTCCTATTTTCTTCAAAAGCAAAAACAATATCATTTTCTCCTATGTTCTATTTTATCCATAGGAGCTATGTTTCTTGACATACAAGGAAATAAAATATAAAATTTATACTAGATACTCTGAAACTCATTTAGCCTAAGTTTGGCTGAAATTGATACAGCAGTTTCAAAGGAGAAGATTTTTTAAAGTAAGTCAACATGATGAACAAATTGTGAAAAAAAGTCTTTAAAGGGCAATAACTCCTTAAGGGGTCAATTGACAATTTTGGTCAAATTGACTTATTTGTAGATCTTACTTTGCTTAACATTTTTGCTATTAACAGTTTATCTGTATCTATAATAATATTCAAGATAATTACCAAACACTGCAAAATTTCTTTAAAATCATCATTTCAGGGGCATTATACCTGAAAAACCAGTTACCCAATTCAGCTGAAAATTTCAGGACAGGTAGACCTTGACCTAATAAATACTTTAACTTCTTGTCTTATTTGCTCTAAATGTTGGAGTTTTTGAGATATAAGCCAAAAACTGCATTTTACCCTGTGTTCTATTTTTCGCCATGACGGCCATGTTTTTTGACGAAATAGAAAATAAGATACAAACTTTATTTTATACACCCTACTGATCATTCAAATGAAGTTTGGTTGAATTTGGTTGAGTAGTTTCAAAGGAGAAGATTTTTTAAAGTTAGCAAATATGATGAACGAATTGTGAAAAATTGTCATAAAAGGACAATAACCACCTAAGGGGTCAATTGACAATTTTGGTCATATTAACTTATTTGTAGATCTTATTTTGCTGATCATTTTGGCTGCTTACAGTTTATCTTTATCTATAATAATATTCAAGATAATGACCAAAAACTGCAAAATTTCCTTAAAATTACCAATTAAGTGACAGCAACTCAACAATGGGTTGTTTGATTCATCTGAAAATTTCAGGGCTGATATAAGATAAAAACTGCATTTGACCCTATTTTCTATTTTAAGTAACGGCGGCCATGTTTTTTGACGGATCAAAAATCGAAGCACAAACTTTGTGCAGGATAATCTAAGGAACAATCATGCTAAGTTTCATCCAAATCCATTCAGTAGTTTCAGAGGAGAAGATGTTCGAAAAATTGTTAACGACGACAGACGACGACGACGACGACGACGGACGCCAAGTGATGAGAAAAGCTCACATTTCCTTTTAGGAAAGGTGAGCTAAAAATGAAATATGAATATAAATATATGTAAAAGGTATTCAAGTAAGGCCTATAATTTACTTAATAAATTTCCAATAATGAATTTTTGATTTGCATTTTTTGTGCAAATTAAGAGACCCATACTATTTAATTTAAGCTCATTTTGTCAATAGTGCTTTATTAATGTCCATTTCCCCCAACTATACCTTAATATGAAATTATTCATACTACTCTTCTAATCTTTCTATCACTTTGATTAATAATGGGCCTAGTTTTCAAGTTGGTCCAAATCGGGGTCCAAAATTAAACTGTGTTTGATTTCAACAAAATTGAATATATGGGGTTCTTCAATATGCTGAATCTAACCATTTATTTAGATTTTGGGTATTGGACCATAGGTAAATGTCCAATTTAATTTTTTTAAGTTTTTAAGTTTTAGTTCTAAGACCATATTCATTCTGTGTCAGAAACCTATGTTGTGTCAACTATTTAATCAAAAGCCAAATCTGTATCAAGCTTAAATGTTGTGTCCATACTTGCCCCAACTGTTCAGGGTTCGACTTCTTCGGTCGTATCAAGCTGCGCCCTGTGTAGCATCTGGTTGTTTCTGTTCTCTAATTTTAGTTTGCCTCAACCAAATAGTAGGAAACTTATACACAATGCTCATTACCACAAAACTCAAATTAAGTTTTTTTATTATCAATGTGCTTATCCCAGTTCTGTTTTATTTTAGGGAACGACAATTTAACTTCCAGGATTTTTTTTTTCTAAAAAATATTTTGATGTACAATTTGACAAAAAAAAATATTCAAGTCTAGCAGATGACAAAAAAAAACCCAATAGTTTGATTGCATTTTCCTCCCATACCTTTTAGTGTATAATATTGAAAACTATATGATTGATTGCGTTGAAAAGTGAACAAAATTAGTTCACACCTTGCCGAATTAAAAAAGTTCTAAGAAAAAAACAATACCCCCATTGAAGTTAACATTACACAGGCACTTGTCTCAGAAAAAAAATCGTATACCTTTATAAAGATATATAGGAATTTTTCTGTGGTCCTTCACTCTTACATTTCAAAACATTGTTTGCTTAATTTATTGGTGTGCTATACTTGATCATACCTGTATCTTGGCATGTCACATGGTCATGTTTTCTCGGATTGCAATTGTTTTTGTGGTTTTACACTAAATCCATTGGATGCTGGATGTGTACGAACTTATAATTTAGTCTTAGATGCATGATTTGTTTTTAGTTGTTATCAATGGCTTCGAACTAACTGTCAGTAACTGCGAGTACGCTCAGATATGTACTTATTGTCTCTTTGTTGTTGGGTTGTACAAGTACCCAGCCATGTACACCCCAAACTCTGTATTTTTGTTAGATTTATTTCTATTTGTATCCAGCTTATGAGTTAAGCCTTTTTCAAAAGATTTTTAAAGCTTTGTCTTATTTTGTACTGTTACATCACTGTTCTGTTGCAAGAGTTTCTCACTGCGTTGTAGTCTAGACCCATTGGTGGACTAGGCTGATATCTGCTCTTTGGTCGGGTTGATGCATCTTTGTCTCATTCCTGTTTTGCATTCTCTGTTTTTACATTTTTTTACACAGTACTGTTTGTATAGAATTTCCAACCCGTTCACCATACCCGTATACGTCGTATTTTTTGTTTCACTTGGAAATCAGATGTTTCGTTACAACAAATTACATAAAACCTTACTGAACATAAATACAACTACTAGTATTTGGTTCGGAAGATTGGTAATACAGTAATTAAAGATACTTTATGTTATTACAAAAAAAATATAACGTCCTATTTTTCTATAAATACGATTCAAGTAGTTTTATTGAACATTTAAATATTTTTATGAATTAAAAACAGAAAAATGATATACATGTAATAATAATAAGATACTTAGCAATGTTTCAGAATAAAGACATGGTTTATCTACTATTGACTTTGAACTAGCTTTCCGTGTCTATGAGTATTCTGTTTATATCTGACTTTTGTTTGATGGTTTTCGATTTTGTTTTTTGTGTTGATCTGCTTAATCCAGTCCTTTCAAATTTTTGTTTACAGTTTGTTCTGTGCTGTTGTAACACTGTGTCAATTTAGTGGAAGGATGAGTGCTTTCAGTCATGTTAAACCCTGCCACATTTCGTATTATGTCACTAGCCTATAAGTCAGTGTTGAACGTTGGATGTTGTCTCTCATTATTGGTTATTTGACTGACCCTCGCACATATTCAACCAAGCCACATGATCATCTGTTTATAAATAAGAAGATGTGGTATGATTGCCAATGAGACAACTCTCCACAAAAGTCCAAAATAATACAGAAATTATCAACTATAGGTCACCGTATGGTCTGTTATGTTTATATCAATCATTTATTGAGAACAAGAGTAGCAGAAGACAAATATCATGTTTATAATTGTTTTCTTTGAAAGAAGCATACACGCACATTCATTGGCGACATACAGTGTAAATGAAGCATTATTTAATTTCATGACCATAACCCTTTAGAGCGGGGTTTACAGAATACAGAATAATGGACAAGAAAATATGAGATTTATATATAAGAATATAAAACAAATGGGAACAAATAGAGTGCTAAAATATCAAGAATTCGATTATAAGTAAAATATAATTCATTCGAGAAGAATTGCCTCTAAATTTAATTGCCTTCACATTTGGTACAGAAATTAAGACATCCCACTCAGATCCTCATCCCATTCCATAATTAGTCTGAAAGAACTTGAATGCAAACATCCAAAATGTCAAAAGTTAAAGCCCGAAGTTAACTCCTCCGTCGTTATCCCAAAGATTTGGATTTCTTTGTGGTCCATTAGAATATCCTTGTTGTGAATATCCTTGTGACATTTGAGCCATATTGGGTGCACATCCAGGAGGAGGCGGCTGAAATATAAGATGAATAAAATGTAAAAGATCCGGTGAAAATGATTTACGTTTTTTGTTTTGTTCGTTCTTATGTTGCACTGTTACACCACTGTCCCAGCTAGGTTAGGGGAGTTTTGGGATTCCGTTAACATGTTGTACCCCGCCACATATTCTATGTATGTGCCTGTCCCAAGTCAGACACCTGTAATTCAGTCACTTATTGCTGTGTTGCCTAATTGTTTGTCGTTCGTTTTTTGTGTTCATTACTTTGGCTGTTATTTTTCTCGTCTTACAATTGTCATTTCGGGGCCTTTTATAGCTGACTATGCGATATTGGCTTTGCTCATTGTTGAAGGCCTTAGGGTGACCTATAGTTGATGATATATGTGTCATTTGGTCCCTTGTGGAGAGTTGCCTCATTGAAATCATTCACATCTTCTTTTTTATATATTTATTTTTACTGAGAAGTCATTATAAAAAAGAATGATAAATTAAAACGTTTCCGATGTTCAACTGTTTTAATTTCTATTTATCTTTATCGGTAAAACATTCTACATATGAAAGCGTTTGTTAGTTTGTCATATTTAAATTGTAAGGAACAAATCGATCGAATAGGGGACAGATCCAGTAACTGCTCGCTTCACCTACCAGACCTTTGGTGGAAAGCGTAATAAACATATACACAAGGAACGCATGATACGCCCGTCATCTAGTGTTTGAAGTTTTATGCAATAATCATAAATAGTTTCTGAGATACGGCGCGTTATGTAAAAACACCCCTTTTTATTTAAACAAAAAACTCAATAACTTTAATGTAAAATTTTGAATCATCACCAAAATGTATGCAGATGTTTGATTGATATAACTAAGGAGTGTTTAAAGTTTTAAGCAATAATCATTGAAGGTTTTTGAGATACGGTGCGACATGTGACAACCCCAAACCTTTTTTTTAAAAAAAAAAAAACCCACCTCAATAGCTCTTAAATAAAATTTTGAATCCTATCCAAAAAATACACAGAAATTTAGATTAATATAATTAAGATGTGTATAAAGTTTTAAGCAATAATCATAAAACGTTTCTGAGATACGTGACGACATGTATACCATAATACGTCCCGTCAAAATTTTTGACTGGCGTATAAAAACAGGATCATCTGTATTCCTATGGACAGCACCAAGGATGAATGAAAGATTGTAAAAATCGTTTTTTCTATGTTGTGATGTTATGCTATTGTTTCAGAAAAAGGGAGAAGGTTTGGATCCATTAAAACGTTTAATCCCGCTGCAAATGTTTGCACCTGTCCTAAGTCAGGAATCTGATGTACAGTAGTTGTCGTTTGTTTATGTAATATATACGTGTTTCTCGTTTCTCGTTTTGTTTATATAGATTAGACAGTTGGTTTTCCCGTTTGAATGGTTTTACACTAGTAATTTTGGGGCCCTTTATAGCTTGTTGTTCGGTGTGAGCCAAGGCTCCGTGTTGAAGGCCGTACTTTAACCTATAATGGTTTACTTTTTAAATTGTTATTTGGAGGGAGAGTTGTCTCATTGGCACTCACACCACATCTTCCTATTTCTATAAAGCCTGGTAGCCTGACCCAATCTAATACTTCGTCTACTGTCGAGCTGTGAGACAGGATCCCCGGCTATAGCTAATATCTTAATATCTGATATCCAGAGCTATTTCTAAGATATTACAAAATTTAGGTCAAAGATATACATATTTTATATATATGATCGGTTGCATTGTCGCATATCATGACAATTTTAATTTGGAAAAAGTATTATCAAGATGCAAAGACAAAATTATTCACGAAATCGACATTTCCATTACCATATCATAAATAAATACATATTAGAGTTGTATAACTCTTGATTTTGGAAGATTTACGCAAAACAATATTATACAATTACTGTCTTTTGGTGAGGTAAATGTGTGTTTTTTTTGACTTTTGAAAAACTGATATTCACTGAGGCCAACGGCCGAAGTGAATATCAGTTTTTCAAAAGTCAATAAAACCACATATCTACCGAAACAAAAGACAGTAAATGTTTTATTCCATATTCCAAGAGAAATTAATGTAATGGAAAATATTTACCAAAACCAATTGTACATCAAACGTTTTTTTACCAAAATTATACACGTAAAAGCACGCGACGTTTTGCGCGGTGAATATCCTTTTTCCGCAGATGAATATGCTTATTTATTCAAAATCCCATTCATACAGAAAAACCTACTAATATTTTATCAATATGGAATAACCTGAAAACCCGCTTTTTCTGATGAAAAAAAATACTATATGCATTTCTACGTAATATACTACAGAAAAAGTGTGTTTTACGAACTTTATAGTAATGATGGGCTATTGTCAATCCAGTACTGTGATTCCTATGTATGTCTTCAATATAATAAATACAAATCATTCTTACCGGTATATTGCTAGCTGTAGTGTGTTGGGCCATCATCGGGGGGCTTTGCTGTGCATACTGCTGAGGTGCTACCTAATTAGAATAATTAAAAACAAGAATATGTTATGCCCAAAGATAGTAGCTCCTCCTGTCCTTGGAAGAAGGTTCTTAAAACTCTTTTGGTGTGGTAATTGAATATTATCATATGAGTATCCTTGTATGTCGTCATCTTTCAGGGCATATCTTAACCTCACGTTAGCTGCACAAGAATCTCATAAATGAATGACACATTTGTTAAATACATCGCATCAGGTACACTACTCGATGCTTAACTGCTGAGAGGCCAAAACCATTTCTAGACACACAATTGCCCTATACCGAAGCTTATCAACATATAAAGGCATAGCATAACATAAACCTTTTTTTCCGACGAAGCAAAACATGTAAGTAAATATTAATGAAGAATTGAATCAATTTAATGTTGATGGTCATGCGGAGGTGCACCCACCATCCAGCTCTAAAAAAAAAAAAGGTAATTTTGTTTCACAATTATGTCTTATGATTTCTAATTCATTCTCAGGAGTACCTGCTTATTTAAAGTTTTTTTTATACTGCACTCGTTCTATTTGAACAGTCAAAATGCGTTGACTGTATATTTTTATGTCATATACAGTCATTGACCCGATATCACGTTTTCTTCATGAATATTTAAATAGAAAATGACGAAATAATATTTGATTATTCATACGACCTCTTTAACCTGTTCTCGTTTCCAATGCATACAACGATTCCGGGATCGAATCAACCGTGTTTCTTTTGCAATTATTAGAAAAACATATTTCATTTGTTAATATTTTTTGTTTGCAATCTATAAATCATTATGTTTCATGCTTATGGTTGATATTTAAGTCCATACTCAAACGATTTCGTTCACCATCGAGTGTGAGTTTCAACAGGTAAATATGCACATTTCATTGTGTTGTATATTTCTCCGCGAGCATGATATGAAGCCTTTTTAAAGGGGATTTTCCCTAATATTTAAATCAAATAAATAACCTTAACGCATTAAACAACAATCGAAAATGCTGTATTAGATTGAAGTATAAAGCACAGCCTCGCATTTCCCCGTTTCTAAGCCTCATCCTTATATCGTTGATATGTCAAGTCAATTCACTATTATTGTCTATATAATATTTATATACATTCTAAAATGCCTTCACAAAATATGTTTACAAGTTTCACGCTTCGCCAACGTTTAAAGTTCTCTTATTGTGTAAGTTTACCTCATCCTTATACAAGTAAATAGAATAATCCCTGTCACAGTTTTGTACAAACACGATTTCAAATTCATTAACACTTTCCATTAACAGTGTTTGTTTAGAACATACATTCCCCCCCATGGAATATTTCTCCTAAAATACGAAATATGGAATACTCTTACTTACATAGGCGTATGGTGGTGGTGGTAGATACGGCTGCGCAGTCAGAGGCTGTGATGACATTGGTGCTGGTGGAGTTGACTGCACAACTGTAAAAATATGCACTCTTGCAATAGTAATCAAAACATAAGGAATGTCATGTTATCTTTGCTCTATCAATTTCATTAAAACTTTATTTGTAGTGAAAAATCACCGAGATAGTTGCCCTGAATGATTCGAAAGATTTGTTTTTTCATGGTCCAAGGTAACAAAAAAAATAATAAAAGAAGCAGAAAGTCATTGCAAAATCAAGAAAAAAAATTCTGAAGAGAACATGTGATGTTCTGTCATTCATGTCCATGTCCTAAATCATCGTTAATGATTTTAATGTAAATAGCCTTTAAAATAACGGTTACATGAAACTTTGTGTCTCTTTTGCGACTGTTTCAGGTTGTACAAAAGTGTAATGCTGAGCACCCCCCCCCCCCAAAAAAAAATTAAATAAATAATAGATAATTTAAAAAAAAACAACAAAAACAACTTATACAGAAATAATTGAAATCTATTTATCAGTTAAATACAGAAAAATGAATAAGAAATGGTTCTTAATTGAGGAACTAATTAAAAGTTCAAATGTAAAATCCTAGGCCTATATAAATCAATCTTTCCCCTCGGCTGTAATGAGGGTTTTTTTTTAAATCTCAATCTTGTATGGGATGTATCTTAATGTCAAATCCATAAAAAAAAAAGTCTATTCTTCACATAGATACGGAGTAAAACAAATCAAAAACAATTTTTTTTACGATGATGATAATTTATATATCAAACTGAGTGAAATGGGATTTGATTGGTTTATTTTTACATTTTTTAGACTGACCGGAAGGTCATAAAATTTGATGACGCACAAGAATGACAAAAAAAAAAAACTCAAACAAAAGCAAAAATGGATTGAACTTTTACGCTGGCCTTTTTTTATTTTTTTTTGGGAGGGGGGGGGGGGTAAAAACTGCTTACTTATTTTTCGATTATATACCAATCACATTGAGACTAGTCAATACCATAACTGCATGTTTATAGACTTACAATATCCGGGAGGCTGTTGGGTATACTGTTGTTGAGGGTATTGCTGCTGTGGATAGCCTCCATTTCCATAGTTCTGTTGAGGATAACCTAAACATCAACAAAAAATATAAAAATAAGAAAATGTGGTAGGATTGCTAACTTAAGGAGACAACTCTACACCAGAAACTAACAATGAGCAAACCTAACCGCATAGCAAGCTATAAATGTATACCAAAATTTAATTTGTCGTCAAAGAGTAATCGTATTGAATCAAGGGGAAACCTTTTTTTAAATAGGTGTTTGACATTTCGTTTGGCCAAATTATGTGTTGCAGTTCCAACAATAGACCGATTTATATTGAAATCTATAATAAAACGATTCAAAATGCCAATACATATTACGATATAGTCCATATAAAGATAAGAAGATGTGATTTGATTTCTTATGAGGCTACTCTTCACCAGAGAACAAATGACATAAACGTTAACAATTATGGGTTACCCTACGGCCTTCAACAATTAGCAACACCCATGCTGCACAGTAAGCTATCGAAGGCCACGAAATGACAAATGAAAAACAACTCAAACGGGAAATTTGTAACGGCCTGATTCATGTACAAACCAATAAATGAAAACAAATATAAGACGTAACATGCAAACACGACCACCACTGAATTTAGGACAGACATACAGAATGTGGTCGAGCAAAACATGGTTGACGGCATACTAACTTTCCCCTATGCTTACTCTTTTATTCAATTTGATCGCACTTAAAAAGAGGAACATAATGATATAAAACTTACCCGACATTTTGGATTTCGTTACGTATTGACTACAATTGAAAATAGATCAATACTCTTTTCACCCGTGAACAAAACAATATTCATATGACCGTTATAATAAATGACCAGGCCAATCAATATTTAAATGGACATTGGTCAATATGTACGACCACACAAAAGAAACTCGTGTTTAAGCTTGTTCCAGAATACCATTTGCTTTAACTTTATTTATCCCTTTTAAAAAAATGTTTCAACACAATAACATTGGACCCTTAGGTACAGCGATTGTGTTCGTTTTAGTGCCACAACACCTGCATATTAGTGAACGTATGACTTCACATTCTTAATAAATTTTCAACGTATTTATTCTTATACTATTATTTGTTTATAATAATGCCCCAGAGGTCATATGTTATAGGAATAGCATTTTATAAGCAATTTTACGAATTAACAATTTAGAAATTACACAGTTACAAGTTACGAATTGACAAGTTACGAATTAAGAATTTTGACCCCGTTGGCTTTCCATATATTAAGGGTATATAGGTTTATCTTATTCAACTTTAGGGACATAATTTATCATTCCTCTTTTTACATCCGATGTTATGTTGATGAACGGTCAAATATAGTTAGTACATTCAGACGATTACGTTGCTTTGTAATAAACCGACAGTCTTTACTTTTGAGGGAGCAAGTTCGTAAGTATTGCAGGATTACTTATTCTACCATTTAATAAACACTGTGTATCATCGCCACCGGAAATTGGGTACTAACGAAGCGGAGAGAAATAGAAAATAAAGTAAACAAGTTAAGAATTCATTTAATTTAAAGCATTTCCACTCATTTGATGAGGGTGCCGCTTAAGAAATGATTTTCTCATATTTAATCCTTTAAATTATTTGGCCGATAAGTACAAAATTAATACAAGATATTGTGTAATACTCCAAAACTTGTCACTTAGTACCGGAAAATTTCAAGGTCGATCGTCCTCTGTCGCCCCATTCTCCAGATATTGAACTGTTTTTCATTATTTTTCCAGACACTTTTTAGATTATTATAGTGTGACATCATATTAACTGAAATTTGTTGCCAAAAAGATGTTTTTTAAAGAATATGGACAAAAACATCGTTTGACGTTGTACGGCGAATTGCAAAATAGCAACTTTTGTCTGTATGGCGTCTTGCAATATATTATAATTTCAAGAGGAAATTAATCACTGTTTCGATAATATCAAGTGACGATATTTTGTTGATATCAAAGCTTTACAGGCTTACAAATATACAAAATGACTTTTATTATTAAATATATGTCGTTTATTCCGTTCAGAAATCGTCGTTGCGTACCGCTATTCGACCTTGTACAAAAAGGTCTTTTTCAACCATATTATCCTAAATAAATTCATATATCGTTATACTACTAACGACTGTTGTCTTATTTGTTGTTCGGTGAAATTTTGTAAGTTCAATAAAATAAACCGCACATTTATATTTTGTTGGTGCTAGGTTTTGTTCAGATACAAACAGTGGAGATATGATAGCAAATACGATAACTATCCACCAAGATCAAATAAAGTGTATGTAAGCATGCAATTATATGCTATATGTTCGTTAACATGTTAGATTTTGGTAAAATCAGTTAACAACAAATTTTAAATTATGATAACATTTAACAGCAACTTTAATTTACAATTTTTCCAAACGAACCCAACAGCAATGAAAAGGGGAAGTACATATCTTTAATGTATTTAAAAGTTTGAAAACCACTGTACAAAGTCGCAGAAATGCCGAGCTCTATAGGCAATCTTTTATAAAGCTGACTAATTTTCAGAATACACAAAGTACCATATTTTTATTGACACATGGACAGACAATTGAACGGATGGAAAAGCAGACGGAATGATTGACTCCAAGAAAAATGACTATTATGTTATGAAATTCGAAAATGCTTCAAACTACAAAAGGAAGGCTTCTTCTGGTTATGTGTATTGTTGAGTAAATGTTTTATTTCAATCAGTCGTAGCAAACTTGAGTTATCGTCATCGTCATGACGTAGGAAAGTGTAACAAACAAAAAGAATGAGTGAATACTATATGGCGCGAACATTATTTTTTATGGCGGGGGCTCTCATAAGTTATGGCTACATCTCAGGGTATTCATATGACTCATTGCTTACATGATTTTATTAAAAGGAATAACGAAAGTTTACTGATTTTTATTTTAAAAATCAAAACCAGTGTCTAAATCAGAAAGTAACATGTAAGGTGTCACAAGTTGAAGCACTCATTCATCTCCAAGTCCCAATTAAGATCTCTGAGCTGATACAAAAAAAAGCCTTGGTCCATCGTTACATTTCTGAAGTCTTAGACTAGCACATTTAGCATCAATTTGAGAACCAAGTCCTCATTTTTCGGCCTCTTCTACCAGTCCACACTGTTCAGTTATTTTATTTTATGAATTGCAAATTGAAAAGGTACTTTATTTTTCACAATTCCATTCAGGTACTCTGGGTTAATGTAACTTATCAAACATTCCATATACATCTGAATTATTTTCATCAAAGGACTAACCAGGGTTTTAGCTGGGTAAGAAGTAGCCCTTCCTTTTAAAGTTTTGGATACATTACAAATAGAGTCTAGAAATAATACATTGGTTAGACGTATAAAGGGGGGCTTAAGATATCCCTAAACATGTTTAACACTGCCGCATTTGTTGCACCTGATCTAACTTGAGTCCATAACCCGGGCTATATAGTCTTGTATTTATTTTATTTTAATTTTGTTTCATTTTTATGTTTCAGGAAACAAACATTGAACATCTACCCCCTTTTTGTAGTTAAATGATTGCTCACTTAGGAGACAGCTTCCGGTATACCAATACACAGTCACAAGTTTAGTTTTGCATTATGGCCATGGTGAAATTCTAAAAAATAAATTTGTTTTAAGATAGTTGAAGAATGATGTAGCCGTCATAGTGGTTTTATTTAAACATTTATATTGTTTTTAGCATGTTTTATAAGTCATTTTTCAGTTTGACCGTCCATAATTTACCCATCTATATTGCAATAGATTTAGAAATTTTGTATTGTTTTTCAACAAAGATTTGACGCTCGATCTTTTCAATTCAATTTTATGGAAAAAAAACAGCAGAAATGCATACGTTTTTATTACCTCTTGATAGATATATGTCTATGGTCTCAGGAAAGGTATCACTCTAATTGATTGAAATTTTCCTTTGGTCCAATTTTTTAGACCTTAAGACATGTTCAATCCCCTATTTAGCAATATTTGATATCAAATAAATGCTGATTGCCATGGTTGCACAAACAAGAGAGATTATGTTTCACCATTATAACTATTGGAAATCAAATCTATGGACGATTCTCTTTCCATAAATATTCATGTGCATAACTCAAATATTAAGCCTTATTTGTTAGGAAGGAAGGAAAAGAGGGTGTTTAAAAAATATTAGTGTCAATTTAAAGTTTTTTTCTATCTGTTTATTGCCACCCCCACCCTAGTGCACAATTTTCTCGCTGCGTTGGGTTGTTTTCTGCTATTTGGTCGGGATTCTGTTTCTTTGACATTTTCCTCATTTCCATTTTCTATTTTATCAAGGAGTTACTATACTCAAAGATTTTTAAAGACAGTTACATACATGTATATGCTGTTTATGTCACTCCTTTGTGGAAGCAACGTCAAGAAAGAGATGGACAGCAAATTTTAATGTAATTCTTGTAAATAACAGTGAACATCAGTAAACAGAGAAAATTATGCCAAACCAGTGTTAAAAGTAACAGATGAAATGAATCCCAATTTCAAATAAACAGTTAACAACATTGCAAATTTTAACAGAACAGATTACAGACCGTGTCTCGAAAACAGTTAACAGTTTAAATTTATCTCAAATAACAGTTTTAACAAAACCTTGAAAAGTACAGAAGCAGTGTAACATAAAAAGGCACCCCCTCCCTTTAGATATTCAAACTTCATGCTTTATTTTCTTTGAAAGGACGGTAAATAAATATTCTAAAATTAGCAAGTTGCCATACAGTTAAAAACAAGTTGCCATACAGTAAATTTGTCAACACGAGCAAGTTGCCGTACCCTATACTTTATTTTTCATGGTCTATATTCTTTAAAATACATCTTTTTGGCAACAAATTTCAGTAAATGTGATGCCACACTATAATATTCTTAAAACGTGTCTGGAAAAATAATGAAAAACAGTTCAATATCTTGAGAATGGGGCGACAGAGGACGATCGATCTCGAAATTTTCCGGTACTAAGTGACAAGTTTTGGAGTATTACACAATATCTTGTATTAATTTTGTACTTATCGGCCAAATAATTTAAAGGATTAAATATGAGAAAATCATTTCTTAAGCGACACCCTCATCAAATGAGTGGAAATGCTTTAAATTAAATGAATTCTTAACTTGTTTACTTTATTTTCTATTTCTCTCCGCTTCGTTAGTACCCAATTTCCGGTGGCGATGATACACAGTGATAAAGGCAACAGTAGTATACCGCTGTTCGAAATTCATAAATCGATTGAGAAAAAAACAAATCCGGGTTACAAACTAAAACTGAGGGAAACATAATAGGAGAACTACGACACTACAGAAACACAACACTAAAATGTAACACACACAGAAGCGAACTATAATATAACAATGGCCATTTTCATGACTTGGTACAAGACATTAATTTTAAGAAAAAATTTGTAAGGGTTCCGCGGAACCCAGTGTCTCGCCTACTTTTGCTGTAAATCGCAGGCTCAACAAAAATGAGGCAAAAAAAATAAATAAAAATATTCCTCTTGATACCATCCTATGATTGTAAGAAGGTTCTGTCCAAGTTTTGTAAAATTCTAGGATAGTTAATGAATCTACTAAATGTTTTGAAAACTTTAACTGCAGACTGTATGTAATATTAACTTGAAGAATATCTAAGTCAATTTTAAAAGTAAAATACAGAAAAAATGGAGTTATCTTTATACAAAATTTACTTCTGGATACTATCTTATGATCATAAATAAGCTTCTGTCCAAGTTTGGTACAACCCAAAATAGTTTAAGAAAGTTATTTAAACTTAAAAAACTTTTACCACAGAGTGAATGTAATGTTTCCCTGCAGAAAAACTAAGTCCATTTAAAAGTAAAATACGGAAACGGAAAAAATGGATTTATTTAAAAAAAAAATTTGATTCTAAATACTATCTTATGATTATAAACAAGCTTCTGTCCAAGTTTGGTACAAACCAAGGATAGTTGAAGAAAGTTATTAGAATTCTAAAAACTTTAACCACAGAGTGAATGTAATGTTCCCTGCAGAAAAACTAAGTCCATTTAAAAGTAAAATACGGAAAAAATGGAATTTTATTTTTACAAAATTTACTTCTGGATACTATCTTATGATCATAAACAAGATTCTGTCCCAATTTGGTAGAAATCCAGTATAGTTTAAGAAAGTTATTAAAATTTCAAAAACTTTAACCACAGAGAGAATATTTGTGGACGCCGCCGCCGCCGACGACGACGACGGAATGTAGGATCGCTTAATTAGTCTCGCTTTTTCGACTAAAGTCGAAGGCTCGACAAAAAGGGTGGTTTGAACTATTCTGGACACCTAGCTATCCAGCCGTTGCTGTTATTTTCTTTAACAACTTGACTAAGAAGCAGCAAATATAAGATTTGTTAAAGTCAGACACTTCACATGAATTCCGAACATTGCTATTTACAATAGTACTGATAAATTTTCGTTGACACACAAATAACGGCATAAGTGATAAGGACGCTTGTGTCATGGATCCATATATTTTCTCAACCCTCGACCCAACCCGTGCTTTCGATTGCTTGGTTATTTTTATATTTCAACTTTTGTTCACTTACAAGTATTTAATTTATTCTGAGAGGGTCCGTGTAACACTTATCAATTCATAGTTTTAAAAAGTTTTGATAATTTAGATTTTTGGAATTTTGATCAAAGTTTTAAAATATCAAAATTTCAAATTGTGTAAAAGTTTTGAAATTTGAAATTTAAACCAAATTATTAAAATATTAAAATTCTAAATATCGTTTATAAATTTGATAGTTTAAAAATTTGATCAAACTTTTAAAATACTAAACCCAACGTGCAATTTTGATTATTTCACTTTTTGAAAGTTTGATTTTTAAAATTTTTGATTAAAATATCAAAAATAGAAAATGGGCGACAATAGGGGTACCTGTAAACATTGATGTAAAAATGGCTCTGATAATAATAAGTCTTAGTTATAAATAAATAGCATGAAATATATTAACTAATTTTAACTACAAAATAAATAATAAGAAGAAGAAGCCGTGTTTTTTTATGAAACATATAAGACATCGCATGGGATAACAGTATCCTGAAATTTTAAGGTTGTGCATTTATCAAAAAAATAAATAATTAAACCTATCTAAACCGGAATCAAATAAGTTGATTTAGATCTCTTATATAAGGTTAGCGTTTGAGATAAATAATTCAGAGCTATTTGGTGTTCCCAGTGCCCAACATTTCGAAGTATCAGTGAAAACTCACCAACTCGCAGTAAACCAAATAGTATTATTCCCCTTTTTGCCGAATTATACGACCACTACCATCTCATTATGAATCTTGTCTGTTCGCTTATGCATTTAGTTTTGCATTTTTTTCTTTATTAAGAATAGGTGAGCTCAGTGCCGATAAAAGTATCGTATCGGAGCCCACACAATTTTTCATTAATAATTTGTCAATGAAATTTTCAAATATTAAATATGTATTGCATTTGAAGATTTGCAGTTCGCAAGCTGACCAGAGAGGTACTTCAATGACTTTGGTTATTCATCAAAGGAAGACAGAACTTTGTCCTGTGCGCATGTTACGTGCCTTTTTTGGGAATAAGATACCTTGCTTCTGACAAACCCTTGTTTTTACATTTTAATGGGTCTCCGTTGACTCGTTTTAGATTTATTTCTATACTTGAAAGAAAAAACCTTTATTTTTGTGGCGTTAAAGGTAACATTCTATCACATTCGTTTAGAATAGGCAGAGCGTCGCATTATAGCAGAATGGGGGCTTCGGATTCACAATTTACAAGTAGGGACGGGATGTTGGGTTTCTGATGCATATACTAGTTACATTCGGATTTGGTAGATTTATAGATAGGAAGTCTTTGAACTTGTATCTTAATATTTTTTGTAAACGTTTAAACAGATCAGTACTTTTTAAGAATTTTTGTCATTGTAGAACCTATCAAGTTTAGGTCTTGGGATCATCTATTACATATTGGGCGACCACAAGCGTTAAGAGAAGACCAGGGGGTCAAAACCTGGAATTACAGCAGCTAGGGATGAAATGAAAAAAATGTAAACTTCAGTTGAAGAGAATCTTAGATGTTATCCACCTCCACACATTTTGATCATCCATTTTGGGTTCTAACGATTTGGGTTTAATTTAAGGAAAAGAGCTTATTGAGCAGATAAGGTTGGATAACAACAAATGGAAGTTTTTAACGACCTTGACTGGCTATACAGCCCTTGCACGGTCGGTAAGGTTGGACATTGTGCGATTACATGTATTATTGCCAAATCTCTCCTTGGTGTGGAGTGAAATTTTGCCTCGTAGATACTGGCACTTGGCAGATAATCAGGTGGCTATCAATTCGACTCGACAACGAGTTAATGCAGCTCTTCGCAATATATTCAAGAATAATTAAATCATGGCCTTGTAATATGCCAACCAAATAAAAAAGCTCAAGGAAGAGATTTATTCAGGAACGACGGAGTGCACTTGTCAGAAATAGGTAATGATGTTTTCTTAAATGATGTTCAGGGAGCTTTAGAGTCGTTTGCAAGTTTGGACCGTCGAGTATTTCCTATTTGATAAGTTTAATTATCTTTCAGTACGGTGTATAGTAAACTCGTTGGTGATGAGAGTGTATAGACCTTCTCATTTGGTGGGATCTGGCAAGATGACAGGGGGGGGGGGGTCATGACCCTATAATTCTACGTTAGACCATATGTTAAAATATTCTACTGTGGTACCACAGGGAAGTTATGTCATTTATTAACGGCTTTCTCTTGTTTACCAGAGCGGCCGGTTCATCGCTGTTATCAGTTTTGAATTTTATCATCCGAGTACGTACCGAGGAAGCGTTATTCAAATTATGGCTTAGCGTCAGTATGGGGTCGTGCTCTAATTTTCCTTCGAGGAACTTTTGTTACTTCTGTTACCAGAAGAACACCTATTTGCCAGTATTAAAAATGCCGGCGGTTTGTATCGTCTTGCCAGTCCTCGTTTACTGTTTTTCACCTGCGGACGATTTGATTCCACATACGATTTCTTGAATTATTTAGTTTTAAGGAGTTGCGGAATGGTCGCCTAGGAGACAACTCAACTGTATAAACAACGTTGGTATTGGCATCTAAAGGTAACCGTCCAAACTTCAACAATGAGCAAAACCCTTACCATATACGGCTTGTTTTATTCCACACAATGTTTCTTGACTTATTTTAATCTGTAATTAACTACTAGTATTGGATTCCCCAAAAGATTACCATTTCTCGCTGATATAAACTTTTGAAAAGAATTTTCAATTTTTAAAATGCCGACACCTACAATTGGATTGATAAGCGCTTTATGTAGTACAGCGGCCACTATTACATAAAATGAATGCCGAAAATAATGTTAATGGTATACGTTTATATATATGATATAAATGATTTCAACTTTTACAAAACCAGAGCTACAAGTTGGATACAAACGTTTACTTTAATTGGCCTTTTAAATTTTATTTGACTTTATTTGCCTTTTTAACTTATTTGATTCGAGCGTCACCGATAAGTCTTTTGTAGACGAAACGAGCGTCTGGCACAAAAACCGGCAAAATTTATATCCTGCTATCCATCTATGATGAGTTTATGAAGATACCTTGTTACAGTATTTTGGCTCCAATCTACTTATATTTGATCTTAGTACTCTTAATTTCAGCGTAAATAAGATATATATATATCAAAAACCTCCCACATTGTAGACTAGCACAACCTTAATTGGAACACCATGCATTCAGTATTCCTACCGTTCCAAAAAATATATTAACTAAAATCATTGATACAAGGCAATATAATTATTATCGTCATACAACCGATAAAAATGAGAACATAACGTTAAAAGTTGCGACCAAAGCGCTTTTCTGGATCGACCTTCTTAGGGAACGCTGACAGCTGAATAATTATGGCCAACAACTTACAAAGAATAGATTAACTTGACACGTTAAAGATGATCCTTCATAATGTATATGGAATGATATATTCTTTAGCCAACATGATTGCAGAAAGTAAGAAGTCGGAGTGCAAAACAGAAAAAAATGAACTGAAAAATCACAGTAAATGAGCAATGAACCGTAGAATTAGGTCAAGGTCAAATCAACATGCCAGACTGACATGTACATCGCAAATTGTTATGCACAAAATATAGTTTTCGGAGTGCGGGAGTTTCTTGCTGCATTGAAGACCCTTTGGTAGCCATTGGCTGTTGTCTGCTGTTCGGTCGAGTTGTTGTCTCTTTGACACATTCGCCATTCTCTATTTCAATTTTACCTATTGCATACATTATGATCAAAACTAATATTAAACCACTGAACCATGAAAATGAGATCAAAGTCACATGCCACCTGTTACTTGTACATGTACACGATACAATCATTCCATACACCAACTATAGTAGACACATTTGCTCAACTCAGTCTTTTTTAGCCAAAATTTTGAGAAAATGGGAGAGGGGAATATACAAGAAATAATTTTACAAGAAACATGTACATCCCATATCATATCTTTCTTTTCAAATTTCTGAGATATGTATTTTTATCAATCATTTATAACAAAGAAGTTGAAATAATATGCATTTTGTTTAGTTTAAACAGAGAAAAGTCACAAAGGAGTAGGTCCGGTAAGGGCTGATTTTGGCCTCAAATTTCAAGTTCATCTGTCAAAAGATTTCGGATCCTTTTTAAACACACAGTGTCTATTTCAGTTGATTCAATTAGTTTTTGTGAAAGATTTAACAGATTTAATCATCAAACACGCTCCAATTCAACCTTAAATCGGAAAATCTATCAAAAATGCCAAAAAAAATGTCACTTTTCAGATGTTTTTTTGTCAAAAATGCAAGTGATCCGTGTTTATCCTCAACCTTTATATATGAATGTATTATCATCAAATACAACTTGCATTTCAATATTAAGAATGAACACGAATGCGGCCACTTTTATTTAAGACGGAAACCGTCTAAAATTTAACTAAAATGCTAAAATTATGAAGATTTTAGGAATTAAGCATGACTTAATAATGCTTGTACCTGATATATATGCATTCTTTTGTCAAAAACAGCCTATATGTATGTAACAGAGGTATTCAACTTTCAACGAATAGCTAAAAGTTTACATTTTAACAATTTTGTAAAACTGCTATATTTTGGGGCCAAAAAGGAGTCTTACTGGACCTACTCCTTTATAAAATTGTAAATTTGACACGAAAAAGCATCAACCTTTCTTATATTAACACCTGCCTATAGTTTTTTAAGTTAAATTTATTCAGATTGGTTCACTAAATATCTTTATTGAAAGCACGAAAAGAAGTTTAATAGTTAAACTGTGATCCTCCCGAGAATTGCCCCAAAATGGATAACAATTGATGAAAAATGGGAAAATTATCAAAATTTGGGTACTTTTAAAGGCCACAGCAAAAAAAGAAGTGCACACCATATGATTTTATCTTCGCCAATTATTTTTTTTTACAGTTGTATGAACCCCAAAAATAACAGCCGTTAAATAAAAAAAGTTTAATTCTAGAAATTTTGGGCTCATCAGAGTTGTAACACATCCATAAAAATCAGTATCCCCTAGTCAGTGTTCATTGTGTTTTGTAAATGTTGATAGACGAAGAATTATTGTTTATTATTAACAGCTCTCTTGTTTCATAGTTGAACGATAATCCGGTAGGTAAATTGATACCATCGTCTGCTGTTAGGACAATATCATGTTTCTGTCCATCTTTAGATATTCTATGTATGTTATTTGATTCATACCCTGCTATATACACATCACCACGATCATCTACAGCCACACCCTCAGCACGTTTCAGGTCAGGACTGCTGTATATTTCACGTTCTTTTCCATCTGATCTAACGACGTAGACTTTATTTATATCACAGTCCGTACAGTAAATATCACCTTGAAGTTCTTTATATGCACATATATCATATGGATCAAATGTAGTTTGTATTGTATTCAGAACTTTACCGTTAATATCCATGATGGTTAAAGTGTTGTTATGATATTTTACCCAGATGCTATCCTTTACACTAGTGATTCCTCTACAATTTCCTTCAACTTTAATTGTCCTACCAGGCTCCAATGTTGCCATGTCAATGTTCTGGATCCATTCATTCCCTAAAGATACCAAAACATAGTTGTTGTCATACAAGGTAAATACTCCAAATTAATTACCTTGGGTTCGGATCCATCAAGTTTACAAACATAAAGTTTACTTTCGAGCAAATGACCGAGGGGTAACTTACCACCAGGAATAAAGCAACCACTATCGCAAATCACTCCATTCCCTAATTTGGAGGTCTGGAAGGAATGAGTCAATGATAACTTTCTCTGACCGGAAGCTGACATTGTTGATCAATATTTAGAATAAGCATTGGAACAGGGACAGTGTCTATCGTTATAGTACCAAATTCTGGGATAATTTCCTGTCGGTTCGACTCTGAATCTGAAGGATGATATATTAGTATCGAAATACGAGAATCTTGCATGTCTCTAATTTCCAATTCTTTTCGGTGAATTTTTGCATCTAGAAATTTTACCACCTGGAATAAATGGATTTTTTATGTGTGTTGTTTTAGTGATTTCATATCACTTTTCCATGTAGACAGCGAGTCAGTGCTGATCCGGGCGCTATTTGTATTACGAGCGACTACTAGTATCTCAGTTGGTACAGTACTTATACATGGAATTAAAGTCTTTATGTATTTCTGCTTCTAACTTATCTAAATGAGCAACTTATTTCTGTTTGATTTCCGACACACTTTTCTTGATATAATTTTGACTTTTTGGTAAAACTTCTGGTGATTTCTCAGTTTAACTCAGCATGTTACCACACTGACAACCCGCACAGAATTTACTGTCCACCATACTGTTAGAATAGAAATATGCAATTAAAGGATGATAGTTATGGTCATCTTTGGCCTCAAATGTTTTGTAAAAAATGTTCAGTTGAACATAGACATTTTATTAGAAAACAAATATTCACTCTGAAATGTATTATCAGCCTATTCAATTATGACCGACTTATTACAGAAATATCTAAAACTTGTATTTCAAACAGAAATAGTAATAATGATGTTAAATATAATACCATTAGAGCTACACATATTTCCACACTAAATCAAACGTTTGGATGGTCTTCTCGAGACATAAAAGGACAAGGTTCACCCATGACAACATTTCAAATACATCATAAAATATATAAAAGACCAGACATTGGTTCTTAAATGGGTCTCTTTCAAACTCGTATCGTACATACTATGCCTTAAAGTATGAACACATACTGGTTATGTCCAATTAGGGACCTAAAGGCTTGAGAAAATGTTCTGCTCATGTTGCCGGCCCTATCATGAAAGTTTGTCTGACGATATCGTCCGCGTTGGTTTATGTGTAGATATTGAACCGTTGTACTGGACATTTTTTGTGTTACCAGTGTGTCTCTTCGACTTCTATGAATTCCGCATAATCACAGGCATGGGTAAAAAATCGTCTTTCATCTTTTTCCAATTAACAGATTCACTTTATCTATTAATATTATAACGATAATAACTAAAACTATTGCCAAACATTTTAAATATTGATTCGAAAAAGTTCAGATACGTACCAACTATTGGATTTTTTATGATATTGATTAGTCAAATAAGCCATTAAAGACCTTTTATATACCTATATGGAGTTATTTTCTTTCAGAACGTCAGGTCATTCTTTTCAGAATCAACCCGGACGATACCATGTTTCAATGGTATATGCTCCAAGGCATAAAATAATGACCTGTGTAAGGTCATTATTTTCCTTGATTAACATGCAATCTATCAGTTACTTCAAAATTTTATTCGTCTAATAGTTTTTTGGTGCCGATTTGGATATTTATTTTCTAAAGTTCAACCGATGACAGATGTAAAATAAACCGTCATTCACTGGGGTAAAGCTGATGACCGTAACTGCATTCACGGTCATCCCAAGATGTCGGATGAAAAATTAGGTCAGTTTCTGTATGGTCTTTTAAAGTGTTTCTATATCATTTTCTTTACCAATCATACATTGAAACGATGTTAATTTATAAAAGAATCACTCGGAAATCACTAATTACTTCCGAGAAATGTACATGAAACGGGAAATTCGATTTGAAAAAATCGTCAAGATGACCGTAAATCATAATCAAAATATTTTCAAGATGACCGTAACATAAAACAAGGATGACCGTGATTGGTAAAAAGATGACCGTAACTTGTAAAGGATGACCGTAATTTGTAAAGACCGACTGTAATCTATATAGGACGACCGTAACTTTTATAGGATGACCATCAATTCTAAGAAATATCCGTATTGTATTCAAAGCTTTTTTATTAAGTTTTTGGATTTCAATAGGGGCTCAGTTAGCCGATATAAATATGTTTCATAAATTTCTTTTTTTTAAAACTATAATATAATTGGCCGTATTTTGGATTTATGACAATGATAGTACATTGCATATTTCTCGTAAAACAATGAATGATAACGTCGTAAAAATTTTAACAAGCGATACGACGAAAATTTGAAGAAACATGAATGTGTCCCTAGTACACGGATGCCTCATCTACACTATCATTTTCTATATTTAATGGACTGTGAAAATGGGATAAAACTGTAATTTGGCATTAGAATTAAAAAGATCATACCATAGGGAAAATGTGTACTAAGTTTCAATTTTATTTAATTTGAAGCTGGGCAAACGGACAAACAAACAGACGAACTTACGAACGTATGCACAGACCAGAAATACATAATGCCAATTGATGGAGCATTAAAACATTAATATAAAAAAGAAGATGTGGTATGATTGCCAATGAGACAACTACCCACAAAAAGACCAAAATGTCACAAACATTAACAACTATAGGTCACCGTCCGGCCTTCAACAATAAGCAGAGCCCATACCGCATAGTCAGCTATAAAAGGCCCGATAAGACAATGTAAAACAATTCAAACGAGAAAACTAACGGCCTTATTTATGTAAAAAAAAAATGAACGAAAAACAAATATATAACAAATAAACAAACGAATATTTGGTTATTGAGCCCATGTGTATGGTTCCAGAGGAAGCAGATTAAAATCTCAATTTGTCTTGATATATAAATTTTCGTGTCTGCCCTTCCATTATGTGAATCAAGAAAAAAAATCACATAATATAAAAGTAACGATTGTATCGAAAAGAGAAAATCGAGAGCACCTTTTTAGGTTAGGGCATGTTTGGGGTGTATATTTTGTCTTTTTAAAAAACGTACAAAGCAAGAGTATTTGATATAGCATCTCGCTTTAATTCTATCATTCTTATATATCAAAGCTACAGGTTGAATTAATAACGTATAAAAATGACAGTACGAAAAGATGAGATATATGGGTCAAGTGAAATACCTATCTAATGAATCACAAAAACAGAGTAGGTGTGTTCGAATAGCTATTTTTATCTGAAAGTACTTGACGACAGTCTTTTAATTTGGATGATGAAAATGATTGTCTTGTGTGTGATAACTAGGGTTTATAATCTTCAACCACTGATAATGTTTAGTCTGCCCTTCCACGAAATATTTAATTAGAATTTTTTTAAATGCTTAAGAATTTTCGAAACTTCCATCTGACATCCGAACAGACAATATTTTTAAGTTGAATCAATGCAGACAAGATCATTAACTGATGCTCATTAGCTACTAGATACATTGGGGGTGGGAGGGGGATCATTATTTTGTGTTTTAAAATACAGCTGACATATAAGGATCTTAATGGTGCTATGTGGGAAAATTTGCAAAATTGGCAGAGCGTCATCCCTACAATGGCTTCCATTTCTACGATTGTGAGCATGCACTGGCGATATATGGAGATAATTGTGAAGAAGTAGAATTCTGACTGTATGAACAACATTTCTGTATATATACAAATTGAACACGTTCCACCTTGTGATACGCTATTCTTAAAAGACTATTTAAAGGATCTACTTTGCTGGAGCTCACCTTCACTAGTTTAGTCGTATGATATTTCCAAATATTTCTGTTATTTTATTTGCAGGACAAAATAGAAGACGATATAATATCAATGGGTGTACAAGCATTGGCGTTTTTAAAAATGTGTATTTATTATAAGTCATTAAAAGGAATCCCAGATATAAAAAAAAATCTTTTGTCGAGCAGTTGGCGCATTTTTTTCATTATACTTATATAAAGGTGTCATTTTAAAGCGCTTTTGTTGCATGTTTTTCCTACCTGTTCATTTGCATGTCTTTTTGCAAATCCATTTTTTAAAATTAAACCCTCTACAGTAAAAAAGATACATATGGTAATCTTTGCATTTGAAGCACGTCTTATTTACTTCTACCTATAGGATAATACTCTCATATTAATATGTTTATACCAACACGATTTTAATCATTTGGTACAAAAAGGTAGTTATTTCTTAGAATTGAGGGTCATCCTTTAAAAGTTACGGTCATCATTTACAAATTACGGTCATCTTAAAAGCAATTACGGTCAACCTTGTTATGAATCGCTGATTCTGTTGCGGTCATCTCGATTGTGATTTACGGTCATCTTGACGATTTTTTCAAATCGAATTTCCCGTTTCATTCACATTTCTCGGAAGTAATTAGTGGTTTCCGAGTGATTCTTTTATAAATTTACATCGTTTCAATGTATGATTTGTAAAGAAAATGATATAGAAACACTTTAACAGACAATACAGAAACTGACCTAATTTTTCGTCCGACATCTTGGGATGACCGTGAATGCAGTTACGGTCATCAGCTTAACCCCAGTGGTCATTGTAGACCCGCAATTTAATTTTAGAAACAAATAACGAGAAGTTTTGTTGATTTACCGCTATAATAAAGAAACATTATCATATAGGTCAGATGAATTTTAATGTAGACTTTCATAAAATAAATCCAGATTTAACATATTCGTGTGTAAGATTTTATTTAGTCAAACTGAATAGGTTGATTGCTCAACGTCCAGTGGCAAATATTTCATGCATGTTCAGAACGATACACACTGAATAGGAAATCATACTGTGACCTTCATGCATTTATATTCGTCTTCGTGTCAGTTCGTAATTTTAAAAAATTTATTTATACCTTTTACTCTATCAACTGATCAACTAATAAAATTATCGTTATATATTCTATTGAATAACACGAAAGGGTCGATGCAGGGTATATAATTTATCTTTTAATAAAATGTATTGCTGTTCGAAAGACAATCTTTCTGAATTTTTCATTCGATTCAAGTAAAATGGTTAAAGAAATAACAACTTTCCCGCGATAGAAATAACAAAACAAAACGAAAAAAAAAACCCACGCATACCCCTCCCCCTTTTCCATAAGCTAAGTGATACAATAAATAACTTACAATGTATCTTGTATTTGTCATACACCGTTATCGGATGGTAACAATACATTTGTGTCTTACTTCATGCAGTTACAGTAATATCTTTATTGTGTATGGATAACAGTTTTTAAAAGGTTTATATCTAAATTATTTAGTGAGTTTTAAATCACATTTTAAATGAGCCGCACTTTAGTGTTGTCGGTAAAAAAGGATACTTAATTTTACAAATCTTTATAAAATTAATAATTTTTGACGGTATATAAGTCAGATAATGCATATTTTAAGGTTTTTCTTGTCGTAGAACACACCTCGGGTGTCAGGATTGTTCAAAGAAAGACCTTCCTCCGGTCGGTCTTTCATTTGATCAATCCTGTCACCCCTCGGAGTGTTCTACGACAAGAAAAACCTTAAAATATGCATTATCTATAACTTAATAGAGAAGACGCCGCCATGGCCTGATCACCCCTTTTAGAAAATGAATCACAGACTCACAGAATTAAGAAAGTTAGAAAAGTTGACCCCGCATTATAAAATCGTAGTAATTAATCGAAAGTTAACGAATCTATAAAAAATGCTGTTGGTGTAGTGATCAATATGAAAGGGTTTTATAAAAACAATTAAAGGTCAGAAATTAGACAAACACTGATTCTGATAGATTACTTTCAGTTATCAAAGTAAATGTAGAGGACAGATGCAGATACTATTAAGACAAAAGGATTGGACAAACTAGGCAACATTGAGAGTTGGACGTGTAAAAAGTTTATTCGCTCGTGTATGTAACAACTTATTTGCTTTTAACGAAAGAAATTTCTGTATTACTGAAAAATTAACCAGACTCAAGCTGGCAGCCACTTTTATCGGCCAATCAAGATAGCAGCCACTTTTTTCCAGCAGCCAATTTTGACAATATGTCTAAAAACCAAAAAACTGCATAAGACTCAAACGTTCCAAAAATCGCTAAATCTTAGTTAAATATAATTTAACAGCGGAATTCGACAGTTTCGCGGCTTGTACTTAATTTAAAAGCATTTCATTACGTTTAAAATATGTATGTGAAGTTAGCTGCCGGTTTGTTATTCGATATTCGATATTCAATATCCGACGGTTGCTAGCAGTCGGTTCAATATTAAAAATTAGTTGAAAATCATTAAAAAGTATAATTTTCATTGTTAACAGGAGTGAAAAATTACGCCGCAAATAGTTTTATGACCCCTTCAAGCTGTCGTAAATTATCGTTGTCCTCGAATATAAACCCTTATATAAACTGCATATTTCTCTTTATGTAATATCGATTTTTATCAATAAAACGACATCAAAGATTCATCAAAGATTTAATTTAATATATAATATATAAATCTAAAACTAAAGCCGGCCACTATAAAAACATTCAGAAATATAAATAGAAATATCTATGGAAAGCCAAAAAAGAATAAATATATAGTGAAACCTACGGGTGACCACTCAGGTCACAGTGAAAACCCTTTGAACCTCTGTGATGGCCAGACGGGCCCGGATCCCAGAAAAATATTTAAGTGGGGAATAGCTTGGGTCAATACCTTTAAAATGAGCTAGGTCCGGTTCGGAACTTTGCCGTAGGGATATACCGAAGAGTACCGAATGTGTGATTGATATGAAAAATACGTAAATGGGCAACTTTGAACCTCTGTGGTGGCCAGACGGGCCCGGATCCCAGAAAAATATTTAAGTGGGGAATAGCTTGGGTCAATACCTTTAAAATGAGCTAGGTCCGGTTCGGAACTTTGCCGTAGGGATATACCGAAGAGTACCGAATGTGTGATTGATATGAAAAATACGTAAATGGGCAACTTTGAACCTCTGTGGTGGCCAGACGGGCCCGGATCCCAGAAAAATATTTAAGTGGGGAATAGCTTGGGTCAATACCTTTAAAATGAGCTAGGTCCGGTTCGGAACTTTGCCGTAGGGATATACCGAAGAGTACCGAATGTGTGATTGATATGAAAAATACGTAAATGGGCAACTTTGAACCTCTGTGGTGGCCAGACGGGCCCGGATCCCAGAAAAATATTTAAGTGGGGAATAGCTTGGGTCAATACCTTTAAAATGAGCTAGGTCCGGTTCGGAACTTTGCCGTAGGGATATACCGAAGAGTACCGAATGTGTGATTGATATGAAAAATACGTAAATGGGCAACTTTGAACCTCTGTGGTGGCCAGACGGGCCCGGATCCCAGAAAAATATTTAAGTGGGGAATAGCTTGGGTCAATACCTTTAAAATGAGCTAGGTCCGGTTCGGAACTTTGCCGTAGGGATATACCGAAGAGTACCGAATGTGTGATTGATATGAAAAATACGTAAATGGGCAACTTTGAACCTCTGTGGTGGCCAGACGGGCCCGGATCCCAGAAAAATATTTAAGTGGGGAATAGCTTGGGTCAATACCTTTAAAATGAGCTAGGTCCGGTTCGGAACTTTGCCGTAGGGATATACCGAAGAGTACCGAATGTGTGATTGATATGAAAAATACGTAAATGGGCAACTTTGAACCTCTGTGGTGGCCAGACGGGCCCGGATCCCAGAAAAATATTTAAGTGGGGAATAGCTTGGGTCAATACCTTTAAAATGAGCTAGGTCCGGTTCGGAACTTTGCCGTAGGGATATACCGAAGAGTACCGAATGTGTGATTGATATGAAAAATACGTAAATGGGCAACTTTGAACCTCTGTGGTGGCCAGACGGGCCCGGATCCCAGAAAAATATTTAAGTGGGGAATAGCTTGGGTCAATACCTTTAAAATGAGCTAGGTCCGGTTCGGAACTTTGCCGTAGGGATATACCGAAGAGTACCGAATGTGTGATTGATATGAAAAATACGTAAATGGGCAACTTTGAACCTCTGTGGTGGCCAAACGGGCCCGGATCCCAGAAAAATATTTAAGTGGGGAATAGCTTGGGTCAATACCTTTAAAATGAGCTAGGTCCGGTTCGGAACTTTGCCGTAGGGATATACCGAAGAGTACCGAATGTGTGATTGATATGAAAAATACGTAAATGGGCAACTTTGAACCTCTGTGGTGGCCAGACGGGCCCGGATCCCAGAAAAATATTTAAGTGGGGAATAGCTTGGGTCAATACCTTTAAAATGAGCTAGGTCCGGTTCGGAACTTTGCCGTAGGGATATACCGAAGAGTACCGAATGTGTGATTGATATGAAAAATACGTAAATGGGCAACTTTGAACCTCTGTGGTGGCCAGACGGGCCCGGATCCCAGAAAAATATTTAAGTGGGGAATAGCTTGGGTCAATACCTTTAAAATGAGCTAGGTCCGGTTCGGAACTTTGCCGTAGGGATATACCGAAGAGTACCGAATGTGTGATTGATATGAAAAATACGTAAATGGGCAACTTTGAACCTCTGTGGTGGCCAGACGGGCCCGGATCCCAGAAAAATATTTAAGTGGGGAATAGCTTGGGTCAATACCTTTAAAATGAGCTAGGTCCGGTTCGGAACTTTGCCGTAGGGATATACCGAAGAGTACCGAATGTGTGATTGATATGAAAAATACGTAAATGGGCAACTTTGAACCTCTGTGGTGGCCAGACGGGCCCGGATCCCAGAAAAATATTTAAGTGGGGAATAGCTTGGGTCAATACCTTTAAAATGAGCTAGGTCCGGTTCGGAACTTTGCCGTAGGGATATACCGAAGAGTACCGAATGTGTGATTGATATGAAAAATACGTAAATGGGCAACTTTGAACCTCTGTGGTGGCCAAACGGGCCCGGATCCCAGAAAAATATTTAAGTGGGGAATAGCTTGGGTCAATACCTTTAAAATGAGCTAGGTCCGGTTCGGAACTTTGCCGTAGGGATATACCGAAGAGTACCGAATGTGTGATTGATATGAAAAATACGTAAATGGGCAACTTTGAACCTCTGTGGTGGCCAGACGGGCCCGGATCCCAGAAAAATATTTAAGTGGGGAATAGCTTGGGTCAATACCTTTAAAATGAGCTAGGTCCGGTTCGGAACTTTGCCGTAGGGATATACCGAAGAGTACCGAATGTGTGATTGATATGAAAAATACGTAAATGGGCAACTTTGAACCTCTGTGGTGGCCAGACGGGCCCGGATCCCAGAAAAATATTTAAGTGGGGAATAGCTTGGGTCAATACCTTTAAAATGAGCTAGGTCCGGTTCGGAACTTTGCCGTAGGGATATACCGAAGAGTACCGAATGTGTGATTGATATGAAAAATACGTAAATGGGCAACTTTGAACCTCTGTGGTGGCCAGACGGGCCCGGATCCCAGAAAAATATTTAAGTGGGGAATAGCTTGGGTCAATACCTTTAAAATGAGCTAGGTCCGGTTCGGAACTTTGCCGTAGGGATATACCGAAGAGTACCGAATGTGTGATTGATATGAAAAATACGTAAATGGGCAACTTTGAACCTCTGTGGTGGCCAGACGGGCCCGGATCCCAGAAAAATATTTAAGTGGGGAATAGCTTGGGTCAATACCTTTAAAATGAGCTAGGTCCGGTTCGGAACTTTGCCGTAGGGATATACCGAAGAGTACCGAATGTGTGATTGATATGAAAAATACGTAAATGGGCAACTTTGAACCTCTGTGGTGGCCAAACGGGCCCGGATCCCAGAAAAATATTTAAGTGGGGAATAGCTTGGGTCAATACCTTTAAAATGAGCTAGGTCCGGTTCGGAACTTTGCCGTAGGGATATACCGAAGAGTACCGAATGTGTGATTGATATGAAAAATACGTAAATGGGCAACTTTGAACCTCTGTGGTGGCCAGACGGGCCCGGATCCCAGAAAAATATTTAAGTGGGGAATAGCTTGGGTCAATACCTTTAAAATGAGCTAGGTCCGGTTCGGAACTTTGCCGTAGGGATATACCGAAGAGTACCGAATGTGTGATTGATATGAAAAATACGTAAATGGGCAACTTTGAACCTCTGTGGTGGCCAGACGGGCCCGGATCCCAGAAAAATATTTAAGTGGGGAATAGCTTGGGTCAATACCTTTAAAATGAGCTAGGTCCGGTTCGGAACTTTGCCGTAGGGATATACCGAAGAGTACCGAATGTGTGATTGATATGAAAAATACGTAAATGGGCAACTTTGAACCTCTGTGGTGGCCAAACGGGCCCGGATCCCAGAAAAATATTTAAGTGGGGAATAGCTTGGGTCAATACCTTTAAAATGAGCTAGGTCCGGTTCGGAACTTTGCCGTAGGGATATACCGAAGAGTACCGAATGTGTGATTGATATGAAAAATACGTAAATGGGCAACTTTGAACCTCTGTGGTGGCCAGACGGGCCCGGATCCCAGAAAAATATTTAAGTGGGGAATAGCTTGGGTCAATACCTTTAAAATGAGCTAGGTCCGGTTCGGAACTTTGCCGTAGGGATATACCGAAGAGTACCGAATGTGTGATTGATATGAAAAATACGTAAATGGGCAACTTTGAACCTCTGTGGTGGCCAGACGGGCCCGGATCCCAGAAAAATATTTAAGTGGGGAATAGCTTGGGTCAATACCTTTAAAATGAGCTAGGTCCGGTTCGGAACTTTGCCGTAGGGATATACCGAAGAGTACCGAATGTGTGATTGATATGAAAAATACGTAAATGGGCAACTTTGAACCTCTGTGGTGGCCAGACGGGCCCGGATCCCAGAAAAATATTTAAGTGGGGAATAGCTTGGGTCAATACCTTTAAAATGAGCTAGGTCCGGTTCGGAACTTTGCCGTAGGGATATACCGAAGAGTACCGAATGTGTGATTGATATGAAAAATACGTAAATGGGCAACTTTGAACCTCTGTGGTGGCCAAACGGGCCCGGATCCCAGAAAAATATTTAAGTGGGGAATAGCTTGGGTCAATACCTTTAAAATGAGCTAGGTCCGGTTCGGAACTTTGCCGTAGGGATATACCGAAGAGTACCGAATGTGTGATTGATATGAAAAATACGTAAATGGGCAACTTTGAACCTCTGTGGTGGCCAGACGGGCCCGGATCCCAGAAAAATATTTAAGTGGGGAATAGCTTGGGTCAATACCTTTAAAATGAGCTAGGTCCGGTTCGGAACTTTGCCGTAGGGATATACCGAAGAGTACCGAATGTGTGATTGATATGAAAAATACGTAAATGGGCAACTTTGAACCTCTGTGGTGGCCAGACGGGCCCGGATCCCAGAAAAATATTTAAGTGGGGAATAGCTTGGGTCAATACCTTTAAAATGAGCTAGGTCCGGTTCGGAACTTTGCCGTAGGGATATACCGAAGAGTACCGAATGTGTGATTGATATGAAAAATACGTAAATGGGCAACTTTGAACCTCTGTGGTGGCCAGACGGGCCCGGATCCCAGAAAAATATTTAAGTGGGGAATAGCTTAGGTCAATACCTTTAAAATGAGCTAGGTCCGGTTCGGAACTTTGCCGTAAAAATATTCTTAGGAGTACTGAATTTATAATCGTTGAAGAATCTCAATAAATGCGTTGTGTTTTCTATTTACTTTGATGAACCTTAACTTAAAAAGACGGTTCAGGATTTGAAATGCATCGGAAAGGTTTTGCGAAAATGAAGGTGTGGGGTGAAAGAGGTTTTTGTTGGATTGAAAGGGTAGCCTAAGTGCTTAAACTCTTGATTCAAACAATCAGATATGCAGTACCAACCTTTTACTTTTAGCAAGTATAATCTTTGACAATATTTGCCCACGATTATAAAGGATACTTTCGTTATACGAGTATTGTGGTAAAGGCTTATCTGGGCTACTTCTTTACCAAATATTAAACCAATTACGGCTTTTAATCTCCCACCAGCATATTTCAATAGATTACACATGCTCAGATCCTCTAGATCTTCCTTGTTGTGCTCTTAAATTTCAATTGACAAGGAAAGTTTCAAGAGTTCATCGATGTTTTATGTGGCGAATTTTTAATCTGATTTACCCAGAGTTCATTTTGTAGAGTGGTCTTAAACTCATCTACATTTTTCTCGAGTTCTTTAATGTTTGTATCATATCTTTTCTCTAGTCGTTTTATATCCGTCTTCATCTGGTTACACGCGGATTGTAATTGTAATTGTAATTGTTTCGTATAGTATTTCAATTAACGCATGAATCATCGTTTTGTTGCAGCATCCGTATTATTTTTCGGTGATTTAATGTTAGTGATTCGATTGTCGTACATGTTTAATTCTTCAAGCAATTGACTCGTATTTATTTCTCCATTTTCATAAAATCCAAATTTGTCTGCCATGGAAACAAACGCAACTTCATCAAGGTTTACCAGTTACTTCAGACAACAATTTTGACACATACAAACAATAGTGTCCACAGACCATTGGTGCTCTTATCTAAAGTTCATCGGTGATGTAGTAGATCCTAAAATTCAAGTAATTTCCATTACGTAAGGGGGGTGGAAATCCGTAAGAATCAAAATACACTTTGCTGGTTGTCGTATTTAACTAACACGTCCAATGGGTTCCAGATCCCATAATGGAAAGATTAAAAGGTTTTGAAAAAAGGGTAACCACACCTCGAAAATAGAATAACTGTAGAGTTTTAACTGTTTTTCTAACTTTCCGTTTGATAGGGGCTTGTTGGAAAGTAGAATGTTGTGTACATGTATCATTTATTTTACTCTCCGTTTGATAGGAGCTTGTTGGGAAGTAGAATGTTGTGTACAAGTATCACGTATTTAGATATTGAAAGTTTTCGGGCCTCAAAACGGGCGCGAAGTTGAAATCGTCTTTTAATAATATCCCTATTCTGTTTACATATGACAAATATTGTTGTTCTTCATAAAATGATTTTAAGAGGTTTAATGAATCCAGGCATTGGTACTTTCATTTCCACACGTCCTTATAGTGTTGTATGTTCAATTTTGTAATGTCTAAGTGCCAAGGCAATGATTCCATCTATTAAAATGTATCATTTGTCATATTGTGGTTATTTCTACAGACACCTCGTTCTGAAGGTTATTGCGACTGACGTTTATTTGTCTATGATATCTTTACTGGGTCATCAAACACGTCTTGTAATCGTTAAATGTAATGTTCTGTCAATTGACTTGTTTCTTCGTCCCTTTAGCTTTCCTGGTATGTTGACCATCACCCATTCGATATTATTACATCTTGTAAGAAGCCCTACAAACTTAGTCATCATTTGACGACGACATGCATACCAATAATGTTTTTTGTTGACGTTTGTCGGAATTCCAAAACGGGTTTTCCATACAGTAGGTTGATGTGTCAAACTTGTTTTGAATGTGAGACATGTCTTTGTAAAAGTCGTCGGTTTGAGTTTAATAGGCTTAACTATCAGTGTCTGAAAACAGTAGTCGAATTTTGTTCCCTTTGGTTTTACGCACATAGTCCAAATGAATGTCGATCATTTAAAATCTTGAATTTTCTACGATGCATGCTCCTAAGTACACAGGCTTGTCAAGCTTGAGTGTGGTTTTCTTTATGTTTACTACTACCATGGACTCGTTATACACCACGAATTGGTCACAGATGGTTTTTGCTATTAGTTTAAACGGTTGCCTATCAGTAGTCATTAATATTATATTCACCCGTTAACGTATGTTTCCATGGTATTTTCAAACATTGAGTTGTTCATCAGTACTTTTCATACTTTTCAAACACTTCGCTGGATGTGATTCTGAGGTTAGTGTTCAGGTCAATGAAAATTTTATGCCAGATTGATTGTTTAAATTTTGACACACGATGCACTTTAGTCAATACCAACCCGTGGGAATAACACTGTTTCAAATTTCTATGATGAAGAACATACTTTACACATTTGTTTTATCTAAATGCGGTACCAACTTATGAACCTCGTTCATTTCTATGTTTTCATGTAAAAATGATTAATCGTTATGGCAATTGTATTGTCTGCTGGGTAATCCAAATCACATTCAATTTTGTTCCAAACTTCATCCTCATAGTTCCACATGTCAATGTCTTCAAGGTGGTCCACGCATTCAAAACCCCTGTTGGTTACGGACATGACTAACACATACAAATTGTTAGTACTTAAGTATTCCTAAAAAGTCGTTGGTTGTGAAGGGTGTATTCACTCATGTATTGTTGTTGGCCACCCCATGGCGATGGCTTATTTGAGCATCCCCTTTTCGTGTTGCTTATTCAAACAGAATTAACATGACTGGGTCGTGTAACAATTCTAATCTAACTTTGCTTATTTTTAACGCCACATCGTAAGCTAGCCCTGTTAATGTGTAATAATGAAATGCGTCAAGCCCGTAGTATTTTAAACAATAGGCACTAAAGTTTTTAAAGATATCTTCCAATTGCACAACGTGTTCTTTCAAGTACAAGTCGTGGTAGTCTTGACAATTTGTAATGTTTGACAGTTAAATTTAGTAAACACATGTTGTACATCAGCATAGTCAACCACACTTATGTGTTTATTGTTAAGTCGGTCAGCAGATAGTAGTTTTACGCATGTTGTAATGACCCTTCATGAAATCATAAGATAAACATTTTGTTATCATTAATTCATAATGCTACCCAAATCACGACTTTCATACCTTCAATTGGTTCAACTTTAAATTCTTAGCTAAATATGTAAGGTGTCGAACGATTTTAACATAAACCTACACAAATAGATGAAAAGCATTACTCACCCATCCACGTTCTTAGATAAAGATATGCTCTTTTCATCAGTGTTGGGAATGCAATTCGCTTCACCATCGGTAAACCCCAACGCCTTTACGAACAAGTGGGAGTCATATCCAGTGAAGGTTTGAAACACAATGGGAACAAAAGTAGATAGTTGACAGTTTAAGTTGCATTGTTGTATGTGCTGCACCATGAAACCCACCTGTCAAATGGCCCTGTTCACGAACTTTCCCCCCCTAATTTATCATCGCACGTGTGACAATGTTAACTCGCTGTAAAACATTGGGGATCTATTTCAGTCATCACCAGGTCTTTTTATCCATGTATATGTCTGTCATGTCTGTTATCTCCTAAATTATCTCTTCCATTCAAGCCACAAATCTCTTAATAATGTCTTCCCCTGAGTACACTTTTGTGTCTTTGTATTCCCCATGAGCATGATGAGTATACTTGAAACGGTAGTTTAACCAGAAGGTGTAATTTTTTTTTGGGTTAACATCCATGTAAGCTTTTAATTTGCCAGGCTGGCAAGTGTCTATCTGTTCTTAGTTACATGGAATGTCAGCATAAATAACATTAGGAAATCACGTTTTACTTTTGTACTAAGTTGTAAAATATTGTAAAGGTATCTTCTTCTGGAATCTCTATTTTTACTTCATTCCTTTTGTTCGTCTCAAAAGTCCTCACTTCAACAGTGGTGCATACATCTTCGACAATAACACTTTACCATTGTTGGATGATACTTGGGGACTTCACAAATGTGATAATCGTTTTATTCAATAGTAATGATGTTTAGTAGCATTGGTTAAATACAACATGTTTTTGTAAGTTCTATCCATTCTGATGTTCTTTGAATTCTTTACGGGTTTCACCTCAAATTTTCTAAAGAGTTGTTGTTTATTTCAACGCCATACCCAAACACATGAAGTATACAAGGTAGGATTTAGCCTTTCAAATTTGGTCAATATGTTTCAACGATAATAACCAGCCCCTCCCACCCAATTTTTGTTCAACTCGTTTTACTATGTTTTGTATTGACTCACACGGTGTTTACTTTTTTAATTCACCTCTTATGTGATTTTTGAGAACACAGCTCACGTGAATAATAGTCTTCTTCTGTGCTAGTTTTTCTGAAAGGCGTAAGTTAGACTTACTATTCAGGGATACAATTCATCCCTATGAAGGTGGACTTCTACAATATAACTAACGTTCATTCACTTCCATCTCGCATGTGAGTTGATATGCTTTATTTTGCCATTTTTATCATTACTGTTAGTTCAGTGTCTAAATTGGTTGATTCATGAGTAATACTCTGTAACTTGAGTTGACCTAAAAAGTGAAATCACTGTCATCTGTTTCAGGGTTTGTTTTTACCAACTGTACTTAAAGCACTTATTTTACCTTTGATGCCTTCTTTAATTGCTGTGCGTCTGAAATTTTACTAATCAAATGTAGGTTAAGCACTCCATCTTTTACCTTCATAACAGGTTTGTTAGCTATGTCTTGTTGGAGTCGTTTTTCTTTTACATAGATCTATAAAAGAGGGACGAAAGATACCAAAGGGACAGTCAAACTCGTAAATCTAAAAAAACTGACAACGTCATGGCTAAAAATGAAAAAGACAAACAGAAAAACAATAGTACACATGACACAACATAGAAAACTAAAGAATAAACAACACGAACCCCACCAAAAACTAGGGGTGATCTCAGGTGCTCCGGAAGGGTAAGCAGACCCTACTCCACATGCGGCACCCGTCGTGTTGCTTATGTGATTACAAATCCGGTAAATAGTCTAATTCGGTAGGTCAAATTCATGAAAGGGAAGAGGATTGTAGTTACGACGTAAGGAACATATCTGATATCATTTGTGAAACGGTTATTCCATTACGGTCAACCAACTCGTGATGGCGTCCGTAAAATTTACGGAGGGATGATTTCAACTTCACCATTTGTAACTCTTGGTTTAATAGCTTCCTTGTGAGCAGTAACCCTCTATCAAGAACATCATGATAGGAAATGCAAGCACGGGAATATCGTATCAATTGGGAGATATATACCCCGTATGCAGGTGCTGCTGGAATGTTGCTACTAAGAAATGGAAAGTTCACAATTGAAAAGCTGAAATCATCTCTTTTGTCGTAAAGTTTTGTCTTCAACCGACCCTTATTGTCAATTTCTAGTTGTAAGTTAAGATATGAAGCCGACTTAACTGTATCTGTAGTATCCTTTATCTCCAATATGATGGGATAGATGCGATCCACATAGTCACCAAATTTTGAATTGTTTAGTGAAAGAACGTCATCTATATAGCGAAAAGTAGAGTTAAAGGATATTGCTAACTTCTTATCTTTCTTCCTAAGAAGTTCCTGCATGAAGTCAGCCTCATTATAATGAAGAAACAAGTCAGCAAGTAGAAGGGCACATTTTGTTTCCATTGGGATGCCGACAGTCTGTTGAAAAACACGTCCTCCGAACGTAACAAATATGTTGTCAATCAAGAAATCAAGCATCTTGATAATATCGGTTTCAGAGAAATTTTTTGTTTGAATCGGAATGATTCTTTACAAAGTAGGATTTATTTCTCCCTAAGACAAGATACTTGTATCTACGTTGGCCATTCATTTTTATGAAGCAAAGTAATACCAACTCTTTTCATTTGTCTTTTAGTTTGGAATGTGGAATACTTGTGTAAAGAGTAGAAAAGTCAAATGTTTTAATAATGTTACAAGATGAAAGAGAGTTAGATTGTATGTACTCTAAAAGATCTTTGGAATTTTTTAGTATCCACAGCTGATTCACGCCACCTCTGGAATAGGCAGTTTCACAATTACTTTGAAGCCCGTCTTTGATTGCTGATAAAATAGATGTTAATAATTTAGAAAGGGGTTTCATGGAGGTATACACCGTTTCTTTGCTCTTAGTATTAATTCATTTTAGTGAACACTTCTGTACGGGGTAACACTTGATGCGTTTTGTCTTCAATAAGCTTTACCAACACCTCTTTTGGATTTATACTATCTCCGTTTAACTCAAAATCCTTTGCCATTCGATGTAATTGGTTTACCGTCATATGTAAAGGTCCCGTTGGTATTGTCTTTATAAACCTAGCACCACCACTGTATTAAGTATAGTACGTATATTAAGCGACAATCTAGACGGACCCGGTATGTTTTTGTTTGTAAATGCCATTGTTTATTTAATACTTTACACAAACATGTCTTTTATGATGATTTGTTTTTTATTTTACACCCCTAACCACAACTTGTATGTTTTTTAATCTAATGATTACTAGATATGAAAAGGAAAACAAGGACACTTACTTACACGCGGTTTTCTGTCTAATTAGGGTGTAGGCACTTCTGATGAACGGCCCTTCCAACGTTCTCGTTTCGTAATACAACCCACTACAAGCCAACACCTTTCTTGTTACCGACTTCCCTGACTTCAAGATTAGTAGGTACATATCACAAAATATTCCATCCACACTTGTAGTCTATATAATTTGGTTCACTTCACTTGTTGGCAGGTTCCTCCATTTATTTTTGTTCTTTTGTATCAAAGGTATTCAGATCAATGAAATGATATTTATTATAAGATGCCATCGTAATCTCAATAAAAAATATTTCGATATTTTGTTGGTTTTTTTTTCGATATAAAAAACACCACCCCGTACTCCTATTCAAATTCTAACTCTAACACCCCTTACCCTTACACACCTTACCCTAAAACGTAAAACACCTTACCATAAAACGTTAAACACCTTACCCCTATTCAACGGTTTTAAATCAGACTACTTTAACTTTTACACCATGACACTACTTTACCTGTATAATGTTACGTCATTACTTTTACTTACTAATATGACGTTACTTTCTTTTTCACTGTCACCTTCCTTCTTTCACGTTCGCTGTTAGTTAACAAATTTGAAAGGGTGGCAACACTCTCTATTCTACACCACTGGTATTGACCCAAGCTATGCACTACTTTTTTTTTATATAATCCTGAGCCACCTGGCCATTACAGTGGTTCCGAAATTCATGTAACGTATTTTACTTACAAACCACATATTCGGTACTTCTTGTCATATCCTTAAGGCGAAGTTCCGAGCTGTTATATTTTTCTTGGATCATGGCAATTCTGACTACTATTGTGCCTTCACAGACTTTTCATAATAATCATGTCAGAAAATACGCGAAATACAAACATTACGCTATGGTAACGTTGGAACCATAACGCTATAGTGAGTGCCACTATTCATTAGCTATCACGACGATTGAACGTATATAGAAAACACAACGCATTTATTGAGATTCTTTTACATTTATGGTGGCGTGACTGACGGGAAATTTGTTCAACAATGGAAACGAATTTAAGGCAATACGTGTTGGCAATAGAGCATCAGCGACAAAGCTTTGTATCAAACTCGAGGAGCTAAAGGAGAATCCTGAAAATTCAAAATGGAGTAATTCAAGGCCATAGAGTATGCCGTAACCCAGAAAAAGAAGATTATTCATGTTTTAAACGAGAAGATGAAATAAGTCCTACAGAAAGATCACATTGAACAAGAAATTACAGAATCGGATGAATACTAGTATATGTTTAATTTAGACAGTAAACAAAGGCAAATACGAAAACTTAAGCAAACATTCAAATCCTATAACAATACTTCTAATTTAAAAGAAAAGTCAACTATTAAAGCTTACGCTGAATGCTACATACCTACATCAAACGCTATTAATACAAACGTATCAGCCGTTTACACACTAAACACTAGAGAACGAATTCCGTCAGAGGAAAACCCTACCGGAAATCAATCACGCAACTTTACTGGTCCGCCCCCACATAACCATATCAGGATTTGCGCTTACGCACGCCAATTATGAGACAGCCGCTTTGAGAAAGATTTTGAAATCCATCCAGAACTTTTTATGTTTACAGGAAATCACTCAGGAGCTTACCCGCACCGACAAATGATGCATTTAGCTTGAGGTCTTACGGAGACAAACTTGAAACATATGTGCGTGGATTAGAGTAACTTTGTCTGGGATGTATGGTTCGCTTTTGGTACCTGTAGTTTTGGACTAGTTACCAGTGGACATAAGAAAATCTATTGCAAGATAACACAGGAGGTATAATTTGATAGTCAAAAAAAACCTACGAAAATCAATAACTAAAGAGATTGAAATACTTGCAGCTGGAGAAGAATCATGGATTCAGTCACTGCATTTTTTATGGGTACGCAATCACATTCAAAACACCAACTACATCAGTTGTAAATAACGACCAAGAAGTAGAATGTACTTTAGTAACCTCATATTTGACCAGGGGGCACAGTGTTCTTTTATAACTCAGAAAATAACTGAAAAGTAAGCATTCATCCGTCTGTGTAAGGAGATTTATCCCATAAGGTTTGCAACTTAGACACCGCAACAATACAGTAACAGACCGACCTAGTAGAAAAAGTCCAAATCGATACACTCAAAACAAGATTTCACAGACTACAAGGAACTTGCCACATTTGAGAGGACTTAAATTTAAGTACAGAACGTTTGAAATTGACTTACTCATAGGACCCGACTACTACTGGTCAATTATTGAGGACAGAGTTATAAGAGGAAAAGGATCGCCTGCTGTACAGTCAAAGATTGGATATTTGTTATCAGGACCAATCAATAGAAACACCAACCATCCGTCAACACCTACAGCTCTTGTAAACGTCATTGAAAACCAGACAAAGCTATTGACACAAAAGAAAAGTCCACGGCAAAGTTGCTATGAAAACATGACCCTCCAGATGATATACCTTCAGGTACGACCGTTGCTAAAAGAAGACCAGAAGACACATCACAATGGTTCGTAAAAAGTAGATCGGACATGAACCATTTTTAAGAACATTTCCAAGGAATAAACTTGCTACCTAGAATGTCCGAACCAACACACCTACAACGGGTAGAGTCAAGAAGCCAAATAGATACAAGAAAGGAACTTGCAACGCAAAAAGAAAATTACCGCTTAGTAAAGCTTGTACCGTATGTGGCAGAAGAAATATCTATGAATGGACTATGAGATAAACTTTAGTTGTGATCATTTAAGGTCAAGGAACTAGATTATTTAATTTGAGATGGACATTAATTTAAGATTTCTTTTCTCTACATTGTGAACTTACATTTTCTTATAATTGTTCGTAACATATTTCAAATTTCTCGCTCCCCCCCCTCAGAATGTAAAAAATATACGAAAAGTACAAACATTATGCTATGATAACGTAGTAACTGTAACGCTATAGTGAGTGACGTTATTACCTTATACATTACCTATCAAGACAGTCAAACGTAAATAGAAAACACAACGCATTTATTGAAATTCTTCAACAATCATAAATTCGGAACTCATAAGAATATCTTTAAGGCAAAGTTCCGAACTGGCCCTAGCTCATTTTAAAGGTATTGACCCAAGCTATTCCCCACTTAAATATATTTTTCTGGGATCCGGGCCCGTCTGGCCACCACAGATGTTCAAAGTTGCCCATTTACGTATTTTCCATAAAATACACACATTCGGTACTTTTCGACATATACAGACGGCAAAGTTCCGAACTGGACCTGGCTCATTTTAAAGGTATTGACCCAGGCTATTTCCCAGAATAGTGTACAGAGTCGAAAAATCGTGAATGTCAACCGAATTTTATTAAAATGTACAGAACATCAAAAATATACAAATTCTACAAAAGGTCTAAAGATATGCCTAATATTCTTCTGATTTAGGTACAGAAAATCTTCAACATTTTTTTAAGATTACTTTTTGGAGCATTATGCTTAATATCACAAAAATTGTTTTAATAGAAGTAAGGCAGGGGAGGATCCAGACATTTAAAACAGGGGGATCCTAACCCTGGACAAAGAGGGGGTTCCAACTACATGTCCCCATTCAAATGCATTGATCGTCCAAACAAGGGGGTTCCAATCCCCCGGAACCCTCCTCTGGATCCGCGCCTGTAAGGGGTGATTGTGCAAGGCCATACACAGGCAAAATTTGCTCACATGAATTTCACATCAATCTCACGTGAAATTCACATGAAAAATTTACGTGAGATTCACCTCAATCGAGCTTATACATGAAACTCATGTGAAAATTTTTATGTGAATTTCACGTGAAATTTACAACAAAAAATGATATTTTTCATGATTTTAATTAAATTTGAAAATTTATATGTTATTTGAATTACTCTATTTTAAAAATTCATGTGAATTTCACATGAAAATTTTTACGTGATTTACATGTAAAATTCATATGAGTTTCACATGAAAATCACGTGAAACTCACAAAAATTGTTTTCACGTGAGTTTCACGTATAAGCTCGTTTGATGTGAAATTGATGTGAATTTCACGTGAGATTCACATGAATTAAAATTCACGTGAAATTGATGTGGGTGAAATATTCCTGTGTAGCCACCACAGAGGTTTAAAGTCGCCCATTTACGTATTTTCCATACAATACACACATTCGGTACTTTTCGACATATACCGACGGCAAAGTTCCGAACCGGACCTGGCTCATTTTAAAGGTATTGACCCAGGCTATTCCCCACTTAAATATTTTTCTGGGATCCGGGCCCGTCTAGCCACCACAGAGGTTCAAAGTCGCCCATTTACGTATTTTTCATACAATACACACATTCGGTACTTTTCGACATATACCGACGGCAAAGTTCCGAACTGGACCTGGCTCATTTTAAAGGTATTGACCCAGGCTATTCCCCACTGAAATATTTTTCTGGGATCCGGGCCCGTCTAGCCACCACAGAGGTTCAAAGTCGCCCATTTACGTATTTTCCATACAATACACACATTCGGTACTTTTCGACATATACCGACGGCAAAGTTCCGAACCGGACCTGGCTCATTTTAAAGGTATTGACCCAGGCTATTCCCCACTTGAATATTTTTCTGAGATCCGGGCCCGTCTAGCCACCACAGAGGTTCAAAGTCGCCTATTTACGTATTTTCCATACAATACACACATTCGGTACTTTTCGACATATACCGACGGCAATGTTCCGAACCGGACCTGGCTCATTTTAAAGGTATTGACCAAGGCTATTCCCCACTTAAATATTTTTCTGGGATCCGGGCCCGTCTAGCCACCACAGAGGTTCAAAGTCGCCTATTTACGCATTTTCCATACAATACACACATTCGGTACTTTTCGACATATACCGACGGCAAAGTTCCGAACCGGACCTAAGTCATTTTAAAGGTATTGATCCAGGCTATTCCCCACTGAAATATTTTTCTGGGATCCGGGCCCGTCTAGCCACCACAGAGGTTCAAAGTCGCCCATTTACGTATTTTCCATACAATACACACATTCGGTACTTTTCGACATATACCGACGGCAAAGTTCCGAACCGGACCTGGCTCATTTTAAAGGTATTGACCCAGGCTATTCCCCACTTGAATATTTTTCTGAGATCCGGGCCCGTCTAGCCACCACAGAGGTTCAAAGTCGCCTATTTACGTATTTTCCATACAATACACACATTCGGTACTTTTCGACATATACCGACGGCAATGTTCCGAACCGGACCTGGCTCATTTTAAAGGTATTGACCAAGGCTATTCCCCACTTAAATATTTTTCTGGGATCCGGGCCCGTCTAGCCACCACAGAGGTTCAAAGTCGCCTATTTACGCATTTTCCATACAATACACACATTCGGTACTTTTCGACATATACCGACGGCAAAGTTCCGAACCGAACCTAAGTCATTTTAAAGGTATTGATCCAGGCTATTCCCCACTTAAATATTTTTCTGGGATCCGGGCCCGTCCAGCCACCACAGAGGTTCAAAGTCGCCCATTTACGTATTTTCCATACAATACACACATTCGGTACTTTTCGACATATACCGACGGCAAAGTTCCGAACCGGACCTGGCTCATTTTAAAGGTATTGACCCAGGCTATTCCCCACTTAAATATTTTTCTGGGATCCGGGCCCGTCTAGCCACCACAGAGGTTCAAAGTCGCCCATTTACGTATTTTCCATACAATACACACATTCGGTACTTTTCGACATATACCGACGGCAAAGTTCCGAACCGGACCTGGCTCATTTTAAAGGTATTGACCCAGGCTATTCCCCACTTAAATATTTTTCTGGGATCCGGGCCCGTCTAGCCACCACAGAGGTTCGAAGTCGCCCATTTACGTATTTTCCATACAATACACACATTCGGTACTTTTCGACATATACCGACGGCAAAGTTCCGAACCGGACCTGGCTCATTTTAAAGGTATTGACCCAGGCTATTCCCCACTTAAATATTTTTCTGGGATCCGGGCCCGTCTAGCCACCACAGAGGTTCAAAGTCGCCCATTTACGTATTTTTCATACAATACACACATTCGGTACTTTTCGACATATACCGACGGCAAAGTTCCGAACCGGACCTAAGTCATTTTAAAGGTATTGACCCAGGCTATTCCCCACTTAAATATTTATCTGGGATCCGGGCCCGTCTAGCCACCACAGAGGTTCAAAGTCGCCCATTTACGTATTTTCCATACAATACACACATTCGGTACTTTTCGACATATACCGACGGCAAAGTTCCGAACTGGACCTGGCTCATTTTAAAGGTATTGACCCAGGCTATTCCCCACTTAAATATTTTTCTGGGATCCGGGCCCGTCTAGCCACCACAGAGGTTCAAAGTCGCCCATTTACGTATTTTTCATACAATACACACATTCGGTACTTTTCGACATATACCGACGGCAAAGTTCCGAACCGGACCTAAGTCATTTTAAAGGTATTGACCCAGGCTATTCCCCACTTAAATATTTATCTGGGATCCGGGTCCGTCTAGCCACCACAGAGGTTCAAAGTCGCCCATTTACGTATTTTCGATACAATACACACATTCGGTACTTTTCGACATATACCGACGGCAAAGTTCCGAACCGGACCTGGCTCATTTTAAAGGTATTGACCCAGGCTATTCCCCACTTAAATATTTATCTGGGATCCGGGCCCGTCTAGCCACCACAGAGGTTCAAAGTCGCCCATTTACGTATTTTCCATACAATACACACATTCGGTACTTTTCGACATATACCGACGGCAAAGTTCCGAACCGGACCTGGCTCATTTTAAAGGTATTGACCCAGGCTATTCCCCACTTAAATATTTTTCTGGGATCCGGGCCCGTCTAGCCACCACAGAGGTTCGAAGTCGCCCATTTACGTATTTTCCATACAATACACACATTCGGTACTTTTCGACATATACCGACGGCAAAGTTCCGAACCGGACCTGGCTCATTTTAAAGGTATTGACCCAGGCTATTCCCCACTTAAATATTTTTCTGGGATCCGGGCCCGTCTAGCCACCACAGAGGTTCAAAGTCGCCCATTTACGTATTTTTCATACAATACACACATTCGGTACTTTTCGACATATACCGACGGCAAAGTTCCGAACCGGACCTAAGTCATTTTAAAGGTATTGACCCAGGCTACTCCCCACTTAAATATTTATCTGGGATCCGGGCCCGTCTAGCCACCACAGAGGTTCAAAGTCGCCCATTTACGTATTTTCCATACAATACACACATTCGGTACTTTTCGACATATACCGACGGCAAAGTTCCGAACTGGACCTGGTTTATTTTAAAGGTATTGACCCAGGCTATTCCCCACTTAAATATTTTTCTGGGATCCGGGCCCGTCTAGCCACCACAGAGGTTCAAAGTCGCCCATTTACGTATTTTTCATACAATACACACATTCGGTACTTTTCGACATATACCGACGGCAAAGTTCCGAACCGGACCTAAGTCATTTTAAAGGTATTGACCCAGGCTATTCCCCACTTAAATATTTATCTGGGATCCGGGCCCGTCTAGCCACCACAGAGGTTCAAAGTCGCCCATTTACGTATTTTCGATACAATACACACATTCGGTACTTTTCGACATATACCGACGGCAAAGTTCCGAACCGGACCTGGCTCATTTTAAAGGTATTGACCCAGGCTATTCCCCACTTAAATATTTTTCTGGGATCCGGGCCCGTCTAGCCACCACAGAGGTTCAAAGTCGCCCATTTACGTATTTTTCATACAATACACACATTCGGTACTTTTCGACATATACCGACGGCAAAGTTCCGAACCGGACCTGGCTCATTTTAAAGGTATTGACCCAGGCTATTCCCCACTTAAATATTTTTCTGGGATCCGGGCCCGTCTAGCCACCACAGAGGTTCAAAGTCGCCCATTTACGTATTTTCCATACAATACACACATTCGGTACTTTTCGACATATACCGACGGCAAAGTTCCGAACCGGACCTAAGTCATTTTAAAGGTATTGATCCAGGCTATTCCCCACTTAAATTTTTTTCTGGGATCCGGGCCCGTCTAGCCACCACAGAGGTTCAAAGTCGCCCATTTACGTATTTTCCATACAATACACACATTCGGTACTTTTCGACATATACCGACGGCAAAGTTCCGAACCGGTCCTGGCTCATTTTAAAGGTATTGACCCAGGCTATTCCCCACTTAAATATTTTTCTGGGATCCGGGCCCGTCTAGCCACCACAGAGGTTCAAAGTCGCCTATTTACGTATTTTCCATACAATACACACATTCGGTACTTTTCGACATATACCGACGGCAAAGTTCCGAACCGGACCTAAGTCATTTTAAAGGTATTGATCTAGGCTATTCCCCACTTAAATATTTTTCTGGGATCCGGGCCCGTCTAGCCACCACAGAGGTTCAAAGTCGCCCATTTACGTATTTTCCATACAATACACACATTCGGTACTTTTCGACATATACCGACGGCAAAGTTCCGAACTGGACCTGGTTTATTTTAAAGGTATTGACCCAGGCTATTCCCCACTTAAATATTTTTCTGGGATCCGGGCCCGTCTAGCCACCACAGAGGTTCAAAGTCGCCCATTTACGTATTTTTCATACAATACACACATTCGGTACTTTTCGACATATACCTACGGCAAAGTTCCGAACCGGACCTGGCTCATTTTAAAGGTATTGACCCAGGCTATTCCCCACTTAAATATTTTTCTGGGATCCGGGCCCGTCTAGCCACCACAGAGGTTCAAAGTCGCCCATTTACGTATTTTTCATACAATACACACATTAGGTACTTTTCGACATATACCGACGGCAAAGTTCCGAACTGGACCTAGCTCATTTTAAAGGTATTGACCCAGGCTATTCCCCACTTAAATATTTTTCTGGGATCCGGGCCCGTCTAGCCACCACAGAGGTTCAAAGTCGCCCATTTACGTATTTTTCATACAATACACACATTCGGTACTTTTCGACATATACCGACGGCAAAGTTCCGAACCGGACCTAAGTCATTTTAAAGGTATTGACCCAGGCTATTCCCCACTTAAATATTTATCTGGGATCCGGGCCCGTCTAGCCACCACAGAGGTTCAAAGTCGCCCATTTACGTATTTTCGATACAATACACACATTCGGTACTTTTCGACATATACCGACGGCAAAGTTCCGAACCGGACCTGGCTCATTTTAAAGGTATTGACCCAGGCTATTCCCCACTTAAATATTTTTCTGGGATCCGGGCCCGTCTAGCCACCACAGAGGTTCAAAGTCGCCCATTTACGTATTTTTCATACAATACACACATTCGGTACTTTTCGACATATACCGACGGCAAAGTTCCGAACCGGACCTGGCTCATTTTAAAGGTATTGACCCAGGCTATTCCCCACTTAAATATTTTTCTGGGATCCGGGCCCGTCTAGCCACCACAGAGGTTCAAAGTCGCCCATTTACGTATTTTCCATACAATACACACATTCGGTACTTTTCGACATATACCGACGGCAAAGTTCCGAACCGGACCTAAGTCATTTTAAAGGTATTGATCCAGGCTATTCCCCACTTAAATTTTTTTCTGGGATCCGGGCCCGTCTAGCCACCACAGAGGTTCAAAGTCGCCCATTTACGTATTTTCGATACAATACACACATTCGGTACTTTTCGACATATACCGACGGCAAAGTTCCGAACCGGACCTGGCTCATTTTAAAGGTATTGACCCAGGCTATTCCCCACTTAAATATTTTTCTGGGATCCGGGCCCGTCTAGCCACCACAGAGGTTCAAAGTCGCCCATTTACGTATTTTTCATACAATACACACATTCGGTACTTTTCGACATATACCGACGGCAAAGTTCCGAACCGGACCTGGCTCATTTTAAAGGTATTGACCCAGGCTATTCCCCACTTAAATATTTTTCTGGGATCCGGGCCCGTCTAGCCACCACAGAGGTTCAAAGTCGCCCATTTACGTATTTTCCATACAATACACACATTCGGTACTTTTCGACATATACCGACGGCAAAGTTCCGAACCGGACCTAAGTCATTTTAAAGGTATTGATCCAGGCTATTCCCCACTTAAATTTTTTTCTGGGATCCGGGCCCGTCTAGCCACCACAGAGGTTCAAAGTCGCCCATTTACGTATTTTCCATACAATACACACATTCGGTACTTTTCGACATATACCGACGGCAAAGTTCCGAACCGGTCCTGGCTCATTTTAAAGGTATTGACCCAGGCTATTCCCCACTTAAATATTTTTCTGGGATCCGGGCCCGTCTAGCCACCACAGAGGTTCAAAGTCGCCTATTTACGTATTTTCCATACAATACACACATTCGGTACTTTTCGACATATACCGACGGCAAAGTTCCGAACCGGACCTAAGTCATTTTAAAGGTATTGATCTAGGCTATTCCCCACTTAAATATTTTTCTGGGATCCGGGCCCGTCTAGCCACCACAGAGGTTCAAAGTCGCCCATTTACGTATTTTCCATACAATACACACATTCGGTACTTTTCGACATATACCGACGGCAAAGTTCCGAACTGGACCTGGTTTATTTTAAAGGTATTGACCCAGGCTATTCCCCACTTAAATATTTTTCTGGGATCCGGGCCCGTCTAGCCACCACAGAGGTTCAAAGTCGCCCATTTACGTATTTTTCATACAATACACACATTCGGTACTTTTCGACATATACCTACGGCAAAGTTCCGAACCGGACCTGGCTCATTTTAAAGGTATTGACCCAGGCTATTCCCCACTTAAATATTTTTCTGGGATCCGGGCCCGTCTAGCCACCACAGAGGTTCAAAGTCGCCCATTTACGTATTTTTCATACAATACACACATTAGGTACTTTTCGACATATACCGACGGCAAAGTTCCGAACTGGACCTAGCTCATTTTAAAGGTATTGACCCAGGCTATTCCCCACTTAAATATTTTTCTGGGATCCGGGCCCGTCTAGCCACCACAGAGGTTCAAAGTCGCCCATTTACGTATTTTCCATACAATACACACATTCGGTACTTTTCGACATATACCGACGGCAAAGTTCCGAACCGGACCTGGCTCATTTTAAAGGTATTGACCCAGGCTATTCCCCACTTAAATATTTTTCTGAGATCCGGGCCCGTCTAGCCACCACAGAGGTTCAAAGTCGCCTATTTACGTATTTTCCATACAATACACACATTCGGTACTTTTCGACATATACCGACGGCAATGTTCCGAACCGGACCTGGCTCATTTTAAAGGTATTGACCCAGGCTATTCCCCACTTAAATATTTTTCTGAGATCCGGGCCCGTCTAGCCACCACAGAGGTTCAAAGTCGCCTATTTACGTATTTTCCATACAATACACACATTCGGTACTTTTCGACATATACCGACGGCAATGTTCCGAACCGGACCTGGCTCATTTTAAAGGTATTGACCCAAGCTATTCCCCACTTAAATATTTTTCTGGGATCCGGGCCCGTCTAGCCACCACAGAGGTTCAAAGTCGCCTATTTACGTATTTTCCATACAATACACACATTCGGTACTTTTCGACATATACCGACGGCAAAGTTCCGAACCGGACCTAAGTAATTTTAAAGGTATTGATCCAGGCTATTCCCCACTTAAATATTTTTCTGGGATCCGGGCCCGTCTAGCCACCACAGAGGTTCAAAGTCGCCCATTTACGTATTTTCCATACAATACACACATTCGGTACTTTTCGACATATACCGACGGCAAAGTTCCGAACCGGACCTAGCTCATTTTAAAGGTATTGACCCAGGCTATTCCCCATTTAAATATTTTTCTGGGATCCGGGTCCGTCTAGTCACCACAGAGGTTCTAAGTCGCCCGGGTTTAACCTTATTTAAGCTGTCCTCGGTAGGTTTTCACTATACATTTCTGTTTTTGTATTTTTGGCTTTCCATACATATTATTTTTTTTTATTTTTAAATATTTCTGGAGTGATGGTTTTTATTTTTGTTTGTTATATAATATATCAAATAACATCTTTTGTGTCGATTTATTGATACAAATCTATATAAAATAAAGACAAATATGCAACTTATTTAATGGTTTATATTCGAGGACAACGAAAATTTACGACAGCTTGAATGGGTCATAAAACGATTTTTGGCGTAGCCTTTCCACATGCTTTTTAATGATTTTCAACTAAATTTGAATATTTAACCGACTGCTAGCAGCAGGTTGGATATTGAATATCAATTATCGAATAACAAATAACGAACAGACCGCTAGCTTCACATACATATTTTAAACGGAATGAAATGCTTTTAGAACTATTACAAGCCGTGAAATCGTCGATTTCCGGTTTTAGATTGCATTTAACTAATTTATAGCGATTTTTGGAACGTTTGAGTCTCATTCAGTTTTTTGGTTTTTAGACATATCACCAAAATTGGCTGCTGGAAAAAAGTGGCTGCTATCTTGATTGGCCGATAAAAGTGGCTGCCAGCTTGAGTCTAGTGAAAAATTATTATACAACGGTTCTCGATATAACAAACTTGTCCAAACGTGTATTATTCGTAAATATAAATCAACATGCAGACATCTCATTCGTTCAGCTATTTAACATTGGTATATTCTATGCAATGCATAAAAATGTCGTTGTTCACCTCAAAACCTAATAAAATCTTTAAACAGAATTATTCAGAAGGGATAAAGTTACGATACTGATAATTGTTATCAATTAATTAAAAATGATTCTTTTTAGAATTATTATTGAATCACCTATAGGACTTTGCATCTGATATCAACACATTTATTCTAAAATCAGTTGATGGCATGCTACCGGTTAAGTTATCGTATATTTTATAATACTATGATACTAAACCCCTAACCAGATGAGTTGTGGTTGATTTTCATATAATGCAGACATTATCTTTCAATCAACTCAACTGAGGCCTGGAGCTGGCATGCCAGCAACTGCTAATAGCCCTTTTTAAATTATATTGATTATTGTCATTTCTCTTAGATTTCTTCTGTTATCTATTCTTACTTCGGACACCATCTTATTTTGAACCGAAAATTCATTGCGTGTTGCTCTGTCTTTGATTATTCCACATTGGCGTACTAAATTATAATCCCGGCCTGGTACTTTTGATAACTATTTGTATAACTGATTAAACATACAGATATTAGCAGCAGGGTTAATATTTCATAAAACATATTTAACCTTATCGCATTTTTGCGCTTGTTACAAGTCAGGAATCCTAGCCTTTGTTCGTCTAAGACGTATTTTTAAATTTTGGTTCATTTATTTGTTTCGGTGTTTAAGTTTAAAATCCATTATCGTTGAACTATTATACATTACTGGCCAGCCCTACTCCGGTGCGGAATTTATTAGCTGTATTGAAACTAGTTGGTGGTTTTGGTCTGATTGTTGTCTGTTTGACTCATTCCCCGTCTCCATATTAAATTACATGTATGAATTAATCATACATAAAGCTCATTAAGGGTCTCCAATGCCAACCTTAATCCGCTCTGTAAGAATCCAGCCATTTAACCAGGACGTCTCGGGATTATTTGTTGTTTTCTTCATTTGGAATGTCGTTTTTGAAAGTTTCCACTTGTACCTTTTTCCACGTCTACCAAGGAAGCTATTAAACCAAGCGTTCCAAATGGTGAAGTTAAAATCATCCCTTCTTAAATTTTACGGACGCCATCACGAGTTGGTTGATCGTTATGAAATAACCGTTTCACAGATGGTATCGAATATGTTCCTTATGTCGTAACTACAATCCCCTTCCCTTTTCATCACGAATGTGACCTAACGAAGTAGATTATTTACCGGATTTGTAATAACATTAGCAACACGATGGGTGCCACATTTTGAACATGATCTGATCAATTTTTTGAGGTAAAATTATTGTAATATTCTTCTTAAGGGGTGCAATGTAGGTATTTCGTACTATATTGAGGTAATAGGCCACGCTCCCGCCTAATCCCGCCCCTGATTATGACAAATGCATGCATACAATGATGCATATCATAAACAAAAAGGTAAGGGAGCTACCATTTGATTTTTAGGGGGGGGGGGGGGGGCTAGGATGGAAAATTTTGTCCTGCCTTTTTTTTTTTAGCTGTAATCTCTGTCCTGCCTTTTTATTTTTCACACTGTTCGGTCCTACCTTTTTTTTTTTAGTTTATCCTGACTTTTTTTACGTATATTGCCGTCCTGACTTTTTTTTTTGAAAGTGTCTCATCCTGCCTTTTTTTTTTACTCTAAACTCCTGTCCTGCCTATTTTTTTCAAATTTCATCCTAGCCCCCCCCATAAAAATCAAATGGTAGCTCCCTAATCGGCCAAAATTTCTTTCCCACGGTATCCCTTTATTTATGTCTATTTTCATTCCTCGAATAAATAAGAGGGGTCCAATGATAAGTTTTAACTGGTTGTTGATGTCGCTTACCTATTCAATTTGGTTAATGCTTTTTCTTAATTTTTTATATGAACCGATTACTGATCATTACTTTCGTTTTCAATCGGAGTTCCTATTTGATTAAAGGGAGACAATTTAATTATTTATTTTTAGATATTCCAGAGATATTTTGACGTAAACATGTTAAACTTTCAAAGTTAAAGTGCGCTTAGATTTAACTGGGATTCGAACAGTATGTCAATATATATATAGGTTCCTGGATTTAAATAGCTTATTCACTCGATATGTTTACACTAATTGATAAAATATCCATATAACTATGGTTTTTTTTATCAGTGCAAACTTTTTTTTTTTCGTCCAAAACAAATATTTTTTTACCAAAAATTGGAAACAAACTTTTTTTCCAAAAAAATCCATAGCAGCCTACCTATAATTGTCACTATAGAAATATAATATCATTTCCGAAAAAGTAAATGTTTACAAAACTACGGAGCCCTGTAAGGGACATGCAAAGAAAAAAAATATATTGTGCGCACAAAATAATATAGTGTGTGCACAAAATAATATATTGTGCGCACAACTTAAATATATTGTGCGCACAACTTAAATATATTGTGCGCACAACTTAAATATATTGTGCGCACAACTTAAATATATTGTGCGCACAAATTAAATATATCGTGCGCACGAAATCCTTTGACCTTACACATGGTACGGGTATTCAATGTCTCCTTTTTAAAGTGACAGAATGGAGAAATGCATAAGGTTTCTTTTGAAATGGGGCTAGAATACATGGAAATATTCATCACTGCATTTGTATCAACTCCTGACAGGAATAATAAAGAAGTTACGTTTATTTCGTCTGACACTTGGTTTACCAGCAGAGTTTATTGGAACGGTTTGAAACAGACTTGGCAAAAGAGCGAGGAAACTATCGAACTTCTTTAGACTTTGATACTATGGTTTTACCTGTTTTCTTGTAACAAATATAAAAAAGTACTTTTTGCACTGATGCATTATACTTTATGTCTAATAATCTCAAGATTTTGTTTATGTTGATTGACTCTGAGTCTCAAGACTGACATGTAACTCAATTCACGACTTTGATTTTGTTACCCTGTTTGAGGATAGAGATGGTCATTATATTTAAAAGTCTTTACGCCCGTTCATCCGTCCGTCTCTGTTTATTGTAAATGTTTTGGTTATAGTATATTATGAAGTTTTAGTGTCACCAACTTCACTGAAGTATCAGTGTATGTAAAGTGCGGATCCTAAAATATCATTTTTACTGTATATGCCATAAATGTCTACTGTAGAATGATAAATAAACAGACGAACTTTTTTTAATTTTTGAAGAAAATCAAGAAAATTAGTTAAAATGTATATGTTCAGAAATACATAATACTAATAAAACAAAGTAAGAGATGCGAGCGGGGTTTTATCGCGCCTAAAGTCATCCAGCTGTGAAATATATACCAAAATAGGTGAATATTTAGGACATTTCACGAACAGATCGTGCAGGTGCTTTATAACTAACATGTTAGATGTTGTTGCAGTAAAAAATATTCATTTTAATACAATTATTAAAGTTGTATAACGTAGAATATGTTTTGTCATTCAGTTTCTTCATATTTAACTAAATTCCACTATGATGATTTCGTAATGCTAGTCATGTTTACTGTCGAATAATGATACTATTCTTTCATTTTCACTGTGGAGCGAATCATTATTATTGTATATGCGGTGCATTTTCACTGTATAATTTTATTTTATTTTATCTATTACAGCTCATTTCTTTAAGCATGTAGAGCAAGACTTTAGTTGATTTGCTTGCTTTTTTTTTATTGGATAATCATTATGATAACACCCAATTTAATTCAAATATTAAAAATACAGGTTAAACTATGCCTATTCATATTGTTTAAAATGGTCAATCTTATTTACAAAGTTTGTATAAACAATTATACAAACAAAGCAAGCCAACCAAAGTTTTGCTTTACATGCATTAGGAAATTAGCTGTAAAACCTTAATTTAGCCGACTTGCTCAAACAATAGATAAAGTAAGAGAATCAAAAAATAACTTACGGAGGAAAGTTTGGTTTTAAAACACTCTAATAAATTCAATAGAAATAACATTAATTTCAAATGTATTCCATTTAGTTTCTTATAAAGCGTATAGGGATCTTTATCCTTATTTTTTTTATCCATTTCCATGACACTTCACCACTAATTACTTACATCTTGATAAAGATTGCACCTTTGTTTTCCCGTTTAAAAGGTTTTACACTGGAGCCCTTTATAACTTGCTGTTCGGTGTGAGCCAAGACTCCATGTTGAAGACCGTATTTTGACGTATAATGGTCTACTTTTATAAATTGTGACTCGGATGGAGAGTTGTCTCATTGTCACATACGACATCTAAATATGGCTCAAAAACGAAACGAGACGGGAAAAAAAGGGATAAAAAAATCTACGCTACTTTTTTAATATATTTATAATGGGCTTAATATGAGTCAAAAAAGAGTAAAATAGTGGGTCGCATTTTGGTATAAGCGTCACGCCGGATTGCCGAGTTTTTTCAAGCGTGACAGGTGAAAGTCAAATGATTGTGTAGTGAAAAACGGGAAATGAAGTCTAGCGGGACACGGATAAAAATTAGAACTGCATAGAATAAGCTGGATACGGGAATCTGACAAAACAATAAGCTGAATACGGAATCTGACAAAACAGTAAGCGGGATCCGGGATCCGAACCCCCCAATGAGACCCAAGAATAAGATATTTTTGTATATTCATCCTATTGTTGCAGTCATGCCTTCAAGAACAAATGTATCCGATGCATGCATTTTTTTTTTTATATTTTTGGTCCCTTTTTCAATTTTGTGGGGTCCAAATTTATAGACAAAAGTCCTTTAATATAGATATTTGGAATTCGTTGACATGCTGAATCTAACCGTGTATCTAGTTTGGGGGATTTTTTTGCCTAGTTGATGAAATAGCCCACATAGAGTTCCAAAGGGTGTAAGATCAACAAAAATGAACTGTAGCATGCATTTCGCGTACAATAACCCAAATGTGCATGGTTTTACCTCTGCGGTAGTATCCATTCGCGGATCTAGAATTTTTCATAAGTAGGGGCCCACTGACTGCCTAAGAGGGCCCGCTGCTGTCACCTTCCAGTGATTCCCTATATAAGTTAAAATCAAGGAGAAAGGTAATCAGAAGAATACAATATGACATTTTGAGAATCGCTTTTGTTACAAGTTTGAAAAGCTATATATTTGATGAAGAATGAATGAGGAGTTTGTATTTCAATTTGAAAATACATGTTTCATAAATTCTTAAGTCATCAACTAAGTTTTTTTTTTTCATTTGTTGCAAGTGCATTTATCACATAATTCAACAATAAAAATTCCTCGCATCTTTGAAAATTCTACATTAATAATGACTGCACTAACAGTGATAATTCATCGCATCTATAGTTAAAATGGATCGCTTTCAATAATCGATATGCTATATTACGATGCTTTCATAACACTTATTTGAACTTTAATGCTATGTTTGTATATTATAAAGACATATCACAATGAAAATATGTTAAAACTTAACTTAAAATCCTTTAACTTGATATTTTCAAAACGTAAACAAATACAGTTTTCCCATGATCCTTTATTCTACAATAGACATACCCGCATATAACAGTAAAAATGAACTAGCTGGATTCGCACTTTATATACACTGAGTATGAGGTTTCTAAAAAGGTATCATTGTAAAAGCGAAGAGTAAGTCAATTCCACTGAAAACTGAATACACGTACACGTTGCTTTGTGTTTTTTTTTTTTTTTTTTTTTTTTTTTTTTTTTTTATTAAAGATGACTATGTTTGATCATGTTAAAGTACGGTTCTCACCCAAGATGTACTGTTCGTTATTGAAATATGACGGTGTGTTCAGTCTAAGAAATTCACCATGAAGTTGTGATCAAATAAAGATAAAACTGGGTACACATAAAGCAGCAGAATCAATATGAGTGCCAATGAGACAGCTCTCCACCCAAGTCATAATTTATTAAAAGACTTTAAGTTAACAATCATTGGTTATATTACGGTCCTTATCACGGAGCGTTGGTTCACACCAAACAGCAAACTATACGGCCCAAAATGACTTTAACAAAACGATAAACAGATATGAACCACACCAATAAACGACAATCACTGAATAACAAGCTACCGACATAGAATAGTATGCTTATTATGATTTAAATTTTTAAGCGTTGTATACAAATGTTTCAGGTCAAGTTATAGTTTCATTCTGATAAATAGAAGAGGACAAGAGGTCACTTATAGTATCTATTTTTGATTGATTTCATTATAAAATTTAACAGTATGTTGTTCGTACTCAATATGGAATTGAAATGTTACGAAACAATTTAGGAATAGTCAATGAAATTCCTCAGTGAAACATTTTGAAAACAATCGAAACAATTATGATTCATTTTTTCCAAATATGGTCCGTTTTGGGGTATCATTTATTCAAAACCTTGTGGCCCGACTGATCGCGATCGATCGAAAGAGACAGCTACAGTATATACATATACACCATAGCTCATACAAATACGGGTTATATTCTTCTCATATATTTTTATGATGGTATGATACTAAACCCATAACAGGAAGGATTGTGCTTGATATTCATATGATTAAAACATAATCTTTCAATCAGTTTAATTGAGGTGTAGAGCTGGCATATCAGTAACTTCGAGTAGTCCTTTTTCAATGTATCATTGTCATTTTGTTAAGTTTAATTTTTTACCTATTCTGACAACGGACACGGGCTTCTTTACTGTCAGTATTTCTGTGTGTGTGTTTTTTTAAATCTGCATTGGCTAGAGGTACATTGTTTAAAAGGAGGGTTGAGATCTCACAAAACATGTTTAACTCTGCCGCATTTTTGTGCCCGCCCAAGGTCAGGAGCCTCTGGTCTTTGCTGGTCTTGTAAGATTTTAAATTTTAGTTTCTTGTATATACTTTGCATAGATAAAGGAAGAGGTGGTATGAGTGCAAATGAGACAACTCTCCACTATAAGTCACAATTTATAAAAGTAAACCATTATAGGTCAAGGTACGGTCTTCAACACATAGCTTAGGCTCACAACGAACAGAAAGCTATAAAGGGTCCCCAAAATTACTAGTGTAAAACCTTTCAAACGGGAAAACCAACGGTCTATAATCTATATAAAAAACGAGAAACGAGAAACAACTGTTAAGTTTAGTATGACGTCCATTATTACTGAACTAGTCCATATTTTTGTTTATAGGCCAGCTGAAGCACGCATTTGAGTGCGGGATTTTTTCTTGCTGTATTGAAGAACCAAATGTATCTGAGAAACACACCTTTATATGATTTGCGCGCCTTACAATTATTTTGTACATTAAAAAAAGTTTCACTATACCTTTATCATTGTATCTGAAAAACAGACCAATTCTGAGATATTTAACATTAACCAATAAACCATAAAAACAAAGTCAAGGTCAGATGATACCGACCAGCCAAATATATATACATAAATTCCATGAAAAAATATTGTTAATTTATTCCTTATAGTATCTGAAAACAAATACCAAACAAGAATCAAATAACATGGACCAATGAACCATGAATATAAAATCAAGGTCAGATTGATATAATTGCAAGATAGACAATTTCACCAAACAAACATTCCATACCCCAAATATATATATGCTTATAGTATCCGAGAAATACACCAAAACACAAACATTTTACTTTGCCGGACCACTTTACGCTAAAAATGGAGTATGTCAAAGTCAGATGACACCTGTGAAGTGAACATTTATATAGCCATTAAAATCGTTCAAAACAACCAAATATAGAAGAAGTATTGAAATTGGTATCTGAGATTTTGTCTAAACCACGAACACGTTACACGTAAAATGAGATCATGGTCAAGTGAAAACTGTTTTCCGAATTTTGGGACTGGAGCACACCATATAATTTTAGTGCGCACAATATATCTAAGTTGCGCGTACAATATATTTAAGTTGTGCGCACAACATATTTAAGTTTTGCGCACAACATATTTATGTTGTGCGCACAATATATTATTTTTTGCGCTCAATATATTATTTTGTGCGCACAATATATTTAAGTTGTGCGCACAATATATTATTTTGTGCGCACAATATATTTTTTTTCTTTGCATGTCCCTAGCGGGGCTCCGTATAAAACAAAAATATAGCAATAGACGTAATTTTTTTTCTTCTATGAATGGAAGCTGAATTTACAAATTTTGCAGTTAGAATTTGATATTATTTCAATAAATGGATAAGTTTTTCGCTATGGTACTTCAAATAGTAATGCGGCCATGTAATACATCCAATATGAAATCTTTCAATCAGATGCCTCAATAGAGGAGAAAAATAACAAAATATTATTTTTTTTTAATATCGAAAAAAAATGAGAGCAGATGGGATTGTGATAGGAGAAAATGACATGTATCTATGTATTATATACATTAGCAGAACAAATACATATATATGCAAATTATTTTAAAACTCGGAAAAAATGCATTCTATTGTATCATTTGTTTTCAAAATAGAATTTCATGTTTTCTCATATTTTTTTTATCCCGTGCATTGAGGTGTTTATATAAAAAAATTACCACAAGTGACACAAACATGCATACATATGTGATAATATAAAATAGAAGATGTGGTATGCTTGCCAATGAGACAACTATCCACAAAAGACCAAAATGACACAGACATTAACAACTATAGGTAACCGTACGGCCTTCAACAATGAGTCCATACCGCATAGTCAGCTATAAAAGGCCCCGATAAGACAATGTGAAACAATTCAAACGAGAAAACTAACGGCCTTATTTATGTAAAGAAATGAAAGAAAAAACGTTATTTTAGACATGTGATAATAACCGGAAACAGATGATAAAGTTTTTTTTATCAGCCCTTTAAGAACCATTTCATAAAAGATATACGTTACACGTAAAATGAGATCATGGTCAAGTGAAAACTGTTTTCCGAATTTTGGGACTGGAGCACACCATATAATTTTAGTGCGCACAATATATCTAAGTTGCGCGTACAATATATTTAAGTTGTGCGCACAACATATTTAAGTTTTGCGCACAACATATTTATGTTGTGCGCACAATATATTATTTTTTGCGCTCAATATATTATTTTGTGCGCACAATATATTTAAGTTGTGCGCACAATATATTATTTTGTGCGCACAATATATTTTTTTTCTTTGCATGTCCCTAGCGGGGCTCCGTATAAAACAAAAATATAGCAATAGACGTAATTTTTTTTCTTCTATGAATGGAAGCTGAATTTACAAATTTTGCAGTTAGAATTTGATATTATTTCAATAAATGGATAAGTTTTTCGCTATGGTACTTCAAATAGTAATGCGGCCATGTAATACATCCAATATGAAATCTTTCAATCAGATGCCTCAATAGAGGAGAAAAATAACAAAATATTATTTTTTTTTAATATCGAAAAAAAATGAGAGCAGATGGGATTGTGATAGGAGAAAATGACATGTATCTATGTATTATATACATTAGCAGAACAAATACATATATATGCAAATTATTTTAAAACTCGGAAAAAATGCATTCTATTGTATCATTTGTTTTCAAAATAGAATTTCATGTTTTCTCATATTTTTTTTATCCCGTGCATTGAGGTGTTTATATAAAAAAATTACCACAAGTGACACAAACATGCATACATATGTGATAATATAAAATAGAAGATGTGGTATGCTTGCCAATGAGACAACTATCCACAAAAGACCAAAATGACACAGACATTAACAACTATAGGTAACCGTACGGCCTTCAACAATGAGTCCATACCGCATAGTCAGCTATAAAAGGCCCCGATAAGACAATGTGAAACAATTCAAACGAGAAAACTAACGGCCTTATTTATGTAAAGAAATGAAAGAAAAAACGTTATTTTAGACATGTGATAATAACCGGAAACAGATGATAAAGTTTTTTTTTATCAGCCCTTTAAGAACCATTTCATAAAAGATATGGAACTTACGTTAATTAGGTCTTTCCACTTTACGATGGAAAGACCTATTGTATTTCTTCTTCGGATTATTATATTTTTTTCCCGCCACATCTTGAAATTTTTGTTTCGCAATATGTCGCTTAAATATTTTGTATATTGTATCGTACAATTCACACGCTTTTAAATTTCACCCTGCTAAGCCGAAACATTTTCTTGGTAAGAGTTATATCCCTATTTACTGTTAATCAAATGTGTGCACCGCACCTCCTTGGTAAAAAAAAATAGATATCGACAAAATTCTTTTTAAGATTTTTTCGTTGCATCCTCAGGAATGTTTGGATAATTTGGATCGAAGCGATTAGATAAAATTTTATAGGAGTTATCTACCTTCACAAAATAAATTTGTCAGTATGTTTTTTTTAACTCATAACCCTTGACCGTAAAAGCCTGGTATATCCTTATAGGTCCCTAGGTCCTAACTTAGAAAATGAGGTCAAAGGTCAAAGGTCAAGGTCAAGTTCTCAATTGTGACTTTTGCTCGGACACTTTGAAAGATACAGATAAAAGAAAAAGTGCAAAAGGTCTGCTTTATAGTAATATAGATATGCAACATTTAGTCTGATATAATTTAAGGTCAAGTTACAGTAAATGGGCTATGTCACAGATTTCAGTAAAATTTGGCATACAACTCTGGCTCGATGAACTTCAACTGAAAATCGAAATAATAATGCATTTATCTCAATTATCATTTGAAATATTACTGATTGAATTCTTACAAAATGGATGAACTTTTGCATAGAAAGTACATAAAATCGGCGAAACCCCTTATAAAATTTGTCTTAAAATCGCCAAATCTCTAATTCTACTCCATAGATTTTTCTTAAAAAACTATATGTTGTTGATACATACATTTCCGTTATAATGATGCAAAATAAAGATAGGGTCACCGACTTCGTTTTTACGGTATAGATCATTCTAAGTTGCATTCTTTGTGAAAAAATCCAACAAAACGTCGAAATAATCGTAACGTTATCGCGTTGCAGACCGTAAAACGTTGATTTTTGACGTTTTTCACTACCAATAAGGTAATAAATTGATTATTAGACAAAAAACGAAGTCGGTGACCCTATGATTATTTTATATCATTAAAACAGAAATTTATGTGTCAATAATATATAGTTTTTTAAGAAAAATCTATGGAGTAGAATTAGAGATTTGGCGATTTTAAGACAAATTTTAGAAGGTTTTTCGCCGATTTTATGTGCTTTCTATACAAATATTCACCCATATTAAAAGAAATCAATCTGCAATTTTTCAAATAATAAAAGAGATAAATGTATTATTTTTTTTTATTTTCAGTTGTAGTTCAACGAGCCGAGGTGGTATGCAGATTTTGAGCAAAATCTGCGACTTAGCCCATTTACTGAGGCATCTTATAGGAGTTAGTGCCCCTGAAAAGTATTAATATAAGGTTATTTGATTATAACTTCATCTAAGTTCATTATAAAGCCATTTGACCTTGTACAAAAGTTTACGTGACATATGACCTTGGAAAATGACTACCGGAAATGACCTTGACATATACGAAAGAATATTATTTGCAGTTTTTTTTATATAAAAGTACTCAGAATCCGCATATTTTGTCATATAGATACAGAAACTTATCACACAAAACTAGAAATGTGTTCCGACAAACTGGAAGTGGTCAATTATCTCCCGTTCTACATACAAATATACATATATTTTTGACATCAGTGTGAAAGAAGCTATTATATGAAACCGGAAATGACATTCAATTCACCGGAAGAAGCATATAATCTCCATTATTTCACTTAAAAGTATAATTAAACCATTATTTATCGCATCAGTATGAAGAAACTATCTTATCAACATTTCTTTGATGTGGAAAGACCTTCAATTAATCTCTGAACATTTTGTTTTTAGTTGAATGCTATTACTATACTGTAAAAAATGTAATTTGCTTCAGGTATAAAATAATCTTCTCTTCAAAACTCATACTACTTAATTATAACAATTTCATCAGCTATCAACATCGGATTTCAAAGTTATTATGAATCTACCTATTTTAGAGGTGGTGTGAATCAGATCTAGACATTAAAAACACCATAGATCCTTAAGAGTACATACAATCTAAGACTCTTTAATCTTGCAATAGCAATAAAACATTTGAATTTCATACACTTTACACAGACATTCCCCATTCCAAACTTAAAGACAAATTAATAGACCAACAATCACTCTAAGATTCTTTTTCAGATTCAGCAATGAACATAGATGATACACGTTTATAATTTTTACTTCTCACAACAACCATAATAACTTTATTTCTCGTTTTAAACATAAGCTAAAAGAACTCGCCACTGAATTTGCTTTTGTCCCGGCTGATAAGGCTGCTAATAATATAATATTGTATGATGTAAATTTTACATTGAGGCTCTGAAAAAGGAAATCATGAATACATCAATATTCCAACTGACATCATTTTCCGAAAATGACATGTTAACAAACATAAACTTTTAGCAACATTTATACAAGCAGAACCAAATACAAAGCAAGTTCCAATTATGTACTGGCTTCCAAAGCTGCACGAAACACTTTACACATTTATTTAGTCTTCACGCCATTCTTCCAATACTAAACTTTCTATTCTATTTACTAGTAGACTTGGTACAAACAAACACCTGAAAATAAATTGTTCAAATAAGACTTTTGAGTATAGTAAAATTAATCACTTTCGGCTTGTAAATAAAATCGTTGGAGGTAAATGATAAATTGCATTGTTACATTGGTGATTTTAATATGTTCGAAATTTTTATTTTTTTACCCTATAAATTACTTTGTCTCATATTCTTATTAAGAAAAAAATAACACACAAATTATTCAATGGTCATTTAAAAAATCAGAATGTGAATACATATCTTCAAACTTTAAGGTCATTTTTTTTAAAGTAACAACATGACAATTGGAGCTGCTTTCATACTAAATCCAGTCTTGATTTTTACTAGATAACATTTTCATTCACTTTGGAGATTCCGTATATAGACAAGTTACCTGAATTCTATTTGGGACTTACTGTGAACAACAGATTGCAAACATTTTTCTGTATTGTTATGAGCTACCATTTATGACTAAAATCAACAAAGACCCATCGAAACAACATTTAATATAAAAATTTAATGAGACTTTCATATATTTGGATGATAGATTGACTCTCAATAATAACGATTACCGTATGTTAACTTAAGAGATTTATCCTGCAGAACTAACTTTAAATAAAGCTAATACTAAGAATGAACACTGCCCTTTCCTGGATCTTGATATCCATATTTTTACTGGAAGTTTAATACTAAAAGGAGTAGGTCGAGTAAGGGCCGGTGTTGGCCTCAAATTTCAAATTTATCTGATGAAAGATTTTGTACACTTTTTGGAACACTTTTTGAACTGAATTATTCATTAAAGATGCTTAAATTCTTTTTAAAAAATCACATTTTAGAGGTGGTGTGAATCAGATCTAGACATTAAAAACACCATAGATCCTTAAGAATACATACAATCTAAGACTTTTTAATCTTGCAATAGCAATAAAACATTTGAATTTCATACACTTTACACAGACATTCCCCATTTTAAACTAAAAGACAAATTAATAGAGCAACAATCACTCTAAGATTCTTTTTTAGATTCAGCAATGAACATATGTGATACACGTTTATAATTTTACTTCTCACAACAATCATAATAACTTTATTTCTCGTTTCAAACATAAGCTAAAAGAACTCGCCACTGAATTTGCTTTTGTCCCGGCTGATAAGACTGCTAATAATATAATATTGTATGACGTAAATTTTACATTGAGGCTCTGAAAAAGGAAATCATGAATACATCAATATTCCAACTGACATCATTTTCCGAAAATGACATGTTAACAAACATAAACTTTTAGCAACATTTATACAAGCAGAACCAAATACAAAGCAAGTTCCAATTATGTACTGGCTTCCAAAGCTGCACGAAACACTTTACATATTTATTTCGTCTTCAAGCCATTCTTCCAATACTAAACTGTCTATTCTATTTACTAGTACACTTGGTACAAACAAACACCTGAACATAAATTGTTCAAATAAGACTTTTAAGTATAGTAAAATTAATCACTTTCGGCGTGTAAATAAAATCGTTGGAGGTAGATGATAAATTGCATTGTTACATTGGTGATTTTAATATGTTCGAAATTTTTATTTTTTTACCCTATAAATTACTTTGCTTCATATTCTTATTAAGAAAAAATTAACACACAAATTATTCAATGGTCATTTAAAAAATCAGAATATGAATACATATCTTCAAACTTTAAAGTCATAAGAAACCTCAAATTAAAAAAAAATATGCATATGTTTTTTATAACTAAATGGATAGTTTTCATTATACAACTTATGTACATATACTTTTTTCTGAAGAAAATTCTTTAATTTGTCCACATTGAGAAAAAGTTTACTTATTTTTAATTGCTTGCTTCCAGCAAGCACTTCGCCGGCATATTTTCCGTATGCATAGTGACCCGAGCGTAACCCTCCTCGTAAAAATCCGGTGACCACTTTACGCATGGATCTGTCATTGAAATAAACAAATATCTGATTATTCATGTTAAACACGTGCTCAAGACCCATGCTTTTTGTGATTTGTTTACTATTAGGTGACAATCGGTAAAACTCGGCTTCAAAACACGTCATTTAATGAGCAGCCATATTTGTTAAATCATAACAAACAGAGAGAAAAATAATTGATGATTATATGAAATATTCGCGAAAATAATGATAAAATCATGCACAAAGGACTAAGTTTATGTATATACATGCATTGGTTCAAGAATTGGACAAACATTATTTTTCACCACTCACTCGTTTCTTATGACTTTAAGGTCATTTTTTTAAATTAACAACATGACAATTGGAGCTGTTTTCATACTAAATCCGGTCTTGATTTTTTACTAGATAACATTTTTGTACACTTTGGAGATTCCGTATATAGACAAGTTACCTGAATTCTATTTGGGACTTACTGTGAACAACAGATTGCAAACATTTTTCCGTATTGTTATGAGCTACCATTTATGACTAAAATCAACAAAGACCCATCGAAACAACATTTGATATAAAAATTTAATGAGACTTTCATATATTTGGATGATAGATTGACTCTCAATAATAACGATTACCGTATGTTAACTTAAGAGATTTATCCTGCAGAACTAACTTTAAATAAAGCTAATACTAAGAATGAACACTGCCCTTTCCTGGATCTTGATATCTATATTTTTACGGGAAGTTTAATACTAAAAAGAGTACGTCGAGTAAGGGCCGGTGTTGGCCTTTAATTTCAAATTTATCTGATGAAAGATTTTGTACAGTTTTTGGAACACTTTTTGAACTGAATTATTCATTAAAGATGCTTAAATTCAAGCTTTAATGTGACAAAATCTCTAAATATGCCATTATATGTAATTTTCCAGGTGGTTTTTGTCAAAAAGGAAAGGGGCCGTTTCTGTGTTCATTCACAGCCTTTATACTTCATATATATTTTGTATTATCATTGAATACAACTCACATTTAAATAATTATTAAGATTGGACACAGATTAAAAAAAATAAGCATGACTTAATGAAGAGTTAGTACCCGATACATATGCATCGTATTGGAAAACAGGCCATATTTTTTTTTAATGAAACAGAAGTATTCTACTTTCCAATAAATAGTTAAAAGTTTCATTTTAATAATTTTGTAAAACTGCTATATTTTGGGGCCAAAAGGAGGTCTTACTGGACCTACTACTTTATGATGGTGACGTTTCCTTATCACCATCTTATGGGGTTTATAATAGGGATGTGAAAAGACTGAACTGTAATACTCTGATACTTGGTCATGACATTTCAGTACCCGCGATTACTCGGATTAATCTTAAACGTATATAGAAAAGTTTAGATTTTTGTTACTACCTTTTATAAAAATATTAACGACAGACTCTGTTTTTGTGTCAATTAACCAATGAATTACCGACCGCCGTTTCTACAAATCAAAAAAGCAATTATTATTTGTATACGTGTTCATGAACCATTTTCCAATAAAATGTTAAATATTTGCATATTCAATCCGACAAAATGGATAGGTCTCTTGTCTCACAGTTAAGATAATCCGGTGGATCTATTTATACCATCATCTGCTGTCATGACATTATCATGTTTCTGTCCATCTTCAGATAGTCTATGTATATTGTATGATCTATATCCTGCTACATATTCGCTCCACGATCAACTACAGCAAACCGGTTTTCCTTCAATTTTAATTATCCTGCCAGGCTTTAGTGATGGAGGTTCTATTATCTTGATACCTCCATCACCTACAGATACTATTACATGGTTGTTGTCATACAAAGTAATGCGATGTGGTAAATAATCCAAATTAATAATATTGGATTTGGATCCATTAAGTTTACAGAAAAATAATTTGTTTTTGTACAAATGACCAAGGAGAAACCTTTCGTCAGGAATAAAACAAACATTATCGCACACCACTCCATTACCTAATTCCGAGGTCTGGAAAGAATGAGTCAATGATAACTTTCTCTGACCGGAAGCTGATATTGTTGATCAATATTTAGAATAGGCATTGGAACAGGGATAGTGTCTACACCGTTATAGGATCAAAGTCTGGGATAATTTCCTTTATGTTCGACTCTGCAGAATGATATGTTAGTCCTGGAACCCGAGCATCTTAAATTTTTCTGATTTCCAATTCCTTCCTTGTAGTTTTTGCGTCAATAAATTTTATCACCAGGAATGAGTGGATTTCTGATGTATGTTATTTTAGTAATTTCATATCACTTTTTCCATGGGATTACATAACAGGGATGATAATTATGGTCAATGTTGGGCTCAAATGGTCTTTAATTTTTTTTAGTTAAATGAAGACGTTTATATGAATTTATCTTTTATCATTTATTCACCCTTCCGAAGCACCTGAGATCACTCCTAGTTTTTGGTGGGGTTCGTGTTGTTTATTCTTTAGTTTTCTATGTTGTGTCATGTGTACTATTGTTTTTTCTGTTTTTCTGTTTGTCTTTTTCATTTTTAGCCATGGCGTTGTCAGTTTGTTTTAGATTTATGAGTTTGACTGTCCCTTTTGTATCTTTCGTCCCTCTTTTTTTAATTTAAAACATCACTCTTAAAAATATAATCTGATTATCTTATACATGTTATAAGTATAGACTAATAAAAAAAAATAAAGTTTTATCTTTAATGAAAATTTTTGAATTGTTGATGATGTTAAGTCTCAATTTAACACAATTAGATCTTACACAAATCTACAGACAAAACAACCTATTTGGATGATAGTTTGTGACATAAATGGTCGATGTTCACAAACAATCAAATGCATCAAAAACTATATAAAAGACCAGTTATTAAACAGGTAAACTACAGTATCGTAATAGTAGACAGAATTATTCTTTTTTAGTGTACATAATATGCTCCAAAGTCTGACAACATTCCGGTTATGTCATCAAAACACGGTTCTGTCCAAATAATTGACATAAAACTTCAGAAATCGTTTGTCGCCCTCTAATATGAAGCTGAAATATCGTCCGTGTTGATTTATCTGTAGATCTAGAACCGTTCTGCTTGGTATTTTGTCATGATTACAATATCTCTTCAACTACTACTGTTTCCACAAGATCACACTTATAAACGTCTTCTTCCGATTCCTTTTAACTATTAAAAATTTAACGATAATAACCAAAATTATTGGAAAACAGTGGTTAACTTAGTCAATTCCAGATAAAACTCATATGTGTAGTATATTGACAATGTTAGTCGAAATATGTGACAGGTTGAATCTGTTTATTTGAACATTTATCGATAGATTTCCTCCATTCACAACAGTTTCAAAGATAATGGACAATACTTTTGTTTTACCTTTGTATTATATTTTTAGCAGTAGCAGCCATGTTGACTGGCAGACTGGATCACCGGACACACTTATACATTAGGAATGTTTGCGATTTACTTTGATTTGAGTTTGCTCTATAGTTTCTGAGGAGAATATATTGGTAAAAGTTTACGGGCAACTACAGACGACAGATGATAAGTGACCAGCAAAGTTTAAATGGACCTTTTAAGAACAATAGATATAGGAAGATGTGGTGTGAGTGCCAATGAGACAACTCTCCATCCAAATAACAATTTAAAAAGTAAACCATCATAGGTTAAAGTACGGCCTTCAACACGGAGCCTTGGCTCACACCGAACAACAAGCTATTAAGGGCCCCAAAATTACTAGTGTAAAACCATTCAGAACGTTTGTGTAAGATATCAAAATCTGTCATGTATGCTGCACTCCACAAGGTTAAACTTGAGTTAGTTTCAAGTTGTGTGTTGTTATTTGCTATATATTTTATAGCAATCTGCCTATTGTGGATTACGATTTGAATTTAGCTAGCTGAGGTACGTGACAACTATAAAAAACAACTTGATATTTGCTTTTGAGATTGATCTGTGTAAAAAACCATTAAAGTCCTTTTAATAGAAAGGATGACGCTGTGTGCTGATTTTCTTCATTTTATAAAATTCAATCACAGACTCACAAAATTTTATAATTTAGAAAACTAGAACCTGCATTTCAAAAGGTTCATTTAAGGAATAACAGTATTGTAGTTGAAGAGTTGCCACCGTCAATTGTAGATTTGACGGTCGCAAATGCAGTTTTACTGGCGACGCGTAGTGGAGACAGTAAAACGGAGATTCGAGACCGTCAAATCAAAATTGACGGTGGCATCTCTTCAACTACAGTACTGTTATTCCGATTCTAATGCATTACAAAAAGAAAAAATACGATAAAACTTGAAAAAATGTCTAAATTTGTCAAATAACAAAAAAATCCGCGAAACTTCATGAATGATTTTGGCGCAAAGACGTCATGGCTTAACGTGACGTTCATACAAATGAAAACTTACAAACTGGAGGTTATTACGTTATCTGTACGCTTCAAATTCGGATAAAAATACATTAAAACGGCGAATTCGATGTAGGTGTTGTTTTATTTTCGATTATATAGTAGTGATCGAACATTTGTTGATTCATCAATTCAAAATGGCGGGTCCCTCCTTAGTTACGCCTGGTCAACTGTGGATTTGACGGCAACTTTTAGCCAATGAAAAAAATTGTTACATCCAAATTGCATTAGAATTATAAATCGTAACATTTCTTTAACAACTGCAGTTGGTACAGGGATTAATATGAAAGCGTTTTTTTTAATGAACCAGACACTTGGACTGATTCTGATAGATTAAACTCAAATAATCAATAAAAGTAACCACATTTGTGCCAATGAACATATGATATGACCTTCAGTATATTATATACATATACATGTATAAGATATATGCATATCCAATGATCATGAAAAAGAGGTTCAAAATACGCATCGTCTAGTGTGGGAGATAAAAAAAGTTTATGATTTAATCATAAATAAAGGCCCACAATGGGCCACATGCCTCCGTATTCTGCCTTTTTTAGTTTTAAAAGAGTCCTATCACTTGGGTGTCATTGGTAATTATGCAGCTGTCAAAAAACTGAACCTCATTTAGAATGTCGTCTTTGAAATTTTCCACTAGTAGCTTTTTTATCATAAATATTATATATGCGATAATAGCCAGGAGCAATTGATAAATGTTTCATATTAGTCCGCTAAGCACCATTTCGGAAAAGATGGATATCAAGTAAAATTTAATGCATTTGTCATACTGAAAAAAAATAAGAGTTATTTATTCTAAGCATATGGTAATGTTTTTTTTTAAACAGCTCGACTGAACACTTATTACTCAATTATTACAATATTATCAAACATAAAAGTCGGATTTCATAGTTATTGTAAAACTACCTATTCCAGTGGTGGCGAGAAACAGATATGGAAAAAAAAACAAATCTAAAGATCTTTTCAGATATATACAATCTAAGACTCTTTCGTCTTGCTATAGAAATAAAACTTCCGACTTTTCTACACTTGACACAAGTATTCCCCATTTCAAACTGAGACAAGTTGGTCCTGCTTTGTTTTATGAATACGAATGACCAACGTAGATATTGGTATCTTGTTTAAGGGAGAGATATATCCTACTTAGAAAATCCCCTCTGATTCAAACAAATGAATTTTCTGAAATTGACATTATTTTCCATTCCTTTTTAACAATATGCTTTTTCGTTTGAAGGACGTGTTTTTCAGCGAAAAATCGTTTTCCCATGATACTCATTCATGAAATTCATAGGAAAAAAAGAAAATAGGTGAAGAAAATCCTTTGACTTTATAATTCCGCTCTATTGATGATGTTCTCTCACTAAATAATTTGATATTTGGTGACTATTTTGAATCATCTTTCACATCGAACTGAGATAAAAGAAATATCAAATTTATTCGTACATTTTATGCACGCCACCACGCTTAAGGGACTGATACCGAATATACAATATGATAGCGGATAAGTTCAAAATTTCGTCCCTATTTCTTAGAATATGACCAACCGAATTAGACTTAATACCGTTTGAACATGAGCAACACGAAGGCAGTCGTTTGTGGAGCAGAATATGCCCTTCATGAGCACCTGCGATCACCCCCAGTTTTTGGTGGAGTTTATGATGCTTTTTCTTTGTTTTTCTATGTTGTGTTTTGTCTACTATTGCTTGTTTGTTTGTGGTTTTTTAGGCATGACGTTCGCAGTTTATTTTTAGACTTATGAGTTTGAATTCTCTCTGATATCTTTGGCCTCTCCTGTGACATAAACATAAACTGCTCAATGTGACAACACTCATGTATATATATATACATACAATGTATCACTCATCTTTGTATTTAGAAAGAAGAGTATGAAGATACAAATGACGTGTGGATCGCTCATCAGGCGGGAAAAGTTGAGGTTATTTGGATAAAATGCAAATTCATTCATTTGAAATGGGGAATGTCAAACAGTCAACAACCCAATCAAAGAGCAGAAAACAGCCGAAGACCACCAATGGATCTACAACGCAGCTAGAAAATCCTGCAACCAGAGGAGGGCTTCAGCTATCCCATAAGGTAGCAATACAGATAAAAACTCAAAAATTAAAACTCATATTTTTTAACCGCCCAATTCCCTTTTTTTTTTTTTAATAAATAAGGCTTTATATTTGAGTTATGCATGTGTATATTTATGGAAAGAGTACCTTCCATAAATTTGATTTGCAAAAGTTATAATGCTGAAATGTAATGTCTTTTAGGTGTAGCCATGGCAACCGTCTGCATGCATTTGATACAAAATATTGCAAAAATAGGGGGGGGGGGGGTAGTAGTAGTGAAAATGCCACATTATGATTTTAAGGAAAAGATAATTACAAGAATTGAATAAACACAGTCTTCCACTGCATCCATTGTGATACGATATACATCTTCTCGAGACAGTTAAATATTCAAATTAACCACGCGAGGCTCACGAAGTATTGTACGCGATTAAGGGGTGGTGTCTGTTTCTCTAAAGATTTTTAGACGACACACAGACATCCTTAATCCTTTTTTTTTTTTAACTATCTGTATAGAGATGACGTCACAAAAGTAAAATGGTCTTTAATTTATTTTTGAAAAATAACTTGAATGGAGAGTTGTCTGATTGGCACTTATACCACTTCTTCCTATATCTATGTAAACATATTTTTTTCTGTTAACTTTATCACTGATTTGAATTCAAAATAGATGATATAGACAATAGAGGTATTGTGTAATATGTAAATGTTCTTAAGTGGAATTCGACCCGTAAAAAAAGGATAGCGCATAACATCGCATTATACATATGTACCTAGTGATTAAGTGAGACAAAGATAAAAGGAAATATAAAAATAGTGATATACATGTATCTACAGTGGAGGTAGTTTATATTAATTGAATTGGTAATGGAGTTGACCTTTGATTCCTTGAATTTCAAGAACATTGTCATTTTGAACACTTTTCGGAACGAATTTCTTTCTATATATTATTATCACTCAGCTTATAAAGGATACAACTTTTCTGTGTTTGTTAACATTGCCATTAAAGTGAAAGGTTTGGCATGCCACAAAATAAGGTTCAACCCACCATTTTTTTCTTTACAAATGTCATGTACCCTGTCAGGAATATGGCCATTGTTATATTATAGTTCGTTTCTGTGTGTGTTACATTTTAACGTTGTGTTTCTGTTGTGTCGTTTGTTTTCTCTAGTGTTTGAGTGTGAGTTCAAATTACTATAAGACGTGTTACGGTACTTTTCTATCCCAAATTCGTGTATTTCGTTTTGATGTTATATTTGTTATTCTCGTTGGATTTTGTCTAATGCTTAATCCGTTTCTGTGTGTGTTACATTTTTATGTTATGTCGTTGTTTTCCTCTTATATTTAATGCGTTTCCCTCAATTTTAGTTTGTTACCCCGATTTTGTTTTTTTTCCATGGATTTACGAGTTTTAAACAGCGGTATACTACTGTTGCCTTTATTTGGTCTCTAGCCTGTTTGAAGTTTTAAAAGGATAAAACAAAGAAAAAGCATGTCACTTTCACATGTATGTTTCACATCGTAAATGTAATTAAATTGATTTCATCTCTGTTCTATATGACATTTGTACTGTAGAACTGTAAAATAACTGGAATAAGAAATAAAATGATAGACTTATAACTGCAGGTTAATTATTATTAAATAGGGAAAATAACAAAAAAAAGGATATTTGAAAGTATACATCATAAATGAAGCTTGAACCTTTAATAAACTTTACGGGGCTATGACATATATATTCATGACAGCAGACCAGCACCAGACAAGATCCGTTTTATACATACGTTTAATTTACTTTTCCCACCGTTACATTTACATCTAACCAATATTCATCCATGAATGCTTATTACCAAAATCAACCCATCAATATTTCCCTAGCTCAAAATTATGAATAAATATTTTGAGTATACGATGAATAATTGAACAAATAAGAAAAAAAAATAACAGTAGCCATTGAAGAAATAATTGCTGAGCCTTGTATAGCTTACTTGCTCATAGTTACAGGCCGTACAGTTGTAAACCTTAATGTTACTTGGTTTCTGGAGGACAGTTGTCTCGTTTGGAAATGATACCACATATTTGTGTCATCCTAGATTGACCACTTTTAATTGCATGCATATGTAAACATAGGGAGAGATCCGTTTGCGCCTAAAATGCGTCATTTTGCGCCACAACTTTTTTTTCTATAATGCTTCGTTTGCGTGGTATCATTTGCTCCAAAATACGATTGCGCAAATTAGAAGAAATATAACTTCCCTCCTCCTTTATTCGGACTTCGAACCGGCAGTTTACACGGAATATGTTGCTGCATGGGTACTTCCCAATGTAATGTATGTATTACATACTTTGTAACATATTTTGTTTATATAGATTAGACCGTTGGTTTTCCCGTTTGAATGGTTTTACACTAGTAATTTTGGGGCCCTTTATAGCTTGTTGTTCGGTGTGAGCCAAGGCTCCGTGTTGAAGGCCGTACTTTAACCTATAATGGTTTAATTTTTAAATTGTTATTTGGATGGAGAGTTGTCTCATTGGCACTCACACCACATCTTCCTATATCTATTAGCTTGTATTAAACATTCAGCAAAGCAATAAGTTTTCTTCTCTCGCTGTTCCAAATATAAAGCTTTATAACAACTGTCATATGTAAAACTTAACCAAGAAAACTAAACATTGACCAATGAACCCTAAAATGAGGTCAAGGTCAGATGATCCATGCCCGGTAAGAATAAATAATTTGTAGAATTAAAAATGGACAAACCAGGAGTAAACCAACATATTATAATATAGAAATAGGAAGATGTGGGTTAACTTCTCGTTTGCCCACTTTTAATTGAACCAATTATCTTTAAGTAAAGAAAATTTCTATATTGTAGTATTTTGTACTCTGAAAGGTTAAATATATAAAAATTCAGTAATTTTCAATGATTTATGAAATGAGTATAGAATTAACAACTGTATGCATCTAGAGTTAATATAAAATGAATATAAAATCTAAAAAAAAAAAACACACATCAAAAGTAATAAAAAACATACATGATAATTTACTTAGATCTTAATTATGGGTGTCTTCCTCCATCTTGGAATGTAAAAAACAGAGAACCAACGGTCCAAATTTTCTATAAAGTCAGCAAAATTTGATGCAGGAATGCAATTATTTAATGAGAATTTTTATTTAAAAGAACCAATTTATAAAAATATAACTTATAAATATTAATATTTTTGCAAATGTTGATTAATTTTGGTTGTTTTTATTATTATTTTTTTAAATTTGCATTTTAAGGGGAGGTAACCCTAAAACTGCATTTTCTGAAGGAATCTACATGAAATTTTCCTATTTTGTATTTCAGCCGGGAAAAACGTACGGTGACCCTATCTTTTCTTATTATATTCTCAAAGCATTGTCTGAAAGCTATCTTTTCCTTAAGTATTTATCAATTCTATCATTTTGTTTAGTTTCTAATCCCAAGATGGTGTTTTACTGTATAATCCATACAAATTTGGCATTTTGCCACGTCCTGTAGATTAAAAAAATGCGCGGTGACAAATCATTTTTATTATATTTTTCTACATATATCAATAGATACTACGTTTTGGCAAAGTATGAACAAATTCTGTCATTTTTATTTTAGACTCCCATACCACCTTAAGAATGTACACCTCTGAGGAGCCAAAAATTTCTCGAATTAAACTTTCTTTCTTAACCAGATTTTTTGGTTTATAAGACTGTTACAAAATAATTGGTGAAGACAAAAACATATGGTGGTGCACTTCTTTTTTTGCTACGGCCCTTTGAAAATGCCCTATTTTGATGATTTCCCCATTTTTCTTGGATTTTTGCCTATTTTTGGGCTATTATCGTGAAAAAAATCACAGTTCCACAATTAAACTTTTTTTCATACTTTCTATAAAGATGGAGTGGACCAATCTGAATAAAATTTACTTAAAAAACTATAGGTAGGTGTTAATATAAGAAAGTTTTATCATATTTCGACGCTTTTTTGTGAAAATTTACCATGCTGTCAATTTTGTATTTTTGTGATTTTTCTCAGTTTTAAGAACAAAATGCATATTATTTCAACTTTTATGTTATAAATAATTAAAAAAATACACATCTAAGAAAAGACCAAAATGGTATGGGATGTACATGATTCTTGTAAAATCATTTTTTGTATCCCTAACCCATTTTCTCAAAATTTTGGCTAAAATTACTGACTTAATTGGTCGTAAAATTTGAAAACTGGATTACTCAAAAACTTATTCATTGTAAATACACAATTTTTTTCACAGAGTTTGATTATGATATTTTTAAAACGCATTGATATTTTCCACTTGTATCACAGGTTTTGGAAATAATTCAAGAACGAGATTTCAACGAGACTGAAAAGTCAGAAGAATTCATCCTTAATATAAAATAAAACTGATCTCAAGTTACTTTGAATCAATAGGTGACATGAAATTGGCCGACAAGTAATGACTCTTTCATTTCAACTCACTAAATTAATATAGATCTCTAATTTACTAAACATAAATGACGCAAAAAATGTTAGTCTCCAACCAAATAAAGCAACTTAAGAACGAATAACTCTATAATGGCTTAGTTACACAGAATGTTTTATTTAACAACAAATAATAGTATAAAATGAACATGAGTTTTGTTTTTTTCTATGTTTAAAATGTCAGGGCAGTTTACTTTACTTAAATGCTTATTCGGTAAGTTCAAATATAAATGATTTTAATAATAATTTATTTCTGTTTTGATTTGAAAGGATCCTTCGAGCTTGTGTTGCTTATTTGTACTCATGCCGAATCAAAATAAAGTTTTCTTATCTTATCTTATCTTATCCCGTAAAGGCTAAATATATAAAAATTCAGTAATTTTCAATGATTTATGAAATGAGTATATAATTAACAACTGTATACATCTAGATTCATAAAATGAACATGAGAGTCTTGTTTTTTTTCCTTTATTGTTTAAGCTATCAGGGCAGTTTTCTTTACTTTAATGCTTATTCGGTAAAGTTAAAATATAAATGATTTTAATAATTATTTATTTCTGTTTTGATTTATCTATCTTTTCTTTAAATCATTCATTTCTGTATTCAGTATTTTACTACTTTATTCCTTTATTTTTGAGGTTTTTTTTATTATAGTTTTGTTCTAAATTCTTTAAATTATTGCTTTCAGCTAATTTTTCCAGTATGGCTAAATTAGTCAGTGTAAAGCTTACCCGAGTGAAAATCTTTTACGCAACAATTTATCACCATTAATAACTTACAATTTTACATCAAAATGATCCTAAATTACCTCAAAAACATTTTAGTTTGATTTATTTTAAAATTTACCATTAATGTTTAATACTTTCTTCTTCTAGGCTTCTCAGTCAGGGTTCCATGATCAGAATTCATTCAGTTTTATAAACATTGATATGTTTACAATCGTTGTTCACCACTAACAGTTGTCTTGTTTCATAGTTGTACGATAAACGGGTCGGTCTATCAATACCATCGTCTGCTGTCAAAACGATATCACTTGTCTGTCCATCATGATATATTCTATGTATGTTGTTTGATCCTTTTCCAGCTACATACACATCACCACGATCGTCTATCGATATACCCACAGCACCGTCCAAGTCAGGACTGTTGTATATCTCACGTTCTTTTCCATCCTTTGTAACGATGAATACTTTGCCATTAGTATTGTCTGTACAATAGACATCACCATCTTGGCTGGCAAAGATGTTACTAGGATCAAACGATGTTTGTATTGTGTTCAGAACTTTACCATTGAAATCCACTATGGTAAGGGTATTGAGCTGATTTCTTATCCATATCTTATCCTTTAGACGGGTGATTCCTCTACAAAATCCTTCAACTTTGATTTTTCTACCAGGCTTAAATGATGTAAGGTTGATTATCTGGATACCTCCCAAACCTTCAGATACTACAACGTGACTGTTGTCATACATAGTAACGCACAGTGGGTTATAATCTATATCAATTACTCTGGATTTGGATCCATCAAGTTGGCAAACATATAGTTTGTTACATCCGTTCTGACCAAGGAGTAATCTCTCACCAGGAATAAAACAACCAGTAAAAACGCTCACTCCGTTTCCTAATTTCGTTGTTTGGAATGAGGTTGTCAAAGAGAGACTTCTCTTGTTTCTGGCCAAAAACTGACTTTGTTGGTAGATATTTAATTCTGGCATTTGAACGGGAACATTATCTACTGTTACTGTACCAAAATCTGGAAGTAATTTCTTTATTTTTGACTCTGATTCTGAAGAATGATATGTTAATACAGGGAAAGTTGTTATTTGAGTGTCTCTTATTTCCATTTCTTTTTTGTAGGTTTTTTCATCCAGAAATTTTATTGCTAGGAACAAATGGATTTCATTTGTGTATCGCTTCAGTGATTTAAGATCACTTTTCCATACAAACAGTGAGTCAGAGCTTGATTGGATGCTTTTTGTAGATCGGGACACCGTGTCGTTACAATGTCTATACTTCTTTTCAATGTCTTTATGTATATCTGCTTCTAACTTATCTAAATGAGCAATAGCTCTCTGTTTTATTTGCGACACTCTTTTCTTGATATTATATCGACTTTTTTCTAAACCTTCAAGTGCTGTTTTACTCTTAGTCAGTATGTTCTCTGTTACTTGACTGAAGTTGTCCATCCTTCTCTCTAGGTCAGAAATGGCGGTGCCATCTTTAACTCCCTTAGCAGCAGTTTCAATTGACAAGATGTGCTTGCAATTTTGATGTGATACAGGTACACACAAACCGCAGATTACTTTGTCATGTTGGAAGCAATACAGTACAATCTTTTGATCGGGATGATTATTGCAATTTTTGGACAAGGTAAGAAGCGATGAACTCAGTTGTTTTATATCAGTCATTGGTAATACATTGTGAGGAGGATACATCCTTTCATGAACTCTTCCACACGGTTTACATACAGGTTCAGTGCAGTCACTGCACCAATATACTGCATTTATGTTTTCGTTATAACGCTGACAACCAGCACAAAATTTACTGTCTGCCATACTGTAAGAAATAAAGATAAAAAGCTTAATCTTAAATAGTAAAGTATATGAAAATTCTTGGGGCAATCTTTGAATTCAAATGATCTACAAATTTTCAGTTAAATGTAGACATGCATTCTATTTTGATTAAAGTACTATCACGAACATAATAAAATTGAAACAAATTCTGATTTGATATTTAATTTAGATGTTCAACCTGAAATATATAGCTGTAGAAAAAAAGACAATAATATCCAGTCTATGGAAGGTGCGATACGATAAAAACTTTTCTTATATCAATGAGCGATATTGTCTTATATCAACGAGTTGCATTGTGGGAAATCTCAGACGAATGTTTACATTTTTATGAAGGAACGAAGATTTCTCGGTATAAATTAATGATTCTTTTCTTAAAACAGGCTGACATTTAACAAGACATACGTCTGCTGTATAATTTCCATGAATTATTTTAAGTTATACCAAGCAAGATGTATTTAAACGAGAAAATTGAATTGTTGAATAAATGAGACATAAATGCATGATTTATCATTTGTAGATGTACAAATTCAATTAATGTCATGTAGCAAATTATGTGGAATGCAATCGAGATGAATTAAATTGTTGGATAAGCCCAAATCGCCTATAAGTCAAAGATACTGCTATATTTTAAAATATCAATGCTATGTTTGTCTTATATCATAGAGATATTTTTTTAATATCAAAAATTTATGAATGCGATACTTTTCTAATATAACTGCTATAGTTTTCTAATATAGAATTAATAGGATGACACGTCACAATGCATGTCAAAAGAACCGCAAACATAATTCACAAACTTATTTCATGACCGGCTTAATGTTTGAGGATCAATATCACTAAAATTTCGTTTCTGTAACAAAATAAACGCTTACACGATCTTATCATTTTTAAAATGTTGCTTGACCCTATTGATATTTGAAAGTGTTAACAACCTGTTCAGTCTATTCTTTTGCAATCACATGCTTTAACCGACAAATTCTATCTGAAGTGATGATGCAATGGCGGAATTTGAATGCGGTTGTAAATAGTCTACCGACCTATTCGATTTTAATAAAGGTCCAGTGGCGGATCCGGAGGGGCGGGGGTTGAAATCCCCTTTTTTGGCCGATCAATGCATTTGAATGGGGATATATGGTTGAACCCCCTTTATCCTGGATTTGAACCCCCCCCCCTTTTAGAAACGGCTGAATACGCCTTTGAGGTCACACTCCTATAGCCTTTCCACATGGGTAATATCGAAATAAAAAAAATCATTACTTAAAAGAAAAAAAAACATTCATTCAAACAATCCAATTCAATACAGCAATGAATATTCAAATGGTAAAATAAATATTCCAAACAAATTAAAATGTACAAATGCTGTTGTCCCGATCTTTGAAGATACCAACTGAGTAGCCTCAGACTATAGATTGAACAACTTCAGATCGAACGAAAATCAAAAATCTTGTGAAACAGAAACTGTATGTATTATCAACATGGACGCTTATTTACAAATTTAGCTATATATTTTGGACCTTGGATTATAGCTCTCACGCTTTTATATAAGCTTTGGATTTCAAATATTTTGGCAACGAGCATCACTTCAGAGACACTGTATTGTCGAAATGCGCATCTAGTGCATGAACATTGGGACCGTTAATGTTATTACTTCCACTGGGTTGATGTCTCTGCTGGTGGACTTTTAGTACCCGGGGGTATCACCAGCCTAGTAGCCAGTACCTTGGTACTGGTACTGGCATGTAAATACGGATTTTTTGTATTTATTTAAATTTTCTGTAGCAATTTTTTAGAAATTATTATAAATTATGGAATGTATCTCCCTCATGCAAAGCTCTGATTCCTTTCACGGATTTGGCTATACTTTTTGAACCTTTTGGATTATAGCTCTTCATCTTTTATATAAGCTTTTGATTTCAAATATTTTGGCAACGAGCATCGCTGAGAGACGTGAATTGTCGAAATGCGCATCTGGTGCAGGAAAATTGGTACCATTAATGTTTTTACATCGCGACAACCGCCAGGACATTCCGCTGTATTGTTTCCAGAGATTTGACCTTAGTTTTTGACTAGTAACCGATCGTATAAATACGCTTACATTTCTTAGTGCAAAATAACAATCCGTTTCGCTTGTTATAAATTCATTTCTACAATGAATGCTTAAAAAAATGTTTAGAAAACAAATAGATAAGATGTAAACGCCAAACGCGCGTTTCGTCTACAAAAGACTCATCAGTGACGCTCGAATCCAAATGTGTATACATATTTTCTATATTTTAGAAATAATTCAGGGAAGCCATAGATTGTTGGAAATTTACACATGGATTGGGCCGTGATATTCGAATTTTATCCTGTTGATTTCTCCGAGCTCTTACAAGTGCATTACTTCTTTTTGTTATGCATCCAAATAAGAATAATAGTTTTTTTTTAATTGCACTTTTTAAAACAATAAAATCGGCAAAGGGTCTGCAAATAGGTTCCTATGCATGTAGATTTACGCGGAAAGTATATTGTACATAACAGCAATTATTATGTATACCTCTGAGTCTGCGCTAAGTATAGATCTATCGAGAATTTTGTCACAGTGCTGTTTCCAAAGCGACGTCATACTAGAATTATAAATTTGGATCTTTCAGTGCTGTTTATTTGGTATTTTTATTGACGTAATCGTTCTTGTACCATCATAACTGTCGTTACCGTTAAAGCTTAAGAAGTGTACTAGTTTATATTGCACTGTACAAAAGATTCAGCACCCAAATGACGTTTTTGGAGAGCAGGTATTTATAAAGGGATATTTTAAAGATTTATAGATATAAGAAGATGGTGCATGAGTTCGAATGAGACAACTTTCCACAAAGTATAATGATTTGTTTCAAGTAAACCATTATAGATCAAAGTAGGGCCTTAAACACAGAGCCTTGGCTCACAGCAAGCACCACGCTATATAAGAACACAAAAAAAATACTAGCGTTAAACCATTCAAACAGGAAAACCAACGGTCTAATTTGTATAAAAAAGGAGATTCAAAAGTACAGGTCAGATTTTGTCGAATCAATCTGAACGAGAACAGTATGATTCATCTTTGTCACAAGTTAGTTTCATTTTTATCAATAAAGAAAGTCTTACATGCATGCATTGCGAGCATATCAGATATATATTATTTCGGTGCGTTCATTATAAAATTGCTAAAAATTAATGTTATATAGTATGTGAACAATAATTTGATACTTAGCTATTTGATTACGATATTGTTTGTTAAACCACATCGGTACTGGCATTTTTACATTTTGAAAATGGTGGATTGAACCTGGTTTTATAGTGCTTAACCTCTCACGTGTATGGCAGTCTCATCAAATTCTGTCATACTTACAACGTTGCGTAAACAAAACAGACATAATGGGTAAAATTGTAAAAATATGGGTACAGCAGTCAAATATTGATACTAATAAGTGCTAATATTGATATAACAAAAACACCGCTATGATATTTTAAAAGTATCGTTGCCAAAAACAACATTTTCCGCATGAAATGTCTACATGTTTACAATTGATATTAGACAATATCGCTCATTGATATAAGAAAAGTTTTTATCGATACGCTTCTTCCATAGACTGATATCTAAAAGAAAAAGAATCGACTCATTCGAGGTGTCAAAACTAAAAAAAACTAATATATTATTTTCTATACATTTTCCGAAAGTTTAATATCATTTGAATTATTTTAAATAATACTTTATATACAAAACATTTGAAAGTCTGGAAATGCAGGAAATATGGATATTTGACCGTGTTCAAGTCAAAGTTGAAACTTTATCCTCAAACAGTTTTAATATTCAGAGGTGCTCGAAAAAACAACAGCGGCTTAAATGACAACATGAAAGCAAAACTAAGCAGAAGTAGAACAGAGTTTTGTAAAGTGCACTAATAAATATTTGTGTGAAAGGATATTAAAAATGGTATAAAATTGTATCAACATATACCTTAAAGTGATGGACCGTTTTCTGAAGTAAAAAAATAGATAATAGAAACATGGCCTTGGTTGTGCCGTTATACATGTATCTACATTTTATTACATAGAGACACACTCTATTTCCTAAAGCTATAACTTATTCTTATTTTTGCATATTTTAATTTGGTACCGTTAATTTTATTAATTCTCATCATTAAAAAGACAAATTTTCCAAAATTCATTATAATTTCGATTAGACTATAAATTATTGATATATCTACACAGCGGCGTATAAAAGGACTACAATTGTTGTCGGAATCATTCGTAAAGGATCTCTCCAATTACGTCAACCGTAAAAGTTTTACAAGTTTGGGCTTTTTAAAAAGCTGTTGACTGCTTTGGTCTATTCTCATTTAACATGTTTAAGAAATGTGGTTATTGATTTAGTATTGAAAATGTGTTTTTTTAGATACTGATTGATATAAAAATGATTTACTTTAAGAGCGTGCTTAATAAACTCATGCTTTTAAAATTTTGTTCAATTGACTTATTGAAATTAAAATATTTTCAAATTGACACGACTCTGGAGGTGTGCCTATATTTGTAGAAGTTATAAAATACAGATAATGCATTTGCTGTAAAAATTGAATAGGAACATTGCATGGCAACAAAATCGTGCATATTGCAGATCAACAAAGCAAATATACACGTATTAATAATTGATTTTCAATTTTGAAATTTATGCATAATAAAACGGACATGAATTAATGACAGTTGATCGTAACTGAAATACACATAGCTAATTTTCCACCATTTGAAATCTTATCCTGATACGAGAAAAGTCTGTAATTCTTTATCTCATTTAAGCCAATACCTGTTGATGTATCTCAATCGTATGATAAAGCAACCAATCAGAATCTATAATGTGTAAGTTATTATTTCAAGATGTCGTGTGTTTCAACTTAAACTAATAACTTCAGTTTCAACTGAAACCACTTGAAGAGCTTCGCACCGTGTTACGAAGCAAATACTAGGATTGTGTATATTTTCAATATTAGATTGTATCACTGCGACGGATTTCGTCCGTCATGGGGAAGAAACGACAATTCAAAGAATTTAACTTTATATATAGCCAATCTAATTAAAATTCAAGGCGCGACATATCAGAACAGAAGCAATTAAAGTATTTAATTTTAATTAGATTGATATATAGCTAATATAAGACAATAGTGTTGATTAAAAATTACACTAATCCAGACCCTTTTGTTTTCCACATAATTGATATTACCAATAATCAACAAGATCCTGGCCGAATCCGATATTGATACTAATAGTATATTCACCTGGGCCGTATGCATAAAACATCTTAACTAAGTATTCCTTAAACTTAGATTTCACTAAGAATTTCCTTAGTTAAGTAAAATTCTTAAGTGGTATGTATGGCACGCCTAGTTTATCTGAGATAATTTAAGATTAATTTATAAAAGTGGTTCAGGCGTGCCATATTAAGTCTTCACTTAATCAATAGTATAACACAGTACATGTACAAGTTTTAACTGACCAGTTAATCTAATTAGGAGCAAATATAAAATCGGCGCAAATGAAAAAATGAAATCGGCGCAAATGAAAGAATGAAAATTTTCAAAATCGGCGCAAAAGTCATACGCCCGTTCATACTTTTACATTGGCCGAGCAAAGAGCATAAAGACAAATCAAGTGACATTGCAATTGATAAATGGCTATCCCAATGTTTCGGGTGACCATTCCTTTCCCTAAATGAAATCGATGACTGCTTCACGTTTGATATTGTCTGACGCTCCGCTCGTTCTGATGACAAATTTCATACTTTCGTAGACAACGTACAAGTACACATTCCATTACGGTCAACCAATTCGTGATGGCGTCCATAAAATTAACGAAGGGATGATTTCAACTTCACCATGTGGAATTATTGGTTTAATAGCTCCCTTGTGAGAAAATGCGATCTCTAGAAATGCCCCTAACCAGTACGTATGCCAGACAAAGAAAAGATGGCCTTCTTTTCGACAATTACGCCAAATATAGAAGAGACGAAATCATAAGAAAGGAATATAATAGATGTGTTGCCTACTATACATACTCGGCAAAAACAGATTTATGATTTGAATGTATTCCGTTTTTATGGATTTGAATGCTGTACATATATTTTTAATTCGTCATTTTAGTATAAACAAAGTGCTTTTATCTTAGGTTTCTACTTCTTGATTTAAAACAGGAGACAATAGTTATATGCATGTTATGATTGACAATTCATAACATATTTACAACTGGCTAACGGAAGAGATCTTTAATGATAAATGAAAATAACATTACTGGGATGGAGAGTTGTCTCATTGGCACTAATACCACATCTTCTTATATCATTTCACCTGTTATTTACCTGTTATTTACCTGTAAAGAAAAATCGGCGCAAATGAAAAAAAAATCGGCGCAAATGAAAGAAAAAATTGGCGCAAATGAAATGCAGATCGGCTCAAATGCAAAACGCCGTAATAAATGGATTATTTAGAAATGTAGAAATATATAGAGAATAATACATGGCAAAATCCGTATCATATGTCGTATCATCCCGAGACATCAATATCAGCCCGAGGGCCTTTAGGCCCGAGGGATGATATTGGTCGAGGGTGATACGGCATGTGATACGGATTTTGCCATGTATTATACGCTTTATCATATATTTCAACAGAAGAGTTTTATATTATATGAACTGTTTTCTGATCCATAGCACTGGGTTACCTTCAGTTCTGCTTTTGTCTTGTTTCAAAGCTTTAAAATAACTGCTCAATTATTTATACGAAGCACCAAGGTTACCTTACAATCTGTTGTTTTGAAAATATTTTTTTTATTATTGTATTATTGAGTGTTTTGTATTTTTTATAGTTGCATTTAGTGTGCCAAAAAAATTGTTGTAAAAACTTGATGTTCGTGACATTACATACCAAACAATGACGTCATTCAAAAAATTGACCTATTTTTAGAGAAAAAAAAAATCTCAATTTTTTTATTTTTTTTAAAGTTTTTTTATATTTTTTTTTTTTTTGTTTTATAGAAAAAAAATTCTTCAGCAAAAAAACCCCTAAAAAACTGACTTACGTTTCAAAAAAAAAAAAAAAAAAAAAAAAGGTATGCGATACGGGTTTTACCATGCGATACGGGGTATGCGATACGGGTTTAGCCATGCGATACGGGGTATGCGATACAGGGTAGGTGATACAGACTGGAAAAAAGAACCTTTATTAGATATACAAAATAGCTGTATTTTGTACTAAATATATGATAAAATCAAATATCAGTCTAAAAGTTTGACTTCCAGTCAATTGATATCATATGCAAAACGGGAACTGGGCAGTTTAATCAATATTGAATATATGGATAAATGATTAACATCCAAAAAAGAAAATTTTGCAACTGAAATAAAACTCATAATAAATCTTACACATTAGTAAGTGACTTAATACTTTGTACTTACTTTCATTTCCGTTTTAGAACATTATACATCCAACAATAGAAATATTAAATACACGCATTTACAAGGTCGAGCATGTGACTTATAAAATCACTGACCAACACATTACAATGAATTCCAGGTGTTAAAAGTACAAAAAATTAAATGTCAATTATAAGTAATGTAGATTGTAGTGTGTCTTTTGGGGACTTTTGACGTATTTTATTTACTGCAGAACGTTATAAATATTGACAAGACTCAAGCTGGCAGCCACCTTTATCGGCCAATCAAGATAGCAGCCACTTTTTCCAGCAGCCAATTTTGACGATATGTCTAAAAACCAAAAAACTGCATAAGACCCAAACGTTCCAAAAATCGTTACATCTTAGTTAAATATAATTTAACAGTGGAATTCGACGGCAACTTCACGGGTTTTACTGATTTTAAAAGCATTTCATTAAGTTTTAAGTATGTATATGGAGTTACCCGCCGGTTTGTTATTCGATATTCCATATTCAATACCCAACCGTCTGCTAGCAGTCGGTTCAATATTTAAATTTAGTTGAAAAACATAAAAAAAGTATCATTTTCATAGTTGACAGGAGTGAAAAGATACGCCGCAAACAGTTTTATAACCCCTTCAAGCTGTCGTAAATTGCCGTTGTCCTCGAATATAAATCCTTATATAAGTTGCATTATTTGTCTTTATGTAATAAAGATTTTTATCAATAAAACGACATCAAAGATTTAATTTAATATATAAAACTAAAACTAAAGCCGGCCACTCTTAAAACATTCAGAAATACAAATAAAAATATCTATGGAAAGCAAAAAAAAAGAAAGAAATGTATAGTGAAAACCTACCGGAGATCGCTCAAGATGACGATGAGACCCCCTGGTCTTTCAATGTCCCAAATTCGACGATATTATATAGACTTTAATATATGAAATTGGGTGTAGATACAAACGTTATTAAAAGGATCTTGGGTTATGGGTATTGAAAATACGTAAATGGGCAACTTTGAACCTCTGTGGTGGCCAGACTGGCCCGGATCCCAGAAAAATATTTAAGTGGGGAATAGCTTGGGTCATACACTTATTTTCATATACGAGTCGACATCTTAGGTTTAATATAAAAACTTTTAAATTTTGCCGCCTTGTCACAAGATAGCACGAAATTCTAAAATAAAGTTGATATGCGGATTGAAAAAGGAGAACTAGTATCTAAAACAAAGCCGGACCGAAATGACTGAGCGGTATCTGAAAAATCCCCTACCGCATTAGTGGAATCTGTCACACCTTAGACATACTTTTACCTGGTATCTATGATGAGTTTATTTATTATTATTTTTTTACTTGAAATAAATTTATTGAAAATCACCTGAATATAATTTACCTTGTATAACCCAGGGAAGTACAGAAGCCGATTGATTTTGATAAGAATTATTTGACAATTCAAGATACGTTTATAGTATTTGTATATGTCTCTGTTTTCTTAAGGTGACATCTTTATGGCCTAATTAACACCTTTGATGGTCTTTTATCTGTTGATCACTTTATCTTAGATAAGTTAGTGTTTTCACAATGATTTACACGGCCAATGTTTACTTTGCAATTTCCTTCAATCCAGACTATTTGTCACTTTCGTTTCTATAATTTTTCTATTATATTTTTTTAAGAAAAAGAAAATCCACGAATTTAAAAACCCACGAACATGTAAATATAGCTAAAACCACGAAAATTGATACCCACGAATTAAAGTACTTTCACAGTAACAATACGAATAGTATTTTTGGAACTTAAGGGCGATGTTCCTTTTACAAATCGTAACGGGCCGATTACTCTGGGGAACTTGCCAGCGTGACAATCGCATGTTTAAAGGATTGTTTACTTACCTTGCCATTTCAAGATAAGCTTTCAAATTGTCTTTATGTTTGTTTGATTTGTCTTGTCCTTGTCTCGAAAGTCACCTCAAAATCACTTTCGTTTTCAGTCAAAATTCCAATTTGATTAAAGGGAGACGATCCAAATAGTCCCAATCTTTGTTCGACTTAATAAGCGCTACTGAACTTTAAATCGTATTTAGACTATATAAGAGACATGAAAATTCAAATCGGACAAAAAAGAAGAAGAAACGAATTCACACATACGTAAAGTGGTCGATTCAACTAAAGCATTCATGATGAAATCTTGCAATTCAGAGAAATATAATATCTTGAAATTACTTTTTATTTCAAATGGCTACTACGGTGACCAATGGTGACATTCATATGTTTTATTTTTTTTTACATATTTGTGTTCGTTTTTTGTGTGTATTGTATTATAAAAAAATATTGATGTTGTAATGTTTATGCACTTTGGGGCCCATAATTAGAAATACAATTTCTTCTTCTTCTTTTCCTTCTTCTAAATACATTTATGTAAATATAAGTCTCTGCTACTTCTCGTGTGACCATAAATAGTATGTAAATCATATCATGTCCGTGTTTATCTTTAACATGTAGAAGACTATAGTGAGCCATGGGATATTTACACGTATTTAATGTTGAAGATTCTATATTGACAACTGGCGCTTGGGGTATAGACCTTGAGAATGGACACTCTTTTCCAAATTACAATTGTGTTTAGAATTTGTAAGTCAATTTTCTTATATATATACTAAGTTCAATTATTTATAACTGACGTTTACCCACACTTCTTTTTATTCATTAATTTGTGTAACTGAATTCATATTCACCGTGTAGAACGCCACATGCGGCGGCGTGACGCCCATGTTTGATCAGGGTGGTGGTTTTGAAGCGAAGAAAATCTATCAAAACAAATTCAAGTATCAAGTATCTTTTTTCCAGAAATAGTTAGTACCAAATTATGTATTGCACGGAATCGAACCATAATCTATTTCCAGCAAGCAGAAGCAGACGATTACAGTGCTCCGGTTTCTCAAACATCTCTTCCTAGTTTTTCGTGTTTTAAAATGTGAGGTTCGTTTATAAATATATTCAAGCGATTAAGTTCAAAATGTCCGGTGACTTTTAAGATTTAGTTTAATTCAGTGAAGGGGGAAGTAGTTAATTAAGGCAGACGAAGAAAGTCAACACAAGAGCGCTGTGATTGGATTCAAGGGTACAGTATAGTTTTATAGATATAGGAAGATGTGATATGAGTGCCATTGAGAAAACTCTCCTTCGCATACCATTATTCATTTATGAATAAGTGTGTTTATTTATAATATAAGTCGTTCCATGGTTAAAGAGGTAACAATTCGATAAACACTATCACATGAACGTCTCTTAAAATTTTAAATAGAGGTCTGAATGTCATAAAAAAGCGTACCAATGATCATATGGAATGTGTCAGGGCGTCACTTGACATTTTTCGTCTCCATTGTGTTTACATGTCTCAAGACATCACTTTGATTATGTAGCTTAATGTTTCTGCAGCTGTCATGTTCTGCCTGGACGAAAGTATATATAATGAATTTGAGTATTCTTGTTTTGGTGTCTTTTCAGTTTTGTAAACTCTGGACTAGTTTTAAGTATTTATCATCCAAATGATTTTTGGTTGTGAGACATTGTTATGAAGGTGACTTCAGTCCCACAAAATGTGTCAAGTGTTATTCTAATTAGAGAAACATAATGGAATATCTACATAAACATGCCTTGATTGCATTGTAAATTTCTATTAACAAATCTTTTGCTTTTTCTTTCCTCACACCTAACACATAGGAGTGTAAAAGTTAAATCTAATGACATGTATCCAAGGGAGACATTCTCTAAATTGCTGTTCATAGCAAACACACCCTATTTGCCCTGACAGTCAAAATTTATTATTCTCAATCCAAATCAATTTATTTGGAAAACCTCCTTATTGGGGTTTGTAAAATTAGTTCTGCGCTTGACTATGCAATATTGTTAACTAGACATTAAAGCGAATATAAATCAATCAATCATTGAACAGTTCTTCATATGAGCTAACATTAAGTTAAGACACATCATAAGTGGCATATCATTTACCCCTTTTAATGTGCATGTAAAAAGACAGGCTTAGTCTTTGTTTTAATGACATTTGTACTGTAGTTTTATTAAATTTACGACAGAATCCATTGTATGTGTAGGTAAAGGTATATATATTCTTTGGTAACTTCTTGTTAGCTGAACCGCGAAGTCATTATTAAGTTAGGTATATTACCCTTCTTTCGGAGAAGTCTAGTCCTATTTAATCAATAGTATAACACAGTACATGTACAAGTTTTAACTGACCAGTTAATATAATTAGGAGCAAACATAAAATCGGCGCAAATGAAAAAATGAAATCGGCGCAAATGAAAGAATGAAAATTTTCAAAATCGGCGCAAAAGTCATACGCCCGTTCATACTTTTACATTGGCCGAGCAAAGAGCATAAAGAATAGTGACACTGAGAATACAGACGATGAGGACGATGAAGAGGACACTGACGAAGATGTACAGGAGAAAGACTAGTCCTTTATAACATACTGTATTACACAGATGTCATTTTATCCATTTTAATATTTGTATTGACAACATGTCTGCATTTGAGAAATATCTAAAGGAAATCTACTACATTCCATCAAATCCTGCTAGTTTTGCGGGACCAGACAAACTTTATAATTATATACAAAAAGATGGGAAATTCAAAATTAGAAAATATAAGATACGAAAATGGTTACAAAGCCAGGAACCATACAGTTTACAACGACCATTAAGGAGACCACAGAATAGAACGGAAATCGTTGTGGCCGGGATAGATGACCAATGGTCTGCTGACCTTATGGATATAGTGAAGTTTTCAAAATACAATAAAGAATATAAATACGTATTGGTAGTCATTGATGTGTTTTCAAAGTACTTATGGCTACATAAACTAAAAGACAAAAAAGGAGAGTCCGTGGCAACTGCATTTCAAGACATATTTCAAACAGGAAGAGTTCCAAATAAAATACGAACGGATATGGGACAGGAGTTCAAGGCAAAGAGTGTTCAGGCAGTTTTTAAAAAGGAAGAGATTAATCATTTTTATGCGTTTAATGAGGTCAAAGCATCAGTGTCCGAGCGTGTTATAAAAACAATAAAAAACGAAAATATATCGCTACTTTTCGTACAATCAGTCTTACAGGTACATAGACAAGCATCAAAGCTTTGTAAACGGATACAACCATACTATTCATAGAACTATCGACATGGCACCTGTAGAAGTGAAAAAGGAAAATGAAGAAGCTATTCGCTTATCGACATATTTTTCAAGACCGCATTCTGGAATGTTAAAGAAACAGTACCACTTCAGGTTTAAACTTGGAGATCGAGTTAGACTGACATATTTGAGAAATATTTTTTCTCGGGAATATGACGAAAAATGGACGGGTGAAGTATTCACGATATCCGGACGATTCTGGAGAAGCAGGACACCGTTATATCGCATCAAAGATTACCATGGAAAAGAAATTTCTGGATCCTACTACCAATCTGAACTTCAACGAATAAACATTAAAGACAATTCCTTGTGGAAGATTGAGAAAGTTATAAAAACAAAAGGAAGAGGACCCTATAAACAATATTAGATCAAATGGTTAAATTGGCCAACCAAGTTTAATTCATGGGTGAAAGCCAGTGATGTTAAAGACTTTCAATCTCGTTGATTTCTTTTATAATTGTATTACAAATAACAAATATGAAATTGACAGTGTATATTATTTTTATACCAAACTTTTATTTTTTTTTCATCTTAGTTACTGCATATGTAATTTCTCGTATATACCAACTAATAATCATAAATAGATAAATATACATGAAAATCTAACCATATCTGATGCCTTTTACGATAAACGTTCTGAAGAATTAAAAAAGAAAAATCGGATTGAAATTAGTATTTCATAAACTCTTCTTTTTCATGATAGACTATTAAGGGAAGAAACTAGTCCCTTACTAAAAGAGACACTAAATTTGGCAAAAACTTTACATAATGCAGGTATTTATTCTTGGTACTCCTATGTAAATCATGTCAGAAGTCAAAATGATTTAGAAATTGTTAACCAAAATAAGGATAAAAATAATAGGCTAATATCATGACTATAATGAAGGTGTACCCAGCATAACTGTAATCACTGATGGTGGGTGGAGTAAAAGGTCCCACAAACACACGTATAATGCTTCAGGTGGGGTAGCAATTATAGTTGGTAAACAAACTGGCAAAATTTTATATATAGGTGTCCGAAACAAATACTGTTATATCTGCAGCAGGGCATTAAATACTCAAACTGAACCACCAGAACATGTATGTTTTAAGAATTGGTCAGCCTCCAGTCAGGCTATGGAAAGCGACATATTAGTTGAAGGATTCAAGCAGGCGGAAAAGGTACATGGTTTGCGATATATGCAGTTAATAGCAGATGGAGATTCCTCAGTATATGCGAAAATTCAGGAAGAAGTACCTGTTTGGGGTAAATTTGTGACAAAAATGGAATGCTCAAATCATGCTTGCAAATGTTTACGTTCAAATTTGGAAAAACTGGTAAATGACAATCCAAACTATAAGGGTCAAAATAAGCTAACCAAGACAACCAGAGTAAAGATTGTTAGTGCAGTTAGATGTGCTATTAGAATGAGGTCCAAGGAGTCTAATCGATCTGCAGCTATAAAACTTTTGACACATGACATAAGAAATTCAGTTCATCACATATTTGGCAATCACAAAAACTGCAGTAATTTCTGCAAAGCTAATGAGAAACGTAATGAAACATCTACAGCTAGTAGTGATAATTTAAGTACAAATGACATTCCAGACATTTTTGAAAGTCAAAGCTTACTTTGGTCAGAAGGTACATCTTTATTAGCTCAAGAGGAATCAAGGTTTAGTAGCAACTTAATTTATACTGACTTAGACAAGCAAATGCTATCAGATATTACAGTCCTATTGAATAGACTTGCTACAAAAAGTGAACGACTGGTAGGAAATGATACTACAAACATTGCAGAGTCATGGATGCATGTCAGAAGTAAATTTGATGGGGGTAAATTTTATAACTTGTGTAATCGTGGGTCATGGCACGCACGATGCTACGGAGCTGCTGCAAGACAAAATCTAGGTCCAGCGTGGGCCCCCCAAGTCTGGTCTAAAACAACTGGCAATGAAGCAGGATTTTATTTTAAAACAGTATACAATAGACGAAAGAAACATCTTATAAACACTAAAAACTGTACAAACAAACCAGAACAGAAAACAAGGAGGTGGAAAAGAAAAATGAAAAGCTGGACTGACAGTACCACCAAAAAAGCAAGATATGAATATGGTCCTGACTCAATGGAAGTAACTAAAGATGTAGAAAAATTAGAACTTGACCAACTTAAAGATAATTACATATCTCAGCATATTGAACTGACTCATGATCAGATATTGGCTATTGAAAGACAAACAAAAACCCAATCTAACTCTCAAGTTTGGAAAACAGAAAGAAAAAAAGACTCACAGCTTCTAACTTTGGCAAAATTGTTAAACGAAATACCAAACTCAAAATTAAACCACTTGTTTCAGAATTGTTATATTCAGGTTTCAAAGGAAATGCTTATACAGTTAAAGGACTGCAAGAAGAAAGAAATTCAATTCATGAATACATTTTGAAAAAAGCTGAATCTGGGGTAAATGTCAACGTTGAAAGTAGTGGACTTATTATTGACAAAAATCACAAATTCCTAGCCTGCAGTCCAGATGGACTTGTCAATGAAAATGGAGAAATGGGCGTTATAGAAATTAAAAATATTCTGCAGAAAAAGAATATGTCATTCATTCAAGCAACGAAAAAAGTGTCAAATTTCTGTTTACAATATACCGATGAAAAAGTCCAGTTGAAAAAGAAACATAACTATTACTTTCAGTGTCAAGGCCTTTTGAATATATCTGGCCTACCCTGGCTTGACTTCATTGCAAGGTCTACTAGCCCTTATCAGATTCACATAGAGAGGATATACAGAGATGAGGTTCTTTGGAATGATACAATGCTTCCAAAATTAGAAGCTTTCTATTTTTTGGCATTATTACCGGAATTAGCTGCACCACGTTACAACAAAAGTCCAGGAATTAGAGAACCTGGTGATTGGGTACGGCATATATTGCTTATTCATGTTATTTTCTCAAATTGGAATTAATTAATTGCTATGACTATTATCAAATTTATAAATTGCATGCTAAAATCCTAATGGTTCTTATCCAAAATAGGCTCGGATCTTAATCAATTGATAGGAAAGAGTTTCAGTATATATATTTGTGCGCCTGTCCCAAGTCAGGAGCCTCTGGCCTTTGATAGTCTTGTATTATTCTTATATTAGTTTCTTGTGTACAATTTGGAAATTAGTATGGCGTTCATTATCACTGAACTAGTATATATTTGTTTAGGGGCCAGCTGAAGGACGCCTCCGGGTGCGGGAATTTCTCGCTACATTGAAGACCTGTTGGTGACCTTCTGCTGTTGTTTTTTTATTTTGGTCGGGTTGTTGTCTCTTTGACACATTCCCCATTTCTATTCTCAATTTTATATTAAATATTAAACTGAAGAACAAAAATATACATGTAACATAAAAAGTAACCAGCTATGAGAATCCTTTATAAATACATGTACACTTGACATGACATGGTACAGTAATTTAACATGTTTTACTCATGATAAAATGTATCACATTGTGGGTGTTTGATAGAACTTTTAATTACCTATATCTAGTCAGTAAATGTACATGTACATGTTAAACATGTATTCAAATATATATTTTTTTTTAAATTGCAGTACAGTCATGACAGTTATATCTTTTGTAAAACACAAGATGTGAATATAGTTACCCCCTCTTAGCAGTTGAATAGTTACATAGAATATTCTATAACATGTATAAATGTAAGCAGAAATAAGCAGAAAAAAATATATGGAAGCTCTTCAGTAATGTGTTAAAGAGAAAATAAATCCTGCATATGTGCAATTTGAAAGTTGTATTTTTTTATTTGGCTGCCCTAGAAATACAAAGTGTTTCAATTTGAGTTACACTAGTAAATCTATGATAATAACTTAATATTCTCCATACTTAGGATACTAATTTTAATATCATTTTAATTTGTTATCTTATTTATTTGCAGTTTTTAGTCAACACTTCCAAGAAAAAAACATGTACAAGAAACAGAAGAAATCCAAGAAAAATACCTGTAGCCAAGAAAAAAACTACAACAAGAAAGGATACTGACAATTCAACAACCAACAAAAACCAGAGTTCTAAGTAAGAAATGTCATGGATGTATATATTTGTAATCAGATATATTTATAATCAATACTTATCATGCATATAGAGTTCACAAGGACTTATAATTGACAAATGCTTGATACATGTATGTAAGCTTGATATACATAATACTAAATTAACCAGTTTATTATTGTTATGGTAATTTAAAAAAAAAGAAAAAAAGTTGAACTTGATACATGTATTAAACAACATGTAGTTATCAATAGTTCTTGTGGTATAACTGTCTATCTGAGAAAATATAATTCCACAAAACATTGGTCTGGTCTTTACATTTTTCATTCAAATTTATTATTTAATAATGTTGACAACAAAAAAAAGGATTTAGGTGAAACATTTTTATGTTTTGTATGTATTGCAACCATCACATTTTTTGCAGCCATACTGCATACAACTTGAAACCAGCAATATTTTTTCAGTGGAAAATAGTTCACATGCCAGAGCAATAAGATAATGATTAATACAGATATTTCCCTATCAGTAATGATATCATTAAGATACAGTATAAACTCCTCATATAAATTACAGCTGACAGCCTTAATGGGGTTTGGGATGATTTCCATTTTAATACACATAAATGACATAGAAGAGGTGTTCATATCAAAAATGAAATTATAATGAGGTGTATAGCACTCAAAATGTAGATATGTCAAAGAGACAATGAATGAGAGATTGAATACATATGCAGACAAAATTTATGCATGCTGGGGCTTACAGTCATAAAGATATCAAGTACGAATCGTGGCCTCACATTCATTAATCAAGCAATAAAACTGTGTACTGAGATTAATGTTTGGACTACAAATATTGGTTAGGTTTTCAGACAAAAAGGCCAAAGTTCACATTAACAATGGTTAAGATTTCAATGAACAATGCCAATAATGAAGCAAATTATATCACAAAGCTGTTAATGGCCCAAATATATAAACTTTGGCTTAAAAAAGATGTATTGCACATTTAATTGTTTAATATTACACGCATGAGCTTTTTATGATATGAGATTTCTTTTTTACATCTAGGAATGCAAGTAACAGCAAAACAATTATTAAGGATGTCTGCTGCTCTAATTTAAAATAACAAGGATTTCATGTGGTTGCTTAACATGAAAACAACTTTGATATTTAAACAAAATAAAGTAATAAAATCATTAGTCTCGTGTGTAGTTTTCAAAATACGAGACATTTAGAAAATGGCGGGAAAAGGGTTTTCTTCAGACTTTACTATTTGTTAACATTGGAATTGTTTTTTACCCTTTAAACCAAGAAAAAATAACAAGGATTTCATGCCGCCGGATCACTAAATCTGAAATGATCTATTGAACAGATTTATAAAGACAAAAGTGGGGTGTCGTGTAAAATTTTTTTTAATACATTTGGATGGATAAAACCTGAGAAAATCGAAAATATGACAAGAATTCAAAAACATGACCAGCAGACATCCTTAAGCCATCTACAAGTACAACTGAACAATACACTGGTAAAAGAAAAAAATCAATGAGGTAAATTTATATTTTTAACCTTAAAACAAAAAACCTTTTTTTTTTAACAGCTTATTTCCTAATGCATGTAGAGTAAAACTTTGGTTAACTTGCTTGCTTTGATTGTATATTGTACAAATATATTAGGATAACAAACACTTAAATTCAAATATAAAAATATATATATTGTTTAAAGTCTTATTTTCAAAGCTTGCATAAACAACTATACACACAAAGCAAGCAAGCCAACCAAAGTTTTACTTTGCAAGCATTAGGAAATCAGCTGTAAATATTGCAAAAAATATTTATTTGTTGTTTTTCAAAATCACATTTTGATTTTTAAATCCTGGCTTCTTCTCCATTCATTTCCTTCTAAGAATTGTCTAGATGTTTTGTAAAACTGCTGTGATTCAACTGTTTCTATCATTTAGTTTCTGATCCCTTAAAAAGTGTCTAGACTTTTGAATTCTAATTACTAATTATTTAAGTGTCTATAATGTTAAAAGATTTCCAAGCTTTAGTCAGTTTTGAAACTTTTATTCATGAAATGATTTTTTTTTTTATCAAATAGGAGTGTACACAAAAGAAGATGTGGTATGATTGTCAATGAGAAAACTCTCCACAAGAGATGAAACGATACAGGACTTAACAGCTTTAATTCACTGTTCAGCCGTCAACAATGAGCAAACCTCATACACCATACATGAAAGGGCCCAAACTTACAAATGTAAAACAATACAAATAAGAAAACTAACATACATAGAATGTACAAAAATTAATGGAAAAAAAAACATAACACAGCAGCCAAAAAGTAAAACCACTGAATCTGACACTAACTTCATACCAAGCATAACAAGAATTTGTAATGTTATACTACTGAAGATAAACAAATTGTTGAAATGCTGTCTTTTCTTTCTTTTATAGCATATTTTTGTTCTGTTTACACTTTTTTGTATTTTCAAGAAATTTTTGTTTTTGTTTTGTCAAACATGTAATTTTCATTTTAAGTATAAATTCTCTTTCGAAAATTTATTTTGTATACCCTTTAGAATCCAGTGCTTGCTCTCTAACCCAAGATTAACTAAAAATTTCACCAATGCATATTTTCTGTATAAAATATGCATATTATATACCTTTAAATACTCATTCAAGTAATTAATCAAAATCAATTCTAAAGAGTATAACTGTCTTCATGTTTTAGGCTACTATTTGATTAAAATGTTTGCTTACAGAATAAAATATTGTGAATGTTGCGAATGTATCATTGGGACAGCAAGTTGTCCATTGAGAAGACTGCTGTAGGCCACTTATGGGTCTTTAACACAGCCACAAATTCATGCACCAGGGGAAATGTTTCAGCTGGTCCCTATTTAACAAAAAGTGTACTTGTTCATGCATGTTCACCAAACTCCAAAACAAAGAAATGAATAACAAATATAAAAATACAAGACTAACAACTCAAAAACACTAAACTTGGACCAGGCAACATTGGACCAGGCGACACAAATACTCTGTTAAACATGTTTTATAAGATCACAACACCCCCCCCCCCCCCCCCTATACTAATGCCATTGTAGAATATATAAAAGTGTTGCAACCTATAGTATAAAAATTGATTTCATAGACAAGACTATTATTCAACAGTATTGATATGATTTTAGGTGTTCGAACACTAAATTTGTTGGTCGTAGAATCAAACACAAGTGGACGGTTAACGAAGAAGAAATTTGGTATGAGGGAACAGTTTTAGCCGCAGTTTCTGGAAAAGATGGTGAAAGATTGGCAGAATATGACATACTTTATGATGGTGAAGATTCCAGTTGTATAGTGAACCATTTAGTTGAAGATTTCAGAGAGTCATCAGTGCAGTTTATTGATTTGTAAGGTATGTATTACACCTAACAACAGCCTGGATATATTACTTATTCACACTTCAAAAACACTGCTAGAGTATAGTGTTTTTGACCCACCCATCCATCTGTCATGTTGTTCAAATCTTTTTATACCACACAAAAGAATTTCATCATGATTTGAAGATTATATGGACATATTATGTAAATTTGCATATCAACACGAATTATAGATTCAAACTTTTAGGAGTTATGCCGCTTTGAATTTAAGATTTTTTTCAGGATATATAATTGCAACAATTTGTCAGTGACACTCCGGTGAAACTACATGAAACTTTGTAGTTATAAGGACACATAATTACATTAGATGTACGTTTCATTTTAAATTTTACGGACGCCATTACGAGTTGGTTGACCGTTATGGAATAACCGTTTCACAAATGATATCGAATATGTTCCTTACGTCGTAACTACAACCCCCGTCCCTTTCATGAATGTGACCTACCGAATTAGACTTTTTAACGGATTTGTAATCACATAAGCAACACGACGGGTGGCACATGTGGAGCAGAATCTGCTTACCCTTCCGGAGCACCTGAGATCACCCCTAGTTTTTGGTGGGGTTTCTGTTGTTTATTCTTTAGTTTTCTATGTTGTGTCATGTGTACTATTGTTTTTCTGTTTGTCTTTTTTTCATTTTTAGCCATGGCGTTGTCAGTTTGTTTGAGATTTATGAGTTTGACTGTCCCTTTGGTATGTTTCGTCCCTCTTTCATTATGATACTTTATTCTGGCTTACTGCACATCACATGTAATTACTTAAGCGATTGCATTACTCAATGAAACTTCATTCATGATAACATGTGGTCCCACAATAAAGTGCACAGGTGAATTAAATAAAACAATTATAAAGTTTGTGTTTTCATGATCACACTAGCTTAAAAATGTAATTATAAGTATTGGATGCTTCTTTTTGTAACTTCATAGGGTTGTAAAAGTGTTGACCATGCACACATAATTAGATTGAAGCGTGGAACAAATTGTACTTTGGTCAATGCTTTTACACCCCAATAACGTTACAAAAAAAACCATTCAATTCTTAAATGAAAGTAAATATAATATGTAGATGTACCTATCCACTAGAAATTTACATCAGTTGACTTTTATTTTAAATTCTCCTCATCCTTTATTCAGTCATTATATGATTTGGATATAATGTGACTATAAATATTTGATTATGCTTTTCTAACTATAGAGACATAGGTTCCTTTTGTACCCTTCATATTTTTCTGTTGATACATGTATTACTCTTGTGTTTTTAGACTTTTTTTATTTCACTTAATTCTTGAAACATAAGGTATGTAACTACAATATTAAACAAACAAATAAAAGAGAAATATAAACATATAAGCATTAAGAAAAGTCTCACAAATTATTTATTAGTATTTTAGATTTTATCATATGCTATTGTTATTGCAGGTTTATTTATTTTTTATGGAACTCCTATAAACCAAGAATTTTATAATGGCACCAAGTTTTTTCTGGAATATCAGAAGTTTTTGATGAATGAAGAAGACTATGAAGAATTGATTTTAATTTGCCAATATAAGATACTCATAAATGTTGATACACCTGAGTGTTTACCATTTGACATTAGATGTTACTTTTAAACTGATCTGTATGTATATACCGGTGTATATTTTTACTTTATAATTAAACATCATTTAGTAAAACTTTTCATATATACTGATTAGTTGATTGACATTGAATGTATTGTTTTTATTGGTACTGAAATTGTAAGACACACATTGATTGTGTCACTTGAATTTTGTTTTTCAAAAACTTTCAGAATTTTTTGAAGGAAATCATCTAAAATTATTTATTACATATATAGGCTATATTTGGATTTAATTTTTTGTTGTAAAATTTTGTTGAAATTTCACTTTGAATTTGATAATGTAATTGGATTTCGAACACATTACTGAACTTGCATTAGAGATTTTTAAAAGTGTGACACATACATGTAGGTAGAAGAGTAAAGAGTTACTAGTAGTCTACGGTTTGTAATTGATACTGTATGTATATATACATGTTTTATATTTGACTTTGTGAATTATATATTATACATACATTTTTAAGATTTTGGAAAACCGGTAATGTTCACTATTGAAAATTGGAGACCTACATATTTTAATATACATGTATATACTTCTTATTTAAACCATATATAGTGATGAAACTTATATAGAGACATCATATTTTGTGTTTTTTATTACTCACTGAAGTTTCCATAATAAGAACAAATGTAATTATTTGAAATACATTCTTTATATCTGAACACATAGATTATCATGTTCCTATAACATAATTTTTTGACTGTATATTTTAGATATATAAAATATTGGGTTATTTTTATCACTATGTTTACTTGTGTAATAAAGTGAGGTCAGACAACCTTACCCCTGTCGCTTATTGAACTCCTGTCAATCAAGACTATTATATATTTTTTTCAATAAATTTATCAAAAACAGTAGATTTAATTATTTATTTAAAAGAAAAAAAAAGTTTAAATGCAAAGATTTTAAAACCATTTTACAATATTCAAGTTAGCCAATAAAAAATATAAGATTGTAATTATCACACAGCACTTTATATATGAATTCCATCAATCTTTGTTTTATCATTAAGGTGCATTATCTCCCTTTTTGTATTTGAAATTTTGTTTTGTGGTTTTCAGTAATTTCAATAGCCCAAATTATGGAAACTATATTTCAAAAACAATTTAACATAACACATATGTATAATAGACATAAATAAACTTGTTTAAGGAATTTTAAATTATTTTCTTTTTATTTATATCAATATGACACTCCATACTTTAGTATTAAAAAAGTAGTTCCAATAAAATTTGTACTCCATTTTTTTTTCAAGAGACCCTTTATATGATTTGAATTTGTCAGTTCATGAAACTTATTTATCACAAATAAACACTAGCATGATATTGTTTACGTTTTATTCTTTGATTTTCACAATTTTTTGTATAAATTGGTGAAGAAATGACAATGGTGGATTTTCTGCAAGAATTGGTGACTTTTTATGGAAATATGATCATTTGGTGATGAAACTAACGAAATTACCCATGCAAATGAGTAGAATATTTTATGAGGAACATTTTGGTGTATCATATGTATATATTTGAATTGAAATATTGAAAAAACAATGATTTGTATTTTGCTTGTTAAGAAGGGTACATAATCCTTAAACATTGAATGTAAGGTTCATTTAGTAGGTCATTTAAAATTTGACAATGTAGAAGAAAATATTTTGGAATACGTCCGCTGTTTACAATGGTATACGTATTGTTTTAACAGAAAAGATGACATACTGTTTATTCTTCCACTGTTCATCAACAAAAAAAAAAGGTTTAATCTTGTGTAATTGATTTGGTCAAACCCTATTACCTGCGCTACAAGTGTAGATATAAATCGATAATATTAATTAGATTTGAACCATTGTCATCACTAAATATTGATTAAACTTAATCAATGTTGCTAATTATATTATTAATTGTCACAACTAATTATTGATTAAGAAAACACAACATTTTCTTATTTATATTACTAATTAAAAAAATGACCACTTGACCCTTGTCGAAAATTCCCTCCTCCAAACAAAATGGCGGCTTTAACATTGGGTCTATGGGGAAAAAGTGGTCTAGTCTAACAGGGATTACCTATCGAGACAGAAAGGTAGAATAACATATCAAGAAACGATAGGTTGTGCCATCTTTGCGAATCAAGTGACGTAGGTGATGAATATCATTATGTTATGTCATGTAATGATCTTACTCAAGAAAGAAAGAGGTTGTTATCATACTATTGTACTCTTCGTCCAAATATTTATAAATATTAACAATTAATGAGCTCTAATAATCATATTGTTCTTGAAAAACTTTGTAGACTTATAAAAATTATAAATGTTAGGGTCACTCCTCCTGGTTAGTTTGTAATTTAAGAGTCATTCTCTGTAAGCATCAAAGAATTACAAAGAAAATGAGAAATGCATACTCCCGGATTTCCTTTATTTTTACCTCAGGGGTTTGTTATGGTGCACTAACAACAAACATAACTCTCATTCAGAAAGTTGAAGTGTTGGTTGCCATGGAAACAAGAAACTCAGAATTTGCTTGAAAAACTTCAAATACGCTCAATGAAAAGTAATTTTTTTCATGTTTTTACCACTTTTATTGTAACAAAACCTGAAAACATATTGCCATTGTTTCTTTTTCTATTCAATAACATATATAAATGTTACAAAATAACATTTGAATAACTGGAAAATTGTTTCAACTTATATAAAATTTTTCAATTTAAAAATCTGAGGTTTTAACAGAAATCATGATAATAAAAAATTCACAAAAAATCACATCTTTATGGTTAAAATTTTTTTTATTCCGGATTTTGTGGCATAAACTGATATATACACTTGGTAATATTGCATCTAATGCATTATTGACAAAAATATCCCAGAGGGTATATTTTTTGTTTTTTTGGAAATTTTGATTGAAAAAAGGTCATTTTTGAATTTTTTGATTTTTTTTTTTTAATCCTTCAGTACATACATATCCGAACATATACAGGTCAATTTTGTATTTTTTTGTTACTAAATGATCATCTTTGTTCAAGAAATGAATATAAAATAATAAACACACATAGAATGCTTCAATAAGTCAATAATAATAAAATACAAATATGAAAAAGAGTGATTTTATCCTCAAAATGACCTTAATCTTTCAAATTTTTCCGAACATTTTCAAAATAATCAAACAGACATACTTTGTAAATGCAAGTGGTTGGAAATTGAATGGTGAGTATTGAACTTTATATTAAGCTTTCTCAATGAATTGCATTTTATTCTCAAATTGTAATCTGGCAATCTGGAAAATCTTTGCTTTACATTTTCATAAGTGAGAATCCTACTGTTTTAAAGATACGCTATTGGCCAATGACCTTTCTCCAATATTGTATACCAACCAAACAGACTATTCTTCACATGAATTCAATATAGCAAAAATTAAGAACTTATAGTTTAGATTTGAAAATATAATTCTTTAATATTATTTACAGCAAAAGTTACCACTTTATCTATTATGAAATAAGAAACAAACATTTCCACCAAAAAACCCCAAGATTAGAATTGAAGGTTTGGTTCACAACTTTTTTGTTTAAAGATCATAAAATTCTATACATGCAAATTGTTAAATCAAAAACTTGAACAGATATAAAACATATTAAAAAAATGTTCTTTTTTATTAGAAAAATACCCTAGGCAATAAATTTGATTAAGGTAAATAATGGCAGTAAAAAGAACTACATCAATGATTATTTTTTGAAATTTACATTCAAATCAATAATTTTGAATTATTCATTCCAAAAGTTTAACAATTGTCATTTGAATTTGAAATTATTATGCAGAATATGAATTAAAAAATAAATAAAGTTAAGTGAACCTTGAATATTTTGTCATTAAGAAGAAGTGTTTGTTCTCTGTAACATATTGAAAAACTATTGCATAACTTTTTTTTTCAAAGTATTTGCAAAAAATTATTATAACTGTATAACCCCTGGTTTGGTTCATCTATTTTCTACAAGGAAAAACCCCCCAGAAATTTTGCATATTTTACATAATGAAACAGCCATAGTAAAGTAAGTAAAAGTTAATTAAAATTGTTATTGCAAATTTTGCTGTAGTTCTGAAATAACCAGCTCCCTAGCAGCATCAAATTTTCTTGCATGACGTGAAAAAAAGCTCATTATCTGTTGAGGGGTTAGAAATTCCTCCATTCTAAACATTTTACTTCCATCTGGGTTTGTAGAAAATGTCATTGCTTCTGAAACATTTTCAGGATCTTCTTTGTGACCACTTACTAAACCATTGTTAAATTTGTCAATAAGGAATTGCTTTTGCTTTTCGTTAAATCGCACATTTTTTCTTCCTTCCTTCAAAGACCAGCCCATCTGCAATACATTTGGAGAAACTGATTGTGATGTTGTTGAGGCAATTTCGATGCTATTCAAATTAAAATGGGATTTATTTAATTTTTCAACGTAAAGATTTACAGCTTCAACTTTGATTTTTTTCTCTGGCTGTAGTTCACAATTATCAATTATTGCATGGTCCTGACATTCCTCATATGTAGAAAATGAGGCCATGCAACCATCATTTGAGCATACAAACACATCTTCGCTCTTTCCACTTTTTTTTTGTTGATGGTGTCAAACTGTGAAAGGTGACATCATGTGTTGATGGCTCAACAACTTGCAGTGCGGGAAGCATCACAGAAAAACCTTCAGGCTTCTTGATTATTTTTCCTGTAAAAATATTTGTTATTATTACTTTCAAACTAATTCATTACAACATATGATTAAATTCAGTTAATAGATAACTCTATTGTATTTTAAGCTTGGCCTTTGTAAAATGTTTATTTGACTATAGTAATTGAATTGAAAGACAGTTTTATGAAGGCTGAGCTTAAAATACAGTATAGTTATCTCAATTCTAATGCAGCGTTTTAAAATAAATACCATTTAATTCATATTTTTGCTGAAAATTACATAAATTAAAAAGTCCAAGAAAACTGTAGCATCCAACAATGGGACGTCACATGTATACTCTTAATGTCAAACATAAACACTAGACATCTGTAAACCTCCAGTAAAATTCAGAATGGATTCAATATTGTTAAAAAGAAGATTTGAGGCTTAGACAAAACGTGACTTTTTGCTTTATCTTTTTGAAAAATTTAAAATGATGTCTTTTTATGTTTATACCGTGTATGTAGACTGGAAGAACATGGAATCTCAAAAATATTTGTCAATGTTTGATAAAAGTTATTGTTACAAACAAATTGCATTAATTAGGATTAAAAGGTGCCTCCCATGCTTTAATAGAACAGTGTTTAATAATGAAACATGATGACTATTATAAGTATATGCCTACATTCTGGCAAAAAGAAATAAGTATATATAGTTACCATTGCCAATGTTAAAATGCCTCCATACTCGTATGAAATCTTTCTCAAACTGGAAGTTATTATATGTAGATAAAGATGGAATGTTCATCTTCACAGCAACACTAACTGGAACCAGATCTTTGAAGTCGACTACTTTTACCACATATTTAACATTCTTGGCAGTTGTTTCTATTGCCTAAAATAACAAATACCAATTTATACAACAAGTTAGAAAATGTTTATGAGTCAACCAAATAAGTGACAAATCCTTACCAACTTTTATCAATACATTGTAAGTATTGTTTCTCATGTGCCTATCCCAAGTCACAAGCCTGTAATTCAGTGGATGTTGTTAATTTATTAACATTACATATTTCTTTTTGGTTAATTTCTTGTACATAATGATAAATAAGGCTGTTAGTTTTCGCAGAGTATTGTATAGCTGACTATGTGGTTATGGGCTTTACTCATTGTTGAGAGCTGTAAAGTAACCCATAGTTGTAATTTGCTGTGTCATTTGGTCTATTGTGCAGAGTTGCTTCATTGGCAATCATACTGTCCACAACTTCATTTTTATGTTTGTTTTCTAGAATTCATTTTTATTTGCTGCTTTGTTGCTAATCACCAAAAAAGATTTGACAAATACACCCCTCTTTAACTGAATAAACATAATTTTTTTTCCAGTGGTTTGACAAATTAGAATGTTATTTAGTCAGGAGCCTGTGATAGAATGGTCTATTTTTTTTTACACAATTCAGGCCTTTTATTTTCTTATTAGACTGATTTAAAATTTATTATATTATGACTGACCTATTCATAACTACTGTTAACTTATTTGTCTTTGGATCTCTAGTGTAGATTTTTCCAATTGGCAACCATACAACATTTTCTTAATTTCATATAAAGCATATAACCTACTTTCTTCATTTGTGATGCAGTCACAACATCATGACCCTGGTTAAGGTACCGTCTTATTCCAGACTTTAGTGTAGCAGCAGTGCGATCACAAGCACCTTTACCATCCTGTGCTTCACAAAAGTTATATGATGTAATTTCTCCGCTATGGAACAGTGCACTGATTGTTTCAGTGCTTTTATAACATCCTGCATTGTCAGACCATATATGCAATCCATCCATCTGTGGATATTTTTCTTTAACACTTCTGATTGTGTCTAAGATGACAGCACTGGTAGTACGGGAATCCTGTGATATTTGATTTTGAAATATGTGGACGAATCCAAGACTTTCTAAATCATTTTCTGTTTTGTGAAACACTATACTAATGTGCCAATTAATACCCCTCTTAGCAAACCAGTTGCTTTGATCCTCACGGTACCTTCTGGGTAGATATTTCATTGCCCAATTAAATACTAGGAATACCTCTGAAGTTAACATATTTTCTAGTAGTTTAGATTTAGCACCATCTTGATTCCTAGATCTTACAATGTGCTGCTTCCAGCTGTTGATGCTAGTGACTGCCTGATTTACTTTGTATCTATTTATATCTTGATCTTCTATAGTTTCCTCTTCAACCAAATGTGTGACAGAACTAAGAAACTCAGTGACTTGTTCACAGTTTTGGCAAACACTGTCATGTTCATGCAAACATTTTGATTTGAAACTCTGGTCTTTATTATCTGACAATGCAAAAACTTTGCAGTGATCTGGTACTGTAGACTGACTAGATATATGAACCTGTAATATCAAAGAACACTTTTTAACTAAAAAAACACAGAGATAAGTATATGCAAAAGATGAATTTATTTTAATAGCAATACTTGTAATTTATGCTAAGATTAAAAGTCAATAAACTATATATATGACTGAAGGTATGGCTAAATATTTCAATGAAAATGAGATGTGCTCAAACTTGCAGTGAGGCTAGATTTGTTTTGCTCAGTGTCTATGTGACTGAGATAAAGAAAAACAATGTGAGCATGTTCCCTTGTTTTTATGTTCTTTTTTGCTGTGCATGTACTGATTTTGTATCATGGATGGATAAAATATCCCTTGTTTTACTATAATGCTAATTAAGTAATACAATTGAATATCAAATACTAAAACATGCAATCATCATAACATGTATAATAAACTTTAGTTTCAAGTTACAACAAACTATATATACCCTTAACAAGTACTTTACATTTCTTTTTATAAAAGTGGTGGTAAAAGGCTTGAATTTAAAATCAGTTTGATATTTATATGAATAACATACTTAAATTAGAAAAGAAATTGAACCCTATAGAACATTCAAAGTAGAAGTGTTCAATTATCATATCTTGATTTTTTAATTGAAACGCTGAAATTACCTTGTAATCAGTTTTCAGGTATCTCTTGCACTCTAGAAGGACATCCATATGACGCTTGAATACTTCTACTGATAAATCCCCAGTTCGTCTCAGTTCCTCTAAAAAATTCTGTATGTCCTGAAAAGCCCTAACGCCTTCAGCAATGTAATAGTCAAGACCTTCCAAGGATTTTCTCACTGTTGCAGCACATTCAGAAAGAATTTTGAACATGGTACTATCAACTATAGAAAAATAATTTCACTCAAATTAATTTCTTTAAAATGATCGTAAAGGATGTGATAAATGTACTGTTTGCCACTGACCTCTGATATGAATATGCGATGCAGGTAATCTTTATTAAAATACATTGAGTGATTTAAGGAACAAACCCTATTTGGTTTTTAAAAATAAATATTTTGCAACATTGTAATATTTAACAGGTTTTTTTATAACATGATAAAAGACATGTTTCTAGTTTCTTGTTTTTATATAGATTAGACCGTTGGTTTTCCTGTTTGAATGGTTCTAAATTATTAATGTTGTGGGCCCTTTATGGCTTGCTGTTGTGAGTCAAGGCTCTGTGTTGAAGGCCGTACCTTGACCTATAATGGTTTACTTTTATAAATTGTTGTTTGGATAGAGAGTTGTCTCATTGGCACTCATACCGTATCTTCCTATATCTATAGGAGCATTTTTGTTCAAAGTTTTGACACAATTTAATTTGGCTTCTTTTGTAATTCTTACCTAATGGGGTCACTTCATTCTCACTACAGTACAGCTTAAACTGGTCGATAATTGCTGCTGGTGCCATGCATCGGATTACATTTGGTGTATCAACTGATCTTCCATCAGCTAGCTTCAGTTTTCTCTCTCCAAAAGGCAGATCCTTTATGATATGAGACGATGTGATGAAATCCAAGAAGTTATCTAACTTAGCTGGATCCATTCTCTGCCTGCTTTTGTTGCCCTGTGCTGGTGGTAATGCACAACCTTGTACACTGGCATGCTTTTTAGCTGTATAATAGCGGTATTCTGTCAAACCATCTATAAGTTCACATGTGTTTTTAAAACTTAGTTTTTGACAAATTACTGATAGAATCTGTCTTCTCACTTGCCAGGAATCTGTAACCTTGTAAGATTCAACCAAAGCTTGACATAACTCAGCATCAGAATGCACATCAGTTTCCTTATCAATCACTTCAGAAGCCTTCAGAATTTCTTGAAGAATTTCATCACTTTCATTTGGAAACATTGTTTCAGTTACGGCAGTGAAACAAGAAAACAGTTTATTTACAAATAATTTCTTTGTTTTCTGACTATATGTTCCCCAGGCATGTTGTGGCAAAACTAAAGGCTGAATTCCTTTGGTCTTTAAAAAATCATTCAGCTTACTGAGACTATCTGTTTGCAAATAAGTTTGCTGACTACTGAAGGGAGATTCCTAAAATTAAAGTATATATGTAAATGTATAGTCTAAAATTTATCATAACATTATGTTTGAAACTTTAAAAAAAATGTATTTGTTTAATAATTTGTTTGTTTTTTTAATTTTTTTATTATTAATATTTTACACAATATAAACTTTCAGTATCCAAATCATTATGTTGTACACTACTTTGTAATGCTACTTTTTCACTGAAAGCGTAGCATTGAGGTGTATTTTCCGGAATATGCCGAGTATCACCGGAATGCCATGCGAAAACATTACGGAAAGGCATGTGATAACAATCGAAACATGTGATAAACTTTTCATGTCACCCCATTAAGCACCAATTCGAAAAAAAATTATGAAATTTACGTTATTTTAATGCTATTATCATACAGTAAAAATCATATGTTATTTAGTCTAAGTATATGATAAATAGATATATGCATACATATTTATATATGATGATGTATGAATACATAAAATTGAGAAGCTACCAACTCTACTTACATGTGACTCTAAACTTTGAGAGAAGTTGACATGGTCTGTACTTTCAATATCAATGACATCATGAAGGACCTGTAAAGAGCATAGAAGAATAAAACAAAAAATATTGATTTAGCATAAAGTCAGTGGGCATATCTTATTTTAATTTATGATAAGCAATGGTGCTATCTCTCTTTAAAAAACAAGTAAGTAGTAAAATTATGTTCCTTGAAAACGCACTGTTTTATGCACCAAGGATTTAATTTTGAAAGTCTTTTAAGATACATGTTTAACTATAAGCTTATTGCCTGTTGCTTATTGCAATAAAAATCTCAGACCAAAACACAAAAATATTTACATTGACCACTGAACCATGAAAATGCGGTTATATTCAGTTGATACCTCCCTGACATATACATAAGAACCTTACAATCATTCCATACACCAAATATGGTTTACCAACTGCTTATAGTATTAAAAAAAACCAGACCAAATTACAAAAACATAAGGTCAAGGTAAGATGTAGCTTGCTAGACTGACATGTACCCTTTATCATTATTATATACACCACACATAGTTTACCTACTGTTTCTACTACAAAGATTATGACCTTATCACATAACTTTAACCTTGATTAATAACCTACGAAATGAGTTCAAGCTCAGGTGAATCAAACAACATTTTGTTGTTGGAAGGAACTGACTAACCACATAAAGTTATCCTTTTACTCATAATAAGTAAAAAAATCACATTGCAGAAACACAATTGTATTTTTGTCAAGCAGGCAAGATGAAAAACAGTGTTCTTCTATCTGTGAATAAGCTAAATGATAGCTTAGTATTAGCCTGTTATTTAAGTTGCCCAATCAATCAAATTTTCTTCATTAATTTCCAATTTCCAGAAAATTATCCATCAAGGCCATCCAATCACCCTAAAATTTGGGTAGGAAACAAAACTTACAATTTTTGGTTTATTTTCTCTAAGGTTATTATGAAAATCCTCTGAACTTGTGTGGTCTCTCTTATGTGAAAGTTCTGTCATCTGGAATTAATAAATACATGTTATAATATTGTCTCAGTAAAAGGGAGAAGGTTTTGGTACCATTAAAACATTTAATCCCACTGCAAATGTTTGCACCTGTCCTGAGTCAGGAATCTGATGTACAGTAGTTGTAGTTTGTCTATGTAGTTTATACATGTTTCTTGTTTTTCATTCTTCATATAGATTAGACAGTTGGTTTACCCATTTGAATGGTTTTACACTTGTAATTTTGGGGCCCTTTATGGCTTGTTGTTCGGTGTGTGCAAAGGCACTGTGTTCAAGGCTGTACCTTGACCTATAATGGTTTACTTTTATAAATTGTTATTTGGATGGAGAGGTGTTACATTGGCACTCATACCACATCATCCCATACCTATATATGATACATACAAATTGCTCACAGTGACGTAACCAAAATATTGTAACTGTTTTAAAAGTTCTGTATTTTAATCTACTATTCATAACAATAATTCTCTTGCAATAAAGGCAGTTAAAATTTCAACTTATGTTTTCTTAACATTGATCATTGTTGTTAAATTCATATCAAGTTAATCATTTTTTTACTGTAGTAAGGACATGAAATTGATAATCTGTTCAGATGAACAATTACCACACAAATGATGACAGCTTTATAATTTTTTAATTTGACCAGTTGTCATTAGTTATTACTGTTTTGGATCCATAGAATCTACATATGACTTCTTGTTACATGCATTTATATTTTTTTTATATGCTGTTTTCATATTATTATTGTCTGTATTAAGATCACGCCTCTATTGTGCTCTTTCCAATAAAATATTGAATTGTTTTTGCTTACACATACTGTCGAAAAGGGACATAACTCAAAACTGTTAAAAAGTCTTGTTTTTTTTCAATTTTTTTTTTACACACAATTTTTTTATTACCTGCTGTTGCATTATTCTAGACATGGAATCTTCTATTACAGGTATTCTGTCTTCAATTTCAGTAACCTGCATCTTCAAAAATGTTTTGAATAATTATATGTCAATAATATGCATTTGGATTATACATAATAATACAATCTTCTAAATCAATGAACAAACTTTTTGTTTAAAACTGCTTTCATAATCTTATAAACAAACAACCCATTTATACATTTGACCTTCATGTGTAACTGCTGTAAAAATATTTTTTTAATTACTGTTTTGAAAATAACTGACATGAAAATCTTAAGTGCATTTCATATGGCTTATGTGATACCCCAGATATTTAATAGAGGAATTAAATTTGTTTATTAAAGTAAAAAAAAATACAATATAAACATTCTCAATGCCAGCTGTCCAAAGTCAGGAGTCTGAAATTCAGTGGTTACTGTATTATACTAGTACTAAGTATATATGTATATCATTGGTGTTTTGTTAATTGTTTGAACATAAATCAGTTTTCTTGTTTGAATTGATTAACATTTGTTATTTGATGGCCTTTCATAGATCTGACCTATGTGGTATGGGTTTGTTCATTATTGAAGGCCATACAATGATATACCATGGTTATTTTTTAAGTCGTTGAGTCTCTGGTGGAGATTTCTCATTGACAATCATACCATAGATCCTTATTGAGTATTTTAGACATGGATTATAAAATAAAATAAAATACATGTAATATTGGAAGAAATCAATAATAGATACCTCTGAATGCTGATCAACATGGGAAGGCATCTCATCCATATCTTTGATTTTGACTTTGCATGATACACAGGAAGCTGGAAGAAAGAAAGAAATATATAATTATTTATAGTACATGAAGTAAAAAATGTTCATGTAAATAGTAATTTGAATAACTTTGCATCAACTATTGATTGATAATTAATTATGCTGCAGATAAATACAATTGTATCAGAAGCACCAAATAGTTAAAATGCATAGAAAACTTAAAACTAGCTTCATTACATGTGCTTTGTAAATTTTTACTGAATTATTGCAAAAACAGCTTAAATTTTTAATGACCTCATGCCATTGAAAGTACCTGTATTATTAAATATATATTAGTAATTGGGATTGCATTGTTTCATGTTTTTCATGTTGGCCTCTTATAGCCAACAACATGAACAATGGGGGCATTGGGGCATGATTTGTTTTCTCATTGTTGAAGGCTGTACCAATGACTATACATGCTTACATCTTCTTTATTTGAACTATGGTTGACAGTAGCCTGAATGACAACCAATGTCTACATCTCCTTTTATTTTATGTATAGAAGAAATACTTTTAATATTTAAAAAAAACAAGCAATACATAACGAGTGTCAGAACAATCTAGTAATACATCAATGCATGAAGCGCAACAGTAAATAATGAATATTTAACTCATCTCTGACATTAGTGACTCATGGAAAAGGTAAAGTGCAAAGTTTTATAGCATTTAGGACCTGACAATTTTTATCATTTCTAAATTAAGTAATACAGAAAAAATGTGATAAATAACAACATTTATATAATGAAAAAATTACCTGTTTTTCAAAAAAAAAGGGGGAGGGTTAAAAAAATATGATCCTATCTTCAATTACATATGCATCAATAACTACATTCAATATTATTTACTTACGAGTTCCAACAGGTAAAATAATTCCAAGTTTTTTTTGAATGACAACTATGTCTCTTTCTGCCAAGTATTTGGAGCTTTTTCTTTTTCCACTACTAGCTGCTCGACCTGACCCTGCCTTCTCTGAATGGTCTACATCTGGGTGGGTACTTATAACCCTGGGCACCATACACAGAGCTCTCCTTTTCCGAACTTCATTTCGTTTTAGCAATTGATTAGAATGAGTGGAACATACAGAAAGTTCTGATTGTTTAAAGCTGTGTGGCAAAATACCGGCTTCAGTCAAAATAATCACAATATCGGACTCATGAAATGATTGTAAGTTTAATAGTTCAGATGAGCAATTGGAAGTATCAAAAATAGTCTTGTTTATGTTAAATAAATCACAATTCATGTTACAATTCATAGTACTTTACAAAATATGTTGTCAGCATATCATAGTTTGTTTACAGCAGACATTCCATAGTACATTTGTGCTATCTATTTTGGAGAGTAATTCAGGGGAAGGTACTCTCGCTACACAGAGGTAACTAAAGGGATTTTTTTATTGCAATTAATAAAATCAACCCTTTTTTGACTTGATTTGATAAATCATATTTTTTCAGAAAGCATTGTTAAGATTTTCAAGACAAATACAGCAGATATATCAATTTAAATAGTATATTGGCATTAATATTTGAAACAGTTATTTCAATAGCCTTGGTTTCAAAAAATGGATTTGTGCAAAATTTTCAAATATACCCCTCCAAATTTTTGGTATTTTGCTTTTTCAATGGTTCAACTAGTTAAAAATATATTCAGCTATATCTGGAAAATCTGGGTTGAAAATTTTCAAAGCTTTTAAAACAGGGTAAAATAGTACTCCCAATACACAAGGAATTTGCCACTTTTTGGGGGTAACATCTTGGCAGAACTAATAAATAGAATATTTTTCTAATTGCATTTCTTATTATGTCATAACCATACTTAGTCATAACAACAAACATATTTTTCTTTACTATTCTATGAAAGGCCATACACATGCAATTGTAATTGCATAATTTTAGCCTTTTTGACTTACAAAAATGAACCGAAAACTGTCCAAGCTGTTACCATAGCAACCACAAAATTTTACGTGGAACTTGATGTATATTTTGGTTTATCTCATTGTTTAGAACATTTTTATAAATTTTGAACCAATTCTGTGACATGTCATTTCCACGTGATTTTGATGCTTACAGAGAATGACTCTTAATGTCTATGTTTGTATTGTTCACATGTGCTTCAATATTTTATGTAATTGTTTATATATTCTCTGTAACTATGTAACTTGTAGTTTATGAGAAATAAAATTCATTCATTCATACAAAGTCCAAACAATATGTTTTAGTAATGAAAAATCAATTCAGCAGGATCGAAAGTCAAACATATATTGTTTGCAATTAAGTTACAATTTTAATTCTACATTTTTATCATTGTCAATAAAAGTTTTGTTATTTCATTATTTTAATAAATATTTGAATGATTGAAAGTCGTGACCTCAGTTTACATGGTTTACAACAATATAACATTTATTGTTGCAATTTTCATTAATCATGTTGATGCAAATTAATTTCCGGAATTTTCGATTCTTTAATATGAAATAAATATATATATATAAGGCAGTTGCTATTTGTCCGGCTAACCGGACAAATAGTACTGAGGCTATTTGTCCGGCTAGCCGGATGAATAGTGCTGGGGCTATTTGTCCGGTTAGCCGGATGAATAGTATGAAAGGCCGTTCATGTCAAAAACCCGATAAAGTAACGCGTTAACATTTAACGCGATAAAATCACATTTAACGCGATAAATGTAGTTTAAACGCGTTAAAATTATTTTTAACGCGTAAATTGATAATTTAACGCGTTAGGCAATTCACTTCAAAAAATGACAGAAAAACTTTCTACTTTCGCCTTAACTAAGTTTTAAGACGTCAGGTTTTACTCGAAACCTAATAAATGAAATGGCCGGATGTGTCATACCTTCTTCAATTAACGCGATAATGTTGAGATTAGCAGAACATTACGTAAAAGCTTCTTTAACGCTTTAAATGCAATTTTAACTCGTTAAAAGCAACTTTAACGCGTTAAAAGCAACTTTAACGCGTTAAAAGCAACTTTAACGCGTTAATAGCAACTTTAACGCGTTAAAAGCAACTTTAACGCGTTAAAAGCAACTTTAACGCGTTAAAAGCAACTTTAACGCGTTAAAACCAACTTTAACGCGTTAAATGCAGTTTCAACGCGTTAAATGTTATCTTAACGCGTTAAATGCAACTTTAACGCGTTAAATATTATTCTAACGCGTTAAATGCAACGTTAACGCGTTTAATGTAACTGTAACGCGTTAAAGCAACTTTCACTCGTTGAATGCAACTTCAACGCGTCAAAAGCAACTATTACGCGTTAAAGCAATTTTAACGCGTTAAAAGCAACTTAAACGCGTTAAATGTAACTTTAACGCGTTAAATGCAACTTTAACGCGTTGAATGCAACTTTAACGCGTTAAATGCAACTTTAACGCGTTAAATGCAATTTTAACGCGTTAAATGCAATTTTAACGCGTTAAAAGCAACTTTAACGCGTTAAATGCAACTTTAACGCGTTAAATACAACTTTAACGCGCTAAATGCAACTTTAACGCGTTGAATGCAACTTTACCGCGTTAAATGCAACTTTAACGCGTTAAATGCAACTTTAACGCGTAAAATGCAGTTTCAACGCGTTAAATGCAACTTTAACGCGTTGAATGCAACTTTAACGCGTTAAATACAACTTTAACGCGTTAAATGTAATTTTAACGCGTTAAATGCGAGTTTAACACGTTTCATTTTATTTTAACACGTTAAAAACAACTTTGGATTTAAATTTGTCAACCTGTCTTTACGCTTCGTCTTGAATAAATTTTGTTTATATGTCAAGTTTTTCATATAATTTACTTCGTCTTTTTGCATCATGTGATGTCTGTATCTAACATTATGGTTTACCATAAACTGGTAGCTTGATGTATACTTACATAAGTCTCTACAGGTGAATTTTGTAAAATAAATTTTAAAATAAGAGGCCTTTAATAGCGTACATCGAGCATCTAGTAAACCATTCCCAATAATGTAACGAATCTGTGCCAAAAGAAAGAGGATGACCATTTGATATCCATTGGGGAAGGAGGATGTTATTCTTTGTTTTTACTACTTACTAAGTCGGGTTTTTTTTCGCCGCGCAATCATTCATTTTCGACATTTTGACGTCTAAATACTGCGTTGTTTTGTAATATGGCATGTACGGAGAACAGATTATTTATCCCCCTCTCTAAAATGGGCGCTATTATCAATGCCCTACCTGTAAAGCTGAAAGACACCGACTCTCTGTCCGTCCGAATTTCGTTCAAGGTTATGATTTTCTTTCTGATATTGTTTGACTCTAATCCCATTGTTTAATTTTTTATTTACATTGAGTCATAGATCACATTTATTCGGTCAGTGTTTCATCATTAGTTTTTTAAATACTAGTATGTCATTTGATTGAGTAAAACCATTTCAGTTGATATTTCAAAGTGTGTCTTTCTATGTTGCGATTTTACATTATTGTTTCAAATTGGATAGGTGTTAATGCCTATCTATACGTTTAAATTCACTGCATTTGTTTGCACCTGTCCTAAGTCGGGTACCTGGTACCGTATCAAAATGTCGTTTTTTGATGTGCTTCGTAATTGTTTCCATTTGTTTTTTTTATAGATTATACCGTTGGCTTTCCTTGTTTTACACTAGTCTTTTTTAAGGCCCTTTGTACCATGCTGTTCAGTGTGAGCCAAGACTATATATATACAAACTTTGCGCACGATGTTCCTACGTTACACCACCACGACGTCAAAGAGAGTTTTCTGAAACGTTTGACGTACATTTATTCAATTTGTAAGTTTCATTTGCTTTTTTTATGTAGTTGGTTGATTCTAAATCTGTCTCTATTAATTTTGTGATGCCTATTTACTATGAATTTATTTACCCCAAGTTGTGGAAATCGATTAAATAATTTTTACCCTTAATTCACATTTAAAATGTTGTTTTGTCGTAAGTAATGAACTTGTAGGAAGGAAAAATGGGACAGAAGTATACGGTTTTCTATAAATGAATTACGACAAACTTTCAATCGCAGGCTGCTAAAATTGCATCGATGCATATCATCTGTCATTGTAAATTTTTCATATATCTTGATTCAACCCTAATAGAAATATATCCGACACTCTGCAAGTAAATAAAAACATATTTACCCTTGATTAATTTAAATTGAATTGTATTATTTTACTTGACACATAATCATTGAATGAAATTATCATAACCTGATCTTGAAAATTATTTTCCCAGTCATTTGAAGTTTCTTGCTTTTAAAATGTACTAATCTTCTCCTGAATCGTCCGTAAAATACGGGGATGCATTAATTCAATGAAACTGTTTTTGTCGCCGTTTCCGATAAGTCTTTCAGTTACCTCCGTTTCATGCACAACATGCACCGTGGTTGTTTTTTTTTGACAACCAGCAACTTTTTTTTTAAATTTCACCACGCGATTTGTTTTAAGTATTGGGAATATACTATGGAACAAATTTTGCACATGTAAGTAACGTCGAAAAAAAGCGTTTGTTTGGATTTTTCGACGTTTTTCGACGTTCGGACAAAATGGCTACCGTTTTGTAAAGTTTCGTAGCATTTTACTTATTTAAGACCCAAACATGCAGTTAATAAAAAAGAATCTAGACTTTATGTACTTTTCGTGTATCTAACTTTTGTTTTGGTAAATTATAAATTAATTATTGAAATATCTGGTAAAAAAACCCACATTAATTGCTTGGACAAATGAAATATCAACTTGGACAAAATGGCGCTACCGTTTGAAAAACGACTGTGTAGAGATGGTTTTATAGAATCTACAATTTTTAAACTCACGAACAACGAGGCAAATGTTTGTTCTTTCGGTAGATGTTATAATTATCTCACATCTTTTAGGCATTTTTAGCTATGTCTACTTATAAAACTACCTTTCAGCCGTTAAGTCAACAAAAAACGACATTTTTCTTATTCCAGCTTAATATGCAGCCACCGAATCAAACGAATTCGACAAAATAACGGCTTTAAGGTGGTATGGGTGTCTTTCGCCATCTTGGATTGTAAAAAACAGAGAATCTAAGGTCCATATTTTCTATCAAATTAGCAAAATTTGATGCAAGAATGCAGATATTTCATGTATTTTTACATTTAAAAGATCCAATTTATAAGAATATAACTTATAAATATAAATATATGTACAAGTGTAGATTATTTTTGGTTGTTTTTAAATATTTTGAAATTGTCATTTTAAGGGGAGGTAACTCTAAAACAGTGCATTTTCTGTTGGATTGTTCATGGAATTTTCCTACTTTGTATTTTAGCCGCAAAAAACGTACGGTGACCCTATCTTTTCTTTTGATATTATCAAAGCATTGTTTGAAAGCTATATTTTCCTAATTTATTTTACAATTCTATCATTTTGTTTAGTTTCTATTCACAAAATGGTGTTTTTTCCTGTATAATCCATACAAAATGTGTCATTTTGTCACGACCCGTAGCTTGAAAAAATGCACGGTGACCTATCATTTTTATAATATTTTTTAACATGTATCAATAGATACTACATTTTGGCAAAGTATGAACAAATTCTATCATTTTTATTTTAGACTCCCATACCACCTTAATTTAACCGGGAACTGATTCACTTCGTTGCTTTTCGGGAAGATCAGAGAATTAGAAATAGGATCACTCTACATAAGAGATAAAACAGTTGTTTAAAAATGTAACGTTGGACATCCGTTTTTTTCACAAAGTTTTGTTGTATTAATCCTCAAATATACTAGATATTACTAAGCATATGACCAAGAGCTATAAGAAAATAAAGGAAAACATATATATATATACTGAATTAGTTTTTATAATGGTTAGTGTTTGTTAACATTTTATTTTGTTTTGCGGAGGAAATTTCGAAGATTCTGTTTTAAAACATAGGGGTTGTAGAAAAAGCGTGCATGCCGTTACAGTGAAGGCTGTAATTCATTCCCGAGTGTGCTAAAATGTTATCGTCTTCATTAGTGTCATCTTCTTGTGTTTGTGGTGGTATGTTTTCATTTGCAGCACTTGTTTTTGGTAGTATGTTGTTCAAGATACCTATTACAAATAGGACATTAGAACTTGTATGGTTTTTAGTTAACAAACCGAGTTTCCTATTTTGAAATCTGGTTTGTTAAGAAGAATGGTTTAATCGTGAGAGGAAGACGAAATGTAATATCTTCATTATCCTCCTCGTCAGAAATTTCCTGGGGTTGAAGTCATAAAATTTTGCTCAGTGCTCAGAGCACAAAAATCGTGCTCGAAACATGAAATCCAGCATTTTCATTTTTTGATTTACGAGTACGAGTACACGGTCATTAAATTTTTGGGCATGATTTTTGTACTCTGACTCGAAAATCAAATGGCTGGATTTCATGTTTCGAGCATGATTTTTGTGCTTGGAGCACTGAGCAAAGTTTTATGCCTTCACAACACGCTACTCCAAAAAATTTGAACAGATCATAGTATTCGTTAGCAACATTATTCCATAACTCCAACCAACGATGTTTTATCGCGTTAAACGATCTTTTTACGCGTTAAATGAAGTTTTAACGCGTTAAATGGTGTTTTAACGCGTTAAAATAATGTATCGTAGCAACGTTTTTGTGTTGAATTTAACGCGTTAATGTGATTTATTATGACACATGTGGCCAGTGCGACGGATATTTTATCGCGATAAACGTCAATTTTCACCTACGGGATAAATCCCAAACTTGATAATTGCAAAGTTTAACGCGTTAAATATATTGATTTCTTTTCGCGTTAAAGTCTTGTTTTAACGCGTTAAAACTGTATTTATCGCGTTAAATGTGATTTTATCGCGTTAAATTTCAACGCGTTACTTTATCGGGTTTTTGACATGATCGGCCTCTCATAGAATAGTGCTGGGGCTATTTGTCCGGTTAGCCGGATGAATAGTGCTGGGGCTATTTGTCCGGCTAGCCAGAAGAATAGTGCTAGGGCTATTTGTTGGGATATAGTCACAATAATATTGCTAAGAATATTTGTCCGGCTTGCCTGATGAATAGTGCTGGTAATATTTGTATCAGTAGCTGCATTAAAATTGTAGTGACTTTGTTCCTCCAGCTGTTTTTTTTTAATTTGTATATTATGTTTGGTCAAGATTTGTGTATAAATCCTTGGTCTGGTTAATAGGTGTGTATTTTATCTTCATTTCTATATCTTTTGGTGCTAACCACAAGTAACTGATCGTTAGGCAAAATATAGGACAATGAATGATAAGAGTTGAACCATGACCCTAAGGTAGAAAATGTATGTTAAATAATAAATAGAGATTTAATTATTTTAAGAATTATCACTATGACAAAGGGGATGAACATCAATGGTTTCATAGAAAAAGTCTTGCAGTAATTGTTTTCCGTTTGGTATAAAAATAAATAATTAACATCCATTTTGTTACATCCCGTGATATGTTTATTTGGTAACAACCAATGGCAGTCAGTATGGTATAAAAACATCCTGTGTTTGTCCTATTCAAACCAAGTCAAATGAGTTTTGTTAAAAAAATACTTTTTCACTTTTAAGGTCTTTGTGCTGTATTTAAACGCCTTTATCGAGGAATTTGTTTTGCTTTTACTCATAAAAAAATGCTACTTTTTCAACACAATCAAAGGTTTGAACGTTGTTTTCAATTTAGACTTGTATATATAAATATGATTTTGGGATTGACCTATATAAAACAACTATTTGAGTTTATATATCAAGGGTCAATTCAACCGTCATCTTCGATAGGAAGTCTTCCCATGTTCCAGCCATTTCAATATTTTAGACACAAAAATGTCCCAGAAATAAATAATTTGACCTTAATGTCATAGTTTAGGGTTCAGAAGTCATGGTGTTGTGCCAGATATTGTGTTCTGTTAACATACACCTTAATGCCAAATATTATAAATTTAGGTCAAATAATAAAAAAAGTTTTTGTCCTGGACAAGACTGTTTGAAAGAAAAAGAATACAAACCAGAATCAAAAAAAGAAATAATATTAATATAAATTATATTTCCCCTTACTGAAACAAGGACATTATAAATTAAAACAAAGAAGTATAGATGGACAGTCACCACATTTGAATCATGAAATTAAAAGACTTTTAAAACAATATCTTTTCATATATATTTATTATACAATTTCAAAGAATGAAATTGAACTTCATATTACAGGAATAAATATATTGCATGTACATTATAATAAATTAGATCTCATAAAACTAGAAAATATCTGTATTAAAAAACAATGCTAAACTCTTTTAATTTCAAAATATTTCAGAGAAAAATGCAGGCTGGTGAGAGCTTACAATGCAATATTCAATAAATTATTATTTCCAAGTGGCACAACTCTTATCAAATATTTTTTTCACTAATTTTAAAATATCAGATACATAGCTTACAGCATGTTCATAAATGAGGTCAAGGTAAGATGAACCCTGTTTAAAAGACATGTAGATCTAACAAGGATCCCATACACCAAATATTTTTATCCTTTTACTCATAACCAGTATTTCAAATGAAAAAAAACTATATCTTTTTCAACCAGTCACTGAATCATGAAAATGAAGGCACAGTCAATGAACATATAACAAACAAAATCATAAATGTATCTACATACAAGGTGTTCTACCTTCTGAAATACCCAAAAAATACCAGTTTATCTCATTGCAAAACATTTGAGAACACTATACATAATAACTAATACATGCTAAACAAAACTACAAATACATATTAACACATAAGTTCAGTTTTACCTGCATGATTTGCAATACCAATGCTTAACTTTTGGCTTGCACTTTAATTTAATACAACTTATATGCCACCATAACAAACAAAAGTCACATTCAACAGCATCATCATTTTCTGTAGTAATAAAAACATTACAGTATGTACAAAGAATATATCCACCCTTTTGTTGTTTTTCTTTTACAATAGATAATATAAACAACCATGCAGATGAAGTGAAATTTTTTTGAACAATTGTCAAATCAACATAATCATCTAAACATCGGTAAGGTAATGAGTCCTCCGATAATCCAACCAAATCTTCTTCATCCAGTAATGTCCCTCCTGATGCCTTCATTACACTATCTACACTAACTAACCAACTAAGTATTTCTGAAGAAAAAAATAAGTAAGTTATTCATAATGCACAATATATATTCAAAAGGCAACATAAGGTTTAATGGAGTAAATAATCATTGCAACAACTATTTCAAGAATAAGTGTAATATCATTTCAAAGAAAATCAAAGCACTAAACCAAAAAGCTTTTATCCACTTTATTTGAACAAATTAAGGAATGACTGTAATATATTTCTGTCTATGAAGAAATAACAAAATAAATTTGGTGCACACTGAATAACGCACGTAGTTGGTTAATTAACAGTGTGCACCACATTTTTTATGTTACTGGAAAAGACAGAAAAAATATTTAATAACAGTCATTTCTTATAATCTAATTCTAAATTTTTAAACTGTAGAAAACCATAAAAAAAGGTTGATGATCTCAGGTTACATGACTAAATTATGTCTATGGGCTGATAACAAAATAACGTCAGCCAATCAGAAGACACATTACATCAAAAATTAAATTATTGGTAGATAGTTGTTTCATTGACTTTTATGTCTGTTTTAACTATTTATGAACAAAGTATCTTGATTTAACAAAAATGGATATTTGAATACAATTGGCAAATTTCTAACATAATTTAGTATTGATAGGCGAAGAAAACAAACCTCTTTCTTTTTCATCAACTGTTCTTTTAAAGAAAGGAATAAGTTTGTTCTTTCCTCTTTTTTTTGGTAAACCAATAACAGTCTGTTGGCTTCCTTTTGGCCTCCCCTTTCTTTTTTGTTTGGTTGGCATCTTTAAATCACTAAGGCTTTCATCTAAAAGTTAAAAAAATATGTTTGAAACCAACTATATGAGTTCATAAATAAAAACATTAGTTTAAACATATTTGTTTATATTGGATTGGGAAACAAGTTTTGCAACTTATATGAATCCCTTTCCACTTTGCGGGTTCGAGGGATGTGTTGTAGCGGCATTTGCCTGCACTTTTTCACAATCTATAAGGGTGTCTTTAACCTGCAAGAGATATGGCTCTCTTAACATGCATCAGCCATTTATCGTCCCTTCCTACGGACTTTCATTGTTTCCTCAAGACCATACTGGAAAATGGTGTCAAGGGAGATCAGAATAGATATAGAAAGATGTGAGGTGAGTGCCAATGAGACAACTCTCCATCCAGATAACAATTTATAAAAGTAAACCATTATAGGTCAATGTAGTCTGTTTAAATGAACCCAAACAGTTAATACTTACATTTGTTATTGTCATTGTAAAGAGCATGCTAGGATCATAAGTCATAAACAGCACAATAGACAAAAATCAATACTATCTCCATTTCAATGACCATATTAAAATTTTCACCTGAAAGAATGGTTTTCATGTTATGGAACAGAAATGATGAACAACATTTAACTTTGAAATGAATGGATAAACTTTTTTCAGAAATGTTTTTTAGCCTACCACCCAGCAGAACAAAATGAGTTTCATGATAAAGTGCTCAAATAATACTGTGGATTCATTAATATTCATTGGATACCAATTTTTCATGGGTTTCGTGGGAAAAGGTGAACCACAAATTCAAATGTTCAACGAATAAAATATTTTCAATAGGCATTGTATACAAACATTCGCAAAACCACGCAATCAAATATCCGTGAATATGCAAGTTTTCAGCATTCCACGAAAATTGATACCCACGAAAATAAATGAATCCACAGTACTCCTTTAATCTAAGAATTGTGTTCTGCTCTATTCGAATGTTATACATACTGTTCTGATGAAGATCATTTTCAGTTTTTCTTTTGATAATAAACTCAATGAGGCTGTGGATGAGACTGGCATTATCTATATGAGACAATGATCGAACTTCTTGGAAAGTACATAAATACTGTGTAATACTGTCTCTTTGATCATCGCTCAAACTTCTAGTCCCATCATGGTATTTGAACACCGTATTTATAGGATTTCCTACTCGAGGCAGAACTTTTTTGGGGTCATACATTTTAATGAAATCAATAATTTCTCCTCTCAAGCTTTGCATGGTTTCCATTACATTAGGAAAGAAAGTAATAGTGTCATCCTTATCATTACAAATGTTGTTTTCAAGATCTGGTACGTCCCTCTTCCTTTTCCTATTATTTCCTTCACTTTCTATACCTTTGGTTGGAGAACAGTTTTTTCTTGAAGTTTTTTTGCCTATGAAAAATAAAATACTCAAAAATCAATTACCTATAGAACTAAAGATGGATAACTCTTGGTAGTGAAGTATATGGAGAAATTTGATAGAATAAATTGATTATCCTTTATTTTTGAAAGCAATAGTGCCAAAAATATCTACAGGAGTAATGTTCTACAGATTTGTCTATATTTATTAAAAAAAAAGTTATGCGTTTAGAGCACTTCATTAAATGAAAAATATGTTAAATGACCATCACTACATTATTCTTAATAGTTTTAAGTCACACAGTCTATTATTGTTTGATAAATTCTTTTGCACTTTATGGTTCGACTATTTTACAAAGGTGAAATTTCTTTCACATGAATTCATAATTTGGTCTTGCTTCTGGAACTGATAAGATATCAACCTGTTATAAATACCTTTTCCTTTCTTTTGTGAAACATTGGACGGAAACTCTTTCCTTTTTATTTGCTTCAAATATTGATCTACAAATAATAAGTATGAAATGTTCAAGTATATAAGCCATTAGAACAAATGAAGTATAATTGATGACTATTTATGGGTAGTTTCAATCAAAGATCTTGATCATTGCAATTATAACCAGATAATTTTTTAATATCATCGATATACTAAAAGTTCATTCACAGTTCTTAAATGACTTCTGATTTTTTTTTATACATAACAATATGTACAAAAATTACTGACAATAGAACATGCATAAAATATCAAAAAGTGATAGTAGTTTTATACCTTCAAGTATTCTTAATATACTTTCTACTGTCAACCAGCCCTCCTCTGTGAAATATGGTTTGGCTGCTGCCTGATTATTGAGATTTAATAACATTTCACCTGATGGTAGCAATTCATCCAAACAATTCTTCACTTCATCTCCATCAATTCTGCATGTACCCTTTTCAGCACAAAGAGCAGCTGATTGGTCAGCTATTGTGTGAAGAAATTCTGAAAAAATATTTCAATTACTTTAATCATGTATTTAACCAAAGAGATGTTTAATACAAAATAGTATTCTTTTTTTTTGATAGAGCATCATGCATTGTCCAGAACAGTTCATAGATAAAATTGAGATTAACTAGTATATATGTAAAAGAAATAAAATTATTAAATATATCACCCTCTTATATACTATTTTTTTTCTGCCAAGATGGAGACAACAAGTACCAGTATGTTTAATTTTAAGCCTTACCTTGAACCGCTATACTAAGATCATCATTATATACACTAGCTTTACTATTTGCTCTATGACTGGTTGTAGGAACTGAAACTGAATACCAAATATACTTATAAATTATAAATAATAAATATAATCATTCTTAAGATCATAAGATCACCCCCAGTTTTTGGTGGGGTTCGTGTTGCTTATTCTTTAGTTTTCTATGTTGTGTCATGTGTACTATTGTTTGTCTGTTTGCCTTTTTAATTTTTAGCCATAACATTGTCAGTTCTTTTTTAGTTTGACTGTCCCTCTGGTATTTTTCGTCCCTCTTTTATAAAAAAGTAAAAATATTTATGAAATCAATAAATTTACATATATGTGATGCATTGAATAATAGAATTTGTATAAAAAATATTAATATTGTTTATCAAACAATAAGATTTTTCTCAACACTCTTATTAGGCATTTGTATATGTAACTAGTGTACTATGTTTTAAGATGATGTGACCACAAACTACCTCAAAACCAAACTTTGGTCTCTTGTAAATGTTGTCTCATTGCAATCATGCCACATCTTCTTTTTCTTATATTCAACCTATAAAATACCAATATTCAGTGGAACTGAATTCATATAAAAATGTTTAAACTTTTGTGCTTGTAACTGAAAAGTTCTTACTGTCAATAAATTCAACACCAGTATTTTCAGGAAAAGTAGTATGTTCCTCAAAAACAATGTCAATACATGGAACACTAGCATTTTCAGGAACTATTGTCTGTCCTTCAAGAATAAAACAGCTATCTGCTTCTACAGTGGACTCTGGAAATAAATAAAAGTTGAGATTAAGATATTATTCAATTGAATGTTTATTTTGTAAATTCATTAGGGTGTTAAAGCATTGACTGACATTTATGTATTTTGTATGAAGCACAGAACTGTGTGAAGGCTTTTACAACCCTATAAAAAGTCCTTGTATTATAGATTAATTACTGTATTGCATTGATCTATATTTATTGAAGAATATATTATAGAAATTTTCATGCTACTTGTTTTGTTGATCAGTTGCTGTGCCACTAATGTTTATTAAAATATCTGGTTGTTCATTGTATAAAAGTGAACTTTCAGCTTCTATTTATTTTTTTCTTAATTTGTCTGCTATTATCATAATAACCCTATTAATAAATTACCATTTGAGACTGCATGGACTTCATCAATATACACTGGTACTTGCTTATCAATATCCAAAGCAAACACAGGCTCTGCTTTTGCTGATGATGCTGGAATATAAAAAAAAATGTTATAAATTACAATGTTGATGAAGTAGAGCCAAATATAATCATGATAATGGTTACAACAGTCCCAGGGTTCTGGAGATTCCAAGGTATCCTTAGTAATTAATTCACCGTGCCTGCAAATACTTATAAACTATTTCCTTTAAAATGTATATATACGACTGGAACTTTTCTAGCCTTACTTTCTTTCTATCTTTCTTCCACTCCATTTGAACTTTGGTGGATAGTTGTATCATAAATGATTCATTGGCAATTAAACCACATCTCCAAGGATCCATAAATTGAGTCATGCATCTCCTTATTTTTATATTGTTACACTTAAAGTTCACTTACCGGTACATGATTCTTCAACTTCAACTGTGTGATTGTTTTTCCACAGCTCTTCTATTTCCGTCAACAATTTCATTCTTGAAATAAATTCCTTCATTCCAACAGCAGAACAAGCAGCTGCTAAGTTCTGGGCAACAAAGAATGCCTTTTTATATTTCTGATTCTCTGATAATACATGTAATGTGGTATTTCTTGTATCTACAACCTGTGATACATTGCTTGAACTGCTACAAAATGTCTTACTTGAAGAAACCATTGTACTGAAAAGTCTTGTATTTTCCCTATAATATGAACGAGTCCATCTGCTTACACATAACTCAGTGTCATATAACTCAATACTTATTATCAACCTTGCAAAAAAAATATGCTTGCATGGTAGTCCCATCGACTTTCTAAAATTACATGTACATGAATTTGTATTAAGTTCCATATCATCATCAGAGTGACTAGTACTGTTGGTTGTTTTAAAAATGGTCTCCATTTTTCTAGCCTTCTTTAACTCATCTATAACAAAATAACTAGCATAGCCTGTCAAGAGCTGTGAATACTTATATTCTGCAGATGTGGTATTCATTGCCTTTATGTGAACAGGTACTTTTTGAATCTCTACACTTCCTTTATAGTCTCTTTCATTTCTTAGTGTGCCTATCAATGAAATAAAGTTTTCAAAAAATAAGTCAAGGCCAGAATACAGCTTAATAACTTGTTTTAACTTTTGGTTGAACGATTCAATTCTGTTGTTAGTAGTGTTCATAAGAGATCCTTCGAAATAAGTCAGCCCTAAAACCCATTCAGTGCGTATATTATGCCAGTTAGTATCAATATAGTTAAATATCTGCCTGGGACATGTTGTCTCAATGAGTTTAAGGTTAGCATTATAATCTTCTTCTGAACTGCTGTGTACTAGTTTCTGGATTAATTCTAAAGCAACATACCGTTGGGCAGATGAAATGCCCATTTTTTCTGTGGTTATTTCACGGTTAAATGTTCTTAATACATGGAATTTACAAATGAGCAGAGAAGCATCTGGAAATTCTTCTTTAAAAACATCTCTTTCTACTATATCTTTATCTGCCATTATTACTTTTATCCCCGAGGAATCTGGATTATGCTTTTGAAAGCATTTTATAAGGTGCTGTAGAACTGGCTTTTCTTCAGAGTTAAGTAAGCAAATTGCTGCAACCTCACTCTGTCCTAAGCTGTCTTCTATCATAATGACATACAGTGGCATCCTGAGGTCGTTAAGCTTGTATGTGGCATCAACAAAGACAATATCACAGTAAGCAGAAAATATTTTTTGCATTTCCTCATCTTGGTAGAAAACTCCTTGTACTTGGTTATTGAAATCATGAAAAACTTCAACAACAGATCCTGCAAAGACAAAAAATAGATAAACTGAGGTGCAATGGTCAATTCTCCATCATTATTAAAGCAATAAACTGATACATGATTAATATAATACACTGTATGGCTATTTAGTCCAATCTGGGAAAAACAGTCATTTACACAGCTTTCTGTTTGGGTCATGCCGCTGAAAATAGAGGTCATCAGTAGTGAGCTGAGGGAAAAACTTTAGAAAGCGACCATTAAGACATGTGAGAAACTTTGACATAGAATGACCTATTTTTATGGAAATTGAAATTGAAGTTAAAATATTTTGTTTGAAGTATTAACAGTAGTTTGAACAAGTCTCATTAAAAAGTATCATGCATGGTGTATTGTTTAAACAGGGTCCCAGTTAGCTTCAACTGGATGAAAAAGTTGTGTAATTTTAGAACTTATCCGGAATGGAATAAATAGAGATTAGGTGTATTTATGGTTTCCTAGCAGATATAATTAAATGACAAGTTGTCTTTTATTTTCTACTGTTTCTTTTTATTTTATTTTCTCAAATACAAACTAGAAATGATACCATAAATAGTATTAAACAAAATGGGTTAGTGACACAATGTCCCAATAAATGTCTGTATATTAAGAATTTTCAATTACCTGTCTTCTTTAATTTACTGACAAGACTTTCAATGTTATCTGACTTCTTGCTGGCATTGACTTTTGAAATTATGTTGCTGATGTCTTTCAGGATAACTTTTTTTCCAGTTTTATCCTGCAAGTGATCCCTCATCAGCTTGTTGTTCACCTGTAAGGAAACCAGTTTTTCTGCTTCCTTTAGCTCCTCTTCTGGTAGTCTCCTCTCACGAGGGAGCATTTCAAACAAACCCTAAAAATCAAGATTTCTACATTAATTGATAAATACATGTTGTCAAATTTTGTATTTAAGCTGGGTCAGTATCTTGAAACTTGACAGATGCCTGTATCAGGCTTAAGCTTACACTATATGAAGTAAGCAATTTTCATTTTTGTATAATTTCAGTTAAGACTTCATTTCCTGTTTTCATGGCACAATAATTTTACTTTCACGAGTAAAGCTTAGATTTTAATGAGTCCCAGTACTACTGCTGTACATTATGATGAACTTTTTTAGGTTTATTTTGTTAAGTACATGTACTGTTAAAGTAATTTTTTTAAGTAGTATTCATGGGATACTATATTTTGTGGTATTTGTGATTGACTTCAACCACAAATTCATATTCCTTAAGAAAGGTAAAATTTTCAATTAGAACTGAAATGCTCTGTAATATCCATGCATTTAAAAAACTCAAAAACTAAGGAAATTTTGATAATGCACGAAAATGTACTCCACGCATTAAAATATCTTCACAGTATGTCAGTTGAAAAGGTCAAGCATTTTTTTAACAACATGTACATGTATCATATACTGTTACTTACCTTTGATATCACATGATTATGATGGTCTTCAATGCTTTTCACAACCAAAAACTTTCCATCTTCTGACACACCCACTGAAAAATATGCTGGACAACCTTTCCTGAATGAGCTGGTAAAAGAAATGAATACATAATTTTGCCATAATTCTATTAGTATTAGTACGTAACAATGTAGTCACACAAAATTAAGGGCAACAGAAGGTGGCTGAATGAAATAATTTGTTTCCACTTAAATGCCGTTCTCATATCACATCCTAAGAGCATGATGAGAGTGGGTGTTTTAGATTCAGAAAAAATATATAAACGACAGGGGAAACAAAAGAAAATTGGGACATAAATATTATACTCCTTATGGCATGTATGTTTAATCCAGGCTGACCTGGCTGCTTGAACTTTTGACAATCACTTTTCTACTGTGACGTCATATATTTTGTTTTATGACATCAAAATATTACGACAGACAAATAATGAAATATCTTTAAAAAGTATGGAGAAGCAAAAAAAAAAACCAACAACAACATAAAAATGCATTTAAAGCCCCCCTTAAAGTTTTTTTTTATAACTGCAAGAGCCATCTTGCAACTAAAATCATGAAAATCCCATGCCATGGATATTTTAAAAAGTTGACACTGGTATGTAACTTACTGATAGGTAATAGGTATGTATCACAGGCACTTGTTTTCTATCCATGGCAAGATCAACTATCCCTTCAAGACCCTTGGCTAGTAATAGTATATGGAAAACAAGTGCCTATGTTATGTTTGTATGCAGCAGTCATCTGACGGCCGATATCGATGATTGAACAGACGATGACGGATGTGTTAGTTTTCATCTTTTCTTACGAGTTTAATGTAATGAATATGTTGTGTTCCGGCATGGGAACTTGTTTGACAGGAACAGTAACCGACCAACAGTGTTTATGATTCCTTACAATCTCCGTATCAGCTTCCTTTATAAGGAACACCAGAGATAACATGTACAACAAAATTAATGATAATTTACTTATTTTCAGTACATTAAAATATCGCCAACCTGCTAGTAAAAGGTAAAACCAGCTTTAAATATTCAGGTCGGTCGTTGAGGGAGGTGGATGTGCCCCCCCCCCTTTTTTTCTTATCAGAAATAAAATATTATTGGTGTTTGAAAATGAATCGACACTTTTTCATGTTTTAATTGTATAAACATACCTTTGTTTAGGTCTTTCTCCATTAGTTTTGCTGTTGTGTTCTTTTCCGCCATTTATACAGCTATATCGGATTTGATAAAACTGGAGGTCCTCGCTCAATTCCCTTTTAATTCCCCTTTTCCTTGCGGATTCAATTGTTCTTGAATCCCTTTTATAGAATTCGATATTGTTTTGTACTTCATACTGTCGAATTCGCGTGTTAAGAGCTGAAAAACTGGAAAATTTATCCCCAACATTAATACCGCCGTGTTCAGTCATTATCCCAGCATTTCGGTGATCGGGTTTCACGCTGACCCCTGCTGCTGCTGCAGATAATATTACGTCATACGCGCAAGTATATGATGAATTTGTGACATGCGTATTGCAATGGCCGGACAAATAGTCTCAGCACTATTTGTCCGGCTAGCCGGACAAATAGCCACTCCGTATATATAAAGATGTCCTTATGTTTAATGTTAACCGGACTTTAACTATGGAACGCCATCACTGCCTTATAAGAAGAAACTACTATGACATGATGCAAATGTTGCTTACATGATGTGAATTCTCCTTTATATGATGTGAATTCTTCTTGACATGATGTGAATTCCACTTTACATGATGTGAATTCTTCATTACATGATGTGAATTCTTCTTTACATGATGTAAAATCTTCTTTACATGATGTGAAAACTTCATTACATGATGTGAAAACTTCATTACATGATGTGGTTTCCTCTTTACATGATGTGAAAACTTCATTACATGATGTGAAAACTTCTTTACATGATGTGAACACTTCATTACATGATGTGGTTGTTTCATTACCTAATCTGAAAGTTTTATTACATGATGCGAAAAATTTCTTTACGTTATGTTAAAAAATCTTATATGTCGTATTTCTATTACAATATGCCAAAATATATACATCGTAATGTCAAATTGGTATTACGAGTTAAGAAACACATATGACGTTATGTGAACACTTCATTATGTCAAAACATCTTTATAAGAACACGGGACCTCTCGGACGTTATTATTGTTATTCAGACTCCTTGGATTTTTTCCATAGCTTTAGGGTAAAATATATTGCCCCATAACACCTATTTTTATTTTCATAAAAATCTTCAATAGCTAATTTTGAGATCCAATTAATATCAATGCAAATGCAAGGTAAAATCCAAATCATCCTTTTCCCGTCATTTTTTAAAACTGAAATATCTCAAGCAGGAGGATCAAGGAGCTCCATGACCTATCAATATCTTTTAGCTTAATTTGTTCCTTAGCTGATGCTCTTTCGACTTAGAGTATCAATTTTAATTTCTTGGTTTTTTTTTAAATTTCAACTAAGTACATGCTTAAATGCATTAAAAGGGAGATGAATATAAAATTTCTGTAAATTATGAGTGATGCTATACATTTAAAGCTTATATATAAGCATGGCCGTGCCTAATTTAAAATTTTCTTTTTAAGTATAAGTCTTTTTTTTTAATATATATTTATATAAATTTAGGAAACTAATTCAAATGAATTTTATATGAAAATATTACTTTTTAGTGGCAATTTTGGCAAACCCCTTCCAAAAAATATTCGAAAATACTTCTCCTATATCATGTATATCCAGAAACTATACGGTACATGTACAATTGTTTCACTTACGTTACTTTGTTACATATCTCACTTTGAAATTAATAAATCTATTAACTATTAATCTAAACTTAAAAAAATAAATCCATACAAAAATAGCTAAGAAGAGATACACTAACAAAAAAAGTGTGGACAAAGAAGACCAGTATGGGTAGTATCCAGCATTCTGAAAGTATTGCATGGCAATACATAGTCCCCTACCAGTTAAAATTCATTATTCTCAAACAAAAAATTTGAAATTGATGTGTAAATTGTAATGTTAAAAGTAGATACCAAATATCAAATCAATATAACGGTAGTTAGACAAGCATGACTAAAACATGTGCAGCACATTGTGTGATTTTTCTAGGTTTAAGGATCATTTGAATTTGCAAAATATCATCAAATCAAAACTAAATTTAAACTTGATCTGTAACTTGTAATGGTAAAACTATAAAACAAATTTCAAATCTAAATCTGTAAGTTAATGACAAAAAAAATAGTGGAAAATTTATTTCTTGCATTATTTTTCTAAGTTCGAGGACCATAACATTGCAAACACAATTCGCACTTGATCTGTAACTTGTCATGGTTTTACTTATAATTTTTAAGTCAAATTTTAAGTCAATATCTTTAAAAAAAAAAAAGTGAATTTTCTAAGTCCAAGGGCCATATCTCTGCAAAAAATCCTCAAACCGTTACAAAATTTGAACTTGATCTGTAACTTGTCATGCTTATATTATATACTAAATATCAAATCAATATCTTCAAGCATGGCCAACAACAGTGACATATCTCTTGCAAGTAAAAGAAATCCTTGTAGATTTCGAATCCGAGTAGGCTAATGCCGCTACAAGGCAGCACTCACATTTGCAAAGTGGAAAAGGATTTATATAAGTTGCAAAACGTGTTACCGAACCCACTATAAATAAATATGTTTTAAACTAAAAAATACGGAAAGCTAATTTTCCGGACGGACATTCTGACAGACGGACAAAGTGCAAACCTAAAGCCCCCTTCAACTTCGTTGGTAAGGGACCCTTAAACGTTTAGTATATAATACTGAGGTTTCCTAGAATATATAATAGTGTAATAAATGTGCCTAGTTAATTCCCTTTACTTTTGGATAGATTAATTATTTGATGATTAAATGTTTATTTTAAGTTTTATTTGATTTTTAAAAAAACTCCATAGTGAGATAAAAGTAAAGATTGTTAATTTATCTGTTTTAGTATTTAACTTTTGATGTTTCTGTTATGTTTTATGAATATTAGTTTATTCAATTTGTCTTCAGTACCTTTAATGTAAAAGTTATCCGGTTTAATGACAATATAAGGATTTTAATTGTTATTTTTTCAGTCGGTGTCTGCCTTGTACAGGCCTCCAAATACTCACCGGACTGTATCAGTCCACTTCAGTTTCGAGTTAATCACCACTTCGGTGCAGTTCGCTAGAGTAAGTCACCTCTTCTTGGTGCAAATTTACTACTTAAAACACAACGCGAAGCCAATTTACTTTACTAAAGACTAACTCTTGGGAACACTTTATTTTTTATTTTACATTTGAAATTACTCTATTTTTGAACTTCATTTAAGAAAGTTTTTTGACCCTCGTTTGTCCGCAATTATTGTACATTTGTGACTAAACATAGTTCCATTTGAACAATTGTCTGTTGTTCCGCCATAATCTGACATCAGGTGTCCCGATGGTCGAATAGGGACACAATACTGGCAACTACACGTCCCGGGAGGTGTCGTCACCGACCCTCTCCGTTACATGTACAATAACACTACCATAAAAATACACCACCAAGAACGTTTCTATAAAGTTTTGAACCCTTGAATGACCTTATATATCCTATATATCCTTAACAAGCCTATGGACTGTGCAATAAAACGTTTAAAGTGAAAATAGGGCACAGATTTTGGGTAAAGGAGTTATGGGGCACAATAATACTGTAAACGGCCAAACCTAATAATAAAAAAGACAAAGCACGCTTCTATCAAGTTTTGAACCCTTTACATGACGTAAAATTATAAGGTGACGTTCACATCAGGTAATGCAGTTCTAGCATCACGTACTGCAATATTCACATCATACACTAAAGTATTTGCATCATGTACAAGCGTTTTTATTTCAACAGCACATAAGAAAAGTTTCGCATCATGTAATGAAACAACCACATCACGTAAAGACGTTTTCACATCATGCAATGAATTTTTCACATAATGTAATAAAGTTTTCACATCATGTAATGTAATGAAGTTTTCACATCATGTAATGAAAAGTTCACATCATGTAATGAAGAATTCACATCATGTAATGAAGTATTCACATCATGTAATGAATAATTCACATCATGTAATGAAGAATTCACATCATGTAATGAAGAGTTCACATCATGGAAAGAAGTTTTCACATCATGTAAAGAAGAATTCACATCATGTAATGAAGAGTTCACATCATGTAAAGAAGAGTTCACATCATGTAAAGAAGAATTCACATCATGTAATGAAGAATTCACATCATATAAAGGAGAATTCACATCATGTAAGCAACATTTGCATCATGTCATAGTAGTTTCTTCTTATAAGGCAGTGATGGCGTTCCATATTAACCAAATGCCTTTGAGTTATGTTAACAAAAAAACAGGGATATGCACCCTACTGTCTAAACATGAACCTATTGTGAACTTGTGATATATGTCTAGATAATTTGCAAACAAAGAGTCTAGTTCTACGGTCTACATCTCGAGTCCATTAAAGCATAAGAGGGAGGGGCACTTTTTATGTTTTCTTTGGGGGGAGGGGGAACTTAATCAATATTGCTAATTATATTATTAATTGTCACAACTAATTATTGATTAAGAAAACACAACATTTCCTTATTTATATTACTAATTAAAGAAAATGACCACTTGACCCTTGTCGAAAATTCCCTCCTCCAAACAAAATGGCGGCTTTAACATTGGGTCTATGGGGAAAAAGTGGTCTAGTCTAACAGGGATGACTACTACTACTTGAAGTAGCCGATTACCTATCGAGACGGGAAGGTGGAATGACATATCAAGAAACGATAGGTTGTGCCATCTTTGCGAATCAAGTGACGTAGGTGATGAGTATCATTATGTTTTGTCATGTAATGCTCTTACTCAAGAAAGAAAGAGGTTGTTATCATACTATTGTACTCTTCGTCCAAATATTTATAAATATCAACAATTAATGAGCTCTAATAATCATATTGTTCTTGAAAAACTTTGTAGACTTATAAAAATTATAAATGTTAGGGTCACTCCTCCTGGTTAGTTTGTAATTTAATGTCTATGTTTGTATTGTTCACATGTGCTTCAATATTTTATGTAATTGTTTATATATTCTTTGTAACTATGTAACTTGTAGTTTATGAGAAATAAAATTCATTCATTCATACAAAGTCCAAACAATATGTTTTAGTAATGAAAAATCAATTCAGCAGGATCGAAAGTCAAACATATATTGTTTGCAATTAAGTTACAATTTTAATTCTACATTTTTATCATTGTCAATAAAAGTTTTGTTATTTCATTATTTTAATAAATATTTGAATGATTGAAAGTCGTGACCTCAGTTTACATGGTTTACAACAATATAACATTTATTGTTGCAATTTTCATTAATCATGTTGATGCAAATTAATTTCCGGAATTTTCGATTCTTTAATATGAAATAAATATATATATATATAAAGATGTCCTTATGTTTAATGTTAACCGGACTTTAACCAAATGCCTTTGAGTTATGTTAACAAAAAACCAGGGATATGCACCCAACTGTCTAAACATGAACCAATTGTGAACTTGTGATATGTCTTGATAATTTGCAAACAAAGAGTCTAGTTCTACGGTCTACATCTCGAGTCCATTAAAGCATAAGAGGGGGGGGGGGAGCACTTTTTATGTTTTCTTTGGGGGGGGGGGGGATAATTCATAATTTTACCTGTTTCTAATCTTATAAAAATATGCAGTACATCAAATCAATAAAAACTTATTTAATCATACACATCTCTTTTTTTTTATTTATCTAAAATATGCCTAAATGATCTGTGTATTTTTCTTCCTTCCAAGTCACCGATCTTAAAGTTTGATTAGTCCTTCATGCATTATTAAATAAACAGCTGCGCCATGAGCTCATCATACGCCCATCGTTTAATGCAATAATCATAAATAGTTTCTGAGATACAGCGTGACATGTGAAAAAATACCTTTTTTTTTAACAAAAAACTCAAAAACTCTTAAATAAAATTTTGAATCATCACCATAAAGTATACAGATTTCATGATCAATATAACTAAGAAGTGAATAAAGTTTTAACCGATAATCTTAAAATGTTTTTGAGATACAGCGCGACAAATGAAAACATACTTTAAAACGTTTAATCCCACTGCAAATGTTTGCACCTGTCCTAAGTCAGGAATCTGATGTACAGTAGTTGTCGTTTGTTTATGTAATATATACGTGTTTCTCGTTTCTCGTTTTGTTTATATAGATTAGACCGTTGGTTTTCCCGTTTGAATGGTTTTACACTAGTAATTTTGGGGCCCTTTATAGCTTGTTGTTCGGTGTGAGCCAAGGCTCCGTGTTGAAGGCCGTACTTTAACCTTAATGGTTTACTTTTTAAATTGTTATTTGGATGGAGAGTTGTCTCATTGGCACTCACACCACATCTTCCTATATCTATTTTTTTTAACAAAAAACTCAATAACTCTCAATTAAAATTTTGAAGCATCACCAAAAAGAATACAGAACTTAAGATTAATATTGCTAAGAAGTGTGTACAGTTTTAAGCTATAATCAAAAAATGTTTTAGAGATACGGCGCTACATGTGAACCCCCTCCTTTTTTGTTTTCTACAAAAATCTCAATATCTGTAAATCAAAATTTTGAATCGAAACCAAAAAGTATACAGATCTTTAGATTAATATAACTTAGAAGTGTGTTAAGTTTTAAGCAATAATCGTAAATTGTTTTCAAGATACGGCGCGACACGTAAAATCAAAGTAATGGATATCCCTGATGGAAAGATTAGAAAAAGTAGTTTGAATTATTTCAAATCAAGGTATGGCGGGGGAAAATAAACATTAATAAAGCACTATTGCTGACAATTGCATTAACAGCAGGTCCTTTGAAGGAAACATGCTTTTTCAGTATCAGCATAAAATGAGCTCGAATTAAATAAGGGTCTCTTAATTTGCACAATTTTATTTAAACTGCAGTTTAAATATATATTATTCAAATAATGTTGCATGTTCTGAATATGTTTCAAAAAAACATAAAATTCCAAATAAAAAATTCTTCTAGTAAATGTTACCAACTATCCTTGTAAGACATAAAACCTAGACCAACAACTAAAAACTTTAAAGTGTCAACAAAAATAATCTAAAAATTTTGTTTTGGGGCATTTTGTAATTTGAAGAAGAGGTTATATGACATTGAAGATTAAAAGTTGTATAGTGCCTTTTTATCAATTTTTAAAGTATTTTTCAACACAGGGTACTAAAAATGTACTTTTTTAACATAAACAAATAAAAAAACTTTTTTTTATTGAAATGTGGATTCTTTCTTGATTGCAAAAAAAATTATATATTCTCACTTCTAATAAAACTTCAAATGACTAAAATAGACATTATGTTTGATGGGGAATAAACTAATAAACAATGGTTTGTTATAATTAAAAGTTAATTTTTAAAACTATTTCAAGCCAATTCCTGATAAAAAACAAAAGGCTCTCAAGAGCCTGAATCGCTCAACTTATTTTTTTTGGTTAAATCTCTCATCAATGATTATTTTGGCTTTTCAATTTATTTAAATGTTCTTTGAATCGTCCTATTTTCTTCAAAAGCAAAAAAAAATAAAAAATCATTTTCTCCTATGTTCTATTTTAGCCATAGGAGCTATGTTTCTTGACATACAAGGAAATAAAATATAAAATTTATACTAGATACTCTGAAACTCATTTAGCCTTAGTTTGGCTGAAATTGATACAGCAGTTTCAAAGGAGCAGATTTTTTAAAGTAAGTCAACATGATGGACAAATTGTGAAAAAAAGTCCGTAAAGGACAATAACTCCTTAAGGGGTCAATTGACAATTTTGGTCAAATTGACTTATTTGTAGATCTTACTTTGCTTAACATTTTTGCTATTAACAGTTTATCTGTATCTATAATAATATTCAAGATTATAACCAAAAACTGCCAAATTTCTTTAAAATCATCAATTCAGGGGAATTATACCTGAAAAACCAGTTACCCAATTCGGCTGAAAATTTCAGGACAGTTAGACCTTGACCTAATAAATACTTTAACTTCTTGTCTTATTTGCTCTAAATGCTGGAGTTTTTGAGATATAAGCCAAAAACTGCATTTTACTCTGTGTTCTATTTTTAGCCATGACGGCCATGTTTTTTTGGACGAAACAGAAAATAAAACACAAACTTTATTTTATACACCCTACTGATCATTCAGTTGAAGTTTGGTTGAATTTGGTTGAGTAGTTTTAGAAGATTTTCTAAAGTTAGCAAATATGATGAACAAATTGTGAAAAATTGTCATGAAAGGACAATAACCCCTTAAGGGGTCAATTGACAATTTTGGTCATATAAAACTTATTTGTAGATCTTACTTTGCGGATCATTTTTGCTGTTTACAGTTTATCTTTATCTATAAAAATATTCAAGATAATGACCAAAAACTGCAAAATTTCCTTAAAATTACCAATTAAGTGGCAGCAACCCAACAATGGATTGTTTGATTAACTGAAAGTTTCAGGGCTGATAGATCTTGACCTAATGAACATTTTAACCCCCATGTCAGATTTGCTCTAAATGGTTTCGTTTTTGAGATATAAGCCAAAAACTGCATTTGACCCCTATGTTCTATTTTACGTAACGGCGGCCATGTTTTTTGACGGATCAAAAATCAAAGCACAAACTTTGTGCAAGATAATCTAAAAAACAATCATGCTAAGTTTCATCCAAATCCATTCAGTAGTTTCAGAGGAGAAGATGTTTGAAAAATTGTTAACGACGACAGACGACGGCGACGGACGCCAAGTGATGAGAAAAGCTCACATTTCCTTTTAGGAAAGTGAGCTAAAAAAGTTAACTAACCTAAAGTGTGAATTAATTACAGATGATTATTGGAAATTTATCAATTAAATTATAGGCCTTATTTAAGTTACTTTTATATATTCATATTTCATTTTTTTTTTAAAGATCATTTATTTTTCAAATATAATTTACAGAATCACTCAAAGTAATGAAGATCAAAAGTAATAAGCACTAAATAAATCATCCTTATATAGCAAAAGATCATTTTTTTTGTGTATATATTGTATATTGTATTAGGTCTGTCTAATTATGTTAGAAATAGGTTATGATATGTAATGTGGTCAATTTGATTGACAGTTTAGGAGGTGGGGCATTGGAATCAAAGGTCCACCTTGTCTTGCATTGTTTAGTGATAATGACAGTTGTCAGTCATACAATTATTGTATCAATACTCAATTCCTTAATCAAACTAATTAAAAAAAGTATGCACATGAACACACCTTAATGCCATTCATTCTTGAATGAACTGCTCCAATAAAAAGTAAAATCACAAAAATACTGAACTCAGAGGAAAATCAATTTGGAAAGTCCATAATCACATGGCAAAATCAAAAAACAAAACGCATCAAAAACGAATGGACAAGAACTGTCATATTCCTGACTTGGTACAGGCATTTTCAAATGTAGAAAATGGTGGATTTAACCTGGTTCTATAGCCATTTTTCAGTTTATATGTGCACTGAGAAACATAGGGAACTATATTTCAGTGTGAATACATAAAGTAACAGTAGCTAACCTGTCGTGTTGTTAGGGAGGCCAGTGCCTAAGTAAAGATATAGAACAAAAACCTTCACTTTTTTTTTTACAAAATACTAAATAATTCAAATATAAAATTTTTCGTCATCATTAGAATGTATACAGATCTTTAAATAAATATAACTGAGAAGTGTATTAGGTTTTAATCAATTATCTTAAATCGTTTTTGAGATACACCGCGACACAGGAAAAACACAACCCTGTTTTAGTTACTAAGTCCCGTAACTCAAAACATTTTTATCTATTAATTTTTACCAAAAAGTATACAGATCGTTTGACCGTCATAAGAAACAACTATATTAAGTTTCATGAAATTTGGAGAAAGCGTTTTCAAGTTACGGTGCGACATGTTTACACCGGATAGACAGACGGAAAGACGGACGGACGAACAGACGATTAATTTTCATCTAATCGAAGGGAAGATTTATTTTTGCATTTGACAAGAGTTCATGTTCATCTAGAAACCTTGAAACATAATAAAACCATTTCGTACCTCACGGAAGATTATTATGTCTGTCATCTTCAATTTTATGGATGATATGCACTGGAAGGTTATTTTCCGAAAAGTTATCAATTATTTCCCTGTAATTTCTCAAATTAAAAAACCCAAAAGATAAGGAGTTCTTTGATTGGTCATATTCAGGTGCAAATATTTATGCAAGTATGTGTTTGTTCCTTCTTCAGTGAATATAAAAGAAGAATATTGTGATTCATCTCTTAACTCTAAGCCAAATGTCAATTGTATTTGATGTAAACATGGTAAAGTGTGTCACCTTAAAACAACCTATCCAAATTATAATAATTATTTTTAAAGTTTTATTTTACTTGAATTCAATAAATGACCATGATAAGCGTCTAGATATTCATATGTAAAGATAACTAGTGTATTTATAGTTAATTGTAAAATATATGCACATATAACATCAAATGTAAAGATAATATTTCTTTGTAGGTAGAAGAAGCTTTATCAGCAATGGACAACTTAGAGTCATCAAAGGTATCAGGATTATAATTTAGTACGCTTGATGCTCGTTTCGTCTACATAAGACACATCAGTGAATCTCATACAAAAACATTCATAAAGCCAAACAAGCACAAAGTTGATGAATATTGAGGATCCGAAATTCTAAAAAGTTGTGCCAAATACGACCAAGGCAAACTAAAAGTTAAGATTGGCAATTGAGAATTAAAATGATATCGAGATAAAGATAAATAAGAGAGGAAAATATTAAATCATAATTACATTTTTTTTTTTTTTTATATAAAAAGTAGCTTCACTTATCATAATGGAAAAGACAGTTTATCACAAGCATTGCTACCAACCGATCTTGGCCCAGTCATGGCTATATATATCAGTTTTGCTATCAACGCTACTGATATTGGGATTGTCTATACAACAGTTTCTAAAATGAATATGTTGCTGATAGAAGTACGCCTCCTATAAGTAGTAACAGCAGAAGATTACCTTACTACGCTTAAAGAAGTTTCAAGGCATAATAAACAGTCAATAGGAATATAGACCATCTGTTTTGATGTCTGAAAACTACAATATCACTTATTAAACATCTATGATGTGGATAAAAACAGGGCAAATACCATAATGTATAAGACTGAACGATAATAGTATGTGACTGAATTCAGTCCTATACTTAGATTTAAAATTTGTTTGTATATATTGTATAGATATTTCTACTGTTCAGACCGATGTTCTTTACAATGTCAATGAATAATGGTGCCAGTGACTGAATTCAGTTAAGATTTTCGTTATTGTTAACATTACTTATAACTTGGAATAGTTTTTCTATAATACATACTATAATCTAGTTTGGAAAAGGAAGATGATTCTTGATGTTTGTAAATTGACTGAATTCAGTCAACAGTTTTCTAATGCACTTCTGTAAAAAACTGTATACACCCCTCAGAGCATTTACTTGTGTAGGATATTACACCCATCCAACTGCTACCAATCTCCAATTTTTCATGTGTTATCAATTCAATATTCAATTAATAAATTAAGATGAAAGTTGTAGAGCAAGATGACTGAATTAATTCATCACTTTGGTGTCACATATGCAGTTTTGAGCTCACCTGGCCCAAAGGGCCAAGTGAGCTTTTCTCATCACTTGGCGTCCGTCGTCCGTCGTCGTCCTGCGTCAATTTTTACAAAAATCTTCTCCTCTGAAACCACTGGGCCAAATTAAACCAAACTTGGCCACAATCATCATTGGGGTATTTTGTTTAAAAAATGTGTCCGGTAACTCGGCCAACAATACAAGATGTTCTCCATGGCTAAAAATAGAACATGGGGGTAAAATGCAGTTTTTGGCTTATAACTCAAAAACCAAAGCATTAAGATTAAATATGACAGGAGGTAAAATTGTTGATCAGGTCAATATCTATCTTCCCTGGAATTGTCAGATGAATCGGATAACCGGTTGTTAGGTTGCTGCCCCTGAATTGGTAATTGTGAGGAAAATTTGCTGTTTTTTTGTTATTATCTTGAATATTTGAATAGGTAGAGATAAACTGTAAACAGCAATAATGTACAGCAAAGTAAGAACTAAAAAAAAGTCAACATGACCAAAATAGTCAATTGACCCCGTAAGGAGTTATTGCCCTTCATAGTCATTTTTTAACAATTTTCATAAAATTTGTAGATTTTCACTAACATAGACCAAGGTGAGCGACACAGGCTCTTCAGAGCCTCTAGTTATTCATACAGATAACTGGGGCAAACAGATTTTCATAAAAAAATAATGACAATTTAACAGTTTGAATAAAACGTAAATTCTCATTTATTTTGTTTTTGAACATGCTTAATAAATTATTGTAGGACTGTTTTCTCTGGCTTCTTGTTTATGTTACTGGTACTATTTGAAAAATAGTATATTTAGCTTCAGATTACACAAATGGAAGCAGTACCCATAATATATTTTTCCAAAAAGGGACCGAAATCCTTAGACTACAAAAATAGTATATGACAGTACATTTGCAATCGTGTACTTCTAACAAAATAGCTGAAAATACGTAAGAACCCGCTTTGCATCAACAGGTGTCAAATTCTTCTAAGATATGGGGAGAAACGTCAGTTATTTAAATTTTAAGGAGGTGTTATTAAGCAGATTCTTGCATACTCTCCATATTTGACAAATCAAAATATTGACAAGTTGAAACAGAATGTGTTTTATGAATTATTCTAAATTATAGGGATATTCTTAACCAAGCAAAAAAACCTAGTCGTATTTGGCACAACGTTTTGGAATTTTTTGTCCTCAATGCTCTACAAATTTGTACTTTTTTGGCTTTCGTACTTTTTTCATCAGAGCGTCACTGGTTAGTCTTGGGTGGACAAAACGCGCGTCTGGCGTATTTTGAAATTTTAAACATGGCACCTTTTGTTAACTATTATTCGTGTGTGTCTATGTCCTATACGTTCTCCCATTTATTTTAATTGTAGTCCTATCATGTAATGTTGTCATTTTAATGTTATATTTAACTTTGCAATAAAAGCGGGACGTTTGGCATGCAACAAAACCAGGTGTAACACCACTAATTCAGGCCCGACCAGAAAGCACATACCAGAAAGTAGTACATATTTAACACAAAATAATTCCTACGCATGGACATAACTTTCAAAATATTTAGAATATTTTATTAATTTTGGTATCAAATGAAAGCTGCTTGACTGGTGATCATTGTAGAATAATTTTTGACTGATAAATTTGAATAATAAAAAAATGGCATGAAATTTAAAAAGGGTATATTTTGCCTTTTTGTCAGATCGGAAGTACCTATTTTGGTACATCCGAAGTTCCGGGAACCAGCTCTTTCTTATATGCCATGTAAGGTATGTTGATTTTTTCAGTACAGGACACCAGAAGGTGTTGCTTTGACATGCAATGATTGTCACTTTATTTGAACTTTAAAAAAAAGAGGTGTGCCTGCTTGAAACGGAGGAATTTAACAAAGAAAGCAATGGGACCATGAATTAGTGGTGTACTTCCACCAGGTTGAACCCATCGTTATTTTGATTAAAATGTTCTGTACCAAGTCACGAACATGGCCATTGTTATATTATATTTCGTTTCTGTGTGTATTACATTTTAATGTTGTGTTTCTGTTGTGTAGTAGTTCTCCTCTTATATTTGATATGTTTCCCTCAGTTTAAGCCTGTTTGTTACCCGTGCTTGTTTGTCTCTCAATCGATTGATGAATTTCGAACAGCGTTATGCAACTCTTGCCTTTATCTATAAAACGGTTCATTAATTATAGTTTCATGATATTTAACAAGCTGACATTTCATTGTATTATCTGCCTCGAGTATGTCTAGGCATGTAGTAATATCAAAAATTTGGAAGAGTTTCTATGTTATTATGTGGTTACTAATGTTTTGGTCGTTTATCTTTGCTGGTTACTACATGTAGTATATGAAATTAAGATTGCAAGCTTTAGGTTAATTTTCATGAAATTCTTTTTGTTGAGATATTTTACTGTTATTAACTTTGTAATGACCGTCCTTCGAGAAGGTTTCCTATTTTTTGGACAATTTGCAAACCATCTATTTAGAAGTCTTGTATATGAGAAGTGTCATTGACAAAAATGTACTGTAATGTTTATTTGCCGAAAATGCCAATGTTATTTTTTTTCTTCATCAGATCTACCCTTGCTATAAAAGTAGTTCTTATTGTCCTTGATTAACAAGACAATCGCAATTTTGAATACTTTTCCTCACTATCAAAAGGTTACTGTACCGGCCTTAAAGAGAGACTTTCTTCCCATATTTCATTTTAAGATTATCCCTCACCTTAGAAAGATATGACTTTTCTGGTTTTCGTTTCTCTCATAAGTTGTTCCCTTTAAACAAACCTAAACACTAATATTAACTTGAAAATTTTGTAAAAGTACAGTCAATGAACCATAAGGTGGGACTAGGGATATATAACCTCCATGGAAAGAAATAAACTCATCATAGATACCAGGACTAAAGGAGTAGGTCCGGTCCGGTAAGGACCAATTTTGGCCTCAAATTTCAGATTCATCAGACGAAAGATTTTTACCACTTTTTAAACACTTAAGTGTCTATTTCATTTGATTCAATTAATTTATGTGAAAGATTTTAACTAAGTTAGTCATTAAAAACGATCCGATTCAAGCTTTAATATGAAAAATCTACCAAATATGCCGAAAAATGTCACTTTTCAGATGGTTTTTGTCAAAAATGAAAGTGGCCGCATCCGTGTTCATCCTCAACCTTTATATATGTTATGTATTATCATCAAATACAACTTACATTTCAATATTTAGGATAAACACGAATGCGGCCACTTTCGTTTTACACGGAAACCGTCTAAAATTTAGCTAAAATGCTAGAATTATGGAGATTTCAGTAATATAGCATGACTTATTGGTGCTAGTACCCGATATATGTGCATTGTATTGTCAAATAACAGCACATATTCATGCAGCAGAAGCATTCTACTCTCGAGACAATAAATAACTAAAAGTTTACATTTTAACAATTTGATAAAACTGCTATATTTAGGGCCGAAAAGGGGTCTTACTGGACCTACTCCTTTAGTATATACGCAAGACGCGCGTTTCGTCTACAAAAGACTCATCAGTGAGGCTCAAATCCAAAAAAGTTAAAAAGGCCAAATAAAGTACGAAGTTGAAGAGCATTGAGAACCAATTCCTAAAAGTTTTGCCAAATACAACTAAGGTAATTTATGCCTGAGGTAGAAAAGCAGTAAATTTATAAACAATACAGGAAACAATACTTGCAAATGCCAATAAATTAGCATATATACAATATATCATTGACCTGACATTAGCAGTTCATCTTTTAACTGATCTTATCACAAACTAATACATGTACTCTCAAATCGTACTTTCTTGTTTATTTGACCTATTGAATTATTTGTGATACTTTTTAGTTATTTGATGTTTACTTATTGAGGGTTAACCCTCGATCGTTTATATATCGGCTTTGATAGGTGTTGGTATTACTATACATTTTCACTTCTTTATACTATCAAAAACAAAATTCTTTCTTCATTTAAATTGTCATTCTATTGTAAACACTGAAAAGGAAGGACGAAAGATACCAGAGGAACAGTCTGTCACACTCATAAATCGAAAATAAACTGACAACACCATGGCAAAAAATGAAAAAGACAAACAAACAATAGTACACATGACACAACATAGAAAACTAGAGAATAAGCAACACGAACCCCACCAAAAACTAGGGTTGATCGCAGATGCTCCGGAAGGGTAAGCAGATACTGGTCCACATGTGGCACCCGTCGTGTTGCTTATGTGATAACAAATCTGGTAAAATTCGGTAGGTCACATTCATGAAAGGAAAGCGGATTGTAGTTAATTCAACTTCACCATTCGGCACGCAGGGCTTGGTTTAATAGCTTCCTTGTGAGCAGCAACCTTCTATCAAGAAAATCATGATAGGAAATGCAAGCACGGGAATATCGTATCAATTGGGAGATATATACCCCGTATGCAGGTGCTGGTGGATCGCTGATGTTAAAAGGTTTCAAGGTCTCCAAACAATGTCACATATGTTATTTTGCCTCATCAGTTAGTGTACATGGTCAGTTTGACCCAAGTTGCATTTGCAACCTGCACACAAAAAATTATTGGTGTATCACTTTGTATGCACATTGAACGACACATTTTTGTGACGTATAAAAATGTTCTGAAGTCAGACGCTCAAATCAATTAATGTGTTCGTAGATAGAAGTTGTTTTTGTGTTATTTTAAATTGTTCCTTTTAAAATTGTTATACGATGATGACTGATGTACCCATATTTTGATTATTTTATTTATTGTGGTTGTTTATTTAACGCATCAATGTAAATATAACAGAATTTGATGAGACTGTCATTAAAGTGAGAGGGTTAGCGCTTAAGAACCAGGTTTAATCCACCATGTTCTACATTTGAAAATGCCTGTACCAAGTCAGGAATATGACATTTCTTGTCCATTCGTTTTTGATGCGTTTTGTTATTTGATTTTGCCATGTGATTATGGATTTTCCGAATTGATTTTCCTCTAAGTTCAGTATTTTTGTGGTTTTACTTTTCACTTTGTTGATAAGTTTCTGAGTAATAACTGCAGACCTGCCTCAAACTAAAAACTGTATTATCATCTTTTATTTGGGGTGAGTGTGTATAGCATTGGTGAACTTTTCCTAGGGTTACATATGCATATAACCAATATTATCCTAGCTCAAAATTATTTGTTAATACATGGATTTCCTATGAATAATGGAACCAATGATTTAAGATAAAGGAACTTTGGACATTTAAAAATTCATTTCAGGGCCTTAAATAGCTTACTCTGCGATATGGGTATTTCTCGTTGGTGTAGGCTGTATAGTGACATATATATTAGAACTAGAATTCAAACAATTTTAGTTTTCTACACTTGACACAAGTATTTTCCTACCCAAACTAATCAGCAAATTGAAAGAGTTGGACCTTCCTTGTTTCATAAAAAAGAACGGCTAACTTAGATACAATTATCATGGCTTGCTTTAGGAAGGGATAACTTTTACTGTGTAAAAAATTACCCTGATTCAAACAAAAAAAATCTCTTAAACTGACATTTTGATTGACAACATATTTATGTTCAGAGAACTTGGTTATCAACAAACAATCGGCATTCCCATGAAAAAACTGTGCTTCATTTCATGCCGACTTTTCCTGTATTAAATCAGAGGCTCTCAAGAGCCTGAATCGCTCACCTTAATTTTTGTTGGTTAAATCTCTCATCAATGATTATTTTGGCTTTTCAATTTATTTAAATGTCTTTGAATCGTCCTATTTTCTTCAAAAGCAAAAAAATAAATAATTTTCTCCTTTGTTCTATTTTAGCCATAGGAGCTGTTTCTTGACATACAAGGAAATAAAATATAAAATTTATACTAGATACTCTGAAACTCATTTAGCCTAAGTTTGGCTGAAATTGACACAGCAGTTTCAAAGGGATGATTTTTTTAAAAGTAAGTCAACATGATGAACAAATTGTGAAAAAAGTCTTTAAAGGGCAATAACTTCTTAAGGGGTCAATTGACAATTTTGGTCACATTGACTTATTTGTAGATCTTACTTTGCTTAACACATTTGCCTTTAACAGTTTATCTGTATCTATAGTAATATTCAAGATAATAACCAAACACTGCAAATAAAAATTTAAATCATCAATTCAGGGGCATTATACCTGAAAAACCAGTAACCCAATTCGGCTGAAAATTTCAGGACAGGTAGACCTTGACCTAACAAATACTTTAACTTCTTGTCTTATTTGCTCTAAATGCTGGAGTTTTTGAGATATTAGCCAAAAAACAGCATTTTACCCTGTGTTCTATTTTTAGCCATGACGGCCATGTCTTTTGACGAAATAGAAAATAAAACACAAACTTTATTTTATACACCCTACTGATCATTCAGTTGAAGTTTAGTTGAGTAGTTTTAGAGGAGAAGATTTTTTAAAGTTAGCAAATATGATGAACAAAATTGTTAAAAAAGTCTTTAAAGGGCAATAAACCCCTTAAGGGGTCAATTGACAATTTTGGTCATATTAACTTATTTGTAGATCTTACTTTTCTGATCATTTTTGCTGTTTACAGTTTATCTTTATCTATGATAATATTCAAGATAATGACCAACCAGATGCTCCGCAGGGCGTAGCTTTATACGACCGCAGAGGTTGAACCCTGAACGGTTGGGGCAAGTATGGACACAACATTCAAGCTGGATTCCGCTCTAAATTTGGATTGTGATTAAATAGTTGACACAGCATAGGTTTCTGACACAGAATGAATGTATTCAAATGAACTTAAAATTTTTGTTTTCTCTTTAATAGAGCAATTTACTATGCTGTTGAATATTAATCCTCTCAAAAAAATGTTTGAAGAAATTTTCTTTTTATTTATGAAATTTCAAATGAGAAAAATTTAACCCAATTTTTTATTCACATCCCCCTTTCCCTTATTCCAAAACTAATTTCAATTAAAATATTCTAATGGAGTTTGCAACAATTACTACTCATTTAAATACATGATGTAAAAAAACTGCTTGTTATCACTGAATGGTAAAGATTATTTAAATTTATCAGTTGGTAGTAAAAAGTGAATATACATTGTATATTGTATATAACAAAGATTTAAGTTGATTCTGGACAAAGAAAGATAACTCCAATTAAAAAAAAATTCTTGCAGATATTTCTTGCTTACTATACTGGACAAAGAAAGATAACTCTTAATTAAAAAAAAATTTGCTATTTCACAATATTGTGAAATTAGATATTTCTTGCCATTGCACAATACTGTGCAATTGAAAAGACTTGCTATTGCACAATACTTAATATAATAATTTTAGATCCTGATTTGGACCAACTTGAAAACTGGGCCCATAATCAAAAATCTAAGTACATGTTTAGATTCAGCATATCAAAGAGGCCCAAGAATTTAATTTTTGTTAAAATCAAACTTAGTTTAATTTTGGACCCTTTGCACTTTAATTTAGACCAATTTTAAAACTGGACCAAAAATTAAGAATCTACATACACAGTTAGATTTGGCATATGAAAGAACCCCAATTATTCAATTTTTGATGAAATCAAACAATGTTTAATTTTGGACCCCGATTTGGGCCAACTTGAAAACTGGGCCAATAATCAAAAATCTAAGTACATTTTTAGATTCAGCATATCAAAGAACCCCAAGGTTTCAATTTTTGTTAAAATCAAACTAAGTTTAATTTTGGACCCTTTGGACCTTAATGTAGACCAATTTGAAAACGGGACCAAAAATTAAGAATCTACATACACAGTTAGATTCGGCATATTAAAGAACCCCAATTATTCAATTTTGATGAAATCAAACAAAGTTTAATTTTGGACCCTTTGGGCCCCTTTTTCCTTAACTGTTGGGACCAAAACTTCCAAAATCAATACCAACCTTCCTTTTATAGTCATAAACCTTGTGTTTAAATTTCATAGATTTCTATTTACTTATACTAACGCTATGGTGCGAAAACCAAGAAAAATGTTTATTTGGGTCCCTTTTTGGCCCCTAATTCCTAAACTGTTGGGACCGAAACTCCCAAAATCAATACCAACCTTCCTTTTGTGGTCATAAACATTGTGTTTAAATTTCATTGATTTCTATTTACTTTAACTAAAGTTATTGTGCGAAAACCAAGAATAATGCTTATTTGGGCCCTTTTTTGGCCCCTAATTCCTAAACTGTTGAAAATATAACTCCCAAAATCAATCCCAACCTTTATTTTGTGGTTATAAACCTTGTGTCAAAATTTCATAGATTTCTATTAACTTAAACTAAAGTTATAGTGCGAAAACCAAGAAAATGGTTATTTGGGCCCTTTTTGGCCCCTTATTCCTAAAATGTTGGGACCAAAACTCCCAAAATCAATACCAGCCTTCCTTTTATGGTCATAAACCTAGTGTTAAAATTTCATAGATTTCTATTCACTTTTACTAAAGTTAGAGTGCGAAAACTAAAAGTATTCGGACGACGACGACGACGACGACGACGACGACGACGCCAACGTGATAGCAATATACGACGAAAATTTTTTCAAAATTTGCGGTCGTATAAAAACTGCAGAATTTCCTTAAAATTACCAATTAAGTGGCAGCAACCCAACAATGGGTTGTTTGATTCATCTGAACATTTCAGGGCTGATAGATCTTGGCCTAATGAAATTTTTTACCCCATATCAGATTGCTCTAAATGCTTTCGTTTTTGAGATATAAGCCAAAAACTGCATTTGACCCCTATGTTCTATTTTAAGTAACGGCGGCCATGTTTTTTTACGGATAAAAAATCGAAGCACAACCTTTGTGCAGGATAATCTAAGGAACAATCATGCTAAGTTTCATCCAAATCCATTCAGTAGTTTCAGAGGAGAAAATGTTTGAAAAATTGTTAACGACGAAAAATTGTTATGCCCGCGTCACACTGTCCCGATTTTTATATACGATGGACACCCGAATGCGAAAATTGTAAGTTCGTACGAAGTTGGTCCCGATCTCGTTTAAATACCAAAAAGTGACCGAAGCAGGTACGATGAATAACGAAGTCTATGCGATGGTGCCTAAATTATATACGATAGTAAAAGATGGACATACGAAGGTTTACCGAAGACGGGTATTTAAGCTTCATATCTCAGCCGAAGCCTACACGATGGATCACGAAGGCTACACGATAGATTACGAAAACTACACGATGGATGACGATGATGGCGCGATAGCCATACGATGTATAAAAGACGTCTTGTACAGCTTACGTATGGTGTTACTCGTTAAGAATATCTTAAGCGCTATTGACTTCAAAGTTTAAGGTCACAGAGGCAGTTTTAATACAAGGCCTTATCACCCTTGTGGACACTCTAAAACCAATATGCTTCAAAAAGATTTTAACCACATTTTATATATCGTTCCTCCTTGTAATGATCTGACATTTTTTTACGTTCAAGGCCAAAGGTCAATGTCATGCAGATGGACTTGCTTTTCAAGTCTCCTTAAAACAGCATAATACACAGGAAATTGGTTGCTCATTTTTTACCTGCTGGTTTTAAAGACAATATTAAAGGTATTTCCAGTTACTGAATGTTTTGGTTGATTTCTAAAAAAAATGTTTATGTATCAAATATGCATATTCAATTTACCATTTCCTGCATGTCACGGGCGGGTAACTTCGATATTTGTTTGGTAGGGGTGTGCCATTTTTGCCTCAAAAAACGTACCCATTTTAATATAACATTCACTGAAATTCAGTACCTATAGTTACATAAATATTTCGGAAAGAATGACCTATACTTATATACAATATTTTAAATATGACCCATGCTTATATAAGCAGTAACTCATCTTCACTCATTATTCATAATTTTACCAGCTACCCATATTTTGTTTATATATGAATTGACATTTTCAATAGCATATTTATTTATGGTATGTAGATCATTCCCCAAATCAATATACAGTTATCAAACGTAAATGCATTTTAATAAAGGATGTCGTTAAAAAGGAGGGTCATTTTTATATAAAATCTCGCAAAATTATGACCCATATTTTTGGCACATCCCCGTATACCCAATAATAGGAAGAAATGTGTGCTCTAGTCTAGTTGACCCCCCGTGCTGCATGTGTCATATACAAATATAGTGTCCATATTTGTCCCCAATATGTTACATACGAGGGGATGCCACGCTCGGCATTGCCTTTTTTGAACTTTAAAATGTGTGCTCTAGTCTAAATAATCGCCCATAGTTATGCCCATGTTTACTGATCTATCTTAAAGGTGAGGTAATGGGTTCGTTGATCCCTTTTATTAAAAAAAGAGCTCTTTCCAGGAGATCATAATAATATAGACAAAAGGAAGGATGTGGGGAAAGCAACAAATGCGGCAAAATATGACATATGGAAAACAAAATGGTTATGGAGTAAACATTCGTGTGACAACAACTCAGACGATCATACATAAAAAATCAGAATAATGAAAAAAAAATTGGTTTCCATATATACGTGTACCTGCAGTGTTGATGTACGAGGCGCGTTTATGATTTTCTTTATGTTGCTTGATATGAAAAATTGACAAAAAAATAATATTTTACTTGTAATAGTAAATCCTGAACCTGTAATAGCTGCTCTTCGTGTTCCATTTGAATAAATAGAAACAAACGCTGTCGCCTTTCTTGTTCTCATAGAACCATATGATACGAGCTCCATGTTTTGTGAACGTCTTTCTTAACTGTCGTAATAGACTGACCAGTGCATATCGCGAATGGCACTTTAAATTTATTTTAGCGCGAATATTAACTTACATTTAGCTGGATTTATTGCCGTCGTAGTTCCATCTTGTCGCCTTCATACTTTTATTTGATGGCAACACGACGGGATTACTAGGTCTTCGAGAAGTCGTGTTGCCATCATAAGACCTTCGGGTAGCTTTGTGATTCATTCGTGTAGACATCGTGATGTCAAAACTGCCCGATGGTAACGATGGAAACACGAATGCAATACAATGTTCAAAGATGCATTCCCGGTGACATTACGATGGTGAGGATGGTGATACGAACTCAATACGAACCCTCAACATCGGACGCATCTTCGGGGATTTTTTAACATGTTAAAAAATTAAGAACCCTTCCCGAAGTGGTCCCCGAAGGCCAGAAAAAGTGGCCGATGGTTCTACGATGATTAAAGATGGCACTACGAATAGCCCGATCTGGAAACGATCAGTCCCGATTTTGAAAATTTCCATAATCGTGTTGCCATCTGCGTAAAAATCGGGACAGTGTGACGCGGGCATAAAGCAAATAAGTTCAAAGAGGTGTAACTACTAGAAAAAAAAACTGAATCGTAATTTCCCGTCGATATGCACAACTACATAGTATGTCATTATTATCTGAAAAGTGTTCATGGAATTCTGTTGTGTGATTTGAGAGGAGTTGCGATGACAAAACTTTGCATTAGTACATTAAAGTAAATAAGTTCAAAGGGGCGTAATTCCTAGAAAAAAATTTGAATCGTAATTTCCAGTCGATATGCACATCTAGATAGTATATTCTTATAGTACATTGAAGCATATAAGTTCAAAGGGGCGTATTTCCTAGAAAAAAAATTGAATCTTAATTTCCTGTTGATTTGCGTAACTACATAATATGTCCTTTTCATCTAAAAAGGTTTCGTGAAATTCTGTTGTGTGGTTTGAGAAGAGTTGTAATGACAAAAAACAGGACTGACGGACGGACTGACGGACAGGTTAAAAACATTATACCCTGCGCAACTTCGTTGCGTGGGGTATAACAACTGTATCATTATGCATGTATACAATGTCAATTTATAACAATCAGAGTAAACTTTCATAAATAAACAATGAAAACTTAGTGATTAAAATGATTTTAGAATAAATATTATATATATATACAATGTCAATTTATAACAATCACAGTAAACTTTCATAAAAAACATTAAACATTTTAAAAAGTATTCGGAATAACAATTTACTAAATTTTAAAAAGATCATGTCAGATTACAAAACTTATTTCTAGTCACTTTGTATAACCATTCACCAATTTGCAGATGAAATGATAGTAGCTGACAACGGGCAACTGATTTATTCAATTAGGGCATCCCAACAATATACATTGTTATTTAAAAAAAAAATCTTTGATCTTACTTACTGATCATTTTCTTTCACAGCGGAGTTGAGTGATATAAAATTATCGCTAAAAACTAAGGGGCACGTGGTGTTGCTTGTGAAATTGACATGAAATTGACCATGTTGTCATGGGTAAAAAAGCGATAAACATATTGATTTTCTCGATTGAGCAGGGACGGCAAAAGTGCCACAAGCAATCAAGTTGAGATGATCAATGACAATCTATAAATATTGCATATGGCGTAACATTCTACTATTTTCATTGGATATAACGATCACGTGTTACAAAGGTTATTTTACGTATCCGTAGCATTGTTTCTATTTTTACATATATTGATGCTATGTTTCTATTTATATGTATATCGGTGGTCAATATAAAAAAAATCTTGCTAAATTTAGATTTATGGCGTCACACATAACAACCACAGTGAAAGCGCTGCAGCAGACAAAATTTGCAAGTTTATCACTGGATATTTCAAGAACTTCATATGTTAAAAGCAGACGCTAAGAATACAAGAAAGCTAATGCAACAAGCTATGAAGCTGTCATTAAAAGCTATTGATTTTTTCAATAACATGTTATTATTCTTGCAAAATACAATTTAAAAATACACAGAAAGAACATTGAACGCCATTTTCCTAATACAATATTTACATGTATATAAAAATTAAGGACTTCCACCCAGTCATTACATTATATATGGAGCTGTTATATTATATTGACACTCCTAATTCTTCCTCGGTCAATTTAATCTGAACAGGTTCATATACAAGGTATTGACCTCTTCAAAAGTCAATAATTAATAAATGTGCAGTCAACTGAGTCCCTGTTGTAGTATATGATTAATTTGATATTAGCTGACAACTGGTAATTTATTTATTCGATTATTGCATCTCAACAATATACATGTATATCCAGTAAGCTGAATTCTGTATTGTAAAGAATTAGAGAAATATAGATTCTACCACTGTATCGAGTGTGATACGATATTTATCCACTCTCGACAGTTAAATTTTCAAATTTAAAACGCGAGGATCGCCGGGCGTTTTGAATATTTAAAATTTAACTGTCGAGAGTGGATAAATATCGTATTACACGAGATTTGGTGGTAGAATCTGTTTCTCTAATGATTTTCAAACAATATGCAGGCAAACGTATTCCTTCTTTTCGAATGATCTTCAATAAGATGTGTTATTTCTATGTGACGTTATCAGGCATGGTCGCCTTTTTCATGTCGTCACAATAGGAAATTCAGAAGAAAGCAAGAAAATTCGACGTCATACGTGGTTTAAATTTTTTTATACAATTGGCGCAGAAAGGGATAAATTGACGAAGAATGAGAGAAATTCATTTCCAAGTTAATGTTTATGATCGAGTTTCAGTTGTCAATTCTCTATCATTAACAAAAAGACTCTAATTTACATGTAAAAAAAGAAAATAAAACATGTTAAACAACTAAATATTCATATAAAAATCTTGATTATTAGAAAGCACTTTTAACAACTAAAATAATAGAAAAACAAAGGATATATGGGAATCCATCCATCTCATTACATGCCAAGCAAAAAAATAGACAAAAAGCAAAGGAATGGTGTCTTAATTGCTGCTCTTCATCACAAAGTCATACGCCTATTTGAAAAAAAAAATTAAGATTTTAACTGACTTTTTTCTGATTGTCATTGCATTAAGAAAATAGAATTTATATCAATTTCCACAAGAAAACAGCACAAACACTGATCAGTCCAACAGTTACAGAATAGAGTAATCCTGTCACTGAAGGTAACCAATTCTCTATCCAGTCTCTCTCTACAACCATTGGTGGCTCTTCTTCTATAACTTGGATGGCCTTCCCTTCTTTTCTCTGTATCACCTGTCATATACCAACAAGAAATTTAATGTATCTTTGATAATGTGTTCATAAAGCCTTTCATAGTTATATATAGTTTTATACCTGTTGTTTAGTGTTTGTTGTTTATTGATGGTGTTCATAAGTGTTTCTTATTATTTTATTTATAGATTAGACTCCTAATCTTCCTGTTTGAATTGTTTTACACCAGTCAATTTCAGGCCCTACATGGCTTGCTGTTTGATGTGAGACATGGTACAGTGTTAAAGGCAGTAATTTAACCTATAATTGTTTCCTTTTTACACATTGTGGTGGAGAATAGTCTTATTGGTACTCATACCACATCTTATTTCTATTATATAAACATAAACAACCACGTCTATGTAAAGCAGTAACTAAAGGGTTGACTAAACTGGTTTAACAAAATATGGTCAACCCTTCACTTTATAAAAGCCTTGTCACACCTATTTGAGTCGTGAGTAGATGACCAGGGTTCTTGGTCATAAAACTTTACTCAATAATAGGAGTACAAACTTGGTGGTTGAAACACCAAAATCCAGTTCATTGATTGGTTGATTTCATTGAACTATTATGACAAAAATAACTGTTATTTGTGTACAGAGGATGAAAGCATATCACTGTATAGAAGGATTGAATGGGGTACCCTACATGACGATAACACTAATTTATTTATGTACAGAAGATGCAAGCGTATCATACAAATATATTACTCTAAAGGATAGAAATGGGATAGCCTGTGGTCCTGGATCACTGCTCAACAGTTACTAAGAGCAAGGCGAAATACAACCTCATGGTTTCTTCAATTGGATGTTAGGATGATGTACCGTGTGATTATGTCATCTTGTCGTATAGCAGGAAATATTTGTAATGTATTTTCAAATGAGAATTAATTTACTTTCATATGAAAAGCAAATTTTGAATAATTTAGCAAATCTAATCAACACATTATTGATGAAAATCCTGAATCACCAGTTAATTAATTATGATGTAGATATATTTCTTTTTTATAGAACACACACATGCGTAGAAATTCAGTCCTGTTCATCCCTGATAGTTATTCGTGTGAATTGTATTGGGCCTAGCCCTGATTAACAAAGTATGTGATTGGATCAGGATGACAGGCTAGGAAATGGGATACCCTTCATGATCATTATTAAATTATGATTTTTCATGAAAACATTACTAGGATTGACACTAATGATATCTCAAAAATAGGATGGGACTAGTTATGATTGACAATAAAATAGTGTATGCTCACTTTTGCTTACAGTTGGTAAAAGGGGGAATTTGATGCTTGACTATTACATTTAATCCTACAGTCAAAGGGCCATTAATAAAATTACATTTTTTGATTTTTTGTAAAACTGGGAATGTGGAACCAAAAAAAATGAAACTAAATCCTAAACAAATAGGACAAGGGTGACACAATATGACAAGTTACAAAATAATATTTTTTCAAAGTGACAGACCTCTTTAGCTGCTCTGTATCCTGCCTGAATTGCACCATCCATATATCCTGCCCATTTGGTTGCTGTTTCAGTTCCAGCAAAATGAATTCGTCCGTGTGGTTCTTGCAAACATCTTCAAAAGTTAGTTAAATGTTTACACTCAATTCCCCTATTGGAGCACCTGTTAAGCAGTCAATAGACATATGAGATATTCCATAAAGTTTCTGTGCTACCCTTTATAATTTTAGATTATTGTTGATCATCTGAACAATATTGATTTCTCGCTTGAGCCGGTACGGCGAAATCGAGAAAACCAATCAAGTTGAGATGACCAATGATCATCTGTTTATGGCTATTTTACCTATGACAACGTTGTCAATTTCTTGTCAATTTCATTAGCAACGCCACGTGCCTCCTCAGTTTCTATCATTATTTTCCATCTCAAGTGAGTAGCATGATATGAAAAATTATCACAAAAAATATCAAAAGAAAAATGAAAATATCGATAAACTTATTTATAGCATTTTTTTTTCTTGTTATGAGAGGATTGTATATAGACAACTTCTGGGATTCAATTGTTTCAGTCTTTGATCTATGAAAGAACAGCATTCCAGTACTGTCCCTAACTGATGCACAAATATTTAATCTGTTCAATGGTAGAGAACTCATGTTATTGTGGTTCTTTTAAATTCTCCAATGAAAGTATGGGTGTGAACACTTTATTTCCATATACACTTTTTTTTATTTCAAGGAGACACAATTCCTATCTAAATGGTTGATAGTCAGTGATTTTTTTTTTCAACTTTGCTATGCCAATACAGGTATAAACCATTTTTTGAAGAAATGAGGCTTTAGGTCACTGACAATGCAATTTTCAATAGAATATACAATTCTTAGGGACATAAACCATAATAAATTAATTATCAACATATATTTTTGAACTCATACAAGACAAAGCTGATTATAATTAATCATTTTTTCAGACGAAACGCGCGTCTGGCGTTAATATAAAATCTTGATCCTGGTATCTATGATGAGTTTATTTGCAACCACTGGGTCGATGCTAATGCTGGTGGGGATTAATTTCCCCGAGGGCATCACCAGCCCAGTAGTCAGCACTTATGTGTTGACTTAAGTTATCATTGATATGTTCATAATCATAAATTAACTGTTAACAAAACTTTAAATTTTTGAAATATTAAGGCTTTTCTACCTCAGGAATAGATTACCTTAGCTGTATTTGGCAAATGTTTTAGGAATTTTTGGTCCTCAATGCTCTTCAACTTTGTACTCTATTTGGCCTTTTAAACATTGGTTTGAGCGTCACTGATGAGTCTTTTTCAGACGACACGCACGTCTGGCAAAAACATAAAATGTTGATCCTGGTATCTCTGATGAGTTTAATTGATACAAATTACTTAAATATCCTACATGAACTACATGAAATGTAGCCTTGAGAATGGGTGCAAAGCAAAGCAATTCATTTTTTTTGTATTTCTTAAGGACATATTTCCTTTACAATAATTATTATATAGTCCTATAATATAAGACTTCGAAGGTGCATTCAACCTTTTTTATTGGATATTTTTTTTTATTATCAATGTTGAACTTCGAGGTTCAACATTGACAGTAAAAAGAAAATATGTGATAAACATATTGGTTGTTAAAATGATATTAACCTTCGAAGTCTTATATTATAGGACTACTTTACAATAGACAACTTTTGAGTTATGTCCTTCACGGGAAAAGTTCATCAAAAATGCGCTCCTTTATGACATTTTTGACATTTTTACTCTTTGAGTATGTTTGTTTTGTTCATGCATCGTTGACAATGGAATGGAATTTGGTGCGACTGTCATACAAGTGAGAGGTTTAGCTAGCTATAAAACCAGGTTCAATCCGCCATTTTCTACATTAGAAAATGCCTGTACCAAGTCAGGAATATGACAATTGTTATCCTTTCGTTTGATGTGTTTGGACTTTTGATTTTGCCTTTTGATTTTGGATTTTCCTTTTTGGATTTTCCTCGGAGTTCAGTATTTTTGTGTTACTTTTTATGACATCATTTACAATAAAGAGGAGCTAGGGGACCACTTGTATCCCTGCACTATTAACAGGGTTGGCAAAGTATTACCCGCCCTGGAAAACCCGGGTTTTCCCGGGCTGGGCAATACTCCCAGAAATTGGTAATAGTGGGTTATACTGGGCAATATGATTTTTTATGCTTATTTTAACACTAAATAGTAAAGACTTGGTACAGTTTCATAGTATAACAGCTAAATATATACTTTTTATACAGATAACCATTGACAGTAATTTCTAGAAGATTGAAATATCAATTTAATTCTCTTCTCTATTAATTCTATATGTAGGCAGAACAGAAGATTTGTACATTTGAAGATACTTTTTTAATTACCATGATTACCAAACATTGTTTTAATAATCCAAACTTTGAAACATGCATTTTATTGCAGTGTTAAGTGACTTGTTAATTTTAATTGTTGTACATTCATATTGCTAAATAAACACCCTAAAGGGTCATGCCAATAACACGAATAACACTTGAGTTATAAGCCAAAAACTGCATTTTACCCCTATGTTCTATTTTTAGCCATAGCGGCAATCTTTGTTGGTTTGCCAGGTCACAAAACACAATTTTTAAACTAGATAGCCTAATAATGATTCTGGCTATATTTGGTAATATTTGGCCCAGTAGTTTCAGAGGAGAAGTTTTTTGTAAAAGTTAACTAAGATTTGAGAAAAATGGTTAAAAATTGACTTTAAAGGGCAATAACTCCTAAAGGGGTCAACTGACCATTTTGGTCATGTTGACTTATTTGTAAATCTTACTTTGCTGAACATTATTGCTGTTTACAGTTTATCTCCATCTATAATAATATTCAAGATAATAACCAAAAACAGTAAAATTTCTTTAAAATTACCAATTTAGGGGCAGCAACCCAACAATGGGTTGTCTGATGCATCTGAAAATTTCAGGGCAGATAGATCTTAACCTGATAAACAATTTTACCGCTGTCAGATTTGCTCTAAATGTTTTGGTTTTTGAGTTATAAGCCAAAAACTGCATTTTACCCCTATGTTCTATTTTTAGTCATGACGGCCATCTTGGTTAGTTGGTCGGGTCACCGGACACATTTTTTAAACTAGATACCCCAATGATGATTGTGGCCAAGTTTGGTTTAATTTGGCCCAGTATTTTCAGAGGAGAAGATTTTTGTAATAGTTAACGCCGGACGCCTGACGCCAAGTGATGAGAAAAGCTCACTTGGTCCTTCGGGCCCGGTGAGCTAAAAATTGATCATAAATTTATACAATGGCCTAGTTACCTGCCCATAGTTGTCAGTACACCAGGTGGCATATTAGAAGAATAACATCCACCAGAAAATTCTTCAGCCATCCAATTTTTCTCTAAATAACCTATTGGCTGAAAAATAAATGTTCAATTTAATTTGTATTACACAATATTCTTCTTAAAGGACATATAATTGTTATTCAACAATATTTTGTCAAGGTCTTATGCAGACTTTGGCAAATGCGATAACATCAAATATCGATAAAATATAAAAAATATATAAGAATATATGTATGATTCCCTTTAAGACAACTATCTACTAGAAATTAAAGAACCGTAGTGAGCACGCTCACATACCCCACGTCCCAACCTTGTCATTGGAGAAATTAAATAAGTGTAAGGAAAAAAATTTGTATAAGAAAAAATATTGAATAATATTTTCCTGTCAATATGCACATCTACATGCATAGTATGTCCTTATTATTTACAAAATTTCATGAAATTCTGTTGTGTGGTTTCAGAGGAGTTGAGATGACAAACTGTTGCAGAAGTACATTGAAGCAAATAAGTTCAAAGGGGCGTAACTCCTAGAAAAAAAAAAGAATAAAAATTTCCTGTCGATATGCATATCTACGTATAGTCCGAGATTACTCTGACGTCCGACGGCTGTTTAGCCAGACAAGCTGGGGCCGTGGGACGTCAGAGCTTGTCCCATATCAAAAAGTGGATATTTGCCCACCCAAAATAGATGCGCTACTTCCTCGCTTTTGAAGCCGACTGAGGGCCTTGGAATTATATAAATCGGGCATCAATCTCTTCAGTTTTCATTTATCTCTTCATTTATGTAAGTTTCACCTACCTGCCAAACCTTTCATTTTCTATATTTTAACATTTTTCACAGAGACTCATGATTTCTCCATTTTTGACTTTCACTTTCAAATGGATGTCAAGTTACGAGAGATTTCGTGGCCCCGAGACTCAAATATGCAAATATTTATATTTTGTTACCTCCTATTTAGGAGATCGATGAATAACATTTAGAAGCAACCACGTTTTTTCACCTCCTTTTACAGGAGATCAGTAACTAGCATTTAGTTCCAACCACAATAACAATCGGTAGCTCTCGGACATTTAGGTAACTTACAGTGTAAATGAACGAGATGTTACATTATGGTCATTTGCACTGTTTTCTCGTGGTCACGTGATAATCTTTGAAAATGAAAGGCAACATGGAGAAATCATCGGTCTCTGTGAAAAATGTTAAAATATAGAAAATGAAAGGTTTGGCAGGTAGGTGAAACTTATATAAATGAAGAGATAAATGAAAACTGAAGAGATTGATGCCCGATTTATATAATTCCAAGGCCCTCAGTCGGCTTCAAAAGCGAGGAAGTAGCGCATCTATTTTGGGTGGGCAAATATCCACTTTTTGATATGGGACAAGCTCTGACGTCCCACGGCCCCAGCTTGTCTGGCTAAACAGCCGTCGGACGTCAGAGTAATCTCGGACTAATCTACGTAGTATGTCCTTATTATCTACAAAGTTTCATGAAATTCTGTTATGTGGTTTCAGAGGAGTTGAGATGACAAACTGTTGAAGTAGTACCTTAAGGCAAATAAGTTCAAAGAGGCGTAACTCCTAGAAAAATCAAAGTGCTGGATAGCACCTCTGGAAAGTTTGCAACTTTAGCTGTGTATTATTCCAAAAATGTTATAGACGTGTATTATTTCAAATATGTATTTCATCACAGCTTTGATGTTTTAAACTAAACCATTGTCTCATCAGTAATTATCAAAAATCACTTTTTTTATGTTTATCATAAAAAGTTTTGATATTTTCTCATGATTGCAACCTTAAACTGTCATGACTGTAGATCTAAAATAATGAAATATACATGCAGAAAGCGCTGTTAATTTCTTTAAGTACCAATGCCATGTCAACTTCAAGGGCCTGTGAATTAGTATGTTTCTAATGGTTTAGGTCCTTCATATTTGTTTTTAGTAAATTAACACGCAATTTTGTTTGTTTGAATTGTTCCACATGTTTCATATCGGGGCCTGTTAAAGCTTTCTACATGTATATGGTACAAACATTTCTCATTATTGACGACCTTTATTGTGGCCTATAGTTATTAATACATTTTCATTCTTTGAACTCTTTTGGATAGCATTGGTTCTTTGCAACAAATACTGCATCCTTACTTATAAATAAGGCAGTTACAGGTAACTTAAATCAATAAAACTGTAAAGAAAGTGAATTTATATTAAAGGCTTTAATCAAAAATAGGGAACATGTCCATGCGACTCAAATGATGCCCTCGCTAGCATTAACGTTATAAACTCATGAACTGTAAATGTGACACTACCAAAATTTTTACTTGATCTGAATTATGGGTTAATAAACATTGTGTATTCATTCTAATTATACAGTATTGTGCAATAGAATTGTAAGATCTTGACATTTGTTTTGTGTCAGAAACCAATATGTTATGTCAACAATTTGATTGCAATCCAAATTCAGAGCTGTATCAAGCTTGAATGTTGTGTCCATACTGGTCCCAACTGTTCTGGGTTCGACTTCTGTGGTCGTATAAAGCTGTGCCCTGCAGAGCATCTGGTTTCATTGTAACAAAGCACAACCCTATCTAGAGCAGTATAAATCCACAAATTCAAACTTGATCAGTGTTTGTGGTAATGAGAATTGTGTATAAGTTTCATAACATTTGGTTAAGACAAACTATACTTAGAGAACTTAAATTTCCAGCAACTTTTCTAGAATGGTACAAGTTACGCAACAAAAATTCAAACTTGACTTGTGAATTGTAGTTATAAGCATTGCGTATCAGTTTCATACAATTTGGTTCAGGCAACCTATTAAAAGTAAGAGAACAGAAACGAATTTTTGGATATATACAGAGGTACTTATAAGTAAGGGAAGAATGTAAATACTTACAGAAGAACAAAGATAAAACTCAATACGGTGGGAGCATAACAACAGCAGTATGACCACATGAATAAAAGGTTTATATACGCTACATTCTTATTTTTTTGGTTGTAAGCCATTCGTTTGATATATTATGGTAATCATTGCCTCTGTGTTTGGATAACAAAGCAATTGAATTTCTATTTAAATAGGGCATGCTTTGCACATGTTTGTATGTAATCTATATAAATTTTGAGGTGAAATGCAGCCTTTAAGCCAAAGGGTACACATCATCATAATTTCATGAACCTTAATCATTTCTACAGCACTTTTCTTCATACCCTGAGCTATGTTACTCAAGAAGTAGATGCTGACCTGGTTGCTTTTTATATGGATGCTATATGATACGAATTTGCGATAATACACCAGAGATGGTATAAGTATAATGATGTAAATTATTGGAAGGAGACTGAAGAAGAATTGACGTTGGTCAATGTTCTTCTGCTGTCAGTTTGATCCACTTGTGTATGCTGGACGAGTGAAGGCCCTTATATCCACATTGGAATGTATTTAATTTAATAAATTACGAAATTAAAAGTTTTCAAAGTTTTTTTGGCATCAAAACCTTTCGATCGATGTTTAGACTGGCAAAAAACAATGCATTTTAAAATTATTCTTTTTATGAAAGCCGGTACCGTATTTACCTGTACTCGTCAATTACTGAGACATTGGACATAACACATAAAATTATCGAGTATTTTATATTCTATCACCTGTGTTTTGTTTAACCAACCATTATCACTTGTCAAATTATCCGACGGCTTGCCCCTCATTCCCGATTCTTTCGATACTCTCGGGCTTTTACCACGTTTACGTACGTACATAGTAAACAGGCAAAGTAGAGCGGAAAATGTTCATTCATGAAATTTTCATGAAGGAAACTGATGCAATCTGGCGTAGATTTCTTGTGATTTTCTCTTCAGCGTATGGCAGATCCGCGAAGTAGTGTTTGAGATACTCATTTTCAAAATGAAGTTAAATTCATCTGAATCGTCGGTGAACATTCAATTCTTTTTTATTAAATATTCAGTCAAATTAGAAGTTAATCAAAATTTTAAAAGAACCTTCCAAGAATCAGTATTCAATCACTATTACCAGTACTAAATTATCTCGGATCAGAATAAATGGCAATAATCTGTCACCATAAGTTTGAGGCCGATGGCTATGGAAAGTAGCAATAGCAAGCTATAGCAAACTTTCCAAAAATGGACTCGTAATTTCCCATCGATATGCACATCTACATAGTATGTCCTTATTATTTTGAAAGGTTTCGTGAAATTCTGTTGTGTGGTTTGAGAGGAGTTGCGATGACAAACTGTTGCAGTAGTACATTAAAGTAAATAAGTTTAAAGGGGCGTAACTCCTAGAAAAAAAATTGAATCGCAATTTCCCGTCGATATGCAAAACTACATAGTATGTCCTTATTATCTGAAAAGGTTTCATGAAATTCTGTTGTGTGGTTTGAGAGGAGTTGCGATGACAAACTGTTGCAGTAGTACATTAAAGTAAATAAGTTCAAAGGGGCGTAACTTCTAGAAAAAAAATTGAATCGCAATTTCCCGTCGATATGCACAACTACATGGTATGTCCTTATTATCTGAAAAGGTTTCGTGAAATTCTGTTGTGTGGTTTGAGAGGAGTTGCGATGACAAACTGTTGCAGTAGTACATTAAGTAAATAAGTTCAAAGGGGCGTAACTCCTAGAAAAAAAATTGAATAGCAATTTCCCGTCGATATGCACAACTACATAGTATGTCCTTATTATCTGAAAAGGTTTCGTGAAATTCTGTTGTGTGGTTTGAGAAGTTGCGATGAAAAGAAACAGGACTGACGGACTGACGGACGGACGGATGGACAGACGGACGGACGGGTCAAAAACATTATACCCTCCGCAACTCGTTGCGTGGGGTATAATAAAATGGTGTTAATATAAGATACTGTATGATTCCCAATAAGACAACTATCCACTAGAAATAAAATGGTGTAAATGTAAGATACTGTATGATTCCAAATAAAACAACTATCTACTAGAAAGAAAATGGTGTAAAATGTAAGATACTGTATGATTCCAAATAAAACAACTATCCACTAGAAAGAAAACGGTGTAAATGTAAGATACTGAATGATTCCCAATAAAACAACTATCCACTAGAAATAAAATGATGTAAATGTAAGATACTGTATGATTCCCAATAAAACAACTATCCACTAGAAATCAAACAGTGTAAATGTAAGAAACTGTATGATTCCAAATAAAACAACTATCCACTAGAAATAAAATGGTGTAAAATGTAAGATACTGTATGATTCCAAATAAAACAACTATCCACTAGAAATAAAATGGTGTTTATATAAGATACTGTATGATTCCAAATAAAGCAACTATCCACTAGAAAGAAAACGGTGTAAATGTAAGATACTGAATGATTCCCAATAAAACAACTACCCACTAGAAATAAAATGGTGTAAATGTAAGATACTGTATGATTCCAAATAAAACAACTATCCACTAGAAATAAAATGGTGTTAATGTAAGATACTGTATGATTCCCAATAAGACAACTATCCACTAGAAATAAAATGGTGTAAATGTAAGATACTGTATGATTCCAAATAAAACAACTATCCACTAGAAATAAAATGGTGTTTATATAAGATACTGTATGATTCCAAATAAAGCAACTATCCACTAGAAAGAAAACGGTGTAAATGTAAGATACTGTATGATTCCAAATAAAACAACTATCCACTAGAAAGAAAATGGTGTAAATGTAAGATACTGTATGATTTCCAATAAAACAACTATCCACTAGAAATAAAATGGTGTTAATGTAAGATACTGTATGATTCCCAATAAGACAACTATCCACTAGAAATAAAATGGTGTTAATGTAAGATACTATATGATTCCCAATAAGACAACTATCCACTAGAAATAAAATGGTGTAAATGTAAGAAACTGTATGATTCCAAATAAAACAACTATCCACTAGAAAGAAAATGGTGTAAATGTAAGAAACTGTATGATTTCCAATAAAACAACTGTCTGAAAAGGGTCACTCTGGGACAGGACAACAACTGAATTAAAACGGTTATTTGGGACAGGACAATTACTGAATTAAAGGGATCACCTGGGACAGGGCAACTATTGAATCAAAGGGGTCACTTGGGACAGGACAAATACTGAATTAAAGGGGTTATTCGGGGACAAGACAACTACTAAATAAAAGAGGTCACTTATGACAGGACAACTATTAAAATTATGGGGTTAGACATGGTAACTGTATCAGAGTGGTCAATAAGAACAGGAGAACTTCTTAATCACAAGGATCTCTAAGAACAGGACAACTACTTAATCACAAGGATCACTTGGGACAGGACAACTATTGGAACTACAAAGGTCAATTGGAACAGGTCAACTAGTGAATTAAAATAACCTTTGAACAGGACAATTGCTGAGTTAAAGGGGTAAATTGAGACACGACAACTACTGTTATTACATTCCTGAGTCATTTGGGTCAGGACAACTACTGAAATTTCAGTGCTCATTTTGAAATTACACGGGTCATTTTGGACAGAAGACTACAGAATTACAGGGGTTATTTGGTACAGGACAACTAATGAATTACAGGGGTCACTTGGGACAGGACAACTTCTGAAATAACAAGTGTCACTTAGGACAGGACAAATACTGAATTAAAGTTGTCACATGGGACAGGACAACTACTGAATCAAGGCGTCACTTTGGGACAGGACAACTACTGAATTAAAGAGGTCACTTGGGACAGGACAAATATTAAATTAAAGGGGTCATTCGGGGACAGGACAACTACTGAATAAAAGAGGTCACTTATGACAGGACAACTATCAAAATTATGGGGTTAGACATGATAACTGAATCAGAGTGGTCACTAAGAACAGGACAACTACTTAATCACAAGGATCACTTGTGACAGAACGACTATTGAAACAAAGGTCATTTGGGACAGGAGATTACAGAATTACAGAAGTTATTTGGTACAGGACAACTAAGGAATTACAGGGGTCACTACAACTTCTGAAATAACAGGGGTCACTTAGGACAGGACAACTACAGAATTTAAGGAGTCACATGGGACAGGACAACTACTGAATCAAGGCATAACTTTGGGACAGGACAATAACTGAATCAAAGGGGTCACTTGGGACAGGAAAACTACTGAGTCAAAAGGGTCACATGGGACAGGAAAACTTCTGAATTTAAAGGGTCACTTGGGACAGACAATAATTGAATCAAAGGGGTTACTTTGGACAGCACGACTACTGAATCAGAGGGGTCACTAAGAATAGGACAACTACTTAATTACAAGGGTAACTTGGGACAGGACAACTACTTAATTACAGGAGTCACTTTGGACAGAACAACAATAAAAAATATGGGGTTCATTTGGGACATGACAACAACTGAATTAAAGGGGTCACTTTAAACAGGACAACTACTGAAATAAAAGAATCAATTGGAACCGGACAATTATTGAAATCCCTGGAGTTATTTGGGACAGGACAACTACTGAATTACAGGGGTCACTTGGGACAGGACAACTTCTGAAATTACAGGGAACACTTGGAACAGGACAACTATTGAAACTACAAAGGTTATTTGGAACAGGTCAACGAGTGAATCAAAATTACAATTTGGACAGGACAGTTGAATTAAAGGGATCAATTGAGAGAGGACAACTACTGAAATTACAAGATACATTTTGGACAGGACAACTACTGAATTGCAGGGGTCACTTTGGACAGGACAACTACTGAATAAAAGGGATCACATGGGACAGGACAACTACTGAATTAAAGTGGTCACTTGGGGACAAGACAACTACTGAATTACAGCGGTCACTTGGGATAGGAGAATAACTGAATCAAATGGGTCACTTGGGACAGGACAACTATTGAATCAAATGGGTCACTTGAGACAGGACAACTACTTACTTACAGGAGTCACTTGGGATAGGACAACTACTTAATTACAGGAGTCATTTGGGACAGGACAACTATTGAAATTATTGGGTTCATTTGGTACATGACAACAATTGAATTAAAAGACAGCTACTGAAATAAAAGAATCAATTTGGACAGGACAACTTTTGAAATCCCAGGAGTTATTTGGGACAGGACAACTTCTGAATTAAAGGGGTCACTTGGGACAGGACAAGTTCTGAAATTACAGGGGTCACTTGGGACAGGACAACTATTGAAACTACAAAGGCCATTTGGGTCAACTAGTGAATCAAAATTACTTTTTGACAGGACAACTGAATTAAAGGGATCAATTAAGAGAGGACAACTACTGAAATTACAAGATACATTTGGGACAGGACAACTACTGAATAGAAGGGGTCACTTTGGACAGGACAACTACTGAAATTTCAGGGCTCATTTGGGACAGGACAACTTCTGAAATTACAATAGGGTTATTTGGGACAGGACAACTACTGAATAAAAGGGGTCACTTGGGGACAAGTCAACTACAGAATTACAGGGGTCATTTGGACATGACAACTACACCACTTGGAATAGTAACAAGCAGAAAATGACAGGGTTAAATATGTATAAAGCATTTAAACTTAACCATTGTTAACAAGGTGCTAGGAGGACATTTTTCTGATGGACTTAACCTTAATTTTAATTCTTTATGATTTTTGCTTTATTTCGTTTGAATGGTGTCACTTATTGCTCAAAATGAATGGAAGATTTGCTCATCTAACTTTGGTAAACATCAAGGGAGACGATTCGTTCTCTTTTAAATAGGTTTCACTTACACATTTATACAAATTTGAAAGTTGACATCACAAGGTACTAATATATGGAACAAACTGATAAACTCTTCAAAATTCAAAACTTATGTTTAAGAAATCATCAGCTAGGGCAAATATTTAAAATATTATAATTTATACCAGAGCAATATAAATTTGAGAAGAAATAAGACACAATTATTTTTTGGCTAAAGCGTAATGACTTATATAAAATATATTTAAAGCAAATGGATGTAAAAGAAACGTGTTTGGTCCACAAAGGGTACCAATCCTGCATGACAAATTATCTAGCTTATTTTATTCATCCCTTAATTCACATGATTGTAAAAACATTCTAAAAATCATTATTTTAAGGGCAAGTAGGATTTACCAGAAATCTCTAATGGAAGATAGTTATAAAATGTTTTAAAACATCTATTCATTTAATAGATTATAAAAAGTTGTGCTTATTAACTATTCATCATTTTTATTATCCAATCCCATTTCATGAATAAAAATAAACACTTAGCGTTACAAAGGATTAAATTTGATTTAAATCCCACTTGTGATCATGAAATATTAGCTGATAAATGCGTCAATATTTTGATATTCAGCAAAATAAAAAAAAATGCAATACATTTCTATTTTTCTATAAAAGCTGCCTTTTCTGCACCTACATTATAAAATTTTAATTATAATATTATTATTATTTTTTTTCATATTTATTTATATATATTAATTGCATTTGGAACTGCAAAACAAGTCTGTCTTTGCAAGCCAGGAATTCCAAGGTGTTTATTTAACAAACCATTACTACATTGAAACTTGGTAATAGCAGAATAGGATTTTGGCATGGCTTCTTGCACTAAATTCATTTTAATGCTTGTCATCTGCAGCTCTATCAATATACAGCATCAAATCTTAGGTAAGAATTATTTCCTATTATGAAAAATGTCTACAGAAATTTCTAGGTCAGTTTTCTCATTCTATAAGATGTTACTACAGATTTTATTTTAAGCATATTATTCAAATTTAATTTACTTATTTAAATATTTCCAGTGGAAATCTGAACTTAACTGAACTGAATAAATACAAGTTAAGGTCCACATTCAATTCAATTCAATAAAATTGTTGGAAGTGATTATTGTCCCTTACTTATTTTATATTATACACTCAGAGAGTTCTACAGAAGAAAAAACATTGCTAACAGGTTAGCTCATGGTTCTAATGTAACATACTGATTTTTTTCTCTCAATAAAATTGCATTTTTAGAATTATCAAAAGTTATCAATTACATTACTTAATTTACATTTAAAATACTTTTGTGCCAGAACTATATTATCAAATAACTAGAGGGTCTAAGGAGTATGTGTTGATAACTTTTGTCTTTGTGCATATGAAACACAACAAAGATGAATTTATGACAAAATTGTGTTTTGATGATGCTGCTTACAATTATTACAATCTATAATGAACTTGGCCAAGTAGTTACAGAGGAGAAAATTATGTAAAAATTTACAAAAAGGAGTATGTTTGCTAAGGGCAATATTTGGCCCCCATTATAAAGTTCAATGTTACAAGACAAAAAATGTTAAGTTGACTTAAAGACATGTATGAAAGTTAAATAGAACTGTTTTTTTCAAAGTTTAATTCTAACACGTTGATTTTTACATCCCAAAACGGTCAATATAAGATATTTTGGTAAAATTTGGCAAAATCAGCCAGATTTCAACCAAATTTAGGACCAGGAAACAAAGAGTGCAGGCGTCGACAAGCTAAATACTCAAATAATAATCTGAAATGTCCTCACAAACATTATTTTAAAAGATCTTTGTTGTTGACATATGTGCTCTATGTTTTCTGTCCAATAATCAATGGAAATTTACCCATTTTCATTTATTTTTTCATGGAAAATCAATATGAGCACCATATGCGACGTCAAAATGAAACGCAGGAACGTAAATTTTCAACAAAATGGCTTATTATCTACATGTAACTAGTCACTGTATTAGCTTTAATTTATTGTGATATTATATAAGGTCAATAAATTTTTATTTGAAATTTACAATAAAATAGGGGGCTTTTTTAGGACCTTACCGAACCTTAGTCTAACTCCTTTACAAAATTTATGAAAATTGTTAAAAAGTGACTATAAAAGGCAATAACTCCTTAAAAGAGGGACGAAAGATGCCAAAGGGACAGTCAAACTCATAAATCTAAAACAAACTGACAACGCCATGGCTAAAAATGAAAAAAACAAACAGAAAAACAATAGTACACATGACACAACATAGAAAACTAAAGAATAAACAACACGAACCCCACCAAAAACTAGGGATGATCTCAAGTGCTCCGGAAGGGTAAGCAGATCCTGCTCAACATGTTGCACCAATCGTGTTGCTTATGTGATTACAAATCCGGTAAATAGTCTAATTCAGTAGAGTCAATTGACCATTTTGGTGATGTTGATTTATTTGTAGGTCTTACTTTGTTGTACATTATTGCTGTTTACAAATTATCTCTATTTATAATAAACTTGAAGATGATAACAAAAAGCTGCAAAATTTTCTAAAAAATTACCAATTCAGGGGTAGCAACTCAACAACTGATACCCTAATGATGATTGTGGACAAGTTTGGTTAAATTTGTCCCAGTAGTTTCTGAAGAGAAGATAATTGTAAAAGATTACAAAAATTTACAAAAAATTGTTCAAAATTGTCTAATAAGGGCAATAACTCCTTAAGGGCATACGATACAGTCACATGGGAGGTAATGACGTTGCTAACTAAAATTGTTATTTTCGGGACTTAAAGGGAAAACATGGAGTTTTCGACTGATATTTATAGTTCAAACTGATCTAACTTTAAATGTTATCTCTTTTTTTAAATGACATGTGGTGTGATTACGTATGGAGATTATGTGTACCAATTGCAACTTTCATGAAAGAGTCAATAGTGCAATTTTTTTTTTAATTTGATAAATATTCAGCTAAAAATTATGTTTTTTTTCTACATTCATTAACATTTGATAATATCAGATTATAACATGTTATTTCATATAGGTTGAGAATAAGATTCTTTTATTGGATAAAAAGGGGTCACATGACATTCATTAATCTTCAGTAATAAATTCTATCGGCCATTAACAGAACAATACGGACCAGAAAACCGGTCATTAATGAACTTTTACATGATATGGACCGGTGGGGCGTGGTTTACGTCTGATAATGACCATTGGGGCGTGGTTTCCGTTTGATAATGACTGTTGGGGAGTGGTTTCTCTGTTAATGACCAATAGGGCATGGTTTCTCTGTTTAGAAAGATGTACCTTTTATAAAACATGTTCCTGTTTTTAATATTACATTTAAGTTGTTGAATTGTTTATTACATTTTTTTGTTAATTGTAAAATTAAAGAGAACTTAATTAAGAATTTGTATACTGAAAAGTTGCACTAAAATGAATGGCAGTATTACTACGACTGGTCTTCACTCTTTGCTATAGAAATTGTACAACTTCTCGAGTTCACTTTAGGCGTTTCAAATTTATGAGAATTTTCCAAAACATGGTTTCTCAATGAAATAAACATAATAGTTCCTGAAAAACTGGTCATTATCGTGATACATTGACTGCCCGTAGGACAGAGGTATTGGCTGCGACAGCGATAATGACCTCGCCTTCGGCTCAGTCATTATCACTATCTTAGTCAATACCACTGTCCTGTGGGCAGTCCATATATCAGGATAATGACCAGTTTATCAAGAACTATTATATAAGTATTACTCGTATCGCATGTATTATCAGCCCTAGGTTCAATATCAGCCCAAGAGCCGCATGGCCTTGAGGACTGATATTGACCGAGGGCTGATAATACATGCAATATGAAAACTGACATGTTAGATCTATGCTTCAACAATGGAGAACCAGATGCTCCGCAGGGCGTAGCTTTATACGACCGCAGAGGTTGAACCCTGAACGGTTGGGGCAAGTATGGACACAACATTCAAGCTGGATTCCGCTCTAAATTTGGATTGTGATTAAATAGTTGACACAGCATAGGTTTCTGACACAGAATGAATGTATTCAAATGAACTTAAAATTTTTGTTTTCTCTTAGAGCAATTCACTATGCTGTTGAATATTAATCCTCTCAAAAAAATGTTTGAAGAAATTTTCTTTTTATTTATGAAATTTCAAATGAGAAAAATTTAACCCAATTTTTTATTCACATCCCCTTTCCCTTATTCCAAAACTAATTTCAATTAAAATATTCTAATGGAGTTTGCAACAATTACTACTCATTTAAATACATGATGTAAAAAAACTGCTTGTTATCACTGAATGGTAAAGATTATTTAAATTTATCAGTTGGTAGTAAAAAGTGAATATACATTGTATATTGTATATAACAAAGATTTAAGTTGATTCTGGACAAAGAAAGATAACTCCAATTAAAAAAATTCTTGCAGATATTTCTTGCTTACTATACTGGACAAAGAAAGATAACTCTTAATTAAAAAAAAATTTGCTATTTCACAATATTGTGAAATAAGATATTTCTTGCCATTGCACAATACTGTGCAATTGAAAAGACTTGCTATTGCACAATACTTAAAATAATAATTTTAGATCCTGATCCTGACCAACTTGAAAACTGGGCCCATAATCAAAAATCTAAGTACATGTTTAGATTCAGCATATCAAAGAGGCCCAAGAATTTAATTTTTGTTAAAATCAAACTTAGTTTAATTTTGGACCCTTTGCACTTTAATTTAAACCAATTTTAAAACTGGACCAAAAATTAAGAATCTACATACACAGTTAGATTTGGCATATCAAAGAACCCCAATTATTCAATTTTTGATGAAATCAAACAATGTTTAATTTTGGACCCCGATTTGGGCCAACTTGAAAACTGGGCCAATAATCAAAAATCTAAGTACATTTTTAGATTCAGCATATCAAAGAACCCCAATGTTTCAATTTTTGTTAAAATCAAACTAAGTTTAATTTTGGACCCTTTGGACCTTTATGTAGACCAATTTGAAAACGGGACCAAAAATTAAGAATCTACATACACAGTTAGATTCGGCATATTAAAGAACCCCAATTATTCAATTTTGATGAAATCAAACAAAGTTTAATTTTGGACCCTTTGGGCCCCTTTTTCCTTAACTGTTGGGACCAAAACTTCCAAAATCAATACCAACCTTCCTTTTATAGTCATAAACCTTGTGTTTAAATTTCATAGATTACTATTTACTTATACTAACGCTATGGTGCGAAAACCAAGAAAAATGCTTATTTGGGTCCCTTTTTGGCCCCTAATTCCTAAACTGTTGGGACCGAAACTCCCAAAATCAATACCAACCTTCCTTTTGTGGTCATAAACATTGTGTTTAAATTTCATTGATTTCTATTTACTTTAACTAAAGTTATTTTGCGAAAACCAAGAATAATGCTTATTTGGGCCCTTTTTTGGCCCCTAATTCCTAAACTGTTGAAAATAAAACTCCCAAAATCAATCCCAACCTTTATTTTGTGGTTATAAACCTTGTGTCAAAATTTCATAGATTTCTATTAACTTAAACTAAAGTTATAGTGCGAAAACCAAGAAAATGCTATTTGGGCCCTTTTTGGCCCCTAATTCCTAAAATGTTGGGACCAAAACTCCCAAAATCAATACCAGCCTTCCTTTTCTGGTCATAAACCTTGTGTTAAAATTTCATAGATTTCTATTCACTTTAACTAAAGTTAGAGTGCGAAAACTAAAAGTATTCGGACGACGACGACGACGACGACGACGCCAACGTGATAGCAATATACGACGAAAATTTTTTCAAAATTTGCGGTCGTATAAAAATAACAGATTCATATATTGATCCTTTTATGTGGTTCCCAAATAGAAGTTCAAAGAGTGAAAAGTTCACAGACATCGGACACCAAATTTAGTACATTCAATATGAAATCTTTCTATCATATGCCTCAACAGAGAAAAAAACATTTTAGTATGGACTGCTAAAATGTTTTTTTTCTCTGTTGAGGCATATGATAGAAAGCTTTCATATCGAATGTACTACTATGGACGAAATAACAAAAAAATAATTCAACCATATATATAAAGAACACTGTTTGGAAAAGTAAATTTTTTTTTAAAAGTAACTTTCAAACTTTTTGTTCTTTCCTCGCCAGGATTCGAACCCATGCTACTGAGATATCATGAAACCAAATCGCCTGTGCTGTAACCAGTGGGCTAGAAGGGTCTAAATACAGCACAAAAAACATTTTCCAAAAGACCAAAAAGAGAGAAAAAGTATATTTAAACAAAACGCATTTGACTAACAGGTCGATCAACTGATGTTCTTTAACCCTGCTGACTGCCATTGACTATAGCCAAATAAAAATGATCACAAGATGTAACAAAATGGATCTAAATATAATTTAAATACTAATCTTGTGGCCAAGATATTATGCCACAAACGGTGTCAATATTTGTTTTGTACACCAGATCCGGATTTCGACAATAAATGTCTGTTGAGTCGAAATGGTATTTGGAAGGCCATATAATTTAACCTCATTTAAGAGTCAATATAGGTTGAATGGATCATATAAACCGGAGGGAAAATATGATACAAGTCCAAACGAAAAAATATAAATATAAATACTGTCAAACCTTTGCAATCATAATGGTATACAGACATAAATATATATGAATACTGTGACAGAGCAAAATATGTACACTATTTACAATTATACTGATAATATTTAGCCAGGATAGCACACATGCAAATTTAGAAATATAATGAAAGTACACAGCTTATTAATTATTTTTTTTATTTTTTCAGGATCTCTCTTTGAAGACATGAAAAGAACAACAATCTGTTCAGATAGAAACTTGACGAAGACATTTCCCTGGTCTTTTTGTGAAGATAAAATTCAGATGCATAATTGTGTTTGTGGATACTGTTACAGTAGTGGTATACAATGTCCTCAGATGTTTCATTGTAATTACTATTAAGCAAACAATCAATTATTAGTTAAAAGGAAGATAAAAAAGAAGAATACATGTTGATGTTATAAACATCAGAAATAACTGTACAATTCTCAGGAATTACTGAAGGGAGTTAGTCATCGATCTTACTCATTATTTTAGCTGTAAATTTGATTAAAACATATGTAAAAATGTCTAATTGTTTCAGTTAAAACACCAATCTCCAATTGCTATACTTAAGCGATGTATTTGTGATGTCATAATAAAGGGGAATTTTATAAAAACCTCATATTTTGCAGAATACTGCAAAATTTATGACAGTTTACTGAAATTAAGTTGTGCCATCCTTCCCCCACAAATATTTTTGCTAAAATATTCTGTATATACCAGATGAAGATTATGGTATGATTGGCAACGTAACAACTCTCCACAAGAGACCAAATGACACAGAAATACAACTATAGGCCACTGTATGGTTTTTAACAATGAATAAAACCCATACCACATGGTCAGTTAAAAAAGTCGGATATGACAAATGTAAAACATTAAAAACATGGAAACTAACAGCATGATTTATGTACAAAATAATGAACAAAAAACAAATAATCATGATAAACAGCATCAAATGACAACCATTGAATTACAGGCAACTCAGACTAAGGACAGACACACTCAGAATGTGTCCAGATTAAATAAGTTTGAAGAGGTGTATCATATCAATATTATTTAAAACAAACTATTATAAATTGCTTTGCCAAGAGTTGCTGGATACGAGCACAAAGGACAACGCTGAACAGTTGATGCAAAAATGGACACAATATTCACACTTGATACAGGTCTGAATTTGGATTGTAATTAAATATATGACACATAATAGGTTTCTGACACAGATTAATTGTAGTTAAAGTTAAAGATCTTAGAATTTGTTAAATGATTGAGTGCTGTTGCGTATTGACCCCTCCCCCCCCAATTATTTTTAAACTCCCCCACCCCATCCCCCTTTTCCCCCCAAAAAATGTTTCCCACAAGATATGATCATAATCTCAATTCAAATTACCAATGGAGTTTGCAACCATAAAACCCCATTTAAATACATCGTATTTAGAAAATAACATACATAATCATGGCTAAAATTAATGTACCTTTATCAGCATTTAAAAGTAGCCTCTAAATAATAAATTGACAGCTAATCACCTTTTAAGACAATACAACATTTCTTTGAAACAAAACAATTTAGGGAGGTAACTCTTTTTTGCCCCAAAAATGCACAAATAAATGATTTTGATCACAAATAAACAAATTTATTACCACTGAACCCTTTGAAATACACTATTATTATATAATATATACTTCCATCACAGTATTTGATGATTCTAGAAACAGCTAAATAATCATTTATACTAAAACTAGCAGACAACTTTACATAATTTAAAAGCAATGTAAGTGATTTTTTGACTCAACAATTAGTCTCAAAATTCTGACCAGTTGAATAGTTTGGTTTAATAAAACAAATTGCAATTTGGTCAGAATTTTAATAAGTGGCAATAGGTGGATAGCAACACTTACAGTCAAGTCACAGTAAGTTATCTTATTGTTTCTTGGCTGCACAGTGTTTCCAAAATGGACATAAAGATGGAAAAATGCATAAATTCTGTATTTTTCATTGTTTTTATGAAAATGGTACATATATTCTATTATGAATGTTTTTGATGTTTTTCATTAGTATTTCTTGACCCTATGCATTTCCAAACATTTTGTGCCAGTTCATTTTTTTTATACAACTTTAATAAGTCAAATATCGTTAATCTTGAAATAATTGACCAGAATCAAAAAGTTGCAAATATCGACTTCTACAAGTCGATAAGTGATCAAAATTGGTTAACTTCAAGACCCACACATACTTATAAGGAGGTCATGCATCTAAATCAAATAATGACAACATTGAAAGACAATGCTTTGTCTTCTAAAGAAAAATATGAATGAGACTCTAAAAAATCAGAGATAATGTTAATAAACCTTACAATGCAACCACCTGGAACCACACTTAATGAGGTAAAATATCTGTGTTTAGTAAGGATGTTCAATTAGACAATTAAATATAGATAGCTCAAGTCCTTGTGAACTCTCAGACAGGTTTTTGCTGTCATAGGTGGTGTAGTTTGGCCACCAAGTGAAATTAAGCTTTTTCATCAACATAAATAGACCTAAACAAGTCTGTCATTTTCTGACTTAGATAAGTCTTAAATTGAAAACACATTTTTATGATAAATACATGTTTTGACTTCTTAAAGGTCAAAACAAAAATCGACTTGTTTATGTCTGAGCTCTGACTGCAGTTTGGAAAAGTTGTCACACATTTTATTTTCTTGGGCCAATACCAAGACTTTAATGCCCCCTTCTCTTTAAGAAATGGTTCAAGCATATGAATGCTCATCTCTACCTCAAATATAGCATACTGCATATATTTGTATTTATTCGCATAAGGTTAACTTCTAGATATAAGTGTGATTGGATCAACAAATTTGTTTTTTAATCATTCTTTATTTTCACAAACCTGTTAGTCAGTATAGTCTGACTAGACAATAGTGTTTCACCATGATCTTATATCTTACTGATAAAAATCAATAGGAACAAAGCAATCAATGCATTAGTTTAATTCTAGAGAGATTAATATTCCTATGTTTTTTTTTATTTGTATCAAATCATTTTATATAATTTTGACAATAAAGTGTTTAAACTAATCAAGCAAAATTCTATAAATAGTTAATTTTACCTTCAGAAACTGCTCACACTTAAATGCTTGTGCATAGTGTTGACAAATTGCATGTTTTCTACAAATAATCAATTTAAAATTTAATTCATTTATGAGTTTGACTGTTCCTCTGGTATATTTCCCCCCTCTTTTCAGTGATTAAAAACCTTAAATTCAAACAAATCTGTTACCTATGTAGAAATTAATACTCCTCATGAAGTTAAGGAAGTTTATAAATTATACATTGGTTGCCAATGAAAAAACTCATCATATCAAAAACTAGTCAAAACACTTCTTAATAAATTGTATCACTGGTACAAGGGCTAGACATCATGTGTCAATATAAATCAACACGAAGACATCTTATACATGCAGGTTATTTCACATCAAATTCTTTATGGTTATATTCTATACAAAGCACAAAAATGTTGGCATTCACCTCAAAAGCTAACCAAACTTTTAAATAGACTTATTAAAAACAGATGTAGCTAAGATACTGTTGTCAAGTTATAAAAGATGGAATATTTTGGTATTAAAACTCATAGCGTCTTTGCATTGGAAAATAAACACATTATTCTAAACCAGTAGATTACATGATAAAGCTTATGTTCTTCTTTTAGCTTGATTTTCTAAAACAATCTCCATGATTTATAATGGGTCTATCATCATACCTATTTGACTCTGATTCGTTCATCAGTTCTCTAGCTTGATTGGCTAAAACAAAGCCCATGATAGCTGGGTGTGTTCCATCAGGTTTCGTGTCATCAATGCAATAAGTTATAGGACCAAAGTTTGAAACCGCACTACCAGACATGTCTGTAAAAAGATAGAAATAGCACTACCACACATGTCTGTAAAAAGATAGAAACAGCACTACCACACATATCTGTAAAAAGATAGAAACAGCACTACCACATATGTCTGTAAAAAGATAGAAACAGCACTACCACATATGTCTGTAAAAAGATAGAAACAGCACTACAACACATGTCTGTAAAAAGATAGAAACAGCACTACAACACATGTCTGTAAAAAGATAGAAACAGCACTACCACACATATCTGTAAAAAGATAGAAACAGCACTACAACACATATCGGTAAAAAGATAGAAACAGCACTACCACACATATCTGTAAAAAGATAGAAACAGCACTACAACACATGTCTGTAAAAAGATAGAAACAGCACTACAACACATGTCTGTAAAAAGATAGAAACAGCGCTACCACACATATCTGTAAAAAGATAGAAACAGCACTACCACACATGTCTGTAAAAAGATAGAAACAGCACTACCACACATGTCTGTAAAAAGATAGAAAAAGCACTACAACACATGTCTGTAAAAAGATAGAAAAAGCACTACAACACATGTTTGTAAAAAGATAGAAAAAGCACTACCACACATATCTGTAAAAAGATAGAAACAGCACTACAACACATGTCTGTAAAAAGATAGAAACAGCACTGCCACACATGTCTGTAAAAAGATAGAAAAAGCACTACAACACATGTCTGAAAAAAGATAGAAAAAGCACTACCACACATGTCTGTAAAAAGATAGAAAAAGCACTACAACACATGTCTGTAAAAAGATAGAAACAGCACTACAACACATGTCTGTAAAAAGATAGAAACAGCACTACCACACATGTCTGTAAAAAGATAGAAACAGCACTACCACACATATCTGTAAAAAGATAGAAACAGCACTACAACACATGTCTGTAAAAAGATAGAAAAAGCACTATAACACATGTCTGTAAAAAGATAGAAACAGCACTACCACACATGTCTGTAAAAAGATAGAAACAGCACTACCACACATATCTGTAAAAAGATAGAAACAGCACTACAACACATGTCTGTAAAAAGAAAGAAACAGGACTACCACACATGTCTGTAAAAAGATATATGTAAAACAAAGTGTAGTAATTATTACAGGTTTTGTGTAATAAATCATTACAGAACTTCCCTAGAAACAAAAAGATGAAGTCTCCCAAGAAAGATGTGTGTTGTGTCTTCTGTCTAAATATAATATATGCAGAAATGAAAAAAATCAATGACTTGCAGCTTTGAAATTTGTTGAGATCAAAAATTAAAATAGAAGTTGCACAAACTTATATCTTGTTTAAAATTTACTCTGGTTTGGATAAGTCTGTTCAATCGTTTTCAAAGGGAAGCAAAGTGTAACACTGATGAAGACAAAAGTGATCCATATGTAGACGGATTCTATAGAACAACATGATGAAGACAAAAGTGATCCCTATGTAGACGGATTCTATAGAACAACATGATGAAGACAAAAGTGATCCCTATGTAGACGGATTCTATAGCACAACATGATAAAACCAAAGGCTCACTGCAATCTGTATCTTACAAATCTCTATTTAACTAGAGATAGTGTCAATAATAGAAATTAGGCCTTAAATTTTCTCATTTAAAAAGTTTCACATTTTGTCATGGATCCTTAATATTATGTGGAAATTGTTCTGCTATATTGTGAATTATAGTGGCGTACATCTAAGTAATTTGTTCAAAAGGCAAAGTCGCTCTACAGCATTGTACATGTGTAAAACACATTTAAAGTATGCATATACTTCAAACAAACGCTCATGGAATTCCATTTTCAATTAAAAGAGCACACATTTTAATGCAATTCTTTTGTATCATTTGTTTTGATTGATCTGTATAAAGGAAACACACATTTAAATTTTGAGCTCTTAATGTATAATATTTGATTTTTGGTGTTTTTATGCCATTTTTAAGCACCACATTTAGGCTACCATACATGTATATTGTGGCGGCCAGTTTTTATTGGTGGAGGAAGCTGTAGTGCCAAGAGAAAACCATCAATCTTCGATAAGAAAACTGACAATCCTAGTCAATTAAGATTGGAGTCAAGTGCACCTGCACAAGCAGAGTTTGAACTCACAACCTCAGTGTTAGACCACTCGGCCTACAAGGCCCCTTGTATTGTATTGTATTGATATGTAAGTTTTTACAATAAGAAGCAAATGTTTTGTTTAAAGAAAATTTTATACTTTAAAAAAAAGTTACTACACAATGCACACACCCTAGGTAAACTCAATTTTTAACAGTTAAACCACTGATAGATGTCTGAAAACTTCAAAAGCTTCACTTACTTTACAATTCCTATTTATGACAAGGCATGGTTGAGTTAATGCATCAAAACTTCTTATGTAATTTAAAAAAAAAAAAATTGGTGGAAAGCAAAATTTACAATGATATCAAGCAATTCTAACATTTACATCACTAAGGACAATGACGGACATTGAAGGTCAACAGCCTTCTAAACTTGAATTGTGTGCTTGATCGGGGAAAATAATCCAAACAAAAATGACTTTAAAGGAAGCTAATGATTTAGTTCTTAAAATATGAATTGATTTTTGTTTTCGGAAGTTTTTCTTGTGTTTTATCAATATCCTCCAAAGTGCAAGACAACTGCTTTAAATTCAGAAATTATTGCAAGCATTTATTATTGCAATTTTGTCATTCTAGACATTTTGTAAAATGCAACTTTAATTTTTGTGATATTGAGAATTCTAGTTGCTTACAATAATCTTTATCTATAATTAACTTGGACGAGTAGTTTCAGAGGAGAAGATTTTCCTAAAAGATTACTAAGATTTACGAAAAAATGGTTACAACTTGACTTTAACAAAAAATGATTTAAAAAAGATTATAACCAAAAACAGCAAAACTTCCTTAAAATTACCAATTCAGGGGCAGCAACCCAACAACGAGTGTGTCCGATTCATCTGAAAATGTCAGAGCAGATAGATCTTGACCTGATGAACAATTTTCCCCATTGTCAGATTTGCTCTAAATGCTTTGGTTTTTAAGTTATAAGCCAAAAACTACATTTTACCCCTATGTTCTATATTTTAGCCCTGGCGGCCATCTTGGTTGGTTGACCAGGTTATCGGACACATTTTTTAAACTAGATACCCCAATGATGATTGTGGCCAAGTTTGGTTGAAGGAGTAGGTCCGGTAAAGACCAATTTTGGCCTCATATTTCAGGTTCATCTGACGAAAGATTTTGATCACTTTGTAAACAGTTAAGTGTCTATTTTATTTGATTCAATAAGTTTAGGTGATAGATTTTAACTGATTTAGTCATTGAAAACGACCCTATTCACTTCAAATATGAAAAATCTACCAAATATGCCAAAAAATGTAATTTTCAGATGGTTTTTGTCAAAAATAAAAGTGGCCGCATCCGTGTTCATCCTCAACCTTTATATATGTTATGTATTATTATCAAATATAACTTACATTTCAATATTAAAGATGAACAGGAATGCGACCACTTTCGTTTTACACGGAAACCGTCTAAAATTTAACTAAAATGCTAGAATTGTGAAAATTTCAGTAATTTAGCATGACTTAATGGTGCTAGTACTCGATATATGTGCATTGTATTGTCAAAAACAGCCCAGATCTAGGTAGCAGAAGCATTCTACAGTCCAAAAAATAACTTATAATTTACATTTTAACAATTTTGTAAAACTGCTATATTTTGGGGCCAAAAAGGGGTCTTACTGATCCTACTCCTTTGGCCCAGTAGTTTCAGAGGAGAAGATTTTTGTAAAAGTTAACGACGCCGGAGGCCGGAGGCAAAGTGAGGGGAAAACTAAAAAAAAACTTGTGCCTATATGATGTGTAGAATTGAGAATCATTTGATTTAAAAATAATAAATATAGAAGATCCCTGTTGTTAGGAAAAAGAAAATATATGCAAATAAAACTTTTTTAGGTAAAGTATTTTTCTTTATGGAACCATTTTTATAATAAGTCATTTGCTAATTCTCGCAAGTATATTGTACATGATCAACATTAGGAAATTTCTATATTTAGTAACTTTTTTTTATGACATGACAATACATGAATACTGGAGATACATACCTATAGTACACCCATCACTCCTGGGACTCTTTGTTTTAAAAATCAAGCTTAGGAATGTATAATACAACTTGTAATACAGTGGCGGATGCAGGAATTTTCGAAAGGGGGGGTGCTAGCCCAGGGCAAAGGGGGGGTGCAGGGGGGGGGTGCAAAATTATCCCGATTCAAATGCATTGATCGGCCAAAATAAAGGGGGGGTGCGGACCCCCGGAACCCCCCCTCTGGATCCGCCACTGTAATATGATAAGTATAATGGACCTTTCCATGAATATTTAACATAATGTGTACAGCATGGTTCATACTAATTTGACAGAATATTTTAGAACACATTAAAATACATTAGCATTAATAATTAATAGAAATCAGCACTTTCAAAAAATGGGATGATTAAATGGATTTTCATTGTCTTTAACCAAAATATAACATCAAAATTCAGGATGATAACAAATTATTTAATATACTCTGCCTCAATGCATTAGCCTGACAAACCCATCCTGATTCCATATGCTAGCTCTAAATTTTAGTCTACAGGAAGACACATCATATTATTCTGGCTCTGAAGCAGATAGTTCCAATCAGACTTTTCTTTTACTCCAGAAAAAATAAATGGGGAATGTGTTCACAGGGACACAGATGATCACCCCGCTAGCATATAATGTTATAAAAGGGACATAACCCAAGAACTGTAAAAGTGACTCCTCGAAAAATTGAACTTTTTTTTTGACTGAGTTTTGTGGTGTAAGCATTATTAATATACATTTCATTACATTTAGTTGAGACAAGTGTAAAAGAAAGAAAACGAAAAAATCAGCACTTTTTTCATTTGTAAAGGGGCATCACCCTAGAACAGTAATCAATGTGCTTGTAAGCACTGAATGGTAAAGATTGCTTTATATTACCAGTTGGAAGTAAAATTGAATATTGCATTGTATACAGCATTGGATATAGTTGATTCAACTACCATTCTGGACAAAGAAAGATAACTCCAATTTTCACAAAGAAGGTTTAAAATATTTTTAGAAATGAAGGGTAAAAATTGCTTCAATTTATCAGTGGAAGGCAAAATTAAACATTGCGTTGTATAAAGCATTGATTGTAGTTGATTTAACTATAAACATGGTCAAAGAAAGATAACACAAATTTAAAAATTACTCGATTGATATTTTAGCAATTTTTCAACTTGTAAAGGGCGTAACTCTAGAACAGTTAACATGACTGTATAAGTGAGGGAGTGTATAAGTTTCATAACATTTGGGTGAAGCAAACTAAAGTTAGAGGACAGAAACCAACTTTGAGACGTACAGATGTACATATGGATGGACAAGGGTAAAACTCAATGCCCCCTTTGCTACAGCAGGGGCATAAAATGAACTTGTAAGTGAAGTGATTTTTCAAATGAGAATAGAAGGAGAAATTTAAAAAAAAAAGAGAATGTATTCATGGGACACAGATACTGCCAATGCTGGCATATAATGTTATAAAGGGATGTAACTCAAGGATGATGCCACCCAAATTGGACGTTGATTTAACTCAAGGATGATGCCACCCAAATTGGACGTTGATTTGAGTATTGTGGTTATAAGTATTGTGTACAAGTTTCAAAATATTTGGTTGATGCAAACTTAAATTAGAGAACAGAAAACAAGATCCAGAAGAAGTGCAGACATACAAAAGAACAAATAGATGGAAAACAAGATCCAGAAGAAGTGCAGACATACAAAAGAACAAATAGATGGAAAACAAGATCCAGAAGAAGTGCAGACATACAAAAGAACAAATAGATGGAAAACAAGATCCAGAAGAAGTGCAGACATACAAAAGAACAAATAGATGGAAAACAAGATCCAGAAGAAGTGCAGACATACAAAAGAACAAATAGATGGACAAGTGTAACACTTCATGCTTACCTTGCAGCGACAGGGGCATACATAAAACAGAGGGACATCCCCATATCTATATTGACATTCTTTCATTATAAGCTTGGGTTATAATTTCTTGTCATTCTTACCCATTTTTCTCCAGAAAGCTTCTTTATAATACATGACGGTTTTGATAATAGATCCCATTGGCATTTTCTGTATCAGTTGTATTTTCTCTCCAGGAAGTGAAGGCTCAAATGATATTCTGGACAACAGTGGTGGAGGAATGGCTAGTATCACAAAATCTGCCTACAGAAAAAATAAATATAAAGCAATGGCTATTGTAACATAATCTTCCTACACAAAGATATCAATTAAGCAATGGCAATTATAACATTGCCTTCACAAAGAGATCAATATAGTCATGGCTGTTATAACATAATCTGCCTATACAAAGATATCATTAAAGCAATTACTAGTATCACATAATCTGCCTAAAGAAAGATGTCAATAAAGCAATGAATAGTATGACTTATCTTCCTTCACAAAGATATCAATAAATTAATGGCTATTATAGCATAATCTGCCTTCAAAAAGATATCAAAAGGGCAATGGCTAGTATCACATAATCTGACTTCACAAAGATATCAATAAGGCAATGGCTAGTATCACATAATCTGCCTTAAGAAAGACATCAATAAAGCGAACTTAAGACTAGTATCACAATATCTGCATATAAAAAAATATCAATATAAAATAATGGCTAGTATCACATAAACTCTACACAAAAATATCAATAAAGCAATGTCTAGTATCACTTTTTCTCTCTACACAAAAATATAAATAAAGCAAATGCTAGTATCACATGTCATCTGCCTATACAAAAATATTATTATGGCTAGAAAGACATAGCTTTGTATATACATGTAGTCTGCCTACATAAAGATATCAGGCAATGACTAGTATCACATAATCTGCTTAAAGAAAGACATCAATAAAGCAATGCAAGTATCAAATTATCTGCCTATAGAAAAATATCAATAAAGCAATGGCTAGTATCACTTATTCTTTCTACACAAAAATATAAATAAAGCAAATGCTAGAATCACATGTAATCTGCCTATACAAAAATATTATTAAAGCTAGAAAGACATAACTTTGTATAAAGTATGCCTTAACAAAGATATCAGGCAATGAATAGTACAGTCGACTCTCGTTATCTCGAAGTCAGCCGGACCGGAGAAATATTTCGAGATACACATAGTTCGACTCAAACGAAAACTGGAAGTTTGACTGAACAAGGGACACAGCTCTTGCTTAGCATGGTAAAGCTAAAATTAATCAGGGTGAATATGGGAAGGGGATCGATATTCTGGTATCAGATCGATATATTTGTATGTCATGGTCTTTTGTTATTATAATAACATTGTTTTACTTATTCAATTGTTTCAGTTACAATTGTTTCCTATGGCTTTTATCCGAGAGAGTCCAATCGATAGTTTCGTTATTCAGGTCGTTTAAAGTTGAAAAAATTGTTTATTCTCGGATACAAAAGATTTAAAAAAATTTAAATTCCTCTTCATTTTGTCTTATCTCACTCTTTCTTTTAATAAAAGAAAATACAAGATTAAAGACGCTGATTGAGTAATTTTTAGGTGATCATCAACGGAAGTCATAATCCTTACTTTATACACACCCAAGCTCATTAGTGTAAATCACAATTAATTGTTTTGTAAACATTTTAAATACTTTTTCATGAACAAAAACAATGTATCACTAATTATTTATAAAAATTCTATAAAAGATAATCTTAGGTAAACACTCGTGGAAACAGCATGTCATAAATCAATACAGTGGTCAGTGACTGGAAATTTAATAACACGTGTATTGTCAGATTAACTCTTCAATCCATTTAAATGCCGGAGGTCATGTTTTGACATATATAATGTGTATTAGTTTGAGATAAATAATGAATTTTGAATGCTTTTGTTAACCTTGGGATCGTAAATTTAGTTCGACTCAACCGAAATTTCAACACATCCAATTTCGACTCATCAGGAGTCGAATTACATACATTTATATGGAAAAAAGTTCGGGACCACTTAAAAAACTTCGACTCATCCGAAATTTCGAGTCAACCGAGTTCGAGACAACGAGAGTTAACTGTATTACATAATCTGCCTAAAGAAAGACATCAATAAAGCAATGCAAGTATTACATTATCTGCCTATAGAAAAATATCAATAAGGCAATGGGAATTATCTCTTAACATGTCTACACAAAAATATTAATAAGGCAAAGGCTAGTATCACATAATCTGCCTATACAAAGATATCAATAAAGTAATGGCGAGATTCACATAAAATCGACTTATGCAAACATATTGTTATGGCTAGAAAGACATGCTGTAAAGCAACTAATTTTCGCTAGCAAATTATTTTCGCAATTTTAGCGAACAGAATTATTACACGATTTAAATCGTCACAAACTTGTAAAACTTGGATCTTTCCTTTATAAATACTTAAATTAAATGTTAATATTGAGAAAAATAAAAAGCCGTGAAATGGGCTGGTAAGGGCTAAACGTCAAATAAAGTATCTGCGAAAATAATTTGGTTTACAGTAGCTATGAATGCAGTCTGTCTACACAAAGATATAAGGCAATGACATGTATCACTTAATCTGCCTATACAAAGATATCAAAAAAGTAATGGCTAGTACCTTATAATCGACCTACACAAAGATATCAATAAAACAATGGCTAGTACCTCAAAATCGACCTACACAAAGATATCAATAAAACAATGGCTAGTACCTCATAATCGACCTGCACAAAGATATCAATAAAGCAATGGCTAGTACCTCATAATTTACCTACACAAAGATATCAATAAAGTAATGGCTAGTACCTCAAAATCGACCTACACAAAGATATCAATAAAGTAATGGCTAGTACCTCATAATCGACCTACACAAAGATATCAATAAAGCAATGGCTAGTACCTCAAAATCGACCTACACAAAGATATCAATAAAGCAATGGCTAGTACCTCAAAATCGACCTACACAAAGATATCAATCAAGCAATGGCTAGTACCTCATAATCGACCTACACAAAGATATCAATAAAGTTATAGCTAGTACCTCATAATCGACCTACACAAAGATATCAATAAAGCAATGGCGTGTACCTCAGAATCGACCTACACAAAGATATCAATAAAGTAATGGCTAGTACTGTGAAAGTACTTTTATTCGTGGGGTACCAATTTTCGTGGTTTTCGTGGATGACTCTATCCACGAATTTAAGTGTCCAACGAAATAAAACAACCATTGTCCAAACCAAGTCAAGAAAGACCCCCATATAGGTTTGACCATGGAAGTAATATTACTTCCATGGTTTGACTCAAAGGTTTGACTACTGATACGATATAAAGAATAACGCCAAATCGGATAATACTTTACCGGTAATAGCAGTCACAGAACTACACCTGCATGCAAGATTATACTCATTTAATCTTTAATAACCTAACCTGTACAACTTGATCTTTTAATTTTCATAAAAAATAATTTTGATGATGAAAGTCAGATTTCCGGTATTGATATGCTAGTATGATAAAGTGTTCATTTTATATCCTCATAGTTTTCGTACACGTGGGAAATAATAATTTCATGCTGGGCTTGGTTATGATAAAAATCATTTGACAATTTAAGATACGTTTATAGCATTTGTTTATGTTGCTGTTTTCTTTAGGTGACATGTTTATGGCCAAATTAACACCTTGCATGGTCTCTAATCTGTTGATCACTTTATCTTGGGTTAATTAGTGTTGTCACTAGGATTTACACGGTTCAATGTTTACTTTGCAATTTCCTTCAATCCAGACTATTCGTGTCTAAAGGCTTTAATTTTTTTTTTTTTTTTTTAAGAAAACTAATATCCACGAATTTAAAAACCCACGAACATGTAAATGTTTCTCAAATCACGAAAATTGATACCCACGAATTAAAGTACTTTCACAGTACCTCAAAATCGACCTACACAAAGATATCAATAAAGTAATGGCAAGTACCTCATAATTTACCTACACAAAGATATCAATCAAGCAATGGATAGTACCTCATAATTGACCAACACAAAGATATCAATAAAGTAATGGCTAGAACCTCATAATCGACCTCAACAAAGATATCATTACAGTAATGGCAAGTACCTCATAATCGACCTACACAAAGATATCAATAAAGCAATGGCTAGTACCTCAAAATCGACCTACACAAAGATATCAATAAAGTAATGGCTAGTACCTCATAATCGACCTACATATGTACACAAAGATATCAATTAAGTAATGGCTAGTACCTCAAAATCGACCTACACAAAGATATCAATAAAGTAATGGCTAGTACCTCATAATCAACCTCAACAAAGATATCAATACAGTAATGGCTAGTACCTCATAATCGACCTACACAAAGATATCAATAAAGTTATGGCTAGTACCTCATAATCGACCTACACAAAGATATCAATAAAGTAATGGCTAGTACCTCATAATTGACCAACACAAAGATATCAATAAAGTAATGGCTAGTACCTCAAAATCGACCTACACAAAGATATCAATAAAGTAATGGCAAGTACCTCATAATTTACCTACACAAAGATATCAATCAAGCAATTGATAGTTCCTCATAATCGACCTACACAAAGATATCAATAAAGAAATGGCTAGTACCTCATAATCGACCTCAACAAAGATATCAATACAGTAATGGCAAGTACCTCATAATCAACCTACACAAAGATATCAATAAAGCAATGGCTAGTACCTCAAAATTGACCTACACAAAGATATCAATAAAGTAATGTCTAGTACCTCATAATCGACCTACATAGGAACACAAAGATATCAATAAAGTAATGGCTAGTACCTCATAATCGACCTACACAAAGATATCAATCAAGTAATGGCTAGTACCTCATAATCAACCCACACAAAGAAATCAATAAAACAATGGCTAGTACCTCATAATCGACCTACACAAAGATATCAATAAAGTAATGGCTAGTACCTCATAATCGACCTACACAAAGATATCAATAAAGTAATGGCTAGTACCTCATAGTCGACCTACACAAAGATATCAATAAAGTAATGGCAAGTACCTCATAATTTACCTACACAAAGATATCAATCAAGCAATTGATAGTTCCTCATAATCGACCTACACAAAGATATCAATAAAGAAATGGCTAGTACCTCATAATCGACCTCAACAAAGATATCAATACAGTAATGGCAAGTACCTCATAATCAACCTACACAAAGATATCAATAAAGCAATGCTAGTACCTCAAAATTGACCTACACAAAGATATCAATAAAGTAATGTCTAGTACCTCATAATCGACCTACATAGGAACACAAAGATATCAATAAAGTAATGGCTAGTACCTCATAATCGACCTACACAAAGATATCAATCAAGTAATGGCTAGTACCTCATAATCGACCCACACAAAGAAATCAATAAAACAATGGCTAGTACCTCATAATCGACCTACACAAAGATATCAATAAAGTAATGGCTAGTACCTCATAATCAACCTACACAAAGATATCAATAAAGTAATGGCTAGTACCTCATAGTCGACCTACACAAAGATATCAATAAAGTTATGGCTAGTACCTCAAAATCGACCTACACAAAGATATCAATAAAGCAATGGCTAGTACCTCAAAATCGACCTACACAAGGATATCAATCAAGCAATGGCTAGTACCTCATAATCGACCTACACAAAGATATCAATAAAGTAATGGCTAGTACCTCATATTCAACCTCAACAAAGATATCAATACAGTAATGGCTAGTACCTCAAAATCGACCTACACAAAGATATCAATAAAGCAATGGCTAGTACCTCAAAATCGACCTACACAAAGATATCAATAAAGTAATGGCTAGTACCTCATAATCAACCTACATATGTACACAAAGATATCAATTAAGTAATGGCTAGTACCTCAAAATCGACCTACACAAAGATATCAATAAAGTAATGGCTAGTACCTAAAAATGGACCTACACAAAGATATCAATAAAGTAATGGCTAGTACCTCATAATTGACCAACACAAAGATATCAATAAAGTAATGGCTAGAACCTCATAATCGACCTCAACAAAGATATCATTACAGTAATGGCAAGTACCTCATAATCGACCTACACAAAGATATCAATAAAGCAATGGCTAGTACCTCAAAATCGACCTACACAAAGATATCAATAAAGTAATGGCTAGTACCTCATAATCGACCTACATATGTACACAAAGATATCAATTAAGTAATGGCTAGTACCTCAAAATCGACCTACACAAAGATATCAATAAAGTAATGGCTAGTACCTCATAATCAACCTCAACAAAGATATCAATACAGTAATGGCTAGTACCTCATAATCGACCTACACAAAGATATCAATAAAGTTATGGCTAGTACCTCATAATCGACCTACACAAAGATATCAATAAAGCAATGGCTAGTACCTCAGAATCGACCTACACAAAGATATCAATAAAGTAATGGCTAGTACCTCAAAATCGACCTACACAAAGATATCAATAAAGTAATGGCAAGTACCTCATAATTTACCTACACAAAGATATCAATCAAGCAATTGATAGTTCCTCATAATCGACCTACACAAAGATATCAATAAAGAAATGGCTAGTACCTCATAATCGACCTCAACAAAGATATCAATACAGTAATGGCAAGTACCTCATAATCAACCTACACAAAGATATCAATAAAGCAATGGCTAGTACCTCAAAATTGACCTATACAAAGATATCAATAAAGTAATGTCTAGTACCTCATAATCGACCTACATAGGAACACAAAGATATCAATAAAGTAATGGCTAGTACCTCAGATCGACCTACACAAAGATATCAATTAAGTAATGGCTAGTACCTCAAAATCGACCTACACAAAGATATCAATAAAGTAATGGCTAGTACCTCATAATCGACCTACACAAAGATATCAATCAAGTAATGGCTAGTAATTCATAATCGACCCACACAAAGAAATCAATAAAACAATGGCTAGTACCTCATAATCGACCTACACAAAGATATCAATAAAGTAATGGCTAGTACCTCATAATCGACCTACACAAAGATATCAATAAAGTAATGGCTAGTACCTCATAATCGACCTACACAAAGATATCAATAAAGTAATGGCTAGTACCTCAAAATCGACCTACACAAAGATATCAATAAAGCAATGGCTAGTACCTCAAAATCGACCTACACAAAGATATCAATCAAGCAATGGCTAGTACCTCATAATCGACCTACACAAAGATATCAATAAAGTAATGGCTAGTACCTCATAATCAACCTCAACAAAGATATCAATACAGTAATGGCAAGTACCTCATAATCGACCTACACAAAGATATCAATAAAGTTATGGCTAGTACCTCATAATCGACCTACACAAAGATATCAATAAAGCAATGGCTAGTACCTCAGAATCGACCTACACAAAGATATCAATAAAGTAATGGCTAGTACCTCAAAATCGACCTACACAAAGATATCAATAAAATAATGGCATGTACCTCATAATTTACCTACACAAAGATATCAATCAAGCAATTGATAGTACCTCATAATCGACCTACACAAAGATATCAATAAAGTAATGGCTAGTACCTCATAATCGACCTACACAAAGATATCAATCAAGTAATGGCTAAAACCTCATAATCAACCTACACAAAGTATCAATAAAACAATGGCTAGTACCTCATAATCGACCTACACAAAGATATCAATAAAGTAATGGCCAGTACCTCATAATCGACCTACACAAAGATATCAATAAAGTAATGGCTAGTACCTCATAATCGACCTACACAAAGATATTAATAAAACAATGGCTAGTACCTCAAAATCGACCTACACAAAGATATCAATAAAGTAATGGCTAGTACCTCAAAATCGACCTACACAAAGATATCAATAAAGTAATGGCTAGTACCTCAGATCGACCTACACAAAGATATCAATTAAGTAATGGCTAGTACCTCAAAATCGACCTACACAAAGATATCAATAAAGTAATGGCTAGTACCTCATAATCGACCTACACAAAGATATCAATCAAGTAATGGCTAGTACCTCATAATCGACCCACACAAAGAAATCAATAAAACAATGGCTAGTACCTCATAATCGACCTACACAAAGATATCAATAAAGTAATGGCTAGTACCTCATAATCGACCTACACAAAGATATCAATAAAGTAATGGCTAGTACCTCATAATCGACCTACACAAAGATATCAATAAAGTAATGGCTAGTACCTCAAAATCGACCTACACAAAGATATCAATAAAGCAATGGCTAGTACCTCAAAATCGACCTACACAAAGATATCAATCAAGCAATGGCTAGTACCTCATAATCGACCTACACAAAGATATCAATAAAGTAATGGCTAGTACCTCATAATCAACCTCAACAAAGATATCAATACAGTAATGGCAAGTACCTCATAATCGACCTACACAAAGATATCAATAAAGTTATGGCTAGTACCTCATAATCGACCTACACAAAGATATCAATAAAGCAATGGCTAGTACCTCAGAATCGACCTACACAAAGATATCAATAAAGTAATGGCTAGTACCTCAAAATCGACCTACACAAAGATATCAATAAAATAATGGCAAGTACCTCATAATTTACCTACACAAAGATATCAATCAAGCAATTGATAGTACCTCATAATCGACCTACACAAAGATATCAATAAAGTAATGGCTAGTACCTCATAATCGACCTACACAAAGATATCAATCAAGTAATGGCTAAAACCTCATAATCAACCTACACAAAGTATCAATAAAACAATGGCTAGTACCTCATAATCGACCTACACAAAGATATCAATAAAGTAATGGCCAGTACCTCATAATCGACCTACACAAAGATATCAATAAAGTAATGGCTAGTACCTCATAATCGACCTACACAAAGATATTAATAAAACAATGGCTAGTACCTCAAAATCGACCTACACAAAGATATCAATAAAACAATGGCTAGTACCTCATAATTGACCTACACAAAGATATCAATAAAGCAATGGCTAGTACCTCAAAATCGACCTACACAAAGATATCAATAAAGTAATGGCTAGTACCTCATAATCGACCTACACAAAGATATCAATAAAGTAATGGCTAGTACCTCATAATCGACCTACACAAAGATATCAATAAAGTAATGGCTAGTACCTCATAATCGACCTACACAAAGATATCAATCAAGTAATGGCTAAAACCTCATAATCAACCTACACAAAGTATCAATAAAACAATGGCTAGTACCTCATAATCGACCTACACAAAGATATCAATAAAGTAATGGCCAGTACCTCATAATCGACCTACACAAAGATATCAATAAAGTAATGGCTAGTACCTCATAATCGACCTACACAAAGATATTAATAAAACAATGGCTAGTACCTCAAAATCGACCTACACAAAGATATCAATAAAGTAATGGCTAGTACCTCAAAATCGACCTACACAAAGATATCAATAAAGTAATGGCTAGTACCTCAGATCGACCTACACAAAGATATCAATTAAGTAATGGCTAGTACCTCAAAATCGACCTACACAAAGATATCAATAAAGTAATGGCTAGTACCTCATAATCGACCTACACAAAGATATCAATCAAGTAATGGCTAGTACCTCATAATCGACCCACACAAAGAAATCAATAAAACAATGGCTAGTACCTCATAATCGACCTACACAAAGATATCAATAAAGTAATGGCTAGTACCTCATAATCGACCTACACAAAGATATCAATAAAGTAATGGCTAGTACCTCATAATCGACCTACACAAAGATATCAATAAAGTAATGGCTAGTACCTCAAAATCGACCTACACAAAGATATCAATAAAGCAATGGCTAGTACCTCAAAATCGACCTACACAAAGATATCAATCAAGCAATGGCTAGTACCTCATAATCGACCTACACAAAGATATCAATAAAGTAATGGCTAGTACCTCATAATCAACCTCAACAAAGATATCAATACAGTAATGGCAAGTACCTCATAATCGACCTACACAAAGATATCAATAAAGTTATGGCTAGTACCTCATAATCGACCTACACAAAGATATCAATAAAGCAATGGCTAGTACCTCAGAATCGACCTACACAAAGATATCAATAAAGTAATGGCTAGTACCTCAAAATCGACCTACACAAAGATATCAATAAAATAATGGCAAGTACCTCATAATTTACCTACACAAAGATATCAATCAAGCAATTGATAGTACCTCATAATCGACCTACACAAAGATATCAATAAAGTAATGGCTAGTACCTCATAATCGACCTACACAAAGATATCAATCAAGTAATGGCTAAAACCTCATAATCAACCTACACAAAGTATCAATAAAACAATGGCTAGTACCTCATAATCGACCTACACAAAGATATCAATAAAGTAATGGCCAGTACCTCATAATCGACCTACACAAAGATATCAATAAAGTAATGGCTAGTACCTCATAATCGACCTACACAAAGATATTAATAAAACAATGGCTAGTACCTCAAAATCGACCTACACAAAGATATCAATAAAACAATGGCTAGTACCTCATAATTGACCTACACAAAGATATCAATAAAGCAATGGCTAGTACCTCAAAATCGACCTACACAAAGATATCAATAAAGTAATGGCTAGTACCTCATAATCGACCTACACAAAGATATCAATAAAGTAATGGCTAGTACCTCATAATCGACCTACACAAAGATATCAATAAAGTAATGGCTAGTACCTCATAATCGACCTACACAAAGATATCAATCAAGTAATGGCTAAAACCTCATAATCAACCTACACAAAGTATCAATAAAACAATGGCTAGTACCTCATAATCGACCTACACAAAGATATCAATAAAGTAATGGCCAGTACCTCATAATCGACCTACACAAAGATATCAATAAAGTAATGGCTAGTACCTCATAATCGACCTACACAAAGATATTAATAAAACAATGGCTAGTACCTCAAAATCGACCTACACAAAGATATCAATAAAGTAATGGCTAGTACCTCAAAATCGACCTACACAAAGATATCAATAAAGTAATGGCTAGTACCTCAGATCGACCTACACAAAGATATCAATTAAGTAATGGCTAGTACCTCAAAATCGACCTACACAAAGATATCAATAAAGTAATGGCTAGTACCTCATAATCGACCTACACAAAGATATCAATCAAGTAATGGCTAGTACCTCATAATCGACCCACACAAAGAAATCAATAAAACAATGGCTAGTACCTCATAATCGACCTACACAAAGATATCAATAAAGTAATGGCTAGTACCTCATAATCGACCTACACAAAGATATCAATAAAGTAATGGCTAGTACCTCATAATCGACCTACACAAAGATATCAATAAAGTAATGGCTAGTACCTCAAAATCGACCTACACAAAGATATCAATAAAGCAATGGCTAGTACCTCAAAATCGACCTACACAAAGATATCAATCAAGCAATGGCTAGTACCTCATAATCGACCTACACAAAGATATCAATAAAGTAATGGCTAGTACCTCATAATCAACCTCAACAAAGATATCAATACAGTAATGGCAAGTACCTCATAATCGACCTACACAAAGATATCAATAAAGTTATGGCTAGTACCTCATAATCGACCTACACAAAGATATCAATAAAGCAATGGCTAGTACCTCAGAATCGACCTACACAAAGATATCAATAAAGTAATGGCTAGTACCTCAAAATCGACCTACACAAAGATATCAATAAAATAATGGCAAGTACCTCATAATTTACCTACACAAAGATATCAATCAAGCAATTGATAGTACCTCATAATCGACCTACACAAAGATATCAATAAAGTAATGGCTAGTACCTCATAATCGACCTACACAAAGATATCAATCAAGTAATGGCTAAAACCTCATAATCAACCTACACAAAGTATCAATAAAACAATGGCTAGTACCTCATAATCGACCTACACAAAGATATCAATAAAGTAATGGCCAGTACCTCATAATCGACCTACACAAAGATATCAATAAAGTAATGGCTAGTACCTCATAATCGACCTACACAAAGATATTAATAAAACAATGGCTAGTACCTCAAAATCGACCTACACAAAGATATCAATAAAACAATGGCTAGTACCTCATAATTGACCTACACAAAGATATCAATAAAGCAATGGCTAGTACCTCAAAATCGACCTACACAAAGATATCAATAAAGTAATGGCTAGTACCTCATAATCGACCTACATAGGTACACAAAGATATCAATAAAGTAATGGCTAGTACCTCATAATCGACCTACATAGGTACACAAAGATATCAATAAAGTAATGGCTAGTACCTCATAATCGACCTACACAAAGATATCAATAAAGTAATGGCTAGTACCTCATAATCGACCTACACAAAGATATCAATAAAACAATGGCTAGTACCTCATAATCAACCTACACGAAGATATCAATAAAGTAATGGCTAAAACCTCATAATCAACCTTCACAAAGATATCAATAAAGCAATGGCTAGTACCTCATAATCGACCTACACAAAGAGATCAATAAAGTTATTGCTAGTACCTCATAATCGACCTACACAAAGATATCAATAAAGCAATGGCTAGTACCTCAGAATCGACCTACACAAAGATATCAATAAAGTAATGGCTAGTACCTCATAATCGACCTACACAAAGATATCAATAAAGTAATGGCAAGTACCTCATAATTTACCTACACAAAGATATCAATAAAGCAATGCCTAGTACCTCATAATCGACCTACACAAAGATATCAATAAAGTTATGGCTAGTACATGTACCTCATAATCGACCTACACAAAGATATCAATAAAGCAATGGCTAGTACCTCATAATCAACTTACACAAAGTTATCAATAAAGCAATGGCAAGTACCTCATAATCGACCTTCACAAAGAAATCAATAAAGCAATGGCTAGTGCCTCATAATCGATCTACACAAAGATATCAATAAAGCAATGGCAAGTACCTCATAATCTACCTACACAAAGATATCAATAAAGCAATGGCAAGTACCTCATAATCTACCTACACAAAGATATCAATAAAGCAATGGCAAGTACCTCAATATCTTCAATTGAATCTGCAATTGCCATTGTAGTCATATGGATTATGTATTTGTATTTCTTATTTGTTTATTGTTTTGTACAAAAACCAGGCTTTAAGTTTTTAGTTTGAACATGATGAATTGTTATACATTTGTCATATCAGGATCCATTTTAGTTTGCTATGCATTATGGGTTTTCTCATTGCTGGAAACAGTATAATGACCTATAGTTTCCAACTTCTACGCTGTCTAGTAGCGCTTAGTAGTTTTATTTTTCCATTCCAAAATCATCCATTGCCAACTTCTATGTACATGTATTTATAATACTGATTCATAGAAACGCCCAAAAAACATCATACACCCAAGTATCAATTCATACAGAAAATCTTACTTTGTATGTTTTTCCATTCTTACTTGCAACTGTTACCCCAGAGTCGGTCTGTGAAATGCTTGTAACAGGACTAGATAATCTTACTCGATCCCCAAGACTCTCAGCAATTTTGTCTGATAATTTCTGACTACCATCTATAAATTTCTTTTCCTGAAAAAAAAAATCAAAATCAAACATTATAAACTTACTGTAAAATGAATGTTGTGTTTCATCCATTGACATTTTATATGTATATGGATAATGCCTTGAAATTGTTGGACAATGCTGTAAAAAAATCCTTTTTATTTCCGCAAGAATAATTAGGTGATCTCATAATCATATTTATCCACCAAAGTTACCTCCAAACACTAAAATCCATATATACAACTGGATATAAACCCAAATTGCAAGTTGTACAGTAAAAAATAAGTATAAGGCTTTTACTTTTGATTGCCAGTCGTTGTCTGAAAACAGTTGTAAGGTCAAGGCAATCTACAGCTAAAGTAAGAGAAAACTTAGTATTTCAAATAATTAAACTTTTCATAACCATTAAATTTACCCAAATAAATGGACAAAATGATTGAGAATGTGTCCAATGGACACAAATGTTGTGCCATAGCATATATAACATTTTAAAGGGACATAATGACAAAACAATAAAAGTGACCCCACACAAATTTGAACTTCATCTGTGTTTTATGATAATAAGCATTGTGTACAAGCTTGAATAAAACTAATTTGTAAATATAACTCAACATGCAGACATCTTATAGGTTCAGGTATTTCACATCCAATCCTTTATGGTAATATTCTTTACAAAGCACAAGAATGTCCGTATTCACCTCAAAAGCTTACAAAACCTTTAAACAGACTTATCAAGAAGGGATTTAGTTACGATACTGTTGTCAGGTCATTAAAGATTGCATATTTTGGCTTTAATATTGATTCACTTATAGGGTCTTTTCATCGGAACTAAACACATTTATTTAAAAAAAACAGTTGGTGGCATGACACAGGTTATGTTCTTCTCATATATTTTATGAAAGTATGACACTTAACCCCTAATGGGAGGGATTGTGCCTCATATTCATAGGATGAAGACATAATCTTTCGATCAGTTTAATTTAGGTCTGGCGCTGGCATGTCAATTACCTGCTAGTAGTCTGTTGTTATTTATGTATTATTGTCATTTTATTTATTTATTTTCTTTTGTTACATCTTCTGACATCGGACTTCTCTTGAACTGAATTTTAATGTGTGTATTGTTATGCGATTAATTTTCTACATTGGCTAGATGTATAGAGGGAGGAGATCTCATAAACATGTTTAACCCCGCGGCAATTTTGCGCCTGTCCCAAGTCAGGAGCCTCTGTCCTTTGTTAGCCTTGTATGATTTTTAATTTTAGTTTCTTGTGTATAATTTGGAGTTTAGTATGACGTCCAATATCACTGTACTAGTAAACATATTTTTTAAGGGGCCAGCTGAAGGACGCCTCCAGGTCAGAAATTTCTCGCTACATTGAAGACCCATTGGTAGCCTTTCGGCTGTCGTCTGCTCTATGGTTGGGTTGTTGTAGCTTTGACACATTCCCCATTTCCTTTCTCAATTTTATTTATAACAATTGGTTGAGGCATACTAAAGTTTCTGAAATGAAACAAATGTTGGTAAGTACATAAGGACAGAAAAGTGGAGGGGGCATAATCTTGAAGCAAAACAACCACCAAAATGTTGAAAAATGAAAACTATAAAACTACTAAAATCATAAAATAAACTAAAGATAATATAAGGTTTGTTTTGAACAAGAGAAACAATATGAATCTGGAGTAATTTTGAATTCGAAAAAACTTGATAAACAAGAATGTGTCCCAAGTACACAGATGCCCCACTCTCACTATCATTTTCTGTGTTCAGTGGACCATGAAATTGGGGTAAAAACTCTAATTTGGCATTAAAATAGATCATATCATAGCGAACATGTGCACTAAGTTTAAAGTTGATTGGACTTCAACTTCATCAAAAACTACCTTGACCAAAAACTTTAACCTGAAGTGGGATGAACGAACAGACCAACGAACAGATGGACGAATGAACGAACTAATGGATCCACAGACCAGAAAACATAATGCACCTCTACTATCGTAGGTGGGGGATAAAAATAAATAATTAAAACAAACCATACATGTACGATGGAAGATTGTGCATGGCTACTCATATATAAATGTATAAGGTTAAAATTTATACTTTTACTGATGTAACTATCCCCCCTCCTAGCCTTGCAAGAATGGCCAACCATCCTGAATTTTAGTGAAAAGATTAGGAAATCGCACCTGACAACGAGATTTAAACCAGCTCAGTGTTGACTTAATGAAGGTTTATTAGGCACCACCCATTGAATGCCGTTCATACTTTTTTGTTGTTGTAAAATTTGATTTGGTTCAAGTGAAGGAGAAATCAGTTTCTTTCATTTAAACATTTGTTGAAAAATGTCATTGAAAACCACTCAAAAGGTGAATCAGCAATCATTTAATTCACAAACCCCAAATGTTTGAGAGGAAAACCAGTATATCTCACCTGAGCCCCTCCACTTGTGTCAGACATCTTGGCCACACCTCCACCACTGTGAATATACCATAGCGCAAATAATAGGGATAGTTCATGAGGCTCCACACAGTATAATCCTCTTATAAAAATATCTATACTGTCTCTTGCAAATCTGGAAGGATAACAACACAAATAATAAACATTACTTCACAAATAATACACAAATAATACACAGCCCTTCACTATAAAGTCACATAATATACAATGCTTCACAAATAATACACAACCCTTCACTATAAAGTCACATAATACACAATGCTTCACAAATAATACACAACCCTTCACTATAAAGTCACATAATACACAATGCTTCACAAATAATACACAACCCTTCACTATAAAGTCACATAATACACAATGCTTCACAAATAATACACAACCCTTCACTATAAAGTCACATAATACACAATGCTTCACAAATAATACACAAATAATACACAACCCTTCACTATAAAGTCACATAATACACAATGCTTCACAAATAATACACAACCCTTCACTATAAAGTCACATAATACACAATGCTTCACAAATAATACACAACCCTTCACTATAAAGTCACATAATACACAATGCTTCACAAATAATACACAACTCTTCACTAATAATACACTACGTATAATCTTTGCATCTATCTAAAACTTTTTATCAATTATTGTTATGAATGTCTTCAAAAAAGAATAACAAAAATACCAAATTTCTAAGGTTCTTCCATGCAACACAGAACAGAGCCTGTATTGATATAGATACAGTTTATCACCATTATTTTACCTAAAAACAATAAAAAAATATCTGACAAAGAATCACTCAAGACAACTTCTGAATTTTCCCCTGTCAGGCTTGTAATATTTCAGCTTTATATTAATACTATTGTTTAACTTACTGTGTCCAGCAAATTTTGTCCAGGAATTCCTTGACTGTCATACAGTCCCATTCTTCAGCCTTCTTTGCCAACCAAGGGGCATGTTTAGGTACCTGTCAATCATAATACTGTGTTAACATTATAGGTCTACTTGATAAATATATACACTATAACATACATCATAAATAGATAAGCAAGATATTCCATAAATTTTATCTTTTACAAGAATATTTGTCCAGTAACATCCAATGGTCCTATCAAATTTAGCGTTCAGTGAAATCTTGGTAATAAATAACCTAATGTGGTAAATATTTCAAAAATTTCATATCATAATGTGTACAAAGTTTTAAGTTGATGTGACCACAGTTACATGTTAAGTAGCTTAAACCAAACCTCTGACCTGATCATTGAACCAAAAATCTGTAAAAAAAAACTTATTTGGTGCATGTTCAAAATATTTACATCATAATGAACATAAGTCATATAGGAACAAGCTTTGATATTTAGCATGTTTAGTTTCCGGACAAGAAGATGAAAAAGTTTTTGGTGCAGACTGGGCATGACCAGGAAAACTTAACCTTCTTCGTTGATCCATGAAATGAGGTCAAGGTCAAATCAAACTATCTGACAGGCCTGAGGACCTTACAAGAACACCCATACCAAATTTAATTATCATATTAATCATAATACAAAATGTAATAAGAGAGGAATTAATTATACAAAAAATCTTAATTTGATGAAATGAAAATGAAATGGAGGGCAATGAACATATGTCGGCTGGAAACTTTATAAAATAATTCATATACATATTATATGAAGGATTTGTGTCATCTACCTTCAGAAATATTAAGCTTTTTTATTTGACGTTAGTTAACTCTGCAGACATTACCACAGAATCACTATCCCTGTGTCAATCTTTCTGCAACGGAAGTCTCAGACTCGACAAAAGATAATTTCACCTTTTTTATTATTAAAAAAAACCCAAATTTTCATACCACATGGTAATAATAAATCATAAACTAACTTCAGCACTAATTTTCAACAAAGGACAAGGTACAATAAGAGCGTTTTTGTTCCCCCTATTTTCTAATTTTTCAAATTCTGTTTTTGAAAGCTACTTATTATGTTAAAATACTCCCTGATGCTTGAAGTTTGTTTGGATGAACTTCAAAGCCACTAATTTTAGCAACTAGGTGAGGTGAAGGGGGTAAACTTTCTGTTGTTTTTCAAATATTGTAATTATAATTCACTTTTCAGGTGTTTCGTACAACTAATTTTTATATGACCACAAAACAATTTTGCGTTCGTATAATGGTATGATGTTGTCGTCTGCATTGTCCGAAGACACATTTGGTGTTTGGACAATAACTTTAGTTTTAGTGAATGGATCTCTAAGAAATTAAAAAAAAAGGTTCAATACCTCAAAAAGGAAGATTGGGATTAATTTTGGGGATAATGGTCCAAACTGTTTTGGAATTAGAGGCCCAAAATAAGTATTTTTCTACTTTCAGGATATCAACTTGTGTAATAATATTTCAATTGCTCTGAAATTGTTCCACAATGTTTAATACCACAGGTAAAAAGTTTGGATTGATTTTGGGGTCATGGTCCCAAAGGTTTAGGAATTAGGGACCAACAAGGGGGCCCAAAATAAGCATTTTTGTAGTTTTCAAACAGTAACTTGTGTTTAAGTGTATGAATCTCTCTGAAATTAAACCCATGAAGGGATGATTAGTTTTAACTTTCAGGGGTTATGGCTCAAAATGTTTGGAATTAGGGGGAAAAAAGGGGGGGAAAATTAGGTTTTTGGTCAATGGACAACTAAGACAATTTAAAAGCAGTGTAAGGGAGGTAACTCAAAATCATTTAACATTCAATGTTGGGTATGTTCAGATTTACCTCCAATACAATACTTATAAATTATGTATAAAGAAATGTCAGGTTTTGGACTAATTGCAATAAAAAGAATGGTGGTAGTAGTTTTCAATATTTATTTCCAAATTTCTTAAATTCAAAATTTTTGAAACTTTGAAGAAGAATTCTTTAATTGCACAATATCGTAAATCATAAATTTATCTACATACCTGGATTGCCATGGATTCCATGGTTCTAATTGCATGGTTTAAATCTAATAAAACAAATGGGTTTGTTACTGGTGGTATAACTCCTTTATACTTGTACCAACAATTCTGTTCAAATAAATAGAAATAATGTGATTAGTAAAGAAACAGTTATCCATCAACGTTCAAAGGGTTATACAGTAAACACTGGGCCCTCTGTCAATAAACTGTGCCAAGTACACAGAGTAAAAATTCATTTCCAATATTTTGATTGGTTGAATTATGAGTCTGAGTGCAATAATGGTATGTTTTTGAAAGCAAGGCTTTACTGGTATACAATGGTACCAGTGGCGGACCCAGGGGGAGGATTCCAGGTTGGAACCCCCTTTTTTTTGGATGATCATGACGATCATTGCATTTGAATGGGGACATGTGGTTGGACCCCCCCTTTATCCTTGGGGAATCCCCCCCCATTTTTCAAAATGGCTGGATCCGCCACTGGGTATAATGTGCTTAGCATTTCAATTTGGCCATTTCTACAAGTTGCTGAAAACCTTCATATTTTTTCTAAACTTGCATTGAATACACATCTTTTCTATTTGTAATAATAAAACAATAATAACGTTTGCCATCTTTATATCGGATTTGGTAGTCAGATTCAATCAAGTGGTCAAATATTTGTTTTCAGCTGTAATGATGATAAAAAGATGGTGAAATTTTAAATTCAGTACTATAAATTCAGAAACTACAGCGTGCATATATTTTTCAAATATATTCAAAGAATGGACAAAATTGAGAGATATAAAATTGCTATTTAAAGAATACTGTGGATTCATTTATTTTCGTGGGTACCAATTTTCGTGGTTTGAGGAAATATTGAATATTTGTGGATATTTAATTTCGTGGTTTTGGAAAAATCTACATACAATCCCTTAGAAAACTTCTAAATTGTTGATCATTTGAATTTGTGGTTCTCCTTAACCCACGAAATGCACGAAAATTGGTATCCAACGAATATTAAAGAATCCACAGTATCTGAATAAATACAAATGCATCTAATTCAGAATGTGAGTTCTATTTACTGAAATACTCAGCAAGTCACATTTTTAATAATAAAAACCTCATAAAAATTTCTGAATTTACAGTATATAAAAATACCACTATATTTATGAATTACTTTGAAATTGAGTACAGTTTTTTCCTTGTCATTCACATCATAAAACTGGAGACCATATTCCTCTGCCAGTCTATATACATTATCTTGAGTTGGTCCTACATAGGCACCACCAAGGTCAGACTTACCATGGATGGGGTCCTAAAATTCATAAAAATTACATGGTAAAAAGAAGTGAAAATCTTGTTACAGAAATATTTCATATTTGCTATTACATAATAACAGGTAGATGTAATATAATTGATGATGATGATCATGATGAATGGCTGTTAAATGTCCAGTGGCATATTCAATGCATATACATGTAAAGGATAAAAACATGCTGATGTGTAGTAAACGTAATGTCAATATGAACCCTTCTTTGCACTAGTCCAAAATCCAGGGCAAGATTTTAACTTACAAGCCCACATGGTAAAAATATGCAAGAAGACATTTGATGTTTGGATATGTACTGATGAATATTTTAGCCTTAGACTTGTGACTTTTAATTTGTTATTATTGGCTTTGAACTAGTTCTCAGTAGCTGTCTTTTTGTGTTTGGTTATTTGTTTTAGTGCTATGTACATGTATCGATCAGTCCTTTTCTACTGACTTTTATTGTTTGATCTTTTGTTGTTTTGTTACATCACTGTCCCAGGTTAGGGGAAAGGTTAGGTGCCAGTAACATGAGTAGTAGTTTAACCCTGCCACATTCTGTGTCGGTCCTTAAGTTAGGGACCTGTAATTCAGTGGTTGTGTTTGTTGATGGATATCATATTTGTTTAATTTGTGCAAACTTCAGGCCTTTTGTTTTACTTTTGACTTTTTTACAATGCATATTAATTAGGGTTTTACTTCTTCTTAAATGCCTTATTGTGAACTATTTAGTCATTTTGTCTCTGGTGGAAAGTTGTCTCATTGGCAATTATACCAAATCTTCTCAATACATTTGCAATATTATACATGTTCCTTTAACTGGACACATTTTCCCACCCAATCTTTCCTTTTCTATTTCATTCTGTATGCTTAATGGAGAAACAGCAAAAAACAATTCTAAAGTACATTAACCATGACCCCCACCCACCGACAAACTTAAGGAGAGCATGCTACCACTTTGTTTTACCAAGGAGGTTATATTAGAAGGAGAGAGGACGAAAGACGATAATTACACATAAAATGTTACCGACTTTTCTGTAAGTGGGTGTTAATTAGATGAGATCAACCCTGTCACAGAGGGAGATTTTGTCCTAATTACATACCCGAGTAAGAACGGAAACACCCGAATTGTCATAAACTGACCGGATATACAATTATTTAAATGTTAATCTGATTTTTTGTGATATTTTTTATTAAATAATTAAAAATTATTTTTTTTTGTAAAAGAAAACTTATTCTCTTATGGTTGGGGCCTGTTATCTATTTCTCGCATGAATAGATAATTCTCGTATCACACTGTCCGGAGTGTGATACGAAAAAGTGATACGAAAAATGCGTTAATTTGATTGGCCAACGAAACCTCCTGAAACGATATTGCGGCATTTTCATTGGCTATTCTTTAGGTCATTGTTGACAGTTAAAGGTCACAATGATGTACATTTCCTCCATTGCAACGGAGATAAGCGATTTCTTCAATAATATAGAAAATACGCACACTTTTCACCTTATTATATATTCTTATTCAAATATTATTACATTCTGAAGCGTACAAAATGTTTCAAAAAGTCTTATGTTGAAGATTGACGACGAACAGGACATATGACGTCACAATGCAGTTATGTTCAAGCGACTGGGTCGACGTTTCGCGGATTTTTTTTATTAAGCACAAAAAGCATGTTTACCATAAGAGAAATAGGTTTCACAACTCGGGAGAATTAGATATCGTTTGATATCAACTCTCTTTATTTAATTTAAATAGTAATAACAAACTCGCCACAGGCTCGTTTATTATTATATTGAAATTACATAACTCGAGTTGATATCAAGCGATATCTAATTCTCACTCGTTATGAAACCTATAATTACCAATAGAAATAAAACGAATATCCATCTCATTGCCGTCAATGTTAATATCAACAGTAATAACAGAAAGTCACTTTTACGTTGTTCCTGATAAATTTCTCTGTGTTTCAATTGCAAATATTCCTTCCGGTCGTTACCGGTCACCGTAACTAAAGTACTTTGCATATTCGTATATTTTCTATGATTATTACCTGCCAATTCTCATAAGCAGAAATTGACAGGTGAAGCGAAAATCTTTGTTTAAAGCAATGTAGTGTTGAATAAAAATCGCTCACTAACTTTCCTTTAAACCCTCATAACTTTGTCATTTCTTTATCTTTTTTCACCGTAGACAGACGATTGATTTTGTAATTGCGCGTCCGATCTTTTTACCTATCACAATGTATCATAAACACCTATACACTGCATTGTTACCGAAAATACACCTGAACTTTTATGATCCAGTCACTGATAACAATCACATGACATATGCGATTTATCTAATAGCCCGAACTACTCGCGGTAACAGCCCGGTACATCAGAGGGCCATGTCAAGTGGGTGATAAACATGTCGGTTTCTTTATAATTTAACTATTTTTCTCTGATCGAAATTGCTATCCTGGGGATGCTAATTTTGTATCAAGCAGAGTGTTCACTCTCCTTCTAATATAACCTCCTTGGTTTTACTATATAACTATATACAAGACTTACATTAATTGTACACGTTCTGCCTCCAACTCTGTCTCTTGCCTCTAAAACAGTTACTTCCACACCATTCTCTATCAAAAACTTAGCTGCACTTAGTCCTATTTAAAATATATCCAAAATACATTACTGTTATGACTATACCATGTACTGTGATGTGCACAATTTTTTTTTAAAACATTTTTAAACATGTTAAATGTCCAGTGGCGGATCCAGGGGGAGGGTTTGGGGGGGTTTGAACCCCCCTTTTTTTGGACGGGTGGGGACATGTAGTTGGACCCCCCCTTTTTTTGGACGGGTGGGGACATGTAGTTGGACCCCCCCTTTTGTCCTGGGTTAGGAATCTTTAATCCTTTTCCATTAATCTTTCAAATTTGAAATTTTTCATAAACATGCAGAGTAGTATAGACGTTCCAGACCGTATGAGTATTTGGACCGTACGCGTATGGTCTGGACTGAAACAAAAACTTTATATTTTAACTTTTTTTTAATTCACGCTAATTAAATATGTTAATCTCTTGTATTAAGTATGTCGATCAGTAATATATTAATTGTATTATGAACGCTGTAATTGAAGATATCGGAAGTAAACATAATGTGGGAGTTTAATTGTTTTAGAATATTTAGGAACTTTACCAAAAAATGCAAATGCAAAAGAACATGCGTGAACTGCATACATGAAAATGCTAAAAATATTACGTTACTTGAATTGTGTCACCTTGGGCGAGAGTACGAAAATAGGATTCAGATATACAATTAAAAAAATACCTAATTTCAATTGTTCGTTTGATCATTTTATCTATCTAATTGTAATAAATTATCAATAACAATTTGTAAAACTAAAAATAAAGAGTCACAGTTTCAATTTAACCCATATGATCAATTAACATGTAAGGTCAGCTTGTACTGAACCGTACCCGTATACTCATACGGTCCATATGGTCTGGAACATAGACACAATCGACCACTTGTTGATGCTTGAAATCATTTCAAGATATATTTGTTTTTCTGCGTTGCTGTCTCATTGACATTCAAACTATAATTGTCCATTTGACTTCTATATTTGCAGAAAAAAAAGTTCTTTAAAGACATGTTAGAAATCTATTCTTTCAAATTAATATTTTTTTCCTTGATGTATGTTCATGATGTTGATATTATGATATATAACATGTAAAAATATACAAACTCATGACTTATAACATGATTAATTTCCTGATTTTTGGTCTATAATCAAACAACTTCTCATTAGGCATTAGGTCTTTATTTCTTGAAATGTTGATCACCTGATGGAGTAAGTTAATGTAAGTAAAGATAGTGTAATCATGGTAGTTATGGCTTTGAAAATAATCATCACTTTATAGTTTTAATTATTGATTTTACATCGTTAAATATTCAGTAAATATGAGAACACAGTATTCATGTAAGTATAAGGCTGGAGAAGGGCTAGTGAGGAGTGAACTTGATCTTATCTGTTGTACAATGTAACTGGTAATATTAATGTTTTAAACTATATTGAGGTTATTGACCATTTTGTTTGGCCTGTTAATGTTATTGCTCATCACCCCTCCCCCCCCCCTTTTGGTTCATACTCCAAAGTTGTGAAAGAATACATAGAACAAAATCAACTTCATGGTATGGAATGGGCAGGGACAAAATTATGATTCGATTTCAATACGTTTATAAGTGATCATAAGTGATAAGGGCAAAAGGAAACTCTAGTAAGTCAGGGGTGGATCCAGCCATTTTAAAAGAGGGGGGTCCTAACCCAGGACAAAGGAGGGTGTCCAATTACATGTACCCATTCAAATGCATTGATCGTCCAATAAAAAAGGAATCCGGGTCCGTACGCCCTAATTCACTTTCGCCCTAGTACTTGTTCGCCCTGATACCTGATCGCCCAGGGTCCATTGGCCCTGATTTTTATTTTTTACTAATTGTTGTCTAGTGGCATAATTTTAAGTATTTGAATAAAATATGTTGAAGTTTGTTGAAAAATTCAACGAAAATTGATATTGCCGCAATCAATTTCATCATTTTCCCTTTGATTGCAGTAGAATACTGGAATACAATGTATTTATCTTTGTTGATATTTGTTAACAAAATAATTGTATTCAGTCATTCACTAATGTATGCAGTATAACTTAGACTAGTCTCAGAGTATTTTAATGAATGAACTTGTAAATCCGTTTTACAGTTCGTACATTTTTTTAAATTAATTTCAAGCTGAATATATTATCAAAACAAATTTGTTTTTTATATTATAAATCCATCAAAAGACAGGTATCACAATAAGCAGTGATCCGAATTATTTTGTCATAAAACAATGCATTAATGATCCTTAACAAGCCATAAACTTTTAGATATTTCCATGTTCCCATAAATTTCAAGAATATATACCATAGAAATATATCATTCAACTTCATGGCCCTTAATATTAATATTATTTAGTAGGGCGAACGGACTCTAAGGGCGAACGAACTCAGGGCAAACGGACCCAGGGCGAACATGTTACTAGGGCGAACGGTCCCGATACCATAAAACGGGGGGTTCCAACCCCCGGAACCCCCCTCTGGATCCGGGTGCGCACTGAAACCCGGACCGGACCGGACTCCGGACCCGGACTTGGGTATGAAACCCGGACCTGGACCCGGACTGAACGCCGGACCCGGACTGAATGCCGGACCCGGACTGGGTAAAAATTATGAATTTTCTTATAAATACCTTTTCTTTTTTTATTAATTGGAAGGAAGATAATTTTTGGAGAACTGTAACACATTATATTAATTATGAGATCATCAAATTTTGCTCTTACTCTTGTATAGTCTAGCATGCAAGTTAGACTTGCAATGATTCTGAATCTTCAATTTACAGTTGTGCAACTACTTTAAAAAAATATGTATATATGTATCAATGTTTACAAATGACTTTAAAATATATATATATATGTATCAATATTTACAAATGACTTTAAAAAAAAGCCATAGAAATATTTTTTTTATAAATTATAGAGATAAAGTGGATTTTCTTAAAATTATTTTTTCCCTTTTTTGTTCATCTATCAGAGACATATAATACAATTATTATGTTTCTGAAACTATCCAGAAGGAAGTTTATTTTGGCAGAAATATACAAGATGCATTACATCTATAATAATTATGAAAATGAATCAGACCTGTATAACCAGACCTGATACATACCGTGACAGTAGTTTATATGGGCATTAGTGACGCGATGCATGAACCTGCATTACGTAATTGTGTAATAAGTGTATAAAAGTCCGATAGGAAATGGCAAGAATACCTAGTCATGTCACCTCACAATAACTCTGGCAATTATACCATTAGTCATGCTAGTAAATTAGGGAAGGACCGAATTATAAACAAATGTAAAAAGTGTTATGACCAAAATGATATTTTGAAAACTGTTTTTACACGGAACACCGCTTGTTTGACTTTGAACTATGAAATGATTTAAGCAATAATCTTATTTATATTCTCACTGACATTTATTTGTTTCATAAACGTAGGAAAAAATATGTTAAAAACGACTATAGTTGGCAGGAGTCCTTTTGTGCCAGTTAAAGTTTTTCAAGAGTATCCTTACCACAAGATGTACAACTATAAATGGAGTAGAGGCATTTTTCAATAAAAACGTTGAACTGTTTATGGATCCCATCCTTCAAAATAGGCAAGCAACAAACTACTACATATTAAATTGTGAAACTCAGCAGCAGTATGAAGATAACATGTTTCAGAGTAAATGGGGAATGTGTCCATGGGACACAGACGATGTACCCACTTGCATATCATATATCATTTTTTATTTTTTATTTTTGACGTAGTATAACAACTCCAGAAAGGTTTCATTGACATTACCAACATTCGAACTTGATCTCTTTGTTGTGTATAAGTTTCCTAACATTTGGTAAAGTCAAACCTTCGTGTATGTTAGAGAACGGAAACGAAAATTTCAGCATTTTTTTCCATTTGTAAAGGAATTTTACTTTAGAGTGGTTTAAATGACACTTAAAAAAATTAAACTTGATCTGTGTTTTGTGGTTATATTATTAAGAATTGTGTATACACAGTGTGGGAACAGAACTGTACGGTTTTCTAATATTTTTTGTCATTCTGGAGACTGTCAAGCATGGATCCGACATTTTGAAAATTACAAGTTGCTTGATGGAAACTTTGATGAACTCTAATATTACTTTATGACGTTTCTGCTTCAAATTTTGATAGCTTAATAATTTTCTATGTAACTATGAACCAATTAAATAATAAAAAAAAACGTGTTTCTTAGAATGGTGGAGATCCGAGTAGAACGTTTAAAGCTGTCTCACATCAGCGATCAAAACTGTCAAATAAACATCGAAAACCCAATCGTTTCTACCAGAATTTTCACGTGTATCTTTTCTGATATATAGTTTCACCTGTCTGAAAGTTTCAAAGCCATTGTTCAAGGAGAATTCCAAATATATTCATTTTCTCTATGTCAGATATTTTTATTGACAGTACAATCGCTTGGAGCATTTATACACAATCGATCGACCGAGTTTTATAAAAAAAAACCCATCGCATATGCATTTCATTGGTTGTTCCTTGTCTGTCCTAAAATATTCATCTATGGTATTTGAAATGAAAATGAACTCAAAATCACTCATTTTGCCAATTACGATTATATCAAGGAACCTGTTTCAGGTGTCTATATCAGAGACAAAACTCGTACAATAAGTATACAAGACAAAATAAAGGTACAGTGCAAATGTAAAGAAATTACTAAAATGTAAATAATCCTCGTACAAAATAAAAAATATTTATATATACCGAAAGGTGGCTGTATATATGCTCTTGAAGGATAAGCATAGTGAAGTTAACTTAATTTATTATTTTCCATCAATTCAAAAAAATATATATATTTACGTATTTGAACAATACAACAAAATATGTGTTATCACATGCAGCTTGATCGGGATATTTTAACTTCATTAAGGAATTTGAATGTTGAATGGTGGAAGCTATTCACAAAACAACAAAAAAACGTCTAGGCCAATAAACACTAACCAAAAAGAAAGATGTGGTATAATTTCAAATGGTATATCTATGTATTATAAGCTATAACTTCTAATGGAATATCCAATGTATTACATGTGTAATCAAATGTTCAGTCAACAAACTTAACGACAATAAACAGTGCACATACAGTTAGTCGTCGTAATGCAATACACGCAGGTATAGTAAACTTCAAACTAGTCCGGGGTTATGTCAGGTCACAGTCCGGACTCACCTGTTCAACATTGTGTATTACATGGGTGATCGCTGCTTAAATGTCGTTTATTGATTTTTCCGAAGACTATCAAATAATTTAAGAAATAGAAAAATGAATAAAGGAAAAGCCAAAAGCAAAACGGGAAAAAAAAATCTTTTCAATTTAACAAATAATTTGGTATATTTATATACAATCCGTATACTCCCAGTCCGGGGTTATTTAAGGTCACGGTCCGGACTCGCCTAGTATTATTTTGTTGATTCTCGGGTAAACGTCTTTTATTAATGTTTCAGACGATAATCTAGTTAGCAAAAAAATGAATGAATAAAAATGATAAAGTTCGTTTCATCAAATAATTTGTGAAGTTTTATATCTCTATCGATGTCTATAGTTTGCGAATACACCTAGTCCGGGGTTACTTCAGGTCACCATCCGGACTCGGCTAGTACATGTAATTGTTTCGTTAAATGTCGGATACATATCTTATAATTGTTTTCTGTATTACATGCTTGATCAAAGGTCCCGTCAATATACTTTACGACAATAAACAGTGTACATACAGTTAGTCGTCGTAATGCAATACACGCAGGTATAGTAAACTTCAAACTAGTCCGGGGTTATGTCAGGTCACAGTCCGGACTCACCTGTTCAACATTGTGTATTACATGGAAATGTCGTTTATTGATTTTTCCGATGACTATCAAATAATTTAAGAAATAGAAAAATGAATAAAGGAAAAGCCAAAAGCAAAACGGGAAATTTTTTTTTTTCAATTTAACAAATAATTTGGTATATTTATATACAATCCGTAAACTCCCAGTCCGGGGTTATTTAAGGTCACGGTCCGGACTCGCCTAGTATTATTTTGTTGATTCTCGGGTAAACGTCTTTTATTAATGTTTCAGACGATAATCCAGTAAGCAAAAAAAAGAAGAATAAAAATGATAAAGTTCGTTTCATCAAATAATTTGTGAAGTTTTGTAAATATCTCTATCGATGTCTATAGTTTGCGAATACACCTAGTCCGGGGTTACTTCAGGTCACCATCCGGACTCGGCTAGTACATGTAATTGTTTCGTTAAATGTCGGATAAATATCTTATAATTGTTTTCTGTATTACATGCTTGATCAAAGGTCCCGTCAATATACTTTACGACAATAAACAGTGTACATACAGTTAGTCGTCGTAATGCAATACACGCAGGTATAGTAAACTTCAAACTAGTCCGGGGTTATGTCAGGTCACAGTCCGGACTCACCTGTTCAACATTGTGTATTACATGGATGATCGATCGTTGCTTAAGTTTTATTGGAGCAATTTCAACTTTGTATCATCCAATCAGGAGCTGCATAATATTTTATTCAGAGTACCATCTTTGGGTAAAAAATATCCCGGTTAATGGATACGGCCTTTGTAATATGCCACTCATTGTATATAACACAAGATTATTTCTGTATTTCTTACCAAAGGAATACTACTGATACGGAGATTACGACCGAATAATTCTTAAGCGAGGTATCTTAGTTCATTTTGACAATGGATGCTCAAATAAAATTATTTCACTATATTGAACACTATTTATTATTTCATTATATCTCGTACCTAATGCCCCTATAAATCTAACTTCTATACATGCTTGATTATGATTGATAGTGTAGTCTTTGACACCTTTTCACATCTAATTGTTTAATTATTTTTATAGACTTTGTGATGACAATCCGAAATAAGCAAGTATATCTTTTTTTTTTATTTTACTGTAGAAAACAATGGAGTAATTAAAATACTATGTTATTGACCAGTGAAGTGTTATTTGGGATGTTGATATAAGAATAAGAATAAGAATAATGTGATGTGATGTGATTGCAAATGAGAGCTGACAAAGAAGACCAAATGACACAGACATATACAACTATAGGTCACAGTACGACCTTCAAAACTGAGCAAATTACATACCGGAAAGTCAGCTATAGAAGGCCCTAATAATGACAAAAGGAAAAGAAATCGCTATAATGAAAGATATACAAATGTATTACCATAAATGGATCCATTCCTTTTTTTAACTTATATTAATGATATTGTGGAAAATATGAGTAATCATATTAGATTATTTACATTACACATCAACAAACGACAACCACTAAAATGCAGGCTCCTGACTTGGGACAGGAACATCGTTTGAAGGCGACAACCCCCCTTAACTTGGGACAGTGCTGTAAAATAAGAACAAACTATTAAAATCAGTTGAAAAAAATATTAACTCATCAGATGGATACAAATAGATTTACAAAAACAGAGTATACATGGGTTGGTACTAATACTTGGATGGGTACTTAATATACAACTTATACAGCCACACAACATAACGACACCAACTACAAATATGAGAATGCTCGCAGTTACTGATCACAGCTAGTACATGGCCAACAACTAAAGGTAAAAAGAACTCCATCATGGTTTATATTTTGGTTATTTAAACACTGAATTACCAACAGCCTTAACGTATCTTGTAAGTAATTCCTGGTTGTGTCTTCTTTTTTCGTTTTCTTTCAATTAACCAAATATCCTAAAGCGAGTCTGTGTAAAACTTTGTCAATAATACAATATGAGGAACAGTAAAAGATCATAAGAATTAAGAGGAACAATTAAAAGACATACAAATTCGTAGGAACGATAAGTCTTAGAGATTATAATAACTCGGATGAACAATAAAAAGTCACAAGGCTTCTGAGGAACAGCAAGAGGTCATAAGAATTCAGAGGAAAAATCAAGTCATAAGAATTCGGAGGAACAATAAAAAGTCATAAGAATTATGAGGAACAATAAGATATTATAAGAATTTGGAAGAACAATAAGATATCATAAACATTCGGAGGAACAATAAGAGATCATAGGAATTCTTATGATACTAGTTGACAATTCTGATATGTACAACTCGCTAACGAAAGAGGTTTATATTGATGAATAGAAAGTGATATTCACCTGCAATTTACCTGTGCACAATCGGCGCAAATGAAAGATCGAAACTTTTAAAAATCGGCGTAAATGTCAAACACCCAATAAAACACGAGACTTTCATTACACAGTGACATAACAACGCTTAATTAATGGTCTCATGAAAGTGAACTAATATTAAAAGTGATTAATTAAGACTGCCAAAACAAGAAAGATATAATTTCTTGTCCAATTGCATGTAAAGCACAAGTTAAGGCTAAATTCGTAAATTTCGATAAATGTTTATGAAGAGGGAGAAAATAACCGTCATATATCATTTATAGAAGTAAAACATTGAGTCATAAGACAAAAAAGTCGTAATAAATCAAAACTTATTTATACAGTTTCTTAGAGAAATATAAACACACGGGCGCATTATTTAGAAAAGCAGGAATTCTATTTTTCCCTTCATGTCTAGAAAAAGAAAACAAACAAAGAAATATAATCCTCGAATGTTTCAAACTGTTGCGCTTCACTCTTCCTTTGAATAAAAATTTAATTTGCTTTCATTGATAATAAAAAGATTTGATTAATATTCCATAAAACAATAACGACAAGGGAATTATTTTATCTCTTCCTTGCTTTACTTTAATCTTTTTGGTCAATTTAGCGCTCGGAATGTGGATTTTTTTAAACTATACTATTACTTATTATATGACAGTATAAATCTTAAAAAAATATTTCTGAAAGTGGAATAAAACCCACAGTCCAGGTCCGGCATTCAGTCCGGGTCCGGCGACCAGTCCGGGTCCGGCGATCAGTCCGGGTCCGGGTCCGGGTTTCATACCCAAGTCCGGGTCCGGAGTCCGGTCCGGTCCGGGTTTCAGTGCGTACCCTGGATCCGCGCCTGTTTAAAGTTCAGAGTTCGGACCATTTTATAATTAATTACAAAGGTTAAAATGTGACAGATACTTTCTATTTTCCATTTGTTTTAACAGTAAAATAATTCTAACCACTTAGACCTGCGCCTACAACTACTGTTTGTGTAATGACGGACTCCATAACTTTTCTCATGGGGCTTGAATGAGAAGGGGAAAGCACTGGACTGAAAATTGTTCATTTTTGTCGTTATCTGTTAGGCTAGCTGATGTCAATAAAGCTGGAGTAATAAAGTGACTGACAGCTCACTATACAAATCCTTGTGGGGTCCGGGGACCATATGTATTTTCTATGTCCGACTCTGATTTAACTGATGCCAAATAATTAAAAATATGTTTATTGAATAAATCATCACATTTATAACCCAATGGGGTTGAAGGCATATATAAATCAACACAATACATCATACAAAAATAACAACAAAAGAACAAAACATTATATACATATAAGTATCTATCATGCAGTTGTTGAGTCCACCCTCCTCAGTGACCATGACTTTTTAACAAATGGAGCCGTATACTGCATAATTGACGGACACGAAAGACATAAAACCAATTTATCCACATTATCCATATTATCTATATCAGAATAGATATTTCTAACTTTCTGCAAAACTTCAAGTCTCAAATCTTTATGTTTAATACATGTAAATAAAAAATGTTCTTCATTATCTATTTTATTTAGACAAATAATCTTAGACAAGTTAACTATGTCACCATCAAAGATCAAATGAGGTGGATATAATTAGTAAGCAATTAAAAACAACCGCAATGGCGGGTTTTAATAGGGGCGGTCACCCTTTTCTTGAAAACATTTGGTTAATTAGATAGGGAATCACTGGAACATGACTGAACCGGGCCTCCGCTTAGGCAGTCAGTGGGCCCACTTATGAAAATTCCTGGTTCCCGGCGCCAATAAACCGTACGCACGATACGGTCTTCAAACATGAGGAAAACGGTATACCCATATTGTGTCATAGATCAAATTAAATCGATCAGTGAATGTTCACTGACTTAATTTTGTGTGTGTACTTTATATGTCTTTAGATTGAGTTAAGCCATTTCAACTAATATTTTTAATAGTGTGAGTTTCTTTGCTATAATTGTTTCAGGTAAGGATGAAGGCAGTACAAGATGGGGATATAAGATATATTTTATTTCCAATAGTGGACCCATTACAGGCATAATCAGTACATTGATTTTTTTATCACACAATTGCAATAGACAATACACAAAAATAAAATAGAAATGCGTTTGACAAAAAACATGAATTATAAATTGAGTCAGTAATAATTATAATACATGTAGTCACATATCAAAACCTGTATGTTTGGTGTTTATCACATATTTGTTATGAATACCGTAGGTTTTGCATATGCAATAACCTCCAAATTGCCCGGGGCAAAAAAGACATATCCATATTGTGCCCTGTTCCTAATGACGTGACGTCATTGCATCCTCAACAACACGTTTGTGATTATTTGCTTAAAGATTTTACCTTTTATGTATCATAAAATTGTTATAATTTACGTTTTTTCTCTTTTCTGCAGAACTTAAATATGTGATAAAAAGATTATAACATGTCTTTTCCATATTGGCCCGGGTATCATCCCTCGACCCATATCGGCCCTCGGCTAAAGCCTCGATGCCGATATGGGAGTCTCGGGATGATACCAGGGCCAATATGGAAAAAGGCATGTTATAATCTATACTTATTGACCATGTCACATATTAGAACGTTCAAACCCGCTGCATTTGTTTGCCTCTATCTGATCTAATTCAGAGACCTTATGTTCAGTGTTTGTCGTTTGTTGATGTGCTTCATAAGTAATTCTCGTTTTTTACATATATAGATTAGACCGTTGGTTTTCTTTATTTCCAGGTGTTTTCCTTTCTGCATGTAATGGTAAGGTCAGTTTGGCATCTTATTCATCTTTACTGTTTATTATGAATAAGAAGATGTGGTATGAGTGCCAATGGGACAATCAATACTCAGTGTACTAGTATTTGAAGTTAACAATTACAGTTTAAAGTGCAGCATTAAACACGGAGACATACCTCACACCGAACTGCAAATTTAAAGGATCCAAAACAATTCAAACAATTCAAACAGACACACAACAATTTTTTGGCGTCTTCTTTAGATTTACTATATTATTTTTTTCTGATTTATTCATTTTATTTTTGTATAACTGTGTATGTTTACCAAATTTTAGCTGCTGGAGTAATTTATTATATCTGTTTGTGTTGCTCATCGAATTTAATCAATATAAAAGTCGGGGCTATAAACAACTGCAAAATGCCCGGGGGTCAGCTTGCTATAAAGTCAGCTTTAACCGACCATTTCATCAGTAAAACGTCCATACAAAGTTCGGAATATGACAGATATTTTCAACAAGTTCCGTTGGTTGACCATTTAAGCTAAGCAAGTTACAAATAGTTTTTATAGTTTGTTCTTGTATTCTGTCATGTCACATGTTCGATCGCTATAGGGGTTTGTTATAGCCAACTAATTCTTTTAATGAATCTGCAACGTATGAAAAATAATAGTACTGAATAGAAATAATGGTATAAATAATAATTATACAAGAATTGTTATTTCACAATCTCTGTAAAACGTATTTTATATATCATGTTCAACAATTTTAATAAAGCCAAGGGGTATTCGACTAAGCCCGTAACTACACTGAGATATAAATTTAAGGACGAATGACGGCGAAAACTACTCACTGTATGCAAGGTAAACAAGACGGGAGACTACATTTACACAATTTCAGAAACAAAAAATTGTGAAGTTATTTAAAGTTAAATAAGGTGACCTGAAAACAGGCATATCTTCTTATTAGAAGAACACTGGTGTGTCATTCATATGGAGGATCATTACGATACCCTCCCTGCCACTAGGGAGAACCATGATTACGAAACCCTCCCTGTCCCTAGGGCGACAGATGACCATGTTTACTTAGATTTGATGAATAATGGTAAATCAAAGCTTCCAAACCGTTTGAAATCAATTGAAGACACTGCTGTTAAGGAGATTCAGTATAAAGACAAGAAGACTCAAAGTTCTGTGACAACACAAGCAATAGGTAAGACCTTTTGTTGATGCAAACTATATATATGCCGATGGCATTCATAATATTAAGAATATGTGGTATGATTACCAATGAGATAAATTTCTACCAGAGACCAAATGTTGTATAATTTGGCAACTATATATATGAATGTAGAATTTGGCAACTATATATAAATGCAGAATTTGGCAACTATATATATAAATGTAGAATTTGGCAACTATATATAAATGCAGAATTTGGCATCTATATATAAATGTAGAATTTGACAACTATATGTAAAACTGCGGCATACAAAAACGGTAATGGACTTTGTGAGAAACAACATCGTCATAGAAACGCAACAGTTCATTGGTTGATTTGACAAAACTTGGATATACAGTTCAATTTATATAATACTGTTATATTTTATCCATAAGATCATATAACAACATCATATTTTATACGCGCCGACCTTTCTATTCTATATTACACAGTTTGAACAGAGGGACAACACGTTTATTTACTGTATAATTGTAAATAAAAGGGAAAGGGCCATAGGTGAAGTTTCGTCTGTTTTATATCAATATCTAGAACCTGATCTTCGGGAAATAAAATGTTTATAGTATTTGAGAAAAAAGAGCCTCTTTTACAATTTACAGCAGTTATCGTTGCTTTTTTTATACCCCGTTTATTGGCATTGTGCATTATGTTTTCTGGTCTCTGTGTCCGCTCGTCCGTTCGTCTGTCCCGCTTCAAGTTAAAGTTTTTGGTCGAGGTAGTTTTTGACGAAGTTGTAGTCCAATCAACTTGAAACTTAGTACACGTGTTCCCTATGCTATGATCTTTCTAATTTCAATGTCAAATTAGAGATTTTATCCCATTTCACGGTCCACTGAACATAGAAAATGATAGTGTGGATGGGCCACTTCATATTTAGTGTAATGGATATTTGTCTCATTGGTAATCATACCAAATATTCTCATTTTAAATTAGACAAAAAGTGTGTTTTATTCAAGTTTTTATGGATTTTTTCCGCAGAGAGTGTAATTTTACCGACGTCAAAGGCCAGTAACGGAAAAACTAAGATAAATAAAAGAGTGTTGATAGGAATCTGTGTTGCTGCTGTTATTGTGTGTCTGGTTGTTGGTACGACCGTCGGTATTCTGGTTTCCTCGACTGGCTCGAGGAGTCAAACCGAAGATCAAGAGGAAAACAGTAAGTAATCACAAGATTTCCATTTCAGTATATATTTTCACTGTTTTTTAAATTTTAGTTTTTTTAAACAATTTTCCTTTCTAATTATAACTATTTATTACGTGATAAAGTATTACGAATTCATTGATAGTCAAAATATTGCACAGTGTGTTAATTAAGAAATTGTGGTATGATTGCCAAAGAGACAACTCTCTACAATAGACCAAATGACACAGAAATAACAACTATAGGTCATCGTACGGCCTTCAACAATGAGCAAAGCCTATACCACATATTAAGCTATAAAAGACATGAACAATCAAATGTAAAACAATTCAAACGAGAAAACTAATGGCATAATTAATGTACAAAAAAATGCACAAAAACAAATGTTTAACACAACGACAAACGACAATGAATTACAGGCCCCTGACTTGGGCCAGGCACATTATACACAATGTGGCGGGACTTAACACATGTCAGCAGGATCCAACCACCAACTAACTAGTGACAGTAGTGATTTTACACTTTTTCAAAAGTGGGGCTGAGTCGGTAAACAAGAGTGGGGCGGTATTTTTATAAAGTGGCCATATAGTGTGGGCCGATTGGCCAGTGGGGCGAGTTGACATTGTTTGATATCTTCCTATCGTGTTCGGGGGTCATGAAGGGTATACATTATATAGTAATATATAAAGTATATTATAATGGTTGTGTGGCATTCTTAATAAACTGATCATAGATACCAGGACTAAATTTAGCCTTAGTATCTCAAAAAATTCAAAAATTTGTAAACAGTAAATTTATAAATATAACAATAAATGACAATTCATGTCAGCACAAAAACTACTGGGCTTGTGATACCCTCGGGGAAATAAATCTCCACCAGCCAGTGGTTGTAAATAAACTCATCATAGATACCAAGACTAAATTTAGTATACGTCAGACGCACGTTTCGTCTACAAAAGACTCATCAGTGACGCTCGAATCCCAAAAAGTTAAGAAGGCCAAATAGAGTACGAAGTTGAAGAGCATTGAGGATCAAAATTCCTAAAAGTATTGCCAAATACAGCTAAGGTTATCTATGCCTTAGGTAGAAAAGCATTAGTAATTCAAAATATTCAACAACAAAAATTGTAAACAGTAAATTTATAAATATAACAATATCTATGACAATTCATGTCAACAGTGCTGACTACTGGGCTTATGATACCCTCGGGGAAATAAAACGAGATTTTATGAATTATAAATGATTTTTCGTCTAATCTTAAACAGCTGGGATGTAAAATAGTTATCCCACTCGGACTTGGTGTGTCAGTGTTGATCTTACACTGACACACCGCGTCCTCATGGTATAGCTATTAATTAGAACATACTGCACCCTTCTCGTTCAATGAAAAGTCAGTTTTACACCTCTACTTATAGGTTAGACAATACTTGGTCATGTTTCATGAAGATATAAGCCCAAGGCGTGGCCGAGGGCTTAAATCTTCATAAAACATGACCAAGTATTGTCTGACCAATTTAGAACATATTCACACTTTCGAGTGACCCTTTCTCATTGTAATACTAGTATTCAAATCTGAATAAGAGTTCACTTTTTATAATTAACTCAATGGATGGAATGAAATAGCTCGGACATAGTTTGCGAGGACCGGATGGATAAATTGTTTTTCTTCTGCTTAACATAAAACTTGATTATAATGCTTATATATCTTGAGATTCTCTATTTTAAAAAACCAACACAATGGTATATAAATCCCCTTTTTGGTTTATTTTTATAGATATAAAACTTTCTGTATAAATATTTAAATTCAGACCATTCAACATTAAATGCTAACTTTTTATTGATAAATTTACATGTATTTGTGTTTATCCAAGAAAAAAAATCTTGGCTTTTATATCAGCAGTCTGGCATTTTTTTTTTTTTAAAAGAAAAATATATGTGCATTGTTAGAAAATGCATGAAAATTTGCAAAATTCAAAATGTTTTGTTTTAATATTTGCTCTTTCATCTTTATTTAGTAGGCTCTTTTCCAATGGAAAATGCTCAGGGGATTGCCCACTCCGTTAGTACAGTTATTAAGAGTTTTTATAATTAACTGACAATGAAAAGTCATTCATGTATAGCATTTCATAGTGCATGGAAAACCATGTACTATACAACTTAGAGGGAGGAAATAACTTTTCATTGGACGAGAAGGGGTGAGTATGTTCTAATTTTGCTTAGTACATGGTTTTCCAGGCACTATAAAATGCTATACATGAATGACTTTTCAATGAAGTTTTAAGGCATAGCAGGAACTAGATATATAAAAGTTATATGAAGTCTACGTTTCAGAAAATTAAAAACTAACCTGGATTTTGATGTCCAGTTTTTTTTCCAGTCTGCAGAAGATAGCAAAATAAACAAACACCCGAGTTTCATGTGATACGGTCCACTCAGTTATACAGTTTAAATCACCTATTTTCTGTAGATGTCTATTGTCCAACTATTGTCCATTTAAATCAAAATTGGGATGTAAACACGCCCATAATTTTCAATTCCTTATGATGAACCTTTACACAGGATTACCAGTGTCGATTTTATGGTCTCTTATATTTCAGATGTCCCTGCCGTAACTATTTCAAAGTCAGCTTACACAGTTAAACCGGGTGGTTCTGTTACTTTAAACTGCATTGTATCATCTACTACAAATATAGAAAAAGTTTATTGGCAGAGAACAGTTGACAACCAAGTCACTGTGATACAGACCAATACCGTAAAATATACTGGGAGTACACCTTCTATTCCATCTCTGACCATAAATAATGCTAGTTTAAGAGATGCTGGAAAGTATCAGTGTTTTGCTAAAAATGAGGCTGGAACTGAACAAAGTGGATTTACAACAGTCACTGTTGGTAGTAAGTATTATAATACTAGTACATGTTAAAACCTGTACAAAATCCCAACATGTACACGACATATACATATAAGATGACAAGAATTTGACAAGTGGTAGATGTACTCAGTAATAAAGGCAAGTTATTTTAATAAATTATTTTATGCAAACGACGAAAACCATTAATTCATTCTTTATGATTATTTTCATAATCCTTTGGGGAACCCCTGCATTTCGCTCTTTTGACTGGATGCCCATTGGTTAGTTTCTTCCCTTTGTATCTTATTACACTTTCTTGCTTATCTACAGATCGATAGTTTTGTAAACAAGATTTTTATTTTGGGATTTTATAAACTTTCCCACCCTCCTTCCCCTTTCAACACCTTAAGCTTTTTATTAAGATATTGGTTAGATGTGCATATATTTTTTTGGTCGATTACAAATGTATTTTGGTAATAACACCAGTTTATCAAGTTTGTTGGCTGCCATCTTCATTTTTGTATGCTTATGTAGCATGTGTTACATTTATCATTTTATATCTTTATATGGCTTAGTTGACCCCTTCCTAGGCCAAGCTATTGTATTCTGTATTATTTTATTATCGTTTTATGTTTTGCATTCATTATTATCAGAGACATATAATACATTATATGTTTCTGTTATTATCTTGTTGGAAAATGTATATGTATATATTATATATTATTTATTTTTGTATAAGAAACATTTTTACTCTGAATAAGTAAAAATATTGCAATTCAACTTCTTGTTTCTCTTTTCATTTATGCATTGCCCAAATGGTCCAATAAATGTTAAATACATGAGATACTCGCCGATTCATTCAAGTGAAAGGTAAACCTCTTGATGTTTGTTTGGGTTGAAGGAGGATTTTTAGCATAAATGAACGTTTTGTGATAATAAGAACACATCAAGTTAATGCATGAACGTTTTGTGATAATTAGTACACATCAAGTTAATGCATGCACGTTTTGTGAATTATTAGTACACATCAAGTTAATGCATGAACGTTTTGTGATAATTAGGACACATCAAGTGATTGCATGAACGTTTTGTGATAACTAGTAAACATCAAGTTAATGCATGAACGTTTTGTTCTGGTAATCGGTTTACATTTTCTAAATGCATTGACGTTTTGTGATATATCCCACGCAATATAGACACAGTTCAAATTTCATTTATAAATGTATTGCTACAGTGCAACCAATTTTAGAAAACGATATCAAATCTTATATGCGTATACCAATCTTCAAGAAAACAATAATAAGACCAGTCTACTTTCGTTAACACTGGCCTACCAGTATACATTTGATCGTCTTTTATAATTCAGATGTCCCTGAGGTAACTATTTTGAAGTCAGCTTACACAGTTAAACCGGGAGGTTCTGTAACTTTAAACTGCATAGTATCATCCAGTTCAAACATAGAAATAGTTTATTGGAAGAGAACAGTCAACAATGAATTCAGTGTGATACAAACCAATACCGTCAAATATAGTGGAAGTACACCTTCTTTTCCATCTCTGACCATTAATAATGCTGGTTTAAGAGATGCTGGACAGTATCAGTGTTTTGCTGAAAATGTTGCTGGGACTGGACACAGTGCATATACAATCGTCACTATTGATAGTAAGTATTACAATATAAGAGTGGACTAGTAGTAGATATATGCGATCGTCTAATAACTTGGTGATTTAATCTTTGATTTGCTTTTATTGTACTTATATCTCGGTATACATTACTATAGAAGTTAATGTTATACTCAATACATTCACGTTTTGTGATAATCGGTTCACATTTTTAGTTTAAACATATTTATTTAGAGTGGATTGGGAAACAAGTTTTGCAACTTATATTAATCCCTTTCCACTTTGCGGGTGCGAGTGCTGCCTTGTAGCGGCATTAGCCTACTCTTTTTCGAAATGTACAAGGGTGTCTTTAACGTGCAAGAGATATGTCTCTCTCTTAACACGGGTCAGCCATTTATCGTCCCCTTCCGACGGACTATCATCGTTTCCTTAAGACCATACTCGCTAATGGTGTCAAGGGAGAGCCGAAAATTGAGTTCCTGAAATTTTCATCCCAAACGGGAATCAAACCAGGAACCTTTGTGATAGTAGTCCGATGCACTAACCACTACACCACGGCTCTCATTTTACTTAATGCATCTACGTTTTGTGATAATCGGTTCACATTTTTAGTTTAAACATATTTATTTAGAGTGGATTGGGAAACAAGTTTTGCAACTTATATTAATCCCTTTCCACTTTGCGGGTGCGAGTGCTGCCTTGTAGCGGCATTAGCCTACTCTTTTTCGAAATGTACAAGGGTGTCTTTAACGTGCAAGAGATATGTCTCTCTCTTAACACGGGTCAGCCATTTATCGTCCCCTTCCGACGGACTATCATCGTTTCCTTAAGACCATACTCGCTAATGGTGTCAAGGGAGAGCCGAAAATTGAGTTCCTGAAATTTTCATCCCAAACGGGAATCAAACCAGGAACCTTTGTGATAGTAGTCCGATGCACTAACCACTACACCACGGCTCTCATTTTACTTAATGCATCTACGTTTTGTGATAATTCTTTCACATTTACTGTATGCGTGTTCGTATTGTCATAGTCAGTTTATATATAGCCAGTAATAAATGTTTTATGATAATCGGTTCACATTTATTCCGTAATGAATGGATGTTTTGTAACAATCAGTACACATTTATTGAATGCACAGGTGATGTGATAATTGGAACACATTTACTAAATATATGTGCGTTTAAGTGATGATCGGTTCATATTTACTAGACATATAATGAAAATAAGTACACATCTAAATAAACTCATCATAGATACCAGGACTTAATTTTGTATATATACGCCAGACACGCGTTTCGTCTTCAAAAGACTCATCTCATCAGTGACGCTCGAATCCCACAAAGTTAAAAATGCCAAATAAAGTACGAAGTTGAAGAGCGTTGAGGACCAAAATTCCTAAAGGTTCTGCCAAATACAGCTAAGGTAATATATGTCTGAGGTAGAAAAGCCTTAGCATTTCAATAAATAAATAAGGCTTAAAGCTTTTTGTAAAAAATGGTACAAATGTACTTTATGCATAGTGTTTTGTTCTTGTGATCGGCTGACATTTTCCGCTTGCGTAATACAGGGAGTTTTTGTTAAAATCGGCACACATTTACTTTATGTATTGATATTTTACGAAAATAAGCAGCGGTAAACATAAATGATACCTAATTCGTAAGCATTTATATTTGATAATCGGTTTATATTTATTTAAGTCATGTGTGTTTAAGTAATAACCGGTTCACATTTCTAAATGCATTGACATTTTGGGATAGCCCATGCATTATGGATACGGTTTAAAAAAACAATTATGCATTGCAGTAGGGCAATCATTTTAGTACGTGATATTAAATGTTAGATACCAACCGTCAAGACCATTTTTAAAGATCAGCCATTCATGGGCATTGAGTTGCCTATGTATATTTATTTTATTGTCTCTTATAAATTAAATTTTAGGTGTACCTACAGTGACTGTTTTGAAGTCAGATTACACAGTAAAAGCAGCAAGTTCTGTAACTTTAAACTGCATTGTGTCATCCAGTACAAATATAAGTAACGTCTTTTGGAAGAGAACAAATGACAATGACGTCACTCTGATACAGACCAATACATTCAAATATAGTGGGAGTTCACCTTTGATTCCATCTCTGACCATCAATAACGCTGGTTTAAGAGATGATGGAAAGTATCAGTGTTTTGCTGAAAATGAGGCAGGGACTGGACAAAGTGCATTTACAACCCTCACTGTTGATAGTAAGTATTACAAATACAAACCGTTAAGTGATATGACCACTAAGTGTTTTAATTTGATTTCAAATTAATTTGAGTTTAACTTCCAGTATTGGAAATATGAGGATATATCACTACTTATTTGGTATTCAGGAGCATGCAGCTCCTACTTAAAATTTAGAATGGAAATGGGGCATGTGTCAAAGAGACAACAACCCGACCAAATAAAAAACCAACAGCAGAAGGTCACCAACAGGTCTTCAATGTAGCGAGAAATTCCCGCACCCGGAGGCGTCCTTCAGCTGGCCCCTAAACAAATATATACTAGTTCAGTGATAATGAACGCCATACTAATTTCCAAATAGTACACAAGAAACTAAAATTAAAATAATACAAGACTAACAAAGGCCAGAGGCTCCTGACTTGGGACAGGCGCAAAAATGCGGCGGGGTTAAACATTAAAGGTTGGTGAGTTCTCAACCCTCCACCTATACCTCTAACTAATGTTGAAAAGTAAACGCATAACAATACGCACATCAAAATTCAGTTCAGGAGAAGTCCGAGACTGATGTCAGAAGATGTAACCAAAGACTTTTTAAAACACCACCATTGTCTAAGCAGAAAGTTGATGAACAATGGATTTGTCAAAGAACCTGTTATTTTACTAGAAATGAAAGTTCATCGGAGGGTACCATGATCTTGTTGATAAATATAAAACTTCACAAATAATACACGATGGTCTTCAAGTATAGATTCTGAGTACTGACGTTGTTTATCATCTTCATAACGTGTTATACTATTCCTTTATATGTCTATATTAATATTAGTTTTACTGTTTGTATGTTTTTATTGATATTCGTTTGACGTGGCATGGTACTTGTATAACCCACACTGTGTTAGTGTTCTATGATAATTCTCGTTTTCTTGTCTTTCATTTTTTGTCTTTTCATGATACATACATGACGTGGCTTTGTACTAAAACACATCCCGTCATTGTATCATTGTATTATGGTAAATTTGAGAATTTTTGTCTCTAATTTTTGCTAATCTGCTTGATCTATATTCAGTTTTGTGCTTATTTGTTACATATTTGTTTGTTTTTATAGTGCTTCAATTAGGTTATTGTAACCTAATGTTGACTGCTGTACACTATCTTTTTTACATTTTTTCCTATTATGTCTGTTTGTTTTGTTCACACATCGTTATCAATATAATGGAATTTGATGTGACTGTCTTACAATTGAAAGGTTTAGCTAGCTTTAAAACCAGGTTTAATCCATCATTTTCTACATAAGAAAATGCCTGTACTAAGTCAGGAATATGACAGTTGTTATATATTCATTTCATATGTTTGATCCTTTGATTAAGCCAATTGATTAGGAACTTTCCTTTTGATATGTCCATTTTTTTTGGGTGATTAAACCTTCCACGTAACAACATTGTTAGTGGTAGTGTAAACATTTAATAAATGCATTGGTGTTTTGTGATAATCGGTTTACCTCCACCAAATGCATGTTTGAATTGAAGATAATCGGTTAACATTTATCAATGCCTGTGCGTTATTTGCAATTGTTGATCAAATCAGCTTTTGCATGTTCATTTTTTGAATAATCGTAGTTAACATGAATATTTTGTTTGATAATCCATAAACATTCACTTATTAATTGGCTTTTCATGATTATCATTACACATTTACTTAATGTATGAGCTTTTTGCGATAATTTTACAAGTGTACAGAATACGTTGACATTTAGTGATAATTGCTACACAGTTATTGTTGGCATGATCGATGTTTGATAATGAGTTTCGATCTACTTTTACTGGAGTTTGTCATAATCGATGTTTGATAATGAGTTTCGATCTACTTTTACTGGAGTTTGTCATAATCGATGTTTGATAATGAGTTTCGATCTACTTTTATTGGAGTTTGTCATAATCGATTCACATCTACTTAATGCATTGGTGTTCGTGATAATCGGTTCACATCTATTTAATGTATTGGTATTTGCCATAACCGATTAACATCTACTTAGTGCATTGGTGTTTGTGTTAATCGGTTCACATCTACGTAATGCATTTGGTGTTGGTGATAATCGGTTCACATCTACTCAATGCATTGGTGTTTGTGTTAATCGAATCACACCAAATCTACTTAATGCATTGGTGTTGGTGATAATCGGTTCAGATCTACTTAATTTATTGGTGTTGGTGATAATCGGTTCAGATCTACTTAATGCATTGGTGTTTGTGTTAATCTGTTCACATCTACGTAATGCATTTGGTGTTGGTGATAATCGGTTCACATCTACTTAATTTATTGGTGTTTGTCATAATCGATTCACTTCTACTCAATGCATTGGTGTTTGTGTTAATCGGTTCACGTCTACTTAATTTATAGGTGTTTGTCATAATCGATTCACTTCTACTTAATACATTGGTGTTTGTGGTAATCGGTTCACATCTACTTAATGCATTGGTGTTTGTGTTAATCGGTTCACATCTACTTAATTTATTGGCGTTTGTGTTAATCGGTTTACATCTACTTTATGCATTGGTGTTTGTGTTAATCGGTTCACATCTACTTAATTTTTTGGTGTTTGTCATAATCGATTCACTACTACTTAATGCATTGGTGTTTGTGTTAATCGGTTCACGTCTACTTAATGCATTGGACGTTTTGTTATTATCGTTACACATAAATATGTGGTCTATAGAAGTAGTTGCAAAGTGGCATAGTGTTGAACTTATAGGTAAACGTAATAAGGTCGGTTTTAGGGTGGTATGGTCAACAGGTCAATCATAATTTTAGGTGACGAGTACTTATCACGAGGTAAACTGAACTTGCCGTATGTTTTCATTGTGCATTATGCATCTGTTTTGGCGTACCTATAGAATGAATCGGTGTATGGTGCAATTTATATGATATGATTAATTCATCTTTATGCCCTTAAAATGAAACTATCGTCTTAATTGGTTACAAGATCTGATAACTTAAGAAAACAAAATGTGTAAGAAATGAAATACCTGACATATTCAGAAATCAAAATAGTAGCCCGGCATGTGTTCAATGTACAAAGTAGACGGAATTTTAAAGAATGCAATGTATTTTTTTTCTTTTATTTCAGAACCATGTGGCTTACTAAAAGATGGTTGGAAAAATTTCCATGGTCATTACTATATTTTTATAACAACTGTTAAAACATGGAAAGATGCCGAGGTATTATATATGTCAACAATTTATATAAAAAAAATCAACAACAAAAAACAACACTCACTCGCCAAAAAGGTTCACATTGTGGCTCGCGGCTGATATTTTATGATATCAATGTGTAGAAATCCCGATAATCTATACTTATCTGATTGTCCGCATATTGATATAGAAAATATCAACTGCGAGTCAGAATATGATTAACCTTTTTTGTCGAGTGAGTGCATCGATCGAGATCAAAAAGGTTAAATATTGTGTCAGGCAGCTGATATTTTACATTATTAAAATGCAGATATCTAGATAATCCATTTATCGGTTGAATTTGTGCATTTTGTATGATAAAAACAAGTGTTTTTTTGTTTCAACAGTAAACCGTAAGATGATTTGATAAGTTTAGGTCAAACTTATCAACGAATAAGTTTGGGTTAAACTTATCAACGTCGGTTAATATAATTATTAGGACGTCGATGATGTGCCCGGGTCAAAGTTATTCTGTAATAGATTACATTAGGAATAGATTACCTTAGTTGTGTTTGCCAAAACGTTTAAGAATTTTTGGCCCTTAATGTTAATTAACATCGTACTTTTTAACATGTTTTGTTTTATGCGTCACTGATGAGTCTTTTGTAGACGAAACACGCGTTTCGCGCAAATATAAAATATCAATCCTGGTATCTTTGATGAATTTATTATAAAGGCTGGGTCAATGTATTTATGTGATATGCAATTTTGCTTAATGTTCTCACCCTTCTCACCTCTGTGCGATTTAGTATTTGGTATAAAGTAAAATTGAGAATGGAAACGGGGAATGTGTCAAAGAGACAACAACCCGACCATAAAGAAAGCAACAGCAGAAAGTCACCAACAGGTCTTGAATGCAGCGAGAAATTCCCGCACCCGAAAGCGTCTTTCAGCTGGCCCCTAAACAAATTTCACTAGTTCAGTGATAATGAACGCCATACTAAACTCCAAATTGTACACAAGAAACTACTTGTTTAAGTACTGTCTTATCTTTTTGCTGAATTAGATCTTTTGTGTTGACTTTTAGATGTTGTTTTTTTTTATTTTAGGGTTGTTGGGTTACCTTCTCATGGACGTATATACTCCATATATTTTTTTCATATTTGAGGGTCTAAATGGGGTCGGCTTCATTGTGGTATTCTTTAGATTTTAGGACCATTTTCCCCTATTCTTTATTTGTTTGGACCATTATTGTCTATTCTTTATATTTCAACACCCCATTTTTCTCTATTAATCATAATTTTGTCTATCATAATTCCCCCCTTTATTCTGGACTTGTTTCCTTAATATTCTCTGTTCTGTTCCCCTCACCTAGACCCTCATATATATATATATATATATATATATTGTATGTTGATGGTCAAAGTGATTTCTAAGATCTTTAATTGATTATACTAGTAATCAGCAGAGATGAGTGGTTGACAAACAAAAGAATTTTTTTTTTTTTTTTAGTTGATGCACATGCAGTTGATATCGATAATGTTAAAAGGGCAATGACATGTAATAATGAATACACATAATAAGTATACTAACAAAATTATAAATATATACTAGTAATCAGCAAACAAAAAATGTAAAATCACAAAAATACTGAGCTTCGAGGAAAATTCAAAACGGAAGTTCCCTAACATAAGGCAAAATCAAAAGCTCCAAAGAATCAAAATGAATCTTACAAAACAATCTGCTCACCTCAACTTTAAATGCATATTGGGTTGTCACTATTCAAAAACCATCAAATATCATCCAATCTTGTATGTATCTCTTATCCTAGTTTGTATTATTCCTCGTAACAACATTAATTTCAAATATAGATACAATCGAAACATCATACGTATTCCTTTTTCTTTGTCATCACTTTATTTCTCTTCTTTACGTTTATTTAACTATTTTGTTTCCCAAACATATGTAGTTGAATTCTAATCAGGCATGTATTTATAAACTTTTAAACTCTACGTGTCCAGATAAAATGAAGTGAACGTCGCATAATTAGATATTTTAGATTATTGTCTATTCTTTATATTTCAACACCCTATTTTTCTCTATTAATCATAATTTTGTCTATCATATAATTCCCCCCTTTATTCTGGACTTGTTTCCTTAATATTCTCTGTTCTGTTAACCTCACCCAGACCCTCATATATATATATGTATGTTGATGGTCAAAGTGATTTCTAGGATCTTTAATTGATTATACTGTGGATACATTATTATTCGTTGGATACCAATTTTCGTGGATTTCGTGGGAACAGACGAACCACGAAATTAAATGTTCAACGAATGCCAAATTTTCTATAGGCTCGTATGCAGATTTCTCCAAAACCACGAAATTAAATATCCACAAATATAGGTTTTCCTCAATCCACGAAAATTGGTATCTACGAAAATAAATGAATCCTCAGTAATCAGCAAACAAAAAATGTAAAATCACAAAAATACTGAGCTTCGAGGAAAATTCAAAACGGAAATTCCCTAACAAAATGGCAAAATCAAAAGCTCCAAAGAATCAAAATGAATCTTACAAAACAATCTGCTTACCTCAACTTTCAATGCCTATTGGGTTGTCACTATTCAAAAACCATCAAATATCATCCAATCTTGTATGTATCTCTTATCCTAGTTTCTATTATTCCTCGTAACAACATAAATTACAAATATAGATACAATCGAAACTTTTTATGTATTCCTTTGTCTTTGTCATCACGCCATTTCTCTTCTTTACGTATATTTAACTATTTTGTTTGTAACTCATTTAATTTTTAATCATGCATGTATTGATAAACTTTTCAACTCTCCGTGTCCAGCCAAAATGAAGTGAACGTCGCATTATTAGATATTGATAACTCTGTAATAAACAAACTTTATATTCTACCAATGAAGGAAGATTGCAGGTATTTTGGTGCAAGATTAGCAGAGGTTCAAACACGTGAAGAAGGACAATGGTTGAAAAATCAAGCCCGTCAAAAAGGTGGAGGTATGTTAAATTCATTAGACGTAATCTATAAAGATTTCCTTTAGAAATTGATTGTGTCTTGTGATAGTCAAGAATAAGCCACAACACTTTTGTATGAAATGGATTCTGCCCCACTACACCACTAGATTGATTGATTGATTGTTGGTTGCTTAATGTCCCCACCACTAGATTAAAATTATCGTTTCTTCAATTGAACCACTCTTTAAATGCCTTAAACAAAAACCAACGTCAAGCAACATTGAATAGGGAGACGTCTCAGTTACAATTTAGGTAAAAAAAAATACTTTTATGTTAACATATGCTTATTAGTCCTTTTGTTGCCACATATTTTAGATACCCAGTATCTTTCAGGATGTCTCCAATTTTTCATTGAGATCTCTCCTTTTGACTTTCAACACTTATTCAATTCCACAAAAATACATGCTATGTGACCACGCTTCGTACAACGGGATTTATATGTCAGATTTGTCATCGAAGAAATTAAGGATTTCGCTACATAAAAATATTTGTCATTACATATTTTGTTATTTTTTTTCTTGACATCGGGTTGCAGAAAAGGAGAAATAAAAATCAATTAATCGAAAGTCTATTTTGATGATGTATATTTTTAAACAGATTGCTGGTTAGGTGCATCAGATGAGGTAAAAGAAGGACAGTGGCTTTGGACATCGGGCAACCCTTTAAAACAATACACAAACTGGGCACCAAAAAAGCCTGATAATAGGTATGGCCAGGACTGCCTCCAGATGCTAGCTTCAGAAAATTACCTTTGGGATGATGAGACGTGTAGGAATAAGATAAATTACATCTGTGAGAAAAGGTAATGTATAGTAACATCCTACTGTGCATGCTGGTGTAAACAAAATCATTGTATATAGATCAAAATAACGATAATAAATCCCTCTGGCTTGATGTGGGAGCCTAGGGCTGATACCACGGTCAATATGGAAAAAATGCTACATGTATGTGATAATCTATAGCCTAGTACTCAATCAACATAAAGTCATAGGCCGATGAAAAAATAAGTCAATCCTTATAATAAATAAAAGAATTGCCGGTGGTCTAGACGAATGTCATTTGGTTTTGTTTTTTTGTGTGTTTTCTGTCTATAAACATGTCAATTGCGATAATGCATAGACTTAACGAGAATTATGAAAACGGAAGTTTGTTTATTTCGTTTTTGAATGATGTTTTACCTTAAAATTAAGAATGAAAACTGGTAATTTGCCAAAGAGACTTCAATCCGACCAACCCCCCCCAAAAAAAAATAAATAACAACATATTAAAGCCACAGTCAAATAAGATCGACACAACCCACAATAAACAAAGTAATACACCAATAAATTATAAGCAGTTATTTATCTGCTTTAATATGGATGTTAAGACTAATACTGAAAAGCTGCACTAAATTATTCATTCACAAAAACATCATACGATTCGAGTTCTAGTGTTTTAAACAATAAAGCACAAGCACCTGTCCCAGACCTTCTTTTTTTTACTTTATACATTTACATTTGTATAAAAAGAAATTCTCATGCAAATACTTGTGCAATAAAGTATTATTCTTGCAACTCATTAGTATAAAATCTCAAAAAAAGATTGCCGTTATGACCTGGCATAATACAACACGAATATGCAGACAGCAAAAATATTTTATTTATGTTAATAAGTATATTCAGTGAGCAATTGATATAAATAATTAAGGTAAAATTAATAGATGTCGGGATAATTATACCAAATTGTTACTCCTCAGTCGTTGAAGTTACACCTCTCGTTTACCAACTAATTAATAATGATGTTTTGAGGATCTTTGTGAAAGAGTTATGTACATGTGAAATTAACAAAACAAAAAAAAAACATTTGTTGCATGTATACAAGGTGAACGGCGGTTATTTTATTTACAATACCATTCAGTTTAATGTTTTGGTTGTTTTATCTTCCAGTTCCTGTTAGTAGTGACAGAGACCTATATACAGTGATATTCGATGTCGTGTGAAATAAGATGTGATGTTTAAACATTTCTGTTTCTGGAAGTTAAAAAAAGACAATGGACTGAACTATTACTTTTTTTTTATTGTATATACTTATTAAGCTCCTTTTAAATTTTGCATAGATTTGAATAAATTTAATCAAAGATAGAGTTAAAAGATATCTTTTGCTTTTCGTTTTTGTTGAGCCTTCGACTTTTGTCGCAGGAAGCTCGACATAGGAGTAGTAATCCGGCAGCGGCGGCGGCTACGGTGGTGTTAGATAACTTCTTAAAAGGTTTATATTCTAGAAGGTGGATGCTTCATACGTTGTATATGAAAGCTTTATGTTACAAAGTTTCCGTCCGTCATTCCTCAAATTTCTACATTAGAAAATGCCTGTACATTTTTTTTGTACCTAGACAGGAATATGACGGTTGTTATCCATTCGTGTGATATGTGAACTTTTGAATTTGCCTTTTGATTTAGGACTTTTTGTTTTAAATTTCCAACGGAATTCGGTATTTTTGTTAATTAACATTTTGACTCTTTATTGACCTTTCATATGACTTTTACCAAATAGCTTCAATTGTTGAAGATAAAGGTGAGTGACTTGACTCTTTCGAACTCCTTGTTTTTTAAACCTAACAAAATTTCGTTCTAAAGTTGAATTTGTATCGCAATAAAATAATACTATTGTCATTTATTGGAAAACGATTGTATTTAACAATTTCTAAATGATGTTCACATTTGGTATGTTGGTGTCGTAGTTGTTTTAATATTATCAAAGATAGATATAGATTATATATCAAATAGCAATAATGTTCAGCGAAGTTAGATCTACAAATAAGCCAACATGACCAAAGTGGTCAATTGAACCCTTAAGGAGTAAATTTTCAACAAATTCCAAAAAAAGTTGTATGATTTTGTAAATTTTTACAAAATATTTTCCACTGTAACTTCTGGGCCAAGTTCATTATAGATAGAGATAATTGTAAGCAGCAAGATTGTTTAGTAAAGTTAGATCTACAAACACATCACCAACACCAAAACACGATTTTGTCATGAATCCATCTGTGTTCTTTGTTTAATATGCGCAACCAAGGTGAGCGACACAGGCTCCTTAGAGCCTTTAGTTTAACGATGCCCGAAATTATTTATTCATTTTCAAAGAAAAACATTTACCTTTGAAATCAACATTAACAAGTTTTAGCTTTCTGAAAAGCTATGGACTGCTTCGCTCTACATTAATTTAGGGCTATATGTGTTCATGTGGTTTTTAAATTAGTATTGGACATGTGGTGCTTTTAGATATTGAATGATGTAGAATGGATGTGCATTAAGTGTGTGCGTTATATGTGTATACCAATGCTTTTAAAATTTAAATTTATTGTTGAAATTAAAAACATTTATAAATTTAGACACGACTCTTCAGCTGTGCCTTTCTGGAGGTGTGTCTATATTGTCAGAAGTATAAAATACAGATTATGCATTTTTGTAAACATTGTATAGGAACATTGATTAGCAAAGCAAATCGTGCAAATTGCAAAGAAACAAAGCAATTAAACACATCTTGATATTTCAATATTGAATTTATCTGTGAAATGTATGCATAATAAAACGAACATGAATTAATGACACTTGATCGGAACTGCAATACACATAATTAATTTTTCCGCATTTATGTCTTATCCTGGACGAGAAAAGTCTGTAATTCTTTATCTCATTTAAACCAATAGCTGTTCATTATAATGCAACTAATCATAATCTATACGTGATAAGTAATTTATTCAAGATGGCGTGTATTTCGACTGAAACTAATAGCTCTGCACCGTGATGCGAAGCAATAAAGGCAACAGTAGTATACCGCTGTTCGAAAGATATAAATTGATTGAGAGAAAACAAATCCGAGTTACAAACTAAATAAACTCAACATAGATACCAGGATTGAAAGTTATGTTTACACCAGACGTACAGTTCGTCTATAAAAATCTCATCAGTGACGCGCGAATACAAAAATATTAAAAAGGCCAAATAAAACCGAAGGTAACACATCAACTATAAGAGGAACATAACACACTTGTGTGACATTAAGAAAACAATCATCTTATATTATCCGATACTCTTAGCCAGGAAAGTTCGAACCATATTGAACAAAAAGAATGATGTAAAGGTCATCAGTCATTCATGGTTAATTTGACCTGATAAAAGTTTAGTTTTATGAATCAATACTTCAAATTCATAGTTTATACTATTGTGAACTGTTACTGTAAATCCCAGTTATTAGTTTATAGCTCATACACCGAGCTGTTGCTAACACTCGTCGTCGTCGTAAACTTTCAATGATAGTGAATCTTTTCCTTTGCAAATACAGGGCCTAATGTAACCAACCTTTCTCCGAGTGTCCCTAAGATAATCAAATAATAAATCAAAGCTTTGATCCATCGTAACCGCTGTTACTTTGGCCTCTTACAATCACAACAAGTTGTATGACTAGCTTCTGCCTGCTGCATATGTGAAACTTGTATGTAGGAATAAAAGACTTGATAATGTGTGTTTTTTTTTACAGAATAAATACAGGTATAATACGGATTTTAAAGGCGTAATTTTTACGAAAATGAAGAAATACAACGTAATTTATTTGCTGTATATTTATCAAATTTAAAAAATAGCACAATTTATGTTTTCAAACAAAATTGGCACACATACTCTTCTTACGTAATCAAACCAAATGGTTTTGTTTAAAGATAGCGGGTCCATGAACTCGTTTTCAAGTTAGATAAGTTTGAACGATAAAACTGAGTCTTTTTCCGATAAGTCATAGGTTTGATGTCGTAAAAATAGCAATTTATGTTAGCAACGTCATAATCTCCGCCTTTTCCGGCATTTGATGTCTTATCCTGGACGAGCTAAGTCTGTAGTTCTTTATCTCATTTAAACCAATAGCTGTTCCTGTATCTCAGCCTCATTATTAAATGCAACCAACCAAAATCTATAAGTGATAAGTAATTTATTCAAGATGGCGTGTATTTCGACTGAAATTAATAGCTCCGCACCGTGATGGGAAGCAATAAAGGCAACAGTAGTATACCGCTGTTCGAAAGTTATAAATCGATTGAGAGAAAACAAATCCGGGTGACAAACTCATCATAGATACCAAGATTGAAAGTAATGTTTATGCCAGACGTACAATTCGTCTATGAAAATCTCATCAGAGACGCGCGAATTTTTTTTTATTAAAAAGGAACCCCCCCCCCCCCGAATATAACACATCACACTCGTGTGACATTAAGAAAACAATCATCTTATATTATCCAATACATGTACTTTTAAACAGGTAAAGTTCGAACCATATTGAAAATTAAAAAAAAGTTGTTGTTCACGATACAGCTCTATTTTGACGGTACCATCTTTTTTAAAATATAATCTAAAGCGCCATAAGTCTTATATTTGGACCCTAGTTAATCATCGTTTTGTCAAATATAAGTATCACAACATGTATTTTGTATTTATCTTGTTAGCGACATTCAAGCTGATACTTCATAAAACATTGACCAAATAAAGGCATTGGAAATTTTTGAATTTTACTTATGTAAAGGTCATCAGTCATTCATGGTTAATTTTACCTAATAAAAGTTTTGTTATATACATCAATACTTCAAATTCAAATATATAATATGGTGAACTATTACTGTAAATCCCAGTTATTATTTTATAGCTCATCCACCGAGCTGTTGCTAGCACTCGTCGTCGGCGTAAACTTTTAATGATAGTAAATCTTTTCCTTTGCAAATACAGGGCCTAATGTAACCAACCTTTCTCCGAGTGTCCCTAAGATAATCAAATAATAAATCAGAGCTTTGATCCATCGTAACCGCTGTTACTTTGGCCTCTTACAATCACAAGTTGTACGACTAGCTTCTGCCTGCTGCATATGTGAAACTTGTATGTAGGAATAAAAGACTTGATAATGTGCGGTATTTTTACAGTATAAATACAGGTATAATACGGATTTTAAAGGCGTAAATTTTATGAAAATGAGGAAACTACTCCCTTATATATTCTTAAAAGTCAACAAAAAAGGTCAGATCAGATGATCTAAGGTTTAAAGACATTTAGACAAAATTGTTGAAATCATTACTTTCGTACACAATTTAAATTTTAAGAACAAATCAAGTCAAAGCTTAAATCGTCTCCCTTTATTCAAATGGAAATTGCTACTGAATTCGAATGTAGAGAAAAGAAGGTAAGGAACGTTCTTTTTTTTTAATATCAATCGAAGAATCCAGGTGTGGAAGGATTAAAGGTAAATGTCAATGGCGTATATGAAAATATTCAGAGTTGAAGCGCTAGCCTAAGTTAATAATTGCATACACATAAGGCCATGTTTGAAGCTACTTGCAAGTAAGTTTATTTAACATACCCTGCCGTTTATATTGATTTAATAATTAATAGCAGATATGCGATATGAAATTCAGTGCAAATCAATGGTCTTTAAGGGCATACGATACAGTTTTGATCCCATATCTAGATTTTGCTGACAATTTGCATATAAGCTATTTTTTGCCTGTTGAAATCAAATATGTAATAAAAAATAAATCTTCCTGTACTACTTTTTGAGTAAAATGAGATCCAAATTTTATACATTTTACTCAAAATTCGGATTTGTGGAGGTATTTTTCCTTTCAACAGAAATACATAACTGTTTTGTTTTAAAAGATAAACACAAGTTGTTTTTTGTTAAATTATTTGTAAATTTTGTTTTATATGAATGATTTTTAAACTTGTGCAATTTCAAATAACTCATATTTATCAAATGTTAAAGAATGAAGAAATACAACGTAATGTATTTGCTGTATATTTATCAAATTTAAAAAATAGCACAATTTATGATTTCAAACAAAATTGGCACACATACTCTTCTTACGTTATCAAACCAAATGGTTTTTTTTAAAGATAGCGGGTCCATGAAATCGTTTTCAAGTTAGATAAGTTTGAATGATAAAAATCAATCGAAAACTGAGTCTTTTCCCGATAAGTCATAGGTTTGATGTCGCGAAAATAACAATTTATGTTAGCAACGTCATAACCTCGCTGTAACTGTATCGTGTGTCTAAGAAATTCAAATCCACAAGTTTACCCACACTTTAGTTAATAACAGTCCAGTCATTCTGCAGAACTTTACTTTTACATTGGATGTGTTGATGTATGTAGTAACTATTTATTGTTAATCAATTGGGAAACACTTTATTGTATTTTTTTAATAAAGAAAACAAAAACATGTTATGTATATATTCAAATTTGAAACAATGAATATGATATAAAGGAGCAATGACATTCCTTAAATATTTGCATGTCACACGTTGTTTGTAATCATTTTGTGTAACGAGATTTTACAAAGGATTTATTAAAATGGTAATTTAATTCAACCTTTTAATATTCAAATAATGTGTGGCGACTATAGTATATAGTATTTCTTCCTATTTAGATATTTCTTGACATATATGTGTCTGAAGGATCCACAAGCAATCCGAATTGGAAATAAAATATGTTTTATATTTTTTATGTTGCATTTTTTTATTGATAATTTGTGTAATAGGACGTATCCACTTATATGTAGCATGTTGTTTCATAAGCAGTCCTGTACCTCGATATCATGCAGTTATGCTTTACTTTTTAATAACGAATTGTAACGTTTTTATACATACATCAGTTGGTTTTATTATAACTTGAACACACCCGAGAAATGGCGGGCATTTATAGAGCGAATACAAACTGGTGTAAGATATGTTTTTGTAAAAAGATATCAAAAGTCAGGACATTTTTTTTAGCCCTCCCCTTTTTTCAAAGACTGATTTTTGTTTTGTTTTTTGTTTTCCTGTATACTATCAACATATTTATGATACTAAAATTACGAGGTCCAATTTATCAGCCGTCATCACGTAAAAACGACGAATCACAGAATTCAACTTTATATATAACTGATATAGTACAAAAGTGTAGATTAAAAATTACACCCCTCCAGGCCCTTTTGTTTTCCACGTAATTAATATTGCCAACAATTAAGAAGTTCCGGGTCGAGTCCGATACCGATGCCAATAGTATATTCACCTGTTACCTATTACCTTATCTGTACGTTCCGCATCTGACAGGCGCAACCCCAAACGATGTATTCAGGATTAATATGCTATATACACGGGTCATAATCACAGGGTTGACACTATTGAATTGTCAAATTGTTGCTTATTGTAGTATTTTAATCAGTAAATCTTTCTAAGATAACAATACGAATACTTAAAATTTCTACTAAAAATAAGGCGCACAGGTACAGTTTTCAATTTGTTAGTGGGCATGACGTAAAACAGCAAATCAAAGAATTCAACTTTATTTAAAACTAATATAGGACAAATTAATGCTGTTGATTAAAAAAATACTCCATTCCAGGACCTTTTGTTTTCCAAATAACTAATATTACCAATAATTGATAAGTTCCAATTCGACGGGTTCAAACAGAAAGATTTGAAAGCGGAGAAAAACTGTAATTGGCATGACTTTATCAGATGACTACTCAAATAAGGCTTGCGCATAGTTATATACTTCAATTCAGTCACCGACCCGTGATATCACGGGTGTGTTCTAGTAAATACTATAATTACTATACTTAGGTAGCACTGTAGTAAACATACAGTATCAAATTAAAAAAAAATCCCAAACTGAATGATGAATCAGGTGTAGAAAAATATGAAACTATTTTACATAAAAGGTGAATATGAATTTTTGAGAATTTGTTTGAAATATTGTATTCACTGTATGATCAATGTATCTGAACAGTGTGATTGGACAAAAAATATAGCATTATGAACAAAAATTTACCAAGCTAAGTGATGAATCAGGTGTAGAAAAATATGAAATAATTTTACATACAGGTGAAAATGAATTTTGGAGATTTTTTTAAAATATTGTATTCGCTGCATGATCTTAACAATGTGATTTGAAAATAAACCATCAGCAGTATCTAATGAACAAAATTTCCCAAATTGAGGGATTCATCAGGTGTAGTAAAATATGAAATAATTTAACATACAGGTGAAAATGATTTTTCGAGATTTTTTTAAAATATTGTATTCGCCTCCTGAAAAAGACCTAAACGCACTAGTGGCCGTAGATTTTTTTAAAGATATGAAATAAAGTAATTGGTCATGATACATCATTCATTTCTGAATAGTATAGTGAAAGTACTTCAAGTAGCTGTTTATGTAGATTTTTTGGCAATCTTAGAAAGTGGTGAAAATTCTAAAAAGGCTATCACTATCCCTTATGGGCCAGCAATTACTACCGTGCCCCCTAAACGGTCACTTATATATAATATGGAGACTCTCTTTATAATATAGCAGGGACTACTTGTAGTAACCTATTGCAATTGATAGTAAATAGCAAACACACTTTATTTATAGTATATGTATGATAAACGATCTAAAAGCTCTAGTTGAAGTAATTTCATGCCTAAATGCAATAAATGATCACAATTAAATACCACCTTTTTAATTTTTGATAATTTTAAAACAAAAAAAAAACAAAAAAAAGGGGGGGGGCACCATAACCAGAGAGAAAATTTATCATATCTCTCTCAATAATATTTTTCATTGAAAATTCAAACAATTGTGTCAGAAATGCACATATATACAGGCAAAAAGTTGTATTGACGGTTAACAAACATTATACAGAGAAAAAAAGACAGAATTTTACTTATCTACCAATGTTCTAATGATAAAAGAAAAAGAAAAAATCTGTGACATGATTTGAATTAAATAGCTTTTCATAAAACTGGAACATATTGATAGGGGATTACTTAAGGAATTAAAAAAGGCCAAAAGTATATAGAGGTCAATGAGCTTGTTTTCGAGATAAAAGCCATTGAAATTTTGGCGGGGAAAATGTTCTCTCTTGATTTTTCTTAGCTTTATCATTGACAAGTTTAGGTTCTTAAAAACTGTTAAAAATAAATAAGATTTTATAAGACTTTTACAAATGGCTTAAAATTATACATGCAAAAGATTCATAAAAAGAAAAATGGGGGTCAATAGGTAAAGACGTTTAATGTATTCAAATAGATAAAACCAGTAGATTCCGAAAATCTGACAAAGATTCCTAAACTATCGAATAGACCTCTGAAGTTCACTGAAGGTCATACCACCGATAAAAAAAAAAAATATATAATTATGAATAGATATGAATAGATAGTTTACTCGTGCAATTTAATTTTTCAAAGTTTATATTATAGATTAAAAACATATTTAAACATCGTTTGTATTTATGTAAGAATGATGTTTAGTGGATCTACTTTTCACATTCAATGTTGACATTCTTTTCCTTAAAATATCTCAAAACGCAATGCATGTGTTATCTATCTCTAGCTAAGGGTTTAAACTGAAGTTCACATGAATACGGATCCAATGAGGTCCAATTATTCACTTTAAAGTAAATAATACATTATCAATGTTTCTTTGCTAAATTTTACAAAATTGAACCATTCTGACTGCTTAAAGTGAATTGTTGTCTCACTATTTCACTATGTTTAGTAATTGAACAAAACAAATCATATCTTTGATTACAATTGCTCGTGGCTAGTGCCCCTTTAAAAAAATTCTTTTCGTTATTTTCGTAGTGAAAATATTCTAAAGCAAGGTCTGTCATCTTTCTTTAATTCATAATTTGTCGAATTAAATATCATTTGACAGTAAATTCCACAAAAATATAAAATATATAGTTTAATCTTACTACCACTTTTAGTCGAAAAAAGACGCCACTATTCTCATTATATCTAATATATTATTTTGTACATGCAGGTTAGAAATGGCTGACAGTAAATACTGTACGAGCTGTCAGCGTAGTGATGAAAACATAAAAGCCGTATCCTGGTGCAGTGATTGCAGTGAACATGTATGTAAGTCATGTGCCATAGTTCATGAAAAAATGTCTCCGCCTCACAAAGTAGTACCAATGGAAGAGATACAACAACTCAGTTCCTCGTTTCTTAAATTGTCCACAAACTGTAAGAATCATCCCGATCAAAAGTTTGTACTATACTGCTGTCAACATGATGAGGTTATCTGTGCTTCATGTGTACCGGTGTCACATCAAAATTGCAAGTCCATAATTTCGCTCGAAAAAGCCGCTATAGGAGTGAAAGATAGCACCGCTATTTCTGATCTACAGAGAAGAATAGACAACATTAGTCAAGTTACAGAGAACATACTGAGTCAAACTGAGATGAGACTCGAAGATTTATCAGAATGTCGAAATAAAATCAAACAAAGAGTATCAAAAATCAAACAGAAAGTTATTGCTCATTTAGATAAGTTAGAAGCAGATATACTTGAAGACATTGATAATAAGTATACAAACTGTTCCGATACGGTGTCCCGTAGTAAAGATAACATCAAGTCCTGCGCCATCTCGCTGTCAATATGGAAGAACGATTTGAAATCTTTGAAGCAGCATACATCTGAAATCCATATATTCCAGACAGTAAAATCTTTGGATTCAAAAACCCACCAAAAAGAATTAGAAATCAGAAAAATTCAAACAACTTCTGTTCCTATACTAGCATATCATCCTTCTGAGTTAGAGTCGAATATAAAAAAAATATTACAGGACTTGGGTACAATAAAGATAGACACTGTCTTAGTACCAATGCCTATGCTAGACATCTTTCAGCAAGGTCAGTTTTCTGTCAGTGACGAAAGAAAATTATCGTTGACACATTCCTTCCAGACCACAACATTAGGTAATGAAGTGAATATTTATAGAGGTTGCTTTATTCCTGGTAACAGGTTACTCCTTTGTCAGGACGGGGGTAGACAACTTTATGTTTGCCAACTTAATGGATCTGAAGTCGAAATAGTTAATTTGGATTATACACCAGAACGCATTACCTTGTATGACAACAACCATGCTGTAGTATCTTCAGGTTGGGATGGTATTCAGATCATTGACCTGAAAACATTAAAGCCTGGAGGGATAATTAGAATTGAAGGAAATTGCGATGGAATTACCACCGTAAAGGATAAGATCTTGTTACAAAATAAACCTAACACTTTAACCATAGTAGATATCAAAGGTAAAGTTCAGAATACAATAATAACAAAATTCAATCCTTGGGAAATATTTGCCGACAAAGATGGTGATGTGTATTGTACAGACTTTGATAGTGATAAAGTTTACGTTGTTACATTGGATGGACAAGAACGTGAGATATACAACAGCCCTGACTTGAAAAATCCTATTGGTGTGGCTATAGATGACCGTGGTGATGTGTATGTAGCTGGTGGTGGATCAAACACCATACATAAGATATCTAGGGACGGACAAAAACACGAAGTTGTCCTGAAAGCAGACGATGGTATCAATGGACCGACTGGTTTATGTTACAATTGTGAAACGAGAGAACTGCTAGTTATAAACAACAATTATTCATCTATCAACATTTATAAAACGTAATGAGTCAAACTACTGTCAGTCTTGATGCTTAACAAGTAGTTTAAACAATGTTTAGTATGTCAGTTCATGTAACATTTGTTGTTAAGATAAGAATTACACGGTATATGTATTTCTTTTTTAGTGTCACTATACACTGACCAATTTTAACACTGTAAATGAAATTGTGGTTGGTTGTAATTATTATAAATAAAACGTGTGATGGGAATATAGCTTAGGGACGGTAATCTTATTTCAACCAAAGTATGCAGATTGCAAAAATCTTTCCGAATAAATATTTAAAAAAAGAATATAATGGTGACCTTCTTCTGTTGTCTGTTATGTCTGTCATATGGTCGGGTTGTTGTCTCTTTGACACATTCCCTATTTCCATTTCTTAATTTTATAACATAAAACAAGAACAAGATTGAATAAAAATTAAATGAAATTTGGTTTTATTACAATGAGACAACTGTTTATCAAAAGCTTAATGACATAGATATTAGTTATATTGGACACCATATATCCTTCATTCTAAAACAATTTGTATGTAACAATTTTTTTCATTGGCTAAAAGTTGCCGTCAAATCCACAGTTGACCAGTCGTAACCAGGCCTGGGGTCATTACATTGCAATGTAATGCATTACATTACAATAACTTTGTGATTCTTCGATTACAATTACAATTACAATTACATTTTCTCACATATAATGCATTACATTACAATTACTTTGCCTGTGTAATGCATTACATTACACATTACTTTTTCAATATAAAAACAAAAAACATTTCAAAAACAGATTTTTATAAGAAATTATTACTGGGGTACATATATATATACAGTGTTATAGACAAAGACTTCAAATACTGGTTAATTTCACTATGTTTAGTAATTCGGTGGTGAAAAATAAATAAATTATCATATAATTTTGTTTTTATCATTGATCACTTAATCATTAAGACATCATTAAGGGATTTCAAAGAGATATAATAAATGTGTCATTAAAGGATTATCTTGTTAAATGCCTAAGGGCTTTGTGAAGACAAACATAAGTTGAGAAGATATGATTGCAATAAAAACATTTTGATATTAATTAGGTGAAATAACAACACAGACATGACCCAAACCCCAGTTTGCTGTAAAAATGTTGATTAACATATTCAATCTTTCATTGAAATACATGTAAGGTGTGTATAGAATACAAAAGTTTCATCTTCATATTTTGCCATCCATCTATATAGTTTTGTTTAATATTTTTTTTAGAAGATTTTTTCATAGACCATCAAACACCAAAATATTCCCAATACCTTTTTATACAAATTAATATCAGAAACCAAGATTAAGATTTGATGATTTTAACAATTTTATATTTCTTACGGTCTTAACATGTGTGTTAACGTTTGGTGCAATTTATTTAATACAGTAATTAACTGTGACAATACTATAATTCCATTCTTTCTTTTGTTTTTGTTAATATTTTATTTCTATTTTACAATATTCTTCAATTTCTTGTATTTTACAAATTTGTAATGAAAAGTAATGTACAGTAATGGAGGCATTACATTGATTTTTAACTAAAGTAATCATTACATTACATGTCATTGTAATGCAGAAAATGTTCATTACAAATTACTTTGCATTACATAAAAAAATGTAATATTACAATGCATTACAATTACAAATTACCATTACCCCAGGCCTGGTCGTAACTAAGGAGGAACAACCATTTTGAAATGATTGAATCAACAAATAGTCGATTACTACTATATAATAAAAAATAAAACAACAACTACCTCGAATTCACCGTTTTAAAGAAATTTTATCCGAATTTGAAGCGTACAGGTAACGTAATATCCTCCACTTTGTAAGTTTTCATTTGTATGACGTCACGTTTACCCATGACGTCTTTGCGCCAAAATCGTTTTATCGTATTATTTCTTTTTGAAATGCATTAAAATCGAAATAACAGTACTGTAGTTGAAGAGTTGCCATCGTCTCCGTTTTACTGTCTGCTCTACGCGTCGCCAGTTAAACTGCATTTGCGACCGTCAAATCTACAATTGACGCAGGCAACTCTTCAACTACAGTACTGTTATTCCTTAAATAATGAGCTAAACATATACCGTATAATAAGATCCGTGATAAACATAAGTTATTAAAATTTCATCAAATGTTTCACGGAAATTGCCTAATTATCTTTCTGTGTTAGTTCCAAATCAGAGACTAGATCTACACGACCACAGGACTAAGGGGTCTTCAAATTTACAAACTGTATTATGCAGAACAAGCTATTATCAAAAGTCATTTCTACTAGCCGTAGTAAACCTTTGGAACAATATTCCTGACGACATCCGTCTAAAGCCATCAGAATCGGGTTTTAAGACTTATCTCTCTCAAAATATTAATAAAATACCATTGTATTTTCACTTCGGCTGCAGAAGAGAACAGATATGCTTAGCAAGACTAAGGCTCCAGAGTAGTCTTCTAAGGGACCATCTATTTAAAAAAAATATAATCGAGAACGCACTGTGTTCCTGTGGTCGAGTAGAAGCTACCTCTCATTATTTCTTCAAATGTCCAAAATATAATGAAATTCGAAGGGATACTATCGGGACGATCTCTTGTTCTAATCTTAAGATTATCTTATATGAGGATAGTCTAAAAGCTGACGAGGACAATATGCAAATATTTCATAAAGTATCTGAATACATAATTAAAACAAAACGTTTTGAAAGTTAATCTAGTATATGTATATATATTATATTTTTATACTTTTTTTTTTTTTTTTTTTTTTTTTTATTTTTTTTTTTAAATATGATGTAAAATCGAGTGGATTGCCCTGTGTAATTGATTATGGTCGGATGTGTGTGTTGGTTCCAGTGACTGTCTAGAAAATTAAATAAGAGTTGACTGTTTCTTGTTGCTTTTTTTCCCCCTTACTTTTTTTTCCTTTAATTTATTTGTTGTATTTTTTTATTTTTTTGACGTGTGTGTGTGTGTGTGGGGGTTTATTTATTCAATGTATCATATGCTACCATAAAATGAATATACAGTTGGCACGTAATATTGTATGTTAAATAGATGGTTTTTTTTTTTAGGGAGACGGATTTATAAAAGTTTTTCCAAACTTGTTTCCGAATCCCATATTTGAACTTTATGTAACATTGTAATATTTGTCTTGACATTTTTCATTAATAAATACTGTTTAAACAAAGATCTTAATGGCACTGACAAAAAGATTTTGAATTAATTCAAACAGAAAACGACCATCCTCAACGCACTTTGCAAAACAATAAAAGAAATTCAAATATTGGAGATGAAAGAAAATTTTTTGTTCGTTACTTGGTGTCCATTGTCTGATTTATCTTTGATACTCCCTACCTTTTTAACGTACTGCTACCTTGATTGATACATCTGCAAAATTTGCAAGTAGATGATCTGCATTTAAACTTGGTCAATATTAGAAATAATTTAGTGAACCTGTGTTTTTAGAATTTTTAAAACTTTATATATGAGCCGTTGGCCAATATAACATATTATCCCATTTTGATTTGATCGGTAAAATGGAACACAATTTCCATCCAAACTTGCAAGAAAAGAATAGTTTTGGACGGTACATAAGTGAAAATATGCGTTATCGATAACTTGAAAAGCAAAAATAAAAATGAAAACAAACGAAAACATGCTTTATGAGATATTGTCAGATGGTTATTTTGAAAGTCTTTAAATATTTACCCTCTTTTTCACAGGAGATATAATTCAGGGGAGAGTCTTTTTCAGATTGCAGATGTCATGCTTATATTTAATGCGTTTCCCTCGGTTTTAGTTTGTTTCCCCGATTTTGTTTTTTGTCCATGGATTTATGAGTTTTGAACAACAGCGGTATACTACTGTTGCCTTTATTAATGCTCAACCCATATTGAATCCTTTCTCTACTCTTCAAGTATTGGTGGCCAGTTAACGATGGAAAGATGAAAATTCTTTGAAAACACATAGTTGTTCTATCATTATTGCAAATGTGACGGAATTTTATGCGACTGACATCAAAGTGAGAGGTTAAGCTAGCTATAAAACCAGGTTAAATACACCATTTTCTATAAAAGAATATTCCAGAACCAAGTAAAGAATTTGACAGTTGTTTTTCATTCGTTTGATGTGTAGCTCTAAATCCAGGTTTATCAACCATTGTCTACATAAGAAATTGCTTGTACCGAGTCAAGATTATGATAGTTGATTTTCGTTCGTTAGGTGTGTTTGAGCTTTAAATTTGCCATATGTTTAGGGACTCTCTGTTTTGAATTTTGATCGGAGTTGGGTATTTTTGTAAATTCACTTTTTGATATGAGCGCTGTTGAGGTACAATAAAGTTGAGAATGGAAATGGGGAATGTGTCAAAGAGACAACGACACGACCAAAGAGCAGATAACAGCCGAATGCCATCAATGTGTGTTCAATGCATCGAGAAAATCCCGCACAAGGAAGCGTGCTTCAGCTGGCCCCTTAACAAAAATGTATACTAGTTCAGTGATAATGAACGCCATAATTAACTCTGAAATATAAACTAGTATATAATAAAAAAATAAATAATTAAAAATCATATAAAATTAACAAAGGCCAGAGACTCCTGACTTGGGACAGGCGCAAAAATGCGGCTGGGTTAAACATAATTTTTTGTCTAAACCTCTAGCATATACATATTAAGCACAATGTTTCCCGTTAGGGAATAATATTATAATATAGTAAAATATATCAGAAGAACATAACCCGTATCATGCCAACAACTGGTTTTCGAATAAATGTGTTTCCGATGCAAAGACCCTATAAGTACTAAGAAATTTGTAATATTCCAGCATAAAATGTTTACCATAGGGTTTATCTCTCCTTATACATGTTATGTTTATTTTAAGTTATAAAATTTAAACGCATGAAACAAATATTTTGGTACTTGTTTCAACAGTTCAAATAATGCAATTTAACACTTTTTTTGTATTTTTAATAAACAGTATTTACAGAACGACACATTAATTGAAAATTTGTCTCGATATTTGCAGATTTAATTATATAAAGAAAAAGACCAATTATGTACTGATAGTTATTATCTATATTTATTTCACCTCATTGTGTAATGGTTTTAATAGTTTTTGTATTTTTGTCTTTCATTTTTTTTTAATGTGCTTTGTCGATATGATTAGGTTTTTTTGTTTCGTTGATGCATTCCATGTTATTGTTCTATGAATATATTTTGATTCTTGTTTTTTATGTCTGCTAATGTTCTTTGTATAAATGCCTTAGTGTGTTTCTTTGATACATTTAATCTGGCTCTGTGCTTAATCATCCCTTCACTATAATAGTGTACTACTATTTACCTTTGAATTCTTGTCGTTTAAATTTTCTAATTGGCTTTGTCTGTAAGCTTTGTTATGCTTCTTTTTACATGTTTGTTTGTTTTGATAATGATAAAGATTAAAACACAGTTTTGACTGATGTAACCCTATTTTTGATTCGTTTTAACCTATTTTTTCTGTTTGTATTGTTCACACATCGTTTTTAACATAAGGAAATTTGATGCGACTGTCATACAAGTGAGAGGTATAGCTAGCTATTATACCAGGTTTAATTCATCATTTTCTAGATTAGAAAAATGCCTGTTTTAAGTCAGGAATATGAAAGTTGTAATGCATTCGTTTGATGTATTGGGCTTTTGATTTGGTCTTTGATTAGATATTTCCTTTTTGATATTTCCTCGTAGTTAATTATTTTTTTAGATTTTAATTTTTATTATCCATTGTGCTTGTTTACAGTTTATCTACCTGAAATCATCAAAAATAGTTTATTGAACACACGGTAGATGATGTATATAAATTTAATAAGATAAAAAAAAAAGAAGAAAGAAAGATAGAAGATAACTTTACAATTATGACTTCTGTCACTGTTCAGTTTGAATCAATAAAGTATAATATAAGATGTGTCATTGACATAAAAGTATAGTTTTTTCCGTTACTGAAGTAATTATTTTTCAGTTCTTAACTTAATGTGTGATTCATTAACCTTGAATAGACATGTGAAATGAAGATTTATAAATTACTTAAGACGAAGTACTACAAAAGAGCAGGGCGTTTGGTAGAAATGAATCTATATACCTTTGTGTTCGTGGGAGTCATAGTACAAGGTAGGGAAAACAAAACTTTAAAACTGTAAAATTTTATTAATTGTCTAAGTTTTTATTTCATCTATATCGTTTGTTGATCTTTTCTATATGTCAACTGAATAATTTTTTTTAAGCAACAGCCAATTTGACCATTAATTAAAAGGTAATTAGGAACAATTCAGCTAATTTACAAATCATTTGAACAAAGGATAGGTTTTCATGTTAAAGCAAATATTGAAGATTTTACCAATAATGTGGTAATTTTTATAAATTTCCTATTTTCAAAACTTTAAATTTTTCAAAAACTGAGGATTTTCTTATCCCAGGCATAAATTACATTAGCCGTATTTGGCACAATATTTTGAATTTGGGATCTCAATGGTCTTCAACTTTGTAATTGTTTGGCTTAATAAATATTTTGATATGAGCGTCACTGATGAGTCGTATGTAGACGAAACGCGCGTTAGCGTACTAAATTATAATCCTGGTACCTTTGATAACTAATTACCAAAGATTTTATTCCTACAAACGATAAAAAAAAATGTCCGTTAAATCTTTGGTGTATATAAAATGTCAAGCAGCAGAAGAGAAACTCGAAACCAGACGAATTAATATATATTTCATAATATTCATGTTATTATTTCCTGAATTTATTTGGGATTTCCCGATTAAAGGATATTAAAATGCAAGAGCCAATACCATTTATAAAAATTATCGAATCATATCGGCATCTGTACCTTAACATGTCAATGAAATTTGTTATTATTTTATACAACAAAACCTTAAATATTAGTAACTTATATACTTATATACGTATATAAGTCCATTTTTACCTAAATCAACTAACATTATATTGTCCATTTTGTGATGGAACAATGATAATTTACATTTTTGATACTTTATCGATTCATAGTTTGATGTATTTAAAGAAGACAACATAAAAAAGGAACGCCTTCTTTCTAAATTGCTTTTTATTTTTTCATTTATATACTTTAAAGTTCTCTTATTTTCTTTTAAATGAACTGCAACTCAATCAAACAACCGGTTTTTTTCAATAGATGGACGTACACGTTCGGTAATCACAAACTTATATATTTAAGACAGCAAATATATAAAAGAATCCGACTATTTTACGTTACTTTCCAAATTTAACCTAAGTTTTGTTTCCGTGGATTGAGTCTCATAGTTATTAATGAATTATTTGTTATAATTTTTATTGCAAATTAATTCAATCGTGTCCAAGATTTAAAAAAAAAATATAGAAATGTTTCTACACTTGGACCTAAGTAGACAACGAAACTAAGGTAAAAGACCGGAATCTTATTTGAGTTTTTTTTATGTCATCATAATTCACTATTTTCCTATTTTAAACGTATGACATATTTTGTTCAGTATTAACTGAGTCATAATTTCATCTTTAGAAACGATATATGTAATCATTGGACATCTGTTTACCCTTTGTTAATTTAGGTTTATATGTGTAATTTTAATGTTATTGATATGTTTTCAATATTTCGGTACACAGCTAGGGAACGAATGAAAAATAGAAAGTATCATTCAAGATTTTAAAGAAATGATTAACATAAACAGTTGCATTTCGCAAACTTTTAACAAAGTGGTAAAGTCACAAGCAGACCATGATACTGGAATTTGCTTATTGACCACATATATTGTTAAAATGCTTCTCTATACGTAAAAATGTTTAACAATAGACAACCGGCATTCATATGATGTCTTTTTGCATACTTATTCCTTTATTCGCTCTAATCAGGCTTTGTTTGGGAGCATGAGGGACTCTCACGTTCTGCTATGTAGATGCTTTTTCTCTGACCAAGTACTTAAAAGTTCGTTGACTAAGTTGAACGCATCCGTCACATCAAACTTGAAACAAAGGATATCGCAGACAAAATCAACATGATTAAGTCTGCCTCATATATTAACCTACCTTCAGAAAAAAGGAACGAGTGTCGCTTGTGAAATTTACGAACCATTTCTATCGTAAAAATGCAATTTCTATGTAGCGCTAGCATATATGTATTACTATAATTCCGTGCTTGACTTACTTTGTTTATTTAAAATCGGAACTCGTCTCAAAATAAACTCATCATAGATACTTTGATTAAAATTTTCCATTTGTGCTAGACCTTTAATCTACAAAAAGACTCAGCAGTGACTCTCAAATAAAAAAAAATGTTTATAAGGCCAAATAAAGTACGAAGTTGTAGTTGAAGTAGCTTTTTGAACCAAAGTTTTCCAGTAGTTGAATTGATTTTACCCCTTTCATAAGTCTTAGACACGTCATGATGACCACGTACGTTTATGTTTCAGTCGAAACAAGTTTCTTGAAATTTTATTGTTATCCAAATTATTAAAAAAATGCATACATATACATTTACACTAAACTAAGTTGTGCATTTTTTTTTATTTGTACATGTATTTATATTCATTACACATCTATGAAGTATAATCGACAAATATGTAATTCAGTGGTTTCTGAATGCAACCTTATTAACTTTCGAGTTTGTTGCCGAAATTTATCGGATCGTGTTATTGATAAACAATAACAACAGAGCACGTGGAAAGCGCCACATATAATTGTGTGTCAGCCATCTATACATTGTGAACATGAATACTATGCGGTTTGGGATTTTCTCATTGTTGAAGGCCGTATGGGGGAACTAAAGTTGTTAACATGGTTAATGTCTGGGTCATGTTGTCTCTTGCGGAGTTCGGTGCTTTTTGTGACTTTACTCTTTCATTGTATGCATATCTTAAATTTCTTCCTTTTTTGGTTATAAAATAAGACCAAAGTGTTTATGTAAAGTATATGTGACCACAATTTGACATCACAGTGTACGTATATTTAGCGAACTGTGTGTTCATTCAGCGTAAATTGAGTAATAATTAGGTGTTTTTTCGTGAATGACACAGATAACCATTGGACATCTGTTGACATCTGTTGCACAATTTATGTTTAAAATGATTAAATGAAGAGAAAAAAGAAGCATACGTAACTGAATAAAGCTGTTGCCTTTTAAATCAGCAGGGACAGTAAATTACAAAAGAGGGGAAATAACTGATAATAAACATGTGTTGATCGATGAAATCAATAAAATGTAAAAAGTTATCTAAATAGTAATTTAAAAACATGCACGTAGTGTCATTAATAGCTATTTAGATCTGAGCGTCACTAATGAGTCTTATCAAGACGAAACAAGCGCCTGGCGTATTAAATTATAATCCTGATACATTTGATAACTATTTACAAGTAAATTGCTGTTCAATTCAGGACTCAGTAGTTAATCGATGTTCAAATCCTTTGGGGAAATTAATTTGTTGTTTCTATACTATAAACGCCTAAAATACGCGTTTTTACTCCAAGGGCTACAAAACATTACAATAGAAATAATAAGTATTCACGTGCGTACCTTCAGTATGTTCGTGTAAAATTGTTATGTACATGTTGAAACGGAAAATATACCTAGTTTGTACATTTAGGAATTCATTATAAGAAAAAAAAATACACGAGCAAATACAAGATAGGCTAGACTCAAAACAATCTTCGTGATTCTGATGATAAATGGTATGAAATAAGATAAGTTATATAATTCAAATGATAAAAGTTAAACAATAATAAGCCTGGAATATTCTGAAATTTTGAATAATCCATACTTGTAAAATATGCACTTTAAATCCGAACGTTACAATATTCTCCCCCCAAAAAACGTGTTCATTAGTGTATCATTAGTTTGTTCCTAACAAAACATTGGTGTGAATAATCAACTTTCAATGCCTTGAACATTAAAAAAAGTACTACTTGACATTGACATGAAAGCTTGTTGTTATTGTGAAAATATATATAAAAAGGTATTTGTGTAATCACGTTCTCAAGGATAAACGTTGAATGACCTTTAAATTATTTTAATATTTTTCAAACAATATAACACAATACACAATACATAAACTTAATCTACTCAGTAACAGATCATCTGAGATTGTTGATTAAATATAAGATTGTCTTTCTTTTCATTAATATTTTATATCGACAAAAGGATAATTAAGTAAAATTCATCTCATGCCTAATTTATTTAAGGCAATAATCAGTTGTTACATGAACTTTTGGTAACCTTTACTGTTACTTTTAATCAACGTATGGAGATTTATCATTCGTAATTTTTTAATCTGTTGGAGGGAAAAAAATATAAGTTATTAAATAATTAGTATTTGAATTTAACTTTAACCAATGATTGGGAAAATTGAGACTTAATAGTTCTTTCATTTTATTATTTTAGCTCTTTTAAATTATTTCATGCCTCGTTATTTTTAATCATGTACAAGTTATAAATAATGGTCTGTAAAACGTATGTATAAGTTCAGTGAGCACAACAAATGTTTCGTGATAAACTTCCAAGTGTGCTCGTGGCTAATAAATATTTCGAGGTATCAAAATATAAAGGAACTATAAAACCGACTTTAATTTTAATTTAAAGACTTTTCTCATATTTATTTATTTTTTAAAGTTTTAATTAGAATTGGAGTATAATTAAAAATAAAACATTTTTATGAAAATCAAAAAAATTATCAGGAGATTCTCACAGAACTGATAAATGATTTCCCATCGCTCAAAATGAAAGCTTGCGTGTAAAACATGCGGTGCAGTTTGAATTTACGAATTAAATCTCATATGTTTTTTAAACAATTTAAAATTGATCTATTCAATTAGATAAATTGCTCTTCCTGCGTAAACATCAATCTGATTTTGACATTATTTAATTTCAAGCCTAATTTAGCTCCTAAAACCTCTCAATGGGAGGTCACTAATCCTGTTAAAGAGAAGAAATTCGGAGCAAAAAATATTTACTATCTGATCAATGTTTTCATGTCTTAATAATAGTTGCAATATCTGTATCGATTTTTAAAAGTTTTTGCAAGTTCATTTGATACAGTTTACTGTTGAAATGCAAGATTATAAAAGTGTATCGAAGGAATGAAAGAAGTGAAAATAATTCATATAATAAGACATTTTTTTATAAAATTATTTTAATCTTTCACTTTCATTTTTTATAGGTTTATAATTTACTTATTATATGTATACCGTTATTAATGTAACATTATCAAATTACAGTTTTGACATTTCTATAAGTTTAAATTGCAGTTGATATTAAGGAACATTTTGTTTTATGATTAATCACATAATTTAAAAACAGTTAGTTCATTATTTCATATTATTTAAAATAGGTGTTAATTTTCTATGACACTTTTAGACTAGAATTTATTCAATGCAATGATGTTATAAGGTGAAATAGAAAAAATTCATACATTGACAAATGAAAGATATTAGAAATAATAAGAGGTTGAAGTACATGACGTTATAAATGTGAAGTGAAAGTATAATATCATAGTTTTTGTTCATTTTTCAAAATTATCCATTAAAAAGAAGGTTTTAGAAACTGTCTGAAGAATAAAAGCACTTGAAAAACGATTTATAATGGGTTTTAAATAGGAAAATATTATATAGGATTGATAAGACAACAATGAACTAACTAAATGAACTATTTCGATTCTAATAAGGCAAAATAAATATTATAAAAAAAATGACATGAAGATAAATGTGCCATGTTTGTTTCATCTTCTTTTTTTTAAGACCTCTATAAAAAAGGAGTGATCCTGATAATACTAAAACCAAACATTTGAAATCTGGTATTTACTTTTTATTTTTATTTATTGTCAACCCCACAGTTGACATGTCTTAACTAAGAAGTGAGCTTGAATGTTGGCCTCCTGAAATACATATATTTCAAGTTCGGTGGAATGGATACGTTCATCAAAGTCACCAATCTATAAATTGTTTGGTGAGAGAATATTGATATAGGAAGATGTGGTGTGAGTGCCAATGAGACAACTCTCCATCCAAGTAACAATTTAAAAAGTAAACCATTATAGGTTAAAATACGGCCATCAACACGGAGTCTTGGCTCACACCGAACAACAAGCTATAAAGGGCCCCAAAATTACTAGTGTAAAACCATTCAAACGGGAAAACCAACGGTCTAATCTATATAAACAAAACGAGAAACACGTATATATTACATAAACAAACGACAACTACTGTACATCAGATTCCTGACTAAGGACATGTGCAAACATTTGCAGCGGGATTAAACGTTTTAATGGATCCAAACCTTCTCCCTTTTTCTGAAACAATAGCATAGCATCACAACATAGAAAAACACACGATAAAATATCAATTGGCAGACTTAACTCAATCAAAAAACGTATGATTGTCTATATAGTTGAACGTAAAGTTAAAAGCTAATGTTAAATTTTTTCATTCGCGAATGTTTATTAAAAAACACGTATTCTATTTCAAAGGTTATCAATAAGTTGTCAACAAAGAAATTAAGGATCTTGATTATTTCAGTTTCAGAGATTTTTTTTAATAAGATTGATTGTTTTCACAAATTTGTTTTTAGCCCTTCCCGAGACATGATGAAAAATATATAGGGTTTTCCTCTGTATAACGGATTGATAAAATTATTAATAAAATATGAACTGAAGTCAAAACAAAATTGAAAACACCTTAGCACGGTAACAAACCGAAACATGATGTTGACAGCATATGATTCAGATAGGAAAACAAACCTTAAACTTGATACAGATTGGCAGGTTGAACACTGGGTCGATGACGTTGCTGGTGTAATGTTCGTCCCGTATTGAATCAACAACTCAGTGAATCACACCAATTAAATGGTAGGATGAGTCAAAACTCAATTTTTCTATCTCAGACATAAATAAAGGCAACAGTAGTATACCGCTGCACATAAGTCATAAATCGATTGTGAAAAACAAATCCAGGTTACAAACTAAAATTGTGGGAAACACATCAACTATAGAAGTGAAACACAACAGAAACACTTACGCGCAAAAAAAACCCGACAATGCAACATAGATAGGAAGGAACAATAAGATAACAACTGCCACATTCCCGACTTCATACAGGACATTTTAATAAAAACATGATGGATTGAACCTGGTTTTGTGACTAGCCAAACCTCGTGCTTTATTGCAATGTTAAATATACCACTAATAATAATATAATAGTACATTTCGACATGTTAACCAAGAATAACAACGAATACCTAAAATCAATTTAGGACATTACATAAAATCAGATTAACAGAACTAAGAACTGTGTGTCACACATGTATCAATGCCACAAAAAGTGACTTCACGTGTAAATTTCTAAAACTTGGATATGAATCAAGATTAGGTTTGTAATAATTTTGCTTGGTGTATATGGTAAAAGCGTAAGTCGTATTTGGCACAACATTTAGGATTTTTTTGTTTTCCATTTTGGATTTTTTGGTTTCCAACGCTTTTTAACTTCATAAATATTTAGTTTTTTACCTGTTTTGAGTCGACCGTCACTTGTAAGTCTAATGATGAAGTAAAACACGAACATGGCGAACTATACAGTCAACAAATATCTCTGTTGAAAGTTTCGTGAAATGCTTGTAGAAACTATGGTTTCAATTTCGTATATAAATAGATATAGGAAGATGTGGTGTGAGTGCCAATGAGACAACTCTCCATCCAAATAACAATTTAAAAATTAAACCATTATAGGTTAAAGTACGGCCTTCAACACGGAGCCTTGGCTCACACCGAACAACAAGCTTAAATAAAGTTTACTATGGAATATTTTGATTTTTTCGGGTTCCTAATTCAGATTGGACAACAAAATCAAAATATATAAATTATGCTATAGTACTAGTAACTAAAAAGTAAAATAACAAAAATACCAAACTCCGATGACACTCTCTATCCAAGTCACAGTTGGTAGAAATAAACCATACATGTGTTTACATTGTCTTATCGGGGCCTTTTATAGCTGACTATATGCGATATGGGCTTTGCTCATTGTTGAAGGCCGTACGGTGACCTATGATTGTTAATGTTTGTGTCATTTTGGTCTTTTGTGGATAGTTGTCTCATTGGCAATCATACCACATCTTTTTTTTATATGTACACCCGACCTAGGGAGTCTATAAGTCACCTTAATATTAAAGTTCATATTCGGTTAATTATTAGTATTTGCTTTGATGAGAGAAATGAGATTTAGTTAATACATGTATTTCGATTTAGATTACGAAAAAAAAGGTTTTTGCTCAATTATGTTTTTTTCAAACTTTATGGTTAGACGTGATTTGAATAATAACACGTCAAATCAACATGCCAAGAAGTAATGTAAATAATGTATAATCATTATTTCAATATTTATATGAAAAATAAACTTTAGGACACTTTTTACTTCATAGTATAATAAGAGTTTGTTATCGTATAAACTGACATGTTAGTATTTTTTTTGTTTTTGTGGAAGGCGTTCATTATAAACGTTATGGATTCCGCAAAACAAATTAGTTTCAATTTTTCGATTAATTTGTTGAATACATTCATTTTATCTCTACGTCAAACACTAAGAGTGGCTCTTTGTATAACTCCAGATAAGGATAAAGTAAGGAGGAATATTACAAATTATATTTTTAGATGCCACATTTCCTTTTCTTAATTGTGGTCTAGATGTGGGAATTTAAGACCATGCTAAGTGAATATTCCTAAGTGGAAATACGCGATCATATCCGTAAAATAACCACATAAAAGAGGATGTTTATTACTAGTAAGGCATATGCATATGGCAAAATTTTAATATCTTAAAAGTTATAAAACTGAGAAATTAAAACAAACATCATTTTGGATTATAAATTGCTTATTTAAGTTATACAAACATCAATCCCCATGGTATGTGATATTAAAAAGTGAAACTCTTCAAAAATTATAATTATGGTTTACCTAAAATTTATTAAATAAAAATAATTAAATTGAGAAATGGAAATGGGAAATGTGTCAAAGAGACAACAACCCGACCATAGAACAGACAATTGCAGAAGGTCACCAACAGTATGTACAACCAAGAATGTAAATAGCTGATGATATGAATTTTGATATTTTTGTCATTTTTAACATCTGGTCTTAGATCGCCTTACTAATATCAATTCTGTCAGTTCTTATTTTATGGCATGATGTATATTTTTTTATTATTAAATTTCATTTTATTAAAATTTAGTTTGTGATTCCCCTTTTCTCTGCATATTTACATTTCATTATTCAACACGATTTCTAAATGAATCTCTTTGAGATATTATCCCTAAGTTGCTCCAGAGACGTGTACTTACTCCGCGATCTTCAAGTTTATCATTATTAGACGTTCTTTGTCCTGAATCTTGCACCCGTAATGCAGTTAAAGATAGTTCTGGTAAATTCATCTAAATACTGCTCGAAATACTATGATAGTGTTTACAAATTATTTTCTAAAACATTGGAATGATAGCATTAACCGAAGTCAATTTCTATTTGTTAACGACCCCGGGGAGAAAATTTCAAGGACTGAATTTTCGGCACTCCCTTGACACCATTTGCGTGTATGGTCTTGAGGAAACAATGTTAGTCCGTCGGAAGCGGATTTTAAATGGCTGCACCGTGTTAAGAGAGAGCAATATCTCTTTGCACGCAAAAGACACCATTATAGATTTCGAAAAACAGCAGATTAATGTCGCTACAAGTCAGCACTCGCACAAATTTTTCTTGATGTTAGACTTTTTTTTTTTTGATTTTCATTTCAAAATTATAAACCTTTAAGCCTTAATACGGAACCAATAGAGTTAACCTCCGTTATTGTTTAAAAGATGGTTTTCTTCGAAACAACTGAATCAATTACATTAAAAATTATCTTGATTGTAATGATGTCTAGAAAATCTGACAATTTTTTTCTCGAAAATGTCAATATTCGTTTGCTCTCTATTTTTCAAGCACAGTATCAGACGACTATTTATAGTAGATACTGCCTTTGAAAGGCGAGTTTTCCTTTATTACTTTTTTGCGCTTTTTATGAACGATCACATATCTTTTTTTCAAATTCAGTTTTTGGATAATATAGCGATATTTCAACCGACTCGCATGCTTGAACATTTTGTTAAAATGCAAGTAATTGTCAAGTATCTTAAACAAATATGAGATAGAAAAAATGTCAGAAGAGCGTTTGATACATGCGCTTTATTGCCTTTTAACTGTTTGAATATTATCTTGAAAACAACAAAACATATAAATACCAAAAAATGAACATTTCATATAAAAGACGCTCAAGAATGATAAATGTATCCATAATTTACCTGTATTTGATTGGTAGTAACTGTTATACATGTATTGGAATTGAACAATTATTGGTTCATTATAATTGACAAAGACGGTACCAAATGTATTATTTTTTTCAGCCTTTTCAGTAATCAATTAAATGTTTTAGCAATTTTAATGAGACTCAATGACTTGGTCATCTATCGCTTCTTTCTCCTTCAGGATAATGACCGAAATTTGGTTCCTATTAGTTTAAAGATTTAATTGAAGAGAATATGATAATAAAAAAACTATATATAATTTATGTAAAGTGGGGGAGTGTGACATTTAGTAATTTAGCTTGGTCCTTCACAAAAACCAATACGGTGTGGGTCACATATGGTTTCTTACAGGAAAGTTAGAAATGTCGAATAATAATTAACAACAATTAGTTAGCGAGCTTACATACACTTTAAACAACTTTACACCATCAAACTAAAGATAAAGGATACTACAGATACAGTTAAGTCGGCTTCATATCTTGACTTACATCTAGAAATTGACAATGAGGGTCGGTTGAAAACAAAACTTTACGACAAAAGAGATGATTTCAGCTTTCAAATTGTGAACTTTCGATTTTTAAGTTACAACATTCCAGCAGCACATGCATACGGGGTATACATCTCCCAATTGATACGACATTTCCGTGCTTGCATTTCCTATCATGATTTTCTTGATAAAAGGTTACTGCTCACAAGGAAGCTATTAAACCAAGATTTCCAAATGGTGAAGTTGAAATCATCCCTTCGTAAATTTTACGGACGCCATCACGAGTTGGTTGACCCTTATGGAATTACCGTTTCACAAATGATATTGGATATGTTCCTTACGTCGTAACTACAATCCACTTCCCTTTCATGAATGTGACCTACCAAATTAGACTATTTACTGGATTTGTAATCACATAAGCAACACGCCGGGTGCCACATGTGGAGCAGGATCTGCTTACCTTTCCGGAGCACCTGGGATCACCCCTAGTTTTTGGTGGGGTTCGTGTTGTTTGTTCTTTAGTTTTCTATGTTGTGTCATGTATACTATTTTTTTCTGTTTGTCTTTTTCATTCTTAGCCATGGCTTTGTCAGTTTGTTTTAAATTTATGAGTTTGACTGTCCCTTTGGTATCTTTCGTCCCGCTTTTAAAGCAGGAGTGAGTAATTTGACTTTTTCAAACCCGTTCTAGAAAGTAGCGAAGATGTAGTCCGCATTCATTGTGTATGTTTAAAAAATGAGGATATATAAAGCATTTGTTAACAGCCTCAGAGTTAACAGCAAATGTTACAAATTATAATTTTAAATCATTCAGGAATGTTTAATGTTCAAACAATATTTTTCCATCTTCAAATAAAAAAGAATGTACCTAATACCGTGAACACACTTGAAAGAAATTGTATAATCAAAGTAACATATAGTTTTAAAAGTATGATACTAAACTAGCACTGAAAGACACACAATTCAAAATGTTACATCCGGGTTATTTTTAAGTGTGATTAAAGACGCTTTAACGAAGTGAGAACATAATTCATACGCGTTGAATTTACACAAGAACGCTTGACATGACCAGAGACATATAATTGTATTATATGTCTCTGACATGACTATATCTTGCAAATTATCTACCGATATCATTGATAGTTTTTGTCTTAAACAGTAATATTTTTAAATAATAATAACAAATTTTAAAATAGTTTCATATTTTGCCTGATGATAACGATACATGTTTAAATCGATCTGTGTAAAAGGAACTTTTTCTTTCTTGGACGTCTATTTTAATGTATAATAATTAGCCTTCCGTATTTTCTGATCTTCAGCGGGCAACAGTTATTTTTATGCCCCAATTTCGGTAGCAGAAGGGCATTATGTTTTCTGGTCTGTGCGTCCGTGCGTCTGTTCGTCCGTTCGTTCGTCTGTCCTGCATCAGGTTAAGAGTTTTTGGTCGAGGTAGTTTTTTTATGAAGTTGAAGTCCAATGAATCTGAAACTTAGTATACATGTTCCTTATGATAATATGATCTTTCTAATCTTAATGCTAAATTAGAGTTCTGACCCCAATTTTACGGTCCGCTGAAATAGGAAATGATAGTGCGAGTGGGGCATCTGTGTACTGGGTACACATTCTTGTTGTTGCAATTTTTAATAGCGAAAGAGACAGAGTTATCAAGTTACAACAAAAAAGAAAAACCATAAAAAAGCACAACAAAACAACAAAAAGAAACAAAGAAAAGAAATAAAAACCATCAGTAAATGTAAGAGCAAAAAGAAATTAATGAATAGGAAAATCAGGAAAATATAGTATAGTAAAATTGCACCTAAGACAAAGTCTTATAGTGTTATTATCTAAAATCACTACATTGTAAAACAAAATCAAATACTTTAAATATCAATATAATAAGTCAGGGTGTAAAAGCAATATTTTTCCAAATTATGTCTTTAAATTGCACTTAAAAACACCAATAAGATGAGCTAAAAATTTGTCTTTCGACATAAAATTTTACCCTGGTGCATTTCTTCAAAGTACACACGTAGAAATAATTAACAAAGGGCGTTCAGTCAGTTTTACAAAGGAATCTCTCTCTTTGAAATAAGTGAATTTCTTTGACATATGATATTAAGTTTAAACACATTGATATTTGAGTCTCCAAACACCAGTACTATGATATCATTCTGTTATATTTTATACCTAATAGCGAAATATTCAAATAGTATAATTTCACAAATTAAAAATCAGCGCCCTCGACGATGATTTTGAAACAAGAACATAATTTTGAGAATTACCATGCTCAAAACCAGAATTAAGGTGTGTGTTAGATTAGCGAGAAGTCTTAGGAGGGCCTTTTGGGAATCGCAGAACACCACGCCTTGGTCTAAACAGTCCCCAGATTATTAACGTAAAAGATAATTGAGACACGATTAACATCATGTCTGATTATTTATGGATGAAGTATTTTCTAAAGAATTTTTACATGTTATATTCATTCATATTACATTTTATGTAAAAACAAAAAGACTAAGGGGATGTAGTATGATTGTCAAAGAGGCAAGCCAACAATCATTAAATGGAAAATTTGAAACAATTCAATTAAGAAAACGAACGGCCTAATTTGTAACAGTACAATTCACGACGGACACTAATATGCCAGACATGAACCAACAACAACCATTGAACTATATGTTCTTGACCAGGAACAGACAAGACCAAAGTTGAAAGTTACGTTAAAGAAATAAACTCATCATATAGACACTAGGATTGAAATTATGTGTTTGCGCCAGACGCGAGTTTCGTGTACAAAAGACTCATCAGTGACGTTTGTATGTAAGCATATATCAATTTAGTATGGTCCCATTGCCTGTAGAACAAACATAGTTCTTCTGTGTTCGAATTTGAATTTGTATGCCACACCTACGATAGTAGAGGGGCATTATGTTTTGTGGTCTGTTCGTTCGTCCGTCTGTTCGTCCGTCCGTCCGTCTGTCCCGCTTCAGGTTAATGTTTTTGGTCCAGGTAGACTTTGATAAAGTCCAATCAACTTGAAACTTAGTATGCATGTATCTTTTGATATGATCTTTCTAATTTAATGCCAAATTAAAGTTTTTACCCCAAATTCACGGTCCACTAAACATAGAAAATGATAGTGCGAGTGGGGCATCTGTGTATTATACTATGGACACATTCTTGTTCACTATGAGTTATTTAAAATATCCTGAGGTTGTGAGTTGGCACACGACAATTTATTCAATTGATTAAATTTTTAATACTTTTAATTTTTCTGTCACCTGTCACTAACAGTTCTTACATATTTCAGTTCCCACTTTGACTTACTTTTAAGATACCACGGGTTATTGAACCAAAGCACCGAAAACAATACGGGTTATTTACATCGCAAACTTTAGTTTATAAGTCTCGTTCATTGCAATATCTGCATTACTCCGTATCCGTTCTCATTTGAGAAAGTTCCACGGTCATCGTGCGTTCAAAAGACCCGTTATATCCATTCGGAGGGATTCGCTAGTGAATTATTATAAAATTTAATTTAACCCGATGTGACCAGACTCAAGCTGGCAGCCACTTTTATCGGCCAATCAAGATAGCAGCCACTTTTTTCCAGCAGCCAATTTTGACAATATGTCTAAAAACCCAAAAACTGCATAAGACTCAAACGTTCCAAAAATCGCTAAATCTTAGTAAAAAATAATTCAACAGCGGAATTCGACAATTTCGCGGCTTGTACTTAATTTAAAAGCATTTCATTACGTTTAAAATATGTATGTGAAGTTAGCTGCCGGTTTGTTATTCGATATTCAATATCAGACGGTTGCTAGCAGTCGGTTCAATATTAAAATATAGTTGAAAATCATTAAAAAGTATAATTTTCAAAGTTACATGGTTAACAGGAGTGAAAAATGACGCCGCAAATAGTTTTATGACCCCTTCAAGCTGTCGTAAATTCTCGTTGTCCTCGAATATAAACCCTTATATGAATTGCATATTTGTCTTTATGTTATATAGATTTTTATCAATAAAACGACATCAAAGATTCATCAAAGATTTAATTTAATATATAATATATAAAACTAAAACTAAAGCCGGCCACTCTAAAAACATTCAGATATATGAAAAGAAATATCTATGGAAAGTCAAAAAAGAATAAATATATAGTGAAGACCTACGGGAGACCACTCAGATGACAGTGAGAACCCTGGTGTTTCAATATTTCAAATGCAAAGATATTAAAGACTCTATAGTATATAAATTGGGTGTACATTTGTACATATAAACCTGACTAAAAAGATTTTTGGTTATGGGTATTGAAAATACGTAAATGGGGAACTTTGCAGACGGGCCCGGATCCCAGAAAAATATTTAAGGGGGGAATAGCTTGGGTCAATACCTTTAAAATGAGCTAGGTCCGGTTCGGAACTTTGCCGTAGGGATATACCGAAGAGTACCGAATGTGTGATTGATATGAAAAATACGTAAATGGGCAACTTTGAACCTCTGTGGTGGCCAGACGGGCCCGGATCCCAGAAAAATATTTAAGGGGGGAATAGCTTGGGTCAATACCTTTAAAATGAGCTAGGTCCGGTTCGGAACTTTGCCGTAGGGATATACCGAAGAGTACCGAATGTGTGATTGATATGAAAAATACATAAATGGGCAACTTTGAACCTCTGTGGTGGCCAGACGGGCCCGGATCCCAGAAAAATATTTAAGGGGGGAATAGCTTGGGTCAATACCTTTGAAATGAGCTAGGTCCGGTTCGGAACTTTGCCGTAGGGATATACCGAAGAGTACCGAATGTGTGATTGATATGAAAAATACGTAAATGGGCAACTTTGAACCTCTGTGGTGGCCAGACGGGCCCGGATCCCAGAAAAATATTTAAGTGGGGAATAGCTTGGGTCAATACCTTTAAAATGAGCTAGGTCCGGTTCGGAACTTTGCCGTAGGGATATACCGAAGAGTACCGAATGTGTGATTGATATGAAAAATACGTAAATGGGCAACTTTGAACCTCTGTGGTGGCCAGACGGGCCCGGATCCCAGAAAAATATTTAAGGGGGGAATAGCTTGGGTCAATACCTTTAAAATGAGCTAGGTCCGGTTCGGAACTTTGCCGTAGGGATATACCGAAGAGTACCGAATGTGTGATTGATATGAAAAATACGTAAATGGGCAACTTTGAACCTCTGTGGTGGCCAGACGGGCCCGGATCCCAGAAAAATATTTAAGGGGGGAATAGCTTGGGTCAATACCTTTAAAATGAGCTAGGTCCGGTTCGGAACTTTGCCGTAGGGATATACCGAAGAGTACCGAATGTGTGATTGATATGAAAAATACGTAAATGGGCAACTTTGAACCTCTGTGGTGGCCAGACGGGCCCGGATCCCAGAAAAATATTTAAGGGGGGAATAGCTTGGGTCAATACCTTTAAAATGAGCTAGGTCCGGTTCGGAACTTTGCCGTAGGGATATACCGAAGAGTACCGAATGTGTGATTGATATGAAAAATACATAAATGGGCAACTTTGAACCTCTGTGGTGGCCAGACGGGCCCGGATCCCAGAAAAATATTTAAGGGGGGAATAGCTTGGGTCAATACCTTTGAAATGAGCTAGGTCCGGTTCGGAACTTTGCCGTAGGGATATACCGAAGAGTACCGAATGTGTGATTGATATGAAAAATACGTAAATGGGCAACTTTGAACCTCTGTGGTGGCCAGACGGGCCCGGATCCCAGAAAAATATTTAAGTGGGGAATAGCTTGGGTCAATACCTTTAAAATGAGCTAGGTCCGGTTCGGAACTTTGCCGTAGGGATATACCGAAGAGTACCGAATGTGTGATTGATATGAAAAATACGTAAATGGGCAACTTTGAACCTCTGTGGTGGCCAGACGGGCCCGGATCCCAGAAAAATATTTAAGGGGGGAATAGCTTGGGTCAATACCTTTAAAATGAGCTAGGTCCGGTTCGGAACTTTGCCGTAGGGATATACCGAAGAGTACCGAATGTGTGATTGATATGAAAAATACGTAAATGGGCAACTTTGAACCTCTGTGGTGGCCAGACGGGCCCGGATCCCAGAAAAATATTTAAGGGGGGAATAGCTTGGGTCAATACCTTTAAAATGAGCTAGGTCCGGTTCGGAACTTTGCCGTAGGGATATACCGAAGAGTACCGAATGTGTGATTGATATGAAAAATACGTAAATGGGCAACTTTGAACCTCTGTGGTGGCCAGACGGGCCCGGATCCCAGAAAAATATTTAAGGGGGGAATAGCTTGGGTCAATACCTTTAAAATGAGCTAGGTCCGGTTCGGAACTTTGCCGTAGGGATATACCGAAGAGTACCGAATGTGTGATTGATATGAAAAATACATAAATGGGCAACTTTGAACCTCTGTGGTGGCCAGACGGGCCCGGATCCCAGAAAAATATTTAAGGGGGGAATAGCTTGGGTCAATACCTTTGAAATGAGCTAGGTCCGGTTCGGAACTTTGCCGTAGGGATATACCGAAGAGTACCGAATGTGTGATTGATATGAAAAATACGTAAATGGGCAACTTTGAACCTCTGTGGTGGCCAGACGGGCCCGGATCCCAGAAAAATATTTAAGTGGGGAATAGCTTGGGTCAATACCTTTAAAATGAGCTAGGTCCGGTTCGGAACTTTGCCGTAGGGATATACCGAAGAGTACCGAATGTGTGATTGATATGAAAAATACGTAAATGGGCAACTTTGAACCTCTGTGGTGGCCAGACGGGCCCGGATCCCAGAAAAATATTTAAGGGGGGAATAGCTTGGGTCAATACCTTTAAAATGAGCTAGGTCCGGTTCGGAACTTTGCCGTAGGGATATACCGAAGAGTACCGAATGTGTGATTGATATGAAAAATACGTAAATGGGCAACTTTGAACCTCTGTGGTGGCCAGACGGGCCCGGATCCCAGAAAAATATTTAAGGGGGGAATAGCTTGGGTCAATACCTTTAAAATGAGCTAGGTCCGGTTCGGAACTTTGCCGTAGGGATATACCGAAGAGTACCGAATGTGTGATTGATATGAAAAATACGTAAATGGGCAACTTTGAACCTCTGTGGTGGCCAGACGGGCCCGGATCCCAGAAAAATATTTAAGGGGGGAATAGCTTGGGTCAATACCTTTAAAATGAGCTAGGTCCGGTTCGGAACTTTGCCGTAGGGATATACCGAAGAGTACCGAATGTGTGATTGATATGAAAAATACGTAAATGGGCAACTTTGAACCTCTGTGGTGGCCAGACGGGCCCGGATCCCAGAAAAATATTTAAGGGGGGAATAGCTTGGGTCAATACCTTTAAAATGAGCTAGGTCCGGTTCGGAACTTTGCCGTAGGGATATACCGAAGAGTACCGAATGTGTGATTGATATGAAAAATACGTAAATGGGCAACTTTGAACCTCTGTGGTGGCCAGACGGGCCCGGATCCCAGAAAAATATTTAAGGGGGGAATAGCTTGGGTCAATACCTTTAAAATGAGCTAGGTCCGGTTCGGAACTTTGCCGTAGGGATATACCGAAGAGTACCGAATGTGTGATTGATATGAAAAATACATAAATGGGCAACTTTGAACCTCTGTGGTGGCCAGACGGGCCCGGATCCCAGAAAAATATTTAAGGGGGGAATAGCTTGGGTCAATACCTTTGAAATGAGCTAGGTCCGGTTCGGAACTTTGCCGTAGGGATATACCGAAGAGTACCGAATGTGTGATTGATATGAAAAATACGTAAATGGGCAACTTTGAACCTCTGTGGTGGCCAGACGGGCCCGGATCCCAGAAAAATATTTAAGTGGGGAATAGCTTGGGTCAATACCTTTAAAATGAGCTAGGTCCGGTTCGGAACTTTGCCGTAGGGATATACCGAAGAGTACCGAATGTGTGATTGATATGAAAAATACGTAAATGGGCAACTTTGAACCTCTGTGGTGGCCAGACGGGCCCGGATCCCAGAAAAATATTTAAGGGGGGAATAGCTTGGGTCAATACCTTTAAAATGAGCTAGGTCCGGTTCGGAACTTTGCCGTAGGGATATACCGAAGAGTACCGAATGTGTGATTGATATGAAAAATACGTAAATGGGCAACTTTGAACCTCTGTGGTGGCCAGACGGGCCCGGATCCCAGAAAAAATATTTAAGTGGGGAATAGCTTGGGTCAATACCTTTAAAATGAGCTAGGTCCGGTTCGGAACTTTGCCGTAGGGATATACCGAAGAGTACCGAATGTGTGATTGATATGAAAAATACGTAAATGGGCAACTTTGAACCTCTGTGGTGGCCAGACGGGCCCGGATCCCAGAAAAATATTTAAGGGGGGAATAGCTTGGGTCAATACCTTTAAAATGAGCTAGGTCCGGTTCGGAACTTTGCCGTAGGGATATACCGAAGAGTACCGAATGTGTGATTGATATGAAAAATACGTAAATGGGCAACTTTGAACCTCTGTGGTGGCCAGACGGGCCCGGATCCCAGAAAAATATTTAAGGGGGGAATAGCTTGGGTCAATACCTTTAAAATGAGCTAGGTCCGGTTCGGAACTTTGCCGTAGGGATATACCGAAGAGTACCGAATGTGTGATTGATATGAAAAATACGTAAATGGGCAACTTTGAACCTCTGTGGTGGCCAGACGGGCCCGGATCCCAGAAAAATATTTAAGGGGGGAATAGCTTGGGTCAATACCTTTGAAATGAGCTAGGTCCGGTTCGGAACTTTGCCGTAGGGATATACCGAAGAGTACCGAATGTGTGATTGATATGAAAAATACGTAAATGGGCAACTTTGAACCTCTGTGGTGGCCAGACGGGCCCGGATCCCAGAAAAATATTTAAGTGGGGAATAGCTTGGGTCAATACCTTTAAAATGAGCTAGGTCCGGTTCGGAACTTTGCCGTAGGGATATACCGAAGAGTACCGAATGTGTGATTGATATGAAAAATACGTAAATGGGCAACTTTGAACCTCTGTGGTGGCCAGACGGGCCCGGATCCCAGAAAAATATTTAAGTGGGGAATAGCTTGGGTCAATACCTTTAAAATGAGCTAGGTCCGGTTCGGAACTTTGCTGTAGGGATATACCGAAGAGTACCGAATGTGTGATTGATATGAAAAATACGTAAATGGGCAACTTTGAACCTCTGTGGTGGCCAGACGGGCCCGGATCCCAGAAAAATATTTAAGGGGGGAATAGCTTGGGTCAATACCTTTAAAATGAGCTAGGTCCGGTTCGGAACTTTGCCGTAGGGATATACCGAAGAGTACCGAATGTGTGATTGATATGAAAAATACGTAAATGGGCAACTTTGAACCTCTGTGGTGGCCAGACGGGCACGGATCCCAGAAAAATATTTAAGTGGGGAATAGCTTGGGTCAATACCTTTAAAATGAGCTAGGTCCGGTTCGGAACTTTGCCGTAGGGATATACCGAAGAGTACCGAATGTGTGATTGATATGAAAAATACGTAAATGGGCAACTTTGAACCTCTGTGGTGGCCAGACGGGCCCGGATCCCAGAAAAATATTTAAGGGGGGAATAGCTTGGGTCAATACCTTTAAAATGAGCTAGGTCCGGTTCGGAACTTTGCCGTAGGGATATACCGAAGAGTACCGAATGTGTGATTGATATGAAAAATACGTAAATGGGCAACTTTGAACCTCTGTGGTGGCCAGACGGGCCCGGATCCCAGAAAAAATATTTAAGTGGGGAATAGCTTGGGTCAATACCTTTAAAATGAGCTAGGTCCGGTTCGGAACTTTGCCGTAGGGATATACCGAAGAGTACCGAATGTGTGATTGATATGAAAAATACGTAAATGGGCAACTTTGAACCTCTGTGGTGGCCAGACGGGCCCGGATCCCAGAAAAATATTTAAGTGGGGAATAGCTTGGGTCAATACCTTGAAAATGAGCTAGGTCCGGTTCGGAACTTTGCCGTAGGGATATACCGAAGAGTACCGAATGTGTGATTGATATGAAAAATACGTAAATGGGCAACTTTGAACCTCTGTGGTGGCCAGACGGGCCCGGATCCCAGAAAAAATATTTAAGTGGGGAATAGCTTGGGTCAATACCTTTAAAATGAGCTAGGTCCGGTTCGGAACTTTGCCGTAGGGATATACCGAAGAGTACCGAATGTGTGATTGATATGAAAAATACGTAAATGGGCAACTTTGAACCTCTGTGGTGGCCAGACGGGCCCGGGTCCCAGAAAAATATTTAAGTGGGGAATAGCTTGGGTCAATACCTTTAAAATGAGCTAGGTCCGGTTCGGAACTTTGCCGTAGGGATATACCGAAGAGTACCGAATGTGTGATTGATATGAAAAATACGTAAATGGGCAACTTTGAACCTCTGTGGTGGCCAGACGGGCCCGGATCCCAGAAAAATATTTAAGTGGGGAATAGCTTGGGTCAATACCTTTAAAATGAGCTAAGTCCGGTAGGGAACTTTGCCGTAGGGATATAGCGAAGAGTACCAAATGTGTGATTGATATGAAAAATACGTAAATGGGCAACTTTGAACCTCTGTGGTGGCCAGACGGCGTATTTTTATTCGGAGATTTAATGTTAGTGATGCGATTGTCGTCCATGTTTAACTTTTCAAGCAATTGACTCATATTTATTTCGCCATTTCCATAAAATCCAAATTTGTCTGTCATGGAAAAGCAACTTTATCATGTTCATTAGACAATAATTGTGACATATACAAACAAAAGTGTCAACAGACCATTGGTGCTCTTATCTGAAGTTCATCGGTGATGTAGCAGATCTTAAGTGTCAAGTAATTTACCATAACGTAAGAGGTGTGTGGAAGTCCGTAAGAATCAACATGACTTTGCTGGTTGTCGTCTTAAACTAACACGTCCAATGGGTTCCAGATCCCATAATGGAAGGGTTTAAAGTTTTTTTGAAAAAGGATAACCTGCATTAATACACCTCGAAAATAGAATATCTGAAGAGTTTAAACTGTTTTCTCCCACTTTCCGTTTGATAGGGACTTGTTGGAAAGTAGAATGTTGTGTACACGCATCATTTATTTTACTCTCCGTTTGAAAGGAGCTTGTTGGGAAGTATACTGTTGTGTACACGTATCACTTATTTTAAGTTTTCGGGCATCCAAACGGGCGCTAAGTTGCAATCGCCTTTTAATAATATCCATATTCGAGAAATATTGTCGTTCTTCATATAATGTTGTTTTAGAGGTTTAATGACTCTAGACATTGTTTCTTCTATTACCATACGTCCTTATAGAATTTTGGTTCAATTTTGTAATGACTATGTACCAAGGCACTGAATCCATATTTTACAATGTAACGTTTGTCATATTGTATAAATTTCTCCAGACACCACGTTGTGAAGGTTATTGCGAATGACGTTTATTTTTCTATGATATCTTTATTGGATCATCAAACACGTCTTGTAATCGTTAAATGTTATTTTCTGTCAATTGACTTGTTTCTTCATTCCTTTAGCTTTCCTGGTGTGTTGACCATCACCCATTCAATACTATCACATCTTGTAAGAAGCCCCACAAACTTAGCCATCAGTTGACCACCACATGCATACAAATCATTTTTTGTTGTTGACGTTGGTCGGAATTCCAAAACGTGTTGTCCATACAACAGGTTGGTGTGTCAAACTTGTTTTGAATGTGAGACATGTCTTTGTGAAAGTCGTCGGTTTGAATTTGATAGGCTTAACTATCAGTGTCGGTAAACAGAAGTCGAACTTTGTTCCCGTTGCTTTTACGCACACAGTCCAAATGAATGTCGTACATTTAACATCTTTGAAAATGTCTAAGATGCATGCTCCAAAGTACACAGGCTTGTCAAACTTGAGTTTGGTTTTCTGTATGTTTACTACTACCATGGACTCGTTATACACCACGAATCGGTCACAGATGGTTTTCGCTATTAGTTTCAACGGTTGTCTATCAGTAATCATTCATATTATATTCACTCGTTAACGTATGTTTTTCGTGGCATTTCCAAACATGGAGTTGTTCATCAGTTTAAATGAATTCTTTTCAGACACGATGCTGGCTAGGATTCTAATGTAAGTGTTCAGGTAAATGAAAATTTTAAGCCATATTGATTGCTATAGTTTTGACACACGATTCACTTTGGTTTATACCGACCTGTGGGAACAACACTGTTTCAAATTTCTATGATGAAGAACATACTTTACACGTTTGTTTTAATCTAAATGCGGCACCAACTTATGAACCTTGTTCATTTTTATGTTTTCATTTAAAATGATTAGTCGTTATGGCTATTGTATTGTCTCCTGAGTAATCCAAATCACTTTCAGTTATGTTCCCAACCTCGTTCTCATATTTCCACATGTCAATGTCTTCAAGGTTGTCCACGCGTTCAAAACCCCTGTAGGTTACGGACATGACCAACACATACAAATTGTTAGTACCTAAGTATTCCAAGAAAATCGTTGGTTGTGATGGGTCGTAGCCACTCACGTATTTGGCGTTGGCCAACCATGGCGATGGCTTATTTTAGCACACACCCCTTTTCGTGTTGCATATTACCAGCAGAATTAACATGTCTAATCTTACTTTGCTTATTTTTAACTCTACATCGTAAGCTAGCCCTGTTGACGTATAATAATGAAATGCGTCAAGCCCTTGGTATTTTAAACAAAAGGCACTTTAGTTTGTAAAGATATCTTCCAATTGCACAATGTCGTGGTAGTCTTGACCATTTGTAATGTTTGACAGTTAAATGTAGTAAACACATATTGTACATGAGAATAGTCAGCCACACTAACGTGTTCATTGTAAAGTCGGTCAGCAGATACTGAGAAAGTACTTTTATTCATGGGGAACCAATTTACGTGGTTTTCCTGGATGACTTTATCCAAGAATTTAAGTGTCCAACGAAATAAAACAACCGTGGTCCAAATCAAGACATGGAAAGATCCCTATGTAGCTATAGGTTTTACTACTGATATGATATAGAGAATATATTGAATATCGCCAAATCTGAGAATACTATAAAAGTTGCACTATGAACTCCAACTGCAGGCATGATTATACCTATTTAATCTTTAAAAACCTAAGATGTACAACTTTTGATCTTTTATTTCTCATAGAAAAAATACTTTATCAATGAAAGTCAGATTTCTGGTATTAAAAATATGCTATGATAAAGTGTTCATTTTATGTCCTCGTAATTCTCGTATGCATGGGAAATAATAATGTCATGAAAATCAAGATAGTTTTTTTGTATTTGTTTATGTACCTGTTTTCTTTAGGTGACATGTTAATGGCTTAATTAACACATTTGAAGGTCTTGCATCTGTTGATCACTCGATCTCTGGTCAATTAGTGTGATAACTACAATTAACACAGGTCAATGTTTTCTTTGCAATTTCCTTCAATCCAGACAATTTGTAACCTACGCTTCGAATCGCATACTAAAGTAAATGTTTCAATTTTGATTTTAGAAAACTAAAATCCACGAATTTAAAAACCCACGAACATGTTAATATTTCTCAATCCACGAAAATACCCACAAATTAAAGTAATTTCACAGTAGTAGTTGTGTTTTCGTCATGTTGTAATGATCCTTGATGAAATCAGAAGATATACACTTTTTTATTATTAATTCATAATGCTACCCAAATCACGACTTTCATACCTTTAATTTGTTCAACTTTAAATTCTTAGCTAAATATATAAGGTATAGAACGAAGTTAACATAAACCTACACAAATCAATGAAAAGCATTTCTTATCCATACACTTTATTAGAAAAAAATATGTTCTTTTCATCAGTGTTGGAAATTCAATTTACTTCACCATCGGTTAACCCCAAACGCATTTACGAACAAGTGGGAGTCATACCCTGTTAAGTTATGAAACACAATTGGAACAAAGGTAGATAGTTGGCAGTTTAAGTTACATTGTTTTATGTGCTGCTACACGATACTTTCCTGTCAAGTGGCCGTGCTCACGCACTTTGCTTCCCCTAATTTATCATCGCACGTACGACAATTTAACTCGCTGTAAAACATTTGGGATCTTCATCAGTCACCACCAGGTCTTTTAATCTATGTATATGTCTGTCATGTCTGTAATCTCCTTCATTACCTCTTCCATACAAGCCACAAATTTATTAACAATGTCTTCACTAGAGTACACTTTTGTGTCTTTGTATTCCCCATGAACATACTTGATACAGAAGTAAAACCAGAAGGTGTATTGTTTTGGTATACATCTGTGTAAGCTTTTAATTTCTCAGTTTGGCAAGTGTCTATCTGTTTTAAGTTACATAGAAAGTCAGCATAAATAACATAAGGTTATCGCAATTTACGTTTGTACTAAGTTGTAAGATATTGTAAAGGTATCTTCTTCTGGAATCTCGATTTTCACTCCATTCCTCTTAAATGTATCACAATACACTAAATGTTCGTCTAAAAAGTCATCACTTCAACCGTGGTTCATACATCTTCGACAAAAACACAATAACATTGTGGGATGACCATTGGGGACCAAATGTGATAAAGTTTTATCCAACAGTAATGTTGTTTAGTAGCATTCAATTTAGTTAAATATAACATGTTTGTGTGAGTTCTATCCTTTCTGATGTTCTTTGAATTTTTAACGGATACCCTGCAAATTCTCTTAAGAGTTGTTGTTTATTTCAACACCGTACCCAAACACATAAAGTATACAAGGTAGTATTTAGCCTTTCATATTTGGTCAATATGTTTCAACGACAATAACTAGCCCCTTCCCCTTTTTTTGGTCAACTCGTTTACCTATTTTTTGTATTGAATCACTCGGTGTGTACTTTCCTGATCCATCTCCTCATTATGTGATTTTGAGAACACAGCTCACGTAAATAAAAGTCTTCTTCTAGTTTTACTGAAAGGCGTAGGTAAGACTTACACTTCAGGGATACAATTTATCCATATGAAGGTGTACTTCTACAATATGACTAACGTTCACTCACTTCCATCACGCATGCAAGTTGCTATCCTGTCTTTTGCCTTTTCTAGCATTACTGTGCAGTGTCTTAGTTGGTTGATTCATGAGTAATACTAACTTGAGTTGTCCTAAAAAGTGAAATCACTGTCACCTGTTGCAGGGTTTGTTTTTACCAACTGTACTAGAAGCAAATATTGTACCTTCGATGCCTACTTTAATTGTTGTGCGTCTGTTTTTATTAATCAAATGTATGTAAAGCACTTCGACTTGCCTTAACAATGAATTAACAAATGGTTCAATGATTACGTACTTCTTTCTACCATCTTTCACCTTAATAACAGGTTTCTTAGCTATGTCTTGTTGGAGTCGTTTTTCTTTTACCTAGATCTATAAGATATACAACGTTTCTTTTCTTTTAGTATAAAATTCATTTTTAGTGAACAATTATGAACGGGATAAGACTTGATGCGTTTTGTCTTCAATAAGCTTTACCAACACGTCTTTTGGATTTATACTATATCCTTTTAACCCAAGACCCTTTGCCATTCGATGTAAGTGGTTTACCGTTATTTGTAAATGACCCGTTGGTATTGTCTTTATAAACCTAGCACCACCACTTCATTAAGTATAGTACGTATATTAAATGACAATCTAGACGCACCCGGTATGTTTTTGTTTGTTAATGCCATTGTTTATTTAATACCTTACACCCACATGTCTTTTATGATGATTTGTTTCAATTTCACACCCCTCACCACCACTTTTATTTTCATAAATCTAATGTTTACTAGATGTGAAAAGGAAAACAAGGACATTCACTACCACGCGGTTTACTGGATTATTAGGGTGCAGGCAATCGTACTTCTGATAAACGGCCCTTCTCGTTTCGTAATACAACCCACTTCAAGCCACACCTTACTTTTAACCCACTTTCTTGACTTCAAGATTAGTAGGTAACTATCACAAAATATTCCATCCACACTTGTAATCTATATAATTTGGTTCATCTCACTTGTTTGCAGGTCCCTTCATTTTTGTTTTTTCTTTTGTGTCAAAGGTATTCAGATCAATGAAATGATATTGGTTATAAGATGCCATCGTAATCTCAATACTTTTAAAAATATTTCTATATTTTGGATTTTTTTTTTCGATTTAAAAAAACACCACCACGTACTTCTATTCACATTCTAACCCTAACTTTCCTTACCCTTACACACCTTACTCCTATTCAACAGTTTTAAATCACACTACTGTAACTTTTACACCATGACACTATTTTACCTATATAATGTTACGTCATTACTTTTACTTACTAAAATGACGTCACTTTCTTTTTCACTGTCACCTTCCTTCTTTCACGTTCACTGTTAGTTACTAAATTTGAAAGTGTGGCAGCACTCTCTATTCTACACCACTGGTATTAACCTAGACTATTCACCACTCTTTTCTATATAATCCTGAGCCATCTGGCCATTACAGTGGTTCCGAAATATATAACGTATTTTACTTACAAACCACATATTCGGTACTTCTTAGTATGTCCTTACCGCAAAGTTCCGAGCTTTAATATTTTTCTGGGATCATGGCAATTCTGACCTCTATTGGGGATTAAAGTTGTGCCTTAACATACTCTCCATAAAAATCATGTCGGAAAATACGCGAAATACAACCATTACTCTATAGTAACGTTGTAACCTTAACGCGACGAAGCTTTGGATCAAATCTGAGGAGCTAAAGGAAAGTCCTGTGTTTTGGACGTATCGATATAAGTAAACACAAAAGCGTCTTCAATGTTCGTAAGCTTTACTAGTCTATGATATACAAGAGAGACGTCGGCAAGTCACGACGTTGTGGGCCTATTGTTACGTAAATGGCGGTAAAACGTTAAACAAATCAAAGAGTATGAAGAAACAATAACTAATTCACAACATTCTGGGGGCCGCAAAATGCAATTACTGTTCATATTTTGTTCATAAAAAGGGGTATTGAAAAAACACTTTTAACAATTGTAATTCATATTTCCAATGGCACCACTTTCACAATTGGTCTCGTGGTAATCAGTCCATTTGATGTCCGAAGTTTGACTCCTCTTACGACTTCATCTTTTCCGGTGATCAAATCTTCTATAACTGCTAGTTTCCACATCATTCTCGGTGAATTGTCCATGATTTGTACGACGGAACCGATTTTCACATGTGCGCTTTTGTCTCCCGCGACGCTACTTTATGATTAAAACGTTTGTTTGCCTCTGTGAAATCTAAATTAAAATTATTGTCCTCTGAATCAGAATTGTTCTCTTGTGATAATGTTCTTCCCTGTAGCAGATGTGACGGCGTAAGCGGCTCTGGATCTCGGATGTCGGACGATACATACGTAATCGGACGATCGTTGATTACACGTTCAATTTCTATCAAAATTGTTCGTAATACGTCAGAATTTACCGAGCACTTTTTTCGATGTTGTTTTCGTAATTCCAACTAGTCTCTTCAACCATCCACCGTACCACGGTGCTGCTTTTGGTATAAATATCCAATTAATTTGATTGTTCATTTCCTTCAGAATGTCATGTGAGGCGGAACCAAAGGTTGGTGGATTATCGGAATACACAGTACTCGGAATTCCTCTCCTACTAACGAATCGTCTAAACGCTAATTTGAATGATTCGATTGTAATATCTGTAACAAGTTCTAGGTGTACGACACGAATGCAAGCACATGTGAATAGGCAAATATACGAATTTGTAACAAGTCCATTGTCTTTAACGAATAGCGGTTCAGCGAAATCAACACCAGTTGTCGTAAACGGTATCATATCGGTGACTCTATCCTTGGGTAGCGGAGGCGAAATTTGCTGTGGAAATGCTTTTCCGGTCACTTTTCGGCACTTTACACATTTCTGTACAAAGTGGTTAACGCATTGTCTAATGGAAGGTATTCAATACGATTGGCGGATTTGCGTAATTGTCTGTCCAGCACCAGAATGTAACATCTGAAGGTGCGCGTTCAATATAACTAAGTCCGTAAATTCATTTTTCTTCGGTAGTAACACTGGAATCTTCGCGGAGTCGTCTAACTGTGAATTGTGTATGCGCCCGGCGCATCGAATGACACCTTCTGTATATATGAACAAGCGCAGTTGTCTTACTAACGGTAGATTCTTGTCATGTGACGGGTTTGCGAGTTGCTGCTTTTCATTACTGATTTTTTCATTTTGAATATCTGTAATCCATGTACTAGTTGCGCGGTCAATTTCATCTTTCGTAATATCTTTTCCGTGTCTAGCATATTTCCTCAAGTTATACGGTCGCTTACTTTTACATATACTCACAAATTTAAGCACGTAGCATGTAACTCGTAGTAACTTGTTCAATGACGAGAATCTTGATAGGTCGATTATTTTCGAAATTCCATTTAATACACACGGTTTCATGTTTTTGCTGTCATCTGTTGTCGTTAACAAAATAGTCTCTTGTTAAACTTGTGGGGTCCATGTAGGCCAACTGTTCTCATCTGATATCCATGACGGTCCTTGCATCCACAAAGTCGATTCTTTGAATTGCATTGATGATATTACTCGAGTTTGAAGGTCGGCTGGATTTGATTCTGTTGGTACGTATTTCCAGTCGTAATTTTGTGTCGTTTCTTTAATTTCTAGCACACGATTCTGAACAAATCTTCCAAATGATTTTAAAGACGAAATCCAGTGCAGAACGATCTGACTGTCACTCCATAGTACTGTGCGTTGTGGCTTAAGGGTTTTTTGTGAGGTTTTTAGCCATTCGAGCTCCTATTACTGCAGCCATCAATTCTAGCTTTGGTAATGTCATTTTGGCGAGCGGAGCGATCCGGTTTTTTGCAATTACGAGAAAAGAAGTGTTTCCTTTACACAAGTAGGCACTGGCTCCATAAGCGCGTTGGCTGGCATCAACAAAGACATGTAATGTGATTTTCTCGTTGCTTTCGTTCTCATTTTGATCGTTGAAATAATGTCGTGCGATTTTCGTATTAGCTGTTACATCTCGGATGTCATCTAAAATTTCATACCATGATTTAACTATGTTGCTAGGCAACACCTGGTCCCAATCGTATCCTTCTTTCCATAATGTTTGTACCAGTAGCTTAGCTCTTACGGTCACTGGTCCAAGAATTCCGAGTGGGTCGTAAATTGACGATGATTTCTCAATATTTCTCTCTTTGTCGCTTATGAATCATCAATATCTATACGATCTTCATTTAATTTCGCAAATGTCAGTATGTTCGACTTCGCATCCCAACGCATCCCAAGAATTTCGTCTCGATATCCGTATCAAGTACGTTTGCCTTTGTAGCTTCGTTGCTAAGTTGATTGCTATTTGACTTCCATGTTCTCAAATTAAATCCTGCATTTGTCATGAGTTCTCTAGATTTTTCAAAGAAATTTAAGGCGGCTTCTTCCGTATTAACACTTGTAAGTACGTTGTCTACATACAAATCTCGCTTGAGTATCTCAACTGTAGCACTTGTAACCGTTGATAAATGTTTCAATAATGACGCGTTAAGAATAAATGGCGAACATGTCGCTCCGAATAAAAATACCTTGAATCTGTAAGTCTCATGTTCACTCTTGGGGTTGCTTAGATCTCTAAGCCAGAAAAATCGGGTGGAATCGCGGTCTTCTTCGTGTAGTCCAATCTGGAGGAATGCTTTCTCAATATCAGTTGTTAAGGCGTACTTCCCGTAGCGGAATCTTGTAAGTATGTCTGTTAGCTTATTAAGCTGCGGCGGTGTAGAAGAAAGGCAATCATTTAAGCTGGGTGATTCTGAATCTTGACGACAACTGCAATCACATACTATACGTATTGGTGTAGTCGATGAATCTTTTTTCACTTGGTGGTGCGGAATATAATGTATTCGATTAGTAGTCTCATCCGGGGTCTCCACCTTCTCTATAAAACCTCGATTTTGTTGGTCGTTGATTATGTTACCGTATATCTTAAGCATCTCTGGTTCTTTAGCAAGTCGGTTTATTACGTTGTATGCTCTCTTTCTGGCGATCATCTCGTTGCTCGGCAACTCCGGATGTTCCTGTTTCCATGGGAACTTGGGCGATGTACCTATTGTCTTTTAAATGAATGTTATTCTCTTGGTAAGTGGTCATTTCTTGTAAGTCTGTTTTCGCTTTCACTCCGCTGTCTGTTTCTGTTCCTATGGATTCCCAAAATTTATGTATTTCACATTCTTCTAGTCTGTGTGGGGTCAAAATGTTCATAATCGATGACTTTGATTGATTATTACTGTTAGTGTTCAATTTCCTGGTCACGGCACCAATGTTTTGGACGTATCGATATAAGTAAACACAAAAGCGTCTTCAATGTTCGAAAGCTTTACTAGTCTATGATATACAAGAGAGACGTCGGCAAGTGACGACGTTGCGGGCCTATTGTTACGTAAATGGCGGTAAAACGTAAACAAATAAAAGAGTATAAAGACACTATAACTATTTCACAACATCCTGAAAACGTTAAAATGGAGGAATTCAAGGAATTCAAAGTATGCCGTAACCACGAAAAAGAAGATTATTCATTATTTAAACGAGAAGATGAAAGAAGTCCAACACGAGGATCACATTGAACAATAAATTACAGACTCGGATGAGTATATGTTTAATTTAGAGAGTAGACTAAGGCAAATACGAAAACTTAAGCAAACAATCAAATCCTCCAACAATACTTCTAATTTAAAAGAAAAGTCAACAATGAACGCTAATGCTGAATGCTATATACCTACATCAAACACTATTAATACTAACACATCAGCCGTTTACACGCTAAACACTAGAGAACGAATTCCATTAGAGGAAAATCCTACCGGAAATCAATCACGCAACTTTACTGGTCCGCCGCCGCCTAACCATAGCAGGATTTGCGCTTACGCATGCCAATTATAAGACAGCCGTTTGTTTGCTAAGAGAGAGATTATGGAACCCACACAAAATTTTTAATGCTTACATGAAATTACTCATGAGCTTACCCGCACCGACAAATGATGCATTTAGCATGAGGTCTAACGGAGACAAACTTGAATCATATGTGCGAGGATTAAAGTCACTTTGTCAAACACCTGAAATGTATGGTTCGCTTTTGGTACCTGTAGTTTTGGACAAGTTACCAATTGATATAAGAAAATCTAATGCCAGAGAACACGGGAGATATAATTTGATATTGAAAAAGCTACGAAAATCAATAACTAAAGAGATTGAAATACTTGAAGCTGGCGAAGGAGTCATGGATTCAGACATATTGTACGCCACTGCATTTTTTTATGGATACGCAATCACATTCATACAAGAGAAAATTCACAGACACACGTAAGAATGTAAATACACATACATGTTTTTTTTGTTAAGGTGGGCACTATCTGACGGAGTGCCCTGAAATAACAGACGTACATGTAAACATAAGAAATCAAATTGTAAAACAGAAACAGTTATTCTTTAACTGACAAGGGTCACACCAAGTGGCCGCATGCCAGTCTACTAAACGGTGGTGCAAAAAATGTAACGGAATGCATCATACTAGCATATGTAAAGGAAAAGAGGTAATTTCAGGAATGACACCGCAGTCTACAATACAACAGCCAGCAATTAACGTAGTTGAAACACCAAACGAGACTAGAGTAAGACATTCTCCTGAAAGCAGCAACTGCACCAGAAAAAGTCCATATCGACACACTCAATGTTCCAGAGATTGCCGTTCCGATTCAAAACAAGATTTCACAGACTACAAGGAACTTGCCACATTTGAGAGGACTTAAACTTAAGTACAGAACGTTTCGAAATTGATTTACTCATAGGAGCCGACTACTACTGGTAAATTATCGAGGACAGAGTTATCACAGGAAAAGGATCCACCGCTGTACAGTCAAAGATCGGATATTTGATATCAAGACCAATCAATAGAAACACCAACCATCCGCCAACATCTACAGCTCCGGTAAACGTCATTGAAGACCAGACACAGCTATTGACAGCGAAAAAAGAAAGTACACGGCAAAGTTGCTATGGAAACATGACCATCCAGATGAAATACCTTGAGGTACGACCGTTGCCAAAAGAAGACAAGAAGACCAATCGCAATGGCTTGTACAAAGTAGATCGCACATGAACCCATTTGAGGAAAGTTTCCAAGGAATTAACTTGCTACCTAGACCGTCTAAACAAACACACCATCAACTGGTAGAAGCCAAATAAATACAGAAAAGGAACTACCAACGCATAAAGAAAATTACCGCTTAGTGAAACTACCGTATGTAGCAGAAGAAATATCTATGAATGGACTATGAGATAAACTTTTGATCAGTTAAGGTTAAGGAATTAGATTATTTAAATTGAGATGGACATTATTTTTTTTTTTATCTATACTAGTCAACAAAAGAAACGATACACGACTTTGAAATAAAATTTATCAAAAAGTATTAAATATAAAAAAAATGAGATGCACTATTAAAAGCTTTCATTTGCAATGTATTCACATGTGATAATGAAAATCAAAAATCAAAACTTGTCGGAAAGCATCGAAATTCAGTGTGAACGATCGTAGGGTGCAAATTAGTTTTGCGGAAAGTTGAATAAAAAATCGACACATAATTTTCTAAGTTTTAAATAAAATTTCAGGTTTGTTTAAAAATATTCAATATGCTAATCAAGTAATCACTACAAAAGTCAAAAAGTCTGAAAAGACCAGTTTTTGTCTAAATTTGCATGAATTTTTACTCGACATTCTTAATTTGTATGAATAATTTTTAAAAATTCTTGACATAGTATTGATTTGTCTTATAAGGTTCTTGCTTTTTCTTGACAATTGTCTGGACAATATGAACATTGTCTTAAAATTTCTCGACACTTCCTGTATCATCTGATAAAGAGTCTGGATTAGTCTCGACCAATTCTTGACTGTCTTGAATTTGTCTCGATCTGTCTTGACATATTCTTGACATTCTTAATAATGTCTGAATGTGTCTTGACATATTCTTGACATTCTAAATAATGTCTGAATGTGTCTTGACATATTCCTGATATTCTTAATATTGTCTGAATATGTCTGGATACGTTCTTGACAGTCTGAAATATGTCTTGACACTATCTCAACAGTGTAAATTTCGCCTGAAATGTGTCCGGAGTTATTCTGCACTGTTTATGACATTCTATAACTGCTATATACTTCTTTTATGATTGCTAAACGAAACTTTGCAGAATCAAGGATCAATTTGGTATAGTAAGATACCCTTTTTATGCACCTTTGTTTTCACTTGGAAGTAACTGACAAACAGCATTTATATTTTTTTGATAGGTCCCATTATGAATACTTTTTTTTATCATTCCTGGAGAAGATAATAATTTTCTTTTAATCTTTGAATGGTCGATAACTGATAAGTTGTATGGCCGATTACAGGTAAATCAGTAATTTCTATTTAACAGTGGCGTGTATTCTGGGGTGTGGAACATCCTGTCCTTGTGTAATACTTTATATATTTTCCAACAGATGACATTACACAAATGTTTCTTCTGTTTAATAAATGATTTGTATAATAAATATTTACCCTATTAACCTTGAATATTATGAATTTAGAATGAAATATGTCTAAAATATCATTGGTGTTAATCATTTAATTAATAGCAGTTTTAGGAATTTAAATTTGTATTTTTTTTAAAACCCACATTTAAATTGTTTTAAATCAACATACCCACTTTTAATTTATGTTATACATGTTATACATTATATTTCATACGATATATGCATTTGTAAAAATATTTAGATACCAAATTTCACATAGCTAACTATCATATTTGTTGTAAGAAGTGTAACTTTAAACAACAGTATATTATGTAAAGAGAAATAACAATTAAAGTTATATGATGAATATTGGTCATGATTTGTAAAACTCAGAACTGTCAAGTAAATTTAAGACACAATTCAAAATGTTCAGAATATGTCAAGCCATACTGAGAAAAAATAAGAATGTCGAGAATATGTCGAGAAATTTCAAGACAATATTCAAATGTCAAGAATATGTCAAGAAATTTTCAGACCATATTCAGAATGTCAAGAATATGTCAAGTAAATTTCATACAAATTTGATATAAATGAGAATTTGTCATGAAAAATTAAGACAAAAATCATACTTTTAGAGAATGTCGAGTAAAATTTCATGCAAATCAAGACAAAAACTGGTCTTTTCAGACTTTTTGACTTTTGTAGTGAATGTTCATGTTGTAAGTAATGGGTAGAAATATTGTTTTATCAAATTTTTGGGAAAAAAAGTGTTTTTTGAAATCTCGAAAAATGCAAAAGGAAATTTTTATTTTCGTCTCAAATCAATGCTTTAGATATGAAAACAACACACAATAAATTTGGAACCTTTCGGATAAGTTTTAAGATTGTTACCGCTTTTTAAATATCACTTTACACATACTGTCTATGGTAAATCAGTTGATAATGTATACATTTTAACGATTTCTCGTGGGGACAAACTTTGCTTAACAAATAAACGAAGAAACTGTATGATTTTTAAAAACAACTTGATGGCAAACACTGTCTTTACCTTTAAATAAGAGGTTGGCATCATTATTTAGAACTTCTTTTTTTTAAATTGTCGTGTTATGTAAATTTTGTAAAAAACAAAAAATCGCAAAAAAAAAACGTTACGAAAGGAAAAACAAATTTTTTTTAACGGATTTATATTTCCATAATGATTAAGTATTACTACCTTCAATATTGGTCCATTGAATGGAAAACTTTATCTTTAATTTGAAAAAAAGTCTTGTATCGTTTCTTTTGTTGACCAGTATATATAATTGTGAATTTACATTTTCTTATAATTTTTCGTTACATATTGCAGTTTTCTCGGCCCCCAGAATGTCGGAAAACACGAAGTACAAACATTATGCTATGATAAATTGTAACTGTATTGCTATAGATAGTGTGGCTATTGTATAATGCAATACCTTTCACGACAATCAAACGTAAATAGAAAACACAACGCAATTTTTGAGATTCTTCAACAATAAAAAATTCGGAACTCCAAAGAACATCTTTACGGCAAAGTTCAGAACCGGACCTAGCGCATTTTAAAGGTATTGACCCAGGCTATTCCCCACTTAAATATTTTTCTGGGATCCGGGCCCGTCAAGCCACCACAGAGGTTCAAAGTTGCCCTTATGGCCAATTTTCATACCAAACACACATTCGGTACTTTTCGGCATATACCTACGGCAAAGTTCCGAACCGGACCTAGCTCATTTTAAAGGTATTGACCCAGGCTATTCCCCACTTAAATATTTTTCTGGGATCCGGGCCCGTCTAGCCACCACAGAGGTTCAAAGTCGCTCATTTACGTATTTTCATACCAAACACACATTCGGTACTTTTCGGCATATACCTACGGCAAAGTTTCGAACCGGACCTAGCTTATTTTAAAGGTATTGACCCAGGCTATTCCCCACTTAAATATTTTTCTGGGATCCGGGCCCGTCTAGCCACCACAGAGGTTCAAAGTCGCTCATTTACGTATTTTCATACCAAACACACATTCGGTACTTTTCGGCATATACCTACGGCAAAGTTTCGAACTGGACCTAGCTCATTTTAAAGGTATTGACACAGGCTATTCCCCACTTAAATATTTTTCTGGGATCCGGGCCCGTCAAGCCACCACAGAGGTTCAAAGTTGCCCTTATGGCCAATTTTCATACCAAACACACATTCGGTACTTTTCGGCATATACCTACGGCAAAGTTCCGAACCGGACCTAGCTCATTTTAAAGGTATTGACCCAGGCTATTCCCCACTTAAATATTTTTCTGGGATCCGGGCCCGTCTAGCCACCACAGAGGTTCAAAGTCGCTCATTTACGTATTTTCATACCAAACACACATTCGGTACTTTTCGGCATATACCTACGGCAAAGTTTCGAACCGGACCTAGCTTATTTTAAAGGTATTGACCCAGGCTATTCCCCACTTAAATATTTTTCTGGGATCCGGGCCCGTCTAGCCACCACAGAGGTTCAAAGTCGCTCATTTACGTATTTTCATACCAAACACACATTCGGTACTTTTCGGCATATACCTACGGCAAAGTTTCGAACTGGACCTAGCTCATTTTAAAGGTATTGACACAGGCTATTCCCCACTTAAATATTTTTCTGGGATCCGGGCCCGTCTAGCCATCACAGAGGTTCAAAGTTGCCCTTATGGCCAATTTTCATTATTAATCACACACTCGGTACATTTCGGCATATCCCCACGGCAAAGTTCCGAACCGGACCTAGCTCATTTTAAAGGTATTGACCCAGGCTATTCCCCACTTAAATATTTTTCTGGGATCCGGGCCCGTCTAGCCACCACAGAGGTTCAAAGTCGCTCATTTACGTATTTTCATACCAAACACACATTCGGTACTTTTCGGCATATACCTACGGCAAAGTTTCGAACCGGACCTAGCTCATTTTAAAGGTATTGACCCAGGCTATTCCCCACTTAAATATTTTTCTGGGATCCGGGCCCGTCTAGCCATCACAGAGGTTCAAAGTTGCCCTTATGGCCAATTTTCTTTATTAATCACACACTCGGTACATTTCGGCATATCCCTACGGCAAAGTTCCGAACCGGACCTAGCTCATTTTAAAGGTATTGACCCAGGCTATTCCCCACTTAAATATTATTCTGGGATCCGGGCCCGTCTAGCCACCACAGAGGTTCAAAGTCGCTCATTTACGTATTTTCATACCAAACACACATTCGGTACTTTTCGGCATATACCTACGGCAAAGTTTCGAACCGGACCTAGCTCATTTTAAAGGTATTGATCCAGGCTATTCCCCACTTAAATATTTTTCTGGGATCCGGGCCCGTCTAGCCATCACAGAGGTTCAAAGTTGCCCTTATGGCCAATTTTCATTATTAATCACACACTCGGTACATTTCGGCATATCCCTACGGCAAAGTTCCGAACCGGACCTAGCTCATTTTAAAGGTATTGACCCAGGCTATTCCCCACTTAAATATTTTTCTGGGATCCGGGCCCGTCTAGCCACCACAGTGGTTCAAAGTCGCTCATTTACGTATTTTCATACCAAACACACAATCGGTACTTTTCGGCATATACCTACGGCAAAGTTTCGAACCGGACCTAGCTCATTTTAAAGGTATTGACCCAGGCTATTCCCCACTTAAATATTTTTCTGGGATCCGGGCCCGTCTAGCCATCACAGAGGTTCAAAGTTGCCCTTATGGCCAATTTTCATTATTAATCACACACTCGGTACATTTCGGCATATCCCTACGGCAAAGTTCCGAACCGGACCTAGCTCATTTTAAAGGTATTGACCCAGGCTATTCCCCACTTAAATATTTTTCTGGGATCCGGGCCCGTCTAGCCACCACAGAGGTTCAAAGTCGCTCATTTACGTATTTTCATACCAAACACACATTCGGTACTTTTCGGCATATACCTACGGCAAAGTTTCGAACCGGACCTAGCTCATTTTAAAGGTATTGATCCAGGCTATTCCCCACTTAAATATTTTTCTGGGATCCGGGCCCGTCTAGCCATCACAGAGGTTCAAAGTTGCCCTTATGGCCAATTTTCATTATTAATCATACACTCGGTACATTTCGGCATATCCCTACGGCAAAGTTCCGAACCGGACCTAGCTCATTTTAAAGGTATTGACCCAGGCTATTCCCCACTTAAATATTTTTCTGGGATCCGGGCCCGTCTAGCCACCACAGAGGTTCAAAGTCGCTCATTTACGTATTTTCATACCAAACACACATTCGGTACTTTTCGGCATATACCTACGGCAAAGTTTCGAACCGGACCTAGCTCATTTTAAAGGTATTGACCCAGGCTATTCCCCACTTAAATATTTTTCTGGGATCCGGGCCCGTCTAGCCATCACAGAGGTTCAAAGTTGCCCTTATGGCCAATTTTCTTTATTAATCACACACTCGGTACATTTCGGCATATCCCTACGGCAAAGTTCCGAACCGGACCTAGCTCATTTTAAAGGTATTGACCCAGGCTATTCCCCACTTAAATATTATTCTGGGATCCGGGCCCGTCTAGCCACCACAGAGGTTCAAAGTCGCTCATTTACGTATTTTCATACCAAACACACATTCGGTACTTTTCGGCATATACCTACGGCAAAGTTTCGAACCGGACCTAGCTCATTTTAAAGGTATTGATCCAGGCTATTCCCCACTTAAATATTTTTCTGGGATCCGGGCCCGTCTAGCCATCACAGAGGTTCAAAGTTGCCCTTATGGCCAATTTTCATTATTAATCACACACTCGGTACATTTCGGCATATCCCTACGGCAAAGTTCCGAACCGGACCTAGCTCATTTTAAAGGTATTGACCCAGGCTATTCCCCACTTAAATATTTTTCTGGGATCCGGGCCCGTCTAGCCACCACAGTGGTTCAAAGTCGCTCATTTACGTATTTTCATACCAAACACACAATCGGTACTTTTCGGCATATACCTACGGCAAAGTTTCGAACCGGACCTAGCTCATTTTAAAGGTATTGACCCAGGCTATTCCCCACTTAAATATTTTTCTGGGATCCGGGCCCGTCTAGCCATCACAGAGGTTCAAAGTTGCCCTTATGGCCAATTTTCATTATTAATCACACACTCGGTACATTTCGGCATATCCCTACGGCAAAGTTCCGAACCGGACCTAGCTCATTTTAAAGGTATTGACCCAGGCTATTCCCCACTTAAATATTTTTCTGGGATCCGGGCCCGTCTAGCCACCACAGAGGTTCAAAGTCGCTCATTTACGTATTTTCATACCAAACACACATTCGGTACTTTTCGGCATATACCTACGGCAAAGTTTCGAACCGGACCTAGCTCATTTTAAAGGTATTGATCCAGGCTATTCCCCACTTAAATATTTTTCTGGGATCCGGGCCCGTCTAGCCATCACAGAGGTTCAAAGTTGCCCTTATGGCCAATTTTCATTATTAATCATACACTCGGTACATTTCGGCATATCCCTACGGCAAAGTTCCGAACCGGACCTAGCTCATTTTAAAGGTATTGACCCAGGCTATTCCCCACTTAAATATTTTTCTGGGATCCGGGCCCGTCTAGCCACCACAGAGGTTCAAAGTCGCTCATTTACGTATTTTCATACCAAACACACATTCGGTACTTTTCGGCATATACCTACGGCAAAGTTTCGAACCGGACCTAGCTCATTTTAAAGGTATTGACCCAGGCTATTCCCCACTTAAATATTTTTCTGGGATCCGGGCCTGTCTAGCCATCACAGAGGTTCAAAGTTGCCCTTATGGCCAATTTTCATTATTAATCACACACTCGGTACATTTCGGCATATCCCTACGGCAAAGTTCCGAACCGGACCTAGCTCATTTTAAAGGTATTGACCCAGGCTATTCCCCACTTAAATATTTTTCTGGGATCCGGGCCCGTCTAGCCACCACAGAGGTTCAAAGTCGCTCATTTACGTATTTTCATACCAAACACACATTCGGTACTTTTCGGCATATACCTACGGCAAAGTTTCGAACCGGACCTAGCTCATTTTAAAGGTATTGACCCAGGCTATTCCCCACTTAAATATTTTTCTGGGATCCGGGCCCGTCTATACATCACAGAGGTTCAAAGTTGCCCTTATGGCCAATTTTCATTATTAATCACACACTCGGTACATTTCGGCATATCCCTACGGCAAAGTTCCGAACCGGACCTAGCTCATTTTAAAGGTATTGACCCAGGCTATTCCCCACTTAAATATTTTTCTGGGATCCGGGCCCGTCTAGCCACCACAGAGGTTCAAAGTCGCTCATTTACGTATTTTCATACCAAACACACATTCGGTACTTTTCGGCATATACCTACGGCAAAGTTTCGAACCGGACCTAGCTCATTTTAAAGGTATTGACCCAGGCTATTCCCCACTTAAATATTTTTCTGGGATCCGGGCCCGTCTAGCCATCACAGAGGTTCAAAGTTGCCCTTATGGCCAATTTTCATTATTAATCAAACACTCGGTACATTTCGGCATATCCCTACGGCAAAGTTCCGAACCAGACCTAGCTCATTTTAAAGGTATTGACCCAGGCTATTCCCCACTTAAATATTTTTCTGGGATCCGGGCCCGTCTAGCCACCACAGAGGTTCAAAGTCGCTCATTTACGTATTTTCATACCAAACACACATTCGGTACTTTTCGGCATATACCTACGGCAAAGTTTCGAACCGGACCTAGCTCATTTTAAAGGTATTGATCCAGGCTATTCCCCACTTAAATATTTTTCTGGGATCCGGGCCCGTCTAGCCATCACAGAGGTTCAAAGTTGCCCTTATGGCCAATTTTCATTATTAATCACACACTCGGTACATTTCGGCATATCCCTACGGCAAAGTTCCGAACCGGACCTAGCTCATTTTAAAGGTATTGACCCAGGCTATTCCCCACTTAAATATTTTTCTGGGATCCGGGCCCGTCTAGCCACCACAGAGGTTCAAAGTCGCTCATTTACGTATTTTCATACCAAACACACATTCGGTACTTTTCGGCATATACCTACGGCAAAGTTTCGAACCGGACCTAGCTCATTTTAAAGGTATTGACCCAGGCTATTCCCCACTTAAATATTTTTCTGGGATCCGGGCCCGTCTAGCCACCACAGAGGTTCAAAGTCGCTCATTTACGTATTTTCATACCAAACACACATTCGGTACTTTTCGGCATATACCTACGGCAAAGTTTCGAACCGGACCTAGCTCATTTTAAAGGTATTGACCCAGGCTATTCCCCACTTAAATATTTTTCTGGGATCCGGGCCTGTCTAGCCATCACAGAGGTTCAAAGTTGCCCTTATGGCCAATTTTCATTATTAATCACACACTCGGTACATTTCGGCATATCCCTACGGCAAAGTTCCGAACCGGACCTAGCTCATTTTAAAGGTATTGACCCAGGCTATTCCCCACTTAAATATTTTTCTGGGATCCGGGCCCGTCTAGCCACCACAGAGGTTCAAAGTCGCTCATTTACGTATTTTCATACCAAACACACATTCGGTACTTTTCGGCATATACCTACGGCAAAGTTTCGAACCGGACCTAGCTCATTTTAAAGGTATTGACCCAGGCTATTCCCCACTTAAATATTTTTCTGGGATCCGGGCCCGTCTAGCCATCACAGAGGTTCAAAGTTGCCCTTATGGCCAATTTTCATTATTAATCACACACTCGGTACATTTCGGCATATCCCTACGGCAAAGTTCCGAACCGGACCTAGCTCATTTTAAAGGTATTGACCCAGGCTATTCCCCACTTAAATATTTTTCTGGGATCCGGGCCCGTCTAGCCACCACAGAGGTTCAAAGTCGCTCATTTACGTATTTTCATACCAAACACACATTCGGTACTTTTCGGCATATACCTACGGCAAAGTTTCGAACCGGACCTAGCTCATTTTAAAGGTATTGATCCAGGCTATTCCCCACTTAAATATTTTTCTGGGATCCGGGCCCGTCTAGCCATCACAGAGGTTCAAAGTTGCCCTTATGGCCAATTTTCATTATTAATCACACACTCGGTACATTTCGGCATATCCCTACGGCAAAGTTCCGAACCGGACCTAGCTCATTTTAAAGGTATTGACCCAGGCTATTCCCCACTTAAATATTTTTCTGGGATCCGGGCCCGTCTAGCCACCACAGTGGTTCAAAGTCGCTCATTTACGTATTTTCATACCAAACACACAATCGGTACTTTTCGGCATATACCTACGGCAAAGTTTCGAACCGGACCTAGCTCATTTTAAAGGTATTGACCCAGGCTATTCCCCACTTAAATATTTTTTTGGGATCCGGGCCCGTCTAGCCATCACAGAGGTTCAAAGTTGCCCTTATGGCCAATTTTCATTATTAATCACACACTCGGTACATTTCGGCATATCCCTACGGCAAAGTTCCGAACCGGACCTAGCTCATTTTAAAGGTATTGACCCAGGCTATTCCCCACTTAAATATTTTTCTGGGATCCGGGCCCGTCTAGCCACCACAGAGGTTCAAAGTCGCTCATTTACGTATTTTCATACCAAACACACATTCGGTACTTTTCGGCATATACCTACGGCAAAGTTTCGAACCGGACCTAGCTCATTTTAAAGGTATTGATCCAGGCTATTCCCCACTTAAATATTTTTCTGGGATCCGGGCCCGTCTAGCCATCACAGAGGTTCAAAGTTGCCCTTATGGCCAATTTTCATTATTAATCAAACACTCGGTACATTTCGGCATATCCCCACGGCAAAGTTCCGAACCGGACCTAGCTCATTTTAAAGGTATTGACCCAGGCTATTCCCCACTTAAATATTTTTCTGGGATCCGGGCCCGTCTAGCCACCACAGAGGTTCAAAGTCGCTCATTTACGTATTTTCATACCAAACACACATTCGGTACTTTTCGGCATATACCTACGGCAAAGTTTCGAACCGGACCTAGCTCATTTTAAAGGTATTGATCCAGGCTATTCCCCACTTAAATATTTTTCTGGGATCCGGGCCCGTCTAGCCATCACAGAGGTTCAAAGTTGCCCTTATGGCCAATTTTCATTATTAATCACACACTCGGTACATTTCGGCATATCCCTACGGCAAAGTTCCGAACCGGACCTAGCTCATTTTAAAGGTATTGACCCAGGCTATTCCCCACTTAAATATTTTTCTGGGATCCGGGCCCGTCTAGCCACCACAGAGGTTCAAAGTCGCTCATTTACGTATTTTCATACCAAACACACATTCGGTACTTTTCGGCATATACCTACGGCAAAGTTTCGAACCGGACCTAGCTCATTTTAAAGGTATTGACCCAGGCTATTCCCCACTTAAATATTTTTCTGGGATCCGGGCCCGTCTAGCCATCACAGAGGTTCAAAGTTGCCCTTATGGCCAATTTTCATTATTAATCAAACACTCGGTACATTTCGGCATATCCCTACGGCAAAGTTCCGAACCAGACCTAGCTCATTTTAAAGGTATTGACCCAGGCTATTCCCCACTTAAATATTTTTCTGGGATCCGGGCCCGTCTAGCCACCACAGAGGTTCAAAGTCGCTCATTTACGTATTTTCATACCAAACACACATTCGGTACTTTTCGGCATATACCTACGGCAAAGTTTCGAACCGGACCTAGCTCATTTTAAAGGTATTGATCCAGGCTATTCCCCACTTAAATATTTTTCTGGGATCCGGGCCCGTCTAGCCATCACAGAGGTTCAAAGTTGCCCTTATGGCCAATTTTCATTATTAATCACACACTCGGTACATTTCGGCATATCCCTACGGCAAAGTTCCGAACCGGACCTAGCTCATTTTAAAGGTATTGACCCAGGCTATTCCCCACTTAAATATTTTTCTGGGATCCGGGCCCGTCTAGCCACCACAGAGGTTCAAAGTCGCTCATTTACGTATTTTCATACCAAACACACATTCGGTACTTTTCGGCATATACCTACGGCAAAGTTTCGAACCGGACCTAGCTCATTTTAAAGGTATTGACCCAGGCTATTCCCCACTTAAATATTTTTCTGGGATCCGGGCCCGTCTAGCCACCACAGAGGTTCAAAGTCGCTCATTTACGTATTTTCATACCAAACACACATTCGGTACTTTTCGGCATATACCTACGGCAAAGTTTCGAACCGGACCTAGCTCATTTTAAAGGTATTGACCCAGGCTATTCCCCACTTAAATATTTTTCTGGGATCCGGGCCTGTCTAGCCATCACAGAGGTTCAAAGTTGCCCTTATGGCCAATTTTCATTATTAATCACACACTCGGTACATTTCGGCATATCCCTACGGCAAAGTTCCGAACCGGACCTAGCTCATTTTAAAGGTATTGACCCAGGCTATTCCCCACTTAAATATTTTTCTGGGATCCGGGCCCGTCTAGCCACCACAGAGGTTCAAAGTCGCTCATTTACGTATTTTCATACCAAACACACATTCGGTACTTTTCGGCATATACCTACGGCAAAGTTTCGAACCGGACCTAGCTCATTTTAAAGGTATTGACCCAGGCTATTCCCCACTTAAATATTTTTCTGGGATCCGGGCCCGTCTAGCCATCACAGAGGTTCAAAGTTGCCCTTATGGCCAATTTTCATTATTAATCACACACTCGGTACATTTCGGCATATCCCTACGGCAAAGTTCCGAACCGGACCTAGCTCATTTTAAAGGTATTGACCCAGGCTATTCCCCACTTAAATATTTTTCTGGGATCCGGGCCCGTCTAGCCACCACAGAGGTTCAAAGTCGCTCATTTACGTATTTTCATACCAAACACACATTCGGTACTTTTCGGCATATACCTACGGCAAAGTTTCGAACCGGACCTAGCTCATTTTAAAGGTATTGATCCAGGCTATTCCCCACTTAAATATTTTTCTGGGATCCGGGCCCGTCTAGCCATCACAGAGGTTCAAAGTTGCCCTTATGGCCAATTTTCATTATTAATCACACACTCGGTACATTTCGGCATATCCCTACGGCAAAGTTCCGAACCGGACCTAGCTCATTTTAAAGGTATTGACCCAGGCTATTCCCCACTTAAATATTTTTCTGGGATCCGGGCCCGTCTAGCCACCACAGTGGTTCAAAGTCGCTCATTTACGTATTTTCATACCAAACACACAATCGGTACTTTTCGGCATATACCTACGGCAAAGTTTCGAACCGGACCTAGCTCATTTTAAAGGTATTGACCCAGGCTATTCCCCACTTAAATATTTTTTTGGGATCCGGGCCCGTCTAGCCATCACAGAGGTTCAAAGTTGCCCTTATGGCCAATTTTCATTATTAATCACACACTCGGTACATTTCGGCATATCCCTACGGCAAAGTTCCGAACCGGACCTAGCTCATTTTAAAGGTATTGACCCAGGCTATTCCCCACTTAAATATTTTTCTGGGATCCGGGCCCGTCTAGCCACCACAGAGGTTCAAAGTCGCTCATTTACGTATTTTCATACCAAACACACATTCGGTACTTTTCGGCATATACCTACGGCAAAGTTTCGAACCGGACCTAGCTCATTTTAAAGGTATTGATCCAGGCTATTCCCCACTTAAATATTTTTCTGGGATCCGGGCCCGTCTAGCCATCACAGAGGTTCAAAGTTGCCCTTATGGCCAATTTTCATTATTAATCAAACACTCGGTACATTTCGGCATATCCCTACGGCAAAGTTCCGAACCGGACCTAGCTCATTTTAAAGGTATTGACCCAGGCTATTCCCCACTTAAATATTTTTCTGGGATCCGGGCCCGTCTAGCCACCACAGAGGTTCAAAGTCGCTCATTTACGTATTTTCATACCAAACACACATTCGGTACTTTTCGGCATATACCTACGGCAAAGTTTCGAACCGGACCTAGCTCATTTTAAAGGTATTGATCCAGGCTATTCCCCACTTAAATATTTTTCTGGGATCCGGGCCCGTCTAGCCATCACAGAGGTTCAAAGTTGCCCTTATGGCCAATTTTCATTATTAATCACACACTCGGTACATTTCGGCATATCCCTACGGCAAAGTTCCGAACCGGACCTAGCTCATTTTAAAGGTATTGACCCAGGCTATTCCCCACTTAAATATTTTTCTGGGATCCGGGCCCGTCTAGCCACCACAGAGGTTCAAAGTCGCTCATTTACGTATTTTCATACCAAACACACATTCGGTACTTTTCGGCATATACCTACGGCAAAGTTTCGAACCGGACCTAGCTCATTTTAAAGGTATTGACCCAGGCTATTCCCCACTTAAATATTTTTCTGGGATCCGGGCCCGTCTAGCCATCACAGAGGTTCAAAGTTGCCCTTATGGCCAATTTTCATTATTAATCAAACACTCGGTACATTTCGGCATATCCCTACGGCAAAGTTCCGAACCAGACCTAGCTCATTTTAAAGGTATTGACCCAGGCTATTCCCCACTTAAATATTTTTCTGGGATCCGGGCCCGTCTAGCCACCACAGAGGTTCAAAGTCGCTCATTTACGTATTTTCATACCAAACACACATTCGGTACTTTTCGGCATATACCTACGGCAAAGTTTCGAACCGGACCTAGCTCATTTTAAAGGTATTGATCCAGGCTATTCCCCACTTAAATATTTTTCTGGGATCCGGGCCCGTCTAGCCATCACAGAGGTTCAAAGTTGCCCTTATGGCCAATTTTCATTATTAATCACACACTCGGTACATTTCGGCATATCCCTACGGCAAAGTTCCGAACCGGACCTAGCTCATTTTAAAGGTATTGACCCAGGCTATTCCCCACTTAAATATTTTTCTGGGATCCGGGCCCGTCTAGCCACCACAGAGGTTCAAAGTCGCTCATTTACGTATTTTCATACCAAACACACATTCGGTACTTTTCGGCATATACCTACGGCAAAGTTTCGAACCGGACCTAGCTCATTTTAAAGGTATTGACCCAGGCTATTCCCCACTTAAATATTTTTCTGGGATCCGGGCCCGTCTAGCCACCACAGAGGTTCAAAGTCGCTCATTTACGTATTTTCATACCAAACACACATTCGGTACTTTTCGGCATATACCTACGGCAAAGTTTCGAACCGGACCTAGCTCATTTTAAAGGTATTGACCCAGGCTATTCCCCACTTAAATATTTTTCTGGGATCCGGGCCTGTCTAGCCATCACAGAGGTTCAAAGTTGCCCTTATGGCCAATTTTCATTATTAATCACACACTCGGTACATTTCGGCATATCCCTACGGCAAAGTTCCGAACCGGACCTAGCTCATTTTAAAGGTATTGACCCAGGCTATTCCCCACTTAAATATTTTTCTGGGATCCGGGCCCGTCTAGCCACCACAGAGGTTCAAAGTCGCTCATTTACGTATTTTCATACCAAACACACATTCGGTACTTTTCGGCATATACCTACGGCAAAGTTTCGAACCGGACCTAGCTCATTTTAAAGGTATTGACCCAGGCTATTCCCCACTTAAATATTTTTCTGGGATCCGGGCCCGTCTAGCCATCACAGAGGTTCAAAGTTGCCCTTATGGCCAATTTTCATTATTAATCACACACTCGGTACATTTCGGCATATCCCTACGGCAAAGTTCCGAACCGGACCTAGCTCATTTTAAAGGTATTGACCCAGGCTATTCCCCACTTAAATATTTTTCTGGGATCCGGGCCCGTCTAGCCACCACAGAGGTTCAAAGTCGCTCATTTACGTATTTTCATACCAAACACACATTCGGTACTTTTCGGCATATACCTACGGCAAAGTTTCGAACCGGACCTAGCTCATTTTAAAGGTATTGATCCAGGCTATTCCCCACTTAAATATTTTTCTGGGATCCGGGCCCGTCTAGCCATCACAGAGGTTCAAAGTTGCCCTTATGGCCAATTTTCATTATTAATCACACACTCGGTACATTTCGGCATATCCCTACGGCAAAGTTCCGAACCGGACCTAGCTCATTTTAAAGGTATTGACCCAGGCTATTCCCCACTTAAATATTTTTCTGGGATCCGGGCCCGTCTAGCCACCACAGTGGTTCAAAGTCGCTCATTTACGTATTTTCATACCAAACACACAATCGGTACTTTTCGGCATATACCTACGGCAAAGTTTCGAACCGGACCTAGCTCATTTTAAAGGTATTGACCCAGGCTATTCCCCACTTAAATATTTTTTTGGGATCCGGGCCCGTCTAGCCATCACAGAGGTTCAAAGTTGCCCTTATGGCCAATTTTCATTATTAATCACACACTCGGTACATTTCGGCATATCCCTACGGCAAAGTTCCGAACCGGACCTAGCTCATTTTAAAGGTATTGACCCAGGCTATTCCCCACTTAAATATTTTTCTGGGATCCGGGCCCGTCTAGCCACCACAGAGGTTCAAAGTCGCTCATTTACGTATTTTCATACCAAACACACATTCGGTACTTTTCGGCATATACCTACGGCAAAGTTTCGAACCGGACCTAGCTCATTTTAAAGGTATTGATCCAGGCTATTCCCCACTTAAATATTTTTCTGGGATCCGGGCCCGTCTAGCCATCACAGAGGTTCAAAGTTGCCCTTATGGCCAATTTTCATTATTAATCAAACACTCGGTACATTTCGGCATATCCCTACGGCAAAGTTCCGAACCGGACCTAGCTCATTTTAAAGGTATTGACCCAGGCTATTCCCCACTTAAATATTTTTCTGGGATCCGGGCCCGTCTAGCCACCACAGAGGTTCAAAGTCGCTCATTTACGTATTTTCATACCAAACACACATTCGGTACTTTTCGGCATATACCTACGGCAAAGTTTCGAACCGGACCTAGCTCATTTTAAAGGTATTGATCCAGGCTATTCCCCACTTAAATATTTTTCTGGGATCCGGGCCCGTCTAGCCATCACAGAGGTTCAAAGTTGCCCTTATGGCCAATTTTCATTATTAATCACACACTCGGTACATTTCGGCATATCCCTACGGCAAAGTTCCGAACCGGACCTAGCTCATTTTAAAGGTATTGACCCAGGCTATTCCCCACTTAAATATTTTTCTGGGATCCGGGCCCGTCTAGCCACCACAGAGGTTCAAAGTCGCTCATTTACGTATTTTCATACCAAACACACATTCGGTACTTTTCGGCATATACCTACGGCAAAGTTTCGAACCGGACCTAGCTCATTTTAAAGGTATTGACCCAGGCTATTCCCCACTTAAATATTTTTCTGGGATCCGGGCCCGTCTAGCCATCACAGAGGTTCAAAGTTGCCCTTATGGCCAATTTTCATTATTAATCAAACACTCGGTACATTTCGGCATATCCCTACGGCAAAGTTCCGAACCGGACCTAGCTCATTTTAAAGGTATTGACCCAGGCTATTCCCCACTTAAATATTTTTCTGGGATCCGGGCCCGTCTAGCCACCACAGAGGTTCAAAGTCGCTCATTTACGTATTTTCATACCAAACACACATTCGGTACTTTTCGGCATATACCTACGGCAAAGTTTCGAACCGGACCTAGCTCATTTTAAAGGTATTGACCCAGGCTATTCCCCACTTAAATATTTTTCTGGGATCCGGGCCCGTCTAGCCACCACAGAGGTTCAAAGTCGCTCATTTACGTATTTTCATACCAAACACACATTCGGTACTTTTCGGCATATACCTACGGCAAAGTTTCGAACCGGACCTAGCTCATTTTAAAGGTATTGACCCAGGCTATTCCCCACTTAAATATTTTTCTGGGATCCGGGCCTGTCTAGCCATCACAGAGGTTCAAAGTTGCCCTTATGGCCAATTTTCATTATTAATCACACACTCGGTACATTTCGGCATATCCCTACGGCAAAGTTCCGAACCGGACCTAGCTCATTTTAAAGGTATTGACCCAGGCTATTCCCCACTTAAATATTTTTCTGGGATCCGGGCCCGTCTAGCCACCACAGAGGTTCAAAGTCGCTCATTTACGTATTTTCATACCAAACACACATTCGGTACTTTTCGGCATATACCTACGGCAAAGTTTCGAACCGGACCTAGCTCATTTTAAAGGTATTGACCCAGGCTATTCCCCACTTAAATATTTTTCTGGGATCCGGGCCCGTCTAGCCATCACAGAGGTTCAAAGTTGCCCTTATGGCCAATTTTCATTATTAATCACACACTCGGTACATTTCGGCATATCCCTACGGCAAAGTTCCGAACCGGACCTAGCTCATTTTAAAGGTATTGACCCAGGCTATTCCCCACTTAAATATTTTTCTGGGATCCGGGCCCGTCTAGCCACCACAGAGGTTCAAAGTCGCTCATTTACGTATTTTCATACCAAACACACATTCGGTACTTTTCGGCATATACCTACGGCAAAGTTTCGAACCGGACCTAGCTCATTTTAAAGGTATTGATCCAGGCTATTCCCCACTTAAATATTTTTCTGGGATCCGGGCCCGTCTAGCCATCACAGAGGTTCAAAGTTGCCCTTATGGCCAATTTTCATTATTAATCACACACTCGGTACATTTCGGCATATCCCTACGGCAAAGTTCCGAACCGGACCTAGCTCATTTTAAAGGTATTGACCCAGGCTATTCCCCACTTAAATATTTTTCTGGGATCCGGGCCCGTCTAGCCACCACAGTGGTTCAAAGTCGCTCATTTACGTATTTTCATACCAAACACACAATCGGTACTTTTCGGCATATACCTACGGCAAAGTTTCGAACCGGACCTAGCTCATTTTAAAGGTATTGACCCAGGCTATTCCCCACTTAAATATTTTTTTGGGATCCGGGCCCGTCTAGCCATCACAGAGGTTCAAAGTTGCCCTTATGGCCAATTTTCATTATTAATCACACACTCGGTACATTTCGGCATATCCCTACGGCAAAGTTCCGAACCGGACCTAGCTCATTTTAAAGGTATTGACCCAGGCTATTCCCCACTTAAATATTTTTCTGGGATCCGGGCCCGTCTAGCCACCACAGAGGTTCAAAGTCGCTCATTTACGTATTTTCATACCAAACACACATTCGGTACTTTTCGGCATATACCTACGGCAAAGTTTCGAACCGGACCTAGCTCATTTTAAAGGTATTGATCCAGGCTATTCCCCACTTAAATATTTTTCTGGGATCCGGGCCCGTCTAGCCATCACAGAGGTTCAAAGTTGCCCTTATGGCCAATTTTCATTATTAATCAAACACTCGGTACATTTCGGCATATCCCTACGGCAAAGTTCCGAACCGGACCTAGCTCATTTTAAAGGTATTGACCCAGGCTATTCCCCACTTAAATATTTTTCTGGGATCCGGGCCCGTCTAGCCACCACAGAGGTTCAAAGTCGCTCATTTACGTATTTTCATACCAAACACACATTCGGTACTTTTCGGCATATACCTACGGCAAAGTTTCGAACCGGACCTAGCTCATTTTAAAGGTATTGATCCAGGCTATTCCCCACTTAAATATTTTTCTGGGATCCGGGCCCGTCTAGCCATCACAGATGTTCAAAGTTGCCCTTATGGCCAATTTTCATTATTAATCACACACTCGGTACATTTCGGCATATCCCTACGGCAAAGTTCCGAACCGGACCTAGCTCATTTTAAAGGTATTGACCCAGGCTATTCCCCACTTAAATATTTTTCTGGGATCCGGGCCCGTCTAGCCACCACAGAGGTTCAAAGTCGCTCATTTACGTATTTTCATACCAAACACACATTCGGTACTTTTCGGCATATACCTACGGCAAAGTTTCGAACCGGACCTAGCTCATTTTAAAGGTATTGACCCAGGCTATTCCCCACTTAAATATTTTTCTGGGATCCGGGCCCGTCTAGCCACCACAGAGGTTCAAAGTCGCTCATTTACGTATTTTCATACCAAACACACATTCGGTACTTTTCGGCATATACCTACGGCAAAGTTTCGAACCGGACCTAGCTCATTTTAAAGGTATTGACCCAGGCTATTCCCCACTTAAATATTTTTCTGGGATCCGGGCCCGTCTAGCCACCACAGAGGTTCAAAGTCGCTCATTTACGTATTTTCATACCAAACACACATTCGGTACTTTTCGGCATATACCTACGGCAAAGTTTCGAACCGGACCTAGCTCATTTTAAAGGTATTGATCCAGGCTATTCCCCACTTAAATATTTTTCTGGGATCCGGGCCCGTCTAGCCATCACAGAGGTTCAAAGTTGCCCTTATGGCCAATTTTCATTATTAATCACACACTCGGTACATTTCGGCATATCCCTACGGCAAAGTTCCGAACCGGACCTAGCTCATTTTAAAGGTATTGACCCAGGCTATTCCCCACTTAAATATTTTTCTGGGATCCGGGCCCGTCTAGCCACCACAGAGGTTCAAAGTCGCTCATTTACGTATTTTCATACCAAACACACATTCGGTACTTTTCGGCATATACCTACGGCAAAGTTTCGAACCGGACCTAGCTCATTTTAAAGGTATTGACCCAGGCTATTCCCCACTTAAATATTTTTCTGGGATCCGGGCCCGTCTAGCCATCACAGAGGTTCAAAGTTGCCCTTATGGCCAATTTTCATTATTAATCAAACACTCGGTACATTTCGGCATATCCCTACGGCAAAGTTCCGAACCAGACCTAGCTCATTTTAAAGGTATTGACCCAGGCTATTCCCCACTTAAATATTTTTCTGGGATCCGGGCCCGTCTAGCCACCACAGAGGTTCAAAGTCGCTCATTTACGTATTTTCATACCAAACACACATTCGGTACTTTTCGGCATATACCTACGGCAAAGTTTCGAACCGGACCTAGCTCATTTTAAAGGTATTGATCCAGGCTATTCCCCACTTAAATATTTTTCTGGGATCCGGGCCCGTCTAGCCATCACAGAGGTTCAAAGTTGCCCTTATGGCCAATTTTCATTATTAATCACACACTCGGTACATTTCGGCATATCCCTACGGCAAAGTTCCGAACCGGACCTAGCTCATTTTAAAGGTATTGACCCAGGCTATTCCCCACTTAAATATTTTTCTGGGATCCGGGCCCGTCTAGCCACCACAGAGGTTCAAAGTCGCTCATTTACGTATTTTCATACCAAACACACATTCGGTACTTTTCGGCATATACCTACGGCAAAGTTTCGAACCGGACCTAGCTCATTTTAAAGGTATTGACCCAGGCTATTCCCCACTTAAATATTTTTCTGGGATCCGGGCCCGTCTAGCCATCACAGAGGTTCAAAGTTGCCCTTATGGCCAATTTTCATTATTAATCAAACACTCGGTACATTTCGGCATATCCCTACGGCAAAGTTCCGAACCAGACCTAGCTCATTTTAAAGGTATTGACCCAGGCTATTCCCCACTTAAATATTTTTCTGGGATCCGGGCCCGTCTAGCCACCACAGAGGTTCAAAGTCGCTCATTTACGTATTTTCATACCAAACACACATTCGGTACTTTTCGGCATATACCTACGGCAAAGTTTCGAACCGGACCTAGCTCATTTTAAAGGTATTGATCCAGGCTATTCCCCACTTAAATATTTTTCTGGGATCCGGGCCCGTCTAGCCATCACAGAGGTTCAAAGTTGCCCTTATGGCCAATTTTCATTATTAATCACACACTCGGTACATTTCGGCATATCCCTACGGCAAAGTTCCGAACCGGACCTAGCTCATTTTAAAGGTATTGACCCAGGCTATTCCCCACTTAAATATTTTTCTGGGATCCGGGCCCGTCTAGCCACCACAGAGGTTCAAAGTCGCTCATTTACGTATTTTCATACCAAACACACATTCGGTACTTTTCGGCATATACCTACGGCAAAGTTTCGAACCGGACCTAGCTCATTTTAAAGGTATTGACCCAGGCTATTCCCCACTTAAATATTTTTCTGGGATCCGGGCCCGTCTAGCCACCACAGAGGTTCAAAGTCGCTCATTTACGTATTTTCATACCAAACACACATTCGGTACTTTTCGGCATATACCTACGGCAAAGTTTCGAACCGGACCTAGCTCATTTTAAAGGTATTGACCCAGGCTATTCCCCACTTAAATATTTTTCTGGGATCCGGGCTCGTCTAGCCACCACAGAGGTTCAAAGTCGCCCGGGTTTAACCTTATTTAAGCAGTCCTTGGTAGGTTTTCACTATACTTTTATGTTTTTGTATTTTTGGCTTTCCATACATACTTATTATTTTTATTTTATAATGTTTCTGAAGTGATGGTTTTTGTTTTTGTTTGTTATATAATATATTAAATTACATCTGTGGTGTCGATTTGTTGATAAAAACCCATGTGAAATAAAGACAAATATGCAACTTATATAATGGTTTATATTCGAGGACAACGAAAATTTACGACAGCTCGAAGGGGTCATAAAACTATTTCCGGCGTAGCCTTCCTTCATGCTTTTTAATGATTTACAACTAAATTTGAATATTTTACCGACTGCTATCAGCCGGAATGATATTGAATATCAATTTTCGAATAACAAATAACGAACAGACCGCTAGCTTCACATACATATTTTAAACGGAATGAAATGCCTTTAGAACCAGTACAAGCCGTGAAATTGTCGATTTCCGGTGTTAGATTGCATTTAACTAATATTTAGGGATTTTTGGAACGTTTGAGTCTTATTCAGTTTTTTGGTTTTTAGACATATCACGAAAATTGGCTGCTGGAAAAAAGTGGCTGCTATCTTGATTGGCCGATAAAAGTGGCTGCCAGCTTGAGTCTAGTCCCGATGTGATATTGTTTAAATTATTCACTTGTTTTTCCCGTACACTACTACTTCAAGTCATACTTATTTATATGTAATATATTGACATGTTTTAGTCAAATATTCAAATAATATTTACAATGTTAAGCACCACACGATAAGGCATTCTCTGCTGTTTTTAATCATAGTTTGTTCTCAGCTTTTGTTTTCATTCCGATGCTCATATCTACTTTTAATTAAAAATAGCTAGTTTTGTTAGTATTAGAAGTCAAAATAAAAGAGGATGTAGTGCTTTAGTGTAAGATGGGTTCATTTCATTAAAATTACAAATATTTGCGGATTAAAGTTATAGATTTATTGGCCAGTGCCCTCGTGTATTGTCAGAGGAGAATAGCACCTGATGACTGATGTCGTAATGAAGTCTGATTACCGGGTGTTAGAGAACATCTATTCATTACCTTACAGTCACCAGGTGTGCATTTATTGATCAAATATAGGAAGTAAACCTGACTTCCAGAATAAAAGAATACAATTACGATTGAAAAGAAACGCAAAAAACACATCAATGAGACAACAATCCAACAACACCGATATAGAATTTAGAAGGTAAACAGGAAATGTGCCAAAGAGACAACAAACCGACCAAAGAGCAGAAATAGAGGACATTTAAGATATGAAATGCCACGAAATAAACGTTTTGTTTATATCATAAAAATATGTTAAGCATTCAAATACACACCTATTTTTAATTAGATAATGTTTTTATTCATTTATATAATTATTTGGTTTTGTGAATCGATATTTTCTGTGAAGTTTCCCTCCAATGATAAGTATTTATTTAGCAAATTATAGATATCTCTATTTTTTCACTAATTTTTATATGTATATGTTTATTCGATAAAAAAAAATACTCTGCAGAAAAAACCATCAGAATAAAATATTTATCTTGTCCTCTTACTCGAACAGTTTGGTTAACAGCACTATTCATAAGTATTTTGATTACAATGATCATAATCAGTCTCACAAACTCTTGATTTGGTATTTCGAGAACAACTTTAATACTCCATGTCCCCAATCTTTTTTTCTCTCAAAATTTCCGTTTCCCATACATCTTATTTTTTTGTTCTCAAAATATACTAAAATATCATAACTTCGTAAAATATGACCTTCAATTTATTTTATCATATCACTGATCTAATGTTTAATTTCATCATTTAACAGGACAATGGAAAACAAATTTCAAGAGGATATTTGAAACTTCTATTTATATTCATTTTGTTTATCGCTGATTTTTAAGATGGGAAAAATCTGATAAAAACTCGCCAACAAACTAGGGTTACAGAATGTATTAAATGAGAATTTATGTATAACATATGATAAACAGCTAGAAAATATCTCTGCTTTTCATATTAAAGTCAATTAATTTCAGTATTATTGATACTGTATACTGAATTACAAGCAAGCAGATGAATCTTGTATCTGATATTGTAAAAAATAAATTTCTGATACAGTTCGAGGCCATGAAAGTATAGCCACTCGAGCGTTGAACTATTGTATACATTGTGCAAGATGAATTTCATACATATTACTATATAGAAAATTTAGTGTTTCGTGTTGCATTGTCGGAAACGAGAGGGCGTGACCGTATAGGTTTTGAAATCAGTGATATATAAAGATAAACAGCTAATGAACAAAATCAAACATACACGATATATCAATCAGGATGTTTAGACAACTGGTCATTCTTTATTTTGCCATTATTTCTGAAATTCTGGTAAACGGTGAGTTTTCTGTTGTATATTTCTTATTTCAATTTATCTATTTTCAAGTTACTTTTGTTGTTCTTATTATTAAATAAATGCTTCGATGAAAAAAGTTATTTCATGTTAGAATTTCTTTTTTTAACGTGGAATGTAATAATGTACAAAATCATTGCCCTAAAAAGTCCGTGTGCTTTTATCCTCACGATAGACAGTATTCCATAAAACCAGGATTCTTTTCTGGATAGTTAATAACAGTTAAGAGAATAGTTTTTCATGAGACAAAAATATTCAGGATGAATTATGTCTGTCCAGTGGAAGGTGTCTCACTATACGTTATAATGTTTTTGTCCACCTAGTAGTCATTATTAAAACAAAGGAGACTTTTTCTGTATGTTTTTGTCCGTGAGTCCGTTCAGTTGACATGGTTTTTTAAGACGAGTGTTATATCAAGATGTTTTATGTCAGTCTAGCTAAAACATTTCATAAAACATTGTCTTTTTATATGATGTTCGTCCAGTAGACAATGTTTCAGAAGTCAAGGATGTTTAGTGATTTCTGATGATCGTGAAGCTGACGGAATGTCAGAAAAGAAGTTATTTCTTTATACTTGACTGTCCAGCGCACAGTAGTGCACACGAAACGATTTTTTTTTGTCCGTCCAGAGAACAGAATTTCATATAATATTACTTTTAAGAAATTTTAAAGCAGTTGGATTTGATTTAGTTGTTGATTGAGTTGATCGTCCCACAAAATAAAAGTCGATTTGCTTTAATCATTGCAGACATTGAATTTTCAGTATTTTTCCTTATTTTGGACGCTGATTTTCCGTTGGCTTCATCTTACTGTGTTTTAACTTCCCAACTCGGTTGCTATGCCCGTGTGTTTAGTGACGATTTGGATTTCAATGGACATTATTTATGCATATCCGGTAGACACATAAGTCAAGGTTTTTGTGACCACAGTTTTCCATAAATACAAAGATTAAGTTAGGAAGTTTGGCTGTACATTCAGAAAACTTATCACGAATGGGACAACACAACATTATTTTACGGTGATGTTGCTTAACGAGCCCTTAAATTCAGATATGTTCCAGATAACTTATCAATTCTTCAAATAATAGATTTATTCTAAAATGATACCAAATCATTTTTTAATATTGTTTATGAGTTGAAACCCAACTAACATCCTTTTTTATTAGTATTATTGTAAACCACTTGTATGTATTTAGGGTCCTACAATCTTTCGATACCTATATATAGATATAAGAAGATGTGGTATGAGTCAAAGTGTCAATGAGACAAATTTCCATCCAAGTCACAATTCGTAAAAGAAAAAAAAACCACTATAGGTAAAAATATGGTCTGTAACACGGAGACTTGCATGGAACAAACTGGACAGCAAGCTATAAAGGGCCCCAAAATATGACTACATGTATTGGCAAACCATTCAAACGGGAAAACCAACGATCTAATCTATGTTAAACACGAGAAACGATAAACACTGTTGTGACCACTAGGTGGACAAACACATTATAACGTATAGTGAGACAGCTTCCAATGGACAGATAAAATTAATCCTGAATATTTTTGTCTCACGAAAAACTATTCTCTTAATTCTATATGTTGGCATTTCTCAAAGTAATTTTTCTCTCTAATATCAATAGCGTCAGTATTTATATATTTGTTTCTCTAAGCAACAACAAAAAACAATCAAAATAGCCTCATTTTGTGATATTGATATAATAATCCAAGAAACTGTTCAGATTATATTAACCTGTTCATTTATCAATACAATTAACATGATTTTGAAAGATTTGAATTATTTTCAAGGTTAACAATTTCAGAAGTCAATTAATGGCTGTTATCATAGCTTCTTTTTCAGTAAAAACTAAAAGTTGTATGATACTAATAACCTATAACTTATATATACAAAAAGATGGAAAAGTATTTCTACACTGATGATCGGTACTGTAGTTTAGGTTTTGCCAAATTTTGGCATTCCCTGATGAATGACCCATGAATTAATTGTCATTTCAAGGCTGAAAATCGTTGAAATCTAACTAAACATTTAAAACCAAAACTCTTAAAAATCTATCTCAGTACAAGGATTAAATTTTTGATTCTGAAAACCTAGTACAAATGGAGTTAATTTTGCTTTTATGGTCGATTTAGCTTCAAATCTTTATTTCATGTATAATTAGCAAAATATTAATAAGTCTTTCTAGCAATGAAAAGGCACTAGTATCTTCATCAATAATTTGTTTTACTAAAAATTAGTCAACTACAAAATGTGTCGGGACTAATGCAGTTTGGGAGTTTGGGAGTGTCTTAATGAATTTCGATTTTTGAAATATGAGTACGATAATTAAAAATAAAATCTGCATTGTATGTCTGGTACATCAATGTTAAATAACATTAACTGCGTACTGAATACCCCATCATTTACCTTCTGTTACAATCTTTCATTAAAGTAAAAGTACTTGCATTATATTTATGAAGTTAAAGTCAATTGATATTTTTAATAGAAAACCTTCACAGAAGGATAACTTAATCTATCCAATAGAAATTTTAAATCATTTTCTGTCATGGTCCTGTGATTACCCATAATCCTCACAGAGGGCATATAATGTCAATAGTTCAAAATTATCATCCTCAATTTATTTTCTAATTGCAGCAATTTATTTCGAGTCTGAGTGATGTCTGACTGTAATATTATTATCATTTAGGTTTAATACATAAACAAACCACAAAAAAGGAGTAAGGGAATAAGGGAGCACCAATTTAACTTTATTTAACTTTATTGAAGTTTTATCGACTCTATCACTATATATTTTTTTGCTTGACCACACTTTTTTGTCTTCTTCAACAAATTGAGGATAAGAATAATTTTTTTTGGGGAAAAAAAACAAAGTATTACCCTCAATTTTTAAAGGTTAAATGGTCGATCCCTGACATTTTTGTCATATTGAAACATACTCCAATTTTCTATATTCATGCAGTATATCTATATTTTATTCTCATTACAAGATCTTTTCAGTGTAATGTTATTTTGTGGTCAAATTCTGTAAATCCATTCAAATCCCCTTTTCGTTCAAATGCAATAACCCATCTCTGTATATTCACATTTTTAACGACATGATTAAAAGAAATGATCATTGCTCATGATTCCTTGATTTGAATCGAATTTTTTTAAAACTTTTTTCATAATAGTATTGCTGAGATTAATCAAAGTTTATTTCATCTCAAGAGTGAAAAAAAGGGAAAAAGGACACAAAAATTTCATTTATATTGAAAATTTACATAATCTCAGATTTGTAATACATATAAGGCCGTTTTAATGTAGAAATGTAAATTGTTCAATGCTCCGACTGAACTTCAAACTTTTAAGTACTATTTCATCAATTTAAAGTCAGATATTCTAAAAATGATGTAAATCGTTTGGTCTAAGTATGTGAATATGTGTCATTGAAACAGCTACCCAAAGACAAACAAAAAATTGCAAAAGATAGCTCGCGTCAACAAGTTGTCGGGCTTTAAACAAATGCAGGTGTCTAAAACAATGTTAAGTTCCAAATTATTCAGATTTTAGGGTCCTGATCCTGAAATCCCGGGCTTAAAAACACGAGACCCCGAAATCCCGGACTTAAAAACACGAAATCCCGAAGTCCCGAAAGTCGAAAAAAAATCCCCTGATCCCGAAAGGGTCAATCCCGAAATCTCAAGCTTAAAAACACCCGATCCCGGAGTCCCGATAAAGGTCCTACCCCCTCAGTAAAGCGACTCTTCGTTCCATCTTAAATAATCTTCGCATTAACTTTACAAGACATTTCGTTGAAACTTGAAAGGAAATGACTATTCAATCAATTGAAATAGTCTACTTGTACACGGATATAACTTTCACGCATAAAATTCAAACTATTTGTCAGTATTAGATAATAAAAACCGGAAATCAAGATAAATTACATATCCCGAAAAGACCAACGCCTACAAAATAGTTCAGAGCCTTTTTATTTCATACTAATATCTATTGGACTGCCTGTAATTAAATTAAACAAAATATTGTCTAATAAAACATGGCTTACATGGGTTGTTGTGGAAATGTCCTGTATCTGGAATTTGATCTAAAATTACATATACAATGTATTATGAATAATTCAATTAAGAACACAACCAAATGGAAGAAAAACGTATAAAAAATGAGATGGTGGTGGTTTTACCTTATTATCTCAAATTACTCCACTGAAGAAGACCCTCATTTCATGCTTTTGTAACCTTCAAATCGATAGATGAAATTAGTTTCTTGCATCAGACATAACGGAACACAAAGAATTTTGCCCCTGGAGTTAGTTATTGTCAATATTTAGGTCCGAAATCTAGAAGTGTGGCCTTTCTTGTCAGGAAATCTAATTTACGAAACAAATTGACAATGCCATGGCAAAAATAGGGTTTTCTTTTTTTTTTTAAATTCCTTATTGTCTAAATATTCATATTGATGAAAATGTCTGCATTATATTTATAGCTAGATGTTATATAGATTTACTACATACGTTCTTCTACCCAGATCGTATTGTGTATAGACCAAATTTTGCATAGTAAAACACTATTGAAATCGATGCCGTAAGAGCGTCACAGGTGCAAAATTAAAATAAATTATTGTTCAAAAATTATAAAGCATATTCAGGGAGTAGTCCAAGATTGTTCTCGTGTCTTATTTTTATTTTGTGACTTGCTGGGGTCGTCAGAAGAGCCCTGACGTCTGATTGTCGTTTTAGAGGGTCGCTGGGGAGTAACTCGGTCGTAGCAAGTCCCCATAAAAACGCAACCTGTCCTATATCAATCTCCGAAGTTTTAGTAAATGTTGACATTGCTTATCTAAGTGTGTCTCTAAATGTGATGCAAAAAAAGTTACATTTGACTTAGATTAATTTCAAAGTATCTTCTTTTTCTGCCCTTGTTTGTTTTTGTGAATTTATTTCCTGAACTGCACAAAAATTACTTTTCCCCCTTTTTATTGAATATTACAATTATATATCCGTACACTGTTTTGAAAATTAAAAAAAAACACAAAAAATAAAAATGGCAGAAGTGTAGTGATCGCCAGTGAGACACATATCTACCAAAGACCAAAGGACAAGCCTTATGAAACAACGTTAACAGTACTACAGGTCCTCATCTTTTTTTTTAGTTTTACGATCGATGTGCTTCTGTCTCATTGACGTGTACTCCTTATCTTCTTTAATTCAGACATTCCATTTTTTTTCAAATTTAACAAGTAATAGTCATATAAATTAAAATGTCAACGAACTTAATACTTTATCCCACAACTATGTGATAGAATTGTAACAAGGAAAAGAAAATTACTTCAAAATTCAATTTCTCACAGAATACAACGAAGTGTGACACAAAATATATTACAGCGTTAAATTAGTTTCAAATCTTAAATGAATATGCATTTTCTTGTTACATATTTCAATTAAAATATTTTTTTCAAAACATGTGAGAATTGGTTTGTAATCTTTTTGGCACTTGAAATATTTTTTTTCGTCTTTATGTTTTCGCTATTTGAAATAGCCCAAGGTACGAGTCTTAACTGAGCCTTCTTGTTCTAGCATGAGGTAATCAATTCATTTTTCAAATGTCGATACATTGAAGACGAGACGCCCCTTTTTAATTAAATCCGATTTATTTATTAAGATTTCTTCATCTTAACTGATACATGTATCTTTGGGTCGTGATTCGTAATTAAACAAAATGGATTACATAAGCGACACTGTATTACATTAGCGTAACATGTATTACATAATTATTTGATAAATCTTAATTCCATTTACAAGACGAAATATTGATGGCGATGACGACTTCGTTGTGTTACATAATTATTTGATAAATCTTTATTCCAATACAAGACGAAATATTGATGGCGATGACGACTTCGTTGTGTTACATAATTATTTGATAAATCTTTATTCCAATACAGGACGAAGTGTTGATGGCGATGACGACTTGATTGTATTACATAATTATTTGATAAATCTTTATTCCAATACAGGACGAAGTGTTGATGGCGATGACGACTTGATTGTATTACATAATTATTTGATAAATCTTTATTCCAATACAAGACGAAATATTGATGGCGATGACGACTTCGTTGTGTTACATAATTATTTGATAAATCTTTATTCCAATACAAGACGAAATATTGATGGCGATGACGACTTCGTTGTGTTACATAATTATTTGATAAATCTTTATTCCAATACAGGACGAAGTGTTGATGGCGATGACGACTTGATTGTATTACATAATTATTTGATAAATCTTTATTCCAATACAGGACGAAGTGTTGATGGCGATGACGACTTGATTGTATTACATAATTATTTGATAAATCTTAATTCCATTTACAAGACGAAATATTGATGGCGATGACGACTTCGTTGTGTTACATAATTATTTGATAAATCTTTATTCCAATACAAGACGAAATATTGATGGCGATGACGACTTCGTTGTGTTACATAATTATTTGATAAATCTTTATTCCATTTGCAGGACGAAGTGTTGATGGCGATGACGACTTGGTTGAAGATTTACATACTAGACATAAACGATCCGTAAGTTATGGGTGAATGATATAAATTGGATGTACATAAAAGGACGATATCGTATAAAATAGTCGAAAATATAAATAATAAAATGGACAGTGTAAGAGTAATCAATATTCTATTATGTAATTAAATACATTTTATACAATATGAATTCACTCCCAAAAATAGGATCCAGAAACAGGCAACACGTGCTTATGTAAATCCATCTTATTATTAAAATGGATATAGTACACAAAAATAAACTAATACTTCATTCTCTAATAATTTTCCTTTACTCTTATATGATTAAGAAAATAAAAAAAAAACACTCTACACCTGAGATCAAATGACGTCCTAACGACAACCACTGCATATCATGCTCTTGACTTGGGACATGCACATACAGAAAGATGGAGCTAAAATTTTCCCTAACATGGTACAGCGGAGTAACAGTACAACTAAACGAATTGTTCATTTTAATATCTCCAGTGACGACCTTATATATATAAGACCATGTTTTATAATATTATTGTGTATGTCTATGTATTTCTGTATACCATTGTATCAACATAGGTTCTTCAGAATAAAATATATATATTTCCCCCCCCGAAAAACTATGCTGTGCTGAGACTATGTGTTGGAATCTGGTGTATTTTTTTGTTATTTTGCTGTCTCGTTCACATATCCCGCATATATTCTTTACCATTCACAATTTTAGTATATATAAGTTACCATAAAACAGTATCATACAGGACACACGAAAACGACACATGATCATTTTTGCGGAATCTAAACCGAATTTTCGGTCTTTAGATAATACCAGTTTTCTGACTTTTTGTCTTTTTTCCCAAAATTAAATTACAGGCAAATGAAATACAAACACACAGGCCAACTTTGCATACACGAATTTCACACCAATCTTACATGTAACGAGCTTATACATGAAACTCACGTGAAATTGTTCATGTGAATTGAGATTCATGTCATTGTGAATCTAACATGAACATTTTTCACATGAGTTTTACGTGAACGTTTAAAAAAATTGGTATTTCTCATAATTTTAATTAAATTTGATTTAGATGTTAATTTGATTTAAGTAATTTAGAAAATTAATATGTGAGTTTCGCGTGAAATTAGCATAAAACTCAAATGAACTGATTTCACGTGAGGTTCACGTATAAGCTCGTTTCATGAATTTTAACGTGAAAAATCTCATGAATTTAAATTCACGTGAAATTGATGTGGGTGAATTTGTCTGTGTATATCAACATAAAATTGCTATGTGTGGCTGTATTAAAAAACAACAGTCTGATATATAATAACTGTGTATGGTCAAATTTGCACTAGATCGCGGCTAGGGTTGAACGACACCTCTTAAAAAATTGTCAAAATAATATTATTTTTTCGGGTGACAGGTAAAACGATATGAAATTTCTATATTAAGTAGTTTTGACGTTTTGACAAGCGATTTTTTTCTGACATTTGACAAATATGATTTGTACTTCTTTCATTTTCATCAATTATTCTAATTAATAATTTGAATGTTAAGTTTTAATAACCCCTATTATTATGAATTGATATGTCACTAAAACTATATTTTCAAAAATCAAAATGTTTGGACATTCATACCTGATTTTAAAAATACTTTAATTTGTGAAACGTCATATATAAGACATAAGTGAGGGGTCATAAGTGATCGACATAGCATCGTTGGTACCATTTAATAAGTTATGTTGATTCAAATGACAAAACAATGTAAAAACTAGATCCAAGCATGATAAAACGAATTTCATATCAATTGAATGTATTTTTTTTTTATATAATTATACAACATCAAAATGTTATGAGCTTTCGCAATTAACTTTATGAAGATGTAAACTTAAATAAAAGTTGAGAAGAAAAAAAGGGAAACAGAACAAGGCCAATGGTCGAAACGTCATTATGTTACATTTATCATTTCGAGGCCTTTTGTAGCTGACTATGCGGTATGGGTTTATTTTTCTCATGATAGAGGATCTTACGGTATTCAATAGTTGTAACTTCTATGTCATTTGGTCTTTGGTGGAAAAAAAAAAAATTGACAACCATACTCCATCTTGTTATCTTTATATACATATCGAAGTAATCACATATTTATTAACTGTGTAAAACTGTATCGTTTACAGGCAAGCTGCAGTACCACGCCATCACTGAAGAAATATAAAGTATTCGTTGATCACACTGCATGTATAGCTCCTTCGTCTAAAGCAAACATGACCACTGCAGGTAAATGCTGCTGACACCAATGAGCCTCCTAGTGGGGTTTTTGATCATGTGATTACTTGGCCGTCTTTTAGTGATTATTTGATAACCTGGCCAAATATTTCATGATTGATAATAAATGATTCTGTGATTATATCGGCAAAAAAATTGTGGGCCTTACCAATGAATGCAATGAATTGGAAAAACTCAAAATTAAAGCATTATTGTAAATAAATAACAGGAAACTGGCAGTTTAAGTAGTGTTCAGAAATCCCAGAGAGATAAATACCAAACATTGAACTCTTTTCCATTACAGCATGCACTCATTACATATTAAACTAGCTACAAATTATATCCAAAATCAAAGATGTAGAACATATTCTATCATAATAATTTGGTAACTAATGTAATTACTGTCTCCTCCATGCCCGTCTTGAATTTTTTTTTTATTAAATTAATAACACTCCTAATGCTTAGTTCTGTTGTCACCGTGCAAGACAGTTACATGTAATAACACCATATAGGAAAAACATAGAACTCCTTTTGTCATATTTTAAAAAGACACTGTCAAACATCCAAACATACTATCCACACTCATCTGTGTCCACACTTGTTACATATTAAAAAAATAATAATTGTAGACACAGTTTAGTGAATAACAAAATTATCAAATTGTCAATGATACAACGATTGAGGCAAATTATCACTCAACTGAATACAGTTCGTATTTAAAATCTCGTTTATGTTCTTCAAGCTTAGTGATCGTGAAAATGTTATTTATTTTACTAAATATCCGATAATGCATTAAAACGATCACACAACAAGATTTATAAATACTGAAATGTCAATGACGAGACAAACTTTAAAATAAAAACAAAAGTAAAAAGTAGCATTAAAAATTCAAACAAACTAGCTGACTATATGCGGTATGGGCTTTGCTCATTGTTGAAGGCCGTAAGATGACCTATAATTGTTAATGTTTGTGTCATTTTGTTCTTTTGTGGATAGTTGTCTCATTGGCAATCATACCACATCTTCTTTTTTATTTACTCCACTAAATAGTTTAAAGAGGCGAATAAAAACAGACACCACCATTGCCGAAAAGAGAAACGAACATATGTCGAACACCTGTCCATAAAACATTACAAATATATACATAAGAAGCACCAAACGAACCCCAACAAAACACCGGGAATCAGTAATTTCTGCTTCACTTATAGCACCCGTTGTGTCAAAGCTCCAAATAGTTTAGACTTTTATCAGTAGATTAGTGTGATGAAAAGAAGCAAAGTTCGCTTAAAGAAGATGATTTATTAGTTACAAATTATTCGCATTGTTTTAATCTTGTACAGGAGTGTCAGATGCTGAAATATTAGAGATAGTAAATGCCCACAACACATATAGATCTGGTACACAGGCTACCAACATGATGAAAATGGTAAATAGTAAAAGATGATTATTTGACGATGTAACTTTTTTTAGGTTATAAAATTAATGCATAACATATGAAAAACTATTGGATACTATCTTCAAAAATCTAAAATATCCACCAAACAACAAATTCAAGTCATAGCAGACGTGAATATGGGTACCATCTAGTATTTTAAAAATAGGGACGATTGAAAACAAAGTCAAGCAAGATACCTCACATGGTATCTACTGTAACATATAAAAACATAACCTGGTCCAAACGACTATAGCCACTAGATTCTTTGAAATAACACAATAATTATCTTAAACGGAACTACATCTATTTAAGTTAGAGCACGCGCTTGTCGCTCATGTGTAAATGTTTCCTATCAGTATATCGAACAAAAAGTTTAAAAAATAAAAGCGCACAAAAAATTCGACGGATAGAAACACGCACTGTATTTATTTTAAAACTCTATCAAATTTCTATAATCACTTCATGCATAAGGTCGGAACGATCTGACGTTGATAAATGTATAGATTTATATTACAAACTGCAGTATCGTGCAACACATCATATACAGAGAACAACACAATTTCTAATTTAGCATGTGAAATAATTCAGTGCGATATGATACGTGTTGCAGTTTCTCTTACTATCTATCAATTTTGACGTTTTTGCTTTTAATTTCATGAATCTAAAAATATGAACATGTAATATTTCCTATGAAACAAATATATATTATCAAACCACAAATGGAGATACTATAGATGTATAAAATAAAAACACAAAAATACTGAACTCCGAGGAAAATTCAAAAAAGGAAAGTCCCAAATCAAATGGCGAAATCAATAGTTCAAACACATCAAACGAATGGATAACAACTGTCACATTCCTGACTTGGTACAGATATTTTCTTATGTAGAAAATGGAAGCTGTATGATATTGATTTTTCGTATCACTCGATGAAGATTATATAGAAGATTTAGCGTAAAGAAATACAAGTCAACTCACGAGACGTGGCATAGACTGATAGTGTTAAAAAATATGAAAAAATATATCTACAAACATCGTTTTAGATTGATTGATTGGTTGTTGTCTGGTTTTGCGTCCAGTGGCAATCATGTCGTTCAAATTTAGGGCGAGAAAAAATAAGGTTTTATACAATGAGGTAGACTGTCTGGGATACCGGGGTGTTCATGCAGCCTGTCATTGGAATTGAAAGCAAGTCCGACAGAGCAAACCAAAAATGAAACAAGTAACCCACGGACTCCAAAATAAGTTGTTGTAAGGGTTAACCAACGCGCAAAGAGCGTGACAGCGTGATATTCTATCTACACGAAGGTTTGCTTTTACGTCCACTTTTGACCGTTCATTACTGCGAGTGTAAAAATCTCTTACGACATCCTGGAAAGGCATTTTTAAAAATGAATAACGTACTAACATAACGTATTTTAGAGTTGGGATGCCGAAATAGCATACATAGCTCAGAAATGGGCAGAAAATTGCGAAACTGTGCATGACGGAGGTATGAAGAGAAGAATCCCAGGTAATTTTACAAACTACTAGAACACACCCGCGATATCGCGACTGAAGTAAAGAATATAGCCATGTGTAAGCCCTTTTTGCCTGGATTTGTAGTATTGGTATTGTCATCTGATAAAGTCATGCTAATTATAAGAGGGTCATAAGAGTCACAGTTTTCTATGCTTTCAAATTCTTTCTGTTTGAACCAGTCGAGCTGGAACTTATCCATTATTGGTTATATTAATCATTTAGAAAACAAAATTGGTCTGGAATAATTTGTAATCACTAGCATTGTCCTATATGATTAGTTATAATTAAAGTTGAATTATTTGATTCGCCGTTTTTACATCATGCTGGCTAATAAATCCTTAAATGTCTAGATCTTCCCTGTGATATTTTTAATTTTGCATGTTGAGAGATATACTGATCGATTTTGATTTTAAAGTGTATGGGCTGGAATAGGGAAAAAAAATCTAAATGCTTTGTTATATCATTTTATTAAATTTTTCTTAATGAAAAGTTATGTATATTATGTTTAATGAAAATGGAAGCTGTTCTATGTTCATGAAAGGTAACTCTTCAAAGAATTAAACAACATAGTTATTCACAGCAACACGTCATCGAATCCACGAATAGTAAATTAATGAATCTATATGTATATCTGTGTTGTAGTTTGCGGTTACCAGGTTAAATGAAATAACTAGATGTTTATAAACGTTTCTGAATTTATCAATAAGCTTTTACAAAAATCTATTTTTAAAATCCTGATTTCATAATCTTAATTCCAAATTTCACTAGTACCTATAGTTATTTGCAAGAATAAACAATCATAGATAATGAACGCATAGCAAAAGCTGTATAAACTGTCTCATTGACTTATATCCCACATCTCATTTTATTTCGTTGAATTTAGAAAATACAAAACATATAACCAAATGTAATTCTTTAGAAATTTTCATAAATATATATTGCCATTTTAAAATCAGTTACATTTCTGTACCTTATCGCACAATTGATACAAAAAAAAAATATCACAGAATTGTAACTAGAGTCGTTCAAAGTGCAGATTGATTGGCACTTTCTTTAATAGGTTTTTAGTAAAGTATTTGAATAATCAAAAAACTTATTTATATCTTTTAGGAAGATTCAGAATGGGTCAAAATCTGTTCTGGGGATCACATGGTACATGGAGTGACGCTGTGAAGTGGTGGTATGACGAGATTAATCATTTCACATACGATGGTGGTGATGCAAACGATTTCCAGAAAGTTGGTCATTATACACAGGTTTGGAACATAAATTATTCATTAAGAATCAAAGCTTGTAGTTAAATGTTTTCAGATGAAAAAAAAAGGTATTGCTGTCAGAATGGATAGCTCAAGGGATGACAGTACATTAGCAATGGTTCTACTGTCAGACTGGATAAGTCAAAGAATGACAATTCACTTTAGCAATGGTTTTACTGTCAGACTGAATAAGTCAAGGGATGACAATTTACATTAGCAATGGTTTTACTGTCGGTCTGGATAAGTCAAGGAATGACAATTTACATTAGCAAATAATTTACTGTCGGTTGGATAAGATAAGGCATGACAATTAGCATAAGCAATTGTTTAACTGTGGGTCTGGATAAGTCAATGGATAACAATTTATATATTAGTAATGGTTTTACTGTCAGACTGGATAAGTCAAGGGATAACAATTTATATATTTGTAATGGTTTTAATGTCAGACTGGATAAGTCAAGGGATAACAATTTATATATTAGTAATGGTTTTACTGTCAGACTGGATAAGTCAAGGGATAACAATTTATATATTAGTAATGGTTTTACTGTCAGACTGGATAAGTCAAGGGATAACAATTTACATTAGTAATGGTTTTAATGTCAGACTGGATAAGTCAAGGGATAACAATTTATATATTAGTAATGGTTTTACTGTCAGACTGGATAAGTCAAGGGATAACAATTTATATATTTGTAATGGTTTTAATGTCAGACTGGATAAGTCAAGGGATAACAATTTATATATTAGTAATGGTTTTACTGTCAGACTGGATAAGTCAAGGGATAACAATTTATATATTAGTAATGGTTTTACTGTCAGACTGGATAAGTCAAGGGATAACAATTTATATATTAGTAATGGTTTTACTGTCAGACTGGATAAGTCAATGGATAACAATTTATATATTAGTAATGGTTTTACTGTCAGACTGGATAAGTCAAGGGATAACAATTTATATATTTGTAATGGTTTTAATGTCAGACTGGATAAGTCAAGGGATAACAATTTATATATTAGTAATGGTTTTACTGTCAGACTGGATAAGTCAAGGGATAACAATTTACATTAGTAATGGTTTTAATGTCAGACTGGATTATGTCAAGGAATGACAATTCACTTTAGCAATAGTTTTACTGTCAGATAAGTCAAGGGATGAAAATCTGCCTAAGCATTGATTTTACCTTCGGACGGGATAGTTCAAGGGAAGACAACTTACATTAGCAATGGTTTTACTGTCGGACTGGTTAAGTCGTTTAAAATAGCAATGGTTTTACTATCGGACAAGTTAAGTCAAGGCATGACAATTTATTTAAGATTTTTTTTAACTGTCGAACGGGATAATTTAAGGGATGACAAATATATATACAAATCCACCTCGGAAAAATACTAAACGTTTGCATAATTAAAGAAAAAATCGAAAAAGGATAGATTTCAACTATTGGATTAACAGCCCCTCCCACACACACCCCTGGATCTGCCAATGCATCTTTTGAATACGCAGGCTGACTTTATGAGTCTGTATTTCTTCTTTTTTCTTTTCGATTCAACCTTCAATGTTTTTCTTTTCTGTGCGTAGTAAAACTGCTGTTAACCAAAAATGGAATTTTTCATGAATCACTTTCTCCCCGTCAATCAGTTTTTCTCTAGCTGTTAATATTAAACAGCCCAGTAGCTAGTACTTCTGTACTGGCATGAAAATACGGATTTTTTTGTGTTATAAAAATTTGCTGTTACAAAATGTTAGAAATTATTATAAATTAGGGAATGTATCTCCCTCATGCAAAGCTCTGATTCCTCTTACTGATTTGGCTATACTTCTTGGACCTTTTGGATTATAACTCTTCATCTTTTATATAAGCTTTGGATTTCAAATATTTTGGCCACGAGCATCAATGAAGAGACATATATTTTCTAAATGCGCATCTGGTACAGGAAAATTGTTACCGTTAATGTTATAACACATATACTTGTCGACAACATTCCCAACTCGTAGTTGTTATTTCTCAAATGTGAATTATTGACCTTTTTTCGATTTGTTATTGTCAAATGCTCTCCTGTGGTTTAATTGACATCTCAATGTCAAGTATATCTAAGTGGTATATTTGTGTTTGTACATCTTATCAGGAATATATTTGTGATTTGTCAAAAATCATTGTTTCTGTGCCCTTGAATATGTTCAACAAAATAGTCTATTGTTGTAACTTATCAATGCATTCGTGGTAATTTAACATCTATTTTTATCCTAATTCCATATGTTAAACGTATCCGTCATTTTTAATTCTATGCAGTCGTTCTGTTATGAAAACCTTTAAAGAAATCGTTGTGCTTTCAGTCAATTAAAGAAGTTATTAACATAAATACAAAATATTTACATAGAAATCATTAAACAAAAAATATATGTGTTGAAAATGCACATAATGAATAATTTCCATCGTTAAAGAATTTGACACAAAATAAATACAAATGTATGATTTTTGATTTTGGTTTCTTGTGTATAATTTGGAGTTTAGTAGGACGTTCATTATCACTGAACTAGTATATATATTTGTTTAGAGGCCAGTTAAAGGACGTCTCTGGATGCGAGAGTTTCTCGCTGCATTGAAGACCCATTGGTGGCCTTCTGCTGTTGTCTGTTCTATGGTCGAGTTGTTGTCTCTTTGACACATACCCTATTTCCATTCTCAATTTTAAATGTTTTTACAATTGTAGGTTGTGTGGGCAAAATCAATCAAAATAGGCTGTGGATATGTATATTGCCAGAGTGACAAGCGACATTTATTTGTGTGTAATTATGGTCCACCGTAAGTATTACGTTTTGGAGCAATCATCCTCTTTTACATGTAAAAAATTCAACTGGAGGGACAATATAAGTCTGAAATTGGTAAAACAATCACCCCCTGTTAAACCAGTGGTTGTTTGAATGTTCGAGCCCTGCTCGTGACAAGATGTTTTGACTCCAATCTTAATTAAAAATGACAACCTTTTTTCACGCAGAAGGTCGGGGGTTCTCTCCAGGTACTTCGGTGCTAAATTTTGTTTAATGTTGCTTTTTCCTTGTCACTTGTATTATTCTTACGAAACGTATAAATAAACTCATCAAAGGTACCAAGATTAAAAATATATATTTACGCCAGACGCGCGTTTTGTCTACAAAAGACTCACCAGTGACGCTCGAACAAAAGATGTTAAGGCCAAATAAAGTACGAAATTGAAAAGCATTGAGGACCAAAATTCCTTAAAGTTTTGCCAAATACAGCTGAGCTAACCTATTCCTGAGGTAAAAAAGTCTTAGTATTTCTAAAATTCTAAATTTTGTTTACAGCTAATTTTATAATTATGAACATATAAATGATAACTCAAGTCAATACATAAGTGCTGACTACTGGGTTTGTAATACCCTTCGGGGAAATGAATATCAAACAGCAGTGGCATCGACCCAGTGGTTGTCAATACACTCATCATAGATACCAAGATTGAAAATATGTATTTACGCCAAACGCGCGTTTCGTCTACAAAAGACTCATCAGTGATGCTCGAATCAAAAACTGTTAAGGCCAAATAAAGTCCGAAGTTGAAGAGCATTGAGGACCAAAATTCCTTAAAGTTTTGCCAAATACAGCTATGGTAACCTATTCCTAAGAATTTCTGAAATTCCAAATTTTGTTTACAGTAAATTTATAATTATGAACATATCAATGATAACTCAGGTCAACACGGAAGTGCTGACTACTGTGATTGTGATACTTTCGTGGAAATGAATCCCCACCAGCAGTGGCATCGACCCAGTGGTTGTAAATAAACACACCATAGATACCAAGATTAAAAATATGTATTTACGCCAGACGTGCGTTTCTTCTACAAAAATCTCATCAGTGATGGTCGAATCAAAAAATGTTAAAGCCAAATAAAGTACGAAGCTAAAGAGCATTGAGGACCAAAATTCCTTAAAATTTTGCCAAATACAACTAAGATAATCTATCCCTGAGGTGAGAAAGACTTAGTATTTCTAAAATTCCAAACTTTGTTTAAAGTAAATTAATTTATAATTATGAACATATCAATGATAACTCAAGTCAAAACAGAAGTGCTGTCTACTGGGTTTGTGATACCCTCGGGGAACTGAATCTCCAATAAATGTGTCCATGCATGTGGATTGAAATCAAGCTTGGTGACTTACTTTGTTATATTTTTGAATATTGAAAAAGATATAAACTACTTTTTGGCAAAATAGGCAATAGTTATCAAAGGTACCAGGATTATAAAATTCCTTAAAGTTTCAAAATATATTAAAGGGACATTCAAAGTTGATACGACCACGTCATGGCAATAAAACCGAAGACTACAAAAAATCATAAAACATAAATACTGTGCATTATCAAAAACCATCTGAACTAGGGTTAATCGATCTGAGGTACTCTTGAAGGGAAAGCAAATCGGGCTCCTTTAGCGACACGCTTCTAGTTGATCATAGTAAGTACGTTTTAAAGACGAGTTGCATTCAGTGTAATTTCGACAACATATGAAAAAAAAATAATATTGCTACTCTCTCATGCTATCTTATATTGATTATTTATATAACAGAAAAAATACCAGTACCAAGGTATGAATGGCAGTTGTTATCCATTTAATTGGTGCGTGAGCTTTCGACCTACGCCGTTTGATTGAGGACTTTCCATTTTGAATTTTGAGGGTTTTTTTGTTATTTGAATTTTTGCCGTATTATACTTTTGTTTTAATTATCTGAATATTTTCATTCAACACCTGTCTTAACATGTCAGGAATATATTAGCTTAGTCGCATTTGACACTTTTTGGAATTTTGAGTCTGCAATGCTCTTCAACTTTGTACTTGTTTGGCTTTATAACTATTTTGATCTGAGCGTCACTGATGAGTCCTATGTAGACGAAACGCGCGTTTGGCGTATTTAATTATAATCTTGGTACCTTTAATAACTATAAACTTGGTTTTATGTAAGAGTTCTGTACTTTTGTAATCACTTTATTTATTCTTAACAGCGGCAACGGAGCTGAAACATACAAACCATACAAACAAGGGACATCATGTCAAGATTGTCAACAAGGACGTTGTGTTAACAATTTATGTGGTAGGTACCTGAATTTATTATATACTTTCCATGTGGGCGATGATAAGAAAAGAATTTATGGCGAATATCAACATTTTTGTTTTTTTTTCTCCTCACAATCAAGCGTACATTCAACCTGAGGTCATTCAATAAAACAAACTGTGTATGATGCATTCTGGGTAATATTTTTCAAAATGAGATTAGATACTGAAATATGCGAATCAGACACTACCAATAAAGAACAATAAACATAAACACAATGATGTGAACGATGTTGTATAATTTTGTTTATCAAAGCTTTTAACATAGTACGCTGTCCCAAATCGTTATTTTGTAAATATCTTGCATTATACAGCTGTTATTTTCTGTTTTTAAGATTGCGATAAGATTTGTTTGAATGGTGGAAACCTTAACATATCAACTTGTACATGTAATTGTAAACAAGGTTATGATTCTCCTGATTGTTCATGTGAGTATTAACAATGAATTTCTTGATATGACTACTTGTATATGTGTGTCATAAAAAATATACAAGTAAAAAAAAAGGAAAAATTTCTATGGGTACAGAACACCTTATGGAATTAACTCTTGAAAATCAGCTGAGCGTTTTAATCACAGAGTATAAGTAACAAGAAATCAAGCTTTCAACGATCAAAATTAATGTTTGTCAAACTGTTTTATACCAACCAAATTATTCGTATAAGTAAATATTTTGCCAAACTTTATCATAAAGATTAAATGAACCAAATGTGGAAATGCTGTACTAACTAGAATTGTTCCCTGTCCTTTATATGTTTGGTTATAACTGATAAGGATGTCTATCCTACCCGTTTGTTGCAAGGGAGATAAAAAGCCTAAGTATTTTACATGATTTACAAAAAATGTGAAAATATCGATTTGATGAACAATAATTTACCCTATTTGACGAAAAAAAACCCGGAATTGATGAATGACGATAGTAGTTAAAAGAAGAATTTTCTACGTTTTACGATTCAAACATTTCTAACCCCACAAGTAATAGTATTCAATCTAACTGTTGAGAGTACAGAACTATCGCAATACACGAGTTGTAGGAGTGTAGTTTGTTTCTTAAATGATTTTTATCCTCCTCTTTTCAAAAAATTACGGAAAGAGTAGGGTTCTTTATATATGACGTCATCAGGTATGGTAGATTTTTCATGACGTCACAATAGCAAAATTTAGAAGAAATCAAGAAAATGTAACGTCATAATAAAATTTCGGCCAATCATTGCCGAGAACAAATTTTAACTAGTGAGTAGAAATGTCCTTCTCAAACCTATCAAAAATGGGAAATTAGTTCAAAATTAGGGAATATGTATTCGTAAATCGGTGCAAATCTGGTACGAAAGATGTTTCAAAATCTCATCGGACAGAAATAATGTTTTTTTATTTATATTTGTTTTGGGTGTTTTAAAGCCAATTTGAAGCACCGCATTAAGGCTATTTCGTGACGGCTAGTTTTTATATATAAATGAGTATTGCGAACTTTTTACAGGTTTACATGAGTATTGAGAACTCTTAACAGGTTTACATGAGTATTGAGACCTCTTTACAGGTTTACATGAGTATTGAGACCTCTTTACAGGTTTACATGAGTATTGAGAACTCTTAACAGGTTTACATGAGTATTGAGAACTCTTTACAGGTTTACATGAGTATTGAGACCTCTTAACAGGTTTACATGAGTATTGAGAACTCTTTACAGGTTTACATGAGTATTGATAACTCTTTACAGGTTTACACGAGTATTGAGAACTCTTTACAGGTTTACATGAGTATTGAGAACTCTTAACAGCTTTACATGAGTATTGAGAACTCTTTACAGGTTTACATGAGTATTGAGAACTCTTAACAGGTTTACATGAGTATTGAGAACTCTCAACAGGTTTACATGAGTATTGAGAACTCTTTACAGGTTTACAAGAGTATTGAGAACTCTTAACAGGTTTACATGAGTATTGAGAACTCTCACCAGGTTTACATGAGTATTTAGAACTCTTTACAGGTTTACATGAGTATTGAGAACTCTTAACAGGTTTACATGAGTATTGAGAACTCTTTACAGGTTTACATGAGTATTGAGAACTCTTTACAGGTTTACATGAGTATTGAGAACTCTTTACATGTTTACATGAGTATTGAGAACTCTTTACAGGTTTATATGAGTATTGAGAACTCTTTACAGGTTTACATGAGTATTGAGAACTCTTTACAGGTTTATATGAGTATTGAGAACTCTTTACAGGTTTACATGAGTATTGAGAACTCTTTATAGGTTAACATGAGTATTGAGAACTCTTAACAGGTTTACATGAGTATTGAGAACTCTTAACAGGTTTACTTGAGTATTGAGAACTCTTTACAGGTTTACATGAGTATTGAGAACTCTTAACAGGTTTATATGAGTATTGAGAACTCTTTACAGGTTTACATGAGTATTGAGAACTCTTAACAGGTTTACATGAGTATTGAGAACTCTTTACAGGTTTATATGAGTATTGAGAACTCTTTACAGGTTTACATGAGTATTGAGAACTCTTTATAGGTTAACATGAGTATTGAGAACTCTTAACAGGTTTACATGAGTATTGAGAACTCCTAACAGGTTTACTTGAGTATTGAGAACTCTTTACAGGTTTATATGAGTATTGAGAACTCTTTACAGGTTTACATGAGTATTGAGAACTCTTAACAGGTTTTATGTTTACAGCACAGTGAGGTAAAATGTTATATCTCTGTCAAAGTTTAAAAAGGTACGGTTTGAGGGAGGATTGGTGCCGTCAAACAAGTTTAACTCCGCGTATAATCCTGCCGTAAGTCAGGAGTCTGAAATTCAGAGAATGTCGTTTGTAATTTTGTACATTTATAAGGCCGCTAGATTTCTAGTCTGGGTTGGTTTACAGTTTTAATTTCAAGGCCTTGTATAGCTGACTGTGGTATAAGCATTGCTCATTGTTGAAGAAAGTATGTCGACCTATGTCATGTGGTCTCTAGTAAAGAGATATATCTTAGGCAATTTAACAACATCTTCTTATTTTGCATTAAAAAATTGATAGAAATAATGAGTTTCTTGATGTACTTCAATTTGTTATACGAATGGCATGTATTAAATCACATCATAAACAAACTCATGTGTTCTTAAATGGTGTATATTTATAGTGAACTGTACAAAGAAAGCCGACTACAATGTTTGTAAGTCCTGGGGCGCCGGTCATTGTAACTTGTACGGAAATGTACCTACAGACTGCCCACACATGTGCAATTTATGCCCAAGTAAGTATCGTAATGTTGATTGTTATTGCTTAAGTATGCTGTCTTATATGATCACACTTTTATTTGTTACATTTATATATAACCAATGTTTTTTCTCTGTCTTGTTCGACTTGAACATGTGTTCCTAAATTGAAAAAAATAAACAAATTAAGTTGCTTGAAGTTAACTTAGGAAGTGACAAATCAAATCAAAAGATAATGCAAACATGAGTAAATCACGTCGACAATGGTAAGCGTCACCTGCAATGTATGAATCACCGAATCCGCGAATTCAAACAAATACTGTTATAAGTCAAATCACAAAAAAACTGAACTTAGAGGAAAATCAATTCGGAAAGCCCATTATCACATGGCAAAATCAAATAACAAAACGCATAAAAAACGAATGGACAAGAACTGTCATATTTCTGACTTGCTACAGGCATTTTTGAATGTAGAAAATGGTGGATTAAATCTGGTTTTATAGCGCTAACCCTCTCACTTTGATGACAGTCTTATCAAATTCTGTTATATTTACATTGATACGTTAACTAAACAGACACAATAAATAAAATAGTCAAAATATGGGTAGTTATCAAAGGTACCAGGATTATAATTTAGTACGCCAGACGCGCGTTTCGTCTACATAAGACTCATCAGTGACGCTCATATCAAAATATTTATAAAGCTAACATGAACAAAGTTGATGAGCATTGAGGATCCAAAATTCCAAAAAGTTGTGCCAAATACGGCTAAGGAAATCTATGCCTGGGATAAGAAATTCCTTAGATTTTCGAAAAATTCAAAGTTTTATTAGCAGGACATTTATAAAAATGACCACATTATTGATATTCATGTCAACACCGAAGTGGTACATCAATCATCATCGTATGACAATTTTAAAAGGAACAATTTAATAGAACACAAAAACATCTATCTACAAACACATTCATTGATTTGTGTTTCTAACGTCAGAACATTTTATACGTAACATAGATTTGTCGTTCAATGTGCATACAAACAATTTTAAAAATTACGTAGGCAATGTTAGCATACAGCGTTAAAAAATCAAGAGTATGTAAGAATAAATTTCAGAAATTGACATGTTAAATTTAAACTAGTCCATAATGTTCTTAGCTGTTTATGTATATATTCTGTAACAGGCATCATTTCATCCCAGAAGTTGTTCTCTATTTAAAAACATTTGGTCATTTTAAATACTACAAATACAGCTACAAATGCATATAGTTTTAAGGCATTGACAAACATAATCCGATTTGTTCTCAATACTTGTTCACCTACTGGCAGAGCAGGTTTTTTTTATCTGCATCTTGAAGTTAAAATGGATCATCATCCAAAACCTATTTAGATAGTGCCCTTCCTATACACTGCTAACGTCGTTAAAGTTGTATAACAATTGAACATGGATAGACGAAAGATTTAATTGTAAATAAAATATCATGTATAGGTTTCAGTAGAATGTTACATTTTAGTAAACAGTTATATATAAATATCGTGTATTTAAAATACTGCTATAACAAACTATTTACTGTAGATAGTGGTGTTGATGTCGTTGGAGTATCGGATGGTAAAGGAGTGTTCAATTTCGATCTTTCACAAACAACTGATGGAGGTGGATCAGGTGCAGGCGGATCGGGTAGTGCCAGCCGAGTTATAAACCACACACAGATTATATGTCTTATAATAACACTTTCATCAAGAATGTTTCTCATATTATGATTTTTTTTTCTGTCTATAAGTTCATGCTATAAATGTATGCCTCTGTACCATATTTGTCTCTTTTTATATCTCTATCATAAAAAAAACACCGATTCAGATTACTGAATCCAAGCAGTACTTTACCTGAATAACGACACGCGATCTCCTTCTTGTTATATATTTTCTCCTGTTTCTAGCACTGATTTATAGTAACACATGCAGTGAGCGTTGTTAATTATTGTTTTGTTTTTGTATATTTTTCTTATACTTATTAAAATATTTTGTACTATTCTACACGTTGATCTTTTGTTACTGAAACAGGTCATAATGTATTTTTTAAAAGGACAGGAATACTTACATTCTACTACACATTTTTATAATTACCATAATTTTTGTAGTTAACATTTCGCTATGTATATTAATGTACCCTCTAAATGGTGCGAAGGTTGTTGCCAATGTTGAACGCATGTGTTCCTATTGAAGTTAAGAAAAAAGATACAGTCGATCAACTAGTTGAAACTGCTTATGGTGTTTATATTGCTTTGATTAATGCCAAAGATAACTATATACAGTGGACAAAAGACGTTAATTCTAAAAAAAAAAGAAAGAAAAAAAGTGTGGTTTACAGAAAAATGAAATGTTCCAATATTTTGATGTGCATTGGTTGCACTCATGTAATAATCTGTAGTTGATCTGTTTGCAACACTAACACCAATAATGAAATTATGCTCCAGGTAGCATTTTATCTGGAAATGGTGACCTTATTAATTTCCCAATTTTAATTCTTTTCAACTTGAACAACCTGCACTTCATATTGACTAAAGTTAGGTTGTCCGTTTCTTTTTTTTTTGGTAGAAGACATTTCACACGTTTTGGTTTGAATTTCAACAAACACATGCATTAAGGGTTACAAAAGCAATCTCTAAAGTTTGATAAAGTATTGAACGAGTGGTTAAAATATTTAACGCAATCGCTCACTATTGTTGGCTTCAAACCAAGTTGAACAATATAAAAAAAGAAGATGTGGTATAATTGCCAATGAGACAACTATCCACAAAAGACCAAAATAACACAGGCATTAACAACTATAAGTCACCGTAAGGCCTTCAACAACGAGCAAAGCCCATACCGCATAGTCCGCTATAAAAGGCCCAGATAAGACAATGAAAAACAATTTAAACGAGAAAACTAACGGTCTATTTATGTAAAAATATTATCGAAAAACAAATATGACACACATAAACAAACGACAACCATCATTTTTACTATGTGTTTAGTAACGACACTTTAAATCTAACGTAAATGACAAGTTGAGCAACTGACCATAGTATAATTATCTCAAATTCAACTATGAATTAGAAGTTATACTAACTACAAAGGGACAATGATAAATGATTAAGCCAAATCGACGCAAAAAAGAATTGTCGAACATCCATCTGCTAATTATGTAAATTCCAACAAACAACAAATCTGGGTGCTTCTGCATAATCGAAATATTTGCGCGTTCAGTAAAACATCACTTGATGTGCATCAATATAACGAACATTGCCAACTTCCAACTTCTCCTCTTAATCGATAAAGACCCTGGAGTGGAATATCATATCCACCATTTGGAGATTCTGATGCCTATGAATTAATACTGCTTTGTATAGTGATAGCAGATATGGCATAAACCTGATACTGTTCATGTTAAATTAAACGTAAAATTGCTAACACTTTTTCCTTGTGGACAGTTTATTACGTTTCAAAGATGAAAAAAACAACCGTTTACATCAAGGAAATTTCGTCAGACCCAGCAACACAACCTACAATAAAACAAAGATCGCCAAAAAAATTTAAAGATTAATTCCAATAAATTTAAGTCCTCGATATTACCGGAATTTTGATACACTCTCTTTTGTTTTGATCACCATTTCATTCTTTTACCACATACAACAGCTAGTAGCCAACCTCTAATATAATGAGTCAAACTATGACAGATCAAAGATAAGCGAGAAAAACTTTCTTGTATGTATATGTTAGATTATGGACAAAACGACACAGAAGTTCCTATACCGTAAGACCACTCTATTACTCTGTATTTATTATAGCTTGATGTCCATCATCTTAAAAACCTTGATAATTTCAGAAGTGTTTTTATTTCATACGACGTCTCACTAAACTGTGTCCTGTTAACCAGCTCAGACAGGAATTGGAATAAATCATACTTTTGGAAACAGTGGGTTTATATCCTATATCAGAATTGGTACCAAAAACCTGAGCAAGATGACAATGATACAAACATAAACTACAAGCAGTTACCAGTCATTCCGATAGTGACATTTATGATATTTTTATCAGATTAAACTGTTAATAAGGAATGTAATACTGTGAACGTTTTGACATTTATCTATAAGTTCAATAAGTATTAAGCTAAAGGTTTCGTCTTATTCTACTAATTTCACCTGTGAACTAAAGATAAGTTAGCACGTCAATTGTGTGTGTATGAATGTGTCCATCTTCAAAATGTATCAGGACATATTGTCATGAAATGCTTTTTAAAAAAAATAATTTATAGATATCAACTGAAACAATACGTTTGTTATTGAAGTGCACGACAAGAAAATGGAGTTTCTTTTTCAATTTAAATGATAATTCAAATGAGGTGAATATCAATCAAACAACGATTGGTTGAACGATAACTTGATGTTGCAATGATCATGGACATATTTTTTTCTTTTCTTTTGTTCTTTGTTTTTTTGTTTTTGTTTTTGTGTGTCGCTGCTTTTTTTTTTTTTTTTATTGTTTTTGGTCTTACATTAGAAATTATTAAAATGCGTTGTTGACAGTACTCAAACAAGCTCCAACAAGGAATGGCTGCAATAGCTATCACAGGTTCATACCATAGTATAAAACAATTTAATCATGAGATGCCATATACAATTTATTTTCTAGAGTCTTCTTAACAGAAATCGGTTTCATATAAAACACCATTTTATACAAATGATATCTTCGGTCCTTAACTAAATGACTTTTTATTTCAATGTTTCCGAATTTCGGTCAAAAATCCAAAACAGAAAGATTTCCTCTTGGCACATGTACATTTTCCTCATTTTGAATAAAATTGAATGGCGGATCATCTGAAAATATAAAAATTAACATGCTTTTATAAAAGATAAAAAAAATATTGATTATAATAATAATTCTGCTTTGGTAATGTCATTATTCAAAATTATATCAATAGCGATAATTAAGTAATGTAAGAGATAATCATAATAATAGTGAATGACTGTTATAAAATGTTTATTTTGGTAATTTTAAAGAAAGTGGATGGATGCAACTAATGGCAGTTTTGATTCCGAGGATTTCACCAGGCTTGTAGTCTCTTAAAATTGTCTGACGTCAGACACACGAATCAATGAATGTGTTTGTAGATAGATGTTTTTTGTGTTCTGTTTAATTGTTCCTTTTAAAAATTTTACATGATAATGACTGCTTTACCCATATTTTGACTATTTTATTTACGTCTGGTTAGGTCACGTTAGCGCTTTAGAACCAGGTTTAATCCACTATTTTTTACCTTTGAAAATGCCTGTACCAAGTCAGGAATATGAAAATTTTTGTTCATTCGTTTTTGATGTGTTTTGTCATTTGATTTCGCCATGTGATTATAGACTTTCCGATTTGATTCTCCTCTTAGTTCAGTATTTTTGTGATTTTACTTTTTCCTTTGATTTTGACCCGAAATGTCATTTATCAGTTCACTTTCTTGCTGTAAATTTACTACTGGCAACCTGGAAATGTAATCTATTTATTCTTATCGTTTTGTTCTCAACCGACATTCATTGTCAATTTGTAAATGTTTGTAAAGTATAAAAAAAGAAGATGTGGTATGATTGCCAATGAGACAACTATCCACAAAAGACCAAAATGACACAAACATTAACAACTATAGATCACCGTACAGCCTTCAACAATGAGCAAAGCCCATACCGCATAGTCTAGGTATTGATGCAGTTATAACGTTTTATGTTTTAAATAAGATAATGTCAGTACCAAGTCAAGGATATGACAGTTGTTTTGCATTCGTTTGATGTGTTTGAACTTTAAGTTCGCAATTTGATGAGGTTCTTTCCGATTTTAATTTTCCTAGAGTTTCGTTATATTCGTTTCCTTCTGTCTATATCTATATATCATGTTTATATCGAAAAATGTTTATTTCAGAGGTAATGCTGTATTCGTTTGATCATTTTCAATAGTAAAATTGTGTCTCCATTATTTATAAATTAATTTGCATACTTGTTGTTTGCATGGAATCATATCATACGGGTATTTTTCTATGTCGAATTATAAGTTTATATTTATATTTTGCTTACGATACGACTGTAAATATTATTTGTTGTGTGGTAATTGTTGTGAAAGTCAGTCTTTCGATTGACTTCGTAGTCCGCATATATTATTCATACATAATGTTTTATTACCAGATGATGTATAAGCATGAAAAGTTGGAATCTTACATTCATATGGTCATATTTATAAATAAGCTGTTTACAGTTCTTGAAATACTAAGGTTTTTCTACCTCAGGAATAGATTGCCAAAGCTGTACTTGCAAAATGTTCATGAATTTTGGTCATGAATGCTCTTCAACCTCGTACTTTATTTGGCCTTTTAAAACTTTTTGGAGTCGAGCGTCACTGATGAGTCTGTTGTAGACAATAATTAAGCCCGGCGTAAATACAAAATTTAATCCTGGTATCTATGATGAATTCAACACTAAACTAAGAATTATAAAATCAATGTTGCTGACATCCTATTGTAATCAGAAGAAAGTTATGAAATATTCTTATTTGATACTTGTTAATTTCCTCTGTTCTGGTACTTTGTATTTCAGAACCTCACCTTTTGAAATAATGTAAATATAGTTCATTTTGACTGTGAGAATAATTAAAGTAAGGATTCATATGACATCTTAAATGGAGGTAAACATATCCAAATATATAATCAACATTGAAATATAATATGTACTCGATAAGAAACAACATCGAAAAGGGAGAGAATAACTGATTTAAACAATAGCGTTTGATTTGTAACATCTAGTCTGCGACAAACGCCGTTCAATGCAGCAAGCTAGCTAAATTAAATTTTAACTTAAAAGAAATTAGTTGGATATACAGTTTGTTCCCACTGTAATTTCAAGTTATTACACTTTAATCTAACTCTTGGACATCACTGAAATTCGTAAATCATTGGTCATTTAAGGGGGCTCGCGGGTCTAAATCATTTTTTTCCTAATACAGGATTTCTCTTATAATTTTTCATAAATGAACTTTATCATATACTTAATAGAAAAATGAAATAAAAAATGGGGTCACCGTTCATTTAAGCTCACAATCTGCCTCTGAAAGAAGCATACATTTTTGTTAATGTCCTTTTTTTCTGTTGAACTAATAGGATAAAAGGTAACATCGAAATAAAAAAGAACTAAATTACAGAAATCGATAAAATTTTACAATTATTTAGTTTATGTAAACCTTTTTGAAAACAATAATTAAAAAAAATATAGGTCACCGATGAGATACAGAAGATATTTCAATTTCAATGCCAAAAAAATGGCATTTTAACACCAGAGGAAGATAATTTGGAGTTTTTCCAATGATAAAAATATTTTAAAAGTTATCTGGGGCCAAACCAAATCGATTTGGTTGGATAATTTTTTTACCTTATCATAAAGTTATAACTAATAGTGTAATAAATAAAAATTGTTTATTTTTTTGCCGCAATATTTGTACCTGCGAGCCTCCTTAAAAAGTAAAATAACCAAAATGATATCAAATGCATGGATACCAATTGCCATATTCCCAAATGTGAAATACCGATGTTGAATTAAAACTCTAATGTCAAAGAATAGACAGGGCGTGTAACAGTTTTAACCGACATCAAGAATTTCAAAGCAAATAATAAGCATTCAAAACAAAAGCAAAAGCAATACGAAACCGTTGTAAGCAAATATACTTAACATTAAATACCAGAAGCAAAATTTGATAGGCCAGACGCGTGACGTCTATAAAAGACTCTTTGATAAATGATTTTGTCTTTTTTAATTTCTAATTTTTGTTTCCCGTTTTGGTTCCACTTTTGAAAAATATATATTCTTTTCTTGTTTCTAGTATTGACGTATTAGATATGAATGGAATACCGTTTTCCAAGCACTAATTATGAATAAATGATCTAACTATACATAAATGTCTTAATGCCTGTAGCGATGTAATTTTCGAGGTAATTTTTAAGAGGCACATTTCTGTATATTTGAGTTGATATGTGTTTCATGTCTTTAATAACATACCCACTCCTTTGTTCTAACAGGGGTGGTCTGAGCCGGATCACCCTCACTAGATCACCATAGTTTGAGTTTCTTTGTTGTTCATGCTTTCCTTTGTTCTATAACTTTTTGGCGGGAATGTCTAAACTTTGAATTTTTCGAAAACTAAGGATTTTCTTACCCCAGGAGTAGATTACCTTAGCCGTATTTGGCACAACTTTTTGGAATTTTGGATCCTCAATGCTCTTCAACTTTGTATTTATTTGGCTTTTTAACTTTTTTGATCTGAGCGTCACTGATGAGTCTGATGTAGACGAAACGCGCGTCTGGCGTATAAAATTATAATCCTGGTAATTGATAACTATTTACAATCAAATCCACTATTAAACTTATAATTAATTATACGAAAAAGACTATCTATCAAAATTCACGTAGAAAAAAATCCAGTGTATATGCTGGGATTCAAACTCAAGACCTTTCGCATACCAGGCCACGACAAATACCACTACACCAGTACGACCGGACACGAACTAACAGTAAAACATACTAAATGGAAGCAAGACCTTATTTTTATAAGTGGGGCGGGTTGACATTGTTTGATATCTTCTCATCGTGTTCAGGGTCATAAAGGGTATACATCATATATTATTTTATAAAGTATATTATAATGGTTGTGTGGCGTTCTAAACTAGATTTTAATAATTGAAAATGTTTTTTCGTCTTATCTGAAACAGCTGGGATGTAAAATAGTTTTCCCACTCGGACTTGGTGGGTCAGTGTCAGATCACCCTCTGGCCTCGGGTCATTGGGGTGATCTTACACTGACACACCGCGTCCTTGTGGGATAACTATTAATTACAAATTGTAAGGATCAACTATTTTTTATTGAGTTACACATAAATTAATGTAAGCTACGTATCACAACGCATTGTGAAATAATATCAATTTGAAGTGGAAAATTTTATTGATGTAACATAACCAATATTGTAATCAACCCAATTTTGAGAATGTTATAATGTTTCCAGTTAATGTTTTAATAACTAATGGTAAACCTACTGTCATTAAAATTTAAGAAGGGCGAAATATACCAGAGTGCCATTATCAAAAAGACCTACCTCGTTGCTTGAAGCAGCTTGTTTTGCTTTCTATCCTGTTTAACCTTGTAGCTATGGAGTAATGATGTTTTTCTTCAGCATACATGACAGCTGTCCACCCATATACATCTGGTTTAGAAATGTCGCATCCATTTTGAATTACAGTAAAACACACTTCATATACAAGTGTGTCCTGTTATTTTGTTACTTCAGAAACGCAGTATCCGACTTTTACAAAATGTCTTATCTGAATAGCTGAGTCGATATAGGCCAATGTGTTTAACATTTCGCTTTGTGCTAAAAAAAAAATCTCCTTGAACAATATGTAAAAGGTCAGAAATGTCGTATGAAGATGTAAATAAGATCCGAAACATTATTCGGTCTTGAGCGTTCGACAATACCATTTGAATTTGAAAAGGTGACTGCCTACACCATTGCCCCCCCCCCCAAAAAAACAAACAATTAAAGAAAACCAATCGACCATTGTGGCAGGTTGTATCATTTATAATCATTCTAAGAATTCCCTTTTGAAGGTAATAATTTATCATCAAGAAACCTTTAAAAAAATACAGCGTATTTAGGAGCACTTAAAGGCTTGGTAGTTCCTGTTTTTGTTTTGTTTTGGGTAAGGACAAGGATAAAACATGTGATCCCTCGATAGGGAATCATAAAACAGCGAGACTCAGTTTGTCTTCGAAATAGCAAAAACTGTTGTCGTATGGGACAAATAAATTTGTCACAGAATCATTAGCAGACAAGAAACAGACTTGAAACTAAAAGAAAAGAAACGTTTACAAACAACAATCTAAAAAGCATTACACAGATAGATAAAGAGTGAGTAACATAAACCTACGCTAACAAAGTGGGACCTTATGTTGTCAAAATTTTAAGCATAAACTGATTTACATGTACAAAATCAGTAGTCCGTTACAGTCGATAATATCATAGAATAGGAAAGCTAATTGTATTGATATATCAGAGTAAAAAAATCATGATGGCCCTTTTAAAACTTTCAATATATAGTTATATTTTGACTATTAACATTAACCGATTCAATAGCAAATTTTAAACATCAACACAACTCGAAGGCAATCTATACCATTAAACGATAAGACCTCATTTTGTGTGTCGCTTCTCTTCTTCCCACAATAAATTGATCATCATGCCTCTCTGTCCTATAGGTACCATGCATAGTCGCATTTGTAATCCATTCTTATGAATATTTAGTTTGGGTTATTTTGGGAATAAACAAAATAAGGGCGTCCGGATATTCATTCCGTCATCAGACCGACTTTTATGTCAGACATGACTACCGGTTCTAACATTGAGAACCAATCGTATGATAGATAACAAAAATAAAAAATAAATAAGCCAATCAGAGTGTTGTCCTTATCGTTTTTTTTTAGATCGTGAGAACCACTACTATTTTACCTCGGTTTTAACTTCCACTTGCACATAATTTTCAGAAGTACTCGGACTGGGACAGGACAATTATTTTTGCGTTATCTGCATGTACTGTATACTATGATTAAAATCTACTATAATTATAATATATTAAGGCACTCTATTATATAGCAGTGATCGCCAAGGAGAAGAAACTTAGAATTAAGAGTTAATAAAAAAATAAATACACTTTAATATTAATAATATGGATACGTATGTTCATTGCAGAGACAAATAATGTATTATATGTCCCTGTTCATAGCATGCCGAACATAAAAATAATAGAATGTAACAGAACACAAAATGATAACGGACTTTGAAAAAAAGAGAGAGGGCCGCTAAAAATATTTTCCTGTCTCCAAGTACCTATATGACTATTGATATCATTTCTAAAATCTCCAGACATAAAATCTTTTACAAAAATTCTTTCTAAAAGAGATAACATACTTTCAACCAAGTTTAAAATGCCTGCAATTTCGCTTTTAAGTCAAACAGGACTTCCGGTTTTTAACTTGCACATATATTTCATAAGAGTACTCGGGGACAGCACAATAATAATCGAGTTGATAGAGACTCTATCTATAATATAGCAGTGATCGCTTATGAGAAGAAACTTGAAATTGATAGTTATTAGCAAATACACTTTATTTATAGGATACGTATGTTAATAGTATACAGAAACGCGAAAATGATGAAATTTAACAGAAAAAAATAAAAAAAATAACGGACTTTAGAAACAAGTGAGATGGCTGAAAATGTTTCCAAGTACCATGAATTTTGATACCTTTTCTGAAATTCTCCAGGCATGAATTCTTTTACTGAAAGTATCCAGACAAAAAATCTTTTACAAACTTTTTCTCCCTTTAACAGTATACATACTTTCTACCAAGCTCTCAATTCCCGCGATTTCGCGGGTGTGTTCTAGTACCAATAAAAATAGAACGCTTTGAATATCGTATTATCGAGGAGGTCTATACCATTAACAATCTGTTGTACAAAGATTTCTGCTTTTTAATAGGAAATAAAATTGAAAAATGAAAAAGACGGCCTCTTTATTCTTATATCTTTGGATAACGGAATTCAAATCAAATAAATCTAATAAAGTTAAATTCCGTCACTAAATTTGTGTCACAAATATCAATAGAAATGATTTATTTTTTTCGTTTTTCGTGAAATATTTGAATGCCTTCAACAATTTGGAAGACACAAAGGAAATTTCCGAAATAAACTAATAAACTGGTGAAAGTGGAAAATAATAGGTTAAGCCTGCTTTTAGTAACGACAATTCGGGCATTGATTTGATCATTTATGACACAGATATCTTATAACAGTCCACTTAGTCTGTCCAATTTTCGAAGAGTGACTTTATGTTAACCACTTTAATTCCTTTGTTACATAGCTTTCTTTTAGCTCTGAATCAAGGAAATCAATATGAGAAGCGCAACCTCTATAATATAATAGTATATATAGGCGATGCTGGAATGTTGCAATATAGAAATGGAATGTTCGTCTTTTTACTCAGTAAGTTTTGTAGCCGACTTTAAACGACTGCACATTTGCAATTCTTTTGAGAAGCACCCTTTTGAGGCTCCCTTTAAAACAAATCTCAATTTAATTCTTAACAAGTTGAAAAGATTGAATTATCTAGATTATTTTTCTATTTCTTTTCAATTTTTTCATCGTTAGCCTACTGCCGCGTTTATATTGTTTGAGCCCCACATTCACATCTACTGTTCTAAATCTAAATTCTTATTTCAGAAGTTTATTTGCGATTTCTTGTATGACATTAAGAAACTTGAGTGATAACTATAGATGCCAGAAATGGAAACGTAATTTAAGTAGCATTATAATTTACATTGTTTTTAATGTCAGTTTATTTTAATTGGCAATAGTCAAATACTAATATCCATGTATCAGACGAAAAATATGCTAGATACAATTCGCTTAGTTATGAGCTAATTTTAAAACCATGGTTCTTCAGTTTAGAAGAAAATGAGTAATATACAATGTTGTGGAACACTATAAACAGTTTTAATTAAACTTTTTAGTATATAAGACAATGTAAAGCGTGCATAATGTTGTGTCGTGTGTTTCCTTTATCAAAAACTCCAAACATCTATTAGAACCATAATCATAAAAAAGTTACGAGTTCCATTGTGGACTATGCTAGAGCATTGGCTAAACGAGAAGGGGATGAACAGGACACCTTTCAAGAGTGGACAAATGCTATCACCGAATCCAAGAGTTTAGAAAAAAAAATGTAACTGATCAACCTAAGTCCGTATTTATAGACAAGGAGCCATGAAATGTCTTTCATCCCTTCCCGATAATATGTTGATATTCCCGCGTTTAAAGCTTCAAATAATATTGTTTTTGTATATGCATCGTTCTTCTATAAAAGAGGGACAAAAGATACCAGAGGGACAGTCAAAGTCATAAGTCGAAAATAAACTGACAACGCCTGGCTAAAAATGAAAGAAAAAACAGACAAACAATATACATGACACAACATAGAAAACTAAAGAATAAGCAACATGACTTCTAAAATAATGAGGAATAATTGAGGACTCAGGTAAATACCACATACAAAACATATCATTTGACAATGATGATAATCAGACTATCAATGGCGTTCATCTCAAAGTATTGACCATTTTGAGTTCAAAGGAAAAAAAACCAACAAAAATGTTAGTAAAAAACATGCTAACCTCTCTCGAAGATTCATTGATTTTTTAGAAATCAACAAGTTTCTATTTTAACAAGTATAAATGAAACCGCCGGGGGAACTGAATTCCGTACATATTACAGGCTAGTGGCTTTCTCTTTTGAACGTTTTTATATTTCAACATGCCGTAGCCTTATAAAGCTCATTGAAGGTAAAAATATTCCACGATGTGTTTTATTTAAATTGTTCATGTGACCCAAAATTGTTCACATCTTAGTCAGTCAGTGTCTTGTTTGGTGTATAGTTGTGTTATTGTTAAACATACCACAGCACCTTGTTTTTAAATTTCTTGATATTTGCCTCCACGTGTTTTTTTCAATAGTGCATCTAAAAATACTTACGTTTTAATCTCTCGTTTAATCACCTGCTGATAAAAACCTGTCATAAAAGCCCTTTACATCGTTTTTCAATTAATCTTCAATTATATAAATGTAGACTGTCTGGTCTTTTAACAAACCTTCTTGGGAGGATAGGCGACCCAGTGTAACCATACTCGCCAACAGTCGACATGGTGCTACGTTAATGTGTTTGTTAGAACGTTTGTGCGTTCAACAAGTAGGAAAGTTAAAGCGTATTATGAATATATTTATCTATTTGTTTTTTTGTTGTTTTTGTTTATCTTTGAAGCCATCATTTTAGAATAAAGTGAATTGTGTATGTTTAATATTGTACAATTTCATTATCTATTGGTCTTTTTTTTTTTAAATTTGGGAAGGCTGAATTAAAAAACACACATCTATAAATCTATACATTTTTATATGTCGAAAGAAGCTATTTAGGATGATGATGTGTCATGAATCATGTTTCGTCGAAATGACTGATATGTACATACTTTAAATTGGATCAAGACTGTCTTTCAGAACTTACATCGACCCCAGCTCCTTTGATTTAACAGGGGTGATCTGAGCGGGTTTTTTTTTTTTTTTTATAAATTGGCGATATAGTGTGGGCCGATTGGCAAGTGAGGCGAGTTGACATTGTTTGATATCTACTCATCGTGTTTGGGGGTCATGAAGGGTATACATCATACAGAAAGTGTATTGTAATGGTTGTGTGGCGTTCTAAACTAGATTTTATGAATTTTAAAAGATTTTTCGTCTTATATAAAACAGCTGGGATGTAAAATAGTTATCCCACTCAAACTTGGTGCGTCAGTGTTATATCACACTCTGGCCTCCGGCCATTAGGGGGATATTACACTGATCCACTGCGTCCTTGTGAGATAACTATTAATTACAATTTTATAAATTTTACTTTGTTTATAGGAATAATTCATATTAGCTTGCTCAAATTTTTTCGTTTTTTGCTAAGTATTGCACATTGATTAAGTATCTTTCATAATGTATATGCCTGCATGAAAGAGGTGCGAACAGTAAAACTCATAGATCTGAAAAAAAACTTACAATGCAATGGTGAGCTAAAAATTAAAAAGACAAACAGACAAATAACAGTAAACATGACACAACATCGGAAACATGACATATCATCGAAAACATGACACAACATCGAAACCTAAAGACTAAGCAACACGGAACCCACCAGAAACTGGGGGTAATCTCAGGTGCTCCTGAAGGGTAAGAAGATCCTGCTTTTAAATAGCATTATCCGAGTTTTAATATGTGCAAATTGCTTAGTCAATGGAAAGGTATAAACTATGTAATAAAGAGCTCAATGCACAGCACTCGTAATGAATTCCATGGTTAAAAGTTTTCAATGACTAACCGTTACATAAAAAAGTGATGAAATTTGATTTACAGTTTATGACATGCGTGAACCTGAAATGCCATGTGTCCAAACCTAGCACGCCAAAAAGGAAACTGTTTGTAGAACAACATGAGATGTAATAAACACCAACAACAAGGAAAAGTAAACAAAACAAGATAAGAATCAAACAGTTTAAAGTTGTTTTGCCGAACACAAATACAGATGTTTTGTCACTGGTTACAAAGTAAAAAGAAATGTTGTATTTGTTTTGTTACATATACGTATGAACATTTATCTCATAACATACAATAACATTAACGGTACCAATTTTTCTGCACCAGATGCTCATTTCGACCATACATGTCTCTTCAGTGATGCTCGTGCCCTATCGTGAGTTTGGGTTTGGGTTTCGGTTTAGCCTTCGGTATCGGCTTGTTGTGCAAATGTTCCTCAGATGTATTTATCTTTGGATTAAAAAAAAAGTAGAGTAAATCTATAATTTCCTGTAGAACAAATGTTCATATATAAAGTAAAACTGGTAACCTTTGGTTTGATGAGACTGTTCAAGTGGGAGAGCGACTTAAACGATATGGTTGCGACCAGTTTCGATACAATAAAGGCAACAGTAGTATACCGCTGTTTGAAAGTTATAAATCAATTGAGAAAAAAAAATCCGGGTTACATACTACAACTGAGGGAAACGCATCATATATAAGAGACACAACAGAAACACACCATTAAAATGTAACACACACAGAAACGAACTATAATGTAATAATGGCCATGTTCCTGACCTTGGTACAGGACGTTTTAAGAAGAAAAATGGTGGATTGAACCTGGTCTTATGGCATGCCAAACGTCAAAAAAGCGAAAACGATGAATACATTTTTTTTTAACTATGAATATAATAATGATTAAAACGCTTTGTGGTACACTTTATTTCTAAAACAAGTATTTACTAACTTAGAGATAAAATAATACTTTATCTATCTTTTTCTTCTGTCATCTCAGTGTATTTTCATAAGCTTGTATAGATAAAAATTTAGAAAAAAACCAAACAGAAATCTTTATCTTTATCGAATTATATATAGAATAATGACATTTTTGTTTTTGATACTGACTTTATCAGCAGGAATAACTCGCGATCCAGATAGAGCGAGCTGATATTCGATCTGAAACAGTCAGTATCAAAGCATTAAATGCAATTTTTCTCTTTATGGGTAATTTCTCTTAACAACATGATTTTTTTTGGTTGAAAATATGAAATAGAATCAATACGTTAGTCAAACTACTCTAAGCTCTAACGCGTTCAAAACGTTGTGAAAATTGGCCCAACTTCGGTTTTAGAGTGTTACGAAAGACTTTAAACCCAAAAAAGCAATTAGTAAAATCCTGTCACATGGTATAAAGTGACTATCGCGATGGCAAATTCCTCAATCATAATTACATTCCTAGGTTTTGACAAAGCTTCAACAGAACATCATTTGGTATATTTTTGACAAACCTGCAAATACTTAGACAATATTTTTTTGGTAAATCTTCCGGAATAATATTTTAATGTGAATACAAACAATAGTGGTGTCAATACATTATATCCTGTTTCAATTAACATAACAGTTGTGAATTATTTTTCAGAAAATATCTAAATTCTGATATCAAGACCTATACATACTGTGTGCATACTAGCAATCAGTACAGGAAAATCACTCAACTCATCTCAGTAAGTAACAAAAATTGTTTATTCAAATCAACAATAAACTAGATCGTATGAAAACTATCAATGTTATATGATGCAAGCGCAGCTGATATAAATCGTTTATTGAGACTCTCTAATGTCATTCATTGTTCTTCGTGTTATACGACGACGTTCAGAAACTTAAGATCTAGATTCCTGTCGCCTATCACTCTCAATTCAGTTTTGCCAATACACAAGATCGGGTATTCCTGAATTGTTACAACGTTGTTACTCAGTATCTTCTCTGTTATAAACAGCAGTTTACGACTATAGGACAGCATGATTTCAATTGTTTTCATATGCAATACGTGTTGGTTAGATTTTGTAGCTTCATACCTTACAAAAGGCTGTTATTACTATTGTCCGTTTGGTAATGTTTTACAAATTGAGGTCAACGAATTAACACTGACACAGATTCTTCTTCAATGATTTCATCATCTTCATTCTGAACAAAGTTGAATGGTGGATCAGCTGCAAAATACAAAACAAGGTTTTAATCGATCGTTAATAAAATAATAACTTATATTTTTTTTACACCGACTATTCAAGTGAGGCAGATACCAAACAATCAATTAGGTATAGCAAAGTAGAAATTACTCGCGTTTAAATATAAACAATATGTTGAAAAGTATGTTTTATAACTTTGAAATGACACGAAAACACAATCAAATGAATAGTTTTGCTTAACTATTGTTTTCCGTTTTTCTGTGCCCTTTTAACCTCAAAGATGTCTTTTATCACTCTTTTTACCTGGCTATACATGTTGACAATGATTTGAATAATTTAAAGCGCAAAAAAACAATTATTTTATTTTCAATATGATTTGTTTTAAATTAATCATTGTCATACAGGTAAAACAAGATACCTGTGAGATATGAAAATGACCAACAACAACAACATGTAAAACAATTTGAATTAATACAATCAAAACTAACCAAAATAAACCTATCCTTAGCTGCATTAATGCCAGCATTATGTACAAGTGTATGATCAATAGTAAATATGTTTTTTTCCAGAACCTCTTCTTATTTGACTTTTCAAGTTCGCTTGTTTATAGTTTGATTTCGATTCCTTTTTTTTCTTGCCAGTGTTGAATCTTTATTGATACAAATTCAATCACGAAATAAAATAATAATGTCTTATTTAGGAATCCCCTTTCAAAGAGTTATTGTTAACATCATTCATTGAAACTTACCTCGTTTTTTGTAGCAACTTATTTTGCCTTCAATGCTATTCAATTTCCTAGCTATGGAGTAATGATTATTTTCGTCAGCATACATTGCAGCTGTCCATCCGTATACATCTGGTTTGGAAATGTTGCTTCCATTCTGTAGGAGAAAGTTGACAAATTGTTCTCTTTCCTTTTCAGATTCGGAGTGTCTGTCACCACGGCAGGCTTCAATAAGTGGTGTATGCCCTTCAAAGTCAATACAATTAATAATGTTACCTTTCGAAAACAAATCCGTAGCTCTTTTAAACTTCTTGGTTCTTATAGCCAGAAAAACCGAAGCTACTTGTACGTTTTCATTATATTTTGTAGCTGCTGATCCCATTGTGTTTGTTTTGATCCACTGTCTGCTGATAGTACCCGAACGTCTTATATTCAATCTGTATCCTTGTCTTGTTTAAAAAAAGTCAAACAATCTTAAAAACTCAAAATGTGTTCAATTTGAATATGTATAAACAAATAAAACTATGCGGTCTAGTTAGTTGATTTAGATTCTAATGCTACGACTCTCACTATGTCAATATTAATGCGATATTACTTAGTTTACATTGGATAATATACGGTCCTTCTCAACGTAAGGTGATTGTAATGATAGGTGTTGTTTACGTCAGAGAGCATTGATTTGTATAAAACATGTGAAGATGACGTGCCTTAACTTAGAACTAGCATCTGACCTACTTATGGCACCCATGGTGTTCCTCGTATCAAGTCGTATGCATTGATGTCTGAGAAAGCATTTTTCATTCATAAGTTATATTAGACGTTGATAATAAATTCATCATAGATACCAGGATAAAAACAAATATAAATACGCCAGACGCGCTTTTCGTATACAAAAGACGCTTGAACAACAAAATTTTCAAAAGGCAAAATAAAGTACGAAGTTGAAGAGCACTGAGGACAAAAATTAAGTTTTTTCTTAACTCCGAGTACATTTATATATGTGCTTCATGTCTATTGCTTTTTATGATACTGGGTTGACTTCATACTGATTGAAGAGTTGTTTGGCCGTTATGGAATAACCGTTCCACAAATGATATCAGATATGTTTCTTACGTCGTAAATCCAAACCCCTTCCCTTATCATAAATGTGATCTACCGAATTAAACTATTAGACTTTAGGATTTGTTAACTCATAAGCAACACGACGGGTGCCACATGTGAAGCAGGATCTGCTTACCCTTCCGGAGCACCTGAGATCACCCTTAGTTTGTGGTGGTGTTCGTGTTGTTTATTCTTTTGTTTTTCTATGGTGTTTCATGTGTACTATTGTTTGTCTGTTTGTCCTTTTCATTTTTAGCCATGGTGTCGTCAGTTTATTTTTCGACTTATGAGTTTGACTGTCCCCCTGGTATCTTACGTTCCTCTTTTAATGGCTCAAATACATATTTATCTACGCTATATTTTTTTATGTGCATGGCTAAAGTTAGGAGCCAGCAGTTCAGTGGTTGTTGATGGCTCATGTTGTCATATTTGTTTTTCGTTAAAAAAAAATAGTATCGTATGAATTATGCCATTATTTTCTTGTTTTCATTATTTCATATTTTCATGTCAAGGCCTTTTATAGCTAACAATATCGTGTAGTTTTTCTCCTTGTTAGAGGTTGTGCAAAGATCAAAACTTGCATAGATCGTCAGTTTGAACTCTGATGGATAGTTGTAACATTTGCTATCATACCACTTCGTCTTTATAGTAAAAGTGGACGGGATGCGGTTTCCTACTTGATACAAAATCTATTAAGATCGAGTCATGTTTCACAATGAACTATATTACCAACTACAAGTATGCATTCGTCTTTAATCTGAAAGGTCACGTATAAAAGTTACTTAAGAATCTTAACCCACAAAGATGTTTCATTTTACATAGTTTCTTAATGTGTTTTTTTTATTCAAGGAGTTAAATTTAAGAAAAAATAGTTGAGGTATTTTCTTTACCAAAACAAACACGTCAGTAGTTAACCGATGATAAAATCTCTTAAGTCGGAAAGTAAAAACTAATTAAAGTACAAAAAAGAAAGAAATTGCTAAAATTCCGGAGCACCTGATTTCACTCCCGGTTTAAAGTGGGGTTCGTGTTGTTTCTTAATTATCATTTATAACTATTGATGTAAATGTCCTTTAGTTTTGTGAGTCTTTGTTTACTCCTTGGTTTTGATTGTTATTGTCTTATTATTTTGTACTATAAAAGTGGCAATGAATGAACATGCAACATGTAATATTTTGCATCTGATTTGACATTTTCAGTGCTTTATTCCAACTGTCGAATGGCATTCATATAATTTGGAAAATATGTTTTAATTTTGATAAATATCGCGTTAAGGAATAGTTTTATTATTTATGCAGTTGTTCTATTATAATATATCCTTTCTTGACATACATTGTGGATTGTTCTATGTGTGTGCTGGCCTTTAAAAAAAATGATTGTGTTTTAGCATCGCTTCAAATAATGGAATAATGTTAACAAACTATTTGTATAATTGTCAATTTGATTTTTTTTTTATTATCTGGCATATCTTGGACACCAAGAAAAACAATTCTATAACATTTATGAATCCTTCCAGACAATATTCTTAAATAGTATTTTTACACACTATAGAATTTTATTTAATATATATATATATATATACAACTCGTCTAAACATCAACCTAACAATGTTAGATCTGTAAATTTGCTTTCGCAAATATTTGGTTCTTCCCTCGCCGGGATTCGAACCCATGCTACTGTGATATCGTGACACCAAATCGCCTGCACTGCAGCCGTCCCGCTAGACCACACGACCACCTGGGCTCTCAAAAAAAGAGCTTTCGGTGGCCATATGTTACCTTTCCACGTCAGTTTTAATCTAGCGGCGTACTACAGTACATGATATATAAGGCATGAAGATGTTATTGTTACAGATCAGCTAAATTATCTAAAGTAAAGGATCCTACAAATTAATGTAAGATACAGTCACAGAAAATAATTATATTCATAAGTACGTCTGAGTCAGTGACAACCCTACAACAGATGTATCCATCGGATCGCCATCAATGATGGTGATACATGGCTGTGTACATAATGTATATACAACTCGTCTAAACATCAACCCAACAATGTTAGATCTGTAAATTTGCTTTCGCAAATTTTTGGTTCTTCCCTCGCCGGGATTCGAACCCATGCTACTGTGATATCGTGACACCAAATCGCCTGCACTGCAGCCGTCCCGCTAGACCACACGACCACCTGGGCTCTCAAAAAAAGAGCTTTCGGTGGCCATATGTTACCTTTCCACGTCAGTTTTAATCTAGCGGCGTACTACAGTACATGATATATAAGGCATGAAGATGTTATTGTTACAGATCAGCTAAATTATCTATAGTAAAGGATCCTACAAATTAATGTAAGATACAGTCACAGAAAATAATTATATTCATAAGTACGTCTGAGTCAGTGACAACCCTACAACAGATGTATCCATCGGATCGCCATCAATGATGGTGATACATGGCTGTGTACATAATGTATATACAACTCGTCTAAACATCAACCCAACAATGTTAGATCTGTAAATTTGCTTTCGCAAATTTTGGGTTCTTCCCTCGCCGGGATTCGAACCCATGCTACTGTGATATCGTGACACCAAATCGCCTGCACTGCAGCCGTCCCGCTAGACCACACGACCACCTGGGCTCTCAAAAAAAGAGCTTTCGGTGGCCATATGTTACCTTTCCACGTCAGTTTTAATCTAGCGGCGTACTACAGTACATGATATATAAGGCATGAAGATGTTATTGTTACAGATCAGCTAAATTATCTATAGTAAAGGATCCTACAAATTAATGTAAGATACAGTCACAGAAAATAATTATATTCATAAGTACGTCTGAGTCAGTGACAACCCTACAACAGATGTATCCATCGGATCGCCATCAATGATGGTGATACATGGCTGTGTACATAATGTATATACAACTCGTCTAAACATCAACCCAACAATGTTAGATCTGTAAATTTGCTTTCGCAAATTTTGGGTTCTTCCCTCGCCGGGATTCGAACCCATGCTACTGTGATATCGTGACACCAAATCGCCTGCACTGCAGCCGTCCCGCTAGACCACACGACCACCTGGGCTCTCAAAAAAAGAGCTTTCGGTGGCCATATGTTACCTTTCCACGTCAGTTTTAATCTAGCGGCGTACTACAGTACATGATATATAAGGCATGAAGATGTTATTGTTACAGATCAGCTAAATTATCTAAAGTAAAGGATCCTACAAATTAATGTAAGATACAGTCACAGAAAATAATTATATTCATAAGTACGTCTGAGTCAGTGACAACCCTACAACAGATGTATCCATCGGATCGCCATCAATGATGGTGATACATGGCTGTGTACATAATGTATATACAACTCGTCTAAACATCAACCCAACAATGTTAGATCTGTAAATTTGCTTTCGCAAATTTTTGGTTCTTCCCTCGCCGGGATTCGAACCCATGCTACTGTGATATCGTGACACCAAATCGCCTGCACTGCAGCCGTCCCGCTAGACCACACGACCACCTGGGCTCTCAAAAAAAGAGCTTTCGGTGGCCATATGTTACCTTTCCACGTCAGTTTTAATCTAGCGGCGTACTACAGTACATGATATATAAGGCATGAAGATGTTATTGTTACAGATCAGCTAAATTATCTATAGTAAAGGATCCTACAAATTAATGTAAGATACAGTCACAGAAAATAATTATATTCATAAGTACGTCTGAGTCAGTGACAACCCTACAACAGATGTATCCATCGGATCGCCATCAATGATGGTGATACATGGCTGTGTACATAATGTATATACAACTCGTCTAAACATCAACCCAACAATGTTAGATCTGTAAATTTGCTTTCGCAAATTTTGGGTTCTTCCCTCGCCGGGATTCGAACCCATGCTACTGTGATATCGTGACACCAAATCGCCTGCACTGCAGCCGTCCCGCTAGACCACACGACCACCTGGGCTCTCAAAAAAAGAGCTTTCGGTGGCCATATGTTACCTTTCCACGTCAGTTTTAATCTAGCGGCGTACTACAGTACATGATATATAAGGCATGAAGATGTTATTGTTACAGATCAGCTAAATTATCTATAGTAAAGGATCCTACAAATTAATGTAAGATACAGTCACAGAAAATAATTATATTCATAAGTACGTCTGAGTCAGTGACAACCCTACAACAGATGTATCCATCGGATCGCCATCAATGATGGTGATACATGGCTGTGTACATAATGTATATACAACTCGTCTAAACATCAACCCAACAATGTTAGATCTGTAAATTTGCTTTCGCAAATTTTGGGTTCTTCCCTCGCCGGGATTCGAACCCATGCTACTGTGATATCGTGACACCAAATCGCCTGCACTGCAGCCGTCCCGCTAGACCACACGACCATCTGGGCTCTCAAAAAAAGAGCTTTCGATGGCCATATGTTACCTTTCCACGTCAGTTTTAATCTAGCGGCGTACTACAGTACATGATATATAAGGCATGAAGATGTTATTGTTACAAATCAGCTAAATTATCTATAGTAAAGGATCCTACAAATTAATGTAAGATACAGTCACAGAAAATAATTATATTCATAAGTACGTCTGAGTCAGTGACAACCCTACAACAGATGTATCCATCGGATCGCCATCAATGATGGTGATACATGACTGTGTACATAATGTATATACAACTCGTCTCAACATCAACCCAACAATGTTAGATCTGTAAATTTGCTTTCGCAAATTTTGGGTTCTTCCCTCGCCGGGATTCGAACCCATGCTACTGTGATATCGTGACACCAAATCGCCTGCACTGCAGCCGTCCCGCTAGACCACACGACCACCTGGGCTCTCAAAAAAAGAGCTTTCGGTGGCCATATGTTACCTTTCCACGTCAGTTTTAATCTAGCGGCGTACTACAGTACATGATATATAAGGCATGGAGATGTTATTGTTACAGATCAGCTAAATTATAGTAAAGGATCCTACAAATTAATGTAAGATACAGTCACAGAAAATAATTATATATATATATATATAAGATGTGGTATTAGTGCCAACGAGACAACTTTCCATCAAAGTCAACTTTTATAGGTTAAAGTACAGGCTTCAACACGGAGCATTGGCTCACACTGAACAGATAATAAACCATGGCTCCGTTTTGAAGACCGTACTTTGACTTATACTGGTTTACTTTTACAAATAAAACATACCCATTTAAAGAAAGTATAATATGGTGCACGTGAATCCGCGTTTGCTCATGTTACTGGAAGTCTACACTAGTGTTTTGTTTGTTTGGTTTTTTTTTAATTTCTTACTGTTTTTTTTAGGAAAGAAAACATATGAAAGCGTCAGTTATAAACATTATGAAAAAGGTTATGAAAATTATTGATTATGGAAAAAGAGAAAATATTATTGGTCACATATTACATGAAAATTAACAAACAGGTTATTCATTGATGAAATCAACACTATGAATTCATCATCGATACCAGGATTAATATTTTTTACGACTGACGCGCGTTTTGTCTATAAAAGACTTATCTGTGACACTCGAATGATACAGTTACAAAAGCCAAGTATAAATACGAAGTTGAAGAGCTTTGAGGACTCTAAATGTCGAAATGCTTTCCAAATTACAACTAAACTAATGAAGGGAAATCGAGTATTTCGAACTTAATTCAAAGTTATTTAAACAGTTTATAATTATGATCATATCAATGATAAATCATGAAAACACAGAAATGCACCCAGAAGGTAAAGATACACATAAAACAACAGGCGAAGGAGAATATAAATCTGACATGAAAGAAAAAAAATAATGCAACCGTTTCTGACTAGAACTAAAACTCATTTCAAATGTTGAATAAAGTTGCCACAATTTACTTTTGATTGTATCTAAAGTGTTTGTAATAAGTAGTTCATCATTAATTCTATATTGCATCTGATTTGACATTTACAGTGCTTTTTTCCAACTGTCGAATGGCATTCATATAATTTGAAAAATATGTTTTAATTTTGATAAATATCGCGTTATGAAAAACAAATGTTATTTATGCAGTTGTTATTCATAATATATCTTTCTTGGCATACATTTAGGATTAATCTCTGTGTGCGCTGACATTAAAAAAGTTTCTTAATTGGTTTTTAGAATCGCTTCAAAAAATGGAATGATGAAAAAAAAAATATTGTTTCGTGGTTCATTTGATTTTTTTTTATCTGACATATCTTGGTTACCAAGAAAAGAAATTCTCTATCACTTTTGAATCCTTCTAGAACATATTCTTGAATACAACTTTCGAGACTGTTGGTTATGGCAATCAACAGATGTTTCTTAATGTAAATTGTTTAAAGAGTGTGTGTGAACATAATATACACAAAAGAAAGGAAATATGATTGTATAATAACGCCACGAAAATGCAGATCTACGTAAAACTGAACATAAGTTTTTCTTTCTTTCTTTTTGATGCAGTCCTGTGGTTATACACTTGCCATTTTTGGGGCCCTTTATAGTCTACTGTTCAGTGGGCCAAGGCTCTGTGTTGAAGAACATATTTGACCAATAATGGTTATTATTTTAAAAATTGTGAATTGGATGGAGAGTTGCAATTTCCTCCTTATCTTCTTTTCTTATTTAATGTATTCCTCATTGATAGGGCCATTGTGATGAAACGACAGTCTTGCGATCACAATATATGCCTCGTACCACTGACACATTTTTAAATTTATTTACACCAGCTCCGGTAAATTTGAAAATTAAAAAAATGATAAATTTGTAAAATTATCACATCATTTGCTAGTATTGGTTCCTAAATTAATCTCATTTTCTGTTAAGAACCGACAGTTTGTTTTGTGAATTAAGATATATAATAATAATTATATAGCCATGTGTTTTCATTGTGCGAGAATTACATATGCCTATCATATGTGCACTTAATTTCCTTTAGATTGACCATGTTGACTAAGAGTGTTTATTATCTTTGTGGAGGTCGTAGACAGTCTCTTTCTAGGTGTAAATTCTCAATTATTCACAGTTTATACAATTTGTATTATCGAGACACAATATAATTACAATTAGTTTTTCACACTTGCTCCTCATTTCCTATCAGGTGTTTATATGTTAAACCTGGACACTACATATAAACAACCGGACGAAAACGAGGAATAAGAGCGAAAAACTAAGTTCAATAAGATTGATTCTTGTGACAATCTGTTGACATTTGTTGATATTATCACGTCTTTCAATACACAATGTGTATCTGTATTGATGTGTGTGTAGAGTGTTGAGTCATGAATTAATACGCGATATCATTTCTATTCCTTACAAAAGAACAAAAAATTTGCAACAATGAGTAACTCATCATTGTCAATTATAAAAAAGATGTAGATAATTCAATAAACAAATAAATCATACCCTGTTGCTTCCTTCGCCGTATTTAATCAAATTTAAGCGTAAATGATAACAATATATTTTGATTTTCAGTAATTTGTGTATTTGTGTGTTTGTTTTTGCAGTTTTGACTGCTTTATTTAGTTAATCCCAATTATTTTCACATTAACCTATTCTGTCTGTCTGAGTTGCTCACCTAAGTCTATATGAAGGAGCTATAAGCAATCGTCACACAAATGGGAGGTTTTTGATCCTCAATGCTCATCTTCTTTGTACCTTATTTGGTATTTTTAACATTTCTTAATTCGAGCGTCACTGATGAGTCTTTTGTAGACGAAACGCGCGTCTGGCGTAAATATAAAATATCGTTCCTGGTATCTTCGATGCATTCATTAACTACCACTGGGTGGATGCCACTGGTTTAGGAGTCTTAATTCCCCGAGGGTATCATCAGCCCAAGAAGTTAGCAGAGATTACCTTAGCCGTATTTGGCACAACTTTTTGGAATTTTGGATCCTCAATGCTCTTCAACTTTGTGCTTGTTTTGGCTTTATAAATATTTTGATATGAGCGTCACTGATGAGTGTTATGTAGACGAAACGCACGTCTGGCGTACTAAATTATAATCCTGGTACCTTTGATAACTATCTAAGGACTTCCTCCTTTTCAAATTGTGTTTGCATTTGGTAGATTTAAAAAAACAAAAAAGAGAGGTCAATTCATCATTTTATGCATAAAAAATGCCTGTACCAAGTCAGGATTATGACAGTTATTATTCATTCGTTTGATGTATTTGAGGTTTTGATTGCGTAATTTGATTAGGAACTTTTCGCTTTACATTTTTGCGATTTTACTTTATACAGAGAGCAGTTCACATACACTCGGTTCGTAGCCAAAACCATCTGTTGGAAACGTGTATTATACTTTGAAGTGGTTGCAGTGTTTATTACTAAATGAACTCATCATAGATACCAGGATTAAAATTTCATATATACGCCAGACGCGCGTTTCGTCTGCAAAATACTCATCTGTGACACCAGAATTAAAAACTATTGAAAAGGCAAAATAAAGTATGAAGTTGAAGAGTATTGAGGACCAAAAGTTGCTCATTTGCACCTAATATATTTTAGATTTTTACTTGGAAAAATAGTGATCAAAACATTTTTTCCTCTTTGCCTAGTGCTAACCAGTTATTGTGAGACCCAGATGTCTGATGTATCTTTGACTCGCTAAACTGTTTTTTCCTTGTCTAAGAGTGTAAATCATCATTTATAAATAAATGCACAAATACTAGTAAAAAAATGGAAAGAAATATTCAAACTGAAAAAAAACAAAATTGAAAGAAATAATCAAACATCTTTTTTATTGATTTTATTTATCAAATTTGGGGGAAAAAAAAGGTTTTTTCTTCGTCATATTATACCAAACTTGATTCAAAACTGCAGATCTGTACATATTCCAAACGAATCCTGGAAGAGAAAAAGATCATCAGATTTACGTTTTGTTAAAATTTATGTCGATGTAAGTCACTTAAAAAGTTTTTCTACATAACTTATACATTTAATATATATCCAACAATTGATTTTTACTAAACAAAACGTTTGAAATCTAGAACATTCCAGCACAAAATAGAAGAGTAAAATATCATATTCATGTAAGTATAATCATAATATCAATATCAAGCTGATTTCATTAAAAGTGTGAAATTTATACAATTTTATAACGTTGTTGTTGTTCTTGTAAATTGAATTCAGTCCGTTTGGTACTGGTGTACTGATTTATATGATATAAATGAACTTTTGTGTCTCCCTGCCTCAGTACTTGATATCTTATTTTCAAGAGACAAACTTCCTACACAAGCTTCTGCAGATAAATTAAAAGAATTAGCCTTATCATTCAAAACCTAACTTCTTTTAAATTTGTCTATGATGCCTGCATCTATCTTAATGAACTTGAGCTAAAGGGTAATTCAAGTTAAGTCAGTATAATATCCTAACTAATATTTAGAAACTGACTTTGAGTGTCGATTTTAAACTCGGGTTTACGACTAAAGAGGTGATTTCAATTTCACTTTGTGAACTCGCAAATTTCTTGGAATTACATTTCATCAGCGGTATGACGGTATTTCATGACTTGCGTTTCCTATAACTTCACTAATATAGGGTTACTTGCTTAAAAGTGAGCTGTTGCACCAAAGAAGTAAAGATAAGAGATTATGGCACGGATAATAATAACTTATTCAGAACCGAAAATATCAAGTACATTTTATATCCACCAATCTGAAAATAATTTTTAAACGATCGTATATGTTTGCATGTTCTATTTTGTCCTCATAGGTTTTATGATTTTAAAAAGGTATAAACCAATTCGTGATTTCAGAAACAGATGCATGTGTAGGAACCAGAAGAAGATTTTCAGGTATTAAATAGTATTAATAGAATATTCATACTGATGTAAATTTGAAAGAAAACAAAGTTGTGTGTAAATGAGGATATCATAAATTTCACTTTCGATTATTAATAATACAAGCTAATTGCTTACCTTATTTTATTTCCTGAAATAATGATGAATCAATGTTTATGATTATTATAATTATTGTGATGAGTCTTTTATCATTATTATTGTCTAAACCATCTATAAGAATATTCTTCTATAATAAAGATTCTAGGTTTTTGCTTTGAATATTTCTTTTTCGATCGAGCGGTCCATTTTCTTGGAGGCTGTTAGACCTGTTAATCAGTACTGTTATTTGCTCGTTATCATCTGAATTGGCGGAGTAAAGCAAAATTGTTGTTTACCTTTTCAACCAGCTGTTTGGAACCAACAATGACAGTATAATCAGAAGCAAAATTCTACCAGTTCTGTTATATTTCAATGGAATAATTTCATCACGAAAAAGAACATAACGCATTTTGGCGATTTGTTGTTCGGATGTCACAACTTGAAGAAATAAACGATGTTTGATGTATGTAATAAATATACTCATGCATGCATTAAATTATCTAGCTTGTAGTTACTTTGATTTGGGAAAACTATTTCTTATTCTGAATTATCTATATTAGTTTCAATAGCCGTAAAACTTAATCTTTCAAAAAATAATAACTTTACGTATCGAGATGTTTTATATACAATGATTATTATAAAAAATATAGATACTAAGAAACTTGCATATTGAATTGTATAGGAAATAAAATGAAATGCTTTTCTCGAAAACTTACCCAAAACCTGGATTGATAGATGCTGAAAATATAGAAAAATCTTCATATTAAGTTTTCTCATTACAAACACTTGAGGAAAGTAAATTGTGCCATAATGACTTGATAACATCGAAATAATACTGCGGTAGGCAAGTACACTATTGTTGCCTTTAGTTATTTTTTCTCAATCGATTTATGACTTTTGAACAGCGGTATACTACTGATGTCTATATACTCACAGAACTTTCCATATGCCTGTTCCGATTTACCATCACTATTTGATGGATTTATTTACTTAATAATTGCACCTCCTACCATGGTTGAATAACGGACCGCCAACAGTAACACACAAGTTTGTAAGATTTATTTTTGTTGGTTTTACTACCACAATGATGTTGATGATGATCCTTCATTCTTTTTTTATATCAATTAGCAAAAGTGAATAAACACGTGTAAAAACAATCTGATTCGGTGAAATATAGGACCAGGATTCGCCTAGAAAGATAGCACAACAGCGCTGTGAACTACTTTGTGTTCTGGTAATTAATTATTAAATCAGCCATTGAAATTTCAGCTTTCAAATGCTTGAAGATGTGAATCCTAACGACAAAATCAGAGGATTACGAATGTTTTTGAAAACAGAAAGTAGAACAGCGCGTTGTAAATTCCTTCGTTTGCAAATTGGTGTTTTTTAAAAAGATTTTCAAAAATATAATTTAAATTTTATCTTAGTTGTACGACATCAATGAATCAACGGATATGTGGGAAATTAAAAAACAAACACGAGTAGGGGACACGCACATTCACCAAAAGACTTCTGCAAGACAAATTTTTATCGGTACCAATTTTACGAAAATAGCAAAAATAAAGAAACAAATGAGGAAATACATTCATTGATAACAAACGGTCATCAATATTAGACAAAAGTATATACAATATGCCGGACTATAAATATATTTCATAATTTTTATAAAAAATCAATAATGCAGTTCTAGAGTTTTATGATATAGAAGTTACATAAAAATGACCTTATTCCAAATATCTGAAACAAATATAGATTATTTGGGTTATGTGAAATGGAATGACTTTGAGGGCATAATGACGTCATGAATATAAGTCAAGTTTAACAATTGACTTGTTGCACAATTTCATTTGTAATACGTAGTATGTTTAAAGACCTTTACGTTATCACTTTTTGAGATTTCTACAAAATTGACACACATTTTTACGACATAGTAACACTTAAATTGCTGACGTCGTATTACAATTAACTCTACTCTTTATGGTGTCAAACATGCTCTCTTTTGCCATCCAAATGTTACCAGAACGTCTTACATATCCAGTAGTTGTATTAAAAAAATGACAAGGTGTACTTGTATTCAATTTTTAAAAATATTTAAATTACAACTGCAATGAGAAGCTTGTTAATATAAATTCGGAAATGTGGATAATATATAAAAAAGACCAAATGACAAATTTAACCAATAGAAATCTTGAGATCAGCGCATGGTCTTCAATAATCATATTTGAATTTATATAAGTGAAATTATATCTTATAAGTAAGTGCCAGTCATTTTAAAACTCATGCATTTTAGAAAAGTATCAAAACATGGCCGAAAATAAACCAGCAACCTAGCCATCATTTTCCGAATTTATCCGGATCCTAAGTTAGAAATAGTAGTTTTTTCGTCTCTATGTGTCTGATCAATTTAGAAATGTCTCGATAACATTTTAGTTAGAATGATAGCAAATAACGGAAATGACAAGTGCATTTCAACCAAATTATATCTTGTTATACCAGTCTGAGAATAGGACAAAGAAACGAATGTTATGTTTGAGCGCCCTTATTCATTTTGAACTTACATTGATGTGAAATTGAGCTTTTTTGTCATGTTTTCACCATTGCTCCATTCTTGGGCAGATTGGCACTTAACTATATATTTTAAAGATAGTCTAGTATTTTCACTTACCAAAATGTTCAGTGCATAAGTTGCAAGACTTTGGACAAATGGCTATTGCGTAATCTTTCGTTGCTTGGTGTGACGATGCACATATAATATTTATGTATGCTTGGTCACTACACTTCACCTCATGGTCAATACACGTTGTTTGTGCAGTTGAAGCTATGATAAATATTAAATTATTAACTTTACACATACATATGAAAAAGCTGTATTGCAAACTCAATTTATGAAAAATGAAATATGCTCAGTGCTTTTTATCTAATGGGATAGTTTTTGTAACGTGATGACCAGTAGAGACCTACAACTATATTTTTGCACATGTGTTTTTAAAAGAAAACAAATGAATGATAGTTTTTAATACCGACAGATTGAAAAAGTGATGTTGATAAAATACAGGGGTAGAGAAAACAAAATGAGATGTTTGTGTAACGGTTTATTTGTTTCCTATGTCATATTTAATCCTGGGGATAATTAGTCACAGTAATTTTTTTCAGGCATGTTATTTTACAGGAGTGAAAATCTAACTGTATTATGCGGATATAGTATGTACCGGTATATATTTGCCGTACCATATTTCACAGAACCTTGTGAAAAAGAGTCCCATTAACTTCTATGTCAGTTACTCGCTATATACCTGACTATAATTATAAAATGTTTCACAAGGGTAGAACAAATTTGCTTAATTTATCAAAGGGAGGTATTTATGAGCAATAAAAGATATTAATATAATATATTCCTAAATATAATTCATAGTGACATTTTTACTTGAATCGTATTTTTTGTATATTGATTTATATTTATATAAAAAGATTACTAACAACATAAATGACATAATTTAATAAGACGGATAACATTTCACAGATAAATATTACCCAGCTGTTAAAATTGCTTTTGGTTCTAATGTATTATTATGCTATGATTTATCTGATTTTTTTATATTCATCAACTACATCTTTGTCCCCAGACAAAACTATTTATATAATCAAATTATTCCATAACTGTTAACAATAGTAATGCAACTATATTTCTACCTTTACTTTTTAATTTATATTTGAACTGAAATCTGAAAACAACTCACTTTTACAAGTATTTCTCTTTTTGGCTTTACATTTGCGCATGCTTATAATTTTAACCGGAAATGAAACTCATTCACAGAAGGGATTTGTTTGAAAATTAAAGTAAGTAAGCTGAATTAATCGATCATCATCATGTTTGTATATGCTAATCGAATTTATAATTTTGTTTTATTTGTTTTACAATATGATTGACTACTTGAAACTTTAAAACACTAAAATAGAGGGCCATGAATGCCAATGTTGAAATAACGCGGAGAAAAAGAAGAACATGCAGTACTTTAGTTAATCAGACAAAAGATTTACGTAAGATTACAGATTGATCAATTCGAATCATGGAGAAGTACAACAGAACAGTCGCAATGTTAAATAAAGAAGGGATATGTATAGTATTCTGGTAAGTAGCTAATGCAATTCTCTATAAACAGTTCACAAGATTAAGCTATTGTACCAAAGAAACTTACCTGTAGTACTTGGTGCAGGTGGTGCTGTATTAGCTTAAAAAAAAATAATTAGAAAAGTAAATGAGCATGAAAAATTGAAAACAACACGTTAAATAATTTCTTCCGAAGCGCTTTTCTGGATTTACCTTCATCAGAAACGCTCAAAAGCAATCATTTGAAATCCGAAGATGTAAAAAAAACTAAAAATCGTTGAAGACTGATATGTAAAAAATACCTAAAATAAATTGCCAAATTCATCAAAAGCCAACTTTGCCTGAGGGAGTTGAAACCTTAGTTTCATAATAATTTATAAATTTATAAACGGACAATTTTAGTAAAGTTTGTTAAATCATGTCAGTACCAAAGTACTGACTACTGAGCTGATGAGTTGAAGAGTGATATGTCAAAAATACCTAAAATAAATAGCCAAATTCATCAAAAGCCAACTTTACCTGAGGGAGTTGAAACCTTAGTTTCATAATAATTTCAAAATTTATAAACGGACAATTTTAGTAAAGTTTGTTAAATCATGTCAGTACCAAAATACTGTCTACTGAGCTGATGATACCCTCGAGGAGCAGAGGTATCGACCCAGTGATGTAAATAATTGAAAACAACACGTAATATATGACCTACAACTTTACTCTCTCTTTACTCTGTGTATTGTAAAATTACATGAACATCAATTGGAGCAATTTGTAGCATGATACTTACCTTCTGTTTTGCTTTTCATTTTACTTATCTATTTATTGATCATCTATCTACCCTGTCAGGTCTGCTGAATTGTGTTTTTTTGTAAGTTCTGCATTTTTATGAATATTGACCACTAATTGTTTTATGTATTGATATGTGGCTATGAGTGTCTTGTGTTATTAAAACTAATACAGGAACACTTATCGTCACATAAAATTATAGAAAAGCATTCAAGGTGAAAAAATGCATATATGAAAGTAATCACCACATGTCTATCTTAGAACTTCACCAATATATAAACACAACACTTCTTCTTTATCTAGTCCTTCGTTTTACAATAGTATAATACACATGTACTTACATCCACACAAACCACAATATTTCTGACACCTGTTGCTTGCTATTGTCTTCAGTGTTCCTGTCGTGGCTTGACACATGGCATAATTATCTTGATATGTCTTACAATTGAAAGATGCATCCTCATTATCCATACAGGAGGTTACAACGGGTGCTATAACAACACAACAATATCAATTTATTCTTAATTAATTTCAGCCTTTAATCGAATAATACAATAATTTTATTTGTACTATAAAGTAGAGTAAAATCCAGGTAGCGAGTCTAATCTTTTGAACATGTAACTGTAATTGATTTGCTATTTTTGTTTGGTTATTCAAATATTGTCGAGTTTCTAGTGGAAGTCCTTTTGTAATTACCCTTGAAGTTTTGTATTTTTGCTATACTTTTTTTTACTGAAAACTGGATGTCAATTTGACATTGTAAAAGTTGTATGATGTATTTGAATGTCCTCTTTGATTGGCTAGTTTGGTACTATCTCGATGACTTTTCAATTACTCCTTTTATGCTTATATAAAACTTGATTCATTTCAAGTTATTCTTTAGATTTACATTTTTGCGTAGTTTTTACCAATATATAGGTTTCGAGCAACATTGGTGCAAACTACATATTGCAAATCCACATAGTGGTAAAATGTATCATATTAAGTAATCAGCAATGTTGAGCCATAACGCCTGCACATTGAGTTAAATATAGAGCACTGTGTCAATTTAAAAGCGATTTAGCTATAAGAAACCGGGAAAAAAATACATGATGTGTGAATTTGATTTGAAACAAATTATGATAATTAACATGCATTATCTCTGCATTAGCATTTTAAATAGTTATTTATATTTATAAACATATAATGGTCACCTTGAGTTGTTGAAGTTGTAACTGTAGGTACAGCTGTTGTGACGGGAATGAGACTTGGAGTCGTCAACGCATCTACAAAATCCATTACATTGATTTACATTGCGATAGAAAAATATTAATTACTATGGTTACAAAAAGTGGACAACCAAACTCAAAAAGAGAAGTCTTCTCGATGTCAAATATGTGTATGCTGAGAAAAAGAGCGAAAAATTTCAACTAAATTAAATTTCAAGTTAGATAGTTGTTGGTTATGACAAGTTTAATTTTAAAAGATTTTGTTTTATGAATCCATTTGCTATTTGTGCCCGGTTAAAAAACCCAATGAAAATGGGTTCCTTTCAATTTAACTTGGTGAAGATTTTGTATTGATACCACCGTTGTATTTAAATAAACTCTGATACGTAAATTAACAAATTCTGTTCTATTCTCAATATTGGTTTATATATGATATATTATCTTCCCTAAAACAAATAAAACAAGTAAGAAATACAGAATTATTATGGACTAATCAAACCTTTTTTGACAATTGAAATAAAAATTGAAGAGTTTTGAAAGTAAGCACTAAATGTTTTGAACTTTTTGGGGTGCCAACATACATAAAACAAACAATTTAAAAACATCTGCCATATTCCTTATGGTTTGAACCTGGTTTTATGACTAACCAAACTTCTCGCTTGTATGATAATATTAAAAAATATTGCTGTAAACTTGATAAGCTAATGTGATTTTGTATTGCAGACTTACAAACACGGCTCATACAGGATTGATCATCACAATGGCAATGTCCATGGTCAGGAAATGAATTTTCACATATGGGATGATGTCCATGCTATGGTATTTTGTAAAAAAAAATGAACAATATAGCTAACATATAGTACAAATAATATATATTTGACAAATAGCAGTTAAAGTCACATCTAAGTATGAATATAAGTTTTGCTTTCGAAAGATCTTTAAGAGGCAAACGTAGATGAGAATGAAAAGGCCTGACATGTTTTAATTTACATTCATTTGAGTATCTTGTTATACACTCAATACAAATTATGTATAGTGTAAGTGCTTGATGGTATAGTTATGCAGGTATTCATTGCTTGTGTTGCATAATATAATTAATATTCGGATAACTGAAAAATTTCCAGTTCACCCGAAGAGATTCAAACCGTTAAAATTACAAAGTACTATTTCCTAGTCGAAAATCGACCCATTATCTGTTCAGATTTACATCTTTAAATTTAAAACACCATTGTTGAAATGAAGATTTTTTTAATGAGAATGAGGTGTATTATATAAACCTCGAATGATTAAAACTTTGTATTGGCTTGCATGCAGTTAAAAAGACTGTTATAGTAATGAATAAAACTGTATGTTACATACTGCAAGTTCACTTTTAAATATGCCACTAAAATATGACAAAAAAAATAGAAACCATGTATCTCTTATGCGTTTAATTTGTTGTTTGTTTGTTTTTTCAATTCGCAAATTTGTTGTCTATTCAACGCCGAAATTTGATTGTCTCATTGCTATTTTCTTACTTTGTTTATTTCAAAAAACAAAAAAAATACTTCTGTATAGAACAGCTGTGTTGTGTGAGTACAGAACAGAACAACATACTAGTAATTACATTCCGGTAGAACTAACCTGATGCTGTTGGTCGCAGCTTCCACCGTGTGGGTATCCATGTGAAAACTCTACCTTGCATACCTGTTAAGATCAAATTTCAGTTTCAATTTATCGAACCATGCACCCACTGATCTAATTTTAAGTATTTTACATCACATATATTTATCAACAGCAATGGAACAAAAAGAACATGTATTAACGATTTCTTAAAATATTTCTACAAATGCGATCAAAGTTATTTTCAACTATTTTCATTATAACAATTCAAATGTAATTCTTCGATTATATTTTAAGTGGACTTAAAAATGCACATGTCAAACTTTATTTGTTTATAATTATTTTTACATTTTGTTAATAAAACCTATTCAGATGTATCCAATATAAAAACATACCATGGGTGGAATACAGGTTTCACTGAAACAGGACAGTGACGTACTTGTCCGAACTGTAAAAATAGGAACATTGTTTATTAAATTTTAGTTTTAATTCTTTTTGGTAAGCATGGAAAAGAATCTGCATAGCCTTAATTAACTCCTGCTATCTCATTCGGATGTCGTAGGTGATTGTGGTGCTCATTGTTTGGTTTCTATGTTGTAATTCATATACTGTTGCTTATGTTTTCCTCGTTTTTGAATTTTTGCCATAAAATTGTCATTATTTTTACTTTGGAAATCCATTTAGTGTCTTTTGTATTTCTTTTAACTCTATGGTTGTTATAGATAATAAACAAAGAATAACAAGCGAAACAAGGACCGACCTGCTTAGATTAGATTATGCCGTCCTAATCCCTAAAACTTTTAGATGTATTTCAGTGCTAATTTCTAACAACATCACAATCTTTACAGAATACAGAAAAAACAATTTTTGACTATTTTATTCCCATATCATTTCTATGATGAAAAACGGTCATTTCTATCATTGGAATATGAGACGTCACTACAATGAAGAGAATAATAAACCCTGCGAAGTGTATTTGTTTTAGGTATTTTCTATTTAGTGTTTTTCGTAAAAGTGACGTAACCCCGCCACATTATTTATGTATGTGCCTGTCCCAAGTCAGGAGCCTGTAATTCAGTGGTTGTCGTTTGTTTATGTGTTACATATTTGTTTTTCGTTCAATTTTTTAAATAAATAAGGCCGTTAGTTTTCACGTTTGAATTGTTTTACATTGTCTTATCGGGGCCTTTTATAGCTGACTATGCGGTATGGGCTTTGCTCATTGTTGAAGGCCGTACGGTGACCTGTAGTTGTTAATGTTTGTGTCATTTTGGTCTTTTGTGGATAGATGTCTCACTGGCAATCATACCACATCTTCTTTTTTATAATTTTATACAACTTATAAAATGCCAAACTTTGAATATGTAAAATAAATAAAATAGTTAAATTTGATGTGCTTTAAAACAAGTATGTTATTGAGATACAGGATGAAGGGCAGGAAATCCGATGTTCTGTAGAAAATGAGGTTATTTTAGAAAGGGATAGAAAAGTTGTCTCTTACGAATCCGTCAAAGTGTTCAAAATGTTCAGTGCGTGACACTTTCCCTTCAAAAGGCATAGGATATAACATCCCCTTTCAAATATTATTAGGATTAATTCGTCCCACACAGACAAGTAGATTCCACGCTTAAATATTTATTTTGATTATGTAGATCAATATATCTTTACACCAGTCAGCCCGTGGCCATGTCTTTTTTATAATGCAACGATTTGAGTATTCGCTTCAACAGTATAATTGTTTTCTTGTTAAAATCGGATAGAGATTCTAATTCATCCACTTCAACAATCTGATAAGCAAAAAGACAATTCACAGTAAGCCAAACCGATTATGATATTCTACATTTCAATGCAATTCGTTTCTTACAATACTTTTCATTAGACGTTGATACATAGTTTGAGGGTTCGGTTCCACGTTCTACCAGCCCGTAACTCAGAAGGAACCGTTTTGAATTCCAATCGGTATTTTTTGTATGTATTTTCTCAAATAATAAACATTGCTGTAAAAGAGGGACGAAAGATACCAAAGGGACAGTCAAACTCGTAAATCTAAAACAAACTGACAACGCCATGGCTAAAAATGAAAAAGACAAACAGAAAAACAATAGTACACATGACACAACATAGAAAAACTAAAGAATAAACAACACGAACCCCACCAAAAACTAGGGGTGATCTCAGGTGCTCCGGAAGGGTAAGCAGATCCATTTTGTGTCCAAAATCTTTTTTTGTTGTTGTCAATATTGAACCAATTCAGAAGCGTACGAAAACGATATATACGTCTAGTGTTTATGTTTGACATCGGAAGTATACATATGACATTGCTAAGATGACGAACACGATTCAAAAATTAAAATCACAAAAATACTGAGCTGCGAGGAAACTTCAAAACGGAAAGTCCCAAATCAAATGGCAAAAATCAAATGATAAAAAACATCAACCGAATGGACAACAACTGTCTGATACCTGACGTGGTACAGGCTTTTTTAAATGTAGAAAATAGTGCACTAAAGGAGCACTAGCTACGAGATGCATAAAAAAATAATGTATGATTTGTTTTTGTTCAATCAATAATAAAAGTGAAATAGTGAAATAATAATTCGCTTTTAGCAGTCAAAATGGTTCAATTTTGTCAAATTTAATTAAATGATATTGATAATGACTGTTTCACTTGCAAGTGAAACAGTCGACCTCATTAAATCCGTATTCATGTGAAATTCAATTTAACCTCTTAACTAGAGATGGACAACGCATGCTTTGTACGTGTACTGTTTATTTAACGAAAAGGAATGTCAACATTGAAAGTGAAACTAAGGTAAATTATTTGATGACTGATTCGATCCACTAAAAATCTTTCTTCTACGTGTAAAAACGACGAGAAACATACATATTTAAATCTATAAAATAAAATTAAACAGATCTATTAAAATTCTAATGCACGTGTTGGCTTAATCTATTTATATCTAATCATTAGTATATTTATGTTTACATCGCTTATATGGTCATCTGGGGTCAACTCGATATTTAATTAGATGGAGTCTAGACTAAAATACACACGAAACGAAGCTACATATTATAGACGTTATGCTCTGTAAACTGTTTATTTCACACCTTTGATAATTTGGATAAATGTTTTACATTATTATAAATTAAATATGAAAATTTGAGTCAAAACGGTGACCATGAATTTGACAGCTAGTGCCCCTTTAAAGCTGGTTTTATAGTTCTAAACCTCTCACTTGTATGACAGTTGCATCAATTTTCATTATATTTACAACGATGCGTGAACAAAACAGACATAATAGGTAAAAAAAATTAAGTTGTTTAAATAGGGTACAGTAGTCAACACTGTGTCACAGACTCAACTAGAACAAAAACAAACAAAAAATTTAACAAAGGAGCACAAACAGCATTTATAAAATTTAACAACCACCTTCATTGCTTACTTATATGTATTTTAAATCAACCCATAAAGGATCGAAATATTTGAAGTCTGTTTACTGCATTCACATCAACTCTCAGTGTAAAGTTGAGTGTAACGTCACACAGAAAGAATTATAAAATGATTTTGTCGTTCAAAGTATTTTCAAAATTATAATTTCACATGGGAATTGTGGTGTACATGGTTTAAAAATCAAAAGTTCTGTCAAAAACTATTTCAGAAAAAGATCGAGATTTAAAATCATCCAGAAGTTATTTAGAAGTTTTTAGAATTCACAGATCGCCAGTAAACTATTTTTGTTTTTTAAAGTATTTCAAAATTATAATAGAACAGTTTCACGGACTTTTTTCATGTATGGCATTTTAAAGCCAAAACCTCTATTTAATGGATTCTATTTTTATATGTAACATTAGAATGGAGATGACAGTATCGTATTTTAAGCTTCTTCTTCGTAAAATAGATTTTATTATCGCAAATATCAGTTAACCTAGCTCCGCTATGTGTCGCTAGGTAAAGTCAGTTTGTGACATTAAAATCTATGTTTTATGAAGGTCAAGCGATCAAACCGATTATGATATTCTACATTTCAATGCAATTCGTTTCTTACAATACTTTTCATTAGACGTTGATACATAGTTTGAGGGTTCGGTTCTACGTTCTACCAGCCCGTAACTCAGAAGGAACCGTTTTGAATTCCAATCGGTGTTTTTTTGTATGTATTTTCTCAAATAATAAACATTGCTGTAACATTTTGTGTCCAGAATCTTTTTTTGTTGTTGTCAATATTGAACCAATTCAGAAGCGTACGAAAACGATATATACGTACGTCTAGTGTTTATGTTTGACATCGGAAGTATACATATGACATTGCTAAGATGACGAACACGATTCAAAAATTAAAATCACAAAAATACTGAGCTGCGAGGAAACTTCAAAACGGAAAGTCCCAAATCAAATGGCAAAAATCAAATGATAAAAAACATCAACCGAATGGACAACAACTGTCATATTCCTGACGTGGTACAGGCATTTTTAAATGTAGAAAATAGTGCACTAAAGGAGCACTAGCTACGAGATGCATAAAAAATAATGTATGATTTGTTTTTGTTCAATCAATAATAAAAGTGAAATAGTGAAATATTAATTCGCTTTTAGCAGTCAAAATGGTTCAATTTTATCAAATTTAATTAAATGATATTGATAATGACTGTTTCACTTGCAAGTGAAACAGTCGACCTCATTAAATCCGTATTCATGTGAAATTCAATTTAACCCCTTAACTAGAGATGGACAACGCATGCTTTGTACGTGTACTGTTTATTTAACGAAAAGGAATGTCAACATTGAAAGTGAAACTAAGGTAAATTATTTGATGACTGATTCGATCCACTAAAAATCTTTCTTCTACATGTAAAAACGACTAGAAACATATATATTCAAATCTATAAAATAAAATTAAACAGACCTATTAAAATTCTAATGCACGTGTTGGCTTAATCTCTTTATATCTAATCATTAGTATATTTATGTTTACATCGCTTATATGGTCATCTGAGGTCAACTCGATATTTAATTAGATGGAGTCTAGACTAAAATACACACGAAACGAAGCTACATATTATAGACGTTATGCTCTGTTAACTGTTTATTTCACACCTTTGATAATTTGGATAAATGTTTTACATTATTATAAATTAAATATGAAAATTTGAGTAAAATCGGTGACCATGAATTTGACAGCTAGTGCCCCTTTAAAGCTGGTTTTATAGTTCTAAACCTCTCACTTGTATGTCGTTGCATCAATTTTCATTATATTTACAACGATGCGTGAACAAAACAGACATAATAGGTAAAAAAAAATTAAGTTGTTTAAATAGGGTACAGTAGTCAACACTGTGTCACAGACTCAACTAGAACAAAAACAAACAAAAAATTAACAAAGGAGCACAAACAGCATCTATAAAATTTAACAACCACCTTCATTGCTTACTTATATGTATTTTAAAACAACCCATAAAGGATCGAAATATTTGAAGTCTGTTTACTGCATTCACATCAACTCTCAGTGTAAAGTTGAGTGTAACGTCACACAGAAAGAATTATAAAATAATTTTGTCGTTCAAAGTATTTTCAAAATTATAATTTCACATGGGAATTGTGGTGTACATGGTTTAAAAATCAAAAGTTCTGTCAAAAACTATTAAAGATCGAGATTTAAAATCATCCAGAAGTTATTTAGATTCACAGATCGCCAGTAAACTATTTTTGTCTTTTAAAGTATTTCAAAATTATAATAGAACAGTTTCACGGACTTTTTTCATGTATGGCATTTTAAAGCCAAAACCTCTATTTAATGGATTCTATTTTTATATGTAACATTAGAATGGAGATGACAGTATCGTATTTTAAGCTTCTTCTTCGTAAAACAGATTTTATTATCGGAAATATCAGTTAACCTAGCTCCGCTATGCGTCGCTAGGTAAAGTCAGTTTGTGACATTAAAATCTATGTTTTATGGAGGTCAAGCTTAAAGTACAATACAGATATCTTCTAAATGTTTTTTTTCGTTTGAAATCATAGTATTCGTTATCCATTCAAAAAACATGCTTTTGAGTATATTGAGCTAAAGGGTTTTTCTTCATGTAGTTGAATAGCTACTGGTAAGACCATTTGTAACACAAATAAAGGCAATATAGGAGTATACCGCTGTTCGTTATTCATAAGTCGAATGAAAAAAAAAATCCGGGTAACAACCTAAAAACTGAGGGAAATGCATCAAATATAAGAGGACACAACATATTGAATATGCCAAAAAATAATGACAAATTAGTAGCAGTCGTTTCTAATAAACCATTGCATTTGATGAAATATAAAGCTTAGTATCATGAAAATAAAAACTATTTGCGCACTTTTGAAAGATGATAAAAAGCAGAAAACGCGAAAGGAATATTAAATAGTTATCAAAGGTACCAGAATTATGATTTAGTACGCCAGACGCGCGTTTCGTCTATACAAGACTCATCAGTGACGCTCAGATCAAATTAGTAATAAAGCCAAACAAGTATAAAGTTGAAGAGCATTGAGGATCCAAAATTTTAAAAAGTTGTGCCAAATACGGCTACGATAATCTATTCCTGGGACAAGAACATCCTTAGTTTTTCGAAATGCATAAATAAAAAAAATGAATTTGTCATTCCGGGGCCTTTTACAGCTGACTATGCGGTACGGGTATTGTTCATTGTTAAAGGGCAGACGGAGACATATAGTTTTTAATTTTTGTGTTTCGTTGGTCTTGTGAACAGAGTTGTCACATTGGCAATCTAACCACATTTTCTTTTTTAATTGAAAATGCCTTAGTACAAAAAAAGGAAAACGGATAAAAACAGTCAAAAAAATCGCTTTTAAATTTTCCACGGAGTTCAGTACTTTTGTGAGTTTACTTTTTGTTCGCAATATGGACAACTAAAGATTAAGTCAAACAAACTATAATAGGTATGCAGACCCCTCTCTCGTAGTTTTACTCCTATAAAATATGTTCGTATCATAAATATATAAGTGATAAAGCATCACGCAAAAGCTGTGTGCTACTGATATACAACATAAGGTCAATGTCAGGAAAATATCAACTTTTTGTATGAGGCTGAGAAACTGGGGAAGGACGATGTTCAACCGAGCCCTTCTCCAGTTTTGCGCCGTGTCAACTGCTCTGTTCAATTTTTTCAATGACTCAGTTTCTGTCCTCATTTCATTCTATATTATAATTTATATGCATTTTGTAAAATGCCTTTAAATTTTTTATGACATTTTGTAAAATGTGTAACACATTTATTCCACATATTAAATACCTGAATTTGAAAGAAAAATAATGCCTTTAACCTATAGATACTTCCTCCCAAGGAGCCAAGCAATTATCGCCTCAAAAACAAATTAACGATACAAAAAGCCATCACTTTTTTTCACATATTTTAGATTTAAAATTACCATGAAACATTATAATATCAAGGTCCAAAACTTGATAACAGTTTTTTCGATTGTGTTTTTTTTATGAGAATCCAGGCTTTTGCAATCCTTATTTTCATCACAGCATATAAATAGTGTTAAGAGTTTTGATTAATAATAATGTTGAAAATAGCGAACTGATACATTTGTATTATTGTAATTATATCTTCATATATCTGATCAACTTATCTATTGCAATAGAAATACTATCTTCAAAATTATGTATTGCACATGTTGCAAGTTATTTTTAACTTGTTACGTCTTTTCTTATTAAAATTTTTTGAAAAATGTCTAAAACATTTTTCTTTGTGAGTGATTTATATACGCCTGTCTTACGTAAAATTCCCTACAGTCTATGGCGAGTTTATGCCAACCTTGCTTTAACAAATTGTAAATATTTTAACAAGTTCAACTTCGCTTTTGTCATCAAAACAAATAGACAACTTTCGAGTTCGATGCATTTCAATCCAAAACTTTGGTTTTAGTGAACATCATTCGTGCGTTTAGAGGCGTCGTCACTTCTGTTCCAATGTTGAGCGAGTGGTTGGAAAGCTATAAAGCTATATTACACGAATCATTCGGCAAATTGAATTCTCATAATAATTATTGTCTTTCAGCACGGCTGTCATAAGAGAATTGTGATTAAGTACCTACAGAACAAATATTAGTTCTAGTTTATCCTGCACAATGACGATAACTAAGACGCTTGATGAATGTTTATTGTGCAAGGATACAAGCGATCCCCTCTATCTAGAAAATGACGTCATAAGGGCGTGCATATTTCACGAGTTATCTCTGGTGACTGACAAACTCGAATTCAAAGTGGTCTATTATTTTGTGGATAAAAATCATAAAAAAACACTAGGGTGGATGTAGAACATAAACTTATCAACTTATTTGCATCAAAAGGGCAGTCTAAAATGCGACAGTGTTAGATTTACTTTTTTTGTAAAATTAACTCGCCCCATTATATCATTTGTATCTTAATTAGTTGAGTTAAAGTATACAATGAAAAATAGCTTATTCACAAGGACACGAAAGACAATTATATATCATATTGTATCCTGAAATGATTACCAACACCGAAATTAATATGTGTTGATCTGCTGATATAGGTACCATGTCATTCTACATTCTTACATAAGCCGCTAATTAAAGACTTTATGGAAAATACTTACCAAGAAAAGCTATGGAAAGACAAAAGGCAATTAGGACAGCCATCATAAACAGTAAGGGGACTTAACTGTGAAAAGTAGTCCAAATAACTACAACAAAGTCGTGATTTTGATAAACCTTGGCCTCAAAGTATTTGTTCCAATATAGCTTCTTATCGTCATTAACTGGATATTGACAGAAATAAAGAGTGTTTTTGTTTATTCGACTGCATGTTTTAATACCATATTTTCTAAACGTCTTTAATATGTGTTTTGGGTTCTGCTGGCTTAATTAATAGTAAATCACGTCGCCTTTAATTCATATTTTTAATTCCAAATGTTGTGCAGGGTCCATTACATATTATTTTCCGCTGAAAAAAACTGTCATTTATTTAAATGTTATTTTAATCTGTTAAATGAACAGTCTATGGAGAAAATAAAATTAATAAGGTAAGTATCTATATAGGACATGACCATGAACGCTTTTTATTTAGACAAAGCATGTCAAGGATTCAATAATCAGACACTTATAAGACATTCAAAGTCAACACAAAGGTCTTCACACAATGGGACAAGTGTCGGTACAATATGTCAATCCATTTTACATCGCGGTGACATTGAGGTCATTCCGATGTATTGCTATCGCCTAGATTTCCATTAAGTAAATAAGTTTTGGGTTGGTAACCGATCTATAAACATGATAAATACGCGCACATAAACGAGTGCAGAATAACATTCCTTATCGTTTGATAAAAACACATCGCTTCGGTGAATACTGATAAATTGTTTACAACATGAATTAAAAATATGAAAATGTTTTGTAGTTTTCTTGAAAATGTGGTTTTGACAGGCGAGTGGTCTGCAAGAGGAGCGAGCGATGACTTTTTTTAAAGTGTTACATGCCAGTTTTATCAAACAGAATAAGAAGGAAAAGCACTGATGTTTTGATGCATAAGGCCTTTTATCCCATTTGAATACATTATTCTGACTCTAAGCAAACAACTGTAGACTCTTTCACCTTGCAAAAGAAAATATTTGAAAAAAACTCTTATACGTGAATTAGAAATTGCAATACCAATGACCTTCACACATGTAAATAGCATGCAAATCACATAACAATTCATAAACTGATACTTTCAGTTTGAAACATTTTAATGAACAGCCTTTTTTGACAATGCTTAAGGTTCAATTAAATTCCACCAAGGGCTGTTCCATAAATAAATGAATGGGGGAGGGAAGGAAGGCACTTTTTATTTGACCCCACCATCATTGACCATGCATACATTTTAAATTGGATATTTCATTTAAATGTTCAAGCAATCTTTCTTAAATACCCACCACCCATTAAATTTTAATACAGGTGCCTTTTGCCCCCTCTACAATTAATTCTGGAAAGGTCCTAACAAAACATGTGATTTTCTCATGGTTGAAGAATTTTTGGTTGCCTATAATTGCTTACATCTACTTCTTTTGAATGTTGGTGGATAGTTGTCTTATTGGCAATTAACTACATCTCCTTATTGTTATATTAAGAACTGTGCTTGAAAACTGAAAGACAAACAGAAGGATATGTGTTCTCATCAAATGCACTCTAGGAATGAATAAATTTTGAGGATTTTGACATATTTCATAGTAAATTGCAGTCTTTTATGGATGTGGTCAATATACCACCAAACATTTTTAAGTTTATTGTGCACAATTGTCCCTGATTCTAAAGTTTCTGAAGACCACCTTTACTCTATAGTACCAGCCAGGTCAATGAGGTCATACAACAGTTTCTCTGGTCCTATCAATTTCTCCTTGTCCTGTTCACACGATTTTGCTTTAGGTTTTTAAGGAAGTTCTATTGTTTTTCATTAACAATTTTTTTTAGGGAGGACCTGTTGGTGATTCAATTAAATTATTGCTTGGATTTAAGGGTGTTCTATCTATTTCAAAATTCATAAATTTACAGTTTAACTCTACCAACACAGAAATAACCATGTCAGTCAGTGCAAACATTGATAGGTGAAGTTCGAAATTACTCTGACGCCGAACGGCTGTTTTTCCAGACAAGCCTCAGCCCAAGCTTGTCTGGCAAAACAGCCGTTGGACGTCAGAGTAACTATGAGAGGTGAAGCAGACGAATGTTGACGAATTTGTATGTGTTTGATATCATATCATACCAACGGAGCATCAAACGAAATATTGACAGACTTTACCCTTTTGGCTTAATTAAAGATGTGTAAATGATGACAAACAACGGACAGATGTTTGTTTAATGAACGCCTTTCCTCGGCATTGAGCCGAAACCACAACAACTGATGGCTTGACATTTTGATTTTTATATTTCCTTTCACTTTTTTATTGATTGATCACACGTGCGTTTGAACCCAGCTTTGATTATATTATATAAAAAAAAGCGTCAGTGAGAAAAAAAATCACGGCAAGACTAATTTTGGAGCGGCATGAATACCAAAAAAATTCGGAAGCGGTAGTATTTTTTTGTTGTTGAAAACTTGATTTCGAAAAAAACAGGAGCGGAAAAATCCAAAGATCTATAAATCAAATTTGCTGTCGCCTTTACCTTAGTCATATGTAAAGAGATCTGTGACGTTTTTTCTGATACAAGTGGTTTTGACCATCCACAAGAACTTGTGGTCATCCGATTTTCAGTTCTTTAGTACTTTGATTGTTAATTGTCTTGAAATTGTCAAAACTTTGCAAATAATGTTTACCGAAACTATGATCAAGGATCTGTAATCAACACATAATAATCTTAATAACAAATGCATTTATATATGACAGAAGACATCTATTGAATTTGATGAGACTGTCATCAAAGTGAGAGATTTAGCGCTTTAAACCCTGGTTGAATCCACCATTTTCTACATTTGAAAATGCCTGTACCAAGTCAGGCATATAACGGTTCTTGTCCATTCGTTTTTTATGTGTTTTGTCATTTGCTATGTGATTATGGACTTTCCTATTGGATTCTCCTCTAGACTCAGTAATTTTGCATTTTACTTTTTTTTTAATAGATAATGAATCTAAACCTAGTCCGTAATTCCGAAAAGTGGAAGTCAGACTATTTCCTTTTCTTAAAAACTTCAGAACAGCAAGGACAGCCCGCTGATTTCATTAAAAAAAATCATATTATTATTAATATAAATATATTTTTTGTTTGTAAATGGTAAATCTTTTTAAGCTTTGACAAATCTGGTGACCTTTGAAAATCTTTTCAGGTCTTACCAATTCTGGCCTTCTATTTCATAACACTGTGCGTGTGTACTTTTTTAAGTTTAAGATATGATCTTATAAATAATAAATGTTTAGCAACTTCCGAACTTATATTGTCAAATTACTGATTATTGTCCACAAAGCTGTCCTTATGTCGTCATTCTGTGAAAAGTAACAGAATTCTCCTCAAACTGTCCAGTTCTAACTTTACTTGATACATACGGATTCTTTTTTAAATTACTTCAAATATAATACAGTATTGGCATAGAACAAGGTTTTTTTTTAAATAAGCTGTCCGACGATTTTATATTCTTGTGCGTATAATTTCCTTGAAAAAAGTTGATCGATACATCGCGTGACCATGCAACGACTCGTGAATAAATAAACTCATCATAGATACCAGGAATAGCTTATAAATATACGCCAGATGCTCGTTTCGTCTACACATGACAAGACGCATCAGTGACGCTCGAATCCAAAAAAGTTAAAAGGCCAAATAAAGTACGAAGTTGAAGAGCATTGGGGAAAACAAAATTCTAAATGTTTTGCCTAATACAGCTAAGTGAGTTTTATCCCTAATTCAACTATCTACATCATGTACACCACGCATTAAAGTATAACATGATATTTTAGAATAGTGTCGAACAATTTTTATAATCTTATATTTTTATTGACAAGTAATATTTACAGTGTTATCTATTTTCAAACTATAAAAGTGTTCATATCCAATTAATACATATTTTACATAGAAATACTTCAACATGTACAAGTCAGTAGGTTCAAACGTCTTTGATATGTTTCCATTCGTGTCTAAAATCAGAAAAAAGTCTTATACATGTATCATGACGATATAGTTATACCATAACAAATACTTGCAAGCAAATGAATATGGCATACGAATTAAAAAAAATACAAATATGAATGAATGTACATGATGAAGGTGTATTTATTCTAATAATTCTCCTTGTAAAATAAATAATTGTATTATAAGTGAATGTTTTAGTATGTTAGTATGCATTGTCCGGACGGTCTGTAAAACTCACTTACTTAATCATTTCCATTTGATACCAATCTCAAATAAATATTTTTACCGAATACATGCTGAAATACCTATTTTTCGTTTATTGTTGTACGAACTCATGCTGAAATATATACTCTGTTGTCGTTTGTTTATGCGTTACATATTTGTGTTGGTTTGTTTTTTTGTACATAAATTAGGCCGTACGTTTTCTCGTTTGAATCGTTTTACATTGTCATTTCATGGCCTTTTATAGCTGACTATGTGGTATTGGATTTGTTGAAGGCTGTACGGTAACCTACAGTTGTTAATTTCTGTGTCATTTGGTCTCTTGGGGAGACGTGCATGATTGGCAATCATACCATCATTTTTTTTTATATTTGTAGATAAAAGATAATCAAGAATACTTACTGCCAGCAACGCTTACATCTGCAAAATCAACTCGAAATGAAATAATTGGTCATAATTATAAGTCAATTCCTTTTTTTTAATTTTTTAAATACTACGGAAGTATTACGCCATAAAAACATTACCTTAGCTGTATGTGGCAAAACCTTACAGAAAAATTGCTCTTCCACTTCAAACTTGTTTTATAAATCTGTCGCTTAGTGTGCAATGCATGGTCTATTTTCCTCCATTTGTTTCGGGTGATTGCGTTAATTGTATTTCTCTAACTATGGTTGTTTATAGCGCCCTATGAATTATTCTTGTTTACTTAACTTGTTATTGTTCACTGAAGTTGTCAGGGTCGATTCCATAACAAAAACAATATGTTATTTACCTGATAAAGCTTCATCGTGATAACAAACCAAAATAGATTTGTCTTGCATTTTTTTAATGATTTCTATTTATAGTTTAGTACTTTGCTGCCTGGTAGACTTTAGCTACTAGAGGGTAACCTTTTCAAAAGTCTATTGTTTGAAATCTATTTTATAAGAACATGCCTGTATCAGGTCAGGTATATGATAGTTTTGGTCCATTCGTTTGATGTGTTTGAGTTTTCCACGGAGTTCTGTATTTCTGTGCTTTACATTTTTTAATTAACTATAATGTTCTGTAATGCCATAATTTTTTCGTTTTTTAATTTACTTATCTATACTTATATATTCTGTCTTGTTACTTACATCCTGAAAAATGTAAAAGTCAGAAGGATAATGTATTAATCAAGACACAATAGTAAAATAGTTGATATTTTTTTTATCAATTTTAAAAGAAGTCATTAAATGGATTTATCCACATAAACTTTTTGTAGGTTTTTTTTTTATGCTGATCATTTTTATTATTTCTAGTTTCAACCTACCTGTTTTAATAGTTTTCAATTTTAAAATAAAAAACTACAATGTTAGTGAAAATTGCTTTCAATGGCAGTTACTACCACAAGACATTGTTCAATTGTTTTTTGTTATTATGTATGTTTTTACATCGTGTATTTCTGATAATTTTTGCTATTCACAGATATTACCTATCAATTCTAGTTTTCAGACAATATAGGCAAAAGTTAGAAAATTATTCTCTTTTTTTTAACAATAACTCAAGATGATTTTTGGCGCAATAAGGAGATAGATCTTAATACTTAAAGCATTTTAGTCTCATCAGCATGTATATATCTATTAAGGTTTTTACGATGCTAGACAATGAATTCAATTTACCATTTGATTAGGAACTTTCCGTTTTATGTTTTCCTCGGAGTTCAGCATTTATGTGATTTTACTTTTTACCTTTGTTTTATTTGTGGCTATGCCGGCCAAGTTGGTCGCTTGGCATAAACTTTATATTAGATACCCTAAGTATCATTCGATTATTTTGTGTTTGAAATTTTTGTAAAACTTGATCAAGACAACGGACATCAAGTGATGGCAACAGATTATGTCCCTATAGAACAGCTGCAATGAAAAGCATATGTGGACCTAAACGTTAGAGCATTTTTTACTCGATTTCAAAAAGATTTTATTAAATTGGTTATCGGGTCGCACTATGGTATATGTATGTTTGTATTGCCAGACAAAGGTTTTCTGTATTTTCCATTAATATGTCTCTTAAAATTTAATAAGCTTTCCATGTAGATTAGGCATTAGGATTTTATTTCTCTACATCGTTTCACACAATGTTAAAATAGTTTATTTGTTTTGATAAGCTTTTAGTAGCTAACCAGTATATGCTTTCGTAATCATTAGACTGTCATTAAGTTTAGATTTATACTTATCTATTTCTAGATACTTACGGGCTGAAAAAGATCGAAAAATACATGAAATACATTATTTGTATAACAGTTCCAAAATTAAGATTGCCACGTTAAAGTAATAAAATACATACATGTCTATTCATTTTATACATTATATGCACAATTTTTCATGGGTCCAGTAATACTTGTACACAAAGGAAAGAAGATGCAGAATTTAAAACGAACATATGTTGAAAACAAACGTACATCACATTGATCAAAGGAAAAAGAGGAATAAACAAAACAACAGATGTAAGAACACATACTACGAATTCATATATAATCCAATATGAAAAATATGCATTCTTTAAAAGCATGTATACAGATCGTAAAGATTAGGTTTGTTGAAGATTTGTGTTGTTCTGTATAGGTCCTGTATGGTAGTGGTGTTCCCTGACATAATAATTCCTAACACCATTACCAAGAATAATAGATATGTCGGTCAATATATATTGTCACAATGTGGTCAACTATGACAATGTTGACATTCGTATTACATGTATACATTTCATTTAATTTTTGATTCAAAATGACCCATTTTAAAATTTATGATTTCTGACACGTGCTAGTAGTGTCTTTTATCCTAATATATATGAACATAACCACTACTCATGTTTCGACGACCGATACCTATGGATGTTTGATACAAATAGTATATTCAGTGTTTTTTAAACGATATCAGATAATACCTAAAATTAAGATGCTTAGTCAAAGTTAGGAAAAATAGCACTGTTGTTTTTTTTTCCATTTGATTACCATAAATGAAAACTTTAGTAATATTTCAAGCTAGATGACCGGAACATGTTCGGTGTTAGCACGTTTATAATCCGTTTGATTTTATTAATAAAAATAAAGAATCGAGGAAAACCGCACTTCTTTTTCACAAGGAATTATATGCAACTGTCATACAAAGACAAATAAGAGGTTTAACTTATTATAAAACTAGGATTAATCAACCACTTTATATAAAGGAAATGTCTTTACTATTTCAGAAACATGACAGTTGCTTTCCTTCTTTGGTGTGTTTGAGCTTTTGATTGTGTTATCTGATAAGGGACTTTTTGAATTTTCTTTTGAGTTCAGTATCTTTGTTATTTTATTTCATACATTCACATACAAAATATACTTATCTGAAATTTGCTTTGTACTTACAGACTGAAAAAAAAAAAAAATAGATATTTAAGATATTAAACAATGCATTGTTGTACAAATAGCAGGGTTGTAACCTAACAATTAAGGCAAGAATGACATACATGTAAGACGGGGATGGTTGTCCTATGTTTTTCATTTTTATGCATACAATCCTTTACAAGTTCAGTTCCGTTTACCTGGATATGAAACCAGTTTTAGCCACCATATTCTTCGGAAAGTGCCTTAACCAGGTCATGGAAAAAATATAGTTGTGTCCTAACGTTTTGCTGGTTAATTTTGTGTGTTTCATTATCTTTGATTTGGTTTCTCAGCTTTTGTACATTTTGATTAAAATAGTATATGTCAGAAACACGCGTCATGTTCATAGGAAAAAGGGGCGGAAGATACCAAGAGGACATTGAAAAACCTCAAGTCGAAGAGAAACTTAAGTTTTAAGGTTGTCACTCCATCAGAAAAAAATATTTTTTACGACGATGCTTGATTTCTATGTTAGTGATTCAAATGTTTGACGCCCACTAAAAGTGATACGTTGCATTTTTGTTGTGCACGGTAATGATTATGATATTTTTCTACCGGTTATGTCACTATTTTACCTAAAAACACAATAGGAACAATTTACACACGAAATTGCACAACATTAAATAGTAAAAAGCATTTGATTTTCAAATGATATATCTTCTGAAATCTGTATTTTTATAATGATCTGATGCATTGATGTAAAGCGTTGGCTTGTCTCTATTTTGGCATTTTCAGATTCTATAAGACGAAAAGGCTGCGTAGGTTATTTTACTCGTACCAAGAGTTTCAAAGGGTGAAGTTGAAATCATCCCTTCGTAAATTTTACGGACGCCATCACGAGTTGTTTGACCATTATGGAATAACCGTTTCACAAATGATATCGGTTATGTTCCTTACGTCGTAACTACAATCCCCCTCCCTTTCATGAATGTAACCTACTGAATTAGACTATTTACCGGATTTGATATCACATAAGCAACACGACGGGTGCCACATGTGGAGCAGGATCTGCTTACTCTTCCGGAGCACCTGAGATCACCCCTAGTTTTTGGTGGGGTTCGTGTTGTTTTTTCATTAGTTTTCTATGTTGTGTCATGTGTACTATTGTTTGTCTGTTCGTCTTTTTCATATTTAGCCATGGCGTTGTCAGTTTGTTTTAGATTTATGAGTTTGACTGTCCCTCTGGTATCTTTAGTCCGTCTTCTCTAATAATAAAATGATTTGCATCGATCATTCGAATTTGCATATTGTATTTATTCTAAGAATGTAAGTTTGAATAAATTTAGGCGGAATGCATATACATGAAACAGCACATGAATCTTAAAATTAACAAGGAGATATATATGTAGGTATCTATACAATACTCATCTTTATCTTGCTTGATACTTACTCACTGAAAAAAAAACATAATTTTTAATAACGAACAGTTAAAATCAAAAGCTCATAAACATCATCTCTAAAGGGATAATACAAATTAGAAAGGAAAATGTATGATACGATCAATCTTTTGACCCCTGGAATCAAGTCAAGGCTATAAATATTATATTACTATATTTTTATGCTTTTATCTTGCAACTTTAGTGCTGAAACACTTGTGAAATTATTTTGACGTCAAATTCATGTCGACATAATTATGAGTTAGAGATATAACCAAAAAAATATTTCTACACATTGACATCTTTGTCAAATACATTTTAAGCAAACCATCTATTTGGTAAAGCACTTGTTTATAACTTAATATTAATGAAAATGTTTCGAAATTAACCTTTTTTGGTAGTTTCGATATTTCGCCCTAAAATAAAACATGTTTGAAATACTAATGTCAATATGAATTTCCAAAATTGAATTCCTGATGTTTAACAGACTATTGTATTATGATAATTTTTTACATATCATGTTGAAGATATTGAAATATTTTTTTGATATTCGTAATCAAAGGGTCTTATCAAATCTTCTTCTTTGTCTGTATAATCAAGAGAAAGAAAACGACAACTACGTAATGACGGCACATCCTTCATAAATATCTGAAACACTTTACCACTCATTTTCATTGTTCTAGAACACTGAGCATATTACCGACATGCTTAACATGGGGAATTTACTGTACGACTTGGCACTGGGTATTGAAATATCAAAAGATGCTGTACTCAAGTTGCTTAAGAACAGGGTTGTTAACAAGAAAATTGGACACGGACAAATCTCTACAAATTTCTAAAGACCATGGCGTCGGGTTATTTACTTAACCTAACTATGATAGCATATGCCTAAATCGATCAAGGCACAGAAAACAACCCGACTGGGAGTCGACTCTAGGCGAAAGGAAAAATACAAAAGCATCTAGTATCCTTCAAGCGTTCTGGTGTAAGGTTTCAAGGTCATCGGGTGAATAAATGTATCTTATATATTATATGTAAAAGTGACATTATCAGTCATATGGAAGCCAATAAAATATTGACCGATAACCAACATGAATGTACGAAGAGATGATATAATATTGTAAAACAACTCCTCAAACAATGAAAGACCTCACAGAGGAGTAACCTCCAAGACAGATAATGATGATATCTTATTGTACTTTATCACTTTCTCGAAGTTCCCCTCAAACGAGTAACCACTAAATTACAATAATATAGTCTACGTTTTAAATAAATCTTACTTAGACAGACAAGTGGTAGTCAATGGCGTTTTATCAAAGTCAGTCCAAGTAATATCAAGTGTACCTTATGTGACAGTGGTATGGTCATTACTGATTCTAGTTTAAAGTAACGATCTAGACTGCTATCTAAAGTAAATGTTCGTTTGTTTTCAGATGATTGCCTGTTGTATGTCACTATTAACATCACACTTACACCCTCCATCTAGACAGAGACCAAATGCAAACAAGAATGAATGGTGAGCATTAATCACAATAAATGGGAAGAGATTTGAGGAGCCATCAGAAGAAAATAGTATCTAGGCAGATTATTCGATCTATAGTCATACATTGCAAAAGACAGGCAAAGTTAAATTATGTTACTCATAGACAGCAAGATCAAATGAGTTCCGGTAATTAATAATGCCACCAGAAAGGCAAACACATCCTACCATTCTAGAGCTGAAAAGTCAGTCGAAATCCGACGAATCAATGAAACACAAACATGTTGAATCTACAGCTTTATTTTGTGTATCTCCTGTCTTGTTTGCTCTGTGCAGCATGCTGTTTTTGACTTACGAAATGATATTGGCACGCAAACTGAACAAATACAAATTTGATAACATTGTAACGAATCACAATTACTTTAAAATATTCGATTAATAGTATTCATGTTATTCAACATTGGTTATCTGTTGATATTGTTCCTCTGTTATAGCGTTGATATATATTTGGTTCTGAATAATCAGAGGATTTGGAATGTTGTCTCACATTTGACAGTGATTAAATTTAATATTATATATAGAGACATATACTCACTGTGTTGCAGAAATCATTTCATATCTGAAATTAAAATATATACTCAGATCTTTGCTTTCTTGTTTTTTTCACAGTATGCGAAATATGGAGATATATAGACATTTAGTCAGTGAAAATATGATTTAGTAATTGGTCATACAACGTAATAGACCACTTTCGAGTTCATCCGTCACCGGCAAAAAATCGTCAATTATACACGCCTTTATGACGTCATTTACCAGATAGAGGGGCTCGCCTGTATCCCTGCACTATTTACGTTCATCAAGCGTCTTAGTGATCGTCTTTGTGCAGGATAAACTAGAAATAATGGTTGCTCTGTAGGTACTTACTGACATTTCCCTAATGACAGCAGTGTTGATTGTCAATTTTGAGAATTCAATTTGCCGAATAATTCGTACAATATAGAATTATAGTTTCCCAACCACTCGCTCAACATTGGAAGGAAGTGACGACGCCCCTAAAAGCACAAATGACGATGATAAAGGCGCGTATAATTGACGATTTTTTTCCAGTGACGGATGAACTCGAAAGTGGTCTATTGGCTTTTATCTAGCTTTCAATAACTATGTGTACTCTTAAATCGATGTTTTATGTATATTGTTTTATGTGCTCCTAAAATTCTACTGGTGTTTGCAATTTTCAACCGTTTTACAGTATGTTTGATGTTGATCTCATATTTTTCTGTAACCCCCTGTCACAGGTTAGAGATGATCTATGCGCACGAAAGCAATTAACTCGATTTATTTTACTCTTGATTTTTCTGTATCTCTATAATAATTAAGCTTTCTAAAAATTACTTACCCACATCTGCATTGATATAAATGTCCATGTCTGTTGTCTTTTGTAAGGATTGACCTGTAATGTAAGAAAATGCATTATTCAGGTGAAGATATAGACATTTATTCATATAAAAGATCACATTATAAATTCAAACCATTAGGAAAATCGATAGTTGTTTTAAAAAAAATCTGCTCGTTCATTATATTTTAACCAGAGCTGTTAGTGAAATCAATGTGACATACACACAGTTGACTGCATGACTACTTTAGGGATCTGCCAAGTATTGAACTGTTTTAACCAATGACACAGTGTAGATACTATTCTATACGCTATCCGGAAGTCGCGATTTTCGAAGCGAGGATTTCAATCTGGCTATCAGAACGGTTTTGTTTTGGTGCTTTTTCTCATCATTTGTTTACTCCTATATCTATAAAGTGCTTTGCACATCTTAAATGTATGTATAGCATCATAAATATTAGTAACTGTAACAAAAACATGCAGTAAAATATAAAATATACGTGTGCATCACACCAACTTCATAGAAAAAAGTGAAATCGATGGACAATTTTGCTCTCGTAGTACAAAGCAAATAATCTTTTATTGCAAATATTTGCATCAGTTTACAGTTAAATATATACTGTTTCAATATTCTTACCGTATTTAAGTAGAATGTTCGTATTTCAAATAAAAAATGTGCTTTCCTTGAGGATCCCAAAATAAATTACTGTACGATCAGTCTAAAACTGACTGTATTCTAGTAGCGATTTCAGATTTTTTTGTCTGTATGACCAGTCGTGATTTTGAAGAGAAAAAAACCCCGACAATTTGAAGGTATATACGTGGGTATGTGATATTATGATTGTGTTCATGGAACTATAACGTGTAATTTCTTTCATCAGACAATACAAATATATTTCTGATGATTTTTGTAGACGGCAAAATAATTATATTTTTGTTCCGTCAGTCTTATTTAAAATCAAATGCCTAAAAAGCAATACATGATTCGCTTGTGGACTTTGTATTAGTGTGTCGTTGCAATTATCTGTTTAAAACTATTACGTTTTTAAAGACTATTTACACCATCTGCCGTTGACCAATTGGTGATAGAATACATCAAACTTGTCTCTTTTAAAATGACAAAAAAAAAAAGATAGAGAAAGCTTTGTTTAAAAACTTTAGGTATTGAGGAAAGAATTAACAAAATTATACCCCGCCACTTCTACAGTCCATGTTTTGGAAAAAAATAAACCACCAAAAAAAATTAAATTATATGGGCATCATTTAATAACGAATATGAGGAAGTTTTATTAATATATGGTAAGTTTTTGAAAGTTGCGTATAGTAAATGGGTACCACCCAATAAGGTAGTGGAAAAGTCCTTATCATGGAAAAAGATAACTGCTGCATTTTCGAAAAATCAAAATAAGAGGTGCACAATTGAATTAAATGATAAGGAATCTGAAAAAGATTCATTAAGACTTAGTTATGACAAGTGTCTGAAGGAAGTTGTGGATATAAAATAGGTACGCCCAACATAAGGTTATGAAAAAGTCCGTATTTTAGATATAGAAACATAAAAAAAAAAAATTACCAAAATTTCGAAATAGAAGGTCAATAATACATTAATTAATTGATTAAAAATGGAGCAATTTTAGAAAAGTTTAACAATTGGTTTTGGAGGTCACGGTTGGAAATACCTGATGGGTGCCCCCATATAATGCAATGTTCAAGTCCGTATCTTATATAAAGAAACCCCATACAAGATTTTTAATAAAATTCGAAATACATTTCTTTTTTTATATAAATAAGGCCGTTAATTTTCTCGTTTGAATTGTTTTACATTGTCATTTCGACACCTTTTATAGCTGACTTTGTGGTATTGGCTTTGCTCATTGTTGAAGGCCGTACGGTGACCTATATTTGTTAATGTCTGTGTCATTTTGGTCTCTTGTGGACGGTTGTCTCATTGGCTATCATACCGCATCATCTTTTTTATATTATCATTTATGATACGGAATCCGAGAAAAAATAATTAATAGTTATACCAGTGACGGATTCAAGAAAATTGGGGTCCGGCGGTTTGAAACTCTTTTTTAACTTTCAGTGCATTTGTATGGGAACATATATTTGGAATCCTCTTTTCTCCTGGATTGGACCCCCTCTCCATTTGAAAATGTCTGGAAACCCCAATGTATAGTAAGTGGTTTATGAGGAGATGCGCTTACAAAACCGGCGAAACATGTTGTACCGAATGAAGTTCGTCTTTCCCTTCGTCCGTTGGACCGGCGGTCCAACGGACGAACGGAAAGACGAACTTCATTAATACTATAAAACACCGCTTTACAAAGTGGTGTACAATTGAGTGTGAAAGAGACAGATCAACATCCAAAACAAAGTGAAGGAAGCCTACAATTATAGGCTACAGTACGACCTCGAATGTTTCAAATACATGCATTTTTATATAACAATTAAATCTGTGTGTTTGTACAATTTTAAGTATAACGGAGGACATTCCTGAAAATAATATAAAAAAACAAGCCTTCCTCTTATTTCATCATCATTTTCAAACATCCTTATGCTTATTGTAGTAAGTCGAGAACACCCTATCAAGCTAAAACATGTTTGATAAGTTTTCAGGATGTGAATTTATTAAAATGTATTTGTGTTATTTAGAAAAATGCCATCTTCTAATGTATCGTAAATAACTTTGAAAACACCACTAGAATACAGTGAAATAAAGACTGATCATACAGTTTCAAAATATACAAGCAAGACTGATCGTACAGTGAGAAATTCAAACAAGTGTAATTTTCTTATTTCTGGCTTCAAATATCTGGCTGAAACTTTAACCACCACTTAAAATATACTTTATTTAGTTTATTATGTCTGTTTTTTTCGTTTTTTTGTACAGTAAGGGTGCAAAAAGATTGTTTTTAGGTTCATCGACTGATTTTCCTTAGTGATGCACTTGAAAATCTCTTGATTAAGGCAAAGATACGAATAATGAATGTGCTAAATTTAATCATAAACCATTTGTGAATATCGATGTCAGCTGAATTAATCATTAAGCAATGTACAGATGAACATCTTACCGTTTAATATAGTATATCCATCAAATTTAAAATGTGATCCAAAAAGTCCTCGCTTCGAAAATCGCGACTTCCGGATAGCGTACAGAATAGTATCTACACTGTGAATGAGTAAAGAATATATTTTGACGGTCCAACTTCTTAGTGCGAGTTTTAGAATTTGTAGAAGAATTTCCGTTAGTGTCAACCGAAGCAAGAACTAACAAAGATATATTCACACCTAGGAATCAAAATGATATATACACTTATGCTGTTATTGCTTCCAACGGCTTGTAAATCTAGTATGTCGGTGTTGTAAACTAACTAATGTCGTATAACACTATCAAAGTTATTTATTCAGATGAGAACTTCTAGCATAGAAACATAGTTCTGCATGACACGATAGCAGCCCATTCCTTTATTAATAGTATCTTAACTTACATTCTTGTTCCACCTTCAATATAAGTAACATGCGTCTCACTGAAAGTAAATATCAAACATGAAGATAGTATCATTGACAAAAATAAACCACAAAACACAAAACAAAAATTCATAACATCGTTGGTGCAGTGAGCCGGTCAATTATTTATTTTGACAAACATTAAGTCCCATGAATGGCTAGAACATTTATTTGTTTTTACAGAATTTTTCGATTAGCTTTTTAATTAGTATATTTTGAAAACTATATATATTCCTCTTGTGTCCATTTTGTTCCATGAGGAACTGTACTATCATATTTTATCTAAGCATTTTTCAATTTGAAGACTGAAATTTTATTTTTAAACCACGCAAACGTCCTGTTAAAACTATTAATTCAGACTTCATAAACAGAATTTTTTCTTCTTTTCAATTGATATACTTGCAAATAGTTGAAGCGTGTATTTTTTTAATAAGAACTAACATTATTAAAAAAAATCCCTTTTATTCATTTTAACACTTTATGTTAAACTTTATTAACATTACTAAACAAACGTGTCTAGATAAATAAAAAAGTATATAGAATCATATTCAAAACAGTGTGGTCCTGGCCATTGATTGACGACCTAAATTATCCCATTGACTGGGACAGATTATGCGAACGTTTGTCGCTGACAATCACTGCTCACTATGTACTTGTTAAAGACACTGAATCTGTGGGGTCACCAAAGGTTCTCAACACCTAAATAAAGCCATTCGAAAAACGAATCCAGAATAATACGATGTGTTGATTTATATCAATAATATAAATAAAAACATAAAGTTTATTCCTGAATATTTTTTCGAATTATTTCATTATTAAAGGCGTTCAGAACCTTTGGTGACCCCACAGTTTAAATTCTATAATAAGTAAGAAGTGAGCAATGTTCGTTACAGACAAACGTTCACCTAATCTGTCCCAGTCAATGGGATAATTTATGTCGTCAATCAATGGCCAGGACCACACTGTTTTGAAAATGATTCTATGTATCTATAATGCTTAAAACATCCGCCCTGAAAGTATGTGCATGTGTACGGATTTCTTCGTGTGTGTAAGGGTTTTGCTTTCATTTATATACATAGAGTGTCGTTCGTGTGTTCATCGAATCAGGGTAGATCTATGGCAATATTGGCTAATTTGTTGTTCATTTGCTGGCTGCGCTGACATACACTAAAAGGTTACAAGATAACGTTATTTTACTTAATAATTTGACTCATAATAACTATATTTGATTGCTACTTCCCAATGCATGACAAACATGGTTTTGCCACTTCTTTATAACTATATGTACATTTATCCATTTTCGACTACATTTGAATATATCAATGATGATCAACGATAAAACCACAACGCTTGAAAACTTTATGTTTTGTTTTGGTTTTAACCATTATTGGCATTTCAAAATAAATACGATATACTTGCCTAAAATCATGTTTTCCGAGAAGTTGAGTTAAATGTTTATTTGTTGTTACGCCTGGTGTGTATGAACTGGTTGGACCTGTTACAAAGTGAATTGTTTGAAGTTTCTCAATTTCCCCAGTTAGAATAAAAAGCTTCGAAAGTAAAGTTGAAGAATCGTTTTTGGTTTTCTGTAATTCATTCTGTTTGTGTTCTAAAACTGATGCCTTTTCAAGAACAGTTTTGACATCTGTAAGAATCTTTCTCAACCGTTCTCTCTCTGAATTGGCTTTCTTTTTGGTAGAAACTACCATTTCGTCGACTTCCCGTTCAATCATTTTTTTCAATTTGCTGCCATGTTCTTCGATTCCTTTAACAGACGCTTGTACTTCCGAATCAAATTTCTTTAGGCTTTTTTCTACAACTGTTACATTACTAGCTGCTGCATCTAATATTGAACGGATTTCAGTTCTTGTTACTTTAGATAGACCTGACACTGACTCGTCAATATCAGACAATTTATGTCCGTTGTGTTTTCCTGTAATGCATTTTGAACATACTGACACATAGCAGTCATTACAGACAAAAATAGTGTCTTCCTTGTGCTCTTTACACTTAGATGTTGTTGTTTTGATACCCTGTACAACGCTTACACTGTCTTTGAATTTGTGATCTTTGGAAATCTTTTGTCTGTTGTGCATAGCTTTGCAGTTATCACAGAAAATTTGTTCACATGTGGTGCAGTAGTTTGTTCCAGCGGAACTTACACAAATTTCACACGTCTTTAGAGCTGTCTGCGCCATGTTGAAATATCATATACACACTTGGTTTTAATGTTTATTTACTTCCCACAACCGAGTGATTTTAAACAGGTATTTATTGATTTTTTTGTCGTATTCTTATTCATTAAAATTCTTTGGAAATCATTTGTACTAGTCCTAAAATTGGCTTCAATCAAATTTAAATGCTATTAGAATATTTAGAATGTATCTTAAGCATTATTGAGACATATATGGGAACAAGGAACGACAAAAAATTTAAACAATAACAAAACCCAAAAATAGATTACAAGTGTGTAAAATAAATCTCCAATGTCTTTCTGTTGGATATAACTTTAAATTTTAGCATATGCATATGGCTATTCGAGTATTTATACATCTAGAGACATATACTTACATGTGTATTTATGTCTCCCATACATACCAGTGTCACAGTTTTGAGATATGGGCTCATAGTTGCAAATCAAGAATAGCGGTTCGGACTCAAATAAAAAAAAGTATATAAATTTTCAGGATAACTTCATAGAAACATTTGATTGTAATATCGCTTTAAAAACGCGTTTTGCGTTCATATAAATAATTATTAATTCAGACATCAAAGTGGCACTATAACTAAAAGATAAATAAAAAACAAATTATTGTTTGTTGCTCAATTATTAATGAATGTGAAATAATGAAAAACAATTCTTTAGCAGCCAGTATAAAAGTGTCAAAATAAGCTAAGGAACATCGAGGATGAATCATCTATTCAAGTGCAAGAAAATAATTCGGCCTCATTCAATCCTAATTCATGTGACTTTCAATTTAACCCATTGTCCAGAGATGGAAATCGCATGAATTATGCATGTTCAGTTATTTCAAGGAAAAGACTGTGGTCATTGAAAGTGAAACAAAGGTAAATCATTCGATTGACTGCTTCGGTCCACATTTTTTTTGAATGGGTAAAAACGATGATAAATATTTATTGTAACCTATTATATGAAATTAAACAGAACTAGAAATTTTTTTATACGAGTTCGCTATCTATTTATATATATATAAATGAGTGGTACGGCTATTTCAGTGGAGATCCCTGTTTAAAATATGATATAAGAACTTAAAGTCATATGAAACGAGTGAGTGGTGAAAAATAATAGTTGTCCAATTCTTGAACCAATGCATGACTACATCATAAACTTAGTCCTCTGTGCACGATTTTATAATTATTTTCGCAAATATATCATATAATCGTCAAGTTTTTTTTCTCTCTGTTTGTTATGATTTAACAAATATGGCTGCTCATTAAATGCCGTGTTTTGAAGCCGAGTTTTACCGATTGTCACCTTATAGTAAACAAATCACAAAAAGCACGGGTATTTAGCACGTGTTTAAATGTATAATCAGATATTTGTTTATTTCAATGACAGATCCATGTGTATTGTGGTCACCGGATTTTTACGAGGAGGGTTACGCTCGGGTCACTATGCATACGGAAAATATGTCGGCGAATTGCTTGCTTCAAAAATAAGTAAACTTCTTCTAAATGTGGACAAATTACAGAATTTTCCTCAGAAAAAAGTATATGTACATAAATTGAATAATGAAAACTATCCATTAAGTTATAAAAACATATGCATATTTTTTTTTTAATTTGAGGTTTCTTATGACTTTAAGTCCAGGGTAACTTCAGGTATATATTTATAATTTTGTTAGTATTGTATTCATTATTACATGTCATTGCCCTTTCAACATTATCGATATCAACTGCATGTGCATTAACTAAAAAAAACTTATTTTTTCTTTTGTTTGTCAACCACTCATCTCTCCAAGAAGTATAAATTTTCACTGCTATCATCGATTAATTTCGTCTACTCCATTTCTGTTCAACTGCACGCAACATGACTAAAGAGGCAATGCCAAAAGGTTTCTCGTACAATAATGTTATACTTTTTTTATTTAGTGTTTGAAAACAAGAGAAGTGTTGGTTGATATAGTTGTCATTTTTTATGGACTTGCCTTTTTTTAATTTACCTTGGAGTTCAGTAATTTTAACATTTCCCTTTTTATTGAATGATAAAACTCGACAATCAACTATAAGTGACGTATTCTTCTTACTCTACTAAAAGTTGCATTGTTTATAAAAGTCTTTACTCTTAAGCTCGGTTTAATAAGAAAATTATGATACGTTTTCAATGTTTACAAGACGAATAAGACCCTAACATATACCTCTCACAGAAGGACTGTGGCAGAGGTTTGACATTTTTTCCTAAAAATGTACATATTCTAATATATAATGTTTACCGAAATTAAGTACCTATAGTCAAAGTTATATTTATAATTAAGAATGACATATATTTACATTGCCGGATTCAGAAATTTTAGTAAGGGGTGGACACCTGACTGTCCTGCCTACAGGGGGACCCGCTCTAGTCAAGCTTTCGTGATTCCCTATATAATCAACATTTTTTTCAACAAAAAGGGGGTTTTAAGCCATCCGCCTCCCACCTGAATCTGCCCCTTATAACACGATATACACAACTTATATATATATATATATAGTTAGGAGAAAATGTTCTATTAGGGGTTTATTTGGGAATATATTTGACATGAAGGTTAACTTTTTTTTTAAATGTATTGCATACAGTGTATTACATCTATGTCCGCATCTATGATTGAATTAATCTAATTTAACTTGATTAATACAGAGACGGCCGAATACGCGACCGTATAATAATTATGAGACAAGATCTGAAAAAGTCTAGTTTTTTGGCAATAAGAAAAAACAAAAACAAATCTTTAGACCCGGTATTTTAATAGCACAAATCGAAGAACACACATCGGGGATCTAGGAACTGTTGTCTGTAACTCATACAATTGTTTACAAAGGAAACAATGGCAATTTTAAAAATGGTACAAAAAAAATCCAGTTCTTTCCTGTTACCAAAGTGATGATCAATTTTAAAAAGTTTCTAAAGGGAATAAAGAATAAGTTTAAGACACTATTTGTGGTTTACTAGTATATCCTACAATAGTTTATCAAATGCCAATTATTGATTTTAGCATTTGCAATACAAAAGGTTTCGAAATATACTTAAATATAGTCAGATATGTCGGTAACATGAAAGAATCTTGGGTAACAGGACAACGGTAACAGGACAGAGTTGGTAACAGAAAGGATTTTTCTGCTTTATTTTAAAGTTTAAGAAAAAATTATAATTTTAGATTGGTCACAATTGGAAGATAACAGCAAACAATGTCAAATATCCTTTGAAACTGTATTTGCAAGATGAAAAATCTGCCTAGGTAATGAAAAATTCTAAAATAAATTCCTTTCTGTTACTATCTACTATACTAGAATTGCATAAATGTTCCGAGTCTGCTGTTATCAAAAGCAAAAAACCTATTTTTTTATTCAATATACTGTGTATTATTTTGAAATTTATTTGATATGGTGGTGATAACTTATATCAAATGAAATGGTTGGCATATAGTAGATTAACTTTTCGATTCTTCAGTGAAATTGTCTTGAACATCCTTCCTGTTACTGGTGATGGTTATGCTGTTACTTTTTATCAGGTAACATGACAGAACGTAACAGAAAGGAATTACGCACAGGCACTTGTTATATTAAGGTATATAGGAATAATTATTTTTGAGACAAGTGCCTGTGGAATTACGTGATAGTTTTTGTCCTTTTAATCACATTAAATGTAAGTGTATTTCCTGTGACATATAACTTTTAAAAAGATGATATAAAAACATGGTGCACATTTAAAAATATTCTCAGAAAGTGTAAGAAAAGGCCATAACAGGATAGAACACCAATAAGTATTTTTCTTTAAATTCTTACCTTGGATGGGCTTGAATTTTCAAACCTGGCCGTCTTTCCAACTATTTCTTTGTACTAATACATTCAAGAAATGATGCTCTTCATGAAAAAAAAACGTGTGGTAACAGGAGGGAAATAACCCCTGGGGACAATTTATTTTTCTCTTAAAATTTGCAAAATGTTATTACATGCTATAGTTATAATATAAAAAGACAAATTAGGGGCAAGTTTATTATATAACAAATATATGTGAGAATCGGACGCCTGTTTAATTAATTTGGATATTATTTGAATGATTTAGTTTTAAAAAAAACACAGGGGACAACATGATTTTAGTGGGGGTTGAACATTTAAATTACAATATTTTATCAGAGGAAATATAAGAATGAGTGTTTGATTGGCAGGGGTAAGTGCATTATATAATTTAGTTTACACTGAAACCGTTAAAATTTAAAAAAAAGATGGTTGAATAAAAAATAATTGCTGATGAAGTGGGGGACATAGAAACTAGACTTTTTTTCAGATATTGTCTCTTATATATATACAATGATCTACAATGTCTGTTTTATAATCGATATTAATTCAAATAATTTGGATGAAAATTTTACCAAAATGTTAAATCCTATGTCTGAAAAGGAATTAAAATCTATTTGTATGTATATTGAAGAAGCTCTTGATTTGAGAGACCACCATACCGTTTCATCAGATAATAATCTTTTACAGTAGTTTGTGCATATACATATATATAAATATCTTGTATTGTGTGTTTTAAGTAAATATACGAAAATCTAAAATAATACTGAAACTATGATATAAATCTATGGTATCAATATCAGTCTATAATGTATTTGTATACATAGAATTGGCTCATGACTTGTTACATGAATCTTTATTTCATTTATATGTTGTTTTAATATTATAATTGTCTGTATTTGGATCACGCCTCTATTGTGCTCTTTCCAGTAAAATATTGATTTGAATTGAATTGAATAATCGAGTGTTTTTAATATAGTATACCTCACAGGCGCTTGGGTCTATGATACAGATTTTTTTTTTTTTTTTTTTTTTTTTTTATTAAAATATTCAATTTTTTATATTTATAATACATATCTATCACTTCTGTGCATGTCTCACCTAGTTTCGAGTGATTTAAACGACCCAGAGAAAATACCAAATTTTACTATCCATAAATTTGTTTCTTAGTATGGATAGTAAAATTTGGTATCATGTTTTCTCTGGGTCGTTTAAATCACTCGAAACTAGATGAGACATGCACAGAAGTGATAGATATGTATTATATATATAAAAAATTGAATATTTTAATAAAAAAAAAAAAAAAAAAAAAAAATCTGTATCATAGACCCAAGCGTCTGTGGTATACCTGAGTCTCAGAGTATACCATTACTGAATGCGAGATTCTCAAAAGCAAATTTATTAAAAGGAAGTGATTTACAGATTAGGATTGACTTAGATCCATTTATGAGTATAACTTAAAAAGAAATATACTAAATGGTCAAAATGGATCTAAATCATCCTAAATGTGGCCTAGTTCATAGTTCTAATTTCCCGCCAAAATGATCTTCCATTGCGCAAGATCGAGTTGAAGAGGAATATAAACAAAGGGGGATAATTCTCTGGTAGACCGATTGATATTAACATTTCTAGGAAATCTCCTTCACAACAAAGAAACTTTAGAATTCAAAATTTTAGAAAGACAATTAAGTATGGCAAAACGCAATGGACAAAGTTACATTATTAAGGCTATTCAGAGATTAGAGAAATATGGTTTACCAGAAATTGAAACATTATTAGAGAAGGAATTAGATACTCTGAAATGGAAAAAAACAGTGAAGAAACATATAATACACTACTGGGATGTTAAGTGGCAAGAAGAGAAACAACAGAAGTCAACCTTGAAACTACTAAATATTCAGTCATATGCTATAGGAAATGCTCATCAGATATGGAAATCTGTACCAAACTGTCATATTGAGGTGAAAAAAGCTGAAGTAAAAGCCAGACTGCTTACAGGAACTTATACTTTACAAGTTAATAAAGCCAAGTTTAGTAATAATAAAGAAACAGCAAAATGTAAAATGTGCCAAAATGATACAGAAGATTTAGAACATTTTTTATTGATATGTGATAGATTAGAGGATGTACGAAGAAATCACTTGAACACTCTAAAATGCTATCTAGAAAACATTAAAAAAGGAACATACGAAGATCTTGATAATAGACAACTAATGAAACTTATTCTTGACTCTACATGTGAAAGTGTGAGAACATCTATTCGCTTAAAAAAGGACAACTATACTGATATTGAACAAATAACAAGGACATTATGTTATGGACTACATGTGAGGAGAACTTATCTCCTAAAAGATGAAACATAAGAAGTAATATTATAGACAGTGTGTAAATAGACTTAAAGTATGCCAAATGAACAATGCTTTTAGTATACGCAATAGCCAAGGGTGGTGGGAAACTGTACAGTTTAACGTAAGTTGTAAATATATATATCCTTTCTTAGACTATACTTTAAAATTTATGTATCCCTTTGGGAGTGCTCCTGAGAGAGGAGGAAATTACCAGTAACAGTAACAGGTCCACAAAGTAGAACTTTGTCTTAGACTTTGAACCATTTAGTACGTGTGTACAGAACAGAATAAATTGAACCTTATCTGGGTTAAAAATATAGGACACAGTTATGCATCGGGTAGTTAGATCTTCTGTGGTAAGTGTATCATGTGTATGGTAGCTCATACCTCTGACATTTGTGTTGTTTCAATATTTGGCATTTTTGCGGCATGAACACCTGAACACAGTTTTTTGTCAAACTTTCATTTAATAAATAAAATATTATTTAATGTGTTAGTTTCTTTTCTCTCATTTGGTATTTTCTTGTTCTTATCCATACATTATTAGATTAAAAGATGTAAATCATGCTACCACTCTTCTAGATCTTATTTTCGTTTTTTTTTTTGGAAAATAATTTAAAAGAAAAGAGAATAATTTATTAATTAGGGTTACACTATAATATTATAATGTCCTGACAGATATGCTAATGCTAATTACATTTTCATTATTGGAAGAATTAACTTTATATTTAGAAGTAAGCAAGATAACAACCATGCCAACATTTGTTAATGAACATGTAATATTATTTCTAAATTTATTTTTTTTTAAATTTATGATCATGATGAAAGAAAAGTTGACCTGATCAACTATTAGGTCCAGGTACACAGTTATTATCTCTTGATTTTCGTTGTCCACGAATATAGTCCCTAGTGTGGACAGTGTGTTACTTGTCAATTTTTTTTACCCCTTTCAAATTTATTTCTTTATGGTTTATGCCTCAAGTAGCAAGAAGGGGGATAAAATTACACTGTAAAAAATTTTGATTCATGAATTATAATGTAAAGTAGTGATTTGGTCCAGTTGAAAAAGGTCAAAAATTAGCATTTCGGAAGCTGTCAAAAGATTTCGAGACCCCCTTTACATGTTTACATAAAATTGTCCATATTCAGTTAGAGCTGATGAAGTTTTCTATAATTGTCGAGCCTACCCACTGTGTGTACCTTGGATATGAATGGGGCAAACCAATATATTTTTAATTCTGGTCTAATGTCTACCTGTAATTTTAAACACTGGTACTTTTTGCTGGGTGATTGATTTTGCGCCATTTATGCTTTGGAAGTTTAAGTGATGATTTACCTTCCATACCTGTACCTTTAACATGTTTAAAACTAAATTTGAAAGTTATTTTTCACTAATGTTTAGAGACACACTATTGGTAAGAAAAACACATTAACGTTAGAAAAAATTACATGGGGCATCAACCAGGCCTCCCGAAAATGACCGTCAGGAAGCTCTTGGAATGGTTGATGCCGGAATGAGTGTTGTCAACGTCACGGCTTGATTGAATGTGCATAAGTCAACTAAACTAAGGTTTTTCTTCTCCCAGGCATAGATTACCTTAGGCCACACCAATTTAATTTCTTGTTCTACGGATTTTTGGACTCCAAAATTTGGGGCGAGCGAGCGATTTGAAAATTTTAATAAAAAAATATTTAATTTGCAAATTTTTGAGGCAAAGCTTGAAAAGTAGAGGCGAGCGATTATAAATTTTTTTTGTAAACATTAAAAAGTAGGTTTTGACAATATTTAAACTTGATTTATCACTTGTACTTTGACATTTCTTTAATTTCTGAAGTATTGTTTCCCTATTCACCAAGAAATAATTAAATCTGGTCTATGTATGACAATGAGACAATTCTCCATCCAAGTCATATTCAGTTTGGGGGCAACCCTTAATTTTATAAATGTATCCCTTTTACATGTTTTATGAGGGATCAATATAAGTTATAACGTATTTGTTTGTACAAAAGGGCTCATATTTTCTCAAAGAACTATATATCTATCTGGTATAAAATGGTCAAAACATATCCAAGAATTTTTGTAATATTCCTGGACTTTAATGTCAATGTATTTAATGTTAACACACTTACTTTAACAGTTTAATAATTATTCAAAATAAGTGGACCCCTCTTTTAGAAAAAGTTGTTTAAAATATGATGTAACTCTCCTCTTTTTGAGTACAGAATTCTAAGTTTTCAAAGGTTTTGTATGTAAGAACTACAATGAACTAAACAAATCCTTGGTCATGTTGGTATTTCTATTTTCTTTTCTACATCAGTAAAATTACCCCTTTTCTGAGGGTGGGTTGTTCTCAACCTGATAATAGCAAACACAGGTCAAAGTACGGCCTTTTTCACAGGTCTTTGATACAGACCAAACAGAAAGCTAAAAAGGACCCCAAAATTATTAGCGTACACAATTCGAACAGGAAAACCAACGTTCTAATTTATATATCCGAACGGGAAAATACCAATGAACAACATCAACAAACGATGCTGAACGACAGGCTTAAACATGCAGCGGCTATGGATAGTTTTTTTTCGCCAGCATACAATATAACTGCAGTTGAAGGCAAATCCTTCAGTAGTTCTGTGTACTTTATTCTAACAACGAACATTTGTTGATAGGGAATATAAGTAAGGGGGAAAGGAACCAATGTTTTGTTCTTTACCGGTATATATTTCCGCTTTTATAAATTTATATTGAAGCACTCCTTTGGATTAATAGGTTTCGTGCTGAAACAAATATTCTCACAGATATTTAAAAGAGGGACCAAGACACCAAAGGGACAGTCAAACTCGTAAATCTAAAACAAACTGACAACGCCATGGCTAAAAATGAAAAAGACAAACAGAAAAACAATAGTACACATGACATAACATAGAAAACTAAAGAATAAACAACACGAACCCCACCAAAAACTAGGGGTGATCTCAGGTGCTCCGGAAGGGTAAGCAGATCCTGCTCCACATGGATATAAGAGGTGTGATGGGGTGCTTTTATATTTAAAATTGTAATATACAGGTTAGACTGTGATTTTAAAAACAGATGTTGATATCTTTTTAGAATATTTACAAAAAAAACGGTGCGGGAAATGGACATGATTACATTTCCGAATGTGGGAAGCGGGACTATAAAAAAATAAAAAAATTCTGTTTTGAAAAAAATAGGTGTGGGCGGGTCCGTCGAACAAGGAATCAAATTGGTGTGGCCTTAGCTATATTTGGCACAAATTTTTGGAATTTTGGATCCTCAATGCTCTTCATCTTTGTACTTGTTTGGCTTTATAAATATTTTGATATGAGCGTCACTGATGAGTCTTATGTAGATGAAACACGTGTCTGGCGTACTAAATTATAATCCTGGTACCTTTGATAACTATCAACAGTTTAGAGACTAACAAACAGATATTGACAACTTGCAACTGCACAGCAAAGGTCAAGATCCGCTAGACAAAAAAAACTAACCTCAAGGGAGGAGTGCTACCTTCGCTTTACGTCAACATGTGACAAGTTAAGTCCCGCCACATGAGTAGTGCATTGACTAATGACAGCTACTGCAGTGCTTGCCAATCCTTCATTGATGCACATATAGAGCATGAATGAGAAATTTATTTTTGAATAACACTATACAAATTTCAGCGTTTTGACCCTACTGCAGCCCATTCAAAGAACTTCCTAGTGAATTTGAGTGATAAACATGCATGTTGCTTCTGACATGTCATAATTCCATTTCGTTATTATCAAAATCATATATTGTCATGATTGTTATGATTTTGAAAAAATAAAAATATATATTTTTGTTGCAAAACTTTTTGGCTCAGTATATATCTTGAGTATTCAATGGCAACTTTTTGATTAACATGATTAATGGACACATTACTTGTGTACTTCCTATCTTGTAGATTCTTTGAATTCTGTAATACCTTATTAAAATGTTCTTTTTGACTGTTTAACATGTTTAATAAACTTATTCCTCATTATTCCTAAAACCGAAACTATTTTTGTTTCCTGCTTCTCACCAGAAAATAATAGTAAAGGGTATGTACACATATACATGTACATGTTGATGTAGGTGAATGGTCATACTTAGAAAAAGCATATCTCAAAGACTGTTTACAAGGAAAATGTTCTGGACTTAAAAAGTGCAACACCTACAAAGTCGAGTATTTGGTGAGGTAAAGGACACGACCATATTTATCTAAACATGTTTAAATCCATAACCTTTATACTGCTGAATATTTTAAACTTAAAAGTAAACAACTGTCTACATTTTTGTTTTAATAATAATGACCACATATAATGTTAACACTTTTTTTTATTTCAGTTAAAAAACATCATAGGAAAACAACAAAAAATGAAGCCTACAAAAGTAATAGGCAGAATGTTTGCCCAGCAGGAGTCCTTGCCTAAATTACCTGTCCCTGCCCTAGATGCCACACTGCAGAAGTATCTTAGAACAGTAAGACCATTGGTTTCTGATGAAGACTTTGAACAAACAAAAAAGGTAAACTATCTTCAACAAAAATATAACATGTATAACATAAACATTACAATGAGAAGTGAAAATTGAAAGACAAAACATTTTATTTACCATGAAAATATTTACTGTTTAATTCTCAATACACATATTTTTTATTTAAAAACATAAGATACTTGTACATGTTGCATGTTAATGAATAAAGACAACATTCACAAACTCTAAACGAAAAATAAAAACCCTCATAAGCTATTCTAGGAAATAGAATAAAACCATGCTCAAAACTTACTATTTTGTAATTGTTAATTTTTATATTTTTTCATACCGAAATATCTCGAATGACTATGATGCTAAATAACTAAAACTATACCAAAGGTCAAGATTCGCATTAAGAAAAAAAATCCTGATTACTAAATGGAAAAATGCTATTTCAAACATCAGTGAATTTCTGATAAATTTAAAAAAAAAAAAAATACAATCTGGTTCAAATTAAAAACATGAAATAAAACATATTACATGAGCCAGGTAAACAATACAGGCACTTTGGGGAATTGTATCCTCATTACTGACACTATTATAGTAAGATTTATTTGTTAATGCTTTTTGAAAAGAGACCATAAGGCATGTAAGGTATGTTTAACCCTTTCCTCCATTGATTTTTTTTTGGTATACCTGATTCGCATAGGATTTTTCAATAAAATGCTGAAAATGTAAGTCAGATATTCCTATGATATTTCTTTTCATATTGGATATAAATTTTATTAAGTCTACTACAGACACTTTGTAGTCAAAGCGTTTCAACTGAGTTACTACACTGGCGTCAAAAGGCGTCATTATGGAGTAAAGGGGTTGGCGTCAAAAAGCGTCATTATGGAGGAAAGTGGACTGTTTTTTGAAACTTTTTTTGTTTAGAAAATAAGGATATGTGGTATGATACTCCAATGAGAAAACAATCCACCAAATTTTAAATGAAGTGGATATACGCAATTGTCATGATTATAGGCAACCGTAGTGGTCTTCCACAATGAGAAAAACCCATACAGTATATATAGTCGGCTGTAAAAGGCCTCTTTTAAATTTGGCTCAATGCTTTTAAATTTATACAAAAAAAAGGTGTACCATATATATTAACTGTTCAAGAGCTTTATTGTCTACCATGTTCAGGTCTAATATTGGAAAGATATCTTATTGACAAATATATTCATATTTACAGTACGTTGAGGAGTTCAGAAAGGAATCTGGACCAAAACTACAGAAGTTCTTAGAAGAAAGAGCTACAAAAGAAGTAAACTGGGTAAGATTGCGTCATTTTCCAAATAACATTAGTGAAATTAAATTTAAATTTGTACATAAAGTAAAAAGAATAGTCACTGTCTTGTTAAATTGGCACCAAGTTTTTAGTCATTTTTTTTTTAATTGCCAGCCATGTTCACTCAAGATGACATTTTTCAAATAGTGATATAAAAAATCTTTCAAAAAAAACACCAAAGATTTTTATTCCACTAATTTCATAAATATGAATTAAAATAAAAAGATCAAATCACATCTTGATGTCAAAATACAGTCTATAACACTTATAATAGACCAGTGTCTACAATAATATATGTCAAAAGTAAAGTATTTCCTTTTTGTCATTTCAGAAAAGCAGTGTTAAAATCTGTTATTTTTTGTTTTTCAGTTATCAGAATGGTGGGCCAGTGTAGCTTATTTAGAATTTAGAAACCCTGTAGTAATTCATGTCAGTCCTGGAATTGTTTTACCAAAACAGAATTATACAGATACAGAGGGACAACTGAGGTATAAGATGATAAATTTACACGACAAATAATTAGAGGTTATTGGTTCAGGTTTATCTTGAAATTGTTCTGTAATTCACAGATCTATACAGAATGACTACTGATTTATAGTAGAATGAAATCACATGACAAAGGGATTAGAATAGGGGAGGGGGTCATCAAAGAAGCCTATTGACATCTAAGGTGTGATACAGATGATATTATAAACCAAAAATTTTGAAAGATCTACAGGTTGTTATCTTTTAAAAATAAAAATTGTCCTTCACAATGCTTTGTACCATGGATAGATAAAATATGTGCAGGACGGGTGACATTGGAACTCTGTTTCTTTTATTTTAATACAGGTCTTAAATAAAAGGGAACAATGTATCACAAAATCTGTAAATCTGTAATACATACTGGTGTTATATGGAATTTTTAACCCCCTGGAAAATTGATCCAGGGGTCAAAATACCGCTATTGTAAAATGATCCCCTCCCATGGTACATTGAACCTTCCCACCACCCTGTATAGAAAATTGACCCTATGGTAAATTGAACCCCCCTGGGTTTTTTTCATTCCAGATAATTTTATACATTATACATTATTTTAAAAGCTTCAGACATCAGACATACTAAAAGGGGGGGGGGGGTAAATTTTCCATGGTAGGAAAAAAAGTTACCATTGCTTGGTATAAGTCCTCTGAACATGCAGTCGTCTTTACTATCAAAATTTCATTCAAATTATTTATTGAAGTATTATGACTAGACCATGTACCTTGAATACTTTGATTATTTGAAATCCTAACATATAAAGAGAGGAAAAAGCAGAAATTGAGGGTATTTGAATGTCATTGATTTATTAGTTCACCTTTACTACGTATATATACAGAATGGTAACTACAGAATGTGGGAGAAATGTTTCCATATTACCTAAATAAAATTGTAATTTTATTAATTAGATGTAACATTAAGGTGGTAGAACTTGGTTCAGGGAGATAACTCTTAAAATCAGTAATGTGTTTGTTAAAGTCAAGTTTCATCAACGTATTTTAAGCATTTACCTGAAACAGATTGAAAATAATCTATGTATCCTAGAAGCTTAGAACATATTTATGAAAATGGTTGACACAAACGTACTGATGATTTTAAGAGTTATTTCCCTTAACCTAGGTCTACCTCCTTAAACTGCCTTTTATTTTAGATATGCTGCCAAACTTGTTGCTGGAGTATTGGACTATAAGATTATGGTTGATGAGTGAGTATAGAAATGTAAAAAATGTAAAATCAAATGTTTTTAAATATTATATTCTTAAATGCTTGATGAACTTTCTTCTGCAATCCTCAAACATTAAATAGCCAGCTGAGATGTATATATAAGAATATACAGAAATGTAGGAGCTATGCTATCAAAAGGCCCTAAAAAGTACAAATGTATACCGGTAGTCAAATTCATCATAGCTATTATCATTATGAGATATGTGACCGTGATCAAAAGTCTATTTTGCTGGCATCAAATGATTCATTGTGAAAGAAGATGATTGAACCTAATTTCAATCTTATTTATGTCTTTAACAATCTAAATGTGGAAGATACAGACATTTAAGAGTGAATTTCCCACACGCAGATAAATTTACAAGTGAAGTTTACTACACAAGTTATTTTTTAAATGATTCACAGGTTTGTGACAAACGAAGGAAATGTCAGAATCCTCAGAATATATTTTTGTTGAAAAATTTGTTCTCAAAATATAATATATCTATTTGTTGTTGTTGGTTGCTTTTGCCATAAATGATCTTTTTCATGTATAAATGTGTATGCAGAACATCACATTATTATTTTTTCTACATATATGAATACCCACATTGTATATGAAATGTTTTAATTACAGACAGACATTAGACGTCGAATATATGGGAAAGAATCCATTGTGTATGACACAGTTTTATAAAATCTTATCTGCCTGTCGCACACCTGGACTAAAGAAGGATACATGGGAGTGTTTTCCTCCTGATGAACCAAACCCACCGACTCACGTTACAGTCATCCACAATAATACAGTAAGTAGCGGATTGAAATTACATTGAGATTATTTATTCTAGAATTATGAAAATACAAAGTTATCCCTTCTGCTGCACTTAAAAATTCCTTACTATAGTAGAGGGGCATTATAATTTCTAGTCTGTGCGTCCATTCGCCCTTCTGTCTGTTTGTCCATCTGTCCGCTTTAGGTTAAAGTTTCTGGTCAAGGTATTTTTTGATGAAGTTGAAGTCCAATCAACTTCAAAACTTAGTACACATGTTCCCTATGATATGCTTTTTCTAATTTGAATGCCAAATTAAAGGTTTGACCCCGATTTCACGGTCTACTGCACATGGAAAATGATACCGGGAGTGGGGCATCAGTGTACTAAGGACACATTCTTGTTGTCAGCTAAAACCCTTTAAACTTTATATATAAGAAGATGTAGTGTTATTGCAAATGAGAAGATTCTCCAACAAACACTAAATTGGTACGAATATTAGGAGCTATACTAAATACCCTTTAAGAAATCTTGAATTTTTTTTAAATACTAGTTTGTCATGTCCATCAATGGTAACTCATAAAAATATCTAGAATTGTTTTGATGAAATGAGTTAGCAGGTGTTTTTGATATATTTTTTTTTTTTTTTAATAATTTGTGAAATTATAATAGATAAATTTTAGGAAATTATCACTTCCATAATAATTTGATTACATACAGTTGAAATGTCATGAGTATAACCTACATAATATTTTTATTACTTTTTATAAATAAAACATCAAGGGTGTCTGTCAAACTTGTTATTTTAAGTAATTTTAAAATGATGTTTACTCGTTGAAAATCCCTGTGAGGCAATATAAATGATGTTGGCATTGAAAAAAAAATTCTTCAAAAACAAATATGTGCAGTTCTAAGTGCAAAGTTAATGGGAATGTAGGGCTAGTGTTACTTTAAAAATAAATATATGTTTAATTTGATAAATAGTGTCAATTTTCCGACATTTTTTTTTTTTTTATAGAGAAAGAATGAAAGAAGACGTTGGTTTACATAAATTAGACAACAACCAACCATATTTTGTTAACATTCTGGAGAGTCGGTGTCTTTCACATGAACTGTTATTTTTGTTTTCATTTGCAGATGGAACTTCCCAATAAATTCCTTATATAACATGCTTAATTAGTTTAAAGTTATCATTAATGTACAATGTAAAAGAACAAGTTACTGCTTCTTATTGAAAGGCCTGAAAATTTATAATCTTTTTGTGATTAACTAAGGGCTATTCCAGAAAAAAATGTATGGGGGGGTTGGAAGGCACATTGTATAATAATACATGGGTGATGGGTATCAGAGCAACTTTTCACACTATAATGCACTATAATTTTCAATTGCAATTACCTAGGTGGCGGGTGCTGACAAAAACTGCCTTCCAACCCCCCCATACATTTTTTTCTGGAAAAGCCCTAATACGATTGTTTTTTGTTTTCTTTCAGTTTTTCTCATTAGAAGCTTATGGTAAAAACCACAAGCCTCTAAGTGTGGACCAGATTTATAACCAGCTGCAGAAAGTAGTTGATATGTCTAAAAATTCTAGCACACCAGTTGGTATTCTGACTTCTGAGAATAGAAACACCTGGGCTAAAGCTTATAATCATTTAGTTAAAGGTATGTCAATTGAAAATAATCAATATCGCTATTTTACGAAATTTTCCTTTGGCTATTTTACGAAATTATTTTGATCTTACTGACTGATAATTTCCTTTCTTAGCAGAGTCTAGTGATATGAAATGAAAATTTATTGCTAGAAACTAAAGGCACATGTGGTTTTGTTAACGAAATTGACAACGCCATTATAGATAAAATAGGCATAAACAGATTATCATTGGTCATCTTAACTTGATGCCTTTTTCACTTTCCCCTTACCGGCTCAAGCGAGAAAATCAATCTTGTTGAGATAATCAAGGATAATCTATAAATTTTTCCAGAACTTTTACAGACAATTTAGTAATTGCATCAATAATCATTTTTTATTGTAAATTTATACACTCATTCCTCTCCAAATCTGTTCTTCTTATCTTTTCTTAAGCTATATTAGAGGTTCAAAAATATGGTAGAGGATTTTGTTCATGTTTTCCCCAAGATTTCTCTAAATGACAGAGTAAGGTGAAGTCCCGGAAATTTCCAAAATAATAATAGGCTTTAATCCCTCAAAATAGCGTTAATTTTATTGTTAATGTTATACAGTAATTGGTCTTCATTTTGTAGTACATACAACATCTTGTGATTTTATCATAATAAACATATTTGACAAATTATGTATTTAGGTTTTGGTAAAATCAACTACTGTGGATTTATTATTATTCGTTGGATACCAATTTTTGTGGCTTTCGTGGGTACAGGTGAACCACGAAATTAAATATTCAATGAATATCAAATTTTCTATAAGCCTGTATGCAGACTTCGGCAAAACCTTGAAATTGAATATCCACGAACATGCAAGTTTTCCTTAATCCATGAAAATTGATACCCACAAAAATAAATTAATCCACAGTATGAGTAATGTCTTACACATCTACTCAACCAAATCTATTTCAGATAAAACTAACCAAGCATCAATACAGAATATAAAGAGAAGTATTTTTGTACTCTGTCTTGATGAACTTTTGCCTGAGGACATGTCTGACGAGAGGAGTGTAGCGGCTAAAATGATGTTACACGGGGGTGGCAGTCAATTAAATACAGGCAACAGATGGTTTGATAAAACTATACAGGTATGTGGCAGGCAACATTTAGTTTGGCCTGACTATACAGGTATATCTTGCCCCATGGTGTAAAGTAACTATACATGTTAGATATTAACACATTGGGTTTTAGCTGAAATCATCCAATTGCCCAAATTTATTTATGTATGAAAAAAAAAAGATTTTACTCATTGCAAAACTAAACTATGCTGTTGAATTAACTATGGCCTGAGAGGATATAGTATTGGTCTCCATCTGTTCAAAACAAATCACACATAGCTTTCATACTTTGTAGGATTGTCTTCATATTTCCTTAACTGTTTAATTTGGCAACTGTTACAGGAGTTATGGAACTTTGACTGTTTGTGTTAGTATTGTTACAATGACACTTTATAATGAATGCAACTATTCTTAGTCTATCTAAAACAGAAATCTGTCATACTGTTGATTCATTTATTAGCTCACCTGGCCCAAAGGGCCAAGTGAGCTTATGCCATCACTTGGCGTCCGTCAGCTGTTGTCGTAAACTATTTCAAGAATCTTCTCCTCTGAAACTACTGTGCCAAATACTTCCAAACTTTAACTGAATGTTCCTTAGGGTATCTAGTTTATAAATTGTATCGGAAGTTTTAATCTATTAACAAACATGGTCGCCATTGCTAAAAATAGAACATAGGGGTCAAATGCAGTTTTTGGCTTATAACTCCAAAACCAAAGCATTTAAAGCAAATCTGACAAAGGGGTAATAATGTTTATCAGGTCAAGATCTATCTGCCTTGAAATTTTCAGATGAATCAGACATTCTGTTGTTGGGTTGCTGCCCCTGAATTGATAATTTTAAGGAAATTTTGCTGTTTTTGGTTATTATCTTGAATTTTATTATAGGTAGCGATAAACTGTAAACAGCAATAATGTTCAGCAAAGTAAGATCTACAAATAAGTCAATTTGACCAAAATGGTCAGTTGACCCCTTTAGGAGTTATTGCCCTTTATAGACAATTTTTAACCATTTTTCGTAAATCTTAGTAATCTTTTACAAAAATCTTCTCCTGAAACTACTGGGCCAAATACTTCTAAACTTTAACTGAATGTTACTTAGGGTATCTAGTTTATAAAGTGTATCCGAAGTTTTGATCCATCAACAAACATGGTCGCAATTGCTAAAAATAGAACATAGGGGACAAATGCAGTTTTTGGCTTATAACTCAAAAACCAAAGCATTTTGAGCAAATCTGACAAAGGGGTAATATTGTTTATCAGGTCAAGATCTATCTGCCTTGAAATTTTCAGATGAATCAGACATTCTGTTGTTGGGTTGCTGCCCCTGAATTGGTAATTTTAAAGAAATTTTGCTGTTTTTAGTTATTAATCTTGAATATTATTATAGGTAGAGATAAACTGTAAACAGCAATAATGTTCAGCAAAGTAAGATCTACAAATAAGTCAATTTGACCAAAATTGTCAATTGACCCCTTAAGGAATTATTGCCCTTTAAAGACTTTTTTTCACAATTTGTTCATCATGTTGACTTACTTTTAAAAATCTTCTCCCTTGAAACTGCTGTGTCAATTTCAGCCAAACTTAGGCTAAATGAGTTTCAGAGTATCTAGTATAAATTTTATATTTTATTTCCTTGTATGTAAAGAAACATAGCTCCTATGGCTAAAATAGAACATAGGAGAAAATGATTTTTTTTTGCTTTTGAAGAAAATAGGACGATCCAAAGAACATTTAAATAAATTGAAAAGCCAAAATAATCATTGATGAGAGATTTCACCAAAAGAATTAAGGTGAGTGATTCAGGCTCTTGAGAGTTTTCGTGGATTGAGAAAAAATTACACATTCGTGGATATTGGATTTTGTGGTTTTCACGAAATATGCATACAAGTCTACAGAATATTTGATATTCGTTGAACATTAAATTTCGTGGTTTATCTGTTCACACGAAATCCATGAAAATTGATATCCAACGAATAATAATGAATCCACAGTACTTGGTAGGATTATTTTCAATCATGTTGTACACCATTTTGATCTGACCATATTTACAGAAGTTATTTATGGGATTTTTAAAGTGACAACAACACCTTGTGAATGAGCTCCTTTTGATATTGCTTTTCTGTAAACTTATTTCTCTATTTCAGTTTGTTGTTGGTAGGAATGGTATTTGTGGTTTGAGTTATGAACATACAACAGCTGAAGGACCCCCTGTAGTCAGCCTCATGGATCATGTAGCAGAATTTTGGTAAGTCACATAAGAGTCCTATTGTCAACCTTGTTACTTATGGTTGTTGATATCTGTGCCATTTGGTCTCTTGTGGAGAATTGTGATTTTTTTTAATAAAAAATGAATATTCATTTGATTTCATCAGAGAAACGTATTTTTACATAGTTGCTTGTGGATTATAGGATTTCTTCAATCTCGATAGCTGAATAATGGAATTTTATAAACTATCCCAATTAAATAATTAAGATAATTTACTGGTACCAATTCAAAAATCTATTCATCTGTGACTGTATTATAGGGATAACTTGTTGTTTGTTTGTATTATAGGGATAACTTGTTTTTATACGACCGCATATTTTGAAAAATTTTTCGTCGTATATTGCTATCACGTTGGCGTCGTCGTCTGCGTCGTCGTTGTCGTCGTCGTCGTCGTCCGAATACTTTTAGTTTTCGCACTCTAACTTTAGTAAAAGTGAATAGAAATCTATGAAATTTTAACACAAGGTTTATGACCATAAAAGGAAGGTTGGTATTGATTTTGGGAGTTTTGGTCCCAACATTTTAGGAATTAGGGGCCAAAAAGGGCCCAAATAAGCATTTTCTTGGTTTTCGCACTACAACTTTAGTTTAAGTTAATAGAAATCTATGAAATTTTGACACAAGGTTGATGACCACAAAAGAAAGGTTGGGATTGATTTTGGGAGTTTTGGTTTTAACAGTTAAGGAATTAGGGGCCAAAAAAGGGCCCAAATAAGCATTATTCTGGGTTTTTCGCACACTAACTTTAGTTTAAGTAAATAGAAATCAATGAAATTTAAACATAATGTTTATGACCACAAAAGGAAGATTGGTATTGATTTTGGGAGTTTAGGTCCCAACAGTTTAGGAATTAGGGGCCAAAAAGGGACCCAAATAAGCATTTTTCTTGGTTTTCGCACCATAACGTTAGTGTAAGTAAATAGAAATCTATGAAATTTAAACACAAGGTTAATGACCATAAAAGGAAAGTTGGTATTGATTTTGGGAGTTTTGGTCCCAACAGTTTAGGAAAAAGGGGCCCAAAGGGTCCAAAATTAAACTTTGTTTGATTTCATCAAAATTGAATAATTGGGGTTCTTTGATATGCCGAATCTAACTGTGTATGTAGATTCTTAACTTTTGGTCCCGTTTTCAAATTGGTCTACATTAAGGTCCAAAGGGTCTAAAATTAAACTTAGTTTGATTTTAACAAAAATTGAATCCTTGGGGTTCTTTGATATGCTGAATCTAAAAATGAACTTAGATTTTTTATTATTGGCCCAGTTTTCAAGTTGGCCCAAATCGGGGTCCAAAATTAAACTTTTTTGATTTCATCAAAAATTGAATAAATGGGGTTCTTTGATATGCCAAATCTAACTGTGTATGTAGATTCTTCATTTTTGGTCCTGTTTTCAAATTGGTCTACATTAAGGTCCAAACAGTCCAAAATTAAACTAAGTTTGATTTTAACAAAAATTAAATTCTTGGGCCTCTTTGATATGCTGAATCTAAACATGTACTTAGATTTTTGATTATGGGCCCAGTTTTCAAGTTGGTCCAAATCAGGATCTAAAATTATTATATTAAGTATTGTGGAATAGCAAGTCTTTTCAATTGCATAGTATTGTGCAATGGCAAGAAATATCTAATTTCACAATATTGTGAAATAGCAATTTTTTTTTAATTAGAGTTATCTTTCTTTGTCCAAAATAGTAAGCAAGAAATATCTTATTGCAAGAATTTTTTTTAATTGGAGTTATCTTTCTTTGTCCAGAATCAACTTAAATCTTTGTTATATACAATATACAATGTATATTCACTTTTCACTACCAACTGATAAATTTAAATAATTTTTACCATTCAGTGATAACAAGCAGTTTTTTTACATTTTATTTACAGTTTATTTTATGATGTATTTAAATGAGTAGTTATTGTTGCAAACTCCATTAGAATATTTTAATTGAGATTAGTTTTGGAATAAGGGAAAGGGGGATGTGATTAAAAAATTGGGTTTGAAATTTCATAAATAAAAAGAAAATTTCTTCAAACATTATTTTGAGAGGATTAATATTGAACAGCATAGTGAATTGCTCTAAGAGAAAACAAAAAATTTAAGTTCATTAGAACACATTCATTCTGTGTCAGAAACCTATGCTGTGTCAACTATTTAATCACAATCCAAATTTAGAGCTGAATCCAGCTTGAATGTTGTGTCCATACTTGCCCCAACCGTTCAGGGTTCAACCTCTGCGGTCGTATAAAGCTACGCCCTGCGAAGCATCTGGTTTGTTTGTAGTATAGGGATAATGTTTTTTGGTATTATAGGGATAACTTGTTTTTAGCTCACCTGGCCTAAAAGGCCAAGTGAGCTTTTCTCATCACTTGGCTTCCGTCGTCCGTCGTCGTTAACTTTTACAAACATTTGTCCTCTGAAACTACGGGGCCAAATTAAAGCAAACTTGGCCACAATCATCATTTAAGTTTCTAGTTAAAAATTTGTGTTTTTTTACCCGGCCAACCAACCAAGATGGCCGCCATGGCTAAAAATAGAACATAGAGGAAAAATGCAGTTTTTGGCTTATAACTCAAAAACCAAAGCATTTAGAGCAAAACCGACAAGTTGTAAAATTGTTTATCAGGTCAAGATCTATCTTCCCTGAAATTTTAAGATGAATGGGACAACCTGTTGTTGGGTTGCTGCCCCTGAATTGGTAATTTTAAGGAAATTTTGCTTTTTTTGGATATTATCTTGAAGATTATTATGGATAGGGATAAACTGTAAACAGCAAAAATGATCGGCAAAATAAAATTTACAAATAAGTCAACAGGATCAAAATGGTCAGTTGACCCCTTTAGGAGTTATTGCCCTTTATAGTCAATTTTTAACCATTTCGTAAATCTAAGTCAACATTTACAAAAATCTTCTCCTCTGAAACTACTGGGCCAAAATTTTACCAAACACAGCCAGAATCATTACATTGTATTAGGCTATCTAGTTAAAAAATTGTGTTTTGTGACCGGGCAAACCAATTAAGATGGCTGCTACGGCAAAAAATAGAACATAGGGGTAAAATGCAGTTTTTGGCTTATAACTCAAAAACCAAAGCATTTAGAGCAAATCTGACATGGGGGTTTTATTGTTATTCAGGTCAAGATCTATCTGCCCAGAATTTTTTTAGATGAATCGGACAACCGGTTGTTAGGTTGCTGCCCTTGAATTGGTAATTTTAAGGAAATTTTGCTGTTTTTGGTTAATATCTTGAATATTATTATAGATAGAGATAAACTGTAAACAGCAATATTGAACAGCTGAGTAAGATTTACAATTAAGTCAATATGACTAAAATGGTCAATTGACCTTCTAAGGAGTCATTGCCCTTTATAGTCAATTTTTAACAATTTTCTTAAAATTTGTAAATTTTCACTATAATTTTCCACTGAAACTAACTGGACGTAGTTCATTACAGATACAGATAATTGTAAGCAGCAAGAATGTTTAGTAAAGTAAGATCTACAAACACATCACTATCACCAAAACACAATTTTGTCATGAACCCATCTGTGTCCTTTGTTTAATATTCACATAGACCAAGGTGAGCGACACAGGCTCTTTAGAGCCTCTAGTTTGTTTGTATTATAGGGATAATTTTTTTGTTTGTATTATAGGGATAACTTGTTTTTTGTTTGTATTACAGGGATAATTTTTTTTTGTATAACATGTATAGGGATAAATATTTTTTGTTTGTATTATAAATTGTTTTTTTGTTTGTATTACAGGGATAATTTTTTTTTGTATAACATGTATAGGGATAAATATTTTTTGTTTGTATTATAAATTGTTTTTTTGTTTGTATTACAGGGATAATTTTTTTTTTTGTATTATAGGGTTAACTTGTTTTTTGTTTGTATTATAGGGATAAAAAAAAAAAAATTTGTATTACATGTATAGGGATAAATTATTTTTTGTTTGTATTATAGGGATAACTTGTTATTTGTTCGTATTATAGGGATAACTTGTTGCTTGTTGTATAAATACTTACCTCTGACTGTGTTGTAGTAAAACAGAACATGATGAAGGGCTGCCAGCAGAGAATGTCAAACCTGTGGAGAAGCTAGAATTTAACTTGGATAATAAATCATTAGAGGCAATTGACCAAGCCAAAAAAAACTTAGATATGTAAGTTTGTAAGATATTAAAGCTAAGGGTTGTTCCAGAATAAAGCATGGGGAATGGGAGACATTTTTATAAGCCCCCACCTGCCTTATCTATTATTTTACATGTAATAAGTACTTTTAATTTAATGGAAATGGGCCTTCATATGGTGAGACTTTACATTGAAAAATTTATTGAACAGATTATTATCTCGGAATGCAGAGTACAGGTGTACTACATTTGAACGAATTTGTATTTTGACGACAAGTCGTCTTATGCTTGCACATATTTATGTGCTTTTTTGTCTGTGTAACCCTGAAAATTATTGTTTGGCTGTGAGAAACCAAAGTGTTTCATTCTGTACATACATGTATGTATTGTTGAACAATGTGATAAACTTAACGATCACATATTTACAAACATAATTTACTGAGATAAATTGTCAACAAATGTTTTATCCAAATGTTGTTATTTGTAGGCAAGTTAAAGACCTAGATTTAACAGTAGCCAAATTTACAGACTACGGAAAAAAGTTTCCTAAATCTGTAAAATTAAGTCCAGATAGTTACATACAGACAGCTTTCCAGTTAGCTTTCTATAGGTTTGTAAAATTCTTTCATTATCAAGTATTCAGATTTTTACTCTAGGGGAAATACTATAGTGAAATCAACAGTTCAATATCATTGTTCATAATAATACTGATAGTTAACATAAGGTGTTCAATTATTATAGAATACAATAGATATAGGAAGATGTGGTGTGAGTGCCAATGAGACAACTCTCCATCCAAATAAAAATTTATAAAAATAAACCATTATAGGAAGGTATAGGTCAATGTACGGCCTTCAACACAGAGCCCTGGCTCACTCCGAACAACAAGCTATAAAGGGCCCCAAGATAACTAGTGTAACACCATTCAAACAGGAAAACCAACGGTCTAATCTATATAAAAAACAAGAAACGAGAAACACTTATAAATTACATACAAACATCAACTACTGTGCATCAGATTCCTGACTTAGGACAGGTGCAAACATTTGCAGCGGGATTAAACGTTTTAATGGTACCAAACCTTCTTCCTTTTTCTGAAACAATAGCATAACATCACAACATAGAAAAACACGATAAAATATCAATTAGACGGCTTAACTCAATCGAAAAACGTAAATTTACACAATGAACGAATAAATTTGATCTGTGATACCTGAATGCAAATGCACAGTTAATAAAGTATAATGGACACACATTCAAGGTCAAAAAGCAAACATACAAGTCCAAACAAAGTCATGGCAAATATTTAACGCTTCGAAAGAAAAAAAAAACACTTATGAAAAAAAACAGTTTTAAGAAAATATACAGGTAAATGAAAAATAACTTTGTCGTTTTAGGTATACTACTTATGTGTATAAAATTCTTCCAATAATTGGGAATACCAAGAAAGTTCTGTCATACAAATACATAATTTAACACTAGATACAAATTAAGGTGAATATCAACAATAAAACTATACAATTAGAGCTAGCTAAAACTTCTCTGTATAGATTTAAGGAGAATAATCTTGATGTTCATACAAATGTAGTACGAAGAAGTGAAAATTAGTAGATATTTCAAATAATCACAGCTGGTATATAGACAAGATCCATATAAATATAAAATAACAAAAAAGTTTTATTAAAAGTATCAATGTTTCTTATGTACATTTTGAAATTTAGAAATATGTTAAAGTAAACTTTAAATCAAACCTAAAAATTTAAGACCAATCAATAAAAAAGAATTTGACAGCTGATGACAAGTCCTTTTCACAATATTTTTACGTTTTTTTACCAGTAGTTTTTGACCACTTTTATGTAATATTGAATGTTTGTATTATTTAGGTTATATAACGAGCCCTGTGCTACATACGAAACAGCTTCTTTAAGGAAATATCAACACGGGAGAACAGACACAATAAGATCGTGTTCAATTGAATCATTAGCATTCTGTAAAGGGATGTGTGATCCTAATATATCGCAGGAGCAGAAAAGAGAATTACTGAAGAAAGCTGTCAACTCGCATAAAAATTACGTTAATGAAGTATGTATACTGTTGGAATCTAGATGTGTTTTTTTTAAATCTTTGGATCTCTAAATTTCTCTCTTATTAATGATAATACAGCATCTTGATTATCTTTTGAATTGTATGAAATTGCAAACTTTGAATTTAACAATATTAAGAAATTGTTTTGGTTAGGGCATTATTCCAAGTTTATAACAGGTTATTATGGAGAAAAAATAGATTATAACAGAAAGAAGTGTAAATCTAAAAATATTTGCATTTTTTTTTATTGTGAATTTGGATAGAATGCATTTGGCATAAATAAAATCTCTAAAAATCACCACACTATTCTCTCTTACTCTCTTTCTCTTTCTATCTCTCTCTCTCTCCGGTGTACAAACTGCTTTACTCTTTATCTTATATTTGTATATTTAACAAAAAAAATGCTTCCTAATAGAAAGATGTATTGATTAGATAATATCTATAGATTTATATATTATATATTGCTATTATATTTGTGTATATAATTAATTTTGTAAATTGGAAGTTATAAATAATAATATAAAGAATTAAAAAAAAAATAATCTAAAAAAAAATCAAAAAAAAAATCTCTAAATTTTATTAGCATGATTTGTATGCAGCATTTCCTGTTTGACAATCACAATAGAAAAATGAATTATTACTCAAAACGTGAATTTAAGTCGAGTTAAAGACAGTTTGAAATAGACATCAAAACATCAATCACAATAAAAAAACAGTAACCATGCTGCATCTACCAGCATCAGTGTTAAACAGATAGTTTTTATTTAAAAGTGGAAGATGTCATATTGAAAATATTTTTTGATTTTCATATTTGTTTTCTAAAAGTAATTTTTGGCATGTCTGCTATGAAAGTCCTAGGAGATGAGAGTAGCGTGAGACATACATGTTGCTTTTCCAGCATTGCAAATAAAAAATTCCTGACACAATCTATGTAAACTGATATACAAATGAAAAAATTGTCCTGATGAAGCCTGCAAAGGCAGACAAAACATGTAGTTTAAACATATTTTATATGCGTAAATGTGCAAAAGGGATAAGACACAAGTTAAAAAAGATTATAAAGTCTTCTCCCAAAACGTGTAGACCATAGCAAATAAAATTGCAGACTATTTGAAGTGTTGTTGGCCATTTGGAGTATTATTTAAAAGTAGAATGTAAACAATAATTTATTTTGGATCTTGTGAATGTTCATCACTCTGTCAGAAAGTAAAGTGTATGTGTGGAAAAAATGTGGGGAAAAACAGCTGTTAAATGAAGAGATTTATTTTACAGGCTATAAATGGACAAGGTATTGATAGACATTTGTTAGGATTAAAACTTGCTGCAATAAAGAATGGAATGAATGTTCCTGATTTACATATGGACCAAACCTACAGCACCAGTTGTCATTTTAAATTATCTACCAGTCAGGTTGGTACATTTTAGATTGATGCTAAAGTATTTTTTTTCAGGGATTGGGGTATCATTAAATTGTATTCATTTAATTCCTACATAATATTTAACATATCCTGCTATTTAGTTATGTGAAGAGAATTTTTCCAAAAACCCCAAAAATGTATTGTTTGTTCTACAACTAATAGCTTAAAGTAATATAACATGTATTAAACTTAATATGTAAAACTTAAATGTTTTATCAACAATTCATATATCAGTACATTGTAGTACAGGGTCATTGCATGAAATTGAGGGTCTTTATAAGTATAAACAAGTACATTTGTACTTATATAAGAGTTAGTTTATATTACACCCTATAACACTAGATGAATCATTAGTTCTGCCTTTTTTATGTTTGCTGCAGTCAAATTAAAAGCAATGCTTAAGGGGGTTCGCGGGTCTAAATCATTTATAAAGGATTTCTCTATATTTTTCTATAAATGAACTTTATCTTATAGTTAATAGAAAAATAAAATAAAAAAGTGGGGTCACCGTTCGTTTGCGCTCACTATCTGCCTTGGAAAGAAGCATACATTTTTGTAAAGGTGTTTTTTTTTCTGTTGAAGTAATAGAAATGAAAGGTAATATTGAAATAAAAAAAGAAATTTATTACAGAAATCGCTCAAATTTTACAATAATTTAGTTTTAAGTACAGCTTATATGGAAATTATATTAAAAAATATAGGTCACCGATGAGTAAAAAAAGATATTTCAATTTTAAAGCAAAAAAACAGGCATTTTTACACCAAAGGGAGATAATTTGGAACTTTGTCAATGATGTATACATTTTAAAAAGTCATTTGGGGTCAACACGAATTGATTGTTTAGAATGATTTTTGTACCATATGATAAAGTAACAACTACAAAAGGTAACAAATACAATTTGTAATGAAAATCAAATGTTAAACTTTTTTCTGAAATTTTTATACCCTCAAGCCTCCTTAAGGGGGGAAACTTTTCAGATTATTATATGTCAACACCAATAACTTATTTCTGGTTTCAGGTTCCATCAAAAGAAGAAGCTGTTTTAGTATTTGGTCCAGTAGTTCCTAATGGCTATGGACTGTGTTATAATCCTCAGGAATCCCAGATTATATTTGGTGTGTCTGCCTTCAACTGTAGTCCAGAAACTGACTCTAATAAAATGGCTAACTCAGTTCGGCAAAGTCTGATAGACATGAAAAACCTTATGGCTGGATCTGTACAAGCAAAATTGTGATATATTTGTTTATTCTTACCATTTCATGTGATATGTACCCTCATCGTCATGTAATTCCTGTTTTCTAGCTCAGAGGCAAAATACGTGTGTATGATTGTAAGGCATGAATAGCCAATCTTATGCTTTAGCTGGATTAAGTGTGAAGATTGAGTGTGAATTATTCAATCATTGTTTTAAAAGCATGTATGTGTATTCTATCCTTAATATGTTTGATTAGCTTTTAAAGATTTTTAATAAGTTATGAAGTGTGTTTATATCTATTATTTCTAGATTAGAAATATAAACCCTTCATAACCATTTCTAGCTCTTAGAACTGTTTCAAAATGGCTCAGGACTATGCTTTATTTCTAAAGGATGAAAATATTGAAACTCCTGTATTTCATTTGACACTGTAGTTGACCTGCTTGTTTGCAGCAGAAAGTATTTATAGTAAAAAACTTGATAAGCTTTCTAGATAATCCTTGCCAACTTCGCTGAGTGGTGCTTTGATTTTTTTTTATAAATGTCAACGTAGAAATTCCAAAGGAAAAAGAAATTTCAATAGGCTTTTGAATTCAAAATTGAAGAATTGTTGAATGAATGCATAAAAATTGAGATCTTGATAAATGAATGGAAATTGTTTTATCATGGACACTATTAGACATCTATAATCGCATAATGACATATAAATATCAGTGTAGTAGCTAGTCAATTTAGTATTTAACTTGATGACATCCAGAATATATAGGTATGTTCTGATCAGGAAAACATGGGGACTTTAAATACAGCAGCAATAGGACAGGTTATTTATTTGTAATGATTTATTGTCTTTCAACAAATATTTAAGGAATGACTGTAATATTTTTTTCTGTCTATGAAGAAATAACATAAAAAATATTACAGTCATTTCTTATAATTTAATACTAAATTCCATTTTAGACCGTAGAAAACCTTGAAAAAACGTTGATGACGTCAGGGTCACATGACTAAATTATGTCTATGGTCTGATAACAAAATAACGCCAGACAATCAGAAGCACGTTACATCCATAATTAAATTATATATATATATGTTATATTTACACAGTAGCATGTTTGTTGAACGGGTTTAACTTCTATAATATTGTCATTGAAAGCTCAGTTATTATACATTGAAGCAGAGATGTAGCCTTTATTTATAGATTTAATTTTGTTTTGATTTCACAAGTCCAATATGGCAGTTATGGTTATAAGAACTGTATGATTATACTGGTATAATTAAAGGTGCTATAAAAAAAAATATCATGTGTATTTATTCATTAGGCCTAAATTAATTTATTGTTTGTTTCCCCGATCCTGACCCTGCCAAGCAAGGTGTGGGTAGGTAGGTAGGAAAATAATTTTATTTTTCCAAAAACCCTGAATAGTATCATAGTATTGGACGATGCTGCAAGCCGAAAATCTGAAATGAATAAAATCATTTTCGACTTAGTTTTGACAATAAAATTTTATGAGTAGCACCCTTTTTGCAGGTCGGTCAGGATTGGGGAAACAAACAATATTTTGTTTTAGGACTTATTTGTTTTCTGACTGCATGGATAAAAAAGTGGATAACATTTATAACTGTATGAACTGATGAAGTCAGACAGATAGTGATGCTATCTCAACCACTTAATTTGGTGTTAAACACCAGTATTAATATGCTATTTCTTGGCATTCAGTTTTTATTTTTGGAGGAATCTTGAATGCTTGGAGTGAACCACCAATAGTCTAGTCAAATTAAGTTTGAACCTCGAACTAATTACAACAGAAAATGTTTCAGTTCTAGTCTATAGAATTAAGCTCCAAATATACACAGAAAAAAGTCCTTTAAAATGTAACTCGAGGAACTCAAAATCCATTTTAAGTTTCTTATGGAAATTAACATTGAAAAGGGAGATTACTCTGTTAAAATGAGTCTATTTTTTTCTCCAGTTTTGGTTGATTTTCTTTAAATTCATGTAAAGTATGATAAATTGATGGGGTTTATAATAAGTTCCTATTTGACTATATTATATAATTATATAATTTTCTGCTTATAAAATGTACAAAACCGAAGAGTTGTGGGTATTTTCTGGTCTGTCCTTCTGTTCTTTTGTCCATCCGTTCATCCGTTCTGCTTCAGAGTTAAAAAAATTTTTTTGCACATTTTCCATTAACCCTTTCACTGTCAGATTGCTGCCCAGACAGAAGCTACTCTTGAGTTTTCACAGTTTTGTTCATGTTTTGAAAATTTTTCTTCATAAAATATTCAAATTTTGGCGTTTTTGGTTAAAAAATCACGATATTGGGTCAAAGAGCAGAATTTTGAGAATTTCACCTAGATAATGCCGAAAATTTTAATATTTTATGAAGAAAAATTGCCAACTTCGCTGAGTGGTGCTTTGATTTTTTTTCATAAATGTCAACGTAGAAATTCCAAAGGAAAAAGAAATTTCAATAGGCTTTTGAATTCAAAATTGAAGAATTGTTGAATGAATGCATAAAAATTGAGATCTTGATAAATGAATGGAAATTGTTTTATCATGGACACTATTAGACATCTATAATCGCATAATGACATATAAATATCAGTGTAGTAGCTAGTCAATTTAGTATTTAACTTGATGACATCCAGAATATATAGGTATGTTCTGATCAGGAAAACATGGGGACTTTAAATACAGCAGCAATAGGACAGGTTATTTATTTGTAATGATTTATTGTCTTTCAACAAATATTTAAGGAATGACTGTAATATTTTTTTCTGTCTATGAAGAAATAACATAAAAAATATTACAGTCATTTCTTATAATTTAATACTAAATTCCATTTTAGACCGTAGAAAACCTTGATAAAACGTTGATGACGTCAGGGTCACATGACTAAATTATGTCTATGGTCTGATAACAAAATAACGCCAGACAATCAGAAGCGCGTTACATCCATAATTAAATTATATATATATATGTTATATTTACACAGTAGCATGTTTGTTGAACGGGTTTAACTTCTATAATATTGTCATTGAAAGCTCAGTTATTATACATTGAAGCAGAGATGTAGCCTTTATTTATAGATTTAATTTTGTTTTGATTTCACAAGTCCAATATGGCAGTTATGGTTATAAGAACTGTATGATTATACTGGTATAATTAAAGGTGCTATAAAAAAAAATATCATGTGTATTTATTCATTAGGCCTAAATTAATTTATTGTTTGTTTCCCCGATCCTGACCCTGCCAAGCAAGGTGTGGGTAGGTAGGTAGGAAAATAATTTTATTTTTCCAAAAACCCTGAATAGTATCATAGTATTGGACGATGCTGCAAGCCGAAAATCTGAAATGAATAAAATCATTGTCGACTTAGTTTTGACAATAAAATTTTATGAGTAGCACCCTTTTTGCAGGTCGGTCAGGATTGGGGAAACAAACAATATTTTGTTTTAGGACTTATTTGTTTTCTGACTGCATGGATAAAAAAGTGGATAACATTTATAACTGTATGAACTGATGAAGTCAGACAGATAGTGATGCTATCTCAACCACTTAATTTGGTGTTAAACACCAGTATTAATATGCTATTTCTTGGCATTCAGTTTTTATTTTTGGAGGAATCTTGAATGCTTGGAGTGAACCACCAATAGTCTAGTCAAATTAAGTTTGAACCTCGAACTAATTACAACAGAAAATGTTTCAGTTCTAGTCTATAGCATTAAGCTCCAAATATACACAGAAAAAAGTCCTTTAAAATGTAACTCGAGGAACTCAAAATCCATTTTAAGTTTCTTATGGAAATTAACATTGAAAAGGGAGATTACTCTGTTAAAATGAGTCTATTTTTTTCTCCAGTTTTGGTTGATTTTCTTTAAATTCATGTAAAGTATGATAAATTGATGGGGTTTATAATAAGTTCCTATTTGACTATATTATATAATTATATAATTTTCTGCTTATAAAATGTACAAAACCGAAGAGTTGTGGGTATTTTCTGGTCTGTCCTTCTGTTCTTTTGTCCATCCGTTCATCCGTTCTGCTTCAGAGTTAAAAATTTTTTTTTGCACATTTTCCATTAACCCTTTCACTGTCAGATTGCTGCCCAGACAGAAGCTACTCTTGAGTTTTCACAGTTTTGTTCATGTTTTGAAAATTTTTCTTCATAAAATATTCAAATTTTGGCGTTTTTGGTTAAAAAATCACGATATTGGGTCAAAGAGCAGAATTTTGAGAATTTCACCTAGATAATGCCGAAAATTTGAATATTTTATGAAGAAAAATTGCCAACTTCGCTGAGTGGTGCTTTGATTTTTTTTCATAAATGTCAACGTAGAAATTCCAAAGGAAAAAGAAATTTCAATAGGCTTTTGAATTCAAAATAAAATTGAAGAATTGTTGAATGAATGCATAAAAATTGAGATCTTGATAAATGAATGGAAATTGTTTTATCATGGACACTATTAGACATCTATAATCGCATAATGACATATAAATATCAGTGTAGTAGCTAGTCAATTTAGTATTTAACTTGATGACATCCAGAATATATAGGTATGTTCTGATCAGGAAAACATGGGGACTTTAAATACAGCAGCAATAGGACAGGTTATTTATTTGTAATGATTTATTGTCTTTCAACAAATATTTAAGGAATGACTGTAATATTTTTTTCTGTCTATGAAGAAATAACATAAAAAATATTACAGTCATTTCTTATAATTTAATACTAAATTCCATTTTAGACCGTAGAAAACCTTGAAAAAACGTTGATGACGTCAGGGTCACATGACTAAATTATGTCTATGGTCTGATAACAAAATAACGCCAGACAATCAGAAGCGCGTTACATCCATAATTAAATTATATATATATATGTTATATTTACACAGTAGCATGTTTGTTGAACGGGTTTAACTTCTATAATATTGTCATTGAAAGCTCAGTTATTATACATTGAAGCAGAGATGTAGCCTTTATTTATAGATTTAATTTTGTTTTGATTTCACAAGTCCAATATGGCAGTTATGGTTATAAGAACTGTATGATTATACTGGTATAATTAAAGGTGCTATAAAAAAAAATATCATGTGTATTTATTCATTAGGCCTAAATTAATTTATTGTTTGTTTCCCCGATCCTGACCCTGCCAAGCAAGGTGTGGGTAGGTAGGTAGGAAAATAATTTTATTTTTCCAAAAACCCTGAATAGTATCATAGTATTGGACGATGCTGCAAGCCGAAAATCTGAAATGAATAAAATCATTTTCGACTTAGTTTTGACAATAAAATTTTATGAGTAGCACCCTTTTTGCAGGTCGGTCAGGATTGGGGAAACAAACAATATTTTGTTTTAGGACTTATTTGTTTTCTGACTGCATGGATAAAAAAGTGGATAACATTTATAACTGTATGAACTGATGAAGTCAGACAGATAGTGATGCTATCTCAACCACTTAATTTGGTGTTAAACACCAGTATTAATATGCTATTTCTTGGCATTCAGTTTTTATTTTTGGAGGAATCTTGAATGCTTGGAGTGAACCACCAATAGTCTAGTCAAATTAAGTTTGAACCTCGAACTAATTACAACAGAAAATGTTTCAGTTCTAGTCTATAGAATTAAGCTCCAAATATACACAGAAAAAAGTCCTTTAAAATGTAACTCGAGGAACTCAAAATCCATTTTAAGTTTCTTATGGAAATTAACATTGAAAAGGGAGATTACTCTGTTAAAATGAGTCTATTTTTTTCTCCAGTTTTGGTTGATTTTCTTTAAATTCATGTAAAGTATGATAAATTGATGGGGTTTATAATAAGTTCCTATTTGACTATATTATATAATTATATAATTTTCTGCTTATAAAATGTACAAAACCGAAGAGTTGTGGGTATTTTCTGGTCTGTCCTTCTGTTCTTTTGTCCATCCGTTCATCCGTTCTGCTTCAGAGTTAAAAACATTTTTTTGCACATTTTCCATTAACCCTTTCACTGTCAGATTGCTGCCCAGACAGAAGCTACTCTTGAGTTTTCACAGTTTTGTTCATGTTTTGAAAATTTTTCTTCATAAAATATTCAAATTTTGGCGTTTTTGGTTAAAAAATCACGATATTGGGTCAAAGAGCAGAATTTTGAGAATTTCACCTAGATAATGCCGAAAATTTTAATATTTTATGAAGAAAAATTGCCAACTTCGCTGAGTGGTGCTTTGATTTTTTTTTATAAATGTCAACGTAGAAATTCCAAAGGAAAAAGAAATTTCAATAGGCTTTTGAATTCAAAATTGAAGAATTGTTGAATGAATGCATAAAAATTGAGATCTTGATAAATGAATGGAAATTGTTTTATCATGGACACTATTAGACATCTATAATCGCATAATGACATATAAATATCAGTGTAGTAGCTAGTCAATTTAGTATTTAACTTGATGACATCCAGAATATATAGGTATGTTCTGATCAGGAAAACATGGGGACTTTAAATACAGCAGCAATAGGACAGGTTATTTATTTGTAATGATTTATTGTCTTTCAACAAATATTTAAGGAATGACTGTAATATTTTTTTCTGTCTATGAAGAAATAACATAAAAAATATTACAGTCATTTCTTATAATTTAATACTAAATTCCATTTTAGACCGTAGAAAACCTTGAAAAAACGTTGATGACGTCAGGGTCACATGACTAAATTATGTCTATGGTCTGATAACAAAATAACGCCAGACAATCAGAAGCGCGTTACATCCATAATTAAATTATATATATATATGTTATATTTACACAGTAGCATGTTTGTTGAACGGGTTTAACTTCTATAATATTGTCATTGAAAGCTCAGTTATTATACATTGAAGCAGAGATGTAGCCTTTATTTATAGATTTAATTTTGTTTTGATTTCACAAGTCCAATATGGCAGTTATGGTTATAAGAACTGTATGATTATACTGGTATAATTAAAGGTGCTATAAAAAAAAATATCATGTGTATTTATTCATTAGGCCTAAATTAATTTATTGTTTGTTTCCCCGATCCTGACCCTGCCAAGCAAGGTGTGGGTAGGTAGGTAGGAAAATAATTTTATTTTTCCAAAAACCCTGAATAGTATCATAGTATTGGACGATGCTGCAAGCCGAAAATCTGAAATGAATAAAATCATTTTCGACTTAGTTTTGACAATAAAATTTTATGAGTAGCACCCTTTTTGCAGGTCGGTCAGGATTGGGGAAACAAACAATATTTTGTTTTAGGACTTATTTGTTTTCTGACTGCATGGATAAAAAAGTGGATAACATTTATAACTGTATGAACTGATGAAGTCAGACAGATAGTGATGCTATCTCAACCACTTAATTTGGTGTTAAACACCAGTATTAATATGCTATTTCTTGGCATTCAGTTTTTATTTTTGGAGGAATCTTGAATGCTTGGAGTGAACCACCAATAGTCTAGTCAAATTAAGTTTGAACCTCGAACTAATTACAACAGAAAATGTTTCAGTTCTAGTCTATAGAATTAAGCTCCAAATATACACAGAAAAAAGTCCTTTAAAATGTAACTCGAGGAACTCAAAATCCATTTTAAGTTTCTTATGGAAATTAACATTGAAAAGGGAGATTACTCTGTTAAAATGAGTCTATTTTTTTCTCCAGTTTTGGTTGATTTTCTTTAAATTCATGTAAAGTATGATAAATTGATGGGGTTTATAATAAGTTCCTATTTGACTATATTATATAATTATATAATTTTCTGCTTATAAAATGTACAAAACCGAAGAGTTGTGGGTATTTTCTGGTCTGTCCTTCTGTTCTTTTGTCCATCCGTTCATCCGTTCTGCTTCAGAGTTAAAAAAATTTTTTTGCACATTTTCCATTAACCCTTTCACTGTCAGATTGCTGCCCAGACAGAAGCTACTCTTGAGTTTTCACAGTTTTGTTCATGTTTTGAAAATTTTTCTTCATAAAATATTCAAATTTTGGCGTTTTTGGTTAAAAAATCACGATATTGGGTCAAAGAGCAGAATTTTGAGAATTTCACCTAGATAATGCCGAAAATTTTAATATTTTATGAAGAAAAATTGCCAACTTCGCTGAGTGGTGCTTTGATTTTTTTTTATAAATGTCAACGTAGAAATTCCAAAGGAAAAAGAAATTTCAATAGGCTTTTGAATTCAAAATTGAAGAATTGTTGAATGAATGCATAAAAATTGAGATCTTGATAAATGAATGGAAATTGTTTTATCATGGACACTATTAGACATCTATAATCGCATAATGACATATAAATATCAGTGTAGTAGCTAGTCAATTTAGTATTTAACTTGATGACATCCAGAATATATAGGTATGTTCTGATCAGGAAAACATGGGGACTTTAAATACAGCAGCAATAGGACAGGTTATTTATTTGTAATGATTTATTGTCTTTCAACAAATATTTAAGGAATGACTGTAATATTTTTTTCTGTCTATGAAGAAATAACATAAAAAATATTACAGTCATTTCTTATAATTTAATACTAAATTCCATTTTAGACCGTAGAAAACCTTGAAAAAACGTTGATGACGTCAGGGTCACATGACTAAATTATGTCTATGGTCTGATAACAAAATAACGCCAGACAATCAGAAGCGCGTTACATCCATAATTAAATTATATATATATATGTTATATTTACACAGTAGCATGTTTGTTGAACGGGTTTAACTTCTATAATATTGTCATTGAAAGCTCAGTTATTATACATTGAAGCAGAGATGTAGCCTTTATTTATAGATTTAATTTTGTTTTGATTTCACAAGTCCAATATGGCAGTTATGGTTATAAGAACTGTATGATTATACTGGTATAATTAAAGGTGCTATAAAAAAAAATATCATGTGTATTTATTCATTAGGCCTAAATTAATTTATTGTTTGTTTCCCCGATCCTGACCCTGCCAAGCAAGGTGTGGGTAGGTAGGTAGGAAAATAATTTTATTTTTCCAAAAACCCTGAATAGTATCATAGTATTGGACGATGCTGCAAGCCGAAAATCTGAAATGAATAAAATCATTTTCGACTTAGTTTTGACAATAAAATTTTATGAGTAGCACCCTTTTTGCAGGTCGGTCAGGATTGGGGAAACAAACAATATTTTGTTTTAGGACTTATTTGTTTTCTGACTGCATGGATAAAAAAGTGGATAACATTTATAACTGTATGAACTGATGAAGTCAGACAGATAGTGATGCTATCTCAACCACTTAATTTGGTGTTAAACACCAGTATTAATATGCTATTTCTTGGCATTCAGTTTTTATTTTTGGAGGAATCTTGAATGCTTGGAGTGAACCACCAATAGTCTAGTCAAATTAAGTTTGAACCTCGAACTAATTACAACAGAAAATGTTTCAGTTCTAGTCTATAGAATTAAGCTCCAAATATACACAGAAAAAAGTCCTTTAAAATGTAACTCGAGGAACTCAAAATCCATTTTAAGTTTCTTATGGAAATTAACATTGAAAAGGGAGATTACTCTGTTAAAATGAGTCTATTTTTTTCTCCAGTTTTGGTTGATTTTCTTTAAATTCATGTAAAGTATGATAAATTGATGGGGTTTATAATAAGTTCCTATTTGACTATATTATATAATTATATAATTTTCTGCTTATAAAATGTACAAAACCGAAGAGTTGTGGGTATTTTCTGGTCTGTCCTTCTGTTCTTTTGTCCATCCGTTCATCCGTTCTGCTTCAGAGTTAAAAAAATTTTTTTGCACATTTTCCATTAACCCTTTCACTGTCAGATTGCTGCCCAGACAGAAGCTACTCTTGAGTTTTCACAGTTTTGTTCATGTTTTGAAAATTTTTCTTCATAAAATATTCAAATTTTGGCGTTTTTGGTTAAAAAATCACGATATTGGGTCAAAGAGCAGAATTTTGAGAATTTCACCTAGATAATGCCGAAAATTTTAATATTTTATGAAGAAAAATTGCCAACTTCGCTGAGTGGTGCTTTGATTTTTTTTCATAAATGTCAACGTAGAAATTCCAAAGGAAAAAGAAATTTCAATAGGCTTTTGAATTCAAAATTGAAGAATTGTTGAATGAATGCATAAAAATTGAGATCTTGATAAATGAATGGAAATTGTTTTATCATGGACACTATTAGACATCTATAATCGCATAATGACATATAAATATCAGTGTAGTAGCTAGTCAATTTAGTATTTAACTTGATGACATCCAGAATATATAGGTATGTTCTGATCAGGAAAACATGGGGACTTTAAATACAGCAGCAATAGGACAGGTTATTTATTTGTAATGATTTATTGTCTTTCAACAAATATTTAAGGAATGACTGTAATATTTTTTTCTGTCTATGAAGAAATAACATAAAAAATATTACAGTCATTTCTTATAATTTAATACTAAATTCCATTTTAGACCGTAGAAAACCTTGAAAAAACGTTGATGACGTCAGGGTCACATGACTAAATTATGTCTATGGTCTGATAACAAAATAACGCCAGACAATCAGAAGCGCGTTACATCCATAATTAAATTATATATATATATGTTATATTTACACAGTAGCATGTTTGTTGAACGGGTTTAACTTCTATAATATTGTCATTGAAAGCTCAGTTATTATACATTGAAGCAGAGATGTAGCCTTTATTTATAGATTTAATTTTGTTTTGATTTCACAAGTCCAATATGGCAGTTATGGTTATAAGAACTGTATGATTATACTGGTATAATTAAAGGTGCTATAAAAAAAAATATCATGTGTATTTATTCATTAGGCCTAAATTAATTTATTGTTTGTTTCCCCGATCCTGACCCTGCCAAGCAAGGTGTGGGTAGGTAGGTAGGAAAATAATTTTATTTTTCCAAAAACCCTGAATAGTATCATAGTATTGGACGATGCTGCAAGCCGAAAATCTGAAATGAATAAAATCATTGTCGACTTAGTTTTGACAATAAAATTTTATGAGTAGCACCCTTTTTGCAGGTCGGTCAGGATTGGGGAAACAAACAATATTTTGTTTTAGGACTTATTTGTTTTCTGACTGCATGGATAAAAAAGTGGATAACATTTATAACTGTATGAACTGATGAAGTCAGACAGATAGTGATGCTATCTCAACCACTTAATTTGGTGTTAAACACCAGTATTAATATGCTATTTCTTGGCATTCAGTTTTTATTTTTGGAGGAATCTTGAATGCTTGGAGTGAACCACCAATAGTCTAGTCAAATTAAGTTTGAACCTCGAACTAATTACAACAGAAAATGTTTCAGTTCTAGTCTATAGCATTAAGCTCCAAATATACACAGAAAAAAGTCCTTTAAAATGTAACTCGAGGAACTCAAAATCCATTTTAAGTTTCTTATGGAAATTAACATTGAAAAGGGAGATTACTCTGTTAAAATGAGTCTATTTTTTTCTCCAGTTTTGGTTGATTTTCTTTAAATTCATGTAAAGTATGATAAATTGATGGGGTTTATAATAAGTTCCTATTTGACTATATTATATAATTATATAATTTTCTGCTTATAAAATGTACAAAACCGAAGAGTTGTGGGTATTTTCTGGTCTGTCCTTCTGTTCTTTTGTCCATCCGTTCATCCGTTCTGCTTCAGAGTTAAAAATTTTTTTTTGCACATTTTCCATTAACCCTTTCACTGTCAGATTGCTGCCCAGACAGAAGCTACTCTTGAGTTTTCACAGTTTTGTTCATGTTTTGAAAATTTTTCTTCATAAAATATTCAAATTTTGGCGTTTTTGGTTAAAAAATCACGATATTGGGTCAAAGAGCAGAATTTTGAGAATTTCACCTAGATAATGCCGAAAATTTTAATATTTTATGAAGAAAAATTGCCAACTTCGCTGAGTGGTGCTTTGATTTTTTTTCATAAATGTCAACGTAGAAATTCCAAAGGAAAAAGAAATTTCAATAGGCTTTTGAATTCAAAATTGAAGAATTGTTGAATGAATGCATAAAAATTGAGATCTTGATAAATGAATGGAAATTGTTTTATCATGGACACTATTAGACATCTATAATCGCATAATGACATATAAATATCAGTGTAGTAGCTAGTCAATTTAGTATTTAACTTGATGACATCCAGAATATATAGGTATGTTCTGATCAGGAAAACATGGGGACTTTAAATACAGCAGCAATAGGACAGGTTATTTATTTGTAATGATTTATTGTCTTTCAACAAATATTTAAGGAATGACTGTAATATTTTTTTCTGTCTATGAAGAAATAACATAAAAAATATTACAGTCATTTCTTATAATTTAATACTAAATTCCATTTTAGACCGTAGAAAACCTTGAAAAAACGTTGATGACGTCAGGGTCACATGACTAAATTATGTCTATGGTCTGATAACAAAATAACGCCAGACAATCAGAAGCGCGTTACATCCATAATTAAATTATATATATATATGTTATATTTACACAGTAGCATGTTTGTTGAACGGGTTTAACTTCTATAATATTGTCATTGAAAGCTCAGTTATTATACATTGAAGCAGAGATGTAGCCTTTATTTATAGATTTAATTTTGTTTTGATTTCACAAGTCCAATATGGCAGTTATGGTTATAAGAACTGTATGATTATACTGGTATAATTAAAGGTGCTATAAAAAAAAATAGCATGTGTATTTATTCATTAGGCCTAAATTAATTTATTGTTTGTTTCCCCGATCCTGACCCTGCCAAGCAAGGTGTGGGTAGGTAGGTAGGAAAATAATTTTATTTTTCCAAAAACCCTGAATAGTATCATAGTATTGGACGATGCTGCAAGCCGAAAATCTGAAATGAATAAAATCATTTTCGACTTAGTTTTGACAATAAAATTTTATGAGTAGCACCCTTTTTGCAGGTCGGTCAGGATTGGGGAAACAAACAATATTTTGTTTTAGGACTTATTTGTTTTCTGACTGCATGGATAAAAAAGTGGATAACATTTATAACTGTATGAACTGATGAAGTCAGACAGATAGTGATGCTATCTCAACCACTTAATTTGGTGTTAAACACCAGTATTAATATGCTATTTCTTGGCATTCAGTTTTTATTTTTGGAGGAATCTTGAATGCTTGGAGTGAACCACCAATAGTCTAGTCAAATTAAGTTTGAACCTCGAACTAATTACAACAGAAAATGTTTCAGTTCTAGTCTATAGAATTAAGCTCCAAATATACACAGAAAAAAGTCCTTTAAAATGTAACTCGAGGAACTCAAAATCCATTTTAAGTTTCTTATGGAAATTAACATTGAAAAGGGAGATTACTCTGTTAAAATGAGTCTATTTTTTTCTCCAGTTTTGGTTGATTTTCTTTAAATTCATGTAAAGTATGATAAATTGATGGGGTTTATAATAAGTTCCTATTTGACTATATTATATAATTATATAATTTTCTGCTTATAAAATGTACAAAACCGAAGAGTTGTGGGTATTTTCTGGTCTGTCCTTCTGTTCTTTTGTCCATCCGTTCATCCGTTCTGCTTCAGAGTTAAAAAAAATTTTTTGCACATTTTCCATTAACCCTTTCACTGTCAGATTGCTGCCCAGACAGAAGCTACTCTTGAGTTTTCACAGTTTTGTTCATGTTTTGAAAATTTTTCTTCATAAAATATTCAAATTTTGGCGTTTTTGGTTAAAAAATCACGATATTGGGTCAAAGAGCAGAATTTTGAGAATTTCACCTAGATAATGCCGAAAATTTTAATATTTTATGAAGAAAAATTGCCAACTTCGCTGAGTGGTGCTTTGATTTTTTTTTATAAATGTCAACGTAGAAATTCCAAAGGAAAAAGAAATTTCAATAGGCTTTTGAATTCAAAATTGAAGAATTGTTGAATGAATGCATAAAAATTGAGATCTTGATAAATGAATGGAAATTGTTTTATCATGGACACTATTAGACATCTATAATCGCATAATGACATATAAATATCAGTGTAGTAGCTAGTCAATTTAGTATTTAACTTGATGACATCCAGAATATATAGGTATGTTCTGATCAGGAAAACATGGGGACTTTAAATACAGCAGCAAATAGGACAGGTTATTTATTTGTAATGATTTATTGTCTTTCAACAAATATTTAAGGAATGACTGTAATATTTTTTTCTGTCTATGAAGAAATAACATAAAAAATATTACAGTCATTTCTTATAATTTAATACTAAATTCCATTTTAGACCGTAGAAAACCTTGAAAAAACGTTGATGACGTCAGGGTCACATGACTAAATTATGTCTATGGTCTGATAACAAAATAACGCCAGACAATCAGAAGCGCGTTACATCCATAATTAAATTATATATATATATGTTATATTTACACAGTAGCATGTTTGTTGAACGGGCTTAACTTCTATAATATTGTCATTGAAAGCTCAGTTATTATACATTGAAGCAGAGATGTAGCCTTTATTTATAGATTTAATTTTGTTTTGATTTCACAAGTCCAATATGGCAGTTATGGTTATAAGAACTGTATGATTATACTGGTATAATTAAAGGTGCTATAAAAAAAAATATCATGTGTATTTATTCATTAGGCCTAAATTAATTTATTGTTTGTTTCCCCGATCCTGACCCTGCCAAGCAAGGTGTGGGTAGGTAGGTAGGAAAATAATTTTATTTTTCCAAAAACCCTGAATAGTATCATAGTATTGGACGATGCTGCAAGCCGAAAATCTGAAATGAATAAAATCATTTTCGACTTAGTTTTGACAATAAAATTTTATGAGTAGCACCCTTTTTGCAGGTCGGTCAGGATTGGGGAAACAAACAATATTTTGTTTTAGGACTTATTTGTTTTCTGACTGCATGGATAAAAAAGTGGATAACATTTATAACTGTATGAACTGATGAAGTCAGACAGATAGTGATGCTATCTCAACCACTTAATTTGGTGTTAAACACCAGTATTAATATGCTATTTCTTGGCATTCAGTTTTTATTTTTGGAGGAATCTTGAATGCTTGGAGTGAACCACCAATAGTCTAGTCAAATTAAGTTTGAACCTCGAACTAATTACAACAGAAAATGTTTCAGTTCTAGTCTATAGAATTAAGCTCCAAATATACACAGAAAAAAGTCCTTTAAAATGTAACTCGAGGAACTCAAAATCCATTTTAAGTTTCTTATGGAAATTAACATTGAAAAGGGAGATTACTCTGTTAAAATGAGTCTATTTTTTTCTCCAGTTTTGGTTGATTTTCTTTAAATTCATGTAAAGTATGATAAATTGATGGGGTTTATAATAAGTTCCTATTTGACTATATTATATAATTATATAATTTTCTGCTTATAAAATGTACAAAACCGAAGAGTTGTGGGTATTTTCTGGTCTGTCCTTCTGTTCTTTTGTCCATCCGTTCATCCGTTCTGCTTCAGAGTTAAAAATTTTTTTTTGCACATTTTCCATTAACCCTTTCACTGTCAGATTGCTGCCCAGACAGAAGCTACTCTTGAGTTTTCACAGTTTTGTTCATGTTTTGAAAATTTTTCTTCATAAAATATTCAAATTTTGGCGTTTTTGGTTAAAAAATCACGATATTGGGTCAAAGAGCAGAATTTTGAGAATTTCACCTAGATAATGCCGAAAATTTGAATATTTTATGAAGAAAAATTGCCAACTTCGCTGAGTGGTGCTTTGATATTTTTTCATAAATGTCAACGTAGAAATTCCAAAGGAAAAAGAAATTTCAATAGGCTTTTGAATTCAAAATTGAAGAATTGTTGAATGAATGCATAAAAATTGAGATCTTGATAAATGAATGGAAATTGTTTTATCATGGACACTATTAGACATCTATAATCGCATAATGACATATAAATATCAGTGTAGTAGCTAGTCAATTTAGTATTTAACTTGATGACATCCAGAATATATAGGTATGTTCTGATCAGGAAAACATGGGGACTTTAAATACAGCAGCAATAGGACAGGTTATTTATTTGTAATGATTTATTGTCTTTCAACAAATATTTAAGGAATGACTGTAATATTTTTTTCTGTCTATGAAGAAATAACATAAAAAATATTACAGTCATTTCTTATAATTTAATACTAAATTCCATTTTAGACCGTAGAAAACCTTGAAAAAACGTTGATGACGTCAGGGTCACATGACTAAATTATGTCTATGGTCTGATAACAAAATAACGCCAGACAATCAGAAGCGCGTTACATCCATAATTAAATTATATATATATATGTTATATTTACACAGTAGCATGTTTGTTGAACGGGTTTAACTTCTATAATATTGTCATTGAAAGCTCAGTTATTATACATTGAAGCAGAGATGTAGCCTTTATTTATAGATTTAATTTTGTTTTGATTTCACAAGTCCAATATGGCAGTTATGGTTATAAGAACTGTATGATTATACTGGTATAATTAAAGGTGCTATAAAAAAAAATAGCATGTGTATTTATTCATTAGGCCTAAATTAATTTATTGTTTGTTTCCCCGATCCTGACCCTGCCAAGCAAGGTGTGGGTAGGTAGGTAGGAAAATAATTTTATTTTTCCAAAAACCCTGAATAGTATCATAGTATTGGACGATGCTGCAAGCCGAAAATCTGAAATGAATAAAATCATTTTCGACTTAGTTTTGACAATAAAATTTTATGAGTAGCACCCTTTTTGCAGGTCGGTCAGGATTGGGGAAACAAACAATATTTTGTTTTAGGACTTATTTGTTTTCTGACTGCATGGATAAAAAAGTGGATAACATTTATAACTGTATGAACTGATGAAGTCAGACAGATAGTGATGCTATCTCAACCACTTAATTTGGTGTTAAACACCAGTATTAATATGCTATTTCTTGGCATTCAGTTTTTATTTTTGGAGGAATCTTGAATGCTTGGAGTGAACCACCAATAGTCTAGTCAAATTAAGTTTGAACCTCGAACTAATTACAACAGAAAATGTTTCAGTTCTAGTCTATAGAATTAAGCTCCAAATATACACAGAAAAAAGTCCTTTAAAATGTAACTCGAGGAACTCAAAATCCATTTTAAGTTTCTTATGGAAATTAACATTGAAAAGGGAGATTACTCTGTTAAAATGAGTCTATTTTTTTCTCCAGTTTTGGTTGATTTTCTTTAAATTCATGTAAAGTATGATAAATTGATGGGGTTTATAATAAGTTCCTATTTGACTATATTATATAATTATATAATTTTCTGCTTATAAAATGTACAAAACCGAAGAGTTGTGGGTATTTTCTGGTCTGTCCTTCTGTTCTTTTGTCCATCCGTTCATCCGTTCTGCTTCAGAGTTAAAAAAATTTTTTTGCACATTTTCCATTAACCCTTTCACTGTCAGATTGCTGCCCAGACAGAAGCTACTCTTGAGTTTTCACAGTTTTGTTCATGTTTTGAAAATTTTTCTTCATAAAATATTCAAATTTTGGCGTTTTTGGTTAAAAAATCACGATATTGGGTCAAAGAGCAGAATTTTGAGAATTTCACCTAGATAATGCCGAAAATTTTAATATTTTATGAAGAAAAATTGCCAACTTCGCTGAGTGGTGCTTTGATTTTTTTTTATAAATGTCAACGTAGAAATTCCAAAGGAAAAAGAAATTTCAATAGGCTTTTGAATTCAAAATTGAAGAATTGTTGAATGAATGCATAAAAATTGAGATCTTGATAAATGAATGGAAATTGTTTTATCATGGACACTATTAGACATCTATAATCGCATAATGACATATAAATATCAGTGTAGTAGCTAGTCAATTTAGTATTTAACTTGATGACATCCAGAATATATAGGTATGTTCTGATCAGGAAAACATGGGGACTTTAAATACAGCAGCAATAGGACAGGTTATTTATTTGTAATGATTTATTGTCTTTCAACAAATATTTAAGGAATGACTGTAATATTTTTTTCTGTCTATGAAGAAATAACATAAAAAATATTACAGTCATTTCTTATAATTTAATACTAAATTCCATTTTAGACCGTAGAAAACCTTGAAAAAACGTTGATGACGTCAGGGTCACATGACTAAATTATGTCTATGGTCTGATAACAAAATAACGCCAGACAATCAGAAGCGCGTTACATCCATAATTAAATTATATATATATATGTTATATTTACACAGTAGCATGTTTGTTGAACGGGCTTAACTTCTATAATATTGTCATTGAAAGCTCAGTTATTATACATTGAAGCAGAGATGTAGCCTTTATTTATAGATTTAATTTTGTTTTGATTTCACAAGTCCAATATGGCAGTTATGGTTATAAGAACTGTATGATTATACTGGTATAATTAAAGGTGCTATAAAAAAAAATATCATGTGTATTTATTCATTAGGCCTAAATTAATTTATTGTTTGTTTCCCCGATCCTGACCCTGCCAAGCAAGGTGTGGGTAGGTAGGTAGGAAAATAATTTTATTTTTCCAAAAACCCTGAATAGTATCATAGTATTGGACGATGCTGCAAGCCGAAAATCTGAAATGAATAAAATCATTTTCGACTTAGTTTTGACAATAAAATTTTATGAGTAGCACCCTTTTTGCAGGTCGGTCAGGATTGGGGAAACAAACAATATTTTGTTTTAGGACTTATTTGTTTTCTGACTGCATGGATAAAAAAGTGGATAACATTTATAACTGTATGAACTGATGAAGTCAGACAGATAGTGATGCTATCTCAACCACTTAATTTGGTGTTAAACACCAGTATTAATATGCTATTTCTTGGCATTCAGTTTTTATTTTTGGAGGAATCTTGAATGCTTGGAGTGAACCACCAATAGTCTAGTCAAATTAAGTTTGAACCTCGAACTAATTACAACAGAAAATGTTTCAGTTCTAGTCTATAGAATTAAGCTCCAAATATACACAGAAAAAAGTCCTTTAAAATGTAACTCGAGGAACTCAAAATCCATTTTAAGTTTCTTATGGAAATTAACATTGAAAAGGGAGATTACTCTGTTAAAATGAGTCTATTTTTTTCTCCAGTTTTGGTTGATTTTCTTTAAATTCATGTAAAGTATGATAAATTGATGGGGTTTATAATAAGTTCCTATTTGACTATATTATATAATTATATAATTTTCTGCTTATAAAATGTACAAAACCGAAGAGTTGTGGGTATTTTCTGGTCTGTCCTTCTGTTCTTTTGTCCATCCGTTCATCCGTTCTGCTTCAGAGTTAAAAAAAAATTTTTGCACATTTTCCATTAACCCTTTCACTGTCAGATTGCTGCCCAGACAGAAGCTACTCTTGAGTTTTCACAGTTTTGTTCATGTTTTGAAAATTTTTCTTCATAAAATATTCAAATTTTGGCGTTTTTGGTTAAAAAATCACGATATTGGGTCAAAGAGCAGAATTTTGAGAATTTCACCTAGATAATGCCGAAAATTTTAATATTTTATGAAGAAAAATTGCCAACTTCGCTGAGTGGTGCTTTGATTTTTTTTTATAAATGTCAACGTAGAAATTCCAAAGGAAAAAGAAATTTCAATAGGCTTTTGAATTCAAAATTGAAGAATTGTTGAATGAATGCATAAAAATTGAGATCTTGATAAATGAATGGAAATTGTTTTATCATGGACACTATTAGACATCTATAATCGCATAATGACATATAAATATCAGTGTAGTAGCTAGTCAATTTAGTATTTAACTTGATGACATCCAGAATATATAGGTATGTTCTGATCAGGAAAACATGGGGACTTTAAATACAGCAGCAATAGGACAGGTTATTTATTTGTAATGATTTATTGTCTTTCAACAAATATTTAAGGAATGACTGTAATATTTTTTTCTGTCTATGAAGAAATAACATAAAAAATATTACAGTCATTTCTTATAATTTAATACTAAATTCCATTTTAGACCGTAGAAAACCTTGAAAAAACGTTGATGACGTCAGGGTCACATGACTAAATTATGTCTATGGTCTGATAACAAAATAACGCCAGACAATCAGAAGCGCGTTACATCCATAATTAAATTATATATATATATGTTATATTTACACAGTAGCATGTTTGTTGAACGGGTTTAACTTCTATAATATTGTCATTGAAAGCTCAGTTATTATACATTGAAGCAGAGATGTAGCCTTTATTTATAGATTTAATTTTGTTTTGATTTCACAAGTCCAATATGGCAGTTATGGTTATAAGAACTGTATGATTATACTGGTATAATTAAAGGTGCTATAAAAAAAAATATCATGTGTATTTATTCATTAGGCCTAAATTAATTTATTGTTTGTTTCCCCGATCCTGACCCTGCCAAGCAAGGTGTGGGTAGGTAGGTAGGAAAATAATTTTATTTTTCCAAAAACCCTGAATAGTATCATAGTATTGGACGATGCTGCAAGCCGAAAATCTGAAATGAATAAAATCATTTTCGACTTAGTTTTGACAATAAAATTTTATGAGTAGCACCCTTTTTGCAGGTCGGTCAGGATTGGGGAAACAAACAATATTTTGTTTTAGGACTTATTTGTTTTCTGACTGCATGGATAAAAAAGTGGATAACATTTATAACTGTATGAACTGATGAAGTCAGACAGATAGTGATGCTATCTCAACCACTTAATTTGGTGTTAAACACCAGTATTAATATGCTATTTCTTGGCATTCAGTTTTTATTTTTGGAGGAATCTTGAATGCTTGGAGTGAACCACCAATAGTGTAGTCAAATTAAGTTTGAACCTCGAACTAATTACAACAGAAAATGTTTCAGTTCTAGTCTATAGCATTAAGCTCCAAATATACACAGAAAAAAGTCCTTTAAAATGTAACTCGAGGAACTCAAAATCCATTTTAAGTTTCTTATGGAAATTAACATTGAAAAGGGAGATTACTCTGTTAAAATGAGTCTATTTTTTTCTCCAGTTTTGGTTGATTTTCTTTAAATTCATGTAAAGTATGATAAATTGATGGGGTTTATAATAAGTTCCTATTTGACTATATTATATAATTATATAATTTTCTGCTTATAAAATGTACAAAACCGAAGAGTTGTGGGTATTTTCTGGTCTGTCCTTCTGTTCTTTTGTCCATCCGTTCATCCGTTCTGCTTCAGAGTTAAAAAAAATTTTTTGCACATTTTCCATTAACCCTTTCACTGTCAGATTGCTGCCCAGACAGAAGCTACTCTTGAGTTTTCACAGTTTTGTTCATGTTTTGAAAATTTTTCTTCATAAAATATTCAAATTTTGGCGTTTTTGGTTAAAAAATCACGATATTGGGTCAAAGAGCAGAATTTTGAGAATTTCACCTAGATAATGCCGAAAATTTTAATATTTTATGAAGAAAAATTGCCAACTTCGCTGAGTGGTGCTTTGATTTTTTTTTTATAAATGTCAACGTAGAAATTCCAAAGGAAAAAGAAATTTCAATAGGCTTTTGAATTCAAAATTGAAGAATTGTTGAATGAATGCATAAAAATTGAGATCTTGATAAATGAATGGAAATTGTTTTATCATGGACACTATTAGACATCTATAATCGCATAATGACATATAAATATCAGTGTAGTAGCTAGTCAATTTAGTATTTAACTTGATGACATCCAGAATATATAGGTATGTTCTGATCAGGAAAACATGGGGACTTTAAATACAGCAGCAATAGGACAGGTTATTTATTTGTAATGATTTATTGTCTTTCAACAAATATTTAAGGAATGACTGTAATATTTTTTTCTGTCTATGAAGAAATAACATAAAAAATATTACAGTCATTTCTTATAATTTAATACTAAATTCCATTTTAGACCGTAGAAAACCTTGAAAAAACGTTGATGACGTCAGGGTCACATGACTAAATTATGTCTATGGTCTGATAACAAAATAACGCCAGACAATCAGAAGCGCGTTACATCCATAATTAAATTATATATATATATGTTATATTTACACAGTAGCATGTTTGTTGAACGGGTTTAACTTCTATAATATTGTCATTGAAAGCTCAGTTATTATACATTGAAGCAGAGATGTAGCCTTTATTTATAGATTTAATTTTGTTTTGATTTCACAAGTCCAATATGGCAGTTATGGTTATAAGAACTGTATGATTATACTGGTATAATTAAAGGTGCTATAAAAAAAAATATCATGTGTATTTATTCATTAGGCCTAAATTAATTTATTGTTTGTTTCCCCGATCCTGACCCTGCCAAGCAAGGTGTGGGTAGGTAGGTAGGAAAATAATTTTATTTTTCCAAAAACCCTGAATAGTATCATAGTATTGGACGATGCTGCAAGCCGAAAATCTGAAATGAATAAAATCATTTTCGACTTAGTTTTGACAATAAAATTTTATGAGTAGCACCCTTTTTGCAGGTCGGTCAGGATTGGGGAAACAAACAATATTTTGTTTTAGGACTTATTTGTTTTCTGACTGCATGGATAAAAAAGTGGATAACATTTATAACTGTATGAACTGATGAAGTCAGACAGATAGTGATGCTATCTCAACCACTTAATTTGGTGTTAAACACCAGTATTAATATGCTATTTCTTGGCATTCAGTTTTTATTTTTGGAGGAATCTTGAATGCTTGGAGTGAACCACCAATAGTCTAGTCAAATTAAGTTTGAACCTCGAACTAATTACAACAGAAAATGTTTCAGTTCTAGTCTATAGCATTAAGCTCCAAATATACACAGAAAAAAGTCCTTTAAAATGTAACTCGAGGAACTCAAAATCCATTTTAAGTTTCTTATGGAAATTAACATTGAAAAGGGAGATTACTCTGTTAAAATGAGTCTATTTTTTTCTCCAGTTTTGGTTGATTTTCTTTAAATTCATGTAAAGTATGATAAATTGATGGGGTTTATAATAAGTTCCTATTTGACTATATTATATAATTATATAATTTTCTGCTTATAAAATGTACAAAACCGAAGAGTTGTGGGTATTTTCTGGTCTGTCCTTCTGTTCTTTTGTCCATCCGTTCATCCGTTCTGCTTCAGAGTTAAAAAAATTTTTTTGCACATTTTCCATTAACCCTTTCACTGTCAGATTGCTGCCCAGACAGAAGCTACTCTTGAGTTTTCACAGTTTTGTTCATGTTTTGAAAATTTTTCTTCATAAAATATTCAAATTTTGGCGTTTTTGGTTAAAAAATCACGATATTGGGTCAAAGAGCAGAATTTTGAGAATTTCACCTAGATAATGCCGAAAATTTGAATATTTTATGAAGAAAAATTGCCAACTTCGCTGAGTGGTGCTTTGATTTTTTTTCATAAATGTCAACGTAGAAATTCCAAAGGAAAAAGAAATTTCAATAGGCTTTTGAATTCAAAATTGAAGAATTGTTGAATGAATGCATAAAAATTGAGATCTTGATAAATGAATGGAAATTGTTTTATCATGGACACTATTAGACATCTATAATCGCATAATGACATATAAATATCAGTGTAGTAGCTAGTCAATTTAGTATTTAACTTGATGACATCCAGAATATATAGGTATGTTCTGATCAGGAAAACATGGGGACTTTAAATACAGCAGCAATAGGACAGGTTATTTATTTGTAATGATTTATTGTCTTTCAACAAATATTTAAGGAATGACTGTAATATTTTTTTCTGTCTATGAAGAAATAACATAAAAAATATTACAGTCATTTCTTATAATTTAATACTAAATTCCATTTTAGACCGTAGAAAACCTTGAAAAAACGTTGATGACGTCAGGGTCACATGACTAAATTATGTCTATGGTCTGATAACAAAATAACGCCAGACAATCAGAAGCGCGTTACATCCATAATTAAATTATATATATATATGTTATATTTACACAGTAGCATGTTTGTTGAACGGGTTTAACTTCTATAATATTGTCATTGAAAGCTCAGTTATTATACATTGAAGCAGAGATGTAGCCTTTATTTATAGATTTAATTTTGTTTTGATTTCACAAGTCCAATATGGCAGTTATGGTTATAAGAACTGTATGATTATACTGGTATAATTAAAGGTGCTATAAAAAAAAATAGCATGTGTATTTATTCATTAGGCCTAAATTAATTTATTGTTTGTTTCCCCGATCCTGACCCTGCCAAGCAAGGTGTGGGTAGGTAGGTAGGAAAATAATTTTATTTTTCCAAAAACCCTGAATAGTATCATAGTATTGGACGATGCTGCAAGCCGAAAATCTGAAATGAATAAAATCATTTTCGACTTAGTTTTGACAATAAAATTTTATGAGTAGCACCCTTTTTGCAGGTCAGTCAGGATTGGGGAAACAAACAATATTTTGTTTTAGGACTTATTTGTTTTCTGACTGCATGGATAAAAAAGTGGATAACATTTATAACTGTATGAACTGATGAAGTCAGACAGATAGTGATGCTATCTCAACCACTTAATTTGGTGTTAAACACCAGTATTAATATGCTATTTCTTGGCATTCAGTTTTTATTTTTGGAGGAATCTTGAATGCTTGGAGTGAACCACCAATAGTCTAGTCAAATTAAGTTTGAACCTCGAACTAATTACAACAGAAAATGTTTCAGTTCTAGTCTATAGAATTAAGCTCCAAATATACACAGAAAAAAGTCCTTTAAAATGTAACTCGAGGAACTCAAAATCCATTTTAAGTTTCTTATGGAAATTAACATTGAAAAGGGAGATTACTCTGTTAAAATGAGTCTATTTTTTTCTCCAGTTTTGGTTGATTTTCTTTAAATTCATGTAAAGTATGATAAATTGATGGGGTTTATAATAAGTTCCTATTTGACTATATTATATAATTATATAATTTTCTGCTTATAAAATGTACAAAACCGAAGAGTTGTGGGTATTTTCTGGTCTGTCCTTCTGTTCTTTTGTCCATCCGTTCATCCGTTCTGCTTCAGAGTTAAAAAAATTTTTTTGCACATTTTCCATTAACCCTTTCACTGTCAGATTGCTGCCCAGACAGAAGCTACTCTTGAGTTTTCACAGTTTTGTTCATGTTTTGAAAATTTTTCTTCATAAAATATTCAAATTTTGGCGTTTTTGGTTAAAAAATCACGATATTGGGTCAAAGAGCAGAATTTTGAGAATTTCACCTAGATAATGCCGAAAATTTGAATATTTTATGAAGAAAAATTGCCAACTTCGCTGAGTGGTGCTTTGATTTTTTTTTTATAAATGTCAACGTAGAAATTCCAAAGGAAAAAGAAATTTCAATAGGCTTTTGAATTCAAAATTGAAGAATTGTTGAATGAATGCATAAAAATTGAGATCTTGATAAATGAATGGAAATTGTTTTATCATGGACACTATTAGACATCTATAATCGCATAATGACATATAAATATCAGTGTAGTAGCTAGTCAATTTAGTATTTAACTTGATGACATCCAGAATATATAGGTATGTTCTGATCAGGAAAACATGGGGACTTTAAATACAGCAGCAATAGGACAGGTTATTTATTTGTAATGATTTATTGTCTTTCAACAAATATTTAAGGAATGACTGTAATATTTTTTTCTGTCTATGAAGAAATAACATAAAAAATATTACAGTCATTTCTTATAATTTAATACTAAATTCCATTTTAGACCGTAGAAAACCTTGAAAAAACGTTGATGACGTCAGGGTCACATGACTAAATTATGTCTATGGTCTGATAACAAAATAACGCCAGACAATCAGAAGCGCGTTACATCCATAATTAAATTATATATATATATGTTATATTTACACAGTAGCATGTTTGTTGAACGGGTTTAACTTCTATAATATTGTCATTGAAAGCTCAGTTATTATACATTGAAGCAGAGATGTAGCCTTTATTTATAGATTTAATTTTGTTTTGATTTCACAAGTCCAATATGGCAGTTATGGTTATAAGAACTGTATGATTATACTGGTATAATTAAAGGTGCTATAAAAAAAAATAGCATGTGTATTTATTCATTAGGCCTAAATTAATTTATTGTTTGTTTCCCCGATCCTGACCCTGCCAAGCAAGGTGTGGGTAGGTAGGTAGGAAAATAATTTTATTTTTCCAAAAACCCTGAATAGTATCATAGTATTGGACGATGCTGCAAGCCGAAAATCTGAAATGAATAAAATCATTTTCGACTTAGTTTTGACAATAAAATTTTATGAGTAGCACCCTTTTTGCAGGTCGGTCAGGATTGGGGAAACAAACAATATTTTGTTTTAGGACTTATTTGTTTTCTGACTGCATGGATAAAAAAGTGGATAACATTTATAACTGTATGAACTGATGAAGTCAGACAGATAGTGATGCTATCTCAACCACTTAATTTGGTGTTAAACACCAGTATTAATATGCTATTTCTTGGCATTCAGTTTTTATTTTTGGAGGAATCTTGAATGCTTGGAGTGAACCACCAATAGTCTAGTCAAATTAAGTTTGAACCTCGAACTAATTACAACAGAAAATGTTTCAGTTCTAGTCTATAGCATTAAGCTCCAAATATACACAGAAAAAAGTCCTTTAAAATGTAACTCGAGGAACTCAAAATCCATTTTAAGTTTCTTATGGAAATTAACATTGAAAAGGGAGATTACTCTGTTAAAATGAGTCTATTTTTTTCTCCAGTTTTGGTTGATTTTCTTTAAATTCATGTAAAGTATGATAAATTGATGGGGTTTATAATAAGTTCCTATTTGACTATATTATATAATTATATAATTTTCTGCTTATAAAATGTACAAAACCGAAGAGTTGTGGGTATTTTCTGGTCTGTCCTTCTGTTCTTTTGTCCATCCGTTCATCCGTTCTGCTTCAGAGTTAAAAAAAATTTTTTGCACATTTTCCATTAACCCTTTCACTGTCAGATTGCTGCCCAGACAGAAGCTACTCTTGAGTTTTCACAGTTTTGTTCATGTTTTGAAAATTTTTCTTCATAAAATATTCAAATTTTGGCGTTTTTGGTTAAAAAATCACGATATTGGGTCAAAGAGCAGAATTTTGAGAATTTCACCTAGATAATGCCGAAAATTTGAATATTTTATGAAGAAAAATTGCCAACTTCGCTGAGTGGTGCTTTGATTTTTTTTTTATAAATGTCAACGTAGAAATTCCAAAGGAAAAAGAAATTTCAATAGGCTTTTGAATTCAAAATTGAAGAATTGTTGAATGAATGCATAAAAATTGAGATCTTGATAAATGAATGGAAATTGTTTTATCATGGACACTATTAGACATCTATAATCGCATAATGACATATAAATATCAGTGTAGTAGCTAGTCAATTTAGTATTTAACTTGATGACATCCAGAATATATAGGTATGTTCTGATCAGGAAAACATGGGGACTTTAAATACAGCAGCAATAGGACAGGTTATTTATTTGTAATGATTTATTGTCTTTCAACAAATATTTAAGGAATGACTGTAATATTTTTTTCTGTCTATGAAGAAATAACATAAAAAATATTACAGTCATTTCTTATAATTTAATACTAAATTCCATTTTAGACCGTAGAAAACCTTGAAAAAACGTTGATGACGTCAGGGTCACATGACTAAATTATGTCTATGGTCTGATAACAAAATAACGCCAGACAATCAGAAGCGCGTTACATCCATAATTAAATTATATATATATATGTTATATTTACACAGTAGCATGTTTGTTGAACGGGTTTAACTTCTATAATATTGTCATTGAAAGCTCAGTTATTATACATTGAAGCAGAGATGTAGCCTTTATTTATAGATTTAATTTTGTTTTGATTTCACAAGTCCAATATGGCAGTTATGGTTATAAGAACTGTATGATTATACTGGTATAATTAAAGGTGCTATAAAAAAAAATATCATGTGTATTTATTCATTAGGCCTAAATTAATTTATTGTTTGTTTCCCCGATCCTGACCCTGCCAAGCAAGGTGTGGGTAGGTAGGTAGGAAAATAATTTTATTTTTCCAAAAACCCTGAATAGTATCATAGTATTGGACGATGCTGCAAGCCGAAAATCTGAAATGAATAAAATCATTTTCGACTTAGTTTTGACAATAAAATTTTATGAGTAGCACCCTTTTTGCAGGTCGGTCAGGATTGGGGAAACAAACAATATTTTGTTTTAGGACTTATTTGTTTTCTGACTGCATGGATAAAAAAGTGGATAACATTTATAACTGTATGAACTGATGAAGTCAGACAGATAGTGATGCTATCTCAACCACTTAATTTGGTGTTAAACACCAGTATTAATATGCTATTTCTTGGCATTCAGTTTTTATTTTTGGAGGAATCTTGAATGCTTGGAGTGAACCACCAATAGTCTAGTCAAATTAAGTTTGAACCTCGAACTAATTACAACAGAAAATGTTTCAGTTCTAGTCTATAGCATTAAGCTCCAAATATACACAGAAAAAAGTCCTTTAAAATGTAACTCGAGGAACTCAAAATCCATTTTAAGTTTCTTATGGAAATTAACATTGAAAAGGGAGATTACTCTGTTAAAATGAGTCTATTTTTTTCTCCAGTTTTGGTTGATTTTCTTTAAATTCATGTAAAGTATGATAAATTGATGGGGTTTATAATAAGTTCCTATTTGACTATATTATATAATTATATAATTTTCTGCTTATAAAATGTACAAAACCGAAGAGTTGTGGGTATTTTCTGGTCTGTCCTTCTGTTCTTTTGTCCATCCGTTCATCCGTTCTGCTTCAGAGTTAAAAAAAAATTTTTGCACATTTTCCATTAACCCTTTCACTGTCAGATTGCTGCCCAGACAGAAGCTACTCTTGAGTTTTCACAGTTTTGTTCATGTTTTGAAAATTTTTCTTCATAAAATATTCAAATTTTGGCGTTTTTGGTTAAAAAATCACGATATTGGGTCAAAGAGCAGAATTTTGAGAATTTCACCTAGATAATGCCGAAAATTTGAATATTTTATGAAGAAAAATTGCCAACTTCGCTGAGTGGTGCTTTGATTTTTTTTCATAAATGTCAACGTAGAAATTCCAAAGGAAAAAGAAATTTCAATAGGCTTTTGAATTCAAAATTGAAGAATTGTTGAATGAATGCATAAAAATTGAGATCTTGATAAATGAATGGAAATTGTTTTATCATGGACACTATTAGACATCTATAATCGCATAATGACATATAAATATCAGTGTAGTAGCTAGTCAATTTAGTATTTAACTTGATGACATCCAGAATATATAGGTATGTTCTGATCAGGAAAACATGGGGACTTTAAATACAGCAGCAATAGGACAGGTTATTTATTTGTAATGATTTATTGTCTTTCAACAAATATTTAAGGAATGACTGTAATATTTTTTTCTGTCTATGAAGAAATAACATAAAAAATATTACAGTCATTTCTTATAATTTAATACTAAATTCCATTTTAGACCGTAGAAAACCTTGAAAAAACGTTGATGACGTCAGGGTCACATGACTAAATTATGTCTATGGTCTGATAACAAAATAACGCCAGACAATCAGAAGCGCGTTACATCCATAATTAAATTATATATATATATGTTATATTTACACAGTAGCATGTTTGTTGAACGGGTTTAACTTCTATAATATTGTCATTGAAAGCTCAGTTATTATACATTGAAGCAGAGATGTAGCCTTTATTTATAGATTTAATTTTGTTTTGATTTCACAAGTCCAATATGGCAGTTATGGTTATAAGAACTGTATGATTATACTGGTATAATTAAAGGTGCTATAAAAAAAAATAGCATGTGTATTTATTCATTAGGCCTAAATTAATTTATTGTTTGTTTCCCCGATCCTGACCCTGCCAAGCAAGGTGTGGGTAGGTAGGTAGGAAAATAATTTTATTTTTCCAAAAACCCTGAATAGTATCATAGTATTGGACGATGCTGCAAGCCGAAAATCTGAAATGAATAAAATCATTTTCGACTTAGTTTTGACAATAAAATTTTATGAGTAGCACCCTTTTTGCAGGTCGGTCAGGATTGGGGAAACAAACAATATTTTGTTTTAGGACTTATTTGTTTTCTGACTGCATGGATAAAAAAGTGGATAACATTTATAACTGTATGAACTGATGAAGTCAGACAGATAGTGATGCTATCTCAACCAATTAATTTGGTGTTAAACACCAGTATTAATATGCTATTTCTTGGCATTCAGTTTTTATTTTTGGAGGAATCTTGAATGCTTGGAGTGAACCACCAATAGTCTAGTCAAATTAAGTTTGAACCTCGAACTAATTACAACAGAAAATGTTTCAGTTCTAGTCTATAGAATTAAGCTCCAAATATACACAGAAAAAAGTCCTTTAAAATGTAACTCGAGGAACTCAAAATCCATTTTAAGTTTCTTATGGAAATTAACATTGAAAAGGGAGATTACTCTGTTAAAATGAGTCTATTTTTTTCTCCAGTTTTGGTTGATTTTCTTTAAATTCATGTAAAGTATGATAAATTGATGGGGTTTATAATAAGTTCCTATTTGACTATATTATATAATTATATAATTTTCTGCTTATAAAATGTACAAAACCGAAGAGTTGTGGGTATTTTCTGGTCTGTCCTTCTGTTCTTTTGTCCATCCGTTCATCCGTTCTGCTTCAGAGTTAAAAAAATTTTTTTGCACATTTTCCATTAACCCTTTCACTGTCAGATTGCTGCCCAGACAGAAGCTACTCTTGAGTTTTCACAGTTTTGTTCATGTTTTGAAAATTTTTCTTCATAAAATATTCAAATTTTGGCGTTTTTGGTTAAAAAATCACGATATTGGGTCAAAGAGCAGAATTTTGAGAATTTCACCTAGATAATGCCGAAAATTTGAATATTTTATGAAGAAAAATTGCCAACTTCGCTGAGTGGTGCTTTGATTTTTTTTTTATAAATGTCAACGTAGAAATTCCAAAGGAAAAAGAAATTTCAATAGGCTTTTGAATTCAAAATTGAAGAATTGTTGAATGAATGCATAAAAATTGAGATCTTGATAAATGAATGGAAATTGTTTTATCATGGACACTATTAGACATCTATAATCGCATAATGACATATAAATATCAGTGTAGTAGCTAGTCAATTTAGTATTTAACTTGATGACATCCAGAATATATAGGTATGTTCTGATCAGGAAAACATGGGGACTTTAAATACAGCAGCAATAGGACAGGTTATTTATTTGTAATGATTTATTGTCTTTCAACAAATATTTAAGGAATGACTGTAATATTTTTTTCTGTCTATGAAGAAATAACATAAAAAATATTACAGTCATTTCTTATAATTTAATACTAAATTCCATTTTAGACCGTAGAAAACCTTGAAAAAACGTTGATGACGTCAGGGTCACATGACTAAATTATGTCTATGGTCTGATAACAAAATAACGCCAGACAATCAGAAGCGCGTTACATCCATAATTAAATTATATATATATATGTTATATTTACACAGTAGCATGTTTGTTGAACGGGTTTAACTTCTATAATATTGTCATTGAAAGCTCAGTTATTATACATTGAAGCAGAGATGTAGCCTTTATTTATAGATTTAATTTTGTTTTGATTTCACAAGTCCAATATGGCAGTTATGGTTATAAGAACTGTATGATTATACTGGTATAATTAAAGGTGCTATAAAAAAAAATAGCATGTGTATTTATTCATTAGGCCTAAATTAATTTATTGTTTGTTTCCCCGATCCTGACCCTGCCAAGCAAGGTGTGGGTAGGTAGGTAGGAAAATAATTTTATTTTTCCAAAAACCCTGAATAGTATCATAGTATTGGACGATGCTGCAAGCCGAAAATCTGAAATGAATAAAATCATTTTCGACTTAGTTTTGACAATAAAATTTTATGAGTAGCACCCTTTTTGCAGGTCGGTCAGGATTGGGGAAACAAACAATATTTTGTTTTAGGACTTATTTGTTTTCTGACTGCATGGATAAAAAAGTGGATAACATTTATAACTGTATGAACTGATGAAGTCAGACAGATAGTGATGCTATCTCAACCACTTAATTTGGTGTTAAACACCAGTATTAATATGCTATTTCTTGGCATTCAGTTTTTATTTTTGGAGGAATCTTGAATGCTTGGAGTGAACCACCAATAGTCTAGTCAAATTAAGTTTGAACCTCGAACTAATTACAGCAGAAAATGTTTCAGTTCTAGTCTATAGCATTAAGCTCCAAATATACACAGAAAAAAGTCCTTTAAAATGTAACTCGAGGAACTCAAAATCCATTTTAAGTTTCTTATGGAAATTAACATTGAAAAGGGAGATTACTCTGTTAAAATGAGTCTATTTTTTTCTCCAGTTTTGGTTGATTTTCTTTAAATTCATGTAAAGTATGATAAATTGATGGGGTTTATAATAAGTTCCTATTTGACTATATTATATAATTATATAATTTTCTGCTTATAAAATGTACAAAACCGAAGAGTTGTGGGTATTTTCTGGTCTGTCCTTCTGTTCTTTTGTCCATCCGTTCATCCGTTCTGCTTCAGAGTTAAAAAAAAATTTTTGCACATTTTCCATTAACCCTTTCACTGTCAGATTGCTGCCCAGACAGAAGCTACTCTTGAGTTTTCACAGTTTTGTTCATGTTTTGAAAATTTTTCTTCATAAAATATTCAAATTTTGGCGTTTTTGGTTAAAAAATCACGATATTGGGTCAAAGAGCAGAATTTTGAGAATTTCACCTAGATAATGCCGAAAATTTTAATATTTTATGAAGAAAAATTGCCAACTTCGCTGCGTGGTGCTTTGATTTTTTTTTTATAAATGTCAACGTAGAAATTCCAAAGGAAAAAGAAATTTCAATAGGCTTTTGAATTCAAAATTGAAGAATTGTTGAATGAATGCATAAAAATTGAGATCTTGATAAATGAATGGAAATTGTTTTATCATGGACACTATTAGACATCTATAATCGCATAATGACATATAAATATCAGTGTAGTAGCTAGTCAATTTAGTATTTAACTTGATGACATCCAGAATATATAGGTATGTTCTGATCAGGAAAACATGGGGACTTTAAATACAGCAGCAATAGGACAGGTTATTTATTTGTAATGATTTATTGTCTTTCAACAAATATTTAAGGAATGACTGTAATATTTTTTTCTGTCTATGAAGAAATAACATAAAAAATATTACAGTCATTTCTTATAATTTAATACTAAATTCCATTTTAGACCGTAGAAAACCTTGAAAAAACGTTGATGACGTCAGGGTCACATGACTAAATTATGTCTATGGTCTGATAACAAAATAACGCCAGACAATCAGAAGCGCGTTACATCCATAATTAAATTATATATATATATGTTATATTTACACAGTAGCATGTTTGTTGAACGGGTTTAACTTCTATAATATTGTCATTGAAAGCTCAGTTATTATACATTGAAGCAGAGATGTAGCCTTTATTTATAGATTTAATTTTGTTTTGATTTCACAAGTCCAATATGGCAGTTATGGTTATAAGAACTGTATGATAATACTGGTATAATTAAAGGTGCTATAAAAAAAAATATCATGTGTATTTATTCATTAGGCCTAAATTAATTTATTGTTTGTTTCCCCGATCCTGACCCTGCCAAGCAAGGTGTGGGTAGGTAGGTAGGAAAATAATTTTATTTTTCCAAAAACCCTGAATAGTATCATAGTATTGGACGATGCTGCAAGCCGAAAATCTGAAATGAATAAAATCATTTTCGACTTAGTTTTGACAATAAAATTTTATGAGTAGCACCCTTTTTGCAGGTCGGTCAGGATTGGGGAAACAAACAATATTTTGTTTTAGGACTTATTTGTTTTCTGACTGCATGGATAAAAAAGTGGATAACATTTATAACTGTATGAACTGATGAAGTCAGACAGATAGTGATGCTATCTCAACCACTTAATTTGGTGTTAAACACCAGTATTAATATGCTATTTCTTGGCATTCAGTTTTTATTTTTGGAGGAATCTTGAATGCTTGGAGTGAACCACCAATAGTCTAGTCAAATTAAGTTTGAACCTCGAACTAATTACAACAGAAAATGTTTCAGTTCTAGTCTATAGCATTAAGCTCCAAATATACACAGAAAAAAGTCCTTTAAAATGTAACTCGAGGAACTCAAAATCCATTTTAAGTTTCTTATGGAAATTAACATTGAAAAGGGAGATTACTCTGTTAAAATGAGTCTATTTTTTTCTCCAGTTTTGGTTGATTTTCTTTAAATTCATGTAAAGTATGATAAATTGATGGGGTTTATAATAAGTTCCTATTTGACTATATTATATAATTATATAATTTTCTGCTTATAAAATGTACAAAACCGAAGAGTTGTGGGTATTTTCTGGTCTGTCCTTCTGTTCTTTTGTCCATCCGTTCATCCGTTCTGCTTCAGAGTTAAAAAAATTTTTTTGCACATTTTCCATTAACCCTTTCACTGTCAGATTGCTGCCCAGACAGAAGCTACTCTTGAGTTTTCACAGTTTTGTTCATGTTTTGAAAATTTTTCTTCATAAAATATTCAAATTTTGGCGTTTTTGGTTAAAAAATCACGATATTGGGTCAAAGAGCAGAATTTTGAGAATTTCACCTAGATAATGCCGAAAATTTGAATATTTTATGAAGAAAAAATGCCAACTTCGCTGAGTGGTGCTTTGATTTTTTTTTTATAAATGTCAACGTAGAAATTCCAAAGGAAAAAGAAATTTCAATAGGCTTTTGAATTCAAAATTGAAGAATTGTTGAATGAATGCATAAAAATTGAGATCTTGATAAATGAATGGAAATTGTTTTATCATGGACACTATTAGACATCTATAATCGCATAATGACATATAAATATCAGTGTAGTAGCTAGTCAATTTAGTATTTAACTTGATGACATCCAGAATATATAGGTATGTTCTGATCAGGAAAACATGGGGACTTTAAATACAGCAGCAATAGGACAGGTTATTTATTTGTAATGATTTATTGTCTTTCAACAAATATTTAAGGAATGACTGTAATATTTTTTTCTGTCTATGAAGAAATAACATAAAAAATATTACAGTCATTTCTTATAATTTAATACTAAATTCCATTTTAGACCGTAGAAAACCTTGAAAAAACGTTGATGACGTCAGGGTCACATGACTAAATTATGTCTATGGTCTGATAACAAAATAACGCCAGACAATCAGAAGCGCGTTACATCCATAATTAAATTATATATATATATGTTATATTTACACAGTAGCATGTTTGTTGAACGGGTTTAACTTCTATAATATTGTCATTGAAAGCTCAGTTATTATACATTGAAGCAGAGATGTAGCCTTTATTTATAGATTTAATTTTGTTTTGATTTCACAAGTCCAATATGGCAGTTATGGTTATAAGAACTGTATGATTATACTGGTATAATTAAAGGTGCTATAAAAAAAAATATCATGTGTATTCATTCATTAGGCCTAAATTAATTTATTGTTTGTTTCCCCGATCCTGACCCTGCCAAGCAAGGTGTGGGTAGGTAGGTAGGAAAATAATTTTATTTTTCCAAAAACCCTGAATAGTATCATAGTATTGGACGATGCTGCAAGCCGAAAATCTGAAATGAATAAAATCATTTTCGACTTAGTTTTGACAATAAAATTTTATGAGTAGCACCCTTTTTGCAGGTCGGTCAGGATTGGGGAAACAAACAATATTTTGTTTTAGGACTTATTTGTTTTCTGACTGCATGGATAAAAAAGTGGATAACATTTATAACTGTATGAACTGATGAAGTCAGACAGATAGTGATGCTATCTCAACCACTTAATTTGGTGTTAAACACCAGTATTAATATGCTATTTCTTGGCATTCAGTTTTTATTTTTGGAGGAATCTTGAATGCTTGGAGTGAACCACCAATAGTCTAGTCAAATTAAGTTTGAACCTCGAACTAATTACAACAGAAAATGTTTCAGTTCTAGTCTATAGCATTAAGCTCCAAATATACACAGAAAAAAGTCCTTTAAAATGTAACTCGAGGAACTCAAAATCCATTTTAAGTTTCTTATGGAAATTAACATTGAAAAGGGAGATTACTCTGTTAAAATGAGTCTATTTTTTTCTCCAGTTTTGGTTGATTTTCTTTAAATTCATGTGAAGTATGATAAATTGATGGGGTTTATAATAAGTTCCTATTTGACTATATTATATAATTATATAATTTTCTGCTTATAAAATGTACAAAACCGAAGAGTTGTGGGTATTTTCTGGTCTGTCCTTCTGTTCTTTTGTCCATCCGTTCATCCGTTCTGCTTCAGAGTTAAAAAAAATTTTTTGCACATTTTCCATTAACCCTTTCACTGTCAGATTGCTGCCCAGACAGAAGCTACTCTTGAGTTTTCACAGTTTTGTTCATGTTTTGAAAAATTTTCTTCATAAAATATTCAAATTTTCGGCATTATCTAGGTGAAATTCTCAAAATTCTGCTCTTTGACCCAATATTGTGATTTTTTAACCAAAAACGCCAAATTTTGAAAATTTTTACGAGGCTGTACAAATTTCTCACTGAATGATGTCCATTCCAAATGTTTTGTACATAAAACGACATTTTATGTCAAAAAAGTATATTAGTTTGGCTTTAATTCTTCCATATTCTTTTAAAAAAAATGTTCCCTCATTTCAAATTCTTGTAAATTCCATTAATTTCCTCTGATTTTGACAAGGTTTTCAACAAACGGAAGCGCCATGTTTACACTTTCATCTGGGTATTCATCAAAGACCGATAACTCATGTTTGCACTGTTTTGAGCAAGAAATATAAAAGAGGTAAAGAAATTGCAAACAAGTGAAACTGCGAGCTACTGCTCACTGATGATACCCCTGCCGCAAGTGGATAATATTAATAGTGTAAAAATATGCAAGTGTTCGGTAAACAGGAAGTTGTCTAGTGATGAATCTGAAAACGCATCACACGGTATAGCTGACTTATATAAATCCTAAAACCAAATTTCAGAGATCCTTGTATCCTATTTCCTGAGAAAAATGTGACGAAAATTTTCAACTTGGCTTTCATGTGTAAAATCATACAAGTGTTCGGTAAACAGGAAGTTGTCAAGTGATCCATTTGAAATCGCATCACACGGTATAGCTGACTTAGATAAACCCTGAAACCAAATTTCAGAAATCCTTGTATTGTAGTTCCTGAGAAAAATGCGACGAAAAATATTCATGGGAAGGACGGACTGACGGACAGCATCTACCTTGTTTAGAGAAACTTTAAACCACCAAAAGAAGAATATATGCTTACCCAGTAATTAATTTTACTAGATATATGAGAATCTTTGAGGAAAATTTAGTAAATAGTCAACTAATGAATTATGAAATCTAGGTTGTAGCTTGATAGTAGATATGAAAACACCTCTAGAGTTGTCTGTTATACTCTATAGACAGCTAAACTATCAAAAATCAAGACATTCTGTTGAATAGAAGTGGTAAAATTATAATTTTGTATCCATTTTTATTGATATTTCTGCCTTTTTTTGCAGAGGTATCTCCCATTTCAATGCAAATCTCCATAGGAATTTTAAAATCAATTTTTTTTTAGTTTTCCTTAAGTTAGATTTTGTTGGACTTTTTACACTTTCTGTGTATATTTGGGGTATAATGCTAGATTAAAACTAAAAAATCTTCTGTTGAAATTACTTCAAGGTTAGGGTCAAATTTATGCTATATTGACTGGTCTACAACCTTTGGTAGGATAACTCAAAAACCTAATCATTATTAGAGTAAAATACAAACTGCCATGTGCTGAATTCCAATTCATGTAGTGTTGAGGGGCTAGTTATATGGTTGACCATATACTACTTATACTAAGATCACTCGCCCAAAGAGGCACCTGCATTTTAAGAAAATATTTTATGGCTTGATAATTGGATAAAAGTGAAATGATGGTTTATTAGTGTTATCTGATAACAGATTGACTGTGTAATTGTTTTATTGTCACTTCTTGATGATGAATATGTTCTTGGTTTATCTCCTCTCGACTTGGATGCCACAGTTTGTGGATAACTCTTTCTATGGCTGGGGCATATACAGAGTGGGATGCTATAGAACTTCTGTACAGCTGAAAAAAACAAAAAATCAATAAAACTAAAAATCTGTAACAATGAGAAAACACATAGAAGAGCATATATATTCATTATAAAAGTGTCAGAAATAGTTTTGTACCTTGTTAATCAGTGGTAATGAAGGGCAGATTACCATGTTTCAAAAAGGTGCAGCCTAGAAAACACTGAAGAATATTTGCTCAATAAACTAGAGGCTCTAAAGAGCCTGTGTCGCTCACCTTTGTATATGTGAATTAAACAAAGGAAGCATACAGTTCATGACAAAATTGTGTTTAGGTGATTGTGATGTGTTTGTACATCTTACTTTACTGAATATTCTTGCTGCTTACAATTATCTCTATCTATAATGAACTTGTCCGTGTAGTTTCAGTGGAAAATGTTAGTAAATATTTACAAATTTTATGAAAATTGATAAAAATTGATTATAAAGAACAATAACTTCTTAGGGGGTCAATTGACCATTTTGGTCATTTGACTTATTTCTGAGTCTTAAACTGCTGAACATTATTGCTGTTTACAGTTTATCTCTATCTATAATAATATTCAAGATAATAACCCAAAACAGCAAAATTTCCTTAAAATTACCAATTTAGGGGCAGCAACCTAACAACGAGTTGTCCGATTCATCTAAAAATTTCAGGGCAGATAGATCTTGACCATATAAACAATTTTACCAACTGTCAGATTTGCTCTAAATGCTTTGGTTTTTGAGTTATAAGCCAAAAACTGCATTTAACCTCCATGTTCTATTTCTAGCCGTGGCGGCCATCTTGGTTGGTTGGTCAGGTAACAAAACACAAATTTTAAACTAGATACATCAATGATGATTGTGGCCAAGTTTGGTTTAATTTGGCCCAGTAGTTTCAGAGGAGATTTGTGTAAAAGTTAACGACGACGGACGCAGGACACAGACGACGACGCCGGTAGCCGGACGCCAAGTGATGAGAAAAGCTCACTTGGCCTTTTGGCCAGGTGAGCTAAAAACAAGAGGACATACACTGAAATGTTTCTTCTCCTTTACTGAACATTTGTTTTATGTTGAATGTTTAAATTATAACAGGTTTTACTTTACTACAAGTATCTCAGAAACTTGACAATTTTAAAGATCCACAACAATGGGGTCAAGGTTAGGAAAATCCTGCCATACAGACATGTACACCCTACAATCATTCCAGACAACAAATGTGTATTTGACCTATTGTACTTGAGTAACATCCCAAAACACAAAAACTTAACATTGACCAATGAATCATGAAAATAAGGTCAAGGTCAGAATAAACCTGACTATCTGACATATACACCTAAATAGTTGATCTTCTATTTATAGTATCTGAGAAACGAATCTAATAATGTAATTTTAATCTTGATCACTGGTCCATTAAATGAGGTCAAGGTTGGGCAAACCCTGTCTGGGGGACATGTAAACATTGCAATGAACCCATGTTACAAATATTATTATCTTATCAGTGAAAAATTAATAACTATACAACCTTCAACAATGAGCAAAACCCATACCACAAAATCAGCTTGAACTTTCAGATATAAAACTTTTCAAAAGAGAAAACTAACAGCCATACTTTTGTACAAAACATTAAAACATTAAACCAAATGCAAATATAATAAACAGCAACTAAGGACAACCACTGCATGAATTACATACCTGTAATGTTTCCAGCAATTCAAACAGAGTTACTGGCCCTTTACTGGCAGGAAATTGTGCTGTTGATAACTGTTCTGCAGCCTGGGCACTACCAATATCAAAAGGAGGCTTACGACAGGGTATGTGGAGGGCATTTGCTGTAATTGATGTGGCCTCACTAAAAACAAAAAGTAAAACATATTTGTATCTTAAAGATAATCATAACAAAGCATGTGAGTTTTGTACTGTTAGTATACGTACTGCAAGTGTACTATGATACAGTTATAAAAAAGTAAAAACACAAAAATACTGAACTCCGAGGAAAATTCAAAAAGGAAAATCAAAAATCAAAAGGCAAAATCAAAAGTCCAAACACATCAAACGAATGGATAACAACTGTCATATTCCTGACTTGGTACAGGCATTTTCTAATGTAGAAAATGGTGGATTGAACCTGGTTTTATAGCTAGCTAAACCTCTCACTTGTATGACAGTCGCATCAAATTCCATTACATTGTCAACGATGTATGAACAATAATAATTTTGATTGTTTCCTACTATTTCACTTGTTCCTATGTTTTTGTTGTCTATAATAATGGTAAGTACTTTCTTTGAACATATATTCAACTTTTATCAAGCCTCCAATTGATTTTTAAAACAAATGGAGGTTTTATGACCATAACAAGTTGCCTTTTCTTTTCATCTTGAAGAATTGTTTTCTTCAGCAAATATAATGTTGATGACAGAATGGTAGATTTTTGAAATATTCTGGATGAATATAAGAGCTTAAAATTTTGTAAAGATAAAGTGTGAATTGTTGATGACCAAATCTTGACCTCTAGGTGCCTTTTTTGTTTTTCAGTGTTCTTGTGTTGTTTCATTAACAAATATTCATACGGAACCAATCTCAACTGAAAAAATACTTTGTGTCATTTATCATTATCTTTAAAGAATGCCAATATTAAAAATGGTTCAATTGTTAAATTTTATCCTCCTTATATGGGGACGTAGTCCCCAATAACAGTAGAAAATTCAATAAAAAAAAAAATTCGGGAAAATTTCCTGAATTTTTCATTGTACTAATGAACTCAAAATCGTTCAATTTTTTTTTATGTCATGTTTTGAAATCCCGGACCGTCGCAGAAATCTACAATGTACTTCCCTTTTCCAGTCTCGTTTGTATGAAACTTTGAGTAAAATATATATTTATTAGTCTAGTATAAAATAGGAAGGAACGCAATACCAATTTCATTTTTTAATAACTCCTTGATATGAAAAAAACCTTTAAGAATTGAATGCTTCTTTTTGTAAATTTATTGGGGTGTAAAAGCCTTGACCGAAGTACATTTTGTATGAAGCGCGGCAGCGCTTCATTCTAAAAATGTACGCACGGTCAACGCTTTTACAACCCTATAAAGTTACAAAAAGAAGCATTCAATACTTATAATTACATGTTTTAGCTAGGATTATAAAAACACGATTTTCATGAAGTTTAATTTTTAAATTCACCTGTGCACTTTATTGTGGGACCTCGTGTCATCATGAATGAAATGTTATTGTCTCATGCAATTGCTTTCTGAATAACATGTGATGTGCAATTAGCCAATCAGAATAACGTATTATAATGAAACATACATCTAAAGTAATTATAACCTGATGAAAGCGTTTCTTTGTTTACATTGCATATGACGTCATAACTTAAATAACGTCACAACTAAAATCCCTAACAACAGAACCAAATCGGAAACGTTACGGTATTTCCGTTTCTTTCAAAATATTTTAGTTACAAAAAATAATTCATACAGACTTCATCCCCATTTACAGGTAATGCCTGCCTTATATTATTTGCATTGGCTGTCCATTATTCTTTAGAGCATGTAGAATGTATAGATGAAATTAGAAGTATGATTTCCTGTGATTCACTGGCAATTCGTTGATGTAAACAGAACCATTTAGTTAGTTTCTGAAGTATTCAATTCCAACATTCCTAACTTGTTGTAAAAAGTGTCTTATCTTTGAGAAGTCAGATTAATTTTGACAGTAAAGATTTGATACTTGTATAAATTCAAATAGATATAATATGATTGTCAATGAGACAACTATCCACCAGAGTTCAAACCTTTCTGTTAAAGTGTCATCTATCTGAGAGGCATGTTGTAAGTAAGGATTTAATACTTGTATTATAAAGTTAGGAGATATGGTATGATTGCTTATGAGACAACTATCCACCAGACTATTTACCTTTCTGTTGAGGTGTCGTCTATCTGAGAGGTATGTCGTAGGTAGGGATTTAATACTTGTATAAAAGTTAGATGGGATAGGATTGCCAATGAGACAACTATCCACCAGACTATTTACCTTTCTGTTGAGGTGTCGTCTATCTGAGAGGTATGTCTTAGGTAAGGATTTAATACTTGTGTTCCCATGGCATATTTAAATTTCTTCTCTCTCACTTTGTATCCACTTCTTTTAGATAATACCTGTGATATTATATTCTTTAATTGGTTCTGAAATAAAAAGGAAACATTTTAATTAAACTTCATGAATTAATAGGAATTTATTTTTTTAAATAAACTAGTACTGTTGCCTTTTTTTTTGTGCATACCAATTTAATACAAACCTATAGTATTTTTTTACATTGTCGAACATTTTACTAATGTGGTTTCCCTTTAACAATGAAAATCCACAAAAATTGGTGTCCCACTTATAAAAATGAATCCACGGTATACAAATTTTTCAGTAAAAACTGTTTATTTGTATATGGAGCTCATTTCCTAAAACACTAACTGCCATAATTCTGACACTATCATATGCATAAGTTCTCAAGAGTTATAAAAACAATAGACAGTTAAGTCTGTGGTTCTTTTATAAAGTTAAAGTATTGTTATAATGAACAATTATTTATGAGTTTATTGTATATTGTGCAAAGTGCAGCAAGTGAATATCACATCACTTCAGAAAAAAATACTTTCAACACTGCTTCAGGAGGCTCAAGGGTATACAAATTTCAGAAAAAAATAAACATTTATTTTTCACTACAAATTTTATTTATTACCTTTAGTAGTTGTTACTTTATCATATGGTTAAAACATCATTAAAAAAAAAATCAATTGGTGTTGGCCCCAAATGACTTTTAAAATGTGGACATGATTGAAAAAGCTCCAAATTATCTCCCTTTGGTGCAAAATTGCCATTTTTGGGGCATTAAAACTGAAAAATCTTTTATGACCCATGGGTGACCTATATTTTTATTATAATTTTCAAATAAATTGTACTTAAACTATACTATTGTAAAATTTGAGTGATTTATGTAATTAAGTTCTTTTTTTACTTCGATATTACCTAGATATTTCTCCTATTAGTTCAACAGAAAAAAACTACCTTTACAAAAATGTATGCTTCTTTCGAAGGTACTTTGTGAGCGTAAGTGAACAGTGACCCCATTTTTTTATTTCATTTTTGTCGAGCCTTCGACTTTAGTCGAAAAAGCGAGACTAAGCGATCCTACTTTCCGTCGTCGTCGGCGTCGGTGGCGGCGGCGTCCACAAATATTCACTCTGTGGTTAAAGTTTTTGAAATTTTAATAACTTTCTTAAACTATACTGGATTTCTACCAAACTTGGACAGAAGCTTGTTTATGATCATAAGATAGTATCCAGAAGTAAATTTTGAAAAAATAAAATTCCATTTTTTCCATATTTTACTTATAAATGGACTTACTTTTTCTGCGGGGAAACATTACATTCACTCAGTGGTTAAAGTTTTTATAATTTTAATAACTTTCTTAAACTATCCTTGGTTTGTACCAAACTTGGACAGAAGCTTGTTAATGATCATAAGATAGTTTCTAGAAGTAAATTTTGTAAAAATAAAATTCCATTTTTTCCGTATTTTACTTATAAATGGACTTAGTTTTTCTGCGGGGAAACAACTTAGACAAAAGCTTGCTTATGATCATAAGATAGTATCCAGAAGTAAATTTTGTGAAAAAATAAATCCATTTTTTCCCTATTTACTTTTAAATAGACTTAGTTTTTTCTGCGGGGAAACATTACATTCACTCTGTGGTTAAAGTTTACTTTCTTAAACTATCCTGGGTTTGTACCAAACTTGGACAGTAGCTTATTTTTGATCATAAGATAATATCCAGAAGTAAATTTGGATTTTCTTCCAGTTAACATTGCATACAGTCTGCAGTTAAAGTTTTCAAAACATTTATTAGATTCAATAACTATCCTAGATTTTTACCAAACTTGGACAGAAGCTTCTTACAATCAAAAGATAGTATCAAGAGGAATATTTTTATTGATTTTTTTCCTCATTTTAGTTGAGTTTGTGATTTATAGCAATAGTAGGCGAGACACTGGGTTCCGCGGAACCCTTACAAATTTTTCTATTAAGTATGAGATAAAGTTCATTTAAAGAAAAATGTGTAAGGGTTCCGCGGAACCCAGTGTCTCGCCTACTTTAGCTGTAAATGGCAGGCGTTAAGAAAAAAATCAATAAAAATATTCCTCTTGATACTATCTTATGATTGTAAGAATCTTCTGTCCAAGTTTGGTAAAAATCAAACATAGTTTATGAATCTAATAAGTGCTTTAAAAACTTTAACTGCAGACTTTACATGTATGTAATGTTAACTGGAAGAAAAACTAAGTCCATTCAAATGTAAAATATGGAAAAAATGGATTCATTTTTTTACCAAATTTACTTCTGGATATTATCTTATGATCATAAAAAAGCTTCTGTCCAATTTTGGTACAAACCCAGGATAGTTTAAGAAAGTTATTAAAATTTTAAAACTTTAACCACAGAGTGAATGTAGTGTTTCCCAGCAGAAAAACTAAGTCCATTCAAATGTAAAATATGAAAAAATGGATTTATTTTTTACAAAATTTACTTCTGGATATTATCTTATGATCATAAATAAGCTTCTGTCCAATTTTGGTACAAACCCAGGATAGTTTAAGAAAGTTATTAAAATTTTAAAAACATTAACCACAGAGTGAATGTAGTGTTTCCCAGCAGAAAAACTAAGTTCATTCAAATGTAAAATATGGAAAAAAATGGATTTATTTCTTAATAAAATCTACTTCTGGATACTATCTTATCATCATAAACAAGCTTCTGTCCAAGTTTGGTACAAACCCAGGATAGTTTAAGGAAGTTATTAAAATTATAAAAACTTTAACCACAGAGTGAATGTAATGTTTCCCCCAGGGCTTCCAAAAATTTTCTGAGCCAGCCGGACATTTTATATCTGATCCAAATTTTAATTCCTAAGACAAAGTCACAAAAGGCAATTATGGTAATCAGATGGTCATCCCAATGATTGACATTAAATTAAAATCGATATTAAACTTTACTTTGATATGAATTTGATGTTCTGACATAAACTGTTAAAATTGGCATTGCATCATTCAAAGTGTGCACATCAGCGTGCTCATATCTGCAATAGACTCTTTATTTGTGCAAAATGAAGTTGTCTAGGACTTTATTTTCGTTTTTAAAGTCACATTTTTCAAAACCGGATGTTGACTTGACAATGGTAAAACATGGACCATAAACGGATATGTAAAATCCGTGTACGTTAACATAGAACTACTGAGCGAAGAAGCTCTTTCCACGTTATTTCTTCAACAAAATACTTGAAATGAACGTTAGATACAGGTATCAATGATACTTTTAGCATTTTTGAAGAAATGTAGGATGCATAATTGAATTTCCTACCTATGCACATGCGCACATGTGTTCTTGTTCATACACCATAGTGCTGACGATTTTTCATTTAAAACCTTTTTAAATGATTTATCAAATCATGTTTATAAATGTATTTATTATATATTTTAAATCAATTAGATACAAGCTGCTGAAATGTACGAAAATAATAGGGAATGGACCGATTAATTTATACGATGTCCGGTACTGAAAATAGTTTACCTGTCACCTGTACAGGTAGTTTTCAGCTGTCCAACAACTAATTAGCCTTGATTAAAATTAGAAAGTATTGAAGTAGGGGTTGTTTTGATAGTAATTAATCATCATGTCACTTTAATGACCGGAAATGTATGGCTGTTAAAGGCAAAATGTTGGGTCAAAAAGATCGTAAATTTATATGTTAAAATGACCGAAAAAGCCTTTGAAACTAAAAAGTAGATGACCGTTTCATGCTTTGCCCAGCCGGTCTTTTACCGGACATTATACAAATGACCGGCATATATGACCGTTTTGGAAGCCTTGGTTTCCCCGCAGAAAAACTAAGTTCATTTACAAGTAAAATATTGAAAAAACGGAATTTAATTTTTACATAATTTACTTCTGGATACTATCTTATGATCACAAACAAGCTTCTGTCCAAGTTTGGTAGAAATCCAGTATAGTTTAAGAAATTTATTAAAATTTCAAAAACTTTAACCACAGAGTGAATATTTGTGGACGCCGCCGCTTTTTTCGTTGACAAATAATGTTTATCAAACTGCCTACCTCCCATTATACCTCTATTGCCTGCATTATAAGTTTGACTGCTGTATCTGATCCCCCCTTTTTTACCTGTATTGCCTGCATAATAAGTTTGACTGCTGTATCTGCCTCCCCCCTTTTTACCTGTATTGCTTGCATTATAAGTTTGACTGCTGTAACAGATCCCCCCTTTTTTACCTCTATTGCCTGCATTATAAGTTTGACTGCTGTAACTGATCCCCCCTTTTTTACCTCTAATGCCTGCATTATAAGTTTGACTGCTGTATCTGATCCCCCCTTTTTACCTCTATTGCATGCATTATAAGTTTGACTGCTGTATCTGATACATCCTCTAACCCTGTTTCCCAGGCACACACTAACATTCTACCTTGGACCATAGATATATCTGGCACAGCTAATTCTCTTGTGGCAAAATCTGAAAAATAAACAGATGGCATAGATATAAGAATTTTCAGTAAAAACACATTTATTGATTAATAGTTTGTGTTTAATATATACCACTTTCAGCACTAAAATATATAATTAATCATACACTTTTGATGGAGAAACTAGGAATACCCAAAATTTCACAAAATTTTATCAAGCAGTTCAAGAGCTGTTGCAGATTGTCGGACAAAAAACCCAGACAAGTGAAGGGATGGAAGAAAGAAGTCCCTTTAAACCACCTACTTTAGAAAGAGAAGTACAATAAATAGCTTCCTTTACATTGTTGATAGTTTTTTCGAAATGTGCTGTGATATTCTTACAATGGATCTAGACACAGGGCACAGTAAAAAATACTGACAGTACACAAAATCTGAAGAAGCTCTGATATGAAGTTCCTGAAAAAGAGTTTTGTAGTAGGAACAGAAATACTGATGGAAACAAACAGCCACATCTTCCTATATCTATAGGCAGACAATGGGTTAAAAAGTATATATATAATCAAGGTGCTTATAAACACTGAATGGTAAAGATTGCTTTAATTTATCAGTGGGAAGTAAAATTAAATATTGTATTGTATATAAAGCATTGGTTGTAGTTGATTCAACTAAAATTCTGGACAATGGGAGACAACTTCAATTTTAAAGATGACACCACATCTTCCTATATCTATTAACAAATGACATCATTTATATTTTAAGAACAGATATTAAAAATTCCTTCAACTTGCTGAAGTAATGTAATTTCTCTACAGGTGTAACATCATTTTGTGACTTGCATATCTGATCATATATTACATTGATAAATTTCTTTAAATGTTCATGGATAGGATGTATAGAATGGTATGATCAATGCACTATTTGTTGTGTATCGAAATGGTAGTGATAAGCCTTGAAGGATTTAGATATCAAGTCAGTGACATAGGGTTTTGATTGCTTTTTATTTAATCTTATCCCAAAAAGGAAGATGTTGTATAATTGCCAATGAGACCACTGTTCACAAAATACAAAATGACACAGAAATTAACCGCTTTAGGACAATGTACAGCTCCAACAATGAGTAAAGCCCATATTGCATAGTCAACTATAAAAGGCAATCTTCTAACCTTGGACAGATTCCCAATGTTGATGTGGATTTAATTTCGTTTATATTAAAGCCTTACATTTTGACAATTGAAGAACCTGTTCCACCAGTTTGTTTGTTGCTTCAAAACAGTTGATATAGAATTCATGTTTCATCTTACAAATAAGCAAAAATTCAATATAATGTACCAATCTCTTAATATCCCAAAAACATTGAGAATAAAGTTATGCTGGACTTACTTATTTCTTCACCCCCTTTATACGTTGCTAGTGGTGCAAAGTTAACTGGATTGGAAGGAACAAATTTCTGAAAAGTAAATACATATCTTAATAAATATAAAATTATATATGATAATATAGCATTCAAACTTGAGATAAAATTCTACTCTCTTATCAATGAAACTTCACTCAGACCTTGAATCAATTTCAATTTAATTTAAGACTGTTGTGGTGCTTTGTTTTCTTTGATTTTTTTTTTTTATAGGTTTTTTGTGGTGCAATTTATATGGTTATATGGGTAATGTTGCAATAAATCTTAATTAAATGACAGGAAAGACATTCAAAAGTCATAACAATTCTGAAGATTATCCAAACTTGTAGGAAAGACATTCAAAAGTCTTAACAAATCTGAAGATTATCCAAACTTGTAGGAAATATTAATTTGGGCAAGGTTGTGGCTGATTTATACATGTAGGTTAAGATAAGATCTGAAAATTAAGCCAGACAGGCATTTTTGCAGTTATTCCTTTATAAATGTATAAAGTTTAAAGGATTAATGCAAAAAAGGAAAGTGAACATTTGACTTCTGTAAGGATGTGTAATCTAAAACATTTATAATATTTCTCCATTTTTAAATTCAAGGGAACCTCCCCCACAAAAAAAATCAGAAAATTGGCCTAACCATTTCTTTACTTTTCATTACTGTTTCAAATGCACCAATACTTTATATGATGGTGAAGAGTATAAAAAAAATAATAATCCTTGAGGGTAGTAACATAAGCGCTTGCATCAAGATCATGACCAAATCTAAACACAAACATGAAAAAGCTAAGAACAATAGTCATACCGATCAATTTACAGTTGCTAAAAAACACGTCATTTGGACTCTGGTGGAAATTTGTGTCAAATAGTAATTATATGACATATATCTTGTTTTATTTTACAAACATTACCCACAGACATTTTTCTGTGGAGATATTATAGCGGTAAATGCCAGAGTATATTTTACTCTTCCCTCTCTTAACCTCGTATCCTTAGAATATGGAACAGACCTGTAATGTACTCCTAGAACTGGTAGATTTTCTCCGTAATTTACTTTTTTGTTTAATTCGTGATTGCTCAGAAACACGTCCAGATACGCTGCTCTCCCTTGGAACTGAAATGGACACATGACTATGTTTATATTGCTATAATACACATGCAGGTACATAAACACTGCTACAAGAAAAGGACTAATTAGCCAATTAAAATACATACTTTATTCTGATCAACTAATCAACATCTGCAGAATTGAAATATCTCTACTTTTCTTGTAAATTTTGAAATTCATATAAAGGAAAATTTTAATAAAGTTTGTACATACCTAATGAAGTACTTAAACTCTGACATCTTGACATAATGGCCAACAGGAACTCATTATGGAGATGAACTGAAATAAATAAAGAACAGTTGAAAACATTCACATGCACCTTCTTTTATATACTGTAAATTCAGGAATTATTGTGAAAAAAATTGACTGGGTTACGTTATAATTGCAATAATTTAAACTCACATTTTAAAATATTTTAAATGAATTTAACAGGATTTTTCTCAATATCGAAAAAATTAAAATCGTATTATAGTTGAAAATGACAAAATCACAAAAAGACACAATAATACATGCACACAATAAATTCTGTCAGCACAATGCAATGCAGCTCTGATAGTTTTCATTGCAATGCATTTATTAATACAATGTTATATAACTCTAACAGTTATCGATCCAATGTTATAATAATGCAGCTCTTGATATTTTTCAACTCCATGTTACATGTACATGTAATACATCTATGACACCATATTTTACCAATACAATGTTATGTATCTCTGAAAGTTAGCCACATAATAACAGTTATGAAGACAATGTAAAGTTTTTGTTTATCATTTAACATATAAAGTAAAATTCATATAGCTTGGGCATGTGTTGGGCTAAGTTGGGTCATCTTAATTTACTTTAGATCAATTGTGCTAGCGTGAGCAAAGAGGATGAAGAGAACAGATTATTATTTTTGTTTCAACTCAATCAGCAAGCGCATAAATGTGCTATGTATGTTACATGTATTTTGTTCTCAGGATTTAGCATACACAAACGTTGGAATACAAGATAGTTATATTTGAAAAATGTATTCTGAATGTGAGTAGCAGGAGAATTTGGAATGAAAAACAAAATTAAGATATTGTTGGATGGATTCAGTAACAAAATCATATCAGGTGAGGTTTCCCTTCTTCTGCAATAAAATTTAACCAATAAATGAACAAATCATAGTTTCAAAAATTTAAAAGCATTTAAAACAGAAATGATTAATGAAAGTTTTAAATTAATGAGGCAACTGCTACACTTTCAAATTTATTAAAATAATAAATAAAGCTACATGTATGAAAGCAAATTGAATTATTTCCCTCTACAAATGAATTTCAGATAACATAAACTTTACACATTTTTAAGTTCTGTCATGCTACAGAAATAAAAAAAAAAAACCATTTTTGCCTATTATAATTCATGTAAATACCTGTATTTTCTGTCAGTAACTTTCTGGCTTCCAGATCAAAATCTTCTTTGGAAATCTGTAAGATTCAGGTCATTTATATCAAATTGATAGTTCTAAGCTAAAACCAGATGCTCCGCAGGGCGTAGCTTTATACGACCGCAGAGGTTGAACCCTGAACAGTTGGGGCAAGTATGGACACAACATTCAAGCTGGATTTTGCTCTAAATTTGGATTGTGATTAAATAGTTGACACAGCATTGGTTTCTGACACAGAATGAATGTATTCAAATGAACTTAAAATTTTTGTTTTCTCTTAGAGCAATTCACTGTGCTGTTGAATATTAATCCTCTCAAAAAAATGTTTAAAGAAATTTTCTTTTTATTTATGAAATTTCAAATGAGAAAAATTGAACCCAATTTTTTAATCACATCCCCCTTTCCCTTATTCCAAAACTAATTTCAATTAAAATATTCTAATGGAGTTTGCAACAATTACTACTCATTTAAATACATCATAAAATATTAAGATGTAAAAAAACTGCTTGTTATCACTGAATGGTAAAGATTATTTAAATTTATCAGTTGGTAGTAAAAAGTGAATATACATTGTATATTGTATATAACAAAGATTTAAGTTGATTCTGTACAAAGAAAGATAACTCCAATTCAAAAAAATTCTTGCAGATATTTCTTGCTTACTTTACTGGACAAAGAAAGATAACTCTTAATTAAAAAAAAATTTGCTATTTCACAATATTGTGAAATTAGATATTTCTTGCCATTGCACAATACTATGCAATTGAAAAGACTTGCTATTGCACAATACTTAATATAATAATTTTAGATCCTGATTTGGACCAACTTGAAAACTGGGCCCATAATCAAAAATCTAAGTACATGTTTAGATTCAGCATATCAAAGAGGCCCAAGAATTTGATTTTTGTTAAAATCAAACTTAGTTTAATTTTGGACCCTTTGCACTTTAAATTAGACCAAATTTTAAAACTGGACCAAAAATTAAGAATCTACATACACAGTTAGATTTGGCATATCAAAGAACCCCAATTATTCAATTTTTGATGAAATCAAACAATGTTTAATTTTGGACCTCGATTTGGGCCAACTTGAAAACTGGGCCAATAATCAAAAATCTAAGAACATTTTTAGATTCAGCATATCAAAGAACCCCAAGGTTTCAATTTTTGTTAAAATCAAACTAAGTTTAATTTTGGACCCTTTGGACCTTAATGTAGACCAATTTGAAAACAGGACCAAAAATTAAGAATCTACATACACAGTTAGATTCGGCATATTAAAGAACCCCAATTATTCAATTTTGATGAAATCAAACAAAGTTTAATTTTGGACCCTTTGGGCCCCTTTTTCCTTAACTGTTGGGACCAAAACTCCCAAAATCAATACCAACCTTCCTTTTATAATCATAAACCTTGTGTTTAAATTTCATAGATTTCTATTGACTTATACTAATGCTATGGTGCGAAAAACCAAGAAAAATGCTTATTTGGGTCCCTTTTTGGCCCCTAATTCCTAAACTGTTGGGACCGAAACTCCCAAAATCAATACCAAGCTTCCTTTTGTGGTCATAAACAATGTGTTTAAATTTCATTGATTTCTATTTACTTTAACTAAAGTTATTGTGCGAAAACCAAGAATAATGCTTATTTGGGCTCTTTTTTGGCCCCTAATTCCTTAACTGTTGAAACCAAAACTCCCAAAATCAATCCCAACCTTTCTTTTGTGGTCATAAACCTTGTGTCAAAATTTCATAGATTTCTATTAACTTAAACTAAAGTTATAGTGCGAAAACCAAGAAAATGCTTATTTGGGCCCTTTTTGGCCCCTAATTCCTAAAATATTGGGACCAAAACTCCCAAAATCAATACCAGCCTTCCTTTTATGGTCATAAACCTTGTGTGAAAATTTCATAGATTTCTTTTCACTTTTACTAAAGTTAGAGTGCGAAAACTAAAAGTATTCGGACGACGACGACGACGACGACGACGCAGGACGACGACGACGACGACGACGACGACGACGCCAACGTGATAGCAATATACGACGAAAATTTTTTCAAAATTTGCGGTCGTATAAAAAAATATCTTAGCACTGAAACATGTGAAAAAACAAATGAAGCTTTTGACAAAGAAGCAGAAGGTACAGGAAATATCTTCATAGGCTGACATAAAATGTTAACTTTGTACAAGAGGCTCAAAGGTTGATATATACAAAATCTAAAGGCTCATAACAACCAAAAGGGCTTTGCTCATTGATGAAAGTCGTACGGTGACCTATAATTGTTAATGTTTGTGTCATTTTGGTCTTTTGTGGATAGTTGTCTCATTGGCAATCATACCACATCTTCTTTTTTATATTATCTCAATGAACATGAGGAAGAATAACATCCATGTAATAAAGCTTGAACAAAGGATATTTTTATAACAGATATTATATTTGTGGATCGATGCCCTTGTGCACAATTTGTTCAATTTTCTTAGCAATAAAACTGTGAATGGAAATGGTGAATGTGTCAAAGAGACAACAACCCAACCGCAGAAGGTAGGTATGGCTATACACATCAAATATTTGTATAGTAAATCCTTGTACATGTTGTACACATACACTTTATTTGGTCACTTGAATGTCGGAGTATATGAGTATACATGTAAATCATTAATGATTCATGTATAGTCTGTAGAATGTTGTGCTCAACAAACTGTCATAAGTTCTGATAAATTCTGGAAAATTCATAATCATATTACCATTTTCACTAAGTTTTTCTTGCATAAATGGAATCTTTTATTCAAAAATTGTTCTCCCTATCAAGGCTCAATAAACCATTGAAATTCAAAAACCTTGCCAACTCTTTCACAGTGTAAGATACACTCTTGTAATGGGACTAATGGCTTACCTTTTGTTTAAACCATAACTTTAAATTCTGTAGATATCTGCAATATAAATATATAAATTGTAATGTTATTTGGAATTCTTACGAGGGTATCACCAGCCCAGTAGTCAACACTTCGGTATTGACATGAATATCAAGAATGTGGTCATTTTTATAAATTTCCTGTTTACAAAACTGTAAATTTTTTGAAAAACTAAGGATTTTCTTACCCCAGGCATAGATTACCTTAGCCTTATTTGGCACAACTTTTTGAAATTTTGGATCCTCAATGCTCTTCAACTTTGTACTTGTTTGGCTTTATAAATTTTTTGATATGAGCGTCACTGATGAGTCTTATGTAGACAAAACGCGTGTCTAGCCTACTAAAGTATAATCCTGGTACCGTTGATAACTATTTACAGAAGTAAATGTAAAGTCATTCAAGATGATTCCCAAATACATTGTACATTTTTGTTTTTGTGTAAATAGCTAGAAGCTGAACATTTAATATTTTTTCATTAAGACTGTTATGACAATATCAGGAATAAAGTCAGAAAAATGAAAACTTTTAAGTACGAGGCATTTTAAACCAGATGCTCCGCAGGGCATAGCTTTATACGACCGCAGAGGTTGAACCCTGAACGGTTGGGGCAAGTATGGACACAACATTCAAGCTGGATTCAGCTCTAAATTTGGATTGTGATTAAATAGTTGACACAGCTTAGGTTTCTGACACAGAATGAATGTGTTCTAATGAACTTTAAATTTTTGTTTTCTCTGAGAGCAATTCACTATGCTGTTGAATATTAATCCTCTCAAAAAATGTTTGAAGAAATTTTCTTTTTATTTATGAAATTTCAAATGACAAAAATTGAACCCAATTTTTTAATCACATCCCCCTTTCCCTTATTCCAAAACTAATCTCAATTAAAATATTCTAATAGAGTTTGCAACAATAACTACTCATTTGAATACATCATAAAATATTAAGATGTAAACCAGATGCTCCGCAGGGCGTAGCTTTATACGACCGCAGAGGTTGAACCCTGAACAGTTGGGGCAAGTATGGACACAACATTCAAGCTGGATTCCGCTCTAAATTTGGATTGTGATTAAATAGTTGACACAGCATAGGTTTCTGACACAGAATGAATATATTCAAATGAACTTAAAATTTTTGTTTTCTCTTAGAGCAATTCACTATGCTGTTGAATATTAATCCTCTCAAAAATATGTTTGAAGAAATTTTCTTTTTATTTATGAAATTTCAAATGAGAAAAATTGAACCCAATTTTTTAATCAAATCCCCCTTTCCCTTATTCCAAAACTAATTTCAATTAAAATATTCTAATGGAGTTTGCAACAATTACTACTCATTTAAATACATCATAAAATATTAAGATGTAAAAAAACTGCTTGTAATCACTGAATGGTAAAGATTATTTAAATTTATCAGTTGGTAGTAAAAAGTTAATATACATTGTATATTGTATATAACAAAGATTTAAGTTGATTCTGGACAAAGAAAGATAACTCCAATTAAAATTCTTGCAGATATTTCTTTCTTACTATACTGGACAAAGAAAGATAACTCTTAATTAAAAAAAAATTTGCTATTTCACAATATTGTGAAATTAGATATTTCTTGCCATTGCACAATACTGTGCAATTGAAAAGACTTGCTATTGCACAATACTTAATATAATAATTTTAGATCCTGATTTGGACCAACTTGAAAACTGGGCCCATAATCAAAAATCTAAGTACATGTTTATATTCAGCATATCAAAGAGGCCCAAAAATTTAATTTTTGTTAAAATCAAACTTAGTTTAATTTTGGACCCTTTGCACTTTAATTTAGACCAATTTTAAAACTGGACCAAAAATTAAGAATCTACATACAAAGTTAGATTTGGCATATCAAAGAACCCAAATTATTCAATTTTTGATGAAATCAAACAATGTTTAATTTTGGACCTCGATTTGGGCCAACTTGAAAACTGGGCCAATAATCAAAAATCTAAGTACATTTTTAGATTTAGCATTTCAAAGAACCCCAAGGTTTCAATTTTTGTTAAAATCAAACTAAGTTTAATTTTGGACCCTTTGGACCTTAATGTAGACCAATTTGAAAATGGGACCAAAAATTAAGAATCTACATACACAGTTAGATTCGGCATATTAAAGAACCCCAATTATTCAATTTTGATGAAATCAAACAAAGTTTAATTTTGGACCCTTTGGGCCCCTTTTTCCTTAACTGTTGGGACCAAAACTCCCAAAATCAATACCAACCTTCCTTTTATAGTCATAAACCTTGTGTTTAAATTTCATAGATTTCTATTCACTTATACCAACGCTATGGTGCGAAAACCAAGAAAAATGCTTATTTGGGTCCCTTTTTGGCCCCTAATTCCTAAACTGTTGGGACTGAAACTCCCAAAATCAATACCAACCTTCCTTTTGTGGTCATGAATATTGTTTTTAAAATTTCATTAATTTCTATTCACTTTAACTAAAGTTATTGTGCGAAAACCAAGAATAATGCTTATTTGGGCCCTTTTTTGGCCCCTAATTCCTAAACTGTTGAAACCAAAACTCCCAAAATCAATCCCAACCTTTTTTTTGTGGTCATAAACCTTGTGTCAAAATTTCATAGATTTCTATTAACTTAAACTAAAGTTATAGTGCGAAAACCAAGAAAATGCTTATTTGGGCCCTTTTTGGCCCCTAATTCCTAAAATGTTGGGACCAAAACTCCCAAAATCAATACCAGCCTTCCTTTTATGGTCATAAACCTTGTGTTAAAATTTCATAGATTTCTATTCACTTTTACTAAAGTTAGAGTGCGAAAACTAAAAGTATTCGGACGACGACGACGACGACGACGACGACGCCAACGACGACGACGACGACGCCAACGTGATAGCAATATACGACGAAAATTTTTTCAAAATTTGCGGTCGTATAAAAATTGAACCCAATTTTTTATTCACATCCCCCTTTCCCTTATTCCAAAACTAATTTCAATTAAAATATTCTAATGGAGTTTGCAACAATTACTACTCATTTAAATACATCATAAAATATTAAGATGTAAAAAAAACTGCTTGTTATCACTGAATGGTAAAGATTATTTAAATTTACCAGTTGGTAGTAAAAAGTGAATATACATTGTATATTGTATATAACAAAGATTTAAGTTGATTCTGGACAAAGAAAGATAACTCCAATTAAAAAAAATTCTTGCAGATATTTCTTTCTTACTATACTGGACAAAGAAAGATAACTCTTAATTAAAAAAAAATTTGCTATTTCACAATATTGTGAAATTAGATATTTCTTGCCATTGCACAATACTGTGCAATTGAAATGACTTGCTATTGCACAATACTTAATATAATAATTTTAGATCCTGATTTGGACCAACTTGAAAACTGGGCCCATAATCAAAAATCTAAGTACATGTTTAGATTCAGCATATCAAAGAGGCCCAAGAATTTAATTTTTGTTAAAATCAAACTTAGTTTAATTTTGGACCCTTTGCACTTTAATTTAGACCAATTTTAAAACTGGGTCAAAAATTAAGAATCTACATACACAGTTAGATTTGGCATATCAAAGAACCCCAATTATTCAATTTTTGATGAAATCAAACAATGTTTAATTTTGGACCTTGATTTGGGCCAACTTGAAAACTGGGCCAATAATCAAAAATCTAAGTACATTTTTAGATTCAGCATATCAAAGAACCCCAAGGTTTCAATTTTTGTTAAAATCAAACTAAGTTTAATTTTGGACCCTTTGGACCTTAATGTAGACCAATTTGAAAACGGGACCAAAAATTAAGAATCTACATACACAGTTAGATTCGGCATATTAAAGAACCCCAATTATTCAATTTTGATGAAATCAAACAAAGTTTAATTTTGGACCCTTTGGGCCCCTTTTTCCTTAACTGTTGGGACCAAAACTCCCAAAATCAATACCAACCTTCCTTTTATAGTCATAAACCTTATGTTTAAATTTCATAGATTTCTATTTACTTATACTAACGCTATGGTTCGAAAACCAAGAAAAATACTTATTTGGGTCCCTTTTTGGCCCCTAATTCCTAAACTGTTGGGACCGAAACTCCCAAAATCAATACCAACCTTCCTTTTGTGGTCATAAACATTGTGTTTAAATTTCATTGATTTCTATTCACTTTAACTAAAGTTATTGTGCGAAAACCAAGAATAATGCTTATTTGGGCCCTTTTTTGGCCCCTAATTCCTAAACGGTTGAAACCAAAACTCCCAAAATCAATCCCAACCTTTCTTTTGTGGTCATAAACCTTGTGTCAAAATTTCATAGATTTCTATTAACTTAAACTAAAGTTATAGTGCGAAAACCAAGAAAATGCTTATTTGGGCCCTTTTTGGCCCCTTATTCCTAAAATGTTGGGACCAAAACTCCCAAAATCAATACCAGCCTTCCTTTTATGGTCATAAACCTTGTGTTAAAATTTCATAGATTTCTATTCACTTTTACTAAAGTTAGAGTGCGAAAACTAAAAGTATTCGGACGACGACGACGACGACGAAGACGCCAACGTGATAGCAATATACGACGAAAATTTTTTCAAAATTTGCGGTCGTATAAAAAAAACTGCTTGTTATCACTGAATGGTAAAGATTATTTAAATTTATCAGTTGGTAGTAAAAAGTAATATACATTCTATATTGTATATAACAAAGATTTAAGTTGATTCTGGACAAAGAAAGATAACTCTAATTAAAAAAAAATTGCTATTTCACAATATTGTGAAATTAGATATTTCTTGCAATTGCACAATACTGTGCAATTGAAAAGACTTGCTATTGCACAATACTGTGCAATTGAAAAGACTTGCTATTGCACAATACTTAATATAATAATTTTAGATCCTGATTTGGACCAACTTGAAAACTGGGCCCATAATCAAAAATCTAAGTACATGTTAAGATTCAGCATATCAAAGAGGCCCAAGAATTTATTTTTTGTTAAAATCAAACTTAGTTTAATTTTGGACCCTTTGGACCTTAATGTAGGCAAATTTGAAAACGGGACCAAAAATGAAGAATCTACATACACAGTTAGATTTGGCATATCAAAGAACCCAATTTATTCAATTTTTGATGAAATCAAATAAAGTTTAATTTTGGACCCAGATTTGGACCAGCTTGAAAACTGGGCCAATAATCAAGAATCTAAGTACATTTTTAGATTCAACATATCAAAGAACCCAACCGATTCATTTTTTGTCAAAATCAAACTAAGTTTAATTTTGGACCCTTTGGACCTTAATGTAGACCAATTTGAAAACATGATCAAAAGTTAAGAATCTACATACACAGTTAGATTCGGCATATCAAAGAACCCCAATTATTCAATTTTGATGAAATCAAACAAAGTTTAATTTTGGACCCTTTGGGCCCCTAATTCCTAAACTGTTAGGACCAAAACTCCCAAAATCAATACCAACCTTCCTTTTATGGTCATAAACCTTGTGTTTAAATTTCATAGATTTCTATTTACTTATACTAACGTTATGGTGCAAAAACCAAGAAAAATGCTTATTTGGGTCCCTTTTTGGCCCCTAATTCCTAAACTGTTGGGACCGAAACTCCCAAAATCAATACCAACCTTCCTTTTGTGGTCATAAACATTGTGTTTAAATTTCATTGATTTCTATTCACTTTAACTAAAGTTATTGTGCGAAAACCAAGAATAATGCTTATTTGGGCCCTTTTTTGGCCCCTAATTCCTAAACGGTTGAAACCAAAACTCCCAAAATCAATCCCAACCTTTCTTTTGTGGTCATAAACCTTGTGTCAAAATTTCATAGATTTCTATTAACTTAAACTAAAGTTATAGTGCGAAAACCAAGAAAATGCTTATTTGGGCCCTTTTTGGCCCCTTATTCCTAAAATGTTGGGACCAAAACTCCCAAAATCAATACCAGCCTTCCTTTTATGGTCATAAACCTTGTGTTAAAATTTCATAGATTTCTATTCACTTTTACTAAAGTTAGAGTGCGAAAACTAAAAGTATTCGGACGACGACGACGACGACGAAGACGCCAACGTGATAGCAATATACGACGAAAATTTTTTCAAAATTTGCGGTCGTATAAAAAAAACTGCTTGTTATCACTGAATGGTAAAGATTATTTAAATTTATCAGTTGGTAGTAAAAAGTAATATACATTCTATATTGTATATAACAAAGATTTAAGTTGATTCTGGACAAAGAAAGATAACTCTAATTAAAAAAAAATTGCTATTTCACAATATTGTGAAATTAGATATTTCTTGCAATTGCACAATACTGTGCAATTGAAAAGACTTGCTATTGCACAATACTGTGCAATTGAAAAGACTTGCTATTGCACAATACTTAATATAATAATTTTAGATCCTGATTTGGACCAACTTGAAAACTGGGCCCATAATCAAAAATCTAAGTACATGTTAAGATTCAGCATATCAAAGAGGCCCAAGAATTTATTTTTTGTTAAAATCAAACTTAGTTTAATTTTGGACCCTTTGGACCTTAATGTAGGCAAATTTGAAAACGGGACCAAAAATGAAGAATCTACATACACAGTTAGATTTGGCATATCAAAGAACCCAATTTATTCAATTTTTGATGAAATCAAATAAAGTTTAATTTTGGACCCAGATTTGGACCAGCTTGAAAACTGGGCCAATAATCAAGAATCTAAGTACATTTTTAGATTCAACATATCAAAGAACCCAACCGATTCATTTTTTGTCAAAATCAAACTAAGTTTAATTTTGGACCCTTTGGACCTTAATGTAGACCAATTTGAAAACATGATCAAAAGTTAAGAATCTACATACACAGTTAGATTCGGCATATCAAAGAACCCCAATTATTCAATTTTGATGAAATCAAACAAAGTTTAATTTTGGACCCTTTGGGCCCCTAATTCCTAAACTGTTAGGACCAAAACTCCCAAAATCAATACCAACCTTCCTTTTATGGTCATAAACCTTGTGTTTAAATTTCATAGATTTCTATTTACTTATACTAACGTTATGGTGCAAAAACCAAGAAAAATGCTTATTTGGGTCCCTTTTTGGCCCCTAATTCCTAAACTGTTGGGACCTAAACTCCCAAATTCAATACCAATCTTCCTTTTGTGGTCATAAACATTGTGATTAAATTTCATTGATTTCTATTTACTTAAACTAAAGTTATTGTGCAAAAACCAAGAATAATGCTTATTTGGACCCTTTTTGGCCCCTAATTCCTAAACTGTTGAAACCAAAACTCCCAAAATCAATCCCAACCTTTCTTTTGTGGTCATAAACCTTGTGTCAAAATTTCATAGATTTCTATTAACTTAAACTAAAGTTATAGTGCGAAAACCAAGAAAATGCTTATTTGGGCCCTTTTTGGCCCCTAATTCCTAAAATGTTGGGACCAAAACTCCCAAAATCAATACCAACCTTCCTTTTATGGTCTTAAACCTTGTGTTAAAATTTCATAGATTTCTATTCACTTTTACTAAAGTTAGAGAGCGAAAACTAAAAGTATTCGGACGACGACTACGCCGACGACGACACAGACGACGACGCCAACGTGATAGCAATATAGTATACGACGAAAAAAATTTCAAAATTTGCGGTCGTATAAAAATGGGGAAGGACAAGGTTCAATGGTTTTATTCTTAACTAAAATTTAAACAAAAAAAAAAGATCAATAATTCAATGACATTGATCAAAATTGGTTTTAAATTACAGCTAAAATTAGTTAAAGAAAAAGAAGAGGGTTTTATATAGAAAATGTGCAAACAGATATTTTCTACTTTTTTTAATAATACATATTTTTCTTAGGCTACAAAGATGTGACTTTTTTATGTCGATTAATCAGCTATCTAATGACTCCACTCCTTATTTTAAATTGACAATCACCTATACATGTGATGATTGACTGTGAAACTCAGACCAGGAGATTGGGAAATTTTTGTCAAGAGATTGGGACTCAGATCAGGTTTTTTATCGACATTAATTTTGTCGTAAATGTAACCATACAATGTAGAAATTGTCTTTTAAAGTGTTCTTTCATTTGCATCAGAATGTAATGTGTTTATACACCCTAGTACCCTTGTTGTCTTTCTATTTGAATGATAACATATTCTAATGCAATTATTTTGTTTCAATGGTTCTGATTGGATGACAGTTAGCGTAAAATTCTCTATCTCCTTGTCTGTAACTAAGGAAGCCGACATTTTGAATTGCTGAATGCATTGACATGTAATTTCTACAATAATAAGCCAAAAAACTCACATGCAGCACCTAAAATTGGCTAAATATCTTCTTTTTATGAAATATTTTTACATTATTAAGCGGCACAGAAGCCAGAAACCGTGCGGTGTTTATGTTTGACATCGGAAGCAAACCTACATTTATGACGTCACCTAGTGTAGGGACCAAAGAAGATAACATCTTTTCGCTGAATTTTCTTAAATTAAGATTTTACACTGAAATAATGATTGAAATTTAATTATGAACTTGTTTTGCATTAGAATAGAGATAACTGTATTGTATTTGAAACTTTGCGGAAGTCCATCAGTAGTTTTACTGTCGCAAATACCCGTTTACCTGTCTCCGCTACACGTTGCCAGGTAAACTAAATTTGCGACAGTAAAACTACCAATGGACGTCCTTAAAGCTTCAAATACAATACAGTTATCTCTTAATTATCAAATAAAAATATTGAGAAGATTCTGTTTCTTGTTTTGTTTTGTGTTTGATAATTGATTGTTCATTGCTTGCAAATAAATGATTATATACAAATAAGAAAGAAATATGCTAAACATGTATATTTTTGTCATGTTTTAATTAAAAAATAACTAACAATAATAATAGTAAATTGCATGTTTTTTTAACATTATAAAAGTCATATTTCTAGAAACTTGAGACTGTGTTTCAGATTTTGCTTGTTTTAGTTGACTGACGCGACTGATTACCAATTTTACTGACTAAATTTATTTTATAGACATCTTTACACCTACATGTATAGGGCTGGGTCATGCAAATTGTTCCACTGTGACAGAGATTTATTATAATACATGCAGAAACATGCATTTAATTACAAAAATATATATATATGGAAATGTTTAACGAATAATTAAAAAGTCAGAATTATTATATATAAATTTCAATTTAATCTTTGAAAAGAAGTCTAGATTCCTACAATATTTTGTAAATTTATTTTATATTATTTGTCCCAAAACATTTAAATTCATTTAATTACCATCCTTTTATGATTATTTGATTAAAATATAATTCATTTATTGTACAATTTACATTTTTGAAGGATAAATAACTTATAACAGGATAAATCAAAGGGAAGTAACCAAAATGTATTTCAAAAATTTAATACACAAAGTTTTTATCACACAACAGCAATTAGCGATCATTAGCCAGAGGTTAGCATCGTTGATTACCAGCATGTTTGACACCCAAGCTTTCAAGTGAAGCCATACAATTATATATCTTCTTTGATTTACAGGTAAAATTTAACACAGGTGTAAATTACACCTGTACCATGTGTACCGTAGTAAGAAATTCTCAAAAATGGAAGCTGAAAATTTTCATTCATGAAATATTTCTCATACACAGGATTTTTTTCTCCTTAACAGGAGAACGGTAGGAGACCCCTGAAAACGGGATTATTGTACTCCTGTCGGAAGGATCACCTTTCAATATAAAACCATTTTATTAATTTAAGTTGTATCACCAATCAGTGTAAAATTTTCAAGTTTCACAGTTTTGACAGAACTCAGAGAAATTTCATAGTGTAAACACAGCCATTTTTGTCAATGACAAAGAGTTAGTCGTTAGACCAAGTGAAAATTATGAACCTTTAAAAAAATAAGTCTCAGATCACTGAGGTGACAATGAAAACATGTATAAAGGGTAAAGTCCAAAATGCAAAGAAATTTCAAAAAAGGCATACGCTGTCATATCATCACCAAGAGTGTCTTGAAGTTGTTTTCTAGCAGAGCTCAAATCCAAACTCCCAGACATTTTAACGGAAGCTGATTCAGTTAACTTCTCTTTGTTTATTTTTCTTTAATTCCACAAGAGGGCGCGCGATGCAAACGTGGCAAGCATTCCATTAAATAATTTCACTCCTCTGTATAAAAAAGGATAATGATGTGAAAAATATGATTTACGTCATTTATCATAAAGCATTTTAATGTAGCTATTGCAATAAAATATTTATATGTGTCTACATTTATGCTTATAACACTTTTACTGAATGAGAAAGTATTTTTCTTATATTTTTGTTAATTTTCGTCTGCAAGTTCGATTCTGTCAATGATGATAATAAAGTGTACTTCCGGTTAATACATGGGGGTACGTGGCTGAGAAAAATCAGCAGAACTTTGGTGCTTATACCAAAATGCCACGCCAAGGAGAGTTAATGGATAGAGCAGAAGATGTAGCGGATCAGGTATTATTAAGAAAAGATGATTTTCCATTTAGATCTAAATCTTTTTACATGAAAAAGGGCAACCGGCTCAAAACACTTTCAGTTTCAGATGTTTCAAAGCATCCTCAGGCTCTTGATTTTTGCATGTTTTGCTACCAGATGCATACATTTATTAGCAACACCAACTGAAAGTATTTATTTCTATAAATATAAAAGAATAGAAAAAATATTAAATAAAGCTCTCTTATAATTTAGACAGGTTCTGGCATACATTTGTTGAATTGGGATAAATTGTGATGATAATAATACCTTTTAAAAAAAATTAAACAATCAATACACTGAAGTTGTCCATATGGTCTGAAATATTGTACACACAAGTCTTCAAAATTGTATGAATTGTGTTACAAAATGGCTAGACTTTCATTGTATGGTCATGGGATCAACATATATCATATTGGAACTAAATTATATTACCATGCTAACAGAAGTGTAGAGAGATTGTAAAATCTGTGTATGATTTACATAACATTATAAGACAATTCATGAAAACTATGGTCTTGTGTTATCATAATGGGTCATAATTGAACATTTTAAGACAATTCATGAAAACTATGGTCTTGTGTTATCATAATGGGTCATAATTGAATAATAGAAAGATATACATAAGCATATGACAGCAAAAACTTTTTCTGTCAGATGTATTTGGTCTTATACACCTTATTTGGTCAAGGCTAGTTTAAGATACTTTATAAGCAGGATAAATATCCCAACATTTGCAAAGTTAAACATACATGACACATAGACATAGTAAAGTAAATTAAAGACAGGTATTCAAACAGTGTTTTTGTCTTTAAAAACAAAAAATATAGAGAAGAAAAAACACAGAACTTTACAGTCTTGATTAACTCTTAAGATTGACATTCCTTATGATTTATTTTTGTATGTTTACCAATGTATTAATACATGTATGATGCTACTGTTAACTGCTGCTTTTAGCACACAAACATAGAAATAGAATATTGAATTTATATTTTTAGGTTTTAAGAAAAAGTAAACATATATTACCACATGTTGCCAGGTTTTGTTTAATCAGCACATTTCTTGAGGATGGGATACGAATGTGGACACAATGGGGAGAACAAAGAGACTACATGGACTCAACATGGGGATGTGGTTACTTCTTAGCCACCCTGTTTGTATTGCTGAATTTGTTTGGCCAGTTAGGAGGGTGTGTTATGATACTTAGTCGACAGAAAGTCCCAATAGCGTGTGGAGTTTTATTGGGGATCATTTGCTTGCAGGTATATAACTTGCCCTTTTATATATCATGTGTACAGTACTGTACATCTACATCATATTTATATTATATTGGAACTCTCAGAAATACATACAAACATAGTACGAAATGTTGCAATTGATAGTATGATAATATTTTAGATATGGCTAAGTATTCAGTATAGTTGGTAGTGTGTGACAACATGTATGATTTTAAAAGTAGCTGTTTCAATCATAATAACATGATTTTCTGAAAAGAGAATGATTCTAGTTTAGGGTTTTACATGTAAAAAGATAGTTATTTAGTCAGAAAACATAAAATTAGACCTAAATAGCATGTGTGACAGAGGTTATGTTGGACGTAACAGGACATTGATAATTGAATATATTCCTGTTTAGTGTTACATGAAGGCTTTGTTAATAAATGTATTAATTTTTCTCTGACAGTTCATAAGATCTTCAATTAAAGTTAATCATTTTGTTAAATTTATCAAAAATAACTTATAAGTTTGAAAAATCTTAAAATATGTTGGACTAACGGGGACATTTTTGGATGAGAATTTGTTCCATTTGCATCATTCAAAGTAAAAAACAAAATCAAAACTATGCTGTTTATACTAATATCTACAGCTGGTGTTCCTCAGCAAGAGGTAAAATGGTTCATTATTAAATAAATGGATAAAACAAAACCATAAAAAACTGTTGGATGAACAGCGTACAGAATTCATCTGTTGTAGGACAAACATAGAACAGATTATATTCCCGGTCGGACAAATATAGGACAGAATTCATTATTTTACTGATCCTAATGGCAATTTAAAAATGGGGTCCCCTGAAGAAGAGACGAGGAAGGGTCTGAGAACTATTTTTAAATTTATGTGAACTTGTTAGTTGTTAACAAGTTTATTTTTACTTTTAAAAAACCTGTTACGTCTGACATTAGAAAATTTTGTCCTAAGGTTTGTCCAACAGAACATTAAAGGACTCTTGTTACGTCCTAATTTTCAAAATTATGTCAAATTTAGACTGTCAACAGTTTAAAACCTCTTAATTTTTCATATATACTGTAGTATTTAAGGTTAAGTTATTGTCAAAGTGGAAGTGAAATTGATTCTGTGACTTGTGGTAGCCATTTTAGAGAATATATTGGATGTTGGACGTAACATTTATTCGGATGTAACTTCCATCTTTTGGTTGGACAGAAAGAGCGTTTACCCCTTCGATGTCGTTGACCTCGAGTAAAAAGGAACAGTTGACAGCAATACTGTATGCACATCGCGATTGTCGTAAAATTTATTGTCATAAACATTACCATGATTACAATAAACTTAAACTGAGTTGGCAACTTGCAAATGAAAATTGAAATTTTTCGCCCGTAACAGTTGGACAGATTTTTCAAGAGTAAACTTTAATGACAATTTCCTGAAAAAAATGAAACTTTCTGCTGTACATGCTGTAACTTCATGATGAATTATCACATTTTAGTTAATAAGCTCAAGCCTCAAGATATTTTGTGCATTTAATTGCCCTCTATTGTTACATAACTTATATTTCATTTAAGAAGAAGACAGAAAATGTTAGTCCGACAACATGACCATTTAAAATTGTTTTTATCCTTATTTTTCGAAGATTTTTCATGTTTTTATGTCCTAAACCTTGTCAAACCTATTGTTTTACCTGAAATTCCCTTTTACCTAGTTGCCATTCATAAAAAAAGGTTTATAAAACAATTTTGATTTTGGGTCATGCGACTATGTTACAAAATAAGCATTCAAAAAATAGGGAATTCAACACTTAATTTATAAAATACTTTATTCAACAATAAACTTTTCATATGAGACTGTTTATATTATCTCTTCATCATACAGTGAATTGATTAGCTACCTGCATTAAAACTCAAAATAATTTGAAATATGAAAAAAAATGCATTTTTCTGGGACACCCATTGAAACAGCACTTTACTGAAAACTTAGCCATATCAGACATTTGAACATGTTGAAGTTGCAATATAAGGATGATTATTTTCTCACAAATTTCTGTTTACATGAACATGGTTGTCTGATTTCATTTCTTTTGAGATGCTGTTCATTTTAATATTTTTGTATTCAAGATGAATCAATACTTATTTTAAAAATGTGAAATATATTGTATTCTGACCATGAGAAGTATTCAGTAACAATATAAGACTTCAGCATTGTACACTTTAATTCAGATTATATACACATTTCAAGATATATTCTTATTTTGGTTTTACCATTGAATTGTTTCATGATAAAACATATTTTACTTTGTGAAGGATTGCTGTCTTGTTGATGTATATTATATATATATATACCACTATTTATTTTTACTCACATGCATGAAGAAAGTAAAATTACATAGAAAATATAGACTCGTTTAGCGCTTAGTATGCCTTTGTTTAAAATCATTTATTCTTTTTATTTCAGACAATAGCTTACAGTATATTGTGGGATGTAAAATTTCTTCTTAGGTGAGTAAAAGGGGAATAATTCTGTTGCATGCACACACTTTTATAACTAAAACCATACTATGTCATTGTATGTCAGTCAAAGAAATTTACATGCATGATTATGACTGAGGAAGATAACTCTACCTACAAAATAAATAAAAGTCACTTGTCATGCTTGTTATGAATATAATCCCTTAGGCCTAAATTAAAATATTGTTTGTTTGCCCTTTTCAGACCCTAATTTTTAAATCAGGGTAGGTTTTGTAGGAGGGTAAAATATTTTCTTTTACTTTCCCAAAAAATAATTTGGCTCGGTACATTTTTGTCATGGGTAGGCAGGCAGGTACATAATATTTTATTTTATACATGTAGATACAAAATCTGCATGATATCATATTTATCTGTATTTGCTTTTGTTTAAGTATGATTTACCTGATCATCCTGATCTACGGAACACCAAAGTCCCTACATAGGAAGTTGTATAATTTTGTATTGGACGAACTTTTTTAAATGAACTCTGCTCTTCAAGTATAAAGACACAGGGCAATGTATTTCAATTAAATGCTTTGAATCTCTAAATGCAAGTGTTCATTCCAAACGCTCACTTGATACCAACGGACTTAACCTTATACGGGGAAGATAAAAAATACAAGGATTCCGGTAAAATAGTTTTTGAGGGGAATTACAAATTTAAGATTTTTGGTAGGAATGAAATAAAAACAAAATAATGCTTGTAAATACAAATAAAAGATTTTTAGTCGAAATGAATTTATAGGGTCGGTCGGTAAAGGGCAAACAAACAATACATTTGTATTTTAATTTAAGCCTTACTGCATATAAAATCCTGTCATCTTTCTTAAGTTGACTAATTGAATGCACATTACACACACATATAACTGTGAAGCTTTTCATTTTATACATGTAATATATTTATATGAGATAACAGTGAATTCATAGAAAACTCAAATGTTACTATTAAAGGGTTTAATAAGCGATGTCTTAAAACAATGTAAAAAAAGATTTATTTATTGTCTTCATACTTTTGAAAGCACAAAATGTTGAGTATACTGTGTACACATATTGCATTAGCATGATTAGTGTTTCTACATTGTAAATTCAAATGAAAATCAAATATGCTGGATTCTCTGAAATCTGTCTTTCATATAAATGTATGTTACAGTCTTTCCAGATCTGAAAACATAAAAAATATGCATTATGCAAAACATTACAAGATGATTTTGTATTCTTATGATCATTGCTAGGCAATGTTTTTAAATCATTACAGATGACAGTCTGCATCATTAGCCACTAGTCTGATGCCCCAGACTAGATTTTTTTTCTTCTAATTTTGACCAATAAGAAAATGTCAGAATATTGGTCTTCCAACTAGATGTCAAAAATAAGATGATATACAAGAAAAATACCTATTGAATATTTAATATTGGTTGCGATCCTATTAATCTATTAATATTTAATGTATTTCAGGAATCTGGCTTTAGTTGGTGGAGTTGTACTGCTTTTAGCTGAAGATAAAGCTGAAGGAAAGAGTCTGTTTGCAGGTCTACCCTCAATTGGAGAAAACAACCCAAAACAGTATATGCAGCTTAGCGGAAGAATTCTATTAGTTCTTATGTTTCTTACTTTGTTAAGATTAGATTTTGACTTTTTCCAAATTATTCAAAATTTGGTTGGCACAGCGCTTATAATATTGATAGCAGTAGGTTACAAAACAAAATTATCTGCCCTTGTATTGGTAGCTTGGTTAACATGTATTAATGTTTATTTCAATGCATGGTGGAATATTCCCTCATACAAACCTATGAGAGACTTCCTGAAGTATGATTTCTTCCAGACACTGTCGGTTATTGGAGGACTACTTTTGGTGGTTGCATATGGTCCCGGTGGTGTTAGCATGGATGAACACAAAAAGAAGTGGTAGTTACCTATCATTACAATAGTGACTGACATTTAACATGTATATGTCTGGAAAAGGGTCTGTGTTCATAACACTGACTAATATGTGTATGTGTTTATTATTATTGTTTACAATTATATAGGACTGGTCTGAAGTCAAGAAAATAAAAGAAGTCCTCATTTTCATCTTTAGTCGCAGAGAGAAAAAGAATCTTTAGTCCTGGTGAAGTTATGTAAACAAATTTGTGACTTTGCAATTGATAAAAATCCTATTTTAAATTGATATTCCAATTATTTTGATTGTTATTATTAAAACAAATAAGTTTTCAGTCATGTCAGTAGGATGAAGCAATAGTTGATTGAAAATTTTAACAAACTTAAACATGTTGAAATAACATTTGATGCCAAATGATGAGAAAAAGAAAATCTAAATTTAAATTTGTAGCTTTTGTTCAGATAGAGGTTGGGTATTTTTTTATTTGAAGGTTTATTTAAATCACTTAATTTATAAACCAAAAGAATCCCAAATATTTTAACCAAATGAAACCTAAATAAACCATTAAAAGCAAAGAATCTTTTCAATGCCATGGAAAAAGATTCCCACTACTTAAAAAGTGTTGTCGAACATTTAGTTAAACAATGTACAGATTTTTTGTGAGATTCTTTTCATTTAACAGATGATGGAAAATTTGGATCTGCTTTTAATTGTGTTCAATGAAATAACAAAATTATTACATAATTGAAAAGTTATCATTTGCAGATTTGTACTTGAACTGATAGAGTGAATAGATTTGCAAATTTGTAATTTCTGTTCAAGATAAACTGGAAAATAATACATTTAAGCATTATTTATGAAGGGGACAATATATGAATTAAAGATGTTACAAAGAAATCAGCCGTATATGTAACACTAGAACTGCATACGTTTTAGCATACATGTATACTACAACATATAAAGCAGTTTTCTCACAGCATAGAACATTGAAATTATCTCCCAAATCTTGTCCAAAGACACTTGAACCATGATATTGAGTAGAGTAGGTATTACTGTTTTTTTTAAAGTCCAGCTTGTGATAGTGTTGTCTATATGGTAAGTTTGTGAAAGACATGACAGATGTATATATGAATCATTTAAATGTTCTAAACCATCTACTCCAATCTTCCTGTCCTGTGTTTTCAGTTTTACATACAATGTTTATGTTAAACAGCAGTTATTGTTTTATACCAAACATACAAACATCACTTCAAAGAACATACTTATATGTTTGAAGTTCTAGTTCAGTTTAAATAATTTACAGTAAAACATATTTACCACACAATATTGTGGTGTGTATGGTATGATTGTTTAGGGACATTGTACACAGGTTTTCTAAAGAAAGGTAATCAGAAATAGTTTTAATTGTTTCCTATTCAATTAATGTTTATAAAACCGAGAGATTGTGATATGTAATCTATTACATTGTAGTGATAATGGATTATTATTGAAGTAAACTAGTCTTTTGTTTATCAGTGTATTTCATTATTTTGTCTTGTTGAATACATTATTAATTTGTCATGTTTTTGTGAAAAATCTTGTACTGAAAGATTAAGAGCAGCTGTTTTTAAATACTTCTTTGAAATAGCTTTCATAATTACATGTAGTTATTTCAAAATATGCAAACATTATATGTTTAAATTTCTTAATATATTGTTTTTTTCTATGTTTAAATGTAAACAAAATAAAAGCACCTATTTATAGTTTTTGGTAATGGTTTATGTTTATAAAACCTAATTGTTTTGTTATTTGTTGTAAAAGCAGCAAAATCAAGGAAAAGTATTTGATAGACCGTCTCTAAAAAGGAAGACAAAAAGTTTTTAAGGTATATGGGTTCAGTTTTAATGTTTGAAGGGAAAATAAATAAGCACAGAGAGTATCTGTATGTAAGGACATCTCAATTCTTTTTGTGCTTTCTTTGTAATGTGTAGCATGTGTGGTTTAGGCAAGATATGGATCCTTTTTAGGCCATCTCTTGAATGAAATGTATGTATTACCCATTCCATCTAGACATTAGCTAGGATGGATGACGTTGACTATGAAAAGATGACAAGCTAAGGTTGTTCCATACTTAAGCATTATTTTTTTTTACTTGCTATATGTTTAATTTCCATAAATATTCATGTAAAAAATAAATATTTAATAATAATTTAACCTACTACATTACTGTACATTGTTCAGTTGTTTATATATTAACTGGCTTCAGTTTCAGTTTTCCCTACTGTTTTAGATTGTAAGCCTATCTTACTTAAGGTTAAGAGATCCTTCCCTTTCACCAGTGAGTTCAATTTCACAAATATTTAGATGTCTTACATTCTTTGACATTTATTACTGTTAAAATGCACATAGATATTACCTCCCCTTGAAAGTGTTATTATTAACATGATTTATTTATGTCTGATCTTATGACTGTGGTTCATATTACTTAGCAATCTGACATTGCCACCATCATTTTTAAAAACATATTTTTTTCACCTTAATATCACTATAACATTCTATACTGTAATCCACTGCTCTTAGACCAAAGATTCAATATGTAAGACCGTCGTATAGATTGGTGCTTTATGTTTTGCGTATTATTTCATTGCCATTTTATTTGTTACTTATAAAAATCAGTGTACATTTTGTTTGTACCAATACCCCTTCCTATTTGTTATAGTGCATGTGTTGAAAGTGCTGTATAAATATTGCAAAAAATAAAGGTGATTGAATGTTGGATGTTTATTTGTTTATTTCAAGGTTTATTTTTGCAATAGTTTAGAGCTAATAAGTCTTAATCTACAACTAGGAATAGTTATCAAAGGTACCAAGATTATAATTTAGTAAGCCAGAAGTGCTTTTCATCTACATAAGACTCATCAGTGAAGCTCTTATAAATATTTATAAAGCTAAACAAGTACAAAGTTGAAGAGCATTGAGGATCCAAAATTCAAAAAAGTTGTGCCAAATACTGCTACGGTAATCTGTGAGTATGCCTGGGATAAGAAAATCCTGAGTAAACTAGCTCTAACTTGTGCCTGTCCCAAGTAAGGAGCCTGTAATTCAGTGGTTGTCGTTTGTTTATGTGTTATATATTTGTTTTTCTTTAATTTTTATACGACCGCAAATTTTGAAAAAATTTTCGTCGTATATTGCTATCACGTTGGCGTCGTCGTCGTCCGAATACTTTTAGTTTTCGCACTCTAACTTTAGTAAAAGTGAATAGAAATCTATGAAATTTTAACACAAGGTTTATGACCATAAAAGGAAGGCTGGTATTGATTTTGGGAGTTTTGGTCCCAACATTTTAGGAATTAGGGGCCAAAAAGGGCCCAAATAAGCATTTTCTTGGTTTTCGCACTATAACTTTAGTTTAAGTTAATAGAAATCTATGAAATTTTGACACAAGGTTTATGACCACAAAAGAAAGGTTGGGATTGATTTTGGGAGTTTTGGTTTCAACAGTTTAGGAATAAGGGGCCAAAAAAGGGCCCAAATAAGCATTATTCTTGGTTTTCGCACAATAACTTTAGTTAAAGTAAATAGAAATCAATGAAATTTAAACACAATGTTTATGACCACAAAAGGAAGGTTGGTATTGATTTTGGGAGTTTCGGTCCCAACAGTTTAGGAATTAGGGGCCAAAAAGGGACCCAAATAAGCATTTTTCTTGGTTTTCGCACCATAGCGTTAGTATAAGTAAATAGAAATCTATGAAATTTAAACACAAGGTTTATGACTATTAAAGGAAGGTTGATATTGATTTTGGGAGTTTTGGTCCCAACAGTTAAGGAAAAAGGGGCCCAAAGGGTCCAAAATTAAATTTTGTTTGATTTCATCAAAATTGAATAATTGGGGTTCTTTAATATGCCGAATCTAACTGTGTATGTAGATTCTTAATTTTTGGTCCTGTTTTCAAATTGGTCTACATTAAGGTCCAAAGGGTCCAAAATTAAACTTAGTTTGATTTTAACAAAAATTGAAACCTTTGGGTTCTTTGATATGCTGAATCTAAAAATGTACTTAGATTTTTGATTATTGGCCCAGTTTTCAAGTTGGCCCAAATCGAGGTCCAAAATTGAACATTGTTTGATTTCATCAAAAATTGAAAAATTGGGGTTCTTTGATATGCCAAATCTAACTGTGTATGTAGATTCTTAATTTTTGGTCCAGTTTTAAAATTGGTCTAAATTAAAGTGCAAAGGGTCCAAAATTAAACTAAGTTTGATTTTAACAAAAATTAAATTCTTGGGCCTCTTTGATATGCTGAATCTAAACATGTACTTAGATTTTTGATTATGGGCCCAGTTTTCAAGTTGGTCCAAATCAGGATCTAAAATTATTATATTAAGTATTGTGCAATAGCAAGTCTTTTCAATTGCACAGTATTGTGCAATGGCAAGAAATATCTAATTTCACAATATTGTGAAATAGCAAATTTTTTTATAATTAAGAGTTATCTTTCTTTGTCCAGTATAGTAAGCAAGAAATATCTGCAAGAATTTTTTTTAATTGGAGTTATCTTTCTTTGTCCAGAATCAACTTAAATCTTTGTTATATACAATATACAATGTATATTCACTTTTTACTACCAACTGATAAATTTAAATAATCTTTACCATTTAGTGATAACAAGCAGTTTTTTTACATCTTAATATTTTATGATGTATTTAAATGAGTAGTAATTGTTGCAAACTCCATTAGAATATTTTAATTGAAATTAGTTTTGGAATAAGGGAAAGGGTTAAAATTTGGGTTCAATTTTTCTCATTTGAAATTTCATAAATAAAAAGAAAATTTCTTCAAACATTTTTTTGAGAGGATTAATATTCAACAGCATAGTGAATTGCTCTAAGAGAAAACAAAAAATTTAAGTTCATTTGAGTACATTCATTCTGTGTCAGAAACCTATGCTGTGTCAACTATTTAATCACAATCCAAATTTAGAGCGGAATCCAGCTTGAATGTTGTGTCCATACTTGCCCCAACCGTTCAGGGTTCAACCTCTGCGGTCGTATAAAGCTACGCCCTGCGGAGCATCTGGTTTGTACATAAATAAGGCTGATAGTTTTCTCGTTTGAATTGTTTTACATTGTCTTATCAGGGCCTTTTATAGCTGACTATGTGGTATGGGCTTTGCTCATTGTTGAAGGCCGTACGGTTACCTATAGTTGTTAATGATGTTTGTGTCATTTTGGTCTTTTGTGGATAGTTGTCTCATTGGCAATCATACCACATCTTCTTTTTTATACTAACAAGAGTTTTGTAATTGCCTTTGTTAGGAGTATTTGTATTCCTGTATTATTTTATTTAAATTTGGGCATTTTTTTCCTTCTTTTGAATAATGGTGATTAATTATCAATGGAAATGGAATACTTCACAATTTTGTGTAAAATAAGGTTTTATAAGAGTAGTAATGTACACAAGATTTCAGGATTTGTCAACATCTATTTTGTCCACAAGACTGCAGTAACTGCTAAAAAGTAAAATCACAAAAATACAGAACTCAGACGAAAATTCTAAACGGAAAGTCCCTAATCAAATGATAAAAACATATCAAACAAATGGACAACAACTGTCATATTCCTGACTTGGTACAGGCATCTTCAAATGTAGAAAATGGTGAATTGAACCTGGTTTTATAGTGCTCAACCTTCCACTTGTATGACAGTCTTATCAAATTCCATTATATTTACAACTGTGAACAAAACAGACATACTAATAATAGGTAATATTGTCATAATATAAAACATCATCAATAATTGTCAGTAGGGAGAAGGGGAGAAAGTAGGATTCTTACTATCGACTTGCGAAGGATTAATATTGCTTTTACGGATGTAAATGGTTATAATCTGACATCTATAGTTTGTTTCTGTGTGTATTACATTTTAACGTTGTGTCGTTTGTTTTCTCTTATTTTTTAGTGTAAATTCACATTGTGATAAGACGTGTTACGGTACTTATGTATCCCAAATTCATTGGATTTGATGTTATATTTGTTATTCTCATGGGATTTTGTCAGATGCTCGGTCCGTTTCTGTGTGTGTTACATTTTAGTGTTATGTCGTTGTTCTCCTCTTATATTTAATGCGTTTCCCTCGGTTTTAGTTTGTTACCCCGATTTTCTTTTTTGTCCATGGATTTATGAGTTTAGAACAGCGGTATACTACTGTTGCCTTTATAATTTATATGTACACCATAACAGTGCAGGATGCTTTGACTTTACATCAGGACTTGTAGAAATAAATTTAAATTATGAATAAAATAATATGCTGGGACTATGATAATGACAAAAATTGAGGTCAATATACAGTTTTCGAACTGTTAGAATTTTAACAATCTATCCTTCTCACCTTTAGTATACATATAAATAAGCTAGCTAAAACTTTTTCTTGTATCATGACAGTGGCATAAAATTCCATCATATTGACAAAGACTTGTTAGCAAAGTAAATAGACAATAGTTTAGAATGTTAAAAAATGTGGTTCTTTTATAATCTTAATCTTCATAAAAACAAAGAGCTATGTCAACAAAGAATAACCAAATGGCATTAGACAATTTAAAGACTAATTCCATTAGCTTGATGTTAAAACAAAACAAACCGATATAACAGATAAAACAGTAAAACAGAGGTATCAACTATCTGCTTAGACATAGGTGACGTTTTACAAAGTTCGAGTATCAACTGAAAGCTTTTGATTACCAACTGAGTTGAGGAAATGTATATCCCATATGCAGGGGGAGTTTGTATGTTGCCGCTAAGGTGGGGGGAAAGTTGTTTCAAAATCGAAATTGTCTCTCCTCCGGATGCGGTATTTTTCATGTATTGAAGACCCAGTGGTATCATTCGGCTGTTTTCTGCTCTATGGTCGGGTATTAGTCTCTTTGACACATTCCCCATTTCCATTCCCCCATTTTATCGATGTGTTTCCTTCTGTTTTAGTTTGTAATCTTAATATGTTTTCGCTTGTTCGATGCATGACTATTGAAAAGTGATTTATTACTCGGCTTTATTTGTCATATACTCTGATAGTGAGAATACCGCTTACGCAAAATTCGAGGTAGAATAAGTTATCAAAGGTACCAGGCTTATATTTGGACACGCTAGATGCGCATTTCGTCTACATTAGACTCATCAGTGACGTGACAATCAGATCAAACTAGTCTAAAACTGAGGTGTTGGTTTTTTAATCTTTTGTTCTGGGGTATATATTAATGGAACCCAATCAATAAAATTTATATTGTTATTGGAAAGATAATCATCAATCTATCAACATGTGAATATAAATAATATGCCTTCTTTGATCTTTAGTTTTTTGACAGGTGTATGAAGGAACTCCGACTTTTATGAAAAAAAGAAGAGTTCGGCTAGGAGAAAGTAAAATCACAAAAATACTGAACTCAGAGGAAAATCAATTTGGAAAGTCCATAATCACATGGCAAAATCAAAAAACAAAACGCATCAAAAACGAATGGACAAGAACTGTCATATTCCTGACTTGGTACAGGCATTTTCAAATGTAGAAAATGGTGGATTAAACCTGGTTCTATAGCCCTAACCCTCTCACTTTAATAACAGTCTCGTCAAATTCCGCTACATTTACATGATGCGTTAAATAAACAGTCACAATTAATATAATAGTCAAAATATGGGTACATCAGTCATCATCGTATAACAATTTTAAAAGGAACAATTTAACAGGACACAAAAACATCTACTTTCTACGAACACATGGATTGATTTGAGTGTCTGACGTCAGAAAAATTATAAACGTCACATAAATTTGTCGTTCAATGTGCATACACAAAATTTTTTAATTTACATAGGCAATGTACGCATACAGGGTTAAAAAATCAAAAGTATGTAAGAATAAATTACAGAAATAGACCGAGATTCAAACTAGTCCAAAAGTTATACATAGAATTTATGAGAGTCCAAAACTTTTAAAAGGAACAATTTAACAGGACACAAAAACATCTACTATCTACGAACACATGGATTGATTTGAGTGTCTGACGTCAGAAAAATTATATACGTCACATAAATTTGTCGTTCAATGTGCATACAAACAATTTTAAAATTTACATAGGCAATGTACGCATACAGGGTTAAAAAATCAAAAGTACTAGTATATAAGAATAAATTACAGAAATAGACCGAGATTCAAACTAGTTCAAAAGTTATACATAGAACATTTGAGAATCCAAAAATTGTTAATTCCATTACGCCATTGATTGATTTTGATGTTTGTGGTTCAACGTATATAGTAATTCATAATAGAAATATATCATAATGACATATTATAGACAAATATCAAACTGACGGGATCTTTTAAAGTACAGAGTCACGTTATAAGCACAAAAGAAATACAAAGAGTCACATATACAAAACAAATCACCAAAAAATGAAAGCCAATACAAACACATTGACGAGATGTATAAGTACCGAGCCACGTCAAACAGATATCACATAAAACCATTCAACAGTAAAAGTAATCTTAATAATATAACAAAAACAAATAAAAGAACAATAAAACATGTTGTTAAGATGATACACAACATCAGTACGCAGAATCTATACATCAAGACCATCGTGTATTATTTGAGAAGTTGATACGGAATATTTATCAACAAGGTCTTGGTACCTTCCGATGAACTTTTTTAGGAAAAGGACGAGACGTTCTTTGACATACCCCTGGTTCATCAACTTTCTACTCAGACACTGATGACGTTTTACAAAGTCTTTGTCTTTGTTCCCATAGAAAAACCTACAATTTGTCAATAAGAAACTCCAGCTTACTGATCACTCGTTCCTCTGTATCATGTTTCGCCCTTTTTTTTTTTTAAAGTTTACCTCAAAATACAACAAATATGATGAAACATATAAAATCACAAACATATCGAACTCTAAGGAAAATTAAAACCGGAAAGTCCTTAATCAAATGGCAAAACCAAAAGCTCGAACACATAAAGAAACTCCAGCATACTGATTACTGAATTGTTCCTCTGTGTATCATGTTTCGCCTTTTTGTTAAAAAAAAAGTCTACCTCAAAATTCAAGAAATATGATGTAACAAGTAAAATCACAAAAATATTGAACTCTGAGGAAAATTCAAAACGGGCAGTCCTAAATCAAATGGCAAAATCAAAAGCTCAAACGCATTAAACGAATGGATAACAACTGTCATATTATTCTAAATCACTACAAAAACAATCAAATATGTAACAAAGGAGCACAAAAAGGCACACATAGGCAATTTGAAAGCATATTAGCAAAAATGAACGAACCTTTTTTACAATAGCACAATTACACAGTGACGTGATGTATATATTAGTACAGTTTTGCACTATATTGATAAAATCAGAAACAGAAAATGTACTATTTATGGAGACACACAAAAGTTTTATATAGATATAGGAAGATGTGGTGTGAGTGCCAATGAGACAACTCTCCATCCAAATAACAATTTATAAAGTAAACCATTGCAGGTATTGTACGGCCTTTAACACAGAGCATTGGCTCACACCGAACAACAAGCTATAAAGGGCATCAAAATTACTGTGTCAAACGATTCAAATGGGAAAACCAATGTTTTTTTACTGAGCTTTGTGAAGCTTTAACACGTTATTAAGATGACTAACAACATATGTACCCAGAATCTTTACACAAAGACCATCACGTATTATTTGTGAAGTTAATACAGTTAATTTATCAACAAGGTGTTGGTTCCTTCCGATGAACTGTTTTAGAAAAAGAACGAGACGGTTTTTTGATACCCCTGGTTCATCAATTTTATGCCCAGACTCTGGTGACGTTTTACAAAGTCTAAGTAAGCTGCAAGGCTCCTACAGACCGATTACGTTGGGAAGTGTATATCCCATATGCAGGTGAAGTTGGCATATTGCTTTATTACTCAAAATCGTATCGTTGTCATAGATTCTGGTACTGAGATGATCGTGTATGTCAAATTCGAGGTTAAATTCTAAAAATCAGGCGTCGGGAGCCATGTCTTTAATTTCTAGTTCAGGGGGCTATATCAATGGAACCCAATCAGAAAAGTTCGGTTACTAATGAAAAGATCATCGTCAATATATCTGAATATGGAATTAAATAATCTGGCTTGTTTGAGCTTCTGGTTTTAGACAGGTGTCTGATTCATATGTGAATAAGAAGAGGTCGATAAGGAGACGCGCACAGTTCATTCTCAAAGGGATGCCGACAATTGTTTGAAAAAGTCTACCTTCAAATTCAACAAATATGTTGGCAATAAGAAACTCCAGCGTCCAACATACTGATCACTTGTTCCTCTGTGTATCATTTTTCGCCTTTTTGTTCACTATTTACAAAATATGTCGCACGGAATCTCTAAGCAATAAATATATAGCGTGTGCTAAACATTGATTTCAGATCATTTCAGAAAAGATCTTGATTTAGAATTATCCAGAATTTATTCAAAATGGTTAAACTCCACATAATAATTAAAACTTCTTCGTGAGTTTGTCTGAAAACCCTCTTGCACTGCACTCAGATTTTTTGTCAGTCGAAAGGTGAATTCCTTTGTAGAACATGCTAATGAGCCGATACTGTACCGTTGTTTTTACGGAGCTTAATTTTGTGCAGCTTATAGCTATATATAGGCGCAAACTTAAGGATGTACTTAGGTGAGGTTTTTAATTTTGTGTCAAATGTTCGAACTCCTTGGTGTTTTTCCATACAATACAATGTAAAATATTTTGCCCGATAACACCCATTTATTTTTTCATATAAGACTTAATAGCTCATGAAAGGTCAATTACCAAAATTTTAGAAGATCCTTAATTTTCTTTCTTTTGTTTTGAGACCTTATAATACCAATGCAAATATAAGGTAAAAGTCAGAGTCAGCCTTTTCCAGCCATATTTTAAATCTTAAATATCTGGAAAAGGAGGTCCATGACCTATCAATATTTATAGCTCATCTTTATCCTTAATTTATGATCTACCAGTTTATGGTATCAATTTCAACTTCTTAATTTATTAAATTTCACCTAACCTCACCTAAGTACATCCTTAATATAAAATTCCATCCTGGTATCTATAATGAGATATAGGAAGATGTGGTGTGAGTGCCAATGAGACAACTCTTCATCCAAATTTAAAAAGTAAACAATTATAGGTTAAAGTACGGCCTTCAACACGGAGCCTTGGCTCACACCGAACAACAAGCTATAAAGGGCCTCAAAATTACTAATGTAAAACCATTCAAACGGGAAAACCAACGGTCTAATCTATATACACAAAACGAGCTGTTATTTATAAACAAGGTAAATCCTCTACTTTGCTGTTCAATGTAATGTTCATCGAACCATGAATGACCTGTTATGATTCGGCAAAAATCTCATCCTTTTCAAATTATATTTTTTATGTCAATAAATACGTTACAATCATAAATTCTGAGTGCATCCATCTGCGCAAGTCTGACAGGTGGAAAACCCCAAATAAAAATATCATCCAATGAGAAGAGGGATGACCAGTGCCCGTATAACCATGCCTTTATATCATCCATTTAATTTCCGCCTGCGCATCGAGACACACGTATTTTTGTATTATTACACAACTTACAGAGAAGACTAAAGTTTTTTGTTTTTTCTATATTGAATATCGTAGGTATCCCCATACCATTATTTATTTGACATTTTTTTGTTATTATATTGTTGTTATAAGTGTTTAACTTCATACTTATTTAATTATGGAGTTTAATGCTCCCAGTCCTTATGAGGCCATTACAGGCAATGATGTTTTCTTAGACGGTTCATTACCTTTTTCTGTGACCGTAACAGCGGTAGGGCAGGGAACCCCTCCTATTAGTAGTCAACTAACCGACGTTTTTACTCCGGTGACTACTAAGACCGGTCAACAGACCCTGCATGCATGTTCTGTCGGTTATGATGGAGATGTCCCTACCACTGCTACGGTTACACACACTTTTTCTAGGCCAGTTGACACCACAGGGTCCATTTCATCTTACCCTGGTATCTCTATGGGTTTGAACTTACCTGGTTCTAGAGCACCAGCGTCCTATTGTGGCTTAACTTTACCGGCTTCGGCTAGTAATGCCATGTCATGGTCTAGACCTCCTTGGTCTCAGGGTTATCCTTATTCAGGCTTTTCTGGTCAGGGGTTTCATGGTCAAGGGTTTCCTGGTCAAGATTTTCCTAATCAGTTTTTTCCTAGTCAGCCCTTTCCAGGTTTCTGGCCTTATTGTGGACCAACACCAGTTATTGTTCCACAGAGTACTACTCCTAATCTGTCAGTTCCTGCTCCTCCTGTAGCAGTGTCTAGTAGGGGTAGTAGTATATCTGTACCTGCTGCTCTGCCTACCTCTTCTTTTGGGCATCAGTCTAATCAGGTAGCTAACTCTGGCCCCTCCTTAGATGGGTTCAAGAGTATTTTGGATGATTTTCGTAAGTCTATTTCTTCGGAATTGACTTCCTTCTCCAATCGCCTGTGTACACTAGAAAGCATTGCCTATAAGTCAAGTTCTCCAGTGATTTCACTCCGTCCAGATTAGGACATTGGAAGTGACCTGGAAGACAGTGACGAGGAGGAACGTTTTTCAGTCGCCCCAGGCAGCCAAGAAGAAGGGTTTACTTCTGATGAAGATGAAAATTCAGTTCAGGTTTCTCAGATTGTCTTGCAACCTTCTGTTCCTGTGTCTTTATCTTCATCTGTAATTGGTCAGTCTTCTACCAATTCTGGTAAAGAACCAGAGACTGAAGATGCTCCTTCCTCCTTGAAGGATCTCAAAGATTCTGTCTATACAATCATGAGAGATGTCAACAAAGTGCCTTTTCAGTCACCTCCCAGACCCAAGAAACTAACCTCCACTTTTGAGGATTCATGTGGTCTGTCTGTAGATGATAATAAATCTCATAGTAGTTTTCCACAGTCTAATCATATGTCCAACTCTTTGCAGATCATTAATGATGGGATTGTGTCTAATGAGTCCCAATTTTCCCAGGTTAGTGGTTTCGGTCTTGCCTCATTCACTGAGCAGTTCCGCTCTAAGGATTATGAAATGTTTTACTCTACTTTGGGTAAACTAGTACCCAAATGTGACAAGGTGTTTTCATCTACTATTTCTTCTAAACCCGCCGATGGACTGCGTCTTACTCCGTCTGTTTGGTCTAAAACAGAGAATCTTCTTAGAAACGCTTCTCATGTTCTAGGCACAGCTGAACATTTCTTATCAGCAGTTGCCCCAGTTCTTAAAGACTCTTCTCTTCCACCAGAGGTCAAACCTTTCCTATTACAGGTAGACAAGGCGTTGGGTGCCTCCCAATTGCTGATTATGGGTTCCATCGCCAACTGCACCTTGTCCAAAAGATCTGAAATTTTGGAGAAGGCAAAGGTGTCAGATACAGTAATCTTAAGGATGCTTTAATCAAGTCTCCTTCGGATGAGAAGATATTTGGGTTACCACTTGATGAGGTACAGAAACATCTCAATCAAACTCCAGTTCCAGTGAAGGTAAATGTATCTCTTTCGGGAAATAATTCTAAACGAGGTAGTTATTCTTCTGCTGGAGGCTCATCTTATAATTCTCAAGAAAAGAGGAGGAAAATCACTAATGATGGAGGTAATAAACCTAAGAAATCTTCAATCCCTAGATCTAAACCTAACAGTTTTAAGAGAGGTGGCAAGAGGGCCAACCCCTTTTCCTAGGAAGTTGCCCCTCATACGTTACTGTCAGAACCCAATCCAGAGATGTACTACAAAACTCCTCTTTCTCAATTACCAGTTGGGGGAGGTTAACTCATTTTCTAGCAAAATGGATAAGTATTACCTCAGATTGTTGGGTTCTGTCAGTAATTCGAGGGGGATTGACTCTTCAATTCAAAGAACAACCACCTCTTTCACCTGTTCCTATCCCACTGTCCAATACTCAAGATCCACAGAAGTTTCTTCCTCTGTCAACAGAAGTAGAGACTCTTTTGACAAAGAGGGCAGTGGAGGAAGTCCCTGTATCTTCAATACCTTCGGTTTGTTTGGAACAAAAGGGTTTACCAGTTCAGGGCTTTCCCTTTTGGTCTGTCAACTCCACCACTAGCTTTCACCAAACTTATGCAGGTAGCAATTGCTCACCTTCATTCACAGGCTATTCAGATTCATTCTTACCTGGACGACTCACTGATCAAGGAACTTTCTACCGAGAAACTCTCTCAATACAGATGTAGTCATCAGATTGCTGCTCTCTCTGGGGGTTCTCATTTCTTGGAAAAAGTCGGATCTCATTCCGTCTCAGGACTTTATTTTCCTAGGCGAACATTACCTTACTCATCAGTGCATAGTTCGACCTCCTCAGGAAAAGTTTCAGAATCTTTGTTCAAAAATTCATCTGTTTCTATCTAAAAAAAACCAGTCACTGCTCGCCAGTTTTCACAACTGCTAGGTCTCTTGAATTCTCTAGCCGATGTTGTTCCACTTGGTCGCCTTCACATTCGACCTCTTCAATTTTATCTACACCAACATTGGCTCCCAGCTACACAGAATTGGGAGTTTCCAGTTCCAATCATTCATCAGGAATTGTTTCCTCATTTGGTTTGGTGGACTTCTCAAGCAAACGTTTTGAGAGGCCAACTTCTGTCCTCTCCAGTTCCAAATCAGACTCTGTTCTCAGATGCCTCCAACCTCGGTTGGGGAGCTTATCTGGAAAGTCTTTCAGTGTCAGGAGTGTGGACTCCAGATCTTTTGAAGGAACACATCAACATACTAGAAATAAAGGCAGTGCTTCTTGCCCTGTCTCATTTTCAGTCCCTACTGCAGAACAAATCTCTGGTTCTAGCAACGGACAACACCACTGTGGTGGCTTATTTGCGAAACCAAGGGGGAACTCATTGTTACGAGCTGTATCTTTTAGCAAGAGAAATCCTTCTTCTTTGCAATCAACTTCATTTACAGATTGTAGTTCGTCATGTCCCAGGGAAACTCAATGTGTTAGCAGATGCTCTGTCAAGAACACTTACCCTTCCGGAGCACCTGAGATCACCCCTAGTTTTTGGTGGGGTTCGTGTTGTTTATTCTTTAGTTTTCTATGTTGTGTCATGTGTACTATTGTTTTTCTGTTTGTCTTTTTCATTTTTAGCCATGGCGTTGTCAGTTTGTTTTAGATTTACGAGTTTGACTGTCCCTTTGGTGTCTTTCGTCCCTCTTTTACCCCCGTCAATACAGAATGGAAACTTCTACAATCAGTATTTCAAGCAATAACACTTCAGTGGGGGTTTCCCCATGTAGACCTGTTTGCAACAAGCCTCAATTACAAAATTAAAGTGTTCATGTCTCCTGTACCAGATCCAAAAGCTTACGCAGTGGACTGCATGAGTGTTCCTTGGGACGGGATGTTCGTTTACGCTTTCCCACCGTTCAGATTTCTGTCACAAGTTCTTCGGAAGATCTCAGCAGAGCAAGGGTTGATCATTCTTATTGCTCCAGCTTGGCCCAAACAAGCCTGGTTTCCAGATCTTCTTCATCTATCCTGTGCTCTTCCACTGGTTCTTCCAGTACGACACAATCTTATGTCCCAGTTCAAGGGCAAGCTACTTCATTCAATCCAGAGAAGCTACATCTGTTCGCGTGGCTTCTCTCAGGGATAGCTTCAAGGCGAGAGGTTTTTCTGAATGCGCAGCCAGACATCTCTCCAGGGCAGTCAGAGATTCCACTAACATCGTCTGTGATGCCAAGTGGACTATCTTCAGTAGTTAGTGTAGTGGGAAGGAAATTGATCCTTTCCAAATTTCTGTACAACAACTAGCAGACTTTCTGATCCACCTTTTTGAAAAGAAAGGATTATCTCCCTCTACTATTAAAGGCTATAGATCAGCTATTTCTAGGACGATTCAACTGTCTGGAGGTCCAGACTTTGGTAATGATGAATTCATTTCTCTTTTAGTTAAGAATTTCACTCTTGAACGCCCTAGACAGAGAGTTTTAATCCCGTCTTGGAATTTGAGTCTTGTTTTATCAGCTTTATAAAACCATCCTTTTGAACCTGCGGAAAAGGTAGAAATCAAGTTTTTGTCGTATAAGTGTTGTTTCCTTCTTGCCTTGGCTTCTGGTAGAAGAAGAAGTGAAATTCATGCTTTTTCCACTGCTGACTACTGCTTTCGTTTTAATAGGGATAAGTCATCTGTTACCCTATTAACGGATCCAGCTTTTTTAGCCAAAAATCAAATTCCTGGTAGAGATTCAGAACCGATAGTGATTCCAGCCCTTCCTGATGATTCAAGTTCTAAAGTACTCTGTCCTATCCGAGTCTTACTTTTATATCTTCAGAGAACTCAAAGTCTCCGCACCTCCTCAAATCCAGGTTATTTATTCATATTAACAAAGGAAAACAAGATTGGTCTGTTAAAACCATTTCAACTTGGATCTGTAAAACTATTCAATTAGCTTACAGTTTTTCTAATGAAGAACTTCTGAATAGTATGCATGTTAAAGCCCACGATGTTAGAGCTATTTCTACCTCCTTGGCCCTGTTTAATAATGCTTCTTTAGAGGAAGTCTTATCTGCAGGTTTCTGGAGAACTGAAAAATCTTTCATTTCTCATTATCTGCAGTCTTTAGCTACTCAAGCTCAGAGTTTGTACTCCTTAGGACCTTTAGTTTCCGCACAAAGAGTTGTGTTTCCTCCTGCATCTTCTGGTTCAGGGGATTCAGCTTTGTGTTATATTCTATATTTCACCAGAGACATGTATACTAAAGAGATTAGCGTTTTGGAAATCTCGCTGACTTCACGCGTGCAAACTCGTACCCAGCATCCTCTAATCATATGATAACGAGATTAGCGGTAGTCTAGACAACCGATAATAATCACTCGGAACACCCTGTTGTTTTTCTTTGTATTAAGGACCAGGACAAAGACTTTCAGAATTAAAATCTTGTACTGTAAACAAATTCGCAGTTGAATAATAATATGACACTGTTTACTTGTAGCATTAATCGGTCTGTTAATTAGGGGGTCCCATGATTAGGTGTGTATGTGGAAAATTATTACCTTTACAGGAAATAACTGTAATGTCGAAGATGTCAGCAAGCGAAATTTCCCCTTTTAAAATTAACAAATTAATTCAGAAGAAAATACCGTTTAAATAAAAACTTTTATTTAGGCTTAGCAGGTAGTCATAATCATATATATACATATGTCAAGAATATAATACAAATGAAATACAAAGTGATCATAGATTATAACTGACAAATAAACTAAATTAAAGAACTACTAAGTAGTATCTTCATAAATTTAAAGAATGAAGCATAACAAATTAAAAATTCTATGAAATACAAATGAAATATAAATTTCATACCCGCCTCTTACAAACATATTCCACCTTAAGGGAATGGGAGGGAGGGTTTTGAAAAAAGAACAAACGACGAAACACAATGTTCTTTAACAAATTGGCTACGCTGATAGAAGTTTCAACGACAAACTAAGACATATTTAAACATAAAAATTCTAAATTATTAAAATGTTGACTACCTGTTTTCTGGTGTTTCTGAAAAGTGAAATTCAAAAGTGAGTTCTACTTTTAAATTGATTTTTTTATCCAATATAAATTACTGTACTGCGTGACCAATAAAAACGAGTTTAATTTAATTTAGAAAGCAGAGCAACTAAACCTTGACCAGATATGTGCTCACTGTTAAATGAAGTGAGACCAATTGTCCATTTACCAGTTCACTAAATTGTTTTTCTGATTCTTCATTAATTAATAATTTTTAATCAAAAATTTACAGTTTCATCTCAATATTTATATCTATATTAAAATTGATGCTTGGTGGTTGTTGTGATATGAAATTCACGATGTCCAAGACAGATTTTTTTATCATGGGACGACGATTTAGATTTAGATATATTGTTAGGGGAATACACAGACACTGACCCAATTGTAGATAGTGACGACGACTTTGTTCAAGCGACAGGTGTGCAACCCCCCCCCCCCCAACCCCCCAAAAAAAAGGTCAAGGAGATTGACAAGAGTTTAAGTGCAGATGTTACTGCTACTGATGGTTACAAATGTCCTGACTGTGACAAGATTCTGAAATCTATCTCTGGGTTCCGTGGACACACTTCAAGACAACATTGAAAACAATTGAAAGGTAATTTAGGCGAAAATGTTATTTTTTTCTTCATCCTTTTGCCAAGGACCCATTTGTTAAAAAAAGAATATGCAAAAGTACATGTCCTTTAAAAGTATTAAAGGTCCTGTCCATGCATGCTATGTTAATTTTGTAATACTTCCCTAAGAAAAAACTTTAAGAATCATCAATTCCGCCAAGATTGCATAATTGTTATGAACACAAAATGTCAAAGTGGCTAAATGGTACTGAATTTAAATGGCTTCGTGGTGCATATATGTCTCTGCAATTGCAAAAAGATATTTCCTTCTTCAAAAAAAAATAATATACATTTATAATGCATAACAACTTGATAAGATATGTTGGGCTACTTTACACTGTGATAAAAAGTTTCAAGTTTTAATACCAGGGGTTCACACTACCTTGTTTATGATGTTAATAATTTATCTAGAAAGACTTCATCAATTTGTTAACAACATGTGATCTTTCTGCATGTCCAAGGGTTTAATTACATGAGTTACTAACTTATTAAGAGGAAGAATCATACAGCTACTGATAACCTAACATGTTTGATCTTTACTTCATGTACCTTACAGTATGTTTACTTATTAATAGGTGTCAAATTATAAACAGTTTTATTGCCATGATCAAGATTTTTAATTACCAACATTAAAATCTGAATCAATGGAGATTAACAACAAGAACATTAGCATGTGTTTAGTAATTTAGCATACCTGATATGATTCCGGGATCTTTTATAAAGCAATTGCAGATGTGTTAAATTAAAGGTGAATAAAAAGGGACAGGAGTAAAATAACCATGATTTATATATATTGAATAAACATAATGTATTTGTCACAATGTAAGATATCAAGAATGCTATATATATAAACAATGATTTAAGGTGACATTTCATTCAGAATGAGAATTCTATAGGACGAAATTGTGCTAAATAGCGACATCGAGAAGCCATTTTGAGGCCATTCAAGTAGTTTTGTTATCCAACGATCATTTTATTCAGGATTATCCTAGTCCAACTATAATAGAAGAAACCGTTTTATAAACCTTATATGTCATTGTTTAAACAAGCACAACCTCGAAATATTGCTTAGTTTTATTTATTTTTGTTCCAAAAGTCGGGTGCCTTATCGAGTACAGAATCTAAAATTTGGGCTTCTTGGATCGCGATACAAATTCGCCTATAATTTTATTAACTATTACTAAAGAAAGCTTAAAATTACAAATAAACTATGCCTCTACATAAATTTAAGTTATTCTTAACTGAATTGTGTTGATATAGATTGTATTTTATTATAATTTGGTTGTTTTCTGTACGTTAAAGCGGTTTGTAAATTATCAATATGGCGGATTGTTTGCCGAATTTTCTTCTCTCGAGAAATCTCGTGCACACGCGTGAAGTTGACCGCTGGTTAATAGCCGTAACAATAAGTTGCCAATCTCTGTATATATATGTCTCTGATTTCACTCAGAATTTATGATGGAAACGTAATTATTGACATAAAATTGTACATTTTTAAAGTAAAATGAGATTTTATCAAATAAATACTTACCATCATAAATTAAAGGTCCCTCCCAATCTCCCCTGCATCCCCTGTTTTTCCTATGGCGTCTTGCTTACGTTGGAAAATTAAATGGATGATATAAAGGCATGGTTATACGGGCACTGGTCATCCTTTTCTCATTGGATGATATTTTTATTTGGGGTTTTCCGCCTGTCAGACTTGCGCAGATGGATGCACTCAGAATTTTTGATGGTAAGTATTTATTTAATAAAATCTCATTTTACTTTGAAAATGTACAAGTTTATGTATAGGATGTGGGATCACCTAAATACAAAAACTATATTATACCCGAAGCTTTAAATGTCTTTTGGAACAACCACATATTTATCACGAAGAGAGAATAAACATTCCACAGCCTCTTTGTCTCTGAATACGGAATTTGATCGATCAATTTTGTAGTTTATTAAATTTTTGTAACGATGTAAAATTCGAAAACTGTAAGCTTTTAAATTATTGAATTTTACTTGGGATGTCAACGAGAACTCATTTACCGCTCGTTCGTAAAAGAAATTTCTATATTACTGAACAAAATATTACACCAGGGGTTCAATGCCACAAACTAGACAAATAATTTACTAAATTTCATCATCTGTACAAGGACATCATTCGTAAATATAAACCAACATGCAGACATTTTATAAATACGCTCATGTATTTCAAATCCAATCTTTTATGGCAGTTTCTATGACAAAGCAAAAACTGACGATTCAAACAAAAGCTAACAAAACCAATCCTATAAACAGACGGATTCAGAAGGAATATAGTTACGATACCGTTATCATGTCATTAAAGATTGCATATTTGGCATACATATTAATTCACTCATAATGTCCTAGCGTTTCTGCGTAATTATACAACCTTAATTGGTTATCACGAAATTCTAAAAAAGTTTTATTTTTAATTAAAATCTGTTGAGAATCTGTTTAACGATCCGGAATAAATTATTTCAAATTTAAAAGCAAATATGCTTACAGTCAGTATGTTTAATTTTTTTGCAGAGATAAATCTATATTTTTTTTTTTTTAAATATGATTGAACTGACATAGTAAGTTCAGTATGCTAATTTTTTTTCCGAGATAAAATCTTGTGGTACAATATTCGCGAATGAAGCGATTGCGTGTTTCAGGTCTTTCAGTATATTAAACATGTTAAATATATCTACGCATGCTCTGTCATATTGTCAAGGAAGTTAAATCCATTTGACAGTTTTTTCCTTTTTCGTTTATAACGGACTTTACATTTAAGCCTCAGAAAAACATCTCTCAAGGTAGGTTAACATACAATTTTGTCTAAAGCCTTGATTAGTCTCTTCCTAATCAATTTACCAGTTTGGAACAAGGGTAAACTAGAAGTTAAGTTACACTAAGCAGAAAATGAAACTACATGCAATCCTCTGACATACTTTTATTCCAGATTTAGGACTGTGTTTTTACGGAACATTGACCTTAGTATCACGGGGCTGGGTTGAAAATGAGAGAGACAAGGTATGATTGATAGTGAGACAATCACCCACCAGAAAGCAAATGAAGTGATAGAAAGCAGCTCTAGATCACAGGGTGACTTGAAAATTTAGCAACACCCATATCGTATATATGGCATAGTAATATATAGATACAAAGCCTCGATATGACAAATACCGGTATGACAGACAACTACAATATAATTAAAGGCATCAGACTTTGGACATGCAGGCACACATATAACATTATTGGAATAAACATGTTTGAACGAGGTCGACCCTCCCCTAATCTGTGATAGTGGTGGAATAGCACAACCTATAACTAAACTGTAGAATTCATACAGTTGCAAAGGGAATGACTCACCAGATCTACACGAAGCACACAGTTCAACCGAATAAAGACAAATATACCCCAAGAAATAATCTTTCAATCAACGTTACTATAATCAAACCCAATTACAACTTATAAATACATTATGTCCATCGACTAAAATATCAATCAGTACAAAATCCGACATATTTAATGTAAGACATCTTCAACAGCCTGCGAACATCATGAAAGGTGTAGACTTCCAGCCTATTTGCATTCGAATCTCAAAGAGAAAGTAACCAACCTCTTAAGTTTTATGGTTCAGGAAGATTGTTATTATTTAGGTACCATTATATGCTCATAATAAACCATTGCAACTTTGAGTGCTGTACTTGATTGCATTTAAGCTAAACACGCGGCTTTCCCGAATGAACTGTTTTTATCTTATTTTAGTGTTTCTCGTGTAGTGAATGAATTTTGGTAAGATGTGCAAACGAAAGATATTTTGAAGTTGACATTTTAATCATGTACCCCTTGTAAATTTGAATACATGGTATATTAGGATTTACACACAGAGACGACTACAAAATTAACCATGACATATAGAGGAGAACACACAGTCTTCGAGAATAGACGGGTGTTTATTTATATGTCAAGATCATAGTCGTCACGAATCTATGTAAGCTAGGAACAAGAAAAATCACATTGAGTCCTATACATGTTCAAATAACACATATACTAAGTATGATACACGACACGTACTAATGAGGTTCCTGATTTGAGACGACCACATGAAAAGGGGATGGATGAAACTTTTTTATCTCCATTTTAATTGTGATCAGTGATCAGTAATAAATATAAAAGAACAAACAATAAAAACCAGTACTGAAAATTCTGATAAAGACGGTTTTAATATGACAAAAGATTTTTGCTTTATATTGAATTCCACGGGTAAATGTTATTTAAATGCAGTAAAGTCCATCATATCGGTATTTATTCTATTTCTGCTGCAGAACATACGCGAATGAATGTATTTCGAAATTTTATTTTCAAAATATATTGATGATGCAGCAAGTATATTGCAAGAAACATATTGACATTGTTTTTTACCAGACACAAGTTGGTTCCTTTTTCCTTTTTCCTTTTTCGATATTCAAATTTTGAAAAATATTACAAGTCCAAACTAAATTTTTTTTTGCTTCAAAACTTTTTTTCCTCAAAATTTTTTTTTCCTCAAAATTTTTTTTCCTCAAAATTTTTTTTTCCTCAAAATTTTTTTCCTCAAAATTTTTTTTTTCTCAAATTTTTTTTTCCTCAAATTTTTTTTCCTCAAAATTTTTTTTTCCTCAAAATTTTTTTCCTCAAAATTTTTTTTTTCTCAAATTTTTTTTTTCCTCAAATTTTTTTTTCCACAATTTTTTTTTCCTCAAAATTTTTTTTTTCTCAAATTTTTTTTCCTCAAAATTTTTTTTCCTCCAATTTTTTTTCTCAAATTTTTTTTTTCCTCATTTTTTTTCGTTTCCTTATTCAATTTCTTTTTCCTTATTCGATTTTTATTTCCTTTTTCATATTCATTTCCTTTTTCGGTTTCTATTCCCTGAATCGGATTCTATTTCCTTATTGGGTTTCTATTTCCTTATTCGGTTTCGATTTCCTTATTCGGTTTCTAGTTCCTTATTCGATTTTCATTTCCTTATTCGGTTTCTTTTTCCTTTTTCAATATTCATTTCCTTTTTCGTTTCTATTTCCTTATTCGGTTTCTGTTTCCTTATTTGATTTCTTTTTCCTTATTCAATTTTCATTTCCTTATTCGGTTTCTATTTCCTTATTGGATTTTCATTTCCTTATTCAATTTCCATTTCCTTATACGGTTTCTTTTTCCTTTTTCAATATTCATTTCCTTTTTCGGTTTCTATTTCCTTATTCGGTTTCTAGTTCCTTATTCGATTTTCATTTCCTCTTTGGTTTCTTTTTCCTTTTTCAATATTTATTTCCTTTTTCGGTTTCTATTTCCTTATTCGGTTTCTATTTCCTTATTGGATTTTCATTTCCTTATTCGATTTCCATTTCCTTATTCGATTTCCATTTCCTTATTCGGTTTCTTTTTCCTTTTTCAATATTCATTTCCTTTTTCGGTTTCTATTTCCTTTTTCGGTTTCTATTTCCTTATTCAGTTTCTATTTCCTTATTCGGTTTCTATTTCCTTATTCGGTTTCTTTTTCCTTATTCGGTTTCTTTTTCCTTTTTCAATATTCATTTCCTTTTTCGGTTTCTATTTCCTTATTCAGTTTCTATTTCCTTATTCGGTTTCTATTTCCTTATTCGGTTTCTTTTTCCTTATTCGGTTTCTTTTTCCTTTTTCAATATTCATTTCCTTTTTCGGTTTCTATTTCCTTATTTAGTTTCTATTTCCTTATTGGGTTTCTATTTCCTTATTCGGTTTCGATTTCCTTATTCGGTTTCGATTTCCTTATTCGGTTTCTAGTTCCTTATTCGATTTTCATTTCCTTATTCGGTTTCTTTTTCCTTTTTCAATATTCATTTCCTTTTTCGGTTTCTATTTCCTTATTCGGTTTCTATTTCCTTATTCGGTTTCTATTTCCTTATTCGATTTTCATTTCCTTATTCAATTGCTGTTTCCTTATTCGGTTTCTATTTCCTTATTCGGTTTCTATTTCCTTATTCGGTTTCTATTTCTTTATTCGGTTTCTATTTCCGTATTGGATTTTCATTTCCTTATTCGATTTCCATTTCCTTGTTCGATTTCCATTTCCTTATTCGGTTCCTTTTTCCTATTTCGATATTCAATTTTGAAAAATATTACAAGTCCAAACTAAATTTTTTTTTGCCCCAAAATTTTTTCCTCAAAATTTTTTTTTCCTCAAATTTTTTTTTCCTCAAAATTTTTTTCCTCAAATTTTTTTTTTTCTCAATTTTTTTGTCCTCATTCGGACTCCTTTTTTTGTTGTTTTTCTCCAAAAATGAACCATAAGAATGGACGACAAATGTGACTATGCATGTCATCTTTAAAACCCAGAGGCATGATGATTAATTTATCATGGAAGGAAGAGAAGCGACACACAAAAGGAGGTCTTCTCGTTTAATAGTATAAAAATACAAATATAGTACTAAACAATACAGTATACATAGCTACAAACACAAATTAGAAACAACAGTTTTTATATATTAGTATATATATCGGAGTAAATTTGTAATTTATATTTAGTAATTATCAACCTTGTACACGTATGCTAGATAGCCAGTCAAGGTCGTTAAAAACTTCCATTTGTTGTATGCTGATTGCAAATTACTGTATATAGTAAGTAAGTAAATAGTTTATTATAGTGTCACGATCCAATATACATCATCATATACAATATAAAAAAAATCTTTAAAACAATATTAGATCCCTGCCTTTAAGACATATGAGACACTTTCATCCTTTTCAAACTAAAAAATATATACTATAATGTAAAAGAAATATTTAAATAATATATGTGAATATAAATAGTTTCTAAAATTTGGTAATTAAACTAATTGAATTTGAATAAGTATACATAAATATTTGTGTAAACTGATTAATCCATCATCCTTGAATGTGCATGGTGACATTGCACTTTTATGTTCTGTGTAAATACAAAAATGTAACAGTCTCTCATAGTTCTTTTAAGAATGACACTTGCATTCTAAATTTTTTAAATTATGTACTTTTATTATATTGTGTTTATACTTTCTATGTATGTAGTGAAACTATCCTTGAATCCTTCATTTACATTATGTTTAGATTGTTTTGAACGTTTATATGACATCTAACATCCATCGTCAATCAATCAATAAACTAGTATGATTTGTGGTACGTGTTGTGAATCTCAAGCAGAATTGCTTTTGATACAGATGTACAATATATAATAATGTAAATTTTTCAGCATCAAATGCGGGCTGTTCATAGCCGTGATCTCCTAGTCGTTGGCATCGTACACAATGTAACAGTGCCAAGTTCAAATCTTTTTATTGTAATTTTTCTCTCGACCAAAATATTGTTTCAGTAAACTTAGTGATAATATATATTTCATTTTTCATATACAATTGATGATTTTGTTTCTTTATTTACATTGAAAGACGTAGTTTGACTGGCAGTGGCGGATCTAGATGGGTCAAATAAGGCGTTGCTTGGACTTTTTTGGGGAAACTGATTAATCAGACAAGTCTTCGAGAACTTTCCCATTTCCCGTGTATTTATTTTTTATGCGACAATTCTTTACTTATAATGATATTTTTTGCTGGTATTTACTGATTATAACAAACTCATGTGATTCGCTATGGCGGAGTTGACCAGTTCGCCGTAAAACGTCACTCAGTCATTTTGAAAATCAAATTTCAGTAACACATAGACTGAGGATAACAATCATGACATCTTCAAAACGAAACAGGATTGAACAAGAACGTATTGACTTGAAGTTCTATTTCACAATTCCACGAGACAGAAAGTTATACTCTATTACACTTTCTTGAAAAAAAGTTCCACAACATTATTACTTACCTACGGAAACCTGTGTAACCCCAAACGCCCCAGCCTATTTTTACTAGAAATAACACAGCTGAATGATGGTCCCCAGTCTAAATAGATTTAAAGTGTAAGGAACGAACCATTTTTTAGAGAAGGCGGTCTGAGATATTTGAAAGAAAAAAAACTTGACTTGGGTTTTTGTCTATTAAAAACTAAAATTTTGACCGTATCTGGATTGAAAACAATAATCTTGTCCACTTTTTTGCTATAAGAAACGAAAGTTTCCAACAAAATTATTTAGAATTATATAAACATGATGAACAAAAAAACGGGCGTATTTTTTGGGGGCGGGGGTTTGCATGTGTGACTGGAATGTCTGTTTCGGCGAACTGATACTGCATATTAAATACTTTTTTCAAGACCGAAATGCCACCAGCTGCTGTGTGTGATCCATTTGTCAACCGTCATTCATAAACTCGCTGTCATTTTAGAATTATGTCGTAGCCTTTTGTTAATTTGGAACCCCGCATTTCCATTAAAAAAATTTGGCGAAACATATCAACCGAGCATTTGGAAAAAAAATTGCTTGTTTGTCTTTCTTCAATCGTGTCGGTCGTATTGTAAATTTCATTGAAGAGCCCGGCGTATATCTGGTTTACAACAAGCAATCTGTGAGGTTGTTCTAACTTAACATACAACAAACAAGAATTGTCCATGTCGAGGTCCTACATGCAATAAAGCAGTAAATAGCTTTGGATCCATACTATTATTTTATATATACAGCATAAAAAAATGTTCAACCCTTACACTTTACAACAACTATAAAATATATATGCCCAAAATAAGGAACCGTTTAAATATGCATTCTACACAAATTTTATGTTTTTTAGCCCCCAAAAAGGTCACAATTTTTTTCGACTCGCTTCGCTCAGCCATCTTTAAAAATGTCGCCCCTTTTCTAAAATCCAGAATCCGCCCATGAAATTCAGTACATGACGTCACAAAGTATATCGGTTTTTAGATATTCTAAAAATAACCGTGCGATATGCTTTTTGCCGGTCAATATGCTTTTTGCTATCCGCCGTTTTTTCTCTACCTTCGAAAATATAGTTTAACATGTGACTATCTCTAAACGAATCAAATATGTTAAAATATACGAATTAATGATATATATATATATATATATATAGTGTTTGTATGATATTTTATTAGATAACAAGTGTGGACACAGATGAGTGTGGATTTGTTTTTCGTTTATTTTTTGTACATAAATAAGGCCGTCAGTTTTCTCGTTTGAATTGTTCTACATTGTCATTTCGGGGCCTTAAATATCTGACTATGCGGTATGGGCTTTGCTCATTGTTGAAGGTCGTACTGTAGTTGTTTAATTTCTGTGTCATTTTGGTCTCATTGGCAATCATACCACATCTTTTTCATATGTATTTGCTTACTATTTGTATGGATCTATGTATATTACTTTATGGTGGATCGTCAGTATCATTAGTAAAACTTTTTGTCAAAATGTCGAATTGTTTTTTTTAGTAATGAAAATGCCTGAAATGATGCTTGGGGCTAGATGAGCTAGAAAGAGAACTTATGTGTTGTGGTTTTTTCTTCAATTCTTTGATAATATTTCCTCCAAAGCTTGTCAAAGCAAAAAGGAGTTTTTACTAATGTGAAAATGATATCGTGAAAAGATCCGTTGTCAGCATGCTTCAAAGACTCATAACTGTTCTTAGAGTAATCTGGTAGAATTCAAGCATGTAAGGTGGATATTATGAGCATCTAGTTAATGTGTCTAGATATCTAAAAAGTTATAATATTCAATACAAAAATGGTAGTGCAAAATTATTCTCTTTTTATTTTTTGGGTTATAATATATGGACACAAATATAAGTGATACCATTACAGTATTTGTTGTGGTATGAAAGTGTAGTAATTAACATTTACTGTAACAATGTTAGTGAGAGCCGTGGTGTAGTGGTTAGATCATCGAACTACTAACACAAAGGTTCCTGGTTAGATTCCCGTTCGGGATGACAATTTCAGGGACTCAATTTTCTGCTCTCCCTTGACACCATTTGCGAGTATGGTCTTAAGGAAACGATGATAGTCCGTCGCAAGGGGACGATAAATGGCTGACCCGTGATAAGAGAGACACCCTTGTAGATTTCGAAAAAGAGTAGGCTAATGCCGCTACAAGGCAGCACTCTCACCCGCAAAGTGGAAAGGGATTAATATAAGTTGCAAAACTTGTTTCCCAATCCAAACATATGTTAATTCACACAAATTAAGAAATAAACGAATAAATGAAAAAATGTTGAACAGGTACAATGAAATATAATAGTTTTAGAAATCAATTAGGCCAGATAGGCCTAAATTTGTTCTTCTTCACATAATTGAATGACCATTTACACTCAGGTCCTAGTCTTTAGTAGGCAATACAGATGTATTAAAACAACCTAGCATAATATTGCGTGAAGGGGGAGTAGCATTGTCCGGTTTTTTTTTCTTCAATTTGATCAATAGACACATAATGTTTGGTTCGAATCGAAATAAAATGCTTTTTTTTTATCTCCCTATTACATACTAGTACATTGTACATAGAATGAATACTACTTTGACAAATCCTTGTACATGAGAGTTGTATGTCAAATCTTTATTTCACACAGAATGAATTGCACAGCAATGAACTCAGCTCAAAGCAAAGCACTTTAATGATACACTTAGACAGAGAGCTCAATCCAGTGATATACTTTGTACTACAGGTTCTTCAGGAACATCATCGACTAAAACCATATCTCACCAACATGACTTACTACATGGTTGGATCTGACAGAAATCCTGAAAAAGAAATGAATTTTATCATCGTATTTTAAGTATATATACACAGATTAAAACTTTCGCATTTGTGGCAAAAACATTCAGTATTTAGCAACTTTCAATCGCTTTATGCACAAATTAATATAGGTTGAGTGCCTCTCTTGTCGGCAATAAGAACATACCTCCACTTAGTTTTAGTCAACTGATGAAGAAACATTCAAAACTATAAAATTTTATTTAAGACTTATCAGTGTCTATTTGCCATCACCACTGAATCAATGATATATGTACACATCTATACATGTAAGACTAACATTAAAGTATATCCGACTAAAACTGACGTTCGGTCTTTACTTCATCCCAAAAAGCTCGCTATACTTTTCCTTTTTTGTCTTTTGTTCGAGCCTGTATATTGACCTCTAGATATCTTTCAATTACATCCAGTTTGGTGCGTGTTGATGTTTGATAGTTGTAAATATAAGGAAATAATAACCGAATAAGGAAATGAAAATTGAATAAGGAAAAAGAAATCAAATAAGGAAACAGAAACCGAATAAGGAAAAAGAAACTGAATAAGGAAATAGAAACCGAATAAGGAAACAGCAATCGAATAAGGAAATGAAAATCGAATAAGGAAATAGAAACCGAATAAGGAAATAGAAACCGAAAAAGGAAATGAATATTGAAAAAGGAAAAAGAAACCGAATAAGGAAATGGAAATCGAATAAGGAAATGGAAATCGAATAAGGAAATGAAAATCCAATAAGGAAATAGAAACCGAATAAGGAAATAGAAACCGAAAAAGGAAATGAATATTGAAAAAGGAAAAAGAAACCGAATAAGGAAATGAAAATCGAATTAGGAACTAGAAACCGAATAAGGAAATCGAAACTGAATAAGGAAATAGAAACCCAATAAGGAAATAGAAACTAAATAAGGAAATAGAAACCGAAAAAGGAAATGAATATTGAAAAAGGAAAAATAAACCGAATAAGGAAAAAGAAACCGAATAAGGAAATAGAAACCGAATAAGGAAATAGAAACTGAATAAGGAAATAAAAACCGAAAAAGGAAATGAATATTGAAAAAGGAAAAAGAAACCGAATAAGGAAAAAGAAACCGAATAAGGAAATAGAAACCGAATAAGGAAATAGAAACTGAATAAGGAAATAGAAACCGAAAAAGGAAATGAATATTGAAAAAGGAAAAAGAAACCGAATAAGGAACTAGAAACCGAATAAGGAAATCGAAACCGAATAAGGAAATAGAAACTGAAAAAGGAAATAGAAACTAAATAAGGAAATAGAAACCGAAAAAGGAAATGAATATTGAAAAAGGAAAAAGAAACCGAATAAGGAAAAAGAAACCGAATAAGGAAATAGAAACTGAATAAGGAAATAGAAACCGAAAAAAGGAAATGAATATTGAAAAAGGAAAAAGAAACCGAATAAGGAAAAAGAAACCGAATAAGGAAATAGAAACCGAATAAGGAAATAGAAACTGAATAAGGAAATAGAAACCGAAAAAGGAAATGAATATTGAAAAAGGAAAAAGAAACTGAATAGGGAAATGAAAATCGAATAAGGAACTAGAAACCGAATAAGGAAATCGAAACCGAATAAGGAAATAGAAACCCAATAAGGAAATAGAATCCGATTCAGGGAATAGAAACCGAAAAAGGAAATGAATATGAAAAAGGAAATAAAAATCGAATAAGGAAAAAGAAATTGAATAAGGAAACGAAAAAAAATGAGGAAAAAAAAAAATTTGAGAAAAAAAAATTTTGAGGAAAAAAAATTTGAGAAAAAAAAAATTTTGAGGAAAAAAAATTTGAGGAAAAAAAAAATTTGAGGAAAAAAAAAATTTGAGAAAAAAAAAAATTTGAGGAAAAAAATTTTTGAGGAAAAAAAAATTTTGAGGAAAAAAAATTTTGAAGAAAAAAAAAATTTAGTTTGGACTTGTAATATTTTTCAAAATTGAATATCGAAATAGGAAAAAGGAACCGAATAAGGAAATGGAAATCGAATAAGGAAATGAAAATCCAATAAGGAAATAGAAACCGAATAAGGAAATAGAACCGAATAAGGAAATAGAAACCGAATAAGGAAACAGCAATCGAATAAGGAAATGAAAATCGAATAAGGAAATAGAAACCGAATAAGGAAATAGAAACCGAAAAAGGAAATGAATATTGAAAAAGGAAAAAGAAACCGAATAAGGAAATGGAAATCGAATAAGGAAATGGAAATCGAATAAGGAAATGAAAATCCAATAAGGAAATAGAAACCGAATAAGGAAATAGAAACCGAAAAAAGGAAATGATTATTGAAAAAGGAAAAAGAAACCGAATAAGGAAATGAAAATCGAATAAGGAACTAGAAACCGAATAAGGAAATTGAAACCGAATAAGGAAATAGAAACCCAATAAGGAAATAGAAACTAAATAAGGAAATAGAAACCGAAAAAGGAAATGAATATTGAAAAAGGAAAAATAAACCGAATAAGGAAAAAGAAACCGAATAAGGAAATAGAAACCGAATAAGGAAATAGAAACTGAATAAGGAAATAGAAACCGAAAAAGGAAATGAATATTGAAAAAGGAAAAAGAAACCGAATAAGGAAAAAGAAACCGAATAAGGAAATAGAAACCGAATAAGGAAATAGAAACTGAATAAGGAAATAGAAACCGAAAAAGGAAATGAATATTGAAAAAGGAAAAAGAAACCGTATAAGGAAATGGAAATTGAATAAGGAAATGAAAATCCAATAAGGAAATAGAAACCGAATAAGGAAATGAAAATTGAATAAGGAAAAAGAAATCAAATAAGGAAACAGAAACCGAATAAGGAAATAGAAACGAAAAAGGAAATGAATATTGAAAAAGGAAAAAGAAACCGAATAAGGAAATGAAAATCGAATAAGGAACTAGAAACCGAATAAGGAAATCGAAACCGAATAAGGAAATAGAAACCCAATAAGGAAATAGAATCCGATTCAGGGAATAGAAACCGAAAAAGGAAATGAATATGAAAAAGGAAATAAATATCGAATAAGGAAAAAGAAATTGAATAAGGAAACGAAAAAAAATGAGGAAAAAAAAAAATTTGAGAAAAAAAATTTGAGGAAAAAAAATTTTGAGGAAAAAAAATTTGAGAAAAAAAAAATTTTGAGGAAAAAAAATTTGAGGAAAAAAAAATTTGAGGAAAAAAAAAATTTGAGAAAAAAAAAATTTTGAGGAAAAAAATTTTGAGGAAAAAAAAATTTTGAAGAAAAAAAATTTTGAAGAAAAAAAATTTTGAGGAAAAAAAATTTTGAGGAAAAAAAGTTTTGAAGCGAAAAAAAATTTAGTTTGGACTTGTAATATTTTTCAAAATTTGAATATCGAAAAAGGAAAAAGGAAAAAGGAACCAACTTGTGTCTGGTATTATTTTTTTCAATTTAGGATATTCGAATGGCTTCGCACACTTTAAATATGGAACACATGTGCATGCCATGTAGCTTTAGAGACCTATCAGAGGAGGCTTCATTTTGGTGTTTAGTTTGTAAAGAAGGTCTATGTTCAAGTTGTAGGAAACATCATCTATCAATAAAAGCTTTACAATCACATGATGTACTCCCGTTCGAAGGGCGTGAATCAATTCCCGAAATGCTTGAACAAGTGCAACAAACCTGTTTGCAACATGACCGGAACTTTGAATTTTATTGCTCTGACCATCAAGAACCGTGTTGTATAAGATGTATATCTCAAAATCATAAAGGTTGTCAAAACGTTTGTCCGATTAATGAAGTCATTGAAAATGTTAAATCTTCTATAGCAATTAATCACATTGAAGAGGGAATAGATGGGATGATTTTAAAGATGGAAAAGATTATACAAAAGAAAGAAGAAGCTGATCATACCTTCGAAGATCAGGTCAATACTTCAAAGCAAGATGTAACTGACTTGAAGAAATGCCTTGAAAAAAAGCTAGATAATATATATGTAAGATCTTATATGCAGAAATTGATGAAGTAAGATTAGCATATTGTGAGGAAATGTCGGGGAAGATGGATATACTGAAAGAAAGGTTAAATAATATGCGTGCATTGAAATCAAGTTTGATTCTGGCAAAAGAAAATGGAACTAATCTTCAATTATTTCTGAGTTTGGTTGTATTTGAAGAGTCCTTATCCAAACAAGAAAGTTTCCTGTCTACAAGCCTCGAAAAGGGAGATTTTAATAGTAATGAAATTAGCTTTAAGCCTTTTGATGATATCAAAAATGCTTTGAAAGAAGAACACCTCGGTAAAGTTGAGACCAAAACAAACTCTCTTGAGGTTTTTTCGGGTAGTCTCAGTCAGTCACCGAGGATACTGGGGAAATCTAATCACAATTTTAAAGTAAATATTGACAATGTTAAACTCGTCAAGAAAAAAGAAATGAAGTTTTCCAATGTGAAGGTTACCAGCTGTGCTATCTTACCAAACGGCTCCTTTCTATTCACAGATTTTTCAGGTAACAAAAGGTTAATGCTTTATGATGGAAATTGTACACTATTACGGTACATTCCTACTGAATGTCCTCCATTTGGTATAGCTGTATTGAACCAATCAACTATAGCTACTACTTTGCCAAGTGCAAAAAAAGTTTTGTTTCTTGAGATTCTCTCTGACGATAAAATTGTAAAGCAGATAAGTTTATTAGGCGAATGCTTTGGGATAGATTATTCCGGAAATCGACTAGCAATTGCCGTAAAAGGATATGGTATCCAAATATTTAGTATCGACGGGTCACTTTTGAAAACTATACAATTTTCATGTACTATTCTGTCCTTTAATGGGTCTTACATTTACTACGTTCAGGATGAACAAAAAGAACTAAAATGTTGTGATGATAACGGGCAATGTATTTGGCATATACAACTGCCTGTATCAAAGTTTTATGAGTACCCTTCCCTTTACACAGATGAAGATGGAAACGTCTATATTGCTGAGCGTCATGGAGACCAATTTTTTATTGTATCGCCCGATGGAAAAAAATATAGACTACTCTTACAAAGAACAGATGCGCTTTTTAATATATGTGGTATCCATATGGACAGACAGAAACAACAACTGCTCGTATGCACAAAATGGAACGAACTTGCAGTTTTATACGATTTTTTGTAGATATAACCCATAGTCTTACAAGTCTTGATAATTAGGATAGAATTGTACACCTCATAATTTCAATTATTAGGTCTTTCCACTTCTCTGTGGAAAGCCTATTGTATTTGTTCTGATTATTTTTTTTTTTTTTTTTCTTCCGCCTAATTTTGTCCTTGCGATAAACATTTGTTTCGCAATATGTCGCTTAGATATTTGGTATATGATATCGAACAGTTTATGCGCTTTTGAAATTTACCCTGCGTAAACGAATACTTTTCTTTGTAAGAGTTATCTCCCCAAACACTGTTTTCCTTGTTAGCGCAACTTCTTCCCAACCGTAAAATATTATGACAAATTTATTTTACAAAATTACTCGTTATATCCTTCGCATGATTTGTCCTATTTTGACCGAAGCGATATGAACGCTCCATATGAGAGTTATTTCCCCTTATGCATTTGTTATAAGTGATATGCATTTCTATCTTGTAAACCATAAGTGCTAGAGACCTAGGATCTTTTGATTTGAGGTCCTTGGTCCAAAAAAATGAAAATTAGGTCAAGGTCAAAGGTCAAGGTCATATTTGAGATTTTCATATGTCTTTGATTTCCCTATAATTCTTAAATGGTTATAGATACAGAAAATTTAAGCAGTGAAAAATGTTAAGGACTTCAAGGGGCAACTTTGTTACATTATGACTATATTGGTTTTACCATTGTGTAAGGACATAATCCCCATTGATGGTTTATATAAAGCCATTATTAGACAAAACTCTCAAACAAAATGACCTTGACTCATAGGGTCTTCTGCAATGACATTGTGAAGAAATGACCTTGACAATGGTCACAAGGTCAAAGGTCAAGGTCATGTACATTTGTGATTTGGGGCACTACTTGAAGAGTTTTATGTGTGTTTGCCTGCCAACCAACCAACCAATCAATCAATCAATCAATCAATCAATCAATCATGATCATGATCAATCAACCAATAATTATCATGATCAATCAATCAATCACGTTTCCGTCTCGTGTGTTTATCATAGGGTTCAAGATCTTCTTTGTTTCTTTTTCGCTGTTTCAACTGACCCTATCCAACGTGTTTGACCAAACAACCAACCAACTAATCAATCAATCAATCAATCAATCAATCATGATCATGATCAATCAATCAATCATGTATCCGTCTCATGTGTTTATTATACGGTCCAAGATCTTCTTTGTTTCTTTTTAGCTGTTTCAACTGACCCTATCAAACGTGTTTAACCAACCAACCAACCAACCAACCAACCAACCAACCAACTAATCAATCAATCAATCAATCAATCAATCAATCAATCAATCAATCAATCAATCAATCATGATCATGATCAATCAATCATGTATCCGTCTCATGTGTTTAATATACGGTCCAAGATCTTCTTTGTTTCCTTTTCGCTGTTTCAATTGACCCTATCCAACGTGTTTAATCAACCAACCAACCAACCAAACAACTAATCAATCAATCAATCAATCAATCAATCAATACATCAAGTAATCAATCAATCATGATCATGATCAATCAATCATGTTTCATGAAAAATTGAAATTTAATATTGTTCTTGCGTCACTTCTGAAAAAAAATCAACATGTACTCTGAAACTACAAGTACAATCGACCTCAAAATTTGCAGTCAGCAGGGCATACCTGTACTTAAAGTTTATAAAAAAACTTGGTGCAGATATCTCTCAAAGCTTTTCCTAGAGAAAAGAAATGGCAATGCCGTAAAAATCGCTTGCAAGGTCCGTGAATCTCAGTAAAAACCTACAATAAAATGTCCGCTCCGAGATTGAAATACTAATCTGTGTTACAAACAGGTGCTGAAAAATGTACAATATCAGAAAATAATCAATAAATGTGTTTTAAAGTTACACCGGATCAATTAAATCCAAAACATGCACTGCCCGTGAACTGTGATCCAAATGTCAATTTCCTACAATGACAAAAGAAATTACATTGTGTTTATTCCGTCTCTTTACATGTTGTCTGTTCAAAGTCCCCACCTAAAAAGAAATAAAAAGGACTAACTTTTCGTTATTATAAACCCGTGTCACGTGATGTGGCACGCGCGCTGTACCTAAAATAAAAGAAAAACTTTCCAAACTAAACATGAAACTTCTCCGGTAACAATAATATAGACCTCATACAGAAACAAACAAACAAACACCCCCCCCCCCCCCCCCCAAATTCAATTAATTTTAAAGGGGGAAAGACCGCCTATATTTTTAACTATATTGTATCTTTTAATGATCAAAAAGACTGAGCAACACGAAGCTCACCAAAACTGCATATGATCTCAGGTGCTTTGGAAAAGTAAGCAGATCCTGTTCCACACGTGTCCTTCTAGTTTTAAATTCAATCAACGATCTCACATCGTAAACTCATTCGAAAAGAGGATATATGTCTTCTCTTTCAGTGCAGGGTCATTGTTTGCTAATTTCATCGACTAAATAGATTAGTAATGATATCATGTAATCTCAGATATCGAACTTGTACCATCTTACTAAATGCAACCATAAATCACAAATCGATACTGGAAAAATAAGGTATTAGCTGTAATTTTCTGTGTGTATGAATTCGGATTTGTTATAGAGGTTTTAAAGCAAAATATTACATATATTATGCAGTGTTCTGTGGAATATTTTTTACTGCTATGACGATGTCTTACTTTCGACCTTTGACTCCTTAGTATCTTCCACCTCTTTTTTATAACAAGGAATCCAGTGTATGCAATTGTGATGTTTACCAAAGTGAGCCGTAAAAGGACAGAAAGCATTTACTCTGACAGTGTAGGAAAGGAACAATTAGAATGACAAGAATGCATGTGTGCCGAGAAGCAAAATTAAGCATTTACTTCACCAATGTCTAAGAGTGACTTAATAAAAAACTAAACAATCTAAATTCTAAACTTTAGGGTGTTGTTGTTCTTTTGTTAGCTCACCTGTCCCAAAGGGTAAGCTAAATTTTCTCATCACTTGGCGTTCGTCGTCCGTCGTTGTCAGGTTTTACAAAAATTTACTCTGAAACCGCAAGGTCAAATGCACAATCATAGTTATAGGGTATCTAGCTTAACAAATGTGTCAGATGACTCCGCCTGCCAACCAACATCGCGGAATTATTAAAATAGTCCGAGTTTTCATTCGTTTTTTTGCATATTATCTTGAAAACTATTAAAGTATATAGATAGCCTCTCTTATAATTGGAAAATAAGGAAGTAGAAAAAAGACTAATTCTACAAACAGTCTACATAGAGTTTTTGTTCGTTAATGACTTTATATTTTGTTTAATATTTTATATTTGCCTATTATCTTGATACAATAAATGAAAGATGTACATTTTCAAAGCAAAATTGACAAGAAGGATAGGATCTACAAATAAAGCCGATTTTGCCGAAATCCTCACAGGATTTATTGTCCTTAGATGAAATGTTTTTTGTTTACCTTTTTTTTGTACTGGCCAAAAAACTTTAGAAGGAAGAGAAACTGTAAATTCAAAAAAAGATCCGCAATACAAGATGAAAATATTTTGGTCATTAATTCTATTCGTGTCCATGCTGTTGGAGAGTGACTAATATTGATTATGCGCATAGATCATGATGAGCGCCACAAGCTCTTTATTCCCTCTAGTTTGTAAAGCAATTATCTTAATCCGTCAAAAGGACTAAAACTTTCTTTCGAAATTGACACACTTAAATCTTTGATAACATTATGTTTGTCTTCTCATATTAATGGATATATATGACGATGTGGTATCAGTGCCAATGAGAAAACCCTCCATCCAAGTCACAATTTATAAAAGTTAAGTTAATATTGGTCAACGTAGGGTCTTCAGCAAAAGGGTCCAAAAAATTACTTATGTAAAACCATTCAGACGGAAAAACCAACGGTCTAATCTATATAAATAAACGAGAAACGAGAAAAACTTATGAACCACTTAAAAAAACATCTACTGAACATCAGAGAATGGTTTTAAACCAGGCAACGTATTTATATATTTTTTGGTAAAATGTACATACATATGATTTCTTAATGGAGAACTAAATATTTTGTCTCAAGTTCTATTTAAACAAGGCTATTAGAAAAACTATTGTTTTTACAAATCTTTGGGGAAAAAACTTGCAGATCGTTACAGGGTTTCATGGTACTTAATTTAGCGTGGACTCTTTAACTTGGACTCTTTAACAAAGACGTATAACATGAGATATCATTGACATAAAATAGAATCATTCAAAAAAAAATGTAGTATGATTGCAAATGAGACAACTATCCACTCTACTGAGACCATATAACGTAGATGTTAGAAACTATAAGGCATCGTAGGACCTTCAACAATGTATATATTAACACATACCGCATATCAAGAGGTTAAAGGCCCCGAAATGTCAAATGTAAAACAATTTAAATGAGAAAAATCTGAATCATATACAGAGAAATAAATGAAATGCATATGATATTCAGTGGCAATCTATATAACCACTAAAGTAAAATTAATTAAAAAGGTTGAGACAAAGCACAAAAGGACTAACAGACATAACACACCGATCTGAGAGTACCATTTGCAACTGATTGTTATAGTTTATAATAACTTAGCTATACAGACATTATGAATTATAATGCAATTATTTTGTATCAATGGTTCTGATTCGATGAAAGTTAGCGTAAAATTCTCTATCTGCTTTGTCTGTAACTAGGGAAGCCGACATTTTGAATTGATCAATGTATTGACATGCAATTTCTACAATTATAAGCCAAAAAACTCACATGTTGCACCTAAAAATCTTCTTAATATCAAATTTTATTACATTCTGAAGCGGCACAGAAGTCAGAAAACGCCCGGTGTTTATGTTTGACGCCTGAATATAAGTTATATGGTTCGCTACTGACCCCCTATGGATCCATAGAGGGTTAGTAAAATCCATAGGGGGTGAGGCCGGAGCTGGACTTTTCTGCGGCGTTTTGTTGAAAAATAAACAACGAAACGCAACACCATTAATAGATGACGTCGCCATTAACGCGTCATAGACCCCCTATGAAACCTACTAACCCCCTACGGTCTCATAGGGGGTCACCACGTGACGGCGTTTAACCAATCACAACGTGATAATTCATCTATGGTCCGATAAGCATACCTATGACACCACCTAGTGTAGGGACCAAAGAAGATAAAATCTTTTCCCGGAATTTTCTTTAATGAAGATTTTACACTTAAATAATGATTGAAATTTGATTATGAACTTGTTTTAATTTGCATTAGAATAGAGATAACTGTATTGTATTTGAAGCTTTGCGGATGTCCATCGGTAGTTTTACTGTCGCAAATAACCTTTTACCTACGCGTCCCAGGTAAACTAAATTTGAGACAGTAAAACTACCGATGGACGTCCTTAAAGCTTCAAAAACAATACAGTTATCTCCTAATTTTCACTCCTAGGATTATTCATAAATAATTGGGAAACACCATTACTGATGACTTGATAAGACGTCAAACGCGCCTAATATAAAATTGCAAACAAGACCACTTTCCATCATAAACCAAATGACATAAAAGTAAAAACTATAGGTCATGATACCGCCTTTAACAATGAGCAAAACCCATATAGCAAAGCAAGCTATAAAAGATCAAGAAATAAAAATTAAAAACAATTCAAAGCCCAAATTATGTACAAACAAAATCATAAACGAAATTCAAATATTATATACATCAACATACAACAGCCACTAAATAACATACCCCTGACTTGGGGAAAGCACATTACAAAAAATATCGGCGTTAACCATATAAGCAGGTCCGTACCTCCTCTTACAAGGACAATGGTTAACAAAACAACTGATGAACAAAATATTAACATCAGTTGAAAAAGGCTTAACTCATCGGATCAATGTTTCATTGTTTTAATTCAGGAATTCGAATGGCTTCCAAACCTATAATGGATGAAAGTATGTGCATACCCTGTAGCTTCAGAGAGTTATCCGTAGAAGCCTCGATTTGGTGTGTTGTTTGTAAAGAAGGTCTTTGTTTGAGTTGTCATAAACATCATTTGTCAACAAAGGCATTAGCTTCACATAATCTAATATCTTTCGAACAACGTAAATCAATCCCAACTGTTGTTGAACATGTGAGAGAGACCTGTTTTGAACACGACCGGACATTTGAACATTATTGTCATGATCATCAAGAACTGTGTTGTATAAGATGTAGCACTAAAAACCATAAAGGATGTAACAATATTTGTCCGATTGAAGATGTCATAGAAAATGTGAAATCTTCCGTTGCAATTCAGCAGCTTGGAGGAGTTTTAAATGGTTTGATTTGTAAGATTGAAAAAAATATTGAAAAGAAAAAGAAATCGACACTTGCCACAGAAGAGCAAATCAAAACTATGAAGCTAGAAATTTCGGACATGAAAAAACGTATTAACGAAAAGCTAGAAGGATTAATTAAGAAATGCTATGAGAGCATGGATGATATTCTGGTAGATCACAACACAACGACAAGCAAAGGTATAGAAAGTCTTCAGAAAAAAACTAGAAGTCCTTCAAAGTATAAAATTAGACATTTGTCAAGCAACGCAAAACTGCACAAATCTTAAATTGTTCTTGAGTCTCTCAGAATTTGAGAGCCTATTGTCAAGAGAAGAAAACTTGCTATCTGTAAGTATGGAGAAAGGGGAACTGGATAACACAGAGCTTATTATTAGTATTAACGATGACTTCAAAAACATGTTGTCTATTGTAGACATCTGCAATATCGAATCACAGAAAACAAAGTTACACATTAACCATTTCAGTTTCGGACAAAGTGCAAAAATACCAACCCTTATTGAAAAACAATTTACACCAAATATCGATAACATTCAAATTCAAAAGAAATATAAAATGAAATTTCCAGACACTTGCTATGCAACCGGTTGTACAAGTTTGCGTAATGATTCCATGTTGTTTGTCGATCAAAGCAGTAAGAGGATTATCCTTTTTGATAGCAACAGTCGCTTCCTTAGGAACATTGAGGTCGGCTCAAAGCCATTCGATATTGTATCTAAAGATGACTTTGTTGTTGCTGTTACTCTTTTTGAAGCAAACAAGATTCTGTTCATCGAACTCAGCTCTGATCAGGATAAAGTTATCAAAGAAATAGATGTGATCGGTCAATGCTTCGGAATCGACTACTCAGACCACAGACTTGCAGTTTCTGTTGAAGGTTATGGTATACAGATATTTGATGATACTGGAATAAAAATTAAAACAATACCATATGCCAGCCGTTGTGTATCGTTCGCCAATTCACATATTTGTTATATCGATTATCAATCAAGTGTGTTAAAGTGTACAAATTATAATGGACAACATATCTGGGAAATAACTTTGCCGAAAGCACTAAATATAAGTCATATGGCCATTACAGTAGACCAAAACGGAAATGTTTACGTATTAGATTCTTATGGTGACAAACTTTATATTGTTTCAAGTGACGGTACCCGTTATAAGCGGCTGTTGCAAAAGTCAGATGAACTTTCAAACCCAAAGGGTATTTATTTCAACACCAGGAAACAACAATTACTGATGATCACAATTCCAAGCAATACAGCTGTACTGTACGATGTTGTATGATGAAAAAAATAAATAATCGAAAACTTTAAAATCATTTGTATTAAGGTTGTATTAATTCAAATAATCATCTCGTTAAATAAAATGCTATACAAACAGGAAGAGGATATCAAAGTTATTACAATGGCATTTGTCGAAAAATACGGATCAGACTATTGTAAAATAAATATGAAGAGACAACAGCAGTCATTAAAACTCTTCCCTTTAACAGCTAAGATTATGAAGAACGAACATTACCTAGTAAACTAATTAACTTAATATAACAAAAAAAAGACAATTGCAGTTTCCTGATTGTATTCATAGCTATAGCCATTTAACCCGTTTATCAAGAAAAATCACGGATAAACAAAGAAAACGATAGCAAAGGAAAATGAAGGAATGCCATATATCGGATTGTCTACGAACAGAAAGCCAATGATCGAGCAACAGTAGCACCAACAGGTGTGTAATCTAATACAAGTTAAATATTTGTTTAAATTTCTTAATCTTTTCATTTCTTTATACCCTACTTCAAAACCAGGAGAATATACTGCTTTATCCGATCCGTGTATCAATTCGTTCGTCCCATGCATTTTTCGTATGGCATTTATCTCAGGTACTACATCCAGCTTCTAGAAATTTGGAAGTAAGTTAGTGTGCTATAAGATTCATCGTTCATCAACAGACTGTTAACTGAAGACTTAGATATAGATAAATACATATATTCATATAATATCTATGTATGAAATATAGCCGCAATTCCCCCTCCAAGAACTATGAATCAAATCGCATGGCAGCATGTCATACCGTGTTATGGTTTGACATCCCTCGTTTATCAACTATCCAGGCTGTAGAGATACAATAACGTTGATATTATAGTGTTATTAACTGACTGTTTCTGTATTGGCACTGGTATAGATTCAAGGTTTGCTGTATTGGCCTCAAGACCCGTAGGATCGAGGGTCAATACAGCTGACCGAGAATCTATACCAATGCCTATACAAAAACAGCCTGTTCATAACACTTTTATTAAATGATAATCAGCAAATTAAAAACAGGAAGTGAACGTCCCGTATTAGCCCATAGGCCAATGCGGCTGTTTCCCGATTTTTCTGTATTGGCCCTGTTTTTTTCGTTTCAAAACGTTAAGACTTTACAAACCATTGCACATCATTTAACCTGTTTATTTTATGATTTTTATTTTAAAAAATATTATAAAATGTTTTTACGCATAACGATACTTCCAAAGTTTAGTATTTGCGTCAGAAAATTGAAAACCGGATGTGAACATCTTGCATTAGCCCTAGGGCTGATACGGCTTTTTTCTTGCTTTTTTCTGTTCTGGACCTGTTTTTTTCTCTCTCCATATTAGCCCTGTTCGAAGAGCAATATTAAATCTTGATTTATATCGACAGTGGAACGTTTTCAGTATTGCTTATTTATCCGTATTAGGGTTTATTTGCTCATATTATTTAATAAGTATAGATTATAACATGTCCTTTTCCATATTGGCCCTGGTATCATCCCGAGACTCCCATATCGGCATCGAGGCTTTAGCCGAGGGCCGATGTGGGTCGAGGGATGATACCCGGGCTAATATGGAAAAAACATGTTATAATCTTTTTATCACATATTTAAGCTATGCAGAAAAGAGAAAAAAGATCAATTAAAACAATTTAGTGGTACATAAAAGGTAAATCTTAAGAAATTTTTCACATTCGTGTCGTTAAGGATGCAATGACGTGACGTCATTATAGGAACAGGGCACAATATGAATATCTCTTTTTTTGCCCCGGGCAATTTTGAGGTTATTGCATATGCAAAATCTAAGGTATTCATAACAAATATGTGATAATAGCAGTTATTGGTTACATTGCCTTCAATAATGAGAAAAATAAATACCGTAAAGAAAACCATACAGGTCACGGTAAGACATAAGGTAAATATACATGAATGAATATTCAAACGAGAAAACAATATTTAATAAGAACTACAGAAATACACAAGACAAACAAAACACATAAATAAAGATGACAGTAGTTTACATCAGACATAGATTACCTTAGCTGTATATGGCAAAACTTGTAGGAATTTTGGTCCTCAATGCTCTTCAACTTCGTAATTTATTTGGCTTTTCAACTTTTTTGGATTCGAGCGTCACTGATGAGTCTTATGTAGACGAAACGCGCGTCTGGCGTATTTACTAAATTTAGTCCTGGTATCTATGATGAGTTTATTTACAACCACTGGTTCGATGCCACTGCTGGTGGGGATTTATTGCCCCGAGGGTATCACAAGCCCAGTTAGCACTTTTTGTGCTGACATGAATTGTCATTGATATGGTTATATTACAAATTTACTGTTTACAAATTATTGAATTTTTTGAAATACTAAGGCTTTTCTACATCAGGCATAGATTACCTTAGCTGTATTTGGCAAAACTTTTAGGAATTTTGGTCCTCAATGCTCTTCAACTTCGTAATTTATTTGGCTTTTCAACTTTTTTGGATTCGAGCGTCACTGATGAGTCTTATGTAGACGAAACGCGCGTCTGGCGTATTTACTAAATTTAGTCCTGGTATCTATGATGAGTTTATTTACAACCACTGGGTCGATGCCACTGCTGGATACCAGTGGGACAGCCAAACTCATCAATCGATAAGAAGAGGGGCACACTTTGTTCCCATTAGGCAAGGTTCTCATACTATGTTTGCAACACCCGTCATGCGAATTTACAATCAGCCTTAATGTCACAATCTGTTAAATTACTGATCAGACGACTGTACTGGTATAGTAAGATACAAAATGAAGAAACATGTTGCAAGTGAGTTGCTAGTGACTACGACACATCGAAACGGTCAACAAGCTCGAGATGATGAACGTCATACTTATGTTGTGTATTTTTTTGTCATTCGTCCTTGAGCTTGAGCAGTTTATTTGTAAGTAGCACTCCCATTTCAATATAGTTTGTTAAGTGCGAACATTCACGTGTTTAACGTATGAAAAAATATATGTAAATGCGATATGATGGATAAAATATTTTCATTTTGCTGAGCATTTGGGAGAACACATACACACAATTTAAATCACCTCGTTTGCCAAAAGTACCGTGGTGATATTCAGACTCATGATTCGTACAAAATGTACACAACCTAACAATACAATGGCAGAAGAATGAAAAGCAAAATAACAACAAACAAAAGACAATATAGAAAACCCAAGACTTAGCAACATGGATTCTACAAAAAGCCAATGTGTAAAGAACAAACTCCGGGCAATAAAAAGTTAGCTCTTCGAATATAACGACACATTGTCGTATTAACTGTCGAACCACACATATATGTTAGATTTTGATAATAGCTCTCAAACCAATCTTTCACTGTCGAAATGCGAATCGATATTATTATATGAAATACATGTTAGTATTACTGTTGGTTTTTGTTGTATTTTTTATATACATTTAACTTCAAGGAGGGAGGAGGGGTTATGGGTTTTAAAAAAAAAATATTCTGATCCCTAATTTGATAAAAAATAAATTATTCTGGTCAAGCAGATGACTTAATATTCTGAATCCAGATTTTCCTCATACCTTATAATGTTAGATTGAACCGTCGAAAGAGTAAAAAAAAATGTTCACACTTTTCGCGAACTCAGAACAATAACTATACCCCCCCCCCTTTTGAAGTTAAACGGTTGCTTCCTAAGAGTTTGTGTTACAAACATATTTCTAACAGTGCACTAAAGGACAATGCTATCAGCTCTTTTAGTTTTAAGAGTGTCAAAATGTTTTATGCAACATAAATTATGAAAAATGAAATTTGAAATGAGTATTTTGGTGAATGAGATGCCCACTTATTGACCCGGAGTCAATCAGCGTAAACGACGGTTTTAAATCGGTTTTAAATTTGACGCAAATACATGAACATTGTGTCAAAGGAAAGTTACGGAAAAGTGAACGAGCTCAAAAAAGTGTATTGCTTTTCTTGAAAAATTCTACAACAGTACTTCTTCAGCATAAATATGCTATTTTATCGAGTTCAGCAAAATATAATAAGCTATGGCGATATATAATAATTCTGCATACTAATTTTCATTTAGATCATCGATAGTTAAAATTTTACGACACATGGAGTCATTTGATGATGACAGCCTTCATTTCTACTTAAAGATTAAAAAAAAGGACATCCAAACTCCTAAGTCGAAAACAAACTCACAACGCTTGGGGTTATCTTAGGTGCTCCGTATGAGTAAGTATATCCTACCTATTTGTAATTGTTCTATTGATACATCTAATTTTTCAGATTTATTTTCTTTTCAAGTTGCCAGTTTCGATATGAATTTCTACTTTTGCGAACATGATTGATTTCATTTTTCATTATTTTCATTGCTTTCATCTCACGTTTTATAGCATGTATAAAATGAACCCTGTTAGAATTATGTCTCTTCTAGCTTTAACGTAAATGCCATTATGGGTCGAGGCATATTGTCACGCTTTAAAAAAAGATAATAAAATGTATCTATATATTAACAAACTTTTTTTAATTGAATCGAAACGACTAAAATGCGGAGCGCAATTAACACTCCAATATTAAACTGTTATGTAGACAGTCATGAGAGTTATCTAAACATAAACGTTCGCTCGCAACACAAGTGAATACCGAGAGTCTATAAACTAACAAGATACGTCTATCACTTTATGTTATCTATTAACATGTATATGCGTAGTAGAAAGGTCGATTGCAGGATAAAATCAAATCCTGATAAAACTGTTTCACAATTGTACATCGTGTACCCCGTGATAATCAATGTAGTTGTCTCTCTTTGTTCTGCACCAAGAAGTAACACTTTACTGGAGCGGTAGACGATCAAGAGCATAAGGATAGGGTCTCACACAAAAAGTTGATCAAGGTTCGTAATTCTGATTTAGTGGTCCTCTTTCTTTACACTTTTTCTACCTTGAAAGGTCATCATTAGGTGTGAATAATCAATTAATAAACGTGACAGATACGTTAAAGATCGATCTCATAGATGTGTGCATGCAAAAAAACCATGATTAAGGTTAATCATAACCTTTTGGCTAAAATGGACGTATTTACACCACCAATTTTACTCTGAGTACAGAAAAACATGTGAACCTGCGGGAACGAAGAAAACTGGACAGAAACGTCTAGTAAAATTTATAATTTTCTAAAACATAATACGCATTTAAAATTTAAATATCTAGTTCCTGCCACCCCTTAATACTTTGCAGGTGAATAGGTTTGTTTGTACTCAGAGTAAAATTTGTGGTGTAAATACGGCCATTTTTAGCCAAAAGGTTATGATGAACCTTAACTGCATATGAAAATCGAATATATATATATATATATATATCTTCCGTTTGAGAAATGACAATACGTATGAATCCGTGATTAATGAACAATTTTTAACAAAAGCAATTATGATACTTTGGTTCTTGATAAGGGATAATAAAGCTACCTAAAGTTTGATTTAAAACAAAGTAATTTATCAAGTTTAGGCAAACTATATATATTGACTTTTATAATTACCGAGATGAATATAATGAGATATCCAAAAAATGTGTGTACAAAAAAAATCAAACATACCGAACTCTTAGGCCGTGTCCACCTAGACTCAATGCTGTGTTAGTGTAATTCACATGTAAATACATAATTACGTTCTCATTGATAAAACTCAACGTTTACATGTAGTGTTAAGGGCATACGTTACAGGGGAGGTAATGACGTTGCTAACGTAAAATGTTATTTTCGCGACTTCAAACTATGACTTATCGGGAAAAGATGCAGTTTTCGACTGATTTTTATCATTCAAACTGATTGAACTGGAAAACAAGTTTATGGACCCCTCTTTTTTAAAATAAGATTTGGTTTGGTTACATAAGAAGATTATGTGTACCAATTTGCATGAAAACGTAAATAGTGCATTTTTTTTAAAATTTGATAAATATACAGCAAAAAATGATGTTATTTTCTACATTCACAGACAATTGATAAATTTGAACTATTTCCTAACAAAACTAATCATAACTTCATAGGATACTTATATAAAAGAGAAATTACAAACAATTTAAAAAAACAGACCGTGTTTATTTTTTAAAACAAAAAAATAATGCACTTCTTTCGGAAGGAAAAATACGTCCACAAATCCGAATTTTGTTCAAATATCTGAAATTTCGACCTCATTTTACTCAAAAAGTAACACATGAAGGTATATCTGTTATTACACATTTGATTTAATTAGGCAAAAAATAGCCTATATGCAAATTTTCAATAACATGTAAATACGGGATCAAAACTGTATCGTATACCCTTAATCATGTTTTGTCTACATGCAGTCGATAGTTAATTTAGGTCTTGTGTGGGTTAAGTGTACACAAAACAAGGTTTTTAGAACATGATATTTACCATGAATATATAAAGAAGAAACTTTTTTGGAATAAAATTAATATTTAACAATTATTATCATGATTAATAAAGTTCTTTACCGAATTATTTGCCTAAACTTGATAAATTACTTTGTTTTAAATCAAACTTTAGGTAGCTTTATTATCCCTTATCAAGAACCAAAGTATCATAATTGCTTTTGTTAAAAATTGTTCATTAATCACGGATTCATACGTATTGTCATTTCTCAAACGGAAGATATATATAAAAACAATTTTTTGACAATTTTAAGCTAAACATTTACATTTTGTTTTTAATCAAAAGTGACATAGAGCATGTAGAGGGCGCACATCCATGAATCCATCGCTGGCAAAAAAAAAACTTCAGTAATTTTTACATAAAAAATTTAAAAAATTATTATAATAAGAGGTCATCAAATTAGTAATTTAAGTATGCATAGTTTAATCCTGATTTCTTGTGATTTGCATTTTGTGACAATGAAAACTTATATAACTTGAGTATTTCACTTTACAGATCATTAAAATGGACAAACAGGCTGATTCTAAATGTAAACCATGTAGCATCAGAGGTTCTAAAAAAGATGCGTCTGTTTGGTGTACAGTATGTAAAGAAGGTCTTTGTTCGACTTGCCAAAAGTACCACAGCTCCTTTAAACCACTAAGATTACATGGTATAGTTCCTTTTGACAAACGCGAACAAGTTCCACAAATCTTTAAACATGTGATGGAGTCATGTTCATATCACGAGCGGAGTTTTGAGCTTTACTGCCCTGAACACCAAGAGCCATGTTGTATAAGATGTACCACTAATAACCACAAAGGTTGCAAAGGTCTATGTCCAATTGATGATGTCATTGAAAATGTGAAGTCTTCTGTAGCGATTAACCGCATTGATGAGGGGTTTAGTGGGTTGATTTTAAAAATCGAGCAAATAATGGAAAATAAAGAGCAATCGAAGCGTGACATTGCAGACCAGATTAAGAAGATTAAAAAGGAAATTATCAATACGAAGAAGAAAGTAGAAGAAAAGATTGATGGTTTGATAAAACAGCAGTTTGATAACATAGAGAGGATGACTAAAGAATATGACAGAACGACTAGCGAAGGAATACAAAAATTAAAGGCGAAACTTGAAGATGTCCAAGACATAAAAACGAATATTCAGCAATCAACAGAACAAGGAAATAACCTCCAAGTATTTTTGAGTCTGTCCGAATTTGAGAGTATTCTATCAAAGCAAGAAACTTTTCTATCTGAAAGTATCGAAAAAGGCGAATTTGATAATGCAGATTTAATTTTCAGCGAGACCGAGGAATTTAAAAGTTTAATGTCATTCGGAGAAATCTGTCACATTGAATTAAAGAAACAACCGTTAGAGGTCAAGCTTAGAAGTTCAGGACAAATTGCCAAGGTCCAAATAAAACCTACCAAAAAAGCTACCAGACACATTGACACCATCAAAATTATAAAAAGTAAAGAAGCGTCTTTTCGTTCTCCTTGTTTACTAACTGGCTGTGTTATTTTACAGAATGACTCAATATTATTTGCAAACAATGATATAAAATCGCATAGGCTGTTCTTGTATGATTGCAACTGTCGCTTTCTTCGTGATATTGAAACTGCATCAAGACCTTTTGATATCGCCATTATTGATGAATCCGTTGTTGCTGTAACCATGCCTGAAGCGAAAAAAGTTTCCTTTATTGATTTCAGTAAGGACCAAGAACAAACTGTCAAAGAACTAGACGTGATTGGGGAATGTTACGGAATCGATCACTCAAACAACAAATTAGCAGTTGCCGTTAAAGGATATGGTGTTCAAATCTTTGATGCAACTGGGACCCAAATCAAAACAATACCAGTCGCCAGCCAGTATATAGTGTTCGATGGGTCATTTTTATATCATGCAGACTCTGATTCCAATGTTTTAAAATGTTGTGATTATGAAGGAAAACATGTATGGGAGATAACAATACCGGGAGATCAGTCTACGCTAAGTATGGCTTTAGACATTCATAAAAACATCTATGTTGTAGCTAGAACAAGTTACAAACTTTATATTGTGTCAAGTGATGGAAGTAAACACAGGCAGCTGTTGCAAAAGTCGGATGGACTTTATTATCCGCAAGGTGTTTTCTATGATAAAAGAAAACAACAGTTAGTGTTATGCGCAAATCCGTACAGTTCGAGTATAATATATAGTATTGATTGAAATGCCCGGCTCAAATTTATTTATATTTCAATATTGTATGAATAATTATTCATAGCATTAAAAAGAAACGAAAACATGCTAAACATTGTCCTGAAAGGTTAACAACTCTTTCGAGGAATCTATGCATCATTTTAGTCAAATTGGCATATCCTTAGACATTTATTTAATCAACATAAATAAATTCTCGCAGTTGTTTCTTTTTCATTGTTTTTCAGGTAATGGATTAAAAATAAAAACAACATATAATTGACATCTATATTTTGTAAGTTTGTTGGTCATTAATGAAACTAAACGCATCTTAGCAACATCATGGTGGACATCTACATTTTGTGAAGAAAAACGTTAGAGCCGGGGAAAACTACCGATCTTCATCAGGAATACAAGGTCTTCCTAGTTTTTTCATATGATTAGAACCTACCATAAAACGGGGTTCGAGCTCATACCATTAATGCCCTTTAATTGTCATTAAGGAGTATATTTTTAAAAGGACCTGATAGATGGTATCAATAGTCATTGTTTTTTTTGTTATCTTGTATTGCAGATTATAATTTTCTTTTTATGACGTCTTTCTTTCTACAGTTTTGAATGTAACAATTATTTAGGCAAAAAATACTGTTAAAGGAAAACACTCTATTCAGGGTAAATTAAGTATTGCCGCTATATCAGCCCTTTTTATATAACTTTTGTTGCTTATGATTTTTTACTGTTTATACTTTTATTTTTCTGTCAATCGTTTTCAAGATAGTTGGAAAACATAAATTTGGAACAAATAGCCATTTAAAAGCAATGATTCGTTTAAACAGCCAATACCAGACTTTATGAAGGGAGATAGATTCCCAGTAAAGGCAAAAAAAAAATCAAAAAAAAGTAAATGTTAGTTTTTGAATGACTTCCTTTATTGAGCATCAATCCGTAAATTAACCATTTAAACTAAATGACACGAAAGGAAATAATTGAATATAGTTTGGTGATTTTAGCGGCTTTGGAAATTTCACAGCCTCTTTGGCTTGTATTTTTCACAAATCCTCCTCCATAACATGATATGATATATCTCTTCAATACCGAAACACGTGAAGAGCTTTATTACCAAAATGGCCCTGAATAAAATGGTCAAACCCATATAAGTTCGACCTTGCATGATGAAGAAAGAACCTAAGTTACGTATTTGTTTTTTAAAAGTTTTCATCAGTGAATTTAAGTAAAGTATGACAGTACCGAAGCACCGACAATAAAGTTGATGATACCAGAAAAAGTGACTGGTATTAAGGAACGGAAGGATATATCCATAAATATTTGTTTAAGGCTATAGTATATAAACATTTTGTAAATATATTCATACCTAAAATGTCCTGATTCCTTTAACACCAGTGAAATGGGAATGATGATCGAGGATAGTATTCAAACGTAAATTGTTGGTTGACGTTTTTTCATTACTTCTGACTTAATTAACGTTTTTTTAGTTTAACTAGTATTTTATCTAGTTTCAATACCTCCTGCAAAGCCAAATATAGATTTAATTCTTCAAAGCGATCATGTCCATAACATAACGAATGGCAAAAGCAGACGACATATTGACAAAAGGGAACTTTCCAACAAGTAGCACTAGTAATGATTCTGACTAAAATTCATCAATAACTGCTTATTTTTTTGTAACCTTTACATTGGCTATCGGAATTTTGTAAGCTTCAGACCATTTATGCTTTAGCAGTGAGAAAGCGAGTGTATGGTATTGGATGAATTCAGTTTTTAATTATAAATCTTTACGAGATGTGTTGATAAACGTTAAAATGTTGCTTAAGAGATGGATTTTAATATCGGTTTATAATTTAATTTGGATAAAAGTTTTTGAGTGTTTCAAACATAAAAATTTGACAATAGGAGGAATTTTCCCCATGTCCGGTAGCTGGGCGGGAGGTCAAGGCTGTCTTCCAGCAGTAGAGATGGCTTTAGAAGATGTAAATAATAATTCCGATATTTTACAAGATTTTTATTTGAACATGGATCCAAAAGACAGCAAGGTAAGCACATTTTAATACTTGAATATTTTAGTTTTTTGGAACTAGTTTTCTTTGTTTTTACAATCAGCGCATTACATTGAAAAATGCTCTTGTCGTAGTGCTTTCTGGTTAACCATAAATGGGAATAATAAGGGCCAGAAGTTACAATAAATTTGATGAAAAATGTTTACACGATAGAACAAATAAAAATCATGTTCGTCTGAGATTGAATTTCGATTCTTGTACAATTCCAAAATAGTGGCAATTTTATCAAGACATATTCTTTTGAGTATGACTGTTACGAATATTTACTCTTAACCATGCGGGATAATCTCAAGTGTATTGTGTTTTACCAAAACCAAAGATTTATTGCAAGACAGAATCCAGCTGTATATTGGCCTATATAATCATTTGTATATGCAGATGGCTGATGTCTGAAAACATTTAAGAGTTTTAAAAAGAGAAACACTTTTTATAGTTAATTTGGAAGGCAAGTTAATACTTCCTAATGGCAAATGGAATTTTAAATTTTATGAGGTTTTATTTAACACATAACCAGCGTATATTCTTATTAAAGAAATTTACGAATAATATAATTTAAATTTATGAATAAAACGTCTATAACATTGTTTATGCCTTTATTCCGAATATAACTGTCAAACACTTACGTAGCCATCTATATATTAGGAAAGAATAAATAAGGAGAAATACACAGAACAAATAACATATTAAAAGGATATAAACAAAACACTCACTATGATGTGTCATCATTTGAAAGCCAGTTCTCTTTATAAAAAAAATAGGTGTTTTAATAATTTTATACCAATTCGACGAAACTTTGAAGACAATTTCGTTTTTGCATTACGGTGCTGGAAAGTTCACAATCTATTTAAAGCACAGATCCTTTGTCCAAGCTGTGCTTACAACGATCCGAAAACGCTCCGTTCGTCTTTCTATTTTAACGGCCTTTTGGAGATTCTCTGGTTTTGTTCAATTGATACACACCTTCAAATGGTTAAAGGCTGAACTTTCATTGGCTGATGTAAACATTACCAGAACAGCAAGTAAAGCAGAATGCTATGAGATCCCTGTAATCAAAACACACATGATCTGAATTTCATTCTATTGGGAAAGTTCAGCTTATTGATGCAAGTTTCCCTATTTATTCTTATATAAGAAACATAGGTTTTCTTATATTATTACTATATCGCACTTACTTTGTTTATTTTTCTTTATTGTTTTTGCTTGTTTGGAAACATTCAGTGCACTTGAGTTTATCCGACTGACCGTTTTTATTAACTGATTTTTCGACGGTTATTTATTTAGGATTGTACTGCGGGCATAGGTATTAAAGCAGCTCAAATTGTTTCCGTTTAGTAACTAATATGAACCGTTCAAACAATGCTTCATCAAATTCGAATATGTTGTTACTGCATGAAACAATTGAGGTCAAGTTCGATATTAATGATTTTTACATTTTCAGTTCGGACTTTGATGATAAGAAAATGAAACTTGACGTCGTTTCATTGCATATAACTTCCGAGTTGTTCGAACAATGCTTTTAAATTGGAACATGCTGTTTCTGAATACAAAATGAAGGTCGAGGTCGATATTGACCTTTTTACTATTGCTGTTCGGGACTTATCGTCTCTAATTAATTGTAAAATAACACTTTATTTCAAGTCACTGCAATATTGTAAGAGCAGTTCAACCATATTTAATATAAGGTTTTTCGTTATTTGAAGAATTGTGTTTTAAACGTGGTTCTGATAAAATTAACAAACATTTTTGGACTGTTATCGACATTTTGTATAGAAACATTTCTTTTCTTAAAGACTTATAAAATAAATTAACCCTCTAGATATGTTTTATATATATTTGTTGTTTGGTTGATGTTTCATCGAGTCTGACCCATTTTCTTTATTTAATACTTCACATTTACATGAAACAATCCATTTTTTGCAATGATTTTGACCTAATAATGGGCCTCATTTATTTAGATATAAGTATCTAATTCAAAACATGCAACTCATGTAAGTAGCGTGTGTCACAATATGCATACAAAATATCAAAATTGCACAATTGTAGTACTCAGTTTTACTATTTTTTGACGTGTTTCAAAATTCAAAGATAAACACGCACCCATTGAACAGTTACTATCATATATCACTCTACTAAAACAACTAGGTGTCAACTGTAGTTGAAAATCCCTGTTAAAAACAGGACGAGAATAAATCAGAAAATAAATAATTCCATTTAAATCAGGATTTCTGTTTCATTGCTTTAGTATTCAATTTAAAAGTGAACTGCTGTGAATTAATGGGGCGAATATCTTATTAGATTGTTTCAAGGTTAGTTGAATTTGAAACAAATTACTTTTGCTCTAAAATTTCAATTGTTTCCAAGACAGTCTATTTCTCGTGTATTGAGTCAATAGTTGGGTGACGCAAAATATTAGTACACTTTGTCGGATTCGCATTAAAATATACAACAGGAATATGTAACTCTTAATAACAAAACAAATAAGTAGAATTTCAAAATGAAATTAAATTTATCATTAAGATATCATTATCAAACTGAAAAAAAGGATTCTTCGATAGTGATTGTAGCAAAAGACATTGGATGTTTCATATGTCTTCTGCTCTTACCGCATAGTCAGCTTTAAAAAGCATCGACATGAAAAATGTAAAACAATTCAAACGCGAAAACTAACGGCCTGATTAATATACAAAACTTGCAATATGAGCACTCAACGCAAAAACATTTTTTTTAACCTTCTCTGGTCTTCTTATACAAAGCTGTAATGAGGTATGAGATTAATATATTGTTGAAAAAGGTATCAGTTTGGTTGTTCATGGTGTATACAGATAAACAGGTTTGCCCAATCGCAACGAATACGTTATGTAAGGTTTGGGTGACACGTTTTCTACATGAAGTAAAATACCATTTACAACCACCTTGTGTGATGTAATGCCTTTATAAGCTTATACAAAACAATCTCACATTTGTAATTTTTGTCCTTCATTCTAGTCGACCCATAAAGCAGAACCTATCGTCCAAAATATGCATGCACATTTCTCATCACCAATCAATCAATCAATGATAAACAAAACGAACAGTAAGGTGAAATATTAATAGCATCTATAAAACATATGTTAGACTTCCCTAGACCTTTATTATATCTCCGCACTCGTTTATTCTTCTTTATAAGAACAAGAAATTCATCATAACCATTAAAACAAAGTATGTCTGATCCAATAACCCTTCGACAATCTGTAACAGTTCTGCTGGTATATAAATACATAATTGGTCCGTTACCTTATCTGATAAAAATGTTATCACTGCTGTGGATTGGTTGGTTATAATTTCAACATAAATGACACTGTAAGCATTTAAAGGACACAATGTATGAAGACATCAGACTATTCCAATTACTGTTTTATATCTTGTATTTGAATTTTCTATCATGTAAGCATACTGAGTTACAAATTAACTTAATGATATGCTTTTCAGAGTTATACCCATTAGTCTGTTATCCTCCAAGCGCACAATCCATCTTTTTTTCGTCATAGAACACACAATACATAAAATTGAGAATGGAAATAGGGAATGTGTCGACGAGACTACAACCCCACCAAAGGACAGAAAATAGCCACATATAACAAAAAAGATGTGGCGTGATTACCAATAAGACAATGGGTCTTCAACACGGCAAGAAAATCCACTACCTGGAGGCGGGCTTCATCTGTTTCACGACTTGATTTCAGACACAATGTTTGAAAATTGAATTTGATATATTTCTAAGATAACACAATAAACGTGTACACAATGAAAACTCTTTTATGTAAAAATATTAATATATAGTAGTCTGATTCATATAAAAAAAGAAGACATGGTATGATTGCCAATGAGAAAACTCTCCACAAGAGACCAAATGACACATAAATTAACAACTATAGTCCACCGTACGGTCTTCAACAATGAGCAAAGCCCATACCCCATAGTCAGCCATAAAAGGCCCCGAAATGTAAAAGAATTCAAACGAGAAAACTAACGGCATAAATTATGTATCAGTCTAACTTAAACTAAACCATTTATTTGATAATAATGGATGTGAAACAATCGGAATTTTACGAACTTTACAATTGTATTGTTCGAAAACGTCTTACCAATGTGATCTAGGCAAAACATAAACCAAACAAACTATGCATTCTTCGATAAACAAAAGTTGCGAATGATCTTATGTTGTGTTGATTAAACAACTGGTTAAGGTAAGAGTATATGGCTCACAAAATGTACTATCCTGTCTATTTTTGTCTGTCCCAAGTCAGGTACATATGATTAGAGGTTGTGGTTGTTTGTTGTCTATCTTATTTGTTTTTCGTATCTTGTTTGGCATAGATCAAGACGTTGGATATTTGTTTTTTTGTGTGTGTGTTTTGTACCTTACACTATGTTAGTACCTTTGATAGCTGACTGTATGACATGGGGTCTGCTCATAGTTGACGGACGTATGTTGGCCTATCAATGCTATATTTCAATTCTGTTGAATAGTTGTTTCATTGGCATTTATACTTCATCATAAGAATTTATAGAAGTTATAAGGTCGAAATTAATTAGTTATATATATATTCTTAAATAGCTCGTAAATAGATTTCTTTGTTCATACAAATCGTAATCCGACTCAAAAAGCGATTGTTATCAGAGATAATTTTTTTTTTACAAAAGCTAGAAGTGTAAAATAAATACTGAAACTTGTTAGTATAATAGTCCCAGAAACAAAACCATAAAGATAAAAATTGATATTTATTGACCATAAGTTTAAAATTATGCAATAGCTGGATTGAATGTCGAAATGTGGAAGTAGAATAGGATCTGTTGATTGAGTGAGAGAAAAGGCCAAAAAAAATCATAGATCATAAAATCTCATAAATGTATTTGGTATACATAAAGACTACAAATCAATCAAATGTATAATGTATGCATACATTAATGTACGAGACAAATTTAGTCTACTGTTGAAGGCTGAAACAGTGAGAATCAACCCTTAAATGCTTTTACAGATCACGTTTAAGACTAATAACTCTGCCTCTACAGACTTGATGAGAAACCTGATTTATGTTCATACAATACAGTATTTTAATCTTATCTATACGTTTGCAGTTGCAATACTTTTCACATACATAACTTTTTCGAACGAAGAAAGTCGCGTTATTCCACTTCAGGAATCTTTCCATAATCGAAAGTATACAAATCAAGTAAAAGTAAATATAAGAGAATTTGCCAATTACGCCGAATTCCAATCTTCCACATGAAAGGTTTCATTTTCCAGGAAATTAATATCAATTTAGCTGTCAATTAAGTCTTTGAAATAGGTCACTAAATAATCGTCACCAGCTTTATTATATTTTCTAGTTACGTAATTCAGACGTTTCATAAGCGTTGGATTTTCTTCAAACTGAGTGGCATTAATAGCATTGTATTCTTATAATACATACAACAAACCGTTCATAGCATTAAACTAGGTAAAGTATTCTTATAAAAAAGAAGATGTGGTATGATTGTCAATGAGATAACTCTCCACAAGAGACACAAATTACACAGAAATTGACAACTATAGGTCACCATACGGCTTTCAACAACCGCATAGTGAGTTATTAAAGGCTCCGAAATGACAAATGTTGTCATGTCTTGTTCATCAAAGTTGTAATCTTGTGTCATCTATCTGTAGATTGCACTGTTGTGCTTTACTTTCCTTCAGGTTATACATGAATACAGATGAGATTATCTTGAAACATTTAGTTCAAAGCTGTAAATTAAATCAGATGTTTGAACTGATAAAAGAATGCAACAGGCATTTGTAGAATTTTAAATGCACTCCATGTTAAAAGTCAAAACACTTATATTCATTGGTCATAAAGCTGAAGGAATAGAGCACACCTTAGTGTATAGAAGTTTTCCCGAACATGGACGGCAGGATGACAACGATAAATTTACGTTTGTTTTCAATCACCGATTTTTTTTTTATGCTTTTTTCAGTGCTGACAGTGAAAAGGTCATCTAAAATATACCTTTCCAATGTTCGTCTTGGCGATGTTCACATATTTTTACATTGTATGATCATGGTTTTTAACAGAAAATAATTCATTGTTTTAACTCTGTTTCTATCTTAAAAGTGATCATGTTTTACATGCTTTCTGATGTAATTGCAATGTAACATGTGACGCCGCTTTTTATGGAATTAATCAATCTTCAAATCCACATTTGTCGGGCTGAGTCATTTCAAACAACTTAACAATTGCAGTATATTTTTTGTCGGGATGTCTAAAAACATTGTTTAGAACATTTCCTTTTATTCGTATAGGTAAATCAATATTATGGTGATATAAAGATTATTTGGACTCTAAGGCTGAATTGAAAAAAGTGCCAAAGGAACGATGTTTGGTAACCATTATTAACCTTCCTTTTCATATCTACCCCAGGAAAATAAGGCTACTCTACTTTTTTGTTTTTCTTGTAACAAAAATACTTAAACTACCCAAAATATCTTACTTTTTTCAATAGGAACTATTTTATTTAAAATATGTAAAGATAATTTAATACTATGTGTGAATCGGCATGTAGCGTCGATCTTTTCTTTACATTACTTCAATATTTAAAATACAGATTTTGGATTAACACTCGATTACATATCTCACTTTGTGTATTAACTAACTTGTCCAGTTGGATAAAACATTGACAAACAATTAACTCATTTTATGTATAAAATCTAAAGATCGGTGAGACATTTTTTTAACTTTACCTAATGTCAACTGACAATGAAGCAAAGATTTAGACATGCCATTTGAATTTAAAAATAAGAATTGACGAATTATCATAAATGAAAATAAAAATGAATATATTCCAACATAATATTGTTCATCAAGCAATCACAAAACTGTTACTGACATTAAAGCGTTGGGTTTGTAGACGAAACGCGCGTCTGGCGTATATACAAAATTTAGTCCTGGTATCTATGATGAGTTCATTTACAACCACTGGGTCGATGCCACTGCTGGAGAGATTTATTTCCTCGAGGGTATAACAAGTCCATTGGTCAGCACTGCACTGTTTGTGCTGACATGAATTATCATTGATTTGGTTATATTTATAAACTTATTGTTTACAAAATTTTGAATTTTTTGAAACATTAAGGCTTTTCTACTTCAGACGACATAGATTACCGTAGATGTATTTGTCAAAATATTTAGGAATTTTGGTCCTCAATGCTCTTCAACTTCGTACTTTATTTTGTCTTTTTAACTTTTTCGGATTCGAGTGTTAAGGATGAGTCTTTTGTAGACGAAACGCCCGTCTGGCGTATATACAAAATTTAGTCCTGGTATCTATGATGAGTTTATTTGCAAACGGTTGAAGAATATTTTTTAATTTCATTATATCGCGCAAGAAAAAGTATGAGTTTACCTGCATTCGTGTCGTGTGGAACCGTTTTCCGCTACTCATACTGGACCATACTGACCTCATAGGGTTGTTTCTAGAGCAGATGTGCGATCTAAGCATTAGTATGGTCTGTTTGATGCTGCGGATGTAGATTTAGGTTTTTATCCCAAGGTTAATATAAAAGTAAAAGTAGACCTGGCATTTAGACATTTTTTACCAGTCGGCTTTTTTCTTATTTCTGAAATAACCATTATATCATGTTATTTAATACTAAGTGGTTCATTTCCATCAAAGTCATTATTGCAAAACAGACTTAAAGACACTCCTTTATCTTCAATAAAGTCTAATATAAATATATAATTGGTAAATTTTGTAATTCAAATTAAAAGCGTCTTCCGATTTCTGTCTTTTCCACTAATGCTATTGATGAATGATTGACGTAGATAAATGTCACTTCCTTACCATACTTCAGTGATCTTTAAAAAAACACATGACAATGTAGTATATCAAATATAACTTTCGTATTTTGGAACCGTCGTACAAGTGTTTTAAATACGAGTTGTTTTGTCAGGAAGGTTGCACATTGATGTAAAATCTTCTGAAAAAGATTCAGGTAAACTTTACCTGATATCGTTACAAATCTTGAGTAAATCAAAGTTTAATCAAAATAAACCTCACTGTATTTATGAACTTGTCATCGATACAAGTGTTTAATTTTTTGAATGCCAGACGCACGTTTCTTCTACAAATGAATCATCAGTTACAATCAAATAAAGTTTGATAAAAAGTCAAAAACAGGCCGAAGTGCATTGAGGACCAAACATTCCAAATTTCGGGTTGCAACGTAGCCGCACAATCGGAAATGTTTCATGATTTTTTTTATTTGAATAAGTATAAAAATATCCAAGATGACTTTGATGTATTATATCCAAAATAATACAAAGATCCTTTTAACAACCATTGCTGTTACAACGTTTATTACGTAAACTATTAGAGGCTTACGCAATGGACAATTTCGTCTACTCTTGATAACAACCTTTTTGCTATCAGAATTTTGAAACTTATTTTACAAAGATATTTCCACAAAATATTACTTGTAAAGATATGTGCAATAACAGATCTAGAATCTCCATGCATCACCTGTTAAGATAATTACTAAGAAAAGACAAATACGGCATTTAGGTAAAGAAATAAAAATTCAAGCAAACGGTCAAACTTTCAATCTTGTAAATGAAATGACTAAACAGAAAAGACTAAATATCAATTTTTGAGAAAAAGAAACATTATTTCAAATACAGTCACGCAAATATTTTTGAAAGCACAAGGACGATTTGATTACATGTACCACTTAAAGAGAATCCATCAAATTAAGACATTATTCGTAATGATCTTTTAAACAGTTTGCTGCAGTCATGTTTCTGTTTATCCATTGTATAACAACACAATTCCAACTGATATAATATCTTCTCAGAACTGTTGAGCTATGTGAATTGACAGGAAATGACAGACAATTATACTGTCCCATAAGTATCTAAAATTGTTTTCCTGATTTGAAAACCGGTAATTACTAGAAATGACTGTTAAGAGATCAAAGTCATTAGTAAAGATGTTTGATTGATCGCATTGATGTTGTTAGCTTCTCCAATACATAAGATATGCTAATTACTAACAGAATGGTAATACAGTAAAAAAAATCACATAGAAGAAATTTGTCCATAATACTAAACGAGATCAATAGTGAAATGAAAATTCTTTGTAAAATCCTTTATAGGAAAGCCTTCCTGGGTTAGTCAAGTGCAGGTTTTCAATTATGAATTATTAGATCATATCCTTTCTTGTGTCATATCAATATGTTGAAATAGCAAAACTGATACTTTATTTGTTGAACTCGTGTACTTTTGTATCTAAGTTTTCATGATATTCACGTCATAAGGCATATCATATCTATAATACTAAAATTACGAGGTCCAATTTGTCAGCCGTCATCACGTAACAACGATGAATCAAAGAATTCAGCTGTATATATAACTAATATAATACAATGCTGTTGATTAAAAATTACACCACTCCAGACCCTTTTGTTTTCCACATAATTAATATTGCCAATAATTAAGAAGTTCCAGGTCGAATCCGATACCGATACCAATAGTATATTCACCTGTTACCTATTATCTTATATGTACGTTCCGCATCTGACAGGCGCACCACCAAACGCTGTATTTAGGATTTTGCTATATACACGGGTCGTAATCACAGTGTTGACACTACTAAATTCAATTATTGTCACATTGTTCCTGATTGTAGTATTTTAATCAGTATGACTTTCTAAAATGACAATACGAATAATAAAAATCTGGACTGAAAATAAGGCGTATATAGGTACAGCATGTACAGTTTTCAATTTGTTAGCCGGAATTACGTTAAACAGCGAATCAAAGAATTCAACTTTATTTATAACTCATACAGGACAATGCTGTTGATTAAAAAATACTCCTTTCATGCAGGCCCTTTTGTTTTCCAAATAAAATTAATAATGCCAAGTAATAGATAAGTTCCAGGTCGACGGGTTCAAATAGAAAGATGTTGAAAGCAGAGAAAACTGTGCATCTTAAAATCGGCATGACTTTATCAGATAACATTACCAATACTAAAATAAGGCTTACGCATAGTTATATTCTTTAATTCAGTCACAGACCCCTGCGCGATTCACGGGTGTGTTCTAGTATATATTTATTTATCGGTAATTCGTATATTTTCCCTTTGATCTTACTGCCTAATATATTCAAGTATCAACTTACTGGCTGTATCACTGAAAATATTAGACAATACATTGTGTGACGTCATAATTACCGATAAACAGAATAATAGGTAGTTTCGTTTTTGATACTGACTATATCATGTGAAATATCGAAACTCGCCCATACGGGCTCGTCTAGATATTCCACATGATATAGTCAGTATCAAAATCGAAACTACCTATTATTCTATGTATATATGTTTTCATCAGCTTTATAAAGAAGCATTATATACTAAGGCAGTCATTTTCCGATCTTTTAATGTGTTCTGGTTTTTGATTTTGCCATTTGAGAAGGGAGTTTCCGATTTGAATTTGCCTTGAGTCTGGTGCTTTTGTTGTTTTACTTTTTTTTTAAACATATATTGAGTTTTTGAATGTTTTTTTATCTATACTTTATTATATAATGGTGAAATAAGATTTACAGAATGTTTGTTGTCTGTTGTGCGATCTTATTCAATTAATCTTAAAGATAAAGTACTTTACAAATAAACTAAATATTGGTAGAACATAAAACATTTAAAGACAAAATATGAAATTCAAACATCAGCAATTTAATATTTAAAGATCGAAAGGAATTCAAGGTACAACACAATTTGTGATTGGCAAAAAAAAATTCATAAAAGTCAATGAAATGACGAGTTTTAATTTCAGGGATGAGCTATGAAAAAAATATTTTTGTAGTGTTATTATTATAGGACGTCCGTATTATATATCCGAGTATCTTGTCCAGCCCTAGATATAAAAAAATACAGTAGGAACAAAGTAAAATGTTCAAATGTACGATTTATATACATATCTTAAACTAAATGAATCATAATTTTTCACCGAAAATTTTATGTATTAAGCTCTTATCTGATTTGTGAACATAAGAAAATCTGTTTATTTTCTGTTTATCAAAATTCTTAATTTTAAAGTTTTCCTTAAAGCAGTTGCCTACGGGGGCGACCTATTGGTATTTTCTATGTTATATAATTATTCAATAACGTATAATCTATATTGAGTGTTATGTACTAATAACAAAATTAAGTTACCGACTTTATTTTTGTCTGATCGGGTCTTTTTAGCTTTAATGAAATACTAAAAACCTTTATATTAGATTAACAAAAAATGACATAATAGATTACGAGATAAAATCAATAGGCGATTTGAGCTTTTCAATATATATTTTTTTGCCTTAACTATAGGATTGCTTGGTTCAGGTCGCTCTCCGCTGAGTACGTGAATATAATATATTTCAATATTATACTTAGTTACTTCAGCTTGATTATGGAAATAATTTCCTAGTAGCACAAATATTGTTTGCACTTATAACCTTTACGAGTCTCCTTATAACGTTGTTTCATGAAATGTTTAATGGGTTGGAAGAAATATATGGTATATAACATGTACAATACTTTGAAATACTTTTGGCTGTATATCTATTAAATCTTTTTAAAAATTGCATTATTGACTTTTTTTTTTATAAAAACTGGTACAAATGAACTTCATACGTATTAAAACCAAATGTCATTTTAAAAACGAGGGGTCCATGAACTCGTGTTCATGTTGAATCAGTTTGAATGATAAAAATCAGTCGAAAAATGCATCTTTTCCTGATATGTCAGAGTTTGACGTCGCGGGAATAACATTTAAAGTTAGTAACGTCAAAACCTTCCCCGTAACTGTATCGTATGCCCTTAAGGTAGCTTTCTAAAAATCAGCGTTCACCAGAAACTAGGATGCGTATTTTCCATGCTTGTTTAACAGCAAGACAATTAACAAAATAATTTAGACTGAGTTCTAAATGTTATTCAAACCTTTATTTTATTTCTTAATCAATGCATCGTCGTGTAAATTGCAGGTTACATTTCCAATTTCTTAGGATTTTTATTTATTTCATGAACATTTGAATTTTTGCGAGAAATGGGAAACTCACAAATGAAAAAGTATGTGTGACCTATTAACTGAAGATCTGACATATATACTGTATCAATGATAGCAACGGTTTGTAATCCAACCAACTTTTAACATAAGACTTTCATCAATCACATGCAATTCCTTTGGCTTAATATATAATGTTTATTTTCATCAACATTATCTGTTTACAGTCTGCGTAAAAGGTAAATGCGCCATTAGTTACTATACACATGGAAAAAAGTATTGCCACACTTCCATTGAAAACAATGCAAAATGACATGATTGTAGAATGGCTTTTACCAAATACTCTTAATCTGTTTATGGTTTAAAGTTGAGTTCATTGTCTTAAATTACATCTTGTCCAATAGTAATGCTATATGGATAAAACATAACATCTGTACGTGTTTTTTTACCAAAAATTTGCAAATTTGCAAGACTCAGTTTTCCAAAACATTAGTTCTCCAATAAATACAGATTTTTTAATTTATTATACTCATTTAGAACTGTTTGAATTGCCTAGTTTAACATACATTTTTTTTGTGTCAGATTACTTTGATAAAAATGTTGATATAGAAGACAAAACAAAGCTTGGATAACTCTTTCAGTACAGTTTTAATGATGCGTCTCTATATTCTTCATTTTGCCTGAATTGTAAGTTCATAACACAAATTCAATTTTAAAACATAAACGGATTAAAAGTATTTGATTAAATCCAAATTAAACATATTCTACGATTATGTCATTTTATATTGTTTTCAACGCAAGTGGTGCAATACTTTTTCAAGATGTTTATATAATTTCTTTTTATCAGATTGATCCTTCTATCAGAAAAGTACTATGTAAATGAAAATAACACTTTATAAATCAATGTATGCATCCGAATAGCTATTTTCTTATTTGACCTTCATTAAGAAGTTTAATGTCAAAATATTTGAAAGCCAATGATATATTGAATTAAGGAGATCAGGCATGAACACTGACATTTAGTCAAGTAAATAATTTGAAAATAAATACATATGCATGTATAATGTAATTTTATTATTCTTTTATTCACAATATATATATGTGGGTTTTAGCTTGATTCTGACCAATGCTTATATTCCAATTATATATGTATATGCCTCTATTATTGCTGTTGTTACTAATTATGTAAATCAATTGTATCTGATTTTATGCCCTTTATGGGCCCTGTAATTTGGGAAATAAAAATATTCTATTCTATTCTATTCTATTCTATAAGTACACGAACATCGTCTTATTTTAACTTTCTCTGAGGGATTTGACAATACAATGGTGTATGTGTCCATGGTCCCATAAAGTCTGAAATAGCTATTTCTGTTGTTATTAATTAAACACCTATTTGTCAACTACTAATGTTTTCATTTTTTGTATGAAAAGGTTAACAGCGAATGAAAGTATTCAGAAAATGACATTTGTGCTATAGTCATCTTTGCAAAAATGTAGGTAAGAATAAAGAAATAAGTCATGGTAGCCGTAAGCGGGGGGTAAAATACGAATATAAATGCACAACCCATGGTTAAATGAAAACAAATATACAGATACCAGGAATTATTTCGATTATAATAGGACACACTCGGTAATTTTTTGTTATATTGAATCATTCAATATTTACTTTTAATCAGTCGCTTTTTTACCTATATATTTTTTTCTTATGTTATCTTATTGCATTCTGACGCGTATAAGAATCATTAAAATGCCCGGTGTTTACAGTTGATTGTTTGTTTACGGAAATATAATTGTGACGTAAACCTTGTTTCGTTGCCAAGCCAAGACGATAACATTATTTCGCGGAATTTTCGTTTTATGTAATTTTAACCCGAAAAATATATTGAAATGGACTCTTTTTTTATTTTGCTTAAGAATAGAAATATCTATATGGTATCTGAATCTTGGCGTACGTAAACTGTGGGTAATGGTGTAGAAAATACAGAAAATTTGGTATTATAATTAATTTGGGGGTAACGCGGAACAACAGTTTTTGTGTATTTATGCGCTTGCTTGCGCGAAAAGTAAATATACTGAGATTATACTGGTTGTCGATTATAGGTCGTCATATTATACTGCAATTTAGAATATAAAAAAATAAAATTGTTAATCAAAACATGCATATTTATACCAAAGAAACGAAAATAAAGGAATCTCCGATTTACTAGAAATATGGTAAAGACAAAACAGTAATAGAAATAGCTTGATGATTTAAAGGAACAAACCGATCTCTCTCAGGTAATCTAATAAATTGTTTGTCTTAGTGCATATTGTTATTTTGGTAAATGGATGTTTATTGTAATACATTTGTATATTTCTAGAAAATTATTTCAGTTATATCGGCGTCTTAATTCGTGTTTTTACTGTAGGCAATAAGACATTGACTAAAAAGCTCACTGACCGAATATGTATGATCAAGCTATTATGAAAAGTAAAAAATAAGACTAAAAAACACACCAAGGTTCTTTGGAAACAATCAAAGTCTTAAAAAAGCCATGTTCGTTCTATTTTTTTTTTAGCTTTTGCAACTTTCCGAAATAGGTGGCAGACATTTTTCTCATTTGAATTGCGGCAATCAACAACATCTGCCTATATCTATATATTGGTCGATTACAATTAAAGTAGAAAGTAAAAATTTGTATAATCTAACTTCATGTAGTTTTAATGCAAATTTTGATTCGACGTCAGCCGACCTTAATATGCTATATTCAATGCTTTGCAAAATAAATAATATTTACAGAAAGAAAAGACAATTACAAATAAGAAGATGATATAGAGCATACAGCATCTTGGTCGGTAGTTTCCCAATCGAGTGAAATCGGACGGAATTTGAGTAACGATTGAAACATTTCTCTGTGGTCAACATAAACGCTGATATTCCATAATGCTAAAAGAATCCGTAAAATCTTTTCACAGAATGATTTCGATTTTACTATTATAAAACGGACATGAGCTGGTTCTCGGCTGACACGGTTTTCATGAACCGTTTAAGCGTAGTGTAAATATAAAAGGGTTCTAGTTTAAACAGGATCATCGTTCAAAGCTTTAAACACATACTCATTATTCGGTGATTGAATGTTAATTCACAAAATAGGATCGTGCAAAATAAGAAAATTTGGATTTTTGAAAACGTGTGTTGCCTTTTATCTTAGAAAATTTCTATAGAATATGTAATTCTGACAAAATTATGAATTGGAATCATATGACGAATGATGCATGACTGCAAAACTTTTGCAAGATTTGTGTTGAACATTACAATACTTCGATACTTTATTTCTGAGCTTGTGTATTGTCATTAATTTGTAATTAACCCTTCCCAATAATTCTCAACAAATTTATAGTTAAGCAATTGAATTGTTTAGTTTATTCGCGATGTCTTTTGTATGGAATTTAAATCCCTTCAACACAAAACTGTGATATTTGCAGTTCTTCATTTACGCGTTATAAATCGATGCTACAACAAATACATCAATTGAGGAGCAAATGTTCTTAAACATTGGAGTCAATATTTTTCACTATCAAAAAATCAAAAAAGCTTATAAGAAAAGTTAGCGAAACTGTTGGTCTTTCGCCAAAGAAACAGCCAGTTAATCGTAATGCACCAAATGAAACTATTAACCACTTTAAAATGAGTGCAACCCAGACAACAACAAGGAAATGAAGTGCAAACTATTTTAAACTTGATTATTGTCCGACAACGAGACCAATTCCGTTTGAGCTTACAAGTCCAGTATTAGATATTGATTCCAGTCCTGAATAAAGAAAAATAACAAGTTACCTAACAATTACCTCAGAAAGTTATTTACATTTCCACTGCGATTTTCATTTCAGACTTAATAAACTAGGCTGACTTTAATAATAGTGCCCAGTTCTCGGTATGGACGAACTTTAATTGTTAAATTGTTTAAACATCATATGCATCTGTATTGGTATGCTGTGTTGATATATCAGTGTGTACTCTGTATCACGTGGCATTTAATCCGATATTACATTTGTAAACCTTTTCAAAAAAATATTTACTTGTTAAACCTTGTATCGCTGAAAAAGTTGGTGAAACAATGTTTCCATCAGAAACCCTTACATGTGCACCAAAACTTGCGCACTACAGTACATGATCAATCGAACAAACCTATGTATTTGTCTATATGTCTTCACACGATATTTCAAAGAAATAAATGAATGCAACAGTAGTATACAGCTGTTCGAAAATCATCAATCGATTGAGAAAAAACAAAATCGGGTCACAAACTTTAACTGAGGGAAACACGTCAAATATAAGAGGAAAAAAACGAAACAACGGAAACACTCAAGTGCAACACAAAAAACAAACGACAATGCAAGACTCACAGAAACGAACTTTAAGATAACTATTTTCATTTTCCTGACTTGGAACAGGAAATTTTATGAAAAATGGTTGGTTGAACCTGTATAAAGAAATAAGTAATAGAGTCATGCAACTCTGAGACCAGCATTGAAATATTTAAAAATGAAACGTAAGGGAGCAAACACGTTATCTAGCAGAAAACAAACGCAAGTTGATTTGAATAAATCAATTTTACGGATTCTAATATATCTAACAAATAATCCGTTTCTCAGATTATTTCCCGAAAGCAAATATCTATGGTATACAAACTGATACAAATGAAATTGCATTGAAAAGAATGTGCTATAGCATAACTATAAAGAATGCTTCTGTTCTAAGATTAATTGCACACAACTTCAAACATAACACTAACTAGCTGCTTAATGTTTTCTGAAAGCCTTTCAATGGAGTTTCAGTCATCTAATGATTTACTGATTCGATTTAAAATGGATTAAACTTTCCGATATTTATGTGATTACGACAAATTTGTCGATAAATGATAAGCACAGAACTGATAAGAAAAATCTGACTCATAAGTAGTACAGGTATAAGTTCACATTAATTATTACTTTGGTACTTTTGATGACACTTTTTACTTAAAGAACATACACATTTGCAGAAATGAAACTTTTGGTGGACGAGAATTATAAGTTGACCATTTTTAGTAAATATTTACTTGTTCATGAGTTTGCATTAAAATTAAGGATAAAGGCTGTACCTTACACTACAGGGAGATAACTCTGTAAAGTCAGCGAAACGTTTAAATTACGTTGTGTTGAAAAAGAAAAATTAAGCTTCTCAATGATTAAAATTGGTGTTTGTCAAATTGCTATATAACCAGTGTAATTTTTCTGACAAAACGCTTGGTTTAATTTTTTTTTTGAATTTTTACATTTTTGTCAAAGTGTCAAAGTAAATACTCTGCCAAAACTTTATAAAAATTAAACGAGCCAAATTAATTTTAGTGAAAGTATTGGGTACCACCTTAATGCAATTTTTAGTACAATTATTTTAGTTTTCCAGGATATCAGAGATTACTTAAGCTTTTAGTTGTACTTGACCTTGAAACGGAAGTTTTTACTTAAAGAATCAATATAAACATTGAACAAACATTTGTTGAAAATCGGCATGTAAAAAGTTCAGGATATACCTGGTTTATATGAAGTTGAACGTATGGTAAAATATTTAAAAAGCTTATAAAATCTAAAAAGATGATTAAATATATGGGGATTTTTAATTGATGGTCTGACAGCTAAAAACGATATTCCAAATTACAACTTTAATTTTTGTTAATTTTTTTAATCATTGTATTGCTGGAATGATTAAAATTAGAAATTCGTGCATATCAATCAAAATTAAAAGATTACGAAAACGCAAACCCACAAAGAAACAGAAATTCATAATTTCCACTGAAAAAAAATAGAATCCAATAAAATAACAAAATACTAATGGAAAAGTCCATACACGAATTGTGGCTAGAAAACGAAATCAACTATATATATTATAATAACGTTACCCTCAGCCCTATTGATACATTCATCATACTGTATATTACACGAGATAATTAATAAATGTGTTATGCGTTCTGTTGTTATCAACTCTTATAGTTGATGTGTTTCACTCGGCTTTAGTTTGTAAGCCGATTTTTTTTTCTCTCAATCGATTTATGACTTTTGAACAAAGGTATACTACTGTTGCCTTTAGTTATGCATTTTTAAATAAACCAGATAGAACAGCATTGTCTAATTTTTAAGATATTTTTTAAGATTTGTATTATGAATGATTTTTTTAAAAGACGCAAGCTTGATATAAGGATTTTACCATCTACAAGAAAACAACCGTGATTTCCATAGTTAAATAAAAAAAAACATTGTCTAAGACCATTCTTCTACAGCAAAGATCTGTTATATGTAAAATTGTACAACTATTTTTCAAGACGAAGCCAATGCCTTCTCATTTAATTTGCTTTCTCTTGATACTAGGCATTAGTTACCAAGATCGAAGTTTAAATTGCAGTTGCATTGAAAAGATTGTGACTGTATCATTAATCTAATAAATAAGTAATGTGTTAAGAGTAATCGCACAAAACTTCAAACACAACACTAATTTGTTGCTCAAGGCTCCTAAAAGCCTTTCTGTTGAATTTCAGTCAGATGATGATTTACTGAATCAATTTAAAATGGATTAAACTGTCCAATAATCAATTATGTTATTACGAAAAAAAAAATCGATCAATGATGATAAACATTTCAACTCAGCTTTTATGATAAAACAAATCTGACTCAGTAGCCGAATCAATATATATATTCGCATTTATTTTTTCTAAACATTATTTTCGGTCAGTTCTTTGCTAATAAATGTTTTCAAAACTTTTTTGTGCGAATTTTGTAACCTATATATTTTTATCAATGACCTTTCAGAAGATATAGGTGATATAGATCAATTTCTTTGGCGGTTATTGACATGCAAATCATTTCCTGTCCTGTCGTTTTTTGTGGAAAATAGCTTAACAAAACGTCGAAGGGCTATTATTACAGATGTTTTGTTTTCTGGAAATAACCTTAATCACGCAAGGGAATTTATAACCATAACGGTGTTTCTGAAAATAAACAACAAAAGAGAAAAGATATACATAGTGGTTATTATTCTCAATTATCCCTGACCCGGAGTAGTTTTTTTTAACTTATTGAAAAAGCACAATGTACAAATACAATTATCTCTCTACATAGAACGATATATTATCATGTAGACGTATTTGTACTACAGCTGAACTTAAACATTTGAAGGATGCAAAACACATACGTTAAAATGAAAGAACAACTGGAATTTTTGTAAATGAAATCTTGATTTACACCAGTTTGCCTATATTTTGATTAAAGTTTTACATGAAGTGTTAGTTATCCATATCCAAAATAAACTAGAAATATTTTGTCAAGTAAGATATAACTTACAAAGATATTACAATTTTAAGTGCAAATCTATACCTTATAAATGTGAACATTTGGTTATCAACTCACAGACACATGACGTTAGGGAAGAGCGTTACCGACATATGGTATTGGTCAAAAGATTCGATATGGTAACTATAAAACTTATGCAGTAACGAGTTCAATAGTTCTGCCTCATAACTCGAAGAGTAGGCCTTTTTTAAGAAAATACCTGAATGTGATCTACCGATTAAGACCTATCAACGGGTTTGTACTAACATGCGCAACACTTTTGGCGCTACATGGTGGGGTTCGTTTTGTCTATAGTTTATTGTTTTATAACTTTTTTTGGTCTATTTTGGCCATTTTTGTCATGACATTTTATTTTCGATAATGCTTTTATCAGCCCTTTGATATTCGCTTTTCTTTTGTGTATTATGTATTTATTGAGATGTGCAAACGCCATACAATGGGACAGATGCTACTTTTTTGAAATGGGAAATTCACAATAGGGAATTCAATGTTAAAATCCTGTTGTAATGGAATTTTGAACTTACACGACCCTTTACGTATCAATTGAGATATGTAAAGAGCAATTGATTAGTAAAATATATTTTATCTGTCTCATTTTAAATAAGCTTCAAAGTGAAAAATGTACAAATTAGGTACTATTTTTGTGAGCATCTGAAGAACGTTAAGGAGATATTCATAAAAACCTTTCGTAAAAAACCCAGAAAAAGAATCTTTATCATATGAACGTACATGTATAAAAAAATATACACTCATTTCCTGGACGATCAAATTTCGAAAGTGCATACAAATTTATTTTGACAATATGTTTCACATGAATCGTACAATTATCAAATTTGTCAAATGATTAAGTTAACGTGGAAAACAAGTCTGTAAAATGGTTACATGACTGACATGCAATTCGATACGCCAATTTACTACCTGTCTTGTACCAAGTTGTTATCACATAGTTCGTTTCTATGTAAGGAATCGTTTATTTTTGTAGCAGTGCAATATTTATTTTGTTCCGTTTTGTTTCCTCTTAAAGTTGATGTGTTTACACTCAGTTTGGTTTGCAACCCGTTTTGGTTTCAGTTAAGTCGACTTTTGACTATTGACTAAGGTATACTACTATTGCCTTTATTTACTGATCTTTTGATTAGGAATAGATACACAGATAGTAAAGTAAGATTACTGAGAACATACGACATATTTGATAACGGAGTAGTATATATATATACACGATTGAGTTTGAAGCTACTTTAATTTTCATTTCTACTTTATCTACAAACTATTTTTTGTTTACACAAAACGTTTCTTAGCACTGTAATACTGGAAAATTAACAAGTATTTTCAATGGAAGTCGTAGTGACCATATCTGTTGTGTGCTTTACTAAATCCTGTCTTTGTTCCTTAGTAAATCAAATCTTTAGTAGATACTTCATATTACCTTCAGCAAAATTCACGAATGACAGATAGAATTGGTTTAATTAGTCCAGACATATTGCTATATTTGATTATTGATATGTTTTTAATTAATAGATTTAAGCATCGTCTGGGCCATATATTGAGATCAAATAATGCTGTTTACCTCTTGAAAAAAAGAAAGGAGGAATTGTGTCAAGTCGTGCATAAATGCATAATATATACATAAAAGAATTACCTAGGCGTATTAAAATCGTACTTAGATTTAATTTCCGACGAAACATTAGTTTATGACTTTACAAAAAACAATGTTCATGGATCAAGTAATCAAAACAGTTCAAAATTATTTAATATATCATTGATAAAAAAAAAGGTACGTCAGACGCACGTTTCCACTACAAAAGACTCATCTTCGGTGACTCTCGAATTAAAAATGTACAAAAGGTCAAAGTTTATAGTTAGTTAACTTCCCCAAAAATGTCATGTACTTTTTAGCACAAGATTTTAAAGGAAAAGATTCTTATTTTGTTCGTGTCAGAATATCAAATTTCTTTTCAAAAGTACAAAAAAGACGTTAGTGAGATTAGAGAATTAAGTATTTGAACACTTTAATCTAAAGATTTTGTGACAACTGGTAAAAAATACATCATGGAATATTCGCTTGATGTTGTAATTATTTTCGAAATATCTTGTATTTCTGTTAAAAGACAGTGTTCATATTCCCGATTCCTGCATCACTCTGTTGAGTTCTACAAAAAATTGCACAAATTGCAGCATTTTGATATCAAGTACGTGTCGATAAATCGAAAATCAGAATCTAGTCACAATGATATCGTAATGTGAAATATCAGCCGCTTGACACAATATGAATCCTTTTACGTATTAGTCACTCGCCAACAGGTTCATATTTTTATTAAAAACTGATATTCTACAATACTTTTTAAGTACACAAGACATATTGTTCCTAAAGAAGAATACCTTTTGTAAATAAAATTCTTACCAAAGTTAGAAAAGTCAAAATATATTTTTTTTTAGAGAAAACATAAATGAGGCATAAGCACGAAAGTGATTAGAATAAGTTCACAAATTCGGGTGGTTTACGCAGATGTGTTATGCGTGCCAATGAGACAACTCTCTATATGGGACAATACCCCTAATGCGCCTTGAAATGAGGAACACAAAAGTCACATGTAAACAAAAAATCTCTGTGTAGTGATATTTGACACATTTCTATGATAAACAAATGACTGAGCTGAACCATTAGTGTTAATTTAGAAAATAAGGGAACACAGAATAAATGTGTAAAAACCATGGAGCTATGAAATGTGTTCAAAGTATTAAAATTTCAAAGAACTTATTGTGTTAAAATTGGGATTTATAACCATGAGGAGCGACATCGCAAAAGGATACTCGGGGTTTGCTAAATTGCGGAAAAATGAATCACACTTCGTACCCCGAAAATTTAACCACATATGTAAAAATGTCTCAGCTACGAAACAAGCCATCATACATATACAAGTTTACGATATGGGCTGAGCAACAGAAGAAAACGTTACCATTACGGCCTATGGAATAACAATTGCGCATATTGCCCCATATAAAAAAGAAGGTGTGGTATAATTGCCAATGAGACAACTATCCACAAAAGACCAAAATGACACAAACATTAACAACTATAGGTCACCGTACGGCCTTAGTTTTATTGAATATATAATTTAGACGATTTAAAACTGGAAATTATAATATTTTTTCCAACATGGATGCCTAACCATAAATATAAAACATTGTACAGCACTACATATTAAAGTTAAGACATTTAGTACAGTTTTTCCAAAAGAAGAAGTTTTATAAAATTTTCAACGAATACTATCGTTTCTAATCAAAATGATTTTTTTTTTCGAAAGATAGTTTATCGCCTTTCTTGTACGAAAATCGAATTTTGGTTAAGAATTTTCTGCTTATAACTTTGAGAAAAAATACTCAACATTTTGGCTAATTGTGAGATTTGACTTTGGTTACAATATTGTTAGTATTTCAAACTTCTACTCACTTAGAGCTGTTCTACTTTGAAATTTAGTTAAGACTTTTAAAAAAATACCCTGGTGTGAAAAAAAATCAGTCGAAATGGGCTCGTTGTAAAATAAATTCGATTCAAAGTTGTACCAAATAAAGGCAACAGTAATATAACGCTGTTCGAAATCCATAAATTGATTGAGAAAAAAAAACCAAATCCGGGTTTCATACTAAAACTGAGGGAAACACATCGAATATAAAAGAAGAACTACGACACAACAGAAACACAAAATTAAAATGTAACACACACAGAAACGAACTATAATATTACAATGGCCATTTTCCTGGCTTGGTATAGTTCATTTTAAGAAAAAAAATGGTGGGTTAAACCTGGTTTTGTTGCATGCAAAACCTCTAACATGACAATTTTAAATATAAAATAAAAATGACAACATAACATGACTACAATACAAATAAATTTGAGAAATTATAGGACAGCGAAACTTACGAATAGTAGATAACAAAAAGTGCCAGTGACATATAGTGACATAGACTGCTAAAAAAACTACAAAAAAAGAAAACTCTTCTAAATATGAAATCATAGATATGTCTTATTTCAACCCCTGTGATTGAAATCAATTCAAACATGTATCTGTTCTGTCGTGCTAAAATCATTTATAACACACAAATGTTAGTTTTACGTTAACGCCGCATCCTTCTTTTATTCATATCAAATAGCAACATTTGATGCATTTCCCTCCTTTAGACATTGTTATATCTACTTGCACGCACGTGATAAATGATACTGTTGATACAATGCAATGATGTTACGTAATACAGAAGTGATAAATATTTCTAATTTCCTTGGAAGTGACACGGTGCCGGTGTAGAATGTAAAACGAAGACAAAGACGTCAAAGGCTAACACTTGAAAGAAACAGAAAATTTCCCAGAGGATGCCTAATTTTCAACATGCGAGAAGTACGGCATAATTATTGGACACCATTTAAGAGACGTTTATAGATTCCCGATGATTTAGTTTTACTGTCGCTTATTTAAAGTAAAGAGAACCCTCAAGTGTAAAGGCAAACACAATTCGCTGTATGGCAAATGTTTAAATGTGTTTGTCTGTTGTTTATTGAGATTCTTTTTGCCCTAGAGTTATGTTTTTGTTAAATTGAATAAATAAGAGAATCGTGACAAATTATACATGGTTATATGTTTTCTTGTCAACCTTAAAATCTCTTAGTCAGCAGTTCTGTGTTGTCATACAATATCATTGATATGGTCATATTCATAAATTCCGTTCACAAAACTTTGAGTTGTCCGAAGGATTAAGAATTTCCTACCCTAGGAATATATAATCATGTCTGTATTAGTCAAAACGTTTTTGAGTTTGAGTTCTCAATATCCTTGTTCATTTTTGACCTTTAACATTTTTGATTGGTCCTCACATACTTTTTTAAAGACAAAAGGCGCGTCTGGCACACAAAATCATAAACCTGGAATCTTTAATGAATTTCCTTTCGACACAGCAACAAAAAGGACAAAATCATCGCTTTGTATGCTTATTTTAATAGATCCACTACGCACTTATATAGACCATAATTGAAAGTTTCAACATACTTGAACTACAAGATGCTGAGTAGATTGGCGGTGTCCTATATGATCGAAAAATTAAACCTGTTAAAAATGTTTAAATAATAAACAAAATATATATATGAATTAATTGTAAATTGTTTCTTTTTGGTATTCTTGATTGAAAGTATTCTCGAAATGTTTATACCGAAACCTATAAAGCTTGCCCTACTAATGGACAATACAAACCTTTTTATCATCATGAATACACGAAGATGTTTGAAATGAGCAATGCAATGAGGAAGCCGCCCAACTACGAATTAATACAAAAGACATAAGTAATGTCAAGTGTCAATACAGCATGTTGAGCTCTCATTTTTATCCTATACAAGAAACGACAAAACACCATTTTTAGATATTTTCTTAAACAAATTTGTATGAAAAGAGATGCACCTCTTTTTAACTCTAGAAAGTTTTATAGTTAAATAAGCTAAAATTAAAAATTGCTTGCTAGTCCCTCACTGTGAGTAATATTAGATAACTGGTTAATTTTTCAATTAAATCTATCATGAAGTGGCAATAACTAATTCGACTGTCATTTATAGTCTTTTTTCAAAAATGATGAACGGTTCTTTATATTGGTAGGTAATCATTTTAAACGTTCAAATTCATGAAATTATATTCTTACATCAATATTTTTGATACACCAATAACAAAATACATTTTGTAATTATTCATCACTAGCATTTATCGAACAGCTATATACTACTATTGCTTTTTTCTTTTTTCTTTTTTTTTTTTTTTAACTCATATGATAAAGCGGATTGATGGTACATATCTATTTTTTTCAGTGCCTTCCAGGTCTTGGTACCAAAAAGTTATATGAACTCCTATACAACGAGCCAACCAAAATTATGGTATTAACTGGATGTAGTATAGTATCAACATTCGTAGCACAGGCAGCAAAAATGTGGAATCTTATTGTGGTAAGCATCAACTTATTGTAATGCCAATATAGTTTGTTGTGTTGTTTGTATTGTTGTCAACTGGGACAAAATAACTAAAAATTATTCTGTCTCAATGTGTATGATACAGATGGATGGATGGATGGGTTGATGAATGAATTCATGGATGCATTGATGGTTGGATACATAGATGGAGAAGTTGATAGATAAATAGGTAGATAAATAAAAGGGTTGTTTTGCCTTTTAATTATTGTCTGAAAATGTTAAAACCGACAAGTACGAATGCAGAAATTATAGGTAAGCTTACAAAATGCTACTTGTATTTTCAGGAAATAAGTGCCTAATCTGTATGAAATAAATTGACTGACATAATTCTATTCATTGATTGAGCAACAGCTTGCTTAATTGTTATGCTCCCCTGACCTGTCATAAGTGTTCCGGGAATAGTTTCTTTATAAATGTCTGAAATTAAAAAAAAATAGATTTGATTTTTGTTGCTGTATTCTTTAAATTTACAGCTAACGTCCCTTTCAAATGTACATTAAATTCATATAATGTGTTTTTATGTTTGCATCGAATACGTTACTATTTATCTATGGACAAAACAACACCAATCAGAGTAATATGTTTAACAATCAGCAGTCAGTAAATGTGTATTCAACATGCAAAATAAAAATTAAACTTTTGCCGAGGGATATTTTTTCAAATAGAATAATTGCTTTATATTATTCAGATTGAATACAATTCAACGCAAACGACTGACACGTCGTTACAGCTCACTTTTTAGAAATCATTGTAATGAGAAAGTGTCATCACAGAGACATTGATTAAGACGAAGAATGTTTGTGTAATTTTGGGGTAAATGTCGCTCACCTTATGTACCGATCAGGCATCAGTGATCTTATAGTTCAAACATGATATTGTTACGTGTTTTATAACAACAGCGTTAAAAAAAGAACTTGATAATTTATTTGTTTGGAGGAGGAAAACAATGTGAGGATAATTCCATACCCCTGCTAAAAACATAATAGTTCTTGAAAGTAAAGACCTCAACAAATATTTCCCGGACATGCGTTAAATATGATAATAAAGAATAGACGAAAAAAAATCAAAAACATAGGTATTTACCTTTGGAAACATAGATTATCATTGTTATCATATGTATAAAAGAATACAAATAGTAGTGCATCCACAATGAGAAAATATACAGTATATTAACAGAAACATGCACACAAAATATTTCTAGCTCTCTGTCAATGCAGAGTAAGAATGAAAAAAAATATAACAAAAATACCAAAAAAACACCTCCGAGGACATTTAAAAACAGTGAGTCCGTAATCAAGGGTCAAAATGGAAAGCTCAAATACATCAAACGAAAAGATAACAACTGTCATAGCCCTGTTTTTGTAAATGCACTTTCTTATTTAGAAAGTGGTGGGTAAAACCGGATCTTATAACTAGCTCAACCTCTCACTTGTATGAAAGTTGCATAAAATTCCTTTATATTGGAAACGGTCTATGAACATAACAAGGAGACATAAATGGTAAACATTTCACTATCAGGGGTACCGAAGTCAGCATTGTGTTATAATGTTAATCACTGTAAAAACTAACAAATATCTAAACAAAAAGGCATACAGACAAAGCACACAAGCAAAAGTGAAAGACAAGAATACGAAAGTTAACCATAGCACAACACCAAATTTCAGGACGTATAAGTGCCAAGCCACGTCCAATGGACTTAACTAAAAATTGACTAAACACAATAAGTCATATTCACAAAGACAGATACAATAATACCATAAAACGTTATTTAAATGACACTTCAAGACCATCTTGTACTTTTTGTGAGTTTTACGGACGCCATCATAGGTCTGTTGATGGTAATGAATTATTCGTGTCACTTGTGCCTTTTTAACTTTTTTGGATTCGAGCGTCACTGATGAGTCTTTTGTAGACAAACGCGCGTCTGGCGTATATACTAAATTTAGTCCTGGTATCTATGATGAGTTTATTGTGACCACAGATATGTTCCAAATGTCGTAGCCTAAATATCGTTCTCTATTCCTTTATGCCCGCGTCACACTGTCCCGATTTTTAAGCCGATGGCAACACGGTTATGGAAATTTTCAAAATCGGTTCTGATCGTATCCAGATCGGGCTATTCGTAGTGCCATCTTTAACCCTCGTAGAACCATCAGCAAATTTTTCTAGCTTTCGGGGACAACTTCGGGAAGGGTTCTAAATTATTTAACATGTTAACAAATCCCCGAAGGTGCGTCCGATGTTGAGGGTTCGTATTGAGTTCGTATCACCATCCTCACCATCGTAATGTCACCGCGAATGCATCTTTGAACATCGTATTGCATTCGTGTTTCCATCGTTTCCATCGGGCAGTTTTGACATTACGATGACTACACGAATGAATCACGAAGCTACCCGAAGGTCTTACGATGGCAACACGACTTCGTGAAGACCTCGTAAAACCGTCGTGTTGCCATCGAACAAAAATACGAAGGCGACAAGATGGAACTATGACGGCAATAAATCCAGCTTAATGTAAATAATGTTCGCGCTAAAATACATTTAAAGTGCCATGCGCGATATGGACTGGTCAGTCTAATACGACAGTTAAGAAATACGTTCACAAAACATGGAGCTCATACAATATGATTCTATGAGAACAAGAATGGCGACAGCGTTGTTTCTATTAATTCAAATTGAACCAGAAGAGCAGCTATTACAGGCTCAAGATTTACTTTTACAAGTAAACTACTATTTTTTGTCAATTTTTCATATCAAGTAACATAATGAAAATCATAAATGCGTCTCGTACACCAACACTGCGGGTACACGTATATAGGGAAACCCAATTTTTCTGATTTTTTTATGTATCGTCTGAGTTGTTGTCACAGGAATATTTACTCCATAACCATTTTGTTTTTCTATATGTCATATCTTGCCGCATTTGTTGCTTTTTCCACATCCTTTCTTTAGTCTATATTATTATGTTATTCTCCTGGAAAGCGCTCTTTTTGAATAGAAAGGATCAAGGAACCCATTACCTTACCTTTAAGATAGATCAGTAAACATGGGCATAATTATGGGTGATTATTCAGACTATTGCACACATTTTACAGTTCAAACAAGACAATGCCGAGCGTGGCATCCCCTCGTTTGTTAAATTGGGGACAAATATGGACACTATATTTGTATATGACACATGCAGAAAATGGTAAATTGAATATGCATATTTGATACATAAACTATTTTTTTTAGAAATCAACCAAAACATTCAGTAGGTGGAAATACCTTTAATATTGTCTTTAGAACCTGCAGGTAAAAAAATGAGAAACCAATTTCATTAAAGCAATCTCAAACGCGTGATGAATTCGGCATATAATTTAAATGCATCGTAATCTGTACACGTCTGTTATACATCGTATGGCCGTGCCATCATCGTAATCCATCGCGTATCCTTCGTAATCCATCATGTAACCTTCGTAACCCATCGTGTAGCCTTCGTGATCCATCGTGTAGGCTACGGCTGAGATATGAAGCTTAAATACCCGTCTTCGGTTAACCTTCGTATGTCCATCTTTTGCTATCGTATATAATTTCGGCACCATCGTATAGACTTCGTTATTCATCGTACTTGCTTCGGTCACTTTTTGGTATTTTAACGAGATCGGGACCAACTTCGTATGCACTTACAATTTTCACATTCGGGTGTCCATCGTATATAAAAATCGGGACAGTGTGACGCGGGCATTAACTTTGACATTACCGAATTAGACTTCTTATCGAATTTGCACTTTCCATCAGCAACATGACGGGTGTCTCATTTTTTCAAGGTCTGCTTATCCTCACAGTGCCCTAGCGGCCACTCCGGTATTTGATGGGGTTTGCGTTACTCAGCCTTTAGTTGTTGATGTAGTGTTTTGTATCTGTAAACCGTAGTTTTCTTTTCGTTTTTTTTTAACATAGATCTGTTCTTTTCTCTTCATCTTATGAATTTTAACTGTCTTGTCTTTTTTGTATCTTCAACCTCTCTTTTTTATAGATACATAAGTAGATCAAATAATTCAATACATTTTATCAGTTTAATAAAGAAATAGAATGTCTAAAATCGAATCGTAAAGTTTACAAATAATGAGATATTACAAACTAATACGATTCTTCGTTACGTATTGTCTGCATCTTTAATTGTATTTCCGTTCTGGAATGTCAGCGGAATAAGTCCACGACAAAATGTCATTAGAAGCATGCTGTTTCATTTAGTTTATCGACGTCAAAGGAATTAAAATGCAAAACATGTTTATTTAGGGACAATCTTATTAAAACCCTTTTAAGTATGCATATAGACTTCAAATTAAATTATTAAGCTGAGACCATATTCTAAAAATCAAAATTCAAAATTTGGTCATTAGATAAAATATGTAAATAGCTCATAGCAAACTAACAACGTTACTAAAATAACATATTAAACCTTAAAATAGACAGGAAATAACTCGTTAATGAAAAGACAGTCCCGAAATTGAGTCCGTAAAGTTATCTCTACTTTACATAAGAACCGTAAGACTGTTAAAGATCTTTAAGCGTCAACGTCAACATTTTCTTTGAAGTTAAAAGTTTCTGTTTGTCTTTTATTAGATAACTTGTTTTACGGTTTGTTGAAAAAAGAACATATTTAAAGATTTTTATTTTTTTAGTATGTGATATCCCATCAACATTATATGCTGATGATCGGCAATCAATTTTCTCTTTACTTCCGGTGATGTAGTATCCCATGGGAAATTGTGTCAACTCTAATCAATTTCATCTTGTTATGTGAGCAATTTTTGCTGTGCCTTTTGCTATTCAATTATTTTTTTAGTGTTAGCCAAAACAAACGGTAGTAATGACCGATGATTGATTAGGGTATGTTTATAGTCATTAATTTCTAGGGAATAGAAATGGTTATTGAATATAACAGTTAATTTTTATTATTGCTATCCAAACAGATCTTTATTTAATATGACATTAATGCTTGAAAATTGTTGATATGATATCGGTTATAGCTCCCATTTGTGTTATTTTCAATTTGTTAAAACAAATATTCTAAACTGATGCAATGCGAGTCCACGCAATCACGAAGCTACATTTTATTCATTATAACATTTTTTGTAAACGTATTTGTAGTTTGATGAGTTATTTTGTTTAATTAAAGAAAAAGGCAACTTAATAAAGGAATCGAGAAGTGGGAATACGATTTGGGTCAATTTTAGTAAAGATAAAGATGTTTAATCAAATTATTGTATCAAATAACTTTGTTCGAATATACTTGTATACAGGGAAATATTTTCTAAGGCACACACTTAAATAGTATGAATTCAAAAAATGAAATGCCGTTATTTTTGTTTTGTGCTACGAAAATTATAATTATTAACAATCCATTAGATTCTGAAACGGCGAATTTCGGCTTCGGGAAAGAGAATATCATAGCATATTATACTATATAAAGCCATTACTATAGTTGAAAAGGAAAATATACGAGATTTACTGTTAAGAAGTTAAACACTTTGCTTACTATTTATTTAACGAATAATAAAAACAAACACGTTTGAGAAGGGTTCAGCAAAACTCAACTGAATACAGGAAACATTTTTGTTACTGTCTCATTACCATTTCTCCCCACAATTAATTGTTGAAATCGATTCAAAACGCTAGTGTCTGCCGCGAATGTCATAAAAGCAAACACATCACGTGTTAATTCCTATTCTGGTCTCGATCTTTTCATGATGTCTTCTCAATAGTCGATCTGAACTTTGAAAGGCGAAAAATCGAACGATGTTAGCTTTGAAAATCTAAATACTCACTACGCTTTATGAATGGAAATAAAACCTCTGTTTTGAAATAACTTCACTATAAAAATTTGACAAACGCTGAATAAATTCTTTAAAATATACACGAAGTATAGCCGTATTAAATGCCTTGAAACATGTATTTTTCCTTATAAAAGCCATATAAAAAACGACACAAGCAAGCAATTGTGATTATATCCTCATTGATAAACAGTCATTAATACAAGATACTTTCATGTAACAAACCAGAGCATAGTAGCATGTGATGTGTACTAGTGTAAATTTATGTTTATGCATGCATATGAACTTTACAAACATAATCCAATATGAAGCAAACATTATGAAATGGATTTCACGGAAAAGGTGAATCACCGTTGTTAAAAACAAAGTTTTATTTTTGTTTTGTTATTAGAAAAGGCTCTTTTAAATGATAGTTTTAATGTTTTTGATTGACATGCTTTTAATATGTTAGCTAGCATGCGGAAGTCATGGAATAATTAAAGGCATACTAATGTGATACTGTTAAGAAAAAATGATTGGGAACAAGGAAAATAGTAAAATGAAGGAACATGCTGAGAAGACCAGAAACAATGTCTGCTCTGCAAATCGTAGCAAGTGAATTGGTTTTCTAAGAAAAAAACAGTGCATTTTTTCTTTATTTATGGAGTAAGATTTGATAACAGATCGTTTATAATCTTATTCCATTCTTGAGGCTATTTTCCTATTGTTTTAATCGATCTATTGCCTAAAGAAATCAGGAGTTTTCGTTAGGTTTTTGTCGCCTCAGATATACTCCAGCATACAGAATAAAAGATGATTACGGGCAGGGAGTTTGGTTAAAGATATGGACAAGAGTAAAATGTGTTTCTTGTATAGATTTTCCTAATCAAAACTCTTTTCCAACTGACATATTCCACCTTTAAAGAATTTGCTTCTAAGGAGATGTATATCACTTCCGAACAAAATGAAATCCCGATGTATTTGCTATATTGATGGAAATAGCCAATTTAGATAAGATCTTTTTCGTAGTTATTAGTTGGTGGACGAGTCCCTGAACTCTAAAAGCAATATTATGGACATTGATATTTTTTTTAATTCTGAGAACACAGAGACTAACTAAATGATTGAATTAAATCTTATTAAACGGATAAATTGAGAAATGAAAATTCTCTTATTTCAACTTCTTAATATTATCCTGTGTGGTAAAGCTATAAAACAAGAACCAGAACTTTAATTCACTATTTGAAATGTTGATCATGAATACGATAACGTTGTGACAATAAAATTGATGATGTCAAACTTGCAGTTTCAATAAAGTGTGCCCTCTAAGCTATAGTTGTATACGTTGCAAATTTAGTAGAATTCCGAGAGATAAATTATATAGTTGATTGCAATCCTATCCGAACTTCTTTGAACACAGTTTAACCGTGTTCTGGTTATTTCTTAGTGCATAGAGTTAACCTTTCTCATGAGTTGAAATATATCAGCATAATTGAACTTTCTGAAACTGAGTTGTAAAGTAACAGATGATTATACAATAACTGTAGAATAACTAGTTTCACGCACACATGGTTGAAATGTTAACATGTAAGTTTGAATATGCCTTCATGACCATTTGCGGTTACACATGTTGAGAAGGAGGTTAAAACCTCAGAAACCTACTTTTACACCTGAGCATGTTCATATGTCTGTCCAAAATTAGAAACCGTTTTAGTGATTATCTTATGCTATTTCGAAATTTATTCTTTTGGTTATTTGAAAATATGTACCATATTTTTTTTATATTTACGATAAAAGGTCTACGTTTCTACCAACAAGGAGCCACAAAACTACTCTTACCTGTATGGACCGCATTTTTAAAAAGTGATTAACATACAATAGCAATATAGCTACAAACATCATAATACTAATAACAACAACATTTTAAACCCAGAGAGAGAGAGATTTAGTATAATTTAGATGTGTGTAGTGCGTGTGGTTATCCATTATTACAGACTTGATACATTATTAAAATATTACGGTCAAATCTGTATAAAAAAGTCATTCTATTGACCTGTGAAATTAAAATATTAAAAGAGGCGACCTTTGATTTGATGGTCAAAATGCATAGGTATATCTACGGCGGGAAATAAAAAAAATGGCTTTACAAAAATGTATTTTGCTAAAAAGAAGTTACTGTTTAGCAGGTTTTGCTGAACTTAAATGGTGTTAACTCATCTGTTATCTGTTGTTTATCTGCATTTTGAAATGACCAGAAGAGATGTAAAAATTATGCAATAATGAGGGTATATGAAATTTTAATTTTCCATACCATTACACAAGCCATTCATTAAAATTGCATTTCTTTACCATTAAACTGTTTTAAAATTATATTGATAAAAGATGAAGATTCTATAATCTAAGAGGCCTAAATGAAAATATCAGAACCTGCAGCTGTGAATGCTTCCATTTAAAAAATCTTAATATAATTTATTGATTACTGCCTGAGTAAGATTAGGAGAACTTTAATAAGTTTAATGACATTCCGAGAGAGCGTTGAAATTGGTTGCATAATCACCCCATTCTTCAAATTTTTATGAAATATAAATTGCATGCTATTCTATCCATCACAGCATTTTGATGTTATATTTTCTGACATGTTTTGATTGCACTTCAATTTCTAAAATACTCTCACGCACAAAATGCAATTTTGTATTCGATTTAATATTATTTTCTCCTTAATACAAATTATGTTCTGATGAATGGCATTTAATGCTTCTTAAACGAATGAACAGATTATAACAGATTACAAAATCAGATCAATTTTGTACAGAAATTTTATTCCCTTAGAAATTTTATTCCCTTTGAAAACTTATTCTCATATTCAGCATAAAAACCGTAGGTTTATCTGATACAATTTACACAGTTCTTCTTATATTATTGTATATAATATCATATAACACCATAACTTCAAAAAAAGAAGAAAGATGTGCTGTACTGATGGTATCATCGGAGAGCAACAGTCCGCCAGTTTACAACAGCAGCTTACTTCTTTAATTCCAACCGATGTATGGCTGTCTCACCATATTGTCCATGTGCTGAATTTTGACCATTTCCTATGATGGTGTTATTGATTTTCCCGTTAATTTACGTCTCTGTCCACTATAAATCATACCATTATTCAATAAAACTATGATTGAACCATTTCCTTTTCCCGTTTTATTTCTTAGCGGATGATTATCGGAGATTCTTCACTTTTATATACCGTTGCCTCTGAAATAAGAACGACAAACTTATTATTAACTCTACCATCAATTGGAAATAACCTATTTAGAAAATATTTACATTACAACAGTTTTCAGCTTAAAGGATATGTTATGTCGTATTTTTTATTTACGTGTTCCTTTTCGAAAATATATCAGATGCTAAAAAGGATAGACTTGTACTAGGAAGTAAAAGGACAAAAACACCGAACTCCGAGAAAAATTAAAAACGGAAACGCCATAAGATAATGAAAAAAAAACCAATAACATCAAACGAAGCAATAAAAACTGTCAAACCAAGGGGACAATTAAAAAAAATGTTGTATTGAAGGCAGGTAGAAATCCCATGACAAAACGCAAAAAGATGAAGTGACAATCTCCACAAAACGCAAAACAGAAAACCAAATATTGGGTAATTCTTACTCTACCGATACTATATTATGTGGAGGGGTAAGTAGTTCCTGCTCCAATAATATAATATATCATGTTAACTACCGATATTCAGGCTAAAAATCTTATACACAGAAATAAAAAAGACTACGAAAAACCTATGTAATTTCATGCGTTGTTTACCTTCATAAGCAATGTTCAAAGTTGAATATTAGAAAGCCAATGGTGTTTTAGAACAGAAAGAGATTATTGACAAAATATGGCAGAGAAATAATAGCCAAATCAATCTACGGCCTACCTTGCCAGCGGGAGTTGGAACCTTGATTTCTTACTATTTCAAAATGTCGACCTTGTCTTTTTATTACAATTATGCAATATATAACTAGACATTTGTAGTACAACGTGTAGGATTTGAATTTATACCAATACAAAATTAAGAATATTATTAGTTACACAGTGTTCAGTTGTCCTAATACGAGAATTTATCGGGTCAATAAAATTCATATCGGGTGAGGCGAAGCCAAACCCGATATGAATTTTATTGACCCGATAAATTCCGTATTAGGACAACTGAACACTGTGTAACGAATTTATCCTGATTTTGTTATATTACATATTATTATATTCAAATTCAATTTTAGGACAATATCAATAATATATTATAGATATTTAATCTAAAACTGTGAAAAAATAAAAATATTATGACTATAAAGCAACTCAATTTTTTTTATTAGGTCAATGGTATAAGGGAGATAATTCCAATTGACGTAATAAATAAGGGAGATAATTCCAATTGACGTGATAAAAAATTGTACTGAAATTTATTAGGACAATATCAGCCAATCAAATTGTGAGAAATTACTCTAAATCAGGATAATATTATTTACATTCCTATTTAAAACTTTTCTATCAATAATATTTTCTTAATGTTTATTTCCAGCTTGGATACGGTTCTAGCTCGCCAGCATTATCACACAGGGAAAGGTTTCCCACATTCTTCCGTACCCATCCATCTGCAACACTCCACAATCCCACACGTGTAAAACTTTGTCAAAAATTTGGATGGAAGAGAATTGCAACAATACAGGAAACTCAAGAACTGTTCACCTCGGTAAGTTCACATTTAATAAGCATTGTCGTCTACAATTATACTTGATACTAACCTGTAATTGTCTTGGCATGTGGTGCTGTTATACTACAGTCTTGTTTAGCAATGCCACAAATGATATTTCTCGGGATGTCTCAATGGCCATTGTCTTTAATAACTACATACTTTATCAATATGGACACCGTCGTTGTCGTGTAATTAAATGTGACTTAATAAGTTCATCCACGACAACCTACAACTCTGTGAATTTTAAATTGGTAACTAAAGTGCTTTCCTTTGTCTCTGGTTTCTTTTAATATTGTCTTAGTTTAAAGGCATACGATACAGTAGAGATCCCTCGTTGATTTTTTCCTGAAATTTTGGTAAAAGGTCAATTTCAATGTGTACTTTTGAATATGCAAAGAAAAAAGTACCTTCATGACTTACTTTTTGTGATAATTTGGTTCGAAATTTGCATATTTGGAAGAAAATCCCTGAAATTTCATAAATAAGGATTTTTAAAGAAAGTAACAATACTTTTGAACGAAAAGCCATAACTTAACCGTTTTTTTTGTAAAATGTTCCCTGGATCCATGGCATCAACATGATGAAACAAGTTTAAGGTTAAACCAGATTATTATGTTCCCGATTTAGATTGACGTTAAGCACGATATTGCGTCTCAAATGGTAACGTCAAATTTTTACGTTTTACAACTATTACCGATTATTTGGGATAAGTTTTGTATTTCGCTTGCAATTTTTGTTTTGCATATCAATATGGATACTTCTTATAATGTTTTGTTGTACTGAATATGCATGGAATATTTCCCAATGAAAGTAACGTAAGCAACAAACAACAAAATATATCGTATTTGGGTAATGCATAAGCTATATGAAATGAGAAGATATATACGGTATAATGAGTGTCAATGAGACAACTCTCTACCAGAGATCAATTGACATAAAACGTAATAAAGTGCAATGTTTTCCCATTTAGATCCGAAAAGGAGCAGGATATGTATTTTGCCTTAATATAAAAAGTTTGTCGGGAATAACAAGTTAAACGGGTCTTGCTTATAGAATTCACTATACTTTCTTTAATAGCGGTACAATTAGATTATGAAATTAAACGATTGAAATGAAAAAGGTTAATTCATTTCAAATGTTTAAAAGCTTTATATGATGTGGAGAGGTATATAGCCACGCTTTAGGCCTAATTTTATTTTCACTTTCAATTCTATACACTTGAATCTTATTGCAGAGAAAAAAAATCGCAGTCAGTTTACGCTTCCCAAATTTGAAAATTTGACAAAGATGATTTGTTATCCTCTTGTGATACAAATTTTTTTCACAACTTAAGAACCTCATCTATAAACGAACAAACCCATTCATCGGATTTTTTTTAATACTTTGTGGTCTTGTTTATAGTATCTGACTATCAAGAAATTTCTATCTGAAGAACTATATGCAGATGATCCACCATAAATAGCGTACCCCGAATCGACAACGTTGAAAACGTACGAAAATCGTTCGGTGGACAAACTTGCAAGACATTTCATTTCTTTGAAAACGAAGTCGTTTTGACTACGCAAGTTATCAAAAAGTATGTAGCTGTTTTGTAAAGTTAAAGCACAATTACGGAAAAGCACTATTTAGCATGCAACTAATCTAAATTTTCAATAAATAACGTCGCAAATGACAATTTATTTGTAAACAAACGACGAAATCCGGCATTGGACATCTTGCAAGACATTTGCCAGAAGCCGTTGCATTTTTATATGTAGTGTGAGTGCTGCAAAAATTCGACTTTGATATGGTCTATGAATGCACTTATGTGAGCCGAAATTACACAAACGAAATATCATACAATCTTATATTTCAAAACCTATAAATTTTGATAAATTAACATCTTCCAAAATCTGACCATAATGAACACTATTTGTTTTTGCCAAAAAATAGCGTTGGTCGTATCAGAAACACATATCCAGTAATATTGTTATACTTAATATATAAAGCATATCATTCCTTCGAATTTTCGTAGATATAACACTATTTTAAAGAACATAAACACCCCTGCTAAAGTGATGTATAGTGTATAGTGTATAGTCTGTTACGTCTGACACGCATATTTTGACGTTTTGTCAATATGTTGTCCTTATTTTAGAATAAATAAATTTGGTGTATTTACTGTCTTCTGATTGGTTAAAAGAATTAGCTTTATTTTCAATGTTATCAATTTTTATGGCGACACGCCCACTCTAACGTTGTGTATTCATATGCAAACATTCTGTGTACGTTGTTATTCGTTTTAAGGGCATACGATACAGTTTTGATCCTGTATTTACAAGTTCGTGAAAATTTGCATATAGGCTATTTTCTACCTGATTAAATCAAATATGTAATAAAAAATATACCTTCATGTGCTATTTTTTTAGTAAAATGAGGTCGAAATTTTGTATATTTGCTCAAAATTCAGATTTGTGGCCGTAATTTCTTTTTCGAAAGAAAGACATTACTTTTTTGTTATAAAAGATAAACGCATATTGTTTTTTGTTAAATAATCGGTTATTTCTGAATTTTATAAATATCCTAACAAAATATGCATTTTTTATTCCGAAATAACTCATATTTATCAAATATTCATGAATTGAGGAAAAAACGTCATTTTTTACTGCATGTTTATCAGAATTAAAAAATATCCTCTATTTACAGTTTTATCAAATTTGGGTCACATAATCTCCCTGCAAAATGAAACAAAATGCCGTTTTTAAAAATAGGGGTCCATGAACTCGTTTTCAAATTAAATCAGTTTCAATGATAAAAATCAGTTGAAAAATGCATCTTTTCCCGATATGTCACAGTTTGACGTCGCGAAAATAACAAATTACGTTAGCAACGTCATTACCTTCCCTGTAACTGTATCGTATGCCCTTAATTAATATACATCTTTGAGCCTTATTATTGATATAAATTTATTTATAATGAATGGCAATAATTTATTTTGAATTTATTGAACCATAAAATTAATTTTTGACTCTTCACATTTAACATAATCCGCTTCGCGGATTTTTCAATGTGAAGAGTCAAAAATTAATTTTATGGTTCAATAAATTCAAAATAAATAACAGCCATTCATTAACTAAAGTAAAATATGATAAAACAATTTGTACTTTTTTTCGGAATAGTATTTACCTGTCTAGTCTATGGATATAAGTTTTATATAACTTAACTGTTATGATTTTATAGAAAAGCTGGTTATTAGTGTGGACTGGTTGATTATACGGTATTGACGCAATAACGTGCGTAACGTGTTTGCTATTTTCAAAATAAAGAAATTGATCATATTTTTGTGACTATTCGGAAGTGCAGAAAAAATTTGATCGTTGATTTTTTCTTGAAATTTTGGCGGAGTGATCTTGACACAGTACTTGATTGATTACAAAAGAAAAAAATAGGGGTCCACGTGCTTGTTTTTTCAACAAAAGCCACATACCTTGATTTCTTACAACGCTTGTCAGTATGGCGCTAAATTACGAACTATTAAGTTTTAATCGCAACAACGTCGTGTAATAATTCCCGCCGTACACGACTATGCTGTCAAGCAGTATATGCAGGTTTTTTCCACTAAGCGTTGATACTTGTATCATAAGTTTCATAAGATGGTTACTCCTAAAATGGCAAATCATTTGTGCTAAACATTTGGACGAAAACGAAATTTGGACAGGACCTTTTTCATAATAAAAAATAAGACAAAAAAAGGATTCTAGCAGATTACTTTGTCAGATGTACGGCAAAACGAAAAATCTGATAGAAGTATAAAGGTGCATCTCCGTCCGACATTAGTTCAAAATTGCTTCATGTACTGAAAGAAGGTAGACAACATTATGTCAAAGGCCATGTCGTGGCAAATTATGAACCAACTATAAGTTAAGTGGGTGGTACCATTAATTGACAACCATATAACCTTCGACAATAACAATCCGGTACCGTATTGTCAGCTTTAAAATTTAAATTACAGGGAGTACTTCTGGTTTTATAGTTAGAGCTGCTTCGTGCAATTTCATGTCCTTATTGCCTCAATCGACCGAAAATGAAGTTGTAGTTTATCATTTCATAGGAAGTACAGCAGCCGGTATTAGAGAACTATATTGAATGATGTCTTATCAATAGATAAGTTCCATTACATTTTATACGGCTTATATGTATAATTATTGGCTTACTTGTTTGTCTATATTGCAAACACTTCGTTTGTTCTTATGTCCGATCGTATAACAATATGTTTGTTACTTTTCTCAGAAACAGCCTTACTGAATGACTTCAAATTTGCTGATCAGCTTGACAGCTACGAGTTTTAACGTGTGTATACTTTCTGGTCTGTCTGTTTGTAGTTATTGAACATTTGCCGATATCTAATTTTATCTCTCAATATGTTGAAGTTCAATAGAGATATGCTTATACAAAAAAGAACCAGAGACCAAATGACATAGAAGTTAACGACTATAGGACATCGGACGGCCTTCATCAATGAGTAAAACCCATACCACAGAGTCAGCTATGAAAGGTCCCTAAATGACAAATGCAAAACAACTCAAACGGGAAACTTACGGCCTGATTTAAGTACAAAACAATGAACAAAATAAAAATATGATGAACAATACCAAAAGACACCATTTAATTACAAGCCCTTTTTTAAACAGCATATATGAACGGGCGTTTTCTTGTTTTGTTCTATTACATTCAGTTTCATATACAAAGAAAATACAACCAATTAAACAAACTAACGTGTAACAATTCTGCATCTTTTGGTAATATTTTGCTTAAATTCAAACCAAAAACGACACCAATATATTTTTTTGAAATCTTTTTAACGGACTTTTAATGACAGTTTTTCTACGTACACATACAATACTATGTTTTTAAAATATGAATTTATATCGGCATTTCTTTTTTATGTACCAATTTCAAGTCCAGAACAGGATGATACACTCTCTTTAGTTATTTTTTTATTTACCAATATGTGTGTTATACGACCTTGTCCACCAATGAGGGTCTCGCACATGCAGTCGGTTTTGTTATTTCATTGATAGTCTGTTTTTGACCTTACAATGACAATTCTCCGTAAAATTTGGAGGCTTCCAAATGCTAAACAAGAAAAGAAAAAAAAAGACACAAACTTAACTATTTTGATTCTGATGTTTTTCAATTCAAGATAGTATTATTTACTTCGAAATTCATTATCAATTGATAAAAATAACTCTGCTCGTCATGAAAAATATTGCACAGCTCTACAACACGCCGTAGTAATGACTTATGTGTATGGATTTTAATACCAGACCCGATTCAGCCACCATGTCTACGCGCCATAGATTTTGTTAATTTTTTCTCATTAATCACGGGTTCATACGTTTTCTCATTTCTTTAAGTTTCATTAAAATAACATTTGGATGTATATTTGCCGCTGGACATTAAGCAGCTACCAATACTCATAATTAGCTATTGCAGGTCGTTTTGTTCCGAATTGTGTTATTGGTAAAATGTTTTTCAGCATGTTACAGTTCAAGCAACGAATAGTAAGATAGACCCCAATTCCTTGTAATTTTTCTTTCTCTACGTTGAGCAGATTCCACTGGGAAGTGCAGTTTTGGCAGTTATTCAGTGCCAGACTAAAAAGCTCCACAATTCTTTCGTCTTTTCATGTTATACTGTCAGTACTCTCTTCTGTGTCTATCACCATTTCTTCAATTTTGTCATGCAAAATTGTATTTGATTTATGTTTGTACATCTCAAGTATTTCCTTTAGTCTCACTGCTGTTCGGCGGATTTCTCCGTCTTTTAGAAACGGCATGGCCACTTTTTTAGCAGGTACTTTTTTGAAATTCGCGCAACCGAAATTAATGACGTCAGTGAACATTCCGCGAAATATGACTTCTTTTAAAGCGACGTCGCGAAATGTTAACGTTCTTATTAGAAACATCGCGAAATTACAACGTTCTGGTTACCAACGTCGCGAAAACAACACGAAAAGTTTTGAAAACGTTATTATCTGCCCCTGCTACTGTATCGTATTCCAGATTTATTTATAGTGGATTGGGAAACAAGTTTTGCAACTTACATTAATCCCTTTCCACTTTGCAGGTGCGAGTGCTGTCTTGTAGCGGCATTAGCCTGCTCTTTTTCGAAATCTACAAGGGTGTCTTTAACGTGCAAGAGATATGAATCTCTCTTAACACGGGTCAGTCATTTATCGTCACCTTCCGACGGACTATCATCGTTTCCTCAAGACCATACTCGCAAATGGTGTCAAGGGAGAGCCGAAAATTCAGTCCATAACGGGAATTGAACCAGGGACCTTTGTGTTAGTAGTCCGATGCACTAACCACTACACCACGGCTCTTATATGTACCCACATTCTCCAGATAACTATCTTTGACTGATAAACAGATTGTTTAGAAACAGGAAATGTATATATACATATTCCTTGACTTTTTGATTTTTTTTTATAATTGATTATATAAAACCTTTTGGTCAATGACATGAAATTTATTGCTTCAAGAATAGTTTTGGTGTTTTAAACAGGAGACACTCGCGTTTTTATACTGTTCTGTATTGACCGATGTCTCAACTCTCTAACGACAAGACTTCGCGGTCTAATATGATTAAAGACCGATGCCGATGATGCCTGCATAGTAGAAGACGCTTATCATGGCAAAGCACGTGGTCTTGCTCCTTTTGGAGTTCATGCGATTGCTCTGTTCTTATTTGTAACTTAATTTGTCTTTTCTTAATTGATTTACGAAATATGAAAAAAAATGTTAGATCAAAGTACCTGAACTGTTTTGATATAATATCAGTCATCCCTTCCATACTAACAACTAAGTCAATTACTTTAATTATAAAAGACTTTGTCCACGAACCGGTCTGTTCCTTTGCGAGTTTATACCTTGTTGTGTTGTTATCTTGATTTAGTATGTTCTTAGTTGATTACATTTATTTGAACAACTACAGCTGTCTCTAATTAAGTTCACCTTACGACGCATGAAACTAGGACTAGGTTGGTTGAATCCCTGAATTTATCATTATCGGGAAATATGGTAAGAGAACATTGATTTCCATCTGGCCTATGGCAGGAAACTGATGTTCAGTGGTTGTTATTTGTTAATGGGATTCATAAGTGTTTTTGATTGAATAAAGCCCTTCCAATTTATATTCTATAGTGTGTTTTTCTATATTGTGATGTAACACCACTACGTCAGATTAGGGTTACGTTTGGAGCCTGTTAACACTTTTATACCCTCTGCATTTGTGTGTACCTCTCCTATGGCAGGAAATTGATGTTCAGTGGTGAACCTTTGTTGTTGTGATTCACAAGTGTTTATGATTGACTAAAGCCATTTCAATTGATATTCTATAGTGTGTCTTTCTATATTGCGATGTAAAACCATTACGTCAGGTTAGGGCGAAGGGTTGGAGCCTGTTAAAATGTTCAAACTTGCTGCATTTGGTTGCACCGGCCATATGCCAGAAACCTGTTGTTCAGTGGTTATAGTTCGTTGCTGGGGTTCATAAGTGTTTCTCGATTTTGAGATAGACTGGACCGTTGGTTTTCCTGTTTGAAAGGTTATGTAGCAATAAACAGTTAGGAAAAAATATTAAAATTTGCCCTTATAAATTTTACCATCCCCTTTTCATTGCTTTCTTGTAATATCAAGCTTACTGTTTGTGTCATATATGGGCATATGTATGTAATCAGAATCTTCCATAGATTTCATATAATTATAAATATAATTTCTTTTGGGTGTATCCATGGCAACAATCTGCATTTATTTGTTATAAAATATTGCAAAAAGGGGGGAAAAGATTAAAAATTAGAATTTCAATCGCTTGAAGTAATACCTTTTCTGAAACTGTGTACATATATCATCCAGCAAATCCAATGAAAATCATATGTCTTTCATCTCATTTTTTTGTAAAATTGCGTCAAAAACTTCGTGTAGAAAAAAAGTGTTTGTAAACATTACATTAATTTCTGGAGCGTTTTCGGTCTAGCTATGAAAATACGGATTGTCCAACCGAAAACAGCCCATAAAACATGTAAAAAATAATCTTGATGCTCTTATAAACCATCTTTGAAGTCTAAATTAGCATTCAGTTGTCTAAAAATTAATTTTATTACACAATAACTTTCCTATTTGAAGAATCCACAGGGGCCAAAATGTGAAACTAAACTCCTAACTGTGTATTGCTACCTTAACATTAGTCATTTTGGGAGCCCTTTATATCTTGCTGTTTAGTGTGAGCCAAGGCTCCGTGTTGCAGGCCGCACTTTGACCTAAAATGGGTTACCTTTTACTTAATGTGAATTTGTTGGAGAGTTGTCTCATGGTTACTCATACTACATCTTTATATAACTAAGATTACATTCAGACCAATAACAAACGGTATAAAACCGTGAAACTGTATGTGAAGGATTTATAGTTTTAAAAATCACAAAATGCATGCAGTAATATGACTCGAACTCATGGTTGGTGATACCATCAGAACGTGTATTGAAGTCTGGCCCAAGGAACAGCTGTCACTCTAGAGATTTTGCAGTGTATCCCAATAATGGTTTTGGAGATGACAATCTCAGATAGTTTGCCGAAGCCCTAACCACGGGATATACGATATTCTCTATTTCGTACAGATGTTGTATCGACAAAGAGTATTGATATCACACTCAGGAAATTGTACCAAAGTCATGATCATGGAGAAAAAAATGCGATCGTACCCATTAATTTCACTGTATTTGATTATCTGTCAGTTAAAGGCTTTTTGTATATACATCTTGTAGGTTAATAGCTATCCATTCCCTGTTGATAACCGATTAAATTTGTCAAGAGTTATCATAATTTATAATCACTTCGTCAGAGGTCGATTTTGACATGTGGTCCGAGAACACAATTAATTCGTAGTGCATTTCTTTTAGAACATAAATGAAAATTAAAAAAATCCCATCTGCGCTTTCTCAATGAAATTTTCACAGTGTGTTGTACTACTTTTGGGACAAATTATATCAAAATTATAGAAAACTTCATCGTCTCTAACTCAAAATATGGACAATTTTATCTTTAGGGCGTCTTGAAATCTTTTGACAGCTTCCGAAGTGCTATTTCGCCACCTTTTTTTCACCTGGACCAAATCACTACTTTCCTTTAAAATTCTGGACCCAAATTTGTTTACAGTGTAATTTCACCCCCTACTTACAATTTGAGGCATTAAACATGGAGAAATAAATTTGGAAGGAGTATAAAAATTAATGGCAAGTAACCCACTGTTAACACTAGGGACTGAACAACGAAAATCAAGGGACGACAATTGTGGTCTCGGACCATGTAATCAATAAATGAGCACACCGTTACACAGATAAAATAGTAATATAAAATGTTTGTTTTTAAATGAACAAATAGAAATGTGCTTGTATGTTAGAACATTTATTTCTATCTATAGTTTTTTATTAAAATATACAAAGTATCCCAACAACGGTAGAGTTAGTTTCTAGATAACAGTACAATTTATCAAAGGACAACTCATAACATGTCCCGTTTTCTTATCGAGGCAGCAGAATCACACTCTAGTTTTCCGTAGCAATTTAAACGAAAATAAATTTCCATTGATGCAATGATGAACCTTTAAAATATAAATAGAAGGACATGACGAGAATTTAAAATCAGAGTTCCAGTAACTTATATATACCTTAATAAATCAAGGTAAATGTATGTTAATGTTCCTCACTTGGCCACAACAGGATTCAAATTAACCATAGACTCAATTGTAAATTTGGAATTTGGTCATTGAACTGAACTTTCAAATTGATCAGAAGAATTTACCTGCCAGCAATACAGAAAACCAATTAATGACACCTTTTGTCATTCAAAACATTCCTTAAGTTTAATCTAAATATTACAGTATTTTATAATACTTGCATTTAACTACTTCATGGCTTTCATCACTAACTCATGATTAACCCTATTCATGAAATCTTCAGTTAAATTGTTGTGATAACTGTTATTTAAAAAGCATATATCTAGAACATCAATAACTATTTAAAACAAAAATTAAGAAATTATACCTTCATTGAAGGTTCACAACAGCTCTGCAAGTGTCCATGCTTTACCATGGCATGTGCGCTTTAAAACCTTTCAATGTTTCTAAGTCCACAACAATAACATTTTAGTTATATATTAGCATCATCCTTAAAACCTTGTACTTATAACTATAATTCTATTTACATTACACTTTGAATAGCGGGAAACAAACTAGTAAAGTTATCCGACATGTTGTATGATGGTTATAGAACTCATTTTTTTTTAAATATCAAATATACACTGTAGGTTCGTTTATACTCTTAGTCCTTTGGTTCAATGGTCCTCATAATGGTTGTATTAGGTTTTCAAATAATTTTGCCTTTTGGCATATTTGAAAACAATATTAATTGTCGAAATATTCATCTGATCCTTTTTTCTTTTATTATCATTTACAAACAATAAATCAGCAGTACTCTGTTTTATAAGAATAGCGCTGTGAAATTAGATTTCATGTTTTGAACTCAATATTCCCATAAATACCGTTAAGATAAAATACAGATACACAAAAATAGCAATATAAAATTATCTTAATGGTATAAATGTGACCATTGTCACTCACTGCAATCTTTAAAATTGACGTATGAGTGACGTGATCGAGAAATGGTATTTGTATTATTAGTTTCCTCCACTGTAACATTGTAAGTAAGAAATAAAATCTAGATGGAAAGTGCATTTACATATTATATCATCTTTGTAAGGAAAGTTCAATTGTACTACATTGTAGTGTCCTAATGGTGAGGGTGATGTCCGAGGTCTTAATTGTCATTACTATTCAGAATGTTTGCAATACAAAGATGTTGTTTTTACTCTTGTTGGATTACAGTACCCATTTTACAATCCATTTATGGATAAGACCTCGCATCACCTTGTAAATAAACGCATTGGTAAATGATTAGACTGTCAGCACTTTAATAGATGCTCTTGCATTGAAGCTATAATTTCTATTTTGATAACATTCAGTACTACAGAGTGAACTTATATAAATATGCATTCAATTAAGAAAAGTAAGTAATTTAGTTCAATAGCGGCAAGTTTCATTATACTAGTGTACATAAGTGAAATTGATACAAATAGATAGGCAGAAGATATCAAGGAGACGTACAAACTTACAAGTCTAAAACAAACTGAGAGCACTATGGTGAAAAACGGAAAACGATTGAAAGACAATAACATTTTTTTGGTTGCTGAATATTTAGTTACGAAATTATAGTTTTTGTTTTAAATAAATTGATAAATTGACACGAAACACAAAGGATTGATCTGGTTCGTTTCATAAACATGCTTAATTTGTGTGTCATTTTGGTCTCTTGTTGAGAGCTGTCTCATTTGCAATCATACCACATTTTCTCTTTTTATATTAAGTTTTATTCTAATTCTGTAGTCACTTATGGAATACTGATAACTGTTGGGTCACTTTTCTGACAGTTGTAACAATTGTCCGTTTCAATGTTTATTGGCGTTTTTGTTTGTTTGTTGCAGTTCAATGTTTCAGTTGATGATGGTTTTTTTTATATAATTGTTGTGTATCCCTCGGTTTGAGTTTACCCCGGGTTTGTTTTCTCTCAATCGATTTATGACTTTTGAACAGGGATATATACTACTCTTGCCTTTATTTCTGTAATTATTATATTGAGAATAAAATTAAATAAAATACAAGAAATGATAAAAAGAAATATTCACTTATTTGGCATTATATGGTAAAATGCTTCGATATTTCAGACAGTAGAAGATTTGGAGGAAAGGGTTAAAAAAGCTGGTATAGAGGTCTCTGTTAGACAAAACTTCCTTACTGACCCAACGAATGCCGTACGAAATTTAAAAGTAAGTAGTCAGAATGTGAATATATATGTTCAAACTCTTTTAGGTCATTTTTTAGTAGCAATAAACAAAAAAACTATGTTAATTGGACATGCTTTGATACTATATATGCCCTTGAATTTTTACTAGATAACATTTTTGTTCGCTTTGGGGATTCCGTATATCGTCAGATTATCGGAATTCCAATGGGGACTAACTGTGCACCACTTATTGCGGACCTCTTTTTGTATTGTTACGAGTTACAATTTATGACAAAAATAAGCAAAGACCCATCAAAACAACATCTGATAAACAAATTTAATAATACTTTTAGATATTTGGATGATATTTTGGCTCTCAATAATGACGACTTCAGTATGTATATTAATGAAATTTATCCTGGTGAACTTACTTTAAATAAAGCTAATACTAACAATGACCACTGCCCTTTCCTCGATCTTGATATCTATATCACTAACGGAAAGCTGAATACTAAAATTTATGATAAAAGGGATGATTTTTCATTTCCTATCGTTAATTATCCGTTTTTAGATGGTGACGTTCCCTTGTCACCATCTTACGGTGTTTATATATCTCAACTTGTACGATTCGCTCGTGTATGTAACAATGTTTTAGATTTTAACGAAAGAAATTTATGTATTACTGAAAAATTATTACACCAGGGTTTTCGATATCACAAACTAGTCAAAACATTTACTAAATTGTATCATCGGTATAAAGACATCATTCGTAAATATAGCTCAACATGCAGACTTTTTATACGTTCAGGTATTTCACATCCATTTTTTTATGGAAATATTCTTTATAAAGCACAAAGGTGTCAGTATTCACCTCATAAACTTACAAAACCTTTGAATAGACTTATTAAGAAGGGATATAATTACGATACTGTTGTCAAGTCATTAAAGATTGCATATTTTGGCGTTAATATTGAGTCACTGATAAGGTCTTTGCGTCGGAACTAAACACATTTATTCTAAAAACAGTTGTTGGCATGACACGGGTTATGTTCTTCTCATATATTTTATGATGGTATGATACTAAACCCCTTACGGGAAGGATTGTGCCTGATGTTCATATGATGAAATCATAATCTTTCAGTCAGTTTAATTGAAGTCTGGAGCTGGCATGTCAGTTAACTGCTAGTAGTCTCTTGTTATTTATGTATTATTGTCATTTTGTTTATTTTCTTTGGTTACATCTTCTGACATCAGACTCGGACTTCTCTTGAACTGAATTTTAATGTGCGTATTGTTATGCTTTTACTTTTCTACACTGGTTAGAGGTATAGGGGGAGGGTTGAGATCTCACAAACATGTTTAACCCCGCCGCATTTTTGCGCCTGTCCCAAGTCAGGAGCCTCTGGCCTTTGTTAGTCTTGTATTATTTAAATTTTAGTTTCTTGTGTACAATTTGGAAATTAGTATGGCGTTCATTATCACTGAACTAGTATATATTTGTTTAGGGGCCAGCTGAAGGACGCCTCCGGATGCGGGAATTTCTCGCTACATTGAAGACCTGTTGGTGACCTTCTGCTGTTGTGTTTTTTTTTATTTTTGTCGGGTTGTTGTCTCTTTGACACATTCCCAATTTCCATTCTCAATTTTATTGTACTATATATTTTTTGCGCAAACATGCAGTTTTATTTCATTCCATTACTTCTTATTTTTATCGAAACCAAGAATATTTGTTGAGGAGCGTATGGCTAAATTGACAAATACGTAGGGAAATAGATGATGATTTGGAATATGGTGGTAAATAGGCATTACTTCAAAGTGCTCATAGAAATCAAAGTATATTTGTTCCCAGCAAAATATATCTTTGACATTTTTTATTCGACTAGGGACACGTGTATTATTGTTTCTTCTTTGATACACAATATTTTTTTTAAATCTAGATTTTGTCTTTTGCGTTACTTATTTTATTAATAACCTTGTTCATGAAAACAAATAGACTGGTTGGATTTTTATGAAGAAAGTGTACTTAACCATTAGACAACTCGAATTGTAACTATTGTAGGGGGTATCAAAGGGGAAATCGAAACAATTAGTCGACAAAAGACGGATAATATTATAACCATAAAACAGACAAACTGTTTTTCCCGTTTATAGTTTAATATTTTCTTGACAGGGCTTTTTATAGCTGATCTTATGTTCAGAGTTTTGCTCATTGTTGAAGGTCTTAAGATGATCATACACATCAATTGATCTCTGTTTGATAATTGAATCATTTGTAAATCAATTTTATCAGAAAACTAAAGACTGAGCAACACAAACATTTGTGATAATGGGACGAACCAGTTTATATAGTCACAAAAATTACATAGTTGAAATGTATTCTATTATTATATACATATCTATTACTTAGTTCATGTTTAATGAATATATTGTATACATATAAACATACTTTTCCAATGTTTAAAAAAAATAACAACTTTTTTTAGCGTCAAGATGCAAGAATTATTATTGGAGTATTCTATGAAAATATGGCAAGAAAAGTGTTTTGTCAGGTATGGTACACCATAAAATTCTTTTCGAGACGACAACGTTACAAAAAACTTAGAAATTTTTGAATTGTACGTATTAGAGGTTTTGTTGTTCGTCAATGTATTTTGTCAACTTTGCATCTCTATAAAATCATTAATTTTGAAATTAGACTATCTTGTTATGTAATATTAAACTAAATCAATTTGCATTTGTACTGTATAAAGTAGTAATTGCAAACGAGGATAAGATATGGAACCCACAATTATTCTGTTTTAATAGCTTATATGAAATATGTAGAACACAATTAAAAAAAGGTGCATGTTGTTTTGATTAAGTTGATGTTGATACATCAACAGTATTCCTCATGGGTTTGTTTCAGGCATACAAAGAAAAATTATATGGTAAAAAATATGTTTGGATTATAATTGGTTGGTACCCAGACAACTGGTACAAGAAGAAGGATCCTAAATGGCCCGTTAATTGTACTGCTGACCAAATCAAAGAGGCTCTCGAGGGCCATATAACAACAGAGGCTGTTGTTTTACATCAGGAGAACACTGTAACACAATCTGGAATGGTGAGCATAATAACATAACTCATAGTAAGCTTACCGTTGTTAATTTTTGTTCCGTTTGGTCTCTTGTGAAGAGCTGTCTCATTAGCAAATATACAACAACTTCTCTTTTATATTTTCAATACTCCGCTAGGGGGTGTTTGACGGGTCTGATGTCCAGGAAAGTATTTTTTGTTTTTCCTGTTAGTCTTTTTATGTATGATCAGTGGCGTAGCCAGGGTTAAAATGATGTGGATGTTTCGCCAAGCGGAGCGAGGCGAAAAAAAAATTGGACCTTTTTATGCAGAAACTTTTTTTTTTATTTAAGCACATGTACTCTCCCAGATTCCGACACTAGTTAGACTTTTGTTTAAATTCAAAATACCCACCAATTCATATATTTATATTTTTTATTGTTTCCTCGAAACTACCATCATTCAATTCATAAATATTTGATGTAAGGTTTCCCATCCAATCTTATATTTGACATATATCAAAAACGGACCCCATTACAGCGGCACTTCTGTATAATTTAGGAACTTCGGATCATAAGAACTGAAGTGACTTCTCTTTCCAGGAATTTGAGTCTACAATTTTGGGTTTTTGATTTTTGATTACTGAGCTAAACGCGTTGCAGGAGACATAAAAATACCGGGCGTCCGATCGTTCGGTCTTGTTAGCACTCTTATGTGTACAATTCTTGTAAGATTAAGTGAAACTTATACCATAAGCAATAAGCTTTGACAATTTGGAAAATAAGTCGTAATCAAATAATTTTAACCAGTTATGACCCTTTGAAATATAAATTGTGACGGAAATCCCCATTTCATTTGGTGTGAAGCTTTTATTTCTCTTAAGGGGGCTCCTGGGTATAAATCAATTTTTGTTTCTAATATAGGATTTCGGTATATCTTTTTATAAATAAACTTAATCATATACTTCAAAGAAAAATGAAATAAAAAAATGGGGTCACCGTTCATTTTAGCTCACAATCTGTTTCCGGAAGAAGCATACATTTTTGTGAATGTCCTTTTTTTTCTGTTGAATTAATAGGAGAAATAGAGGTAATATCGAAATAAAAAAAAAAAATAACATAATTACAGAAATCGCTTAAATTTTACAATTATTTCGTTCATGTACAGCTTATTTGAAAACAATATTTAATAAAAATAATAGGTCACCGATGAGTTAAAAAAGATATTTCAAATTTAATGCAAAAAAAATGGCATTTTTGCACCAAAGGGAGATAATTTGGAGCTTTTTCAATGATATAAACATTTTAAAAGTCATCTGGGGCTAAACCTAATCGATTTTTGGGGTTGCTTTTTGTACCATATCATAAAGTAATAACTAATAGTGTAATAAATAAAATTTGTAATGAAAAAATAAAGGTTTAATTTTTTGCTGAAATTTTTGTTTTAGTTGTTAGTTGCTATAGTCAAACGAGAAGCCATCACTCCACTAGGTCCAATTTCAGATGAAACATGTCCACGGGTCTGCGTATCATTCCTCTCCTCTTGCCTTAGCCGATGACGTAGAAATTTTTTTACGAACAAAAGTTAACTTGAAACACTTTTCTGTGATTCAACTATCTTGTTTACATAAACTAAATTATCCTAAATGAAAGACCAGGCATACTGCATCGAAAATGACTGGACGTTGTCCTCATATCCTCAGTCTTGTTACATTTGGATACTTCCGAGTTAAACTGCTGCTATTTTTATTTTGTTTGTCAAAATGATGTGGATGCTTGAGCATCTGACCATACATGCAAGCTACGCCACTGATGATAATAAATCATCGTCTAGAGGAGAAGGTAACTACTGGAATGACATAATTATACAAGACAACCACAATTATGCAATAGTACAAATGTTACATCTTAACTGACACGAATCAGTCTTGATGGATGTTTCAAAATAGGCCGACATAACCTAAGGAAGTTCCATTGGGACACATCACTATAAAAACATGTTATGTCTGATTAGGAAAACGCGATTAATCATTGTGGAAAGTTAGTAGATTACAGATTACGTCAATATCACCCTGGATGAATATGAACTTAAAACTGAGTGCATCTATAGAGTAGATATATTTTGTTAACTACTGTTCTCAATCTGAATTAGCATTAATGATGACTATAGTAGTGTACTCACGCTAAATATATTTCGTTATTTTGTATTTGGTTCATGAATCGAGAAGGACCATCGGGACCAAACAATACAAATATTTCAATAAGACACCATTGTTGAAAGTTTTTAGTCTGATATAATCGCTACTTTATTCTTATCCATCCAAAAATCTACTTTATTCTTTGAGCTAAGAATTATTTTCTTTCTATATTTATCATTTCTTCAACACTGTATTTATATCCTTTTTATGTGGATCTGTACTTAAACATCCCGTTATTGTGTAGCTGTGTTTTGGTTCTTGTCATTCGTTTTTTATGTTTTGTGCTTTGTCTATGTGCCTTTTTGTTTTTCTTTGTTGACATATTTTTTTTTTTAATGATCAAGGTTAGAACAAAACGCTGACTGCTGTGTCCCTTTTTTTGACACTTTTATCTATTATATCTTTTTGTTTTTGTTCACACATTGTCGATATAAAATGGAATTTTATGCGACTGATATTCAATAGAGAGGTTTATCTAGCTAAATAAAACAAGGTTTAATCCACCGGGTTTTTTTTCATTAAAAAATGCCTGTACCAAGTCAGGAATATGAGATTGATTCTCCACTTGTTTGCTGAGTTTGATCATTTGATTTTGTCATTGGATTAGGGAGTTTCCGTTTAAAAAAATTCTTGGAGTTCAGTATTTTTTCATTTGTTTTTTCACTTTTTAAGAGTATGAATATCATTTTCAAGTTAACATGACAGTTCCTAATTGGTGTTTGTGGTTTTTTTTTGGTACCTTAATCAAAATAATTTGGATCTTGTTCTGCGGTATTTTAATAATGAATTGATAGGTATTCTGATAACAGTTAAGTTTTCGATTGCATATTTAGTTTGTTCCTTCATAACTTCCACGCCCATTACGAAAACCATAATTTCAAAGAAATTACTTATTTTATTGTACATGGTTTTGGATTTGATAAATGGGACAACCAATATGTACACTAAGATATATATATATATATATATATATGTATGTTTCAATCTCATCAACTAAACAAGGATGATAACCGTAAAGTAAAATGATTATGTTCACCTTCCGACAAATAGTCCAGCAGCTAAGTCCAATATTTTGGGACAATTGATCACTTAATGGTAAAAGCATGAAACTTTGCACAGTGTTAGTTATGATGCTGATAAACATTTTTGGATATGGAGCCATAAAAAAAAATCCACAATGGCCGCCAATTTCAAAATGGCTGCCAACAGTGATGAAGCTGAGTCCAAAAATATAGTATTATTTATCAATTGAAAATAAAAGCACACCACAATGCATATTGCTAGTAATGATGGTACTTAATATTTTCTGAATATGGAAAAATAAAAAAATAATTCTTTAATGGCCGCCAATTCAAAATGGCCGCCCACAGTCATGAGACGGAGTCAAAAAATAAGGTATAATTTATCAATTGAAAATAAAAGCACACCACAATGCATATTGCTAGTAATGATGCTTATTAATCTTTAACGAATATTGAACAATCAAAACTAATCACAAAATGGCCGACAAATTCAAAATGGCGGCCAACAGTCATTAGGCAGAATAAAAAAAAAATAGTTAAATTGAACATTGAAAATAAAATCACAAAACATTGTATATTGCTAAATATGATGCTAATTTATCTTTTCTGAATATGGAAAACAATTCGATAATGGCCGACAAATTCAAAATGGCCGCCAAAAGTCTTATTTTTAAACATTATATCGTGTTTATCTGGAAAGCCATTAACAATTAACAAATAATTGAGTTTTGCGAAAATTTCAAGATTTCAGGTCATCATCTTGAATTACATACATTTTGTTTGTCTTTTTGACTTTTGTGATTCAAGCGTCACTGATACGTCATTTGTAGACGAAACACGCGTCTGGCATACAGAAGTTATCCACAAGGAATATTTAAACAAATTTACGATCATAGTTCTTACAACATGGCTACTGATTAGACATTCAGGGTATCAAGTGTAGAATATGACAAACCAACTAAATCAAATAATATTGATTGGGCAAATTGCATCCTATGCCAAGAAATTATAGATGAAAAACTGATATGCCCATTTGATTCTAAACGTCTCAATGTTGGGGCTGGTTATCAATCTTTAGCTGACAATATTAAGAAGTTTCATGCATTGCGATTAATGCCTGAAGGCATTAATGTGTGCGTTGAAAACTTAGATGAGGGATCTGGAATAGCTCAGTCTTTTATTGATCACAAGGCATGTTGGCATAAATCTTGCAACTTAAAACTAAACAGGACAAAGTTAAATAGAGCAGAAAAACGAACATTACGTGAGAGTATAGATGAAGCCACCACATCTAAAAAAAAAGACTAGACATAGCTTTTCCGTTCAGTCTATCAGTAACCCGTCTGTGTGCTTTTTCTGTAATGAAAATGGCCAAGAAGCCCTTCATGAGTCCTCAACATTTGGACAAGATACACGTGTGAGAGAATGTGCAGTGAAATTGAACGACACATTGTTGCTTGCAAAGTTAAGTGCTGGTGATCTAATTGCACAGGAGGCAAAGTACCACTCTAAATGTTTAGTTTCCCTATATAATCGTGCATCTCGAATTGAAATGAAAAATGATAATGTCGAATCTAAGAAAGAAAGGCAAATCCATGGCATTGCATTTTCAGAACTTGTCTCTTTTTTTTTTTTTTTTTTTTTTTTTTTTTTTTTTTTTTTTTTTTTTAAATATAAAACATCTTTTATTAACAATCGCCTGTTACATCAACCCTCAGTTGCCCAGGGGAGCAACTAAGGGGGCCCCAATTGTTACAGTCTCATTTGTCGGGGAAAAATCAAATGAGAAAAAAAAACTCCCACTATAAATTATTAACATCAACCCTCAGTAAAAATATTATCTGTCCTTGTACAAATGTACATGTACCTGCAATCATTATCGATCTATATATCTTTACCTCTCACCATATATATTTTTTTGAATAAAGTTTGTTTTGTATCTTTATTTCTCACAACTTGTCTCTTATATAAATGAGACAAGGTCATGCGATGAGACCATAAGTGTTTACAAATTGTCAGATCTATGTAAACTGTATACGGAAAGAATCACATGTCTAGGTGCAGATGTTTCATCTAGAGTTAATAGTTCACGACTAAAAGACAGAATCGTATCTAATTTCCCAGACTTAGATGCTTACAAACAAGGCCGTGAAAACATTCTTGCTTTCAAAGATGACATTGGTCCTGCACTGAAGAGAGTCTGCTTAGAAGACTTTGATAATGAGTTTGTCAACATATCTAAAGCAGCTACGTTTGTTCGTAAAGATATTTTCTCATTAAATTCAGAATTCAAAGGAACCTTCCCAAAGGGATGTCAGGAAGCTTCTGTACCCCAGTCATTGCTTTCTTTAATCAGTATGATTCAGTTTGGACCCAACATTCAGGACCGTTCCTATTCTCAGTCGACATTAACAATAGCACAGCTTCTGATGTATAGTTGTACAAAGAAACAATCAAACCGTCACATGAAAGATCATGAACCTCCAGTTTGTGTTTATTTGGGAGTCATGATCCACTGTAAGACTAGAAAACGTGATCTAGTAGATACTTTCTTCAAACTTGGACTGTCTGTCTCCTACGATCGAGTGTTAGAAATTTCTACTTCAATGGCCAATGATGCTTGTCGTCGTTATGTTCAAGAAGGTATTGTTTGCCCTACCAATCTATTGCAAAATGTATTCACTTCATCTGCTGTAGACAACATTGATCACAATCCAAGCAGTATATCGTCAAAAGACTCATTCCATGGTACAGGTATATCTTTATTCCAACATATTTCAGAGGATGCTCAAGGCGTTGTTCAAGCATTGGACCAATCTGAAACTATGTTGAAATGTCAGTCAAAGAGAGTTTCTCTTTTACCAGAGAGTTATTCAAACCTTCCACCAGCTGTACTAAGATTCAACGAACCAGATATTCCATTAGTTGAAGGAGAACTTTCAATTGATATGTTCTCATTCCCAGCTGCATTAAAAGGGGAATTCAAATGGCTGAAACATGTTGCAGAAAATTCAAGTGTTAGTGCTACAGTGGGTACAAATATTTCATGGTCCGCCTATCATGCTGCAGTCCTGCCAGATGGGAATAAATTACCAGCAGTGTCTGCCCTTTTACCTCTGTTTCATGAGCAAGCAAAATCTGTTGCAATGATACGACACTCATTGAACATTATTCGTAGCGCTGTTAGAAAGCTAAATCCTGGCCAAACGCCAGTTGTTGCTTTTGACCAACCCCTTTTCACTGTAGCAAAACTAATACAGTGGAACTGGCCTCAGATATATGGTGAGGATCACTTTGTTATGATGTTCGGTGGCCTACACATAGAGATGGCTGCGTTCAAAGCACTTGGTAGTTGGCTTGAAGATAGTGGATGGACTAGTGTTTTAGTAAATGCACAGGTTACATCACCAGGTACAGCTGATTCATTTCTAAAGGCTTCTCATGTTACAAAAACACGTAGAGCACACCAAGTTACAGCATGCACACTTTACCGTCTATTGTCAAATGCTTACTGTCAATACAAAGATATTTTGAGGGATGATGAGGTTACCTTAGAATTTGAAGAGTGGTGTTTGGAACGATCTAAAGAATCTCCTCATTTTAAATTTTGGTATATAACTCTCCGATTTGAATTGACAGTATTAATATTTATAAGGTCTATACGTGAGGCTAACTTTTCATTATATATTGAAGCTCTCTCAAAGATCATTCCTTGGTTTTTTGCCTTGGATCACACCAATTATTCACGATGGCTACCAATTCATCTGCGTGATATGGTTCAGTTACCAAAAACGAACCCAGAAACTCATAGAGCATTCCTTGACGGCAACTTTGTTGTCAACAAGACAGAGAAGAAATTTTCCTGTATGGCTATTGATCAAGCCCACGAACAAAATAATGCTTGTGTTAAAGCAGATGGTGGTGCTGTTGGGTTGACGGAAAATCCAGGGGCGCTTCGTAAGGTTGGTAAATGAATTTGAAAATGTCACTGAATGCTTTGTGAACACTAACGCATCTAATAAACTTCATCATGAACAAACATTATCCTTTCAAGAATCTTTCCGAAATGACATTGTGTCTTTGTATGATGTAATTGATGATCTTGGAAATCCGTTTTTAGAGACAAGTAAGGATTTGCTTGTATTAGATTCGAAGAACATTGTTGACATATCAGTTGTTAAAACTGTTAACACAATAGAATCATTGGGACAAGAACAGTTTGAAAAGTATACGAAAGAACGCCTTGTTGATCGAACAACGTCTGTCTTTAATACTATCAAGAGGAATAAGTTACTAGTACCACTTTTTCAAACACCACCTCCTGCAAAGAAAACGTCTATGACAGATCACAAGCTAATGGCTTTGAAAAGTAATTGTTCTTTATTTTCAAGATTGTATATTGCTTGTCAATCAAGAGATGGAAACCTTGACGATTTCTTCAGACATGAGAATCATGCTTTCCCTCCATCGCTTAGTCAAAATGGTACTATACGTCTAGGAACAAAAGCTGACCTTCTTTCAAAATGTCTGGAGAGATTAACCCCTCCAACAGATGTTCAACCTGTAGTGTCAATGTCAAATCATTTAATGAATACGCTTTAAAAGTGTTTGTACCGTATATTCAGAATATTGGAAAAAATGTACAAAGAATTGACATTGTATTTGACACATACATTGACAATATCTTAAAGGCGTCTACTCGAGGAAAACGTGGGAAAGGTATTCGAAGACGAGTTCAAGATGAAACGAATGTACCAAGAAATTGGCAGGAATTCTTGCGTCTAGATGAAAATAAAATTGAGTTGTTTCATTTTCTCGCTGATAAAATAACCAGTGCTGGTATCGACAATGAGATCGTAGTAACTGACAAGATCAACGCCCTTGGAAATACTGCAGGACACAGCTATGAATTGTTAAGCCCATGTTCACACGAGGAAGCTGATACTAGAATGTTGTTGCATGCCTTAGATGCTTCACTGAAAGGCCATAACAGAATACTGATCAGAACAGTTGACACAGATGTTGTTGTCTTGTCTGTCTCTTGTTTCAACAGACTGCAAATTGAACAGCTGTGGATAGGTTTTGGCACTGGAAAGAACTTCCGATATATTTCAGTTCATGAATTGTGCCTTGCTCTAGGACCATTGAAATCGAAAGTCTTTCCACTGTTCCATGCCTTTACCGGTTGTGACACAGTCTCAGCTTTTTCTGGGAAAGGTAAGAAATCAGCTTGGGACACATGGTCCGTATATGAGGAGTTGTCAGATGCATTTCTGCAGATTATTGAGAATCCAAATGAAGTTGAAATTTTAAAAGTGTTTAAAGTAATAGAACGGTATGTTGTTCTTTTGTATGATCGGTCTAGTACAGCTAATACGGTGAATGAGTTAAGAAAACAGTTATTCACACAAAAGACAAGAACAATAGACAATATTCCTCCAACAAGAGATGCACTTCTTCAACATACGAAACGTGCAGTTTACCAAGGAAGTGTTATTTGGGGAAATTGTTTAGCTTCAAATCCAGGTATGCCATCACCAGATTTATTTGGTTGGCAAAAACTTGATGGTACTTGGGTACCATTCTGGTCTGTGCTGGCTGAAGTTTCAATGTCATGCCAAGAGCTCATCCACTGTGGCTGTAAGAAAGGATGTCGAGGTGCATGTAAATGCTTAAAAGCAGCATTAAAATGCACAGCATTATGCAAATGCTCACCGGACTGTGACAGAGAAACCGATTGAGACTGTGCTTTATTTTGATTACCCTGCATTTGGATCCATTATTTTTTAATCATTTTATATCATATTCAAAAACAAACGTCAAATTTTTACATGTTAAACGGCGCCATTTTGAATATTGCCGCCATTTTGAAAATATTATCTTCGTACCCAGGTAAAAATGATACATTGTTACCCTTTGTCGATATCAAAAAGATCAGTTTTACTGCTTTGATAACTTTCTATCACATAATAATGGTGTATACATTCGAATATGGTAAAACTTAGACATTTTGACGCGCCATTTTGAATTTGGACGCCATTTTCTATGATTTCTGTACCATAAGGTTTAACAACATAATAAATGTCATATCTGAATTGTATTTCCTTAAGTTTCTGACATCTTTGGAACTCATTAGAATTGAAAGATATTCATCAAGTGAAAAATGTTATACTTATGGCGGCCATCTTGAATTTGGCGGCCATATTGGATTTTTTTTACGTGGCTCCATATCTGAATTTTGTTTATACCCTTTAATCTTTCATTTTGCCAAGTTTCATGCTTTTACCATAAAGTGATCAATTATTCTGATATCCGCTGGACTAAAACTTTTCCAAAAATACGAAGTATGCATATCACAGAAATTCCATTGATTATAGGTCTATTTGCAAAAATTCTAACTAAAGCTTTTCTCGTGTTTAAAACATCAACAAATTATAGTTAATCGATAGTTAATAAAAAAAAAAGCTTTCCTGTTGGGGATGTTAAAATTGTTACGACGGCTTATATTCAACTTGCTATCCGATTTTAAACTTGTATTCAGTGTCTGTGCTATTAGCACTACTGCAACACACCTCGTTATCCCTATTATGGCATTGGCTTAGCTTATAACGTTTAACAACTGGAATAGTTCGAATTGAAAAATAAATTCTCAGTGACTTAATAACTCAATAATAACTATACATGCTATATGCCACCCTATAATTTGCGGAATTAATAAAATGAATTACTCACATCTTCTAGTAATCGTTATAAGTCACGTGATATGTTTATCGTTAGGATATGTTTAGTTATTATTAACGGAATTCCATTTTGAAAGCCGAAGTACAATCTAATTCAAAATAGTGGTTTATTCCTAGCTCTTTTGAATACATTAAAGTGATATCAATCGATTCAAGGTTGTGATTAAATCGTCAACAAATTTGACATTCGTGTAATGGTTAAGAACCATTGATCATTGTAATACCACTTTTCGTTTTATAAAATATCAATTGAGATTTGATGGAGATTTATATTAGGCATACGTTTGGTAGTGCATTCTAAAGCGAGTCGTTGATGTCTAACCACGTTTCTGTAAAACTATTCTTAATACTAGATTTTTCTGACAGATCAGATAAAGATCTGGATCAATATAAGTGTTTTTCTCAGATGTAATACCACTTAGGTCAACCACAAGTTTCATTAGGTATATGAACAATTTCCGATCTACTGTAATGTTATTGAATAAGGCTATTTTATCGTATGCCATAAACTCATTTCTACTACTGTAACAGTAAAATCTTTAACTTCTAAAACCCGTTAGTTAAATAATGTTTTTAACTGATGGTGGCTTTGAAACAATGTCTACCAATACCATCGCTATAGGTGACTTATTTTAAAATCGCTATGCGAATGATTGGCGGTAACTAAAAAAATATTTACGCAAACCATAGTATTCACAGATCTAAGGAGGACGACGACAGAATCAAACCATACATTTTGAAATAATATTTCATAAAACAATGCTAGAAAAATTCGAGAAAAAAAATCGATATGAATTTTGTGCGTCTAAAGTTCTTTTCTTAACTTAACTTCATCTGCAACGCTCTAAAACATATATTAGAAATCTAAAGATGTATACAATGTAAGAACATAAACAATAAAAAGCTATACATGTATAACTAAGAATTACCAAAAATATATCACAATTTTTAAACGGACAATTTTAGAAAGTTTTTTATAAATCATGTTAGTACATCAAATAATTGATAATCTGATGATACCCTCGGAGAGTGATAGTCTTTCAGCAGAGGTTTCCACCCAGTGCTGAAAAAATGAAATAACACGTTATAAATTTCATGCTTCTGAAGTGCTTTTTCTAGATTTATTGTCATTATTCATTCATACATATTTCTCTGGTTCGTGTTTTATACTTGATTTTATCAGAACAACCATTGTATAGTTATAATGCTACCCTCATTTTAATCTTCAGCAATATGAACGTTATGATTAAAAATAATTGAAATTAATCGACAAAGGCATTGAAATATAGTTTTCATGTCATAATTAGTTTGACACATTCAACTCATATTAATTTTAAATAAACTGCTTCATTATTTCTATAAAAAGAGGATCAAAAGATAACAGAGGGATATTCAAACTCATAGATCGTAAATAACTGACAACGCCATGGCTAAAAGGAAAAAGACAAATAGACAAACAAATTATAAATTAGCAAAATAGGAGTTTTTAAAGCAAATGTTATTGTGTACTGTTCAATCTGTATTTCAAACAAAAACCAAGCTTTCGTGTGAACTGTTAACTTAGGAACCTGCCCTTAAATAAATGGTTTGTTGTGTGGTGGTTTGAAAATAAATAACCTGACTTGCAATGTATTGAAAATAAATAACTCAGCAGGTCTAATAGAAAGTATAAGATGGCAACAGATTCTTCATATAAATTTCATCTTTTTTCCGAGAAAAATCGTAACTACATTGAGGCAAATGCCTCATGTAGGAAATTTCAAAACCAAACGCTTGTCTCCATATCAAATTGTGTTCACGGCGAGTGCCTTGCAAGAAGCAAGTTTTGTTCTCCCTCAGACGCACCCCTTGATTTTTCCAGATCATTGTTTCTTATTTATTTGTCTTTTGTTCTTTGATTGCCCTTCTGTATTCTGTTAGTGTTGCATTCCTTTTGTAATTTTGTTATTAACTTGATCATGAGTTTAAAAAAAGCAGAAGCCACAGACTTAACTATGTGAATTATATTTTTGCTTTATCATGCATATTTGTCTTTTGATATTGTCCCTAGAAACTTAAGTCTTACACTGAATGTAAACATTTTGCTTTAAGACCAAAATATTGTCAAAATTATTAAAACAGAGTTTGCATTTTCAAATTAATTGATTGATTGTTGGTTGCTTTACGCCGCATTAGCACAAAAAGGCTATACCGCGGCGATATTTTCAAATTAAGGAAGGGTCTGAAGGAACACCCAGAAAGCATGATTTTGCATCATTTGTTCTAAAGCTTCTTGGGCCCTCAGTGGCTACAAAACCCTTTCAAAAAAATTTTGCCTCGCTCCGCTCGGCGAAACATAATTGCCAATACATAAAAAAAAAATGCTAGATACAACCATACTTTAATACTGTGTATGTATGCAAGACAATACATGTATATGCAGTTGGGAATATAGAAGAGTCATTTCTACAGAGAATGATGATGAATTCTGATTAAATGGTACATAATGACTTAAGGGGGGTCACGTCACTTAACTATACATATATTTTTTTTTATAATAAACAAATAATTTAAAATTGTAGGTTTTCGAATATTATAAATATAGTTGTGAAAATAAATAATCAGTCCCCTGCTTTAAAGAAAATGAAAAATCTTGCTTCAATAGTGCAGAAAATAGATAATCTGTCCTCTTATTTTACAAAAATAAATAACTGATCCAAAACAAATCGTCCTGCCCACCCCCCCCCCCCCCCCCCCTGGATATCAAATGGTCGTCCCCTTAACATATACGCTAAATATTTCTGTTTTAATTCTATACTGCGGTTAATTATTTTTTTCAGACTTCACAAAGATTCAAGGAAAGATTAGATGAGAAACTGAATGTTACAGATACAAGTCAGATCGTTGGGTATCCAGAGGCTCCATTGGCGTACGATGCAGTCTGGGCTTTAGCTTTAGCTCTAAATAAAACTTCTATGCAGTAAGTGTGAAAATACTCAGAAGTGTACTTAAATGACATCAAATGTTTACTTTCGGTTCATGTCAGGTTAAAATCGAATTATGTTTTCTTCACAGTTTATTACAGCTATTAAAACAAAAGTTCCAAATGGTGAAGTTGTAATTATCCCTTCGTAAATTTTGCGGACGCCACCACGAGTTGGTTGACCGTTATGGAATAACCGTTTCAAAGGTGATATCGGAGATGTTCCTTACGTCGTAACTACAATCCCCTTCCCCTTTCGAATCAAACTCCGGACAGTGATCGTTTCCGTTCCGGAACTTATTTCCCTTACTCCATCAATTTTTAGAGTAGTATTCGGGCCCGTATGCGGATCGGAACTGGAACTGTCGGGGAGTTTGCTTTTGAATGTGACCTACCAAATTATACTATTAACCGGGTTTGTAATAACATGAGCAATACGACGGGTGCCACATGTGGAGCAGAATCTGCTTATCCTTCGGGAGCACCTCAGACCACCCCCAGTTTTTGGTGGGGTTCGTGTTGCTTAGTCTTTGGTTTTCTATGTTGTGTCATTTGTACTGTTATTTGTCTGTTTGTCTTTTTCATTTTTAGCCATGGCGTTGACAGTTTGTTTTCGATCTATGAGTTCCTTTGGTATCTTTCGCCCCTCTTTTGTTACGTTTTGGCTTTTATGTCATAATCTAATTATATTAAAAAAATATAATTCTAACAAATTTGTTATTCACATTTTAAAATCATAGTGAAATGATAGGAAGTCACTGTGTTTCAATTGTTTCGCGGCATCCTTGTTATCTGTAAATTTGTCACTTATAAATAAAGGTCATGGAAAAATATAAAAAAACATGTCACCGACTTTTAATTTGTTTGAGGCATCCTTTTTAAACACAAACAAATATTTTGCACCAAAACCTGTTAATATTGCGAAAATAATATATGAAATTACTATCTTTCGAATGATTTTTTAATCTAATGACTGGTATTATATAATCAGTATTCTCAGACACATTACTTTTTGTCATTTGTCATTTGTAATATGTGATTATCTGTTTGTTAATAATTTGATATTACGAGACGATTACAATTGTATTTTGATATTTTCTTTTCCTTTCAAAGCGTTGGTTTTCCGTTTTTGATAGAAATGGAAATGGAAATTTTGTACCCAATATAAATCATTCTGCATCGGTTGATCTGTAAAAAATCTTCCTTGTTTATTTACCCAGCATGCTAATTTTCACAGCTTCCCAAACTAAATTTGATTTGACAATGCACTTTGATAGTTCTGCAGCACCAGTGGTTAATTAGATCTGTGTTATTATTTAGCAGCAATCTATTTATTGCTGGCTTTGTGTCATGTGAAGAAGATACATCATTGTTGCTGTGAAGCCATCACTGTATAGTAAGAGAGATCGTAATTGTTAGAAAGAAACCATTGCGAGTGGCCATTAGTTCATTCAAGTAAAGAGGATTACATCAATTATCAACTACATCAGTGCGTATTAATTCAGATCAAAGTATTTGAAATCAGCATGAAGCAACAACAGAGATTAACGATTTACAATATGCGTAAAACAATTGTCTATTTGCACGTGATTTAAAAGCTTACTCAAACGACATCTTGTAACAAACAATATGACCTTTTTTTATCAGTATAAAGATTATCAGTGGTTATCGTGGGTTGTTGTCTATTTTTCATGTCAATCGTTTTGTCATTAATCCGGCCTTTTTTCTCTCTTTTGAAAAGCTTCATATATGTCATGTCGGAGTCTTTTGCAGCGGGCCATGCGGTTGATTTTGACTCATTGATGAATGACCAATACATTGCATACATTCACTTCATTTGGACTTCGATATTTTTTGTCTCGTGAGCAGTCACACGTCATGTCCCTTTTAAACACATTCTTTAAAGTTACATATTAACGTTTGCAAATCGTCAATAAAAAAAAGTGGGATTACTTAGGCAATTGTTGAAATTAAAATAACACAAAAAACGAACTCCATAGATAGTTAAAAAAACAGAAATTCCGTATCAAATGACAAAGTGAAAAGCTCAAACACATCAAACGAATGGACAACAACTGTTATATTCCTGAACTGTAATAGGCATTTTCTTATGCAAAACAAATGGTTGACACATCATTGGTTATGAATAGACATTTGGGTGACTCGTCATTGGTTATGACTCACCAACCATTGATTATAAATAGCGGTATACTACTGTTGCCTTTATTTATGACTCGTCTCTGAATCACCATTTTGCATGGCTCTCCATTAATTATGGCTTGTCTTTCGTTGTGGCCTATGATCGGTTGTGACTCAAAATCGGTGTACTTTTCAAACAGGAAGTTCTAACCTTTCCTGATCTTCCTAATTTACTGAAGGATGTTGCACAATATTTAGAATACTGTGTTGTGCTGTGTTTGCTATTGTTAATCTGTTCGTGGGTTATCTTTTTATCATCTTATGGTCTTTGATCGACACATTTGTATGTTCTTCCTTTTCGACGTTTTGTATGTATCAACCGTTTTGGAATGTTACATAAGTAAATCAAAGCACTTTAAGAGTTTTCTAAGTTTACACTGTCACTTATTTATTCTATGAAATCGAATTAAAGGCAGCGTTCATAGTGTTAAAAATCAATCTCAAGCTAATTGTATAACTTCTCTGTTAGATCATGAAATGTGAAGCTCAATTTTAAAGGTTATTAGAATTTAATTGATATTTTGAAAGACATGTGTCAACCTCAATGAACAGCATTGATACGCTCTTTGTTGTGATGAAGTTATGACATGTACAGAGCGCAATAACAGTAACAAAAATAAGATGAAGATTACTCAGAAGCGTTCGGATGTTTCTCAATTGATCAATTACTTGCTGTCTCTTCATAGAAACAGTATTGCTGTATATCCTTTAAACTGGTCATACACTGTTCAAAAAATGAAAATACTTTAATGGATCCGAAACAAACCAGACTGATATCGACTTTGCTAAATATACTTCTTTACCATGAAGAATATGTTGGTTAGTAAAACATATGTACAATGCCCTCATTTGAGTTCACTCATGGGTTTAAAACAGACAGCAATTTAATATCACAGATTCTATGTAACATACTTTAAATATTCTTCTGCTATTTAACATATACACGTATTTATAAATTAATTAGCATTAAGCATGGCTTGTCAAAACACAATTTATCCGAAATTGTAAACTTATTGATATAAGAAGATGTGATATGAGTGACAATGTGACAACTCTCCATCCAAGTCACAAATTATACAAGTAAACCATTATTGGGCAAAATACGGTATTTAACACGGAGCCTTGACTCACACCAACAGTAAGCTGTTTTGCAACGAATGTCCACCGCCACCAATAGGAATAAATGTCAATTTGAAAACGATTAATCGGAATTAAGAATTGTTTTAAGTTTAATTTCTGTTGTGATTGTCTTTCCAATTAAGTTTCAGATAAATTTGAAGCATTTAAAATTGTTTTCGAAGTATACATTTGATTTTAGTGAATACATTTATAATTTATTACTTATACAGAATAATGTTCTGACAACTTAAAGTTTTTTTCAAATGTCCATAGTCATGAAAAGTGCCAGAGGAATTCCTAAGAAATGTATGCATGGATCTTTATTGATTGAGTGATCTTAAGAAAAAAAATTAATTATAGAAAAATGCCATTAAGATAGTTTATTTCAATCATTTAAAATTATTGAATAGACGATGGCATCATTCCTCAACATAATGTAATTTAACGCTGTAATGATGACTTCCTCTTACACTTTTTGTTGACTGTTGATTATATTTATCCCATTTGTCTTAAAATAGAGGGAATCATAAATATAATTATGTCAGTCATTGTTTGGGGTGGGGTTGATGGGGATGAGTTCCACTTTGTGCAAGTCAAAGTAAAAAATGAATCATTTGACGAAAAACAACGGTTGTAGTGATTCGAATATCTACTGTTTAGCCAGAACTCAATTCGCCAAAGTCATTAAGATTATAACACAATGTTGACTGCTGTATGTTTTATTCACACATTGTTGTCAATGTAATTGAATGTTTAGCGAATGTCATATAAATAAAAGCAACAGTAGTATACCGCTATTCAAAACTCATAAATCCATGGCTCCGTATTGAATACCGTATTTTGCCCAATAATGGTTTACTTGTATAATTTGTGACTTGGATGGAGAGTTGTCACATTGGCACTCATATCACATCTTCTTATATCAACATAAGTCGGGGATTTAATCAACTATTTTCTACATAAGGAAATGCCTATACCAAGTAAGTTTTATAACAGCTGTTTTCTTTTCTTTTGGTGTGTAAAAGATAAAATCACAAAAATACTGAACTCCGAGGAAAATTCAAAATGGAAAGTCCCTAATCAATCGAAACCCAAAAGCTCAAACATATCAAACGAATGAACAACAACTGTCATATTCCTGACTTGATACAGGCATTTTCTCATGTAGAAAATGGTGGATTAAACCTGGTTTGATAGCAAGCTAAACCTCTCACGTGTAAGACTGTCGCATACAATTCCATTAAATTGACAACAATCTGTTTGAGCTTTTGATTTTGCCATTCATTGCTGGACTTTCCGTTTTGAGTTTTCCTTGAGTTTGGTGGTTCTGTTATTTTACTTTTTCTATTTTTTCTTATTTTACTTTTTAAAGCCATGGAAAAGGTTTAGCTAGTTATAAAACCAGTTGGTTTTTCCATCATTTTCCACATAAGGAAATGAAAAGCAACGAGGACCCAAAATTTACCAAATACATAAAAAGGCAACTGTAGTATGCAGGTGTTTAAAGGTCATAAGTCGATACAGAGAAAACGAATCCGGGTTAAAAACTAAAACCGAGGAAACACATCAACCATAAGATGAAAAAAAATGAACAACAGTAAAACTGAAGTGCAAAAAAACAAAAAACACACGCTTACATACATAGAAAGAACTATTTCATAACAACTTTCATATTCTTGACTTGGGATAGGACATTTTAAGACAAAAATGGTGGGTTGAATCTGGTTTAATGGCTAGCCATTAAAATATATATTGAAACAGTGTTTCTGTTTAACCAGTTTTATTGAGCTAGTTGGACACACATGTCGAGGTCTCTTTTTTTATATATGACTATCTCACGGCACGGTGATGTCGAATAACTCAAATTCAAAATCAAATTGTAATAGTGATAATTTCAAAACCCATGAGTTTCTCTCAAATCTTAGCCAACTAAATGACAAAATAACCAGAAGACATAACTAGAGACGAACAACATCTCCTTTTATTCGTATGTTTTTAATGATTATAATCACTGTGTGGTCATCAATTGGTGAATGAACATTTTAATCGAAATTCAAAAGTGAGAATAATGGCAGAATTGTATTTTCAGGTTGGCGGAACAGAAGAAATCGTTGGAACATTTCGACTATTACAGTAATGATGTAACAAGAGAAATTTACTCAGCAATGAATAATACAAGATTTCTTGGAGTTTCGGTTTGTAATATATTGGCTTTCATTCTCAATAATTAATTTGTATCATCAAATGGGATTTTAAAATGAACAAAACTGTGTAATAAATTGCATACATAAAAGTATCATTTTCAAACAGTTAAAATGAGTAGTCGTTGCCTACTTTAATTTGGGGCTGTCATTTTTTTTTAATTATTTCTTTGGAATAACCAAACAGTATACAATGAGGCGGCAATAGACAACTTTCGAGTTCATCCGTCATCGGAAAAAACTCGTCAATTATACGCGCATTTATCATCGTCATTTGTGCGTTTAGGGGCGTCGTCACTTCCTTCCAATGTTGAGCGAGTGGTTGGAAAACTATAATTCTATATTGTACGAATTATTCGGCAAATTGAATTCTCAAAATTGACAATCAACACTGCTGTCATTAGGGAAATGTCAGTAAGTACCTACAGAGCAACCATTATTTCTAGTTTATCCTGCACAAAGACGATCACTAAGACGCTTGATGAACGTAAATAGTGCAGGGATACAGGCGAGCCCCTCTATCTGGTAAATGACGTCATAAAGGCGTGTATAATTGACGAGTTTTTGCCGGTGACGGATGAACTCGAAAGTGGTCTATTGATTGCTATGCTAGACATTTTGGTGGACTTTTCTAATTAAAAGTTTTTAAATGAAATGAGTTTGCCAAATTTCCAACTACAACAATTAAAAACTCAATTTTTTGGCAAAATGAACTGCATCAACCAAGTTCTTAAAACTCTATTTAGTCTTATACAAATTCTTTGTGGTAGTTACTCTATGATTTATGGTGCTGTATCGGAAACATACAAGCAAACATAATATAACAACAATAAATCAATGTTAGCAGTCATCAGACAGAGTCATTAATTTTCAATTACATTTTGATAGTCTTCAGTAGCACAATGGTTAATGTTTTGGATGCCCTTTTCTTAATTTGGTTCACCGAAACAAATTGTTTTCATTGAGATTTTGGCTAACGTAATATTTCTTTCACTGTGTCTAGACGTAAGATGCAGACCATCATTCCAATATAGTTATTAGATGTGTTGTTAATTCTATATTATCAGGGAAATGTTGCTTTCTCCTCGGAAGGTGACAGAATTGCATGGACACAGATTGAACAGATGATAAGTAAGATATTTAAAAACGGTTAAATTCCTTTAACATATCAAGTGTATATAAAATATGATCGCAGAAAGCATCTTCTCTAGACAATAGTGCTTATATAGAATGAATTTGTCCGTTTATTGCAATGAAAATTACATTAAAGTTTTAGGTTTGATTCTGTTTAATAACTAGTATTACTTTTAATGAAGAGTATCATGTAGACGAAACATGCGTACGGGGTAACAAATTATAAATCATGTATCTTTCAAAATTCATTAAGGCTCATCAGAATTGCTTTCCAGATTCATGAAAATGTTTTTAAATGTCTTTTCTTCGTAGAACATAAGGTTTTTTTTTCAATACACACGAAATAATGTAAGTTATGTTTATATTCAATTATTTTTTACCGTCTAGCAAAATTGCAAGTGTTCAATATGAATGACCTTTAATCACTGCATAATTACAAAATATTAAGGTAAACAAGTCCATGTTCTGTTTCAGATGGAACATATCGCAAATTAGGTTATTATGATTATAACACAGATAATTTGACATGGTTTGATGCTGAGAAATGGAAAGGTATGTATATACTATCACTGTATATTGGAACTGTTTGCGAAATATCAATTAATGTCAGATTTATTAAACTGTTTTTAAGGGTCTTTTTATATAGAAATAAATATCGAAAGTATCTCGGACACAAACATCAACAAGATAAAACTTACACCAAACTACTGTGATAAAACAACAAAATATGTGAAAGCTGACAAACAGAGGTGTAATTGTGATGAAATTACATTCCAAAAAAAAGACAATGAATATTATGTACAAGTACAAATTTTGCCATTTGATTGGGGACTTTCCTTTTTGAATTTTCCTTGGAGTTCAGTATTTTTGTGATTTTACTTTTTACCTATCAAAATATTTGTATCACTACAGTTGATCTGGATTTTTGCAACTATATATTTCTCCTTCGTTACGATTTCAATTAATTTATCCAGGTTCGTTATTTTATAATTATCCACATTTGAACCCTATGATTCATGTTTCTACTAATACAGATTTTGCTCCATTTTCATTTTTAGGTGAAAAACCACCACCGGATCGTACAGAAATTGAACCATTTCTCAGAGTGGTAACATACAGTTTATTTGTGTCTGTTTGTGCCTTAGCTGCCTTGGGGATAATCTTTGGAATTGTATGTCTGTGTTTTAATATTGTCAACAAACATAGAAGGTACGGTATGAATTCAACTCTCTTTCTTCTTTTCGAACTTGTACATAATATAATAAAGGGCTGAAGGTTCTGTGACTTCTTTTTTATTCATCTGTTTCAAAATGTTTTTACATTGCAAGGTCTTTGAACATGAGTCATACTACTGATATTGTGCACCATTTTTAACTTTCAACTGCAGTCTTGTTTACATTCTAGAGTAAAACAAAGATCCAGGACATAATTCTCAGAGATAACTTTATTTGTCCTGTCAATGACCGCTTTATTGTGATAAGATCATTAATAAACAAAAGACATATTGGGTATACGGCAATCAGGGAACACATAAAAAACTAAAAAAAAAAAAAAAAAAAAAAAAAGTCAACAATAGAAAATGAAAAAATTGTTTAACAACAAAAACGAACTGTAAGCTTAATTAAATAAGGAAAATGTCCACAAAGACTAGATCAACCAACTGTACTGCTGGCAAAAACTGTTATGTTCCTGATTTGTAACATGCTTTTTCAAAGAAAATAGTGATTCAAACCTGGTGTTATAGCTAGCTATCATCCAACTTGTATGACAGAATTTTATTGATGCGTTACATTTCCTAATTTGTATGTGAGTGAGCAATCATAACATACTTAGTTATAAACGTGACAACAATTGCTTCACATACATCATAGACATACAACACAATTGTCGACTTAAATATTTCGAACAAACATACAGTCGAACCTAACTACAATGCCAACAAACAAATGTGTGTACAGAATAAACAAATGCACTTTACTTGAAAACCTTGGAATAATTTGTAAAGGCGTTGAGCTTTGTCCTTCACGAAAGCATTATTTTTCATCTGGTCTTTTTCATTGTCTAGAATGTACGCAATACAAATGTTGCCAATATGTACTCTTATATGTATCTGATTGTGTTTGTTCATAAAGGACGATAAAAGAGGGACGAAAGACACCAAAGGGACAGTCAAACTCGTAAATCTAAAACAAACTGACAACGCCATGGCTAAAAATGAAAAAGACAAACAGAAAAACAATAGTCACATGACACAACATAGAAAACTAAAGAATAAACAACACGAACCCCACCAAAAACTAGGGGTGATCTCAGGTGCTCCGGAAGGGTAAGCAGATCCTGCTCCACATGCAGCACCCGTCGTGTTGCTTATATGATTACAAATCCGGTAAATAGTCTAATTCGGTATGTCAAATTCATGAAAGGGAAGGGGATTGTAGTTACGACGTAAGGAACATATCCGATATCATTTGTGAAACGGTAAATACTTCCTTTTCAGTTATTGTTCAATGCAAGACGCTATGTTTAGTGGTCTTTTTCTTAAATAAATATTACAATTATAATTTTATATCGGGCAAGTGATGGAAGCCTTGACCACTGTCAAAATGCTGCATGATCGATACATATAAACTACACCAGTAATGAAAATATTCCCATGTGAAGCTCTGTTCATCCATCCCTAGATGAAGCCGTAATTGTGAAATATAAGATGACATTTGATTAACCAAGCATAAATATTTTGATATTGCTGTCAGAATTATTGGTAAAATTATTCAAAAAGCGATCAATTTGATATCAAAACTAATATATTCGTTACTGTTGAAGAAGGTATTTGTTTTTACACAACAAAAATAGAGATAATTTTTTTGGGTATATGTGATTTCTTTTGACCTCTGTACACCAAACAGCACTTTTATAGTAAACAATGCCTTTATTAACATTCAGCTCAAGTGTTCGGAAACGAGAATGAAAAATGGAAATACAAATATGCATTTAATTAAAGTAAAACATATTCAATTTTATTGTGAAGGTAACATTTCAATCTGCAAATGTTTTATTAATAGTAAATGTCAAAGACTCACTAGGGTAGCAGATGTCTCTTGCTAATATTTGGTTTTCAATTTCCAAGATACATTTTAATTAACACTAGTAATTATAACAACGGAAACTTGTTTGAAAAACCTGTAGTAGCAAGGTTTTCGTTAAAGTTTGAAATGCAATAGTGGTATTAGCTTCTTAGTAACAATTGACAACACTTGACTGTTACTGTCAGTTCTCATAGAACTTGATAGGGAACTAACAAATTATGTGTAACCTATTATTTAATTCCATGCATATATCGATGACAAACATATACTTATTTTGTAGGTGCATAGCGTACTCCCAACCTAATATGAATAACATAACCATATTCGGTTGTATGGTATGTTTGGTTTCAATATTTTTATTGGGATTGGATGGACAATTTGTTGAACCAGATACCTTTCCTCTTATCTGCCAGGTAACTTCCTATCAGCTATATTTTGTTTTATAGAAAACAGCCACATTTTTTAATTCTATAAAAATTAATCCACTCCATTGAATTATATTGTCAATTGATGATATTGTTTTAACTTCCGTTACTGATTGGAACCAGAGTAACAGTGAAGAATTAAAGGTCCGTCGTCAATGATTGATTTACAAACTTATGAACACATAGTATTCATACAACAACAAAATGATCAAATGCCTTGCTATCTTTCGGGGGGAGGATACAACCCTATTTTCGCATTATATTTTGTAATTCAGTTTCCTCATTTAAACATCATCATTGCAAAGCACGCTTTTCCATACACATTGATGCATTGTTGAAAGATTAAATAAAAAATATCAGCTATATGATTTGTGTGTTTTATGTTGTTTCCATTTGCAGATCCGATGTTGGTTATTGTCACTTGGTTTTACATTGGGATATGGGGGAATGTTTTCAAAAATTTGGACAGTTCACAGGTTGACAACTGCAAGGAAAAAAGAAAAAAAGGTAAGTTTTATTGATGCTGAATAATTTTTATGAAAATTGAGTTAATTTTCAATTTATATTTAGTATCACTTTGTTTGTATCTGTTTGGTGTTGTCTGAAAGCAAGATATCAGGGAATCAGTATGCTAATGTAACTTAAATATTAAAATCTGAGGTTTAAGCAGATGATTGTGTAAAGGGTGGCTACAAATAACATTTCAAAAATATTAAAAATAAAAAAAATAAAAAAATAATAGTATGTATGGTTATGTTTTTATCAATGCAAAATGTTAAAAGGTCCCCACGGGAGACAACAAACGGTGGTCAATCCGTTGAAAGGAGACTAGAATTTCAAACAGCTATACTAGCTTATTTACGTTGTACTTGACTTTAACATATGAAATAATCATGCGACGAAGTATCTATGTTAAGTATTTTAACAATATACCATGTCATGGGATGATGATATTTGAGTAAAAATGTAAAACCCCAACCTACACCAGTAATTAGAAAATTGAAAATATAAGTGTGATTCTGACATGACGTCCTTCCAACGCTTTCAGCACACACCCGTGGTAAAATATGAATATATTGCCTTGGCTGTTCCGATGGTACTCTCATGTTATATGCTTTTTATGAATGAGGAACCCGGCGGTACAGAACGATGACGTAAGAATATAAGCATTTTACGGGACAATACACGCTGGTGAAACCGAAAACAAGGAAACGTGAACAAACGATGCTAAAATGTGGTATAAGCCAATTTTTTTTATACATATAAGACATATAAGTAAATAATCATTTGAATTCATCCAAAACTATCTGAATACTTTATTGTAAATAGTTTAAGCATATCACTAATTCGATTTGCTACGTTCTTTTACGCCAATTTAATAATGCGTTTATTTATTGGAACGGCAAATATTTGCCTCCACCTAGAGCGCTTCGATCCAAAAGAATTGCCTTATTTGTCCTATTAGAATCAGAATAATTCATGGGGGCTAGAATTTCGTAATTTTACCACGGGTTGTCTCTTTATGCCGATATTGTACCCTCGCTATCGCTCATGGTAACATATTTGGGATAAGGGCCAACCCGTGGTAAAATCACGATATATTCAAGCCACAATGAATTATTTCTTAAATGATAATTACAAAAACAAAAATTCATTCAATTGAATTTCTTATACCTAATATACCATATAATTCATAAATAAATCTTTACGTTTATTTAAAGCAAAGTCGTAGATGATCACATAATCATCTTACAAAAGGCAAAAATTACCGATGTTCAAATCCCACAAATTGCAACAAAACCAAATTAAGGTAACCAACAAAAACTGTGGGAATCACATAAACTCTTAAAGGAGTAAGACCGTGTGCGTAGTCTTTTGCTATTCATGTGTTATCCAATATTCGAATTCAGACTAAAAATGTAACAACTGGGAACAGGTCACAATCTCGTTTACGTATGCATTCTTTCAGAACACATTAACATTCAGCTTTTTGCGAAATCAAGAAAAGCGCTTCGAACACATGATGTTTTTTTAAAGTATTGCTTTCATTTGGTATATTTTTTTCTAGAAGAATTGCGCCCCTGGCGTGCACAATTATATACATTTTATCTTTAATGGGTTCTTCTTCCTGTGTAGCTTTTTTGGAACATTTTGAGTTTAATAACTGAAAACGACATTTAATTGATATGGTATGACCCCGTAAAAATACACGTATTCAGTATATTTTTTGTTGTTGAAATAATTGATATTCGATCAAATAAGTATGTATGTGTTATTTTGCAGAAGGTAAATAGTTGTGAGCTGTATACAGTGTTGATAGTCATTCTAGTATTAGATGTTGCCTGTTTGACAACGTGGCAAATCAAGGATCCGTTGTACAGAACTGTAGAGACATTTGACATGGAAACACAGACAAATACGGACGAAGATATAGTGTACCAACCCCAGCTAGAGCACTGTACTTCAAAAAACATGTCAGTTTGGTTAGGTAAGTGACCAGTCTATAAATAAAAATGTAGTGTAAAAAGTAAAATCACAAAAATACTGAACTCAGAGGAAAATTCTAAACGGAGAGTCCCTTATCAAATGACAAAATCAAATGATAAAACACATCAAACGAATGGACAACAACTGTCATATTCCTGACAGTAAATGCTAGCATTGTATTTTTTTTGTTTCTTATCTAGATTTGTTTTTATTTTAATCGATTTTTTTACTTTCAAATAGAGATATACTACTGTTGCCGTTATTTGCCATTTGTGTTGAAACCTTGGACATTACTTCCGTTGTTTTTTTTAACAATTGTGAGTAAAAGATTCACGGCACTTTCATTATATTTTATGATACAACCCTATATATATATATATATTGGCGTTGTCCTAATAAGAATGCAAATCAAAATGATTGACTGCCTATAAAACACGTTCATGTCTTCACTTCTCCGAGTGACACCTTTCCTTTTTATGATTAGTCGTATGTGCTCTATGAATTTGAAGATGAATTTCTAGCGGATAGCAGACGATTAATCCGATAGCTCTTAATGAGTAAGTGGCACGCTCTCTACATGCTAAGGACCTCTCCTACAATTCTTTGATTGATCAGTATGTAGCCCTGTTGCCAGGCACAATTTATGTATACCACCTAACATACCTTTATTTTTCAGTGGCAGTCATTTTTCCCCTCCTGGGTCGACTTTCCGAACATCCCTATGGAATAAATTGATAATTTGGTCTCGTTCGAATTTGCATGAATTAATTCCAATGGGTCAATCAATCAATATAAGGAGCATCATTGTGACAAACTTATTTGCCAAACCTTTTCTCTCATCATTAACTACAGTGAAACGTTTCCTTCCGATGGTTTTATGACTAAAATTTTAATTTGCGAGAACATAAGCATGACATTGAATTTTGATAAAAAAAAAATGACATTCTTTGCATTAATTCGACCAGGTGATAAAGTAGTAAAATGTGTCGGTTTAAGTGAAATACATCATTATGAAATAATTATGATTGATATTGCGAATATCTTATCTTCAAAACTTCCATTCTACAAGCAATGAGTATAAATGTAGCAATATGATAATAAAACAAAACAGCAAGTTGATTCTTAATCTATAACACACTTGATACAGTTAAATCATAGTGATTTCATGTCTGTTTCCTTTTTTTTCGTATATGTGTTTTCGTGATTTAATGGTTTCTAGATGTGCTATAACATTTAACCTTGTAATCTTTTATCTTTTGCAATTGCTTGCAATATTTAAAATCAGCACATGTAGAGTAGGGTTGGCCTACCCTTCTAAAGCACCTGAGATAAAACCTAGTTTTGGTGGGATTCGTGTTTGGTTTTTTTTGTTGTGTTTTAGTTATTGTTGTTTGTCTGTTTGTCTTTATTATCTTAAGCCATGTTTATTTTTTACTTATTAGTTTGAATGACCCTTTGGTATTCTTCGCCTCTCTTTATATACATTTAATACATTACGTTTTGCACAATTTAGATTCTTGATAGTCAGTATATTCTAAATTAAAGTAATTAAAAGGAATATACATTCTGCGTGTAAATATTCATGAGTCACAGCCATTGATATTGATGAATAATTTGTAAACAAAAAGCACTCAGAAGATTTCAAAGACTATCTTAAATTAATGCATTGAGACTGTGACAACTTCGTCGCTGTGAATTAAAACAACGAGATGTCAAATGGAAAAAATCAAACTTGAAGTTAACATTCAATCGTCATTAGTTTCAAACTCGAATTATAATTTGGTTGATCGAATTATCACTTCTTTTGGCTCATTTTCATCAGTCATAGTCAAGTCGTGACGACATCAGATGCAATGTTTGGGTGTAACATTGAAAATTAATAACCCAAAAACTAACATACAACGGCATTTCGGAAAGATTGCGACAAAGCATTTCATGTTCATTTTCAACTTCAGGCAGACAGATAATTTCACTTTTATTTTTATTTATTTCACTATCGATAATTAATGAGGTTGCAATTAAAATGGGACAAATGTCCATGTTGTGTGTATTGTGCAATAGAAAACCATTAGTAAACGGAGAAAACCAGACAGGTTTCTGCTCTAATATAAAATATAATCCTATCAAATATGACCATAAATCTGACAAATGGATTGATGCTGAGTGAGTCTAGTCAATTTCAGATCGACTGCAAATGGTAATCACGGAGATTACAATTACAAACGTAAAAGACTAATATTTGGTCAATGTTAAGGAAATATATGGCAAAATCTCAATACACAGCTTGGATGACATTTACCAAATTGTTCGATTCATACGGACTGACCAGGCCAAGCAATTTGTGTTAATTATTGTCGAGTATGTGCAGAAAACGTGTAGTTAATCGCTCTTTTTGCCCATGGTCATTCTGGAAGTTAAAAAAATACTAATTGTTACAAGCGAGAATCTGGCAATACGAACGTTGATTTCTTATAACACAAAATGTATCTTTTATATTTGCACTGTGACGTCATGCAGATTATCCATCAAACTTAATACATTATTTTGATTGATAAGATGAAAGTGCACCAAATAGCATTAGATGCATGCATTTAATTCCATTTTGAGCATACTTTCTGCTATTATAAATCATGTTGTTAAATTGTCTGAATGTTCGCCCAAAAAAAGTGTTAATTCGACATCAATCTTCGAATTCTAAGACATTTGCGTTCATTTGTTTTAACCTGAGACAGAATTTTCTTAGTAAAACATTAATCATTATTTGCAAAATGACCAAAAGACGAAGCAGAATATTTGTTATACGTGACAGTAATGTTTTATTTGCAATTTAAATTAATGGACTCTTTAATTATTTGTTTCGTGTCACGAAATATGTCTTTATCATAATACATGTACATAGTTCTACAGAACTGCGTAAATCTAATGGAGGAATACTGACAACAGTACAAATAGCATAATTGCAGGAATTAGCAATAAGGAGGGAACACATTCGTGATCGTATTATCACGGGGCTATAACTTTACCAACTATGGGACGTAAATTCTTACAAAAGAAAATGAGTGTACCAATTTTGCAATTTGACAGTTGTTATATATTCTTAAGTGTGTTTTGAGCCTTTGATATTGCCATTTGATTTTGCACATTCCGTTTTGCCCGGAGTTCTTAATTTATTTTCATTTTACTTTTTATCCACTGTAAAACAATCTCAAAGATAGGCGAAAGATTCAAAAGAGATACTCAAATTTATCAGTCGAAAACAAACTGACCATGCAACGTCAAATAAAGAGATAAAAACCACCAAAAGACAATTAATAGTAAAATAAATAACACATAGAAAAGACTGGGTTATACGAACTCGGTAAAAAATCGGCTAACTCCAAAAAGTAACCGGATCCTGATCGAATTATGGCACCCGTTTGTTGCTCATGTAATTAGAATCCCGATGATCAGTAAAATTCGGAAGGTCTTATTCGAGGAAATGAGGTGGGATTGTGGAAACGACAACTTGAACATACTTATCGTCATCTTTACACAGATATTTTATACAAATTAGCCCTTTACGGCGTTCAAACTGTCGAAAGGATGATTTTACCTCTATTACTTTGAATTTTTTGGTTTAATATTTTTATTGCGAAAGCTCTCTATATGTCAACTGGGAATTATATACTGCATATGCAGCCTACATAGAAATGGAAAGCTGAAATCCTGTCTTTTGTTGTAAACTTTTGTGTTAAATCGACGTTCTTTGTCAATTTATAGATGTAAGTCGAGATATGACCAACACTTGACTTTGGTCTGTCATCTTTTTTAAGGTCTCTGTAATAGAAACAGTTTACAAATTTACCAAAATTACTTCGTGAAAATACATCATCTTTATTTTGGAAAGTGAAGTAAATTTCTTTAAAAAAAACTCCTGGCACACATATCCTCCATATGTTTAAATGTCCCCTTGGTATTCTTCGTCTTTATTTTGTGCTGCTTAACGGAGAATGAGCATTTTACAATTGGCAAATTAAATGTTATTAAGAGACGTCTGATATGCTTGCGAAAATTTAGCATTTTCTTTTAAATTGTTTTCAAAAAATATTTCAAGTCTTGGACATTTGTCGGTTCCTCCCTCTCCCTACTTTTGATGTGTTTGCTCTCAATCATTGTATTTATAATAAGACATAATTAAATTAAAAGATGTTTTTAATGTTTATCATATTTCAATTTTAGGAGTTATATTTGGTTATAAAGGAATCCTTTTATTATTCGGCATATTTCTAGCCTATGAAACCCGGAGTGTCAAATTGAAACAAGTGAATGATTCTAGATTTGTTGGTATGAGCATTTATAATGTTGTGGTGAGTAGAAATTTGTACCGGGAGACATCTTTTCGCACTCTAACCGAGATTTGTCAAATACATCATAATCCTAAATTAGTGTACAAAAGAATAAATCTTCTTAGACTTAAAATCAATGAAAGGATTATAATAGAGTATATACTTCGATGCATATTTCAAACAAATGTTATACAATTATGAATTTTTCAATATTTTCAAAACAAAGAGATAAAACAAAATAGACTTTAGAATCAAATATATTCTCGACTGTTTCGCTATATTTAATGGCGGCTAAAATAGCATCCTTGTAAATATTGTTTACATCTACTGTGAATACTCTAATGTTGGGGTTGACACGGACATTCATTACTTCAGATTTCTCAAGAGATTTAGCCGATTTATTCTATATTCTCGAAGCACCATACAAAGAACCAGTCATCATTTGTAGTGTAAATTAAGTTGTTATATCTTTTGTCTGTAATATAATTATTACGTGATGAAAACGATGCAGCAGTATTTTTTTCAATATCTCGTCAGATACAATTACGATTTAATAAAAGAAGCAAATGTAAATCATTCGGTTCTATTGCATCTTTGTATTGTATATGTTAAAAATTTGAGGTTTTATTCGATTGAGATTCAAAGTATCAGCCAAAATGTCGGAGCATTGCTCTATTGATTGAAGCCTTTTTAATTGTTTTTCTTTATTTGTGTACAAATGTATCGGATTATGTAACGTGAAAACTTGTAATACTGTGGTTGTTCTGTCCTTATGCATAGATGGTCGCAGCCATACTTGGCATTAATTTTGGAGAGATTTTTGAATTGCAACACTGATGACTTCAACTTAATAATTGGTTTCCACATTATATTTTTTTTATTTCACTGCAACTAATGAGTAAAATGAACTAATGTCTATCGTACTTAATTAGAAGCCTTGTTGTATTTTTATATATTTTTTTTTTAAGTATAACTATTAAGTAACGAGTACATGCTCCATCGTTTGCCGATAAAATACAGAGGTTAACTTTCTGCATATTTTGTACTTTACAGGTGCTTTGTGTAATAACTGCTCCTATTACACTACTTATAAACAATCAACAAGATGCCAGCTTTGCCTTTGTGTCTTTAGCCATTCTTCTATGCAGCTTATTATCCACGGGTCTTATTTTTGTTCCAAAGGTAAGATTGTAATTTTTGTGAAGTATACGTCAATGAGACAGAATCCTAACAACAATAAACAACAAAAAAAACATCTTAAAAACAAACATTAGTCTTCTATAAGACACATTCTTAACATTGTTTTAAGCCCTTTTAAAATTGTACTTGGTCTATAATTCACATACTATATTTGTAAACAAGATTTACCGATAACACAAAATTCAGTGGATAACATAAAGCATCGAGATATGACATAAGATAAGACAACAACTGCCAAAGTATCTCACACAAGTCTAAACAAGTGGCGTAGTTGACGTGTATGTAAAATAAGTTAACTGATGTTGAAATCTAAGAAGATACAAATCAAAATAACAAATCAAAACTGATAGACTCGTCGAACTTGAAAATGAGTTTGACTGGGTTCGTCGTCATCGTACGCGTCTCCATCTAAAACTGTAGTCAACTCTTATGCGTTTATGCGTTATATCCTCATAGACCAGTGTTTGTAATCATTAGAGCTGTTGCATCATCATTTGTTTTCCATATGATAAACACATATAGACTTGTAAATATAGGGAAGTCAAGTGAGTCAATTGCACCATTTTCTATATATGGACATGCCTGTTCCAAGTCAAGAATATGACAGTTTTTATCCATTTGTTTGATATTTTTCAGCTTTCAGTTTTCCATTTTAAAAGGGACTTTCTGTTTTGAATTTTCCTTAGAGTTTTTATTTATTTTACTTTCTGAAAGAATTTATTTCCACATGAGGCATTTCTTGGCGAACAGATTGGAATAAGGGCGGTAACATGATGTAAAAAAAACGAAGCAAAAAATGGATGGTTGACGGAAATAAAGATTTGGTATGCGCTACAGTGAGCGAGCTTATAAGAACAAATAAACTATAAGCATGATGAAAAATGGATGATGAATGTTTTGGTCTATCATTAATCTGTCTTAATTAAATGTTGACTCTAGTATGATTTTGAGGTCAAAACTTGCCACCCAAGGTCAGTCACTCAATTATACATATATTTTTTTTAAAACTTCACCGAAAACAAGTTAAAAGGTCATGCAACCGGCGATGACAGTCGCAGTCGTAAACCAATATGTGATTAAATTTAGAATCACACCAGGTACATAGTTTACGTCTGGCATTGCAAAACTCAAAGGAACTCAAGTTTAGCAGTTCTTTTAATTTCTGCTTATTTATTTTAGATGATAGAAATAAAAAAGCGACCCAAGAAATATAATTCAGAAATAAAAACCATAACAGAGTCACATGCTAGTCGTGAAGAGGAAGAAAGACATCAAAAACTGCTGAGAGAAAATGATGAATTTAAAAACCAGCTTTCAGAGGTATGTGCATGTATTTTGCATACATTTTAGCAATAATAGTACTGTAGTTGAAGAGTTTCCACCGTCAATTGTCGATTTGATGGTGGAAAATACAGTTTTACTGGCGACGCTTAGAGGAGACAGTTAAACAGAAATTTGTGACCATAAAATCAAAATTGACGGTGGCAACTCCTCAACTACAGTACTGTTATTTCAAATATAATACTTTACGAATAGAAAAATAACGTTAGAACATGTAAAAATGTATAAATTTGATATACAAAATAATGGCGGGATGAAACATGATTGTGAGCGTTCAATCCTCCCCTTACATGACCCAGTGGTGCTTTGGCACATTATATGTGCAAGCTGTAAATGTCAATTCGAACGGGATTGACTAAAAGTATTCACAGATATTGTAGCTAGTTCAATGTTTGTCTTGACCTGTAGTTTGTGTAAGACCTGATGTCGACTTCTGATTTCTGTTTTTGCTTTTGCTTTTGATGTTCTTCGTCTGGTCTAAAACATAGTAATAAATTACTTCTCGAAAATCTTAAATCTATTACGAAAATAGATAATCAGCAACACTACTGAATCAATGTTTTAATCTAATAAATTAATTTTGAACAAACGAACCAAGAAAAAGCCTTAAAGGGAACTCAAAACAAGACCAAAGAAATCTTCTCCTATGAATGTGTCACCTGTGTGCAATGAAGATTCAGATAAAATGTCAATACATTAAAAAGAACAAATCTGTTATCTCTTCAAATCAGACAAATGTTTTAGGTACTGTTGTCTTACGATTAAAAACTGCAAAGATATGTCTCTTTTTGGAGTTTCGGAACATACACATTAAATTATGAGTTTGAGGAGTACCTATGTTATGAGAGCAAAAAAGATGTACTACAAAATTTTACATATATTTACCGAAAAAGTATATATGAACTGTTTTCCATGATTTATTATTACGATTTAACCGAATTTCAGTTGGAAGACCAAATTAAAGACCTGAATTGTCAACTAGAGAAAAGATCTCAACAAAGACTAGCAATAAGTGCTGAATACAACAATAGTCCGATTTTTATAAGACATTTTGAATGTGATGATGTCGCGTCGGTACATGAGTTCCGAACACATCTTCCGGATAGATATACAATTACAATAGATCCCTGCAGTGACTCTGGATTTGTAAAAAATTCTAGATTTTCTGTTTCTGATCAAGATTTGGAGTTTTTATGATATATGTTTGACGTTTTCAATAAAGGTTGTGAGCTTTTTATATAAATATGCTATTTCTCTTTTAATTTCACCTACTTCACCAGTAGTTTTTCTGCCATTCAATGCTGAAATACTGCTTGTTGGTTGAATCGTCTAAATTAGTATACACTTCATTTCCATATTTATGCAAAAACTTATGCCGTGTAGAGCCCAGTATGATAAATAGAATAACAACAAAAAACGATACAATGAACTGCCATTATGTATCAAATTTTGTAAATTTCTTGTGTAACCTCAACCTTATATTCATTTGTTGTGTCGTTTTAATTGAAAAGGCTTGTTAAAAACATAAAAAAAAATGAAACATTTCATTTTCAATCATCATCACAGTTAAAGTGGTGAAATTAGGTTATCTTTTACCAACATACGCAAGAAATGCAATCTGTTATTGCAAACCTTAAGGTACAGTTTTAGGTAATCAAATTACCCCTGTTTATACATATGAATATATTCATGAATGAAGGAACTTTGAATTATCCCTTATCGGTATAGCTTATATAAGAGAGGGACGAAATATACCAGAGGGACAGTAAAATTCATTAATCGAAAATAAACTGACAACACCATGGCTAAAAATGAAAAGGACAAACAGACAAACAATAGTGCACGTGACACAACAAAAGGACAAACAAACAAACAATAGTACACATTACACAACATACAAAACTAAAGAATAAATAACACGAACTCCAATATTAAATGTTTGCAATCCTGTCTTCAAAGTTTATCTGCAAGCACGTATAACGAATGAGTCGCTAGAAAAGTAATTATGTTGATGTTTTAGGTGAATTACCATGGTGAACATAGCGCATTTTATAAAAAAAAATATTTATACGGAATTAATCCGCTAGTTTTGTTTTATATTTATACACGCCGCTAATTTTTATCAACTTTAGGCTGCCCACAAAGGATGAATTTTAGTTTTACAATCAATGTTTGGTAGGCTTATTGTAATTCCTACCAAGAGTCAAAACTAAAAAAAGGGTTTGAAATTTATGGGTCTTCCACATGTTCAACTAGTGATGTAGTTATCATGGCATACATGTCTATTAACAAATCACAACAAGAACACATTTTGTTTGTCACTGTCCAAAAATAACGTTACACTTTAACGAAGCATATGGTGACAAACCTAGACAAGAAATCTGTAACAAAGGCTTCGATATTGTATTTCTGTCATTTCCTCTGTTGTTTACTGTATTACTGAACTGAGTTATGGAAACAATGCAAACACTGACCATGACCTTGGAGTGACAGAAGAGCAGACATTTTACAGATTTTATTAAGACCTATCGGTGAACTTCTAGCTATAAATCCTGTACTTGATAGAAATGAACTTGAACTTTTGCCGTCTCTCGAAGTTTTTGACGTTCGATTGGCATATAAATACTAATTTATTACAGGATTATTTCAGTAGATGGGGTCATTTACATTTGAATTTCTGACAGGAATGTTTCAGTATGAGGAGTTATTTACATTTGAATGGTGGGTGTAATTAAGCATGAAGATAATGTCATTAACTCGTTTCTTCACAATAATATGACGTGTGTCAAAAAAAAACTTTTAAAAAGTAGTAAAAGTCATTATTTGATAATAAAAAACAAAACAAAAATAAGTACGGATATTTGTAAATATAGAGTTTGAAATTAATGGACGTATGCGTTATATCTGGTAAAAGATATCGATGTACCTAGTAAGGCGGAAGTTAGGGATATATATATATATATATATATACATACATAATAAACAGGATGAAATAATTTTTGTTTTTAACTAGTCTCCAGTACTATATCAGATCTTATGGTTATACATCACTACTTACTTTACTCTATACCAACACAAGTAGAAGTTGAGATACAATTTACTAAAATCATACTTTACATAACAATACCGAGTCTTCACCATACCTGATCATTATATCAAATTAACTCATCAAGGTTATTATATCAAATTAACTTATCAATGTTTGATATTTTTATTTTTTCTACCAGACGCACGTTTCGTCTACAAAAGACTCATCAGTGACGCTGAAATGTAAACGGTAAAAATGCAAATTAAAAACGCAGATAAAGAGTATTTGGGACCCAAAATTCAAACAGGTTTTGCCAAAAACAGCTTAGTCAATCCATTCCTCGGGTAGAAAATCCTCAGCTTTTCGAAAAAAGTAACAGTTTTCAAACAATTCATTGACATTATGACAATATAAGTTATGATTCATGTCAACACATAATTGCTAACTACTGGGCTGGTCATATGCTCGGTTAGAAAACCTCCACCAACAACGCCAAAAGACCCAGGGGTTGAAATCAAAATCATAGATACCAGAACAAAAAAGGATTATCCAAGACGCTCTTACAATCGTAAGTAGATTCATGATTTTTTTTAGTTTACAAAAAATTATGTATAGTGGATTGGGAAACAAGTAATTGAGAATTACATTAAACCATTTCCTCTTTGCGGCGTGAGTGCTGTCTTGTAGCAGCATATTTTGCTGTTGACAATTTGAAGCAAGATATAAATTAGACGTTACTGGACATTTATCAAATGTGGCCAAATAGACAACACATTAGCGATACAGAAACACGAAAATACATCTAGAGGTCAACTTAGTTGCAAATGAAAGAACATATCAAGTTGGGTGAAATGTAGGTTGTCATGTTCTTATACGTATTGCAATAAGACTGCAATATTTCCTCGGCATCGGTAATGATTGTTCCATAATTCTGACAGCCTGTAGAATTGCAGGTGTCATACAATTTGTTTTTCTCAAATATTGTTCTTACAAAATCAATTTTCAATTATGTAATCTGGAAATTGTTACAAATTTAAAATATGGAAAATGGGAGAAATGTAATTATTATTATGTATAAATAGGCTCACGTTAATAAGGCTTATGAAATAAAGAAGATGTAGAATGAATGTCAATGAGACAACTATCCACAAAGTCCAAATCAAGTGGATATAAGCAATAATTGTCTAGTGTACGCCCTTCATCTATGAGAAGAAAAACAAACATAAACTATAAAATACACCGGGTTAAAAATATGAGAAGACTACAGACCTAATTTATAGCAAACCAAATTTACAAAAAAAACCAATATGAAATGTATTACGTAAATCAACAAAACCAACAGGCTCCTGAATTAGAACAGGCACATATAGAAAATGTGTTGATGTAAGTATTTAAAAATAAAATCAACTAAGTCATGTAAGTTCACATAAAATCAGATTAACTGCGGTTTAGAAGCAAGTTTAATTTTTTGGTTGATGAACGGACGAACAAACGCATAGCGCCAAGCTGTAGCGAGACCTTTTACGCCTTCGTAACAATGGTACATATATCATTGATATTTAAGCATTGTTTATATGCAAAAAACCAATTGAATTTGTGTATTTAGATTAAAGTTAACAACTTTTCAAATAAATGTTTTAAAATATTTCCCTGAGCTTAAGTTCTCCAGCTAGACTGTTTGGTTTATTGCAACATGAAGGTTTTTCAAAGGCCAATGAACTCTCAAACTGATGTCAATCCACTCTTTAAATGAAATAATACAACATAGAATTTATTTCAAGTTGACGTAAAATGTTAAAACAATCGGTGACCTGTTGTTGTTATTTTCTGTGTCATTTGATCTCTTGTGAAGAGTTATCTCGTTGTTAATCATACCACATCTTCTTCTTTTATACAAACAGTAATTGGGTTCGCCAAAAAAATAGGAATTAACATATGAGACCATAGGACAAATGTTAATTAGAATAATATTCAATAGAAACATTTTTTTGAAAGGAAAAGAAAACAGTGCTTTATAAAAAAAAAAGTATAAAGATTTTGATTTCTGAAATCCTTTACTGTTAAAATGTTATTTATGCTCTAGGTCCCGAAACTCAAGGTAAGAAACAGAAATTGTTAGCCCCATACTTTAACGATCCTAAGAAAAATCGTTTGCTCCCTTAACTGCAGAGAACCATGAAATGTAATTAAAGTAAACTATGGACCAATTCAAACTCACTTTACACTACATATAAAATAGAAATTGTGTTTTTTTTATAATTTCTTTGCTTTTGTAGATATCATTTAGTATCAACATGCAGTTTGTCGTCGTATTTATCACACTGATGCGTCTGCAATTTTATCCAGTTTTAATTATCTAAAGTACAATATTTTGTATTCCCTGGTGACATTTTTCTTCATGATGCAATGAAGTTACTCAACTGAATTGACAGATAAACTTGAGCTACCACAGAGGTATTTAAGGATCTTTACTTTCTGTCGAGGCAATAAAAAAGTTTGACATCAATTAATTTCTCTGTTATATTCGTTGATATTTTATTGAAATAGGTTAAATAATGTTCGCCTGTGGTCTTTTCCCTTTCACATATAACGTTGATCCTTATTTGTGTGTACTTTAAAGTTTCCATATGCTAATTGTTACGATTTCTCATACATTGGAAACAATATTTTTGATGTTAATTTTTGGTCGCAAGTGGTGTTTGTGTTGCTTGGTCTTTCGTTTTCTATGTTGTGTCTTGTGTACTATTATTTGTCTGTTTATCTTTTTCTTTATTAGCCATTGAGTTGGCAGTGTATATTCGTTGTATGAGTGTGACTGAAACTCTGGTATCTTTCGCCCCTCTTTTTACAATGTCTTTAGACGATGAAACTGTACATCGATTGATATTTTGTTTTCATTTATTAACTCCCAGTGATAAATAATGCATGCAGAATCAGGCCGAAATAACAAATACTACAATAAGAAAGATCCGTTATGTAGGTTGCCAAGGAAGAGAGTAAAATTTAAACTCTCACTGGAATATAAACGTAGATATAGATCACCTAAAGTCATCTCAGTGTTATTGCAAATATGCTTTAACGTACAGAGAGCGTGTCACTCTCACAACACAAAGCGTATGATTAAACGTCCCCATTCCGACCGGACGTGTAATTTTAAGTCCCTTTATAAACGATTTCAAAGTATTGTATATCTCTGAATTCACAACTACAGGAGAGGTTATCCCTTATTTAACTGTTTCAATTTTATTTTTTTTATAGATTAAGTTTGTAAAAAAATCGGAATTATGAACAATTTTAACAAGTAGGATGGGGTTTTCTTGACGCTTAATACAGAGATATCAGCTATGCGTTATTGGTTTGAATCATTGTAAACTTCCGGATGGGAATGTATAGTTGCTTACATATTGGTCATTTGGTCTCAGATTGAAAATGACATGTGGAATCATACCGCATTTTTTTTTTAATGTTTATACCGATACAAAGCGTGCACCTGACAGTTATAATAGCAATGAAAAGAAGGGGACAAAATAGGTGATTTTACACCCGATATAGCAGTTCCCATGTATAAACGTAATTGCATATAATCAAAAATATTGTCCATACAATATTATTCTTTTTTTTAATTGGTTACTTCATTAAAATAATTCAAAAGTATTGCAAGTGTACAGATTTCCTCAGGGTAAAAAAACGTAATATCAGTTGTCATTATCATTCCAGTAAACCAAAAAAAATATGAAGCCCGATTACAATCTAAAAAACCGTTAAATTTCAGATATTAACAATTGAAGCAGATGTTTTTGTCTTATTTTAATTGTTTCTGTCGTATCAGTTGAAATAAGATTTTCTCTGAATAACTAGTTTTGAAAACACCGTACTCATTACAAAAAATATAAATCTGTAAAGCATACGATAAATATGACAGTAAGACTATTTGATGTGCGCGCCAATGAGACAACTCTTTGGTTTTAAAGAAACGGAGACGTCAAAAGCTTATTATACATTTCAATATAGATTTTAGGATACCTTAATCATATACAATTAAAGAAGTATCAGTTAATCATAGGATTGCAAGTGTATTTTCATATCCAAGTTTAATTTGAAATACGCCAAATTTTCGATGATCTTCAATATATCGTTTTTAATATAGGGAAAGTTCTATTTGTTTTCTAGTGTTTTATATTTTGTACTTAATTTTATTATTTAGAATTTAGAATTTAGAAGTATGTAGTTTCATCGATATTTTATATTAAAAAAACCTGATCTTTAATATTCAAGAGTTTTAAAAGATATGTATATTGGATATAATTGTCTTTTTAGTAGTAATGACATTGTCAATCCGATGTCACACCACTATATTGTTTAATGTTTGTTGACTTATAATTAATTTCCGTTCTATTGGTATTTGCTGATTTTTTTAAAATCCAAACATTCATTTTTCAAACGTTTGTTTGTATGATAAAGGTTTTTGAATAAATGTTACGGTGATCGTTTTTCAGACGAGAGAATACATTCAGCAGAATTGATACATTTTATCTTGTTTCTTCGTCTTTAATGGTGGGAAGCACATTTTGATTACTAAGAGACCACTTTTGATCCTCTTGCAGTAAAAATATAACCTTAACATTATTTCTTTTATGAAAATGTGATGGAGATAATTGAGATGTTTAGCTTTTTTTAGTACAGACCCGGTAATAACTCTTATTCGGTAGGTCAATTTCGAAAAAGAGGGACGGTTTTGTAGATACGACATACAGAGCATATCTATATCATCTGTAAAATGGATATTTCATAACTGGCAACCAATTCATGATAGAGTAGTGTTTTTTTCTTTTCATCAACAGCGTTTCAAATTTGCATACAATGTACTATAAAACCAATTTTCTGTCAACCATTGACAAAGACAATGAGGTTTTAAACTTTTTAAATTCAATTTCAATTTGCTTTAATCAGTATTTTCGAATCATAATGGTTGTAGTTTTAAGCGAGTAGTCGTATCCGAGCCATGCTTTCCATACCATGCCTAAAGCAGATTGACTATTGTGTCCCCTTAGATATAGACCATTTAGATTCGAATCATGACAGTTACTATACCACCACGCTCCTTTATATATCTGTGCACAGTTACCAGAATATATATCGTTGTCTCTGTCATATGTGGAAAACTTCTGACCATTTTGTCGCTGCAAGGAATCACCTAATAAACAAAAACAAATATGACGGTTAAGGTACTGCATACAACAATATTTATAAAAGCATGATATTTCTTCAAGTAGAAACGAATGCTATGTTTAAGTGCTATTAAAACTATATATTTTAAAGGCAATATTGCACTTTTTCACAGCCTTCATGTATTGCCATTTTGAATCATTTAGACTATTATTTTCTGTAAATTTACTGCTTACAAATTTCTTTCATAGCTCTTTGGTTTCTTCCTTAATACATATATTGCTTTGGAATATTTGGCATAACTTTTTGGAATTTTTAGTTTCTAATGCTTCTCTACTTCATATTTTAATCGTCCTTTAACTGTTGTGATTTGAATGCCAATAAATGTATTGAATGAATTGGTTAATACCTATTTTGTTATTGGACACCTGTTATGGGTTTATAACCATCTTGTCTATGAAAGTGCCAGTTTTTGGTGGGCTTCGTGTTGCTTAGTCTTTAGTTCTCTATGTTGTGTCATATGTTCTATTATTTGTCTGTTTGTCTTTTTCCATTTTTAGACATGGCGTTGTCAGTTTGTTTCGATCTATGAGTTTGACTGTCCCTCTCGTATCTTTCGCCCCCTTCTATTAAGAATTAAATTTGGTTTCAATGATTTAGAAACAAGTAATGGTTGAAATTTGGTATCCGAAAATTCAATATGTTCAACAGTCACTATTACTACGGAAAGGTAATTTTAAAATACGAATCTTGACTGTAATTTTCCAGTCCATAAAAAGTTCATAGATCTGTTAACAAAATTACAATCAAAGTTAAATTCTAATAAAATAATATTATAATGCATTAATAAATGAAAAATTACTTCTCTATTTCTAACTCAAAATATTTCTAGAGAATTCTAAAAATCAATCTGAGTGAATAGTTCCAATTTGTCAATGCATGCAACTTATTAATGTTTGCCATATATTACAGGAACATTTAAAACCGTGCCACAAGCTGATAGTCTATAATTAATATTTTAAATATGAAGATATAAAACGTTAAATTAATGAGAAATGGGAAGGAAATTTTCTAAAAGCAACACCATAAAGTATGCACACTTTGTTTTAAAATTTCAATGACATGGGTTGAGAACTGTAGAAGAGGATAATTACATAAAATATGTATTCATTGTTCCCAGTGGGTCCACAACAATCGACATACATCACTATACAACATGTACAGTAATCCGGCTTTTAAACAGAATTGTCAAGAAGTTTCAGTTTCATTTTTCTATAAACATAAATAAGTGTTTAGCTCTGACAGAAGCAATCTTGGTCTTTAAACATCAAACTAAAATAGACGGTTGAGCGTCCAGACATTTTTTACGCTCGCATTGGGAGGGAAGGACTGTCAACATTTCTATTGAAATAAGAACAGAAATTGAAAAGACGGGACTATGAAACCTTTAATTCATGGATAATAGATTTTATCAAAATAGGACACGATCACTAACACCAGACACACAACCCAAATAACAAAAGAAAAGAAAGAATATGTAGTTTCAAAAGTAGAGTGCGTTTTCTTAGTTTTGTATGTTCACAAACATATGCATTTTCCTATATTTACCATATACCATTATGTTTAGCAAACAATCATAAACCTGTAGTCCAGTTGACAACAGTTGACAACACTTCGGTACTGGCATGAAAATACGGTTTTTTTTGTGTTATTAAAATTTGCTGTTATAAAATATTAGAAATTATTATAAATTAAGGAATGTATCTCCCTCATGCATAGCTCTGATTCCTTTCACGAATTTGGCTATACTTTTTGGACCTTTTGGATTATAGCTCTTCCATCTTTTATATAAGCTTTGGATTTTGAATATTTTGGCCACGAACATTACTGAAGAGACATGTATTGTCGAAATGCGCATCTGGTGCAAGAAAATTGGTACCGTTAATTTTATTGACTACTCAAATTCATATCTTGAGGCATTTTCTGTGTTTTACTTATACATCATATACGAGCTGACCATATATGTATGTAAAATTAGGCCACATTCGTAACCCATAAACATTTGACTGGTATTATAGCTATTAAAGGACTTTACTTGACTAGCAAAGGAAATAAAGTTGTCATAGGTAATGTAGTTTGAAGTGTGCCCGTTCTGGGCAGAATATTGATTAGAAGGTGGTAAATAACAACGAGGCTAAACGAGAATCAAATCTTTATTAAAATTCAACTGAACATGTATGCTATGAAATGTTTTCATGAAACAGTTTTCTAAATTATTCATAATTCGTGTTGATATTACTTTTTCAAAAAGAAATCTTTCAATTAGAATGAAGGATTATAAGATAATAGATGAAAAGCTAGAATTAAAAACTAAATTTTGTGTCGTCAATCGAGCTATTTCCTTGGTCATTTCCGGTGAAACAACCACAACGTTTAAATGAAAATAAAAGAGTCAATGAAGATTCCTTAGTAGACGAAACGCGCGTCTGGCGCAAATATAAAATTTTAATCCTTGAATCTATGATGAGTTTATTAAAAAGACGATTCAACATTAATTTGGTTTTTTATAAGAATTTCCGAATCATCATGGTTGTAGATTTAAGCGAGTAGTCATCTCCGTGCCATGTTTGCCATACCACGCCTAAAGCAGATTGACCATTGTGTCCCCTTAGATATAGACCATTTAGATTGACATCATGGCAGTTACTATACCACCATGATCCTTTATACATCTGCGCGCAGTTACCAGAATATATATATCGTTGTCTCTGTCATATGTCGAAAATTTTTGACCATAATGTGTTATCATGGAATCACCTATTAGACAGAAGAGAAAATATGACGGCTACGGTATTGCATGCATCAGTGCTATTGAATATTTTTTGTATTATTCAAACTCCAAATAAATCGTGAATATTGCATTATTTCATATCATTCCTGCGCTGACAGGAAATATGATAAATGTCACACTTACTAAATGGTCAGTTTATAACTTCGAGGTATAGATGACCTTCAAATATATCTGACAAACTTGGAATCTTTGGGTTTCAATGTTCTTCTTTTTCTTATCTATCCAATTGTCATGATTCGAACGCTAACCAGAGTTAAATCAATTGAATTAATTATTGTAAATTTTGTTTTTTAACCCATTTACAAATTAAAAACATCAATTATATCAGCAAACTAAATTGACCTAAAAGTATTTAAGAAGCACGTAATGATAGAAATTATTCTTTCGAGCTTGACATATGTTAAAATCTTATTGCTTCGGGAGTTGCAAGATTCAAATAACCCTTTTGACTGTAAATTTCCTATCATAAAAAAATATAATTATGCCGAATCTAAGAAAGCTATTCCTATCAGCAAAGTTTATCTTATACAGTTTTGGCTGTACGTTTTATCTTCTGTTGAAGGTTTTATTCGATCCAAAGTATTATGTTGTGGCTTTCAAAACGTCAGTGCTGCTGCATAGTTTTGTTCACATCTTGTCTATTTATCAGTTGGTTTTTTTCGGCCATGGGATTGTCAGTTTGTTTTCGAATCATGAGTTTGAATATGCCTTTTCTATATTTTGCCTCACTCTAATTGATCCCGAAAAAAACCCAAATAAACCCAAATAAAACTCCATTGAAACACTACATTTAAATAGGAGCAACACTTTTAATTGACGTAGAAATATGATAAAAATTTCAATAGCAGTTACGATGTGATTAAAGGTATAGATACAACAACTCAAACAATTTGTCTGAAGGAAGTCGGGACATTGAATGCGAGGTGGAAGATACCAAAGTAACAATCAAACGCAAAAATAAAAACTAAACTGAAAACTCCATGGCTAAAAAAGAAAAAAGAAAAAACAGACAATCAAAAGTTCACAAAAAATAACATAAAAAAATCAAGACATCGCAACAGGAATCCCAACAGTACTAGGGTTAATCTCAGGTGCTTCGGAAGGGTAAGCAGATCCTGTTCCACATGTGGCAACAGTCATATTGCTCATGTTAGTATAGACCACGTTATAAGTTTAACGTGGAAGGTCACATTCGGGGGAAAGGGGGATTGTAGTTACGATATTCGAATCATTATAAATAACTTCCTTGTAAGCATCTAAACCCGTATAAGATTACATAAAATTGATGTTCCTTTTGTTTAACATTTTCTAGGGTTTTTATAAAGAAGCATTTTATATAGTGGAGGAAATGCCAAGACTTTTTACTGAAATAAAAACACAAATCTTTAAAGGGATTAAACGATACAAAACCTATGAAATTATAACATTTCTTGTATCTTACATGTGAATTAAGAAATTATCCGAAAGCTATATTTCTACTTTTCCTACTTTTAATTCAAATATGTCAACATTGTAAGAATAGTACAAATAGAAATATTTGGTAGTTTTACCAGTTTGTAAGTATAACATATACACAATCCTACCATATTGCCTATGTAGTCATTTTGTCGTTTACGCAAAAATAAACAACCAGAAACATGTAGTCCAATTATTAACCGGATGACCACTCACTAACATATCTTGACCACTGTATGTGTTTAAAATTTGAATAAAATTGTGTCACATTCAAAGTCAAAAGATTATTTGAATTTATTTGAAGTGATACTGTTTGACTGGCAACGACATAGTAAAGGAAAAGTTAGAAACTCAATAGTTCATAGTCTACACATGTAAATCGAAACAGGATTTATTAAAAACCCAGCAAAGTCCAAATTCAGGAGCCTATATATCAGTTGATGTCATGATTGGTTATTCTCTGTCATACTTCATTCTACTGTTCTATCATTAATGTTTTCCTATCGTGTCTTATTATAGCTTGCGTTTTTCCTTTATTAGCCATGGTGTTGTCAAATTGAGAAAGGAAATGGTGAATATGTCAAGGCGACAACCACCCGACCATAGAGCAGACAACAGCCGAAGGCAACCAATGGGTCTGCAATGTAGCGAGAATTCCCGCACCCGTCAGTTTATTTTCGATTTATGAGTTTGACTGTCACTCTGGTATCTTTCGTCACTCTTTTATTATAGCTGACAATACGGTGTGGGTTCCGCTCTTGTTGAATGCAGTACAATAAACAATAGCTTCGTTAATGTCATCTATGTTAATGATTACATCATTGGTAATACGTCAGGGATATTATATTTGCTTTCCCTTCATTTGGTGGGTTTCAGCTTTTGATTTTGACATTTTATAAGAGACTTCCTGTTTTGAATTTTCCTTACAGTTCAGTATTTTTGTCATATAAATTTTTCCAAGAGGCAATCTTTTGAAAAATATTTATGAAAGCACGAAGTTTTATGCATATGACTTACCGGCATTCCCAGTGTATTTTCCTAACATCAAACGGTATCCATTTTCTTCGTTAGATATATGAAATGACAAATATTCCGCAAACCTGGTTACATTGGTGTAATCTGTCATCAGTATCATCAGAGCGTGATTAGAATCAGATGTAATTGCATGTATGATGTCATTGCCTACAATATTTTCAAAATACACCATTTTAGACGAAGTTCATACATGTCTGTCGTAAAGTTATCAAAAAAAAATTAAAAGAAAAAATCAATAAACAAAATAATATTGATTTGGATGCATAGTTGCAGATCATATGTGATTGTCTATCGTACAGGCTTAATATACTTGCAATGCAGTCACATCAATATGGGCATTAATATATGAGAGACATCAAAATTCTACCAAAATTGAATATGATTATCTAATGTTATTATTTTTTCCTTTTTTTTAAAGAAGTAGCAATCAATATACCCACGGGTTGGGTTGATAAGAAATATGTTTTGTGACAAAAATGGATTAACAAATTCAGTATCATACTCCACTTGTAGCATTTTTCGAATTTCAAACTCCATATTTGATCAAAGAGAGGTAATGTCGAGCTTGTCGTTTGAGCAGTGTTCTAATTTGTTTCTGACGAAGTTTTGATTATAGTACTTAAAGACAATTTTTAAGATATTCATTTAAAAAAACCATCTTCTGATATGATTCGAGCGCCACTATTGAGTCTTTTGTAGAGAAAAACACGCTTCTAGCGTACAAACATATTAGCTTTATATTTTAGATGATTAAACGAAGACTACAAATTAAACAGGTTAGCAAAGAACATAGCAATAAAATAAATATGTACCTATCCAGTGTTCACCACTCGCCTATCCAAACCCATTTTTATAATCCTGCCAACCCCTGTAGAAATTTACAGATCCATCGAAGCGACGTTGAATAGCCTAAATGAAAGGAAGAAGAAGCATGTTCTTGTGTACTTTGTGGTTTTATCATCACAATATTGCATTCAGTAAGTTACCAGGTACATAAATAACAATAGTCCGACTGATCGGAAGACTTAAGAAATCGAAAACTTTTGCCTAATTTATTTATTACGTGCCTACCTATGGTATAGCAAATATTTTACATATATATTTTAACTGAAACTTTAATATGTAAATTTAATTTCAGTATTTGTGTTGTTTGTTTTTGTTTTGTTGCAAAATCTGTTTAACCCTTTTTTGGAAAATCATATTGTCTACATGGATATTTTTTTGATTTGTTGATGTGATGCGAAATTTCCGCGACATTTTGTAAACATACCGTCCATATATGACCAGTTTTATCAACGAAACAATACATCGGTTTTGGTAGTTCACCATACGGGTATATAGTATGAACACCGCTACTGGACAATTTCAAATCTGCACATTCACGTGGTAAGCTAGATGCTAAAAAAAAATAATATCAAAACAACAATTATTTGGTACAGTAACGCAGCTTCACGGCAACCTAGTGAATCCTTCAAATATAAAGGTTCCTGTATTTTGTTATGTAACATGAGTGTAAAAAACCTTTAAAACTGAGTGGTATTATTTTCATTTCTTCTTAAAACTAAGACTTTCGTCGCTACAATTTTGAATTTTGCAGTTTGATCTTTTAGCAATTTAAACAATCACACAGAGCCATATATAGGCATTAAGGAAGTACACATCGTGTTTGATTTTTCTCTATCAAATCTGCTGCAACACTATTTTGAATCATCGGATGTCTCTCCAAGTTTTAGATTTCGTTTTTGACAAATTATAATCTAGATGGTTTACAACACTGAAGATCACCAGCTCTGATGCAAACTTGCAGTTACCGTGTATGATCATAATTCAAATTAGTCTGACCTCAACTGTTATTAGTGTATTTTTCAGTTTGTTCTATAATCAGTTCAAACAAATCCAAAGACTGAAGTGCATCAGCTCTGAGCAAACTAGCAATAACTGTTTATGGTAATAATTCAAATTAGTCTGACCTCAACTGTTTGTCAGTCCGTCCGCCCTCCCAATTAATGTCGTCTACTTAAAAAATCTCTTTAGTCGACAATGATTGATAAGGGTGAACTATTTTTTTATTAGTGTATTTTTACGGGTTTTTTTTCAGTATAGAACTTACGTGTTTGTACTGCATTGGTACAGTTTAAATCTTCGTTACAAATCTTGGAGTCATCACAACAAAGTGTACACTTTACATGGTGGCCTTCAGATCGACGTCCAAATATGGTACCGCCCGATGGTGAACAAGCCTATAACCGTTCAATATATAATTTAATCATAAAATGTATGAACATAACCACTAAACACAATACTTTAAAAAAAAAAACACTACTAAAATCATACAGCTATTGAAGAGAATCAAGACTTCAGAAATGACAGTCAAAAACATTAAGAGGTTTATGAAACTTAAAATCATTCAAAATTTAAACGGTATTAACTTGTATGTTGAACATCAAATAAATAGACGAAGGGAAAAAAGAAAAATTAACTCAAATATTTTTAATTTGATATAACCATGTTAACACGCGATGACAAAAGCTAAGTTAGCAATATATGTTTAAATTCGTACATTCGTTTCATTGGCGAAATCACTTGCCAGCATTGGCCCGAACAAGAGTATATCAAACACTACTCCAGAGTGAAATCAACTTACCAAAAACATGAAATAACAAATATTCTTAACTCAAAGTTGTATTCAAAAAGGAGTGAGCCCATAAAAACTGACAACACCAAACGTTCAACTTTTCAACCAACAGAAGGACGACTGGAAAAGAACTGACATATCTGAATTGTAACAGGCATTTTTGAAGCAAAATGGTGGATAATATTATTATAAAAAATAATAACTTTTATCACAGAGATATGTCTCGCCCTTTTGTTAATTTGATAATGCAACTGTTAAAATTAAAAAGTAAAATCACAAAAATATTAAAAAAATTCAAAGAAGAAAGTCTCTGATCAAATGGCAAAATCAAAATCTCAAACACAGCAAAAAATTGAGAAAAACTGTCATAATCTTGACCATGTATAGATTGATCACTGTTGTATAGCTTAGTTAAACCTCTCACTTGTATGACAGTCGCATCAATTTCCTTGATATTGACAACGATGCGTGAACAAAACAAACAGACACAATAGATAAAATGTCAAAAATAGGAAGACTTCAACAATCATCTATGATAAACGTGATGATTTGAGCATTCCAATTGTAAACTTTCAATTGTGCAGCAGTGAAATACCCTTTTGGCCATCGGATGTATGGAATTGTATAAACATGTCTTAAATGATATCGGTAGCGCGCATGCATCTTTACATTATCAAGACTTCAGAAACATAAGTTTACTCTGAGCTCAAACACTGCTGCATTACGATTATGAGGAAGAACAGTTGAGATCCACATTACACAAGTGGTATTGTCACTATCGCGAAATTTGTTGACTAAGTTGACTAGCTGATGCGATGTGTCTGTGCCTTAATTATTACGACACATGTTTTCGATTAATTCTAAAGATCGTCGTTTCAGGTTATTGACATTTGTATCACTAACTTAACCTCATTGGTATATCCAGTGACACATTTTTTGTGACCATTGCATAAACACCGTTACGCACTGATCATCCAAAACTGAAAAAAAATACAAAAAGTTGTTTGAAAAGGTTAATAAGCTTCTTCTTACAAATATTGTATACTGCTGAATGTTTAATACTTGTCTATTTTAAGTCCCAATTCCTCTAAATCCACGGCATGGTAAAATACTAGAAGAAATCATCTTCAGTGCCAGAAATTGTACAATCCAGAGCCCTTTGTGGAATTCTTCCCATTCCTTTGACCACATTTCAAACAACTCATTCGAACAGCTTGCAACAATTAACAAAGCTTTTCCAAATATGTTTTTCAAGATAGAGGGTCATTGTTTATTAGAAAGCAAATGTTTCAATGTTCTAAATGATAAAAGTAGTATACCGCAAATACCGGCTCCAAATCTAGTTGTTTTTATTGTTCAGACGATTTATAATTATGATTCCCGTGTTATCCTCTCTAATCTTGAAATAAATATGGGAATTATATTTATTTGACCATGACATCTTTAAGTGAACAAGTAAATAAATGTTTGAAGAAAAGTCAATGTCCTTGACGTTGTATATTATTGGTAAACATCAGCGTTTAATGGTACATACCTGCTGAGAGGCACATCCAAAATCAAACCCAGATGATCCGGATTCTGTTATAAAGTGATGCATGTAGCATAACTGCAAATATAAATCAAATTAAAATTGAGTGTTTTTGTTTATTGTTTTCTTTTGTGATCCATGTTTCTTGATTGGGTTGATCAGGGTAGATGATTTTAGTCATTATAAACTGCAATCCAACTCATGTTCATTTGCATATTCTTATCTGCTCTTTGGTCGGATTGTTGTCTCTTTGACATGTTCCCCATTTCCATTCTCAATTTTATCTTCTTTTTAACGCGAATGTGTAGAGATAAGAAGTACATATGGAAAATAAAGATGTGTATGCTGAAAATATCAATTAGCTTAATATAAGCCCCCAGGAATATTATCCTGTATCATTATTCTTTTTAAAAAATATGCTGAAAATGGACAAAAATGCAATCGTTGGGGATATAGGAACAACTAAAATTTCATGCATGTTTCAGACTACAAAGATAAAACCGTTGTCCTTGAAACATAAACAATCCCCCCCCCCCCAAAAAAAAGGAACAAAAACAAAAATGTATGAAGATATCAATTAATGACAATATGTCAGAAGAAACATTTTTCTTTCAAAATATGTTATCAATTAAGGATAGTCGTTTCATATAAAATCTAAATATTCAGTTGTTTTCATTACAGTGTTTTATCTGTACAATTAAAATCTTTTTTTGTTATATAAATTATTAATACGAAAAAGGAGACAATTCTGTCAATTGAATCTGAGTTGTAGATAAATAATCAGTTGGTAAGCAGGCATTGTTAACAAATGGCCTATATCTACCTCGTTATCATCACATTGAATTCGATGATTGCAGTTATTAGCACTCTCCACCGCAGTGCATGACAGACATTCTTGTCCACCTTCTACACACAATTTAAAAAAGAAAAAAAGTTACGATCATCAAAGGTAGCGAATAACGGTACCACATATGAAGCAGAATCAAATTACTCTGTCGGGACAACTGGGATCAATCTTGTTATATTTTCTCACTTTGTGTTGCTCATTTTTTAGTTTTCGATATTGTGTTTTGTAAACTGTTGTCCTAGTCAGGGGTATGACAGTTTGTTTCCATTCCTTTAAAATGTTTTTATTTTGCCATTTGACTTGGGACTTTCTGCTTTGAATTTTCCATGACGTTTCCAGTATTTTTTAGATTTAACCTTTTCGCTTGTTTACGATGGTGATAACCTTTCTTGTTGAAAAATTTGCCACTATCACTTTTCGGCTATTGATTTTCTGGTCTTAGGTTTTTTTTAAAGATCATGCGTTATAATTGAGAAGCATGAACTGTTTATGAAATCAAGAATATTTGATCTTTTATCAATTCGTATACATACCTACTCTCCTCGTCGTATATAGTAAAACAATCAGTAGGTAATCTAGAATTAATCATACAAAATGAATGATTGACACTAAACAGAAGCATTAAAGACATGAAGTTTGTTGTTATTTACAGTGCTTATTATCTGATGACATATTTTTCATAAGTTATATAGTGATCTTTGTAAAAAAAAAAGAATATTACAAATATAATTGTGCAGTTATGCAGTTGTAAACTCGAGTTCTACTGGCTGCCTTGCCATCTGCTAAATAACCATGTTCGCCGTACACAACCCAATAAAATTGTCCCAATAGAAGAAACCTTCTTACAAAACATGTGCCTCTAGCCAATCAGAAATCGCGTTGTAATATGTTGACTCTAAACCAATGTGCTCAACCTATTGACCTAAAATCATGTGTGCTATAAAAAGAAACAACGTAAGGTAAACGCTTATGTTGCCCTACATAAGGCCAGTTGACTTTTTATCCGGTCCGCTTGTGGGAAATTCCACTGGTTGACATCTATATATGTATGACGCAATCAATGGCTTTATCAATCTAGAGAAATGCAAATAAAATATATCTATTATACATCTCTGTATTATACAAACTTAAAAGTAATAACAGATTTTTGAAAAAAAAATGTTTTTCGTCCAGAAAACCCATAGAAATATAGATAAGAAAAAAAAATAAGATGGAATGAAATAAAGTGAAATGCTCCCGATCACATTAAACCAAACGGTATATACACATATGTTCTAAATACACATATGTTATTGGATCTGTTCTTCTTCTAAAAATGAAGTCATTCTTTTTTGTAAACAATAGTTACGGAACAGTCGTTGAAAACTTATGGACAAAGAGGAGTACGATTTATGTTTACGGCAGTTTCAGTAAAATCGTTAAACAGATGTCCAGGCTTAAACATATTGCATGGCAAAGGTCCACTAAATGGCAATAGAGGCGCTTTGTACAAGAATTATATAATACCATGAAGTTCATCTTCCCAAAACTGATCTTTTAGTCTCTGAAATAATTTGTCACACTCTGTATTTTATTGATTTACATACTTTTCAAAGGAGGACACGGGGCAATATTCAGAACTGGAATTTTCTCATTATCCCTGATTTTTTTTCTTTGTATGTGATAAATAAATTGAGGTATATATTTTCATTCTGTCAGCTTCGCTAATTGACGGGTAATGTTCGACGTCTCCTAAACCCATGCGTTAACGTTCTGCCATTGCCGCTTTGAAATTTTCTCTTGAAGCGCTAAAACTTTCATTATTCACAATGTCATTTTTTTCATTGTACGATGAAGCCTTTAAATATCTATTTAATGAGTATATCAAGCACTGCAGTATATTTGTTTTACATCGATTTCAACCAGATTTACGCACGTCCGTACCCAACACTTCAACTAGTTTTAAGGTGTCATACTGTTCAAATCCTTGATACATTTTCTTTACTTTTAGATACTCCCTGAAAATAGTTGCTGCTTTATTGTTTTGTCAGCACTAATTTTCAAACGTTTTTGTTCAATATCTTCATCACTAGTATCGACAAATCGTCTTTTATCAAACTCGATCTTTAGTTGGCTAAAACACACGAACTATGCACTACATGGAAAATCAATAGATCATCAAGTTACACGATTAGTGGGCGGAGTAAACATGTGAATTTTGCGTAGTGTTTTAAACGTTTCATTAATTAGGTACCTAATACGGAACAAAATGTTAGCATGCTTTGACCCATCTAGCACGATTATTTAGACGGATTCGAAATAACCATGTTAGTTGGGTGAAAGCATAATAACTTATAATGTAGTTTATAAACTAAATAAATCAATCTTTATCCATTTTTCAAGTATAAAATGTAGCTTAAAAATGCTAAAATAGTTGAGCTTATGAAAATTAAGTCCCTATAAGTCTTCTAAACAAACTTGTACTAGATTGTAACTAATTCTTCAATCACACATAGTTTCAGACTACAATATAGTTTTTTAAGATGATTGGCTTTACTTTACACTTATATTCTATATATAAAGTAATCGTAATAGAATAGAAAACAAAATACTTACACACCATTTCGTGTAGCACATTCATTCCATTGTGTAAGTTAACATTACTGATAAGATAAAAAAAAAATCAAATGACCTCATATAGGATAGTGCTTACATTATAACATAGTCGGTCTGGTTTTGCATGACCTGATTTTAATTTGATACCTACTATGTATATCCACAACTTTCTTTTGCTAATACACATGTAAACTAAATATCAAAAATATTCACAGTAAAAGTCCGTTATACCAACACATCAAAGAAAAGTCAAACTTGAAGACCAATAATGGAATTGGCTAATTATAACAAGCCTTTTTGTTTCTTATATCTTTGAAATTTGTAGTATGGCTTCATTTTCCAATTTCGAGCAAACGGCAAAGTTATATCGAAATAGTTTAATTGGGTGCTGTCTCAGCGAGGTATATCATGTCATCACCTCCTAACTTAAATAAAGAAAAAGGAAACATTGCTCATGATTGACGGATTAATTAAAAATGTAAATTGTTTGACGATGCCGTGGAAAAAGAAAACACAAGAGAGATGATAGACACCAAAGAGATATTCTTTAATCGAAGACTATTTGACAACGCTATGACTAAAATATGAAAAACGACGAAAAAGACAAATAACAGAACTCAAAATACAAGTTCGTGTCAATATGGAAAGCTAACCACTGAGCAATACGAACCCAATGAAAATAAAAGATAAACTCATGTGAGGAAACGATGATAGTCCGTCGGAAAGGGACGATAAATGGCTGACCCGTGTTAAGAGAGAGCCACATCTCTTGCACGTTAAAGATACTCTTGTAGATTTCGAAAAAGAGTAGGCTAATGCCGCTACAAGGCAGCACTCGCATTCGCAAAGTGGAAAGGGATTAATATAAGTTGCAAAACTTGTTTCCCAATCCACTATAAATAAATATGTTTAAACTAAACTCATGTGTTCAGGACGGTTAAGCAGATCATGTTCTACGTGTTGATCATGCAAGTACAAGCATGGTAGGTCACATTGCAACAAACTTATTATGACGTCCGTAAAATTAACGAAGGGACAGTCAAACTCAAAAATCTAAAATAAACTGACAACGCCATGGTTTAAAAGGAAGAAGACAAATAATAGCACACATGACACAACATAGAAAAACTAAAGAATAAACAAAACGAACCCAACCAAAAACTAGGGGCGATCGCAGGTGCTTCGGAAGGGCAAGCAAGTCCTGCTCCACATGTGGCACCCGTCGTGTTGCTTATGTGATAACAAATCCGGTTGATAGTCTAATTCAGTAGTCACATTCATGAAAAGGAAGAGGATTGTAGTTACGACGTAAGGAACATATCTGATATCATTTGTGAAACGGTTACTCCAACTCGTGATGGCGTCCGTAAAATTTACGAAGGGATTATTTCAACTTCACCATTTGGAACTCTTGGTTTAATAGCTTCCTAGTGAGCTGTAACCCTCTATCAAGAAAATCATGATAGGAAATGCAAGCACGGGAATATCGTATCAATTGGGAGATATATGCCACGTATGCAGGTGTTCATGGGATGTTGCTACTTAGAAATGGAAAGTTCACAATTGAAAAGCTGAAATGATCTCTTTTGTCGTAAAGTTTTGTTTTCAACCGACCCTCATTGTCAATTTCTAGATGTAAGTCAAGAAATGAGGCCGAATTAACTGTATCTGTAGTATTCTTTATCTCTAGTTCGATTGGATAGATGCGTTCCAAATAGTCTCCAAATTTTGAATTATTTAGTGAAAGAACATCATCTATATAGCGGTAAGTAGAGTTAAAGGTTATTGCTAACTTCTCATCCTTCTTTCTAAGAAGTTCCTGCATGAAGTCAGCCTCAAAATAATAAAGAAACAACTTGGCAAGTAGAGGGGCACAGTTTGTTCCCATTGGAATGCCGACAATCTGTTGAAAAACACGTGCTCCAAACCAAACAAATATGTTGTCAATCAAGAAATCAAGCACCTTGAAAACATCAGTTTCAGAGATTTTTTGTTTGAATCAGAGTAATCCTTAACAAAGGAGGATTTATCCCTCCATAAGACAATATGTAAGACAAGATACTTGTATCTACGTTGGCCATTCTTTTTATGAAGCAAAGCAATACCAACTCTTTTAATTTGTCTTTTAGTTCGGAATGTGGAATACTTGTGTAAAGAGTAGAAGAGTCAAATGTTTTAACATTGTTACAAAATGAAAGAAAGTAAGATTGTATGTACTCTAAAAGATCTTTGGAATTTTTAAGTATCCACATCTGATTCACGCCACCCCTAAAATAGGCAGTTTCACAATAACTTTGAGGCCCGTCTTTGATTGCTGATAAAATATATGTTAATAATTTAGAAAGAGGTTTCGTTGAGCACTTGACAATATACTGTTGTTTATAAGGACACTTAAGTTCTTCATCTTTGATTGAAATTCCAAAGGAACATAGAACAGACCTATGGTTATCCAGAATTTCCTCTTTGGTAAGTGTCGTGAGGGTATATGTTGAATTTCAAGTGAATTGTCAATACCTAATTCGTTTATCAAGCAGTTAATGTAATGAGTTTTACATACAAAAACGATGTTGTTATCTGCGGGGCAACAACATATTTGTCATGGAGGTAGGATAGGTGTTTTGCAACATTTGGGTCTTTAAAGATTGACACAGCATGGGCATTGATAGACCCATTCAGTTTCTTAATTTTGATTTGTATCTTCGACCTCAATGCCTTAATCCATTCGGAAAGAGTGTCTTCGTCTTCTTTCTCGCGCTTAGCCCATTGCCTGGCATAATTCTCAACTGAATCCATCAAATTTTAAAGTTGTTTTTCCGATTGATGGATTTAGGCTCACGATATTTCGGACCTTTCGATAACACATTTCGAAGAGAAGTGTTATTAACAATGTTGGAGTCACCGTTAATAACGTGGCCAGCAGGATTACACATGAACTAGCACAAGTGGAATCAGGAGGTTAAGACTTGAAGTCATAAATATCAGGATCCTGCAAAACGTGTTTGTAATTGAAAATTTTAGTTGCAATAGGTTTGGTATAGGTATAAGAAATGATTGGTACAGACTGGTCTTTGAAATAAGGAGATATTTTCGATTGAACTAATTTATGATAAAGGATATTGCCTAACTTGACGCCATCGAGACCTTTGTTGGCAAAGGAAAGATTAGGGAAATTAGGACAGGCTTGAAAAGTTGGTGACTTGCAATATCCGAAATAATAGCTTCAAGTTTGTATTGGTTTGAATGAGGGTTTGTAACAGTGGATTTCAGTCACAAATTGAACAGAGAATGAAGTTTTGAAAGGGGTAATGAATAAAGTTTCGTGTTAATGTGATGAATACCTAACGGCTTATGTATAAATGGCAGCAAGTCATTAATAGAGACATCATGCAGAGAAGGTAATGTATAATGACGATGACCATAAATGCGTCTACGTCGAGGAATCGAGTTGAAAATATTCATCACATTCACCGAGTTACACGAAGGACTAAATGAATACCTATACCATTAATTTTGTCATTGCAACCAATGGTGTCGCAGTTCCCAATTGTTTAATCCAGTAGTCCTCTTTCTGTCTACGGAGAGTCGTTGAAAAATTAGGACTGTTAGAGCTATGGTATATCTTTTCAATAATGCGAGCTGTCATAGAAACGATGGAATGATGGGGCTGATTGAAATGCTAGTAAAGAATGTCGTTACCATTGAGGTTAATGTCTGATCTTTGACCGCACATACGTTTGTTCAGCCTTCCTTTCGTTTCACCGACATATACCAATCCGCAAAGGTTGCACTCTTATCCGTAGACGACATATATCGATTTACAATTCAGATCACCGTAACTTCTGGTAAAATATGATTTCTTGGTCAAATTGCTAGTAAATTCATCATCTTTAATTAAAATTGCACAATTTTTACAGCCTTTGGTCTCACATTTCGAAATTTGACAGTGTTGTACTGTGTCATCAAAAACCAAAATATCTTTAAGGAGAACTGAACACGGCTGTATATGTGTAATATTGCTATTGTCACTAGGACGATGATCTGAATGAGTCACGTTTGAGATATTTGTCATGCATGGTGACGTCTGTTTCTGACCTTTTTATACTGGACGACGTCCGAGCCAGTTTCCTGTTTGATCTTCGTAAATTTATGCCATTGTAGTTTTGCTACTGGGCGGATGATGTCATCGGGGATAAAATGTCCACCAACAGAGACATCGACCTAGTGGTTATAAAAGAGGGACGAAGGATATCAAAGGAACAGTCAAACTCATAAATCTATAACAAACTGACAACGCCAGGGCTAAAAAGGAAAAAAAACAAACAGACAAACAATAGTTCACATGACATAACATAGAAAACTAAAGAATTAACAACACAAACCCCGACATAAGCTAGGGGCGATTTCATGTGCTCCGGAAGGGCAAGCAGATCCTGCTCCACATAGGGCATATAAAAAAAGTAAAAACATAAATATACTGAACTCCGAGGGAAATTCAAAAAGGAAAGTCCCAAATCAAATGGCAAAATCAAAAGTTCAAATACATCAAACGAATGGATAACAACTGTCATATTCCTGACTTTGTACAGGCTTTTTCTTATGTAGAAAATAGTGGATTGAACCTGGTTTTATAGCTAGCTAAACCTCTCACTTGTATGACAGTGGCAACAAATTCCATTACATTGTCAACAATGCGTGAACAAAACAAACAGACACAATAAGTGAAAATGTCAAAAATAGGATATGTATTGTCTAGAAACAGAAATTAAAGAGTCTGTATCATATATTCTAAACATTTTGCGGGTAACTATAAATTCAAAAGTACTAACTAAGGGAGTTAATTCATTTGATTAGCAATATCCCTCGTTGCAAAACGTGAAAAAAAAACCTGTGAAATTTGAAATTTCTTTCAAAAGGTAGAGCAGAATTACTTTTTAATGTATGGTAACCTGTATACTGTTTAAAATATATGATACAGACTCTTTAAATTCTGTTTCAAGACGGATTTAAAAAAAAAATTGGATCATGTAATTGAAACAAAAACCATGTAAATTTATCCTCAATCGTTTGATACCATACAATGGTTAAGCTATAAAGAAAAAAGAATACTAGTATATGAAACCGGAAATTGCTTTCTTTAATTGTCATATTGTTTTGTTATTTCCTAAAAGAGTTTCACAAAATGCAGTATAATACTAATGTTCTTTCAACCGTTGACTAAGGCAATGTGATATTAAAAAGAAAATTCGAAATCAATTTGCTATAATCAGTATTTTCTTATCATCATGGTTGTAGCTTTAAGTGAGTATTCGGATCCGTGCCATGTCAACCATATTACGCCTTGGGCAGTTTGACTATTAGGACCCCTTAGATATAGACCATTAAGATTGACATCAACGCAGTTACTATACCACCATGCTCCTTTATATACCTGTGCACAGTTACCAGAATACACGTCACTGTCTTTGTCATATGTCGAAAATTTCTGACTGTTATGTGTTATCATGGAATCACCTATTAGACATAAAAAAAGTATAACGGCTTTAATAACTTTGAACAGCGATATTCTAATTTTGCCTTTATTTATTGATTCAACTTTTCATATCAAATGTAGATTCTAAAAATGATAGTTTAGAAATCTATTAGAGCACGACGACGGGTTCCAATTAAGGAGCAGGTTCTGACTACATTTCTGGAGCACCTAAAATATCCAACGGTTTTTGTAGAGGTTTGTTTTGAGTAGTCTTAATGTGTCCGTGTTTTGTATTTTGTACTGTTTCTCTTTTCGTCATTGTAGGGTTTTTTTTACCATGAAATTTACAATTTGTTTTCGACTTGAGTTTGTATATATTTTTGGTATTTTCTGTCTCTTTTTGAATGACTGTAAATATCAAATATCAGCACATTAGGTAGCACTCCACAGTTAGAAAATAAAATTTAAAATGAGCCACAAAATGTTTCATTATTCCCTATTCCTGGATTTCTAATACATTAACTTAACTGTTTGTGTTGTACATGTGCATATGTATGTAATCAGTATCCTCCATAGATTTGATTTTCAGAAGTTAAAAGGGTAAAAATTAATTCCTTTTATGTGTATCCATGGCAACATTCTGCATTTATTTACCATAAAATATTGCAAAAAGGGGGGTGAACATGTCACATATCCCCCCAAAGTTTGGATCAAACTAGAATTTCAATGCCTTTGAGTGATACCTTTTTAGAAACTGTTTTCCTAAATCTTCCTAATGACTAAATAAAAAATGTGTGTCTTTCGCCTCATTTTTTCGTAAATTCAAATCACAAAGTTCGTGCGATAAAAAGTTGGAAAAAGACATTGCAATACTTGCCGGATCAATGTATGGTAGGGACATGCAAATACGAACTGTCATACAGAAAACAGCCTATATTACACACATTACATAACCTTGATGTTCATATAAACCCAAACAAAGGCTATTTCAATACTCAGCTATCCAAAAATCAATTTTATTGCACACTAGCTCTCATATTTGAAAAATCCACAGGGGGCAAAATGCGAAACTTCACACCTAACTGTGAAGTGCTACCTTAAACACTACACTGGAAAAGGAGTAACACGTCTAATCGTCTTCAAGAGGCATTAGCTAATAGATTTAAAATCATAGCATCGTTTACGTTTTGATCCAGCAATATGCATAGCTAGTCTGATATCAATTCTGACCATACTTTTTCATTTCCAATATTACTGCTTTTCATTGAATGTTGTCATACTAGTGAGGGGTTTAGTTAGCTAATGGAAGAGATATTTAGTCTACCATTTTCTACGTGAGGAAATGCCTATGCCAAGTCAGGAATATGAAAGTTTCCATTCGGTTAATGTTTTTGAGCTTTTGAAATGTCATTTGGAAAGACACTTTCTGTTTTGAATTTTCCTAGGATTTTGGTATTTTTTATATTTTACTTTGTACACTAACCCATAGTCCCGTTATTCTATGTCGTTTAGTTTCTTGTGGATAATTGTTACATTGGCATAATACAACTTCTCATAATTTTATATTGATGCAATAAGGTTCATAAATAATATTATCATTTCTTTAAAAGAAATCATGTAAAAATTGAACGGATATCGGAATTGAACAATACATGCATACCATGAAATGTTATCCTTATTCATGTGAAAGAGAAAATCTTTTGAAAAAGAAATATTAAGCACATATTCATATGATTTACCGGCATTCCCAGTGTATTTTCCTAACATTAAACGGTATCCATTTTCTTCGGTATCTACATGAAATGATGAATATTCCGCATACTTTGTAACATTGTTGTAATCTGTCATCAGAACCATGAGAGCGTAATTCGAATCAGCTGTAATTGCATGTATGATGTCATTGCCTACAAAATTTGATAGAATTTACTCATGGCTTACATGGTTTGACCTCTGATGGATAGTTGTCTTATTGTCAATAATACTATAGTCAGCGTCATATATTACATAAGCAACACGACGGGTGCCGCATGTGGAGTAGGATCTGCTTACCCTTCCGGAGCACTTGAGATCACCCCTAGTTTTTGGTGGGTCTCGTGTTGTTTATTCTTTAGTTTTCTATGTTGTGTCATGTGTACTATTGTTTTTCTGTTTGTCTTTTTCATTTTTAGCCATGGCGTTGTCAGTTTGCTTTAGATTTACGAGTTTGACTGTCCCTTTGGTATCTTTCGTCCCTCTTTTATTGGCACCATGTTTTGGTAATAAACAAATAAACTATCAACCGCATTTATTCGAGATGACGTTTTTCAATTAGCGGAATCAAAAACATTTTACAAAAATCAGTACTGTCCTATATTGTGTTGTGATTGCACTGTATAATCCTGACCTGCACATTATCCAATATTTTTGTCATTGTAAATCCGCCATCTCGGTTTCTATGAGGATCCTTTATTTACATAAAATTCGTTACTCTCTGGTAATAATCGTCTCATCGAGTTGATACAGTTTCCGGCGCCTTTTGCATGCTTACAATAAATATGAAGAAAAGATCCGGATGCTTCCTAGAAAATGAACTGCACGTGGAAATCTACGTCAACACTCCCGGTAATAACAATGTCTGATTCCACCGTGGAAAATGATTATGTGGAGGTCAGGATTATATAATGCAAGCACAATAAAATGTAGGATAGTAGTTGATTTTTGGAAAGATATTTGATTCCACTAGTTGACAAATGTCATCTCGAATGAATGTGTTTGATAATTGAACAAGGTGCCAAATTTTCATGACTGCGACTATACATGTATAAGACTTACATCAAGTAATTGAATAATACAGTGTTTTGTACTTATTTACCATATACAAATGCAATTCCTTGTCGCTACACCGCGACGATTTTAGACGAAGTAAATGCAGTTGTTGGTATAAGCCTTTTCTATCACTAATTCCTGATTACGACAGTTTATTTGTTTGTCGTAAAGATTTTAGATGTCTGAATTAATTTGTGATAATTTGAGATCAGACAGCGATACGACTCGAAAAGTGAAAAATTCGGATTACTATCCTTAATAATCTGGAATGTCCTAGCATTGTCGGAACGCAGTCGTTGAAGTTCGTAACATGTTCCTACGGTTCGGGAAGGGTCCGAATAGTTCGACAAAGCACCCCGACAGTTAGGTGCGTCCCGTAACATTCCGGGAAACTCGGCCGATTTTGTCTAGTCGGATTATAATCGTGCCTATGTCGTGACAGATTCTGCTGTATTGGATCGAATTCCTTACAATGTTCTGTTTATTCTGGGCGGTGTCCTGTGGAACGGGAATGATCTTTGGGAAAAAATTTTGCTGTTTTTCTGCCGATTGAGTTCAGATTGCATCCAGATCTTGTCGATTGCGAACCGTTTTTGCCGAAACAGTTCGGAAACAGTCCCGTTATTAATTCGAAATTCGTCAATGATACCCACGTCAGAGTCCCGACAATAACAGAATACAATACGACTGAGACCAGACAAAGCCGTTTGCAATGCGATAGAGCGGACCGTGGTAAGATTACGTTCCGACAGTACCTGATCATCCCGAGTATGCCGACAGTTTTCGAACGGATAACTTCCGTCAGCGTCGGTTAACTGTCTGGTCACTGTCTGGTCTTTGTCGGTTTTCATTTGGTAGAATAGGGACGAAGTCGTGACAAACTTGGTCAAATTTTACAAAAGAAAGATACAAACGGATAAGAATCGGATTTAGAACAGGATTATCGGGATGAAATCGCTTGGAAACGGTTTAATATCGACGCTTCCTGAACATTATCTGATTGTTGTCGTGAGTAAATTGTATTTGTTACAAATTTTAATTAAAGGTTGGATCTCCATCCACGATTCACAGGATCTTGATCATACTTTTGACGAATTTTAATCAGGAATGGTCCTGACAAGGACGGCAGTAAAAATCGTGAATGTGTATCCCCAAGTTTACAAAACAACGTTACAGTTCAACAAAAATACCAATAGTGAATCATTTTTTGTTTTTGTGACAAGTAATAAAAAATGTTAAACTTAAGCTTGCATTTAGAAACGTTCTTATGTGACGATGTTTAGATTTACAGTACTTAAAAGACAATTGCTAAAATATTCATTCAAAACAAATTTCTATTAATTTCCGGTTTTAATGCTCTTTAACATCGTATCTGATTTTGGTCTTCTGATTTTATTCCAGCGCCACTTTTGATTTTTGTTCTGGACGAAACACGAGTCTGGTGTACATAAATGTAAGCTTCGAACTTCAGATGAGGATTTTTAAATGCATTAACCAAGACTAGATATAAACGGATTAACATAGAACGTTGCCATAATTTCAATATGTACCTATCCAGTGTTCACCGCTCGCTTGTCCAAACCCTTTTTTATAATCCTGCCAACCCCTGTAGAAATTTACAGATCCATCGAAGCGACGTTGAATAGCCTAAATAAAAAGAAAGAAGAAAAAATACCCCGTTTTATCCAAATAGGGTGGTATTAAAAAGGGTTACTAGATACATATATAATATTAATTCTGCATGGTACCCGTTTTGAGGAAGTGATAGTTCCTGGACAGAACATCGCTTTGAAGGGCTAGTATTGAGCAGAACGCTACTAAAGATCCTCGGCAAACTGCAACCCTTTCGTTGGGGGGATATGATTAGTTATAAACATGGGTGAACTATAATCGTTTTCCTCTAATAACCTCAATGTTATGGTGCTGTTTTGGGTGAAACATGGCTCCCTGTTGAAGGCCGTACTGTAGCATATAATTGTTTACGTTTTACACATTGTAACATGAATGGAGAATTGTCTTATGGGCTCCTATTCCACATCCCCCTATTGCTGTTAATCCAATATTTCAAATATAAATTTCAACTTAAATTTTTCTTTACTCTTTATGTTAATTTAGCTTTTAAATATGTGCTGTTTGAATTATTTTCGTTCCGGTATTACTTCAACCCGTTTTGACTATAAAATTCAAAATCCTTACTTATCTTTAAGAATAAATTGTTTTGTCTTCATTGACATTTCTTTTTTTTTTGTAATGATGCAAAGAAATTTAGTTAACATACCGTCCATATATGACCTTTATCATCAACGAAGCAATACATCGATTTTGGTGGTTCTCCATACGGGTATATAGTATGAACACCGCTAGTAGACAATTTCAAATCTGCACATTCACGTGGTAAACTAGATGCTAATAAAAAAAATTATAAAAAGCAATTATTTGGTACAGTAACACACATACTTAGTGATGGTGATAGTGATAGTATTGCATTTTTATCTTCAAATTAAGACTTAATAGGCGACAAATTTGAAGTGTGGTCTTTTTAATTCAAGAAAAAACATAGGGCCATATATAAACATTTAAAGAGTACCTGTTGTGTTTGATATCTTTCTTGCCTGCAGGTCAGACAAGAAAAACTATCAAAAAGTGTTTAATGTCTTTTTGGGAAGGTCGTAACACAGAAACCTGCATCAAGATCTCTCCAAACACTGATCATCAGCAATGAAGCAAATTTGCAGTAACCTTTTACGGTAATTTGTCAAAATATTCTGACCTCATCTGTTTGTCAGGTTATCCACCCTCACAATAAAAGTCGTCCATTTGAAATCTCCAAAGTTGACATTCATCGATACCTATTTTTATAAGTGTATTTTACTTTTTATATTCATTATAGAACTTACGTGTTTGTGTTGTACTGGTACAGTTTAAATCTTCGTTACAAATCTTGGAGTCATCACAACATAATGTACACTTTGCATGGTGACCTTCAGATCGACGTCCAAATATTGTACCGACCGTTTGTGAACAAACCTATAAACATTCAACATATAATTAATTCATCAACTTTATATGCAAAACCAACATAAACATAATACTTTCCACAAAAACAAAAACAAACGTATAGAGCTAACAAGAGAATCAAGACTTCGGGAATGCCAATAAAACACATTAAGGGCATACGATACAGTTTTGATTCAGTTTTTAAAAGTTGATGAAAATTTGCATATAGGCTTTTTTTAACCTGATTTAATCAAACATGTCATAAAATATATATCTTCATGTGCTACTTTTTTAGTTTAATGAGGTCGAAATTTGTATATTTGCTCAAAATTCTGATTTGTGGCCGTATTTTCCTTTTCGAAAGAAAGACATAACTTTTTTGTTTTAAACGATAAACACGAATTATTTTTGTCAAATAATTTGTAATTTCTGTATTTGATAACTCATATTTATCAAATGGTCATGAATTGAGAAAAAAACGTAATTTTTTGCTGTATATTTATCAAAATTAAAAAATTGCACTATTCACAGTTTTAAAATTTGGTGCACATAATCTCCTTGCAAAATGAAACAAAATGTCGGTTTAAAAAATGGAGGTTCATGCACTAGTTTTCAAATTTAATCAGTTTGAATGATAAAACTTAGTCGAAAAATGCATCTTTTCCCGATATGTCACAGTTTGACGTCGCGAAAATAACATTTTACGTTAGAAACGCCATTACCTCCCCTGTAAATGTATCGTATGCCCTTAACAAGTTTATGAAACAGCTTTATTATCATTTAAAATTAACGTGTATGTTGAACAACAAATAAATAGATACTGAGATAACAAATGGAAGAAAAATTCACCCAAAAATTGACATAACCATGATAACAGGCGATGACAAAAGTTAATTATATCAGTTAAAAATGTTTTTTTAGGTTCGTACATTTTTTTTCATGAGGAAATCACTCGCTAGCATTGGCCTTTAAAAGAGGATATCAAAGACTACTCCAGAGGGAAATTAATGTACCAAAAATATGTAATAACAAACATTCTGAACTCAAAGGTGTATTCAAATAGAAGTGAGCCCATAAAAACTGACAACATCAAACGCTCAACTGTGTTATCAACGGGAGGACTGGAAAACATATCACTGAACTAGTACAGAAATTTCTGAATTAAGAAAAATGTTGGATAAGATTATGAAAAAAGCACAGAGACATGTCTCGCCTTTTTGTAATTTTGATAATGCAAATTATAAATTAAATCACAAAAATTCTGATCTATGAAAATTCAAAAAGGAAAGTCTTTAGTCAAATGACAAAATCAAAAGCTCAAACACAACAAACGAATGGATAACAACTGTCATATTCCTGACTGGGTACAGGCAATTTCTAATGTAGAAAATGTGAATTTAATCTGGTTTTATAGCTAGCTAAATATGTCACTTGTATGACAGTCGCATCAAATTCCATTATATTGACAACGATGCGTGAACAAAACAAACAGACACAATAGGTAAAAAGGTTAAAAATAGGAAGACTTCATACAAGCATCTATTATAAACGTGATGATTACAGCTTTCCAATTGTAAACTTCCAATTTCTCAGCAGTAAAATACCATCTTGTTCACCGGATGTATGGTATTGCATAAACATGTCCTCGCAAATATCGGTTGCACGCATCTTTAGATTATGAAGGCTTCATAAACATACGTTTACTCTGAGCTCAAACAATTGCGGCATTACGATAATGAAGAAGAACTGTTGAGATTCACATTACACAAATGGTATTTTCACCATCGCAAAATTGTTTGTCTAAGTTGACTAGTTAATGCGATGCGTCTGTTTCTCCATTCTTAAGACACATCTTTTCGATAATAAAGATTTCAAAGATTGTCGTTTCTGGTAATTGACATGTGTAACACTCCCTTAATCTCATTTTTTTCATTACCGTTTCAAAAACACCGTTACGCACTGGTCATGCAAAATTTAAAAAAATACTGAAAGTAACAAGTTTAAAAGGTTTAGAAACTTCTCTAAACAAATATCTATACTACTGAACGTTTAAGACTTGTCCATATCAAGTCACAACTCTTCTTAAACCACAGCAAGGTAAAAAAAAATCTCGACGAAATCATCTTCAGTGCTGAAAATTGTACAATGAAGAGCGCATTTTGGGATTTTTTTTTTAAAACATATGACCAGATTTAAAACAAAGTAATCAAACTGCTTGCAGCAATTAAAAAAGTGTTTTCAATCATGACTTCTTCGATGGAGGGATACTGTTCATTAGGAAGCAAATGTTTCAATGTTATAAATGATAAAAAGAGTATAACGGAAATACCGACTTCAACGTATAATTGGTAAAGTTGAAGTCATCACTTCAAGAGTTTTTTTAAACGCCGTTATAATTTGACAAAACCCGATATTGAAAATCTGTTGCACAGATGCCATCAATATGTTCCATAGGTCGTAGACACAACAATTTTGTTCTTTTTCCTTGGACAACTTCATATTTATTCAAAGGGGGGAAACATGGCAAAATAACCAAATGCGACTTATCGCCGCATTTCACTAGTGCAAAATGCAACAAGACAGGTACATCTAGTAGAACTGGATCTGCGTACCTATCCAGGAAACCCGATTTGGCGGATTGTCAATGTTGCTTTATCTTTAGTGTTTATGTAAAGTTGTATTATTGTTGTTTTTATTTGTGTCGTATTTTTCTTCGGGGACATGGTGTTGTCAGTTGTGTTTATTGTTCTGACGATTTGTAATTATCCTCTTGGTAATTTTCTCTCTAATCTTGAAATACATTTGGAAATTCAATGCACTTGCCCATGACATCTTTAAGTAAACAAGTACTTAAATGTTTGAGATAAAGTCAATGTCCTTGATGTTGTATATAATTTTCTATTCATCAGTGATTAAGGTACATACCTGCTGAGAGGCACATCCAAAATCAAACCCAGAGGATCCGGATTCCGTTACATAGTGATGCATGTAGCATAACTGCAAATATAAATCAATTAAAATTTAGTGTTTTTGTTTATTGTTTTCTTTTGTGTTTCATGTTTCTTGATTGGGTTGATAAGGGTTTATGCGAGTATTTTTTTAGTCACTATATACTTCAATCCAACTCATGTTTATTTGCATATTCTTATATGCTCTTTGGTCGTTTTTTTTTTTCGCTTTGACATATTCCAAATTTCCAATCTTTCTATCTAACGCGAATGATTAGAGATAAGAAGATTTACAGTATGGAAAATAAAGATGTATGATGAAAATATCAATTAGCTTATAAGCCCCTAAAAATATTATCCAAAAATATTGTTCTTTTTCAGAATATGCTGGAAATGGATAAAAACTCAATCTTGGATAAGTTTAGAGCAACTCAAATTTCATGAATATTTCAGACTACTAAGATAAAAAAAACACGTTTTAAATAATAATAATAAAAACAAAAACAAATAATAAGAACAAAAACAAAAAAAAGTATGTAAACAAGTGTTCTTAAAAAAGATGATTCATACCTCGTTATCATCACATTGGATTCGATGGTTGCAGTTATTAGCACTCTCCACTGAAGTGCATGACAGACATTCTTGTCCACCTTCTAAAACATTTTTAAAAAAAGACTTGTGATCAACAAAGGTAGCTAATAACAGATGCCACATAAGAAGCAGAATCAGATTACCCTTTTTTGGCAACTAAGATCAATCCCGTTAATGTTTTGGACTTTGTGTTGCTCATTCTTTAGTCTTGTAAACTGTTGTTAATCGCTTGGTATGTTTTCCCTTTTTGCAATGGCATTGTCCGTTTGTTTTCGAATAAAGAGTTTGGATATTCCTTTGGTATTTCCAACCGCTCGTTTACGATTGTGCTAACCTTAGTTGTTGAGAAATGTACCACTGTCTCTTAAAACGTAATGTCATTAAACACTTTGGATTGCTACCAATCCGACTATGAAAGCAATGAATCTAAACTCCAGTGAAATAAGAAGATATGAAGAATTTGGGAATAAAATATGACATGTGTTATCCGTTTGTTTGTTGTGTTTGAGCTTTTTATTTTGCGACTTGATGAAGGACTTTCCGTTTTGAATTTTCCTCGGAGTGAGGTATTTTTGTTATTTTACCTCCTTCCCACTTGCTGCTAAAGTGTTTCAGTGGTCAACATAATTTTATTTTAAATGGAAAGAAATCAAACTCGTTAAGCTTTAATAATAAAATCCTTTTGGACTTGGGCAAGTTATGAATTAGTCCATTGTCAGTTTGTTTCGGCAGTGGCTTCAACATGTCTTCCAAGCGGCAATGTATTTTCACTCTATCTAAGTGATAATGTTTTACACTAGTTACACGGCTTGAAGTACCTTTGGACTCGGTATTTGAAAAGCTTTTGTTTTAACTTGCTTTATACAAAAATACTTGGTGAAAAGAGTTTCAACTCTTAATGTTTTGGTCTTAGACAAATTTTCTTGAAGTTGATGCGTTATTCTCGAGATATATGAACTGTTTATTAAATTCGGGAATTATTGAACTTTTAATAATTTGTATACATACCTGCTTCCAACAGTGTATATAGTAAAACAATCAGGAGGTAATCTAGAATTGATCATAAACAATAAATGATAAAGGCTAAAACAGAAACATAGAAAACGTGTTATTTGTCGTTATTTTCAGTTCTTATTTGCTGACGACATATATTTCGTAAGATATTTGGTGAACCTTTGTCAATTAGTTTTTAAATATAAATGAAATTTAGAAATCGAATATAGTAATCTATATCCATTTTCAATGGTTTAAAATTAACTTTTGAATGTTAAAAGAGTCTTGACAAAGTTTTACTAGATTGTCTTTTACAAATAGTAGTCTCAGATTATAATATAGTTTAAAAAAGTTTGGTTAAACTTTAACCGTATATTCTGGATATAAATCGTCATCAAATAGAAAACAGAATACGTACACATAATTACTTGTAGCACATCCACTCAATTGTGTAAGTTTGCATTACTGATAAGATGGAAATGTGACCTCATATACGATAGTGTTTACATTATAATATAGTCGGTCTGATTCTTCATGACCTTATTGTAATTTTAGACCTAAAATGTATATCCATAACATTCTTTTACTAATAAACATGTAAAATAAATACATGTATTAAAAATAATCACAGTCGAAGCCGGCTGCTAGTTCCAACAGTAATGGAAAAGCTTTCATTATATTAAGCCTTTTTGATTCTTTAATCTTTGATATTTGTAGTATGGCTTCATTTCCAATTTCGAACAAAATAGCAACGTCCTTCATAGCTTAACGATGCGGTATGAGGTTTGTCCATTGTTGAATACCGTACGACGACCAATAGCTGTGTACATCCTCGTCCTTTTGTATCAAGTGGTATCACATGCGCAGTAGTCAACACTTCGGTGTTGACATGAATATCAATAATGTGGTAATTCTCATTATTTTTTTCTTATCTCACCAGGAGTCAACACTTCGATGTTGACATGGATATCAATTATGTGGACATTCTTATAAATTTCCTGTTTACAATACTTTTAATGTTTCGAAAAACTAAGTATTTTCTTATCCTAGGCATAAATTACCTTAACCGTATTTGGAACAACTTTTTGAAATTTTTTATCCTCAATGGTCTCCAACTTTGGCTTTATGAATATTTTGATATGAGCGTCACTGATGTGTCTTGTTTAGACGAAACGCGCGTCTGTTGTACCAAATTAAAAATCCTGGTACTTTACCATTTACTCTTAAACTTGCAGCCATCATTTGTGGAATGCACGATTTGAACATCTTAAAGTCTACAATCCAGTTTTTATTTATTGACTAATAACTTTTCTAAAAACAAACTTTAGTATATTTTCCCCTCACTATCCGAGGTTCGTTATTAGTTACATTAAAAAAAAATCAATATGGGGTGACAGCGGAGCTCGAACCCCCATATAACTACCGTATTACGTCACAAGCACATTTTGTAACGAATTTATCTTATCGAATATCTTAACATGTGGTATTTAGACTAGTGACATATGAAAGTGAGCAAGTCTTCAATACAGTTAGCGTTAAGCAACTATATCCCTATTGGTCGTACAAAAAATGCTAACAATACATTTGCTTAAAATGTGTTTTGTGAATTTATTTCAATCTGTCATCATCAATGTTTCGTCTATTAAAAATATGAAAGTAACACGTTTAATAATTTCTTGCGTCCGAAGCGCTTTCTTGGATTTACCATCATCAGGACCGCTCAAAGCCAAACATTTAAAATCCAAAGATGTATAAGTACCGAAACCGCTGAAGAGCTATATATATGTCTAAAATACCTAAAATAAAATAGCCAAATTCATCTAAAGCCAACAACTATGGACATAGTGATGTAATAATCATTATAGATACTTACAGAAAATGCATGTTCCAAGTTAGGAATATGACAGCTGTTATCCATTCGGGTGATGTGTTTTATTTTTTGATTTTGAAATTTGAATCATTCTATATTTTTTTTTTCTGAATTAATACAAGATGGTCACCTTTGATGTGTTAGTGTATCCATTAAGTAGTATACTAACATATATTGCTCATCAACATCCTATATGCATATATGGCGAGCCAAATTAGGAACATACAGTCTGGATTCTACTTCGTCATAATTATCTCCCCATTATCCACCAACTAATTTTTATAATCGTTAAAAGGAAGCCATTTGAAGGATGACGCACTGCTAATTTAGCTCATGAAAACCGATAAATCATAGCACCTTCACGATTCTTATATGCCAGTTGTAAATTTGAAGACATGTATTAACTAGCTGTTGGGCATAATGTTATGCACTATTCTGTTTTCAGTCAATATAAAACTATCATCTGATCGACCGTCTGGATTTTTTTCGAAGGAATTTATACTCATGCACAAAATAGATCTACTAGTATTTGCACCTACCAGAATCGACAGTTTTAAGAAAATTGATCTATAATTTAAACGTTTACAAATATATCTAAGCTACAATTACAGTTAAAGCACCTATATGATATGTATAAAATCATTAATACGGCACCTTTATTAAACTTGTAAGGCCCATAGAAACAGATGTAAACAATTCATATTTACTGTACTTGACTCTTTTTACATTATTAACAAAGAATTCCATATATTAACCTTAATTTCAACTGTGTATCCACGTAATAATTTTCCGCTTCGTTAAATTGCCATGTAACTCAACCTTTAATATTCTTATTATAAAATGCACTTAAATACCCTTTTAAAAGGTTTGATAAATTTCATAGAGGTAACATCTGAATGCATTGAACTGCAATAAAGTGTAAATGTCTGTCCATGTAATACAGAGAAGGGATTGGAATAAAACAAACGTTGATAATGGCGTTTTCCCAGTCTATTCGGAAAAGCCAAACACCTATCAATTGTCAGCTTTGTGAAACAGACAAATTTATCAAATGGAAATGTATAGAATGCAATCTTTTAATGTGTTATAACTGTCGTGATAAAATTCATCCGAAGTTTAGAAATGCAACAGATCATAAGATTGTTGATATCAAAGATATTGGACAACAAAATGAAGAATTGGATTTCACTAATATTAAATGCATTGAACATTCCGAACAATTCTACTGTCTTTTCTGCAAGAAGTGTGAAAATCTCGTTTGCCCAACTTGTGTATCAAAAGTTCATAAGGTTGACGCGAATGATTTAATTGAGATAAGGGAAGCATATGATATAGAAATAGACAGACTGAATAAAGAAACTAGTCAAATGTATACGGCAAAATTAAGGATGGCAAACAAAAAGGATATATTGGAAAGACTTATAGCTGAACAAAACTCAACAAAAATGAAAGTAAGGCAAGACATTCTTTCTCATAAAAGTAATTTAATCAAAATAGTTGACAAATACTTTGAAAGCTTAGAAATGGAATTAGATAGCAGTTACCAAAGCTTTCTAGAACCAATTGAGCATGGTATTTCCGCAATCATAAAATCCAGTGAAGATATAGAAAACAAAAAAGGGAAACTGAAGGATGTCATGAACGCTACAGATGTTATCACTTTTTTCCAAGAGATCAAAAAGATTGAAAAAGTGGAAACAGAACCAGGAACTCGAATTTCGACAACTAACAATGCTTTGCCTAAATTTATACCAGGAGAGATAACCCAGGCTAATGTTGGAGTTCTACAGAGTGATGAAAGAAAATCAACTGAATTAAGTGTTGATATGGTTATAAATAAAACACATCAAACTGACTTATCGACAGTAACATACTTATATCCAAGTATACATCATGAGAAGTCAATGTGGATAGCTTGTAGTAAAGATAAAGTACTGAAGAAAGTTAGACCTGAAAAAAACAAACTTAAAGTAATTTTTAGTATTAACACAACAGTATATGGCATTGCAGTACTTCCATCAAATGATGTCCTTTTGTCAAGTGGTAGAACAACACTACAACAACTACGTGTTACAACTGGAAAATTAACCGACAGTTCATATAATGTGGATCCTTTACTATCTACAGGCATTCACATTACCAGTAGTAATAAAGTAGTTGTAGGGGGTTATCACGGTAAACTGGGAAGACAAGCTGTGTTTGTTATTAACAATAGGGGAGTGCGTGAAACTGTGTATGAATATGATCAACTAGTACAAGTAATGGGAATATTCATGTCGCAGATTGTGATCCAGATAGTGTCAGAGGAAGCGTGGTGATATTAGGACAAGACGGTAATATAATCAAAACATATTTAGGACATATAGATATCAACTCGCACATCCCATTCAGACCAGAAGGTATAGTAACAACACCAAAAGACAATGTCATTGTCGCTGATATGGATACACATACAATACACATTCTCAACAATGCTGGCCTTTTGATGACTTATTACAACATGAAGAAAAAAGGAATACTTTATCCACTTTCTCTTGCCATCAATACAACAGGACAACTATATATAGGATGTAGTAATCCTAAAGACAGTGATGCAAAGGAGACAAAGATACATGAAGTGAATATAACAGGGTGTTGAAAGTTACATTTTATCATTGTATCTCAATCATGTGATCAATATTTTGTGACTTGGCGATAGTTTCAAAGTTGAGTTTTTTATTCATATTTCGTCATTAATTGAGTAATTGTGAACATTTTTAAGATTATAAAAGCAAGTATTGAATATAAAATATGGGTAATACAAACTATTATTTTACGTCTTTATTCTTGGTTATCATATATATTACCTGTCTCATCTACAATCATGGAATATCTCTCTTTTCTGAAAATGGTAGTATTTAAATTTTTGTGCTTTAAAGATTAAAACTGTAACTTTGTACTTTATTTGGCTTTTTAAACTTTTTTGGATTCGAGCGTCACTGATGATTATTTTGTAGACGAAACACGCGTCTGGGCGTTTATACAAAATTTAGTCCTGGTATCTATGAGTTTATTTACAACCACTGGGTCGATGCCACTGCTAGTGGAGATTTATTTCCCCGAGGGTATCACAAGCCCAGTAGTCAGCACATTTTGTGCTGACCTAAATTATCATTGATATGGTTATATTTATAAATTAACTGTTTACAAAATTTAGATTTTTTTGAAATACTGAGGCTTTTCTACCTCAGGCATAGATTACCTCAGCTGTATTTGGCAACACTTTAAGGAATTTTGGATCTCAATGCTCTTCAACTTTGTACTTTATTTGGCTTTTTAAACTTTTTCGGATTCGATCGTCACTGATGAGTCTTTTGTAGACGAAACGTGTTTCTGGCTTATATACAAAATTAAGTCCTGATATCTATGATGAGTTTATTTACAACCACTGGGTCGATGCCACTGCTGGTGGAGATTAATTTCCCCAAGGGTATCACAAGCCCAGTAGTCAGCACTTTTTGTGCTGACATGAATTATCATTGATATGGTTATATTTAAAAATTAACTGTTTACAAAACTTTTTTTTTAAATACTGAGGCTTTTGGACCTCAGACATAGATTACCTCAGCTGTATTTAGCAATACTTTTAGGAGTTTTGGCTCTCAATGCTCTTCAACTGTGTACTTTATTTGGCTTTTTAAACTTTTTTGGATTCGAGCGTTACTGATGAGTCTTTTAAGAAAGATAAGAAGTTAGCAATATCCATTAACTCTACTTTCCGCTATATAGATGATGTTCTTTCAGTAAATAATTCAAAATTTGGTGACTATGTGGAACGCATCTATCCCATCGAACTGGAGATCAAGGATTTTACAGATACAGTTAAGTCGGCTTCATATCTTGACTTACATCTAGAAATTGACAATGAGGGTCGGGTGAAAACAAAACTGTACCACAAAAGAGATGATTTCAGCTTTCCAATTGTGAACTTTCCATTTCTAAGTAGCAACATTCTAGCAGCACCTGCAGAAGGGGTATATATATCTTAATTGATACGATATTCCCGTGCTTGCATTTCCTGTAAATATAACAGAATTTGATGAGACTGTCATTAAAGTGAGAGGGTTAGCGCTATAGAACCAGGTTTAATCCACCATTTTCTACATTTGAACATGCCTGTACCAAGTCAGGAATATGACAGTTCTTGTCCATTCGTTTTTTATGCGTTTTGTTATTTGATTTTGCCATGTGATTATGGACTTTCCGAATTGATTTTCCTCTAAGTTCAGTATTTTTGTGATTTTACTTTTTCCTATCATGATTTTCTTGATAGAGGGTTGCTGCTCACAAGGAAGCTATTAAACCAAGAGTTCCAAATGGTGAAATTGAAATCATCCCTTCGTAAATTTTACGGACGCCATCACGAGTTGGTTGACCGTTATGGAATAACCGTTTCACAAATGATATCGGATATGTTCCTTACGTCGTAATTACAATCCATCCTCTTCCCTTTCATGAATGTGACCTACCGAATTATACTTTTTACCGGATTTGTTATCACATAAACAACACGACGGGTGCCAGATATGGAGCAGGATTTGCTTACCCTTCCGGAGCACCTGAGATCACCCCTAGTTTTTGGTGGGGTTCGTGCCGTTTATTCTTTAGTTTTCTATGTTGTGTCATGTGTCCTACTGTTTGTCTGTTTGTCTTTTTCGTTTTTAGCCATGGCGTTGTCAGTTTGTTTTAGATTTATGAGTTTGAATGTCCCTTTGGTATATTTCGTCCCTCTTTTGTAGACGAAAGGCGCGTCTATGGTATATACAAAATTTAGTCCTGGTATCTATGATTAGTTTATTCAAAGCAACAGAAACAAGTTGTTGAACTCACACTATATCGCCTACTTGGATTGCAGTTTTCAAATTTTAAGATTTTTAACATAACTAAATCCCATCTTATAAAAATTGAATTTCCTTGAGTGAACACAGCATTTTATGCACATACGTCCTATTAATATTGTAGTAGATTTCAAAGAAAAAAACACTACAAGGTATACTCCAAAACTATTTCGAATTGCACATGTACAACATCATATGTAAGCCCATCTTGGAAAAACAAGTCACATTTAAGAAGCAAAATTGCTATAAAAAGTCTGAGAAGTGAAATAAAATAAATCCAATATTGTATGCACAATGATACCAAGAGATTTCAAACATTGCAAATATTAATCCAAAATAGAAATCGCAAAGGGTCATGTGAAGAAATGAACAACATATCCATCTGAAAATTTAAACTGTCAACACCTGAACAGCTATTTCTTGTTTCACTGGCAGCTGGACAATACTATGTATGAAGGTAAAATTTTGAAGAAGCATTTATTACTTAAAAACAGTTTAAATTTTCAAACATATTAACAGGTAGTTTAAATCTTTTACTGATTTAGAATTTTAGGTAAAAGTTAGATAAATCATATATATTGGGGATTCAAAAACAATGAAAACCAAAAATATTTTCTTCCCTATCAATTTTTGAATAGAATAATCTTATGTAAAGAAAAACTTCAGGGGAAAAAACTTGCTTTAGGTTGGAAAAGGTGAATAAACTAGAGGCTCTAAAGAGCCTGTGTCGCTCACCTTGGCATATGTGAATTAAACAAAGGAAGCAGACAGTCCATGACAAAATTGTGTTTAGGTGATTGTGATGTGTTTGTACATCTTCCTTTACTGAACATTCTTGCTGCTTACAATTATCTCTATCTATAATGAACTTGTAGTTTCAGTGGAAAATGTTAGTAAAAATTTACAAATTTTATGAAAGTTGTTAAAAATTGATTATAAAGGACAATAACTTCTTTGGGGGTCAATTGACCATTTTGGTCATTTTGACTTATTTTTGAGTCTTAAATTGCTGTACATTATTGCTGTTTACAGTTTATCTCTATCTATAATAATATTCAAGATAATAACCCAAAACAGCAAAATTTCCTTAAAATTACCAATTTAGGGGCAGCAACCTAACAACGAGATGTCCGATTCATCTAAAAATTTCAGGGCAGAAAGATCTTGACCAGATAAACAATTTTTCCCCTTGTCAGATTTGCTCTAAATGGTTTGGTTTTTGAGTTATAAGCCAAAAACTGCATTTTACCCCTATGTTCTATTTTTAGCCGTAGCGGCCATCTTGGTTGGTTTGCCCGGTCAAAAAACTCAATTTTTAAACAAGATAGCCTAATAATGATTCTGGCTATGTTTAGTAAAATTTGGCCCAGTAGTTTCAGAGGAGAAGATTTTTGTAAAAGTTAACTAAGATTTACGAAAAATGGATAAAAATTGACTATAAAGGGCAATAACTCCTAAAGGGGTCAACTGACCATTTTGGTCCTGTTGACTTATTTGTAAATCTTACTTTGCTGAACATTTTTGCTGTTTATTTTATCTCTATCCATAATAATATTCAAGATAATATCCAAAAACAGCAAAATTTCCTTAAAATTACCAATTCAGGGGCAGCAACCCCACAACTGGTTATCCCATTCATCTTAAAATTTCAGGGCAGATAGATCTTGACCAGATAAACAAATTTACCCCTTGTCAGATTTGCTCTAAATGCTTTGGTTTTTGAGTAATAACCAAAAACTGCATTTAACCTCCATGTTCTATTTTTAGCCTTGGGGGCCATCTTGGTTGGTTGGCCGGGTCAAAAAACACAAATTTTAAACTAGATACATCAATGATGATTGTGGCCAAGTTTGGATTAATTTGGCCTGGTAGTTTCAGAGGAGAAGATTTTTGTAAAAGATCATGGAGATTTACGAAAAATGGTTAAAAATTTACTATAAAGCGCAATTACTCCTCAAGGGGTCAACTGACCATTTTGGTCATGTTGACCTATTATTTGTAAATCTTACTTTGCTGAACATTATTGCTGTTTACAGTTTATCTCCATCTATAATAATATTCAAGATAATAACCAAAAACAGTAAAATTTCCTTAAAATTACCAATTTAGGGGCAGCAACCCAACAATGGGTTGTCTGATTCATCTGAAAATTTTAGGGCAGATAAATCTTCACCTGATAAACAAATCAAAATTAAAAGCGCAAATGTCCATAGTATTTGAAGCGCAAATGTCCTATCGTTTTACAGGTAAAAAAACGCAAACGTCCTGTGCCCGATAATACATGCGATATGAAAAATGCCATGTAATAATCTGATAATACGATTCGAACAATGCTCTTTTCAAGTTAGCTGTAGTCAAGTCCTACGGTTTCTCAAAATTAAATTGTCCACAGAGCTTAGAATGTAACGCGCTTAATTCTTCTCTGAAAATTCAATCTTTTAGTCGTGGATTATTATTTTTATAATAGAAAGAATTGAAAATACTGTCACTCATTCAGCAAGCTGTTTTACTTTAATTGAAAACAAATAAGATGCAAAAGATATCATAGGGATATTCAAACTAACAAGTCGAAAATAAACTGACAACACCATGGAGAAAAGAAAAAATTACCAACAAACAAAAGTACACAAAACACACAACTATAAACTTAAGACTGATCAACACGAACCCTACAAAAAAACTGAAGTTGTTCCGTATCTAGAGTGCATTTCTTTCTAACAAAAACGATAAAAACGGTTCAGCGAGCACACGTTTATATCCTTTGTTTCTAACATACGTTTGCAAAGTTTGCAATAACCCTTACAAACTATAAATTCGCGAAAAATGCGTCTACAGTTTAACTGTTGACAAGCGGATGATGGTAACTGTAGTTTTTGCCTGAATAGAACTTATCACCCTGTTAGTAAAATTGTATAAGATACCGTGAAAAAACCAAGTGTTTTTTCTAAGTGGTCTTGATTTATTTTCGATTGTCTTCTTACTAGAACATTTGTGGATATCCAAGTGTGTATGTGTTGAACAATCTAGCTTTAGAGGCAGTTATTTCATTGTGCTTTAAATTCAAATAGAAAAAAATGCTCCTGCTCTATCTATAAGTTCATTACATTTTATGCCATTATTCTCTTCCTTTCCCCCAATATTATTATCTATTCATTTTTGTCCATTCTGTCTTCTTTTTTCCGTTATTTTCTGTTATATCAACGACCCATCCAGACCTTCATGCATGTGTATGACAGGCACCATTGTTTGTCTAATTAGAACGAGGTTTACATTTTTGTCTTTAAGTTGTTGTTTACATATATTATTCTCTATTGTTATCCTATTGTTTTTAATTTCCTTTTTGTGTCCATTCTGTTGTCTTTTTCTATTATTCTCTAATATATATATATAAACATCCCTTCCAGAACTTCATGCATATATATGACAGGTCAGGCATTGTTATTGGTGAGTTATATGAAAAATATTAAGAACGAAAATTAAATCTTATTCTTTTAGCTTATAGTTTACATATTATTTAAATCTAAAGGAGATACTACAAAGCCAATTAAAAAATACTTACAATTTCAAAGTATTTATTCAAATTAATTCCGACAAAACAATTTAAATTAACTTAAAATGAGAAGAAAATAGTTGTAAATTAGATATGTTTGTGAAAATACACATTTGTGGATATATTTTATTAAGTTTAAAAACGGTTGTGGAAGAACACAATGTGGTTTTTTTTTTGCAATTAGTTAAATTATATCAATAATAGTTTTTTCTCTGAAAACTTAAGACACTGTGCAAAGGGAGGCAAATCAAATTTTCCCAAAAAGGTGCCGTATCGCCAGCTGATGGTGCTATATCAGCAGGTGCTCTATCAGCAGGTAAGTGATCTAGACCTTACTGGTCTGGGTTGGTTGGCCAGGTCACACCACACATTTTTAAACTAAATACCTCAATCAGTGGCGTAGCTTGCATGTATGCTCAGATGCTCAAGCATCCACATCATTTTGACCAAAAAAATAAAATAGCAGACTTCAACTCAGAAGTATCCAAATGTATCAAGGCTGAGGTTAATATCCAGTCATTTTCGAAGCAGTATATGCCTGCATGGTCTTTCATTCAGGATAAATTAGAATATGTAAACAAGATAGTCCAATCGCAGAATAGTGTTTCAAGTTAACTTTTGTTCGTCAAAAAAATCTACGTTATCGGCTAATTAAGGTAAGCGGAGAGGATGATGAAACGCAGACCCTTGGACATGTTTCCTCTGAAATTGAACCTAGTGAAGTGATGTCTTCTTATCTACTATAGCAACTAACAACTAAAACACCATATCCTGACTCCTGGTATCGTTTTTGTGACATGGTAAACGACGTGATAACAAAAATCAATTTGTAATATACCGTGAAAATTCCTAGGCTTATGAATTCCCGTTTCTATCTAGGTTCAAATACTAGTTTTATTTTCAATTAAAGAAAAGGTCCAAATTGTTCCCCGCCATGCACATCAGAAATGTTCATGTCATGTTTTATCTATCAAAGGGCAAGGAACAAGGGAATAACTAAAAAAGCACTTGTTTTCTTTTTCTTTTCTCTTTTCAATATCTTCAGAGAAATTAAAGCTTACAGCAAATGAAATGGGATTTCCATTACCATTTATATTTCAAAGGGTCATAACTGGTTAAAATATTTGAATATTACTTATTTTTGAAAGTGTCAAAGACATTGCTGATGATATGAGTTTCACTTAATCTGACAAAAATTGTACACATGAGAGTGCTAACACGACCGGTTGGTCGGAGGCCCGGTATTTTTATGTCTCCTGCAACGCGTTTAGCTAAATACTAGTAATCAAAAATCAAAAACCTAAGGTTGTAGACGCAAATTCCTGGAAAGAAGAGTCACTTCAGTTCCTATATTCCGAAGTTCCTTAATTATACAAAAGTGCCGCTGTAATGGGGTCCGTTTTTGATATGTCAAATATAAAATTAGGTGGGAAACTTTTAAATGCAATATTCATGAATTAAATGCAGGTACTTTCGAGGAAACAATAAAATTCAGTTGAAAATATAAATATATGAAAAGGTGTGTATTTTGAATTTAAACAAAAATGTAACTAGTGTCGGATTCTGGGGGAGTACATGTGCTTAAATAAAAAATAATTTTTCTGCATAAAAAGGTCCAAAATTTTTTTGCCTCGCTCCGCTCCGCGAAACATCCACATCATTTCAACCCTGGCTACGCCACTGTCAAAAACGATTGTGGCCAAGTTTAGTTTAATTTAGCCCAGTTGTTTCAGAGAAGATTTTTGTAAAATCTTTAAGCTTCTGTAAAAGTTTGGTACATATCCAGGATAGTTTAAGAAAGTTATTAAAATTTCAAAAACTTTAACCACAGAGTGAATATTTGTGGGGGCGACGACGGAATGTAGGATTGCTATGTTTCACTATTTCGAAAAATGTTGAAGGCTAGCAAAATTAAGACCACTTGTAAGTAATATACAAAAAAACAGGAAATAAATTTTTACAAAATTTCCATCTGAATATTAGCTTGATTGTAAACAAACTTCTGTTCATGTTTAGTACAGAGTTATCAAAATTTCAAAAACTGAGTGAATATTTGTAGAAGACTACAAAAGAAATGTAGGATGGCTTAGATAGTCTTGCTTTTGCCACTAAAGTTGCAGGCGCTATAAAAACATGAAAATAAGTTCATGGTCAGATGTACCTCATCAGACAAACATGTTTACCTTTATATAATCATTCTGTATACCAAATATAGTTGACCCTTTTTTGAATATCTCTTATAACTTTTACTTATAGTATCCAAGAAATAATCCTTATCACAAAATTTAAATATGAACAAATATCCATGAAAATAAGGTCAAGGTCAGAAGAACCTTGTTAGACAGACATGTACACCATACAATCATTCCATCCATTAAAACATAAATAAACATGAAGAATTACCTTGTTTCAGAGAAACAAATACATAATCACAAAACTGAACATTAATCACTGAACCATGACTTGTTTAGGCTAGGCATTCCCTCAGGATGGTAATAATGAATTGCTGTTTAAAGTCCTGTGGCAATTAAATGCATATTCAGGACAGGTTCGTGAATATTAAGCCTACTTTGTGCAATCCACAAATAGAGCAGCAGCAAATGCCATTTTTTAAATCATTGGTTTTAACATCATGAGACCAATGCAATAACACAAGACCACTGATGTAATCTTTGTATGAAGGACATGTATACCTTTTTTTATAATTTTATAATATACCAAATATATAGTCAGCCATATTACACATAAGGTTGCAACCATTTGATTTTCTGGGGGGGGGGGCTATGGCTTTTTTTTCCTGTGCAAACTTTTTTTTTCGCCTTTGGCGAAGAACAATATATTTTTTTAGCGACAAACCAAAAACATTTTTTTTCTTTCAATTTTAGCATTACATAGTGGCAGCTGAGGGTGAAACCAAAGTTTTTTTTTTCTCATGGTCCAAAACAAATTATTTTTTCACCAAAACCTGGAAACAAACTTTTTTTTCCAAAAAAAAACCATAGCCCCAGACAAACGGACGAACAGACCAGAAAACATAATGCCCCTCTACTATCATAGATGGGGCATAAAAACACCCTGGTTATTGAACCTGAAATATAGGGTAAAATGTATAATGAAACACCATGAGGCATCTGCATACAGATATGGAGCTATCAAGCCTCTTCTACAGTTTGCATAATTATGATTTTACATAAATCCTTTTAGCATTATAGTCACCTATTAACAGCATTGGTAGCTATATGATGGTAATCAGCAAACACAATGATCAATTCTGTAAGGTAGTGCTTAAAGCATCGTTTATTTTGGGTCTTATTCAAACCAGCAAAGAAATTACACAAAAAATTCTTAAAAAAGTTGAATGATGATGATCGACACCTAATGGAAATATAAATCATCTGCATGTGTGTCATACCGTGGACCACAGAAATCTCTTCCCCCTTTACTTATCCAAATTCAAATGAAATGAGGCTGGTTTTTCAAATATATTTTATTTACCAATTATAATTATTATGATATATCACAATGATACAAAATATCCAAATGAAACCAAACACAATCTGCTTTTGTTAGGTGTGTACGAATATCAAAAAACAAATTGATTCTAGGGATATGATTTTGGACACGTATGTAAATTATCTCTACAATAAAAAGGAGGAAAAGGATCTGCATCATGGGTTTTGTATCATTAGCATAATATTACATTTATACAAAATAAATGTTGACATTACTGAGGATTCTATTTATTTTCCGGGTTGTTTTTATAATATTGTTTTGAATACTAATTAGGGGGAGATAATCCTAATGTAATTTCCAATTAAATAAGCATTATGAATTAAATTAAATCATGTCTAATTTTTGATACATGTATTAAATTCTGTAAACAGAGTAATTATTCTTTGTTTAATAAAAAAAAACTTTTTATTGCTAACCAAACTTATAAAAGAATTCCATAAACAACAGATTCCTCAATTAGTGCCAACTTTTAAAAATGACATTAAAAAAACATTACAATTCTTAAACAAAGGAAATTAAAGCTATGTTTATGCTACAATAAAAAATACATGAATCAAATTATTTTTTGAGAACAAACAACTTATTTACTGGGTTATAAAAAAACAAAATAGCAGGGACGTGGATTAAGAGGATTTTTCAGAGGGCCCCCTTCAGTGGGAAAAATTTGGTTTAATATTTAGGGAATCACTAAAACATGACTGGAGCAGGGCCCCGCTGAAGCAGTCAGTGCCCCCCATATTCCTGGAAAATTTCTGGATCCACCACTGACTAAATATCTTGATCTGTGCAAAAAATTATTAGATCACCAAGGATATGTTTAACAATTCATTTCATATTTTTAATCACATGCTGTTTTAAAATAAAAAGTAAAGTTTATTTACTCACACCAAATTTCTAAGCATATTAATCTTTATTATCCATCTACAACTTTAACCCACAATTATCAAGATTAAATGGGACTTTCTCTAAACTTTCAAATAATCTTCAGTATCTGCCAACAGTGTTCCAATGTTTTCACTTCAAAAAGGTTGGGAAAACCCAAAATTTCATTATAATAAATTAAAAAACATACTGCCTTTAGTACAGAAAATCAGCTGAAAGTTTCAATGAAAATCTACCAAGCTGTGGATGAGAGCTGATGATGGACAAACAAACAAACAATACAAATCTTCTTTAACACCCCATTTCAAAGGCATATTTATGGGGATGTCTCCTCTCCCTGTTGCAGGAAAAATTTTGTTTAATCAATTGCGCTGGCCCCCTCTAAGAAAGTCCTTTAGGACCCCACAAAATTTAAGTTTTAATGATTCATCAATTAAAAAACAATAATTGAATGCAAATGGAATACAAATAATATAAATAAAAAAATATCCAATTTGAAACTCAATACAGGAATAAAAACAATTTGTTTACAACTCATTCTGCCACAAGATTACTGTCTAAGGATTCTACTAAAAAAAGATAGTAACAGTTCAGCCACGGTTTGCAGGATATTGTCTGAAGATTGTACCACACAAGGCAGCAAAGGCGACACTTTCAACTGAAAAGAAATAAAGTCAAGTTTTAATTATTGTTTGATTTCGAATTAATTATTATTCTGGAATATAATAACATTTAATGTGCAATTTTTCAAATAAAAAAAGAACCTGATATCACTGAATGTGAAATATAAAAAATAGAAGATGTGGTATGATTGCCAATGAGACAACTCTCCACAAGAGACCAAATGATACAGAAATTTAAAACAACTATAGACTGTATGACCGTCGACAATGAGCAATGCCCATAAACCATTATCAAGTCAACTATAAAAGATTCCCAAAATGACATCTGTAAAACAATTCAATCAAGATAACTAATGGCCTCATTTATGTACAAAAAATGAACAAAAAACAAATATGTAACACATCAACATACAACCCCAGAAACAGGCTCCTGAAGACAAAAATAAACTTTCCAAACTTTTCTGAGACTTAAGGTGGTACCTTACACTACAGGGAGATAACTCTGTAAAATCAGCTAAATGTTTTAATTACGTTGTGTTATTTAGGGAGGATGAAGCTTTTTAATGATCAAAAGTAGTGTTTGTAAAACTGCTATATAATCAGTGTAATTTATCTGATAAAATAGTTCGTTCAACGTTTTTAAAATTTTTATATTTTTGTCAAAGGGTCAAAAGTAATACTTTGTCAAAATTTTATGAAAATATAAACGAGCCAAATTAATTTTAGTGAAAGTGTTGGGTACCACCTTAACATCAATTTTCCATGAGTAATTATTTGAAATATTCAACATGATGAATGCAGAAGCTGCTGATAAATTCACTAAACAAAAAGTTAAAATAATTGAATACGGTATGTTATTTGTTGTTTAGTTGACACTTACTCCACACAAAATTTATGTTAAAAATGTAGGAATAAAATTCTTTTGAAAGTTGAAACGAATATATGAACCACTGAATGTAAGGCAGTTATTATGCATCTTTTTATAAAAGCTATTTTTTTACTTGATATCAGGTTATATCCCCTTTATATTTCTTGTTCAGGAAAGGGAAAAAAAATCAGTAAAAATGGATACATAGATATCTAGGGGCATAGATACATGTATAATTAAAATTTAAATTGTTTGTTGATTAATAAATTCTCACCTTAAACAGCTCTCTTTACTCCTCAAGCAAGTTACCCAAAGGAAACTTGTGATGCTAACCTGTAAAACAAAGTTCAAGGTCAGTTATTCGCAACTTTAAAAAATATATATAGATCATAATAATTGATTAAAAGTTCTCGAATAACATACAAAATTCTGTGAGAAAATAATTGGTATTCAAAATCAAACTAATGGTTATGTTTTCTGCTCTTTGTATGTTTTTTTTATCTCTCCAACTCATTCTCAATTGCTATTTTCAATTCTATTAAGTTTGCAATACAAAAATAAACTTGTACTTTATCATATAGTATAGTATTTCAAACCTTTAAAAAAACAATTGATATCAATTACTATTAAATTATGAAAAAAACTAAAAGCTTGTATACCTACCATCATGTTAACAATATCAGATATTCAAGTCTTACTCCCCACACCATGAATTGTAATTTCAACAACCTGGAAAAAAATGTTTTTAAGATTAAATTGTACATAAGATTTTTTTTAAAAGTGTAACAAAATTATGCCTTGTCACATTTCTTATGAATTTGTCTTATACTATCATTTTCTGTATGTTAACTTGATACCCAAGTGTTAACTTGATACCTAAGTATGAAAGGCCGTTCATGTCAAAAACCCGATAAAGTTACGCGTTAACATTTAACGCGATAAAATCACATTTAACGCGATAAATGTAGTTTAAACGTGTTAAAATAATTTTTAACGCGTTAATTGATAATTTAACGCGTTAGGCAATTCACTACAAAAAATGACAGAAAAAACTTTCTACTTTCGTCTTAACTAAGTTTTAAGACGTCAGGTTTTACTCGAAACCTAATAAATGAAATGGCCGGATGTGTCATATCTTCGTCAATTAACGCGATAATGTTGAGAACATTACGTAAAAGCTTCTTTAACGCGTTAAATGCAATTTTAACGCGTTAAAAGCAACTTTAACGCGTTAAAAGCAACTTTAACGCATTAAAAGCAACTTTAATGCGTTAAAAGCATCTTTAACGCGTTAAAAGCAACTTTAACGCGTTTAAAGCAAGTATAACGTGTTAAAAGCAACTTTAACACGTTTAAAGCAAGTATAACGTGTTAAAAGCAACTTTAACGCGTTAAATGCAACTTGAACGCGTTAAATGTAAATGTTATGCGTTAAAAGCAAGTTTAACGCGTTAAAAGCAACTTTAACGCGTAAAATGCAGTTTTAACGCGTTAAATGCTATTTTAACGCGTTAAATGCATCGTTCACGTGTTGAATGCACGTTGAATGCAAATTTAACGCGTTGAATGCAACTTTAACGCGTTGAATTCAACTTTAACGCGTTTAATGCAACTTTAACGCGTTAGATGTATATGTTATGCGTTAAAAGCAAGTTGAACGCGTTTAGAGCAACTTAAATGTGTAAAATGCAGTTTTAACGCATTAAATGTTATTTCAACGCCTTATAAGCAACTTTTACGCGTTAAAGCAACTTTAATTGCTTTAACGCGTTAAAAGCAACTTAAGGTCAAGGAACAGTAAATGGGCTATGTCGCAGATTTTGCTAAAAATTTGCATACAACCTTGGCTCGTTGGACTACAACTGAAAATCGAAAAAATAATACATTTATCTCTTTTATTATCTGAAAAATTGCAGATTGATTTCTTTTTATATGGGTGAATATTTGTATAGAAAGCACATAAAACCGGCGAAAAACCTTCTAAAATTTGTCTTAAAATCGCCTTATCTCTTATTCCAATCCATAGATTTTTCTTAAAAAACTATATATTGTTGACACATAAATTTCTGTTCTAATGATATAAAATAATCATAGGGTCACCGACTTCGTTTTTCGTCTAATAATCAATTTGTTACCTTGTTGGTAGTGAAAAACGTCAAAAATCTACGTTTTACGGCCTGCAACGCGATTACGTTACGATTATTTAGACGTTTTATTGGATTTTTTCACAAAGAACGCAACTTTAAATGAAGTATACCGTAAAAACGAAGTCGGTGACCCTATCTTTATTTTGCATCATTATAACGAAAATTTATGTATCAACAACATATAGTTTTTTAAGAAAAATCTATGGAGTAGAATTAGAGATTTGGCGATTTTAAGACAAATTTTAGAAGGGTTTTCGCCGATTTCATGTGCTTTCTATACAAATGTTCATCCATTTTGTAAGAATTCAATCAGTTATATTTCAAATGATAATTGAGATAAATGCAATATTTTTTCGATTTTCAGTTGAAGTTCAGCTAGCCAGAATTGTATGCCAAATTTTACTAAAATCTGTGACATAGCCCATTTACTGTAACTTGACCTTAAACGTGTTAAATGTAACTTTTAACGCGTTAAATGCAACTTTAACGCGTTGAATGCAACTTTAACGCGTTGAATGCAACTTTAACGCGTTCAATGCAACTTTAACGCGTTTAATGCAACTTTAATGCGTTTAATGTTATTTTAACGCGTTAAATGCAACTTTAACGCGTTAAATGTTATTTTAACACGTTAAAAACAACTTTAGATTTACATTTGTCAACCTGTCTTTACGCTTCGTCTTGAATAAATTTTGTTTATATGTCAAGTTTTTCAGATACTTTACTTCGTCTTTTTGCATCATGTGATGTCTGTATCTAACATTATGGTTTTCCATAAACTGGTAGTTTGACGTATACTTACATAAGTCTGTACAGGTGAATTTTGTAAAATAAATTTTAAAACAAGAGGCCTTTTATAATAGCGTACATCGAGCATCTAGTAAACCATGCCCAATAATGTAACGAATCTGTGCCAAAAGAAAGAGGATGACCATTTGATATCCATTGGGGAAGGAGGATGTTATTTTTTGTTTTACTACTTACTAAGTCGGGGTTTTTTTTTCGCTGCGCAATCATTCATTTTCGACATTTTGACCTCTAAATACTGCGTTGTTTTGTAATATGGCATGTACGGAGAACAGATTATTTATCCCCCTCTTCAAAATGGGCGCTATTATCAATGCCCTACCTGTAAAGCTGAAAGACACTGTCTCTCTGTCCGTCCGAATTTTGTTCAAGGTTATGATTTTCTTTCTGATATTGTTTGACTCTAACCCCATTGTTTTATTTTTTATTTACATTGAGTCATACATCACATTTATTCGGTCAGTGTTTCATCATTAGTTTTTTTAATACTAGTATGTCATTTGATTGAGTAAAACCATTTTAGTTGATATTTCAAAGTGTGTCTTTCTATGTTGTGATTTTACATTATTGTTTCAAGTTGGATAGGTATTAGTGCCTATCTATACGTTTAAATCCACTGCATTTGTTTGCACCTGTCCTAGGTCGGGTACCTGGTATTCCGTATCAAAATGTCGTTTTGTGATGTGTTTCATAAGTGTTTCCATTTGTTTTTATAGATTATACCGTTGGCTTTCTTGTTTTTACACTAGTCTTTTTTTAAGGCCCTATATGTACCATGCTGTTCAGTGTGAGCCAAGACTATACAAACTTTGCGCACGATGTTCCTACGTTACACCACCACGACGTCAAAGAGAGTTTTCTGAAACGTTTGACGTACATGTATTCAATCTGCAAGTTTCATTTGCTTTTTTATGTAGTTGGTTGATTCTAAATCTGTCTCTATTAATTTTGTGATGTCTATTTACCATGAATTTATTTACCCCAGGTTGTGGAAATCGATTAAATAATTTTTACCCTTAATTCACATTTAAAATGTTGTATTGTCGTAAGTAATGAACTTGAAGGAAGGAAAAATGGGACAGAAGTATACGGTTTTCTATAAATGAATTACGACAACATTTTAATCGCAGGCTGCTAAAATTGCATGGATGCATATCATCTGTCATTGTAAATTTTTCATATATTGATTCAACACTAAAACAAATATATCCGACACTCTGCAAGTAAATAAAAACATATTTACCCTTGATTAATTTGAATTGAATTGTATTAAACATTTACTTGGACACATAATCATTGAATGAAATTATTATAACCCGATCTTGAAAATTATTTTCCCAGTCATTTGAAGTTTCTTGCTTTTAAAATGTACTAATCTTCTCCTGAATCGTCCGTATAATACGGGGTTGCATTAATTCAATGAAACTGTTTTTGTCGCTGTTTCCGATAAGTCTTTCAGTTACCTCCGTTTCATGCACAACATGCACCGTGGTTTTTTTTCGACAACCAGCATTTTTTTTTTAAATTTCACCACGCGATTCGTTTTTTAAGTATCGGGAATACACAATGGAACAAATTGCACATGTAACGTCGAAAAAAGCGTTTGTTTGGATTTTTCGACGTTTTTCGACCTTTGGACAAAATGGCTACCGTTTTGTAATGTTTCGTAGCATTTTATTCCGGTAAGACCAAAACATGCAGTTAATAAAAAAAAAAAAAAGAATCTAGACTTTATGTTCTTTTCGTGTATCTAACTTTTGTTTTGGTAAATTATAAATTAATTATTGAAATATCTGGTAAAAAAACGCATTAATTGCTTGGATAAATGAAATATCAACTTGGACAAAATGGCGCTACCGCTTGAAAAACGACTGTGTAGAGATGGTTTTATAGAATCTACAATTTTTAAACTCACGAACAATGAGGCAAATGTTTGTTCTTTCGGTAGATGTTATAATTATCTCACATCTTTTAGGCATTTTTTGTCTACTTATAAAACTACCTTTCAGCCGTTAAGTCAACAAGAATCGTCTTTGGACATTTTTCTTATTCCAGCTTAATATGCAGCCAGCGAATCAAACGAAATTCGACAAAAAAAAACCGGCTTTAATTTAACCGAGAACTGACACACTTCGTTGCTTCCGCCAAGTTTTGGGAAGATCAGAGAAATAGAAATAGGATCACTATACATAAGAGATAAAACAGTTGTTTAAAAATGTAACGTTGGACATCCTTTTTTTTCAAAGTTTTGTTGTATTAATCCTCAAATATACTAGATATTACTAAGCATATGACCAAGAGCTATAAGAAAATAAAGGAAAACATATATATATACTGAATTAGTTTTTATAATGGTTAGTGTTTGTTAACATTTTATTTTGTTTTGCGGAGGAAATTTCGAAGATTCTGTTTTGAAACATAGGGGTTGTAGGAACAGCGTGCATGTCGTTACAGTGAAGGCTGTAATTCATTCCCGAGTGTGCTAAAATGTTATCGTCTTCATTGGTGTCATCTTCTTGTGTTTGTGGTTGTATGTTTTCATTTGCAGCACTTGTTTTTGGTAGTATTTTGTTCAAGATACCCATTACAAATAGGACATTAGAACTTGTATGGTTTTTAGTTAACAAAACGAGTTTCCTATTTTGAAATCTGGTTTGTTAAGGAGAAGGGTTTAATCGTAAGAGGAAGACGAAATGTAATATCTTCATTATCCTCCTCGTCTGAAATGTCCTGGGGTTGAAGTCATAAACAATAATGTTGCTAACGAATACTATGATCTGTTCAAATGTTTTGGAGTAGCGCGTTGTGAAGGCATAAAACTTTGCTCAGTGCTCAAAGCACAAACATCGTGCTCGAAACATGAAATCCAGCATTTTCATTTGTTGATTTACGAATACGAGTACAAAAACTGACTCGCAAGGCCAGGCCTTACGGTCATTATACTTTTGAGCATGATTTTTGTACTCAGACTTGAAAATCAAATGGCTGGATTTCATGTTTCGAGTATGATTTTTTGTGCTTTGAGCACTGAGCAAAGTTTTATGCCTTCACAACGCGCTACTCCAAAACATTTGAACAGATCATAGTATTCGTTAGCAACATTATTCCATAACTCCAACCAACGATGTTTTATCGCGTTAAACGATGTTTTAACGCGTTAAATGAAGTTTTAACGCGTTAAATGAAGTTTTAACGCGTTAAATGATGTTTTAACGCGTTAAAATAATGTATCGTAGCAACGTTTTTGTGTTGAATTTAACGTGTTAATGTGATTTATTATGACACATGTGGCAAGTGCGACGGATATTTTATCGCGATAAACGTCAATTTTCACCTACGGGATAAATCCCAAACTTGATAATTGCAAAGTTTAACGCGTAAATATATTGATTTCTTTTCGCGATAAAGTCTTGTTTTAACGCGTTAAAACTGTATTTATCGCGTTAAATGTGATTTTATCGCGTTAAATTTTAACGCGTTACTTTATCGGGTTTTTGACATGATCGGCCTCTCATACCTAAGTGTTAACTTGATACCTAAGGTACAAAACAATTCAATTGAATACAAGTTGTTGTTCACATCCTTTTGTATTTTTGTGCATCTGATGAGTTGAGCCTTTTTCAACTGATTTTTATAGTTCGTTCTTATGTTGTACTGTTATACCACTGTCCCAGGTTAGGGGGAGGGTTGGGATCCTGCTAACATGTCTAACCCCGCCACATTATTTATGTACATGCTTGTCCCAAGTCAGGAGCCTGTAATTCAGTGGTTGTCGTTTGTTTATGTGTTACATATTTGTTTTTCGTTCATTTTTTTTACATAAATAAGGCTGTTAGTTTTCTTGTTTGAATTGTTTTACATTGTCTTATCAGAACCTTTTATAGTTGACTATGCAGTATGGGCTTTGCTCATTGTTGAAGGCTGTACAGTGACCTATATTTGTTAATGTCTGTGTCATTTTGGTCTTTTGTGGATAGTTGTCTCAATGGCAATCATACCACATCTTCTTTTTAATGTGTTATAAAATTGTTCAGCATTGGTGTAGATGTCCTCAAAATCAAACCCATTATAAACAAATAATTTAAAATGCCTATAATAATATGATCATTAGTTTTGTGGAATATTTCAACTCACCACATATTTTTCATGGTAAGGCCTCAGACTGGGTTGAAGATTTAATTGACCATCTTCCTTAAGAGCTGCTATCCTAACCTGGAAGGTGGTTTATGTCCTAATCTTATTGTCCATTTGCTTTCAGAAATAACATTATGTAAAAATAAATATCAGATGCACTTTTTAAGTCTTTTGAAATTTCACCTAATCAATTGTAGTTACCCACAATTTCTCCCACCCTCCAAATCTATTATCTATAGCTAGAGCTCTGCTTACATTTTTTTTTATTTACAGAACTCTTAATAAAAGTAATTTTAGCAAGTATACATCTGATATTTAAAGAAAATGTGTACAAAAGTGAATATTTTAATTAAAAAAGTTATATTCCATATAAACACTCAGGAAATTTCAAGTATAATGAGTATAACAAAGGAATTACCTCCCTTTTGTCCTGAAAATTTCACCCTGTTGAGACTCCACACCCTTTAAATATTTAACAATACAAAATTTGTATAATTAAAATAAAGAAATAATAATATGTAAAAACTACAACACATTTCAATAAAGGGATGCGCTTTAGCACATGATACGGCCGTTGCTCTTTTAAGTTTCACCAAAACTGCATAAAATCCCCCTTTTTTAAGTATAAAAATTCATTACTTAAGAAAACGTAAAATCTAAAATTAATAAAAAGGGAAAGGGAGCTTATGTCAATAGATATAAACAATTCACCAAAGTTTCATGGACATTGGTGAAAGCCTTTTTGAGTTATTGTCCAGGTGTGAAAAATCCCCCTTTTTTATGAATAAAGCCCCATAAATCCAAAACTTAAAATCTGGAATTTATAAAAATTGAAAGGGAGCAATAACAAAATGTATATAAAAATTCAGGAAACTAAAAAAAAACACTTTACATATTTTTTTTTAGATTCTCCATTCTAAACCAACTGGAGGCCTTTTGACTAGACAGACCATTATTAAGTTGACAAGTAAAATTTGTCTGTTCCATTTCATTTTCAAAGTAAAAATGAAATAGAGATACAGGGGGTGGGGGAATAACGAAGAAGATCTAACAATTGTAAATACAAGCTTCCAATCTAATTGAAAATGAAGAATCTTTACACCTTTTTTTTTTTTTTTTTTTTTTTATAAAAAATTACATTTTTTGAAATATATACAAAAAAAATTTGAATAACATTCTTCAGTTTTATCACATAATCATTGCTGCAGCCACAGCTTCCTGAAATAGAAATAAACATTCTTAAACATATTTGTCAAAACAAGATCAAACCGATATACCGATTTATACAATTATTAGCAAAAAAGGATGATAAAATCAATGGTTGCTGTGCATCATGTTTATTTTCCTTTATTAGTTGTATGAATTAATGCATTGGTTTTCTAGTTTGAAACTGTTTCACATTTTGTTATGTTCAGGCAGGGCCTTTAAAACTGGTACTGTAAAACCAGAAATTATTGCATGCTATTCTTGTGATTTTTCAACAAATGGACAAATACGCAAGATAAATAATCCCAAGATTTCAGAAAAATCTGGCCTCAAAGTTTTGCATTAGAGATTAGATTTATAAATACAAGTTCCTATTGTGATATTCAACCAGTTGCATTATTTACATTCATATAGGTTTTGCTCATTGCTGAAGGTCCTACAGTGATTGTAATTTGCTTCTCTTATTGATAGTTGAGTAGTTGGCAATCTTATAACATCTCTTTATTCTTAAATACCCAATCCAGATTACCAGTATAATTAAAACTATTAATTTGGAAAATATTTCAAAATACATGTGTTCATAAAAAAATACATGGTGAATTTAAAAGTTCATTAATCAATATTTTAGTTTCTTACCATAAAATTCAGCTCCAATGGCCGTTTCCCAGCTTCAATCCTTGCAGACAAGCTGTGGTGCTAACCTGAAATATAAATTACAAAATTGTTTTAAAGGATAACTTCTGAAATACTGTATCTATGATATATAAAATGGGTTATATATGCGATAGGTTTTGAGAACATTGGTTAGACATCAATCCAACAACACAATTCAATCCTAAAAGGAGTAGGCTTAAAAGGGTTAAGTTGGCCCTAAGATTTTTTTATTTTTTTTTAAATCAAGCCCAAATACTACAAATTTAACATATATATTTTTCTGGTATCATTATTGATACAAAATAAACACTTCATTTTGGCACCTGACACTATAAACTATTAAGTTATGACATCTTGATTATGCAATTCTGGTGTATTCGCAAAAGCGCCAATTAAGGTCCAATTTTTCACAATTCAGAACAGTTTTTAGCATATCCAGTAATAGTTTACGTCTTTTTATTTAAATACATGTATTACCCTTGGTTCCTATAAGTTACGAAACATTTTGGATCAAAGGTATTCTTTAAGCTTTTAGGTAAGAAAATTCACAAAATTATAGCATTTTGATAATATCTCCCAATATAGCTAATTATGGAGACTACAATGTATTATAAAGAAGCGATTTATTTTAAGTCACATTAAGTTTCTTGAAATATATCCATTTAAGATCCAAAGTGGGGCCCCTTTGATATTCTATGATAAAAGTTGAAATTTAAAATCTATTATAAGGCCATACTTTGCCAAGAGACCATTGTCATATGATACTGATAAAATAAAGAGTATATACTGTTGACCAAACTCTTATAAACCTTTAACCCTAAAAAAGTCAGTATTCATTTTAAAATAATCTTATTTATAGATTTTTTTTTTTTAAACAGGATTAACAATACTGGTACCTACCTACATATTAGCTGTATTTGACCACCAAGTCTTATTCCCACACCATGAAAACATGCCACAGAAAGTACCTAAAAAGAAATTAACACATTTATTAATTTTACAAACCAATTTCTATGTCAACCTAGATTGATTTACACATTTTTCTGATTTCTTACTTCAAGTACCAATAGTATAAAATCCACATATTTTGTAAAGATTGAAAAACAAACAAAAGTAGTCAAGGTTTATGATTTGAATTCTGCACTCAACTAATTTGAATAATGAAAATGAGTTGTCTCCCATTGAATGAACAAATCTTGCTGTTAATTGTGCTAGTCTCCCCTTGAAAGTTAATTCCTATCTTAGAATTTACTCCTGCAATTGTAATAGAAATTCTTGTTAATGTACAATCAAGGGGTACAATCAAAATTACGTGATGGATATACACACACCGGAAGTTACAGTCGAACTCGCCGCTTGAAAGGTTAGTAGTTGCATTTTCTTGTTTATATCAATTAAATTTTGATTAATAAGTTGGCACACCGAATGTCGGATAGTATGTAGTTTTAAAATACACAATTGTTTTTGCTAGAAAGCGTGCAGTTATTGAAAACACTTCGACACAGTTCCAAATTTTCAACAAATTTTTATGTCAAAGTGTTAGCATTAACTGCACGATTTCCAGCAATGATAATTGTGTATTTCAAAACTAGATAGTATCCGACATTCCGTGCACTACCTTATTTATTAAATTTCATTGATATAAACAAGTAAATACGACTACTTACCTTTCAAGCGGTCTGCTCGACTGTTACTTCCGGTGTGTGTATATCCATCACGTGATTTTGATTGTACCCCTTGACAATGGTATCCCAAAATATTAAACTGGTAAATAAATTATTGAAAGATGTTTTTCATGCAGAAAATAAGGATGAATATGTACATTTAACAAATATTTCTAGAAAATGTATAGAAATTGTTTGACTTCAATAAACTTGCCTTCTCAATTTCATGGTAAAGCCTCAGACTTGGTTGAAAATTTTATTGACCATCTTCCTTAGAGCTGCTCTCCTGGCTGCCAGAGTGGCTGTCATCATTATCTTAATTGCAATCTTTTCGTTTTTGGTCCATTATTTATAGAAATAAATAAAAAAAATATCAGATGCACTCTCAATTAATCATGTATCTTGAAAATTTCACCAAATCAATTCTACCGATAGTGTCCCATAATTTCTCCCACCCTTAAATCTATTATCTGGAGCTCTGTTTACATTTTTTTTTATTTACAGAACTCTGAGTAATAGTCATTGTTAGCTAGTATACATCTGATATTAAACAAAAAACTTATACATATGAATATTTAAGTAAAATAATAAATTTAAAAGAATGAGGAGTTAAACAGGGGAATAATTTATTACCTCCCTTTGCCAAAAATTTCACCTGTTTAGACTCCACATCATTGCTATATCTAACAAAAATACAAGATGGTATAGCTATAATAAATAATAAATAATTTGATATAAATTATTTAAATAATTAACAAAAATATTTAGTACATCATTGTTCACCTAGGTGGTTCACTTCCATTACTCCGATTTTCTCAACCAATTGAAAAAATGGACACCAAGATATATAACAAATCTTGCTTATTGTGGCATTTAACACTAAAAATCTGAATTAATCTTTTCTCACCAAGATGTGTTTTTTTCTATGCTTCTTGTGAAATAATCTTTTTTATAGCTAAAAACACTGCAAAAAATAACAAACTAATGAAGAAAAAAAGAGATACATCCAACAAATCAGAAAACCAAAATGTACATTTTAACAAAATAACATTATTTTTCTTTTTTTTTTAGATTCTCCATTTTTAACCTTCTGGAAATGTTTGATAACACATTGACCATAATTAAGATATCAAGAGTAGGTCTAAAAGTAAAATCGGAAAATTATGAAGTATCAATTTAGCCAACAACTTCCAGCTTTGTTGAAAATGGAGAATCTTTACAATTTTTAAATTTTTTTTTTGGTAAAAAAATATGAACATTTTTTAAAACATACACAAAAATAGTCTGAATTACATTCTTTTTGGTTTCAGTTGTATTGCACAATAATTTCCTGCAGCCACAGTTGAAGTCACCTGAAAAAGAAATATACATTCTAATATCTTTCAGAACAATATTCAATGCAAAGGAATAAGTAACTAGTTAATAAATGCACTTATGATGCATAGAACAATAGAACATTGCTTTTACTTTGCTTTGAAGTGATTCTGTTAGCAACGCCACGTGGTCTCCTTAGTTTCTAGCGATAATTTTTCCATCTCAAGCGAGAAGCATGATATGAAAATTATCACAAAAAAGATCAAAGGAAAAATGCACAAAATAGCGATAATTGTTATTATTTCATGGTTTCATTATAAATCAAGCTGTTGGTTTTCTTGTTTGAATTGTTTCACATTTTGCCATGTTTCTAACTTTTAAAGTTAACTGTAAGGTATATGTTTGGCTCATTGTTGAAGGCCATAGTGACCATTTGTTGCTTACATATCATTTGGTCTCTGGGAGATAGTTGTTTCAGTGGCAATCATACCACATGATGGTCCACATCCCATTCATTATACAATGTATATACGGGAACAATTTTAGAAAACTTACAGATAGTAAGATTTTCTAAGTAACTGAATAATTTTTTTATTTCCTTTATTTATTTTGATACCTCCCTTTAGATTATATCACAATTATAGTTCAAGAAAAATTAAAGTTTACTACGTCTCAAGATCTGCATAATTAAAATATAATACTTCTTTGCATAACATTCTAGGGTATTTACATGTTCTTGGCTAAATGACTCATTAATTTATGTATTGGTTCTTACCATATTAGTCAGCTCCAATGGCCATTCTCAGCCTCAATCCTTACAGACAAGCTGATGCTAATCTGAAATGTAAAGTGTTAAGTCTTACCAGAATGGTTTCAAAAGATCACTGTTACCATATGAAATTATAAAGAAATAGGTTATATATGTGTAATAGAGGCTGAGAACATATATTATCTAGATAGCAATCCAACAAACTAAATAATTAGGCTCGATATTCAAAATTACGTTATGTTTGTACTGATAAAAAAAAAAATGTGTAAACTAGAAACCAAACTCTTAGAAACTTTCAAGCCTGAACCACATAAAATTTAAAAAGAATATTTATAAAACATTTATTTTATTCGAAACTGTATACTGGCACCTACCTATATACTAGCTGTATTAGACCTCCAAGTCTTATTCCCACACCATGAAAAAATCTCACAAAAAAAACCTGAAATATATGAAAATTTACAATTTATATACTTTATATTTCAATTTCCCTGACATTTACCAAACATTATTCCAATTTCTTACTATAACATAAATAACTGTAAAATCAATATAAAAGATTAAAATCAAAAACAGTAAGTCTTAAGTTTATTGATTGAATTTTCAACTCCACAAAAATAATAATTTAAATATATTCCATTGTTTATAAAGGTAAATTATGAGTTATCTCCCATTGAATGGCAAAAATAACATTTTACATTAGCAACATCAACTCTATCATATGCCCTTAATATACAATTTTTATCAAATTACTGATTGTATAGAAAATGTTTGGCTTAATTAAACTTGCCTTCTTATTTTCTTGGTGAAGCCTCAGACTTGGTTGAAGATTTATGTAACCATCTTCCTTGGAGCTGCTGCCATGGCTACTTTTCATGCTTTTCAACATAATTCTTTGTGATAACCAGTTCACTGAATCCATTTTAATATTCCAATGTCCTTTCCGTTGTATATAATCCAATATACAATTGTCCAAAGAATGTTCCAAAGCATCTCACAATATTTTCTTTTTACATTCATGGCAGCATGGAAGTAATTCTCAATATAAAAAATAATTGTTTGAACTCATACATAAAACAGTAAAAATATCAGATGTGCTTTTATACATGTAACTTGAATTTTGAAAATTGACCAAATGTTTTTTTTTAAATACCCACAATTTCTCTTTCCATTTTTATTTAGAACTATGTTTTTTTTATTTACATAGCTCAAATTATTGCTCTTACATTAGTTAGCAGACATCTGATATGTAAATACCTAAAAAAAGAGGTTATAAAAAAAGGACAGAATATTAATTGGCTAACACCTATAAATCACAAACATTTTTTTAATATTTTGGAGCATAGTTTAATAAAATTTCCCTTGTTTTAAGTTTCTCTTCATACACATCATAAGTATGAAAATAATTCTACAAAAATTGATCATAGCCTGAAGTAGCTCAGTTGTGCAAGTTCATATTTTCCATCAACAAAGGAGAATGGTCTTTACTGAAATTTAAATATATGGAAATATAAAAGGTCAAACATTTGTGATGACGATTAACCTTAATCAATTTGCATGCTCATCATGTGAGTTCTAAACAAAAATTGTTACATTCTTACAAAGGTTTAAATAAAAATCTCCTAATTCAAGAATAGAAAAAATTATAACTGCAGGAGTTGATTACACAAACGAGTACTGTCTGTAAATTTTAATAAAATTTCACAAATTTCGGGAAAATGGGGGGAAATTTCTCAACCAGTTTCATACTAGGAATAACACAACTTCAACGTGAGTGCAATCTTCCTTTGAAGTTTCAATGGTAAAAGAAACGCTGATAATATAAAATACAAATATAATACAAAATAGTGGTATGTTGTAAGAAATCTTTACATTTAGGATAAAATTTAGGATGATATATTGTAAACTCAAAAAATCCTGTTTCTTTAAATTAAAAAATAATTGTCCAAATTCAAATTCCATGTAATAAAATCGTTAAACTAGAATAGTTGAAGGAAATAGTTTCAAAATTTACAATTCAAAAGTAACATTTTTGTTCCCAAATTAAGTTTGATACATGAACCATATTAATCGGTGATGTCAAAATTTGTTTTTCATAAGAATGCTTCCAAAAAACTTAAGAGAAGAGAAATCACTGATATCTTGACATTAATAGAGATGGACTGACACAAGGTAAACTTTGGGAATGACTGGTTCCTTAAATGGAGGATAACAGTCAGAACTAGCTCCTGTCAATACACAAGACAGGAAACACCTCTTTTCTGCCATTTGGAAACAAATCCCATGTAATAACGTAAATAGTTTTGTTCCATCTTCAAATGATAAAAAAGCAATTATTCTCCCCCAGGGATGGTTCCAGACATTTTTAAAGAGATGGGGCTCCCACCCAGGATAAAAGGCAGGGTTCAAACTAGGTTCTGTTCTCATTTAATTGCAACCAAAAAATTTGTACAGGTTCTGCAGATCCCAGTGTCTCGCTTACTTTTGCTGTTAATCCCAGGCTCAACAAAAATGAGGGGGGGGGGGGGAATATCAATAAAAATATTCCTCTCAGACTATCATTTGATTGTAAGAAGCTTCTGTCCAAGTTTGGTAAAAATCCAGAATAGTTTATGAATCTAATAATTTAAAAACTTTAACTTCAGAATATAAGGTTAACTAAGTCCATTAATAAGCAAAATACGGAAAAACAGGAAATAAGTTTTAACTATTTTTTGTCTAGATACTAGCTTTTGATCATAAACAAGCTTCTGTCTAAGTTTGTTACAAATCCAGAATATTTGAAGAAAGTTATTAAAATTTTAAAAACTTTAGTGAATGTATTGTATCCTGGCATTTATAAGTAGAATATGGAAAAATTAATTTGTTTCATTTACAAAATTTACTTCTGGGTACTATCTTATGATGATATACAAGCTTCGGTGGAAGTTTTAGAAATCCAGAATAGTTTTAGAAAGTTATAAAAATTTCAAAAAACTTAAACTAAAGAGTGAATTTTTGTGATCGCCAATGATGACGCTGCTGACAGAATGTAGGATGGCAAAGTCTCATGTTTTTTTCAATTAAAGTTGAAGGCTCGACAAAAAGTATTAATGGTTTAAAAAGAATGTTAAATAAAATTTGTTGAATAGTATTAAATCAAATTTTGCAGAGGTACATGCTTCCAATTGGCTTCCCTCAGAGTTACATGCCTCTAATTGGGACCGCGCTGCCAGGGGTACTGCTTCTAATTAGCTTTAGCAGACAGAGGTATATATGTACTGCTTCAAATCAGCTTCGCAACAAGACAGAGGGTATGTGCTCCCAATTAGCTTCACTAAGAGGTACATGCTTCCAATTGGCTTCGCTCAGACAAACGTACTGCTTCCAGTGTCGAAATGGTACGGTATGCAAGTCTGTACTATATCCAGCCTAGTAAATGGTACATAATTGCAAGTCAAATGTCGTCCAAATATACAAAAACATATTTTATATAACATTCTTGATCTAATTTATTTTCGCATCTACCTTCACTCTCCTATTTATAATTTATCCTGATGGTGACATTGTGAAATGCAAATTATCATTACAGGATTCTGCAGTTCCCTATAGTTTCAATCCTGATGAAGGTGCCATAGGATCCAAAATATGGCTATCTTATCAAATTCACTTTAGCAATCCCTTAATTTTTTTTATTATCTTTTGATTAAAAGAAGCATGTCCTAGTTCTGTCAAAGTTTGGTAAAAATCCAGAATAGTTTATGAATTTAATAAATATTTTAAAAACTTTAACAGCAGACTGAATGTTATGTTAACTTGAAGAAAAACTAAGTCAGTTATAAGTGAAAAATACAGAAAAATGGAATTTTATTTTTACAAAATTTACTTCTGGGTACATGTACTATCTTATCATCATAAACAAGCTTTGGTCCAAGCTTGGTACAAATCCAGGAGAGTTTAAGAAAGTTATCAAAGTTTTTAAAACTTTAACCACAGAGTGAATGTAATATTTCCCAGGAGAAAAACTAAGTCCAGTTACAAGTAAAATACGAAGAAATGGAATTTTATTTTTACAATATTTACTTCTGAATACTATCTTATGATCATTTACAAACTTCTGTCCAAGTTTGGTATAAATCCAGGATAGTTTAAGAAAGCTATTAAAATTTAAAAAACCACAGAGTGAATATTTGTGGACGATGCCAATGACGGAATGTAGGATCGCTATGTGTCACTTTTTCAACTTAAGTCAAAGGCTTGACAAAAGGAGGATCCAACCTCTCCAGAACTCCCACCCTCTGAATCTACCACTGCCCCTAAAGTATGGTACATGATCTAATTTGAACCTGCTTAGTTATAAAAAAGAAGATGAGGTATGATTGCCAATGAGACAACTATCCACTATCCACTAAAGACCAAAATGACACAAACATTAACAATTATAATATGTTTAAAGTGAATATTGTATGCAATTTTTAAAGAAATATAAGGGGAATTTCGAAAAGAAATGTCAAAATCTTGTCATGATGAGTAATTGTTAAATGTGACGAAAAAGTTAAAATTAAAAATAGTTGTTAATTATGTACTGATAATTATAAACCAAATAGTTATACCAAACATTTTTAAGAATTACACTGATATTAGAAAATATGATGCCGAATGGACAAATGTCATTTTTAGAAATTTCTTAATTAAATTAAATTTGAAACAAGTTATCTCCCTTGCTTAAAAGTAAAAGTTTTCAGCTGTGTAAAGACAAAGCAAAGAAACAAACAACTATTTCGCTTAAATACAACATTCATGGCTAATTGATGAAACTTGATTACAAATATTTTTCAAGCAAAATGTGAATACTGTGGATTCCTTATTATTGACAGTTTTTTTTATTATTATTATTCATGTGAATGACAAATTTTAGGTTTTCACAAAATTATTTTTTGGGGAATTTGTCTTATTTGTATGGAAAATGTCTGAATGAAAGCATATTATTGGGGGTTAGAGTTAAAAATGAACCCCAGAATGATATATTTGAAGCAAAATAATTAGATACTTCTGTTTAATACTAGGGATTTTTATCTAAATAACTCTGGGAAATGATGATAGTTTCAGATAAATAAGAATGAAGGTTTAAGGGGGGTATTTGAAATGATTTAAATACTTGTTCTTCCCACTTGGTCAAAGCATTAAGTGAATTTAATTTAAAAGGTAGATTATAATTTTGAAATGTTACTTTTACTTCACCATTATCTTGTTAGCAATCAGTGCTTTTAAGAAACAGATACCCTGAAATAATTTTGATGACACTTAAGTATATAACATTTTGGGTAATTTTTCACAATAAGGTATTTGAATTCAATCTAAGATACAAATATATTTTTAATATTTTGGTTTCCAATACATCATAATATGTCAAATATAATTTAGAATTTGATTAAAGACCTTTGTTTTTGACATTGTTTCGAAAATTATAAAACTTTTTTACAGATTTAAGCTCAAAATTATAATTTTTTTAATACTTAAATTACCAAACAAATATCAAATATTTTCATTTCAGAATTACATATAAAGATTCCCTCAAAAGCAGAACACCATATCCTGAACACTTGAAAACCATGACACCATTCAAAGAACCAATGAAAAAACAAAAGAAACAACCAGACCCTAGCAACTGCAAGCTACTCCAAAGAGAAACTATGTTAGTAATAGATAAGAAACGCAGCGCTCTGAGCTCAATGTATTTCTGAAATGGTCATTTGATATTTGCTTAGTCTTCAAAAAAAAAATCAAGATGAACATTAATGTTCAGCTATGAAACTTTAAATGCAGATGACAAACTTTAATTTAGTTTCAAGTACAAATGTACTGTTATTCTCCAATTTGACAATCAAGATGTATTGAAAACAGTAAAATATTTAGGGAAGTTGTTAAATTACAAAACTGAAATTTCAGTTTTATCATTTAAACGAGTGTATCACCAAAAACTGCATGAATTGTTTTGAAAATTTCAACCACCCGAAAGCACTAACAATGCAAACAAGACAATGTTTAAAAATGTTTTATAAATATCTGTTGATCATTTGATCCAAGGACCTTAAACTGTTTTACAACCTAATAAACCTCATCCTAAGTTATTTCAACTATCACCCTTTCTGCATTGATCAATTTGATAAAGAAATTAAATAAATGGGCGTTCCACTCTGGGTTAATCTCCAACCTCTTTTTTAGCTTCAAATGTTGTTGCATATATAAGTATGGAGATTTGTTACATTGGCACTCATACCACATCTTCCTATATATATCAATTAAACTATTGAAATTGATGGGCAAACCATTTTGCTGCATTTCAGAAGAAAATCTTGTTCAATGGTTAAATAGTGTTGTAATCAAATTAAATCAATCTTCTTCCACGGTTTTATCATTTAATATCCAGTTTTTAATGTATATTATAATTTGTATGTCTGAATCTTTTTTTGAGTTTTTTTCGGTCAAATTTTTTTTTCGGTCAAATTTCTAACTTGGTTGTTCACATGAAATGCTTAATAAAAATCTCTGTCATTTATGTATTCAAGCTGAATATGTTCTCAAAAAAAATATTTTTTGGTAATTTTTAAATATGAAATGAAAATTATTCCAGAATCCACCGACAAGAATCAAATAAGTACCACTTGTATTTATATCAGCATATTTATCTCAATATTTTTAAATTATGAGAAGGTGTCCATGGCTTTAATTAATCAAATTATTATTTGGCTACAGTTATAAATTATTGGATGAAAACTTTTACAACAAAAAAAAATTGCTCGACATAATCTTCCAGAATCGTTGATGGTGAATGTTTGGGATAATCATAAATAATTTTTTTTATTACGATATCAACTAATTTCAGAAATTCAAAATCTTATTCAATTAATCTGAACCAAACCATATTTTCCCCAATTACTAAATACTTTGCAGACATATCTTAATTTTCAAGCAGTTTTTTACCACTTCCCAAGGGTAAAATATACATGAATTTGATCTTGGCATAGTGTACCTGAATTTTACTTCACAAATTTAGAGCAAAATTGCATCATTTGTTGAAATACCATATCGTATTGACACCCTTATTTTATACAACTTGCCTCCCCTTCTAATTTAGTGAATTTTTATTTCGCTACTCAGTGGCAGAATCCAGAACTTTTCATGAGGGGGCCCCCTCTAGTCATACTACAGTGATTCCTTATATAATCAACCAAAAGGGGTATGTTCGATAAGGTCCTAAAATGGCCCCATTTTTAGCGTAAATTTCAAATTCAGATTAATCGACCAATATCACGATAAATTACAGCTAATCCATTGACTAGCTAGGATATACACCATTTTGTTGGAAATTTTACGTTTCTGCGTTTCATTATGACGTCACAAGTTGAACTCATATTGATTTTCACGAAAAAATCAATGAAAATGGGTAAATTTCCATAGATTATTGGACAGGAAATATAGAGCGCATACTTCGACAACAAAGATCTTTTAAAATAATGTTTGTGAAGACATTTCACACGTCTTATTTGAATCTTAAGCTTGTCGACGCCTGCGCTCTATGTTTCCTGGTCCTTCATTTGGTTGCAATCTGGCTTATTTTGACAAATTTCACCAAAATCCCTTATTTTGACCTTTTTGGGATGTAAAAATTAACGTGTTAGAAAAACTTTGACAAAAACAGTTACCGAACTTACTCCTTTACCCATAAAAGGGGGGGGGGGGGGGGGCAAGGCTCCCTGGATCCACCTATGCTACTGTCATTCAAGATATCAGTGTTTTCATGTAAACCCGAATCATAATTTGTCATTTTACCTTATATTTTCTGTAAAAAACAATACATTATTATATTCTGGAACAGTTCAATTGTAAAAACTCTTAGAAGCATATCTTAATTTTCTAAAAAAAAAATATAGAAATTTTTTATTTGTAATCTTTTTTTTAACACATTTATTAATTTGGTTATGCATGAAAAAGGTTTGAACATTTATTTTCATATTTGTTGATTAAAGTAAATTAACATTTCCAATAAAAAAAAAATTATTTAAGAAATTATTTACTAATTATTTTTGATAGTCCAATGGAATTTTCAAAAAATTTCAATATGTAAAACATTTTGAAGAAAGAGATGAAAAACACATAAAAATTTCATGTTGCATTTTGACAATTTTTGATAGAATAAATGCAGCACAGAATGAAAAAAAAACATTTTACTTACACAAGTAGTAGATAAGTTAACATATCAAATACTTGCTAACATTCTGTGGTGTCTGAGATCACCCTTTTTTTTGTTTTGGTTGGTGCTTGGTGTCAGATCATTCCTGGTCTTTGGTAAGGTTGTTGTGCCTGAAAGCATCCCTGATCTTTGGAAAGGTTGGTGCATAGTGTCTGAGATCATCCCTGGCAATTTAGTTTAGTTGGTTGCATGGTGCCTGAAAACCTCTTAGGTCTTTGGTTGGGTTGGTGCTTTTTGCCCTAGTTCATGTCTGTTCTTTGTTTTGGTTGGTGCTCAGTGCTGGAGATCATCCCTGGTCTTTGGTTGAATTGGTGCTTGAGAATCTCTCAGGTCTTTGGATGGGTTGTTGCTGTATAATATTTTGTTGTCAGTGTAGACAATTTTCTGTCACTTTTTTTGGTTATGTGTTGTCTTTTTTCACCACATGGTTTGAGATTGTACCTCTTGTTGATCAAAATATCTGACTGTTTTGTTTGAATTTTGAGGATAGTAGTAAAAATACTATAAGAGATATGCTATTCCCAGATGTTCCAGGACATGGATACCTTCATGATTACACTGTGTGTGCTGCTTCCTTGAAAAAAGGTGAAAACAAGATGTCTCATGTTAAATTTTGTGAGGTAGGATATTTCTCGTGTTCCAGGGTGTTCTCAAATTACACCAGTTAATACTTCTGATTGATTTGTTCTGTGGTTTTACCTCATTGACAAAAATACACAGAGACAAAAATAATAAATACTGCATACCTATACATCTTCGTAAGAACTCTGAAATAGATATGAAGAAGAAAGATTAGTTATTTGCACTTCCATAAAAGAAATCTACATGCCACTCTTCTTCTGTCACAACATAGCCAAACTCTAGGGTGTATGACTGAGGTTGCATCTACAACAAAAACAAATTTGTAAATTATTAGTGTTTGAGAATGTTGGTGTCACTTCCATCAAATGAGTCCATGACTGAAACATCCTCTCGGCTGCATCTGCAAAAACAAATCTGTAGTGTCGTGGAGAACGTTGTTGTCACTTTCATCAAACGGGCCCTTTAACAAGCTCATGGTAGAGTGATCTTGTTACTATTGTATAGTGCTGCGGAAACTCTGCGCTACCCTCCCTGGCCTAGTACAACGGAGTCTATCCAACGTCTATGACTGTAACATCCCACTGCTGCAATCTGCGAAAAACAAAATAATAGAATTAATAATCTGTTGTTGAACTCTGAAATGAAATAAAAATACATATACAACATTACACATATAAGAAAAAAATCAATTAAACTTTATTTTATTTTCTTTGAGGTAAATTTCAAAAATTTAATACATATTTTTTTAATTTAACTTTGGTATCTTCCTTTTTTTTTATGTAGCTCTTGTTGACCATTATACCAGACTGTTTTAACTATTAGAGGTATTGTATTTCTAGAAGTTCAAGGACATGCATACATTCTTGACTACACTGTGTGCTGCTTCAATGAAAAAAGGTGAAAATAAGATGTCGTGTTAAATTTTTATGAGGTAGGATATTTTTTGTGTTCCAGAGTGTTCTCTCTCAAATTACACTAGTCAAACTTATTACTTCTGATCGATGTACTGTTCTTTGGGTTTTAACTCATTGACAAAAATACACCAAAAGACAAAAAATAATAAATATTTTATACCTATGCATCTTTGTAAGAACTCTGAAATGGATATAAGAAGAAAGATTAGTAATTTGTCACTTCCATAAAAATGGACATACAGAAGTCTATATGCCACTCTTCTTCTGTCACAACATAGCCAAACTCTAGGGTGTATGACTGAGGTTGCATCTACAACAAAAACAAATTTGTAAATTATTAGTGTTTGAGAATGTTGGTGCCACTTCCATCAAATGAGTCCATGACTGAAACATCCTCTCGGCTGCATCTGCAAAAACAAATCTGTAGTGTTGTGGAGAACGTTGGTGTCACTTTCATCAAACGGGCCCTTTAACAAGCTCATGGTAGAGTGATCTTGCTACTATTGTATAGTGCTGCGGAAACTCTGCGCTACCCTCCCTGGCCTAGTACAACGGAGTCTATCCAACGTCTATGACTGTAACATCCCACTGCTGCAATCTGCAAAAATCAAAATTATAGAATTAATAATCTGTTGTTGAACTCTGAAATGAAATATAAATACATAAACAACATTACACATATAAGAATAAAATCAATTAAACTTTATTTTCTTTCCTTTGAAATAAATTTCAAAATTAAATATTTCTTTTTTAATTTAACTTTTACTTTATTTTCCCACAAAATTTAGCTTTGTAAATGTTGTAAAAATACACAAATTATTAGTCTGTTTCTTTTGTTACCTTTTCTGAAGTTGGACACAGACTTCTTTTTAATGAGTTTTACGGTGCAAATTGCTGTGTTTGTTTTTTCTACATTGGCTCATAGAGGTATAAGTGTGGGTTGAGATCTCTCAAAACGTGTTTAACCCACTGCATTTTTGCACCTGTCCCTTGTTATGTCGACGTATATTTGTTCCACCTAACAGAAGTTCCAATGGAAACTTTGTTATACACCTTGTCATAATATCTATTCCTGTTGGAACAAATGTTCTATACCATTTATTCCGTTGGGAACATTTATTGTAATATTTATTCCTTTGGAAATAATATTCCAGAACATTTTTTCCTTTTGGAACTTATATTATGAAGGAAATTCTATTCCGTGACAGTTAGAAGCCTCTGGACCTTGTTAGTCTCGTAGGTTTTTTAATTTCAGTTCATTTTAATATATGTTTGAGTTTAGTATGACATCCACTTTCACTGACCTAGTGAACATTTTTGTGTAGGGGTCAGCTGAAGCCTGCCTCCAGATGCTGGATTTTCTTGCTGAGTTGAAGAGTCATTAGTTGATTCGGCTGTTTTTTGCTCTTTGGTTGGGTTGTTGTCTCAGACATAATTCTTTTGTATAAGATTTGTACTTTGCAAATAATTGCACTCAAGTGAGTAAAAAATTGAAGCAAAAACATTTGAGTTTTACCACTGAAATAATATTTTTTGTTGGCAAAACCGTTTTATTTTGACATTCTGTTCTTTTTATTATCTGACCAAGCTGAGCAACCATCTACTACAATGGTTCTTATTAAATGTTGTATGCATACAGACCAAAATGAGGTTGAATTGTGGTTTTGGAAAAAAATATGAAATCAGCAATGCTTTTCAGATCATTTTTACCAATTTAACTATAAAAATGACTGTTAATAATTACAAGTCATTTCTTCATTATTCCACTTTTATTAATATTTATAAAAAAAACAAAGTGCTGTTATTGTTTATCTAAATCATTGCAAATGCCTCTTTAAGTGATAAATTATCTAAATGTATTTTTTTTTAAGCAGAAGGTGGCTAAAATACACAAGATAATGATAATTAAGTAATTTTTATAACAATTTGAAGCTCCTACCTAAGCTTAGGAATTTGATGGTTTCTTTAATGTTTTTTGAGTGAAAGTGACAAGCTCCAGGGGAGGATCCAGCCATTTTAAAAAGGGGGGTTCCCAACCCAGAGTAAAGGGGGAGGGGTGGGGGAGTCAAACTATATGCTCCCATTCAAATGCATTGATAGGCCCCAAAAAAGGGGGGTTCCCAACCCAGATTAAAAGGGGGGGTCCAACTATATGCTCCCATTCAAATGCATTGATGGGCCAAAAAAAAGGGGGGTTCCAAATTCCAGAACCCCCCCCCCCCCCCACCCCTGGAGTCACCACTGAGCTCATTGTGTAAAAGGCATATTCTATTGTGCAAACCATAAGCCTTGCTATCAACAATAAATTTGGTGAAAACTTTATCAAAAATGAAAGTCAAATCTTCTTATCACTAAAAAAAGGTTATATTGCCTTTTGTTCAAACTCATTTACACTCTGACGAAACTAAAAAAAAAATCAGTCAAAGTCAATCAAATGTTTAGCATTGACAATGCATATAACATTTCAATGGAACTAACGTACATAAGGTTCTTTGTGACTCAAGAGGTGAAAGCCCATAAAACTACTAACAATGACGAAATGCTTTCCATGTCTCCAACAAAGTTGTCATTAGTACCATTCAACTTCAATCAACATTGTGTTTGTCTTAGTCAAAGTCAAAGTGCAGTGCTAGTGAAATTGTCTCAACAGAGTAGAAATGAGTAAAAAATGTTTTTGAAGATACTTGAACATTTATAAAATTATATTTATTTCAAGATGTAGGACACACGTTTGGACATTTTAGTGTGCTGATTAGGGTCTCCATGCTGTGGTATTTTGTTAGAAGAATGGCATCCTACATCTTTGTCTTGGAATTTATTTTGAAAAATGAAGAAAAAAATCTTTTGTTGATTGTAAGCATGGCAAAAGGCAAAACAATTTCTGTATTTCTTTTATCTTAGTTATCAATTATATATGTGAGGGGGATAGGACCTATATTGGGACTCAGGAATCTGGTATTTTAAAGCACAGGATTTAGGGATTGACCCCTTTAGGATAAAGTTGGTTTTTTTTTAATTTCTTGATGTCAGGATCTAAATTTATTTAAATTTCGGGAGCTCAGGATTTTGTGTTTGTAAGCCCGGGATTTCAGGATCAGGACCCCTCTTTAAGTTTTCAGAATTATTCCATGTGGTCAGAGTTATCTCCCATTGATCAAACAACTCCATATTTACTTACATTGTTAAATTTTGAAAAATGACCAGAGCAACTGAATTAATTCTAAAGACCATTCAGGTAGTGGCCATTTTCCTCAATGATAAGAGTGACATTTTTCTCTTGTTGGGGAGTCAAGATTTCCATTATTTTTTTAAACCATAAATTGGCTTATTTAAAATTTGAAACCCCTCAATTTGAAAAGTTTTCTGTATGAAATTTTGTCGTTAAATGGTTAGGCATTGCACAAAACAGGCTCAAGCTTTATTTTTAAAAAAAATTTCACCCTGCAACATGCTCATGTGCTTAGGTCAGATATTTGTGTGTATGTAAGTTATTTGTCAGTCTGTTCATTTTATTCACAAATATTTTAGACTTTGGATGATTTACAAGTTCACGTATTGTATAAACATCAGACTATAGTTGAAACCTCTAGATGGTTTTGGTTATTTATTTTCCTTTGGTCACTGTCTTGTTGGTGTATACCCTTGATCCCCCATTTTCCATAATGATGCTTAATATTTAACCAACAATAAGAATACTCACCAAGTATAATTTAAGATGAGGTTCTTACCATACTCTTTGGTAACCCCAAATATACTTAATACATTGCTTACTCTTCAAGGTCATACGGTTCTTCTTTCTGCTCAGTTGTTTGGTCCCTACAAAATATCATTTTATTTTAATATATGAAAGGATTGAAACTCAAAACTGTATTGTTCATCCTTTTTTAATAAAATGTTTATTCAGTCACATGTTTTCCTTGGTACATCTCCTTTAATCAATGCCATATTTCACCTCATTTCTAATATATTTATTTCAAGAAAGATAAAATTAAACACCACTATTATCCTATAAAACAAACCTCAAAATTTTAACCAATACATACCTGAGTAATCATTTCCAATGCTGTAAAGCTTCATCATAAACTGATTGATGAAATACAGCTGGCTGATTTTCTAATCATTGTAATGTTGACTATAGTCTGATTCTCTAATCATTGTAATGTTGACTCTCGTCTGATTTTCTAATCATTGTAATGTTCACTGTAGTCTGATTCTCTAATCATTGTTATGTTGACTATACAGTCTAGGTGTCTGTAAGTCTTCACATTTCTCTGGTTCAACAATTCATCAAAATAAGACTGTTGCATTTTGTGGATAATAGTCTTGTAAATTCTCTGAAAAACCAAATGTAATTAACTTTTATATAAAAAATGTATTGAGAAGTTATTGCCAACAAATTCAGTTGGTACACTGTCAGTCTCCTAGACATATACATGAATGTGTCCCCTATTCCTGTTGTTGTAGGTAGATACTATTTGGAAGCAATACCTGGTCAAGTTACATGGATCTTTCAACTTGAAATGCATGATATATTTGCCACAGGGGGTTATGCACCCACAATCAATCATGAATTTTACCATGGTTACAGAACTTATAGTTACAGTTCGATGATGTTTATACAAGAGTAAAAGCTTGAAAACATAACAACTCTAATAAATCAATAAACTTAAAGAAATGGGGTAAAGTCATCATATTGTAATTTCACATGCAACATGAAAAATTAGTGAAATCATTCAATTCTCCAAAAGTAATTTTCTGGAAATTTTAAAATCTAAAATCCAACACAGATCACATTGAATCAATTAATTGCCTTAAAATTCTTTCAAACATATTTCATGTCCCCTAATATTCTAATGAAACAAGAATGTGTCCATAGTACACGGATGCCCCACTCACACTATAATTTTCCATGTTCAGTGGACCGTGTAATTGGGGTCAAAACTTTAATTTGAAATTAAAATTAATAAGATCATATCATAGGGATCATGTGTACTAAGTTTCAAGTAGATGTGACTTTAACTTCATCAAAAACTACCTTGACCAAAAACTTTAACCTGAACTTTGCACTTTCATTTTCTATGTTCAGTGGACCATGAAATTGGAATCAAAACTATAATTTGGCATTAAAATTAGAAAGATCATTTCATAGGGAACATGTGTACTAAGTTTCAAGTAGATGTGACTCAGTTTAACTTCATCAAAAACTACCTTGACCAAAAACTTTAACCTGAACTTTGCACTTTCATTTTCTATGTTCAGTGGACCATCGTAGGTGGGGCATAAAAATACCTAGGTCTTTGTCCAAGTAAAAATCAATTTAAACTGATTTGGCTTCTAATTCTAACCTATTGATCACACGACCATATATCGGTTCAAATTCTAACCTTTTGATCACATGACCATATAGGTGTTACACAACAATCTACTCATTTCACACTTTAGTAACTGGCTGTGCAGAAAAATATCTACTGACAAAGGACATACTGCAAATAAATTATGTAACTGAACTTTACTCAGATCAATAACAAAAACGTGAAAAAAGTGTTAAAACAATTGAGATTAAACCATGTACATAATATTTATTACCACCAAAACGGCTGTAAGTAAATCGAGGATCAAGGATAATATAATGGAGAATCAAGTCTTCTACTTTTTGAATTATGGCCTTTATCATCTTTATAAAAAATACAAATAGACTGCATCTACTATAAACTTGAAATATAATTCCATGTATCAGTAAAATACGAAAAAGTAAAATAAATATTTTCAAATCTTTGCTATCGATAGTTGAGCAAAAATATGCCATCTGCATTTTCAGTTGGTGCAACCTTTTCAAACATCACGATACTTGCTACAGCATCGACTCAGGCACTTGTTTTGTAGTAACCAGTGCATGCTCTAGTTTATTTTTTTTTTATTTATTCCGATGTCAATAACACGATTGATTGTTGGTTACTTGGTGTCCAGTGGCAAATATTTCATGCATATTCAGGACGATCAATGAACACGAGCCAACTTATTAAATTTCATCAGATAGTCTTCTATATCATATCTTAATTTTTCGAAAAAGATTTCAAAAGTCGTGTTTTGATCCATATTTTTAATAATGAAAATAATCTGGGAAAATACCAAGGGGTTAATATCTACCTTGAGTATGTGTGGTTTCACGAACAGTTCAAATCAAATATTTTGCTTCTGTAAACTGCATGTGTCCATCTTGTTCGTTTGAAGACAAAGTGCTATTTGAAACACTTCGGCGGGAAGTTTTCCACTGGTCAACAATGAAGGGTCTAAAAACTCCAAACCAATGAAAACTCACAAAATAAGACACACCCTCGGTATTAAAACTGCTCACAAAATTTATTTGACAACAGCTAGCCTTTTTTAACAATAAAATTTAGATCTCAAATCGAGCATAAAAAGGTGTGATAATACATTTGATATAAAAATGACTTGTAAAGATCTTTTTTATCCTAAAGACTCATGAAATTAAGAGACCGTGGCATTTTATACTTAAACAGTTACAAATAATAAATAAGAAACAACATGAACTCCTTTAAAAAAGTTACAATTAAATATGTATCATAATCTAGTTGTTCTTTATCACTTAGATCACATTTTTTTTCCAGATCCATCAATAGAACAAACACTACCAGCTTCAATTGGCAACTTGTGACTTCCACATCTAAATTTATTAATAGTATACATCATTTCAGGTGGGGAAACAGAGAGATATTTCTCAAAACCAAATTCAGTCTTACAATTCTATAATTAATACACTTAGGTGAGTTCAATATTTGTGCTTTCCAATTTTCAATAAATTTTTCATGAAGAAACTGTTTCACTTGTCTCGACAGAATAACATTTCTTTCCATAGTTTGGTTATTCCTACAATGATTATAACCACATTCAAGTAAAATTTCGTTGATACTTGGTAACCATTTAGAGTGATACACATCATCTTCGTCAAGTCTATATAACATATCATATCGTGCGTGATATTTTCTTTTTTTTACCATTTAAAATAAGTTGCAAAAAGACAACCATTCTGGCTTTAATACAAATAGGCATAGGTTCTCTACCAAGCTCTCCATAAACAATACAATTTGGAGTACATTTTTTAATCTTCAAAATATACTTGCAAAATTCTATTGCAAAGATTAAATAATTTCATTGTTTTCGTAACCCCACACTTGAGCACCATATAACAATATAGGTGCAACCATTGCATCAAATATTTGTAACAAAATATCAACTGGTAAACAAAGCCTTCTCGCTTTACACAATGCATAGAGCATGGCCTTCCTAGCCTGTTAGACTAGCCGAGCTTTATTTTTTGAAAGTGTACCTTTTCTTAAAAAAGACTGTTCCCAGATATTGAAAATCTTCTATAACAACTATTTATTCATTATTATATAAAAACTGAGTATTCTCACACTGCCTATTTTTGAAAGTAGAATAACATTGGTCTTAGTTACATTGACGTCTCACAATATAAAAACATCACATTTAGACTTTAGTGCAGATTGCAATTCAGCTGCCAGATTCTGCAAAAATAACAGTATCATCAGCATATATACTAGTCAACAAAAGAAACGATACACGACTTTAGAATAAAATTTATCAAAGAGTATTAAAATTTTAACAAAATGAGTTACACTATTTCCAAAGGCTTTCATTTGCAATGTATGCAATTGTGATAATGAAAATCAAAACCTTTCGGAGAGTACCTTAATTCCATGTAAACGATCATAGGGTGCAAATTATTCTTGTGGAAAGTTTGACACAAAATCGTCACACAATTTTCTAAGTACCAAATAGAATTATCAAATTCGTTTAAAAAATATTCATAACGCTAATCAAGTTAATATGTTCATGTTGTAACTAATTATATATAATGGGTTGAATTGAAAAAAAATGGGTAAAAAATGTGTTTATGAAATCTCAAAAATGCAAAACAATAAATTGTTTTCGTCTCAAATCAATGTTTTAGATATGAAAACAACACACTGTAACTTTAGAACCTTTCGAATTAGTTTTAAGATTGTTAACGTTCTTTTTAATTTCACTTTACACATACAGTCAATGGTAAATCAATTGATAATGTTTACATTTTAACGATTTCTTGTTGGGCAGAACTTTGCTTTACAAATAAACAAAGAAACTGTACGATTTTTAAAAAAGAATTAATGTCAAACATTGTCTTTATTGTCATTGAAAGGTTGACATCATTAGTTAGAACTTCTGTTTTTAAAATTGTTGTTTTATGTAAATTTTGTCAAAAAACTTGAATTTCGCAAAATGACGTCACGAAAGCCCCAAAAAATCTTTTTTTTTAAACGGATTTATATTTTCATGGTCATTTAATATCACTACCTTCAATATTGGTCCTATAAACGAGAAACTTCATCTTTAATTTGAAAAAAAGTCTTGTATCGTTTCTTGTGTTGACTAGTATAGTAACAAATACAATTTAACCTTCAATATCATCATTATCAAACAGCAAGTGAGAAATAGTACATACATCATTAAGACCATCATAGGCATCTGATAAGAACTATGTCAGATCATTAAGAAAAAATGAAAATATTAAATGAGAGAGGTTTTCTCCTGGTCTGACTCCTACATTTGGAGCAAAATATTCAGAGAAATTATTACCTTCTCTTATACATGATTTTGCATTTTCATACAGATTCTGTAACGGGAAATTGCGATTCAATTTTTTTTCCAGGAGTTATACGCCCCTTTGAACTTATTTACTTTAATGTACTACTGCAACAGTTTGTCATCGCAACTTCTCTCAAACCACACAACAGAATTTCACGAAACCTTTTCAGTTAATAAGGACATACTATGTAGTTGTGCATATCGACGGGAAATTGCGATTCAATTTTTTTTCTAGGAGTTACGCCCCTTTGAACTTATTTACTTTAGTGTACTACTGCAACAGTTTGTCATCGCAACTCCTCTCAAACCACACAACAGAATTTCACGAAACCTTTTCAGATAATAAGGACATACTATGTAGTTGTGCATATCAACGGGAAATTGCGATTCAATTTTTTTTCCAGGAGTTATACGCCCCTTTGAACTTATTTACTTAAATGTACTACTGCAACAGTTTGTCATCGCAACTCCTCTCAAACCACACAACAGAATTTCACGAAACCTTTTCAGTTAATAAGGACATACTATGTAGTTGTGCATATTGAAGGAAAATTGCGATTCAATTTTTTTTCTAGGAGTTACGCCCCTTTGAACTTATTTACTTTAGTGAATTACTGCAACAGTTTGTCATCGCAACTCCTCTGAAACTACTCAACAGAATTTCATGAAACCTTTTCAGATAATAAGGACATACTATGTAGATGTGCATATCGACAAGACATTTTTATTCATTTTTTTTTCTAGGAGTTATGCCCCTTTGAACTTATTTGCTTCAATGTACTTCTGCAACAGTTTGTCATCTCAACTGCTCTGAAACCACACAACAGAATTTCATGAAATTTTGTAGATAATAAGGACATGTAGATGTGCATATTGACAGGAAATTATTATTCAATATTTTTTCTTATACAATTTTTTTCCTTACACTTATTTAATTTCTCCAATGACAATGTGGGGACGTGGGGTATGTGAGCGTGCTCACTAAGGTTCTTTTATTGATTTAGGGATATACGGCTGGCGGGCATGTGTGTTCAATTACTTGAAAAGCCTTGGAAGAAATATTTTCAAATTTAGATAAGTTGTTTCCTGTGACTAAATGAAGGCCAATTGCAATTTTCATGATTTCAGATATCTTCTTGTTGAGTTAACATCCTTTTTAATATCCAAAAGTGGTACTTGTACTTCTAATGTGCTTCAGTTATTTCTCTATGAACAGAAATTGTTAATTATATACTGGTATAAAAAGTTTTATTACACTAAGTGTGTTTATACGACTGCAAAATATTTTTTGGGATCGTATAATGGTATGATGTCATCGTCTGCGTCGTCATAGGAAGACACATTTAGTTTCCGAACAATTATTTGAGTTTAAGTGAATGGATCTCTATGAATTTTTTAAGAGGGTTTATTACCACAAAAGGAAGGTTGGGATGATTTTGGGGATGATGGTCCCAACCGTTTTGGAATAAGGGGCCCCAAAAAAGCACTTTCTAGTTTCAGGATAATAACTTGTGTATAAGTATATGGTTGTCGCTTTGACGTATTCACCATTTCCTTTCTCAATTTTATGATTACTCTGAAATTGTACCAAATTTTTTGATACTACAAGAAGAAGGTTGAGATTCATTTTGGGGGGTTATTGTGCCAACAGTTTAGGAAAAAAGGGACAAAAAACATGCATTTTTGTAGTTTCCAGACAATAAGTTGTGTGTGAGTGTATGGATCTCTCTAAAATAGTAAAACAAGGTTCCATACTACAAAGGAAAGGCTGGGATTGCATTTGGGGGTAATTGCACCAAGAAGGGATTCAAGAAATAAGGGTTTTTTTTTTTATCAATTATTGAAAAACAAAGTTTCAAGAAGAAAAATTAAATCTTCAGTTGCACAATAGATTTGTAAGATCTTAAATCACATTTATTTTGTGTCAGAAATTTGATCACAATCCTAATTCAGACAGAATCAAGCTTGAATTTTGACCATATTTGCCCCAACTTTTCAGGTTTCAAACGCTGCGGTCGTATCAGGCTGCCCTTGGTGAAGCATTTCAGTAAATGGCTTATCACACTATTTGAGTGACAGATTTATTTCTAAATTTTCTGTTTCTGAAATGCTGGTGATTATAATCTATATAGGACTGTATAAATATAGTAAGAAATTAAGAGGGAAGAAAGATACCAGAGGGATAGTCAAATTCATAAATCAAAAATAAACTGACAACGCCACGGCTAAAAATGAAAAAGACAAACAATAGTACACATGACACAACATAGACAACTAAAGAATAAGTAACACGAACCCCACCAAAAACTAGGGATGATCTCAGGTGCTCTGGAAGGGTAACTGTTATGTTTTAGACATTTTGAAGATAATTACAGATAAGTTTTATAGATTTATAAAAGACATTGTATTAATGATAAATTAAATTTTTGTGTTATTTTTTTCTTTTCTTTGGTTAATTGTTTGTAAATTTTTGTGGTAGGTTGGTTTGTTATTCTGTAAAAAAAACCACTATTTTTTGGAATGCTATATACATTTTTTTTTAAGTAAGCTCCTTAAAGAACTTATATTGTATATTAATAAACATACAATGTATATTCAGATTTCGAATTTTGGGAACAGTTGGGATCCAAAGGGTTCTAAATTAAACTTTTGTTTGATTTCATCCAAAAATTGATTTCTTGGGTTTCTTTGATATGCTGATGATAACAACGTACTTAGATTTTGGATATTGGACCATAATAGGTAAATGTCCAATTTCAGTTCTTTGACCATATTCATTTTGTGTCACAAACCTATGCTGTGTCAAATATTCAATCACAACCCAAATTCAGAGTTGTTTAAATTTTAAACGTATTGTCAAGACTAGCTCAACTGTTCAGGGTTGCACCTCTGCAGAAAAATCCGGTTTGCTGTCACTCTGACAGCCTTGTCGTTGAAATTACATTACAGTCTTTAACAATATGCAAATCCCATATAAGGTATAAAAAGCTAACATTTTTATCTCAACTGGCTAACCTTGACCAAAATTTTTAACCAAACACTTTAACCTGAAGCTGGACAGACTGTCAGACCTACAGATGGACAAACAGACTATATCAATTAGTCAAATTATAATAAAAGCAATGACACATTAAACAGAACATTGTTTAAATAGAACGTAGGAGTACAATGAAATTTTTGGATAATATCTCCGAAATTTAAGCATTCAGAGTATATCTGACATGGGTAAAAATGTTCATCAGGAATACATTTGTATATTTGTTCTTCAATTTCCAGATAAATCAGACAACAATTTAGAAAAAAAGTAATTTTAAGAATTTTTTGCAGTTTTTGGTTTTTATCTTTATATTAATATAGATGCAGATAAACTGCAAACAGCAAAAAAATTGAGCAAAGTAAGATCCTTAAATAGGTCCACATGACTAAAACTGTCAATTGACCTGTTAAGGAGTTCTTTATAGTTATTTTTAACATTTTTTTTTGTAATCTTTCACAAAATCTTCTCTGAAACCACTGGATCAATTCTTATGTTGGACTGTTATACCACTGTCCCAGGTTAGGGGGGTCCCTATAACCCAGCCACATTATTTATGTATGTGCCAGTCCCATAAATATAAACTTTGAAACTCTATATATACAATATAAACATGATATTGACACGATATTGTTAACATTGCGATGTATGCGATGTGAACGATGTAAACAGAAAGGTATAGAACATATTGATAGGATACAATGAAAACACAATAACAACTCTATAAAGTTGGCATTGCGATGTTGACAATATCGACAAAACATCGTGCACTGGACATAGTTCCCTAATTCCTGAACTGTTTGGGCCTTAACTCCCAAAATCAATCCCAACCTTTCTTTTGTTGTCATAAACCTTGTGTTTGAATTTCATTGATTTCTATTTACCTATACTTAAGTTATTGTGCCAAAACCAAGAATATTTGGTCCCTTTTTGGCCCCTAATTCCTAAAATGTTGGGACCAAAACTCCCAAACCGGTCCCAACCTTCCTATTGTGGTCATAATTCTTGTGTTAAAATTTCATAGATTTCTATTCACTTTTACTAAGGTAAGAGTGCGAAAACTAAAAGTATTTGGACACCACAGACATAGACGAAGAAGACACAAACGTGATAGCAATATACGACGAAAAATTCTTCAATTTTTGCGGTCGTATAACAAAAAACATACCTACGCTATGAAATTGCATAGGGTTAAGTAATCAATCAGCTTGTAAAAGAGTAGATCTGCTAAACATTACAACAACAAAGTAACCATTTTATATTTTATTTTTCTTCTGAATTAATACAAGATGACCTTTGATTGTTAGTGTCTCCATTGGTAAGTAGTATACTAACACATATTGCTCATCAACATTTATATTATTATTATTATGCTACTAAGTGAAGCTGCCAACTAACCATAAAGTGACACCCTAAGTTCAAGTCAAAATAATTAAAATATCTGGGGAGTTGTTTGGAAATTTATAAATACTGGGTACATTGTTTGTACATGTACTTGTAATATGTTCTACAGTTTTCTTGAAAATATAACAAATAGATTGCAGTAAAAATTTATTAAATCAAAAATTTTATCAGAACATCTGTGTTAAATTCTTTTCCAACTTCTAAAATTTGGCATTAATGTTCTAATTTTCTGATATTATAAAACTGTGAAAATTGTGACATAAAACAATAAATTTATAAATTGATCGAGATACTTTGACTTGATCTTAAATAAGGTTTTACTGTTAACAGTGACAAATAATTAGGTTGCACTGTAAATAGTGACAACTGATTGATGAAAATTAATACTGAATATCAAAAATAATTAGGAATTAAAAATCTTCAATTTGAACCTTTACATTTTTTTTAAAGTTTAGTGAAAATTTCAGCAGGCCAATGTTGTTCTTCTTACATAAAAGGTCAAGGCATAACCAAACAGTGAACAAAAATTTGCTACCAATTCAACCATTTAGGTGCAAGGAGAATATTTTTACTAGCTATATTCTTCTCGATTTGTAGTGCTGTTTTACAATGTTTAATACAGGTAAAATTGACAAACATTAACAAATAAGTAATAAGAAATACCAAGCACACATTTTAAGGTATGCCTTGTGTTGATGTTGGCTGATTTTTTAAAATAACATTTATGGATTGATGATGGATTTTCTGCTTGGATTGAAAGAAAAATAACTCACCAAAACATTTTGGCATGTTCTCTTTACATGACATACATATAATATGACTGGTTTTGTTCGTTTTCTAAATTTTCTATGTATTAAAACATTTGATCATTAACACATGTACATAACAAACATAAAGCAAACTATATATAAAGTAACGATTACGTATAACAAACAATATTGCATATTTTCTAGCCTTTACACAGCATTGTATTAAAAAACATTATACCATTGTAACAAAACATTATAAATTTTCAAAATAATGCCACCTAACAAGACAACAAGAATAAAATTTGAATTGAGATACATGTAAGTTCTATAGGTTGCATTTCTGTAAATATTGACAATGCAATTTCCCATAGGAACTCCTTTTACCGCTAAAACTGTACCACTTTTACTATGAAGTTTTGAAAAAAATCTTATCCTAGAATTGAAAGTTCATATGCACCACAATTTTTTTCAAAGGTCAAAATATAGGGCTATGTGGCATATTTTCAACATTTACATGTCCTGAACTTCTCAGAGTTAAAACTAACACTAATTTCCTTTAAATACCCCTGCCTCGAATGAAAGGTTACCACAGATTTCAATGTAAACAATATGCACATGAAAATTTACTGGTAAAATTCCCAAGTTATGTCTCTGTGAGATGGAACACAGAAAGCATAACTGGGAACCAGTATGTAAACAAAATTAATTTTCTATGAATATTCAAGATCTCCCTAAAAGAGGCGTGTTTTGAGATACACCTGTATTTACAAAGTGCAACCTATAATCTATGATACAAAATCATTTAACGCACTTGATAAAACCCAAATCGAAGGTTCAACAAAAGTAATACGACAAAAATTCCTTGTATGTTATGACCAAATCAGTATATTAAGGATCAGTTTAAGGCTCCAGATTTATTTCTTAATTTACAGATTTTGAATCAGACTGAACACATGTGAACATGGTCTATTGATCTGTGTAAGTGAAAATAACAAAAGGTCCTTCTCTGATAACATTAAGAATTATTAGACAAAGTATTTACTTTAAACATGTTAGAGATATGAGTAACAGGGGTGTTTAATAGTAACATGTAACCTCGTCCTAACTTACTGCACAAGAATATACAACCAACAAGCAACCAATATATAAATAAACTGAAAAACACATAGGGACTGTCTCAAAATATTTTTACTACATTAAAATGTATAATAATGGTATTTCTGTAAACAAACCAAATGTTAAATCTATCATACCGTTATTTATTAAGGACTTTTTAAATTAACGTATGCTGGAACTAAAATTTAGGTATTATTATATCATCAATATCAAAGTACTGACAAAAATTAAAAAGTACTCTCACATAAAGTTTTTGGTGTCACTTATGCTTTTTTTTTTAATGTGTTGATGTCCATCAAATCTTGCCTTAGAGTGAAAGATTGTAAAAATCTTTATGTAAAAGAGAAAAAAATACTTTGAGACAGTTCCAGACACTCAAAATATATAATATTGAAACAAAGGCAACATCGGGTTAAATGGGATAAAAATAGGTATTGTACAAAAAATTCCAATAAAAAACATATCAAAATAAATACTCTGTAAGCATTTGAACATTTAGCAGTATTTTATGATTATACACAAATATTCCATACTCAACAAATGAAATGGATAGAATTAATTACATGTTGTGGGTCAATTTAATTCAGTAAAATGTCATTATATAAAAGTAAGCAAATGAAGTTAGACTTCCCTGTACAACATAATGACACAAAAATACAGTTATACCTCATAAGACTTTTTTTCTAGAAGAGAAGAATTTACATGCTTTGGGTACAGTTAATAGAACATTAACCATACCTTCTTAATGCCAGAACAAATTAAAATTGATGATAAAATTTTTATGAAACACATCAAAAATAATGTCAAAAATTTTTGTCTTACTGATCATGTTGATGCCTCTTTTCAAGTCATTATTAATAAGAACTTTGTTGTATATTGATAATACAACAAGGTTTGTGTTGCTAAAATACCAATAAGGCAAACGATCAAAAACACAAGATTATTAAAATAAGACAAGATTTAAAAAATGTCTTAGTACTTAACTGTAAATTTTTACTAATTTCATACATTTTACCATGTAAAATTTACAACTATCTTAATTTGATGCTCCATTTTTCATGTAATACATGAAACATTTATATCCTAACTGAAAAGCTTACAAATCTATCTTATATATATTATTGCACAAGTTAAAGAATCAACTACTTGATTATTTACTTAAGAGATGCTGTTCATGAATCATTCTTCCCTTGTAAAAATTCATGATTCAACATGAACAGAATACACAACTTTTATTATTTCATAATAACTATTTTTTCGTTTTTACAAATACAATAGAAGCCATCCACATTTTCAAACAAGTTCATAAGCTTGTACATGCTTATCTGTCCACTTCAATCATCTTCGATAAATATTACCATTATGTTGTTAAAAATAGATTACTGTTGGTCATCTCAATGAGATTGATTTTCTCGCTTGAGATGACCAATGATAATCTGTTTATTGCTATTTTGATTATACGACTTTAATGTGGCATGTGAGCCCTTAGCTTCAAGTAATAATTTTTCATATCACTCTACTGTGCTAAGGAAGGAAATTATCATTCGTGAAGATCAAATTATTTTTTTGTTAAATAGCAATAATGAAGGCTATCCCTTTATGCAGATGCTGTTTTATAAAGGGGTGTAGAGAGAATATGCTCTCCATAGATGGGCAATATATCAGTTTTTGGCATAAAATTATTTACTTTTTTGACAAATATGGAAATTACACCTACCCTCACTACAAATGTAGATCTTTCCCTATGATGGTCAAGCCAATGAAATGCTTGATAATTAGGATGACCTCTAAATAACATTTTAAGTTAGACTTAGTTTATAACAACTGTACACACTAAAGATTTATACAATACAACAATGTTTAACATATCTACACAATTAAATTCTAAAAAGTCGAACAAATAAAATGTTCAATAAAAATTCTACAACAAATTAGTAAAACTATTATAATATATATAAAGATCACAGTTCTATACCCAACAACATCTTAACAAGGTTTTAATAAGCAGCGCATTTTTAAAGAGGGATAAAAATGTCTTAAAATGACAAAATGCCTTCAACATAACAAGAATTTGATGCGAGTCGACTCATTCATGATGCTTTTCTGCAAATCTTGTTTTTAATGCACAACTACATTTGTTCAAATTAGCTTTTATCATGTTAAAAAAATAGCGACCATGCAAAACAATTGCGCCCATCAAAGTGAGAAGCATTTTCTAATTTCTGGAAGCCCTACCAAAGCACCATGATAAAGATCCATGAATTTGTTTATTTATATTTCTTTTGTATTTTGCACTAAATGAAAACAATTCTCTAGACTTTTTATATATATATAAAAGATAAAAATTCTATTATGAAAATAAATAAATTCATAATTTTTGGCAACATTCTTCACAATATTGATAATTCACATGTTTCAAAATTTATCTTGCTTCCAAGAAATGCCCATTATCTTTAGAAAATTTGTGCTGGAAAAATTTTGCCTGAACAAAGAATAATTGCTTGACAGATATGAAAATGATAAGTTAACATATTTTAATTTGAAAAAAAATGGAATGAATTAACACTAATGGAGAAAAAACAGTAAGGAAGATTTTTAAATTAGATTAGAAAAAAATACATGGAGTATTATTCATTTAAAGTTTTCAACATTAATCTATAATAAGAAGGTTGTAAGTTGAATATGTGTGTCATCTTTTAATGTTTCACCACTCAAAAAACTCTCATCTTCAACTGACAGCAGTAAATAAGGAAAACAAATAATCTCTGAATTAGAGTGAGAATGAGATATTGTCCGGGATACTAAAATCATGAAAATATTTACAAATCTTTCAAAACCTTCTTTATCTAAAATCATACACATAGATTTATTATTTTGATCTAAAATTTGTTCATCATAATTAAATTGTACACAATATGAAACAAAAATAAGTACACATGTACTTTGACTAGCAATAAACCAAAAGCATTCTATATGCCCTATTTTAGATTGCACTTTGGAATGTGAAAATGTCCTAATGGCTAATTTATTGCATATAACAACAAGTGTTTTCTTTAAACAAAACCTATTATAGAAATGCTACATTTTTAAGTCACAAATGACATATTTCAAACCCTGTACTTCATGTTAATCTCTCAATAAAATGTCAACTAGCAAAATTTTATAAATTATGCAACTATTTTCTGACTGCAAAGTTTTTCTAAGAGTCAAATCAAAACATTAAAATAAGAGTGGCACCTAACACAACATTTCAATGGACAAAAATGATGGAGATTCATTTAAAATATCAACTAGTGAAAAAACATTTCATGGCTAACACCCTTACTTTTAGTAAACATTACATATGATTTAAAAAAAGTGCATATATGGCATGATGTTGGTTTTTTTTGTAAATAAAGCAGTAAAAAGAGTAAATTTTCACAGGATAAAAAGTGATAAAATATAACTTGTTTTTTTTAACTATTGTGAGAACTATCTAACAAACAGTATGTACTTTATTTCCTAAAGAGCTAGATGAAGCCTGCCGACTCGGACAAACTGGTCGGCCATTGGCAAATTCGTTATCTGAGGAGGAAACAGAAGGAGTGACATCATGTCTTGTGCGACGCGTAGGTTGTGGAGAGTGTTGTTCTAGGACCTGTGGATCTGACGCTGCTCTCTCATGTCGATACTGTAACTGTGGGGATTTATCTTCCTTGCGTTTAAATTTGGGAGATTTTCCATCTTTCCTTGTTGGCAATGGGGATTTCCCATCTTTTCTCTGAATTTGTGGGGATTTCCCCTCTTTTCTTTGTATTTGTGGAGATTTTTCATATTGCCTAGGTTTCCTAAAAGATCTAGTTCTTCCTGTTACATGAATACCTTTCACATTAATAGATATATTTGGATGAGAATACTGACGTTGTAATGAGTTACATGGACTATTTGGAAGACTTTTAGCTTTGTTTGAGGAAAAGCCTTCTTCTTTAGTACTTGAAGACTTTTCCTTATTAGAACGTTTGAATAAGTTGAGTAAAGACTTACTCTTTTTAAGGTTTGGATTAGAACCATGGATTGATCTGGCTTTTTCCACTCGTATATCATTTAACTTGTCTTTATTTAGTAACTGTAAGAAATTAGGATTAGAGATGGCTCTTGTTAAAGGAGGTTTGGCAGTTTCATCAAACTTTTGAAGTACTTCAGCAACTGAAGGCGCATGACTAGAATCAATAGTACCCTTAAGTCCATCAATATTATAATATCCTCGTTCATCTTGTAGCAATAATTCCATGCTTCCCTTAAATTCCTGAATACGAGGAAAAGGTTCTGCTGTTGTAGTTTCTCGTGAATTATTTTTAGCATCCTGTCGTGAGTTGGCAGTTCTTGCCCTTTGTCTCATTTGACCCTTTTTAATGTCTTCACAGCTCAAGGAGCGTAATCTATAATGATTATCATGGCTATTTGATGGCTTAGATTTTGACCCTCTTTCCCGTGGCAAACTGCTTGTATCAAATGTTGTTTCATACTCAGCAGTTGGAGAAAGATAAGTCTCAGGCACATTTTGATTAAATTTCTCTAGTGCTATTTCCTGAAGTTCAATAACGCTAGTTCTTGGATTTAAGTAACCATCTCTGCCTACATGTCCAGGACTCATTAAACTATAACTTGTAGCTTCCTGAAAAGATGGAGGGGGGCTCCACTCACCCGTAGGTGAAAACGGTGGCACTGAATTCTGGGCTATTGTTTTTACTGCAGACAAAGAGTTCATTCTCAAATAATTACCATCAGCGGTACTACTTCTATTTAATGGCGCTGGCACTGGACGAGTACGCTGAGAATTAGACATGGCTCCTGCTGTGGGCGGTGGAAGTGGTGGTCTACTTATTAATGATGATGAAGAATTACTCTTTTGAAAACCTGAGTTGACCACTGATGGAACTTTTGATGATTGTTGTCGGCCAGGAGAACTACTTGCCAGATATCTACTTGATGGTGTTTCTGGTCTCCTACTTGGTAAAGGTGGACCAGGTGTTCCAGGTGTACCAATATCAGACCTAAAAATATTAAAACATATGTAAATATTTTCTTTTATTTATCTTATTCATTTAAACAGAAGGTTTGATCAAATATTCAAGATTGGACCAGTTTTAATTGTGTTGTCTGAGGTAAGATTATTAGCGTTCAATGTTTGTTAAGGAAGTGCAAATACTCTGCACGCCAGTCTATGTTTTTGTTAGATGTTTTTCAGTTTTGTATAGATCTCATAAGTTGAGTGATATCTTAAAAGTTGTTTGTATTGATCCTGTCTTACATCAACCTTGATTTATAATCTATGTGAATTATTGTCCAATTACAACCTCATCCTAGGACATAAACTCACATTTCCTGGTCTACACATATAGCTCTCTGCCACAGCATGGCATGGAATCAGATACTTTTGGTAAATGTATTTATAGCATATTACCACACTCAATCCATATTGTATAACTATTGACAAATTATCAGTAAAAATATGTGCCACTTTTGATCTTGTCAAATCTTACCCTGTTTCACTTGCATTACTTGTCTGTCTGACATGAACTGTAGGTCTTGTTCTTATTGTGTTTCCTGAAAATAATATTTGTATAACATTTGGTAAAATTTCCACATGATTTTCAAAATTCAGAGGTAAATAACAGTGAAAGATATTTTATCATTTTTATCTTAACACTAATCTAAGATCTGCATGATTTTTTTTTATCAATTTTCATCTTGAATTTGCATTTTCTAGAATGCACTTATGAATATGGAATATACGACTTAAATTTTAGTAGATTTTGTTATACTGAATACCAAAATTGTAATGTTTATTCCAAAATTGTACCTTTCCCAATAATATGTTACTTTTGAGCCCTTTAGTTTTTTAGAATAACTATATATGGTTTTATCATTTGCTGGGTAATAATTTTGTGTATATATTGTGTGTATAAAGGTGAACCATGAATTTTAATGTTCGATTGCATTTCTCTGAAAGACTTGTTTACAGATTTTTTCTCAAAAACACACACTCAAGTATCTATGTAAAGATTAATTTATTTAATCAACCTGTGGTTCGTTTGATCTCACTTCCTCATTGGTAGATTATGGCTAAGACTTTGAATTTTCTTGGTTCCTCTGAATTTCCTTTTGATACAACAAGAAAAAAGTGATCATGCCCGATGATGTCACATAGATGAACACATGTTTTTGCAGATTATTAGAGAATCAAATTTCACTGGCTTATCTAGTGCAAAACAATATTTATCCACTCTCAACAATGAAATTTTAAATATCTAAAACACTCAGAAAGCCTCAAGTTTTAAACTTGAAATTTTAACAGTCTTGAGTGGAAAATTATTGTATCAGGCCAAAATAAAAAGATTGTATGTTTGCCCAAACGCGACCAACCCCAAAAATACCCCGCCAACTCAAATACATTTTTTGCCGTTTTTTATTTTTGAAAAATTATTTTTTCTGATTCTTTTCGTGTTCACTCCGTCATCGTATGAAACTTAATTTTGTTGTCTTTGTGTTTCAAAGTAACTGTGAATAAGATTAAAAGAAAGCGTGTAGAAGACCCAGTTAATCGATTTTCAATGTTCTCTGGTTTTATCTACTTATTTAACGAATGTAAAAAAGTAAACATGTGAGGATGGCAGACAGTCTTTTTACGCTGTCATCGTCTGTTCTTCTTAAAGTAAACAAAAAAACAATTGTGTCTAATAGGCTTTATAGGTTAACAATACTTGATACGGTGGTAGAATTTGAAAGTGTTGCTATGCTTTCATTGTTCTCTTGTTATAATCCTTTAAGAATGTAGTATTTTTGTACTGGTTTTGGAATTTGTGTCAAATGTTCAGACTTCTTGGTGTTTTCCATACAATACAAGGTAAAATATTTTCCCCATAACACCCATTTATTTTTTCACATAAGACTTATTGAAATAGCTCATAAAAGGTCATTTACCAAAATTTTGGAAACTCTTAATTTTCATTCTTTTGATTTGAGACACAAATAATACCAATGCAAATATAAGGTAAAAGTTCAAGTCAATCTTTTCCCGCCATATTTTAAATATCAAATATCTTGAAAAGGAGCTCCATGACCTATCAATACTTTTAGCTTATTTTGATCCTTAACCAATGCTCTAGATATGGGAAGATGTGGTGTGAGTGCCAATGAGACAACTCTTTATCCAAATAACAATTTATAAAAGTTAACCATTATAAGTCAATGTACCGCCTTCTATCTGCTTATAGTTTCAATTTTAAATTCTTAATTTATATAATTTCACCTTAGTACATCCTTGATCATCCTTAACATAACTTACCATTAATATCAATATTCCAGTTGTCCCTCATGATATTTATATGATCAGGATGATTAATCATACAAGGTATTACTGAGGTCAGTAAGGTCAAATTGTTCGATTCTAATACATAATCTTCCATCTCTTCTGTTGTCCCCCTTCTACCAGGCTACATTAAAAAGAGAAAAAAAGCTCAAATTGTTAAAAAAAGTGTATGTTCACAAATTAGTGAGTATAAAGTTCATACAGAATATTGATATCAAACTTGTGTAGTGAAACTACTTTAGTTATATTGAACATATGAGGTATTGTTCTTTTATTTTCAATAAAATATTCTGTAACTCTGAAAATCCAAATGAAATGACAATAGTGATTGTATACAGACCCTCAGACCACCATTCTTAATAACTTGGCAAAGCTTTTAAATAAATCACACAATAAAACAAACTTGTGTTAGTGCATGGCATGTTTAGATTGTTGGTTTTCCAGTCCGAATGGTTTAACATTAGTAATTTTTGAGGCCCTTTATAGCTTGCTGTTTTCTTTGTTGAAGACCGTACTTTACCTATAATGGTTTACTTGTACAAATTGTGATTTGGATGGAGAGTTGTCTCATTGACACTCATACCACATCTTCTTATTGGTGCATCATTTTAACACTCCTTGGTCTATCTGCACTTTTTCAAATGTCATAAGTATAAATAAGATGTAAAATCATGAATTATAAATTAATAAGGTAATATTTTTGTTTGAGAATATAATAAAGCTTAAACCTACTGACCTGCATTTTGGTCAAGGCATCTACAATCCTCTGGTCAAGTAAGTCATAAGCATAGTTTTCTTTTCCATCTTCTGTGTGAAATATATATGTCCCATCCCCCATTGGGGCCACACGTCCTGCTTCCAGCATAAATTGATTTTTACCCCCTTCAAAATACCTGATGCTTTTTAATGGCCATTGTGCCAACACTGTCCTTGTTGCTTGCAAAGCAAGAGTTACTCCCCATGGTGAGATATGTAAAATACAGTTAGTTCCCTTTGCTCCTATTCTCCTGTTGACATCTGAGTTTTCTGGCTTCACAATGATAAAATCATCTGAAATCAAACTTGTTAGGATTATTAATTGAAAATGACCAACTGATCATGAGCATGTTATCAATTTTAAGTGTATTGTGTCATTTTAACACTGAATTTGTATACATGTAGCATACTGCATAAAATTTATGATTCAATAAAAATTCTTTCAACGACAAAAATTGTCTGAGAGATATTTCATTCCTGTGTTTTAATATAGATGTATACTGTGGATTCATTTATTTTCGTGGGTACCAATTTTCATGGTTTGAGGAAAATTTGCATATTCGTCGATATTTGATTTTGTTGTTTTTGGCAATGTCTGCACATATTCCTTTAGAAAATTTGTAATTCGTTGAATATCTGTACCCACGAAATCCACGAAAATTAGTATCCAACAAATATTAATGAATTCACAGTATTTCAATTTACAACTACTAATAAAATTTGTTATCTTTAACATTTCTAGTGAAAAGAGTAAAACTTCAAATGTTGTTGAAAGTTGAGTAAGCGACAATCAATGAACATATTAATTTTATTAATTTGATATATGTTATGGTATCAGGACAAAAACTCCATCAATTTTTTCTTGTATTATTCAGTGTGCAAATCTTTTTTGTCAAGCAGTATTTTTTTAAATTCACAAGAATTAGTATGCCATAAATAAAATAAATTGTAACTACATAGAAAATGTCTCTACAACTTCCAAACCTTTAATCAGTTCTTTTAGTTTAAGCTGAGACATCAACAAGAATACGAAGACGTCCATATTTTTTTGCTCATCCGCTGATAAACACAAATATTTATCCTGGCTGGTAAGTTCGAACACATAAGCTCTGTTTTTTGTATTTGTTACTTTCTCTAAATGGAACCCAGGCAGTAATGGGATTTTCTCTACAATCATGACAATAGAAGATTTGGTAAAAAGTTACTGAATATTTTCTACAAAACACAATTATTTGCCACAAAAAAGTGACCATTTCTAATTATAATGATACTCAAGATTATAAGCTTCACAGAAAATCAGAGACTTAATAAGCTGTATCATTCTAAAATCTTTTTTCTTTTCTTTTTTTCCCTTCAGTCCTTCACATATTATATATGCAGCTTTCTTAACTGAACATGAACAAATTGTTGACATTTGAAAACCACACAATTCATCTGAATAACTGACAGAAAACAAAACAAGAAGATAAAAAAGTCAGAATTTATTATGCACATACATGTATATACATATTATTCCTCCTTTTTTGGCTGTGGCATATAAACATTTGGGTTAATTTCTTATTTTGTCAATTGCATTTTGTTATAAAATTATGTTTGATGACTGAAGTTCTGATTTTTTTAACAATCATTTTGTACATCGCCTTTCAGTATTGTGTTTCTGTTGGTTTTTTTTTACATTGTACATTACCTTTTGCAATACATGAAGTTTATTTTTTTATTTTTTTTGCCGTTATATTCAATTGTAAATTACTTTTTGGTTGTACATGTACTGAAACTCTATCCTCTGGGCCTAAGACTGTTAATAAGTTATACTTAAGAAATAATTCATGGGGGCTTGAATATATCGTGATTATACCACGGGTTGGCCCTTTATGACACATATTTTACCCTGAGCGATAGCGAGGGGTAAAATATCGGCATAAAGGGACAACCCGTGGTAAAATCTAGATATATTCAAGCCCCCATGAATTATTTCGATTCTAATAAGACAAATACGGCAATTCTTTTGGATCGAAGCGCTCTAGGTGGAGACAACATTTGCCGTTCCCATAAATTAACGCACTTTTAGATTGGCGGTAAAGAACCGGGAGCAAACAGAATTAGTGACATGCTCAAACTATTTACAATAACATATTTAGATAGATTTGAATGAATTTTAATGATAATTTACATATATATCTTCTATGTATATAAAAAAGGGCTTATACCACATTTTAGCATCGTTTGTTTACGTTTCCTTGTTGTGATGATTTTCGGTATCATAGGCGTGTATTTTCCTGTAAAATTATTAAATTATTACGTCATCATATTATGACGTCGTGTACTTCATTCATAAACAATCATATGACGTGGGAGTACAATCGCAACAGCCCAACAAATATATTCATATTTTACCACAGGTGTGTACTCAAAGCGTTTGAAGGACGTCATGTTAGAATGTACAATATATTTCTGCATTGTTCTACTATATATAAATATATAAAGATTATTGATAGTTTTTAAAACAAGAGGGTGTTAAACTCAAGTAGCTTGATATGAAAAAATTTCACAAGAGATCAAAGCAAAAGTTTTAAAAATAGCAATAATTTACATTACATTTTAGTACTGTAGTTCTGTTCTTTATAGTAATAATAATATTGAACATTACATTTCATAGCTGCGGAACCGTAGCTCTTAGGTCCTTATGTTATTTTTTGACTATTTGCGGACCATAGAGCTACGGATTTTTCCTATTTCAAAACGTTTGGAATTGCGACCCAGGTTCAGGTCGCACTTATTTCCCCAAAAAACATTCTTTATTATGTTTGCAAAGCTTGCCAATATATCTAGTTCGTTTCGTTAGATATTTTTCTAGGATATGACGTACCTATCGTCCGCAAATAGTCAAAAAATAACATAATTAGACCTAAGAGCTACTGTTCCGCAGCTATACATTTCAGTACTGTAGCTAGCCCTGTTGGTTTTTTTTGCAGAGCATTACTTTCAGTACCATAGTTTGTTTTGTGTTTTTTATTGCATTATATTGTACATTACCTTTTGGTGCTGTAGTTCTGTTTTTTGGCTTTTTGCTGTAACATTCCAACACAGGTTGATTTCCACATTTCTTCAGTATAAAATACCTTAACTTCCAAGGGTTATTCTTGCCAAACAATCCTTTGTTTTTGTTTCCAGACAATTTGTATAATGAATCCTACAATAAAGCCAATACTTAGATACAACTTTAAAATTAGCCAACCTACTGTCTTAGAACAGAAAAGCCACCTTTGAGTAAGACTTTGTTTCTTGCAGTGGAAAAAAGACATCACTGTACTGGCCTATGGTAACTTTGTCCCTTGCAGAGGATAAACAGGTCTTGCATTGACAGGTAGTACACTGTACAAGGTAAGTTTACTCTTTAATATATATCATATATAAAATACTTAATAGCACAGTTTAAACTAAGGAATTTGTTTTTCGTTGACTTTTATTTAGTGTAAAATCTACAACTCACAAATTGCAATATTAATAAGAATTGAGGTGCCATGTTGACTTGCTAAAATTCATTAATCTGTGCAGGATGCAATAAAATAGTCTAGAATAGACACAACAAGATGGATCATCCACAGAAATAAATTTATTCATTACATATTTATATAAACATTTGTACATGAACACATGTAGATATGCGTATATGGTACATATACATTTGTAGATGGTTATTATAAGTGGTAAATATAGTACATTTGTGTATGTTGTATTTGTATTATTTTTCATGTTTGTAAAACACTTGAAATATGGCAGCAGTCCTTTGTGCCAATTACTGTTTTTCAGAGGTATCATTTGTACCAAATTTTGTTTTCCAAATGTGCATATAATTTGAGCTGACTATGTTTTAGCCACAAACGTTGATGACACAGTGCTTTGCTCCCACCATCTGTATGGACTGAAACTCTATCTACCGCAAGACGTACTAGGAATGGAGCAGAAGCATTCCACGGGGTTTATTATGAACTGTTTCTGTTTTATGCATTTCATCCATCCTTCAATATTTGTCTTTTTGGACAATAAAGACTTTTTAAGTGAAGTTACAAGCTAATACATGTATACACTTCAAATTAGGAAGTACCCATGCAGTAGCAGTAAGAAGAAAGTATGTTTGATTCAGTTGCAGAAAAGGAAACATTTGACATATAAACTGCCAGTTCCAAGTCCGAATAAAGGTGGAGGGAAGTCATTTTTCTTCACATTGGCGCAATCATATGTTTTATTTTTGGCGGAAATGATACCATTTAATTTTAAAACAGGTGGCGCATTGGAGAAAAAACTTGTGGCGCAATAGGATGCATTTTTGGCAGAAACGGATATATCTCCCTGAAATAAACATATTAATCATATATCATTCTGTTTCAAATGTGTAGTAAAATATTTATATTATTTTCTAAACGGATGTTTATCATGTTTATTATCTTGCTTTATAAAACAAACAGAAACAATAGAACAAACTTTACGATTTTTTGACAAAGCATTATTAATGTTTTTGTTCAAGAAGATACAAACATACAAAAAGTAGTCAATGGTAGTGTTTAGTATCATATATTATATTTTATTACCTCAATGGAATAAATACTTATAATAAAGTATTGACAATACATATATATACATGTATATGTCTTTACAAGGTATGGACCATACGTCCCAAGGACGCTGTGGCAATATGCATCCTATGCCTATGGACGTCATGAAAATATGAGTGTCGTGTCTAGAAAGCTATATTGTATAATTTTATATCATATCATTTTCACATATATATATAGTCATTATATTGTCTCATTGGCACTCACACCACATCTTCCTATATCTATAGAAGGCAATGGGATTTTTAATAGTAAAAAATGTGGGGTATAGTACTGATAAATGTAAGACTCCATCATCTGATGTTATGGAGAGTTTGAAAGCTGTCTTAATTATGATCAACTACTCAGGCATATAGAGCTCTGTACATGTGCTAGCTGTCACACATTTGCGTTTTTTTTTTTAGAACGATTAATTCTCACATGACACACTTAGACGTGACAACTTTTTAGAATGACCAAAATGTATATTTTTTTATGTTTAAAAAACATTACATCAGCAGGGATTATGTTTACTGTTAATGTTTATCTATCAGCTGTTCACTGTCGATAAAATTATCAAACCTCAAAAATAGTTTCCCCTATCTCTTCCATTTTCAGGTCATGGTTGTTTACATTGTGAGAATAAGTGAAAGATTTCTAATTTCTAATGCGAATAATATTCCTGAGTTATCGGTCTTTGTTTGAGTAATCGAGTATCACATTCAGATACTATTGACATGAAAATATACATAAATCAGATTAAAAGTTTTATATTAAACAATAAAGTGCTAACAAAGATTTGTATTTAAATATACAAATTACTGTTTCTAATTTCAAGGATTTGTACTAAAGTTATACAAATCCTTTCTAGTACTTTCTAATTTTGAATAATTCACATAAATAGATTAATTTGGGAATATCTGAGAGGAAAGTGGGGAATTTAAAAATGACGAAAATAGGGAATATAAACGTGGAATCTGGGTTACAGAAGAAAGTGGGATTTGGAGTGGAAACATAATAAAAAGGAAAATGTCATCAAAATGAATATATTATAACATGTCAAAATATACAATTCATTAATTAACACCCTGTGAATTAATTTCTAGTAGAGGTGTCATAAACGGTTTCAGAAATGCCAACAGTTAATAAAAAAAAACCACAGTTTTTAGTGTAATATTATTAAAAGATTCAAATAATAAATGAACTTTAGCATTTATTTGTATTGGCCGTTTAATTTGTGAAATAAAAATATTCTATTTTATTCTATTCTATTCTATGCTATGTGCTGTAATAAGTGAATTACACTGGCTGTCTCAAATCTTTACCAAATCTGACTACACGTATGTTCAATGACCTGTAGCTATTAAAGATAGAATAGATAGATAGATAGATAGCGAGAATTATCTGATCAAATATCAACATAAAACATTATAAAAGTAGTATAAAACAATAGCAGACATGTTAACATACCAAAATCATAACATCTTAAAAAAAATCCTGATACCTTATCAGTATTACCCATACGGCTTATTTCCAATTGTGTTTAGAGATGTTTTATTAGTATAAAATCCTAATAATCGGATTGCAACAAAATACAAAAAAAATCATCATTTTGTTAACTTGATACAATTGTTGAACTTAAAGGATTAGAATTGACATTTATCACTATCGAACACAACTAGGCTTAAATAATAAATAATAGAAGTGATAATGAAAATCATCATGGGGAATATGTAAAAGAGACGAAAACAGGTCAAAACAATGTATTTTTAAAACATGCATTTACCAAGTATTTAAATGTGAGCCTCCCTATTAGATTAGCTTTAAATGAATTATTTTGAAATGTTGCTGAATTCTACTTTATTATTTCATTCTAATTTTCCAAAAATGAAAAAAAAATAAAAAAAATATTAAGATTAGAAATAAAGAAAAGTGAAAACATGAAATTATTAAAAGATAACCATGTCAAAAGCATGGTTAATAGTATTTTCATGTTTAAAAAAAAATGCCATCTTTCAGTATTCTGAAATGCCCATCGGCCTGCAAAAGAGATTTGAAGTCAGTATGAATTATAATATATAGTGTTTTAAATATAACCCAAAAAGTAAAGAAAAAGATATCCATGTAAAATCCTGAAAGAACATATATTATATATTATTTTAATGTTTACGTTCTTGGTAAAATCAACACTGTCAGCTTTTGACACATTTTTTTTAAAATTATTCTTTAAAAAAATACCATGATATATGATATATGTAACAGTCAGAATTTAGCGTGTATAAAACATCGATGCTGCTCTACCTATGCTATGAAATGGAATCTTTCCTTTATTCGCGTTGTTTATCTGTGACGTCAAGATCTCGAACGTGGTCGATAATTTGTTGAGGCAAAACTAGAACACGGTTATGTTTTCCAACAGAGAAATATTATAAATATGTAGCCATATATCACTTTTTAACATACACGCCAAATGGCTCTTGGATTAATTTTAATCGGAATTCTTCTGATACTGCCAGGAAATCTGTTTGAAAGCTTAAATTCGCACCAAACAGGTTTGTATTTTTGTTTTATTTAGCTGTTTTCTTAGGATATAATGTAAAACACATGAACACAAAAACATTTATAGATGACTTGTTTAAACACCAAAAAAGGTTCTTGGTCACTTTCCCTAATTATCACGAATGAGTGCATAGTGACATACAGACATATGTGATTCTAATACATGTAGAACATGACTTTTACATGTAGAAGTACACAAAGACCACATCTAAAAGGTATAAAGGTTTGTTTCGGAACAGTTGGTTTGTAATATCACTGTTCATGTTACTGTGCATGGAACAGACATGAAAGATGTACATATCAAACGCTGTTATTGAAGCTTGTGCACTCCTACCGTAACGGGTAGGCAATGTGGACAAGCTAGAAATTTTGCCCACCCTGGCTAGTCCAAATAATTATGACGTTTTGATGTAAGGCGTCAAAGAAAAAATTATAATAGCCTTTCAAGACGTCATAATTATTTGGACTACACCCTGGCCTGTTCCCACTCCCACTAGATGGGTGGACAAAGCAAAATCCACCTGAGCTGTAGTGTATCTTGAAAAGGTTACTGTTGATTTTCTGAAAGGCACTGGCAGCGGCTACAGTTACATGGAAATGTAACAATAATAATAGTATTATTGATCATTATTGTTACATTGGAGACTAATTGCCGGAATGCAAAGTTGGGCAAGGAACCAATTAATTACGAATGTAACAATAATTATTGAAGCTACAGCTACTTTGCGTTATTGTAAACTGCAAAACAGCAAAGTATGCTAGATTTATTGAACTTAAATCTTCTATAGTTGTGTTGCTTAATTCTTTCATATGTACTAAATAATACTTGTAATCATGGTAATAATGATAAATGATTAATATTATTATTCCACAAATGGTGTTTAAATAGTTTTAAAAATATGTATTATTGACTTTGATGTTCCTAAAAATATTAGTATAGTAATATAGTTCAATCATTTGTTGTTAAGAACTCGGGCTGAGGAAAGTGTTCACTTTCAAGTATTTTTAAAACTGCACACCTACTATAATTACTGTCATTATACTTTGAACAAGGGAAGAAAAGATTCCTATTACCAATTTTGTTATGGGTAAAAAAAAAAAAAACTTGGGATGGGTTTGAACGAAACTGAAACAATATCAATGAATATCAAGACACAAATTTCATACAGCTATAAAAATGCATTAAAGGTTGCGTTATCTTCTAAGAGGGACATCACAAAATGGAATTGCACGGAATGCGATACAGACATTCACAATGTGGCATCACTGGTGTGTGATGGCTACTTAAAGTGGTTTCATTAAAAAATGTGTCAGACTTAAACATGATAAATAAAAAATTAAAGAAATTGTAAGTTATAATTGTATATACATTGTATATGTAATGCAAATATGTCATAAATGTCTTCAACTTTTATAATTTAGCATATATCAGTGGTCTCGTTAGCCCAAAATAGAAGGGCGCCACTCCCCTGGTGCCCTAAGCCGCGCCCTGGGTGCCCTAAGCCGCGCCCTGTGTGCCCTCAGTCGCGCCCTTCTGCCCTGACGCTGTTTTCCAAAAAAAAACTTGACGTTTGGTAAAATTGCCTTTTGTTTCATCTATTCGATCCCAAAGTCAAAATGGAAGAGTGTATGCATGAAGATTTTCATGAAATTTAGAATTGAATTGAAGTAATCAAAATAAAACTATGCCTTCACAGAAACATTGTCCATCTCAACTTGTAAGTGACAGATGTAACCATGCTGGAAATTAATTATGGAGTTACTTCCCCTGAAAAAGTTTATTACAAAATTGTGCTCCTAAAATATTATCTAGCACTAAAAAGAGGAAAAAATAACCAAATGAATACAAAATTATATAAGAATGAGACCTTTAAGGATATTAACTGTCTTTGAACATACAAAAAAAAAAATGCATTTTATTTTTGATAATCATACCTTTGGCAATCCATGTTTATACACATTCAAGAAAGTGATATGACTATCTATTTGGTTGACTCACGTCTCAGTCCTTACAGCTGAATGGACGTGCTGGGTCAGCTCTCCTTTACCCGCTATCTTCGATGAGGGTTTATTGCTAGATGGTCAACGACATACTACTAAGATGACAGAAACCAATCCATGCCGTACAGAGAGACGTGGTAGTGGCGTACCCGTGTTAACATGCACGCCAAAACCATTGTATATTATGGGGAGTGTCATGCCGATTAACGTCCGAGGGCTGTATCCTAGGCGTTGGGTGATACGACCTTCATTTCACTGCCTAACGGCTTTGGTCCTGATAATGCTTCCTGTCATCTTTAGAACTACGTCCACGATTCATCTACCAGTACTCCATCATCGAGGCTAGCGGGCTGCCAAGCTGACCAAACTGGCCCTGAAAGCAGCCGTTGTGAAGAATAAAGACCAAAATAGTAAAAAACCAAAACCTACTCACCAAAACCAAGATGGCGGCCTCCATATTGCGACCTCCACTACTTGTTCCTGACCCATGGCATCAAATCATTTAAAGCTCACCAAACGCCTTCGGGCACCGAGCCGACCGTGCGAGGGCTGAAAAGCCAGTCAAGGTCGTTAAACACTTCCATATATATATTTGGTTGGTTGGATATTTAGCCGACCATGCAAGGGCTGTATAGCCAGTCAAGGTCGTTAAAAACTTCCATTTGTTGTAATTTGGTTGGATGGTGTCATGCTATTAACTTACATAAATGGAAGTGTGCAGTAAAACTCTCATCACAAATCAACTTGCTGAAGCTACACTAAAATAACATATTCCTAAACACAATGAAAAAAGATTTAGAGGGCCAAGCTCTAGATGAAAAATTTAAAAATACAACTACTCTGTCATGTACATGTCATAGTATGGTAAACTATGAGATGTTTAGTTTATTTTCTTTTTTTTTGGAAGGAGATGGGTAGGGGGAGGATAGTAAGTTTAATTTGCCTCTTTTGGTTAAATGTATGAATGTTTGTTGCCATGTTTTATGAACATGTAGTATGAATGACTTTTCTTATGCAAATTTCTTAGAATAAATAATCAAAACAACAACTTAGGCATTTTTATTAACAATATATACGTTAAAAAAAATGTGAACTCGTGATACACGGAGGGACGTAGACAAAAAAACGAGCAGTGCCTTCTCCTATCATAAAAAAGTGCCCTGCCCTCCACTGGCACCCTGCCCTTTTTGAGTTCTAGCTAGAGCACTGTAAATACATGTTTTTCTAGTCTCATCGTACACTCATGACATTGCTGTTTTTCATTGTTATTGTTACATTGGTACGCGTTATTAATCAGGTTCTTACCCAACCATGCATTCTGGCATTTAGTTTCCAATGTAACAATAATATTTTATTATTGTTACATTTCCATGTAACCGTAGCCAGTGCCTTTCTGAAATTGGACAAACACTAGAGAAGCTACATTGTAGATCTCGAGAAACTAATGAAGAAAATATATCAGCAATACCAGATAAATAAAAAAAGGTTTTAGTTAAGAATTATTTTCCAGTCTACGATGTTGGAGAGTGACTAAATTTTTTAAGTTGAAGATGCACATAGACAAATGTAGGCAATGCAGGCTCTTTATAGTCTCTCGTTCTGTTCCTGTATCTTAGCTGTTTAAAATTTTAAAAAAAAATTTCATAGTGAAATATGCTCCGCAACTAAGTTGTCAGTGCCATATACATTTGTAGTTTTACCCTTATCCAAAATTCTGTAATTCCAAAATTCCGTAATTCCGAAATTCCATCATTCCGTCATTCGGCAACAAACCATTATACAGACTTTTTTCTAAATTCTTTCAGATATATATTGGGAATATTTTTGGCATGTGAGTTAACCAGGATGAGTTACAGATCAAGTTTAAGTAATAAGTTTTGTTCTGCTTGGCTAATTTTTGCCGAAATTATGGGCTATGGACTTTGATAAATTGTTGAAAATCACAGTTAACCCTTTCCTTCATAGAATTTTAATTGTCCTAGATCATTGTTCATGTTGTAGGTCATAGTTTTACTGTACAGTTATTGTCTCAGATTGTAGGTTTTACTGTATAGTTAAATTGTCTTAGATCATTGTAGATCAGAGGTTTAACTTTTACTGTACAGTTATTGTCTTAGTCGATAGGTTTTACTGTAAAGTTATTGTCCTAGATTGTAGGATTTACTGTATAGTTAAATTGTCTTAGATCATAGGTTTTACTGTATAGTTATATTGTCCTAGATCGTAGGATTTACTGTATATATAGTTGTGTAGACTGATCAGAAAGTCAGCAGAGCTAATTGTATTATCCTGTAATCATAAGTTATTTGTTTCACCAATGGAACTTGGGAATGATTAAAGGAGAACTTGATCATTGATTTTGCCATAATTTATATTACGTGGGTGGACAGTAGTAACAGGGTTTCACAGAAATCAGAAGTTATTGGTCTTGAAATCAAATAACTGTAATGAAAAGAAATCTAAGGTTAATTGCTACTTTATAGAAAAAAATGCATTTCATACATTGTGTACATGTCCATTTGTAATTTTGAATATATATCATGTACAAATGTAGACTGATAACTTTCAGACTGATAATTTACAGTATAAATGTCTGATTTTAATCATTTCAACACCAAGTTAAGAAAATACCAAGACAGACAGACACATACATTGTAGCATAGTACTATGAATGTATGATAGCCATTTTAGTACACCAATATCTTGGATACTTTTAAATGTCTTAGTACAAAATGTATTATCTATATAATTATGTATTGTATATATGGTACCTGATTCTTTACATCTGCTTTATCTGTTAACTACTGTTTGATATCTTCAATGTAGAACTTAGTGTAGATCACGACAAATGTACAAATAATGAAATACAATGAAAACAGACATGGCAGTAATTAAGAAAATTCAAAAATATATAGAAAAGTTTTTTTGTTTTTTTTTTAAGTCCAGAATCAAACAGTGATGTCAAGTACTGCACACTATATTTCTGTCCTGCAATCTGAAATTGGACCTTCTAAATAAAATTTTACATTTTTTATATTCACTCAAACATGATGAGCATGATGATAAATTGTGAAATAAAAAACCTGATACTGTTTCTGCTTTAAAAATTGTATGGATAAATTTTTAATCAACTGTAGTTACATCAGAAATAATATGTAGAAATGATTGTTGGTTGCCTTGCATCCAGTTGACTTAAAGGAAATTTTATGAGATGAAACAATATAACCCAACAACATAAAAAAGACAAAAATAGTTGGCTGTCAGATTTTTTCCCACTACTGTTCAGTACCAGTTAAATCTGAACATGGAAAGCGTGACAAATTCAATTTCCATTCAGAAATCTGAGTCTCTGGAATATATGGGTTTATTGATCAGTGTTCTGAACATCTTGCTATGGTGTAAGTAAACACTGTTATCAATTAACAGCTGATGATAGATTTCATTAACTAAGTCACTTCATTGATTCAATACCGTCCTCTATCTCAAAAATCTTTTTATGTGAAAATTGATATGTTTTTTTTAAACAAGGACAACCATTTCTAGGACATTTGTGACGTCAAAGCCGTGAAATGTAGTCAATAATTTCCTTTATTTAATATCTTGCAAATAAAGATAGTTTTCGATTTCTGGAAATCGGTCAATATTACTTTGTGTTCTGAAAGTTATATATATGGCAAAAAAGCTACTACTGAATGAGATGCACTATATCCAAAGGGTTATTCTTGGCTTGTCCTGTTAGGTTAGAACGCATGGTAATTTGTATTGATTTTACAAATTATATGCCATTCTTTGAAAATCTGGTTGTTAAATGCACATTTGTGGTATGGATCTGTATAAACTAAGTTAACAGTCTTAAATAATTGGAAATAATGATGATTTATTTCACTATTCCTATATGCATGTATCATCCCGCTCAAACACTTCCTGAGTTCTATCACAGATTTGAGGCAAGAGTAGATTTAATCAGTGGCTTCTTATAAATTATACAATTCTTATTCTTATAAATTATACCGTAATTATAAGTCAAAGCGTGTCATGAGACTTCATCAACACTACAGCTAGTATGATCTTACATAGATACGTACATGTATATATATGGAAATAGGACTTATTATGTTTACTTTTGCAAAGGCAATCAAGCATTATACTGTCTTGGGGTAGACCAGAAAGTAGTATGATGATCTATGATCAACAGATAAATCTGGTTTTCTGTGTTTACATAGAGTGGCAGATTTCATGAAAAGATTAGCTCAACACAATGAAGTGCATTATGCAATTGCCTGAGACGACTGTACCTGTGTATTATAGTAGTCTCAGATTAGTGCTGTTCTACATCTTGGCACTTGCAGGAAGGTCTTTTACGGTTAGCTGGTGCTCAGAGGCGAATTTAGGGGGAGGTTTGCTTATATTAGTGAGTTATATAGGGAATCACTGAACCATGACTGGAGCGGCCCCCATCTAAGGTCAGTCAGTGGGCCTCCACTTATGAAAATTTCTGGATCAGCCACTGGTGCTTCAACTGTAGTTAACAGTATACAGTTACATGTACATGTATCAGAATTCATGACAAGTTGAGACTTGACATCATTTTACTGTAGCAGTAAACACAAATAAAACCTAGATTTATTAAACATTGTACCAACATACATTTATTGCCATTTAATGGTTAGATTAAATGAAATTATAGTTTCTGTCAACCAATCATCTTTATATAAATGTTGATATGATTTATTTAATTGAATTTGTTTCCTCTTGTAAAGTTTTTTCAATATGGCAATAGATCTTGCAAATGTAACACTCTGATTTCATTTGCGTTTTAAAATAAAAAGTAAATATATATATATATGGTCTATAGCTTATATCATGTATATCCTTTCATTCAAAGATTAGAGAACTTTGGCTATAGATGTTGTTTTGCCTACATGACAGATATGAAGCTATTTTGGTTTTCAATAAAATTTTATTTCATCTTGGCTGACGTTTTGATAAAAATAAAAGATTAATATCTATGATTGATTTCTGTATCATTGCCTGCTGATTGATGTAATTCAGGTATTCATTGGATGTTTTTCTTTCAATTTCTAACAGAAGACTTATTCATGCTTTCATAACTACTGAGATTTTAACTACGACAGATCGATAGAGATGTATTAATTAGATTCAATTAAATGATTGATATGCAAATGTTGCATCGATATTACATGTAGAAAGGAACTGATGTACATCTATGCATCAATTTAGCTCTTAACATTTGAATGCTTCCATAAAATGTTGAAAGAATGGTTTTCATCACTCCTTACTCGCTCCAGAAAAATATAAGTCTTGGTATTAATAGAAGATACTTATTGAATTGTAACTAATGGAATGATAATAAATAAAATGATTATGTCTTCTGTGACAAATATCTTCCCATTGATTTCCTGTGTAATAAATCTATTTCCGTCTACTCCTGTTATAGGATTTCCATTCAGGACACCCTCTGTATACATATAGTATGCTGGATAACTCCTTTGTTATTCAAACTGTTCAGATAAATGAAATAAAACAGGGTAATGAGTATGCAACACCAACCCAACAACACAACGTCAAAAGTACACTAAAGGCATCTTAGTAGTCTATTATGTTACATGTACTTAAGAAAAGGGAAATGGCTTCATCATCATACATGTGGCAAATAGATAACTAATTAAAACTAAGTGTTCTCAAAGACAAATATATTTCATTGCACAAATATCAGAAAAGGGGGAGCAATCAAAAGTTCTATAAATTTCAATATGATTGATCCTAATAATTTCTATTGGTAATTATGAAGCTAATGTCATACCATTTTAAACAACAGATTCCAAAGGTTTACATTATAGTGGCTTCATGAAAATAAGTCTACACTTGGTACGATATACGCCCATGTACAGCATTGACATACATATATATATCATATATATAGTGATGGCAGTTAGGCTTTATCATCATTTACCATGTTATCATATAATTCAGACTATACTTAAGTCAGTAGGGCATGATTTGTTCAATCAATATACATTGATGTAAACCATTGTTCAGGCTTTTGTTGTAAATATGATTATAGGACAATTTGATTCACCAGTTAATGAATGGGATAGATGATAAGATAATACAGTATATTGCATTAACAATCATTGTAACTAGAAACAAATGTCCTGTATATATATATGCATTCCAATTTTTTTAGGGGGGCGTTAAGTGTTATCCTTTCCATCTGTACATGCATACATCCTAAAATTAGTTTCCGCTCTTTCATTAGTTTGCCTTAACCAAATCATATGAAACATAAATCACAATGCTTATACCCCCAAAACACAGACCACTTTTGAAATGTGAATGGTGTCACTTTTATGTTCTTTAGTCATTCACCTTTATTTCATATAGACAAGCAGGGCATTTAATAGCTGTGTTTTCCATTTTTTTTTTTCACGAAACAAACAACAGAGAAATTTAACAAGCCTCTACTTCAATAAATGTAACAAAGTTTTACTAAGATATGTCATGTATGTATACAGATTATTCATGTAAAATATAAAAAAAATGTGAATAAATTAGAACAGCAATATTTGTTATGTTTACATGGACATTTTTCAAAATTTAAATCATAAATGTACAAATGTAGTGCTTTATATCTCTGAACAATAGTTTCATTTTAGTATATATAAGTCAATCATAATTGATTTCACTTGGGATGATACTGCATTCATATCTTGCTTGACAATTCAACTTAGTTTTTCAGGTTCACAATGTTACTAGCATATATATAGGGTTTTGTTTAGATAATGTTATAGATATAAGAATTCATTGTTCAGATTTTGACAAAGTATACAAAATGAAAGCAAGTGATCATAACAGCTTCCTGTTTTCAAGCAATATTTCAATAATGGTCCCTTGCTTTCAATTTATTTTTGATAATTTTCACAAGATATGCACAGCATTCGACTCTTTAAAATATACATGTACATGTATGAAGTATATTTTTCAATGGAACATTCTTATTTTGCAGCAGAAGAATATAATGAGTATGCAGAACTAATAAGAAAACTTCGTTTCCTGGCCAGACACGAGTCCATTGAAAATCAGGACAATATTTTAAAGCAACGATTTGAAAAGAAATTTCACGAGCCTCGTAAACATGGTAAGTTTCGAAATTCAATATTTAATGAATTTACTTGGTTACAATTTTATATCAGTAAACTGATATATAAAAAGATCAATGAGACAACTCCTCATCCAAATCGTAAGTTGTAAAATAAACAATTATAGGTCAAAGTACAGTCTTCACCACAGAGCCTTGACTCACACCGAACAGACAACTATAAAGGGCCCCAAAAATGACTAGTGTAAAACCATTCAAACACTCTGTATACGCATACTTCTGTTTAAATAGATTCATGACCATCAGTCTTCAGACCAAAAGTCAAATCATTTATTTTAAGGAAAGGAAAAGATGTGTTATTAAATAGTAAGAATTGTATCCCCCATCCGCTTAACCCCTTCATGTATTTTGTACTAAATTGTTTTGATTTTATATTTATATACTAATATATACCAGAATATGATATTATACATGTTATAAGTTATAAACCTGAAAGGCTAAGAATCATGATCCATGAAAGGTTTATACATACTAAGTTATAATTGGTTTTAAATCGCTCTGACATCAATTGGAGAAAGTTAATAACCTTTAGATGTCGGAGTGACTTTATAGGTCATTGAACGCTTCATCAATTCCTTTGTTAGAATCAACATCAAATTTGGATTATTATATATTTTTTCATAACCATTGACCATTAATATCTATATTTGTCCTGTTTGTCCTTTTCACATTTCTTTGGACATTGACTCAGAATTGATTTTGTTAACATGATTATTTGGTTCAGCATTAATTGGGTGTTTTAAAACATGCTCATTACATGTAACAATTCCCCTGCTTATACATTGCTTTACAAATTTCTATATCTATGTCATTGTATGTAGGCTGACCAATATTTTCACCAATTTGTATATGTTTTGCATATTTCTCGTTTTTCGTTTTTAATATAAATAAGACCGTTGGTTTTCCTGTTTGAATGGGTTTACACTAGTAATTTTGGGGCCCTTCATAGCTTTGTGTTCGGTGTGAGCCAAGGCTTTGTATTGAAGGCCGTACATTGACCTATAATGGTTTACTTTTATAAATTGTTATTTGGATGGAGAGTTGTCTCATTGGCACTCACATCACATCTTCCTATTTCTATCTATTGGCATGGTCATTGAATGTTTCACATTCAATTTTTTATATAACATTTAAAAAAAAGTTTAATTGGGATATAAAAAGTGAGATTTTCCTTCCCATAATTGCATTTTGATTGGACTTAATATAGTTTTGTGTTGTATTAAGGTTATAGATGTTCAACAGTAAATGGTAATGTTAAATTAAATGGTAAATGTAAGAAATAGTGTTAACCTAATGTAGTTTAAAAGGTACATTTCCATGTATTGTAAACACCTCTTAGAAGGCTTCCTTTGTGTCAAATTGTTTAATGGATTGTGTTTCTATTTGGTGTACATTTTACTTTTGAATTACATTTTGGGGATATAAATTGTTAGAGGTCATCATGGTCATGAGGATCTCTGATCATGCTGAGAGCTTCCCCAAGTAGAGAAAGTACAAGATATATTTCAAACTTCCTACTAATGTTCTGCATATATATATATTTTTTTGTGTTATTAACTTGATTTGGTTGATAAATAATTATCATTTCTACTTCAGCATCAGACTGGCAAGAAGTTGTTGGTGAAGACAAAAGATTACAGTCTATAGAAAAAGATGCCATCGAACCAGATGATACTGAAAAAACTTCAAAGTCAACAACAGCCAAAACTACACAACAAAATGAGACACCGGCCCCTCCACTACCTCAGGTTCAGAATAAACATACGGACAATAATTCATTAACTGCTGGCACAGATCTATATTTTATATGTAAGTATTGGTGAAATCTACATTTGACCATGCATTGATCCAATTTATGAGTTTTGGTTATATAATAATATGTTCTTGGACTGCTGTTTAAATGAAAGTTTTCCTCAATCCACGAAAATTAATGAATCCACAGTATGTTCAATATTGATTAATCTAATAAAATCAAGATTGGAAATGGGAAATCTGTCAAAGAGACAACATCCAGACCAAAGAGCACATAACAACCAAAGGCCATCATTTGGGTCTTAAACGGAGTGAGAAAATAATGCTCAATACTTCCTTTTAATTATTCATAACAACAATGTTAAGTACATGTTTATCTTGCATAATTTCTCCAGTGGTCATCATGTAGAACTTTTTTGTAAGGTCAAATCTTATCGAAGATTGAAAATATTACCGGTTTGATTTCCAATGCTGATTGTTCTTATAAAAGATCATATTTTGCAGCCGGTGAAGTGTCTCATTGTGTAATCTCGTTGTTTTATCATCCTACATAAGACTTAAGTCAAGCCTGTATATAAGGTGACCTCAGGACTAAAAAAAAAACTTTATAAGAGAGATTACCAGTAAATATAAACTCCGCTTCAATTAGGTGTTCCTACAGCTGGACAAGAAAAAGATATGTCTTTAACTTGACAAAGCTGGTTATTGCTAAATAGAGAGACCTTTTTAGCTGTTTTGACTGTATTTTATTTGCAATGAAGGAGCATAAACGACTGCAGTCTGCCCCAAAATCTTTTCTCACTACTAGTAGGAAGACAAATACTCTGAAATTTTTCTCATGTGTCTAAACGAAGTTGTAAAAAAAATTACAAGTCCAAATGAAGTTTTAATAGTCTAAGGCATGGTACTAGTGGCATACAATGCAGACTCCTCAGCCTGTTTAATGTTATAGACAACAACTTAACATTGAATTAATAATCCTGATCATAATTCTTGTATCATAATTTCTAATCAAATTATTTGTCGACATATTTTTCTATATTTGCAGTGATTGTAGCAGTATGCAGTTTGGCTGGTTTTGTCGGCCTTATAATGGCAGGTGTATGTTGGTATAGGTAAGTGTAACAACAAAAGATGCTTCAGTGGTTTTGATGGTTATTGGATAGTTAAAACAACTGTTACTAGCTTCCTTGTTATTGAAGTAATGCTGAATGTTTTGCTGTGAGACCTCGAACCAATTATGGTCAAAATTTTGATATTATATCATATTCAATTTCTTTATATTGTTTTGTCTATAAATCAAGCTGTTGGTTTTCTTGCTTAAATTGTTTTGGTTTTGATATGTCTGGGCCTTTTTTGGTTGTTGCTCTCTCTATTGTATGGGTTTTACTCATCATTGAAGGCCATACACTAACCTTAAGTTGTGTACAAGATAGTTGCCTCTTTGGGTCAGGTTTTGTTATGAATGGTGATCTTTGATTGACCAATGTAATATTATAACAGTTCGAACATCAACGTATAGATGTTGTTGACTTGTGTATTGTCGACATTCAATTTATAGTTCAACATGTTTAATGATGTTATTTCCTGGGGATGATGACTGGAGAATTAGCAAAGACATTTGGCTATTTCTTCATTGATTTTAGATTCTATATAAGGAAGATATGCCCCAGTGGAAATAAGTAAGGACTTATATTTCAAAAGGTTTCTTATTCTTGTATTATAGGCAACCCATTTTCGCTGAGTTTTCATGATATCATTTTATATTGAGTTCAATATTTCAAAGAAAAAGATTATATATATATATATGTTAATGATCGTTAAATATCAAAATGTCATTTCATACATTTTTTTCGCTTTGATATAAGAAAGAAATAAGAAACTTAATGCTATTTAATAAATCAGTCACATTTAGATGTACTTTTATAACTCATGGTACCCTGTAGGTTGTTTATTGTCAGGTTTTTCATTGGTAGGACCTGTTTGCCTTCAGATTTTATCCAGAGAAGTGGGCAATTCACATCATTTCATGGATTTTTATTTCATACATCAATGGTGAATACCCCATCTTTTTCAATGATAAAATTCAACATGTAAACTAACTTTTGAAATTAATGCAATGCTTTTATTGACGAGAATATGTGACTTGACTTTTAATGACATTTTTATTTGAATCGTGCATGTTTAGATGAAAGATCTGTTCGAGTTTGCTTCAATAAGTTTGACTTTTAGTCTTTATTAGTTGTGATTTACATCTACCTAAAGGAGATACATTAATTTCCAAATTTAGAATTAATGAGAAAAAATAACATCAATATTAGAAGTAGGTTTATTGATTATGAATTCTTATAAGTCTTATGGCTAATTTAATATAAGAAAAAAAAACTAAACACTTCCAGAAACACAATGAAATAATGGTATTCTCAGCTTGCTTAACATGTAAATAGATAATTTGTATAGATATATACATATTGATTAAATTTATAAAAAAAATCACTGACGTCAATATATAATTTGATCTTGTAACCTATTTCTAAATATGTGCTAAAATTATTAAGTGCAGAAAGTAATAGAAGATGAGGAAAAAAATAAAAACATCTGTTTGAAATAAAATAAAAAATAAAATAGAATGACATTTGTTATTAAGTAGAAATCTAGGTTTTTCTTCTAACACATTGTTCAATGAAGAAGAGGAGACAAGAGAATAAACATTATTGACCAGTTTCATTCAGTACTTTATATTACTGGAATAGAATGGTCCTTATATTCCACTGACCAGAAGATCTATGATGGCTTCATTAATGCTGAATATCTAATCAATGAAAATTCATCAAATAAATCAATCGTACAATTCAGTGTTGACCTGTATCATTTACTGTAAATTTAAAAATGTTTGGTATTTAATTTTTGTGAAAATTGGGTTCAGATAAGTTAAAAAAAATGAAAACTGACATTTTGAATGTATATGTACATGTAGCATTATCTTTTGATTATAGGTGCGCGGAATTTCTGAAATCAAAATTATAAATCTTACATACTGGTCAATTGTTCAACAATCACATTAATAAATGGTTTAATGCATCTCTGTTTAGTATGACCTCTGTTTTCTTGAAACTAGTACACATTTTTGTGATGGGGACAGCTGGAGCTTGCCTCTGGGTGCTGGATTTTCTCGTTGTGTTTAAGACCCATTGGAGGCTTTAGGTAGTGTACTTCTCTATGGTCGGGTTGGTGTCTATATTTTCCATTTCCATTCTCCATTTCCATTCTCCATTTCCATTCTCCATTTCCATTCTCCATTTCCATTCTCCATTTCCATTCTCCATTTCCATTCTCCATTCTCTATTTCCATTCTCCATTCTCCATTTTCATTCTCCATTCTCCATTTCCATTCTCAATTTTATGCAAAAGGTTTTGAATTTATAGTAAATTAAGCTGCCACCTGATTTATTCCCTGTTTTAGATGGCACCAATCAGAATCTGGGATTGATTATGGTGTTTTTTTATTGTATGAGAAATTTAGAGCTGTTAAGGAAGGACCTTTAATGTTCAGAATATTACATAATATTGAGAACAACAAACACCCTGAATTTTGCTTTGAAACATCTAATTGTCCATGAAATTTAGTAGAGCTAATTAGTATCTGAACAAAGCCTCATTTCTGTCAGACAAATGTCAATGATTTAGTTAGTAGTTGATCTGAATATGAAAGAGACACAAGACTGCAATCTCTAGACAGTAAGATCATAAAGTCAGTCTAGTAACCAGGGCTGGTATGACATTTGTAAGATAAGATATCAATACTTATCTTCCCAACCTCTGAGAAAATAATCTATACTAAGACCACTTTAATAAGCTTAACTTACATATTGCAGGAGTGTTAGGCTTTAGTATATTATTTCTGTATTCTTGAAATATAAGGCTTTTGTTAAGAACTTAAACATTTAGAATTGATAAACTTTCATTTTGCAAGAATTAGTGGCAGATCCAGTATTTTTGAAGGGGTAATGGCCTTAAACTGAAGATATTTTTTTTTTTTTATAATTTTATGCTGAAGATTTATATATTTCTAAATAAAGGGGGTGTATCCTCCCTGAATCCATCACTGGGGCAGTGGTGTTATATATGCAAATTTTGTTCAGTAGGAATAGAAATTTGAGTACGAAAGAATTTTAAAGCTTCTTTTGAACATTTAACTTGTATACTGTATATTATTTCTCGTGTTGTAGGAATATAAAAGCATTTGTTGAGAAAATTAATACTTTTGGAATTTTGATTTCTTCCAAACACTTAATTTTTATTCTGAATGTGTCAATTGCCTTCTAACTTCTAAGGCTATACTAGTACTAATCTCTGACTTTTTGCATACTTATCTATAATACTGATCAAATCTTTTTTCAATATTTGTGTTAAGCTGTAAGAGTTCATAGATTAATCATTACCATGGAAAATAATCTCTTTGTTTTGCGAATCACCAGGTGAAAATTGATCATTTTATTATTTTACCTAAAGACAACATACAATTGGTTATTAATTATCACCTGTAATTTGTACCTATTTTTCACATATTAAGATTAATTGATGTATGACAGGTGTTTCAATAGTTGTTATGACAACAGATTACTTTATGCACCATCCCACCTGTTCAGGTATGAGAGTGTAAACACATTGGTAATTGTTCATTGTTATTCTGACTATCTGATGTTGGTTCTAATTATGTGGCTGATTGATTGAGCTCCCAAGGGAACCCATATATAGAATATATCAAGTGTAGAGAAAATTCTTTTACAAATCAAATGAAGAATATTTGCAATACATAGATGAATGGACCACTGATATTTCAGAGAACTATTTATTAATCAGCGGGAGTTTCTCACTGCATTGCAGACCCATTTATGGCCTTCGGCTGTTGTCGGCTCTATGGTCGGGTTGTTGTCTCTTTGGCAATCCCCATTTCCTATCTCAATTTAATTAATGTTCAGGAAATTGAATGACCGTTTGAACTTTGAATGAAACAATCTCAAAAGCTTGAAAACCAATAATTGTATAATCATGCTTATTCAACAATTCTCTGGTATCAGTCTCTATAAGTAGTTATTTTCAATACACAGATATTTTCCATTGTGTGTGTATTGATTATTTTTGAAATATTTAAATCCTCCCACAACTGACCTAAATAAATATTTATTTTGATTTTTAAATGTAATTACGTACATTGTCATGCTTAAAGTTTTACCCTGTAGCAATTTATATTTTATAGTGCTGTTATCTGAGTTTAGTGTCCGTACTATTGTTACAACAGATCAGTTGTATAGGATAATCCTATGAATTTGAATTGAATTTAAATATTTCAATGGCTAATGTTTATTATTTTCGAAATAAATCTTTGAAAAAATAAAGAAAAGTGAAACAAGATTTAAATGGATTATTGCTTTAAATGTTCCCTTTAATACTATAACTAGTAGAAATTAAGAGCAGATTTAAATTTTCGACCATAAGATCACTGGAAAATTATTTTTCCTCAATATCTTGTTTACCTTTATTGTTAATTCATAGAAAATTTCATTACATGTAAACAGGTATCCATGCTGTGACCACAAAATCATCCCCCAGCATGCCTTAATAAGATTGTATGACAGTGAATTTCATTTACAGCATGCTCAATGTGGAGCATGTTGTACCCCGTGACATTTGTGAAAATAAACAGTCTACATGTACACAAGTTCATACAGTCTTTTTAAAAATAAATATTCCTGAATTTCATTTCACAACAAAATGACACTTTACAGCTTGAAACACTTGTTTGTTGAGAAAAAAGTAGTTAAAAAAGGGTGAAAAAAAACTGATATAGTAAGTTTACAACTTCAATGACGACTAATTAAGAGTCAAAGTTTAAAAGTCAGTCTATAAATAAGACAATAACATATTAACCAGGGATTAGATTAAAATCCTTCCTGCATGTAACCATTGATGTGTTTTCTTTAGTCTTTAAATTTCAAATCACGAAGTCTTACATGAGTTATCTAACAGAAATTCAATACAATATCGTGTTGACGCAAATATTTCTCTTTCCATTTTTAATTAAAGGAAGATTAATGCCAATATCAATTACAGTTGTTTTTCTGATAATATTTTCAATGATTGTATGATCAATAGAAGACAGCAACACAAATTTCTAAGCAATGATTATTAAGAATAGACAAACAGGAAAATTATTTTTTAGGTTCTTAAGCACTCTCAAAATTCCCTTCAAGAACTCACTCCAATGATTGGTCTTTTTATTGTGCAATAGAACAATGTTCCTGGTTATTGACCCCATGATGTCATCAAAACAACGCTTCATGTTATTCAAAGCGTATAAAGTGTGGTGGATAGTGAAATCCTGATGTACTGATTCTTCAGTTTAAACATATTTAATTGTGCTGATTCTTTTCTGCATTATGTTAGAGACTAGTATAAAGTAAAGAAATGTGGTATGATTGCTAATGAGACAACTTTCCACCAAAAATCAAAAGAAGTGGATGTTAGCAAACCACATGGTCTCCATATAGTTGGGTTTAAAAGGCTTTATTGAGACACTAATCTTAAATTTATCATTAACCATTTTATGAATATATACCATACTTATAGTAAAAATCATCTATAAGACTAATAACTTTCGTTTGTAATAGTTGTTATGAAAATACTTATTAGAAAAATATCAAACCCTAAGTTGAAAAAGACAAACCAAAACAACTTCTTTGGTTGCAAGTCTCAAGAATGCATTATTATTCAGTATTTCTATTGGGCTTCAAGATTTATGTTCTGTCTGTTGTTTGTAAAAGTTACATTTTTGCTTTGGCATGATGTAATGATATAATGACAAAAATGAATGGTTTCTATTCATGTGTTGTTGTTTCAAAATCACAAAATTGATATTCCTGAAACTAAAAAGTCGTTATTAAGGGAAATATCCGAAGTAGTTTACACATCTATTGGCTATTTTTGTATTGCCTGTTAAATAAGCTTAGCAATCAATATATTTTGTATAGATGCCTATTGGTTTGAATTCATTCTAGCACATAAAGATTTGAATTATTGCAAATATCTGTCTTGAAGGATGTTGGGATCGTAGACATTTGTTTTATTTATAGATGAATATTTTATTGTAACTATATTTATAGTTGTATAGAAATTGACTGCACAGCCATAACTTGACAAGGTCTATATGTTGATTTCATTTATTTATTGCAGATTGAATAAAAATATAAAAGCTGCTAGTGAAGTAGACTACCCAGCCTATGGGGTTACTGGACCAACAAAAGAGAGATTAGGGTCCGGTCCAGGAGATAGAAAACTAGCACAGAGTGCTCAGATGTATCATTATCAACATCAAAAACAGCAGATGATAGCCATGGAAAAGTAAGATAAAGGGACATTAGCTATGAATTTAACCCAACAATTTATTTTTTAAATTTCATCCAAACATTTATAAAAGGGGATTAAAGACATAATATGTTCCTATTCACATACACACTTATAAACATGTATTTGACACTCGATGCACCCTAACACACGATCATTCAAAAACATCAAAAACAAAATCAACAGATGAGAGCAATGGAAAAGTAAGACATTATTAGAAATTCAAATAAAACAAAAAAGGATCAAGAGATGATAGATTGCAAAAGAAAAGTAAGTCGGGTGTAAAAGTATAAAGTATGTTGAATTAAGGGGGTACACAACACCTAAGGGAGTTAACTTTTAGAAAATCAGCTGAGCATTTTAATCACATATTAGTACTTAGGAGAAATCAGGCCTTTCATTGATCAAAATTAGTTTTTGTCTTACTGCTATATATAGCCATCCAAATAATTCCTGTAAATTGTGCGATTCAAATTTTTTTATTTTTGCAATCAGTTCAAAATAAATATTTTGTCAAAACTTTATGAAAATTAAACGAGCCAAATATATTTTAGTCAAAGTGTGGGGTACCCCTTCAAGAAAAGGGTTTTGAAATGAGGCCCATTGATTCAAGAGTAAAATGGTGATTTATTTTACATGACAATATATTTTGTTTGGCCTAAGTATGCTTGCAAATGTAAAACACTGATGATCAAGCAATCAGCAAATCACATGATAATAAATACATGAAATATAGACAAAGAAACTTGGTAAATTTAAAAAAAAAACTTTTAACTGTATTTAACACGTAAAAATAATTGAGAGTAGCGCCTTTCAGAATCATTGATTTTATTATCTTCAGACAAGATAATTATGTTTTACTTTTCTCACTTCAATCCAAAGTGCCTTAGGGATAATAGTAAAGTGCCAAGGAGTGTCTTCATAATAAAGTTATAAAAATAAACCAATTATTATTCCCAATACATGAAATATTAAACCTAGATTTTCATACAAAAGATGAAATATAAAGCACAGAAGTGGGTAGTAGGTACATAGCAAGCATACATAGCTTATATGTATACTAAGATTTGTTAAACAATGGAAGCATAGTATTGGCAAAGAAATCCCTTGATCAAGAATTCTATTTTATTGTATGTGATAGGTCTATTGGGAAATCAAAGAAACTGCGGATTAATGATATAATAAGATACACATATTACGATCATGTAAAAAATAGTATATCAACTACATGTATATATGTATTTTGCAAAATCGCTGTTCGATAGCACAAACTTAGCTATCTATAATTCTTATGCTTTAATTCTTCAACAAACAAAGAAAGCCTTGGGTAATCAAATTATATGCAGACACATATACTTCACTTTAATACCTTTTATTCATATGTCTGACATGATCAAAACTCAACAAGTAAAAAGGTGCAGGAGTTCAATATGAAGACATGAAAAGTAATACAGTCAGCTTTGAAGATGAAAATCAAAATAGTTTACCTTTCTCATTATAACCCAAGTAATTTATTATATAAATTCTAATTATAACAGAGCCAATGGTGAAATGAAACATGATGCATCTGAAGATGAGTCTGAAGAAGAGAACGAGGAAGGAGATTATACTGTGTATGAATGTCCCGGTCTGGCACCGGTAAGTTACTCATAGATGTACATGTAGGGTGAGAGAGGGCAAACTAGATATGTAAGGAGTGGAACCTGTAAGAAAAAAATGTGTTGACAATATTTGTTGCTGTACAGCAGTGATATTCTAGATACATAATCATAAAAAAAGTAACTTATAAATAAATTAATATTACTGTTTTTGAAACCTGATCTACAAGGATTTACAGAAAAAAATAAGAAGGTTTAAGCTATTATTATTATGATCATAGAGGAACATGATATAAACCCATATTTTCATTATTACAAATGGATAAGTGTAATTACATGAACATGTTCAATAAAATGGAATTAAAGATTAGAGCAGATCACATGAATCCTCATTGGGAGACCTGATGACGTGTATTGTCATGCGATGGGTATCTTCGTGACATTTGATCACAGATATTGTCATGGAATAGGTATCATTGTCAGATCATATGTATTTGCATGTGATTTGCCACAAATCCTGGCAGCCATTTTAAAATATCTATAGACTTCTAAGGATCTTTGTGTGTGGGCCTAAAAAATGAAGAATTCTACAATCAAGTGATTTTAACAAAAATATTAAGAATTTGGACACTCAAAGTAATGAAGATTAATCCTTTGTTGCTTAATAAATGGCAATGACAATATTGAAAGAATGACAAGTACAAGTTGTCTGGTAAAAAAAACTTATGCCAGTTTAGAATATTAAAATTTACATGCCAAGGGAGATAACTTAACTTTTTTATTTTTCAGACTGGAGAAATGGAGGTTAGAAATCCTCTCTTTAATGAAGAAACTCCAGTTTCTAAAGGTCCCACAGAAGACAAAAAAGACACACAGTAATTTGGTATTGGGAACAAAAGCTGCGTTCTTTAGAAGCTTTTCAGAAATTTTGTTTATTTATCTTCTTCTCTGAAGAGTTCTGTTTTTAGTATCTATGTTGTTTCTGTTGATTTTTAAAGTGCTCTGTGATCATATGTATTTATTGTTTTGTTTTTTATATAGAGATAAATAATTTACAAAATGCTTTTTGTTACTAAAACAAATGGTTGGAAATTTAAATTTATGACAATTTTTCTAGCATCATGTAATAAATTTTGAATTATAAAATTAAAAAAGAACCCAGGTTGTGAGATAGTTTACAGACCGGGAGCTGGTCTTCCTTTGAAAAATAATTTGTCAAAGAATTTCAATACATTCCTTCGATATTTATTTTACTATTATTAACATTCCCTTTATGTAATAACATTATTTATTCTTGTTAGTAATACAGAAACAGTTAACTAATGTAACAATTTATGGTGATTTCTGAATATGATTTTATACTGCCAATTGAATTTATGATTTCAAAATTTAATGCATTTATTGATGACAAAAATGAGAAAAGAAATCCTTATTTTATGATCTCTAATTTAGAATCAGAAATCCAAAACATTCTATTTATTTGTCAATTCATAATAGTTAAAAGCTTTAACAAGAAATTTTCTTTTGTTATTTACAATGTGAATACTACATTGTTATCACTATATATTTAGTCTGTAAGATATGAAATATATATTTACATTAAAAGAAATTATCCTGCTAACAAATGTAGAGATCTGTGGAAAAGAATCTATTTCGTAAAATGTCAGTTTACACTTTTTTCGTGCACTGATTTCAAATAGAACAGTTTTACATTTAATTTGTTTATAAATCGAAAATCTCATGTTTTCATTAATATTATTCATTTTTTCAAGTTTAATTAAGTATAATAATAAAAAACTATTGCTGCTCTGGTTGAATGAGCACTGTTATTCAGGGGAGTTTTTAATCTCAAATTTTAAATTTCTACATCTGTTTTTATGTCAATTTTTTAATTATTATGTCATGTTTATAGTCAAAATTATCATGGTTCTCTGTAATTCCAAGATCTGAGAATCTTGAATGTACTGGAAAAAAATGTATAAATCTAATTAACATCTTGAGATCATGTTATAAGTTAAAAATATTAGGTTGGCCATTATTCAGTACTCCTGACAAAATAATTAATTTTATGTAAATTTTTTGATAATTTGTAATAGTATACAATTTTTGTAAACAATAAGATGGTGTAATCAGATATTGGTATGTGCAATATTATTAAAGTTTATTAATAATTTAAAATGTTGAACTACTTTCAATCAATTTTCTACAGTCAAAAAAATATTTAACAAAAAAAATCATGTTAAGCTAATTCAGTTTTGTAAATATACTGACTATTACTGCCAAAAGAATTGTAAAAAATCAGAAGTTTCATGTTTTCTTGAGGAAAAGAACATATTTTTTTGTCGAAAACAGTTGTTTTATAATGCTTTACACAAATTTCTGGATTTCTTTTTGTTACTGGTAAATTCATTTTGTGTTTGTCAATAAAGAAGAAATGGACACATTCATTGTGGTATTATAAAGGATAACAGCTAAAAATTATATTGTAAACTGTTGTCATGTTTGACACAGAAAATATTTATGACATATACATGTAATTTAAGGTTGTGGGAAATAGGTTGTAATGTTAAAGGTCAAAGTGTCATGAGGTCAAGGATTACTGTGGATACTGACATTTAAAATGATCATAAAAGTTGAAAAAAATTCTCTTTTACCTATCAGTTATCAAAATATGATTGTATCTTCAGGAAAATGTCAATATGGTAATATACTGCTTCCATGGTAACATCAGCAAAGGTATGTGACCTTGACCTTGACCTCATGGTTCTGAATAGATTGAACCAATAGATCATTCCATTGTAACAGTAGTACAGTGTTCATTTAGTGCAATAAATTGCAGTTGTTAAGTTTGGATGCCTTTTATCAGCTGTCACATTTATATTCATCTCTGGGAATTTGTTGTGATATCGTTTGAGCAGCTATATTTTTACTTTCTTTTTCATCAGAATTATATGCATATTTAGGATTTTGATTGGTCAGTATGCCAACCTATGCAAATTTTTGAGTGTCTTTTTAAGGGCTATCATCTTTAATGTATACAGTTCTTGTTTTATTTAGAATTTCACCAAATTCTTATGTTTATTCAGGGAAATACAAATCAATGGATAACATGCTATAAAGTTGACAAAAGAATTACAAATCTGTCGATAACTATAATTATTTAAAGATGATAAAGAATAAGATAAAATATAAACTCAAAAAATGATATATTTTCTACTTTAACCTTGTTTCACTTGCAAATTCTCAGAGATGAATAGTTGCATAGTACAGGGGATATATCATGATATATTATGATTAGAGGGGAGATCTCATGATAAAATTTCATATCCATGTTACCTATATACGTAACAACAAGGAGAAATTATCTGTATGGACACATTGGTTATTTAATATAAAATCTCATCAGATAAAATAGTTCTCCTTGTTGTAATGTTTTAACTGTTGTTTAGATCTGCATGTTACACAAAAGTTTTGTTTCATTTGTATTAAACATTTATTAGAGCTTTTAATGTCATGAGATAGCAAAATTATGTAACATTTTTCACTTTACTGTATAAACCAAAAACCATTTCTACTTGTTTATTTTTTGTCTTTCAATCAATTATGGCAATTTGTTTATGTACATGTATTGCTATTCTTGAATAACTTGACTGTAAAAAAGACTTAACAGTTTTAAAGAAAATTAAACTTTTGCAATTGAAAATAGAAAGGTCTACAATATTCTCAGGTAGTGTAAGCATTTATTCTTCTATTTTTACCCAGAAAGTTCCTTAAAATAAATTGAGCCTTATGAGATTTAGATATATAACCAAAGAGCTTGCTTGGAATGGAATTCAACTAAAGCAAAAATAGTAATACATGATATATAGATGATCTGCACAAAAAACATTTTAAGTTTTTCACATCTGGAATGTTAATTTTATATATTTATTAAACATGAAGGATTCTTATATCTTTCTTATAGGTCTTTTTTTTTTTTTGGCATTTTTTCAATTTGATAGAATTTTGTCTCATTGATTTGAACTTTTTCACTTTATATTTCTAAATTTATATATTTATATTAAGTCTTTATCAAGTTTGTAGGAGAAAAAAAATATATAAAATAAACTATGTACACTTGTTCAAATTACAGATATATATGTTAAAACTGTTTTACAGATATAACACAAACACATGAAATAAAACTTTTGTTCATCACAAATCTGTTTTTGTTCTTTGACTTTGGCATAATTCTTGTCAACCTTGAAAAACAGAAATTTGGCAGGTGCTATTGACTCCAATTTTAATTAACTAAGATTGTCATTTTTTTTGCCAGAGTTTGATAGGTCTCTCTTTGTAGTCTCGACTTCCTCCATCAAAAAAGGATATAAAGCGTATTAATTATTTAATACTCAAAAAGAATAAATTTCATTAGAATAATACTGACATCAAATTCACCCACTTGGAACATATGTATACAGGTTACTGTTAATTAACTTTTAATTCAATATACAGAAATATTGTCAATAGACAAAACGGCCATAACACAAGTCCACTGACCTCCAAAGTATGGTATAAATTATGTTTTTTAATGTGCTGCACCCACATTGAAAGTACACAAACAGAAAAATAACTACATTTGTACATCAAAGGAATTATAAAAATCATCAGTATAAATGTATGAAAAAACAAGAATATCTGCAACAAAGCTCATATAATGATGCCTAACATAAAAGTACTGGTAAAGTGATTTTCTCGGAGAAGGCTGAAAAATAATTAAGATTAAAAAAAATATCAGTGTTGTGTGCCGAAATTACCAAGTCCATGTCAAATCCAAAAGTGTGACAGGATATCTAAGAGACAGACGCTCCAACCACTATATAAAGTTAATTTCATGAGCAAGTGGTATAAAAATCACATTTACGAATTTACATTACAAAGATAAAGGGCAAAAAATTATTTCTGAAAGAAACTATGCGGCAGTCTTTAAACATGCACAACTAATGTGGCAAGATAAACCTAGATTTATGCAACACACATTCATATATCATAGAGGTCAAAGATATGGTGGTCTGTGGATCACAAAAAGACCTGGTGGGCTGTGGATCACAAATCCTTCAATCACAAATCAAAATCAAAATCTACTTCTACAATATACTCTGACAGGATATTTCTACAGTAATTTTAGCTGTATTAAATCGTTTAATATGGAAGTTTTTCATCTATTCCAGCTAATATTTGCAATTTCGAACTCATATTTCATATACTGCAGACCTTTGATTTTACCATTGAGTGGTCATAAGTAGTTCCCCTTAAACTGACCTAGTCACAAACTTACACATGTTTAGTTTGCAAAAGTTTCCATATCAATGAACTAATAATTATAATCTCATTTACATTGTGACATGCAAATGCTTTTACAGCAACATCCCAAATACTTGTGGTCAATCTTAAAACTGAACTAAACAAACTTTAACATAAAAAACTATGCAAAAGTTTTAAGGTCAATAGATCACGACTCAGGAGGTGGGGGGGCTTACCAGGAATGGTTATCTGAAACTAACTTAATTACAAGCTAACATGAAGAGTTCAGACTATTATCAGATATGCCTCATATCTGGAAGAATTTTTGCCCTTCTATTTGACATTGACAATTTTTGAATTATTAGTTGTCCATTATTTGCATGACTAGCTGTTTCCTGAAATTTATTTCATATGTATGGCTCCAAAACTGAAGGTCTTCACATAATTACCAGTTTAAGATTTTTTGTCGAGCCTGTGACTTTTGTCGCAGAAAGCTGGACATAGGGATAGTGATCTGGTGGCAGCGTTGGCTAACATCTTAATGCTTAATATTATAGAAGGTGGAAGACCTGGATGTTTCATACTTTGTATATAGATGCCTCATACTGCAAAGTTTCAGTCGGTCACATGTCCTTGACCTCATTTTCATGGTTCAGTGACTACTTTAAAAAGTTAAGATTTTTTATAATGTTAAATTCTCTCTTATTATAAGTTATAGGATAAGTATATTTGATATGTGCGTACCTTGCAAGGTCCTCATGTCCATCAGACAGTTTTCACTTGACCTCGACCTCATTTCATGGATAAGAGAACAAGGTTAAGTTTTGATGGTCAAGTCCATATCTTGGATACTATAAGCAATAGGTCTAGTATATTCAGTGTATGGAAGCACTGTAAGGTTTACATGTCCAACTGGCAGGTGTCATCTGACTTTCATTTTTAGGTGGTTTAGGTGGTTATAGTTAAGATTTTTTGTGTTTTGGTCTGTTTTTCTTATACTGTGTGCAATAAGTCTACTATATTTGGTGTATAGAATGATTGTAAGGTGTACATGTCTAGCTGGCATGTGTGATCTGACCCGGATCTAATTTTCATGGTTCAGTGGTCAAAGTTAAATTTTTGAGTTTTGGTCTTTTTTTCTAATACTGTATGCAATAGGTCAACTATATTTGGTGCATGAAAATGTTTTATGATATGTATGTCAGTCGTGCAGGTTTTATTTGTTGTTGACCTCATTTTCATGGTTTATTGCTCAGTGTTAGGTTTAAGTGTTTTGGTCTGTTTTTCTTAAATTATATATAATAAGCAATAGGCCAACTATTATATTTGTTGTATGTAAGAATTGTTAACTGTACATGTCAGCCTGGCATGGGTCATATGACCTTGACCTCATTTTCATAGTTCATTGGTCAATGTTTAGTTTTCTTGGTTTATGTTTAATAAGTTTATGTGACAGTTTTAATAAAGCTTTATATATAAAGAACTATCAACATAATATCAAAGATTATTAAAGAAGGCATGACATTTTAGCATGTGCACTCTTGATACATTTCATCTTAAATTTTATTATAATTTAATGGATGTACATAAAAGGTAAAGCATATCTGCTTATTAATTTCCTACGGACTAAGACGAGAGGACTTTAGGTTTGCACTCTGTCTGTCTGTCTGTCCTTCAGTTCTGCAAATCAGTTTTGCACACTTTTTTTCTTTGTGCTTGAAGATCTTGATTTGATATTTGGTATAGTGTTTCATCATGACAAGTTGCAGATTCATTTGGAATTTTGTTCTGGTCTGATGATTTTGTGCAGAGTTATGGTCCTTGGAATAAGAAAATTCACTCAAATATCAGTTTTCAACACTTTTTTTGTCATGCTTGAATATTTTGATTTGATATTTGTAATATAGTTTATACCATAACAAATTATAGATCAAGTTAGAATTTTGTTCAAATAGAATGAGTTTTTAATTCGTAGGGGTCTATGTATTGCCATGCAATACTAACAGAATGCTTGTTATAAAAAAAATACAGGAGGATTAAAAGTTTTACCTTTTGTAGATATTACCCTCTACAGTTCTAGAATGTAAATAATCCTTTAGATGTCTTTTAAGTTATTTTGTTATTGTGTGGCTGTCTTATTCCTGTGCACACTTCTTTAGCTTTTCAACAGTTATAAAATACAAAACAAGTACTTGTTCTTGGGTACTCTGCTTTAAACAATGAACATACTGTAAATTCAGAAATTGATGCGTGCATTTATTATTGCGATTTTGTCATTTTAGACTGAAATGCGATTTTAATTTTTATGATTTTGAGAAAAATCCTGTTAAATTCATATAAAATATTTCAAAATGCGAGTTTAAATTATTGCTTCTACAACTCAGTCGCATTTTTCACAATAATAAAAACCTTGTATTAATTTCTGAATTTACAGTATATAATTGTCCTATCTTGTAAACTTTATAAGATTGAAAACAACTAATTTGTTCCTTTTATGTGACTTTAATGTAAGCTTATGATATACATGAAGAATGTAAGATAAATGCAATATTCCTTTGCTGCCTCTTTCAATACTATCATACATTCATCTACTAACACAACACTGTAAAATATTATCATAAAACTCTACTCATACATTTGGAATTTTAAAAAAGTTTTTAAAATTGAAAAAAAAAATGTTTCACTCTTACATTACAGGTGAATGGAAATTAAAATTTTCCTCTCTTAATTTCAAAACAGATTTAAAGGACAGACCACCAAAAATCAAAACATTTGTATTATTTATTTTATGTAACGTATCTATCCAATAATGGTGACATATCGACTAGAACATGATCAGGTGAACTCAAATATTCATAACAAAAAATTATACAAATTACGTTTTAATGTGTTGTTTGTTTCCCCTCAATAAAGATAAATAAATAAATAGAAAATAAATATATTAATCATAAAAAGAACTAATATTAAATTAAGTTAAAATATTATAGATTCATATATAGAGACCAATTTTTTTGATTTGAGAAAAAAAGTTTTCATCATTACAGGACGGATATATATAGTTTTAGACAAGTTACTTTTCTCTTTTCATAGGCTTCGAACAATTATTTTTTTCTGATAAAATAAAATATCAGCTGTATAATCTCTGTTTATTTTAAATGGAATAATTCAGAATTCAGCTTCATAAAAGTTGTGAAGTCTCAGTGTTTTTGTAAATAAATGATGCCTGAACCAATCAAAGAGTTTATAACAGATTACAATAATGCAACTGACCAATCAGTGAATCTGTAACAGATTTACATTATGTAATACCACTTCTGAATTAATATTTATAGAAATAGAAACATTTCACCAGCAGATCTACATATCATGAACACAAATATATAAATTAATTTATGAAACTACTATTCTACCACATACTAATAACAAGATAAAACTCCATGCAAGATATAACCCTTAATGTTTTTCTCTCCATAAAATAAATGTTTTACCACAAAATTTGGGTGAATCTTTTATGAAGTTGTACTTGATAAACAGCACTGATAAACAATGGAATGTTAATTAAGTTGTATACAAATGGAAGCAGATACTGAATAAAAATTACAGCAATACATATCATGCACATGTTTACACAGCATAGTATGAAGAACACAAACTTAGTTGTCTTATTTCCTGAGACAGTATCATTAACATTAAGATACAATGTTTTTGTTCAATGATAATATTATATAATTATTAATTACTTTTTAAAGCTTAGATGGTTTTTAAAATTGTGACTTATATTTCTAATCATCTAATGTTCATGCATGATAAGACATTCAAGTGGTGTCAAGACCGTGAATATACCAAAATACAATTGTTCAAAAATAAACAAGTCAAATTTTTTTTAAAATGAAAAAAAAAACAAAACTTGTAGACTAGACAGTTTGTAAAAACATGTCTATGAGACTACACACAAGAGGGACTGTTTTATTTCAAAAAATAAAAAAATAATCATTAATGTTTAACCAAATTTACAGATAAACAGACAAGAGAATGGATTGAGATACAGACAGATCGATACCATAATTGCAGTATACAACATGAAAAAAAAATTCTGGACACTGAATTAATGATAATAACAAATTTGAACAAATGATGATATAGAATTTGGTTTACATGAACATTGTTGACATAGCCATTATTTTCTTTAAGATAAGGTTAATATTAAAACAGTTAAAAATTACACAAATAACACATAAAATAAATATTCGATGTCGGTGTTAAACTACCAGCATTTTAATAACTAATAAAACTGTCATTAAAAGCATTGTTCACATGGCGTCTTTAAAAGGGTTTCATGTCCTATTTTGTTACAAACCTGGGACTATTATACTAGTTCCAGTTCAAACTGCTTGCTGTTTACATAAATGATGAGCTTGAGTATTAGCATCATTGCAGATAAAGCTGTGAAACTAACTAAAAACAGTTTTCTATAAAATGTTCATAGATAAAATTGTTTAATCTAAATCTTCCTTTGTCTTGTCTAGTCACAGCCAGATATTTCATAGCAATTCTTCCAATCTGTCCATTATTGAGTGGTATTTGATATTCTGTTGAGCCCTGATCTCACCAGAACTAACAGTCTAGGTATATTTTAGCACTTTTGTATCACTGTACAGAACAGACTCCGCTAGATTTCTGGTCTTTCTTTGTTGTCTCCTCAGGTATGAAGCTCCTTCTCTTGGCAGCTGAAATATGCAGTTTTAAAGTCAATATCTTGTAAGACAAATTTGGATTTCTAAGATTAAGAATTATTATAATTATTAATGAATATCTTTGAACATATAAATTGACTTTGGTGTAATCAATATTTTTCAATAAGTATAATTAGCTTTTTTTGTGCCTTTTTCCTTTGATCTTTTTTGTGATAATTTTTCATATCATTCTACTTGAGATGGAAAATTATCGCTAGAAACTAAGGATGCATGTGGTGTTGCTAATGAAATTGACATGATATTGACAAAGTTGTCATAGGTAAAATAGCGATAAACAGATTATAATTGGTCATCTCAACTTGATTGCTTTTCTTGCTTTCACTGTACAGACTCAAGTGAGAAAAGCAATCTCTTTGAGATGATCAACAATAATCTATAATTCCATTGTTCAATTTTTATATGCATATCATGTTTTCAAAATGGTCAACACAATAAATTTGTATATACTGCAGCTGTGCTATTTGAGCATTCAAATTGCATTGACTGTATATTTATATGTCATATACAGTCCATGACCGTATATCACCTTGTTTATGACATTGACAATGGGTTTCCGCAGAGTTTTATTTATGACGTCAATAAAACATACAGGTTCACGGAAATTTTACGTCGTTCGCACCAAATAAAAAAATGATGATTTTTACCCTAAAAACTTCATTTAGAACACTTATAAGAGTTGCAGTATATAAAGTATAACCATACATTGTCACAAAATATCAATCGGTTATTTGTACTCGGCTCGAAACAGGTAGAAATGCTCAGCACAGCCTGGCTTTCTACCTGTTTCTAAGCCTGGTACAAATAACATTGATATTTCGAGACAATGTATGGTTATTCTATATATATGGTTTTAAAATAGACAGGAGAAAAAAATAATTTTCCTTTTTGCCGTTAAAGATCTTGTAAATTATATTTTTCAAAATGTCTAAGTATGATTAAATGCATAAACATTCTTCTCCAATTTATAAGACCTAAAAATCTTAAAACTGAACTTTTATTAATTGTGAAATAGGAATTAAACCATCTTTGCTAGCCACTAGTAAGGATCCACTCCCAAATGAAATAAAGTTTCAGATGACATTAAATACCTTCGACATAAACTTCTCTGTCAAACTGTCCTGCTGCCATTTGTATTCCATCCCTTCCAGCTTTCAGTATGACATCATATAATCCATACACTGGACGGTGGTCAGATTTCTTTACATTCATTACTGCATCATAGTGTGTACATGATATTCCATTCTTTTTCTTAGAATGAAATAAAACTCTGTCCTGAAAATATTAAGAACAATTAATTCATGTCGGTTCTTGATAAAGAAAGAATCAGATTATTATTTACAATCATCAAATGTAAACAGTGAATTTATTTCTTATTAAGTTAAATTAAGTAAAACCAGTGTACTAAGTTTCAAGTTGATTGGACTTCAGCTTCATCAAAAACCACCTTGACCAAAAACTTTAACCTGAAGCGGGACGAACAGACTCACGGATGAACAAATGGATGGACGAAAGGGAGGCACAGACCAGAAAACATAATGCCCCTCTACTATCGTAGGTGGATCATAAAAAACATTCTATATTATTAGCACATAATCGATAAAATATAGAAAACTCAATTTGTATGTAAAAAGTAAAATCCCTAAAATATAGAACTCAAAGAAAAATTTAAAATGGAAAGTCCCTTATTAAATGGCAAAGACAAGAGCTCAAACATATCAAACTAATGGATGACAACTGTCATATTCCTGACTTGGCAATGGCATTTTCTTATAAATTTAGAAAAAGGAAGATTAAACCTGGTTTTATAGCTAAGTAAAGATCTCACTTGCATGACAGTCTCACAAAATTCTATTATATTGAAAACAATGTGTGTACAAAATAAACAGACATAATAAGTTACCATTTTGCATCATACTGTAATTATCTCCCTTGCCTCTGCAAATATTTTCAAATCTTTTTATTGATTCTATTCATATAGAGTTAATTCCCTTGTCATAATATTTTTATCATGATCTAAATAATTTTATTGTTAAAAGCTGATGTATTATTTTAAGGATTAATTCGATTTGAAACTAAAATATATGTTCATTGGACATTATAATCTTAATTTGGGATATATATTAGATAGATCAATTAATAATTAATGTGTGCACTAAGTTTTAAGTTGGTGTGATTACAACTTCAAGGTGCCAAACAGGTTATCATATTCCCATGTTCAATGAACCATGATATTTGTCAAAACCCTGAATTTGGCATATATATTAACATCGTAATGAACAAAAATACTAGGTTTCAAGTTGATGTGGAAACAACTTCCAAGGTAAACCAAAACTTTAACCTGGTATCTCCACCTTCTATAGTACCCAGAGGATTATAATTTCTAATTAATCATACCAGAAGTTAACCTTGGGTTTATACTTACTGTATATGAAGGAATTCTAAGTTTTGCTGAGGTATCATAATTATCTGTCTCTAAATCAAATTTATAGGTAGGTTTAAAATTAATTCTCCCTTCTTGGTATCCTTGAAACACTTTTTCTGAAAGACACAAACAAATAACACCTTTAAAACCATATAAAACACTTTATTCAAAAAATATAATACAGTGACTAATCACACCTCTGCCACTACAATTTTATTAAAACAGCAAAATCTTTAAAAAATATTTTTAATAAACGACAAAAAATATTCTGTAACTAATGACTTGGGTTTTATTTTACAACAGGGCAATATGAAAATTCACATTGAATATTTTTATGTTTTTTGAGGTTCCCATTGATATCATTAAAATCTTTAACATAAAATATTTTTGAAGAATATTCCAAAATATTTGTAGTGCCATTTTATCACATATAAATCATAACATACCATATAATGAGGATGCATTTATTTTCATGAGTACCGAAATCCATGGAATGAGGTAAATTGTATTTCATAAATTTTTGCTGACTTTATCCAGCTTTCACAATGACTTAGTTTCCCCAAATTCTTACCTTGAAGTAAGCAGTTAAGTAATTCATCCGTGTGTAATAAATCTTCAAAGTTAGGATGATCTTGTTCAACAATGGCCTTGACAATGTCTTCTACTGTACGGCGACCTTTATCAATACGGAAATTCAAATCACCTAACCAAAACACACTGTCAAAATTTGCTGAAATATCACCTAAAATAGAAATGAATATCATCTTTGATTACTATTGTATGTTTATTAAATACTTTAGTTCTGAGAAAGTCTGTTTAACCGTGTCCGTTTTAATTTTCCACACACACTTAGGTAGCACTCCACAGTTAGGTGTGTAGTTTCGCATTTTGGCCCCTGTGGATTTTTTAAATATGAGAGCTAGTGTGCAATAGAATTCATTTTTGGATAGCTGAGTATTAAAATAGCCTTTGTATTGGGTTTATATGAACATCAAGGTTATGTAATGTATGTAATATAGGCTGTTTTCTGTATGACAGTCCGTATTTGCATGTCCATACCATACATTGGTCCGGCAATAATGGTAATGTTTTTTTCCAACTTTTTATCGCACGAACTTTGTGATTGGATTTTACGAAAAAATGAGGCGAAAGACACCCATTTTTTATTTGATCATTAGGAAGATTTAAGGAAACAGTTTCTAAAAAGGTATCACTCAAAGGCATTGAAATTCTAGTTTGATCCAAATTTTGGGGGGATATTTGACATGTTCACCCCCCTTTTTGCAATATTTTATGGTAAATAAATGCTGAATGTTGCCATGGATACACATTAAAGGAATTAATTTTCACCCTTTTAACTTTGGAAAATTGAATCTATGGAAGATACTGATTACATACATATGCACATGTACAACACAAACAGTTAGGTTAATGTATTAGAAATCCAGGAATAGGAGATGATAAAACATTTTGGGGCTCATTTTTAATCTTATTTTCTAACTGTGGAGTGCTACCTTATGTCACATGAAATTTTATGCCGTGCATGAATAAATCAACATATGGACCATGTCATTTAACGGTAGGTTTTCATTTGGATGAGGAAGTCAAATAGAACAGTGTGTGTTACTTTTTTTTGTATGGAAATCTGGTTTACTCACAAATTTGTCTTGTAAAAATCTAGGCATGTGCAGAGAAAATTTCACATGATACAATATTATTTTTCATTCAAAAGTCTGAAAGATACTGAGTTATTTTAACCACAACATTAAAATGAAAATACTTAAAAAAGTATTACCCAAAATGCATTCGATTCTAAAAGGTTTTATTTGAAATTGTTAGTTCATAATTTCATGGCCTCTTAGTTAATTTTATCATATGCATGTGTTTATATTTAATTTCAAAAACAGTTATTTTGATACTTTTCATACATGAAGTTTATCAAATTGTGATACAGATTTCTTTAAATCAATTTCTTAATAAAAGACAATACCAGTATACATGTACATTTGACAGTATTTACCTTGTTGAGTGGGATTCTTTGGAAGTTTTAGCGTAGAATTTATTCGTTGAAAGTCACTAACTCTATCTTTCAACTTTCCATCATCGGCTGAAAATATCAATATATATATTTGTATTTGTTAAGTTATAATGAGTATTTTTTTTTTGTGAGAGAATTTTTCACTCAAGTGCGTTTAAGTCACATGAACAGTATCCCAATAGCATTGATCTCATAACAATGTGGGTTTGTTCCTTTTTGCAATGTTTTAAAAGGTTGATATTTTTTGTGTACAAAAATATAAATCTGAACCATGCAAACTTTGTGTATTTATTTAATACTTTTATTGACTTTTTTATCCCAACATTTCTTATGTTTGAATATTGCCAGTAAAGGTTAGAAACCATTGCTATAAGAAACATAGGCATTATATAGGGACCAAAATTTGAAACAATGTTTTGTTCAATTTTTTCAACAAAAAAGAAGTATACTTCCAACCCATTTAACCTTCATAATCCAAGATGGAGGAACTATTTGCATCAACATTGCAAGCTTATTCTTTGTGTTTGATTCCCTAAATAATTTTGATGGTTTCATTCTTTAAGGAAAACCATAAATTTAAAAGTTCAACAATACTAAGACTTTTTTTGTAGCCTTAAAACAAATATCAATGAAAAAATAAGTATTCTACACAGGCCAATAAAATTGGAATCCATGAAAATAAATGAATCCACAGTTATGACTATTATTGCATAGCAACTTAATATTTCCCACAGAAAGTAACCAAAAGTTAGTATGCAATAAATTCCAATATTGCACTAATGCAATAAATCTTCAAAATTTATGATGTCAAAAAAAACAAAATCTTAGTTTAAACCAATTTTTACCTTCAAATATTGTATTGCTATACAATAAAAGGGTTATTGCATGAATATTGGGGAATATTGGGACAATATAATACAATTTTCATATTACAAATTTTGCATTTCTGTTAACAATACTCACAAGTAAAATGACAATTAAGAAAAACAAAGGAAGTTCCAAAAAATGAAAATGCTATAGCAACAGCTCCCTTGGTCTTCACCATGGTAACAGCCCTAGTTGTTACTTGATCTTCGTCCGGCACTGAAAAGACAAAAAAGAAATCCTGACATTGGTACACAAGAGAAACCATGACATTGATACATAAAAGAAACCATGACATTGATACATAGAAGAAACCATGACATTAATACATAAAAGAAACCATGACATTTGTACATAAAAGAAACCATGACACTAACAAAACTACTCATTTTCACCATCGTTAACATTTTTGTTGCAACTCTGCATCTTGCTATATACAAAATAAAAAAAAATATATTAGACTACACAAATGTGGTGGTGACACTTTAGTCAATATATATTTTAAAAGCAACCAACAATGTTTTTTCCGTGGTTTAAACACCAAAGAGACTACCGGTACTAAATTTTGCTAACATAATTGGTGTTAAATATTGTACATATGATAATATCAGACAGTTTAGTAGTGTGTCTTTTTATGTTGTAATATTACGCTACTGTCTCAGGTTAGGGTGAAGGTTTTCGCCTATTAAAATGTTTAAACCTGCTAAATTTCAATGTACCAGTCCTATTAAGTCAGGAACCTATTGTTCAGTGGTTGTCATCATAGGTGTGGTTCATAGGTGTTTCTTGCTTGTTATGAAGATTAACTGCTAAATTTTAATACATTTTTACTTGGTTGGAGAGTTTTCTCATTGGCACTCATGCCACATCTTCTTTTTAATTTGTTTGAGTCAGCAATAATATTTACTTTGTGTTAACAAATGTTTCATCTGACTGTTATAATAAAATGATGTAAGCAATGAGTGACAAATACAAGAGAATGGATGGATACAATTTTTTTCAAGGTTTCTAAATAAGCTTCTATATCCATTTCAATGCTTTGCACCAATAATGGTGTTAACAACTTCATAATCCTGAGAATCTTCGTACTATTCCAATTTTTGAAGTTTTCTTCTTAAAAATTTAAAAAACAGGGTGACAAATTTCAATTTCATGCCCAAATCGACATGTTTATCTACATGTATATAGCTTACCAGAACAAAACCAAATAAGATCTCTGCGTAAAAATATGGCAAGATGAAGGGCACCGTGGGTGGCAGAGTGGAATAAGACATGTGACATTCCTAATGTAGCCTGGATCTGAATCTCCCATTCCTTTCTAAAATAATAATAACAAAATAATTATTTTACCTTTTAGTCTTTTTCTGGTAATATCCATTTGACGTGGCCGGGTAATCATACATGTATCCCGTCATTATGTTATTGTGCATTGTTTTCATATTCTTGGCTTTCCTTTTTGCTTATGTGCTTTATCTATGTGCCTTTTTGTTTTCCTTGTTGACATATTTGTTTGTTTTTTAATTTAAACACAATGTTGATTGCTGTTCCCCTATTTTTGGCATTTTTACCTATGATGTCCGTTTGTTTTGTTCACACATCATTGTAAATATAATGTAATTTTATGCGACTGACATACAAGTGAGAGGTGCAGCAAGCTATAAAACCAGGTTTAATCCATCACTTTCTGCATAAGTAAATGTCTGTAACAAGTCAGGAATATGACAGCTGTTAAATATATGATATTATCACAATTCTATGAAACTTGCCTTTGATAGTTTCCTTTCTCAGCGAAGTTGAGTGATATTAAAAAATATAGCTAAAAAAAGGGGGCATGTGGCCTTGCTAATGAAATTGACGTCGTCATAGGTAATATAGCGATAAACAGATCATCTTTGGTAATCTCAATTTCTATTGCAAGAAAATCAATCTCGTTGAGATAAATCTATAAATGTCTTTTAAGAATTATGTTTCACTCTGAAAATTATGAAATACTTCCAGTTGTATAATGAATAGTTGGCTGGATAATGGAAATCAAAGGGATAAGAGTGTCATAAATGTATGGGTTTGAAACCATACCAATGCCATTAAATAATATATAATGTTAAGCTCATAAAACGTTCCTATTCTTTTAGAATTTAAACCCAATTGCTTTCATATGGATGTTACTTACTTATGCATACTATTTTCCTGAGTACCTATAACATACATGTCTTGTACATATTCACTAGCTTCTGGTAAAACAAAATCTTGTAAAGATGTACTGCATTCCTGTAATGTAAAATATGATATACGTAATCCTGGAACATATTTATGAGTTTCTGATTTGGTATAAACCAATAAACATACAGTGTACATTTATTGATATTGATATTAAATTGCTATACGATGATGACTAATGTACCCATGTTTTGACGGCAGCAGTCCTTTTGCGCCAATTACTGTTTTTCAGGGGTATCATTTGCGCCAAATTTTATTTTACAAATGTATCATTTGCGCCACTAATCGGAACACATTTGCGCCAATTTACCTGTACCCATTTCAATCAAAAGTATCATATGATCGGAGATATTTCACCATGATGATGAGCATCTGGAGAGAAATGACGTGAAATGCAGTAGACAGTCCATGTACAGAGACAGAAGAAAACTTATTGCTTTGCTGAATATTTTATACACGATATGCCAAAAGAGAAGAAAATATACGCGTCTGCTGATAATGTTTTACACACATACATTGATCATGACACAGTGATTTGCTCCCACCATCCGTATGGGCTGAAACTCTATATATACCGCAATATGTACTAGTAATGGAGCAGAAGCATTCCACGGAGAATTATTGTGAACTGTTTTATGCATTTCATCCTTCAATGATTGTCTTTTTGGACAATAAAGTGAAGTTACAAGCTACTACATACATTAAATTAGGAAGTACCCATGCAGCATCAGTAAGAAGAAAGAATGTTTCAGAAAAGGAAACATTTGCCATGTAAAATGCCAGTTCCAAGTCCGAATAAAGGTGGAGGGAAGTCATATTTCTTCTTATTGGCGCAATCATATGTTTTATTTCTGGCGCAAATGATACCATGTAATTTTAAAACTGGTGGCGCAAACGTAGCATTGGTGAAAAAAAGTTGTGGCGCAAAAGGACGCATTTTTGGCGCAAACAGATCTCTCCCGTTTTGACTATTTGTTTATTGTGTCTGTTTGTTTAGCGCATCAATGTAAATAAAAGGAATTTGATGAGACTGTCATTATAAAGTGAGAGGGTTAGCGCTATAGAACCAGGTTTAATCCACCATTTTCTACATTTGAAAATGCATGTACAAGTCAGGAATATGACAGCTCTCGTCCATTCGTTTTTGATGCGTTTTGTTATTTGATTTTGCCATGTGATTATGGACTTTCCAAATTGATTTTCCTCTAAGTTCAGTATTTTTGTGATTTTACTTTTTACATAATGTACAATGTATCTGTTGGGTTCTAAAAGTACTGTAAATTCAGAAATTATAGCGAGGTTTTTATTATTGCGAAAAATGCGACTGAGTTGTAAACGCAATAATTTAAACTCGCATTTTGAAATATTTTATATGAATTTAACAGGATTTTTCTTAAAATCGTAAAAAAAAAAATCGCATTTAAGTCTAAAATGACAAAATCGCAATAATAAATGAACGCAATAATTTCTGAATTTACAGTATAATAAGAATACAATTGCAGGATCTCCTTAGTTTCCTGCATAGCAAATAATGACAATACCTAAAGTTGAAAAATAAATTTCAAACCACAATATCTGAGATACAAATGTAGATGTATAAACACTGTTCATTTCTCTTTCAGATTGTAAAAAATGTTGTTTTTTTTATAAATTATACAGTACACATAATAATGATCATGTACCATAATCTTACCTTCAGTTCCCCCATATTCCAACATCCTACCCAAATCTTTAATCTTTTATCAGGAAAGTATCTTTCTAATTCTTCAGAACTCAGCAATACTGAAGATACTGAAGCATTGCCTCCTGTCCCACTCCTGAAATAAAACAATACTGTAATAAAACCATACTGTACAGAATTTGAAGTACATTGTGTAGTCAGTAATAATAAAGTCAAAGATATCTCCAGCAAGTCCAAAACCAGGCATAAGGGAGGATTCTTGGATTATACTTAATACTGTCAATGTCTGCTCATTTTAAATTGTTTGGGGTTTTTTCTTGTGGTTTTGGGTAGCTGCCACACTGACTCTTCCAATACATTGTACATGTATAACCATTTTTCTATATTGACACTAAAATATACACTCTTAATCAGATATACAAGTGTGCTCATCATCATACATATGTGTTTTTATTGTGTAAAATGAAACATAAAGTCTTACCATCTGGCACTGGAAGTTAGAATGGGATTCATTCTGGTCTGAATTTAAACAAGACACATAATTTCCACAACTAATTATGAATTATTCCTTTCACAGAACACAAGCATTTTCAACATTTAAGAATTACCGTAATCAATTTTCCTTATCCTGCATCTCATGGTGGAATCATATATTGTAACATTCTATGTTGAAGTCATGTCCATATTTTAATTTCATAAGATCAGTCTGGTTTTTAACCTTTGGTGTACATGTCCGGTGTTATGTTACCATGTCAAAGTGAAAAGATATATATTTCGAAAGCTCAACTTGTGTAAATTAAATCTGACACATACATGAAAAGAAAATTTACAAGTTAAAAAAAAATCTTTTCAAAATTGTAAAATTGATAACAAAAACATAAAAGAAGAATAGATATATCCAAATTAGTGATATATTGTGTCATTGATTTTATATTATGTCCACAGCATTTAGGTTTAAACCAACTAATTATAACTTTTTAAAAGCTTATCTTTAAGTCTTATCTTGAACCCATATATATATATTTAAATACAATACCTATATGGCTATATCATGTTTACTGTGAACTTTACCTGCCTTATTTATTGATTTTATGTACACATAACAGTACATGTATACTGCAGTATATATAATAACATAAATAATTTTGGTAGCAGTGCATTCTAAACAACTCTGATTTCAGGTTCTTTTATTCAACTCTCATCGTTACCACAAAAATTTTGACATATTTTTTATATTTGAACGACAAAAAAATAAGGGAAACCAGTCAATTTTATTTTACTCAAATTTTTATTTAAATAAAACTAGAGCCAAATTTTTTAAAAATCTATAAAAAAATCAAACTAAATATCACATTGAGTGAATAAAGGGCTGCACTTTAGCACATGATACGCCCATTGGTCTTTTAACTTGTCTTTTAATGAATATATATGATCAACTAGAAATAGTGTGAGCCCTGTCAAATACCCCCCCCCCAAATAATAAATAAAAATGCACAAAAAAATTGGCACTATATATTATAGTACAAACGTATGACATTCATGGAACCTATTTTTTACAAGAAATTTAACCTATTTTTTACAAGAAATTTAATGTTTTAAATTGAACTACAGATTTTACAATTTTATGTTTTCATCAGATTTTATTAAGTATTATTTGTTACATCAATAGATATAAACAATTCACCAAAGTTTCATGGACATTGGTGAAAGCCTTTTTGAGTTATTGTCCGAAGTGTTGAAAATCCCCCCTTTTTTATGAATAAAGCCCCATAAATCCAAAACTTAAAATCTGAAATTAAAAAAAACTGAAAGGGAGCTTACGTCAATAGATATAAACAGTTTCATGGAAATTGGTGAAAGTGTTTTTGAGTTATTGTCCGAAGTGTGGACGACGGACAGACGGACAACGGTATACCATAATAAGCCCCGTCCCGGGCGTATAAAAATGTACATACATGACATAACAACTCACCACAAATAAATAAAAACAAGAGGCTCTCAAAAGCCTGAATCGCTCACCTTAATTTTTTTGGTTAAATCTCTCATCAATGATTATTTTGGCTTTTCAATTTATTCAAATGTTCTTTGAATCGTCCTATTTTCTCCTATGTTCTATTTTAGCCATAGGAGCTATGTTTCTTGACATACAAGGAGATAAAATATAAAATTTATACTAGATACTCTGAAACTCATTTAGCCTAAGTTTGGCTGAAATTGATACAGCAGTTTCAAAGGAGAAGATTTTTTAAAGAAAGTCAACATGATGAACAAATTGTGAAAAAACAGTTTATCTGTACCTATAATAATATATATTCAAGATAATAACCAAAAACTGCAAAATTTCTTTAAAATCATCAATTCAGGGGCATTATACCTGAAAAAACAGTTACCCAATTAGGCTGAAAATTTCAGGACAGGTAGACCTTGACCTAATAAATACTTTAACTTCTGTCTTATTTGCTCTAAATGATATATATATTGAGATATAAGCCAAAAACTGCATTTTACCCTGTGTTCTATTTTTAGCCATGACGGCCATGTTTTTTGACGAAATAGAAATTAAACACAAACTTTATTTTATACACCCTACTGATCATTCAGTTCAAGTTTGGTTGAATTTGGTTGAGTAGTTTTAGAGGAGAAGATTTTTTAAAGTTAGCAAATATGATGAACAAATTGTGAAAAATTGTCATTAAAGGACAATAACCCCTTAAGAGGTCAATTGACAATTTTGGTCATATTAACTTATTTGTAGATCTTACTTTGCCGATCATTTTTGCTGTTAACAGTTTATCTTTATCTATAATAATATTCAAAATAATGACCAAAAACTGCAAAATTTCCTTAAAATTACCAATTAAGTGGCAGCAACCCAACAATTCATCTGAGAATTTCAGGGCTGATAGATCTTGACGTAATGAAATTTTTTCCCCCATGTCAGATTGCTCTAAATGCTTTCGTTTTGAGATATAAGCCAAAAACTGCATTTGACCCCTATGTTCTATTTTAAGTAACGGTGGCCATGTTTTTTGACGGATCAAAAATCGAAGCACAAACTTTGTGCAGGATAATCTAAGGAACAATCATGCTAAGTTTCATCCAAATCCATTCAGTAGTTTCAGAGGAGAAAATGTTTGAAAAATTGTTAACGACGACAGACGACGACGATGGACTCCAAGTGATGATAAAAGCTCACATTTCCTTTTAGGAAAGGTGAGCTAAAAAAAGGGAGAATGTCATGGCCACTGATGGTACCCCCTTTTGCATATCACATTATAAAGGGACATAACTACAGATTAGTAAAAGTGACGCAACAAAAAATGAAACTTGATCTGTGGTTGGTGCACAAGTTTTGTAACATTTACAAATTTTTGTATCTGGGGCAAACTAAACATAGAGAATTAAAACCAATTTTGCAATTGGGATATATGAATGGACAAGTGAACATGTAGGTTAACACTTAAAACATTCCCCTTCGCCTAGCAATGGGGGCATATAAAATCAACAGATTTCTAAATTTTTAAAAATGTACTTGAAACATGAATTATTTACCATGTTTACTAGCATCTGACTGCTGGCACTGAAGTTTATTAAAATTTGAGGAATGGAAGTAACTATTTGTTAGCAAAATGCCCTGTTTTGAACTGAAATTTTGTTACAAAAATGTCATAAAGATGCATGTATCCAGAGATAGTTCAAATTTACAGAGCACTATCTCAAACAAACAATAACATTATTACGGAATTAAATTAATAATTCATTGTTTTACCCGCAATTCTACAAATGTGAATGGAGTATTTGAGAAGAACACAGCACAGTGTTCTCCCCAGGCCCTTAAAGGACCACGGGCGCGCGATGTATAATTTTTTACCGCGGTGGTATCGTTCTTGCCGCGATGTATAATTTTTCTCCGTGGTGCTAAAGTTTTCGGTAAAAAAATCGTATTAAAATCGGTAAAGTTTCAGATAACTTCAACTTTCAGTGAGGGTTAAAATTTTACATGAAAATTGACCAGTTCTAACCAGTTTAATCCAGTATTGACAGGTAGATTGTTTACACCACGTGATCGATTTACCTGTTGAGGTTAACCTTGTTGATGATTTGATTAAATCGATGTACATGATTCTCTTGTGTTTTAATTAATTAAGAGATCATAATTTTAATATCAGACTTGTAATAGGGAACAAGCAGACATTTGTTAATGAACTCTATTACGCCAGTCTTTAGTCAAAATAATTTGTCTGTTAGAAATTAATTGTAGAGTTACTTCCCCTGATTTTGCTTATTACAAATAAATGCTCCTCACATATAATTTCTTGTTGAAAATTAAAATAAAGTATAAATTGAATGCAAAATTATATTAGAATGTTACATTAAGGATAAAAACTTTCTTAGAAAATACCAACAAAAATGTTTTGCAAATTATTTTAGAGAATCATACCTTTATTGATACACAGACATTTTATATTAAATTGGTAGTTTTTCCAATACAATAATGGTAGACAAACTTTAACCCTGAATGTAATAGAATCACTTTTACATGTGAACAAAGTACTTAAACTATAAAATAAATGTAAGAAATAAATAATAAGCATGAGAAAATAAATAATATTTTTTGATGCTAAAAGAAAGGAAATTAGTTTATAATTTACTGAAGGTTCTGTATAAAAAATTAATCTTGTTCAAAGTTCATTGTTATGGTCAAATTTAACATGGGGAATGTGTAGTGTAACTACAAGTATTGGGACAAAATGGCTTGATCAAAACATAAGAAGTGACTTTAGTTTAAAGACTAATTGTGCTTTCTTTTCTTTTTCAAAGATATTAAAGTATACAAACTGTTTTATTGATTTACTTTTTCTACCAATAATGTTCTGACCCAAAGTCTATATAACACAGTACCACAGTTAACGTTACAAAACAAAGGCAAAAAGGTCATGAAAAAAATAAGCGACGCAACGCGACACAAAATATTGTAAAATTCATTTCGTCACGCGTTACCCTGGTGCTATCCTAAAATCCTGGGGAGAACACTGCAGCATGTGCTTCTTTATGTAACATTAATACTTTAGAATAACCTACCTCGCTCTAGCTTCCTTTATAGATATAGGTGCAATGATAGCTGATGATGTAGATGAACGATTTGATACAGTGTCAAAGCTTGTTTTGTCTATTCTTTTAAAGGAAGCATCGGCTTTATACATTGTCCGTAATGATCTGGAAGATATATCACCAGGGAGCGGAGGTGGATGAGTCTTTGGTGAGACGGGAGGCAGTTTTCCAAATGTTAATGAATCATTATCATTCTGTAACACATGTTTGTAGTTTTCTGTAATTTGAGCAATGTCAACATCTGATCCCATCTTACTATCTCTGCCTGGACTCATTTGAACATCGTTTTGATATTTCAGGTCAGATTTAGAACCTGTTTTTGAGTCTTCTACAAAGACATCATCAGTAGACATTGTTTCAGCCATATCTTCCTGTTTTTTAGACTTAGAACTATTAGCTTCTTCCCCGGAAGAATGTGTCTCTCTGTTACGCTTTTCACCTTTTGATAAAAATTTAGAATGGCTCCTCCCAGATTTAGGTGTCTCTGGAGGTTTTGGCACAAATGGACTATTTTTCAAAGATTCAAGAGATCCTGAACGTTGATTAGCAACTTTTAAAGCTCTAAATCGTCTCACAGTTGCGTCTGATGGAGCCTTATTACTTATAATATCTTCATCATCTACTTTTTTATCTTTTTCATCACTATCTGTGTCTATGTCCATATAATTAGGAGGAGAGATATCTGATGCATCACTTGAAACCTTATAATTTCTTGGTTTAGGTAAAGGTGTTTTATCTAAAGAAGCAGTTTTTACTGACGAAGCATTATTATTAGTCTGATTATCTCCCTTTGGTGTTATAAGTAATGTTGAGTTATCTAGTTTATCTTTAACAGTTTCCTTTGTAGTATCAGTATTTAAATTTTGTAACAAATTGTCTTTTACTTCATCTTTTAATTGTGAAGGTTGATCTCCCTTTTTCAAATTAGAAATTTCAATATCTTTCTTATCTGCCCCTAATTTCAATTTATCTCCCTTTGTATCTAGGTTGATATTTTCAGCTTGAACATTTTTATCTGGCAATATTTTACTAGTGTTTGATCGTAATGATGCTGCTGATCCAAATTCACTCCCAGATTCTGATATTCTTCTTTTTTCAGTAAGTTTTGCAATAGCACTTTTCTTTTTTATTTTCTTTGATTTGCTGGCTGGAGGTTTTGTTTCTGTTTTCTCCTTTTCTATGACATCATGGCTTTCCATGGTACATTCTTTTTGCCATATCAACTTCTGGTAGCATTTGTCACAAACATCATCTAAAATACATTTTTTTTAAAGTTAAAATTTAGAACTGTTTATTCATACATTGTCATATAAATGTACATGTAGCTCATCAAATTTTAATTGTCTTGAATGTGCACGACATATTTGTCACTGGTCATTATCAAGCCAAACCAATATTTTGGCCAGGGTTTTTAATTCGTTGGTTTCAAGATCTGTTGAAACCTATTTTTCGATTTGCAGAATAAAAATAGACCTTTCATGCTTTTTTATGACTGCTGACACTAACAAATTACCTTATTCCTGAAATATAAATTCATTACAATGAGTTTAAATCCCTTTTTTTATAATTCTGTAAAATGTATCATCTCATAGTTGAAATGGACCTGTCCAAACGTGTAAGATGCCATTTATTAAAGTAATAGATATTCACAAACCAATTTAGAATTGTTATGTTCCATTGAGAATTAAAAAAAATCGTCAATTTGGATATATCAAAAACTGGAATGCATGACAAGTTGCAACGCATGAAACCTATATATTTGTCTTATATAAGTGGATGAGTCTATTGTGTTTTTGAAAAGCATATTTTCTTAAATGTTTTTGCAATTTTTTTTATTACTTCTCGTGTGTGAAGATCATTAGACATTATAAATGTTATTCACCAAGTTTCCTGAAATTGATAAAAAGCTACATGTACTTGGATCTGTTTTTTCTTTCTTTTTTAAATGATTTAATTTGTCTTTGTTTGTAAACATACATCAAGTAACCCCCGTTTGCTGAAATTGTTTGATGATAGCATGCATTTTATGTTTATAACAGCTTAGCAATAATATTTCATGGAACTAGAATTTAAGAAATGATGACAAAATAGCATACCAAACATAGTGTTAGTAAGTGGAAATACATTTTTCTGTCTAGAAAGATATTTTTTCACCTCTTTTATTTACACTACAGCTCAGGTGGATTTTGCTTTGTCCACCCGTCCACAGTGGGAGTGGGCACCGGGTGGGCAAAATTTCTAGCGTGTCCACTCTGCCCAACCATAGGAGTGGGCATGCAATTTCTTTTGTTAATAAAAAGACTGGCAAGTATGTATACAGTCAATTGATAAAAGGAGATACATGTAGGCATTTGTAATCACTATTTCTACAAAAAACGAAAATATAGCCAGGGTTGGCTGGTGGAAAAGCAAAATCCACCCGAGCTGTTGTGTACCTACCTGACTTTTTCATGTAAAAATCTGTAAACCAACAAATTAAAAAAAAAAACACTGGCCTCATCAATCAAAATTTAAGGACTTCTGTTCAATGGTCAGAATCTCAATATTAGTTAAAAAAAAGTATGTTTTTTTGGTTGTTTAGCTATAGAAATTGTCTATGGTCATGATGGTGCATTGAAGTTGTCTGTAAGTTTGTTTATTGGTTTATTTAGTTTTTTTACTTTTTGATTGACTGCTTATGATAACATCTGTATAAGACTGTGTTTTAATCAGTGTTCTTATAATTTATCTATGTCAGTTCAAACCATTTAGCATGTACACTGATTCACGTTCCCGGTTGAAAATTTCAGAAACTAAATTTTCAGCTCTCCCTTGACACCATTTGTGAGTATAGTCTTGAGAAAGGATAATAGTTCATAAGAAGGGGACAATAAATGACTGACCCGTGTTAAGAGAGAGCCATGTCTCTTGCACGTAAAAGACACCCTTGTAGATTTCAAAAAAGAGTACGCTAAAGCAATACATGGCAGTACTCGCACCCGCAAAGTGGAAAGCCAAAAAAAACTTGTTTCCCAATCCACTATAACTAAATATGTTTAAACTAAACTCCTGGAGTTATGATATCTGATGCAGCTCTTCTTTGCAGTTGTTCCAGGCTATTTATACAGGTATTTGCAAATGTGGTTGGATCCCAAACTCTGCAACAATATTCTCATTTTTGGTCTAAAATAGTTTGGTAAGCATTTTTTTTTATTAACTGTGTTAACAGTGTTTGCCTGATGAATGATAAAGATCAATTTGCTTTGGATGTTAGTGTTATAAATTATTGTACATATAATTATAGAACTTTCATTGTTCTATTTGCATGATTTGAGATAAGAAGAAAGCGAAATGCCTAGATATTTTAAATAATTTTATACTTTTTTTTTTTAATTGTCTGAGTTTATATGGGGACGAAGTCCCCAATTACGGTAGAAAAATTAATAAAAAAAAAAAAAAAAAAAGATGTGATTTATTTACTGTTCAGTGTTGATATTTTCAATGGGATTATGCTAATGTAAACTACCACTATCACCCATTCTCAGAGTATACGCCTCATATCTACTTACTTGTATTGACAGAAAAACTGTTACAGCAGTGATTATCAGTTTGTGCATATAAAAGTTGTGTGTGACATTTGGTTAACACATCCATGTTTACATTTCTAATTTCTTTACTTACTGCATATCAAATTCATGCATTATTGTAATATAACATAGATAGTGTATCATCTAAACAACTTAAGTTGTTATGCGGATGTATGATTAATGAAGAAACCACAGTTAATCATTTATTCTTGATTATTATTTACCCCGCATAAACCATAGCAACTGTATAAATTCAGAATCAGCATCTGAGATTTGTATATGCCTCTACATATTCTGAGTACTTGACAGAGAAAACGTTTATTGGCAGAGGATATAAGAGAGCTTATAATATCATATACAAGTTGCATTAATGTGATAAACACGGTTATTTACCGGCGTGTGTATTTGTTTATATCAGTAGCCACCATCTTGGAATGCAATTCATAGTGCGCAGCCTCAGTAATATTTGTAAGAAACTTGGAATCTCTGTTGCGTTTGCTGGTCAGGTAAATGTCCATTCTGTCAAGCGTTTTCTAGATGAATGTCGTACAAAATTAATATTAAAAGAAAAGAAATTATATTGCATATAAGATATAATCTTATCGTTAAAAGTGAAAATACTGCAAAATTTGTATATTTCCTAATTAAATACGTAGATTTTTAATGTTGCAAATCATAACAAAACATTTACGATGCTGTTCTATTCACTCCCTCTTATATTTATTTTGAGATAATTACATTTTAATTAATCTTTTGGACTTCTGATAATAAAAAATCTTAAGAAAAGGAAACGATAAAATCATTGCGGAATTAACTTTGTATTTGAAATCTGGAATTGACGAATGATATATCAATTTAGGAAAATAAACAAAATGTAACAGCCAAGTGGGATGGTCATGCCAACAATAATTGTTTGAAAATGGAGGAAAGGGCACATGTGTCAGGAGACTGCAGCAACTTTTTTCTATTGGATGTATGGAAAAACGGAAGTTATTGATAAACTGCTTGTTATTTTATTTCAATTAAGGTTTGCCCTGGTAATGAATGAAAGGAAATGTCATGACAAGATAGAAGTCATATTTTAATTAAACTTTTAAAACTGTGCGTTGAGTAACCATGAACTCAGCAAGAGGAGCAAAATCCCCTTCAAATCATGATCTCAATATATTTTTGGATAGACAGATACAAAATAAATTATTGGAAATTGATGATCAGTTGTGGCTGACTGATTACATGGTTGAATCAAAAGGAAACACTGAATTAAAGGTGCCAAAAACTATTAAAGTGTCTAGGAATGAGGATGTGACAGGATGGTTTAGCAGTTCAAAATGTGTACTACGCAAACTGGAAAAGGAAAAGCCAACTCCACAACCTTTAACTTACTCATGGAGGGAACAAACACGATTAAAAAACTTGATTCAAAACAGTTTTGTGTTCAAACATTATCCTTACCATCAATCATATATTGAACAATATAGGGAAGAAAATTCTCAGTTAAGTGGAATTAAAACAGTAACCCAAAAAGAATCCAATGAACCCCGGAAAATAGCAGTTCAAAATACTGCAACAATAACAAGTGCACAAAACAATATCACTGCATCAGGAAATAACTATTCTCAGAATTCTGGTCAGAATATATGCAGCCATTGCAATCAACCATATACTGTATCAACATCACAGCCTCTCATAACTGCAGCCTTTAGTTACACACGTAGAGAAAATACCTCCCTCTCAAATGGTGCTTGTAAATGTTCTCAATCTAATTTTAACCCCATTCCTCATTCAACAAGTTCTCATACTTGCACTAAACACAACCATCACCAACACAAAGATGTGGCTAGTTTAGCCTATAAGTATAAACTTTCCAAGGAAGCATTGATGCACAATATTGCATGGAAATCAGAATCTGACAATTCAAGTGAGCATGAAAAAGACCCATTTAAAACACCTAGAGTAGCATCTGGGAAAAGATCAGCTGGAAAAGCACCTACCAAAGTCACAGTGCCATCTCTACCAAATGGTCACAATAAAAACATTCAAACAGTTACTGTGTAAGTATAAATACATCAAATACATTGAATCTTGCTAGTAAAAATAGACAGATTGTACACATGAAAGACCATCATGGGTAGTAAAAGTTGTTAAAAACCACCCTCATTCATCAGAAAACTGTTTCATCTTTGGTAGGACAGAAAAACATTGTATTCATGTACATGTATATCATGTACATGCATATTGTCAAGTCTTTACAAAACTGTTATTTTTGCCATGCAAGATATATTATAGCAATTGGCCCCAAAATAAGTTATACATGTACAATGCATTTGTATTTTTACAGGTTGTTACATTGTACCCTTAAATAAACATGTATTAAAAAACTTGTTCCTGGCCCGTCTACATTTGAACTCCCCTGTCAAATTCAAAATGACAATAGAGCTTGATATATTAATTGTGAAACAGACATGAGCTATAATTATACGTTTTTGTACATGTGTATATGCACATGTAACACCACACACGCTTTCTTTAAACATGTTTTTAAAAGTAAAATTTGTTCACAAAGTTACAATTCACAATTATTGTGTAATATGAATAAATGCAGCATATATCATGATATATATTGATTCCATGAATTCTATCAATAATTAACCTCAAATTTTCAGTTACAAATTAATGTATATATATATTTGAGCATGTTGAGAAAAAAGAAAAGAAAAAGATAACATTGCCTTTTTAGAAACAAATTGCATCATGCTATATATAATTAAGATGTACATGCACATATATTTTGTACATTGAAAATGATGTTTTTGTCACTTTTACTTAACATGAATTTTTAAATTCTGAATTTATGTTTGAAGAACTTGCCAAGGTACACAAGTACATTGTAATATTGCATTACAAAATGTATGTATGTGACTATGAGAAAATATAAATTAGTTTTTGAACAACTATTGATTTCAAAAATGATTATTTGGTTTTTGCATTTCATGTTTTTATTATATCATTGTGCAATTTAACATATATATAATATTCTTAAGGAAGAATTCAGATAATACTTTTTCATATAGATTTCGATCAGAACTATTTAACAATTGGTAAAAGAAGTGTATTGGAAAAATTTTAGATTGTCATTCAATTCTTAAATCTACAATTTTGAATTTTGAAAGCCTTTACAATTTTATTTTCACCTTTAAAGATTCTCAAATTTCTAAAATAGCATGCATTCAATAAAAGAAAGGTAAACATGTTAAAGAAAATTGACAAGTTTATCCATTTAAAAAGTAAAATTTGATGTGGATATCTGATAAAAAGCAAGAATGACCCTCTGTCAGATGTCATTGTTAAAAATTACAGAATAGATTTATTTGCTTTTTTAAATATGGTTAATTTGATGCCCCTGAAAATCTTACAAAGCATATACATAGATTAAAAGTTCTTTATCTAAAATATTCTTGTACACAATTATATAAAGTTTAGAAACATTAAGCATGTTAAGACTTAAAGTTTCAGATCCCTATACTATAAATAACATGTACAATTTACATGTATATATATATTTGCCTGTTATCCTGATTCATAGAACAATATAACGAATAACTACATTTTGTACATTGTATTCTATTTTTTTTTAAATATAGATACAGGTGCTTTATTACTATTTGTTTTAAAACTAGTTTGTTAAAAGATCATGAAGATTAGAAAATTTGTTGTTATTTTCTTGCAAAGATGAAATGAAAATTTTCCCGCTCTCAAAATTATCCAAAAGCTTCATACATCATTGTTGTACATTTTTCATACAAAATGAAGAAAATAAATGAAAAATATGATTATTTGGAATAAAGGCATGGTTGTTTTTAATCCAGATTATATATGATTCACTGTACATGTATATATGCGCTATAAATCGTACATTGTAAATTAATAAAGCATTATGTTCAGTAAATGACAAGCGTTTAAATAATTTTCACCTTGATCTATTTTTGATTTGACAGTAAGAGTCTATTTTTCATCTATTTAATCAAATTCTCACACAAAAGAATCAATAAGCAAATAAGAGGATTAAAAGCTTACTTCAGAATGCTTACAGTTTTGTGAGAATAAGAGTAGTTGAAAACTTTTTGTGACATTCTAAGTGCACTTATAAAAACCCTTACGTTTACATGTAACACCAGGGCGAAACCTTTCAATTGATAAATATATATATTTTAAATTTATTCAAAGAGACTCTTCAGGTGCAAATAATATTTTGATTAATTTATTACATTTAAAAAGCTAGAGATATAAACATGATAAAATATAAATCACATACATATAATTACATACATGACATACATTGATGTATGTAGAACTAAAAATTATCATGATTATAGAGCAAACATAAATGTCTTAACTCTGTATAATTTTCAACATTAACACATAAATGAACATTTGTAAGTCATGACAACGTGTATCCAAAGTTTTAGCATTTACTAGAATTCCATGCATGCATTTGTACTTATTCACACAGAATATTTACATGTACATGTACATGTTGTCTGGTAAATTGAAAATAGATGTAGACAAATGGTAGTCAGTAGATCTACAATTGTACATGTATATATATATTTAAGTTATTAAAATTGAGAATGGAAATGGGGAATGTGTCAAAGAGACAACAACCCGACCATAAAAAAACAACAGCAGAAGGTCACCAACAGGTCTTCAATGTAGCAAGAAATTTCCGAACCCGGAGGCGTCCTTCAGCTGGCCCCTAAAGTTAATATTTGGAATAGGACAAAGATTAATGATGCCCTTATATGTTCGTTGCAAAAATTAGATTTGCAAAGGAGAAGGTCCTGTAATTACAGATTTTGGACACTTTTTAAAAACTTACATGTAAGTCACTAAGTGTCTATTTCATTTGATTCAATTAGTTAATGTGAAAGAATTTGACTGATTTAGTCATAAACACTCTGTTTCAAGCTCAAATATGAAAAATCTATCAAATAAGCCCCAAAATCATGAAAATGTTACTTTTCAGATGTTTTTGTCAAAAATGAAAGTGGTTGCGACCCTGTTCATCCTCAAGTCAAACTTTATATATATTTGATATGTATTATCAAATACAAATTATATTTCAATATTAAGAATGAACACCAATGCGGCCACTTTCATTTTAGACATCCACTGTATAAAATTTAACTAAAATGCTAAAATTGTGAAGATTTCAGTAATTTAGCATGACTTATTGCTGCTACTTACCGATATATGTGCATTGTATTTTCAAAAACAGCCCATATTAATGGAGCAGAAGCATTCTACTTTCCAATAAATAACTAAAAGTTTACATTTTAACAATTTTGTAAAACTGCTATATGTCATTGTATGTTAGGGGCAAAAATGGGTCTTACTTGACCTACATGTACTCCTTTAATGTCTAAGAAATTGTTGTGAAAATGCATCAGACAATTTCTTCCTTAATTGTAAGAATAGGATATTTATTTTTTGGGAACCCAGACATTGAAATGAAAAATTGACAAGAATAAGTCTTTTAAAATGTTAAAAATTGGTATAAATTCAATTATTTAAAGAGTTTTCTCTATTCTTCGTCAATTTATCCCTTTCTGCACCCATTGTATAAAAAAAATTTAATCAACGTGTGGTTTGTTTGATCTCAGTTCTTCATTGGTTAAAATCGGATTGTGACGGCATGAAAAAATGCGACCATGCCTGACGACGTCACATAGAAAGAACACATCTTTTTGCAGATCATTCGAAGAGAAGGAAAAAGTTTGCCTGCATAATGTTAGAAAATCATTAGAGAAACAGATTCCACCACCAAAATCTCGTTTAATACGATATTTATCCACTCTGGACAGTTAAATTATCAATTTTAAAGTCCTTGCCGAGGCGGCTTGGACTTTGAATTTGAAAATTTAACTGTCTCGAGTGGATTAATATCGTATTACACTCGATGCAGTGGTAGAATCTATATATCTCCCATTCATACAGTTAAAGGTGTCTTCATCAGAAACCAATATATTTATAATATCTTGGTAGTTTTTTTCAGTATGTAAGGGATACAGAAATCTTTGTGTGACATGGTAAACAAATTGGGTTGTTTTTACAGCAGATTGCATTGAGTGTGTAGGCAAAGGTTATATCTTTGGTTAGCTTGCTTATACAAGCTGAACCGTGCAGTCATTATTAGGTATGGTATATACCCTCCTTTCGATGACATTGGAAACCTTTGAAAATCAACCTTGAAAAAGAACATAGATTTCAGTCTCATGATTTCACAGGACACATATTTCAGACTTTTCGCTATAGACTTATAATCCTAATTGTTTTACTGTGTGTGAGGCCTTAAATAAAATATTGTTTGTTTCCCCAATCCCAACCGACCCTGCAAAATTGGTGCTACCCATAAAGATTTATTGTCAAAACTAAGGGACGACATCAACAGTTTAATGTAGGATAAAAAACTTAATTCACATAGTTTTTTCACTGGACCCCCCCTAAATGCAGTGCTTAAAATTGGTGTTGAAACACCAAAAAATCAAACCAATTGTTCTTTATTTTATTCATGAACTCATGTATGTAGAGCATAGGTGGTCAAGTGGTCTAACACATTGGATACAGTGCAAGGCGATTTGGTGCCAGCGCCCGCCATGATATCCCAGAAGTGTGAGTTTTGAAATCTAGGCAAGCGAAGACCAATGTTTCACAAATTTACAGATCTAACAATGTTGGGCTGATGTTTAGACGAATTATATATATACATGTATGTATATATGCATATGTTACATGTATTAAGGTTTTCAAATGATTCTCACTTCATATATAGAACAATTTCATTTCACCTTATTAAATGATGCGACTAACAGAATGAGATAGAAATATTAAATGTTTGTTAGCATTCGCTGCAATTGAATTTTTGTGAAATAAACTAAATCAATTAAATGGCAGACTAGAATACCATTTAAATTCTTCTGTTTAACATTGTTTGAGCGCAAACATAATATTAAACTCTATTAACTTTGATCTTAAAAAGATACCAGCGACTGGTATAAATGTATAACATTTAAGGCCTCCTGAAACTCGACCAATGGTGTTGATTCATGTATGCTTATCTCAGATCAAAAACGGCATTTAATTTACCAAAGAGATTTCAGTTTATTTGAATTGTCACTGAGATAACCTGATTTCAAATGTTCTCGGAAGGTCATACATGTCAAGCACTTTACATTTAATCTGTTGTGTAAAAAGGTTGTTTTTGCTGATAATTGATACAAGTCCGTGATCGATCATGTCAGTACCAGTCTGAAGTGACAAGGTGTTCCAATTTCGATAGTTTGTGGACTTTTCTATTTACTTGTGAATTGAATTATTAAGACTATATTCAGTCCATTAAATAAATGTATATGGAATTGATAAGAAATTTAGTGTAAATATTATTTAAAAATTTCATTTTAATCCTCTTCAAGAATTAATTACAGTGCATATGAAATATAAATTTTCATTATGACAAATCAATAGTTATATTGAAATTGAATGAATTAAAAGTGATATGTACATAAAATATTATTCTATACATTTGGTAACAGTCCTATTGAATAGGTTAATGTTATGTTTCTTTTCTCTGAATATATTTTATTTTGAAATGACATTGCATTGTGTTCTGTTTATTTGACAAATGTTATTGAAATATTTATTGAATAATAATAGTTAAAAATTTATAGAATTTCATAACACTAAATGGACAAAACATTAAAACCCCTTATATCACAATTTAGCCCAATCCAGAAAAAAGGCTAGTTACTTAGAACAACTACATGAACTAAGAAAAAGTTTAAGTATTATAAAGACAAATGAAAGAGATAACATTGAGAATGGAAGTGGGGAATGTGTCAAAGAGACAACAACCTGACCAAAGAGCAAAACAAAAGAGCATTTATATCATTCTAGGGGCAGATAACTAAAAAATCTGATCAACATGCATTTATTTTTTGGTCTATTATTGTGTAACCTGTAGATTGCAGCTTTAAACATGTTAAAAGTACCCGATATATGTGCATTGTATTGTCAAAAACAGCCCATAATTTATGTAGCAGAAGCATTCTACTGTCCAATGAATAACTTAACAATTTTGTAAAACTGTTATATTTTGGGGCCAAAAAGGGGTCTTACTTGACCTACTCATTTAAAGATGGCTTAATTCATGTACAAATGTTTACCACTAAATCAAACTTAAATGTATTAAAGATATATGTGGCCTTCGGCTGTTGTCTGCTCTTTGATCAGGTTGTCGTCTCTTTGACGCATTTCCCATTTCCATTTTCAATTTTATATCAGTTTTTAAAGCAATTGCTTTTATGCCATCTTGTATGGGCAATTTTACCTAAGTGAATTAACTACACTATTTTTGGGAATTACATTTGTACTATAAAAACATGTACATTTTTGGCTGTTTTTTTATCTTTGGTGGAGTTGTCTCTCTTCTCAAGTTTAGTTAATTCAAATAAAGATCTTATTCACTACAACTAAAAATCTTTAGCTTGTTAATTTCAAAAACTGATTTAATTTTTTAAAGAAAATATGTAAATATTGTTTAATGGTAAAACAAGACTACATGTATATGCAAACCACTATTTTTAATCTGATGGGCATTTTTACCTGCAGCTCTTGGCGACTTCCACGGTAAGTTGTAATTGGCGAAGGAAGAAACTCTTTAACTTATTCTTACATTTAATGTTCTACTATGTATAGCTTGTAGTATATAAACCACAGCATGTTTCATAGCTTTTCTCTCACCAATGTGTAAACAAGAGTCCTGACATTTATTTAGCTGGTGGTAGTATCACATGATTGTCACATGACTGTCAGGTGTTTGTGTATTGAGTAATGGGTATTTAATTCATACAGTTTGATGAGTAGAGGTCAATGTTCATATGTTATAATCAAGTATATCATCAATTAAGAATCAATTAAGTTGGCATACATATGTTTATTTTATTTTAAATCTGGGCCATAATGAATTGAATTTTGAACCCAAATTTATGCAAGCTGTCACCTGTAGGTCTTTTTCTGTAATCTCTTTCTGCTTGGTTGTAATTAATCCCCCTTCTTGTTCTTCGATTTATGACTACTTTTCTGTCCTTTCTCTACTTTTGCTGTTGTTGTGGCATAAAGGAATGCAAACATGCAAATCATTCATATTATTTTTAAAATGTCCAATATGTCTTGGTTCCACTTAATACATTAAACCTATCTACTTGCATAACACAAACTTGTGCTTGCTGATTTGGGTGAGTACTGCATAGAATTTGAAACAGATAAATTTTAAGTATTGAAGCATCAGAATGCCTCATGTTTTTCTGAGTTCTCTTGTTTGTCAGGCACGTCATTCAGCAATGAAAAACTAACTCTTTCTGCGAAAATTTTTGGATTTTTTATAAGTTGTTATCTAATAGTTTTAGATTTTTTTATGTCTAATTTATGTTTAGAATGAATCTTCAAAAGAGGTATAGTTTGTTTAAATTATGTTTTTTCTGTAGTTTGTGACTGTTTTGTAATGAACTTTGTTTTTCAGTAGGACTAACACTGAGTTAATACTATCAAAATAATAACTTAATCAGATCAGACTAATAACCATAAGAATTAGATATAATTATTTGCAATACAACTCCGTTTCTTTGTCTGAAAGTCTTTTAAATGATTCGTAATCTAGCACTAAAACTTTTTACAATAATATATAGCATAAATACTACTAAAATGTTTTAAGAAATTCACAAAATTTGTTATGGTGTATCTAAAAAAAAGCTTATGATTTGACTTTTAATCTGTTTTATAATGTTCAAGAAATTAATGTAACTTGTTAAATCTTTCATGGTGTAGTTCACAAAATTATTCATAGTGTAGTTCATAAAATCTTTCATTGTATAAACTTTCAATCAGTTTCATAGTAATGCAGGCATGTAGCTCCCAAAATGCTTTATTGTGAAACTTACTAAATCTATTGTGTAAATCACAAAAATCTTTTATATTGTAATTCATAAAATCTGTCATATTGTAAAAGTGTTCTAGTGAAACTTATAAACAAAAGGAGTTATGGTGTAGCTATTTAATTTTTCTTGGTGTAACTCATATAATGTTTCAAGGTGTAATTCACAACATGTTTGAATGTGTACTGGGTAATTCATTAAATGTCTCATTAAATATTTCATGCTATAACTCATTAAATGTTTCATGGTGTAACTCATTAAACATGTTTTAAAGGTTTCATGGTGTAACTCATTAAACATGTTAAATGTTTCATGATGTAACTAATTTCATCGTGTAACTTAATAAATATTTCATGGTGTAAGTCACATATTTCATGGTACAAGTCATTTATTGTTTCATGGTGTAATTATATAACTCATTAAATGTTTATCCAACACTCAGAGGGTCTAGAAAAGAGGTATTCTAGAAGAGATAGCAACCATTTTAGCTCCACATGTAGCAACTGTCTTCAGTTCTTTCAATATTTTAAAGATTTAAAGCGACATAACAAAACAATGATAATACTCACAATTAACTGATTTGTAATTCAATGCATGATGCAGAATTTCAGTTTTGGATTTGGGTTCACTTCGTTTGTCATAATTGCATAAAAAAGTTAATCTTTGCTAATAACTTTAATTTGCTTTTAAAATACTAAAAATTGATAACAACCAGACCAAAGTTAGGGATATTGACCTTTTTGTATTGGTCACTGGTTAAATGTCATTTATACAAGATATCAGTGAATCAATGAATATTATAAGTTACAACCATGGATAGTTGAGGGAATATATTTGCTGAGTCCTCAGGATGAAAATATTTGTTCTTGCATAAATTGTATCATTCATGTGCTTAATTAAAAGACATAAATTATCTTATCATTAGATTTTTTTTGTTTTCATGCTGAAAATAAACTTTTGTGATGTTTCCTTTGATAAAATTGGTTGCTATGCGTTGGACAGAAATATTCATTGCTTGTTAAAATTGATAGAACATAAGAGAAAGTCTGAACTTGAATGCACAGTCATTTGAGTGCCTATCCATAAATGACTGCAACACTTATCGTTTGAATTGGTATAGTATTAGGGCCCAATACTATACCCTATTCAATATTTTTATAGCAGTGACTGCTTGTGGAAAATGTTTCTATATGATATGTTCAGGGGCAGATCCAGCCATTTTAAAAAGGGGGGGTCCCAACCTAGGACAAAAGGGGGGGGGGGGGGGGGTTCCAACTATATGTCCCCAAAATGGGGGGTTCCAACCCCAGGAATACCCCCTCCCCCCATTGGACTCACCAATGCTAGAGTCATCCAATAAATGTAGGATCATCAAATATTCACCTTCAACCATGAAAAAAATACATCCGAACAAAGTATTTCTTGCCCATAATATTATTTCGATCTCCAACTTAATTTTTTCTACCAAAGTTGATTAATTTTAAAAATTCAAATTTCAAATACCCAAGTACTGAAATTATATTAATTAAGTAATTTAAAATTAAATGGGAAGCAAGCCACTTTAAAAAAGGACCAAATCAATACCATGTTATCAGTACAAGTTGCAAATACAGATTACCTGGTGTTTTCTACATTAATGTGGAACTGGAATATAAATTGTTGATGTTTAATATGAAGTAATTATATATTTTTGATGAAAATATAATTTCATTTAATGATAATGTCAATGCATTACAATATAACTCATTATTTTCAGGCCTGAAAGTACAATAATTTTACCAATTAAACATGGATGACTTCCTTTGTAAAACAACAATACAATCTTAAAACAATTTTCTCCATATTTAATTAAACATAGATTTTACAAGATCTGTATTCACCACCTTCCACAATCAATTATTAACGTAAATGTTCATGAATAAAATATTTCTCACTGATAAAATCACCAATTACATTGATTCTAAATAGCGATAAAAAAAATTCTTCCGATTTTGTATAAAGTATCCCTTAACCCTTGATTTCTATTTTTCATGACCAAATATCTCGGTCAGGTTGATGATATAAAATCAATTTCTCATTAAATAAAATTATATTTTCATCAAAAATATATAATTACTTCATATTAAACATCATCAATTTATATTCCAGTTCCACATTAATGTAGAAAGCACCAGGAAATCTGTATTTGCAACTTGTACCGATAAAATGCACTTATAATCCTTCAAAATAGTGCAATTTTAATTTTAATTGTAAAAATTAAAAGTAATGAAAGTAATTTTATCCTAACAGTATAAGTTTGACGTCATTCATATTTGATTCAATTAATTAGAATTAATCGGCCTAGATTGGAGGCTATTACATGCCATAAGAGCATCTATAGAATTTCCTATTTATGGAAGTTAAAAAATCTGAGAGAAACTGAAAAAATAACCTAAAAGGATGATTAATGTTTAAATCAAATATTTCTTTTTGATACCGTGTTTGAATTTTGAAATATTGTATAGGACGAACCTAACAGTAATCTCATTGTTAACTCTACATTTGAAATTTAATAGCTAAAAGTGATAACTTGAGAAACTGAAGGTGATTTTTAAACACATATTTTCAAAGATTGAAGCTAAATTTATTTTAAATGATTTCAAACTTTACAAACTAGATCCTTACTCATTTGAAAATAACTCCTCAGGTTACCAAGCTGTTGAAGAAAAGCATTGCTTTCTATTTCAATTTTACAGTAATTTACTTGCAGCAAAAACTTAAGTAAGCTTTACCAAATGTCCTACTTTCAATGAATTATTTTCTTGAATGATGCATGGTGACATTTGAAAATGTCTTGATGCCAAAAGATTAAGGTATATGCTGTTTAAATTTACACCAAAATATTTTCAGATACCTTTTTGTGTTAAAGCAATTTTCAGTTATCTTTTTGTAGAGATAAGTTATTCTAGATTACTCACATTAATTTTTTAGTCACGAAAATAAATTGCTGGTTGCAGATATCAGTTGGTTTACAGTATATCAGGCTTATAAAGCTTACAGCAGAAGATATATATATTTGTACAAGATTAATTGCAATGAACTCTGCTTGAATGTATATAAATGCATTTTATTCTAAAGAAACTTGAATGCAATTAATTATTAAGAAACTATCCTCAATATTTTTCAGCCAACAGATTTCTCAGGGAAAGCCTAGTGGTGACGGTCTTTCTGTAGCTACAACCCAACAGAACTTACGTGCTTTAGATGCTCTCAGTTGTGTTGCAGCTGAAAAACAGGTCTGTAAAATACTGGTTTCCTGTTGATTATTAAGTATGAAGACAGGGTGTTCAGATGATCTGTTATGTTGTGTTTGAACAGTGATCAGCTTTGTTTGTAAGGACTGGCAATGTTGATATTATTTTTTTGTGTTATATACCTAAGCTATAATTTTTAGCTTTATTTGCTAGAAGTTTGCAAGTGATATGCTTTTCTGGTTGTTTTTATATATTTTATATCCAATGGGGTGGTTTGAGCTTTTGCTATTATTTGATGTCCATCCGTTATCCATTGTAGCTGTTTTACATCATCTCCTTTAAAACCATCCTGCCATACCAATTGAAACTGAACAGGTGTTTGGTCCGTACGGTTACTTTTACTTGTAATATAATTATGACTATGGAAACTATGGCAAATTATATGAAATAGGTTGTTTTCTGATAAAAATTTCAGTAAATCTTTGGTATTTAGGTTTTAAGTTGACATTGTAAATTTATATTGTTCAACTTTAAAGTTTCAAATGTTATGCTACTTAATTATGTAATTAAAAGATTGTGAGGATCATTTGAGAATATGATAAACGATCTTCTTGCCGCAGTCATATATACCTTTACTTCAAGGGGGATACAAACAAAGCAGAATTAACAAAAAGCTTGTGGAATGATAATCACAAAGATTGTGTATTGTTAAATAGTTGTAAGACTATACTATCATTTACTACACAAGATTGTAAACATGAATGCAGAAATATTTAATGTTTATATTTCTTAACCAGAAATATACAGCAGAATTGACTAAATTTTTCCACTCCATGTTATAAGGTAAAATATTTGTATAGAATTTTAAGGGGTCTTTCACGCTATTTTGTTAATAGTCAAATTTAGAAATGGTGAAGTATGTTATAATTATAGTGGTGGATGTTAGACAAGTTAGCTCAGCTTAGGAATCAGGGTTCTAAAGTCTGTAGAATTTACAGTAACACAATGATTTAGGTAAAATTGAAACTGGAGAAAGTTTATAAATCTTCAAAAGTAGACACAACCTTTATGGAAATGCATAAAGTTGAGATTTATCCTCTGACCTGTTAGATGTTAACCATGTCTCTGTAACGTATGATATGGGAACATCCCAATCTTCTTGTATCAAGTTAGTTTATGTTTTAATAGTAGTGTATCATAAAGTTGTGTTCACCTAAACTTAGTATAAACATTTTTATGTGAACCGTTTTTAAAATATATATGCAAAATAAAGGGTTTGACAAAGATTTCACTGCTCACTAAACTTTAGATATATATGTGTGTCATTTGCAAATATGGGTGTTAGCCTCCAACATTGTGCTGTAAAATTGACAAAATTATTGTCAGAACCTTGTTTTTTAGCTCACCTGGCCTAAAAGGCCATGTGAGCTTTTCTCATCACTTGGCGTCCGTCATCTGTCTTCGTTAACAATTTTTCAAACATCTTCTCCTCTGAAACTACTGAATGGATTTGAATGAAACTTAGCATGATTGTTTCTTAGGTTATCCTGCACAAAGTGTGTGCTTCGATTTTTGATCCTTCAAAAAACATGGCCGCCGTTACTTAAAATAGAACATAGGGGTCAAATGCAGTTTTTGGCTTATATCTCAAAAACGAAAGCATTTAGAGCAAATCTGACATGGGGTAAAAATGTTCATTAGGTCAATATCTATCAGCCCTGAAATTTTCAGATGAATCAAACAAACCATTGTTGGGTTGCTGCCACTTAATTGGTAATTTTAAGGAAATTTTGCAGTTTTTGGTCATTATCTTGAATATCTATAATACTAAAATGACGAGGTCCAATTTGTCAGCCGTCATCGGGTAAACACGACAAATCAAAGAATTCAATTTTATATATAGCCAATATAGAATAATGGTGTTGATTAAAAATTACACCACTCCAGACCCTTTTGTTTTCCACATAATTAATAGTGGCAATAATTAACGAGTTCCGGGTCGAATCTGATACCGATACCAATAGTATATTCACCTGTTACCTATTCATTATCTGTTTGTTCCGCATCTGACAGGCGCACCACCAAACGGTGTATTTCGGATTTTGCTATATACAAGGGTCATAATTACAGGGTTGCAGTACTATTCAATCATTGAGAAATTGTTCCCTATTGTAGTATCTAATCATTAAGACTTTCTAAGATGACAATACGAATACTAAAATTCTGGACTTAAAATAAGGCGTATAAGCAGTTTTCAATTTGTTAGCGGGCATGCCGTAAAACAGCTAATCCAAGCATTCAACTTCATTTATAACTAATATAGGACAATGCTGTTGATAAAAAAAATACTCCCTTCCAGGATCTTTTGTTTAAAAAAAAATTATATTACCAATAATTGAGAAGTTCGAGGTCGACGGGTTCAACTCATAGTTATATTCTTTAATTCAGTCACGGACTCGCGATAGCATGGGTGTGTTCTAGTTATTATAGATAAAGATAAACTGTTAACAGCAAAAATGATCAGCAAAGTAAGATCTACAAATAAGTTAATATGACCAAAATTGTCAATTGACCCCTTAAGGGGTTATTGTCCTTTTATAATGACAATTTTTCACAATTTGTTCATCATATTTGCTAACTTTAAAAAATCTTCTCCTCTAAAACTACTCAACCAAATTCAAGCAAACTTCAACTGAATGATCAGTAGGGTGTATAAAATAAAGTTTGTGCTCTATTTTTTATTTCGTCAAAAAACATGGCCGTCATGGCTAAAAATAGAACACAGGGTAAAATGCAGTTTTTGGCTAATATCTCAAAAACTCCAGTATTTAGAGCAAATAAGACAAGAAGTGAAGGTATTTATTAGGTCAAGGTCTACCTGTCCTGCAATTTTCAGCCGAATAGGGTAACTGGTTTTTCAGGTATAATTCCCCTGAATTGATGATTTTAAAGAAATTTTGCAGTTTTTGGTTATTTTCTTGAATATTATTATAGATACAGATAAACTGTTAATAGCAAAAATGTTAAGCAAAGTAAGATCTACAAATAAGTCAATTTGACCAAAATTGTCAATTGACCCCTTAAGGAGTTATTGCCCTTCAAAGACTTTTTTCACAATTTGTTCATCATTTTGACTTACTTTAAAAAATCTTCTCCTTTGAAACTTCTGTATCAATTTCAGCCAAACTTAGGCTTAATGAGTTTCAGAGTATCTAGTATAAATTTTATATTTCATTTCCTTGTATGTCAAGAAACATAGCTCCTATGGCTAAAATAGAACATAGGAGAAGATGATTTTTTTTTTGCTTTTGAAGAAAATAGGACGATTCAAAGAACATTTTAATAAATTGAAAAGCCAAAATAATCATTGATGAGAGATTTTACCAAAAAAATTAAGGTGAGCGATTCAGGCTCTTGAGAGCCTCTTGTATAGAATTCAATCTACAAAATACATGTATATGTTGCGCATATCTCATAAGTCAAAAGGTTGAAAAGCTAACATCCAAGTAAATTTATTTTTTTCATTTGTCAAAATTGTAAGAGTAAATGGAAATTATAAAAATATAATTTCCAAGCACTACAAATTTTAGCTTTAAAAGGTTACATTTTATGTTAAATGCACATGATGAAGCATTCACAGTACATCATTGCACATCGTAACTGTTTGTAAATGAAATCTACCTTTTCACATTATCACTATTGATGAGCATGCTCACTGTTACTTTACCAGCGTAAGACACGTCCATACAGCACAGTACAAGTACGAGCACTCGGTCACATTCTGATGGACACAATCAAGGGAGTGGGTATAAAACGACCAGACTCTAGACTCATGTACACCGCTATGGATTTTTCACGATCCAAAAGTGAAGTATGTTTTGAGGATTTTTTATCTCACCTCTAGTACTAGTCTTCCCATAGTGCACTTTGTTTTTGGATGGAGCTTATACTAGTCTTCTCACACATAGTATAATATTTTTTTAATGTAGACATTTTTAATAGTATAATATTTAAAATTTAGACATTTTGTTATCTTATTTTATAACATATTTTCTGCATGATATAAATGCACACTATTTTTTTAATGAATAATCGAAAGTGTGACGGGAGCTTGAGAAATGTTTTGTATAATATAAAACAGTTGTTCATTGCTCTAACAAAGCTCACCAACCAACTGTCTCCTTTAACCCACCCTCATGGAGAGTCATTATGCCATTTAACACCCCCTTAAGTACTTTCCTATTTCTACAAACCATCCAATTTTTTATTTACACATGTACATAGTTTTATATCAATATTTCTTGGAAAACATGTGTACATGTATCTGTTTATTTAAATAAATTGTTTGTCCAACTTTCAGTCAATAGCAAAATTATAAGCAATAGCACACACAACTTTTGATATTTTTATATATGAGGATGTGGATAGGGATTTACTGAATTATAGATATTAAAGGACAAAACATAAAGAATAGATAAAAAGTGACCAAAAAAATAAAGAATAGAAAAAAAAGAATGTTAAAATACAGAAAATAGAAAATAATGGGCAAAAAGGATGAAAAAAGAAGAAGAAATTTTGTAAAATGGAATGAAAAAAAATAAAGATTACAGAAATGTAGACCCCCGGAATTCAGACCCTCATATATATTATATAGATTTTTTTTTTATCAGTACCATCATTTAGTCAAGGTATAAACCAGAAGAAGAAAAAACAGTGACTAAAATCTTTCAAGAGAAATATCCATTCCGTAATTTTGTAATTTAAAACTAAACAGCTAACGTGTGCATATTTTAAAATTTATTTTGAAGAAATATAAAACTTGCATGTGTACACATTTAATAATTTAATATACATCTCCTAACCAATATATTTTCCTTTTCATATATAGTATACAGCCAACTTTTCTATCAAATTATGCCACTTCACCCCACATTCATCTTGACTGAAACATAGTGTTATGTCTCTGTAAATCACATGTAAGACATCTAAACACACAAGTGTATATCTATATCAGATATATATGATCAAATAAATATATATATAAATTCTTACATTGATACCAGTGGATTATCGGATTTATCCAATCGAGATAGTTAAATTATCAATTTTAAAGTCCGAGCCGCCTCGGCGAGGACTTTAAAATTTATAATTTAACTATCGAGATTGGATAAATCCGATAATCCACTAACTATGTAAGAATCTGTTTCTCTAATGATTAAAAAGACATTTTCTTTTTTTGTTAACCGAAAATCCCCTTCGAGTGCCTTTCACATTGCACGAAGTTGTCAATTTCATTAACACCAGTTATCAAATTTTGATTCATCCAGTTAGCTAAAAAGGTCATGACCCTCAACATCATCCAATGTTCTTTTGAGATCACCAGCAACCACACGTTGATTAAGTTTTTTTATACAATGGGTTCGGAAAGGGATAAATTTCCATAGAGTTAGAGAAAATTGTTTATCACATCCATATATAGGAAAAGTCTTGAGCCTATATCTCAGACTCCAAATTCATATGGGATTAAATTCACATTAACTATTATTTATGAACAGTTATGCAGTTTATGTCGGACTTTGAATAGAATCAAAAGTGTCCTTTTTCACCCTATGATGTGAATGTAGATTATTAATATAATGAACTTTCAGAAATATTATAAACATATCAGAAAACACGTTTAGATAAAGGTCCGTTTCAGAATCTAATGCATTATTGGTAATATTTTTTTAAAGCGTCATAAACGATCAGCATTCAACCAATGACATGTCATAATTTTTATTTTGAAATGAGCAGTGAAATTATTTACAATCATTTTGATCCTAAAACAAGGAATTTAAACTTCTGTGGAACAAGTATCGTAAAAGCAATCATTTTAATGATGTTTTGATGGTAAAGCCTTCATACATGTTTGTTACCTAAGTTTCTCCTACATTATCATGCAACATGGAAGTAGAATTAGTAGTGCAACAGGTTGAACTGATATGATGTGGGATAATTCTGTATATGTTAGTTTATTATGTTTTGTATGTCAAAGACAGAAGAGTTTTTCAGGTTTATGTATCTTCATGCTTAATTTAGGACTTGATAGATGTATCATAAATAATTTGCAAAGATTTGTTGTAAAAATGTGAGTACTTTCAGGACAGACCTTTGCCACCAGTATTGCAGGTACTGTGTTAAATCTCCGTCACACAAACTAATGTTTTATTGAAGAAAATAAAAAAAACAACACTTTACACAATAACATGTTCAATATTCAGTATATTTACTGAATTAACAAATTGTGAAAAGATTTCTCATGATGTTGTACATAATAATCACTTATTTTCACTTGTCTCAGATATTTCTGTTTCCCCTAACATTTGGGTGATTCCTCTTTGCATACAATTTTGAATAGTTTTCCCAGAAGATCATTGAACAACTGAAAAAGAAATCAAACACTATATAGATTACAAAACTGTGAGTGATTTCAAAATGGCTGACCCTTGTGGATAAGATTTAAGTTCAAGCATCTCTAGAGATTGGAAATCTGCATTCACTTATGGAAGACGAAGGAAATGTGGTATGACTACCAGTGAGACACCTATCTACCAGAGAGACCAAAGGAAGAGTTGACGATAACAGAATTAAACAGCAGATAGTTCTACAGATTGCTTGCTATATTAGCCTTGAAAATGAGGGTGAAACATACTTTATAACAGATTCTAACATGTTCATTATCAATAAAAAAAAAATCTTTTATAAAATTTTATTTTAAATTATCCTTTTGCGTATATTTTAAATCAAGCATTGTTATTTTTTTAGTAAGACAATAATTAACAACCACACAGAGTGAAAGTTTTATGCAGATTAGTCCACAATTTTTCACATTTACAAATTTATTACATATAATGGGAGTTTCAGATCACCACAATAACAATAATTGTTTTAAACCCAATACAATTTTCTGTGCACAGTATGCCAATTTTTTAATGATATAGTTAATAATGAATTCAGGGAAAAGGTTATTTTTATAGATATTTGCATTTGATAGAAAACTAAAAGTTTTGAAAAGGCAAGTTGTGCTTTTATATTATCTTTTGAGCATATGATATTAAACAAAACTATGGGGGAAAAAACACAAGAAGATAGTTCAAGATACCAAGGGGGTAATATTAAACAAAGACGGACAATAAATTCATAGCTTAAAGAGATCGAAAAAGATGATATCACCATGTACTAAGGTTACATTGTAAATACATGTACATGCAAATTTCATAGTAAATATAAGCAAACTAGATTGTAAATACAAGCAAATAACATTGTGTTAATACAAAAAAATAACATTGTAAATACAAGCAAAGTATATGTAAATACATGCATATTTTGTTGATAATACAAGGAAATCATATTGTAAATACAAGAACATTGCATTGTAAATACAAGCAAAGTACATTGTAAAAACAAACAAATTACATTGTAAATACAAATAAAGTACATTGTAAATACAAGCAAAGTACATAGTAAAAACAAATAAATTACATTGTAAAAATAAACAAAGAAGATTGTAAATACAAGCAAAGTACATTTTTAATACAAGCATAGTACATTGCAGTTCCATGCAAATGTTTTGTAGATACATGCAATTTACTTTGAGGATACTATGTACATGCAGATAATTTCATTATAGATACATGTTCACATTTATTGTGTGTGATGTCTTAGAGCATTTCTGCTGGATACTTGTTAATTGTTCAGATTTAATTAGTGTTATTTATCATTGTAAGATTGATGTACATACTTTTTATTTAACATTCCATAGAATTATAAACTTACATCCCAAAAATTATGGATGTCATAGTTTATAGATATTTCTGATAGCTGTTTTCTTTCATGCTTTATTCAGCTGCCAGAAAAGCCAGAGAGCAAAAACGGAAGCTTGGACGGCTCACAAGAACATCTGCCTACTCTAGAAGACAGCGGCTTGATCCTCCCAGAGGACATAGCTGTGATTTCTGACGAGGCAAGTGATGTCATCAGCATCTCAAAGTTATCTACCATTTGTTTAGGAGCTGATATGAAAACAAGAGAAAATGATGGACTTGAGCATTCCTGTGCAATTCAACTTTTCCCTAACAATGACATTATGATGCAAAATGCAATGAGAGTTCTGAACTCAGGAACTGTGGTTTGGCACCCATCTGCTTCAGTAACTCCAAGTCAAAAAGAGAAATTTAAAAAAGAATTTACTTTACATAACCCTTCTCCTACAATAACCCATAAGACACCAGATTTAAAAGATTCCCAGAAAGTCTCTACCAACCTTCATCGATCTCAGTCAGAAGCCAGGATTGATTTTCCAATCATTCGTACAGAATCCAGATCTGGAATGTTAGTGTCCGATATCAATATGTCTAAACAGGCAAAACTTGGAAAAAATGGACGAACTTCCTCTAGTATGGAAACAAGAGCCCCATTGATACCCAAAGGAAATGTAATGAAGAATTTAAGGCATAAATATGCTGGATATGTACGCAGTAAAAATTTAAGAAAGACAAAAAGTGAAACAACATTATTTTCCTTACCAAAACCATCCCCACCACAGACTGATGGGAGAAGTAGTTCTGTAAAACCATATCCTTCAGAATATTCCAACTTCCCAGACAACATGAAAGTTTCTCAAGTTTATACACTTTGGAGCACAGATGGAAATCGATCCACTTTTACATCAAGTGATATTCAGTCTGCTTCTGGATCTCGGTACCAGGATGAGGATGAAAGAAGACTTCAAAAAGTGGCTCAATATATATTAAATGAGCATCTTGACTCGTCTATAGAAACCAGAATGAAACAGGAAGTAGCAGTTGCTGATGGGGTAGAGTTTGATGTTCCACACACTTACTTTTCCATAGCATATCATGTTCACCAGAAAAATGATTTTTACACAAATACCTTTAACATGTACTTTGTTTTTAATAAAAGCACCTCAAAAGTTTAACTGTCTGTTCACTTAACTTTTCTTTATTTAGTTTTGTTTGAGCTTGATTGTTATTTGTAAATGTTGAAAAATGTTTTTTGGAAAAATAAACAATTATTAAACATTCATTTCAGTCCTGCAGTAGTTGATGCTGCTCTTTGGTTGTTTAAGTTATGTTGTAAAAATTTAAACCATTTAATAATGGATTCCTTGCAAACTTTCTGTTTGTTAAAACTATTTTAGGTAGACAAAGAGGAAAATTACAATGCCTCACTACTTTCAATTCTGCAAGTGCTAATATGGAAACCAAAAAAAATACATCAAAGAACGAAACTTTTTTGTGCAATATTCTTACATTTCAAGATACTAGTATGAAGATTTAAACATTAGACGAGTGAACTGTTTTGTATACTTGTCTTAATTCCTATGAAATAAAAACAAATGGATAAATGTGAGGTCATTATATATGTATTAGAATATGTTACATTTAATTGCATATGTACAAGTGCTAATATATATTTATTTTTGTTATGAGGTTTTTTTTCACCTAGATTCTCTGTGTGATATTCACTGCCCTACCTGCTTATTGTGTAGTTTCTTTTCTATCACTTTTATTTTATTAGAATAATTTTGACATTTAAGAACTTCTCGCCGGTCACAAATTTAGACATATTAGCAACCATACAGTAGAACAGTTAGTTCATTAACAATTCCACAATTATACTAGATTGTAAAACAAGCCCTCTATCCATATGAATAAAAAAAAAATCAGATTTAATTTATGCATGGTTATAATGGTTGAAATAAAGGGAGACATGTTCATGATGACAAGATTGTTTATTATAACGTTTGCGCTATACAAGTTTAAATCATAAGTTGTGATTGAGTTTTATGAATTGTGTGTTTAGCTCCATGAGGAATTACTGTAATCTTTTTAAACACACCTAATTGAATAGTTTGTAAAGCAGATAAACTGAATTAAAATGACTTTAGGATTTATATATTATAAAATTACTGCCAAATGAAAGGAAATATTTGTTCTGTCACAAGATATTATAAAATATTACATTTTTTTTCTAGACAAAATTCTTGTATGGTGTAATCAAATATAAAGTCTTAGGTTTCAGATATGTAATTAATTAAACACTGAACTGGAAAGGGGATTTTAAATGTACTAATAATAAATTAAGGAGATAAGGTAATTATGTACCCTATGATTGTGAATAAGACAAATGTCCACCTGACCTGACCTGAAACCAAAACACATTGATATAAACTAAGTTTACATATATAAATGGTTAATACTAAGATCAATTGATGATCTGGTATGATTATCCTAATATGCATTTCATTTTAGGTTACTGTCACCTTACATTAATATAAATATTAAAGTAATCCCAAAGAAAATGGTAGAAACGTATTGCATAACTTGTTAAACACTCCTTATATCCTTCTTGTGTTTTAATTATAGTCCAGAAATATCAAAGATATGAAAACACACATATAACATTTTTTTTAAACTTACTTATAGTTTTAAGATTCATTTTTGCATGTAGTAATAATTATACCTTTTTCACACTAAAGTTTTATTTAGTTCAGATATTCTTGTTCTTTTCTTATAATCTAATGAAGTGTTAAAATTTTAATTTTAGTCATAATATTTGTTCAGGTTAAAAGTTGATGAAAAATATCGGTTATTAATTGCATTTTTTTACTTATCAATTGTATTAAAGCTTATACATGTAATACTTATTTTATGCATACTACAGCAAGCACATCCCATTAGCTTTTATTTGTATTTATATTGAGTTAATACATATAACCATTCTATAGATGTAGTGTTATATTTTTACAGATGTGGTTTGATACAGCGGGCAGGGCATATGTCAGTTTAGCTGCTAGATATGACCCTCTCAAAAAATGACCAGCTGGTTTCTCCAAGGTATATCTTTAAATAAAATGGGAGATAACTCAACAACACAAGGGGAGATAATTTTACCTGAATGAAATATGCATCCAAGGAATTAAAACCCTAAGTTTACTATTGATTCAGCAACTTAGTTTATAATCTTAGTTAATAGAGGCAGATTTAGGCGGGGAGGGGGCCTAGGCCCTCCCTTTTTGGGGAAAAATTTGGTTGCTTATATAGGGAATCACTGAAGCATGACTGGAACAGGCCCCCTCTCAGGTAGTCAGTAGGCCCCCACTGATGAAAATTTCTTGATCTGCCACTGGTTAATAAATCTGATCTAAGTCAGACAGTTAGACTTTTTACAGGTTTAATTTCAATACTGAGGAATTACCTGTGATGAAATGTTAATTATATTTTGCAATGCATAAATCTCCATTGAAGACTATATCTATATATACAGTTAGCTATTCACGTTTTCTATATCCATTCGCAATTCACAAACTTTGCTTCAGTCTATTTGTTTGTTTTATTTACTTTGAGAGCTTCTTTTGATTGATGATATCACTTTTGTACTTATAAACAACCTTAAATTATTTGTGTATAATACTTTCAGATATGCTTAATTCCTGGAATAATTTGGTGCAAACTTTTATACGTAAATAAACAAACATTTCCAATCATCATTCAGAGATTCAGCAGATATTTTTTTAATTGATAAGCTAGTTAAAAGTCGTTTATTTGTTATGCTAGTATATAAACTTTAATGAGTGTATTTTTCATTTCAGAGTAAATTATACTGGTATGTTAATTTCTAGGATTTAAAACTAACAATTATCTAATTTAGTAGATATAGTTTCTATTACTAATTCACTTAATTCTCATTGTATGCTTATCCATGGTAAATGTGTATTGCATGAATTAATGGGAGATATTGTTGTGTCATATTATAGATGGATTTTATAATATTGTAAGTAGTCATTTAGCTGTAACAAAAAACCAACAGTTTATGATGCCTTGCTTTATTTTCTAACCATTTATCATTCTTTACTAGATAGACTTATATGATTTTTATCTCCCCAGCTACAAATTCTTGGATGTGGGATCCTAGACTTTCTGTTTCCAGTGGTGTAAGACAAATCAATAATAGTTATAATTTGTGTAAAAGAACCACTAACTTTAGGTCAATATAGTTGGTATGCAGTTGTATTACAATTGCAACATCTCATAGTACCTTCTTAACTTAGTAACACCCAGACAAGACACATCTGTGTCAACATTTTATTTGTGGGTTTTTGTTGTTGTCATATTGATATATACAAATTCAAATTAAATTCAAATTATTTTATTCAAGAAAACTCACAAAGAGCATAAAATGAACAATATAAATGCATATGTGCATAAATATTGAGAAAGAGTTATAGCTGACAAACTGTCAAAGAGATCTAATACACACATAAAAAGGAAATATTATATTATATGGTATGATAAATATCAAGGGATATATCAATATATATATCCTCACATCCTTTAATTAATCATGTGAATATTACTATAGTTTCATTGTACCTATGTTGTAATCATATGAGTGTTTTTTGATTCACATAAGTAAACTGGGGCACATCCAGGATTTTAAAAAGGGGGGTGACTCCTAATAAGACAAAGTTAGGAGTGGAACTTGTAAAACAGAGTATGCATAAGCAATGCATTTGCACCTGTCCTTAGTCAGAAATCTGATGTACAGTAGTTGTCTTTTGTTTATTTAATTTATACATGTTTCTCATTTCTCTTTTGTTATATAGATTAGACTGTTGGTTATCCCGGTTTGACACTAGTAATTTTGGGGCCCTTTATAGCTTTTTGTTCGGTGTGAGCCAAGGCTTTGTGTTGAAGGTCTTACATTGACCTATAATGGTTTACTTAAATTATAAATTGTTATTTGGATGGAGAGTTGTCTCATTGGCACTCGCACCACATCTTCCTATATCTATATATAGCTCTTTTAGGGCCCATCCAAATCTGGCTCTTGTTAACAGGAAATTTTATGTTAACAAATATTTGAAAAATATATCTATATTCTACCAGTTTAATTTGTTATCAAGGTTTTCATTTGTTTATTAATGAGTTATCTCAAACCCATGTAAGATAGATTTCAATTAAACAGTGATGTGTTTTTTTGGTATTTAAGTTGGTGTAAATTGTAAGTTCCTGGAGATGTCTTGTTGGATTTTAATGTTTCAATTTTCTATTAGAAATATCAGAATGCATTTTGTTTTATTTTGGTTAAGTAATTTGAGATATTATAAGTATGACTAAAACTGAAATTCAGAACAAGAAATGAGATATGTCCAAGTCTTTCTTTTACTTGTTCATATCTTTATTCTTCTGTCTGGGTAGAATGGTTGATGTTCTGACACAAAACTTTGCACTTTAGATATTAGAATATTTCATATGCACTGTTAAACTTTTTATTATGCAATATAGTATAAGTTGTCATATTAAAAACTCTCATTTGCCTACTACTTCTATCCTTTGAGCAAAAGATACTGGTTATAAAGATGCCTATAGAATATATAGAATATGATCTACTAGTATGTTAAATCATGCTTTGGACTGATTCTTCATATCTTAATTTTCTATGAGTGTTCTTTTAACTCTTTTAACAGAATGTTTTCTGATTGTCAAATTCGTATTGCTTTAAATTGTAAGACCATCATTGTCAAAATTTTTATTTCTTTCATATAAATAATCAGTAACTTATAAAGCATCATACAATATTAATGAAAATTGGTGTGAAGTTTGATTTTATTTATATAAAGTTTTCAGATTAGAATTAAACATTCACTGAAATGGGATGAAATTTAAATTTAATTTAAGAATATATACAAGAAATCAAATTATGCTTTTTTCCGTACATTGAAAACCTTTTGACCTTTGCATGCCAGCTACTATGATTTGTATGAATATTCTGAATCAGACACAGTTATAGTTATCAAATGTTCGTTACATTACATTTTAATTAAATTCTTGAATGGTTTTCAGAGTGCACAAATAATAGTACTAACAAGTCATTTCATTTCTTCATTGTTGTGTTCAAAATTTGTCGTATTTTTAAACTTTTTTTCCAGAGGAGTGCAAACCATTTTAAATCAGAATGTTTTTTTCGGTACATGAATTTACACAAATATTTGGTTTGAGATATTGAGACAGACCTCGAACAGATATGTTGTCTGTACTATGATAACTTTTCTTGATTTATAAATTTCAGCCAATAATGTCAAAGGTGGACTAGATGCAAGTTTAATCAAATAGAAAAGGAATCAATCAAAGTTCAGCAATAATTCAGTTTCTTTTTAAATAACATTAAGAATTATTTCATTTGAATTATGTAGCATTCATATTCAGCTATGTTCAGTCTACTTTGGTTAAACACAGCTTATTCACATAAAGATTTTACATATTTTACAAAAAAAGATATCACCTTGATTTTTCACTGTCAAAATTGACAATCAAGGGTAAATCATGATGTACCGGTATATTGACCAGTCTTTAAACGTTGATAAATAATTAATAATTATGTTTTTTTTTAGATCCTGAATTCTGATCATCCAAACATGGATGGATTAACTTGGCTGGAGAAGATGGAGTTATTACGATCAATCAAAGGAAAGAAAGAGAAGTCTAAACAACAAAAACAACCAAAGTTTACCTTTGTTAAGGACATACCTCCCGAGGACAAGCATCAGAGGTTGATAGGTAACAAAGGTTCTCCTTCACCTGATAATATGACCTCTCTGGCTGCACAAGGACAAACAAACTCACAACTATTTGAACAGAGACGAATTAAACATCTTCTCCAACAGGCAAGGCTTAAGAGAAATGTAAATTTTGATTGGTTAACAGAAAGCCCACGGTTTCGTCATTCACAGAACAGCTCTAAAGATGATTCTGATGATTCATCGGTGTCTGATATTGAGGAAGAGCATTTACGGACAAAGTCACCAAAATGTTTTAGTCCAGGGATGGATGTAGGTCATGCAGAAAGCACGTTGTTGAGTAGATATAACATCAAACCCTTTGTGAAAGGAGGGGGAGGAGGGTGGAAGGTTACACCTATGACCATGCAAAGGGCAAGGACAATCGTCTATGATGATTGACTTATGATATGAAGATGGGAAAGAATCATGAAAGTTTATTCTAAATAAAAATCAGTCTGCCAAATATTTGTCAAGTTGCTCTGCACATTTCTCATTCATGTTTTAGTTTTGTCAGGTTAAGCATAATAAAAATTAACTGTAAAACAAATCTGAATAGTAAAAATTATTTTCAAATTGAAAATGGATTTTCAAGTTTTATTTTTTTTAAATAAAAATCTGTTTTAAGATATGTTATAGAATCAAAGAAACATTTTTCTTTATATATTTATACACAGTGCTTATTTTAAGATACAAAGAGCCAAAGTTATATACAATCTATTAGTATAATTATTATATATATATCTAGGTTATAAATATTGATAAATTATTTATATCATTTAGTAAATAACTTTGGCGAAAATCCTCTTAACAGTCATTAATTAGCATATAAGGGAAAGTAAATCCATTTTAGTTGTAATCATTTAAGGGGAAATAACCTCATTCTTTTGATCATGTAAGGGGAAGTAATTTATTTTTGATTCTGTTCTCTGTACTAACAGTACTACAGCACTATTGTTCAAGGTATTACATTTCAATTTTATAAGATATTATTAAAAGTGAATTTATTGTTGGTACCCAAAATTAGCTTACAATGCAAAAGTATTATCATTTTAAACAGTATAAGTGGATCTTTTGTGCTTCATTATGCTACATCCAAAGTTTTTAAATGTTTAGTAAAGTGAGGATGGCTTCAGGTCAGTTACACATTTAGGAAAAAATTATTAAACTCTTACGGCACCGATATTTACAGCAGCAGAAACTGTACCAAAACTTGTTAATCAGTATTATTGAGATTTTAAATATGCTTGAATTTTTATAGTACTTAATATTTATTTATTTACTATGAGTTTAAAATATATGTGTTAGTATTGAAAGTTTGTTTAAGTTCTGTAACAATCCTTTCTTATCCTTTCTGAAAAAAATAGGCAATTTATTATTTTTACAACTTGAGCCAATTTTTTTTTGTAGCCAAAAGGATAACTAAGGATTTTGCAAATAAAAAAAAGGCAAACACATTTTAAAATAATTGGTCTTCATAATAAATGTTTGTGTTTGTAATTCATATTAATCTTGGAATTTGCCAAATTTTACCAGCATTAGTGGTGCTGCTCTGTCACACAGTAGAACACTCCCAATACAATCATATTTGATCTAGTCATTTTTTTGCATTTCAGTATATTTATATAGATAGACCTATACAAAGTATGTCTAGCCAGATTTGTATTTCTGTGGGTTTTTGTTGTTGTTGGTTGTTGGTTGTATCTATATTTTGTATTAAGTATACATCAATTTTTATGCCACTGCAAAATATTTTTTTAAGTTGTATAGTGCTGTATCATGTTGTCGTCTGCATCGTCATGAGAAGACACATTCAGTTTCCAGACAATAACTTTAGTTTTAGTGAATGGATCTATATAAATTTTTACCAGAATGTTCAATACCACTAAAGGAAGGTTGGGATTTTTTTTAGGATTATGGTCTCAAATCATATTACCAATTCTAAGTTCTTCATCTACAATTATTTTGTATCAGGAACCTAATGTGTGTCAAATATTTTGTACCAATCCAAATTAAGACCTGTATCAAGCACGAATATTGTGTCTATTTTTGCCCTAACAGTTCAGTGTTGGACCGCTGCGGTCGTATCCAGCTGCGCTCAGCAAAGCAATTTATTTGTTGTAGCTAGGCACTTATGAAAATAAAAACATTTAATTATTGTTACCTGAAACAAGGTTTATTATTAAAATTGTCACCAAGGATTTACAAAAAAGTTTTAAAGACATGTATACTGCCTATACCTACATATAAAATAGTGCTATAAAAGAAATAGTAAATTATCTTTAAGATTGTTCTGGAATGTTTTTAATAAAATTGAGAATGGAATATAAGACATAGAATGTATGTTCCCCAGTGCATGTGCGCTAAATTATGATATTTGTCAATTATTGAACAGGGTAGTATTTATTAATGTCATACATTTCATTTAGGTGCTAGATCAATTATTAAAAAAAAGCACATTTTAAAGTCCTCATTTTGAAACAGTATTAAATTCATTTTGTATGTAAATGTTCATGTTTTGTCATTTATTTTATTTATAAAATTGTTTTTGCCAAAAATTGAGCAGATAACTCTCAAAGTTAATACTTCAATTATCTGAAGGCTTATATGTTTTGGATACATGTTGTACATGTATAAATTTATGTCAAGAATAAGTGTGGATTCTTACACAACAAAAGTATTGCATTTTTCTAATGAAATTCAGTGCATTTTATAAGAATTGTAAAGAAAGGGTTGTTTTTATGGATTTTATTCAATTTTAAACCCCATCTTTTGGACTATTCAGTAGTTGAGTATCGCTTTTAGGTTTTCAAATAAACTCTTCAAAATAATTCTTATTAATATTTTATGGTCTAAGAAGGTAAAATTGTTGTATGTGCTCTTGTTAAAGGCTTTTTTAGAACACTTGCTAGAACATTACATTTTCATTAAGAATGACAGGTTAAAACCAGTTAATTACTTTGATTGGTTAGAACTAGTTAATTACTATTATTAAAATATTGTAATACATAAAATACTGGTAGACTTGGCATCTAAGTTTACTGTTGTAATTTTGGAATTATGGACTAATTTTTTTGTCTTCAAAACATTTTGTAAAGAAATTGCTGATAGGAATGCACATTATGTAGTACTATGTTAACTTGTGTTCTAGTTTGAATTTAAAATTGCTCAATAAAAGATAATGTATATAAGTTTTGATTTATTAAGGAACATTAGTTTGAACCTTATTAAGTTGTAGGACAGAGGAATGTAAGTCAGTCATTGAAAAACAACTGTTTTTCACTTGTCTCATATTCAATCAAGTAGTAGTAGAAAATTTTGCTGGTTGTTGAGGGAAATTGGTTAACCAAGCTTCTAGTTCCATCAAGTTAAGTAGTTGTAAAGTTTATAGGTCTTTAAGGAGGCTCGAGGGTATAAAAATTTCAGAAAAAAATTAAACATTTGTTTTTCATTACAAATTTTATTTGTTACCTTTTGTAGTTGTTACTTTATCGTATGGTACAAAAATCATTCAACACAATCAATTCGTGTTGGCCACAGATGACTTTTAAAATGTATACATCATTGAAAAAGTTCCAAATTATCTCCCTTTGGTGGAAAAATGCCATTTTTTGGCTTTAAAATTTAATTATCTTTTTCAACTCATCGGTGACCAAATTTGTTAATACAATTTCCATATAAGCTGTACTTAAACTAAATTATTGTAAAATTTGAGCGATTTTTGTAATAAACTTCTTTTTTTATTTCGATATTAACTTTATTTTTCCTATTACTTCAACAGAGAAAAAAAACTTTTACAAAAATGTATACTTCTTTCGAAGGCAGATTGTGAGCGCAAATGAACGGTGACCCAACTTTTAAAAAAAAAATTTCCTTCAACTATAAGATAAAGTTTATTTGTAGAAAAATATAGAGAAATCCTATATAAATGATTTAGACCCGCGAACCCCCTTAAAGAAATATTTTTATGCCCCATATATCATATCCAGAAATCAACGCCACTTTGCTTATTTGAATATTATACTAAAGAAATCGGATACAGGTCACGGAAATTACTAAAAATGATAGGGGATTTTGAAAAAAATGCCTTTTTTAATTTTAATTTAAGTGATAGACAGGTTGCCGGGGCAGAAAATGAATATACACAACAATATACACCATTTAAACGAAACATTATGACTGTTGTTTCAAAAATACAGGTTCCTGAGCTATTTGATTGCAGTGTAAAATACAGGCTAAAATGGCTGAAACGTCAAATTTGCCAACTTCGTGTTGAAAATTGGCTTACAAAATCATTACAAAATTATGTTGCCGGGGTGGATTTTGAAACTTTAATTTCCAAAGAATAAGCAAGTCCAAACCTTGTATGTGTAGTCGTTGAACTCTAGGTTCTCACGTAAAATTAAAATGTCAATATTTCAAGAAGAATCAACTCACGAAAACACGAAAAAATCACTAAATTCACATTCATTGTTTTGATTTTGACCGCCTGACAACTTTACGGAATATCAAAGTGATTGTAAATAAGGACTCTGTGACGGGCAACTTATAATATCCGTGTTTTAAAGATTTTAATGATATCAAGCCTATCAAGCCAGTCCAGTTCAAACTACTATCACGTGGTACAATTCTCATATACATATTATGAATATTAATTAGCAAAACCACTACTCATTTCTGGCTATGTAAGCATTTTGTTGACTGGTCTGTGCATCTGTTGGATTGTTCGTTTATTCTTCGTCTGTCTGTCTGTACTGCTTAATGTTAAAGTTTTTGGTCAAGTTCGTTTTTGGTGAGTTGAGTCCAATCAACTTGAAACTTAGTACTCATGATCCCTATGATATGATCTTTCTAATTTCAATGCCAAATCAGAGTTTTGACCCCAATTTCACGGTCGACTGAACATAAAAAATGGTAGTACAAGTTGGCATCTGTGTGCTATGGACACATTCGTGTTTAATCCTAGCTTTGGTTTCAATCATAATGTGCTAGAGTTTTTAAGTCGTTGAAAGAAGAAACACAGGCCTTGGTTCCAATCAAAATATATTAGTTTCTAAATTGTCAAAGAAAAGTGGTTATCTGAGGCTTCAGTTGTAATAGGAAAGTTGGCTAACTAAGGCTTCATGTTCAACCAATATGTTGAAAGAAATGGTTAACTGAGGCTTCATGTTCAACCAATATGTTGAAGGAAAGTGGTTATCTGGGGCTTCATGTTCAACAAAATATGTTGAAGGAAAGTCGTTATCTTGGGCTTCATATTCAACAAATATGTTGAAGGAAAGTGGTTATCTGGCGCTCAACCAATATGTTGAAGGACAGTGGTTATCTGGGGCTTCCTGTTCAACCAATATGTTGAAGGAAAGTGGTTATCTGGCGCTTCATGTTCAACAAATATGTTGAAGGAAAGTGGTTCACCTGAGGCTTCATGTTCAACCAATATGTTGAAGGAAAGTGGTTATCTGGGGCTTCATGTTCAACAATATATGTTGAAGAAAAGTCGTTATCTAGGGCTCCATGTTCAACCAATATGTTGAAGGAAAGTGGTTATCTGGGGCTTCATGTTCAACAAATATGTTGAAGGAAAGTGGTTATCTTGGGCTTCCTGTTCAACCAATATGTTGGGGGAACTGGTTATCTGGGGCTTTATGTTCAACAAAATATGTTGAAGGAAAGTGTTTCACTGAGGCTTCATGTTCAACCAATATGTTGAAGGAAAGTGGTTATCTGGGGCTTCATGTTCAACTAATATGTTGAAGGAAAGTGGTTATCTGGCGCTTCATGTTCAACCAATATGTTGAAGGAAAGTGGTTATCTGGGGATTCATGTTCAACAAAATATGTTAAAAGAAAGTGGTTCACTGAGGCTTCATGTTCATCCAATATGTTGAAGGAAAGTGGTAAACTGAGGCTTCATGTTCAACCAATATGTTGAAGGAAAGTGGTTATCCGGGGCTTTATGTTCAACCAATATGTTGAAGGAAATTGGTTATCTGGCGCGTCATGTTCAACAAAATATGTTGAAGGAAAGTCGTTATCTGGCGCTTCATGTTCAACAAAATATGTTGCAGGAAAGTCGTTATCTGAGGCTTCATGTTCAACAAAATATGTTAAAAGAAAGTGGTTCACTGAGGCTTCATGTTCATCCAATATGTTGAAGGAAAGTGGTCAGCTGAGGGTTCATGTTCAACCAATATGTTGAAGGAAAGTGGTTAACTGAGGCTTCATGTTCAACAAAATATGTTGAAGGAAAGTGGTTCACTGCGGCTTTATGTTCAACCAATATGTTGAAGGAAAGTGGTTAACTGAGGCTTCATGTTCAACCAATATGTTGAAGGAAAGTGGTTATCTGGGGCTTCATGTTCAACAAAATATGTTGAAGGAAAGTGTTTCACTGAGGCTTCGTGTTCATCCAATATGTTGAAGGGAAGTGGTTAACTGAGGCTTCATGTTCAACCAATATGTTGAAGGAAATTGGTTATCTGGGGCTTCATGTTCATCCAATATGTTGAAGGAAAGTGGTTATCTGGCGCGTCATGTTCAACAAAATATGTTGAAGGAAAGTCGTTATCTGGCGCTTCATGTTCAACAAAATATGTTGAAGGAAAGTCGTTATCTGGGGCTTCATGTTCAACAAAATATGTTAAAAGAAAGTGGTTCACTGAGGCTTCATGTTCATCCAATATGTTGAAGGAAAGTGGTTATCTGGGGCTTCATGTTCATCCAATATGTTGAAGGAAAGTGGTTATCTGGCGCGTCATGTTCAACAAAATATGTTGAAGGAAAGTCGTTATCTGGCGCTTCATGTTCAACAAAATATGTTGAAGGAAAGTCGTTATCTGGGGCTTCATGTTCAACAAAATATGTTAAAAGAAAGTGGTTCACTGAGGCTTCATGTTCATCCAATATGTTGAAGGAAAGTGGTTATCTGGGGCTTCATGTTCATCCAATATGTTGAAGGAAAGTGGTTATCTGGCGCGTCATGTTCAACAAAATATGTTGAAGGAAAGTCGTTATCTGGCGCTTCATGTTCAACAAAATATGTTGAAGGAAAGTCGTTATCTGGGGCTTCATGTTCAACAAAATATGTTAAAAGAAAGTGGTTCACTGAGGCTTCATGTTCATCCAATATGTTGAAGGAAAGTGGTTATCTGGGGCTTCATGTTCAACAAAATATGTTGAAGGAAAGTGTTTCACTGAGGCTTCGTGTTCATCCAATATGTTGAAGGGAAGTGGTTAACTGAGGCTTCATGTTCAACTAATATGTTGAAGGAAAGTGGTTATCCGGGGCTTCATGTTCAACCAATATGTTGAAGGAAATTGGTTATCTGGGGCTTCATGTTCATCCAATATGTTGGGGGAACTGGTTATCTGGGGCTTTATGTTCAACAAAATATGTTGAAGGAAAGTCGTTATCTGGCGCTTCATGTTCAACAAAATATGTTGAAGGAAAGTCGTTATCTGGGGCTTCATGTTCAACAAAATATGTTAAAACAAAGTGGTTCACTGAGGCTTCATGTTCATCCAATATGTTGAAGGAAAGTGGTTCACTCACCAATATGTTGAAGGAAAGTGGTTAGCTGGGGGTTCATGTTCAACCAATATGTTGAAGGAAAGTGGTTTACTGAGGCTTCCGGTTTAACCAAGTTGTAGTAGGAAAATTGGTTAACTATAGGGCTTCCGGTTTAACCCAGATGTTGAAGGAAAAGCTGTTAACGAATGCTTCGGCTTCGAACAAGTTGTTGAAGGAAAGTGCTTAACTGAGGCTTTGGTTTAATCAAGATAATGAGGAAAAAGTGGTAAACGGAGGCTTCCGGTTCGACCAAGTTGTTGAAGGAAATTATGACTGATTAAGAGATAAATTAAAGTACACAACGCTATTCTAAGATGTCTTATATCTGTTTCTACAGACGCATTTGCTCTTTTTCCTGATCGAAGATATGCTCCTCCTCGTCATACATCGTTATATCGAATTCGTATTATATATCGAATTCGTATTGATTTTCAAATGGCAGTTTTATAATTAATTTCATATTTTTTTTTCGTTTACTGGAACTATTAATTTATTTGACCTGACAATTTGAATTACCAAACCGGTACAGATACTAAATTCAAAAAGTGTGATCTATATACAATATACTGCAAGTATATTGCATGGGGCAATTCTTTATTATAACTTTGGAGTTTTTGAAAATTTCACCGAACATCGCATTAATCATGTACTTATTAACAATATGATTAATATATATATAGTATTTGTCGAGCCTGCAACTTTTGTTGCAGAAAGCTCGACATAGGGAAAGTGATCCGGCTACGGCGGCGGCGGCGTTAGCTCACTTCTTAAAAGCTTTATATTTTAGAAGGTAGAAGACCTGGATGCTTCATACTTTGTATATAGATGCCTCATGTTACGAACTTTCCGTCAGTCACATGTCCAATGTCCTTTACCTCATTTTCATGGTTCAGTGACTACTTGAAAAAAAAGTTATATTTTATGTAATGTTAAATTCTTTCTTATTATTAGTAATTGGATAACTATTTTTTGTTATGTTGCAAGGTCCTTATGCCCTTCAGACAGTTTTCACAAGGTTAAGTTTTGGTGGTCAAGTCCATATCTCAGATACTATAAGCAGTAATCCTAGTATATTCGGTGTATGGAAGGACTGTAAGGTGTACATGTCCAACTGGCAGGTGTCATCTGACCATGACCTCATTTTCATGGTCGAGTGGTTATAGTTAAGTTTTTGTGTTTTGGTCTGTTTTTCTTATACTATATGCAATAGGTGTACCATATTTGGTGTATGGAATGATTTTTAGGTGTACATGTCTAGCTGACAGGTGTCATCTGACCGTGACCTCATCTTTATGGTTCAGTGGTCAAAGTTAAGTTTTTGAGTTTTGGTTTATTTTTCAAATACTTTATGCATTACGTCAACTATATTTGGTGTATGGAAATATTTTGTGACCTATATGTCTGTTACGCAGGTTTTATTTGACCTTGACCTCATTTTCACGTTCCATTGCTAAGTGTTAAGTGTTTGTGTTTTGGTCTGTTTTTTCTAAATTTATTAGCAATAAGTCAACTTTATTTGTGAATTGAAGAATTGTTAGCTGTACATGTCTGGTTGGCATGGTTCATCTGACCTTGACATCATTTTCATGGTTCATTGATTAATGTTTCGTTTTCTTGGTTAATGTTGAGTTTATGTGACAGTTGTAACAAAGCTTTATATTAAGGTCTATCAACATAATAACAATGATTAGTAAAGAAGGCGAGACATTTCAGGGTGTGCACTCTTGTTCTAAAGAAGTTGGCGAGTTGGTGATACGTGTACTTTACGAACACGTGTCAACTGGAACATGTCACTCACAATATCATGACAGGTATATCTTTTAGTAATGCCATCAAGTGTGTACTCACTTGAATGCTATTCGGGTATAAAACTCTATAAAATTCTTATACCAGCATCGTTTTATTCATTTAGGGGACGACCGTTTGATATCCAGGGGGGGGGGGGGGGGGGCGGGGCAGGAGGATTTTGAAAATAAATAACTCAGCAGGTCTAATCGAAAGTATGAGATGGCACCAGTTTCTTCATAAGTTCATCTTTTTTCCCCAAAAAAAATCGTGAAACACTTCCAAATTTTTTTAAAAATAAAAGTATAAATATTATTTAAATATACTTGACATGTCTGAAAATTGGTTTCATTTAACTTGAGGTATATTGTCTCAGGAAACCTTACCTCACTTTTATTTTAACAGGGCCGTAACTACAATAAGGCAAATGCCTTTTGTAGGAAATTTCAAAACCAAACGCTTGTCTCCATATCGATCAAATTATGTTCGGCTATTGGTACTTTACGGAACGGAACGGAACGGAACGGAATTTCATTTAAGGTATCCCGAAAGGGGGCATTTATCAAAATTTCGAAAAATCTTAAAAACAAAACAAGCTTTAAAATTTCTGTGTTTTACGGTTTTCCATATACAAATAACACAAATGTATACTTAATCTCATCTTCACAGATGAAATGTGTAATAATGTATAACATCGGGAAATATTCTGTAGATGAATATGTCGGATTGTCCTGATAAATTATCATGAAATTAACGCATTTGCAAGTCATGCATTATGATATCTAGACTGACCCCACGTCGTCCTTTCCGACGATGATTAGAAACATTGGTTCTGATTTTAACTTTTAAAATTTATTATTCCGTTCCGTTCCGCAAAGTACCAATTGCTCTGAGGAATTGGTATTTAACGGAATCAACGGAAACAGACATCTTTAATGTAATTAAAGCAGTATGATAAAAAAAATTGTCTGACACCTCTTTTTGCATGAGTGGTATGTGTTTTAGATAGCATTTTCGACTTGATCAATAATAAAAAAATTAACACAAAGGCAGATTACACAAAAAGTCTTTCTCCTTCCATCGGTAATTATATTTTAAAAAAGAGGCCTTCAACAGCCCGTTCCGACGATGATTAGAGACAGTGATCAAGTTGAATCTGATGTAAACTTTTTAATTTATTATTCCGTTCCGTTCCGTTCCGCAAAGTACCAATTGCTCTGAGGAATTGATATTTAACGGAATCGAACAGAAACAGACATCTATAATGTAATAAAAGCAGTATGATAAAAAAAAAATGTGTCTGACACCCCTTTTTGCACGAGAAATAAGTGTTTTAGATAGCATTCCCGACCTGATAAATAATTAAGAATTTAAAACAAAGGCAGCTTAAACAAAAAGTCTTTCTCCTTCCATCGGTAATTATATTTTTTAAAAGAGGCCTTCCACCTCTCGTTCCGACGATGATTAGAAACAGTAATCAAGTTGAATCTGATTTAAACTTTTTAATTTATTATTCCGTTCCGCAAAGTACCAATTGCTCTGAGGAATTGGTATTTAACGGAATCGAACGGAAACAGACATTTATAATGTAATAAAAGCAGTATGATAAAAAAAAATGTGTCCGACACCCCTTTTTGCAAAAGAAATAAGTGTTTTAGATAGCATTCCCGACCTGATAAATAATTAAGAATTTAAAACAAAGGCAGCTTAGACAAAAAGTCTTTCTCCTTCCATCGGTAATTATATTTAAACTTTTTAATTTATTATTCCGTTCCGTTCCGTTCCGCAAAGTACCAATTGCTCTGAGGAATTGGTATTTAACGGAATCGAACGGAAACAGACATTTATAATGTAATAAAAGCAGTATGATAAAAAAAAAATGTGTCTGACACCCCTTTTTGCAGAAGAAATAAGTGTTTTAGATAGCATTCCCGACCAGATAAATAATTAAGAATTTAACACAAAGGCCGGATAGACAAAAAGTCTTACTTCTTCCATTGGTAATTATATTTTTTAAAAGAGACCTTCCACCGCTTGTTCCGACGATGATTAGAAACAGTAATCAAGTTGAATCTGATTTAAACTTTTTAATTTATTATTCCGTTCATTTCCGTTCCGCAAAGTACCAATTGCTCTGAGGAATTGGTATTTAACGGAATCGAACGGAAACAGACATTTATAATGTAATAAAAGCAGTATGATAAAAAAAAATGTGTCCGACACCCCTTTTTGCAAAAGAAATAAGTGTTTTAGATAGCATTCCCGACCTGAAAAATAATTAAGAATTTAAAACAAAGGCAGCTTAGACAAAAAGTCTTTCTCCTTCCATCGGTAATTATATTTTTTAAAAGAGGCCTTCCACCTCTCGTTCCGACGATGATTAGAAACAGTAATCAAGTTGAATCTGATTTAAACTTTTTAATTTATTATTCCGTTCCGTTCCGTTCCGCAAAGTACCAATTGCTCTGAGGAATTGGTATTTAACGGAATCGAACGGAAACAGACATTTATAATGTAATAAAAGCAGTATGATAAAAAAAATGTGTCTGACACCCCTTTTTGCAGAAGAAATAAGTGTTTTAGATAGCATTCCCGACCAGATAAATAATTAAGAATTTAACACAAAGGCCGGATAGACAAAAAGTCTTACTTCTTCCATTGGTAATTATATTTTTTAAAAGAGACCTTCCACCGCTCGTTCCGACGATGATTAGAAACAGTAATCAAGTTGAATCTGATTTAAACTGTTTAATTTATTATTCCGTTCCGCAAAGTACCAATTGCTCTGAGGAATTGGTATTTAACGGAATAGAACGGAAACAGACATTTATAATGTAATAAAAGCAGTATGATAAAAAAAAATGTGTCTGACACCCCTTTTTGCAAAAGAAATAAGTGTTTTAGATAGCATTCCCGACCAGATAAATAATTAAGAATTTAACACTAAGGCAGGTTACACAAAAAGTCTTACTTCTTCCATTGGTAATTATATTTTTTAAAAGAGGCCTTCCATCTCTCGTTCCGACGAGGATTAGAAACAGTGATCAAGTTGAATCTGATTTAAACTTTTTAATTTATTTTTCCGTTCCGTTCCGTTCCGCCAAGTACCAATTGCGCTGAGGAAATGGTATTTAACGGAATCGAACGGAAACAGACATCTATAATGTAATACAAGCAGTATGACAAAAACAAGTCAGACCCTTCTTTTTTGAATGAGTGGTACGTGTTTTAGATAGCATTTCGACTTGATCAATATTTAAATAAACAGCTGCGCCATGAGCGCATGATACGCCCGTCGTCTTGTGAAAAAACATAAATTTTTTTTAATAACACAGGGTTGTACAGGATTTCATGCTTAGTATATCCCGACTCATTCCTTATTCCCGCTCAATAGGAAGAGTGTACAAGATGTATTTGGAAACCCGACGCAACATTAGCCTGTTAAGTTTTAAGCAATGGAGATACAGCGCAACATGTGAAAAAAACCTCTTTTTTACAAAAAACTCAATAACTCGAAAATATAAAAATGAATCATCACCAAAAAGTATACAGATCTTTAGATTAATATAACAAAGAAGTGTGTAAAGTTTTAAGCAATAATCATAAATCGTTTTTGAGATATGGTGCGACATGTAAACCCCCCCCTTTTTTTTTATTACAAAATACTCAATAACTCAAAAATGAAATTTTGAATCATCACCAAAACGTATACAGATCTTAAGATTAATATAACAAAGACATGTGTAAAGTTTGAAGTAATAATCATAAATCGTTTTTGAGATATGGTGCGACATGTAAAAAAAAACCTACCCCTTTTTTACAAAATACTCAATAACTAAAAAATTAAATTTTGAATCATCACCAAAAAGTAAAAAGATTTTAAGATTAATATAACTAAGAAGTATTTAAAGTTTTAAGCCATAATCGAAAATCGTTTTTGAGATACGGTGCGACATGTGAAAAAAAACACACCCCTGTTTTAGTTACAAAGTGCCGTTACTCAAAAAGCTGTAATCTTATTTTCACAAAAAAGTATACAGATCATTTGACCATCATAAGAAACAACTATGTTAAGTTTCATGAAATTTGGATAAGTCGTTCTCAAGTTACGGTGCGACATGTTTACACCGGACAGACGGACAGACGGACGGACGGTACGACGGACGAACGGACGGACGGACACTGGACATTTGTATACCATAAGACGTCCCGTCAAAATTGACGAACGTATAAAAAATAACACAAAGACAGGTTAGACAAAAGGTCTTTCTACTTCCATTGGTAATTATAAATTAAAAAAGGGGCCTTCCGAAGATGATTAGAAACAGTGATCAAAACTTGACAGACAAAAGATTGACGTGCGAGTTTAACACAATGTAATTAAAAAATTGACACTGTCATAGTTTATGGTCCATCAATGCCCATGCTACGTCAATTTTTAAAGACCCAAATGTTGCTAAACACCTATCCGACCTCCATGATAAATATGTTGTTGTCCCCGCAGACAAAGCCCCAAATAACATCGTTTTTGTCTGTAAAAGTCATTACATTAATTGCTTGATAAACGAATTAGGTATAGACAATTCACTTGGAAACTCAACATATACCCTCACGACACTTACCAAAGAGGAAATCCTGGATAATCATAGGTCTGTTCTTTGTTCCTTTGGTATTTCAACCAAAGATGAAGAACTGGATCTTCCATCACTGTATTGGATACCTAAACTACATAAGTGTCCTTACAAACAGCGGTATATTGCTGGGTCTTCCAAGTGCTCCACAAAACCTCTTTCTAAATTATTAACATCCATTTTATCAGCAATCAAAGACGGGCTTCAAAGTTATTGTGAAACTGCCTATTCTAGAGGTGGCGTGAATCAGATGTGGATACTTAAAAATTCCAAAGATCTTTTAGAGTACATACAATCTAACTCTCTTTCATCTTGTAACAGTATTAACACATTTGACTTCTCTACTCTTTACACAAGTGTTCCACATTCCAAACTTAAAGACAAATTAAAAGAGTTGGTATTACTTTGCTTCATAAAAAAGAATGGCCAACGTAGATACAAGTATCTTGTCTTAGGGAGGGATAAATCCTACTTTGTAAAGAATCACTCTGATTCAAACAAAAAATTCTCTGAAACCGATATTATCAAGATGCTTGATTTCTTGATTGACAACATATTTGTTGCGTTCGGAGGACGTGTTTTTCAACAGACTGTCGGCATCCCAATGGGAACAAACTGTGCCCCTCTACTTGCTGACTTGTTTCTTTATTATTATGAGGCTGACTTCATGCAGGAACTTCTTAGGAAGAAAGATAAGAAGTTAGCAATATCCTTTAACTCTACTTTCCGCTATATAGATGACGTTCTTTCACTAAACAATTCAAAATTTGGTGACTATGTGGAACGCATCTATCCCATCGAATTGGAGATAAAGGATACTACAGATACAGTTAAGTCAGCTTCATATCTTGAATTACATCTAGAAATTGACAATGAGGGTCGGTTGAAGACAAAACTTTACGACAAAAGAGATGATTTCAGCTTTCCAGTTGTGAACTTTCCATTTCTAAGTAGCAACATTCTAGCAGCACCTGCATACGGGGTATATATCTCTCAATTGATACGATATTCCCGTGCTTGCATTTCCTATCATGATTTTCTTGATAGAGGGTTACTGCTCACAAGGAAGCTATTAAATCAAGAGTTCCAAATGGTGAAGTTGAAATCATCCCTTCGTAAATTTTACGGACGCCATCACGAGTTGGTTGACCGTTATGGAATAACCATTTCACAAATGATTTCGGATATGTTCCTCACGTCGTAACTACAATCCCCTTCCCTTTCATGAATTTGACCTACCGAATTAGACTATTTACCGGATTTGTAATCACATAAGCAACACGACGGGTGCCGCATGTGGAGCAGGATCTGCTTACCCTTCCGGAGCACCTGAGATCACCCCTAGTTTTTGGTGGGGTTCGTGTTGTTTATTCTTTAGTTTTCTATGTTGTGTCATGTATACTATTGTTTTTCTGTTTGTCTTTTTCATTTTTAGCCATGGCGTTGTCAGTTTGTTTTAGATTTATGAGTTTGACTGTCCCTTTGATATCTTTCGTCCCTCTTTAAGTACACTTGTATTTCTACATCAAAAGCTAATGTCATTCGCACTGTATATTGTCAAAGTTGCGGACTTCTAATATAATAAAAGGTTGATTTTTATATTTTCATTTGTAACCACTGTAATGACGCCGGGTATAATTGACGATAGCTTTGTTTTTATTCAAGACATTTTTTTTAAATTTTTTTTTAACTGAAATACACATGCATGATATTCATTAGCACAATTTAAAACTTACATTCAAATGAATTCCAAGAGGATCAACATTACTTTAGACATACAAATGTAGCAACTCATTCTGAACTTTAATAATTAACGACAACTTTTCTTTGCCCATTTCATCATTTTTTTTCCCGAAAATTTTAAAATATAATAAGGAATGGATGGATTTTGGGTAACCTGCATTTGTGTTAAATTATTTATTAATGATCAGGTCGAGAATGCTATCTAAAACAATTACCACTCATTCAAAAAAAAGAAGTGTCAGCCTTTTTTTTATCATACTGATTTTATTACATTTGTAGATGTCTGTTTCCGTTCGATTCCGTTAAATACCAATTCCTCAGACCAATTGGTACTTTGCGGAACGTGCAATGTGAAAAATGCAGGCATGGCTTTTTATCAGGAATTTAATGTATAAAAAGTCATCAAAATCGGACTTGAAATAAAAAACAAATATATTTTTTCAGGCCCCCCCCCCATAGGCCCCCTTAATCTCGGGTCCCATAAGAGCAATATAAATCCGTAGGCAGTCTACAAATAGAAAATTTATAAGGAATATAAAGAACAGGTTTTTATTACATTATAGATGTCTGTTTCCGTTCGATTCCGTTAAATACCAATTCCTCAGAGCAATTGGTACTTTGCGGAACGGAACGGAACGGAATAATAAATTAAAAAGTTTAAATCAGATTCAACTTGATTACTGTTTCTAATCATCGTCGGAACGAGAGGTGGAAGGCCTCTTTTAAAAAATATAATTACCAATGGAAGAAGTAAGACTTTTTGTCTAAGCTGCCTTTGTGTTAAATTCTTAATTATTTATCAGGTCGGGAATGCTATCTAAAACACTTATTTCTCGTGCAAAAAGGGGTACCAGACACATTTTTTTTTATCATACTGCTTTTATTACATTATAGATGTCTGTTTCTGTTCGATTCCGTTAAATACCAATTCCTCAGAGCAATTGGTACTTTGCGGAACGGAACGGAACGGAATAATAAATTAAAAAGTTTAAATCAGATTCAACTTGATCACTGTCTCTAATCATCGTCGGAACGGGCTGTTGAAGGCCTCTTTTTTAAAATATAATTACCGATGGAAGGAGAAAGACTTTTTGTGTAACCTGCCTTTGTGTTAAATTTTTTATTATTGATCAAGTCGAAAATGCTATCTAAAACACATACCACTCATGCAAAAAGAGGTGTCAGACAATTTTTTTTTTATCATACTGCTTTAATTACATTAAAGATGTCTGTTTCCGTTGATTCCGTTAAATACCAATTCCTCAGAGCAATTGGTACTTTGCGGAACGGAACGGAATAATAAATTTCAAAAGTTAAAATCAGAACCAATGTTTCTAATCATCGTCGAAAAGGACGACGTGAGGTCAGTCTAGATATCATAATGCATGACTTGCAAATGCGTTAATTTCATGATAATTTATCAGGACAATCCGACATATTCATCTACAGAATATTTCCCGATGTTATACATTATTACACATGTCACCTGTGAAGATGAGATTAAGTATACATTTGTGTTATTTGTATATGGAAAACCGTAAAACACAGAAATTTTAAAGTTTGTTTTGTTTTAAAGATTTTTCGAAATTTTGATAAATGCCCCCTTTGGATACCTTAAATGAAATTCCGTTCCGTTCCGTTCCGTTCCGTAAAGTACCAATAGCCATTATGTTCAAGGCGAGTGCCTTGCAACAAGTAAATTCTGTTTTCCCTCAGACGTAGCCCTGATTTTTCGGAATCAATGTTTCTTATTTATTTGTCTTGTGTTCATTGATTGCCCTTCTGTATTCTGTTAGTGTTGCATTCCTTTTGTAATCTAGTATTTTTTTTATTAACTTGAAAATGAGTTTAAAAAAAACAGCAGCCACAGACTTAACTATGTAAATTCCATTTTTACTTTATCTGACATGCACATTGGTCTTTGAATGTTGTCCCTAGAAACTTAAGTCTTATACTGAATTTATACATTTTGCTTTGAGACCAAAATATTGTAAAAAAATTATTAAAACAAAATTTGCATTTTCAGATACTAAAAGAGTCTTTGGAACACCCAGAAAGCATGGTTTTGCATCATTTTTTCTATAGCTTCTAGGTCCTTCAGTGGCTGCAAAACCCTTCAAAAACATTTGTCTCGCTCCGGTCGGCGAATTATGAATGCCAGGCCAATACTTAAAAAAAGGCTTTTAACAACCAAACTTTTATACTATGTAAATATGCAATACATGTATATGCGTTTGGGACTATATACAAGATTCATATCTGCAGGAGATTAATTCTGAATAAATGGTACAAAATGACTTGACTATACATGTATTTTTTATAATAAACAAACCATTTAAAAATTGTATGTTTTCGAATATCATAAATATGGTTGTGAAAATGAATAAGCAGTCCCTTGATTTAATGAAAATGAAAAATCTTGCTTCAATCACAGGTATTTGGGGAATGGACCCCCTTTTTTTTTGGACCTCACTAAAATAAAATTTTGGCGTTTTTTTTATTCATTTACAATTTTCTACAATGAATAAACATATATCAAGTCTCAACAATCCATTGCTAGTCGTTTACAATAATTTTTTTACTATCCATACGAGCCCCAAGTGAAAGCTTCTTTGGGGCTCGTATGGATAGTAAAAAAATTATTGTAATCGACTAGCAATGGATTGTTGAGACTTGATATATGTTTATACATTGTAGAAAATTGTAAATGAATAAAAAAAACCGCCAAAATTTTATTTTAGTGAGGTCCAAAAAAAAAGGGGGTCCATTCCCCAAATACCTGTGGCTTCAATAGAGCAGAAATTGAATTATCTGACCTCTTAGTTTACAAAAATAAATAACCGATCAAAAACAAATCCTCCTGTTGTTTAAAAAATTTAGAATAACGGGGAGAATAGCAAAATAAAGGGCCCAACGAAAATAATGAAAATAGAATAATATAGAGCATAAAAAAGGGAATAGGGAAAAAAGGTAAAAACAAAAATTAAGAAAAGAAAAAAATATGATGTTGAATTATAAGGTAAAGAGAATATTGGGCAAAAAATATCAAGATTAAAGAAAATAATGAACTTATTCTTTAATTCTGACCCCACAATAAATATATTAATAGTAGTTTGTTTTATTAGAATTAAAGAAAAAAATGATTCACCGAAAGAAAAACCGGCTTCGTTCCGTGAAAAATATGTCTACATTTTTTTCTATCCCAATATTTGTTTTATCGTGCATGCATACTCAATATAATATAACACCCCCAAAAACAACCTATATACGCATAAAAATCAGTTTGTATAAGCGTAGACCATTCGATAAGAATATAGAAAATTCTACAATCGATGACTTCTAAAAATAACTTTCTAGACTATACGAGTATTAACCTTGAACTTGAAATAGTTACATAAGTTATTTGCGTCGTTTATATTTAGAAACAGGTATTTTACGTCTTAAATTTCTACAACTTGCGAGAAGCATGCTTTCAGGGTATATAAAAGCTGAAGAAAATAGTATGGTCTCAAAACGAAACGGACAAACTATAGTATCGTCACTAGACTACCAGCCAAAAGACAAAAATCGTAAACATGTCTTTCGTCCCAGTACTTTGGAACCGCAACAGTCAAAGACAGAATGATTCAGATGACATGTTCAGCTTCTTGGATGACTGGAGCCCCCTTAGTTGGGGGTATGGTCGCCCCATGATGGCTATGCAGAGAAGACGCAGACCTGAAAATTCACTTGCGGATAGAAAATGGACATACAGCGTGAAGATTGGAGACTTCAATGCAGAACATGTCAAAGTGAAAGTAGACGACGGTAAGGGTTTTAATTTACTGTTTTACTAGTCTTATTTTTAACTTTTTAGCAGAGACAATGGATGAACCTATGTTTGCCTACTTTGATGTGAATTTTATAAGTGGCATTTAATTTATAAGTGTGTGAACCGAATTTTTTTAAACCAACCATGCAGTAATAATTTAATTGTGCTATGTTAAGGGCTATAAGTGGGTATAACGGGGTTCAACTAGAAAGAGGTGCGTGTTTTACGTAGCCTAAATTTGTCGATTTCTGTATTCAATCGCCCTTTTCTTTTTGTTCTGTTCACAATGAAGATCGATGTTCGGATGCAAGTTGTCAGTCTTTTTTCTTTTTTTCAAAACATGTTGATAGTAAAATTCTTCCATGACAACATTTCATTGTAAAAATTTGTCCATGACAATATGTTTGTGTGTGAAATACTGTCCATGAAGATGAAGATATTTCTTTATCAAATTATTATAAATTGAAAACAGTACATGCATGATGATCCATGATATATGACAATCTGTCTTTGAAATATTGTCTCAATACACACAAAATATAACCTCCCTTTAACAGGATAAAATTTCATGGTATTTATCTGTTTAAATAATATTGTTTGTATACAAAATTTTACGATGGAAATCTCTCCTTCTCCGAAAATGTTTGATAGACGAGACATGCAATATTGTGTTTGAAAAGGGGGAGCTATACTAATAATCTGCAACACGTAGCACGCAACAGATTAAAAGGAATAGTGAACCCCAATGTTTTAAAGCCCTCCCCTTTTCCTAAATCAGTTATTTTTTTTGTGTTCTATCAATGCCAAGGAAATAAATATATAGCATATACATGTTATTTCTACGGTATTTATGTTCAAACAATGCAGAAAAAAACGCAAAATGACTGAAATTAAAAGACTACCAAAACAGCGTATTTTGGAAAAAAGGGGATGGCTTAATATCATCGAGTCGACATGACATACAACAAAAATGCATTATTCGTATCTTGGTCATTTTTATAATATGTTTACATAAAAGAATTAAAAGTACTCAAATAGGGTCGAAAACTGATATTCGGAATCGGGATGGACTAGTAATATTTAATTGTACACAAATATGCCATAGAATATTAAAAGAATGTGAGAGTAAGAAATTTTCGTGAGCGCTATAACTTAAAAAAGTATTATTCTATATTTTAGGTAAAGTAATAATTCATGCTAAGTACACAGATGGTAATGATGAATGGGGAGATACCGTCGAGCGCACAAGGACAGTCCAGATTCCAGAGAATGTCGATGCTGAAAAAATTCACAGCTTCATGAAATCTGATGGAACTATGATGTTAGAAGCGCCGTACCGTCTGTCAGAGGAGAAGCAACTCCAAGTTGTCCCACAAGAAGGTCGGGCCTTGGTGTCCAGTGACAGCCACAACAATTTGATGACATTCAGTGTCGACAACTATCGACCAGAGGAGGTAAAAGTTACATGCAAAGATGGTATGTTGACAGCCCAAGGAGAAAGACAGAGGTCTGAGGATGGTCATGAAATTCGTGAGTCGTTCTTTCGTCAGATGACAGTTCCCCGGTCTGTGGATGGGAAGAACATCCAATGTTTTAGAGATGATAAAGGCAATCTTACTATCCGTGCACCAATGGCTGAAGATGTTGAAATGGAACAAGCCAAAAAGTAGATACAGGATGACTTTTTAGTTATATTTTCAATTTGTCATATATTGCTGACTATAGACATTTGACCATATGTTTTTTACTTTATCATTTGATTTGTGTTCATTGTTATTGTTTTTGAATTATGTTTGGATGATTGTGTTATTTTTTTAGTGAACTAATGATTAAATGATGCATACTTTCAGTTCTACAAAAAAGGAAAATAACACTTAAGATTTTTTTGGTAACTAGAAACAAGATTTTGACAAAGCTTGTTTAACAATCATGTGTATTCTGTAAATGCACAATTATTTCAGTATTTGTAGTGGAACAATCATTGAATTTTTGTAATTGAACAATCATTGAATATGGCATAATTTTAGTTCAATTTAAAAAAGAGAACATACATGTTACTTTATTTACTTTGTTGTTGTCAGAGATAGACATTAAATATCATTTATACAATGTTTTTATCATTTATGTATCGAAATGCAAGGGAACATTGACTACTATAATTACATTGAATTTTAAAGTTATATTATATTGAAAACAAGTGATATGATTGCCAATGAAAAAAAGTTTAAAGAAGAGACTAAATAACACAGATAGTAGATAATTTAAAAAACTATAGGTCGACATACGGTCTTCTACAATCAGCTAAACCCATTCCGCATAGTCAGCTTTAAATGCCTATTACCACAAATAATAGATCGTTTAAATTTTGGTTGGGTCACTTTTATCGTCCGAGAGTTATGCTTCTAACAAATGGGGAAAAAAGCTGATTTTTTTGTTCCCGTTCATAACTTTTAAAGTTTGCCTCAACCGAATGTTATGAAACGTATACACAATGCTTATTACCACAAAACTCTGATCAAGTTTGATTTTTGGTGGCGTCGATTTTATTGTTCTAGAGTTGTGCTCTTTTACAAATGGAAAAAAATCTGAAGTTCTAGAGTTGTGCTCTTTTACAAATGGAAAAAAAATGCTGAATTTTACGTTTCCATTTTGACTTTAGTTTGCCTCAACCAAATATTATGCAACTTTTACACAATGATAAGTATCACAAAACAAAGATAAAGTTTGGTGGCGTCACCTTTACTATCCTAGATTATACCCCTTTACAAATGGAAAAAAATGCTAACATAATTTTGTTTCTGTTCTTAAGTTTACCTCAACTAAATGTGATGACACTTAGCAGGCTTTACATTACCACAAAATTCAGATCAAGTACTAATTTTGGTAGTGGTACTTTTACTGTTCCTGAGTTATGTCCCTTTAAAACGTTATGTTCAAATCTGTATTCCATGGACACATTCCCCATAAACTAGTTCTTCGAATTCGGTTTGCTAATGATTAAAACATATTTTGTCAGTCTCTTCCGAAAATTGAACATCTAGAATAAATTTCTTTTGAATTTAGAAAAATTTGAAAGAGTTCAAGGCTGTAATTGTCAACGTCCTATAAATGTAGAAATGCGGCATAGTGTTAAGTTAAAAAAAAAATGCTGGCTGCATAGGCGAATCCAGAAGGGGGCAGCCCCCCCCCCCCTTCTTGGGGAAAATTTGGTTGATTATATATTACTGACACAATTGAAGCATTAGTGGAGCGGGCTCCCCCCTTAGGTCAGTCAGCGCTCCCCTCACCCTTTGGGAAAAGTTCTGTATCCGCCTCTGTGCTGTTATTACTCGATTTATTTCACTTGACTAGGCGGAGTTTAACCGATTCGCTCACAATAAACCAGTCCATCGATAGATAGGTGTTTTAGGATAACCTCATCAATGAAGTGTCCAGTCATTGTTTTGTAAATTCCTTTGATGAAACTGATAGGTGATTAGAAATTAAAAAAATATAACGGCAATCATCCTTATCACACATATCTTCACAAAGATTTGATGAACATGAATTAACCTTAAATAACATTTGTGTTGCCTGACATGGAAAATGTTATCCCACTTAGACTTGGTGTGTAAGTGTTAGATCATCGGGGTGATCATACTCTGACAAACCGCGTCCTCTTCCATCAAAAATCATTGCAGCTGTTGCTTAATTAGAACAATCTAGTTAAATCAAAGCAGTTAAAGAACTAGCCAATAAGTGAGTTAAATGATGAGCCGGTCAAGGTCTGTCCTTTTATCAATTTTAAGAAAACAATACTATTCAGTTTTAGTGTTACCATGAACTGTTATAATTACTTTGTTGAAAACTGTAATTGATAGATAGAGATATCAAACCGTACCAATGACAGAAAATAAAATCTACAAATCAGTCACATGGATGAATTCATTTATTGACCCCTCATATGGACCAACAACCCTTGAAGGACGATTTGTTTGAATCTATGGGTTGCACTTTTAGCCCTACCTAGCTAATTAGGCGGAGTCGCCACGATATTCTGACACCCCATTGGTGGAAATTTGTTTCTCTTGTCGTAACTTGGTAAAAATTCTTACCTCAAGGTAAAACAAATCCTGCAACTACTACTTACGCGAAACCTGGTTTTCCTGGCAATCATAACATATCTTCTTATTTTTGTCGAGCCTGCAACTTTTGTTGCAGAAAGCTCGACATAGGGATATTGATCCGGCGGCGGCGGTGTTAGCTAACTTCTTAAAAGCTAAATATATTTTAGAAGGTAGAAGACCTGGATGCTTCTTACTTTGTATATAGATGCCTCGTGTTACGAAGTTACCGTCAGTCACATGTCCAATGTCCTTGACCTCATTTTCATGGTTCATTGACCACTTGAGAAAAAATGTGTGTACCTGGCAAGGTCTTCATGTCTGTCAGACAGTTTTCACTTGACCTTGACCTCATTTCATGGATCAGTGAACAAGGTTAAGTTTTGGTGGTCAAGTCCATATCTCAGATACTTAAAGCAATATGGCTAGTATATTCGGTGTATGGAAGGACTGTAAGGTGTACATGTCCAACTGGCAGGTGTCATGTGACCTTGACCTCATTTTCATGTTTCAGTGGTTATAGTTAAGTTTTTCTGTTTTGGTCTGTTTTTCTCATACTATATGCAATAGGTCTACTATATTTGTTGTATGGAATGATTGTAAGGTGTACATGTCTAACGGGCAGATGTCATGTGACCTTGACCTCATTCTCATGGTTCAGTGGTCAAAGTTAAGTTTTTGAGTTTTTGTCTTTTTATCTAATACTATATGCCATAGGTCAACTATTTATGTTGTATAGAAGCATTGTTAGCTGTACAGGTCTGCCTGGCATGGTTCATCTGACCTTGACCTCATTTTCAAGGTTCATTGGTCTTTGTTTAGTTATCTTAATGAATGTTAAGTTGATGTGACAGTTGTAATAAAGCTTTATACTTATAGGACTATCAACATAATATCAATGATTAGTACAGAAGGCGAGACATTTTAGCGTGTGCACTCTAAGTTGTTATGATTGTAAGAGTAAGTTGAGGGATATAAGGGTTTGGGTATTTTTTTGTACTCGAATCCAGAAAAGATGAAATGTAATGTATATTAATCGAACAAACAGCATATTCTTCGGGTGAAACCAAAAATCAGTAAACAAAAAATAATATAATAAAAATTGTCTAACGTCCGGAGTCTCAAAAAGTTCAGCCAAACATGGTTCCTGCAGATTTTGGATCCCAATCGCAATGCAGTTTCAAATATTATCGGAAATAAAGGCTTTAAATATATATCAGTTTTCTAACTGACACACATGTCTGGAAAAATAAAAATGAACGCAAAACAAATTTATAACACAGAAACAAACGACAAACACTGAATTACAGGCTCCTGACTCAGGACAAGGACATAAATAATGTGGCGGGGTTGCACATATTAGCGGAATCGCAACCATCCACTAACCTGGGACAGTGGTGTAACATTACAACATAAGACCGAACTTTAAAAATCAGTGGAAACAGGCTTAACTCATCAGATGGCTACAAATAGAAACACATATAATACGAATCTGATGTTCAATAGTTGTCGCTTGTTGGTGTGATCTTAAGTGTTTCTCCTTTCTCATTTTTTACATAGATTATACCGTTGGTTATCCAGTTTGAATGGTTTTAACATTAGTAATTTTTGGGGCCCTTTTATATAGCAACAAGTACAGGTCTAATAGTACTCGCATTTATACATAATTACGATAACTGAAAACATGCAATGACTGTCTAATCAATCTTGTCTCGTCTGCAATGCAGACTTACCAACACTTTCACATTTGTCAGTTCCCTCAATCTTTGCATATCTTCCAGTCCTTCCAAACTTTCACATCTGTCCGTCCCATTAACCTTAACACATCTGTCAGTCCTACCAACCTTTCACATTTGTCCGTCCCATTAACCTTAACACATACTAGAACACATCCGTGATATCGCGGGTCCGTGACTGAATTAAAGTATATATAACTATGCGCAAGCCTTATTTTAGTATTATTATTGTCATCTGATAAAGTCATGCCGATTATAAGATACCCAGTTTTCTCTTCTTTCAAATCTTTCTGTTTGAACCCGTCGAACTGGAACTTATCAATTATTGGTAATATTAATTATTTGGAAAACAAAATGTCCTGGAATGGAGTATTTTTTAATCAACAGCATTGTCCTATATTAGTTATAAATAAAGTTGAATTCTTTGATTCGCTGTTTTACGTCATGCCCGCTAACAAATTGAAAACTGTACCTATACGCCTTATTTTTAGTCCAGATTTTTAGTATTCGTATTGTTATCTTAGAAAGTCTTACTGATTAAAATACTACAATAGGTAATTGACAATTTAGTAGTGTCAACCCTGTGATTATATTAATCCTGAATACACCGTTTGTTGGTGCGCCTGTCAGATGCGGAACGTACAGATAAGGTAATAGGTAACAGGTGAATATACTATTGGTATCGGTATCGGACTCGACCCGGAACTTCTTAATTATTGGCAATATTAAATACGTGGAAAACAAAAGGGCCTGGAGTGGTGTAATTTTTAGTCTACACCTTTGTACTATATTAGTTAATATATATATATAAAGTTGAATTCTTTGATTCGTTGTTTTTACGTGATGACGGCTGACAAATTGGACCTCGTAATTTTAGTATTATAAAATATCAGTCCTTCCAACCTTTCACATCTGTCCGTCCCATTAACCTGAACACATCTATCAGTCCTTCCAACCTTTACACATTTATCAGTCCTTCCAACCTTTACATATCTGTCAGTCCTACCAACCTTTTCACATTTGTCTGTCCTACCAACCTTTACACATCTGTCAGTCCTACCAATCTTTTCACATTTGTCTGTCCTACCAACCTTTACACATTTGTCTTTCCTACCAACCTTTACACAGCTGTCAGTCCTACCAACCTTTTCACATTTGTCTGTCCTACCAAACTTTACACATTTGTCTTTCCTACCAACCTTTACACATCTGTCAGTCTTACCAACCTTTTCACATTTGTCAGTCCTCCCAACCTTTACACATCTGTCAGTCCTACAAACCTTTTCACATTTGTCTGTCCTACCAACCTTTACACATCTGTCAGTCCTACCAACCTTTTCACATTTGTCTGTCCTACCAACCTTTACACATTTGTCTTTCCTACCAACCTTTACACATCTGCCAGTCCTACCAACCTTTTCACATTTGTCTGTCCTACCAACCTTTACACATCTGTCAGTCTTACCAACCTTTTCACATTTGTCAGTCCTACCAACCTTTACACATTTGTCAGTCCTACCAACCTATTCACATCTATCTGTCCTAACAACCTTTGCACATTTGTCAGTCCTACCAACCTTTACACATCTGTCAGTCCTACCAACCTTTACACATCTGTCAGTCCTACCAACCTTTTCACATCTGTCAGTCCTACCACCCTTTACACATTTGTCTGTCCTATCATCCTTTACACATGTTTCTGTCCTACCAACCTTTTCACATTTGTCTGTCCTTCCAACCTTTACACATCCGTCTGTCCTACCAACCTTTACACATCTGTCAGTCCTACCAACTTTAAACATTTGTCTGTCATACCCACCTTTACACATTTGTCTGTTACCAACCTTTGCACATCTGCCTGTCCTACCAACCTTTGCACATCTGTCAGTCCTACCAAACTTTACACATCTGTCAGTCCTACCAACCTTTTCAAATTTGTCAGTCTTTTCCTCCTTCACACTTCTACTAGTCCTATCAACCTTTACACATTTGTGTGTTCCCAACCTTTGCACGTCTGTCGGTCCTCCAACCTTTGCACATCTGTCTGTCCTACCAACCTTTACACATTTGACAGTCCTACCAACCTTTGCACATCTGTCTGTCCTAACAACCTTTACACAGTTGTCTGTTACCAACCTTTGCACATCTGTTTCTCCTACCGACCTTTGCACATCTGTCTGTCCTACCAACCTTTGCACATCTGCTAGTCATATCATCCTTTTGCATATTTGTCTATTTGTCTCTCCTACCAACCTTTACAAATCTGTCTGTCCTACAAACCTTTACACATGTTTCTGTCCTATCGACCTTTGCACATCTGTCTGTCCTACCGACCTTTACACAACTGTCTGTCCAACCAACCTTTACACATCTGTCAGTCCTACCAACTTTTACACATTTGTCTGTCATACCAACCTTTAACCATTTGTCTGTTACCAGCCTTTGCACATCTGCCTGTCCTACCAACCTTTGCACATCTGTCAGTCCTACCAACCTTCACACATCTGTCAGTCCTACTAACCTTTTCAAATTTGTCAGTCTTATCCTCATTCACACTTCTGCTAGTCCTATCAACCTTTACACATTTGTGTGTTACCAACCTTTGCACATCTGTCTGTCCTACCAAACTTTGCACATTTGTCTGTTACCAACCTTTACACATTTGTCTGTTACCAACCTTTGCAAATATGTCTGTCCTACCAACCTTTACACATTTGTTAGTCCTACCAACCTTTGCACATCTGTCTGTCCTAACAACCTTTACACATCTGTCAGTCCCACCAACCTTTACACATTTGTCTGTTACCAACCTTTGCAAATATGTCTGTCCTACCAACCTTTGCACATCTGTCTGTCCTATCGACCTTTGCACATCTGTCTGTCCTACCAACCTTTTCACATCTGCTAGTCCTATCATCCTTTACATATTTGTCTCTCCTACCAACCTTTACACATCTGTCTGTCCTACCAACCTATACACATGTTTCTGTCCTACCAACCTTTTCACATTTGTCTGTCCTACCAACCTTTACACATCGGTCTGTCCTACCAACCTTTACACATCTGTCTGTCCTACCAACCTTTACACATCTGTCTGTCCTACCAACCTTTACACATCTGTCAGTCCTACCAACTTTTACACATTTGTCTGTCATACCAACCTTTACCCATTTGTCTGTTACCAACCTTTGCACATCTGCCTGTCCTACCAACCTTTGCACATCTGTCAGTCCTACCAAACTTTACACATCTGTCAGTCCTACCAACCTTTACACATTTGACAGTCCTACCAACCTTTGCACATCTGTCTGTCCTAACAACCTTTACACAGTTGTCTGTTACCAACCTTTGCACATCTGTTTCTCCTACCGACCTTTGTACATCTGTCTGTCCTACCAACCTTTGCACATCTGCCAGTCATATCATCCTTTTGCATATTTGTCTATTTGTCTCTCCTACCAACCTTTACAAATCTGTCTGTCCTACAAACCTTTACACATGTTTCTGTCCTATCGACCTTTGCACATCTGTCTGTCCTACCGACCTTTACACAACTGTCTGTCCAACCAACCTTTACACATCTGTCAGTCCTACCAACTTTTACACATTTGTCTGTCATACCAACCTTTAACAATTTGTCTGTTACCAGCCTTTGCACATCTGCCTGTCCTACCAACCTTTGCACATCTGTCAGTCCTACCAACCTTCACACATCTGTCAGTCCTACTAACCTTTTCAAATTTGTCAGTCTTATCCTCCTTCACACTTCTGCTAGTCCTATCAACCTTTACACATTTGTGTGTTACCAACCTTTGCACATCTGTCTGTCCTACCAAACTTTGCACATTTGTCTGTTACCAACCTTTACACATTTGTCTGTTACCAACCTTTGCAAATATGTCTGTCCTACCAACCTTTACACATTTGTTAGTCCTACCAACCTTTGCACATCTGTCTGTCCTAACAACCTTTACACATCTGTCAGTCCCACCAACCTTTACACATTTGTCTGTTACCAACCTTTGCAAATATGTCTGTCCTACCAACCTTTGCACATCTGTCTGTCCTATCGACCTTTGCACATCTGTCTGTCCTACCAACCTTTTCACATCTGCTAGTCCTATCATCCTTTACATATTTGTCTCTCCTACCAACCTTTACACATCTGTCTGTCCTACCAACCTATACACATGTTTCTGTCCTACCAACCTTTTCACATTTGTCTGTCCTACCAACCTTTACACATCGGTCTGTCCTACCAACCTTTACACATCTGTCTGTCCTACCAACCTTTACACATCTGTCTGTCCTACCAACCTTTACACATCTGTCAGTCCTACCAACTTTTACACATTTGTCTGTCATACCAACGTTTACCCATTTGTCTGTTACCAACCTTTGCACATCTGCCTGTCCTACCAACCTTTGCACATCTGTCAGTCCTACCAAACTTTACACATCTGTCAGTCCTACCAACCTTTTCAAATTTGTCAGTCTTATCCTCCTTCACACTTCTGCTAGTCCTATCAACCTTTACACATTTGTGTGTTACCAACCTTTCCAAATCTGTCTGTCCTACCAACCTTTGCACATCTGTCAGTCCTACCAACCTTTGCACATTTCTCTGTTACCAACCTTTGCAAATATGTCTGTCCTACCAACCTTTACACATTTGTCAGTCCTACCAACCTTTGCACATCTGTCTGTCCAAACAACCTTTACACAGTTGTCTGTTACCAACCTTTGCACATCTGTCTGTTCTACCGACCTTTGCACATCTGTCTGTCCTACCAACCTTTTCACATCTGTAGTCCTATCATCCCTTACATATTTTTCTCTCCTACCAACCTTTACACATTTTTCTGTCCTACCAACCTTTACACTTTTGTCTGTCCTATCATCCTTTACACATCTGCCAGTCCTACCAACCTTTACAGTTTACACATTTATCAGTCCTACCAACCTTTGCACATCTGTATGATTCTGGTATGATGAGTTTATATACAATTCAAAAGATAGTTTTAGAAATAGTGTTAAACATCCAGTGTCAAATATTACATGCATATGATATTTCAAATAATTAATTAGTGTATTTTTTTTATCAGATCACAAAGAAAAAAATAGTTTTACCCCCAAACAAATTAAAAAAAAAAAAGCCTGAACCAAAAAGATGACGACTCGGTATGTACACGTGAATATCGACTTTCTCTTTGACTAAGAATTTATCTAAATTGCATTCAATCATACTAAGTTAACTACTGGTATTCAAATTAATCAGAACAAAATGAAATACTCCCAACATTATGAGACGGTTTTATGTATAAAAAATTAAGTCTGCCCGATGTAGATGAAATAAAATACAATATACTAGTAATAGATAATCAATATTTCTAAAAATAACATTCTAGATCATACTAGACTATAACCTTGAACCCGAATAAGTTATTTACGTTGTTTATATTTAGAAACCGGTATTTTTCCTTTGTTTACATTCTACAACTTACGAGAATCCACCTCTCATACTATATAAAAGCCGAAGAGACAGTATGGTACAACAAAACAAAAGGAAACGGACACGCCATTGTATAATCTTGTATCAGTACTAGGCTATCAGTAACAACGTAAAAGCGAAAACATGTCTTTTATCCCAGTGCTTTGGAACCGCTACAACCAAAGACAGAATGATTCAGATGACATGTTCCACTTTATGGATGATTGGAACCCTATGGCCCTAAGCTGGGGGTATGGCCGCCCCATGATGCAGAGAAGACGCAGACCTGAGAATTCACTCGATGATAGAAAGTGGGCCTACAGTGTGAAGCTTGGAGACTTTGATGAACAGCATGTCAAAGTGAAAGTAGATGGTGGTAAGTATTTATTTGATAATAGCTGGAACGATCAAAGGTATTTGGGGACAGGACAATTTTTCTTAAGCCCTCATCCTTGTTTTCTATTAATTTTAATTATCTTGGCGTTCCTCTTTATAAAAGGAAAATATATATACTAGAAATAAGGTGTATTGCCATTTGCTATCAATTTTGATTTGTCTTTTCACAGCGGTCACTGATATATCATACGATAAATAAACTGATAAAAATAATATTATCTGTATATCCATAAGATCCAGAGCAAAATTTTGAAATATCTATTTTCATTTTCCATATTTTATTGATAAATGAAAGTTTTTTTGACAGTTGACATTGAGATTTTCAGTCTGAGTGTTGAAGGTTTGCAGTCGTAAACATTATGTGAAACCTTCATGGATTTTTATGAAATTTGTTTATGACCAAAATACAGTATCCAGAGTAAAATTTTGAAATTATTTATTTTCATTTATCTGTATCTGCTGATAAACGGACTTTTTTTTTTTACAGTTAACCAGTACTAGATATAGTCCGGGGTTAAAGTTTTTGACACATCAATTACTTTGTCAAATCTTCATAGAAGTCCATATGAAAATTCATATATTCTCGCTTAGCGGCTATGCTGGAAATCAGACGGCAATTCAGAACAGGGTATTTGTTTTCTTAGTAATAATGATAGGACATGGGGATGACCGCTTGGTTTATTGGGACTCGGGTTATGGATGAAAAAAACGTTTTATCCCAGATTATTATGGAATTTGATAGAATAAAAAAAAATTATCGTGAGCGCTTACACTCATAGTATTTTTCTATATTTCAGGTAAAGTAATAATTCATGCTAAGTACACAGATGGAAATGAAGAATGGGGAGATACTGTCGAGCGCACAAGGACAGTCCAGATTCCAGAAAATGTTGATGCTGAAAAAATTCACAGCTTCATGAAATCTGACGGAACAATGATGTTAGAGGCCCCGTACCGTGTGTCAGAGGAGAAGCAACTACAAGTTGTCCCACAAGAAGGTCGGGCCTTGGTGTCCAGTGACAGTCAAAGCAATTTGATGACATTCAGTGTCGACAACTACCGACCAGAAGAGGTAAAAGTTACATGCAAAGATGGAATGTTGACAGCCCAAGGAGAAAGACAGAGGTCTGAGGATGGTCATGAAATTCGTGAGTCGTTCTTTCGTCAGATGACAGTTCCTCGGTCTGTGGATGGGAAGAACATCCAATGTTTTAGAGATGATAAAGGCAATCTTACTATCCGTGCACCAATGGCTGAAGATGTTGAAATGGAACAAGCCAAACATTAGATCTATTGTAACTTTCAATAAGTCATCTTATCAATAACTGACTATATACATTTAAACTCATTACTTTATATTTTGTTTTCATTGTTATTTTTTTTGCTTGCAAGTTGATTCCATTTGTTATCTAAAACAAAAAACTGAGAAAAGCATAAGAGTTTGTTTGACAATCATGTGTATTTAGTAATAGTGCAATCATTTATTATTGCATAATTTTAGTTCAATTTAAAAAAAAACCAGAACATTACATATTACTTTATTTACTTTGTTGTTGTCTGAGATGGACATTAAAATATATATACAATGATTTTATCACTCAAGGATACATTGATTACTATAATATTAAATATCAAACTTTGTATGAAAGAGAGGCAACAGATGCTAAAGGGACATCCATACTCATAGGTCGAAAATAAACTAACCATGCCATGGCTAAAAAAGAAAAAACAAAGAGACAAACAACAGTATACAGGACACAACATAGAAAACTAAAATCGGAGCAATCACGAAGCCCGAAAAAATTTAGGGTGAGCTCAACAGATCCTGCACCACATGCACAACTCGTAATAAAACAGGATTTTTTATGAGGCCACGTAACCCTTTAAATGATTTCAGTTATCTGATTTCAGTTTGCAAAAAAGTTGAATACTGAATTCTTTGGTAGCCTCTGCTCATGGCTGAAAATTATGTATAAATGTAAATGTTACACTGTAACCGGTATTAAAGATAAGAAAAACAAGTCATGGATTAAAGTATCAACTGAGAGACACATACTCTATATGCAAGCGCTGTTGGATGTTGATATATAGAAATAGAAAGTTTACTGGTGGGAAGCTGAAACCATCTCTTTCGTGATAAAGTTTTGTTCTCAGTCAACATTCGTTGTCTATATCTTAGGTTAATGACCAGGCATTAGGCAATGAGGATATCATGCATCGGTTGTATCGTTCACTTCAGGTTAATTCGTATACTAGTAGATGCGTTCGAATAGTCACCAACTACGAACTTTGAATTATTTGATAAGAGGATTTCATCTTTGTACGAAATTTCTGTACCCCGAATTACAATTAGATTAATTCATAGTTTATTTGAAAACATGATATACACAATTTGATTGCACTATCAACCAAAAAAGTAAAATAACAAAAATACCGATCTGCTTGGAAAATCAAAAACGGAAAGTCCGTAATCAAAAGACAAAATCAAAAGCTCAAACAAATCAAACCAATGGATAACACCTGTCATATTTCTGGCTTGGTACATGCATTTTCTCATGCAGAACATATTATTATTATAACCTGGTTTGATAGCTAGATAAACCTTTCACTTGAATGACTCTCGCATATAATTCCATTATAGTGACAAAGATGAGTGAACAAAACAAACAGACATAATAGGTAAAAATTTCTAAAATAAGGATAAAGCAGTCCAAATTGTGTTATTATCGTAAAGATTAAAAAAACAAACAAATATGTAGCAAGGAAAGACAAAAAGTCCTACAGACAAAGCATTTTTTATTAAATGAAAGACAAGAACACAAAAACCTATCATGGCATACTAACAAAATAACGGTATGTATAAGTACAGCGCCACGTCAAATCTATATCATTAAAAATGGACTAAACAGTAAATAATCTCATCATAGATACCAGGACTAAATTTAGTATAAACGCCAGACGCGCGTTTCGTCTACAAAAAGACTCATCAGTGACGCTCGAATCCAAAAAGGTAAAAAAAGGCCAAATAAAGTACTAGTAAAAGTAGTATTCATCAAGACAAATTAAATGGAACTCTGAAACAAAAAATATCCGTGAATATTTATCGGTCTACCTAACTTTATTTATCTTCTAAAGGGACGATGTAAACAGCTAATTATTTATAAATACCTGAATACTATTAAAGCTACATAACAAGATTAGCTGAGTTTAAATAACCTTTACACATCTGCTAGTTATATCAGCCTTTGTACGTCTACAAGTCCTATCAACCTTTGCACATATGTCAGTCCTATCAATCTTTGCACATCTGTCAGTCCTATCAATCTTTGCACATCTGTCAGACCTATTCATCTATGCACAACTGTCAGACATATCTATCTTTGCACATCTGTCAGACCTTTTAATTTTTGCACATCTATCAGTCCTATCAATCTTTGTACATCTGTCTGTCCTACCAACCTTTTCATATCCGTCAGTTCTATAATCATTTACAAATCAATCAGTCCTACAAACCTTTTCACATCTGTCAGTTCTGTCAACCTTTTTACATCGGTCAGACCTATCAATCTTTGAACATCAACTTTTTATTGTCTGTCAATCGTACCACCTTTGTGCATCGCAAACAAACCTTTACACATATGTCAGTGCTTCCAACCTTTTTACATCTGTCTGTCCTACCAACCTTTTCATATCCGTCAGTTCTATAATCATTTACAAATGTGCATCGCAAACAAACCTTTACACATATGTCAGTGCTACCAACCTTTTTACATCTGTCTGTCCTACCAACCTTTTCATATCCGTCAGTTCTATAATCATTTACAAATCTGTCAGTACTACAAACCTTTTCACATCTGTCAGTTCTGTCAACCTTTTTACATCGGTCAGACCTATCAATCTTTGAACATCAACTTTTTATTGTCTGTCAATCGTACCACCTTTGTGCATCGCACATCTGCCAGTCATATAAACCTTTGCACACATATCAGTCTTATCAATCCTTGCACAAATGTCAGTTCTGTCAACAATAGCACATCTGTCAGTCCAATCAAGCTTTGTACATCAGTCAGACCTATCAACCTTTGCACATCTGCTTGTCTTATAAAAAATTCTACATTTACAAGTCCTACCAACCTTTGCATATTTGCCAATTATATCAACCTTTGCACATATGAACATAAACAGGTACGACTAATATTTAGCAATTTTACCTGACCATATCGGGAAATAGGTATTTAGTCGGATCTTAACACGTTCTTGTGATTTGGTTAAACCGGTTTTATACAAAGAAATGTCGAAATGTTCAAGACTTAATTAAATCCGTATTTCGGTATGATGGTGCAATCATATGATTTTTATTGCGTCTTACACTTTGAGAAGCGAATAATCTTTAACTACTGTATTCAAATATTGTGTAAAAACGTTAATTTTGAGCTTTGAAAGTCAAGTGACTCTATCATTTTCCTGAGGAAGTTTTAAAAAATTGCAAAGAAATATTTTTACATTGGGTTAGCTTTCATTAGTCTTCACTATCTATAGATTAACAACTTTTGGTTATATTTATAATTTAGAATCATCATTGAAGGTGGAGCACGATTGCGCAGTTAATTAATTTTATATTTGTGCCATTTGTATGCACGAGTGACATTCCGTTGTATTATGTGCCAATTCGAAAAAGTTATGCGAGTATTCTCTCCCCTTAACAAGTTCATTATTTTATAATTAAGTTTACGTTTCTGATATAATTTTGAATAATTACAAAATGTATCAATTCAATATATTTCAGTTTTTGTTATTGGTATATCAAAAACATTGATGTACGAATATAATTTCATAAATTTGAAACGTTTAAAATGATTACATACCAACATAAAGAACCGTTCATCATTTTAGAAAAAGACTATGAACTAAATTCGAATTATTTATCTGCCCTTGATGATATATTGATTGGCAAATGAACCAGTGTTATCAAATTGTAATCACAGAGATGGACCGTCGAGCAATTTTTAATTGTAGCTCGTTTATACGGGGCGCCGAATGGGACTCTTGTGGTTTTGTACTCAAAATTCAATTTTGTACGGAAAAAAGTGACTTTTGTTCAACAAAAATGAGTTCAGTTTAACAAAATTTGTATCATACTACAAATTTAAAATTTTGTCATACAAAATTATCTATCAGCGGACAAAAGTCACTTTTGTCATGACAAAATTCATTTTTGTTACACAGACTTGACTTTTGTTACCTAATTTGAAAATTCGGCGACAAAAGTCAGTTTTGTATTCAAATTAGTTTAGTTTGGTTTCTGTGAACTACTTTGCATACAAAATCGACTTTTGTTACACAAAATTGACTTTAGTGAGACAAAATGACAAAATTGACTTTTGTCTCAACAAAATTGACAAAATTGACTTTCGTAAGACAAAATTGACTTTTGTAAGACAAAATTGACTTTTGTAAGACAAATTGACTTTTGTAAGACAAAATTGACTTTTGTAAGACAAAATTGACCAATGTGATCAAGAAAATTAACAAAATTGACTTTTGTGAGACAAAATTGACCAATGTGAGACAAAATTGCCAAATTGAATTTTGTCTGAACAAAATTGACAAAATTGAATTTTGTCTCAACAAAATTGACAAAATTGAATTTTGTCTCAACAAAATTAATTTTTGTCTCATGAAAGTCAATTTTGTCTCACGAAAGTCAATTTTGTCGTCACAAAAATGAATTTTGTCGTCACAAAAATGAATTTTGTCGTCACAAAATTGACAAAATTGACTTTTGTCTCAACAAAATTAACAAAATTGACTTTTGTCTCAACAAAATTAACAAAATTGACTTGTGTCTCAACAAAATTAACAAAATTGACTTTTGTCTCAACAAAATTGACAAAATTGATTTTTGTCTCAACAAAATTGACAAAATAGACTTATGTCTCAACAAAATTAACAAAATTGACTTTTGTCTCAACAAAATTGACAAAATTGAATTTTGTCTCACAAAAGTAAATTTTGTCTCACAAAAGTAAATTTTGTCTCACAAAAGTAAATATTGTCTCACAAAAGTCAATTTTGTCTCACAAAAGTCAATTTTGTCTCACAAAAATCAATTTTGTCTCACAAAAGTCAATTTTGTCTCACAAAAGTCAATTTTGTCTCACAAAATTGAATCTTACCTCACACAATTGACTTTTGTGATTTAATTTCCATATCAGGTAACATTTGCATACCTTTTAGACAAAATTGACTTTTGTCATGACAAATATGAATTTTGTCTACAAAAATGAATTTTGTCATGACAAAAATGAATTTTGTCTACACAAATGAATTTTGTCTACACAAATGAATTTTGTCTACACAAATGAATTTTGTCTACACAAATGAATTTTGTCTACACAAATGAATTTTGTCTACACAAATGAATTTTGTCATCACAAAATTGAAGTTCTCACAAAACAAGTCTGTAGCACATAGTTTTGTAAGACAAAAATGATTTTGTTATGACATAATTGAATTTTGTACAAAAACACAAGAGTCCCATTCGGCGCCCCGTAGTTTAACCTTAAAACAAATTCCCACTATAAACGAATATTACATTATACAAATATAAGGACTTAGTTAGCTAAATCTACAAATTTTATTACATATTATGATTTTTATTGCAATAGATTAATATGCTATAAATATTGTTAAGGATTGAAATCTTTTTTGCGTTCTTCCTTTTCATACCAAGCATGGAAGATGACTGCATTGATAAATGAATATTCATAATTTATATGATATGATTTCGATAAATAAAAAAATGAAGATGTTGGATTTCTAGTGGTAAATACCATATGCATATCAGGACGAGATTATGCTAATGTGATGTGGATATAAACAGTTCATTGTAGACCGATTCACAGAGCCGTATTTGTAACGGTATTATGCACAAGGTAACTGTTCATATAAAGACAAATTACTCTTCTTGAACACACTAGTCTGACTAGTCATAACATTTATTCCTCAATTCCGATAGCAGAGCGGAGAAGCTGAAAATACCAATTTCTAACTTTTTGGTTTAAATCGATAGGGTATCGAATCCTCTTACTTCCAGACCATAGCACGCTTCAATGAGACCACTGAGACACTTTCCAATTCAATGTGTATACTGTCAAATACTATTAAATACAGGGATCAATTCTATAAGTATCCAACACACCGTGACAGTCTTTAAACTTTAAGTTGTCGTTACAGAGGTTTTTTTTATAAGAATGTGTGTTATATAATAGTGACATTCATTTATTTGTTTGTGGTAAAGGAAATACTTGGTTTATTCGATGCATCACTTTCGATAAGGAATAATGTTGAAATTTTGATAGAGTTAAAGGGTCATAAGATTCTGAAACATAACCCTTGCCGGAGCTTGATTTATCAACAGAAATATTTTATCGTACACTGAGTTTTTTATTCGACTTTTATGTGTTCACTCAACTGGATATTGAAGTTAGAGTATTTACCATTATATAATATAGTAATACAACTTGTTTTGTGAGAAATTACAGGTAAGTAAGAAGGATATTGAATATAGATGAGTGTTAAGAATGTGAATAAAAATAAATATATATTTATATGCTTCTACTCCATTATGATGATTAAATATAATTGGATATCAAATAGTTAAAATTTTACTTTGTTACGTAAAGGGAGAAGACACGATTTGCAACTCTGATATGATTTGGACAGATCCGATATAAAGGTGAAAAAATGAGGTAACTATGTTGACCCCATCTATCCTATCGAACTGCAATTCAGGAGATATAAATGAGTTTACCTGCCACATATCTTGATTTACATCATTTATGGATTTTTTTTTATCATAAAATATTGCGAGCTTATGGATATTTCATGCACGTTTTATCTACAACAGACACACCACTGCCCCTCGAATTAACACATTTAAAAGTTCGAATAAAGTACAGTGATGAAGAGTATCGAGGACAATTCAATCTAATGATATAAACATATCAATGCTAATCCGTTTAAACACAAAGGTGCTGACAACTGGAATCAAACGCACCAGGCTTATAATTTTGAAAGCCAGACTGGCGTTTTGTTTACCACAGCTCAGTGACACATCAGTGACACCTGCATGAAAAACATTATAAAAACAAACGTGTATATAAAGCATATTCCCCCTGGTTCCGTTGAAGATGACATCCATTTTTCAACTTTATTTTAACAATTAACTCTGATAGAGATGATTGTTTGTCTTTTTTTGACATAAAATATCAAACTTTTCCAACTATACAAACAGCAAAAATTCATATATTTATTAAGTTGTGAAGACAATCCGGTTCCTAATGCTGTTGGAAAATTTGTTCAAGTCAATATGAGTTTTATGTATTGATTTCTCACATAGATATGTTTATATACTATAAACTTTGGGCTATTTTTACTGTCTAATTGTACTGCAAAAGACGGTCAAAGATGATAGAGAGACAGTTAAACTCATAAATCGAAAATAAACTGACAACGCAATGGCTAAAACAAATAAAAAAAGATATGCAGACAAATAATAGTAAAAACACCCACAACATAAACAACTAAAGACTACAAACCCCACCAACAGCTGAAGGGTAAGCAGATCCTGCTCCACTAGTTGCACCCGTCATGTCGCTCATTCTATTACAAACCCGGGATATAGTCTTATTCGGTAGGTCACATTCGTGGTGAAATTGAAGTGGATTGTAGTTACGCCATAAGGAACATACTCGATATCATCTGTGAAACGTTTATTCCATAACGGTTAACCAACTCGTGATGACGTCCGTAAAATGTACGAAGGAATAATTTCAACTTCACCATTTGGAACTCTTGGTTTAATTGCTTCCTTGTGAGTAGCCATCTTCTATCAAGGAAATCATGATAGGAAATACAAGCCCGGGAGGAATATCGCATCAATTGGGAGATATATACTACGTATGCAGGCGCTGCTGGAATGTTGTTATATAGAAATGGAAAGTTCACAATTGAGAAGCTGAAATCATCTCTTTAGCCGTACCGTTTGTTTTCAATTGACCCTTATTGTCAATTTCAATTATTCCTTCGTACATTTTACGGACGTCATCACGAGTTGGTTAACCGTTATGGAATAAACGTTTCACAGATGATATCGAGTATGTTCCTTATGGCGTAACTACAATCCACTTCAATTTCACCACGAATGTGAGTAGATTACCTTAGCCGTATTTGGCACAACTTTTTGGAATTTTGGATCCTCAATGCTCTTCAACTTTGTTTTTATTTGAATTTTTAACTATTTTGATCTGAGCGTCACTGATGAGTCTTATGTAGACGAAACGCGCGTCTGGCGTTTAAAATTATAATCCTGGTACTTTTGATAACTGTTTACACCACTGGGTCGATGCCACTGCTGGTGGACGTTTCGTCCCCGAGGGTATCACCAGCCCAGTAGTCAGCACTTCGGTGTTGACATGAATATCAATTATATGGTCATTTTTATAAATTTTCTGTTTACAAAACTTTGAATTTTTCGAAAAACTAAGGATTTTCTTACCCCAGGAGTAGATTACCTTAGCCGTATTTGGCACAACTTTTTGGAATTTTGGATCCTCAATGCTCTTCAACTTTGTTTTTATTTGAATTTTTAACTATTTTGATCTGAGCGTCACTGATGAGTCTTATGTAGACGAAACGCGCGTCTGGCGTTTAAAATTATAATCCTGGTACTTTTGATAACTGTTTACACCACTGGGTCGATGCCACTGCTGGTGGACGTTTCGTCCCCGAGGGTATCACCAGCCCAGTAGTCAGCACTTCGGTGTTGACATGAATATCAATTATATGGTCATTTTTATAAATTTTCTGTTTACAAAACTTTGAATTTTTCGAAAAACTAAGGATTTTCTTACCCCAGGAGTAGATTACCTTAGCCGTATTTGGCACAACTTTTTGGAATTTTGGATCCTCAATGCTCTTCAACTTTGTTTTTATTTGAATTTTTAACTATTTTGATCTGAGCGTCACTGATGAGTCTTATGTAGACGAAACGCGCGTCTGGCGTTTAAAATTATAATCCTGGTACTTTTGATAACTGTCAAGATATTAGTACATATCTTAGGCAGACTTGTATCCTTTATCACTTGTTAGATGGGATAGATACGTTCAACATAGTCACTAAATTTTGAATTATTTAGTGAGAGAACATCATCTTAATAGCGGAAAGTAAAGTTAAAAGATATTCCTAACTTCTTACATATTTTCCTAACAAGTTCCTGTATGAAGTCAGTCTCATAATAATAAAGAAACAAGTCGACAAGAAGAGGGACACAATTAGATTTAGAATGCCGACAGTCTGTTGAAAAACACGTCATCCAAACGGGACAAATTTGTTGTCAATCAAGAAATCAAGCATCTTGATAATGTAAGTTTCAGAGAATTTTTTGTTTGATTCAGAGAATTTTTTGTTTGATTCAGATAATTTTTTGTTTGATTTAGAGAATTTTTTGTTTGATTCAGAGAATTTTTTGTTTGATTCAGAGTGATTCTTTACACAGTAGGATTTATCCCTCCTCAAGACAAGATACTTGTATATACGTTCGCCATTTTGTTTTATGAAATAAAGCAATATCATCTCTTTCAATTTGTCTTTTAGTTTGGTATGGTGAATGCTTGTGTAAAATGTACAAAAGTCAGACGTTTTAATAATATTACAAGATGTGTATTTAAATTCTATGTATCTATGCTAGTTAATGTTCTTTTTCCATATACATTTATTCTCTATGTGTATCTTATATGTGTCTTATCTTAATTTATTTTATCTTATCTTGTAATTAGGTACATCCCAATTTAGAGGCCCTGAATATTGTAACTTTGTTTAATCATTGTCATCGATAGACAGTGACACACATGTTAAGTATTGATATTGTATATTTAAAAAAAGCTATAGTCATTGTTTCGAGACTGATAATGTTTGATCTATTATGTATATTTAATATGCCATGAGCCTTAAACAATTTGTGTTGATCAGTTTGTGCTAATAAGATGTTTGTATTTGGTTAAAGTAAAAACGAGTTGCAAGGTGCCCATACATGATTCTAAGCAGTTATAAACCTAATTCTAATTCATCTTCATATGGAATTAGTGTGCGTATTAAAATAAGGAAAGACGCATTGCTTATCCGTTAAACATTCGTATTTGTTTTTCGAAAACTTAGAAACAACGATTCTTCCTAAAATTTAAAATTCAACAGTTTTTTACCGATGGAATACATTCACCTACTTATTTATATCTCTTTTCAGAATTATGGCAACACTTATTACAATGGAAGAGTCAAACTACATAAAGATTGCATTACTATTGCTGAGAATATCACCACGAGCTGTCAGAATACAGTTTGATTATGAAATCCACCCTGATTGCCTATATAAAACATTGAATTCAAATATTTGCAAGTTGACCGACCTAAAAATTAAAAGGGTCATCAACCAAGAACAATGGAATTTACTTTTTCCAAGAACAGGTTCGTCAATAATTATTCTATGTTGTATTTTTGACATAAACAGAAAACACCATATGGCTGTTTACAATCATTGCTAGAGGTTTATTAAACCTACATATATATAACAACTCAAAAAGGGCATCACCATTAAATAACTATAAAATTTACAAATATCAGATATTTCGGATAACAGATATCCTTCTTCAATAATAGCACGATGTCAAATGAATCATCTCAATATATTCAAACTGAGATACTTTTTCTAAATCTTGAATTTATACAATTTAAGCGAACACCACAGACGCTGATACATTTTTAAAATTTCCAAACACGCCGCAAAGATTACATAGATATGCCAAATGAAAATAGTTGTTTTCGTTGTGAACTGGCACAACTCTAGATTTCCAACGGTTGTGACAGTTTAGATGTTATAACTGCATCGAGGGCAGTCCTCAAACAAAAAAATAAAAAAATGTCCTAACCGATCCAGGATGGTATAAATTTGACAACGGTAGGGCAATTACAACAGAAACTACATGTTTAAGCCTCCCAAACGAATAGCAGTCTAATAAAGATTTCGGTGGCCGTATGTTACCTTTCCTCGTCAATTTTAATCTAGCGGCGTACTACAGAACATGATATATAAGGCACGGAGATGTTATTGTTACAGTCACAGACAACAATTATATTTATAAGTACGTCTGAGTCAGTGACAACTCTACAACAGATTTATCCATCGGATCACCAGCAATGATGGTGATACATGGCTGTGTACATAATGTATATACAACTCGTCTAAACATCAACCTAACAATGTTAGATCTGTAAATTTGCTTTCGCAAATTTTTTGTTCCTCCCTCGCCGGGATTCGAACCAATGCTACTGAGATATCGTGACACCAAATCGCCTGCACTGCAGCCGTCTCGCACGACTATATATATTTTTTATATAGATTAGACCGTTGGTTTTCCCGTTTGAATAGTTTTACAAGAGTGATTTTGGGGCCCTTTATAGCTTGTTGTTCGGTGTGAGACAAGGCTCCGTGTTGAAGGCCGTACATTGACCTATACTTGTTTACTTTTTGTCGAGCCTGTAATTTTTGTTGCAGAAAGCTCGACATAGGGATAGTGATCCGGCGGCGGCGGCGTAAGCTTACTTCTTAAAAGCTTTATATTTTAGAAGGTAGAAGACCTGGATGCATCATACTTTGTATATAGATGTCTCATGTTACGAACTTTCTTTCAGTTACATGTCCAATGTCCTGGACCTCATTTTCATGGTTCAGTGACTACTTGACAAAAAAGTTAATATTTTTTGTAAAGTTAAATTCTTTCTTATTATAAGTAATTGGATAACTATATTTGGTATGTGCGTACCTTGCAAGGTCCTCATGCCCATCAGACAGTTTTCACTTGACCTCGACCTCATTTCATTGATCAGTGAACAAGGTTTAGTTTTGGTGGTCAAGTCCATATCTCAGATACTATAAGCAATAGGGCTAGTAAATTCGGTGTATGGAAGGACTGTTAGGTGTACATGTCCAACTGACAGGTGTCATCTGACCTTAACCTCATTTTCATGGTTGAGTGGTCAAAGTTAAGTTTTTGATTTTTTGTCTTTTTATCTAATACTATATGCCATAGGTCAACTATATTTGGTGTATGAAAATATGTTTTAATCTATATGTCAGTCGCGCAGGTTTTATTTGACCTCGACCTCATTTTCACGGTTGATTGCTCAATGTTAAGTTTTTGTGTTTGGGTCTATTTTTCTTAAACTATAAGTAATAGGTCAACTATATTTGTTGTATGGAAGCATTGTTAGCTGTATATGTCTGCCTGGCATGGTTCATCTGACCTTGACCTAATTTTCATAGTTCATTGGTCTTTGTTTAGTTATCTTGGTTAATTTATTAACTTGGTTAACTGTTTTGAACAGCGGTATACTACTGTTGCCTTTATTAATGTTAAGTTTATGTGACAGTTTTTAATAAAGCTTTATACTTAGGAATATCAACATAATATCAATGATGAGTAAAGAATGCGAGACATTTCTGCGTGTGCACTCTTTTTAAAAATTGTTATTTGGATGGAGAGTTGTCTCATGGCACTCACACCACATCTTCCTAAATACATATAAGTCTGAAATTGTTTTTATATTTCACAACAGTATAATACAGTTACTAATTCACTCCTTTTTCTATTGATTGTGTATATACATTGTATCAAAGATCAAATTTATTCGTTCAGTGGATGTTTACTTGTGTTAATATATCTTTTGATTGAAATAAGCCATACAATTGATATTTTATAGTGTGTCTTTCTATGTTGTGATGTTACACTATTATTCCAAATAAGGGCAAATGTTGGTACCAGTTAAAACGTTTAAACCCGCTGCAATTGTTTGCACCTGTCCTATGTCAAGAATGTGATGTTCACTAGTGGTCGTTGTTGATGTGGTTCATAAGTGTTTCTCGTTTCTCGTTTATTGTATAGACCTTTGGTTTTCTCGTTTGAATGGTTTTGGCCACGAGCATCACTGAAGAGACATGTATTGTCGAAATGCGCATCTGTTGCAAGAAAATTGGTTACGTTAATTTTATTACTACCACTGAGTCGATGCCTCTGCTGGTGGACTGTTAGTCCCCGAGGGTATCACCAGCCCAGTAGCCAGTACTTCGGTACTGGCATAAAAATACGAATTGTTTGTGTTATTGGAATTTGCTGTTACAAAATATTAGAAATTATTATAAATTAAGGAATGTATCTCCCTCATGCAAAGCTCTGATTCCTTTCATGGATTTGGCTATACTTTTTGGACCTTTTGGATTATAGCTCTTCATCTTTTATATAAGCTTTGGATTTCAAATATTTTGGCTACGAGCATCACTGAAGAGACATGTATTGTCGAAATGCGCATCTTGTGCAAGAAAATTGGTACCGTTAATTTTATTACTACCACTGGGTCGATGCCTCTGCTGGTGAACTATTAGTCCCCGAGGGTATCACCAGCCCAGTAGCCAGTACTTCAGTACTTCAGTACTGGCATGAAAATACGGATTGTTTGTGTTATTTAAATTTGCTGTTACAAAATATTAGAAATTATTATAAATTAAGGAATGTATCTCCTTCATGCAAAGCTCTGATTCCTTTCAAGGATTTGGCTATACTTTTTGGGCCTTTTGGATTATAGCTCTTCATCTTTTATATAAGCTTTGGATTTCAAATATTTTGGCCACGAGCATCACTGAAGAGACATTTATTGTCGAAATGCGCATCTGGTGCAAGAAAATTGGTACCGTTAATTTTATTATACTAGTCATTGGGACCTTTCATAGCTTGCTGTTCGGTGTGAGCTAATGTTCCATGTTGAAGTACGTACTTTGACCTATAATGATTAAGTTTCATAACTTCAAGGATTAGGACCTGGCTAGAGAGTTGTCTCAATGGCACTCATACCACATCTTCCTATGTCTATACCGTTTAATTCTATGCTAATGACGACAGTTATTTACCGATGTTCAAATCTCGTAAATTGATTAAAATTGAACAAATCAAGGTAACATATAAACTCATCATAGATATCAGGATTGAAATTCTATATTTACACCAGACGCGCGTTTCGTCTACAAAAGTCTCATAAGTGAATGTTAAAAAGGCGAAGAGTATTAAGACATTTATACAGCTTATAAGGTAGTCTATTCCTGAGGTTGAAAAGCCTTAGTATTTCAAAAACAAAAACTTCCGGATAGCAACCAAATCTAAAAGAGCGAAACGAGGTGCGTCGATAGGGTAATCGCAGTCAAAATGGCACAATCGTGAATAGAACACACCGGTAAGATTACAGATCAGGAGACTGTACTGGTATCTTAAATCTGAGATCGCGGAAATAAATCAATAGTGAGTTGGACAACGACACGTCGTATTGGTACACCAGTTCATGATGTTGACCATAAATCATATATAGAGTTGATTTCCGTCGTGATTTTGCCATAAATGAGGGACGAAACATACCAGAGGGACAGTCAAACTGATAGATAAAAAAACTGACAACGCTATGCCTAAAAACGTGAAAGACAAACAGACAAATTAAAGAAGACAAGACACAACATAGAAAACTAAAAACTAAGCAACACGAACACTAAGTAAAACTGGGGTTGACCTCAGGTGCACCGGAAGGGTAAACAGATCATGCTCCCCATGTTTCACCCGTATAGTTGCTTATAATGCCGTGCCGAAAAATGCTACCATGCCTGAATATTTCCCACAGGTAGAATGTAATCTATTAAAATTTTCATACTTTGTTATTCTTTCAGGGGAAGGATCATCGAAACATTTTGACAGCACGTTAATGATTTGTCTCATAAAGAATCTAACTCCTATTCAAATAAGTGACAGACTTCCGCTATCAACTAATATTACTGTAGGATCTGATCTGTCCAGAATTAAATTTTACAGAAATAAGATAGCTCACTCTGAAGATGGGTTTATTAGTAGCATAGATTTTCAGTACCATTGGAATGATATAAAAATGGTGAGTTTAAATATTCATTTAGAACAGAACACATCGAGATATTTGAATCAATCAAACAAAAAAGTCAGTATCTTTGAAATAACGTAAGGCTGTTGGAGGTTTAATAGCTATACAAAGATACCAGGCTTTTTATTTAATACGTCAGACGCGCGTTTCGTCTACATAAGACTCACCAATTACACTCATTTAAAAAAGTTAGAAAGCCATACAAGTACAAAGTGGAAGAGCGTCACTGATGAGTCTTATGTAGACGAAACGCGCGTATGGCGTACTAAATTATAATCCTGGTACCTTTGATAACTATTATGACTCAATACTCCAAAAAGTTGTGTCAAAAACGACTTAGATTATCTTTGCCTGGGATAAGATAATTCTGAGTATGTCGAATAATTTATACTTTTTCAAAAGTCAATTTATAAAAATGACCATATAATTGATATCAACATCTAAGTACTGACTTCTGGACTGGTGATACCCGAGTGGGAGAAACGTCCACCAGCAGTGGTGGCATCGATCCAGTGGTGTAAATACGTATCAAAGGTACCAGGCTTATAATTTACAAAACCAGATTTAACACATCGAAAAATGACTGTATCAAGTCAGACATAAGATGATTGTTTTCTCATCGTTCCATTGTTTGATAAAGTCTCTCGTTTTATTTTGTTAGTTTTTATGGACTTCCCCCTTTTGAATTTATCTTTGAGTTTGGTATTCTAGTCATACTTTTTTTTTATCATATTCATTCTTGACAAACGTTTAAACGACAACGTAAAACCAGACAGCTGTTTCTATCACATATGACGATGAGTCTTAATTACAGAAAAAAAAACATTTTGGAATGTTTATCGATATTTATGTATTTGGAATGATTCGGTTATAGAAAGGGTTCACATGAAATTCTGCAAACTTTTGCTTAAGGTTAAAAATTCTACACCTAATTTCATGATATACGGAGAATTGGGCATATATCCTTTGGAAATTGATATAAAACTCCGTATAATTAACTACTGGACTAAATTGTTGTCTGGAAAACAAGAAAAACTTCCTGCAATACTAAACAAGTACTCATTGTATAAATATAAAAATGATATTACTTGGCTGAAACATGTTAAATCCATTCTTGATGAATCTGGTTTATCATTTGTGTGGGATACCCAATATTTTGTAAACGATACATGGCTTTATACTATTGTTAAACAAAATTTTGTTGATCAATTTAAACAGAAATGGCACACTAACGTGCAAGAATCGCCAAAAGCTATAAACTACCGTATGTATAAAGAAAACTATGAATTTGAATATTATTTAAAAAATTAAGATGATAGAAATATTATTACATTATGTAGATTGAGAACAGGAAGTCATAGATTTCCTATTGAGACTGGTAGATGGCAAAACGTTGCAAGAGAAAATAGAAAATGCTTACTTTGTAATTCTGGAGACATCGGAGATGAATTTCATTATATTTTTATGTGTTCTGTATTCAATGATGATCGTAAACAGTTTTTGAGAAAAAAATATAGAAATCAACCAAATGCATTGAAATTTAATGAACTGATGAATAGTAAAAATCTTTCTGATCTTAATAACTTGTGCAAATATATAAGACTTGTAAATATTCATTTAGGCTCTCCTGGGTAATTCATGTACTTTATATCATTTAGTTTAATATGTATATCGTAATATATGATATGTACCTCCTCTTGCTTTCGTATAATTTTGTATGTTTGCACATATGAACTATGTAATTATTGTGTGTATCTCTATACCATTGTAATTTGGTTTGTTGAGAAATAAAGATAGAATGATGGTGCCTATCTCCTTCATTAGGTGATACAGTTATTCATTTCAAATAATATGTTTTCTTTCTATGAAACCTATATTAACGAAAACCCATGGGATTGTATTATTCACTGTTTTTAACACGAGAAGTATTAATGAAGTTGCTTATAATCCTACAAAGTCTACTTTTGATTTTTTTTGTTTTAAATAAACTCATCATAGATACTTAGATTTGACATTTTATATTTGATTCAGACGCGCGTTTCGCCTACAAAAGACTTTTCGGTAATGCTCGAATAAAAAAAATAAAACTGCTAAATAAATACGAAGTTGAAGAGCATTGAGCACCAAAACGATAAAACGGCCCTTTATTTCATGACGATTATAGCCTTGGATCGCTAAAATTTTATTTCCACAATATAAATATTACTATGTATATTTTCGTCGAGGTTTTTAATTCCAAAATTCTTATTACAATTCTAGGCTCTACTTAGACTCGGTGGCGTTTGTATGGAGTTAGAATGCGATACTTTGTATGCGAAAGTATTTGATACTTCACAAAGAGAAGATCATCTCAGTTTTATAACAACTCAAAACAAGTTAATAAAATTGGAGGAAGAATTGGTTAAAGTTACTGAGAGAGTTGAAATGTTAGAATTGAAACTGAATGATCCGATACCAAATAATTTGAAAGGTAGGATTTGCTATAGAATTATTATTTGCAAAAGAAATGTGTTGAATTAAAAAAAAAAATGATATAGTTGGAATTATTTTGGATATTAAGCTCAGTATCTTAAAAAGTTAAATAGATATTAATTGCAGAATGTGAAAACATATCGAAATGTAGACATTACAGTAGGAAAGAAATCAAGGACGAAAAGTAAACAATTTCACAAACAAGTATAATTATTGTGATTTTTACTGTCTATTTCCATTGTCCAATGCTGGATTCCTTATGAAAAAATAAAGCATTAACATATAAATGTTAAATATCATTTAATTTTCTAAAGTGAGCTGAGTGTATTTGTTACAGAACACATTGTATTCCAATGTAAAATAGTAAAATTTGAAGTTCTGATTCATACTAACTAAAATCTAGAACAAATTAACAAACTAATTCAGAAATGCCAGTTTTGCTAGTAACACAAGGTCATTCTTTTCTTCTCTTGCAAATTAAATATTGACACAATTTTCTTCGAAAGATGCCTTTACAAACTCAGAAATTTGACCCGTTATTTGATAAAATTCAACGTTAGATTCTGTCAGTTTAAATCGACTTCCTCTTTTTGAATTTATATTGGAGTTCGATATAATATTTTTTTTTACAAATTGACAAAAAGAGAACATGCAGAAATATACACAGGTTCAATGTGTTTATATAACCACCGTATTTTATAAATTGCAGATTTGTTTTCAAAGGAGATTGAACTTTGGAGAAAAGAAATGAGGACGTTCTGTATTACAACTGGGGCAACAAAAGTTTTAAATAAAGTAGAGAACAACTCATTTGTAGTCGTAACAGGAAATTCTGGAATGGGAAAGTCTGCTATTTCTCATTATATAGCATTAACTTTACAGATAAATAATGGCTATCAAATTATACCTTTGACGGATGCATGCGATATCGTTAAGTACTTTAATCCGCCACATGATCAAATTTTTATCATAGATGATATATTCGGAAGATATTCTGTAGAAAAAGGTATATTTAATTCTTTGGAAAGGTTAAAAACTAAGATTAATTGCATTAGGACTGGAAATAGTACGTTTCGCATGCTTGCTACTTGCAGGTTACTTATTTCAAATACACCAATTTTTAAGAAGTTTTCACAAATGTTTCAAACAGTAGAATGCAACTTACTGTCTGAAGAATTTGAAGCAACTGTGCTAGAAAAAAGAAAAATTGCAGGTTGTTACATTGACCAAAAAACGATAACCAATATTAGTGACGATATGATCAGAGGTATAGATATGTTTCCACTACTTTGTGTGATTCATAGAAACAGAAAACAGGAAACAGAAATACTTCTATTTCAAAATCCGTATGACGAATTTGAAAAAGAGCTCAACGAGATGTATGACAATAATAAATGCTGTATTTTAGGTCTAGCATTGCTTGTAATTCTCAATAATAACCTACGAAAAGATTTATTTTACGACAACATTCAATGTATAGAGGCGTTTGATGCCATTGTTAATTATTTGAATTTACCTGTTCGCCCCACGCTGCAGTATGTCTTATCGTGTCTACAGACTCTAAAAGAAATTTTCATCAGAGAGAAAGCAAATACGATAACAACTTTACATGACAAAATATTTGACATCATAGCTCTGTACTTTGGAAAAAGGATTCCTAAAGTTATTTTGCAACATGCAAACGGCAATTTTATTCGAGACAGAATTCAATTTGCATCCTTAAACAAAGAACATGATGATTTTACTATACTGATCCCACCAGAATTAGAATGTGTATACTTTGTTCGAATGGGTATGGAAATTGAAAGAAAGTCGTTTGTCAATGTGTTTAACACAGAACAGATGAAACATAAATTGTTTCGCGAAAAAATTATAAAGTTTTTAAACAAAAGCGAAAAATACATTCTGGCTATAGTACAAAATCAATGGCCTTTATATCTGTGTGCATTGAACGGATACAAGGAAATAGTAAAATTCATAATCAGTAAAAGAAACATGCATAACGCACAAAGTAGAATAAGTACTGCCAAACATTTACCCATGGCTGGTTATGTTGAAACTATTCATCATCAAAATGGAAATAATGAATGGTTAGTGGATACCAAAATCTTTTTAAGACACCGACACGCACCACTACTTGTGGCATGTAAAGAAGGACGAGTAGATATTGTTGAACTCCTTTTGACCTGTGATTATGATATAAACATTCGTGGACATGACCTAGATCCTCCATTAATTGTAGCTTGTAAAGAAGGTCACACAGAAATTGTGAGTCTTTTATTAAAAAATAAATGTTGTGCTAATGTCCGTGATGAATTTGGACGCACTTCCTTGCATACTGCTTGCGGGAAAGGTTATATAGACATTGTTCATCTTCTGTTATTTTACAAGTGTCATATAAACCAGACCGATAGATACAAAAGAACACCGTTATTAGTAGCCTGTGAGAACGAACAGAATGCTATTGTAAAAGTGTTACTTGATTTTAAATCAGATGTAAACTTACCGAATTCAACTGGCAAAAACGCTCTGCATGTTGCCTGTCAAGCTGGAAATATGACTACTATTAATTATTTGTTCGCTACGAAAAGATGTAATATTAACCAAGTAGACAGGAAAAAAGAGACACCCTTATTTTCTGCATGTAAAGAAGGGCATAATGATGTTGTTGAATTATTGATAAGTAATAATGCTGATGTAAACATACGTAATATATTTGGCGAAACGGTTCTGCATATTGCTTGTAAAAAGAGGAATTATAATACAGTTAAGATTTTACTTAAAAGTAATATTGATATTAATCAAACAGATTCAAAGAAAAGAACTCCATTGTTTATTGCAAGTGTCGTAGATATAAGATCAGGTGGCATATGCGGCAACAAGGACATAGTGAGAATTTTACTCGACCACTATGCAGATGTATCGATATGTAATCAGAATAATCAGTATATACCTGATGTTGCTAGGATATATGGCTATGCAGACATTATTGATATTCTTGACACATATCAATTTGAAAGTAAAAACTCGAAAAATATAGAATCTGATATCAAAATATTTAATGCTAGTAAAGAAGGCCGTATTGAGGTCATTCACAATTTTCTTGGAAAAGAATATAGCTTAAATATTCGTAATAAGTATGGTCAAACCCCTCTTCATGTTGCTTGCATACACCGGCGCTATGATATAATTACATTATTGTTAAATAATAACTGTGATATCAATGCAGTTGACAATAACAATAAAAGTGCACTTTTTATTGCCAGTGAAATCGGTGATGAAGAGATTGTTTTGACATTAGATAATAACAACGCAGATGTTAATATCAGCAATTGCACCAGCCAGTCTCCTATCCATATTGCATGTGAGTTTGGATATACAAATATAGTCAAAACTTTAGTAAGGAGTTGTTCTATCAATTTAACTGACAGTAACAATTGCACGCCATTATACCTTGCTTCTAAGCATGGACATATTGATATTGTCCAGTTATTAATAAGTAAAAATGCTGATATTAATTACACTGACAACGATAACAAGACCCCACTATTGGTTGCCTGTGAGGCAGCTCATATTGATATAATAAAGTTATTGATTGATAATAAAGTCGATATTAATCTTGGCAACAACCACAACGAGACACCTTTGCATATTGCCTGTAAGCAAGGAAACGGAAATATCGTGCAGTTGCTCATTACTCATGGTGCTGACGTGAATTTTATTGACAATGAAGGACAAACACCTCTCCATCTAGCTTCAAATGTTTATATAGTTGAAACCTTAATAAGGAACAATTGCAATACTAATAAAACTGATATTGGCAATAAAACTCCGTTGTTTGTTTACTGCAAGCAAGGAAAATTTGATGACATTTGTCTTTTAATCGATAATGATGCCGACATCAACATATGTAATAATGATGGACAAACACCGCTCCATGCAGCATGTAATAGTAATGCTGACGCCTACAATATTGTGAAAATATTAATTAATAAAAACAGTGCTTTGAACACAACCGACAATAAAAATAGAACCCCATTGATGATTGCTTGCGAAAATGGCAAACATGACATAGTTCAGATTTTAATTGACAATAGAGCTGATGTCAATATATCGAACAACGATAAAGAAAGTCCTTTATTTGTTGCCAGTTCGAATGGCCAAACTAACATTGCAAAGATAATAATTGAAAATAGTGCTAATATTGATGATGTTAACAATAAAGGACAAACCCCTTTATTTATTGCATGTGAAAGAGGAAATTATGACATAGTAAATCTGTTAATAAGTAACAATTCTGATGTTAATTTATGCAGTATTACTGGGGACGTCATAATCACTACTGCATGTAAACAAATTCGTTTTGAAAGTTTGAGCGACGACAGTTATTTGCGCATAGTTAAAATCTTACTCGATTGTAATTGCAGTATTAATCAAGAAGATAACGAAAATAAAACGCCGTTGTTTTATGCATCAGGCATAAGAAACGATAAACTTGTTCAGCTGTTGATTGATAATCAGGCAGATCTTCAGATTCGAAGTGATGACGGAGAAGGTCCGCTTCATGTCGCCTGTTATTGTGGACTTTCAGAAAATGTTAAAATATTGTTGCAGACTAACTGTGATATTAATATGACAAACAATAGAAATAGAACGCCGCTTCACATGGCTTGTGTTAAAGGACATGATAATATTGTTCAAATTTTGATGGATAATAATGCTGATTTGAACTCAGTTGATGACACAGATCAGACCGTACTGCATGTGGCATGTAAAAATGAATATCCGGAAACATTTCAACATACAATTGTAAATTCTCGGTTCTTCAATATAGTTAAACTGTTACTAGAAAATAAATGTCCAGTTAATCAGCGGGACAAATACAATAATACTCCATTATTGTATGCTTGTTCAGTTGAGAATGAGGACGTGGTACAACTACTGATTGACAACGAGGCTGATATAAATGTTGTCAACAATGATGGACAAAGTCCTCTTCATGTAGCAAGTTATTCAGGACGTTTGAATAATGCAAAATTATTAGTGAGGTCTAACTGTGAAATTAACCAAGCCGACGGGGAGAAGAAAACTCCATTGTATATAGCATGTGAACAGAGTCAATCTTGGAAACATAACTATCATGATATCGTGCAACTTCTTGTTGATGATAATGCAGATGTGAATATATGTGGACCAGATGATGCAAGTCCGCTTCATGTAGCTGTCTTCTCGGGAAGTTTTATAACTGTAAAGACTATGTTAAGAACAAATGTAAAAATTGATCACATCAACAACAAAAATAAAACAGCATTACACGTTGCTTGTGAGAAAGGCCTTCATGACATCGTTGAACTCTTACTCAATAATAAGGCAGACGTAGATATAAAAGATAAAGCTAATCAGACAGCACTGGATTTGGCCTGTAAATTAGGTCATACACACATTATGAAACTAATTGAAAGTAGAAAAGATTAGTACGAGAAACGGGAAGTGTCAAACATTTGATTTATTATGTAAGAAGGTTTTGTTTAAACCATTTGAAATTACCATGTAACATTGTATACTTTAACTGATGAACCATTGTCAAGAATCACCGTCTCTTATGCATGTGGACCATTGTCAAGAATCGCCTTCTCTTATGCACATGGACAAGGTGTCATACGAAACATTATAAGCAAAAATGTGGGTTTTCAGAAGCTCGATATTAAAACAAAATCATTTAAGGACAGAAAACGAACAATGATATAAAACAAAAGGTTTATCGAAAGACTGAAAAGTTCTGATCGACTTGAAGACATATTGAAAATAGACTTCATGTTTGAATATCATAATTATAAAGACACATTGTATTTTTGATTATCAGCATACCCTTAGTCACGGAGAAGATATTAAAGTTTCAAAATTGTATTTGATATTGTAGTTAATATATAGTTGTCTTACAGAAATGCAAGTGTATTGACAGTCACAAAAGGAAAGAGTTATTGCTGCTGTTTATTTTTATCTACTTGTTATCAATACAGAGATGTTTTGTTGTTTACATTTTCAACAATTAATTAGAGTCTAGGATAGGAGATTAAATTGAGACCGTCGTATAATATAAAATATTTTCTTTTGTATCAAATCGAAGATTTTTGGTTATTCTTATTTAACTTATTAAAACTAATACGTTGCATACTATTGTTGCCAATCAAAACAGAGATATAATTTGTTGTCTTTAAATTTGCGTATATTTAGCTTATTTAGCCCGGGTTAATGAATATTGGTTTACTGTTACAAGATAAAACGGCAGATACAATTATAAAATCCTAAATATTCCAAGTCTGAAGAAAAGGATTTGATACTATTAACGATGCCGATCTTTCTACACCAGATGCCCAATTCGACAAAAGGTGTGTTTTCAGTGATGTCATTGCCAAAATATTCGTAAAACAAAAGCTTAATCAAACGACGAAGAGCCTAGCCACAAAATCAACAAAAAGAATATTCCTTAATTTAAAAATTCAAAAATTTTGTAACAGCAAACATAAATAACACAAAATCCGGATTTTCATGCCTATACCGACGCACTGCATAGTGACCTTATGATAGCCTCTGGAAATAATATTCGACCAAAAGAGACATCATCCCAGTGGTGGTATTACCATTAACGGTACCAATACAAATTATTCTATATGTGTACAAAGACCTACTTAAAAATATTTGGGAATAAGAACGAGGTATATAAACTCCAAAACTTTGTATTTATCCAAATTAAAAGAAAAACCATTGCTATCGAAATCCGCAAAGAACACATAAACTGAAACTCAAATTTATTTCCATTTCTATTTCACAATTTTGGGATAAGAAAAAAAACAAAAACAACAAAAACGCTAAAACACATAATAAAAACCTGCCTAAGCAGATAACAACAGGATAAACAAGTTTATAATATATGAAACATATTTAGGTAACAGATAAGTTTAGACAGGTAAGATAATTAACGACTAGACCTAGCTAGTAAGTTCGGAATACATAAAACAAAATTGAAAATTAAAAGGAATTATTACTTTTGTGGTGTCTTCCGGAAAGATAAAGTTTAAACAAAATAGATTAGGCATTGTTTTTCCTGTTTGAATTATTTTACATTTGTCGTTTTTTGAACCCCGTATAGCTTGTTGTTCGGTGTGAGCTAAGACTACGTGTTAAAGACCTATAATTGTTATTATTGTTGACCTTTATACCTTGTGGCTTGGTTGGAGACTTGTCTGATTGCATGAAAATTATATTTTGTTGTTTTCATTTTTAACACTATTTACGAAAACTCCTCATCTTAGATCTTTTGATAAATGATCTGCAATTTCACCCGATTGTGACATTCGCATTCGGACCCTTAACCTGTCGTCAAACCCGTCTCGCTCATTTCGGAGCTCATTAAATTCCTACTTAATGTTTCTGTTCGATACCTTTACATGTCTCTTTCTAATCAGTTTACAGAATTTGAACATTGGTAAACTATTGCAGCCTTAAATAAAGGTCTTGTTACTTTTCTGTGGTTTAATTCCTTTTTGGTCCTTTATTGACAGTCCTTCAACGTTTGTATAAGTTTTGAATTTCATTTTTTTTCCTCGACTATCACATTAATGTCCAAATGCGCGTGAGGTGCAATAAAATGGGTACAGTTTTAAAATGCTATACACTTGGACAGGAGTAAACATTGATTGATTTGTTAGTTAAAATTCTGTGTCTATTTCTTTGCTTACATAGTTGGAATTATATAAATAAAATGAGAGAATATATGTCAATCAGATAGACAATAACATGAAAATAAACATAATTTCTGCGGGTTTCTTTTATTTAGTTTTGGTTCCCCAACTTTTTCCCTTGAAAAATGAAAATAAGTTTAAACGAATATAGCAAAAACATATGGCGTTTTACTCTGATTGAAACTACTGCTTGTTTGTACGATTAAAACTTTACAATTACAGCCATTTGTTATAAATGTTGTTGTTGTTGTCTTTCCCCTGTTTTTACTGTGCTCATGGTACTTCTATTCAAACAATTACCTCATCTGTAATTAAATTTTGTCACTTAAGTGCCCATTTAAAACCAGTATCTGTGGTGTATGGAGTTACTTCTTTAGCCATGTCGGTTTGAGCGGTTACTTGCAATATAGATATTCAGGGTTCGAGTTCAGTAGGAGATAATGTGATTTGCTAATAAGAATCATGTTTTTCGGTTTACATGTAATTGAACCCCGTCTTCAAATGTAATCAAAGTCATATCCAACGAGTGACTGGTGACAAATGATATTAATTCAATTCTTGTACCAATGCATGTCTATATCATAAACTTATTCTTCTGTACACGATTTTATTATTTTTTTAAAGTATCCATAACATTTTTTCGTCAAAAAAATATTTCACTTGGTCAGTGTTGAGAAAATATGACAGCCAATTAAATGGTCGTGTTTTGAAACCGACATTTGCTGATTGCCTCTTTCGTACAAAAAATATAACAAAGAAGCATGAATATCAGGTAAGCACGTGTATAAAATGTACCATAAGATATATAAGACTGTAAGACGGAGCGATGTTTACATTTGTTGACTGTTTCCGCCAATTTGATTTTTCCCTTCGCACTTGTGTATTGCGATCTCAAGATTTTTACGCTGAAGTAGCTGCATACGAACAGATGTCGGCGAATTGTTGGTTGTAAGCTAACAAAAAAATAGGTAAACTTTTTCTAAATTTGGACAAATTAAAGAATTTCCTTCAGAAAATAGTTTATTTAGCTGTTGTTTGCTCTTTGGTCGGGTTGTTGGCGCTTTGACACATTCCCCATTTCCATTCTCAATTTTATATGAATAAATTTTACAGAAAAACTAGCATTTAAGTAATAAAAAACATAACGTAACGGTACCCAAATTGCACCGAGTAATCAAATTGCACATATTTAGCAAAAATAACAGCGGAAATCTTGCAAGATTTCCTAGAGACTAAACAATTAGTATTTTTATGATTAGATACTAAGCACATCTTTCAACATAGGTAAAACTATTTAGATATGCACAAAACGTTCACAGTATTTATCAACAGATGTGTTTACTGAAAAAGCAAAATGTACCGAAACGTCGCCATGCAACGTCATCAAACGTCATCTTTTTAAAATGAGCAAATACAATATGTTACAAGTATACATTTAAAAAAAATGAAGAGTAAGCATGGACTAATATCCAATTGTTCAAAATATTTGAAGAAATTAAACAAATGCTCTGTTATTAGACTTTTTGACGATGTGAATTTAAGCATGGATGCAAATTGGGTACTCCTCATTTCAGAATCATTAATGGTTTGGAGGTCAGTTTAGACCAATTTTTCTATGATTCCATATGGAATAAAAATCTAATTGGTATACCTTTATAATAAAGAAGGATACGGCTACAAAATAGCCACAGAATGGACATTTTTGTCTTTATCTTAGAAAAACATAGATGAAAAAACTGTCAAAATAGGTGCAATTTTGGTACCGTCACGTTATGCATAATTATTTTTTTTAGCTTGAAGTTTCATATAACTTTTTATAATAAATGAATATCCAGTTAGTGTGAAGATTGTGAATGTAATGCAACCATTTTCTGTGTGATTTATTCCCCTTGTACGACTAGCTAATGAATCTCAAATAATTATTTGATGTGCCTGAGGAAGGACAATAGCGTCTTCGGCCTTCCATATATGAACCACTAAATAATGTATATATGGGTGTGAGCTGTATATGTTCAGATATAAATTAAGTGTTGACTTGGTAATTTCTTATCACTATTCTCTAACCTGTGGTTCTTGATAAACTAGGTATGTTGTACAAATAATTTATCAAATCTTATAATGTGATACTACTGTATTTGTTGATAAATCTTGGTTTTTTTTTTTGATAATTGCATACAACGGTGATAAAATAATATTGATCTTCATAGTGTCTACAATAATATGTGTATGTTCCTCGACACAACTTGAGGTCAATAGCAAGTACATACATGTATATGTGGGTGCTAAAAATAGATTGTCAAAATTGAACACTCTCTATGCGTGTATAGTTATATTATGACTTTGATTTATGATCTACTCTACCGTTTCGAATTCAAGTTTAAATTATCAGAGTGAGTGAGGAGGTTGGTATGTGTGAATGATTGTGTCATGTTTTGTAATGCGATCAGGACAAAAAAAAATATTGCATTCTTGAATGTAAAAGTTTGCTCTTCAAAACAATTTGTACATTTTATTCAGTCTATAGCTAACAACAAACACAAAAACCAAACAACAACCAAACAAAAAGACTTATAAACATTTTTCATGACTTGACTATAAATAATTTGCAACCGTTAAGTTAGTTAATCCATTTGCCTTAAATACACTCATATACATGTATACTATGTATAGTTGATGCGCTTACCTCGCTTTTAGTTTGTAACTAGAATTTGTTTTCTCTTAATCGATTTATGACTTTTGAACACCGGTGTACTACTGCATGTTGCCTTTATATAATGTGAACAAATACTTCTGTAGCAGCTGTGTGGTAAATCTGACACTAATAATCCATAGATATAATGACAGGTAAGCCAGTTTATAGGTGTGCATACATTTAAATTAATTGTTAAATCAACGTTGTGTTAATAAGACCTTTTATGAATATCACTTCGGGAAAAAGGGTGGACTTTTTTTAAACTTAAGTGTGTAAAAGGGAAAATCTTCACTTAAGTAGTTTTATGTATACTGGCCCTGTTATATTGTGTTGAATACAGAAAAGGTTTAATCAATATATTAACATGCTGTTTTATATTAATTATTATCCTGCTTAGTCTTATTCATGTTCAGATCACAATTTCAAAAGAAAGGTTATTATGAATAAGATGAAGCGTGTAGTATCAGTAGATATACATTTAAATGATCCGTTTTCTGATAACATAAGTTGTTTTTTGTCCACTAAACTCTAGATTCTGGGCGTCTCGGCCACTATAGTTACGGTCTTTTGTTCACACTTTGATGTCTATATAATGGATTTGGTATGCAACTTTTACAGAAGTGAGATGTTCAGCTAGCTATAAAACCAGGTTTATTGCAATATTTTCTATATAGAAAATACCTTTTCCAATCCAGGAGTATGACCGTTGTGTTCCATTCCTTTGATATATCTAAACTTTTGATTTTGCTATTTGATTAATGACTTTCCGTTTTGAATTTTCGTTGGAGTTCAGTATTTTTTGTTAGTTTACGTTTTAATGCTCAGACCTTACTTTTAGTGGTAAAATGATTTGTATAAGAGTTACGGGATTGCTTCCCTTCATAAGAAGTAGATACAAATATTACGTAGACCGCCATAAGCGGTTGAGGTTATGCATGCTTCTTTAGGTCAGTCGGTAAAAGCGGTGCCTTGTTTCACAGAGGTCCTGGGTTCAATTCCATGTGGAGACAATGCGACATTCTCATGATAATCATGCTTTCTGGTTAAATTTGGCGCCCAACTAAAAGCTGACGGTGGTTAAAGAGGGTTTATAGCTAGGATATGTGTGTAAGAGTCATGGTGATATGACTCTTCAATTGGAAAAAGTGTGACGGGAATGTTTCCCTAGTTGTGTAGTACTTAGTCAGCTGTAAGCGATTAAGATAAGGAAATACTTCTTTAGGTCAGTCGGTTAAACATGTTAAAGTGCTACCTGGTAACACAGAGGAGCCGGGTTCAAGTCCTGGCGGAGACAATGTAATTTCCTCATAAGAATCATGCTCAACTGGATACATAAGAAAAAGGGGGTTGTTCGTCCATTAAACAACAACCAAAAAAAAATATTCAAAATACACGTTAGAGGTAAATATACACACGGTCCTAAAAATAGACAGACGTCAAAACAAATGTCTTTAATCTTTTGGTATAACTGAAATGTATTTTATTATAACTTGAAATATTTATTCTCTCTGCATGCGTATTTGCTGTGCTCATGCTTTTTATAGAAAGATTGGATTTAAAATATTGTTTTGGATACAGTAATTTTTGACACGTTACAGTGACACAAGTGACCTTTCTGCACTTACATTTTCAAATAAATGAAAGTTGTTCATTTATAAAAATTAATCACCTAATTTCAATTTCAGGATAAAAAATGGCTGTTTCTTCAGAAAAAATGGATCGCAAGAAAATGCCAGCAACAGTTTCCGATTTACCAACACCAAGTTTTCTAGTAGATTTTGACAAAGTTAAGAAGAATGCCAAGAAGATGGTAGATACTTGTGAGAGACTTGGAGTTCAGCTACGTCCACACATGAAGACGCACAAAACAGTGTTTGTATTATAACTGGTGTAGCAACATATAAAAATGATCTTCATTCCTCGTTCGTAAATTAAAATATCAATTATCTTCTTTTGTAGTTTTCATAAAGAAAAAAAAGTTGCGGTATTTGAAAAAAACACATTTTCTTTTGTTTATATCGAGAAACATCAAAACCATTTTTAATGAGAAATCAGTAATTTTGTGTTTCATTGCGGGCGGATTGCTTGTCCAAAATACCTTTGTTAATGAAAAAATAGAAAAATTGTTTGGCTACAAGATGGATCAAAAACCTTTACAAAGAACCTATGTATTTATTGAAATGCGTTATGCTAATTTGTCGGTCTTCACCTGTGCCTGTATCACTACTCCTGTGCATTTTTTTGTATTAGTTTAATATTATGCGGACTTTTAGCCATCACATCCGTAACCCGTATCACCCCTCCACACTACTCTGTGCTCGTTGTTTAAATTAAAAGCAACACCCCTAGATTTGTAAAATAGTTATAGTCATCAATCCTTTCAAAATATTGAAAACAACACGTGATTAATTTCTTGCGTCCGAAGCTCTTTTCTGGATTTACCTTCATCAGGAACGCTCAAAGCCAAACATTTGAAATCCGAAGATGTATAAGTACCGAAACCTTTGAAGAGCTGTATGTAAAAAAAATACCTAAAATAAATAGCAAAATTCATCTAAAGCCAACTTTGCCTGAGGGAGTTGAAACCTTAGTTTCTTAATAATTTATAAATTTATAAACGGACAATTTTAGTTCAAATTGGATACACTTTGTCCTTTCCATGAGTTGTTCTATTGTCATGAAACGAAACGATATCTTATAAAGCACAACTGCCAACAAACTAGTACTCACGTGTAGGATAACTTGTGTTGATCGTATTGCTCTTGATAAACATTTTGGCAACCTTAGTGCTCCATGTTAATTTTTTCCAGAATGTTCCTGCAATTAATTTTTTTTTAAAATAAAAATAGATAGAAAAGTATCTCCTCTTTTGGTGTGTTATGTCAGTGATTTCCCCCAAAAAAATTGAAGCAGTAATAATTTAATTTAAAAACTGTCCAACTCAAAAGATGGCAGCAATGTTTATAATGGTCTTATATATACTTTTTCACCTTTTTGGTCTTTTGGAAAATGTTGTTTGTGCTGTTTTTAGACCCTTCTTCAACGAAATTTGTGTGACATGCACACGTATAAAACTTGCAGTTTTTGTCCAACGCAATCATAGGTTTGAACGTAGTTCCGTTTCATTGATGATGTTGACATGAAATGGATTGAATCTCAACAAAAACTGGATGATTTCATTAGACATGCAAACAACGCCCACCATTCAATTAAATTTACGTATGAAATTTCCGACTCTAAGATATCTTTTTTAGACACAACCACATCTATAAAGGACGGTGTCATATCAACAGACCTCTACTGTAAACCCACAGATAAACATCAATACCTTTCTCCCCAAAGCTGTCACCCCAAACACTGTACAAAAAGTATCCCGTACAGTCAAGCTCTCAGAGTCAAGCGGATTTGCTCCTCTCAGGAGGCTGTCACGAAACGGTTACATGAACTTCGCGGATTTTTGACAAAACGAGGTTATAAGAAATTGGGCATAGATAAGGGGTTTGCGCGCGCTAACAATAACAGCCGCAATGACCTCTTACAGTACAAACGGAAGAGGCACAGCAAAATAGTCCCGTTTGTTCTTACATACAACCCAGCCTTTAATAACCTTTCACGTTTGATCCGTGCCAATTGGCAAACTATTGCCAAACACCCTAAATTATCCAAGATCTTTCCCAACCCTCCTGTCTTAGCTTTTCGGGGACCAGCAAGTCTGAAAGACTTATTTGTTAGAGCTGACGTCTCCTCAAATAAAAGTTTGTTCAATTGCAGGATGGTGCAAGTCATGTGGTAATAGACGTTGCCTGAGTTTTCAACAAATACTGAATACTCAAACATTCACTTGCCACTCGACTGGGTCTGTGTACACTATATATTGCAATGTAACTTGCAAAACCCAGAATGTTGTATACCTCCTTCAGTGTCGATGTGGCATGCAGTATGTTGGCGAGACAGAGCAGCCATTTAACAAACGCATGAATGGTCATCGAAGTGACTACACTTGCAAGCCCGACCTACCCGTAAGTCGTCATTTGAGATCACCTGGACACACACAAGCTGATCTCAAAAACCTTACCATCACGATCATAGACCACAACGAGGGTTGGTCGAAGGTCGACAGAGTCGCTCGGGAAAGATTTTGGATAAGAAAGTTACGGACAGTTTCCCGAGAGGGCATCAATGAAAAAACATAAAACGAGTCCCTCATTTTCCTGTGACCACCTGTTTCAATCAACGCCGGATTTAGTACTGGCTCTACAGTTCGAAATTATTTTTGAAAATAACAGTTTAAATTACAGGTTTCCATTGATTCGGGATGATGTATAAGTACGTTGCCACGTTTAACTATTTTACCTCATTATATAAAACTTATTTTTTCAATCATTATTAGACAGCTATTCGTTTGGGAGGCTTAGATATGTAGTTTTTGTTGTAATTGCCCTACCGTTGTCTAATTTATACCATCCTGCATCGGTTAGGACATTTTTGATATTTATGTTTGAGGACTGCCCTCAATGCAGTTATAACATCTCAACTGTCACAACCTTTGGAAATCTAGAGTTGTGCCATTTCACATCGTAAATAACTATTTTTATTTTTGGCATATTTCTGTAGTCTTTGCGGTGTGTTTGGAAATTTTAAAATTGTTCCAGCGTTCGCTTAAATTGTATAAATCAAGATTTTGATAGAGTCTTAATTTGAATTGACATGATTCATTTGTCATTGTGCAATTACCGAAGAAGGATATCTGTTATCCGAAATATCTAATATTTGTATATTTATAGTTATTTAATAGTGATGTTGTACCCTTTTTGACTTGTTATATATTATATTTTGTGGTGTACAGAATCATATTACATGATCCATCGCCCTGTAAGATTGATCGTTGACTATTTATTCAGTCATTTTATATATATATATAGTTAAACAGGAATGACATAGATGTCTCATTATGCTTTTTACAGAGAGCTCGGTACCTTAATGACTAATGGCACAAATAGAACGATAGAAGTGTCAACTTTAGAAGAAGCGGAATTCTATGCTAAAAATGGATTTGATGATATTCTCTATGCTCATCCACTGATAGCTATCCGTATCGAAAGGTTCGTTATAGTATGAGTATGAATCAAAGAAACGAAATGTAGGATATACACTAATGAGATAACATTAAACCATAAAATTAAAAAGAATATCTAGAGGTTAAATGATTTATTACCTTCTAATTTTTTAATGACTCTGCAGATGAAGTATTTCTAAAATATTTATAATTTACATATATTTACTTTACATATATTTAAATCATCATTAAAATACCAAAAGCTAATTATGTTTCCTCTTTGTTTCATAACGATACACTACAAAAGTATCGAAACATTATATTTCAAATTCATCATGAAAAGATCGATTATTGATAATATATTCCTTCAAACTAATTAAATGTTGTTATAAATAAACTCATCATAGATACCAGGACTTAATTAACTATACGCCAGACGCTCATTTCGTCTACAAAAGACTCATCAGTGACGTTCGAATCCAAAAAAGTTAAAAAGGCCAAATAAAGTACGAAGTTGAAGAGCATTGAGGACCAAAATTCCTAAAAGTTTTTATACATCTTTTCAGGTGTAAAGAGTTAGCTTACAGATTAAAAGCTTTTCATGTGATGATAGAAAATTTCCATGGATTGATAGCTTTGTTGAGTAGTCCCTTAGAGAACGGCAAGAAGTGGTCTGTATATCTTGAGATCGACGACGGCTGTGGAAGAAGTATGTCTTTCGTTTACTTTTAACACAGAAGGGAAAAACACAGAACAGTTCGAAATAGAAAAGTCCGTAAACTCATACTTGGGGTACATGTGGTCTAAAAATACCTTTCGACTAAAAAAAACTCATATTTGGGGTACATGTGGTCTAAAAATACCTTTCGACTAAAATAAACTCATATTTGGGGTACATGTGGTCTAAAAATACCTTTCGACTTAAATAAACTAATCATAGATACCAGGACTATGTTTCGTATATACGCCAGATCCGCGTTTCATCTACAAAAGACTCATCAGTGACGCTCGAATCCAAAAAAGTATAAAAAGGCCAAATAAAGTACGAAGTTGAAGAGCATTGAGGACCAAATTCCTAAACGTTTTGCCAAATCCAGCTAAGTAAATCTATGCCTGAGGTAGAAAGCTTTAGTATTTCAAAAATTCTAAATTTGGTAAACAGATAATTTATAAATATAACCATATCAATGATAATTCATGTCAGCACAAAAAGTGCCGACTACTGGGCTGGTGATACCCTCGGGAAAATAATTATCCACCGGCATTGGCATCGACCCAGTGGTTATATCTTCAAATTATCTGGACCCGGATACATAAAACTGCTTTTAAAAAAATTAAGATATTTTGACATGTCCTACGATAAATTAGTACTACGAATAGATATCTTTACTTTAGTAGTTTTATGCATACGTTCCCAGATCATCAAATGTACTGAAATTAGCAAAGTTGATGCAGAAATGAAAGTTAAGTTTGCGACTTCTCATTCAAATGAAGAAATTCTTGCAACTTTATTTTATGATAACATCATTTTGACAAAAAAACAAAGAAAAACCTTTTCGTTGATCGAACATTTTAAAAACTGTTGTAAAATCGGGGTATATAATTTAGATATTTCATTTCTTTCAAAGAAATGGTCATCAAATTTACATTTTTTTATGTAGCAAGAAAACGAATATGTTGAAAAATTTCAATTTTCTGAAAGAATATCTTCTAAAGTTTTATTTTAAATTCTATCTTTTTGTAACATGTATAATCCGCACAAAACCATACAATTTTGCACAATAAGTTCAAATTCCTTTTAGTAGCAATTTTTGTTTTAAATACGCCACAGATTGAGTATCAAAACAACTAGTTGACAATTATCTCTGCCTTACTCTAGTCAAAAATAAAAGATCTTTTGCTGTTTCTGTTAAAACAAACACTATAAAAGATATGAGTTTTTATTAACTTGCTAAATAGTTTTGTTAATGATTGATTTGTATTTTGGTTAGGCGGTGTACCATGGGACAGTGATGACGTTATTAAACTTGCAAAAGAAGCTTCCGAATCTCCTTATATAGACTTGCAAGGATTGTATTTGTATAATGGTAAAACGTATGAAGCAAAAGGCACGAAAGATATAGAAAACGCAAACAAAGAAGGAACAGATCTACTACAAACTTTGTATAAAAGGTATGACATTAAAATTCCTCATCTGTCTCCCCTTTATAATAAGACGATGTGATAAACACTATCGTCGCATATTGTAATAACAAATGGTCAGATAAATATCGTGTATGATTTTGAAAATCCATTTGTGAAATGATCAAATAGTTTCCCTTTAAATTGTGATTTTTTTTTAACTTTTTTACATAATAATTTGTTCATCACCTTGGTTCTTATCTATTTCAATGATATCAAGGGAACGAATGCTTAAAAAATTACGACATTTGTAATAATTTGCACATATAATTTTTTTTTGCATTTTAAATTTGTTAAAGATTTACTGACAACAATATCGAATGCAGAACTTTAGCCATTGGTAATACACCAAGTTGTTCACGTCCACATGAGAGTATGAATGTTTTGACAGAATTCCATCCGGGAAATTACATATTCTATGGTTCGTAGTTTAAAGTTTAAGATTGGTAATTTGTTTTTGTTAGTTTTTAGTTTCTTAATTTAATTAACATTTTTCAATGAACATGCAGACAAATGATGTTGTTTTCTTAAAATTGTTTAACATTTCACAGCGGTTTTATATTTTTACCTCAGTCCAAACCTATTTATTTACTTTTTACATTAATTATGCATCCCTTATTTATATTAATATGTATTTGCATTGTATTACAGATCAAATTTATTCGTTCATTGTATGTTAATTTGTGTAACTACGTTTTTTGATTTTTATATTTTATAGTGTGTCCTTCTAAGTTGTGATATTACACTATTGTTTCAGATAAGGGAGTTGGTACCATTAAAAAGTTTAATCCCGTTGCAGTTGTTTGCACCTATCATAATACAGGAATCTGATGTTCAGTGGTTGTCGTCTTTTTATGTTGTTTATAAGTGTTTCTCATTTCTCGTTTTTATATCCCGACCGTGCAAGGGCTGTATAGCCAGTCAAGTTCGTTAAAAACTTCCATTTGTTGTTGTTTTTATAAAGATTATACCATTGATTTTCCCGTTTAAATGGTTTTAAACTAGTAGTTTTGGGGCCCTTTATAGCTTTCTGTTCGGTGTGAGCCAAGGCTCCGTGTTGAAGGCCGTACTTTGACCTATACTGGTTTACTTTTATAAATTGTGACTTGAATGTAGAGTTGTTTCATTGACACTCATACCACATCTTCCTTTATCTAAATACATTAATGGTATAGCTACAATCATACAATTGATTGAAGGATTAAGATACGAAGCATCGTTTACCGGTATTCTAACGCAATACAGAAATTTTCAATATATTCAAAACGCGTACAAAAACTTTATATTTATTTCATTGAAGAATTAAAAGATTTTTTAAATTTTATATTGGGATGTTCTGGCGTTTATCGAAGCACACCTTATATAAGTGTGGATGATTTTTCAACACTATAAAGTCCAAAAAGGATCCTCGACATTACATTTTTATGCTACAAGCATGAAATTATGAATACAAGGAATTTTCTGGATTGTTTTTCTATGCAATGTAATCTAATTATAACTATGTAGTTCTTTATTGTTTTTTATTAAGAATGCATTTATCATTGAAATGTGACCGGCGTACATACATAATGGAATCTTTGCAAACAAGTTATCAATATAGTCATTGTTTTAGATATGCAACAAGTCACTATTGGTAGTTGTGACATAGAAGACATAGCATGTCGTTTGACCACACGAATTATTGGACATAAACCAAGCCATAATATCTTCCTGATAGATTGTGGATTTTTGGCTCTTAGTTATGACGGAATGGATGAACATCCAAATGATTTTTCGACCTTTGTGGACAATCCAGATTTAAAGTAAGCATTTTTTTGAGGTGCCGGATTTGTAATCACATAAGCAACACGACGGGTGCCGCATGTGGAGCAGGATCTGCTTACCCTTCCGGAGCACCTGAGATCACCCCTAGTTTTTGGTGGGGTTCGTGTTGTTTATTCTTTAGTTTTCTATCTTGTGTCATGTGTACTATTGTTTTTCTGTTTGTCTTTTTCATTTTTAGCCATGGCGTTGTCAGTTTGTTTTAGATTTATGAGTTTGACTGTCCCTTTGGTATCTTTCGTCCCTCTTTGACTAGCACCAGTACCCACATAGTCATATTACCTATAATGGTTTACTTCAATAAATTGTGACTTGTATGGAGAGTTGTCTTATTAGTACTCATACCACATCTTCTTATATCTATATTATTTACAACGCAAATGGTTTTGTCCCAAAAAAACTTTTAAATGTATTTTCTATTTAGCTTAAATGACTTTTTGATAATAGTAGCAACTATTCTGTTGTTGTGAAATTATTGTCTTGGAATATTCGGTAGGGATCAATGTAGGGTTTGCTTGACCCAATGTTAACACTTTAAAACACGAAAAAATCTTTCATCATTTTTCCTTTTAAAAATGTCCTGTACCAAGTCAGGAATATGGCCATTGTTATATTATAGTTCGTTTCTGTGTGTGTTACATTTTAACGTTGAGTTTTCGTTGTGTCGTTTGTTTTCTCTTATTTTTGAGTGTGAATTCACATTACTATAAGACGTGTCACACGGTACTTTTCTATAACAAATGTATTTGGTTTTGATATTATATTTGTTATTCTAGTCGGATTTTGTCTAATGCCTAGTCCGTTTCTGTGTGTGTTTCATTTTAATGTTGTGTCGTTGTTCTCCTCTTATATCTAATGCGTTTCCCTCAGTTTTAGTTAGTTATCCCGATTTTGTTTTTGTCCATGGATTTATGAGTTTTGAACAGCGGTATACTACTGTTGCCTTTATATATATTTTCTCCACTGAAATTTTGCAGACATAGAAGTTATAAAAAGGTCACTTTTTGGGGTCCCATGAATTCGAAAATCCAATAGTATCGTATTTTAAAATAGCATCGTTCTGTTTTTTTCCCCTCCTTCATTGTATTATTGAGTTGTCGTGTCCTATAGAAATTATAGATATTGTTTATTTCATTGGTGGTTGTAAAGTTATGGTTCAGGATTCTTTAAACTGTAAAATTTCTTTTCAAATTGTTTTTACTTAAAATTGAGAATGGAAATGGGGAATGTGTCAAAGAGACAACAACCCGATCATTGAAAAAAGCAACAGCAGAAGGTCACCAACAGGTCTTCAATGTTGCGTGAAATTCCAGCACCCGGAGGCGTCCTTCAGCTTGCCCTTAAATAGTTTATTATATAGGAATTCAAATATTTTTTTTCAATATTTCAGAGTAATTGGATTTTCACAAGAGATTGGCAAAGTAACTACAAAATCCGGAGATAAACTTAATTATGACAAATATCCAATTGGATCACAGTTGTTTATCATCCCATGGCATGTAAGTTACAGCAAAGTTATAAAGAACGCAAAAATCACACATCTGAATAACCGACAGACTTATAAAGTCATTAATTCTTCTTGGAAAGTGTTCTGTGTTTGTAACCGCTGACATGGCAGCTAACACAGTTGTCGTTGCTTGACGTGAGTAATTTACTAAAATACTCAAAACAGATATCAAAATTAACAGTACGTTTAAATACAAATTCGTAATATATCTTCTAAAATAAAATAACGAAAGAACACGTTTGAATGACGTCATTTTTTTGTCAATTTTTTACAGTTTCAAATATGACGACACTTGGCGTTGAGGTTTAAACTTATTCGGATGTGTCTAATTTTTGTGTTGCAAATGTCTGGTTATGTAATGTATTTCAGTTGTTTCCTGTAATTAGTTAATACTTCAGTTAGCAACTTTCCCTGACCATATCGGGAAATATGTATTCAGTCGGATCTTAACACGTACTTGTGATTTGGTTAAAACCGGTTTTGATATAAATATACGAAGAAATGTGGAAATGTGCAGGGCTTAATTAAATCTGTATTTTAGTAGGACGGTGCAAGCATACGATTTTATTGCGTCTTACACTTTGAGAAGCGAATAATCTTTAACTACTTTATTCAAATATTGTGTAAAAACGTTAATTTTGAGCCATGAAAGTCAAGTGGCTCGAGCATTTTTCTGAGGAAGTTTTAAAAAATTGCAAAGAAATATTTTTACAGTGGGTTAGCTTTCATTAATCTTCACTATCTATAGATTAACAACTTTTGGTTATATTCATAATTTAGAATCATCATTGAAGGTGGAGGACGATTGCACAGTTAATTAATTCTATTGATGTGCCAGTTGTATGCAAGAGTGACATTCCGTTGTATTATGTGCCAATTCGAAAAAGTTATGCGAGTATTCTCTCCCCTTAACAGGTTTATTTTTTTATAATTAAGTTTACGTTTCTGATATAATTTTGAATAATTACAAAATGTATCAATTCAATATATTTCAATTTTGTTATTGGTGTATCAAAAACATTGATGTACCAATATAATTTAATAAATTTGAAACGTTTAAAATGATAACATACCAATATAAAGAACCGTTCATCATTTTGGGAAAAGACTATGAACGATAATCGAATTATTCATCTTCGATTGATTGGCAAATGAACCAGCGTTATCTAATTAAAGATAAAAAAAAAAAAAAACAGCGTTATCTAATGGTAATCACAGAGAGGGACCGGCGAGCAATTTTTAATTGCAGCTTATTCAACGTTAAAACAATTTTCCACTATAAACGAATGTTACTTTATACAAATATAAGGACTTAGTTAGCTAAATCTACAAGTTTTATTAGATTTTATGATTTTTTATTGCAATAGATTAATAAGCTACTTCAGTTTTATCATGTACATCTTTTGTATAGTCATTTTATAAAATTTACTGTTTGCAAAAGTATAAATTATTCTAAATAATAGGGATGTTCTGGTAAGTAACAGAAAACCCTTTCCGTTTTAGGCACAACTTTTTTGATCTTTTGGTCCTCGATGCTGTTCAACTTTGAACTTGTTTCGGCTTTCAAACTTTTGTATCAGGGCGTCACTTGTAGGTCTTGTTTGGACAAAATGCACTTCTGGCGTATACAAATTTTGAACTTGTTGCCTTTTGTTGGCTGTTGTTCGTGTGAATCTTTGTCAATTGTGTTCTGTAATTTATTTATTTTGTAGTCCTGTGGTGTTGTGTTGTCATTTTGATGTTGTATTTCACATGGCCATAAAAGTGCGAGGTTTGGCATGCCACAAAACCAGGTTCAACCCACCATTTTTTCCTTTAAAAATGTCATGTACCAAGTCAGGAATAGGGCCATTGTTATATTAATCAAAATTATCCGAAGATAATCATTTCCTGATGTCGCAGTCGAGCAAAAACGAACCGGATTTTATAAATTGTTATTTGGATGGAGAGTTGTCTCATTGGCACTCACACCACATCTTCCTATATCTATATATATTAATTGTAAGTAACTCTCTATCATAAATAAAATCGTGATTTTGAAAGCCAGCTTGAGTATAGATAGATAGATATTTTATTTTAAAGTACAACTTGGTACATATACATGAAATACAATATATTACAATTTTAAACATTAGCAGTCAATTAACATGTATATATATATATATACCAACCAGCCTTTAGAGGCCTATGATAAACTGTCATTTATGCACGAAAAATTATATGAATAAATTTCAAATCCATTAATCATGTTAATAAAATCAACGGTACCAATTTTGTTGCACCAGATGCGCATTTCGACAATACATGTCTCTTCAGTGATGCTCGTGGCCAAAATATTTGAAATCCAAAGCTTATATAAAAGATGAAGAGCTATAATCCAAAAGGTCCAAAAAGTATAGCCAAATTCGTGAAAGGAATCAGAGCTTTGCACGAGGGAGATACATTAATCCAGTATATTACCAACTGGAAGAGATATACTTCATATGCATGCGCTATTTGAATGATGCCGTTATTATATCTTTCTTGTAAAGTCGTAAGCCTACCAACAAATATTTGTCTATACACATCTCGTTTAACGCATGCGATTTTTATATATGTTTATTTTATTTTCTATGTTTTCGATCTATTGTAGTCATGTGCCACCGCTTGTCAACACACTGTTTTCTATGTACATTCTGGGAACAAGATAACTGACATGTGGAAACCAGCCAAAGGGTGGTGATTTAAACAGACTCGGTGGAATACTGCGTTTCCTTAAAGAAACATTGATTATACAGTTCATTATGCCTTTACACATTAAATTATAGCATACAAATTAAAAAAGAAGAACACCATTTGAAATATAATTGAGACTATGGCAAACTAACACACATATCCGGTTTTCCCCTTTCAATATGACATACAAATAACTTTCGATACAAGGATAACAAATATGCAATGATCAATTCTGTTGTTGGTTTTGTAAATAACCGAAAGTACTATTGTTAAGTAGCAAGTTCTTTGGCCTTAGCATAGATTAAATACAGTTTGCCATATGGTTTGATAGTGAGCGAACTTTTCATGTATTAATTGGATAAGTGTATCCCTGAAAGTGATATCAAAGATATAAGAAGATGTGATATGCGTGCCAATGAGAGAACTCTCTATCCAAGTCACAATTTGAAAAGAACCCATCATAGGTCAAAGAATGCTCTTCACCAATTATCATTGGCTCATACCGACCAGCTAGCTATAACGGACTCTAAATATAAATAGCGTAAAACCATTCAAACAGGAGAACCAACGCTGTAATCTACATAAAAACTAGAAAGAAACCTGCATACCGAAATAAGTAATATACGTAAATTAATATTGCTATATAGACGTTCGAAAGTAATGTGCATACTTATAACAATCGAACACCCCTTGGTAGTATATATTCTAGTATAAAACATTGATATATGTCATGGTATTATGAAACGAAAATGACTAGATATCATAAGTAAGTATAAACTTTAAGTCAACATTTCAAGATTTACTTCCTCCGTCAGAAAATTACTAATCACAATCTAGACGACAATACATATGCAAAGCAAAGAAATACTAGAACATCATATCAATACTTACAGGAGAACAGACACACAAAAAAGACGAAGCAACACCTAAATAACAGTAGCACGGACACAGGAACAACGGGAAAACCCCACGACATCGTAACTTAAAGGAGCACAAACACACAAACAAGACAATGAAACACATAACTTACATGAGAGCAGACTAACAAACAAGACAACGAAAAAAATAACTTACTACAGAACGGACACACAAACGAGATAAAGAAATACTAAAATTACAGGTAGAACAGTCACATGAACAAGGAAAAACACGTAACTTACAGGAAAAGGCCGTACGGTGACCTATAGTTGTTAAGTTCTATGCCATTTGGTCTTCTGGACAGTTGTCTCATTGGCAATCATTTCACATCTTCTTTTTTATATTAACAAACAAGACAAGGAAACACATAAGTAACATAAAAATAGACACTCAAACAAGACAAAGAAATATGTAACGTACAAGAGAATGGAAATTCAAACAAGAAAAGGAAACACGTAACTTATCGGAGAGCAGACTAACAAACAAGACAAAGAAACATCTAACTTATAGGAGAACGGACATACGAACAAGACAAAGAAACATGTAATTTATAGGAGAACGGACATACGAACAAGACAAAGAAACATGTAACTTATAGGAGAACGGACATACGAACAAGACAAAGAAACATGTAACTTATAGGAGAACGGACATACGAATAAGACAAAGAAACATGTAACTTATAGGAGAACGGACATACGAACAAGACAAAGAAACATGTAACTTATAGGAGAACGGACATACGAATAAGACAAAGAAACATGTAACTTACCGAAAAACGCAAGGAAGAACAAGACAAAGAAACACGTACATGAAAGGAGAATGTACTCAAAAACAAGACAAAAACACTTTAAAAACAAGAGATCAGACACACAAACACAACAAAGATATTTTAGCTCACACGAGAAAAGATACACAATAAGACAAATAGTTATCAAGGGTACCAGGATTATAATTTAGTACGCCAGACGCGCGTTTCGTCTACATAAGACGATCAGTGACGCTCATATCAAAATATGCATAAAGCCAAACAAGAACAAAGTTGAAGAGCATTGAGGATCCAAAATTCCAAAAAGTTGTGCCAAATACGGCTAAGGTCATCTATGCCTGGGATAAGAAAATCCTTAGTTTTTCGAAAATTCAAAGTTTTGTAACAGGAAATTTATTAAAATGACCACATTATTGATATTCATGTCAACACCGAAGTGTTGACTACTGGGCTGGTGATACTCTCGGGGACGAAACGTCCACCAGCAGTTGCATCGACCCAGTGGTGTAAATAGTTATCAAAGGTACCAGGATTATAATTTAGTACGCCAGACGCGCGTTTCGTCTACATAAGACTCATCAGTGACGCTCATATCAAAACGACACGTACTTTACAATAAATAACCTTCATCTATGTCGTTTGTCGTAATAGCTCTTCTATTTTTGATATGTCTTCCTAATCAACAAATATATGGATTAAAATCGGCTTTTTATTTATCATCAGCATGAAGCCAAGGGTTACGATCTACTTCCGTTCTCTCCAAGTTAACGAAGTAAACTTAGTCTAGTAAAAGTACACTAATATGGACCTGTGTTCAAATATTTCAAAAATACTCGACCTTTGACTCTTGATACTGGGGTTAGTGTAATTGTCTCAAACTCGATGGAACAATTTTGATATGACAATACACTGATCAAATAACAAAGGAAGAAGAATCCATACATATTATATATATGTGAACTCGTATTTAACTTTCATGAATTCATTGTAAGAGTTTATTGATTTTGGACTTCATTTCTTTAAATTATTTTTTAGACCAATTTACTCTATTCTTTACTAATATTTACTTTGTCCATTGATTATTCTCCCTCCTTTATAATTTATCACCTCATTATTCTGTATTCTTTTCTTTTCTTTTGCCTATTGTTAATTTTTCCCTCTTTATTTTGAACTTATTGCCATTATTCTCTAGAATACACACCCCATTAAGACCCCTTTAAGTACTTGTTAGGGGAGAGAGATTTTACGAGAAACACTTAATAAATCCACCATGAACCGTCCGACCGTGGATATAACAACATTGACGTTTAGCTTTATTACTGTTTAAAATACATATTTCTTCGTCAACATATTGCTAAAGAAATCTATTTCCTTACATCATGACATGAACATTCGATTTAAGTCATGTGCCACCGCTTGTCAACACACTGTTTTCTATACATACATTCTGGGTAAAGGATAATTGGTATGTTGAGACCAACAAAAGAATGTTTCTGCAAATGTTACACTTGTTGATGAATCATTCTTAGATTCTCGACTTCAATCTTCTTGTTCACTATCTTACCATCAACGGAAAGGGAATTTTTAATAAAAGTAAGTACTGGTTGTACTCTAAAAGGGAGTTTCAGTCCTACACTTACACCATTGGGCCGGTAAATCTTATCCCAGTCAATTCGCAATTTCAGTACATTTAAGTGGTTATTATTTGAATTTTCCAAACTTGTAAATTTAAAGCTTTAGTCGAAATGTTATAAAAAAATACCTTATGACGCGCTTGTATTTTTTTTACCTGACGGCTTCCTAAAAAATAGTAGAGCACTCTTCAGAAGAATATGAGGTAAGATAGTCCGGTTACAAGTATTTTGGAATTTGACGGTGGGTTTTCCATGTACAATCCCTATCATTGCCATTTTACAAGAAACATTCGCTCCTGAAATACTCCTCCAAATTTAACACCCTATATACCGATTAGTTCAATACTAAAAGAGGGACAGTCATACTCATTAATCGAAAATAAACTGACAACGTCATGGCTAAAATTGAAAAAGACAAACAGACAAACAACAGTACACATGAAACAACATAGAAAACTAAAGAATAAGCAACACGAACCCCATCAAAAACTAGGGGTGATTTCATGTGCTCCGGAAGGGTAAGCAGATCCTGATCCATATGTTGGACCCGTCGTGTTGCTCATGTTATAACAAATCCAGTAAATAGTCTAATTCGGTAGGTCACATTCATGAAAGGGAAGGGGATTGTAGTAACGAAGAAATACGGCAAATGATATAAGGAATAAAAAGTACGAAGCAATAAAGCTAAGCAACGTTAGTCATAGACTCGCGACTTTAAGATACGTTTAAAAGATGAACAGATCAATTCATAAATTTTGTTTGTTAAAACTTATCTTTTAACTTGTAGATGACAATCGCAATTTTGCTTTGGTTCCCCAATTTGTCGACTTTGACCAATGAAGATTAATGCAAATCATTGAAAATACTTCTAACGAGTCCAAATTTACAATCGAAAACCATTAGTTCAATCATATTACACACTAACAAGCATAGTATCAACTGAGTATGGGATAAAAATCCAGATTTAGAAATGACATTGAATCCCGGATAGTATAATATGTTCTACTACGGCATGTACGGCTAGCATTTGAATTCAATCTCCAATAATAAAATTGAGAATGGAAATGGGGAATGTGTCAAAGAGACAACAACCCGACCATAGAAAAAACAACAGCAGAAGGTCACCAACAGGTTTTCAATGTAGCGAGAAATTCCCGCACCCGGAGGCGTCCTTCAGCTGGACCCTAAACAAATATATACTAGTTCAGTGATAATGAACGCCATACTAATTTTCAAATTGTACACAAGAAACTAAAACTAAAATAATACAACAAAGGCCGTTAATAAATCCTAAATTAATATTTGGTGTGTCTGTGGAATGACAATTATTCAAGTCTTCTGTCTATCAGATATTACCAATTCTTTTGTGTAGGTTTAACAGGTTTAATACCTACCGTTCAGATATTCTGTGTAAACTTGATAATTTCTTATCACTTTTCTCTGACCGGTGTTTCTTGGTCTACGTATAAACACAGACAGGTAAGTTATTCAAATTAAGTTAAAAAAAACTCTATTTAGATATAGATTTTGCTTTGCTGATTATAATTATTGCACTCACAACGGTCAAATATTTATAGCAAACGGTAATATGTTTTATGTTATGTGTGTCCATTGATACAACTTGAAGTGACTAGCAAGTTTATATACATAAGTGTATTCTCTGTGTATGTATATATGCATGTACGTGTATTTCTTATGGTATTTTTCAGTCATTCTTTATGTGGACTCGATTGTAATATTTGACAGAGATTTGATATTATAAAGCTGTATTTTTATTTTGTAACTCACTTAAACGTTCTATTCAATTTGTAGTAAACAGCACATAAAACCATAAATACATATACATGTACATATTAACCGGTCTTCTTTGTTTGACTATCAATAAAGAGAAACCCAATTCATTTGTCTTATATGTATGTGAACACACACTTCTTAACCAGCTATGTCGTAGTAAATCTTAAAATAATAAATTATTCCTTTAATGACATGTATGTCAATATTTATGTGTGCATACATGAAATTAATTGTTTAATTAAATATAGACGTCAATTATTTGTACAAATCCTTGATGGACTTTATCTTACTGATACTGTGTTTTAAAAAAACCAGATTGATTGGTTATTGGTTGATTAACGTCCAGTGGCAAATATGTCGAACATGTACAGGCCGTAAATAACTTAACATTAACCTATAGCTGTACAATGTAACCTATAGGAGTGCAACCCGAGTATAAATCCCAATAACCGAAAATTATACCATAGCTATCCATGGTATAATTTTCACAATTATACCATGGTTTTGTTGTATAAGGAATTCTAAAGAAAAAAAATGTCAAGACCTCGACGCGGCCGCCTGAATTTTTTTTATAGAAACAACAAAGTTAGTGTGGGGCCACTAAGCTAAACTGCCCGCTTTGCACCAGCTGAAATAAATGATTGCTTAGGGTGGGAATCGAACCCACATACACCAACTCTGTTGTCCTTTATTTTAAATGAACCAAGATTCGCTCCCAGAACTAACAAAAAAGGTTTGAAAATATGTTGATTTTCGGTAATTAAATGGTAATCTTTCTATAGGCTCCACTGTACAGCTACAGTTCGATATATGTACATGAATCACATCTAACCGTTTGTTTGGCAAGGCGGTTTAGTTTTTAGGTGATAGTGGGGGGTGACAGGAAGCACACCCCTTTTTAAGAACTTTAAATATGGTAAACAAATAATCTATTTAATAATATTTTTTAAATGTTGGCATGCTTTACCCCTAGGCCACACTTAAAAATATGTTGGTTTGCCCATACCCTACCAAAGGTTGAATAAGTGGGTAGGTACGTAGTCATTTTCTTTTCTTTTAAAAAAAAATTGAAGTATCAGAATTGTTGATGTTTATTAGTCTTCATGCCTATTTGATTAAAAAAAAACTTCTTCAAATAAGGACAATAAAAGAATTTGAGTAAGCAGCTTTTTTCTGGGTAGGTAGCGTTTGGGCAAACAAACCTATTTTTATTATGGCCCTACCCCACTTTAAAAGTGTTTGATCCACACCCGGTTTATTAAACACTGCTGAGATCTAGACTTTTCATGAGGCTATACTCTATGTTTGACCTGAGACTACTATAACACAGTATATATATAGTGTTATAGTAGTCTCAGGTTTGACCGTTAAAATCAGATAGCGTTTGTTTACTCTAAACAGGAATATATATTATACATTTGATCCCAGCTCTAAATGAGCGATTTTTTAAAAATCCTATTCAGTGTACGCCATGGGCAAGGGTAGATAGGACCTTTATCGGGACTCCGGGATCGGGTGTTTTTAAGCCCGGGATTTCGGGATTGAACCTTTCGGGGTCCGAGAATTCTTTTTTTTTTCGAATTTCGGAACCTCGGGATTTTGGGATTTCGTGTTTTTAAACAGACCGGGATTGCGGGATCAGGACTTCTCCACCCTCCCCCATGGACTTTTCTGGTTTAATGTTAAAAGTGGCATAATTCATACAAACTCTCAGACAGATTCTTGTGAAGTTAATTTCCTCAAAATCATTAAGTTAAAAAAATAAAACATTTCGAACATTTTGAAAACAAATAATAAAATTAAAAAAACCTACCCTTTGCAGTTCAATTGTACGTTAGTTTGGGATTGCAGCAATCTTCCAAAATATAAGAAATCTGTACTAGAAAGTTCTTGTGTCCTTATCCAGAACATCTTTAACAGGTTTTTCGTCACCACTGTAAAGATACATCCATCGCTGTCGAAAAATCTTTTCAAACTGAATACCCGCTGTTTCTGAAGCCCGCGCTAGTTTTAAAAAGTAGGCGGAGCCTTAAGTGTAAGGTCCGAAAAGGGTTATTTTACAGATTCTTATTAAAATGATTTCGATGTAAACAAACAAAAATGTATGAAATACACAATTTTTTACAGCGAAAGATACAATAGGTTAAAACTTCGTCTCGTGAGGTTAATGCCGGGGGTTTCAACAAAAGCTATGGTATAATTTACGAAACACCACAAAACTGTCCAAAAGATATGAAATATCTATAGACGTTACGCACGGTATTGGTGCCACTTAGCGTTACACGACGTTCCTAATAAAACAACGATTTTGACCGCGTTGTTCCACGGAAAGTTTCAAACGTCGACCTTATATTCTACTCATGTGAAAGTAAAGAGATGTTCGAAGTTGCTTCTTTATATGGTTATATTTTTTTTAAGCAGGTGCAAATGCAAAATTCCATTGAATTAAAACAAAATTTTAGATACATGAACCACTTTTAATATTTGCGAAAAATTGTCTACAGCAATAACACAAAATGACAATTTGATGTCTTGTAAAATTATTTAAATATATAAAAAGAAGATGTGGTATGGTTGTCAATATCTACAAGAGATCAAAATGACACAGAAATTAACAACTATTGGTCACTGTACGGCCTTCAACAATATTTGTTCTCTATTTCTTAAAAGTTGTGTTCTCTCTGCCAGAAGACGTCTCCTATCTTTGCTAGTGAAATTGTAAATATTTCGTTTCTTGTTTCTGTCTCTTTTCCCCAATTACATGTTTATATATATATATATATGTTTGTTGTAATTTGGTAATTTCGCTCCCTCGATTAACGTAGATAAAAAAATTATAGTTAGCTATATTGCAATGTTTATGGCATACAAGTATTTCTCTGATAAAACGTTTTGTTAAATGAGTCGATGCGACAAAAAAAATGATTGCACGTTTTACTGAAATGTTCACAATAAGGTGTACTTTTTCTCATAAATTTTTTGTGAGAATTTTCATTCATTCATGTGATATAGCAACGCTAGGAACTACAGATACTATCTGGCTTAGGAGGATAATTAAGACGATCTTACTTTTGATCGCATATCATGACTTTTTGAATGTATCTTGCTTTTGTAAAGTGGGAGTGTGGTCATTAGAAAGTTATACCTCCGGGGCATTGTCTTTTTGAAATATCCGAGTTAAATATTTCGCCATCTTATATGCATGAATTAATGCAGATCTGTATTTTTATGCATATTTAACGAGAACTTTATTTTATAAAGATCAGATCATTTCAAGAAATTATGTTATGATAAATATGCAAGAAAATTCGTATACAGTTTAACGTTATGATAACGCGAACGTTAAATTACGGTTACGGGGACATTTCATTGGACATCTTAGATCGTTTCGAATTTTCAATCTGCAACTCAAAAAAAATTTCATATCATTCCATTTTAAAGGAAATTAAATGTATTTTCCATTCATATTAGTAAACAGGTGTTAAAATTTTGAGATATAGTAGAATTTCGTTTGGTAAAAAGCCTCTGAATTATTTTTTGTGTTATTTTGTCCATCGGGACATTTTATTGGACACGGAAAAAATGACGATTTTTTAAAAATAAGACCGCAGTTACATAATGATGAATTCAGATAGCTTCTTCGGGACATGTATAATTTTTCTGATATAATTGAAAGCCATTTTCGACCGTTTTATCTTATGAAAATGAAGACAGAAAGTTTTTTTTAGGGTTGAGTAGCTAATTGGGACATTTTTTCACTTTTTTATTTAAACTCTTCTGACAAGCTTCCTTCTCTTACAGTTAAAAACGTCTATTACTTCATATAACGTATAATGTCAACAATACATTTGTTAAATTTTTAACCATTCTACTTACTAATGATTCCGCAGTGGGATTTCAAAGACGCACATGAAATAAAATTGTAACATTGGGACACCCTTAAAATGACGTTATAGGCATCGAAATGAGCAAAGTTTTTCATTAAAAAATATCAGAAGCACAAAATCATCTATGTTATTGATTTCTATGGTTTATTTCCTTTTGAGTGATATGCATAACATGGCTATTTATTGTATAGGATAAGAGATTTATTTTGAATAACCCGCCTTCTAATCCACATTTCCAAAGTGACACCAATATCGTGCGCAACGTCTATTAAACATAAACAAAATGCTGGATGAATGTCGTTGTTGACTGTCACTTGAAAATGAGGTTATATTAGAAAGTGACAGAAAATTTGTCTTTCAACAGAGCATTATCTGACACGCCAAATAGTTGTTGCGAGGGTTCTTTTCGTGCAGAGAGCATGACAATATACACGAGGAATCGTTTTGAACGTCTCATTCTGAACTGATGTGGCTGCGTACTTGTACTTCCCGCACTTATTTCTTGATTTTCATGACTTAGAATTACACATCTTGAAACAGAAAACAACTAATGTTTTCTCAAATCTACACAATTAGTTTTATTGAGAAGACATGGAAGATAAGAAAATGCCAGCAACTATTTCTGATGTTCCGACACCAAGTTTCTTAGTAGATTTGGACAAAGTTAAGAAGAATGCTCAGAAGATGGTAGATACATGTCAGAGACTTGGAGTTCAGTTACGTCCACATATGAAGACGCATAAAACTGTGTTTGTATTAAATACTTTTGTAGCAATATATAAAAAATATCTTCAATCTATATCTATAAATTAGAAAAAAAAGGATAAAATATTCTCATAGAAAGGGAAATGGTATTATTTTGTAGTATTTTTAAGCATCCTTTTAGGGGAAACTAATATGCATATATATATTTTTGTCATTTTTAAAAATTACATAAGAATAATTGTATGATGAAAAATGCTGATATATTCAAAGGGTTCTTTACATCTGATTTGATTTTCATGAAATATTAAATGACGACACGTCATACTACGATACTAAAAATTACTATTATGTCCAGAAAGCTATGTCTCGTCTTTTTGAAGTTTTAAAATTCGTTATTAATAATGGTATTTTTCATGAATACCGCAGTAAAATAAGCCACACATTATAAATCATTTAATATTTTCCTCAACATTCTAGCAGCTGCTCGCATATATAGTCTTGAAATATATTTTATAAAAAGGAATACAAATTCAAATTATTAGTCAACTCGAATCAAATTTTACAACAGTTACAGTGAAAATGTCCCAAATCAAAACATTGATATAATGTTTACAATATACAACTTTAGTTATGACAAAAAGGAATAACATAGAAATCCCCATGTAAAGATAAAATAAACAATGCCTTTTTTTTTAGGGAGCTCGGTACGTTAATGACCAACGGGACAAATAGAAGGATAGAAGTGTCAACATTAGAAGAAGCGGAATTCTATGCTAATAATGGATTTGATGATATTCTATTTGCTCATCCACTAATAGCTTCCCGTATTGAAAGGTTCGTTATTGTGAATATAAAAGTTAAGAAATGAAGATTGAACGCGAATGAGATACCACAACATCATTGAATCTAAAAGAACATCTAGAGGTGACCATATTTGTTAACAAATAGATTTATACTGCTTACATTATTTCTTTCCCGGATTATAAGGAAGGTAAAATATTAATAAAATGGTTTTATTCTGTCAAGTGCTTCTCAAAAATACTAAATTATTGCTTGGTCATGTGCTGAATAGTTAGTTGTACCCGGGTATTTCAAGAGAATCGTTGTTATATACATAAGACATGTTGAATTTTTTTTAAATGAATAATGATTACTAATAATATATGGCTTCAAAATACAACATTACTAAATCATTTTTCCATCTTTTCAGATGCAAAAAGTTAGCTTACAGATTAAAAGCTTTCCATGTGATGATAGAAAGTTTCCATGGATTGAATGCGTTGTTGAGTTATCCGTTAGAGAACAACAAGAAGTGGTCTGTATATGTCGAGATCGACGACGGCAGTGGCAGAAGTACGTCTTTTTTTTTAACTTTTGTAACTAATTGATAAAATCAAATCATTTCGAAACAAAAACAAAATCCTTATACTGAAGTAATAGGGTTTAAAATCCTTATTCTGAAGTCAAGGGTCTAAAATCCTTATACTGAAGTCAAGGGTCTAAATTAATTTTTGTTTTGCCAAAAGCAATCTCCAGCGCAGATTTCTTAACCTCACAGTTCATACAGTGTTGTTTTTGTAAAACTACAAGTTACAAATATACTCTGCAACACCATTTTCGCAAACCTATTTCGACAAACCTTTACCGAACTGAACAAAGAAATAACACGACGGCAGCCATATACGGTGCATGCAATGCTTACCCTTCCGGAGCACATGATTTCACTCTCGGTTCAGTGGAGTTCGTGTTGTTTCTTATTTATTATTTATAACTGTTGATGTAAATGTCCTTTGGTTTTTTTAGTTTTTGTTTACTCCTTGGTTTTGATTGTTATTGTCTTTAAACAATTTAAATGGAATTGAGTGGAATTTTGACAGAGGTAATACGGTGAAGATATGAAGTCTATGTCGAAGATTGTGCAAATAGCTGCAAATTATCGGTCTAGATAAGAATTTGCTTTCAAGAAGAAATGTGTAAGATTTTCACTCAAATTTTGACAAAAATATAATCCACGTGTTATTGTCAAGCCTTTGACCTAAGTCGAAAAAGCGAGACTAAGCGATCCTACATTCCGTCGTCGTCGGCGACGGCGGCGGCGTCCACAAATATTCACTCTGTGGTTAAAGTTTTTTAAATTTTAATAACTTTCTTAAACTAAACTTGATTTTACTAAACTTGGACAGAAGCTTGTTAATGAAAATAAGATATTATCCAGAAGTAAATTTTGTAAAAATTAAATTTCATTTTTCCGTATTTTACTTATAAATGGTTTTTCTGCTGGGAAACATAAATAAAGGCAAACATAACATTCACTCTGTGGTTAGGGTTTCTAAAATTTTAATAACTTTCTTAATTATCCTTGGTTTGTACCAAACTTGGACAGAAGCTTGTTTATGATCAAAAGATAGTATCCAGAAGTAAATATTGTAAAACAATAAATCCATATTTTCCGTATTTTACTTTTAAATGGACTTAGATTTTCTGCCAGGAAACAACACTTTCACTAGATGTGGTTAAAGTTTTTAACATTTTAATAACTTTCTTATACTAGTTTTCATTTGTACCAAACTTGGACAGAAGCTTGTTTATGATCAAAAGCTAGTATCTAGATGGATATTTTTATTGATTTTTTTCTTCGTTTTTGTTGGGCCTGTGATTATCGGCAAAAGGAGGCAAGACACTGGGTTCCGCGGAACTCTTACAAATTTTTAAGGTATATAACTCGGATATTTACGTATTTCTGAAGGATTTTACAACAAATTTACATATCTTGTTACGTAGTAAAGAGGTGTATGGTGACCAGAATGTTTTTTTCTGAAAGCACATTCCCTTGAAGAGCTATCTTCTGAATTATTATTTCGATTGAATATTGCCAATGTCTACATACTTAAGACAAGTCAGGCGTCGGTAATTGTTATATCAATATGTGTTGCTCTTTTCTTTTTTTCTTTATAGTAGATCTTTGGTGCATTTTTAACAAAAACTCATCAGATATACTGCATTTACAACTTTCAATAAACGTGCTAAACTGGTTTGTTCTATGATGTATTCTCATTTTGGTTAGGTGGTGTACCTTGGGAAAGTGATGACGTTATCAAACTTGCAAAAGAAGCTTCCGAATCTCCTTATATAGACTTACAGGGATTGTATTTGTTCAATGGTAGAACGTATGAAGCAAAAGGCACGAAGGGAATAGAATCTGCAAACAAGGAAGGAACTAATCTTCTGACATCTCTACATCAAAGGTCGTAGGCTAAATGTTAATTTAAGGTCAAGTTACAGTAAATTGGCTATGTCTTCGATTTCAGTAAAATTTGGCATACAGCTCTGGCTCGATGAACTTCAACTGAAAATCGAAATAATAATGCATTTATCTCAATTATCATTTGAAATATTACTGATTGAATACTTACAAAATGGGTGAACATTTGTATAGAAAGCAAAAAAATTCGGCGAAAACCCCTTCTAAAATTTGTTTTAAAATCGCTAAATCTCTAATTCTACTCCATAGATTTTTCTTAAAAAACTATATGTTGTTGATACATAAATTTCCGTTATAATGATGCAAAATAAAGATAGGGTAACCGACTTCGTTTTTACAGTATACATCATTCAAAGTTGCGTTCTTTGTGAAAAAATCAAACAAAACGTCGAAATAATCGTAACGTTATCGCGTTGCAGGCCGTAAAACGTTGATTTTTTACGTTTTTCACTACCAATAAGGTAAAAAATTGATTATCAGATAAAAAACGAAGTCGGTGACTCTATGATTATTTTATATCATTAAAACAGAAACTTATGTGTCAACAATATATAGTTTTTTAAGAAAAATCTATGGAGTAGAATTAGAGATTTGGCGATTTTAAGACAAATTTTAGTAGGTTTTTCGCCGATTTTATGTGCTTTCTATACAAATGTTCACCCATATTAAGAGGAATCAATCTGCAACTTTTCAGCAAATAAAAGAGATAAATGTATTATTTTTTCGATTTTCAGTTGTAGTTCAACGAGCCAAGGTTGTATGCAATTTTGTAGCAAAATCTGCGACATAGCCCATTTACTGTTCCTTTACCTTAAAACTTTGTCAAGAACCCGAAATCAGCTAAAATCGCCACCACTCCTTTCATATTTTTGTTTGCATCTCGAAGGTTTTCTCGTAGACATCCATTTATAACGTATGATCCTGTTTTCTCGTAGACGTCCATTTATAACGTATGATCCTGTTTTCTCGTAGACGTCCATTTATAACGTATGATCCTGTTTTCTCGTAGACGTCCATTTATAACGTATGATCCTGTTTTCTCGTAGACGTCCATTTATAACGTATGATCCTGTTTTCTTGTAGTATGATCCTGTTTTCTTGTAGACATCCATTTATAACGTATGATCCTGTTTTCTCGTAGACGTCCATTTATAACGTATGATCCTGTTTTCTCGTAGACGTCCATTTATAACGTATGATCCTGTTTTCTCGTAGACATCCATTTATAACGTATGATCCTGTTTTCTTGTAGACGTCCATTTATAACGTATGATCCTGTTTTCTTGTAGACGTCCATTTATAACGTATGATCCTGTTTTCTCGTAGACATCCATTTATAACGTATGATCCTGTTTTCTCGTAGACATCCATTTATAACGTATGATCCTGTTTTCTCGTAGACATCCATTTATAACGTATGATCCTGTTTTCTCGTAGACGTCCATTTATAACATATGATCCTGTTTTCTCGTAGACGTCGTAGACATCCATTTATAACGTATGATCCTGTTTTCTCGTAGACGTCCATTTATAACGTATGATCCTGTTTTCTCGTAGACGTCCATTTATAACGTATGATCCTGTTTTCTCGTAGACGTCCATTTATAACGTATGATCCTGTTTTCTCGTAGACGTCCATTTATAACGTATGATCCTGTTTTCTCGTAGACGTCCATTTATAACGTATGATCCTGTTTTCTCGTAGACGTCCATTGTTTTCTCGTAGACGTCCATTTATAACGTATGATCCTGTTTTCTCGTAGACGTCCATTTATAACGTATGATCCTGTTTTCTCGTAGACATCCATTTATAACGTATGATCCTGTTTTCTCGTAGACGTCCATTTATAACGTATGATCCTGTTTTCTCGTAGACGTCCATTTATAACGTATGATCTTGTTTTCTTGTAGACGTCCATTTATAACGTATGATCCTTTTTTCTTGTAGACATCCATTTTTAACGTATGATCCTGTTTTCTTGTAGACATCCATTGATAACGTATGATCCTGTTTTCTTCAAAATAAGACGATGTGATATATGTACACTCTCAACGCATTTAGTAACAAAAACGGCTGGATAAAAGGTTGTGTGTGATAATATTAGTTGTGAAATGTTCAAAAAGCTTTACCTTCATAAAGGAATTTCATTATCTCATTCGTATACATCTAAATATGATCATCTTCTGGGTTTTATCAATGTCAATGATTTTATTGAACAGAATGCTTACAATATGATCATAATTCTAATAATTTGCATATTATTTGTTTTTATATTTTAAAATGATTATAGGTTTACTGACAACAATATCGAATGCAGAACTTTAGCCATTGGTAATACACCAAGTTGTTCACGTCCACATGACGGTATGAATGTTCTGACGGAATTCCATCCGGGAAATTACATATTCTATGGTTCGTATTTTAAGTTGTTATGTCAAGTTTTTGATGGGTTATTTTCACGGTTTTTTTTTTAACACTTTACAGCGAACATGCAGCCACATACATGATCGGGTTGTTGTCCCTTTCACACATTTCGATTCCCAATTTTACATCAATTGTATGGCTACACTCTCAACATTGTAATACAGATTAAGATAAGAAGCATTGATTTCCAGTATAATTTCTCCATACAATAATTTTCATGATATTCAAAAGGGCTACTAAACATTACATTTATTTTATTCAAGAATTAATGCTTCTTTTTGATATTTTATTGGGGTGTTCAATCGTTTACCAAAGCACACCTTATATAAGTGAGGGTGTTTTTACAATCTTATAAAGTTTCTAAAGTATCATTTAATTCTTATAATAACATTTGTATGCTACAACCATGAAATAACGAGAAATAGTCATTTTTCGTTTGCTTTCACATATATGCATTGCTGTTGTCACGAGAAGCACGTGTTATAACGAAAGTTGATTTTTTTTAAAAGAAATACCATTTAATTTACAATTGTCAATTGCTGTTGTTATATACATTTAAGTGCGTCTTTTGATTGAGTAAAGCCATTTCAATTGATATTGGATGACGGTGTCTTTCTGTGTTGTGGTGTTACACTATTGTTTCAGATAAGAGTGAATGTTTGGTACAATTAAAAAGGTTTAAACCCGCTGCATTTTTTTTGCACCTCTTCTTAGTCAGGAGTCCGATGTTCTGTAGTTTGTTGATGTGGTTTAATAGTGTTTCTCGTTTCTTGCTTTTTTTTTTATATATATAGGTTAGACCTTCGGTTTTCCCTTTTGAATGGTTTAACATTCGTAATGTTTTGGGGCCCTCAACGGCTTGCTGTTCGGTGTGAGCCACGGCTTCTTGTTGAAGACCGTACCTTGACTTACTTTTTTATATTGTGACTTTGATGTAGAGTTGTCTCATTGGCACTCAAACCATATAATCTTAGATCTTTCTAAGTTTCACTCGTGAAAATACAAAATATGTATCTTAATTTTCACTCTAGTCATTAGTAAAGAAGTCAATTAATTTTAAAAATTATTCTTCGTTTACCTCAATGTTTTGACTATTCATGATTGAAATGTAACTTGCGTACATATAAAAATTTAAAGAACGAATTATCAAATACATACATTGTTTTAGATATGCAACAGGTCACCATTGGCAGTTGTGACACAGATGACATAGCTTGTCGTTTGACCACACGAATTATTGGACATAAACCAAGCCATAATATCTTCCTGGTAGATTGTGGATTCCTGGCTCTTAGTTATGACGGAATGAATGAACATCCAAACCAATTTTCTACTTTTGTGGACAATCCTGATTTAAAGTAAGGACTGTATATGTGCGTTATTACAGGTGCCTTTTTTTAGTAGTACCTAAACAGTGATAGTATTTACCACGCAAATGGTAAAGAAATCGTCTAAAAAGTCTTTGAAGGAGTTTTATATTTTTACTTATGGCTGATTGATAATTATGTCACCTATTCTGTTGTTATTAAGTATTTTTAGAGTCTTGTGATTTTTGGCTGGAATCAATATTGATTTAACCCAATGTTTACAGTTTAAAACACAGATAACATCTTTTAGCTTATATCTTTTCTCCACTGCAAAACTGCAGACAGAAGTTATAAAAAGGAAACTTTGTTGGTCCCATGAATTCTAAAATCCAAAAGTATCATATAATAGCATCCTTCCGTTTTATCTACCTCATTGTATTTTAAGGCTGCCGTGTCGTATAGAAGTTATGAAAATTATCCATTACGATGATGGTTGTTAATTCATGGTTCAAGCTTCTTTAAACTGTCAAAAAGTAAAATCAAGATTTCTTTTTAAATTGTTTTTACTGGTTTATTATATAGTAATTCAAATCTTGAAAAACATTTTGTTTTCATTATTTCAGAGTAATTGGATTTTCACAAGAGATTGGTAAAGTAACTACAAAATCCGGAGATAAACTTAATTATGATAAATATCCTATTGGATCACAGTTGTTTATCTTTCCATGGCATGTAAGTTACAGAATAGTTATAGAAAACATCTGATTAACCGACATGAAAAAAGGTTATTGCATATTCATGGAAATCGTTCTGTGTTTGAAACCGCTGACATGGCAGCTTAAAAAGTTGTCGTGGTTTGGTGTGAGTACTTTTACTTAAATACTTAAAACAGATGTCACCTATTTGTAACAATGCGTTTATACAAATTTGTAAAACAAAATCTCAAAAATTGAATAACAGATAAACACGTTTCAGCCAAAATTGAACTAATAGACTGCCACTGAAAATCACAAGATTCCAACTATGCAATCCAAGGATTAATCAACACGATCCCAACAACAAAAATCGGGGATGAACGCATGCGCTCTAAATTGGTGAGCTTTTCTTGTTTCGCTGTGTTATTTGTGTAGATCAAACGTTAATACACAATCGCTGATGCAGCATTCGATGGGAAAAAAAATAATGAAATATGCTTAAGACAATAGGAACATATATCTTTCCAGTAAGTTTCTCTCTATCAAGAAAAATCAATGAGGCTCATATCAAAATATTTATAAAGCCAAACAAGAACAAACTTGAAGAGCATTGATCATCCAAAATTCCAAAAAGTAATATCATCATCAACTTGAAGAAATATTCTCAATTTGTATGCGCTGCTGGAAAGATGTCGTTATCATCTACTTTGTTTTAACGTTTAGTCGGAAATATGTCAACACACTTTTGTCTAAAGTATGAGATCAGTATATATATTTAATTTTCTGTGTTTTCGATCTGTTGTAGTCATGTGCCACCGCTTGTCAACACACTGTTTTCTATGTACATTCTGGGAACAAGATAACTGACATGTGGAAACCAGCCAAAGGATGGTGATTTAAGCAGACGCGGTCTCATTGAAGAATCATAACGTGACCGTTTTATTTGCATTTATCCATTAAATGCTATCTGATGTACAGTAGTTGTCGTTTGTTTATTTAATACATACGTGTTTCTCGTTTCTCGTTTTGTTTATATAGATAAGACCGTTGGTTTTCCCGTTTGAATGGTTTTACGCTAGTAATTTTGTTGCCCTTTATAGCTTGTTGTTTGGTGTGAGCCAAGGCTCCGTGTTGAAGGCCGTACTTTAACATATAATGGTTACTTTTTAAATTGTTATTTGGGTGGAGAGTTGTCTCATTGGCACTCACACCACATCTTCCAATATTTATCGGCTGTTTTCTGCTCTTTGGCCGAGTTGTGTTTTTTTTTACACATCCCAATTTCCATTCTCACTTTTTATATATAGCATACAGGATGCAAAAGAAGAAAATCATTTGAAATATAATGGAGACTATGGAAAACTAACAAAGATTTCAGATTTATTAATTGATGCATTGATATTTGTAATGATTAAAGAAACAATAGTAAAACGAAAATGCATAGGTATTATATGTAAGTATTAAGTCAACACTACCAGATTTACTTTCTCCAACAGAAAATTTCAAATCACAATATTAATCTAGAGGATTATATGTATTCAAGGCAACACTAGAACAGCAAATTATTTACAGTAAAAGGAACACATGAACAAGGAAAAAACACCACGTATTTTTAACGAGTACAAATACAGAATCAGGTCAAAGAAACACGTAACTTGAAGGTGAATAATTACACAAACAAGACAAAGAAACACATAAATTGGATCCTTTGTACTTGCTTGGCTTTATAAATATTTTGATATGAGGGTCACTGATGAGTCTTATGTCGACGAAACGCGCGTACTAAATTATAATCCTGGTACCTTTGATAATTGCTTATTGAAGGAGATCAGACACAAAAACAAGGCAAAACTACAAATAACTTACAGAAGAACAATCACACAAACAAGACGAGGAAATACATAACTTGCAGAAAAACAAATACCCAAAGACGACTAAGAAACACGTAAATTACAGGAGAACGGACACACAAACAAGACAAATTTAGAAACATGTAACTTACAAGAGAACAAACACACAAACACAACAAAGAAACAATATACTCACAAGAGAAAAGATACACAAACAAGGAAGACATGCATGTAATTTACAACAGATAGCCTCTATATAGGTCGTTTGTCGTAGTACCTCTTCGTCCTATTTTCGTTATACATTACTTATCAACAAATTCATGGCTTAAAATTGGATTTTTATGTGTTATGACATGACATGATGACGCCATTAGGAAACACTTTGAAAAAAAAAATCTACCATGTACCGTCCGATCATGGATACGAATATACATAGTGTGTCCCATGAGTAGTTATTAAAGGAATTTATTGGGTGATAAACTGTATCAATAAAGGCAACAGTAGTATACCGCTGTTCAAAACTCATAAATCCATGGACAAAAAACAAAATCGGGGTAACAAACCAAAACCGAGGGAAACGCATTAAATATAAGAGGAGAACAACGACACAACACAGAAACGGACCAAGCATCAGACAAAACACCACGAGAATAACAAATATAACATGAAAACCAAATACATGAATTTGGGATAGACAAGTACCGTGCCACGTCTTATCTCAAAAATAAGAGAAAACACAAACGACTCAACGTTAAAATGCAACACACACAGAAACGAACAATAATATAACAATGACCATCTTCCTGACTTGGTACAGGACACTTATAAAGTGGAATAAAAGTGGTGGGTTGAACCTGGTTTTATGGCATGCCAAACCTCGCACTTTAATGGCAAAGTTAAATATAACATTGAAATGACAACATAATATTACAGGACAACAATACAAATAAATAGGAGAACATATTAGACAAAGAAAAACATGAATAATAGATAACAAAAAGCATCAGGTTAAAAATTCAATACGCCAAAAACGCGCCTTGTTCACACAAGACTCACCAGTGACGCCCAGATATAAAAGATCGAAAGTGAAAAAAGTACAAAGTTGTACAGCACTGAAGATCAAAAGTTGAAAAGGTTTCGCCAAATACGGCATTGTTTTTATGCCCGGGGTAAGAACATTCTTATTATATAGAACAATTCATGCTATTGCAAACAGTAAATTTTATCAAATGAATAGGAAAGAGATATACACAAAGAAACTGAAGTATTAACTAATTACAGAAAACTAAACCTGAATACATAACGCCTAGATATAAAAGATCGAACGTGAAAAAGGTACAAAGTTGTACAGCACTGAAGATCAAAAGTTACTCACTAACAAAAATATCAGAAAGGTCCTTCGGATTTGTGTTTGTTTGTGAGTGGATTGGTCGAGTTTATTTACATGTGCTGAAGCCAGTATTTCATTTTTGTTGTCTCATAATTGAAAAACATTTAAATTAACGGAGTAATGTTTTATATTTTTGACTAATTGAATTGGTTTAATGTATTTGTTTCTTGTTTGTCAGACTGGGATCCCGCTATATATAATCACCTTGTTCTATAAAAAATATATTTGATATATGAAATATGTAATATGCGCATTGATCTAGACAGGCGAACCAGTCTACTTGTTTGTGAACTATAAACAAAAAATGACATGGTCTAAAAGAATTAACTATATCAAACTGGGGGTTTAATCCTTATAATTCTTTAAAATTGGAGATATTAAAGGACTTTATTGTTTACCTCGTAACATCTATCACACGTAAACTATATTTGTGTCATTAAATATGTCTGGTGCATGAATATATTATGTTGGTTAACGCAAAAATATGTACTCAATGAAATTCGCACTCTGATAAAAAAAAAATATAAACTACAAAACTCTTATAATTCGAACAAATGTTTTGTGTTTATTATTTAATTTAACGATTAACGCGAAGTGAAAATAGATTTGGTAACGTCAATCCGCCGATTGTGTCATTATCGTCGTCATCTTGTTTATGTTCCCGACCATATGAGTATTTGGACCACACGCGTATGGTCATGACCATATGCGTATACTCATAATTATGGTCCGACCATCCGCATATGGTCCGACCGTACGCGTATGGTCTGACCATATGAGTATAATACTCGTTTGGTTATTAACGGGTCGGACCATATAGGTATTTTTTTTCCAAATAACATTATAAACGTGATTTTCAATAAAATTTGGAATATCAAACCGACTGCTAGCAGCCGGTTGGATATTGAATATCGATGAACGAATAACGAACCGGCTGCTAACTTCACATACATTATAAACGAATCAATACAAAAACTATCTAAAAAATCAATGATAGTTACATGACAATGTATTAATTTTATAATTCAAAGACTACGTAAAAATTAAATATTGATGCCCTAGTTAGTTTTCATCGCTAATTACATTCTTGTATGTAGGCTTGAGGTGACAGTTACTTCCACTCGGTATCATAGCTTTTTTGCATTTACTTGTCCTTGTTGTGCACGACCCTTTTCATTTAGATCTTTTGTTTGCAAATGAAAGTTAGCCTTTTTGCAGCTGCGTACAGTGATACCGAGGTCTTGGGACATTCCGATATATCTATGATGTTTTAAGAAGCTCTAGGTCTCAAATATCGTAACACGACTTCAATACACCATATTCACAAGACAACTTAAATAAAATGTGTTACTTTCTTGTGTAACAGTTCATTAAGAAAATTTTGGAAATATTTCTTATTGCCATTCCCTCGTTATAACAAATCGGTAATAACCATCGGTAATGACCATCGGCAATGGTCATTGGTATAAAATGTGTTTATTATAGTTTTTTTGACAAGTAAATAAAATTAACTATTTGAAACTTCTAATTTTTTTAGCTAATCTTTTTGTTATGATTGTATAAATTAAAATAAAATTACCTATATGATAGCGTCTTTTTAATGAACATTCATACCATATGAAGAGTTGAGACGTATTTAAAGTAAACTGTAACAGAGTGTTAATTACCCCGACCATATGAGTATATACCCATATGGTCCAAATACTCATATGGTCCGGAACATTTACATTGTTTAAGAAAAGAAGTTGTGTCATCGTCTATCGAAAGATAAAGAACGTCAAGAAGTCCTCTCAAAACAATCATATCAACGTATTCCCTAATATGCAAATCATATTAGAATCATTTTAAAAAATATAACATTACTCCTAAAATATTTACACATTCATACATGATTGACGAATGATTGACTATTTGAACGTTCCTGTTGCATGGAAGGTAAATCCATAAAGCGCTTTGGACGCACTACATTTGTAAAGTACTATTTTCATTTACTAGAACTGAGTTGATACCCCATTTTTGTGGGTACTTAGTACCTGAGGTTGTTATAGACTTATGTGTAAGTACTTCGGTACTGTCAGGATTTAAATTGAATTTAAGAAATATCACGACCCTCAGGTTTCAACTCTCTCAGGGAAAGCTGTCCTTATATGATTTTTTTTTCTCGTGTGAGAGTTTCTGATGAAGGTACAGAACAATGCTTCTCCCGATTTTATAGTGTTACTATCATATAAAGGGAAAAACAGCAACAGACATACGAATTTGGTCATGAAAGGGCGTACATTTTTTTGGGGGAAAAAATCAAAGAAATTGCTCTTTACAAAATTGAGATTTTACCTTTGAGAACCAGTCTTGTATTACAACTCCAGTTTCAACATGGAGGGAAATAAAATAATCCCTTTTTTCTGAATTTTTTTCTGTGCTCCATTTTTTTTTTGGGTTTAATTACGAAGTAAAATTAAAAAAAATTTAAACTCCGAGGAAAATTCAATCGGAAAGTCCCTTATCACAAAGCGAAATCAAACAACAAAACACATCAAACGAATAGACAACAACTGTTATATTACTGACTTGGTACAGGCATTTTCAAATGTAGGAAATGGTGGATTAAACCTGGTTTTATAGCGTTAAACCTCTCACTTTTACGACAGCCTCATTAAATTCCGTTATTTTTACAACGATGCGTGAACAAAACAGAAATAATAAATAAAATAGTCAAAATATGGGTACAGCAGTCATCACTGTGTTACAATATTAAAACAAACAATTTCACAAAAAAGCATAAAAGCATCTATCAAATTAAAAACACATTCACTGCTTCGCGTGTCTGACGTCAGATTTATACGTCACAGAGGAAGACATTTTGTCGTTTTAATGTTTACACAAAACAATTTCATGATCTCACATGGGGAATGCAAGCATACAGGGTTAAAAAATCTAAAGTATGTTATATTTGTTATTCTCATCGGATTTTGTCTAATGGTTAGTCCGTTTCTGTGTGTGTTACATTTTAATGTTGTGTCGTTGTTCTCTTCTTATATTTAATGCGTTTATAGTTTGTTAACCCTATTTTGTTTTTGTCCATAGATTTTCGAATTTTGAACAGCGGTATACTACTGTTGCCTTTATTTAGAATTAGTTTCAGAAATAAATCGAGATTTAAAATTGTCCAGAAGTTCTGTAGAATTTCTAAGAATCCACAAATGATTAATTAAAATAATTTTGTCGTTTATGTTTAAATATATAAGTTTATGCTGAATTGAAACATATAAATAGATTTGAAATAATCTTGCATCTTTTTGGGGAAATCAATCCAGGAAAATGTCTATCATGTTTACTGGAAGTTGTGTGTCCTAGTAAGAACAGCAAACAGAAAGTAGAAAAAAAATGTTTTGACTGCCGGGTTTCGTAACAAAGTTTCATGAGAACTGCTGAAAGTTTTTTATGAACAAAACCTTGTAACTCGGTAACGTAAAATCTAAAATTTGAAAAAAAACGAAAGGGAGCACACGTCAACATATATAAACATCTACCAAAGTTTTATACAAATTGGTAAAAAGCGTTTTTTAGTTAATGTTCGACATGTTGACGACGGACGGACAGACGGACAACGGTACCACAATACATCCCCGTAAACGGGTGTATAATTTGACATGGTATGAACAAATAAACTATATCAAACTGAGTCCGGGTTTAAATGACACTGATTCAAATTATACTAACACCGCTTATGTTATCAGTATCACTTCGTTGATACAGAAATTATCGTCAGTTCTAAGTTATTTCACAATGACGAACTGGAAACAAAAGGTCATAGTAATCACAGGTATAATATCTAATGTCAATAGTGTACTAAGTGCAAAACACTGCATGTGTTATCTAATATCAATAGTATAGTGCAGTACAAAACACTGTATGCGTTATCTAATATCAATAGTATAGACAGTGAAAAACACTGTTTGTGTACATGGCAAATACACTTCGTACAACACAGTCCTAGGAGAAAATTAAAGAAAAATCGGAGAGAGTTTATAAGTTAAACACCAATAACAACATTAATAACGATAATAATAAAAGTGATAGAAAAAAAATCTTTATTTATTTTATATGTAATATGGTCATCATAAGAGTATTTACAAATTGTTCCATCTTCTAAAGAGGATATAAGTTCATTAATACATATATGGAACGCCAATGTTGACAAAGTGTTTCAACTTTTCCCTTATTATTATTATTACAACAAATATGAATGTGTCACGTCAAGAAGGTTTGAATAAATTCAGCAAAGTCCATCTGAATATATCATATATGATCAAATAAAAATATTATTTAAAAAAAAAATGGAGAATATTGTTAGAAGTATCCGTCAAGTCATAGTTATAGTAGCCTTGAATCAATCCTTTGTTTTTCCATACCATGTACATTACCTTTAGCCTTTTTTTCTGGTAAAAGTCAATTTTCTTCAGGTTACTTGAAAGTTGAATTAAATGGTATTAGAGGTCGGTCATTTAGAGACGTATCAACCGTTTCATATACGTTGACGTATCCGCATCTGCAGATATACCGAAAAAAAATTGTTTCCAAGCTTAATTTTATGTACTTTCAATAATGCAGAAAAGGCAAATGAATAATTTCTAATGCAAAAAATAACAAAACAGTTAGGAAATATCGAGGTTTTTTTTGGTTGAACATGTAATTAGACTTTTTAAAATATTCTGGATATTTTTACCAGTTTACAGGCATGAATACGGTAAAGTCCCCAAAGTGGAAAGGGATTAATATAAGTTGCAAAACTTGTTTCCCAATCCACTATAAATAAATATGTTTACACTAATACGGTAAAATCGTTTGTTTGAGTATTAACTTGTGCTCATTTAGAACCAAATTGTTAATTGACAAATAGAGTGATACTCAGTAAAAAAAATTAAATGTTTTTATATGACATCTGAAGACCACTCGTGTTTCTATTACCTTTTACTAGTATGACAAAACTGCAAATGAACAATATTCAAAGTTCCTTACTTATGTATACATATAAGTAGTACATTTGATTTTTTTGGTGATTATTCATGTAAGATCTTGAAATATCGTTTACCTAGATTATTAAAGGATTGTGTACGATATTCGTGTACCTGCCCTACATTGGCTCCTTTTTAAGGGCATGTAAAAGTAGATGATAGACCTAGTGGCGGATCCAGAATGTGCCCTCTGAAAAACACTCTTTATCCGCCTCTGAGACCCCCTTATTTTTTTACAAACACCACTATCGCAAATATTGAAAGTAAATGTTTGCTTGTCTCGAAGAGATTCCAGTTAGTTTTTAAAAAATGAAGCAAAACGTAAAATGGTCTTTTTGATATATCTTCAGATGCGGAAACGTCAACGTATACGATACGGTTGATCCGTTTTTAAATGAACGAACTCTATTAGAAACAAATAAAAGTATTATAATCTCATCCTGCCATTAAGATTTCCGGAATCTAAAATTGAGAATTGAAATGAGGATGCAAATTTTGTAAAGTTATCAGTATTTAACATTAACTTTTTTCGCAAACTTGATTAATTCTATCATTATGCATGCTTTATATCGCCAATATTGTTCTTGAACTTTATATTTTCGATTGGCATAGCGCTGTAATAACATCATTCAATAGAGGTCGGTCATTTAAAGACGTGGCAACCGTATAAGAAAAAAGTGTTTAAGATGTGACAAATTTATTGCAAAAGAAAATGATATTATTGCGACTATTTTTCTTCTTAACAAGAACGTGATGATGAGCGGGAAAAATATTGAAATATATCTATAGGTCTGTTTTTTTGTTAATTAATATATGACAAGGTATATATTTTTGATTAACAAAATATATGAAAAGGGTGGGGTACTTGATGTCTCAGCTGCTCACCCCTACCAAAAAAAGTTTGAAGTGCCCCCCCCCCCACCCCAAGATAATAGGAGTGAATACGGTAAAATCGTTTATTTGTGTGCTAACTTGTGCTCACGTAGAACCAAGTTGTTATTTGACAAATAGAGTGATACTCAGTACTGTTTTATTAGATGTACATGTATTTATATGACATCTTAAGACAACTCGTGTTTCTATTACCCCTTATGATAACATCGCAAATGAATAATATTCAAAGTTCCTTACATGTATATAAGTAGAACATTTGATTTTATTTTGTTTATTCATGTAAGATCTTAAAATATTTTCAAACTAGATTATTGAAGGATTGTGTACGATTTTCGTCAATATTGGTTCCGTTTTAAGGGCATGTAAAAGTAGTTGATAGACCGCCTTATTATTATTTTAACAAAACACCACTATTGCAAATTTTGTAAGTGAATGTTTGATTGTTTAATTTTCGAAACGAATAGTGTTCTTAAGCTCTTGATCACATACTCATTTTTGATAAATCTGCAAATGCGGATTCGTCAACGTATACGATACGGTTGATACGTTTTTAAATTACCGACCTCTAATACTAACAGTTTATAGAATCAGGTTATTTAATCTTAATAATTCCCCTTTCAATTTTTTAGGTGTATTAGTAATATTTGCATTCGTGTATTTGTTTGTAGGTGCTAGTGCAGGCATTGGGGAAGGAACAGCGCTACACTTCGCCAAATTTGGGGCTAAACTGTTTCTTACTGGTCGAAATAGCGATAATTTACAAAATACAAAAGACCAGTGTGTGCAGTTAGGGTTACCTGATGAAAATGTAAGTTTTGAAAATATGAGTCAGACCTCCCGAAAATGGCATCTCATTCACCGACATAGATTTTTGACAAATGTAGCTCGGTTTTTAGGGTCAACCTCCGTACAGTGTTCGTTTTTGTTCAGGAACTATTTTCCTTTACTCCATCAATTAGTGTAAACTGGAATCTGATTGTATTCGCTTCACTTAAACACATATGAACAAAGTGTATTAGTCAGCCGAAAACCAGCTTACAATTAGTGTAGAGTAGTATGCGGACCCGTATGTGGATCTGAGCAAGAACTGCCGGGGAGTTTGTTTTAGGGTTATTGTATGATGATATCGAGCGGTTGGTTATACGTGGGTTTCTTACTTTTTTAAAAATTCAATTCCCTCTACAGCCCATTTCCATAAAACTACCCAGAAACACTCTTAGTGAAGATGTGTCCCTGCTATAATGAAGTTAGCCGGGAAATTTTCCATATTTTTTAACTAGGGGTTTTAGTCAGTAGGAAATAAGAACTCTTTAGATATTTGTCACGGTTTGTTTGCTAATTTCATTTTAATGAAAAAGAAATATGTAAAACCTTTATCATGTAGTGTTATCTTTTCCCTTGAAATATAATACGATGTGAGCAACATGGATTTAAATGTTGTTAACTTATGCGAATGAATTCATCAAGTTCAACCTACATTTATTTGTAAAATTGCATGTATTATCATGATTATTATCCATTTGCAAGTCAAAATTAAAAGCTAATCACCGAAGATTGTGTGTCCTTGTTCAATTCTTTAGATGTAAATTAACATGTTTCTCCACTAAATAAATTACAATTTATCGGATGGATAAAACTGACATGTATTTCTTTCAATGGATATATGCAATTTGTGATCACTTTCAATACATATAGTGCAGTAAAATATCCCTTCCAACAGAAGTGGCTAAAAACATAGCCAAACGATCTTCAAAATGAAGAAAATTTTTATTTTATATATAAAGTTTGAGAACAATTTTGTAAATATGTCAATGAAAAGACTAAAAATGAATAACAGCATGCTATGTAATTCAGTTTTTACTCTGGTGATTTTGATTATTTTCAGATTGGTTCGGTTGTCGGAGATATTACAGATAAAACTGTGCAGTCAAAAATATTATCTGGTGCTATAGAGAAATACGGAAAAATAGATGTACTTGTAAGTTCATTTCTTTTTATATCAATTACATTTTACACATGAGCTTTCCGACGTGACTTGACAGAGGCATATTGCAGAATGCCAGTTATACATGTAATCTGGCACTAACACACACTCCCCTTGGAACTAAATCAGACTGTCAATGACATGTCAAAAATATTACGTCTTATGCCACGAAAGCCATTGTTGGTGCATTCAAAGTTATGTACTACTTAATCAGCAAGAACTTGTCTTTTGACCACTACAACAGCATGGTAGATTTTTGCATTGAACTTGGAGCTACCAACTTACCTAACACATGGATAGCTCGAACCCAAACCAAAAACTGAGGTGATCTCAGGTGCTCTGGAAGGGTAAACAGATCCTGCTTCACATGTATACCGAATTATACTATTTACCAAATTTGTAATAACATAAGCAACACAATGGATGCTTACCCCTCCAGAGCACCTGAGATCACCACCAGTTTTTGGTGGTGTTCTTGTTGCTTAGTCTTTAGTTTTCTATGTTTTGTCTTATGTACTATTATTTGTCTGTTTGTCTTTTTCTTTCTTGGCCATTGCGTTGTCAGTTTATTTTCGATCTCTGAGTTTGACTGTCTCTTTAATAACTTTCGCCCCTCATTTGAGTAGCTCGTGTACTATTTCTAAACTTGAGTATGTGTCATTCTTTGCTAACCTCAAGTTCGTGTGTTTCATTTATGGTAGATGGGGTATCCGACAACCGATTTATATAGATTAAACACCTAGATATCTGTTCCAGACATCAACGAAACCTGACAACTGCAGACAGTATTATAAGTTGATACAGAGTTACCAAATGCAACATCAGAGACAGTTACAAACTCTATAATCACCGAGATAAACACAAAAGAACTTCTTACGAGGGAAATGTCTGGTTTTGCCTCCGATGGTGTAGCAGTATTCTTAGGTAGAAAGAATGGGGAAGCAAAAAAACTAAAAGACAACAACCTTCATTGATCACTAACCACTGCATATATCATTGACCAGCACTGGCTTGTAGAAACAGCTTGTACCACTCATGAAAACAATTGACGAAACTCAATCAAGCCAAACATCAGCAACAGTTATTCCAGTTTCCAACATAGTCCGATCCTACAAATATGTTGTTGTCAACCTGGAGACATCAGAGATCAGCACTGACCCAGTTGTTAATTGCATCCTAACCACACTGAGATCCTTGTTACTACTTGCAGACACCCTACCACACATATCTGCCATATCACTGATATTTCAATGTAGGGATGTGAACCTTGGCATGGTAAAAACAACAGTAGACAAAATCATCAGGATGCCGGAAACAACTAATAACATCATCAAGATCTGAATTTAACACATCAAAGAACCATGATTCCTGACCCAATTGATCAACATCTTTCAAGACTGATTTTGTTGACACAAACATCATTTACCAGCTTTCTGTCGTTGATTTGAAATGTATATCTGATAACTCCCAGCACTTTTTGGGATCGATGCTGTGTTCAGCCTAGCAGACCTCTTCTCCATGGACCCAGAAGAACTACAGACACAATGACAAGACTTAATTCAACTATGTAACACCCTGACAGCACAGGAGAGGACAACGACTAAACTTATACAACTTATTCACAACAATACAGTCACAGGACTCCAAGACATCTATCACTTCCACTAAGTACAGCAGAGGTGAAGAGGGTATTTTCTCAAGTGAAACTTATTAAGACCAGTCGCAGAAACAGCTTGAGGACCAAAAAATTAACCCAACTACTAATTGTAAAACTGAACTGTAATGACACAATGTTTGCTGACTTACTTCAACCTAGAGTTACCCAGTTCTTTAAGGCCAAAGAATCAACTCTCTGTGTTAGAAAATTTATGAAAAATGGTTTGACTTTAAATATATTATTACTGTTATATTGATGAAATGTTTGCATAGACATATATCTAAGAGTGCTTAAGTGTAAGTGCAATTGTTAAATAGTGCTGTATCTACATTCATGTTTTATTATTTTTATTTGGTAATAATTTATTATTTACTTGAGGTGTGAATGTGTATTGCTATGTTTAAATGTTTAATGACAATGTATGAATGACTTATAATATATTTAATGCATTTTTTTTTAATAAATAATCAAAACAACAACTTATGATATACATCTTTATTGAATAAAACAATGCGAAACAATGAGAAAATATGACCCAAAAAAAACAGACGGATACACACAGAAACGAGACAAAAAAACGAGAGGTGCCTTTTCCTAAACTTAAAGAGGGCCCTGCCCTCCACTGGCACCCTGTCCCTTTCAATTTCTAGCTGGAGCATTGCACTATGCTATAGATTCATACATTTGGTGACCACAAGTTTATTTGAACACTGCAAAACACTCTCATGCACATTAAAAGGTACCAATTAATTGACGTAGGGTTGGATATATCCTCTTACTATACATTTTGATTTAAGTTCAACCTCTATCAATCTTACCAATATCCGTTTGTCACATGGCATTGTGTCGCATTTTTCTCGTCCACTACAAATTCCCAAAGTTCAGTATCAAGCGTCATTTGAGCACATTGCGATGCGTTTTACACATCCATTTTTCTGTTTACTGAATATTCATGGCAGAGGTTTCATTATATGAGTGCATTAAATTATGGTATTCCATTTTTGCCGATTTACTTAAAATTTTTCCATGGTATGATTCCCATGTCGAATTATACGTCTGTAAGCTAGTTGATTTTCACTATCTATAAAAGGACATTTGCATCTGAAAATTCATGAAAAAGAATAAGAAGTTCCATGATATCGTTATTTGACTTCGAATCACAGTCTTATATAACATTTGACACAATTGTGTGTACTGAATTCGTAGTATGCATTTACTAGTCTGTGACAAGTGACAGAAGGATTATGGAATAACTTTAGTCTGGCTAAATCTAAATTGTTGAAGTAAGGCTTGAGGGTGATGTCTTTGATTACATGTTAAAATAGCCTTGCTAAGTTTTCTTCGTCTGATTTGATTAAATTTACGTCATGTTATTTAGGGAAATCGACTAGATAATAGCAGGCGTTTATTCAAAGATACTTATACCATCACAGATTGTGCTATTAATAAAATTGATAATAGACATTAATAAACTTTTTTTTTTATTAAATATTATGTAAGCCATAATTTGTCCTTTGTAGTTAATCCTTTAGAATATATTTGTGATCAATATAGTCAGTTTTGTGATAATAGCGAGAATACCATGTGTCATAGATATAGGAAGATGTGGTGTGAGTGCCAATGAGACAACTCTCCATCCAAATAACAATTTAAAAAGTAAACCATTATTGGTTAAAGTACGGCCTTCAAAACGGAGCCTTGGCTCACACCGAACAACAAGCTATAAAGGGCCCCAAAATTACCAGTGTTAAACCATTCAAACGGGAAAACCTACGGTCTAATCTATATAAACAAAACGAGAAACGAGACACACGTATATATTACATAAACAAACGACAAATACTGTACATCAGATTCCTGACTTAGGACAGGTGTCATGTCTGAATAGTATTACTTATATGTCAACATTTAGATATTTATTTTCGGTTTTACAATAAAAATATAATTTTAGGAAAGCTGTCCCAATAAAGCATTTTACTCACTTCTTTTAGCCACTAGCTTTATTTATAAAAAAGAACGAACTGCCAATGCCATGGTGCCAACTCCCTCAGGCAAAGTTGACCGAAGAAGGGTAGGCTAATTTATTTTATATGGTCCAATCTCGGTGAAATAGCTCGATCTTCAAATATTTAAATACCACTGGCTGTCTTTATTATGGTTTAGATTTGAGCGTTCCTGGTGAAATTCAAATTTCTAATTGTAATGAGTATATCTTGCCTATCTTAATCGATATGTATTTGTAACAATGGCATCTCTCCAACATTGTGTATAGGATATAATTCATAACAAACTAATTTATGTGTTTGATCTTTTATCGCTGATAATCATTGCTCTGAATAACTTTGATATTAAAGTTGGTCTCAGAGTTTTTTTAAATATTAAAAAAATCTATGTACATTTAGATTGGTTGATCCGCTGTGTTATAATAAAAACAGACATGTATCATTCATTTCGACCCTCTGGGTTGACAGAAATCTCAAAATTGTTTTAAAGTGTTATTGTCTTGAATTTGCCCTAAAGATTTTACCCTGAGTAAAAGCTTCTTTTCTTAAAAAGTTTGATTTCATGTTCTTTGTCTTCCCGAAGGCATCATCCCCAATCTAGGATGTAACCTTTTGACCACTTAACCATACGCACTGAATAAATAAAGGGAACAGTAGTAAACCGCTGTTCGAAATTCATAGATCGATTGAGGAAAAACCCAATCCATTTTACAAACTAAAACTGAGGGAAACAAATCAAATATAAGAGGAGAACCACGACAAAACAGAAACACAACAATAAAATGCAACACATATATGTACTATAACTATAATATAACCATATGGCACTGAAACATAGTTTGACAAACTTCCGTTGTCTAAAAAATTACGAAAATGATCTGTTTTAAATGTCGTTTCAAATATTTTTTTAAAGCAATTTTACTCAGGTATGTAGCAGGTATATTATTAGCTCACCTGGCCTAAAAGGCCATGTGAGCTTTTCTCATCACTTGGCGTCCGTCGTCGTCGTCGTTAACAATTTTTCAAACATCTTCTCCTCTGAAACTACTGAATGGATTTGAATGAAACTTAGCATGATTGTTCCTTAGAGTACTCTGCACAAAGTGTGTGCTTCGATTTTCTATCCGGCAAAAGACATGGCCGCCGTTACTTGAAATAGAACATAGGGGTCAAATGCAGTTTTTGGCTTATATCTCAAAAACGAAAGCATTTAGAACAAATCTGAGATGGGGTAAAAATGTTCAATAGGTCAATATCTATCAGCCCTGAAATTTTCAGATGAATCAAACAACCCATTGTTGGGTTGCTGCCACTTTATTGGTAATTTTAAGGAAATTTTGCAGTTTTTGGTCATTATCTTGAATAATATTATAGATACAGATAAACTGTTAATAGCAAAAATGTTAAGCAGAGTAAGATCTACAAATAAGTCAATTTGACCAAAATTGTCAATTGACCTCTTAAGGAGTTATTGCCCTTTAAAGACTTTTCACAATTTGTTCATCATGTTGACTTACTTTAAAAAATCTTCTCCTTTGAAACTGCTGTATCAATTTCAGCCAAACTTAGGCTAAATGAGTTTCAGAGTTTCAGAGTATCTAGTATAAATTTTATATTTCATTTCCTTGTATGTCAAGAAACATAGCTCCTATGGCTAAAATAGAACATAGGAGAAAATGATTTTTTTTTTTGCTTTTGAAGAAAATAGGACGATTCAAAGAACATTTAAATAAATTGAAAAGCCAAAATAATCATTGATGAGAGATTAAACCAAAAAAAATCAGGTGAGCGATTCAGGCTCTTGAGAGCCTCTTGTTAGTAATGTCAAATTTTGTGCTAGTTTTGTCATTTTTATTTTAAAGCAGTTATACAATACCTGTATACTATAAACCATTCACTGTGGCTTTTTTTTTAAGATAAATTGTTTGACTGTAGAAATTGGTATCTATGATGAGTTTATTTACAACCAATGGGTCGATACCACTGCTGGTTGATGTTTTATTCCCCAAGGGTATCACCAGACCAGTAGTCAGCATTTGGTCCTCAATGCTCTTAAACTTCGTACTTTATTCGGCCTTTTTAACTTTTATATTTATTTGAGCACCACTGATGAGTCATTTGTAGACAAAACAGGCGTCTGACGCAAATACAAAATTGCAAACCTGGTATCTATGATTTGTTTATTGTTAGAAACTATAAAAGTTGTTTCAGAACAAAAAAGTAAAAACAGCATTGATTAAAAAAAACAAGAATTTAAATTAAAACTGTAAAAAGAGCTTGCTCCCTGAAAAATAACCGACCACCACAACAGATGAATATATGGCGCCCTAAGGTCTTTATCAACCTTGTTGAGATTAATATGATTAATGTGTAATTTTTAGGTAAATAATGCAGGAATGGTGCACTATCTGAAAACTGGTGATACATCAGATGAAGAGTATGATGAAATGTTTGACACAAATGTCAAGGCACAATTCATGCTAACAAAAGCCGCCATGGAATATATAAAACAAACAAAAGGTAATTAATTAGAATAAGGTAAAAGTCCAAGGATGCTTCAATCTACACGAACGAGATGAAAATAATTTTGACAGGTTTTAATAGTAAAGCTTCAGCATAATATAAAAAAGGATATAGATTTAAATTTATAATCTTGATATTTTCGGTAATGTGACAAGAGGGTCGATTCCACAGCTGATTGATGTTACGTACCCGAGGAAATCAACATTTTTATACCACCAATCTTATTCCTTTGTATATTGAATTTACATTTGACTAGAATTCCCTAAGTCTTATAACAATCATACTTTTTTAAGTATAGATTTTGTTATAAAAAAGCATTGATACACACAAAAGCGTTTTTATTCAATGCATAACCACTTAATAAACCTTACAATGATAGTACATTACAATTTACAAAAGTCATGATTGTACAAAGTGATAACTTGTACACAACATATACAATTTGGACAGTTAAAGGCTGATATTATCAATTTTTTGGAAGAATGTACTTGCTATGATAAATTGCCTAAAGAATATCTACTCATTGCCTCAATTACGTCTATAACTATTGACCAAAGCTCTGCGCCCTCTGTTTTGTCGAAAGTCAGAAATGAAACATAATCACAAATAATCATGAAAATTTATTTTCTGAATTAGGTGATTAAAATTATAACCATCTCTATTTGTGACAAAAATGTTTCGAACTTGTAGTTCTTACACACAAATCAGATGCTAAGTAAGAGTTTGTTCTTTCCATTCTTATCTAGAAATGTGCATACCACTATTACAATGGTATATATTTATATGACCCTCACAGTTTTGATAAAGGTCAAAAACAGATTTGTTCTCTTTGAGTTTGTCTCTTTAGACGTAAATATTTGTGTATTCCATTGTGTTTAAGCAATAAGTTAATTTTTACCTCAATAACAATGGTTTCTTTCTGGCTAGAATGAACTGTTATTATTTTCTAGTCACAACTAATAGAATTAGTGAAATAAAACAATACAGCATTAAATATACTTCCAGCAAAAGGATACATAGAATTTTGCCTTGACATTTTAGTAACACTTGTGTGCAAATCTGTGTTTACCGTTCATTATTATTTCTTCCTTCTTTCTACAGGAAATATTGTATTTGTTTCAAGTATTTGTGGCGGTAGACCGGTAAGTTCAACTCCTGTGTTATGTGGCAAGTTTGTGCGGTATCAAAAGGTTTTTTTTCAAATTTAGTTGTTTTCCATTCGTTTGACGTGTTTTAGATTTTTACACCCTGGTTTGAATATCCTTGGACATGGGTATTTTTGCTATTTTTACTGTTTTCTATACCATGTGTCAAAAGTATATGTCGTGCACGACGGGTTGAGTTCAATATTTTTTTTCGAAAAATGGTAAAATAATAAGTGCAATTTAGGGAGATAATTAAACTGGACATCACATTTCATACTATTTTGTGGAATACATATAAAACAAGAATATATTTACACGTTTGTCGTTAATTAACAGAAGTCGATAGAACTAAAAAAAAACACATTTGTATAGATAAAGTTTCTGTTTTATCCACAAAATAAAGATCGTCCCTATGCTAGAATGTGTACGAAAACTAGTGTATTTGATATTTCTCGCAAATACGTACAGTGAGAAAAAAATCAAAACTTTTAATATGAAATGGATTTATATTTTTTACCAGCTCATCATAAGGAAAAACTATCGCAGTTATGTTAAAGGGTATTTATTTTGTGAAATATTAAACATTTGAATAGAGAGTAGAGGTGAAGCATGTGTTGATGGTTGGAATGGGTAATTATACCTTGTCTTTACAGATGGGAGAGCTACCTGTATATTGTATGAGTAAAGCGGCTATTGATATGTTTACACAATGTCTTGCTTTAGGTTAGTATACTGAATACCTTCAAGTGCAGTGCCTTTTGTATTTGATCAACTAGATAGGTACGTAAGCAAGTTGCAAAGATAACAGACACTTTGAAAAATACATTTAAGGGCAAGTAGCTAGTATAGGGGATATCAGCGCTAGAGTTTGGATTGTCCGGTTGTTTTAACAGTCGCAGTTTTTATACAGCTACTGTTTTATAATATTAAAAAAAAAAAGCGACATAATCATTGAAGCTCAATTCCGCTGACTTTTCCTTCTTTCTTATGTAACTGCATTGAATAATATAGACGGTAGGGATATCCTTTAGTTGATGTAAAAATAACCAATATCAAAAGAATACCGAACTCCGAGGTAAATTCAAATCGGAACGTATCTAATCAAATGGAAAAATTTAAAGCTCAAACACATCAGACCAATGGGAAACAATTGTTATATTCCTAATTTGGTACAGACATCATTTCCTTACGTTGATAATGTGGATTAAACCTGATTTGATAGCTAGCCAAACCTCTCACAGGTATGACAGTTGCATTAAATCCATTCTACTGAAAATAATGTGCGAACACAAAATCCATGCATCAAATTATAAGTCCTGGTTAACATGTGATATTCAGACTAGTGGCCTATCAAAGAGGTCAAGTTGCCAATGCCGTGTAATAGTATAATGAACCTGCTTCCATTGTCTATACAAACACAAATGCCAACAATAATGACTTTTTAACTTTAAATGTATTTTTTGCATTTTCTTCATTCGTTCACCCCTAGTACTGGTCTCATCTCATATCATCAATTTTTCGTCTGTTGAAACCTTTTAGATCTTTCCTCAACACCGTGGTTTCTTTTTAAAGGGACGTAACACCATTTCTAATCATGGATTGAAATAAACCCCGCCTACTAACCTAACTCAATATGGGGCTCTACTTACCCAATATGGAACATACACGGCCTTCACGCGGTTGCTTTAAACCAATAATATTCCTTGAAATGAATAGGAGGTAAGAAAACTATTTATATCATCTGTCATAAATGCACTAACAGCAAATAAAGCTTTCGGACATGAGGAGAATTTTGCTTGACACATTAGAAGTTAAACCCCAGATTAATCTCTTTTTCTCATGTTAAGAGTTGATGGTCATAGAAGTTTTGCAACAACTGTATGTTTTAATATTCTGTATACTCTATTTACCCCCAACTTTCCATTTTTATGTAACTGCTTTAAACCTAATCTGCATATTGTGTATGCATATGTATGAAGTTTAAATAATGTCCTAAAAATTATGCCTTATGCATTAACGTGTGCTTCATATCAGGATTTCCTTTCTGAATGTTGTTATTCCCTTATTTAGATTTTTTTTTTATAGATATGGAAATAAAAAGATTTATTAGATATATATATATATATATAAATAGGTTAATGTGTAATGTTTATTTCAGAATTGGCGCCATTTGGTGTAAGAGTAAACTCTGTTAAGTAAGTAACTTATTTTGTTGGTGTCTTTTAATGAAAAACAACACGGTAGCAGGGTTCATTGTAAAACAATCAAATCTATTGAAAAGCACCTTACACACAGCTTCTTTCTGGAAACCACGGAATTCATTGATTATGGTATATTTGCTTTAATATTGTATCTTGATTTCATTATACATCTTTTTGCCTTCTGGTTATATCACCCCGAAAAACAAGGTTGACGTATATAGGAGCCACCGTGTTCGTTTGACAGTCTGGTTGTTTGTCTGCATATTGATATGTTGGTCTAGTTAGACATTTTTATTGGACCCACAACGACTTCAGGAAAGTAATTTTATCATTAAAAAAAACGTTTGACATGATTCAATAATTTTGTTTTTAAATTAATGATGATATAATTATATTACTATAAATGTTATTTTTATGATATAGTAGCATTCCATACCCGAACGCTACCATTTTCCACAATTATTAATTTAGGCATAGAACCAAGTATCAAATACCTGTCAAACGCTACTCTATAGAAAATAATAAAGTGTATGTTTACATAAAAAAAACAACTCTGGATTGCTTAACGACAACTATTTTGTCTTTCAAACACTCGAAACTGACTAGAATATAGTTGTTCTTGGTAAAATTACGGTTAATGTTTTCCAAATCAGTTAATCTTGCCTACCCCCTTTTGTCAAATATGCATTACTTGTTTTCAAAATGTGTGTCTGTTTACAACATTTTGTATCTGCAAATTTAATCCCTTTTCAGCTCATACATTTATGTATCCTTGACTTGCATTTATAATTGACAACGAGGGTTACAAGAAAATTAAACTTTTCGACAAAACAAAACATTTCAATTTTCCCATTGATGTATTACAATATGCTTTCTTGCTATTCGAAATGTACATCACGACGGTGGTCACAAGTGATGAATCATGAACTAACTTCCACTCTGTGACCACATCTCACATTAAGACTTTATACAAACATATATGTTGAAAGTCTAAAAGCATTGTCTGTGTTTGTTATGCTATTCGTATACTTACCTTCTAAATGTAAGACTTTACCGCTTCGTAATCAACTTGTTTTCTATTTAGTCCAGGTACAATAGTGTCGAAGATAGCTAGACGCGGAGAAAGAGGATACCATTCTGATGAAGACTATCAAAAGGTACCTTTAGTCATTGTTTTGTTTTTACATATTCTGAAGAAATAATATTCGAAGACTTCACATTCATAAAGTGTTAATTTTATTTTTTGAATGCGGAGTTATCGATTTCCTTCTTAATATTGTTGGATAAGCTTCATCAACATGAATCTATGTACGTCTAACTTTTTTGTAAGTATCTGAAAATTAATTTTGACTTCAATAGTTTCATAGATTCAAGGAGCTAGTTTGGTTAATATTATGCAAAATATTATGTTGCAACATATTTTCGTTTCAGTTCTTAGTTGCACAAGCAGCAAAACATCCACTAGGAAGAGTAGGCGTACCAGAAGATGTGGCCTCAGCAATTTCTTTCTTAGCTTCCGATGAGGCATCATTTATTTCTGGTCAGATTTTATATGTAGATGGCGCACGGCATTGTATATCTGCTGGAGTAACAACAAGTGTTAAATAAAACGTGTAATTGTTTATTTTACTGACTTATGTATACCATTTAATCTGAAGCAATTTAAAATGTGAAACAGCAAAATATTTGTTTATGTTTACCGTAAAATACTATAAAATACAAAACGATTCCTGTAAACTACAGGATAAGAGTAAAAGCATGTAAATTTGCAAAGCCAAACAACAATATAAAAACATAAAGAATTGTTAACATTGCAAATGACCTAAATATCTACCAGAGATAAGGGGACGTTGATGTAAACACATATAGGTCATCGTACCATAAGCAAACCCTATACCCTATAGAAATCTGTTGAGGGCCCCTGTGTTACTAATATGAAACAATTTACAAAGCTGAAGATAAATGAACAACCACTATGACAGTAAGCAACAACCATTAATCACAGAATTACAGCATCCTGACCTAGGATATCACATACAAAATCAGGCTGTGTCAATCATGTTTGTTTGTAAAAATTCAGGTTGTTTGATTTGATCATATAAGTCGTTTAACATATAGTAATGTCGGGTTTGGGTTCTTTCAGTGTTGAATGCTGTGTGGGAATTTAGATTTATTCACATTACGTCATTTGGGTCTCTAGTGGTCAGTTTTCTCATTGACTATCAAACCACTTCTTCTTAATTTTGTAACCTCCTTGAATCAATATTCTGTAGTTTAAAATCACACAAAAAAACGAAGATTTGAACATAAAGTTTAAAAATTCAGTTCGAAAAGGTACAGCTTATCACATCAGCGCTAGGCATAAATAAAACTTAGAAAATAATCCTCACACTTAATGAAACCACTCATCAAAGATACCAGGCTTATATTTTAGTACGTTTGCAAAGCTCGTCTTCATAGAAATCATCAGTATTATTTTAATTAAATTTGTTTTAGTCTAGAATTTAAGTTTATTGAAGGACCTTTTATTTGGTTATGAAAATATACTTTGAATTCTAAAGATATTCGAATTAGCTCTTGCTGCGATATAGCCTTTTTGCGGCGGAAAGCAAACACAGATCAATCAATATTCATTTGAATTAAAACAGTTGGAGTACGAATCAAATACAAAGGTGAAGAGTATTGAACACGAAAATTCTGAAAAGTTTTGCCTTATACTTCTTGGATGAGAAAAACCTATGTATTTCAAACGTGATTAGATATTTTATAAACTGCAGTTTTCACAAATGTAATACTCAGTATTCAATGATGTTTCCCTCAGTTTTAGTTTGTTACCTCAAGTTTGTTTTTTGTCCATAGATTTTCTAGTTTTGAACAGCGGTATTCTATTGTTGCCTTTATTTATGACAACTCAACAGTGCTATTTTATGACAACTCAACAGTACTACTAAGACAATAATACCCTGGGAGACGAAGCAGTCACCAACAATGGCATCAATCAAGTTGGTGTTTAATGAAAATGCCTCTACTTTTTGTACTTCTGTCTCAGATGTATATCCCACATCTTCTTTATTTTTCAAAGTTAGTCGAAGATTATTTTTTTTTAATTTACACATTGTAAAGCGTTATATAGTTCTGATCTTTATAAAAGTCATAATTGTTTTTTGTAACGGGCATACATTTGTATTGTTAACTCTTTGTTCTCTCTACTTCTTCATGTTTATCAGTATGGGCATTCATATGAACTATTTCCCATTTCTTCATCCATGGCCCCTGAATAGTTGTATCAAACTCATCGTCCGGAACCTTCAATACAAAAATGCACTTATAGATAAAGAAAATAAAACATTTTAAGTAATGAGATGCTGAAAAATTGTGTATCAATCTTGAGAATTGTTTTTTTTATAAATCACTTAAAAAGCAAATTACAGTAAAGACACATTTGACGTCTTTTATACCACAACACTGATTGGTTTATAAACATGCAAAGTTATTTTATCTTGCTTTACCAAATAGAGAGTGTGAGGTATTAATTATGGGATCCAGCTTTCGTCCGTTTTCGTTTGGCATTTAATATTTTCTTAAATATTAAATGACGCGAAAACGTGTTTTAAATTGGTTATGTTTGAACGTATAATCACCTTGTAATGGTCATCGAACCTAACAAATACATTAAAAGATCAGTAAACTAAAGATTATAATGTGACATTATGTTTATCGGTTTATTATAAAAAATGTATGATTGGAGAAGGCATACATGCTTTTGGCCTATAGCTAATTCGGTACTAACACAATGTCACAACAATGATAGTTTTTCTATTTAAATTTGCAGCTAGCTTTGGGGGTATTAGCTGATATTAAGTTTTTATTTGTTTTATGGGTAATAACATACGATACCATATGTTTCCAGATGACGTACCACTAAATTACTTTCCTTTATGTGACTAAGCTTTAAAAACATGTATACTGATTAGAGGCTTTATTAGTGGGGTATCTATATTTCCATGTCTCTTTTCAGCTACCTAAGTAGCCTTTTCTTTTAGAGATTTGACGAAATGCAAGTCGAAGGCATGCATATAAATGTTAAATTATTATAAACACCTTTTGGAGAATCTAGTTGAAGAATTTATCCTACCTCTACAAAATCTTTTATAGACTCTTTTTGTGCTGCTGTTCTATCTATAGAACAAAACGTGTCCCAGTCTGGTTTCAATTCCGGATCAGTTGATGATCTCATAACAACCCCTGGTTTCAAATTCCATAGCCCGAAAGGTGCGTCTGGTCGCTGCCAACGTAAATCCAAACTCCATCTTATATCTTTTGATACATTTGGAAGACTGAATAAAAAGACATTTTAAATCGTAAACAGAAGTTAGGTATGTTCCGAAAGATAGTATTTCCTACAATAAGTAGCCATATTTATACTATAAAATAGAAAGTTTAAGCTGACTGTAGAATGTTAATAGTACCATCTTCTCTGTCAAATTACGCTTACATATCTCAGTTAAAACGTTACCCTCGTGCAATTTACAGACTTCGTTAATATGGTTCTCTTTACGAAAAAAGACATCAAACAGATTTATAAGGAAGACCTTTGAATTCAACAATACACACGTTTAACGGTATTGGTATATATCTCAACTCGCTAGCGGCTTTCGCGGATTAAGATCTTTAGATACCAATAACATTGTCCGAAATGTAATTTTAAAAAGGATTCACTTATTTTTTTAATTTTAATATGAAATCAAATAGACATAGACAAATACTCTTATACGAACTACAGATGGAAACAAAAATATAAAACTATTAAGAATGGAAAGACTATCTTATATAGGCTGGTTAGTTAGACATTCACAGATAAACACTTACCTGCGATGAGGAGTCATATTGTTAAAAAGTATCAAACCACCATAAGGTACCTCGCATTTCTGTGACTCTTTCTCTATATCAACATCTATTAAAATATAATGTTTCGTTAAAAATCGAAAGTAGGAAAACTAACATTTACATTAATGAAGCATAAAGACACCAACTTCAAAATCTTTTACTATTAATATCCTCACTTATGCTGCTACAAACCGTTCTCTTTTCAAGATGTTTTGTTACTATACATGTATACATTGATTACCTAGATTTAATCTAGTGAAGATATGAAAGTCATTTTTTATGCTCCACCTACGATAGTAGAAGGACATTATGTGTTCTGGTCTGTGCGTCCTTCTGTCCGTCTGAACGTTCGTCCTTCCGTTCGTCCCGCTTCAGGTAAAAGTTTTTGGTCAAGGTAGTTTTTGATGAAGCTGAGGTCCAATCAACCTGAAACTTAGTACATATGTTCCTTATGATACGATCTTTATAATTTTGAAGCCAAATAAGACTTTTGACCCTATTTTACTGTCCACTGAACATACAGAATGAAAGTGCAAGTTTCAGGTTAAAGTTTTTGGTCGAGGTAGTTTTTGATGAAGCTGAGGTCCAATCAACTTGAAACTTAGTACAGATGCTCCTTGTGATATGATCTTTCTAATTTTAAAGTCAAATTAGACTTTTGATCCCAATTTCACGGTCCACTGAACATACAAAATGAAAGTTCAAGTTTCAGGTTAAAGTTTTTGGTCAAGGTAGTTTTTGTTGAAGCTGAAGTCCAATCAATTCGAAACCAAGTACACATGTTTCTTATGATATGATCTTTCTAATTTTAGTGGCAAATTAGGCTTTTGACCCCAATACCAAGTTCCATCCGACATAGAAAATGAAAGTGCGAGTTTCAGGTTAAAGTTTTTGGTCAAGGTAGTTTTTGATGAAGTTAAAGTCAAATCAACTTTAAACTTAGTACACATGTTCCCTATTGTATGATCTTTCTTCTTTTAATGCCAAATTATATTTTTTCTCAATTTCACGGTCCAATGAACATAGAAAATGATAATGCGAGTGGGGCGTCCGTGTACTTTTGACACATTCTTGTTTTTTTTATATTCTGCTATTTCGGCACTAATCTGAAACGTACTTCCATTGATTTTTTTCCTCCGGATATTTATTCAACTTACAGATTGAAAGACCAAAGCATAAGAAACAATACTCAACCGTATACTACGTATACAGTTAGATGTATTTGACTCTTGATACATGTGTGTCCTCGATTATAAAGTTTTAAAACACAACAAATAAAAAAACATTTTATGTAAATAAACATGAACAGATTCTAACCAAGTGTCTTGGACATTTCTTCTTCCTCCATCATCACATACCACGTGTTTCCATAGCAACACGTATGAGTTCCTACTTTTCCTTTAGCATGTGCCTTCTTAACCATCTGTAAAGTTATTCGAAAAATATTTTAGTGCATGACATATTATTCTATGTCCTGGACCATTAAAAAGTCTCCCAATTATTTTATTTTGGAAAGTTTTTATTAAATCAACCACTGAAAGGACATTGAAATACCTGAATTATCCAGGAGAATCAGATGCATGCTGTATCCGTCCAATATCATTTTGGCAGTCATGTAACTCATCCTTATATTAAACTCTTGATTTCTGATTTCAAGTCAATTGTTTCTATTGTCATCTTTCCTTTGTTAACATTGATTTCACGCGGATTTTTTTAAAAATTGTAAGGGTTCCGCGGAACCCAGTGTCTCGCCTACTTTTGCTGTAAATCGCAGGCTCAACAAAAATGAGGAAAAAAATCAATAAAAATATTCCTCTTGATACTATCTTATGATTGTAAGAAGCTTCTGTCCAATTTTGGTAAAAATCTATGATAGTTTAATGAATATAATAAATGTTTTGAAAACTTTAACTGCAGACTGTATGTAATGTGAACTGGAAGGAAATTGAAGTCCATTTAAAAGAAAAATACAGAAAAAATAGAGTTATGTTTTTACAAAATTTACTTCTGGATACTATCTTATGATCATAAATAAGCTTCTGTCAAAGATTGGTATAAACCCAGGATAGTTTAAGAAAGTTATGAAAATTTTAAAAACTTTAACTACAGAGACAATGTAATGTTACCCAGCAGAAAAACTAAGTCCATTTAAAAGTAAAATACGGAAAAAATGGATTAATTTTTTTACAAAATTTACTTCTGGATACTATCTTATGATCATAAACAAGCTTCTGTCCAAGTTTGGTACAAACCCAGGATAGTTTAAGAAAGTTTTTAAAATTCTAAAAACTTTAACCACAGAGTGAATGTTATGTTTCCCCGCAGAAAAAAACTAAGTCCATTTATAAGTAAAATACAGAAAAAATGGAATTTTATTTTTACCAAATTTACTTCTGGATACTATCTTATGATCATAAACAAGCTTCTGTCCAAGTTTGGTACAAACCCAGGATATTTTAAGAAAGTTATTAAAATTCTAAAAACTTTAACCACAGAGTGAATGTTATGTTACCCCGCAGAAAAAACTAAGTCCATTTATAAGTAAAATACGGACAAAATGGAATTTTATTTTTACAAAATTTACTTCTGGATACTATCTTATGATCATAAACAAGCTTCTGTCCAAGTTTGGTAGAAATCCAATATAGTTTAAGAAAGTTATTAAAATTTCAAAAACTTTAACCACAGAGTGAATATTTGTGGACGCCGCCGACGACGACGCCGACGACGGAATGTAGGATCGCTTAGTCTCGCTTTTTCGACTAAAGTCGAAGGCTCGACAAAAATCATACAGATACACCTGGTAGGTACAGAAAAGTGTACAACAGTTTCCTTATTTATCAATAACAAGACGCCATTATTATTTGTTTGAGGATAAATTGTTCAATATTTAAGTTTCTGAGGTTTATCCATATTCTCCGATATTCTCAAGTATTGTTTTGAAAAGTAAAATATCATTTGGAAGATTGCGTCCAAATGCATCAGTATCAGTCAGCTTACATACACCAGTGTAGACACTATAGTGCGTCTGATGCCTCTATCAAAATATGCTTCTAAATAGAACGTCCTTAACTTTTCAGCAAATGTAATTATGCACTAATATTTAAGCAAAGTTCATTCAATTGGTTGTTCCATAGTTCCTACCTCCATGCCACCATTGAATTCATTAGTATCCAGTAAAGGTATCCAAGCTGAAGGTATTAACACTTTGTACGATTCATTGTCAAAATAAGCACTGTCTGGAAAGATAAGAAGAGACTTACATTGAAAGTGAATTTAACAGACTATATGTTCAGGAAATACCGTTCTATTGATAAGTATTGATAGGTTTTCTATTCACTGAAAGATTTGTCTACGTTTGCTTTATGATACGAACGTTAATGGGATCGCAATGTAATAAGTGTACAATAAAACAAGCTTCTAGATGAGTGTTTAAATCGTTAAACTATTGACAAATAAAACAGAACTGAGTTTGTATATCACGCCTTCATTCCTTGCTGTTGATAGATGTAAGAACTATAAATATGAGATTAAACATATTTTTTTCTCTCCATTTTTATGTGTTATAAAGACTCTACAATGGAAAATATGTATCTGATACTTGTAAGTAACTTTGAAATTTCAAATTTAGTATCTTTGAAATTCATAATTCAAAATTGTAATGCAATATTCAATATCTGAATTAAACAGGTTAACACCGTGAGTTACAACATTACTGAACAAAACAATATAATATCAACATAGAAACCCTAACGTTTTATCAGTGAGAAAGTTATTCAAAGGCGCTTCGAACACATGGAATTGATAACGTGTTTTTTTTTTTAATTTTCAATTAAAGTTGCAAATACTGCATGAAAGGTTGTATTTGGTTTTCGATTAATTCGTGGTAGCCTTGAGCGTAGGAAATCTTGGGTTCGATTTCAATCCCATCATCATCATCATAATTTTTTGTAAAGATCATACAGTAAATGTAATCAAATCTTTAATAACCTTGATGCCAAGGAACTAGCGTTGCTTCATTCTTCGGTGTCTTTGTCCTGAGGTTCCAGACCGGAGAACCAGCAATATCTGGACCAATCAACTGCTCTATAATATTGAGTAAGCGTTCATTGGACCATAAGTCTCGAAAAGCCTATAAATAATACATTTTTACAAGTTACTTCTTTTTTGTTGTTGCTAACATTACTGGAATGGAAATGAACTTGAGTATCTGCTTTGTGAGTTAGAAGATAAACATTCGCATTGTGATACACACTAAAATATTCTGGCTGTTGTTTTTAAAATGCAACACGTACGTACTGTCATAGAGTTTCCGTTATGTGTTATGTGTCTGTTTTGTTTCCGATGCTTTGTTTCTTACAGGTCAGTTGTGTCAATCTTGCTCTAAGGTTTTAAACTATTTTTATATCAACTTTTGCTTTTTTTGCATTGCTATTTCAAGTTGTGATATATATTGGAACTAAATCATCTTCCTTTACCTTTTATTGGAGCAATAAGATATCGTTGTTATTGCCTTCTTCGGTATGTTATAACAGATTATCGTTGTGGATTTGCTTTGAATGAATTCTACACAATAGGAGTTTACCTGAGGAAGATTGCCAGTTTTGTGAAGTATAATGTTTGCACCAGGAAAAGCTTCGTCTATTTTTATCAGACGCTGAAATAATCCATATTCACTGAATAATTCTACAAAATAATACAAATGCGACAATACTTAACACATATCAAATTGCGTTCATGCATTTTGAAACAAGGAAAAGGTATAACAAATATATCGAGCTCCAAGGTAAATTCAAAACGATGAAGTAACAAAAATGACAAACGGTATCAACCAACAAGAATTGCTTATATTATATCAACTGTCCTTTAATGTAATTTACATTATCGCTATTTTGTGGATTTTTCCTTTGATCTTTTTTAGTGATAATTTTTCATATCATGCTACTCGCTTCAGATGGAAAATTATCGCTAGAAACCAAGGAGCCACGTGGCCGTTGCTAATGAAATTGACATGAAATTGACACTTTGTCATAGGTAAAATAGCGATAAACAGATTACCATTGGTTACCGGCTCAAGCGAGAAAATCCTCAAGCGAGAAAATCAATCTCGTTGAGATAACCAACAATAATCTATAATTAATACTCGAATAATAAACCCATTTAATTGTTTTAAAAGGAAACCATGTTCTAAAATTTCATTTAATTGATTGAATTGGAAAGATTTGAATTGAATTAATTGACACATTTTGTAAATCTTGAACTAGAATTGCAGTTTGATAAATAAAGGAAGCATTATATTTCAAAATTCACATGACTTAAAATATATATAAATATCCAAACCTTTTATTTTGCCTGCTTTGTAAAGTTTTTGTGCTAGATCTTCAACAAGCCCATCTATTGCATCCCTAACTGGATTTAATTCTTCTGGCTTAAAAAAGTCTTTTATAATTATAAAGCCCTGGAAAAAAGAAAAAAAAACATATCTAATGCTTATCACATAGATAAAAAATTTCGTATTTGAATAAACCAACAAAAAATATCGTCGAAAGCTACGTATTATTAACCAACTAGACAACAACTAAAAAGGTTAAGTTTTATGTCTTAGTACAATAAAGTATTGTATTTCTTGGATCCAGAACGTGAAATGAAATGCATATCATGACTCCTTTTAGTGGATCTTTTGCATTTTAATCCCTTCAAGTAAGACTTAATTATTGTATATTGTTTTCAAGCAATAAAGATCTCATGCATTTCCTGTCTCAAAAAGTTCTACTTCAACACAGTTTTCGCTTTATGAACAATGTCTTTAACATTTTCTGACTTAACACATATCGCAATTCCAAACTCCAGTAGACAAGGCACCCCCCCCCCCCCCCCCCCTGTGAGACAAGGTTCATTGCATTTCTTGGTTTCAGTAAGTTTGGTGTCGATATTATACCGTATGCTTATCTAATCATAAACAAAAATGCGTCGTTGAATGTTTGGATTCATTAATATTCGTTGGATACCAATTTTCGTGGATTTCGTGGGTACAGGAGAACCACGAATTCAAATGTTCAACGAACACACAAATTTTGTAAAGGAATGAGTGTAGACTTTGCCAAAACCACGAAATTAAATATCCACGAATATGTAAGTTTTCCTCAAACCACGAAAATTGGTACCCACGAACATAAATGAATCCACAGTATATCGCCTCAAATCAGAAATTATTTTTTTTCTAAACTACTCACGTCTTCAAAGAATCGTTTTATAGTCTCTGCAGGAAGCTGACCTAATTTGAGCTCCGTTGGTTGTGATGGCATCGCACGAATGTCAAATAGTTCTGGGTTTTCTTCATCAACATGACCAGGATAAGATTTAGACGACATGTTTTGTTATGTTGCGTGATGATTTCTACGTGTGTATATTAAATACACTGTAGTTATCGAGATAAAATGTGTTTGTCCACCATGTCCTATGAACTAAACAGAGATAAATAAAGGAAGATTGTCTTTGTTTACTTTAAATAAACTCATAGATATCAGGATTGAAATTTTGTATTTGCACCAGAGCCGCGTTTAGTATACGAAAGACCAGTGACGATCGATTATAATAAGTAAATGTAATTTGTTAATAACCTTTTGTACTCGGTGCTCTTCAACATTGTATTTGTTTTGGCTTTCCAACAATTTTTATCTAAGCGTATCGAATTATAAGCGGCTTTGCCTGGTACCTTTAATGACTTTTCATGTATCTTCCTTAACTTTTAATGTTGGGTTGTTTTATGTGATATCCGTTTAACGTGGCTTGGTACTTATACATCCCGTCAATGTGGTTGTATTGTCTTTCATTTTTTTGTGGTGATTGTTGTTTATGAGAATATTTGTATTTCTTTCGTTCTTATAATGTGACTCTGTTCTTTAAAAGATCCTGTCAGTATGATGTTATTCTATTTTATGTCATTATGATATATTACTATCATAAATTACAAAAAAAGTTGAACCACACACGTCAAAATCATCCAATCGCGTAGTGAAATTAACTATTTGTGGATTCTTTTAAATTCTATATAACTTTTAGACTATTTTAAATCTCGGTCTATTTCTAAAATTTATTCTTACATACTTCAAATGTTTTAACCCTGTATGCTAACATTGCCTTTGTGTAATTTTAAAATTGTTTGTATGTACATTGAACGACAAATATATTGATGCATAAATTTTGTTGACGTCAGACACGCATATCAATGAATGTGTTTGTAGATGTTTTTGTGTTCTGTTAAATTGTTCCTTTTAAAATTGTTACACGATGATGACTACTGTACCAGTTTGACTTTTATTTATTGTGTCTGTTTAGTTAACGCATCATTGTAAATATAATGGAATTTGATGCAACTGTCATCAAAGTGAGAGGGTAAGGGCTATAAAACAAGGTTTAATCCAACATTTTCTACATTTGAAAATGCCTGTACCAAGTCACGAATATGTGTTTTCTTATTTGATTTTGCCATGTGATTATAGACTTTCCGAATTGATCTTCCTCTAAGTTCAGTATTTTTGTGATTTTACTTTTTTTTCAGCTAGCTATACTCAGGTTTAATCTACCATTTTCTACATTAGAAAATGCGTGTCCCAAGTCAGGAATATTACAGTTGTTCATTAAGTTGATGTGTTTGAGGTTTTTATTTTGCCATTTCATTAGGGACTTTCCGTTTCGAAATTTCCTCCGAGCTATTTTTGTGATATTACTTTTTTCATATATATATATAGCATATTTACCTGACGATATCGGGATATCGGCATTTAGTCATGTACCTATCGTGATTTGTTACAAACCGGTATTTCTATAAAAAAAAAATCGAAATGTTCAGGACTTAATCAAATCTATATTTGGGTAAGATGATGCAAGCATACGATTTTTATTGCGTCTGACATTTTGAGAAGCAAATAATATTTTACTACTTTATTGAAATATTGTGTAAAAACGTTAATTATGAGGTATGAGTGTCAAGTGGCTCAAGCATTTTTCTGGGGAAGTTTTAAAAGAAATATTTTTACAGTGTGTTAGCTTTCATTAGTCTTCACTATCCTATAGATTAACAACTTTTGGTTATATTTATAATTTAGAATCTTCATTGAAGGTTGAGCACGAATGCACAGTTAATCAATTATATTGAAGTGCCATGTGTATGCAAGAGAGCATTCCTTTGTATTATGTGTCGTTTCGGAAAAAAGGTATGCGAGTATTGTCTCCCTTTAACAAGCTCATTATTTTATGATTAAGTATAGGTTTCTGATATAATTTTGAATAATTACAAAATATATCAATTCAAAAGATTTCAGTTTTTGTTATTGGTGTATCAAAAACATTGATGTAAGAATATAATTTCATGATTGTAAACGTTTAAAATGATTTCATACCAATATAAAGATCCATTCATCATTTTTGTAAAAGACTATAAATGAAAGATTATCTATCTGCCATTCATGATAGATTTATTAGGGAAATGAATCAGTTATCTAATATTAATCACAGAGACCTCCACTAGCAAGCAATTTTTAATTGTAGCTTATTCAATGTTAAAACAATTTTCCACTATAAAGGAATGTTACTTTATACAAATATAATGACTTTGTTAGCTTAATATACAAATATGCTAATAATAAAATTAACAGTACCAATTTTTTTGCACCTATACATACAAATTAATAGCTCGTTAATAACTGGTTTAAAACAACGGTCAAACTACAATCAGAACCTTTTTCTTTATAGACATGTTCTTGTTTTATTTTCCAGTCACCCAGCTGAACTGTCTTAATCAGCACATACTCTTGGAATGTTAATAGTGTCTATTTGGTCTGTAGCCAAACTCTATTGTACACTTTCTTTTAATATTAAAGGGGATATACAAATAAATATAAATACAATGTTTATCAATGTGGTCAGATTTAATTATGTTTGTATGTTTATGTATAGCTTATGTTTATTGACTTGGTACCAGTCCTATAAATTGGAATTTTAACCAATAAAAAATAATGTACAAAAATATTGTTCCCCAGGGAGACCTTTTAAGTTAAAGGTAAGACCTAACGACAGTTTTCGTTTCAGTGTCATTGTAATTACAAGAAAGAATAAACACTTTTATTAAAATCCAAAGACTGCAACTTAAAATTGCAATTGAACTAATTAGATATCGCAAGAAACACCAGAAAATCATATTTGATTGAAGTGATTACAAATAACAATTCATATTTAAATATTGCCTTTGATGACTGTTCAATGTACTCAAATTAATTTCCAATGTGAAATATAGCAAAAACATATTTGATCTTGAAAGAACTATAGAATGAAAATCTTGTGTACTCATTTTTGGTTGTGGACCAAAATGACATGCACACGATACCAATATAATATTATATAACTTAAGCAAAAATTCTTAACATTGAAAATGACTCCTTGATTTAGTTACTGAACCATGACTTAGGGGGTCAATGTCGTTGAAAAGCAATCAATATTTCATGCTTTCACCAACTTTCCTTCAAGGAAAAGACCAATAAAAGTTACCAATTTGCCAGCCTGAAAAGTGAAAAATGAATTATAAAAACAGGATGAGATGAGCACATCAGACATACCATCAGATATTGCATGTGTTTCCCTCGGTTTTAGTTTGTTACCCCGATTTTGTTTTTTGTCCATGGATTTATGAGTTTTGAACAGCGGTATACTACTGTTGCCTTTATTTATGATGTTTAGTATGTAACAAAGACTATCAAATAAAAAGAAACCATAAATTCTTGTATCGTTTATTCTAGCAATGTCTGATATATATATATTTTACTGGATTCATGACATAAGACAAATATAGCACTCCCCAATAGTTGATGAAATAAGCCTACCACAATAAAACCAACATTTTATGATATATATACAATGATAAAATATATATTTCTACAGTTGTGTAAAATAATTTTTTCAACATACATTATACATTTTATGTACATAGCACTGGACTATCAAAGCAATGAACATGGCTTCAATAGTATCACTAACAATATCTATAATTTTTCATCTGGGATATGCCATTTTTTGTGTAGTGGTGTTTGAACTAAGAAAATATGTCAGCTATCTTTTCTTAATCAAATCGAGATGATAAATATCAGCTGTTTAGATTATAAAATACCCAAAATAGAGGAATTCAATCGAATATGAAATTATTCTTGATTGGAAAAATGAAAAAAAATAATCTCTAAAATTTCCCCTTAAATATGGAACCAAATGTCAAATTTTAATTCAAAATTAATAAAAGTCAATGAAAGAACAGCGAATATATTTCTTTTCGTGATTTTGAGGGATTTTTTTTTTTAGGATAGCAGCCTACAGGAAGTATGTAGTAGTTAAAACATTAAAAAGGTTTTGCCTTTATACATGAATCCCTCACTAATCAGTAAAATTAATCCATAATATTACTAAAACAATCTGAAGTTGAATAAATCAATAATGAGGATATAATGTGGTTAATTTAAGACAATTCATGGCATCATCTAGCAACTTTCAACCAGTTCACAGATACACAGGGGATTTTTTTGAAGTGAGGCTGATAACCAATTTTGGGTTGATTTTTTTCTTCATTAAATTTAAATGAAATATATTTAAAATAGCTTTCACAAAGTTTTTTATTTCAATGTTTGAAACTGGTTATCTAAATTTCTAATTTACAATACAATAGAAAGTCAATCGCTGATGATTTTCGTATGTGCCTGTTAAATTATATACATGGTAATGTCAAAACAAAACTGAAATCCATATATATGTAGCAAATTCTGGTAACCTAGCAACCAATCTACAACCATAAATATACAATTTACACTTCTTTATGAATCACAACTGAAAATTCAAATATATACAGAAACCATACAAATAAAGGTACCCACTGGTCAGTTGAAACCATACAAATAAAGGTACCCACTGGTCAGTTGAAACCATACAAATAAAGGTACCCACTGGTCAGTTGAAACCATACATATAAAGGTACCCACTGGTCAGTTGAAACCATACAAATAAAGGTACCCACTGGTCATCAAAATCCATGCAAATAAAAATACCCACTGGTCAGTTGAATCCATGCAAAAAAAAATACCCACTGGTCAGTTGAAACCATACAAATAAAAATACCCACTGGTCAGTTGAAACCATACAAATAAAAATACCCACTGGTTATTTATGAAGAAACCAAAGGAATATAAGTTATACAGAAACCATACCAATAAAGACTTTGGCTGGTCAGTTGAACAGAACCAGGAAAGTTCATTTTTCAAATGAAAATCTTAATTTGAGTTATTTTGTGAAATTAAAAGTTGATACATTCTCTGTACAGTAAAATCACAATGGAAACAAACCATATCTGTCCAGTGAAATGACAGAAGATACTTTATTTCTACAGTGAAACCTAAGTGGATAATGTATCTGTACAGTGAAATCACAGTGGATACTGTATCTGTACAGTAAAATCACAGTGGATACTTTATGAGTAGTGAAATCACAGTGGATACGGTATCTGAACAGTGAATCACAGTGGATACGGTATGTGTACAGTGAAATTGAGCATTAAATTCATATGAATCAATAGCTGCACTAACATCCATTAAATAAGAACATTCACAATATAATATGTTGGTAAGATTTACAGCATTTTTTTAATATAGATTTGTCTAAGCATGCAACCATTGGATTTTTTTCAGACATCTGTTAACAATCTATCCGTTAAAAAACCTAATATATACATAATTAGTTAATTATCTTTTCAAAAATTAAAACTTTTCACAAGATTTTAAAAGCACTTATAAAACATGAGACAATCACAGAATTGACACATCAATTGTAGTTGTATACAAAAAACCAGCCTAATTTCAGTAACATGAAAACCATTAAAAGGAAAAAACAGAAAAAATATCCTAGTGACAGATGGCTCGATAGGTCCTGATAGATTGCCGTCTTTTACTTGAAAGTGATCTTATGAGACATTTGGTGTCTAAAAAACACCATTATATTACATTACCCAGGAAAAATGCTATGTTGTGTAATGGTAATCAAACAAAGATAGGCCTATCTTTTTATATTTAAACAAATGTGTAGGTCTTCCTTAAATGTTAACTAGCAAGCGTAGAATATACCCTGTATTTCAAAATATTTTCATTAAAAGTCTTTTATCACAATTAACATCTGTTTTCCCCCCATCACATTTTCTTCAACACTGTTATTTACCTAAATCACTTCAATGCCATCAACAATATAACAAATAAACAAATCCTTGCATACTAGTACATATTACCCAAGCACTTTTTAATCATATCACAGTTTATACATATAATTTTAGTTATCTACACAGGACTTAATTACCCAGGGGAGACATAACACATCAATGTGTTGATTCTGATGATTACTCCATTCATTTTAAATATAAGTACAGTGAAACCTGACTAAATCGAATCCTGTATAAACCGAAAACCTGTATAGACCAAACATGTTTATGAGAACCGTCATATCAAATTATATGCGCTTTGAACCTGACAAAACCAAACTTCTGCCAAAACCGAACAAAATGTTAAGTCCAAAAGAGGTTCGGTTTAAACAGGTTTCACTGTATAAAATCAAAACTTATAAATTAACACTAGTATTGAATTTAAAACAATTGACCTTGACAGTGCTTTATGTATTCTTTCTAGAAATGGAATTTTCTATATAAATATGAAGTGCATTTTTGAAAGTGAAATTAAAATTTAGACTACATAGTGGCACAAATCTGGTTTTGATATTCTAAACATGTAACATGGAAAATGTCTGAACAGGTTACAAAAATTGTGAAATTATGTTCAAAGTTAAAATAGCCATTTACTCATTGTAACACATATTTACATCATATAATAATAATTGGGACTACATTTGACCAATGTTTATGAGTCAATGAAATCACCAAGTTTTACTAGATTCTCTTTTTCAACATATGATATATATTAAACTAGACACTAGGGATAACTTGGAATCGAAAATAAAAATCATCATCACGAAAAAAATAAGATCTTTAATGAAGACCCTTACATAATTTTACACTAACAGTAGGATAATACACTGTTCGTCAAAAGAATTAATACTTTAAAATGCCTAGTGTCTGCAAATGGGTGGTCATGAAGGGTTAGATTTCTGTAATTATTGGTAATAGGTGGCCACTTGTATATCTATCATCTCTGAAGCAGTGATTTCTTATTCAATAAATAAGATGTTTCCCAATGGTGTAAAGTTGACATAATTGTGAAGAAACTCATCATAGATACTATTAGTTAAATTTTGTACGCCCAACTAGCCTTTCATTTTCAAAAGATTCATCAGCCACGTTTGAATCAAAAAGGTTAAAAAGTCCAAATTAAGTATGCAGTAGATATTTACCTTGTGTAGTATTTCCAATGTAATTCCTACAGTATAATAATGTGGATTTGATGACCAGGAAATCATTTTACCCCCTGATATATCATATGCAGAAAAAAAATATCAATGTAAACCAAGGGTACATTATAATGAAACAAAAATATCAATGTGAACAAGAAGTGCCATCTTGAACATTCAACAAGACTTCTTACATTTTGTCTGCCATAACCGAGTACAAATACATACAAATATTACATATAAAACTATAAACATTACAAAACCTCTTGAGGACATATGTTTATCTGAATGTAGGTGTTGTCTGCCATTAAATGTTGAAATTTCATGGCATGATCACAAGAAAAACATGACTACATGTATTTCTAAATAAATCTAGAATCATTGAATTTTAAATTAAGAAACTGGGCTCTTTTCAGAGTGCTTACACTCATTGTGGTTGATTTTGAGAATTGTTTCATGTTTGTATTTTAATTTTGATTTTTACAAAGTGTAAAATATACTGAATTTCATATTGTTTTGATTGATAATAGGGTAATTAAATGCTACCCTTTTTTCCAGAATAATAAGCATCTCAAAAAAGCACAGTGGATTAATCAAAAGTCTATATTACTGGCAATTAAAGTCAGACATCACTTGTCTGGGACAAAATGGAACATATTCAAAATACAGCAGCACAATAAATCCTGTCAAGCAGAAACTATATTCAATAGGCATATCAATTGATTGATGTCTTGAGGAAATTGGGTGTGTTCAGAAATACCAAAGTAGCTTAAACTACAGATGAACTTCGAAACACTGATTCTTTTAAAAATAAATAACCAGATGATTTAGAAAAAAAAATATCAGTTTACAGGTCGGTTTTTTTTGTAATCTGTAGGACTTAATTTTCTGACAGGAAATTGGGGCATCATACTATGTCATAACAATATAATTCAACTACAAACATTAACAATTTTAGCTGAACTGCAATCTACAGGTGGTCTTATAACACAGGTTAGGTGGACATAATAAAACTAGAATTGTAACTGAAAAATTGAGAGGAAATGATAAATGTTTTATACAAGACCATCATGATACAGCCCAAATTGTAACCACACTGGGTCAAAACCAGTCTTAATGTCAATCAAGTGTGACCGATACTGTTCCAATAAATTACACATATGTGGTTCTCAGGTATTCGTTGGGCTTTCTAACATTTCCATGAGGAACGTGTCTATTGGTGTATCACCAATCAATTTAAAGAAAAACAAATGTTCCAGGCACTTTAGTCCAATACTTCGTAAGGCAGGTAGTCTGAGCAGTAACTTGGCAAATCGGCCTGGTTCTTCTGGATATCGGGTTTTACAGTATTCCTCCAATGAAGCGTAAACTTTCTCACGCAACTGTTCCACTTCATGGGTAGCAGTAAGTCCTTTAGCATCTATTGAACATAGAAAAAAATATGTGAAACAGTGTTTGGTGACCTATCATAATCATTGACCTATAGTTGTTAATTTCTGTCTCTTTTGATCTCATGTAGAGAGTTGCCTCATTGGCAATTATCTTCTTTTTGTATGGAAATATAAATAACTTTAACGGCTGATCATAAACTTGTAACAGTCAGCAGGTGATAAGCAAAGCATTTGTATATTGAGGAGGTGAATTTATCTTTTCATTTGTGTTTTCTTTAACATGCACGTTCTTGTTATAAAGCGTGGATTGAGTTATTTCCCTTTGTCCATTGAATAGTAGTTTGAATAGATATTTAAAACTTGTATAATTTTCATATGACTATTATATTAACACACCACTATTTTTGTAATTCTGACATTCAAGCATATATGTTTTATAAATAACTTGATATGGGCATATATAGATATTAACTTAAAAAATGTTCTCCTTAATAGCCTTTGTTCTTTGTACAAACAAAACATGTTTGAGAAAGGTGAAAATTTTAGATATGAAGAAACAAACTGTTAACAGATTTTTTTTTGCCGATAATTTTTTTGTTTTAGCCATTCCCAGCTGACTCTGCAGCTTCTTGTCTTACACAATATTCTAATTTTCTAGATGTATTTTTAAAAGGAAAATAATCTTCTGAGAATTCTATTATTCTTCCATTCACAGAAAGCAATCGCTAGCCAAATTCATTTGTTAACAGTATCCTTCTAACTGGATTTAAAGAGAAAATTTATAAATTTCATTAGGGAATGGGGATCTTGTCCCCTAAAGACCACAATGTCCCTAACCTTTTAGTCAATATTTGTATTTTCTTGAATGTATTTATATTTATAAGGAAAAACATCTTATATAGACTTATATTAGCGTTATTCCATTCACAGAAATCAATGGCTAGCCAAACTAATTGGTTAATAGTATCCTTATAATTGGACTAAAAGAGAAAATTCATAAATGTTTATGTGGGGAATGGGGATCTTCTCCCTTAAAGACCACAATGTCCCTAACCTTTGAGCTGAGTCAGTTTTATTATCACATTCCCTGAAAAGTTTTGTTTAAAGCCTGTATCATACCTGGGTTGTATAAGACTATAGCCCTAAGACAGCCAACTTCTGTCTTGTCCATTTTCATTTCCCTCATTTTGGCCACTAATTCTGTGAGGACTCTATCAAATATGGTTCCTACACCAGCCTGGTGAGCACTACTTCTATGTACATGTAAACCTGTAGCTAGTAATATACCATCCTTAACTACGGTAGATCTGTGTGAAAATGCAGCAATTAACAATTCATTCCAGCCTGCAAGTAGACAAACAAAATAAACATCAAAATATTTCCTCACACAAATGAAAAGGACAAAAACAAAATATATCAGTTGTTAAAAAGTCAAAAAGAGCATTAATAGTTCTTTTTTTGTTGGTCAATGATTTTTTTTCTGTGCAGAGGGGTTTGGAATTTAATTCATTGCAGATCACAATATAGAATTCAAATTTTATTTGTCTTTTTTCCAAACCAACCACAATTTAAAAATGGTTAATGACAAAAAAAATCTGAGCTGATCAATTTTTGCTCTTGCTCCTGTATGATATGTTCTGAGAGAAGAAGCGACAAATGCCAGTCATTTATTATACCTGGCCAAGTATTACACTCACAATCTTCATCACTCAAGGACAGCAGTGTGTACATAGATGGTCTACCACACAATGTTTTCAGCCGCACACATTGGGTGTAAAATTATTCATGTGTTTATGTATTTATAAAAAATATATATAAGATGAATATTATTATTGTAGTTGATCATTCATTTAGACAAGTGTTTTACTAGATTGACATATTTTTTTTTATTTAAATTTTGCCCCTCCCATTTATCTTGGTCTTTATTGATGGTGGACTCATAATGATAGAAGGTATGATTGCCCCTCCCATTTCTATCTTGCGCATTATTGATGGTGGACTAATAACGGTAGAAGGTATGATTGCCCCTCCCATTTCTATCTTGCTCATTATTGATGGTGGACACATAATGGTAGAAGGTATGGTTGCCCCTCCCATTTCTATCTTGCTCATTATTGATGGTGGACACATAATGATAAGAAGGTATACCAGCTCTCAGCAGTATCACTTGATCCTCCAATGGTAACTCTACAAAGTGTGGAATTCTCTTGGCCCATTCTACTAATGTAATCAGCTGTTTGTCTGCAGCCTGACATATGTTGGTAACTGCGTCTTTCTGTAATCAAATTTTAAACACAATTAAATTTCTTATTCTGATGCTATAGAAAGATGCTCATATGGAATCATAACCAGAAAAGACTTCCATTTTTTAAATGAGGATCTTGGAGAAAATAAAATTAGTTTTTTTTTCTACTTTTTTACTCTCACATGTCATTCACATAGTTGTTATTTGTTCCAACATACTGCATTTAGCACTCAATGAATCATAAAAAAAATTCCCAATGAATAAGAGATTTCTCTCAGTCCACATTTTGATGTCTTTTTAAGGTTGTGTCAGGTGTTATAACATAAACTCTCCATGATGTTATTCAATCTTGTCGGGAATTTAATAATTCATAAACCATATGTTGTCATATTTAATATGTAACTAAATGGCAAATTATCAAACAGTCATGAAGTCACAAAAATTGTAATCATTCCTCTGTTAAATGACACAGTTATGTACACTGCTATTTTAAAACAGACAAACTTTTCTTTTCCATCCTTGGACTATATACTCTGATCAGGCTCTCTATAATTCTAGTATCACTTCTTTAAGACAAGAGGCCACAATATCCACATTGTCACAATGTCTGAGGATAAGTGATCAGAGAAGTGAAAATATACAAGGCGACGTTATTAAACATATGTTTGTCAAGCATAAAACTGTCTTAGGGACAGGGGAAAGGACCAGTGATAGAAAGCTAAATAGATTAGAGAGTTTTCGGCATACCCACTCAACACAACATGAGGTTTTTTTGCTCATTTGCTGTGCTTACTTGTCAAAAAGTTCACATTCTTGCTTAAGGCTGATATTTTACGATATCAATGTGTAGAGAACCCTGATAAGTTATGTACAATCTATTGATACTAACATACAAATGTATATAATTCAACATTTCTACAAATAGGGGATAAAAAGTTAAGTGGAGATAGGTGGCTCTGGACAAACCAGAACGCGAAACTCGTGTAAGATGGTTTTTTTTGTTGTTTTCCTTGATCAATATGTTTTTTAACTTATTCTCAACGCAAAAACATAATAACACTTAATATAAATAGAGTTCTATTAAAATCAACAGGACAATGACATCTATGAATCATTGACAAGTACAAAAATCATTAAACATATGAATTAACAGCTTTACAGAAAAAAAAAGTTCATCTGAGTCTATGTAGCCTTTGAAAATACCAAAAGTGTTTGCTTTTATAAATTAACACCCAAAAACCTATTTCAATATAAAATTCATTATCCCATCTCTGCATATATACAAAAACGTTCAGAAATCACACATTTTCAAGTACATTTACTATTTAAGTCAAAGTCTATTAGCACCTTTGTTTTTCAGAAAAAGTTTTAAAAGTCATCACAATAAAGTCAATGCCCTTTGTCAAGAAAAAAATACCTTTTTCCACCATCACTTATATCAAAGATTAATCATACTATCATGACTACATTGTTTGCCTTAACTTCACACCTTTTTTGGTCTTTTTAATGTTTTTTGATTCAAGCGTCACTGATCTAGACAATACATGTGTCTTGTGTCTAAAATTATAAGACAGATATCTTTGATGTTTTTTTCCCCCCGATTTGATAAGTACATGATTTTACTTATCTGCCTTAAAATATTCAAGTATCATTTTAGCTTTCTTGTCAATTTCATTTTTTCACTTTCCACCTATTCCATGAACTAATGACGTCAATCATCACTAAACTAGTGTACATTTCTGTTAAGGCCAGCTGAAGGATGCCTCCCGGTGCGAGAGTTTCTCCCTGTATTGAAGACCCATTGATGGCCTTCAGATGTTGTCTGCTCTATGGTCAGGTTGTTGTCTCTTTGACACATTCCCCATTTCCGTTCTCAATTCTATTACCCACCTGAGTATCAATATATGTATCTGTATTAGGATCAACAGCTAGCTCCGCCTCTAAGATTTTCTCTACTGGCATATCATTGTTGGCTCCACTTGTACTCTCTACTTCTCCCTCCCCTTTCTCTTTATTCCTCTGTCTTTCTTCCTGAACAGCTGGAAAATAAATAAAAACATTTAAATTTAAAGGACTACTAAATAACGATTCTCTTTAAACATATAAATAAGCTGTTACACCATTAAATGTTCTCATTTCCATCTGCAAATAAAATAAAACACAATTAAATCTAAATTCTCAAAGATTAAGTTGCTCAAGCTTCATCAAACATAAGAATTGAAGGGAAAAATCACTTTCGTTTGTTTTTTTCACAAAAATATTTCAGTATTAAAAGGTGCTATCACTTTCTCACTTGAATGAAAATAGAGAGACATCAATATATATACATGTAAAATATTGAAATATGTCTTGATTTATTTTCCATAAAAAAAAGAATATTAATATATTTTCATGAAAAATGCTCTGTTAATTGTAAGGAAAGATAAAACTTGTGCATTAAAAACATAACATGAAACATAAATACAGCATAGCAGCTTTTATATCATACTTAAATAAATCATAAATAGAATAGATGTGCTCTTCACAGAGTGCTCTCCATAGAAAAAGATACTGTAATGAACCATGAACCTCTTTGATAATCAACAGAAAAAATCATTGAATAATGTCTTCACGTCTTAATTTGTAAGGGACTTTTAATTCATTTTCATTGCACAGGTCCTAATTACTGCCAGTCATGAAAGTAAGAGCTTGTTGAACACTATGTGTTTCTACACACCACACTGAAACAAGATAGTTACACTGTTTATCAAATGTTTAAATGCTCTGGGAAATATTTTATATCTGCTTTTTGCTGAAACATGGCAAATGACCAATAAGAAAACTGTAAAATTTGAACTAAGTAACCATGGTAACAAAGTAAACAGAACTGTAAAGAAAAAAAGCAACAATAATTATTACTATCATCGTCTGAGTCCTCATCCTCCTCATAATACTGATAGAGTTCTGCATCAACCTCTGAAAGTACACAAAGGAGTAGGTTCGGTTAGGGCCGTATTGAATCAAAATCATGTCAATTGTCGCAATATAAAAGTTGATCAAAAACATGAAAGAAAGTGAAGTAGAGCTAATTTCGGACATCTTTCTTGAAGCATATTTCAATTTACAAACCCCAAAAAGACTTTAAAGAGAGATTTTGGTTAAATTTGACAAAATTGCAAAAATTTCAACCAGATTCAGGTCTATAGCTAGGATACAGAGCCCAGGCTTTGGCAAGATATATGTAATTCAAGTATGTCAAATGTTATAACAAACATTTATACGTGATAAGATCTTATTTGTGGACAAATTCAGTTTATGATTCCAGTCCAAAAATTCAATTGAAAATTTATTTGGTTTTATTGAATTTCTTGGAAAATCAAAATGTGTCCTATTTCTGACTGTCATAAAAAGAAAGCCAATACGTAAAATTTCAACAAATAGACCTATAAACTATCTTTTCATTGTTTTAGCAAATGATTCATTGTGATATCAATATCAATAAATCCTAATTTGACATTAAGCCAGGAATCTGAGCCATTTAAGGGCCTTATCGAACATACTCCTTTCATACTTCTTCCTTTTTACTGAATCTAGATATTGCTTGCTTATTTATTTTGGTATTAAAAATACATGCAGTAAATTCAAAGTGAATAATAGTGTCTTTTTATCATTTTGTGTAAATACAAGATTTGATATTTGAATAAAGTCTACTTCTTTGCATTTTCGACTCTGATTTATTCATCATGCTGACTTAACTTCAACAAAAGATTACAATGTCCCTTATAAAAGTTTAAAAAAATTTGAAACATTTCTTTCTTTTCAAAAAGAAGAACTCAAAACTTCAACACTGAATTAATATGGAGATAAAGTTCAAAATCTTAAATAAAGCAGCAGAGCTAAAAAAATATTCATAGCAAAGAGTTAAAAATTCAATCTGATTTTTTTAAAAGTAATTATCAATGGTACAGAAAGACTATTTTTACACTTTGTTTGTCATGATAGAATAGCAAAAGAAAGCCAGACAATATATATCCTACCAGTCACATCTCTGACATCTCGTTTCATAACAAGATTTACTAATCTAATAAATAGGTTGGTGTATTTTCAGATTTATAATCAATAGTCACAATTGACAATATAAATAATTCTGTTATAGATATTGATTTCAACTGGACTATAACAGCTGAATGAATACTTCTACAAACAAATACAAATCAAAAGCCTAATTAACAATACACAACACTGGTAGAGAGGCTCGGTCTTCATTTCTTCAAGAAATTTACAGCTTTTAAAGAACAATTACATTGTATCTGTGCAGAAACTAAAAAAAAAATGGAAAAACTCGTTAATTTCTTCCTTAACTAAGAAACATATATTGGAACATTAAAGTGAACAATAAGAGATAGCAAGCTTTGATCTCTACAGAATAGTACACATTGCCAAGTTGATCTAATTATAAAAGCATTGCTACATTCCAATCATTTAGCATGCAATCATAAAAGTTTTAAAAACTCAATTCCAAATTTATTTTATTTCACTTATTACAGAAACAAAATTAAAATTTCTTTATCCAATTTGAAAATTCTCATGATTGTACTTGATTTGAAATGAACATTTTCATCCTAGTAAAATGTCAAATTTTTCCATCTTAGTTGAATGTCAAACAGTGTAATAATAAACAATAAAGTTAGAAGAGACACAATTGTTATACACAGGAGGGACAGAAAGTCTAGAGGTTGACTTCACAAACAGTGAAACCTGTAATTGATTATCAAAGCTTGCTATTCTTATTTCAAATCTTGCTTTTATCCTTCCCTTCTTATTTCAAATCTCGCTTTTATCCTTCCCTATCTCCTACTAAATCCCTTGTTATACTATTGACTGTGAAAAAATAATATGAATCTTTATTTCTTTTTTTATTTCGTACTTTGGCATACCAATTTATTTATTCCCACCCTTCTGAAAATTGACAGCTGATCATTCTTATCAAAGAGAACAAGGAACCTTGATAGACAAAGTCCAAAAATATTCACTCATTCTCTGAAAATGAAATGAAAATCCAAAAAATTACCAAATTATAAATCTGAATAGCATAAAATGTATCAAAATTGTAAGTGTACACCAAGTAAAAGCAGAAGCTATAATTATTATTTTTTACAATCAAATATTTGGAAAGAGTAAAAAAAGTATGTCATCAACGTACATGTAAACAACAGTTAAAATAATAATTAATTTACTTAACGACTGAAATAAAGCATGACCTATTTGATTAAAATGTTAATCACAAAAATAGTCACATGAGGAGGTAAATAAAAGACCATCTTGATAATCAAATTAGGAAACACTGATTGAGTTGTCATGGTAACCCTTTCCCAGATGTAACGAAAACTCCAGAAAATGTTAAAAAGTCTAACTTCATAATGAAGCTGACATACAAAGTTATTTGATTCTAAATATGTGTGGATTGATTTCTGATTAAAAGGGTTACCCAAGAAATCTAATATAACTAGCAATAGAAAATATTTCACTCGCAAATGCTTTCTAATGAGCTATTTATTATATACACAATTTTTGTACAATATATGAAACAGTAAAGAGTATTTAATTTTTCCTTATAAACTTACTTATTAGAAGGAAATATTGCCATTAAAAAACTACATTGATTTTTTTTTGTAGAGAGGTTTTCTATTTCAAATATCAACATACATGTATTCTATTTATAAAATATTTTTTGACTTTATTTTCTTTTCTAATTTATATAAAAAATTCTAAAAGTCTGTACATGTATACATTTAAATGAAATATTTAAATCATTATAAATGTTCTATTAATTAAATTACATGATTGAATAGCAAACATTCTACATGCATGTTTTAAGCCAGTTAAAAAGTATAATGAACTTAAACATGTGGAAGAAAAATTTAAATTGCGCTAAAACAAAACTTATTGATAATTTTCTCTCTTATTCAATTTTTCGTTTCAAGGCACAGCAATCTAAAAAGCCAAGCCTGTGGCAGGTATAGGAATAACTAAATACTCGATACTATTTGCAGACCATGCCATTTTTGTGTGAAATATTTAGATTTATTGGTCCTATTTACCACCCCATGATGATCCGCTGTTATCTGCAGGAGGAGCTACACTTTTCACATCTGTAAATGATAAACAATTAGACTGAATTCTAACAATATATACAATGTTTGGACCACTGTGAACTCGAGTTGTTCAAAAACTAATCTTCATAATCAGTTCATGATCAGCTTGTGATTTTAATTTGTTCAGGGTTCTCACTAAGAATTGTAGTAGCGAGTCCAGGAACATGATTGCTACATAATTGAAATTAAACATTTCAGTCTCCATGACATACATGTAATCGAGCAAAGATTATTAGATGATAGAGCATTAAATTTAAATTATTTTCAAATTTAGCTAAAAAATTATGATACATGTAGATGTGCTCAAATGATACAATATTTTACAATCTTGATTCAACTTTTGACTCAAGTATTGAAAACATTTGATTCCAGACATGACTCAGAGGCTTGCCTTAGTATATGTAGAAACCTGTTTTTCTATTTCTTCCCTAGTCAATCAGTACAATCAATCTTTTTGATAACACTTTCTTTTTTTATTTTCTCTGATCAGCTTCACCTGAAGACTGTCAAGCTACAAGTATAATTATTGACCTGAGCTGGGTTTTCCAAGCACCAGTTCAATAACATTACCTTTAGTAACTGACTGTCTTATCTATTAACACGAATGTAATGGAATGAAGCATCCAGGAAGTGTTCAACATCATCAGCCACAAGTCTCATGGACATCTCTTAAGTATATGTCATCAATAATTCAAAACTTGATTGATTTGACAGGAAATTTAAATATGAAGAAAACTGAGCTGTCAGAAAAATGTCAATTTCATATAAAAAGACATATGCAAGTACATATCCAATTCCGATAGAAAATCACAATGAAAAACTACAGTTAACAACAATTAAGTCTTATAAACGACAAATAACTGTCACAGATTGATTTTTTCCAAAGGCATTTACAACAAAAACATTGCTGAGATTTCAAAATCAATTTAAATTTCTACTTTTCTGAACTAAAACAAATCAATTACGTTTCTTTCAGTTTCTGAAATGTAACATTTATTGAATAAAATCAAGCATAGGCAGGAAATGAAGTGTTAAGCCAGGACAATTAATCATTTTTTATCGTAAAAATGTGCATATATTTTAGTGAAAAAAAGTAGATATTTTCCGTGTAAAAAAATTGTTCAGTGGGAGACGATTTGTTTTAAAAGGTATCCTGGTCTAAATCAGGATACCAATCACTGAAATCTAGAATATCAATATGAGTTTCTATAGTTTTTTTGGGTGAAGGTAGGGTAATGTATGAACATCATGTGAAAGTGGAAAGATGGAGGACATTTTCTTGTCTGAGATGGGCGGTACTCCAAAATATCTAAAAGTTAACTTTTATGTCAAAGAAGCCATATGTTCTTGTGGTCATGTGGAAACCAACCAATCAACATCATCAACGTTTCTTTGTTTCAAATTTTCGATCTTTTGTACCATATTGACTCAACTCAAATTTAACCAAACCATTATAATTGTCTATTTTCTACTGCTATCATATGATTTGTCCCCAGGTTTTCAGATTTAACTTTTGATTATATATCCAAGATAAGTTTTAAAGCGTCAGTCAACGTCAGTCAATCAGATACCAAAAACTATTACATTGTATTAACCAAACAGCAACTCAAGTTTTCAGATGAATTAAACATTTAAAACATGTACGCCTTCTGAAGAAAAAAATAATAGAAGGGTTTTCTGATCAACTTTTACATCTTACTTTATTACACCTACATATCTTAACATTACAGTTTTATAAATGAGACTGTTGGTTTTTCAATTAACACAAGTTTAAATGTGGATAAACTAAAAGCTAAAAGAAAGTGTTCCAACACAACACAATAAAGCTATATATATAGATAGTCACACACAACCAGTTATCTCAGGAAAACATATTGTATCTTTTAATTCTTTGAAGAAGGATCAATAATTATGGAAATTTGTCAAATGCCAAAAAACCTGAAGCACTTTAAAATGAGTCAGATTTGATAAAAAAAAACAACATAAAATGTGTCCCAAAAAAATCATATCAAATATAGGTTTAATATGATTGAAGTCCAAAATAATTCTAATCAAAATCAATTAAGGCCAAAAAAAATAATACATGTGTTTCTAACGGCTGAAAAATAAGGGTAGATAGATCTGCAATATCCGTTTACTTTACAAACATTCTTAATACAAAAAAGAAGATGTGGTATGATTGCCAATAAGAAAACTATAGGTGGTTACTACTAAGGAATCAGTCTGACTTAGACAGTGTTTGTTCCAAAATGGCATAAAAAGTTTTAGGAAAGGCACTAAAAATTCGGGTAGGTAAGGGTTAGGGAAAACACATGTATTATTTTATTTGGCTTTAAAGAAATAAGAGTTCAAATATAAAGAATAATAACAATACTACTTTGTTGATGGGTTTACCTTCTCTCTTCATTCCCATGGTTAAACATTTCATGTAGCGGCAGTACTGACATCGGTTTCTCTGTCGTTTATCAATGATACAATTTCTGTCATCACGGCAGGCATATGTCAAATCTTTCCTCACTGTTCTCTTGAAAAATCCTTTACAACCTTCACAACTGTAAATGTAAAACAGACTATTTCTTTAAATCCATCCTATTTCTGAAGCTTAAAATAAAAATATGTAGTTATTTATATGTACAATGTATAACATATATGTGTTGTTGATTCATACATGTATATATATGTTTAATATTGGTTCACTGTTTACACAATATTTTGTATTAAAGTATGTTTACTACTGCAGTTTACTGATGTGAAAAAGGCTTTCCGAAATTGTAGACATATACATGTATATGAGAAAGAAAAAGGTCAGAAATTCATAATGGAACAATATCTGCTTCTTATATATCAGCACAATTATATCTGAAGAACTCTTTAAATTAGTGGATTAATCAGGCCTGAAGGATGGAATATGTGCAAACTCATGGTTTATGCAATGAAGGGGCATAAAACCTCCCGAACAGCAAAAGTGACAAGTGTCCAAGAATTTGACCTCAATTTTGTCATCTAACATCATCAATATCCTACTAAAAATTTGAAAGTATTCCATGATTGAACAGGTTCTAATTTATTGAATGGTAACAACTGGATCCACCTAAAGGCATGTTGTATGAACATAAATCAATAATCAAATGTCCATTGGAAAACTGATTATTGAACATGTATTTTACACCATATGTATACACCAGTTTACACATGTTGTATTTTGTTAAAGTTAACATTGTTTGCAATAATTAGTACATTTAAATCATATATTTGGAAGCCCATGCAGAAAATTCATAGTTGGAATTTGGAGGGAGGCAGGCATTCCAAGAAGATTTATTTTTTATAACTATACAATTATAAATCATATATCTACCCAATTATTTTTTTTATTTGCTCTTGATCGAGCATGTTAGGCATTAACAATTCAATATTTTGTAAAAATCAAAACTATTCTGTTTCTAGAATAAAACATGTACAGTACATGTATGTACACCTGCATTTAGTTAAGATGCTTGTTGTATTTTCACATAAAATTACATTCTCTTAATTTTTATAAAAACACTTGTAAATTGGTTTGATAAATTGGTTGTTCTTATAATTCACATAAAGATTAAAAGTGGCAAATACATTCATGCAGATCCAGGACAAGGACAATTTAACAACAACAGTATATCCAAAACTCTGTCTGACCGACAAAATGTCAGACATATAATAGAATTTCTCTTTTGACAAACAAACACTTATACAGTTTGGCACAGACTGCAACGAGTCCAAATAATTGGTTTGTTAAACATTACAGACTTCTCAACATCTTTTTTACGCCTGGTGGTCCTAACTTTTCTTTCCATTGCAAAATAATAGAATTGTGTTAGTCCTTCAAATACATTTTGATGGTGCAACCTGCAATGACCTGGTGAAAGTGAGTTGATCAAAAGGAAGGACAGCATGTTTTAACTATCACTAGAACAAGGAAGATATGTTGGTGTAAAAATATAGCCTAGAACAAAAACGTTCAAACAGGCCATCCCAAACAGTACCATGTACAAACCCTTTTAAATTGTTTATACATTTGTACAAGCTAAAGGTTTCTTTTACTGGAAGGGATTTTTGGGGGTCATTTTTTCCATACACTTGCATCATAATTTCAAGGCATATATGCCTGATACTTTATAATACCATGCTTAATAGTTTAACTTATATACATGATGTACATGTAGTCATGTATGCAAGATTCTTGTAGTACTTGAGGATTTTAAGTGTACAAGATATGCAATGTGACAACTTTCCACCCAAGGCTGCAATCTAGTAACATGTCATTAAACCTACCCTGGATCACCCACGACAAATGTACGAACTTAGGGACCGATTAAAAACCATCCCATTTCACAGCACACAATTTATTAAAAAAATAAATCTAATTCAATAGTCATGATAGTGGTTAAAAATAATCATATGATAGGCATAATCTATTTTTACAAGCTGAGTGACTTGCATGTACCTATAAAATCCATATTTTCAGAAGCTCTGTCTTCACATTTATATAAAAATTATAATGTGAAAGTTTAAGCTTTCCATTTGTGAACTTTCCATTTCTATGTAGCAACATTCCAGCAGCCCCTGTATATGGAATATATCTTTCAGTTGATACCACATAGGGCTTGTATTTCCTATTGTGATTTCCTTGATAGATTTGGTTTGATTTTTTAACTTTTACACCATTTTTAAGCTCTGCTTTTGGGCTATTTTGTGGCAGCAAAATTTTATAGGTGAAAGAAAACCACTGACCTTTGATAGGGAAAAATTACAATCCTAGTCAAATAAGATTGAAGTTGAGTGCACCTGCAGGAGTGAGGGTCCAAACCCACAACCTCAGTGTTGACCCGCTAGTACAATGTAAAAACGTATACAGTAGTAACTACTTAGACCACTAGGCCACCGAGGTCTCTTCCATGATAGAAGGTTGCTGCTCACAATGGAGATATAAATTAAACATGTTAAACCAAGAGTTCCAAGTAGTGAACTTGAAGTTGAAATCATCCCTTTGCAAATTCGTAACCTTTACAGAGTTTTAACAGATGAAAGCTGATATGTTGCTGATGTTGTAACTACAATCCCATCCCTTTTCAAGAAGTTTGACCTACCAAATTATACATTTAACGGGTAAGTACTAACATGAGCAACATGTCAGGTGCCTACCCTAGAGCACCTGAGATCACCCCAATTTTTGGGGTTCATATGTTCATGTTGCTTAGTCTTTAGTTTTCTATGTTGTGCTTTGTGAACTATTATTTTTCAGTTGGTCTTTTTCTTATTTAGCCACTGTGTTACAGTATCAAGTTTATTTTTGAGTGAGTTTGGATGTACCTCTGGTATATCTTCCACCTCTCTTTTACCTATAAACTCCATTATGTTTTCCAGAAGCTCTGTCTCCATATATACAACTTACATTTAGACCTACAAACCACATTATGTTTTCAAGAAGCTCTTGTCGCCACATAAACAACTTACCTATAAACTCCATGTTTTCAAGAAGCTCTTGTCGCCACATAAACAACTTACCTATAAACTCCATAATGTTTACCAGAAGCTCTTGTCTCCTCATACACATCTTATATTAACCTATAAACTCCATAATGTTTACCAGAAGCTCTTGTCTCCTCATACACATCTTATATTAACCTATAAACTCCATAATGTTTACCAGAAGCTCTTGTCTCCTCATACACATCTTATATTAACCTATAAACTCAATAATGTTTTCCAGAAGCTCTTGTCTCCTCGTATACAAAGTTACCTATAAACTCCATAATGTTTCCCAGAAGCTCTTGTCTCCACATATACATTTTTTACAGAAGCTCTTGTCTCCTTATATCCAACTTACCTATAAACTTCATAATGTTTTCCAGAAGCTTCTCCTCATATACAACTTACCTATAAACTTCATAATGTTTTCCAGAAGCTTCTCCTCATATACAACTTACCTATAAACTCAATAATGTTTTCCAGAAGCTCTTGTCTCCACATATACATTTTTTACAGAAGCTCTTGTCTCCTTATATCCAACTTACCTATAAACTCCATAATGTTTCCCAGAAGCTCTTGTCTCCACATATACATTTTTTACAGAAGCTCTTGTCTCCTTATATCCAACTTACCTATAAACTCCATAATGTTTTCCAGAAGCTCTGTCTCCACATATAGCACATATATGTTTAGTAGAGAATGCATTGGTTGGCGATCCAATGGATCCCGGTGAGCCTACAGACATCATAGATGACGGGGATGTTACTGATGATGAGGGGGACAATAAACCTGGTGACTGCATGGGACCAGACCCTGGTGAGGGCTGAGTGGAAGGCATGGGCATCTGTAATCCTGGAGGAAATCCACTAAAGAAGTTGTGACCAGGCATCTGTAGCTGTCCAATGTCTGGTTTAATATCAGGAGGAGAATCTAACCCACCCATAGAGTTCATGGACCCCATCTGTCCAGCCATGCCTCCTGATGACATTCCAACAGAACTCCCAACACTGCTGTCAAGTGAATCTATAAAATAAAATGCTGAAGTTATTGATTGCCTGATATCATAAAAATGATTTACTTTATTGCCAATATATATTAACATATTGACCTAAGGGGATCAAATCACATGTCTGTTAATGTATGAAGAATGAGTATTTTTAACTTTTGGGATCATTATTCTGCTGAACATGCTGTAAGCAGTGTAATTTGATAGGCTTATTAAATTCTTAAGAATATGGATTTTGGTCTTAGTTGGTTTGACATGGATTTGTTGTTGTATAATTATTTCAATGGCACAAAAATAAACAAGTCTATGCGTCTGTCAAGCAAAAAAAAGGAATACATTGTATAATGTTTTAAATGTAATATGAGTTTGAAACAAAAACTTAAGGAACATCTTATTACGCTCTAATGAACATTATGAAGTAGCAAATTCCTTTTGAATTAAGAATGTATGATGTAGGCTCTTGAGTAACAAACTTGTACTGGTCATTAAAGTCAGAAAAATACTTCATTAAAGAACCTTTGGGAGCATGTTCACATACCCCACATCTTCATATTGTCACTGGAGAAACAAAATCTCACTTCGCAAGTAAAATGAACACAATCAAATGATTCAAAGGAGCTGCGATGAAATACTACTGTTCAGTTTTTTTGGGGAATTTAAATTCCAAGCGAGAGGAGTCAACAGTATAGTGAGGCAAATAAGTTCAAAGGGGCGTAACTCCTTATTATCCTTATTATCTGAAAAGGTTTCCTGAAATTCTGTTGTGTGGTTTGAGAGGAGTTGCGATGACAAACTGTCGCAGTAGTTCATTAAAGTAAATAAGTTCAAAGAGGCGTAACTCCTAGAAAAAAAAATTGAATCGCAATTTCCCGTCGATATGCACAACTACATACAATGTAGTATGTCCTTATTATCTGAAAAGGTTTCGTGAAATTCTGTTGTGTGGTTTGAGAGGAGTTGCGATGACAAACTGTTGCAGTAGTACATGAGTTCATATACAATGTATGGGGTATAATTAATTAAAGGAAAAAAAAATACAATGAATCTCTAGTCTATGATTTCACCATGTTTCTAAAGACAAAAAAGAAAGTGTTTATATCCCTGATTATTGGATGTTTCACATTGTTAATGTCATTTGCTGATATTTTTGTTGCAATTTGTATGGCTGCATATGTCATGTGATGGTTGATGAAAATCAGAAACTGATTTGAAGTACATGTATACATGCTTAAATAATAGAGAAAAAAGCCACAATCAATTTTTATAAATCCCAAACGATTATAGACGTTGCTGAGACTAATCAACTAATTCCAATCATTCGAACATCATTTCTTTGAACTAAACATGCTGAAGTGGATTTCTATCATCATCAAGATCATCTTTTGACTGCTTAAAGGGTATTCCTAAACATACACCTTGAAAATATTTTTGAAATTAGTTGACTTTTTATTTCATTTTAATTGCTTGCTATTTAACTGTCAACAGTACATGTACATGTAATGATAAAATCCTGGACAGAAATAAAACAGATGATGATTGTTGTCATTGGTCTATTTTTTGTCTTTATAAATTATATGCTTTAATAATGCAATCAAAATTTATTTTCATCACTTAGCAACCAAAGATGTCAAACGATACAATTTAGGTATAATTCAATGTATTAGATGGACTGGGAGAGACAGATTCTAAATAAATTGCATTTGTTATTTGCTTCAAAAACTTCCATTTTGACATTTTACATGTTTAGAATAAATAAATGATTCATACATTATATATATAACAAACCTGAGAATAACAACTCACTAATCAGGAAAATTAACCAGAACATTTTCGAAATGATATGAAATCATCAGAAATGACCTTCTTAGCTGACATTTAGAAATTTTACATTGTCATGATTGTCCAGTATCAGGTCTGTTTGCACCCTATACATTCGCACCTAAGGTTTGTTCGCATCTAATTTTATATAAATTCCAGTTGAATAATAAGAAAATCAAGATTGTTGTTTTTAAATAATTTTATGTAAATACTGCATGTATTTAGCTTGGTATGAGTAAAAACTTTGAATATATTTTAAATTAAAAACACAAAAGACTTAAACTGCTTGGCCCCTTTGATCTGAAACAATTTTCCAAAAATCATAGCAATGCACTAACCAAAACATGATTAAAATTTATTTAACACAAAAAGATACTTTGTCATAGTCTCACTTTATTTTGAAACAATGAAATAAAAGTTAACAATACACTTTACCAAAACTAGATTAAGATTTATTCAACACAAAAAAAAACCACATGTCTCACTTTAATTTAGGACAATGACAACAAATATACTTATATGTAGGGATACACTTGCCAAAACTTGATTACAAAGACAAAAGTTATTAAACACAAAAACCATAAAAATTGGGCACGAACGTGTAGGTGAAAGAAGGCGAACATAAATGGGGCCTGAACGGACCCAGATTCTGATTGTCCAAGTTAATTTTCAGAATAAAAAAAAAGATTAATATATTTCAGGTAATTATACTAGAACTAAGATAGTTGAATCCAGCAGAATTAGTAAATAAACGCATCAAGTAATGATCCAAGCTATGAATTTGTACTCAGGCACCAGCAAAAATGTTATATAATCATTTATTCAATCATGAATGTACAGTACAGTGTATTTAATTATAAAACAATTCTTATGTGCAACTCATTAAGTCTATCTACTTTTTTCCCCATTCTTCTGCATGTTGACAGTCACAAATTTATTGTCAAATTACAAAAAAATTAATGTCTAAGTTGTTAATGAAATAATCAGATTTATGATTATCTAATAAAAATTTTGCTCAATGTTTAGATATTCAATGAAAGTTATTTTTCCTGTTTAAAACAAAATATATTCTTTGTCTACAAGCAACTTTCTTACCTGTACTTATTAATTACTATTAAAACCTTCCAATTTATTACAAAATCAGGAAAGTACATGTAACTCCTCCGAAATGAACCCAATTTTCAGTACGTTCAACCTAACAAGATGGCGACCAATACACAACATGTTGAATTCGAGTACGCATTCCATTGATTAACATTCACTAAAAATCGAAATATGCATTAGTGGGGAACGATGACAAAATCATATTTTATCCTTACCCATCTCCGAATGGTCCATACTGGCTGTTTCACCAGAAATGGTGCCAACGAGGTGATTTGTAAACACAGAGTCTAGTTGCCCTACTTACAAATTTTTCACCTTTACGTAGGTTTACCCACAATTCCTTGCGCCAATCTTTTTCTTCTTGTATGATTTTCGAGCTGTACAAAGATGATTACGATCATTCAATATGTTTAAATCCTTTTCATTTCATTCTCACATTTTAGAGAATGAAATTTTACTATGTATATAAGTTTGCTATGTTTATTTCATTGAATATAGATTGAGGTCAACAATTAAAAGGTCAAAAGTTCACAGACTTGAGATCAAGGACCGAGCGGCTAGTATTGTTTGACGTAGGGAATTATGACGTAACAGGTCAATAAATAGAAATTTTTGATAAGCGACAAAAAAAGCCACAGACTAACTGGAAATGTCAATTTAAAATATCACATTGATATCATGATCATTGATAATGACATATTTATAATGTTTTTATTTTTACAGTACCATGTTTAGATATAAAAATGCGGCACCTTATTTAGAAAGGAAATCCGAATAACTATTAAAATACAACGAATTTTATAGGATTGAGTGATTTTTGTTTTGGTTAGTTTGTGTTTGATTGTGTGTTTGCTGTTCGTTTGTTCAAGGATTTGTATAGTAAGAATCTAATGATTCTTGTTAATACAAATCCTTACCACAGGTAAATGAGATTTCACATAGGCTGGTCTGTAAACACCAGCAGAAGTAAGGTCTCGTGCCACATGTAAAGAGGGGGGGCAAGGGGTTTAACTGTTATGCAGTTATGGGGCATTTTAATTCTTTGTTATCTGTTATTCTGAAAATATATCTACTGTTAGCTGTTATTGTCTTATTCTTTGTTAGCTGTTATAGGACTATTATCTATTTTGTTATCTGTTATTGTGAGAATCTATTTGCTGTTAACTGTTATTGAAAATTGGAATGTTAGCATTAAAAGCCATTTTGACAACCAATCTTCCGTAGAAATTGAAGACAATTGAAAATTGTGATTTGAACGGATAATAGTCTCATTGGCACGCTTACCACATCTTCTTACAATGTATATCTATTGGGGTCTTTCTACTGGTAATATCGGGTGGCCCTGTATTTGCAGAAGAATTTCAGTAACATAAATCCCATAAACATATTAAAATCAATTGGACCCAGGACCATTCCAGTATATATTATTATTATCCTTTGTAATAAATTCCGTTGTCTGTGAACATGTAGCATTTTGTACAAATTATAATTCACTTATTACTTGTAGATCCTTGTACAATAACTTATAGTATGGATTTTGTTATAAAAAATCATTGGTACACCCTATAGATTTTTTTTATTCAATGACCACATAATAATTTTTATGCTGTACTATTACACCACTGTCCCTGATGAGGGGAGGGTTGGACACCAACTAGCATGCTTAAGTTGACGCAGTCACATTCTGTATGTGCCTATTTCCAAATCAGGACCCTGGATTCAGTGGTTGTAGTTTGTTGCTGTGTTACTAAGTTTTCCGTTCACTATTTTGTGGATAAATCAGGCAGTTAGTTTTCTCCTTTGAATTGTTTTACATTACTAAGTGGTATGGGTTTTCTTTTAGCATTTATATTATAAGTGCTACTCCCTCTCTTTTCATTTACATGAAAGAGAACATTGACCACCATATTTTTAAAAGCTTTTTAACTGCTTCACATGGCGAAAATTGAAGCTCAGAAACCATTGGATCAAATGCAAATAAAGATGTGTCTTCAGTTTTATTTTTCGACAAATACCCTTTTAAATATCCTACAGCTTCTACAATGCTGTACCCAAATTTTCCATTTTCTATAATTCCACATAAGATGCATGATTGGTGTTTCGATCACTTGGTGTCATCCAAATTTTCACTAGTTCCAATTTCTATTTTACTATCAGATTTACCATAACTGGCATGTGTGTGTCAGTTACATGTCCTGTATCCACTGATCTGCGTATTTTTGTATTTTATAAGTAAGTTTTATCATGAGGTCATTGAATTAAAAAAATATATTGTGCATCAATGTTTTTTTTTTATTACTTGTTAAGTACAAATGTATATATATTGCTTTTCAGAAATAAAAAATCTAAAAATCAAATTGATAATAAAGTGTCACTGGCTGCACTACTTTCAAACATTAAATAAAAAAACCTAAATCATTAAAAATTGTTCCCTCAAATGCCCTAGCCGATTCAAAGTATCCGTATATCATAAACAGAAACTAGTAATTTTGTTCAGAAAAATTCATCATCCATACTATAACTTATTGTACAAGTTAAGGGAAAAAATCAACCAAGGCAGAACTGCCTCAACGGCCGAAACGTCTTGTTTATACAAATTACATTTTTCTAGGTCCATACCACAAGTTATAAACTAAGATCTACGAGTCATCTACTGGCCGGATTGTTCCTGGACAGATTTATTTTCATATTTCATTTACTGTTATCTGTTATTGTCCCTTTTCAATTCCTAGTTATCTGTTTTTCACCAAATCAATTCACTGTTTTGCTGTTATGGGGACCCCCCTTGCCCCCCTCTGTAAATGGTATTTCACATAGGCTGGTCTGTAAACACCCGCTGAAAAGTAAGGTCTAGTGCCACAGGTAAATGGTATTTCACATAGGCTGGTCTGTAAACACCTGCAGAAGTAAGGTATAGTGCCACAGGTATTTAGTAAATGGTATTTCACAAAGGCAGGTATTGAAGCACCCGCAGAAGTAAAGTCTAGTACCACAGGTAAATGGTATTTCATATAGGCGGGTCTGTAAGCACCCGCAGAAGTAAGGTCTAGTGCCATCGGTAAATGGGATTTCACTTAGGCTGGTCTGTAAGCACCCGCAAAAGTGAGGTCTAGTGCCATCGGTAAGTGGCATTTCACATAGGCTGGTCTGTAAACACCCGTAGAAGTAAGGTCTAGTGCCACAGGTAAATGGTATTTCACATAGGCTGGTCTTAAAGCACCCGCAAAAGTGAGGTCTAGTGACATCAGTAACGGGATTTCACATCGGCAGGTCTGTAAGCACCTGCAGAAGTATGGTCTAGTACCAAAGGTAAATGATAGTTCACATAGGCTGGTCTGTAAGCACCTGCAGAAGTAAGGTCTAGTACCACAGGTTAATGGTATTTCACATAGGCTGGTCTGTAAGCACCTGCAGAAGTAAGGTCTAGTACGACAGGTAAATGGGATTTCACATAGGCAAGTATGTTAGCAACCATAGAAGTGAGGTCTAGTACCACAGGTTAATGGTATTTCACATAGGCTGGTCTGTATAAACACCCACAGAAGTAAGGTCTAGTACCACAGGTTAATGGTATTTCAAATAGGCTGGTCTGTATAAACACCCGCAGAAGTAAGGTCTGGTGCCACAGGTTAATGGTATTTCACACAGTCTAGTCTGTAAGCACCCTCAGAAGTAAGGTCTGGTGCCACAGGTAAATGGGATTTCACATAGGCAAGTATGTAAGCAACCATGGAAGCGAGGCCTAATACATCAGGTAATGGTATTTCATATAGGCTGGTCTAGGCATGCACCCACAGAAGAAGTGTGGTGCCACAGGTTAATGGTATTTCACATAGGCAGGTCTGTAAACAACCGTAGAAGTGAGGTCCAGTACCACAGGTAAATGGGTTGTCACATAGGCTGGTCTGTAAACACCTGCAGAAGTAAGGTCTAGTACCACTGGCACAGGTAAATGTGATTTCACATAGGCAGGTATGTAAGCAACCATGGAAGCGAGGTCTAATACATCAGGTAATGGTATTTCATATAGGCTGGTCTAGGCATGCACCCACAGAAGAAGTGTGGTGCTACAGGTTAATGGTATTTCACATAGGCAGGTCTGTAAACAACCGTAGAAGTGAGGTCCAGTACCACAGGTAAATGGGTTGTCACATAGGCTGGTCTGTAAACACCTGCAGAAGTAAGGTCTAGTACCACTGGCACAGGTAAATGTGATTTCACATAGGCAGGTATGTAAGCAACCATGGAAGCGAGGTCTAATACATCAGGTAATGGTATTTCATATAGGCTGGTCTAGGCATGCACCCACAGAAGAAGTGTGGTGCTACAGGTTAATGGTATTTCACATAGGCAGGTCTGTAAACAACCGTAGAAGTGAGGTCCAGTACCACAGGTAAATGGGTTGTCACATAGGCTGGTCTGTAAACACCTGCAGAAGGTAGGTCTAGTACCACGGGCACAGGTAAATGTGATTTCACATAGGCAGGTATGTAAGCAACCATGGAAGCGAGGTCTAATACATCAGGTAATGGTATTTCATATAGGCTGGTCTAGGCATGCACCCACAGCAGAAGTGTGGTGCCACAGGTTAATGGTATTTCACATAGGCAGGTCTGTAAACAACCGTAGAAGTGAGGTCCAGTACCACAGGTAAATGGGTTGTCACATAGGCTGGTCTGTAAACACCTGCAGAAGTAAGGTCTAGTACCACTGGCACAGGTAAATGGGATTTCACATAGGCAGGTATGTAAGCAACCATGGAAGTGAGGTCTAATACCACAGGTAATGGTATTTCACATAGGCTGGTCTAGGCATGCACCCACCGAAGAAGTGTGGTGCCACGGGTTAATGGTATTTCACAAAGGCAAGCACACAAACACTCGTCGATGTTAAGTGAAGTGAAACATGTATATTGGATTTCACAAAGATAAGCATACAAGTATCAGGGGATATATTGTTTATTGCAACAGTTTTCTCGGATTTCTCAAAGACAGACACAATGGAATCCCCGAAATAATTTCTGGTTTAACAGGACGGCTGAGATTTAACCAAACCGGATATAGAAACACAGATCACAGTGAAATCTACGTCATTAGCAACTTGTGCTTCGGATGGACAGTTGCCCACAGGGGAGTTCAAACAGACTGGCGATTTAATAAATAAGGTCAGCAGTTAAAGTGTATATATTTGTATGACAATTAGGAAGTAGTCAATGTCTCCAAATCTTTATAGGAACAGAAGGCAAATGCATTTAATACTTATACGTATGGCATGACTCTAAGAAAGAGTATTACATACAGTATAAAAAATATTCATTTATTCATATTTTTTTTTATTTCTAAATCATTTAATTGTGAAGAATTATCAAAGCTAGCGCAAATGATTTTTGCCGCGGAAAATTAGATACTATACAGTTGATTATCATGTTCCGTTTTTCATAACATGGAAAACACAAAAAAAAAATAAAGAAAAAAATAAAGAAAAAGAATTTATGAAATAATACTAGTTACATATTTTGTTATTTTTCTTGTGTATTGTCTATTGCAATTGTGTGATAAACAAATCAATGTAAGGATTGTGCCTATAATGGGCCCTCTATTGGAAATAAAAATTTATCTATCTATATTGTGAGTTAATTAATACTTACAATTTCCAAACCTTTGTCCATAGTGATAAAATTGATCCATCATCATTCCGACCAGTGTGATATACAGAAGAACTTTCGGAATTAAAGACCAGGAAATTTTACCTACCTTATATGAAATAACTTTACTAGTTTTGTAACACTACATCATGTTTGACACTTGAAGGTCTCTCAGTGTTTCCACTTGCTGATGACGGACATTAACCTACCCGTATGCGTGGGCTGTGTCCAGCAAATAAACACACCGGAAGGTCAGTATCCTTGTACTAGTGATTCTTGGGTAGTATTTGATGTACAATTGATCGATTATTTCGAAAGAATATAAAAGAATGGCTTGAGGGGTTTATATTTTTTAAAAGTCCCTTTGAATTGGATTATTTGTGTTGAAAAAGATACCCACCATTTGTATATGAGTTTTGTCAGGGTCACAGGCTTCTTTTTACCGTTGCATTTTAATATAATCTGGTATCATGTAAAAAGTCACTTGTAATTGCGAAATTTAGGTAAACTGAACTATCCTTCCGATTACTGAAATTTAAAGACGAAGAAACCCTATTTATCACCTAAAGGTAACACAAACATCATCACTGACCCGGAACGAGACTTAAGAGCTTTACTATGTTCAAATAATGTCCATAAAATTTCTTAAGGCATATTTTGAAATTGCATTCAATAAAGGGATCGGGTCAAAATTCTGATCGTTTTTACTGTAAAAAGAATATGACATCATAGCTTGCAAAAATTCCTCGTAGGTAAAAGGAGCGTGTGGGTATGCTACATATTGATAGTAAAGTATAATACATGCATACCTAGAGATGGCAATTTTCTGATGTATTTTTTCAAGATTCTATAGGCGGATTTCCAACAACACAAATACAAACTATATGATAATGGCTCTATACGAATGGTTTGGGGGCGGTACATTCAAGGACAGATTAAAGAGTGCACACCTTCATTTCGATGAAAACATCATTTACGGTGGCGTTAGAACTGTGAAAGAAGATATTCGTCCGAGTCTATCCACTCACCTAAACTATGGAGGATCGGGTCAGTGACTTCAAATTTTGGATCCGCCGGGCCCGTTGGTATACATTTTTATGCTTTCGATTCAGTTTCTAATGATATATTCATATTGGTGCTTAAACTGCATATTCATTGTATTTGAAGATTTTCCGAAAAATAAATGGTTAATCTCGTTTTTGAATAACAGAACTCAAGTTGCACAAGAAAGACAAAGGGACATTCAAACTCATAAGTCAAAGACAAACTAGTAATGCAATGGCATACAATAGGAGATATTATTTCATTATAATTACACTAGATGTATGTTTCATTATAATACGTTATTCTGATTGGCTAACTGCACATCACGTGTTATTCCTTAAGCAATTGCATTACACAATAAAACTTATCATCCAAACACGAGGTCCCACAATAAAGTGCACAGGTAAATTAAATCAAAATTGATAAAACTAATGTTTTCATGATCCTAGCTTAAAATGTAATTTTAAGTATTGAATGCTTCGACACTACGCGCGATGTTCGTACATGCATGTAAGCGTAACACAACGTCACTTATATTTCGTAACGTTCAAACCAAAACTTCGACTGAAACGTTGGTTTTGAGCATGTGCGACATTCTTGTAAGACTCCGCAAAATCGACGGTGCGTTTTAACTACTTATCGAAAATTGATGTACTTTAGATTTTTGAAAAATTAAGAAAAATAACATTTTAAAAAATAATAAAATTCTACCATTATAAGAGCTCTGATAAGCAAACAATTGACGTAAGTTTTAGTTGAGTTCGTTTTTACGCTAAAAAAAATGGCGATGCGACAACCTTATAAGCCTTTGAAAAATCGCTCATAAATTACCATAGTATCATTTTGCAGGATATTTGTCTTTAAATTCATAAAATTAAGCAAATTAACATTGATGTATTTAATACAAATACTAACCTTTTTCCATTTTAGATAAATGTTTTTGATTCTCAAATCTGGAATACCAATTTTTTTCCCCGTGGGACAGATTTGTCCTTGTAGTATGGAACACTTTATTTTTTCTATGACGTCATCATAACGTCATAAAAATGCATAAAAAACTGAAGGAACCTTTTTGTTAAATAATGGAAAAAAAACGTGTTTCAAAATGTTAAATAGTTTAGACGAAAATCACAGTTTATTGGTTACAATAAATGAAATTTATATGTTACGCAGGACAGCCTATATATATAAATAGCCGTTTTTTAAAACTGAAGCTTGTCGCATGCAGCATAAAACATAGTTTCAACAATTATTTTTTTCTTTTTTCTTTTAAAAAAAACATTTTTTTTAAATGCGTACAATAGCAGTGAATATGATATCACAAAATTAAATATTTTGGACTTGCATCTTGCCAACTACACCGATTTTCCAATGAGGTACGAACATCGCGCGTAACGTCTTTTTTTGGTAACTTCATAGGGTTGAAAAAGCCGTTGACCGTGCGCACATGTTTAGAATAAAGCGCTTCCACGCTTCATGAAAAATATACTTCGGTAAACGTTCTTACACCCCAATGAAGTTACAAAAAGAAGCACTCAATACTTAAAATAACATTGTAGAGCATGCAGGTTACTCCACAAGGTTAAATTCTAGGTCCTATTTCATTTATGCTTTACCTATAGGCACAATCTTCTTATATAGATATGTTTGCAGATACTTCATCACCGAATTACAAACATAGGACAGAGGAGCTGCACTTTGTGGTAAACACATTGGTTATACTATGAAAATAGAATAACTCTATAAATGGGTATCTATGATTCTTATATTCAGACAAAAATGTCTTGCGCGGTGTACAAAAAGCTTTATTATATAGTTTACAAATCAATTGAAACAAACGTGGATTAACAATTATAATTAGAAGAACATTTTATACACACGTTAAACATTGTTAATATTACTTACGGTGTTATAAAATATTGACTAAAACTTCCAACATCAAAATATTTTTTTTTAAAACACGATTCCTTTATTCTGGATCTATCCAAGCGTCAAAGGATGCATCAAAAGAAAGTGATTTAATTGACATAGTTTAATACATGTACATGTATAATGGCAATGCATATTAGAAAATGATTGTTATGACGTTTAATTTGAATATTAATTCCGTCTGTCTGTATATTTTGTTTGTGTTGTTTCGAGGACCATATCATGTGGCACAGGGGAGAGTAGGTTATATAACTAAACATGTTGATTTGTTCATTTATTCATCATTTTTATTAAATATTAAGTTATGTAAACCATAATAAAAAATTTCAAGACGGTAATTTATACTTGCCTTGACTTTCAAACCTGTTAAATTGTATTCCAACTCACGATAACCTAATATTTCACGTTTTTCCAAATTTGGACAAGGCGTACTTTGCTGTTGTACCTCTTACATATAGACGTGTTTAGATGAAAGAAATTTTTCAGAAAGTATATAAAAAAAAGATACCTTGTGACATCAAAACAATGCCAAAGAAAGACATCACCATGCATAATAGAGCAATGTCTGTTTTGATGTGATAATTTTGTAAGACAATATTATAAACGCTATTTGATACGCATATTTATTTTTAGCCTCAGCTGCCATGGTTTTATTTTGTTGGTTTTCGGGCATACGAAGGATGAACTCACATTAACTTATATAAAGACAAACTGTGTAAATACTTACAGTTATTGATATTAAGATTTTTAAAAGTACTAACAGTAATTGATATTAAGACAATCTGTGTAAATACTCACAGTAATTGATATTAAGATAATCTGTGTTAGTTCTCACAATAATTGATATTAAGACAATCTGCGTAAGTACTCACATTGATTGATATTAAGCCAATCTGCGAAAGTACTCACAGTCATTGATATTAAGACAATCTGTGTAAATACTCACATTGATTGATATTAAGACAATCTGCGTAAGTACTCACAGTCATTGATATTAAGACATTCTGGGTAAGTACTCACACTAATTGATATAAAGATAATCTGGGTAAGTACTCACAATAATTGATATTAAGACAATCTGTGTTAGTTCTCACAGTAATTGATATTAAGACAATATGTGCAAGTTCTCACAATAATTTATATTAAGACAATCTGCGTAAGTTCTCACAGTAATTGAAATTATGATAATCTGTGTTAGTTCTCACAGTAATTGATATTAAAACATTCTGGGTATGTACTCATAATAATTGATATTAAGACAATCTGTGTTAGTTCTCACTGTGACAGTAATTGATATTAAGACATTCTGGGTAAGTACTGACAATAATTTGAATTAAGACAATCTGTGTTAATACTCACATTGATTGATATTAAGATAATCTGCGTAAGTACTCACAGTCATTGATATTAAGACATTCTGGGTAAGTACTCACAATAATTGATATTAAGACAATCTGGGTAAGTACTCACAATAATTGATATTAAGACAATCTGTGTTAGTTCTCACAGTAATTGATATGAAAACAATCTGTATAAGTACTCACAGTAATTGATATTAAGACAATCTGTGTTAGTTCTCACAATAATTGATATTAAAACAATCTGCGTAAGTACTCACATTGATTGATATTAAGCCAATCTGCGAAAGTACTCACAGTCATTGATATTAAGACAATCTGTGTAAATACTCACATTGATTGATATTAAGACAATCTGCCTAAGTACTCACAGTCATTGATATTAAGACATTCTGGGTAAGTACTCACACTAATTGATATAAAGATAATCTGGGTAAGTACTCACAATAATTGATATTAAGACAATCTGTGTTAGTTCTCACAGTAATTGATATTAAGACAATATGTGCAAGTTCTCACAATAATTTATATTAAGAAAATCTGCGTAAGTTCTCACAGTAATTGAAATTATGATAATCTGTGTTAGTTCTCACAGTAATTGATATTAAAACATTCTGGGTATGTACTCATAATAATTGATATTAAGACAATCTGTGTTAGTTCTCACTGTGACAGTAATTGATATTAAGACATTCTGGGTAAGTACTGACAATAATTTGAATTAAGACAATCTGTGTTAATACTCACATTGATTGATATTAAGATAATCTGCGTAAGTACTCACAGTCATTGATATTAAGACATTCTGGGTAAGTACTCACAATAATTGATATTAAGACAATCTGGGTTAGTACTCACAATAATTGATATTAAGACAATCTGTGTTAGTTCTCACAGTAATTGATATGAAAACAATCTGTATAAGTACTCACAGTAATTGATATTAAGACAATCTGTGTTAGTTCTCACAGTAATTTATATTAAGACAATCTGTTAAAGTACTCACAGTAATTGATATTAAGACAATCTGTGTAAGTTATCACAGTAATTTATATTAAGACAATCTGTGTAAGTACTCACAGTAATTGATATGAAGACATTCTGGGTAAGAACTCACAGTAATTGATATGAAGACATTCTGGGTAAGTACTCATAGTAAGTGATATTAAGACAATATGCGTAAGTACTCATAGTAACTGATATTTAGACAACATTTGCAAGTACTGCAGTAATTGATACTTAGACGATCTCCGTAAGTACTCACAGTAATTGCCGATATTTAAAAAAAAATGTTTAAGTACTCTGGGTCATTGAACATGTTTGAGATATCATTCACCTTTTCTTTAGACTTATCAACACATTCGATAGATAGACAATATTTATTCTCTCGGTTGGATATCATAGCTGGCTGAAATTTGATGCGATTTGATATCAGCAAAATAAAATTATAATTTCACGATCGGAATATAAATATTGTGGGACGTAAGAAATGAAACACGTGACAGTAGTTTTCTAATTTACATTTCATTTTTGTGATCGCTTCAAAATGCAAAAAGCTAAATATTCTGAATTTTACTAATTTACATTATTATCAAAAGTTTGCACGAGTTATAAAATTTAAAGTTTCATTTTATTAATGCACAATAATTATAAACTTCAAAATCATCGAAGTTTTACATGGATGATTCTTTAAGTAAAATTGCTTATATATATTTCATATCTGTAGTGTAAAAAGTTTATCTTGATTTTATATTTAGTTGAGTTCTTCTAAAGCGCAAAATGCAAGACTTGCAATATATCATTTACATAAGGGGATGTGGTATGATTGCCAACGAGAAAAATTTCCACTGAAGACCAAACGACGGACGATATAACCAGTTATAGGGACCTGTATGGCCATCGACAATAAGTTAAAAGCATACACCGTATAGTTATCTTGATAAAATGCTCTACAGGACGCACCTTGATACGACCACAGAGAGTCAAATATTGATGCTACATTCAAGATTGATAAAGCTCTAAATTTGAATTGCGATGAAATATTTGACATATCATATGTTTCTGATACAGAATGAATGCTGTCTTAGAACTTTAAAATTTGAAATATGCTTTTTATTAAAAATCTTAATGGATCTTTAGATAAAAGGATAAAAAATGGCACAATTCCTGCAAAAAACAACAAGAAACGAACCTCATTAAATTAGGCAGTCAGCAACCAACCACTGAATTACAATTTCTTGAAATTTTTATATTATAATGTCATCCTAAATGTTATGAAAATTAAACGAGCCATTGTTTTCCCCGTCAACGTGTTGAGTACCCCTTTGATTACATTGTAACGGACTAGTTAACTGAGACTTCGTATCGTACAAAACTTGGCCATTGATACAGTCTAACTGATGATGTAATAGGTATTGTAATGATGTATTTATATGTTATGTGTCTATGATAATGAAGATAACCTTTTCCTTTAAATGTATGAAAATGCCCATTGTGTTTCCATAATTGGTAATGAGGTATGCTATTAGTTATAGATATCAAAATAAAAAATAATAGAAAATAGTCTATACTATAGTAAACATTACCGGGAAGCACAACATATAACCCTAACAGATACCAGTCTGAATATAGCCAGGCCCTTTCATCCACTGGCGTTAAGTGATCTTAAGTGGGGACTGGTTGAAAAAAGACTACAGATACCAGTTTATGTCGTACTCTGTGTTATTGTCGCAGAAAAATAAACATTAATAAGCCGATATATAAGTCCAGGAGTAAGACTGGACGTGGGTAAAAAAAAATCACACATTAGAAGGCCATATCAGAGGGATATTTTAAGAGGAAAAAAGAAGGTTTAATCATTTATGCATTAATACTCATCCTAAAGTTTTTAAAGTTATTTATCAATTTTTAGATGATGGAGTATTGGTAAAATTTGTTGATTTCTAGTAATTCGGTTCCTTCTGTTATGAAGCAGACAAGACCCATTCGTAGCCATTTGATATGTTCTGCTCCTTGGTCGGGTTGTTGTCTCTTTTACACTTTTTAGACTCCAACAATACAGCTGCATGATATAGGACGGTCATGTGGTAGCAGGACAATTTAAAGTCATAAGAAACGAGTGACCGGTGAAAAAATAATGTTCTTCCAATTCTTGAACCAATGCATACAAACCTCATACTCTGTGCACGTAATTTATCATATTTTCGTGTAAATTTCGTATGATCGTCAATTTTTTTTTCAATCGGTCAGTGTTGTTGTGAAAATATGGCAGGTAATTAAAGTTCGTGTTTTGAAGCCGAGGTTTTACGATGTTCACCTGTTTGTCAACAATCGACCAAAAATAAAGAAAAAAGCATGGAACGAGAGCACGTGTTTAACATGTAAATTTAGATAATAGTTTACTTTAAGGACATTCATGCGTATTGTGACCACCGGATTTTTACGAAAAAAAAAATAAAATAAAGTACACTTCTTCTAAATATGAATAAATTAAAGAATTTTCTTTAGAAAAAAGTATATGTACATAAGTTTTATAATGAAAACTATCCGTTGAGTTATTAAAAACATATGCATTATTATTTTTTTTTGATTTGAGGTTTCTTATGACTTTAAATAGACTTCCGCAAGTGAGAATGCACATATCATTGTACGTCCTACATATGATAAAAAGGTTATATCAAGTAACTTAAGTAGCTCGCCTTTTATTTTAAAGATCTCACAAAAAAATATTCGTGACCAACAGTTTAAATTAAAATAATCGTCCATTTTGTGTCATAACTCTTTTTATGAATCATGTCTTTTCAGAAAACAATAATTGTAAATCTAGAATAATAAGGTATTAAAGGGCGTTAAATATAAAAGCCATTCTAAGGTCTGACAAATAAGTTACTCACGTGTAACAGAAATTATTAAATTTCCGTTTGTTAATTTTACTTTTACATTTTCAATAGGTTTGTAAAGCTTACTCAGGCAAATATCAACTGGTCTACGTTACAGTTGGTTCTCTTTCGCCATACATTGTGTAAGCATTTGGTTTGTACGAATTTGTTTAAAACATCATTGCTGTTTCAATCATAAACAAAAATACATTAGTGCATGACATTCACTTGCATGTTTACCTTTTACAATGTGACTTATATTACGATGTTGGCTTATAATGATATGCAAGACATAGATGCAAGACGGGTTTTAGAATGTTACATAACATATTTGCCCTGTTTGTACTTATTTATCAGTTTCTTCCTTCCAGACGGGCAAGTAGCCTACATTTGCCAAAACATCTAAGAATCGAAAAAAAAGAAAAGAAAAACTTCTACTAGTATACAAGTGCGCCTTACTAACAGCATGAATCTCTGCAAATCGAATCATATGTCAAACATCTAAAAGTTCGTAAATATTTAAAAACATTATTGCTATTTGGAAATCTGTTCCGCTTGACCCGATAATCTGTTCCGCTAGAACTTTTGATGTCATACAACAATCACTTTTCCATTGTGTCGTCATGTATTTTCTTATATGACTTTAAAATTTTGCTGGAACCGATACATGTGATGTCCAGTAATGGCGGACAAATAGTGATAAGGTGTAAGATAAAGAACCAGCCAATGGTTTCTGTCATCTTGGCATTCTTGTAGATCTTGTATTACGGCATTCTTGTAGATCTTGTATTACGGCATTCTTGTAGATCTTGTATTACAGTCGATCGTAATTGTGGTAATAGTTTTACCTATCAAAATTTAAATTTTTCAAGATCAGAGGCAATTGATCGGACATAAGTTATTTACAAAAATCGTATGTTATTGTAACGACTCCATATAAGGTCACGTTGGCATTTTTGTAGATCATGTACAGCTGGTCATTTTTGTTGTTCACAGTTTCGCCTTTTCTACCATTAATAATAGATTTCAAGGTAATAGAACTTGACATCGTCATTTAAGACATTAACTCCTTTGATGTCATCAAAGTTATGTAGGGATGAAAAGGTGTTGAGTTGTTAATCATTTTGGTTTTCATAGTTTCTTTTCAGGGTCATAAACAAAAACTCGTGTAAATTAAACCAAACATCTGAGATTTTCAAATGTTTTCGGACACTAATTAGCTGAAAAAGGTCTTGTACTGTCGGTTTTTTTTGTGTTTGCAATTTCTACCTATTTGCCTATTTAATAGTTTTCAAGATAAAAGGTAAAATATTGCCAATTAGTCACCATTTATTTTAGGACAATAACTCTTATTAGAAGTCGTCACCATTAATTTTAGGACAATAACTCTTATAAGAAATCGTCACCATTTACTTTAGGACAATAACTCTTATAAGAAGTCGTCACCATTTATTTTAGGACAATAACTCTTATAAGAAATCGTCACCATTTACTTTAGGATAATAACTCTTATAAGAAATCGTCACCATTTATTTTAGGACAATAACTCTTATAAGAAGTCACCATTTATTTAAGGACAATAACTCTTATAAGAAGTCGTCACCATTTATTTTAGGACAATAACTCTTATAAGAAGTCACCATTTATTTAAGGACAATAACTCTTATAAGAAGTCGTCCGATGGTTTTGGTTGCTGGTCATTTCTTAGATTTTTTATTCCTAATTATTTGTCTGTTTACAGTTCCTAACTATCTATCATCGTTTTTGTTATATTTGTTATTCTCATCGGGATTTTGTCTTATGCTTAGTCTGTGTATGTGTGTGTTTGTTACCCCGATTTTGTTTATTGTCCATGATAGATTAAAGAGTTTTGAACAGCGGTATACTACTGTTGCCTTTATTTGATAACAGACAAGAATACTTAAATAAGTTAAAGTACTGAAATTCGTAATTTAAGGGCAATAACTCCTCCCAATGTTTTCCGACTTGATATCTGGTATTGTTGATATTTTTTGTCATTTACGCTGTCTACATTTCTATTAAAGTATTCAAGATGATTGACAACAACTTGAAAATTGATGTATAAAACATCTTTTAAAGACAAAAAAATCTTTCATGAATGATCTAATTATGGAATCAGGAAGTAGGTTGATGTTGACATTTTGAGCGTGTTTGCTCAAATGTTCTCAATTGTTGTTTTTGAGATATAAGATAACTAAAGGACTGGAGGTTACCAGTATGTTATATTTTAGCAATGACGACTTTATGTGTTAACTGACAAACTTTATACTACATGCACTAAAAATCATAAACCCTTACTTTGGTTGAAATTGGTTTAGTAGTTTCAACGTCATATTAGGACAATAAGTTATCATGCTTAAGGAGTCATCCATGTGATAATTGCATACATGAAATGTGTATATCATGACATTCCGAACGATTTAAAAAATTGACGCAATATTATTATGGAGACAATAATAAAAGAGGGTACAAATTTATGATCTACCGAGCAAGAAAACACATTGAATAATTGAAAATACCTTAAAATATAAACACAGAATATGAACTTAAAAAGAAATTAAAAGAATAAAAAAAAGTTTAGGAAAAAGTGTCCTCTTGCCAAACGCCTGTGCCTACATTGCTGCAAGATATTTAATACTACAAATTTAAGAATCACAACTATCTATAATATTTGACCCGCGAAACCAAAGTTATTTGGATATCCCATCATTAACTTTGAAACGTGATAAGGTTTTTATTGGATTCCAGTAAGTGATATTGTTGGCTTTTTTCAAAACTATACCTCTACCTTTTTTATTGGGAAAATGTGCTGGTAATTTTCATCAAATTGGGAAATTAAGATTAAACCATGAATGTGACTGAAGCTTCAATTTACAGACCCCCTTTAAAGAGTTAAACCCTGCTTTACAATAGGACTCCTTTTTGTCAGTGATAGACCCTCAAATCAATACATATAGTAATTTTAGGCATGAAAAATGTATAAGCTAGTGTTTATCAGTTTGTATTCATGCAAAATTACTACTGAGACTGCACTGTTTGGGAAAACATTTGTCTTTTTGGGAATAATTTTAAGCCTTTTTTTCAAATTGGGATTCTTCTCCGGGGGAAAAAGCCTTTATTCTCCATTAATTTAAGGCAAACAATATCACTGAGTAATAATAATCTTTAACATCTTTACATTATTATTACTGGAATCAAATAAAAACTTTTAACTTTTAAAATGTAATTATGTAAGTTTATTCACACAATTGCAAAATGTGTGTCATATAAACAGACAAATGCCAATAAAAAAAGAACACACATACCAAAAAAACAAATCAATCTAAAACAAATAATAAAAATAGAAATAAAATGAATAAATATCGAATCTGTTTTCTTTGAACACTGCCTTTATTGCTTATATTAGATAATGCGGTTAAACATTATATTAAAGACCACGTTTCAAACAGTTTAAATGTTAGTCAATTTGTATTAGTTTTTAAATCTAGGCTTTTTTTTAAATTGTATCATGTGTTAAACATACTTTTAAAGAAAGAGCGAGGGAGGGAACGAGCTAAGACGAAAAAGTAATATCAAATACAATTCAAAAGTATTTAGAAATTTGTTTAACACTTGATACAAGCTTTTTTTTTTGAATACACGTGACGTATTGTAATGTATGCAAAAGCAAATATTGTTTTATAAATAAGGCAACATGAGTTTCTCAATATCCATAAGAAATATCTGTCGCTTTGTAATTCCTGGTTTTATCATATTAAAATCTTTAAATTTGCATATTTTTAATTAAATATTCTTTAAGTACAACTCAACGTGTTACATCTAAACTAATGGTGCACCTGGGTGCAGACATCCTAAACTTAATAATAACTGTCACAAATATGAATATTTAAGGTATACCAATTATTAGTACAAAAATTAAAATGTTATGGAGGTATCGATTTTTTTGTGAGTTCTATTTGTTTGGACACATGACCATGATGACACCAACACAGTTTGGAACCATCGAGTTTCTCTGTTGGTATCCGATCCTACTACTAGTATGTCTCTTAACTTCGAGACCTTATATCGACGAGATTTATACATCAATTCTTTTCATTTCTATGACTTAATTAAACGAGATTGGGTAAACGTTAATGAGTCAGTAACCCAAAGAAACAAAAGATTCGAAGTTGAGTGTGTTTTAATCAAATTGAGAATGGAAATGAGGAATGTGTCAAAGAGACAACAACCCGACCATAGAGCAGACAACAGCAGAAGGCCACCAATGGGTCTTCAACGCAGCGATAAACTCCCGCACCCGGAGGAGTCTTTCAGATGGCCCCCAAACAAATAAGTACACTGGTTCAGTGACAATGGACGTCATACCAAACTCCGAATTATACACATGAAACTAAAACAAAAATCATACAAGATTAACAAAGTTATGATCTCTGTCGTATATCAATTGACGTATTAAACTTCCACAGAAACAAAAGCCAGGAATAGGGAGGTTTAGCTTGTTTTAATTATACGGCTACGACCTTTATGGTTTACCAACTAACGTATTCAACTTTAAAAAATAAGAAGCCAGCTTAGGGAAGGCTAGCTTGTTTAGAGCATACGGCTATGACCTTATGGTTTACCAACTAACTTATTCAACTTCCAAAAAAAAATTAAAAAAAGGCAGGGAAGTTTAGTCGGTTTTATTTAAAGGACTATGATCTCTACCGTTTACGTATTAACGTATTCAACTTCTATAGAAACAAAATCCCGACAACGAAGTATGTAGCTATGGTTCCTATTGTTTACCAATTGACGTATTCAACTTCCATATAGAAAAAAAATAAGGCTGAAAAGTTTAGCCGGTTTTAAGTACAGTTGTGATCCCCTATCGTTTACCATCTGACATATTCAATATCCAGAGAAACGAAAGCCAAGCTGGAAAGTTAGACTGTTTTAGGTCCAAAAGTGTTACCTGTGCTATAGCCATTGTGATTAGATATAGGAAGATATGGAATGAGTGCCAATGAGACAACTCTCCATCCAAATAACAATTTATAAAAGTAAACCATTATATGTCAAGGTACGGCCTTCAAAACGGAGCCTTGGCTCACACCGAACAACAAGCTATAAAGGGCCCCAAAATTACTAGTGTAAAACCATTCAAACGGGAAAATCAACGGTCTAATCTATATAATGTTCTCTTTTAATAGAAAATAAGCGCTTTGGGAAGTTAGTTTCAATTTAATAACATAAACTTATCCATGTTATATAGCAATTGAAATAAAATTTAAAAAAAGTGAGAGGGAAGTTATTTTTGTTTTTATGTAAATAAGTTATCACTGTTATATAGAAAATGGAGCATAAGAACTCATTAAAGCAAATTTCGAAGTTTGATTTGTTTTATTACAACAGTGATCTCTGTTTTAAAGCAATTGAATTACATTATTTCAAAAATAAATCTGTAAGATGTGAAGTTAGTTTTTTGGGGAAATATGTTTGGGAGATACATGATCATATCGTATACAATTTTCAAAGTACATAAAATACAATGCGTCATTTAACATTTCAAAAGCACACTTTGCAAGCCTTTGATGATCTACAAACCACTACTAATTATTTGTGTTTTTACTTCAAATATTCGAATGCTGTCTCAAATTGATCAACTAATGTAGCAGTTTGTGAAAAGAGAAGAAATTTATAATAGCCGAATAATATTCACATATTCAATAAGGGTTAAGAAATTGTCAGCGAGAAATGAACAAAACTAGTGTAATTGTACTAATGTATTCCTTGTTAACGGATGACTGATTTAAGAACTTTTAAGAAAGGAAAAAAAACTTTAAAGTAATGACAGACGAATAGTAATTCATCTGTAAAATCATATATTAAAGAAATATCACTGCAACCTGTTGCATATGAAATAAACGGCGAACAACAAGTACAATACGGTATGCAAAAGAGGATTACCTCCGGGTACATGGATGGATGCGTTTAGAAGTGATTACATTTTTATGTTCATTGACGAAGAAGCGTAACAACTGAATTAATGTCAAGCAAAACAGAAACATGACTAGTTTTTTCACCTGCTTTTATTTCAAATGTTACACATTTCATTGTTGATAAATACAAATGAACTTGCTGGGGTTGAGTTTTTAATTTGGAAAAAGGGAGGGGGCAATCAAAAGCATTTTGAGCGTTTTGAGCGCTTTCAGGCAATTTGCATATAATGTGGTTACATGCTAAGCATTTAAATGTTTAAGAACTTACTTCTGACACATACTCGTAATTGAAAATATATAGGTGAAACTTGAAGACGATGATGTCAGAAAGCCAAAAGCAAGAACCAAGAGAACTATGTCATTGATTTCCAGTTGAAGATTAACGTAAAATATATCTTCATACTCAAAGTATGCTTTGATATATATTTATTGTCTAAAAATAGAAAAATCTTAAACAAGTCCGTTTACTATCTGAAGAATTACATAACACACACTAAGCAAACATAAAAAAAATATTGTTATAATAAAAACATGTACAACTGTTGGAAATTATGAGATGTAAAAAGAAACAAAACCATGAAATAAACGTATTATCCCCAACAGCAAATTATGCCTGTAGAATTGAGAACCACAACAAAGCGCTACTTTTATAAAGAAACCCAAATCTTGATTACAATTAACAAATCATACGAGGACAAAGCACAATTATGATTACAAATAAAAAAAACTATACTAGGACATTGATCATACATCCAAACAAAATTATAACCATAGTCAACCATTAGAAACTACTAGATGATCATAAAGACACAGACAAAAACATTTTCGTAGATCTTCTAGGCAGAGACAAACTAGACCGTAGATTATATAGACAGAGACAAACTAGACCATAGATTATATAGACAGAGACAAACTAGACCATAGATTATATAGGCAGAGACAAACTAGACCATAGATCATATAGGCAGAGACAAACTAGACCATAGATCATATAGACAGAGACAAACTAGACCATAAATCATATAGGCAGAGACAAACTAGACCATAGATCATATAGGCAGAGACAAACTAGACCATAGATCATATAGGCAGAGACAAACTAGACCATAGATCATATAGGCAGAGACAAACTAGACCATAGATCATATAGACAGAGACAAACTAGACCATAGATCATATAGGCAGAGACAAAATCATTACTGTAGTCAAACACTAGAGATCGCTGATCATATAGGCACAAACAAAATCATGACCATAGTCGAACATTAAAGACCACTGATCATCTAGGCACAGCCACAATCTTGACCGTAGTCAAACATTCGTGACCGCTGATTATATAGGTGCAGACAAAATCATGACCAAAGTCAAACATTCGTGACCGCTGATTATATAGGTGCAGACAAAATCATGAGCGTAGTCAAACATTAAAGACCGCTGATCATCTAGGCACAGCCACAATCTTGACCGTAGTCAAACATTCGTGACCGCTGATTATATAGGTGCAGACAAAATCATGAGCGTAGTCAAACATTAAAGACCGCTGATCATCTAGGCACAGCCACAATCTTGACCGTAGTCAAACATTCGTGACCGCTGATTATATAGGTGCAGACAAAATCATGACCATAGTCGAACATTAGAGACTGCTGATCATCTAGGTACAGCCAGACTCATGACCGTAGTCTAACATTGGAGACCACTGCTTCAACAAGCATATATTCATGTCCGTAGCCAAACCAATCTTGTAGCCAAACATTATATATCGCTGATCATCTAGGCACATACAGACTCATGACCGTAGTCGAACATTGGATACCGCTGCCTTAACGAGCATATATTCATGACCGGAGTCAAAAATTAAAGACCGCTGACATTACAAGCATATAACCATGATCGTAGTCAAACACTGAAGAACATTGATAAAAAAGGCACAGAAAAAACAGGATAATTACAAACCGATAATCATTAAAGGAATAGATCAAACTTGTGAACCATTATAACTATAGAAGGACAGAAAACATTCAAAAAGGACCAAAAAGTGGGCAGGTGGATACAAATAAATTGCGACTGGAAGGAACATTAACATCGTACATACATGGACTTTAAAAATATCTCCAAGTAATAGAACAAGACAAAAATACTACATACCATATACACTGCTCATCTCGTCCCTCTCTCGTGCAATTAAACAACTGGTGAATTGAATTTGATATTTTCTGTCAGGACTTTTCAAGACTGGAATATTTTCTTTGAAGACGTGACGATGAAAAACATTCATGTTAAGGGTAATCACAATATAATTCAGTTGAGTGTATAAAACAGTTTGAGGTTTTAGTAGTAAGAACTACGTCAAAACCGTTATCTATTTTACCAAATATAGCCATACAATGATATATGTCATGAAATTATTTAAGCTAATGTGATAATTATAAAATTATTAAAATCTCATGTTGAGGCGTGAAGATGGTATAGGAAATGACATTTCGTTGTAAATGACATTGAAATGACTAACAAAGGTTAAGGTAAATGTGTAATAATATTTGCCACCCAATTCAATAACACACAAATTACTTGTTAATAAACACAATCTTATATAAAAAAAATCTGTTGGAATTACAGAAAAGCTGATTCGGATTTTAACGTGCTACAACCTTTTGTTTTTATATACAAGTAGTTCGCAAAAATAAACAAAAGTCTGTAAATTTCCGAACACGTCAAGATATTCTGACTCAGCCCACCAGTGTTTGTTCCTAATGGAAAAGCAGCAGTTTTAAATTTTCAAGTCTTTGTTTTGTCCTGGCCTCCTGTCCTCATGACGAGCTTGTTACAAAGAGAGCACCGCGGCGAATGTAGCTTTTGGAAACAATATATTAACTTTATTATAATCACTCAACCCATAGGTATAAAAAGAAAGAGTTAAATTACAGAAAAAAATTAAAGGTAACAAAAAATTACAATTTAAAAAAAATATTTTAAAATACAGACATGTTCATTTTTTTTATATAAATAAGGTAGTTAGTTTTTTCGTTTGAATTGTTTTACATTGTCATTTCGGGGGCCTTTTACAGCTGACTATGCGATGACCTATAGTTGTTAATTTCTTTGTCATTTTGGTCTCTTGTGGAGAGTTGTCTCATTGGCAATCATACCACATCTTCTGTTTTATATGTGTTAATGTGTTTGCATGCAACAGTACGTCAAAAGAAAAGGTGTTATTTGTTTATGTATTTATTCGTGTCATTGTCCTTTTAAACTGCAGCATTAATAACAAATAAAATACATCCATATAAGAATATATCACCATATTAGGTTAATAGCTAAAGTCCTGATTTCACAATGCTGAAAAATATCATATGATAAGACAAATCTCTTTGACGAGAAATTCAATTCTATGTATTGCAGAGCCAGGACCTACTGTTTTTTGTTCAATTTGTTTTCTACTAACGAGTCTGACTATACTTCTGGTATTTTTTGCCTCTCTTTTAAAAACCCGACAAAAGATAAACCAGAAAGAAACGTCCATATACAGGCAGTGTACAATTCCAGCACACAATTAATCGGAAAGAATATAAATTCACACACACACACACGAATGTAAAATAAACTAAGTCATAACACAACTATCAAGATATACACAAAACACATAAAAGCATTTAAGTTTTGATTAATCCCTTTATATGTTCCATCTCAATTTTATCCGAAAGACCCGGATGTAAACTAGACAAATACTGGGTCTGAAACTGTGTCGCAGCATACAAATGAATGAGATAACATGTATGATCATGTATATAGAAGCAAGACTGGTCACTTTCAGATCATAACTTCAATAGGAGTCAAGAAAAGTGTGACGAAGATTTTCCAATGACTGTTGAAAATTTCAAACTATTGGCGAACAGGAATTGGTTATACGGCTGATGTCGAAAAAGATTACTCACTACAAATGTCTTATGCACATTGTCAAAGCTGCAGACCAAATATCAAATCATTCCCTTTCATAAAAGCCAAAAAAACTGTGACGAAATTTTTCTTGTACAACTAGTGCTGTAAAATTTCAAACCATCAACAAATAGGAAGTGACTACACAATAGATGTAAAACATCTCGCTACAAATCATCTTTATCGAGCGTCAGACCAATTAGTACATCAGTACCTTTCATAGAAGACAAGAAAGTGTTCCTTCGGACGGACGGATAGAGTCGAGCGATTTCTAGACATTCTTCCACCTTCGACGACACTAGTAAAAAAACCACACAAAATTACAAAAAACTGGAACACAAATAGTCTAAAAAACAGCACTCGCGCATAATTTATAAGAACAAACATTCGTACTTTTAATATATAAATGTTTTGAACGTGTGTTTCTAAAGAAAATATTCATCGGATATTTTGTTCATTTCAACTAAACCTCTCGTAATTTGAAAAGACGTTTGCATAACCTAAAACACTTACATTCCGGTACATAGGTGTCGTTTCCACAGGTACTTGTTTCTGTCAATATGGGGTTTATTATCCATACCCGTACGAAAAAAAATCACGATTTTTCGTACGGGTATGGATAGATGATCCCTTAAGAAATATGTATACTAGTACTGTAATAATGGACGTCATACTAAACTCCGAATTATACACTAGAAACTAAAATTAAAAATCATACAAGACTAACAAAGGCCATCGGCTGCCAACTTGGGACAGGCGCAAAATTGCGGCGGGGTTAAACATGTTTATGAGAGCCTAACCCTCCCCCTATACCTCTAGCCAAACACATAAATTTCACTCGCTAAAATCTACTACAGTACGTTGTTACATACACGAGCGAATCGTAGAAGTTGAGATATATTAACACCATAAGATGGTGACAATTGAACGTCACCATCTAAAAATGGATAATTAACGATAGGAAATGAAAAATCATCTCTCAGTTTATCATAAATTTTTGTATGAAGCTTCCCGTTAATGATATAGTTATCAAGATCGATGAGGGTAGTGGTCAAATCTCTTTATAACTTGTTTTGTAAAGTTTGCAGAATAGAATTATTAATAAAGGTTCTTACTTTTTCTTATCTTATCTTTAATTATACACGGGCTTATAAACTGTATGATAGATCTCGGTTATACAATATATTTTATGAAATATGACAAATATTTATTAAGTACTAACAAATTATTTGAATTTCCGCATTAACAAATAAAAGATATATAATTTTTATGCAATATAAACAAGCTGTTGTATACACGTCGTAAAAAATATTGCATAAAACTTATTGCTATAAAATCTAATTCATTTTTCTATTTTTAGGTGTGAAATTATTTAGCATGGTTCATCAATGGTTTTGAAAGCTTCATTTAGTTCATATATTCACATATGTGTTGGATTGTACGCAATTTTTACACAAACAGGTAGTTAAGTGAACCGATTTAAATAAATAAAAACATAGCCATCTACTGCGAATTTGGTACTGTACACACGTATATTCATAGTTTGTTTAAAAAGGGGGAACAAATTGGGACCATAAAAACATTATGTCAAAGAAAGAAAGAAAAAAAACCCACCATATAGCTACATTATAAAAGCCAACGAAATTCCACAATATCTTCGCATAACACACAAGGATGAGGACAACGAATCCCATAAAAGCAAGGAGTGGACTTTGGTGCCCTAGATAGTGATACAAGTCTTGTTATTGCTGCTGAAATCAAAATATGGAATATATTGTGGTTAGGAATCACTCCGAAACAGACCTGCATAAGTCTCATGTCTAACACTAACAAGATCATTTTCATTTTAGACGACAAGTGAACACAGGTACCATGAAAAGATTATCAGGTTATGCTCAATTGAGTCATTCGTCGTGTTGCTAATTGCAGAAGATTTCTTTTTACTGGAACGAGCCTCATTCGGTGATATCAAAAGAGAGGAATATGATTTTTGCTAACGTTTTTTTTCGTTTTTCTTGTGAAGTTCCTGTATGAAGTCTGTTTGATACGAATAAAGGAAATAACAGGCAAGAATAAATGCATTTGGTTCCAATAGTAAAGCCGACTTTCTCCTGAAGGAAACATCCAGCAATTGTCACACATATTTTGTCTTCAAAATTTCAAGCAACGGATGTTAGTTTGTTTGAATACTAGTTGCTTTAAAATCATTATTACAGTCAAATATTCAGCATCTAATTTCACAGAAAATTGATATTATGGAACAAGACTTCAATAAGTCTGAGACAACAAGCGAAATATTGTTAATGTCTGTGTCATTTTGGTCTCTTGTGGACAGTTGTCTTATTGGCAATCATACCACATCTTCATTTTTTATATACAGTTGGATCAATCAACTCATCATTCAAGCAAAAAACAGGAGACATGGGTTAATAACACACAGATGGAGAACCCTTATTAAGCTTAAATTTCAGCTGCTCGTCGTACAGACGATTCCTTTGTAAAATTAAAAGCACGTCCAGCGGCAAAAATATATATTAGCCTAATATCTTTGAGTCTCATTCAGTTAATCCATACAGATAAACACTAAGATACAACGGATTCAACCCATAATATCCACTTACAAACAACCATATCAACAAAAGCTAGACATTAAAACCCCGTTTACACTGACAAAAGATCGATCTTTGGTCCAGTGTAAACGGGTAAGATCGATCTTCAATCGAACTTAAAAAGTCCACCTCGATATGTGAATTTAAAAAGATCGATTTTATTTGAATCGATCTTTTTTTTTAAGTGTAAACGCTTATATCGATCGCGATCGATCTTTTTTCAGGTGAATGTTATATTTAGATAAGAAAATAAAGGTCAGTCCGGTTCTTTTTATGTTGTAGTGTAAACGGACTGGATTAAATAAGATCGATCTCGATCGATCTTGCTTGTGGAATGTAAACGCGAAATGGTCTTTTCAAGATCGATTCAAATAAAGATCGATTCAATTTCGTTGCGAGTGTAAACGGGGTCTTAGACACAGCTTATGAGTCAACACATAGGAATAATGGGGTTACAAGACATAATAGACACTTAAACACAACTATGACAACTCATAATAAACACTACGACACAGCTGCTCAAACCCACATTTATATTATAAGTCATAAAGACATAACTGAGTCAAACGATGATAGAAACCAAGACACGTTCTGACTTAAACCTTAACAATCAGCTGAAACAACTGTTGCAGAGGGTGGACTGGGAAAAGTTTATTTTCGTGCAACGTGTTTTACCATTTTTATTTCATGTGCAGCCGTGAAATAGGTTCGTTATTCATCGTGTTTCGTGAAATCGGTTAAAAGTTCAATGTGCAAGACATTTTTAATTGTCGTTCATCGTGAAATAGCAATATTATTACGCGTTCTCCCGTGCAGATACCAACCCCCTTTTACTCCCCTCGAGGCAGATACTAAGTGACTGACAAAAACCAGACACTTATTTACTTTTCTGACCCCATTCCGACCGTACATGTCAGCGTATTTATACAGCCCGCCTAGCTAAACAGACGCATCACTTTGTCTAGTTTTACAGTCACAACGCGAAAAGATAATGGATGATGATAATTCTATACGCCAGCCAATCGATGATGATAATTCTATACCCCAGCCAATCAATCCGTGGAGCATATTTGAGAAAACCTACGATATACATAGACTGAACCACGAAAACCTGAGCTTAGTTGAGACAATCCAAAAAGTTAGTAAAACCAAAACTGACACATTTTAAAAATAGGCAAAACATAAGTTGACAAACAAATTGCAATGCACCCAAAAAGAATTTGATAAGCTCCGCGTAGAGCTTAATAGTATTCCGTTTTCAAACCCTGTTTAATAGAATCGGAATAAATAGCATCAATGTAACATAGAATGTGTATAAAATTAGTACTATCTCAAACTTTTTCGTCAGCGGTTTCTATAAAATTTAATATCTTAATTTCTCCTATACATCATACTATCAAACTCTGGTTTCTTTTTAGACAGATATTGCACTAACTAACATCTTTTTGGATTGATTATATTACAAAGTTAAAGTACTCCTATAAGTGATTTATATCAATAAGATTTAACCCAAATGAAAGGTCATTCTTCTACAATTTTGGCACTTTATTTCATTACGTGATTTTTAATTATGATTTTTTTTTTAAACGCCTATTTAAAAATTACGGAAATATCAAGTTTCATAATGTTTCTCTAATTTTTGAGGCTGTAATGTGCAATAAAAACACGTACTTCCGACATGACTTCTACAAGTGATGCGGTTCTTTATTCAATCAGCTTGCTCTTAACCGAGATATATTTTTAGATAAATTTCAGTGAGCTCGTTATCTGTAAGCATTTTCTATTTTTAGATTTGATGCGACAATCATATCAAGCATATTGGAATCATGTAATGAGGGAGTCATTTTTTTTCAATTGAAATTTTAAATTTTGAATTATTCCACCAGAATTTTGTATGTGTGCTATATGAAATTATACCATTATTATCATGATTGTTGTATGAAAAAAAATAAAATAAAAAACATAAATAAATAAATAAGAATTTAAATTATTTGAGGAAAATATCTTATAACCAATAATATATGTTGGAGATCACCTTAAAATTGTTGACTTTATAAATAAATCTTGAACAAAAATTAAATCAATTATATAAGATTCATAAGCAAGAGAAATCAACTTTGAATATTTAAATAAATAAATAAATAAATAAATAAATAAATAAATAAATAAATAAATAAATAAATAAATAAATAAATAAATAAATAAATAAATAAATAAATAAATAAATAAATAAATAAATAAATAAATTAATAAAAAAAAAATTAAAAAAAATGTGGTTGCAGTATTTGTGCAAAAAGGGAGGCAATGAATCCCTTGCAACCAACATTACGAGGCTGGAAATTGAATGCACCAGACGCGCGTTTCGTCCTCAAAACAAAGCGCTATAACAAATAAAAGGCCCAATAAAGTACAAAGATGGGGAGCATTTAGGTCCAATGAACCCTTTAGTGAAACTTTTTACAACATTTTAAATAATAATTAAATACCAGCATAGATCTATGTGAAATTCATGTTTTAAAAGACAATATATAGGTTCATATATATTAGTTTATTAGGTTCCATTCGTTATCATTATTACCCGTTTCAATTAAACAAATATTAAGATTAGGAATGGAAATGGATAACGTGTCAAAGAGACAACAACTCAACCTAAGAGTGAGTCAAACATTTTTATTTTTAATATAATTATTATTATTATCAATAGTTTTATCTTATAATTAGATGTAGACATTGGTGAATTTTTATTACAGTTTACACAGGTAAAGCTCAAGTTACAATGTTATTGAGATCACATTTGAACATCCCATGTACCCACTATAATATTTTTGGAATTGTCAAAACTACAGTTTAAGTTTATGAACATTAAATTGAAAACAATGTTTACATGTGAATCATACACAATATAGGCCGTATGGTGACCTATAGTTGTTAATGTTTGTGTCATTTTGGTCTTTTGTGGGTAGTTGTCTCATTGGCAATCATACAACATCTTCTATTTTATACAATGAAATTTTTTAAGGGTCAAATGATTAACGAGTTTTTCTTGCTTTATTTAGGCACATAACCTACGTAATATCAACAAAATAACATATATATTATTGCATTTGAACTCGTCGGGGATTTTTATTTTTCTAATAATTTAAAGTTTATTTATGAATATCTGGTTGAGATTGCACACAATTTTAAATTGTTTCTTACTTTGTAAATTGAATAAAAGTAAAAACTTAATTGATTTCAATATGCCATTCGGTGACATCTGGTGGCATCTACAATAGCAGGGTGTATCTGTACAAGAAATATATATATATATGTATAAACAATGATGATACTGACCTGTGATCGAGGGGATATATAACCCATACAAACTACTTTCAGTCTCGGTTGATTTAAAATTCGCCACCATATTATTTTGCGGTTTCATAAAATAACTACTCAAGTATTAACTATCATCCGAAAATTCTCCGAATAGACAGAAGAAAAAAAACAGTTAAGAAACATATCTTGATGTTTTCATTGGTTAGCTTTGACTCGAGGTCACACAGTACAAGTACTGTATAAAGTCGAATCTTGCTGTTTTCTATTTCGATCACAGCAAAAAATTAGAATAAGAGAAGAAAAAAATAAATGTTGACATTTTAATACTTTGTTTCTGTTTGATTAGAAATAAAACATGCATTCTTAATAGGTAAGAAGCGCAAAAATGAGATTTTAAAAGAAACTGCTTGATATATAGCGTGAGAAATCCTCTATACAGTTATATCATGTTACGAGGTAAGGCTGAGTCAGTACACATTCTTAGATATAAATACATCGAATGAGATGCACTTAATCACCCACAGAAGGCAATACAACACTCTTTACAATACACCGGTTTTACGCTATTCAACACAAATGCCAAAATCTAACCTAGGGGTCTCGTACTCAATTGTTAAACAAATTATTATTGATAGAAAACCCTATGATATTCCAAAAAAGTGTGGTGAAGTTTGTTATTAAACGCTAAAAATATCAATTAGATATTTAAATCTGACACTTTAAAGAATTAATCATATCAAATTGAGTGTCTCGAATATAAACTCGTTTCTTTAGAATACCACAGCTAAATGTCATCATCTATTTATTTATAAGGTAACAAATAAAGAAAGAGATATTATATTACATTTCATTCCCATTTTATAATTGTAAATTCATGACCATTTACTGTGTAAACATATCTGATGTTCACCCTTTATAAGAAGTACTTGGGGAACATCCTTTTTTGGATTATGATTTGTATTGGCGGGATACTGTTACGTTACATAAATTCAAACAACTTGATGTAAGGCGATCACGTGGTTTCAATGTTCCCATTCGTTTGGTTTTTTTTATATAATCTTATGATTGCGTGTATATACGATGAAGGCTTTTCCATTAATACGTGTCATACTTATTGAAATCAATTTATAGAACTGTACTTGGCGATAAACAGGGACCTAACTATTTCAATATGTTTTGCTTTAAGTACCGTGATACGCAGAGTCATAGCGAAAGTTATGGTACTAACAGTAAATAGAAATAAGAAGATTTGGTATGATTGCCAATGAAACAACTCACCATGCACGGTTGTTTCGTTTATTACATATTAATGACCCGTCAGTTGATAGAATGCAAAAAGAAAAGTGTAAACCATATAGTGACGCTATAATAAAGCAGGATTACTGTATCTATGAGATGTCATTATGTCACATACAACCAGCACTCTTAATTAAGATTAATAAGTTAACATAAATATATCAAAGTCCTTCATGGTTAGCAAATTACTCTACTGCAATTTATACTGAGATTTGAAATTTTCTTTGATATTATATAAAGCACAAAATGCACCGAAATCATAACAGACTAGGGTTATCGATTTAAGCATGTGATAATTTAACATTCTCAATTCGGAAAATGTCTGTCTATTTGATAATATATGTAGTTTCCTCAAAGTGATATACAATGAATATAGCTTTTTCATGGTCAACAACCAGTTCAATGTGGAAAATCAATAGTTCACGTATCTTTGCCATTTGCCATCTGTCTTTGTCAACCACAATTTCCCTAAGGTTTACCTTTGGTTCGCGTACTAATATGTCTGCCATTATCGACCACAAATTTCCTGAGGATCACCCATAGTTCGGTATCTCTGCCATTGTCAACCACAATTTTCCTAAGGTTTGCCGCTGGTTCGCGTACTAATATGTCTGCCATTATCGACCACAAATTTCCTAAGGATCACCCCTAGTTCGGTATGTCTGTCTTTGTCAACCACAAGTTTCCTGAGGATCACCCTTAGTTCGGTATGTCTGCCATTGTCAACCACAATTTTCCTAAGGTTTACCGCTGGTTCGCGTACTAATATGTCTGCCATTGTCAACCACAAATTTCCTGAGGATCACCCATAGTTCGGTATCTCTGTCTTTGTCAACCACAAATTTCCTCAGGATCACCCCTAGTTCGGTATCTCTGCCATTGTCGTCTACAAGTTTCCTGAGGATCACCCTAGTTCTTACTTAGCGACACGAACTCAATGGAAAATTAAGAGTGATCCAAATTTCTTCCAAAAGGTATAAGCAGGTCTGGTGTTTTTTCATACATTTAAATACTGAAATGAATCTATAGAGTCGCTAAATTGCACTTGGTGATACACAAGGACCTATTTCAATATATTTTTTTAATTACAAACGCAGAGTCAAAGGGAGAGATGTAGTACTAAAAGCAAAAAGAAATAAGAAGATGTGGTATGATTGCCAATGAGACAGCCCACCATGCACGGTTGTCTCGTACATTACATAATAATGACCCGTCAGTTGACAGAACGTTTACAGAAAGTGTAAAGCATATAGTGACGCTTATTAAGTCGGATTATTGTATCTATGAGATGTCATTATGTCACAGACAAACAGCACTCTTAATTAAGATTGATAAGTTAACATAAATATATCAAAGTCCTTCTTGGTTAGCAAATTACTCTACTGCAATTTATACAGAGATTTGAAATTTTCTTTGATATTATATAAAGCACAAAATGCACCGAAATCATAACAGACTAGGGTTATCGATTTAAGCATGTGATAATTTAACCTTCTCAATTCGGAAATGTCTGTCTATTTGATAATATATGTAGTTTCCTCAAAGTGATATACAATGTATATAGCTTTTTCATTGTCAACAACCAGTTCAATGTGGAAAAGCAATAGTTCACGTATGTCTGCCATTGTCAACCACAAGTTTCCAGAGGATCACCCTAGTTCTTACTTAGCGACACGAACTCAAAGGAAAATTAAGAGTGATCCAAATTTCTTCCAAAAGGTATAAGCAGGTCCGGTGTTTTTTCATACATTTAAATACTGAAATGAATCTATAGAGTCGCTAAATTGCACTTGGTGATACACAAGGACCTATTTCAATATATTTTTTTAATTACAAACGCAGAGTCAAAGGGAGAGATGTAGTACTAAAAGCAAAAAGAAATAAGAAGATGTGGTATGATTGCCAATGAGACAGCCCACCATGCACGGTTGTCTCGTACATTACATAATAATGACCCGTCAGTTGATAGAATGTTTATAGAAAGTGTAAACCATATAGTGACGCTTATTAAGTCGGATTATTGTATCTATGAGATGTCATTATGTCACAGACAAACAGCACTTTTCATTTAGATTGATAAGTAAACATAAATATATCAAAGTCCTTCATGGTTAGCAAATTACTCTACTGCAATTTATACTGAGATTTGAAATTTTCTTTGATATTATATAAAGCACAAAATGTACCGAAATCATAACAGACTAGTCGGAAATGTCTGTCTATTTGATAATATATGTAGTTTCCTCAAAGTGATATACAATGTATATAGCTTTTTCATTATCAACAACCAGTTCAATGTGGAAAAGCAATAGTTCACGTATGTCTGCCATTGTCAACCACAAATTTCCCGAGGATCACCCCTAGTTCGGTATCTCTGCCATTGTCAACCACAAGTTTCCCGAGGATCACCCCTAGTTTAGTATGTCTGCCATTGTCAACCACAAGTTTCCTGAGGATCACCCCATGTTCGGTATCTCTGCCATTGTCAACCACAAATTTCCCGAGGATCACCCCTGGTTCGGTATCTCTGCCATTGTCAACCACAAATTTCCTGAGGATCACCCCTAGTTCGGTATGTCTGCCATTGTCAACCACAAATTTCCTAAGGATCACCCCTAGTTCGGTATGTCTGCCATTGTCAACCACAAATTTCCTGAGGATCACCCCATGTTCGGTATCTCTGCCATTGTCAACCACAAGTTTCCTGAGGATCACCCCTAGTTCGGTATCTCTGCCATTGTCAACCACAAGTTTCCTGAGGATCACAGAGTCAAAGCGAGAGATGTAGTACTAAAAGCAAAAGAAATAAGAAGATGTGGTATGATTGCCAATTAGACAGCCCACCATGCACGGTTGTCTCGTACATTACATAATAATAACCCGTCAGTTAATAGAATGTTTATAGAAAGTGAAACCATATAGTGACGCTTATTAAGTCGGATTATTGTATCTATGAGATGTCATTATGTCACAGACAAACAGCACTTTTAATTAAGATTGATAAGTTAACATAAATATATCAAAGTCCTTCTTGGTTAGCAAATTACTCTACTGCAAGTAATACAGAGATTTGAAACAAAATGCACCGACATCATAACAGACTAGGGTTATCGATTTAAGCATGTGATAATTTAACCTTCTCAATTCGGAAATGTCTTTATATTTGATAATATATGTAGTTTCCTCAAAGTGATAAACATGTATATAACGTTTTTATTAATAACCAGCACTTTTAATTAAGATTGATAAGTTAACCCAAATATATCATAGTCCTGCATGATAACCAATTTACTCTACTGCAATTAATACACAGGTTTAACATTTTTTTGGTAGTTATATAAGGCTCAAAATGCACCGAAATTATAACAGACCTGGGTATCGATTTTAGCATGACGTGATAATGTAACCTTCTCAAGTCGGAAATGTTTTTATATTTGGTAATATGTAGTTTCCTTAAAGTAATATATAGCCTTTTCATTGTCAACAACCAGTTGAATGTGGAAAAGCAATAGTTCACGTATCTCTGCCATTGTCAACCACAAGTTTCCTGAGGATCACCCCTAGTTCGGTATGTCTGCCATTGTCAACCACAAGTTTCCTGAGGATCACCCCTAGTTCGGTATCTCTGCCATTGTCAACCACAAGTTTCCTGAGGATCACCCCTAGTTCGGTATCTCTGCCATTGTCAACCGCAAGTTTCCTGAGGATCACCCCTAGTTCGGTATGTCTGCCATTGTCAACCACAAGTTTCCTGAGGATCACCCCTAGTTCGGTATGTCTGCCATTGTCAACCACAAGTTTCCTGAGGATCACCCCTAGTTCGGTATCTCTGCCATTGTCAACCACAAGTTTCCTGAGGATCACCCCTAGTTCGGTATGTCTGCCATTGTCAACCACAAGTTTCCTGAGGATCACCCCTAGTTCGGTATGTCTGCCATTGTCAACCACAAATTTCCTCAGGATCACCCTTAGTTCGGTATGTCTGCCATTGTCAACCACAAGTGTTCTCAGGATCACCCTTAGTTCGGTATCTCTGCCATTGTCGACCAGAAGTTTCATGAGGAACACCCCTAGTTCGGCATCTCTGTCTTTGTCAACCACAAGTTACCTCAGTACCTCTGCCATTGTCAACAATAAGTTCCCGAGGATAACCCATTGTTTGCATATACCTAATATTGTCAACAACCAGTCCTTGAGGTTTAACCCAAGTTCGTGTATCTCTGTCATTGTCAGCACCCCGTTCTAGAAGGATAGCCTTTAGTTCGCGTGTCTCTGCCACTGTCAACCACAATTTCCTTACGGTTTACCTCTGGTTCGCGTACTAGTATGTCTGCCATTGTCAACCACAAGTTTCCTAAGGATCACCCTTAGTTCGGTATCTCTGTCTTTGTCAACCACAAGTGTCCTCAGGATCACCCTTAGTTCGGTATGTCTGCCATTGTCGACCACAAGTTTCCTGAGGATCACCCCTAGTTCGGTATGTCTGCCATTGTCAACCACAAGTTTCCTCAGGATCACCCTTAGTTCGGTATCTCTGTCTTTGTCAACCACAAGTGTCCTCAGGATCACCCTTAGTTCGGTATCTCTGTCTTTGGCAACCACAAGTTTCCTCAGGATCACCCTTAGTTCGGCATCTCTGTCTTTGTCAACAACAAGTTTCCTGAAGATCACTTCTAGTTCAACAACCAGTTCAGTGACAACATAACACCAAGATAGTCAACACTCAGTTTCCGAGCATAACCTATAGTTAACATATGCCTGTCATTGTCAACCACCAGTTCCTTGAGGTTTAACCATAGTTCGTGTAACCTTGCCATTGTCAACAACCAGTACACTGACAACATAACACAAAGATAGAGTACCTCTGCCATAGTCAACACTGAGTTCCCGAGGATAACCGATAGTTTACATATGCCTGTCATTGTCAACCACCAGTTCCTTGAGGTTTGACCAACCATAGCCATTGTCAACAACCAGTGCAGTGACAACATAACACCAAGATAGAGTACCTCTGCCATAGTCAACACTCAGTTCACGAGGATAACCGATAGTTTACATATGCCTGTCATTGTCAACCACCAGTTCGTTGAGGTTTGACCAACCATAGCCATTGTCAACAACCAGTGCAGTGACAACATAACACCAAGATAGAGTACCTCTGCCATAGTCAACACTCAGTTCACGAGGATAACCGATAGTTTACATATGCCTGTCATTGTCAACCACCAGTTCCTTGAGGTTTTACCAACCATAGCCATTGTCAACAACCAGTGCAGTGACAACATAACACATAACACCAAGATAGAGTACGTCTGCCATAGTCAACACTCAGTTCCCGATGATAACCTATAGTTTACATATGCCTGTCATTGTCAACTACCAGTTCCTTGAGGTTTTACCAACCACAGCCATTGTCAACCACCAGTTCCTTGAGGTTTTACCAACCATAGCCATTGTCAACAACCAGTGCAGTGACAACATAACACCAAGATAGAGTACCTCTGCCATAGTCAACACTCAGTTCACGAGGATAACCTATAGTTTACATATGCCTGTCATTGTCAACCACCAGTTCCTTGAGGTTTGACCATAGTTCGTGTATCTCTGCCATTGTCAACAACCAGTGAAGTGACAACATAACACCAAGATAGAGTACGTCTGCCATAGTCAACACTCAGTTCCCGAGGATAACCGATAGTTTACATATGCCTGTCATTGTCAAACACCAGTTCCTTGAGGTTTTACCAACCATATCCATTATCAACAACCAGTGCAGTGACAACATAACACCAAGATAGAGTACCTCTGCCATAGTCAACACTCAGTTCACGAGGATAACCGATAGTTTACATATGCCTGTCATTGTCAACCAACAGTTCCTTGAGGTTTGACCATAGTTCGTGTATCTCTGCCATTGTCAACAACCAGTGAAGTGACAACATAACACCAAGATAGAGTACGTCTGCCATAGTCAACACTCAGTTCCCGAGGATAACCGATAGTTTACATATGCCTGTCATTGTCAACCACCAGTTCCTTGAGGTTTTACCAACCATATCCATTGTCAACAACCAGTGCAGTGACAACATAACACCAAGATAGAGTACCTCTGCCATAGTCAACACTCAGTTCACGAGGATAACCGATAGTTTACATATGCCTGTCATTGTCAACCAACAGTTCCTTGAGGTTTAACCCTAGTTCGTGTATCTATGCCATTGTCAGCAACCAGTTCAAGAAGGATAACCTATAGTTCGCGTGTCTCTGCCATTGTCAACAACTATTCCCGGACAATTTCTAAATCGTGTTTCTATGTTACTGTTCACAACCAGCTCCCGACATACACACCCTTGTTTCAGGTCTCTACCATTGTCAACAACTATTACCTGGAGGACAACCCATATATCGCGTTTTTCTGCAATCATCTACAACCAGACCCAGAGGATAACCATTATGTTGAGTATCTTTGTCTTTGTCATCAACCAGATATTTGAGAAATACACTTAGTTTCCGTTTCTCTGCCATGGTCAACAACCAAATCCCTAATGTTGACCCATAGTTCGCGTATCTTTGCTATTGTCAACAATCAGTTCACTGAGGTCAACCACTTAATAGCGTATGTTTTCCCTTTTTTACCTATGTTTTTTTGTCAATTTGAATGGTTATTTTAAAAACGTGTTTAGATGGTGACGTTCCCTTGTCACCATCTTACGGTGTTTATGTATCTCAACTTGTACGATTCGCTCGTGTATGTAACAATGTTTTAGATTTTAACGAGAGAAATTTATGTATTACTGAAAAATTATACACCAGGGTTTTCGATATCACAAACTAGTCAAAACATTTACTAAATTTTATCATCGGTATAAGGACATCAATCGTAAATATAGCTCAACATGCAGACTTCCTATACGTTTAGGTATTTCACATCCAATTTCTTATGGGAATATTTTTTATAAAGCACAAACATGTCAGTATTCACCGCAGAAACTAACAAAACCTTTAAATAGACTTATTAAGAAGGGATATAGTTACGTTACTGTTGTCAGGTCATTAAAGATATTGCATATTTTGGCGTTAATATTGATTCACTTATAGGGTCTTTGCATCGGAACTAAACATATTTATTCAAAAAAACAGTTGTTGGCATGACACGGGTTATGGTTTTCTCATATATTTTATGATGGTATGATACTCAACCCCTAACGGGAAGGATTGTGCCTGATATTCATATGATGAAATCATAATCTTTCAATCAGTTAAATTGAAGTCTGGAGCTGGCATGTCAGTTAACTGCTAGTAGTCTGTTGTTATTTATGTATAATTTTCATATTGTTTATTTTCTTTGGTTTCGAACGCAGAGTCAAAGCGCGAGATGTAGTACTAAAAGCAAATAGAAACTAGAATTGCCATTGCAAGCAATAGCGGATATCACCCTTCCCCTATTGCCACTAAGCGGCAGCCATTTGAAAACAATTTAACAGTGAATGCAGATCAACGCATTGCGAAATATCTTTCTGTAAATTTTCAGGACATTCAGAGCATTTTAGAAGATTTCACATTTTTGCTGTTTCCATGGCAACGGCAGCCATTTTGAAAATTCCGAAATTCGAAAGTCTCATCTTTACATGCCAGTTAACAATAACATTAAGTTTCATGAAGTTTGGAGCATTTTGGAAATATTTGACATTTCTGCAGTTTCCATAGCAACAGTGGCCATTTTGGAAATTCCAACTTCAAAAGTCTGATGCAGACTTGACAGTTAACAAATATATTAAGTTTCATCAATTTTGGAGCATTTTGAAATTTTTAACATTTTGGCTGGTTACTATGGTAACAGATACCATTCCAAATTTCTAATGGCAGATACCACATTGGTATATGGGATTGAACATACCATCAAAGTTTCAATGGATTTGACCTACCATTTTATGAAAGTAAATGCCACTATAAGGTTTTTGAAGCATTTTGACCAATTTTGACTTGTTTCCATGGTAACGGCAGACATTTTCGAGATTCCAACGCCAAATTCCACATCTACCAATGTTGCTCATCGTTACTGTGGAGTTTTATTAAATTTGGGGCATTTTGATATTTTGGAAATTTTTGGTGTAGTTTCCATGGCAACATGATAGTTCCAATGATTGCCAAAATTATCCCAAACCAGTATATGCCCGCCACCTACATTGTATCAAAATATTATGATTCCAAGTTAAAGCAACTCCAAATAATCCCTAAAAACCAAAATCTGGAATTTTTCACAATTGTTCCGTTTCCATGGTAACGGCAGCCATTTTTCATGGTATTAGACCCTTCTGCAACCCGAAATTTGGTGTTCCTCAATATAGTTAACTATCATTAAGATTGGTTCCATTGGCTCCGAGAAAACTGCCGGACAAAATAGGTGGAAGTATAATAATAATAATACAGAAAAAGAAACAGAGGAAAAGCAATATGTCACCCGACATTGTCGATCGGGTGACATAATAAGAAGATGTAATGTGGTATGATTGCCAATGAGACAACTCACCATACACGGTTGTCTCGTATATTACATAATAATGACCCGTCAGTTGATAGAATGTTTATAGAAAGTGTAAAGCATATAGTGACGCTTATTAAGTCGGATTATTGTATCTATGAGATGTCATTATGTCACAGACAATCAGCACTCTTAATTAAGATTGATAAGTTGACCGAAATATATCATAGTCCTGCATGATAATCAATTTACTCTACTGCAATTACTACACAAGTTTGATTTTTTTTTAGATATATAACTCTCAAAATGCACCGAAGTTATAACAGACTAGGGTATCGATTTTTGCATGACGTGATAATGTAATCTTCTCAAGTCGGAAATGGTTTTTTACATCTAGATAATATGTAGTTTCATCAATGTCATACAGGTATATTGCTTTGTCATTGTCCACAACCAATTAACACTACAACCTGACCAAGTCAGGAATATGACAGTTCTTGTCCATTCGTTTTTGATGCGTTTTTTTTTTTATTTTGCCATGTGATTATGGACTTTCCGAATTGATTTACCTCTAAGTTAAGTATTTTTGTGATTTTACTTTATAAATGAAGAAAATCACTAGTTCTCGTATCTTCACAATTGTCAACAACCAGTTCCCTGAGGATAACCCCTAGTTCCTATATCTCTGCCATCGACCAGTTCCCGGAGGAAAACCCCATAGCATGGTTCGCGTTCTCTGCCATTGTCAACAACAAGTGCCCGCAAGTATCTTTGTCATCGCCAATAACCAGTTCCCGGAGGACAAGATATACTTATCTATTAGAATGTTTGTTTTGAAAACTTGTTAACTGATAAAAAAGAATATAGGTGGTACCAATGAGAAAATCAAACGTCTACTTCGCAGAGAGTCGGACTTCATTAAGGCGGAATATGACAAAAAAACAAACCCAAATGTTTAAAAAACACGTAGAAACTTGAGACTGACCAACAGAAATTTTATCAAAAATAAAGGTGAGCAAGTGTCCCGGAAAGGTGTGAGCAGATCTCACGTTTGTTCATACATTTAAATAGTTTCACGTTTTTTATTACATAGCGTTATATAATCTGTTTTCTTTTGGTTTATAGGTACTGACGTTGTTTATCATCTTAATAACGTGTTAAACTATTCTTTTATCTGTCTTTATATTACGTCTACTGTTTAATAAAGGCAACAGTAGTATACCGCTATTCGAAATTCATAAATCGATCGAGAATAAAATAAATCCGGGTTACAAACTAAAACTGAGGAAAATACATCAAATATAAGAGGAGAACTAAGACACAACTGAAACACAACATTAAAATGTAACATACACAGAAACGGAACTACAATATGTTTGGTCTATTGTTGTGGTATCCATTTGACGTTGTGACTCCGAACTTATACACCCCGTCATTGTGTAATTGTTCTACGATAATTTTTGTATTCTTGTCTTTCTTGTCTTTTATTTTGCTAATAAGTTTGTCTATATGCCTTTTTGTGTTTCTTTGTTACATATGACGTGGCTTTGTACTTATACATCCCGTCATTGTGTAAATATTCTATGCTAATTTTTGTATTCTTGTCTTTCATTTTGCTAGTATGTTTTGTCTGTATGCCTTTTTGTGCTTATTTGTTAGATATGACATGGCTCTTATCCCATCATTGGGTTATTGTGCCATGGTAAATGTTTGTTGACATTTTTTTTTATAGTGTTAAGATAATAACAAAATATTACTTTCTTTACATATTTACATATTTAAATATGTAAGTTTTGTTCACACATCGTTGGAATATAATAGTTGTTGTCCATTCGTTTGATGTGTTTCAGATATTTTTTTAATTTTCCGTTTGATTAGGAATTTTTTTAATTTCCCTAGAGTTCGTTTTTTTTGTGATTTTCCTTTTTTTATGTTAATTGTTTATCATATAACCTGCATAACAAGATAGTAAGTGTAGTGTTGACTTTTACGTAATATTGTCATGAAAAAGACGCTTCTTCATAATACAGATTCCTAACAAAGGGAAAAGTGTGGGACATAGTTCACGGAATAAAGGGTATCGACAATTTATCCAACAAGAAGACATATTACATGTCATAGTTTCGATGTTATATTTGTTATTCTCGTGAGATTTTGTCTGATGCTTGGTCCGTATCTGTGTGTTACATTTGAGTGTAGTGTCGTTGTTCTCCTCTTATATTTAATGCATTCCCCGCGGTTTTAATTTGTTACTCCGAATTTGTTTTTTGTCCATGGATTTATGAGTTTGAACAGCGGTATACTACTATTGCCTTTATTTATTCGAGCTATACTTCCGTTAGACGGAACAAACATATAGTCTGACAATATCAATCGATCAATTTGTTAAGTTCTTGTTATCTCCCTCTAATAAGAAATAATAATAACTAAGAATTTAACTTTTCTTTGGATCTAAATGCACTTAGATTAAAATGAAATAATTATTTACGTAGGCGACAATGATAACTTTTTTGGGTTCTTCGTTTTCACTATAAAATATTCTGTCAACTTTTTCAAAATATAATGAGTGAATAGAACTGAATAGACCATATGGTGCTGTAGCTTTTCTTTCTTTTTTTCTTTTTTTCTTTTTTAAGTAAAATGGCATTTTCATGGGTACTTATGGTTCTGGACTAAAACAGTATGAATGAAGAACACTCATTGCTTGATTTTGCACATAAATATATCTTACCATATATAGAGAGCTTTCTCTCAAACGTTTCGCTAATCTACACCAATAGCAAATAATCATTTCTTTACGAGGGCAACAGAAAATAAAATCACTTCTAACAAGGAGTAAAAACGTAAAAACTAGTCGGGACAAAACATCTTTAATGATTTCCTATTAACCTTTAACGAAGAATGGTAACCGATTTAACAACTCAATTTTTCTTTTTGTTTTAAAGCTAACCAGGAATTTACATAACTGCGAATTCACTTCGATAAAAATACGTTTACATCCCTGGATATTTATGTACTGTAGAGTCCTTTCAATGGACATTCTATAGGGTTTCTATCTATGTTGTAATGTTAAACTACTGTTTCATGTTAGATTGAAGGTTGGCGTCTGTTAAAACGTTTAAATCTGCTGCATTTGTATACACCTGTTCTAAATCAGGAACCTGGTATTCAGTTGTTGTAGTTTGTTGATGTGATTCATATTGGGTTTTTATTCCCCGATTTTTTTTTATTGATTAGATATTTGAGTTTTCCTGTTTGAAATGTTTTACTTGGGTCATTTTGGGGTACTTTATAATTGCTTTTCGGTTTGAGCTAAGGCTCCGTTTAAAAGTTGTTCTTTGATATATAATGGTTTACTTTTATCAATTCGTAGCTGTCGCATTGACACTCATACCACATCCCTTTAAATCTAATAAATCTAAATGACAAGTGCCGAACATTGAACTTGGCATGACTTTAATGTATGGCTGAATGAGGCTGAATTTTGTAAATTTCTACTCTACTTATCTAGAAGCAACTTTGAACAATAACTTTTAGGTAAACGATTGGAAAGCTTTAAAAGAGTTAACGTCAAAACCATCATTAGAGAAAGGGGTCTTTTTTATAGCCTATAATATATATTTGTATACAAAGATTTACAAAGCGATACTTACAGATTCATCCAGAAACATATAAGAAAATTAAAGCCTTTCCGGGAACTAAGGAGCATAATAACCCTTAAACAGTAAATATCATATACAAGCAAATTAAAATTGACCTGATTTTATTCTTTCATTTTTGCTGCTGTGCTTTTTTCTAAATGTATTTTGTGCTACTTTGATACATTTTTGTTTGTATTTGAAGTGATTGAGATTATAACACAATGTTGACTGCTGTACCCTTATTTTTTTACATTTGTAACAATTATGTCTGTTTGTAGTGTTCACACATCGTTGTCAATATAATGAAATTTGATTCGACTGTCATACAGATGAGAGGTTTAGCTAGCGACACAAGAAAATGCCTTTACAAGTCAGGGATTTAACATGTGTTATCCATTCGATTGATGTACTTGAGCTTTTGATTTGGCCATTTGTTTATGAGTTTCCGTTTTAAAATTTCCTCGAAGTTCGATTTTGTTATTTACCTTTTTAGTCGATGTGTTTCTTCGGTTTTAGTTTGTAACTCGGATTTGTTCTTTCTCAAAATCGATTTATGTCTTTTGAACTTTGGTATACTACTGTTGCCTTTATTTTTGGTTCACTTGTGACGTTATGTTTATATAAAAAAAGACAAGTGCGGTTCGTCGATTATCACTTAAAATCAAAGGTGTGACTGATGGACGAATGACCGGTCACGTACATTGCAATATAATCATTAATATCTTGTAAGACATACAAGTTCTTGTTGTTATGATTCTTTCTTTTAATAGATATAGGAAGATGTGGTGTGAGTGCCAATGAGACAACTCTCCATCCAAATAACTATTTAAAAATTAAACCATTATAGGTTAAAGTACGGCCTTCAACACGGAGCCTTGGCTCACACCGAACAACAAGCTATATAGGGCCCCAAAATTACTAGTGTAAAACCATTCAAACGGGAAAACCAACGGTCTAATCTATATAAACAAAACGAGAAACGAGAAACACGTATATATTACATAAACTACTGTACATCAGATTCCTGACTTAGGACAGGTGCAAACATTTGCAGCGGGATTAAACGTTTTAATGGATCCAAACCTTCTCCCTTTTTCTGAAACAATAGCATAACATCACCACATAGAAAAACATACGATAAAATATCAATTGGCAGACTTAACTCAATCAAAAAACGTATGATTACACAATGAACGAATAAATTTGATCTGCGATATCTGAATACAAATGCACAGTTAATTAAATATTAGAGACAAACATTCATGACCAAAAAGCCAACAAACAAATTCAAACACACTGAGAAATATTTAACCAATCAATGTTAACTTTAGAAAAAAAACGTTTTTTTATAATCTTGAAGTTTATACAAATGTAGTAAGAATAAGTGAAAAATTGAAGATATTACAAATAATCAAAGCTGGTGTACAGACAAGATCCATATAAATAAAAAATAACAAAAAAGCATTATAAACAGTATCAACAGGTCGAATTAACAAGAAAATACGATTTGAGAGTACTCGCAGTTACTGACAGCTAGTTAAAAGCCAAAACCAATTAATAGTAAAAAATCATGCATCAGAGACTAAAATCGACTAAAACACATCACAGGGATTTAGTATTTTAACGTCATTAATAGTCAAAGAAGACATGACTTGTGCAATGCCAAAAATAAATGTATCGACAGGTAGTAGTAGTAAAGTGAAGAGCGACTTCTATAGAAATAAAAGTTAACGTGGCTGTGCGTACACATGTTCTTGTTGTTATGATTCTATCTTTTAAGCGTACACTTCTTATATTCACAAAAAGATGTTGATCAAAACAATAATCATTGGCACAAAAAAAAAAGTTTTTCCGTTTGTTTTTAGGACAGAGAGGGGGAGGGTAATATAACATTATAATTTTTTTAAATTAATTTTCAAGACAATTTTCAAATGATATAAGATTTAGGAGCAGTTCAGTTTTAAATGATCCCATTTATTAAAATCAAACGTCGGTAGAAAAAATCTTATAGTATGCCGTTTAAAACCCCCCACAGTAGATCTAATAAGTTATCAAAGGTACCAGAATTATAATTTAATACACCAGACGAACGTTTTGTCTACATAAGACTCATCCGTCACGCTTAGAATAAACTATTTAGAAAGACAAAGTACAAAGTTGAAGAGCATTTATGACCCAAAGTTCCAAAACAGTTGTGAAAAATACTGTTTAGGTGATCTATTCCTGGGATAAGAACACCCTTAGAATATCAAATAACTCATACTTTTACAAACAGTAAATTTATAAACAAAAATGACCATCAAATTGATATTCATGTCAACACCGAATGACATTTAATGTATATAATATCAAACAATGTATGCATGTACAAGAATGTTCACTATTGATGTACTTTTATACGTGTAGTCATGTCCTCAGTGATACCCAAATTAATTCAATACAAATATTGTATAACACTGTATGCTTCTAAAATAAATTCCAATACAAGAGGACAATTATACCATTCTATTCTCCCTGTAACGAAATGATTTAGCTATCAAATTGTCTTCAAGAAACCTGTCAAAATACAGAGAAAAAACTTCCTGCATTTAGCACAGTGTTCTAAATATGGCATGCTGATTAAAGTTGGAAATCTTAAGAAATGATTCTGTGAAAATATTACAATCGGCAATATGTACCAAAATAGAGCTCAATTTCCCAGTTTAGATGTGTTTTTATTTTTTTGTTTGAACAAAACAAAATCATATGCATCCTCCCGTTTGTGTAAGAGAGAAAGTTAGGCATGTCGAAAATGTTAGATGTAATTAAAATAGCCATGATACCAAAAACGTTGTATTTATAGGAATTGCTGAAATACAAGTTTTATACGGCTCAAAGCAGTCTTGATCACTCATCAATACAACGGAAAAATATGTTGATATATCACTAAAAGAGGGACGATTGATACCAAAGGGAGAGTCAAACTGATTGATAGAAAATAAACTAACAACGCAATGGCTAAAAAGAAAAAGATAGACAGAAAAATAATAGTACAGAAGACACATCATAGAAAACTAAAGCAACACGAACCCCACCAAAAACTCAGGTGCTCCGGAAGGGTAAGCAGATCCTGTTCCACATGTGGCACCCGTCGTGGTGCTTATGTTATTACAAATCCACTAAGATTTCTGTATCATTTTGAATTAAAATGAAAGTATCCGTTGTGTGAGGATGTATAGGGTCGTTAACTCGTTTTTGGAAGGAAACAATTCATTTAACAATTACCCTGAATTCGACAATATTTTGAAGTTTTGAGAATTTTCTTCAATATCTTTTATTTTTTTATGACGGATTTCTTGGTGGCAGTTTGGTACTTAAAGACCATTTATGTATATTTCACTAAAATTTTGTCTGACAGTTGTACGATATTTACAGGTTTCTAAATCATTCTTCATAAATTTCCATTACTTTGCCCTAAAGTATAATTTTTGAGACTTCGCTTCGACCAATATATGCAGCTGCAGAGTAATACTACAAAAACGAAGTAATCAATATATTTTTTTATATTTAGCAGCTGAAACAAGTTGCAGATAAACAGGATCAAAGCTTAAATACTATAGATGCATTAAATGTTACTTATTGTATTTGTACATGGCCAAGTTTAATTCAAATTTGTTTATATTCTTACATACTATTTTAACTGTCAAATATCGGAATTATTATTAAAATCAGTATTGAAGTATATTCAAACAATTTTAACATAAATATTGAAATGGTTTTGGTATAAGGAACCCAAAGCATGAAGTTAATTGCGTACTAATTACAAGTCATTACTAAAATTAAGTCTCCATTCAGTTTGAATAACGGTTGCATATTTTCTAATAATTTTCATGGTCATTCAAGAATAACCGACCCTTAGAACGTAGGTATAGAGAAGATGAACTTTATTTCAGTATAACAGATATTAGAAAACATACTGATAGATAAAAGTTGCTAACAAGAGGAATGCACAACAGCCGTTATCTGAAAAGTAATATATAAACAAAGTGAACTCCGAGGAAAAGTCAAAATGAAAGGTCCCTAATTAAATTATAAAATCAAAAGCTCAAATAAATCAAACGAATGGACAACAACTATCATATTCCTGATTTCAAGTAGAAAATGGGGGAGTAAACCTGTTTTTATAGCTAGCTTAACATGTATGACAGTCGTATTCATTTCATAACAGGTGCTTTTTTAAAAGAAAAAGTTAATGACTTCAATTATTACTTTGTTTTGACAGCTATTCGTGTAACCAATCACCTGTATTCTTTGAGAATGTAAAGGGAAAAAACTTCGGCTCAATTGCCGACAATGCAAATTCTAGAAAATGTTGCATAAGATAAAATATAAAACAATAATCATTTTTGACTGAAATGTTTGTTGGATGTTTTAATGTCGTCCCTTGACTTTTCAAGATGAACATATAGTTTTCAACATTAATTAGCGACTCCATATGAAGTTTATCACAATATTGATCAAAATCTGAAACAATTATTCCCTTTAATCATGAATTTGTGTTTTCATTATGATACGCAAGATAAACATAATACATGTTAAAACAATCTAGGTAAAATATAAACCCATTATTTCGTTATTATCATAAAATATACGAGTACGATAGTTAGTTTATATGGATCAGAGTTTTAATCATAAAAGCAACTACTGTTAATCACAAATAGTGGGCTGTCTTAAATCTCAACATGTCATGTTCATTTCATAAGATGACTGCGCCTATTAAACGTTTTTGAATCATTGTAATAACGAAAAAAACAGTATATTTTGATTTATTCACATTCTGTCAAGATTCCGGTCTATTTGTAGCTTTTAACATATATAGTGTAGACACTTGTTTTTATTTAAGACCATATTTTGACTTACGCATATTTGTATGGTTTCATTTAATTGTCTGGTTAGTGTTTTATTGACGTTTAACTAACAAAAACGTCCTTCTTTCATACCAATTTATAGAGTATAGGATTATTATTACTGTTCTTCATTTTAACAATACTAATATTAAAAGAAAGGGGGGTTTTAATATATTTAAAAATAAATGTAGAAAATATAAAACGACTATTCGATTCATTGTTTTTTTGTGTGTGTAGCAAAACATGTAATGATATACGCAAACATTGCTCTGAGCATGAGCATGCAATATTACGTCCATACATTGCTATGGGATTAGAACACGTATAAAAACATCTACACATTGCTATGAAGTAAAACATGAACAGAAAGTTCATACATCGCTATTGAGTTATAACATGAATGAAACGCCCATACATTGCAATGGGATTATAACACGTAAGGAAACGTCTACACATTGCTATGAAGTAAAAACACGAACGGAAAGTTCATACATCGCTATTCAGTTAAAGCATGGATGAAACGCCCATAAATTACTATGGAACTATAACATGTAAAGAAACGTCTAAACATTGCTATGCAATTAAAACATGAATGGAATGTTCATACGTCGCTGTTGGGTCAAACATGATGAAACGTCAACGCATTGGTATGGGGTAAAAACATGAATAAAGGAACATACATTGCGATAAAGTTAAGACATAAATTAAACGTTTATCCATTACTATGTTGACTACGCTGCATTGAAGACCCATTGTTAGCAATGAGTTTTTTCTTCTGTTTGGTCGGGTTGTTTGACACATTCTCGTTTCCATTCTAAATTCTAGTGATACGTCCATACATTGCTATGGTTAATACAGGTAATGATACCTGAAATGACACATTCACATTACAATGTATCAAATATGGAATGCGACTGTTATGCAATGCATTCAAAAACTAATACGAAATGACAGTTTTATATATTTCTCGAACACAAAATGATACTTTAATGCACTTCGTTGAGAAGCAAATATGAAATTACTTAGTATACATGAGTTCCAATGCATTGCAGACATGAAATTATGCTTTTATAAAATGAGCTGAGAAGCAAACATGAATAAACACATCATAGATACCAGGAATTATTTTTGTTAACATCAGAACCGCGTTTTTTCTAGAAAAAACTTCATTAGTGACGCTTGAAAGAAAAGTTAAAAATGGCCAAACCAAGTACAAAGTTGGAGAGCATTGAGGACCCAAAATTCCATGAAAATTTAATACATTGCTAAGGTTATCGAACTATGAATGATTAAATTGATACATGACAATGGATAGCAAACATCGAGGTAAAGTTGTTGGCTTTATTTTCATGTTATTTCAGGGGACAGAATTTAGAACCAAGAGGTAATAAACTTCCTAAATAAGAGGAAAAGTACCGATCTATTTCAATGATAGATTTGAACACGTGTCGTCCGGTCATTAAATATGCTCTTTCATCTTATTGTAAAAATTGGTGTTAAAGGAGAAATATGACAAACATTCAGTAAATCTTAATTTAAAAAAAACCAGGTCTTCTTTCAAAATGTAATGTACAACTGTATAAACGACTTTCTGTATTTATCAAAAACATTGCCAATATGTTGGAAAATGTTGTAAAACATATTTGTATATTTGTATATTATTATTATATCTTTATCCTATATCTATATTATCGTGTTTACTTTGTCTTGTTTATAAAATGCTTTTGTTAATGACCTCTTGTTACACATGTATCTGTGTCTGAGTATTCAAATAAAATCTTGCGGAGAAAAAAAACTGAATATTCGCATACCATATTTGACTAATAATTCAGTAGTGAATTAAAGGGTAAGTAGAATGCCCATATCAAGGATAAGAAATTTAATTCAAGATATGACAAAGCTTTTGTTATTTGTAACGGCCGTCAAAACAACCACCATTGTGGCTTTAGCATTCGAAGACACTACACGGAAGTTCGTAAGAATGAAAGTTTATTATTGAACAGCAGAATAATACCGTTGCCTTTATTTTCTACATTCAACGTCATGTCCCCACGAATACGCGAAGAGACATATATGACAAAAAGGGAACTAAAAAATAGCCAAATTCATCAAAGGGTCTTTATCAAAAATGCTAATCTAAAAAAACTTTATCAATGTTCCTGCTCCATAACAAGCAAAGCAGATAGTTTGATGTTTATTAGTACAATACAAAAAAACCTGTTAAGCAATTACAATTACTATGACACGACATATATTCAGGGAAAATAGCTATACATCTCTTGGGAGAAAATGTGCGCATAACTCGTTGAATTCTCCAATAAACAATTGGTTAACATTAATCATTTCGTAGCCATGTTTTTCTTTTTCAATGCAGAAACACTAATTTATCTTTTTTAAACCCTGTCTCGACGTTTAGCGGGAAATGCCTGCCGACGTACAGTTAATCTTGTTTGCCAAATAAGGCGATAGTAAAAAGTAAAATCACAACAATACTGAACTAAGAAGAAAATCAGTTTGGGAAATCCATAATCACATGGCAAAACCAAATAACAAAACACATCAAAAACGAATGGACAAGAACTGTCATACTCCTAACCCGGCACAGGCACAATCTTTCTTTGTCGACCATCAGGGATTGAGAGCTCAATAATATTAAATACTTGAAAAGATTCCCCATTTTCCTCAGGCAGTTGAAAAAATATACCTGCAAAACAATGAACTAATTCCTCAATTCTGTTAGAATATAAAGGGATTTTAAATGGTCTATTGTTTGTACTCTAGAAAGAGAGACATTAGACATTCATTCGCGCATGTTGCTTTGGACATAAGGGAGAAGGAATAAGGAAGTCATCATGATAATTTACAGAATTCATGAAAGTATTAAATGTAATTTTATTTTCTGTTAACAAGAATCTTAATTTTAGTTCGTACATCTTAAGAAATGACACATAATCATCACTATAACCATAGATAATTTGATATTCAGATATAATCCAATAAAACTGTATTTCTATAAACTTCTACTGTCGCAAAATTTAAAAGCTGATTGAATTAGTTCTTCAGGCAGTTAATTGTTACCATGGAAATTTAAAAGAAATTTCTTTATATCGTCAAATTGTGTTTCAGTTTCAATGGAGCAAAAAAATGAAATTTAACTTCATTTATATTTATGTCGATTGCAAATGTCACACTAGTCAAGGGTTTTCTTTCAAACTTTATTGCCCTTAATTTTAGTAACAAGATGTGTTTGTTATTTGAACATATTTCGATATCTAGTTTATAAAAAATGATTCCGATTCCGATTAATGAAAATGTTATTGAATCATCATACGTTAAGTTCTGTAAACATATGAGATAAACTGATACAAAAATGTAGAACTTTCTCATTAAAATGATATTTATAATAATTGTTATTTACTTCCTTGTTAAAAAGCATTGAACTGATTGGTTTTTGTATGTTCTTTTTCTTATAATGAGCAACCACAGAAGTGATAAAAATGTCCACTTATCCTGGAAAGCACGCACAAATCGGCTAACTGGAACATAAATATGCGCAGTCGAATTAAAATACTGGAAGAATAAAGGCAATAGTGGTATACCGCTTTTCAAGTTTATAAAACGATTGAGAAAAAAAACAAATCCGGGTTACAAACTAAAATTGTGGGAAAAACATAAAATATAAGAGAACTACGACAGAACAGAAATACAACAGTAAAAACGAACACACACAGAAATGAACTATAATTACATAACAATGGCCATTTTCCTCACTTGGTACTAACTCGAATAATTCAACCCCTGTCCGTGTCCGATTTTCTCCCACACATACGTATTCAGATCACTATCACGACTGGTTTGATCGATACACTATATCGTTGTTTCAACTGACTAGCGACCAGTTTTTCGCGTTTTCAGATAAAAGATAGAGGATGGTGAATTTATCGCTCCTCATGGTGATCATGTTATTCTACCACTACCACTGGGTCCAAGCCTCTGCTGGTGGACTGTTAGTCCCCGAGGGTATCACCAACCCAGTAGTCAGTACTTCATGAAAGTAAGATTTTTTTGTGTTATTAAAATTTGCTGTTACAAAATGTTAGAAATTATTATAAATTAAGGAGTGTATCTCCCTTATTCAAAGCTCTGATTCATTTCTCGGATTTTGCTATACTTTTTGGATCTTTTGGATTATAGCTCTTGATCTTTTATATAAGCTTTTGATTTCAAATATTTTGGCCACGAGTATCACTGAAGAGACATGTATTGTCGAAGTGCGCATCTGGTGCAGGAAAATTGGTACCGTTAATGTTATCATTTCCTAATATTTTGTTTGTTAACTTAACTTGTCTATTTTAATCGATCTAGACTTTTTAACGGTGGTAAATTCCTGTCACCTTGATATAAGTGATATAAGTTGCAATCAAGAATTTTCCAGCTAATTTCCGATAAAGAGGTTATTCTCGAAAAAAAAAATCCTTTTTCATCTGGGATACAGCAGATGCAGTAATAGACTAATAATGGTAGTTTCTAGACTAATAATGGTAGTTTGATTACGTATCTGGAACACTCGAATAAGCCATTCGTTGGCTGCTATATATAGTGATGCATTTCCAGTCACATCTGAACATGTGAAAATGAAATGATCCAGTTTGATTTTATATACTTCATTAATATTCGTTGGATAATAATGTTCGTGGATTTCGTGGGTACAGGAGAACCACGAATTCAAATGTTCAACAAATTACAAATCTTCTAAAGAAATGAGTGTAGGCTTTGGCAAAACCAAGAAATTAAATATCCACGAATATGTATGTTTTCTTCAAACCACGAAAATTGGTACCAACGAAAATAAATGAATCCACAGTATGCCAAAGACGTTAATTTGTTCTTTTCGACCGTTGAGTAGTTGGTCGACTTCAATTTGATATCCCGCATGAAGACGCACGATTACATTGTACGTGTAGCCGGATGTAATACTAGCATAGCACAATTTCACAGTAGCAATTACAATCAAGATTTATGCACGATAGTTTACCCCGGAAGAAATGAATATTTTTTTCTGCAAGGTAGCTGCAAACTTTTATTTTCTAGTTTTGAAAACATACTTATAGTGTTGCCAAATTGTTCGTACCGACGTTTTGTTATGTTGAATACATCTTCAATAACTGATTCTTTATTTATTTCATTAATTATTCCTTATTTATTTTATAACTTATTCCTTGTCCATTTATCTTCTATTATTCATTTATCTTTGTCAACTTTATTTAAAAAATGAATTCTACTTACGCTTTAGTTAGTATTAAAGTGAATTTATGTATCGAATTGATTGTTGATGACAAAAAAAATTACAGAAATGAATCATAAAACGTCGCCTCGAAAGATCTTCATTGATCGAAAACATTTTTTTTATTTAAACCAAGGGAATCATGTCATAATCACAAGATTGAAAAAGACAAACATCGCCATGACAAAAAGACGAAAATAAAAGTCCACAAAACCTATATCGTTTTCAATTGTTGTTAGGACTCGGGGCTAGTTCATCGACATAGTTTTTAAAAGACCGACAATAATCCGTTCCTAAAGGGACGAAATTGAAATGCAACACAAAAACCCGTTCATAAAGAGACCGAAATTGATATGCAACACAATTATCCGTTCATAAAGAGACCGAGATTGAAATACAACACAATAATCCGTTCCTAAATGGACTAAAATTGATATGCGACACAATAATCCTTTCCTAAAGGTACCAAGATTTAAATATAACACAATAATTCGTTTCTAAAAGGACCAAAATTGAAATGCAACACAACAATCTGTTCTTTAAAGGACCAAATTTTAAACACAACACAATAATTCGTTCCTAAAGGGACCAAAATTGAAATGCAACACACTGATTCGTTTCTAAAGGAACCAAAATTGAAATGCAACACAATAATCCGTTCCTAAAGGTTCCAAAATTGAAATGCAACACAATAATCCATTAAAAGGGACCAAAATTAAAATACAACACAATTATTTTTTCCTAAAGAAACTAAAACTGAAATGCAACACAATGATCCTTTTCTAAGCCACAAAGATTAAGAATTTAAAAATCATCCAATTCAGTGTAAATGGTGGCAATGATCTAAAAAAAAATTGTGCCGGATTTGAAACTGATCATGTTCAATGTACTGAGTGTCAAATGATCAAGTTTTATGTTTCTAAAATAAAACAAATAAATAAAATTGCATAGTTGTGAAATCACAATTCCAACTCGATAGCTGAACAATAGCTTAAATTATATGTTTATGTACAACTATGCTACTCTTATACTTGCATTTCAATTTTGATAAGTGGACATGGAGAGAAATGATAGCATGGGGCAAACATAACTTACAATGATTTTATCCACCATTTTCTATATAATAAATTGTCCGAACCAAGTCAGGAATATGACATGTGTTATCCTTTTGTTTGATGTGTTTGAGAATTTGATAAGGGAATTTCCGTTTTCAATTTTTGTTGGAGTTCAGTAATTTTTTTTAATATACCTTGTACAAGTCCAATTAAAACAGACAACACCATGACCAAATATATAAATAAAGGCAACAGTAGTATACCGCTGTTAAAAACTCATAAATCGATAGAAAAAAATACGAATAACAAACTAAAACTAAGGTAAACTCATTTAGGGACGACATCAAAAGATCAATGAAGGATAAAAAAAGCTTAATTCAAATAGTTTTGGGGTGGGGGGTTAAATTTGCTGCAAGTTTTTTTTTTTTTTTTATCCTACATCGATTTTACATACATTCATATGGGTCAACCAATTTTTCCCAAATTGAGTTAAGAGGGGGGTACCGGGGGAGGGGGGGCAGTAAAAAAACTATCTGAATTAAGTTTTTTTATCCTACACCGAACTTTTGATGTCGTCCCTAAATATAGGAGTAAAAGGAGAACAACGACACAACATTAAAATGCTATACACACAGAAACGAACTATAAAAGTATTAGGCAAAATGCGATGAGAATAACAAATATAACATCAAAACTAAATACATGAATTTGGGATAAAATAAAATACCGTGACATGTCTTATAATAATTTGAATTCACACTCGAATATAAGAGGAAACAAACGGCACAAAAGAAACACAACTTTAAAATGTAACACACACAAAAACGAACTATCAGGAATCTGATGTACAGTAGCTGTCGTTTGTTTATGTAATATATACGTGTTTCTCGTTTCTCGTTTTGTTTATATAGATTAGACCGTTGGTTTTCCCGTTTGAATGGTTTTACACTAGTAATTTTGGGGCCCTTTATCGCTTGTTGTTCAATGTGAGCCAAGGCTCCGTGTTGAAGGCCGTACTTTAACCTATAATGGTTTACTTTTTAAATTGTTATTTGGATGGAGAGTTGTCTCATTGGCACTCACACCACATCTTCATATATCTATATAATATTACAATGGCCATATTCCTGACTAGGTACAGGACATTTTTAAAGAACGACGAAAAAAACAAACAACAGAACCTAAACATGAAACAAAAAAATAAATGAAGAAACCCGAAACCCGTTTAAATCTAGGGATGAGCCCATTTGCTATGGTAGTGGTAAGCAGTTCTTGTTCTACTAGTGGCACCCGTCGTGTTGGTCATGCAAGTACAATCCACTAACAAGTCGCGCTCGGTACTGCCACAATATAGAAAACACTTGGTTGATATACAAAACTTGTTATATAGATGATACAATTTACCGTATAGCGGGTAATTTTCGCGGGGTGTAAATTTTCGTTTATTTTCGAGGATAGAACAAAATCGCCAAAATAAAATCTGCCAATTTTAAAGAGCACATACAAAGGTAAAGATGAAAGTTTTGAATCCGCCAAAATAATAACCGCCAAAATATTTCGTTTACCTTATTCAAAGAAAATCACGAAATTTACGGTATCACATTTAACAAAGTCCCATCATGTGATTACTAGTTTCATGATTTTTCATTCATGCCTTACATTTTCTTATTTTCATATTGTCTATCGAAAACTATTTTCATATATATATACACGATTTGTAATCACCAAGTAATCTTATGAATGTAATCTTATGAATGTAATCTTAAAGTAATCTTAAAGTAATCTGAAAGTAATCATCAGTACACATGTTTTAGCAATGTAATCGATTACATTACGCTTGCTTGTAATAAGAAATTGCATGATTACTGATTACACAAAATTACACTGTAAAAATGTATTCGATTACAGCTGATTACGATTACTGATTACGATTACCCCATGCCTGGCCATAATAAAGAAACAGAGGACATAATCGTGGTTACGAACAATTGAGCATATCCAAGGTCATCTGTGACTCAGATATTCCATAACAACCATTTATAGAATGGTGGCGTGAGTTAATCTTTCAAAAGCGGCCGTAAAAACCACCTACAACCCCTCTGCAGTTTTCAATTAATTCTTAAAGTTGTTTATCATGTCAAGGATTTGTACTTTTCTTTAAACTCAAGATATAGCAATAATGCTGTTACTTCCCTCATTAAGTGTCACAGACATCGATAAAGTCGCCCACATGAAATAATGTCTCCGATTGTCTTTATTGATTTTCTAAGAAACCCACAAACTATATGACTAAAATACCTTTACATTCACAACTATTATATTTCTCCAATATGACAATTTCAAGATAATTTGCAGGGTCTAAATGCCATGGATTCTTTTACTATTATTCATGCTGTATATCTGGTTCCCCAAAGCAGATTTGTTTGACACGTTTAATGTGTATACAATTACATATCTATTCAATTATACACCGAAATTTAGTTGCAAAATTAAACTAAAAATATCTTACGAATGCTGAATAATGGACACATATGTTCGATTATTTATTGCAATATGCTGTGTATTGTTTTTTTTTTTTTTTTTTGCTAAACCTATCCTGTCGCAATGTTCGATTTGTGTTTATAAACACTCCGTCTTTAGAAACAGTAAACGGATAATTCAAAAAACTACAATACAGTTATTTAATTTATAATACAACTCAAAGAAATCACACATTTTAAACTCGTTTACATGACATTCATGCTGTCGTGCTCAACGTCAGACGATCAATCATAACATTGATGCTCTGAAAGTTGTGGTTTTAAAAAAACTATTGCGTCAAAATTACATTTGTCAACATTTTTGCTGTTATTATCTTTGACATTTATATACCCTTGACAGTGTCAATAAGTAATTACTTTCAATTACAAAGTCTGTATCTGTATTTATTGAATTTGTCTTTTTCAATTACAGTTCCCTGACCAGCTTTCATTTTAGGTAAGAAAATCTTTCACCATAAGTAAAGTAATTCAGTCTATCAGCTAGCTTAGATTCCTAATTGTATATAATTAGAAGACTTGCTCAATAAACGCAAGACGTTCGCAAAGTGTGTTGAAAATACTAATTACATGTTTGAAAGTAGATAGACAATTAATTGATGTATATCTTTAAATTTCCTGAGAGAAAGCGAAATTAATATCCATGCATACGTAGTTATATTCCCCTCTGAATTGGACATATTTTTGCAAAGTTCTCTCCCCTTGTGAAGTATGTTAAAATAGTTCTCTGTCCATGAATAATCCTACAGTCTTGATTCCCCACCCGGTTACTACCAAGTTTTAAATTGAGACTGAAGAATGGTGTTTTTTTTAAACTTCATTATTTAGAAATAAAAGCTGCCTTATCTTAATGTTTGAAAATGTTAATATATGTGATAATGCCTACTATTTTTTTTGTAATGGATATAAAATTAAATATACATTCGAGTTCAAACAAATATTTTAAAGCATATAGTGGAGAGAGCGGGAGTGGATCGTAACCCTTGGCTAGCGAAGATGGCTTCGTGGTTATATGCTGAATCTGTTATTCTGTGAGTAATAAAGAGGATACAAATTTGATCGAGAATTTATAATTTTGCATATAAAGCTGACAGCGTGGAAAGTTATCGTGGATATTTACTCATGATCGTCGTCAAAAAGAAAATTCTATTACAACAATTTATAAACGTCGTAAGCAGGATTTGTCACGAAAAACGGGTTTCTAATATCGGAAATATTTATCAAGTCAATACAATATGACAAAATCAGATTGCACCATAAACTAACACTATATTCAAGATGACCGTCGTATACATATACCGGTATATGTTATGATTTTATGTTCATTGGATTTTGTTCTTGACTATGTATATAACAAAAACTCATCATAACTACCAGGATTAATGTTTTGTACATCAGATGCGCGATTCATTTACAAAAGACTCATAAGTTACGCTCGATGCAAAAGAGTTGTCATGCCAAATAACGTACGAAGTACTATAGTTCCTCCCTTCTATCCGCCAAAAGTCTCCTTCAAAACAATGCACAATTTTCTGTTCTATCCACCCTTATCAATGCTAGAGTTAGACAGGGCCTTGTCCAAACAGAACTATGTAACGACGTGTAGTGGGTGACAGCGGAGCCATCTCGATCAAAATGGGTTCATCCAATGTTCAGGCGCGCACGTACGGGCTTTAGTCGGAAGCAATCATCATTGATCACTATAATAAGCTTCATCGTAATAAATCTGTTATACCTTATATCCTGTAATTGGATTTTAAAGAAATTGTGTGCACTTTAATGAATAAATGATGAGCCTGTAGTTATACAATATTGTCACGGATATTTTATATCTCTGAAACTGTTACAGAATATAGATATTATATGTCAATTCCAGTTCCAGTTGCAACAATACGTACTATAAAGACAAAATGCACGCCTTCGACATGGAAGTACATTGAGTCAATATAGTAATTATATTTTTTTTGCTCAAAATTCAAATAATGTGATCTAGTTAAGTTTTCATTTGTAAAACCAGTTTCATTGTACAGTCGCTGTCGTAGACGACCTCATAACTCCATTTGTTCTTTTGAATTAATGAAACATAGAATAAAATGCAATATGCTTTTAAAAATGTCGCACCCACGTGATCTATATGGAAATACTTATTGTTAGAATCTCGTATATTTGAACTGCTCCTTTTCTTATCACTTACAATTAAATCCATTCATAAACTACATTATTCCAATATCTACATGACACAGTTTAGCTTCTGATCTATCATAGCTGAAGGAAAAATATCTCAAGTAACATCAAATTAATAGATAAATAAATAAACGAATTAATAAATTAATAAATATGAATGAAATATACTTTACCCCTCAATCTGAAATTAAACATCTCTTGAACACGTCTTGGTATAATGCTCTTGTGAATTGTGGCTTAACAAAGGCAACAGATAGCTTGACGCTGTATAATCAATAAATAAAACTATTTGAAAACAGAACTCTACACCAATATTCCCTTAGCACAGAACTGTCAACTTCCCTGACGAAGCTTTATGATCTATTTATAAGCTAGTGGTACTTATCTTTTTTTCAAAGCCAATTGCCATTTTCAGTATACAATGTAAAAATGTAATTGTCTACCCTGACGTGTCGCGCCAAGTTATGCAATATTTTCAATATAAAATACTTCATCAATAATATGATAAATGAAAACATGAGCAAACATAGAATTTCTTCACTTAAAACTTGTCGATCCTAATCAGAATTAATGTGCCACATCATATTTTCTTTTTCTTTACACTTAATGCACATTTCAATTAAATTTACACCTTTAATGCTTAAATTATGAGAAAATAAATACTATCTGAAGTAATTATTTCAGTTATAAAACATGAGAAGAAATGAATGGTATTCTTATTAAGCAATATTTTCTTTCAAACAAAACTTTTACTGTCTTAAAAACCACAAAAACAAATGCAATACATTAGTCCTAAACGTCTGTCTACCTCGCCGAACATATATCCCTGGTATACTTATGTCCAGACAAATGGACTTTGACACCACTGACCATTCTTTTTTAGAAGTGATAATATCTTGTGTCATATTTATATTTACAAGTTTTACTAATAATGATATACTTTTAATAAAACGTGTATTTTAATATATTTTTTAGTTTAAAGAATTTGAATCATAATTACGGGAGAGATTACATGACGTATATAGTATATATATATTTGGTTCTATGCTTATAGAGGTGGAATTGAGATCACAAATGATAGACGGAATCCTATGACATATTTTTAACACTAAGTATGCATGCGGTAGTTGATGATGGAATAGAGGGGCGTGACTATGGTACACGTAGTTAGAAGATAATGAACATTGTAAAATACAAATTTTAAAGCAAGAAGATAGATCAGGAATAACAATGAAAATTTAAAAGAAAATCGGATAGTAAGATGATTATTCGACAGGAACAGTAAAATAGAAAAAGAAGTTCGTATTGTAAGAAGATGATTCGAGAGGTGCAATAAAAAAAAGTAGAGATTTATCTAACTTTGACGGAACCTTTTAAAATTAGCCGTTTTGAAGCTTTTCAACTTCGTAGTTTAATTAGTCCTTCAAACTGTTTGATTCCAGTGTAATTCAACAGTCTTGTGCAGAATAAACGCGCGATTACCGTATAAAATTAGAACCCTGGTATCTTTGACCAGTTAAAACCACTGGGTCAATGCAACTGCCGGTGGACGTTTTGTCCCCAAGGATATCACCAGCCCAGTAGTCAGCACTTTAGTGATGACAAGATGGTATGTTTCTTTTTCTATTAATTTACTATTAATAAAATTCGGAATTACTCGAAGCAATAAGATTTTTTCTACCCTAAGGTAAAGATTGTCTTAAATTGCTGAGTTACTCGACGCAATACAAAAATGTCTACCCTGAGGTAAATATTGTCTTAAAATGCTGAATTACTCGAAGCAATTAGATTTTTTTAACCAGAAATAAAGATTGTCATACAATGCTGAATTATTCAAAGCTATCAGATTTTTTCTACCCTGAGGTAAAAAATGTCTTACTGAAATGCTAAATTACTCAAAGCAATACGATTGTTTTACCCTGAGGTAAAGATAGTATTAAAATGCTGAATCACTCGAAGCAATAAGATGTTTCTGCCCTGACTGATGAGGTAAAGATTGTCTTAATCGTTTTGGTGGAAATTGTTGGCTGTTAAGTTTTTTTTCGCTCTTCATCTTCGCATTTTGTTTTTCGTTCCAACAGTTATAGTTATACTCGAGTGTCTTTGACGCGTATCATAAAGAGGAACCGCGCGAATACAATTATAAACCTGGAGTGTTTTTTCAAACTGTATTAATTAATTAAATATAGGAAGATATGGTATGAGTGCCTATGAGACAACTCTCAATCCAAGTAGCAATTCATAAAAGTAAACCATTATAGGTCAAGGTACGGCTTTCGACACGGAGCTTTGGCTCACACCGAACAGCACGCTATAGAGGACCCCAAAAATTACTAGTGTTAAACAATTCAAACGGGAAAACCAATGGTCAAATATGTTTACTTACTGATTAAGAAGATGAGCCTTTCTTTCAGATTATAGATTAACATGTATTTCGTTAGACATTTTTAGCAATGGTTCACACCTCGGTGGCGATAATGTAGGTTTTTTTTTAAGAAACATTTTCATTGGTGGATACTTGATATTGCAGAGGCGTATCAATTAACAAATGATAAGTCAAACAGACACAACACAAACTTTCACATACACGCCGATATGACGTACTGCCACTACTCCTACAGCTTTCAGTAAGGTCCAGAGCACTCATCTGCTGATAGAGCACCATCAGCTGGCGATACGGCACCTTTTTGGGGAAAAAAATTGATTTGTCTCCCTTGGCACAGTATCTTAAGTAATATCTAATGTACGCTCTTTTCTTCTCACTTTAACGTTTGTTTGTTTTTTGTGTTATTAAAATTTGCTGTTACAAAATGTTAGAATTATTATAAATTAAGGAATGTATCTCCCTCATGCAAAGCTCTGATTACTTTCACGTATTTGGCTTTACTTTTTGGACCTTTTGGATTATAGCTCTTCATCTTTTATATTATAAAAGCTTTGGATTTCAAATATTTTGGCCACGAACATCACTGAAGATACATGTATTGTCGAAATGCGCATCTGGTGGAGGAAAATTTGGTACCGTTAATGTTATTAAATTGTTTTGTCAGGATTTATTTGAATTAATATTTTAAAAAAGTAAATATTTTTCAACAGTGAAATAAAAAAAATAAAAACTGTGCATGACACTTCAAATATCCACGTGCTTTAAAAAAAATCGCGTTTATAATTTAAATTCCACCTCCGCTTATCGAATTTCACCTTTGAAATGTAACACGTTTTGCATTAGTGACAATAAAAATAGACTTGGATATTCACAAATTTTCCCGTGTAATAAAATTGAGAATGGAAATGGGGAATGTGTCAAAGAGACAACAATCCGACCATAGAAAAAAACAACAGCAGAAGGTCACCAACAGGTCTTCAATGTAGCGAGAAATTCCCGCACACGGAGGCGTCCTTCAGCTGGCCTCTAAACAAATATATATTAGTTCAGTGATAATGAACGCCATACTAACTCCAAATTGTACACAAGAAACTAAAATTAAAAAACTAAAAAAAGGCCAGAGGCTCCTGACTTTAGCCAATGTAGAAAACTACACGCATAACAATACGCACATTAAAATTCATTTCAAGAGATGTCCGAGTCTGATGTCAAAAGATCGATGTAACAAAAGAAAATAAACAAAATGACAATGATACACAAATAACAACAAACTACTAGCAGTAACCTGACATGCCAGCTCCAGACTTCAATTAAACTGATTGAAAGATTATGATTTCATCATATGAATATCAGACACAATCCTTCCCGTTATGGGTCTAGTATCATACCATCATAACATATATGAGAAGAACATAACCCGTGTCATGCCAATAACTGCTTTTTTTAAATAAATATGTTTAGTTCCGATGCAAAGACCCTATAAGTGAATCAATATTAAAGCCAAAATATGCAATCTTTAATGATCTGACAACAGTATCGTAACTATATCCTTTCTTAATAAGTCTATTTAAAGGTTTTGTTAGTTTCTGATGTGAATACTGACATTTTTGTGCTTTATAAAGAATATTTCCATAAAAAATGGATGTGAAATACCGGAATGTATAAGAAGTCTGCATGTTGAGTTACACTTACGAATGATGTCCTTATACCGATGATCACATTAAGTAAATGTTTTGACTAGTTTGTGATATCGAAAACCCTGGTGTAATAATTTTTCAGTAATACACAAATTTCTCTCGTTAAAGATTGCAACATTTTTACACACACGAGCGAATCGTACAAGTTGAGACATATAAACACCGTAAGGTGGTGACAAGGGAACGTCACCATCTAAAAATGGATAATTAACGATAGGAAATGAAAAATCATCTCTTTTATCATAGATTTTAGTACTAAGCTTTCCGTTAGTGATATAGATATCAAGATCGAGGAAAGGAAAGGGCAGTGGTCATTGCTAGTATTAGCTTTATTTAAAGTAAGTTCAACAGGATAAATTTCTTTAGTATAAATACTGAAGTCGTCATTATTGAGAGCCATCCAAATATCTAAAAGTATTATTAAATTTGTTTATCAGATGTTGTTTCGATGGATCTTTGTTGATTTTTGTCATAAATTGTAACTCATAGCATTACAAAAACAGGTCTTACCAAAAATTGATTCCTGTGACATACCTACAAGTAGCTCTTCCATTTGAATCATACATCAAGACAAATTGAACAATTTAGAATTATCAGTGAATATCTTTATTCATTTTTTAAATGTTCTCCGTTATTTCGAAAATTCCTGCAATCTTCAATGTATTTAGCACATTTAGGACATTTATAAACAGAATGTATTTCATCTTCAATTTCTCTTTTGAAGATTTACATCTTTCAATCTCTATTTCTAATAAAGGAGTAGGTCTAGTAAGATCACTTTTTCGGGCCCCAAAATATAGCAGTTTTACAAAGTTGTTAAAATGTAAACTTTTGGTTATTTATTGAAAAGTTGAATGCTTCTGCTACATAAATATGGTCTCTTTTTGACAATACACTGCATATATATTGGGTACTAGCGTCATTAAGTCATGTTATATTACTGAAATCTTCACAATTCTAGAATTTTAATTAAATTTTAGACTGTTTTAGTCTTAAATGAAAGTGTCCAAGTTTTGAGGCCCTTTATAGGTTTTTTGTTTGGTGTGAGCCAAGGCTCCGTGTTAAAGGCCGTACATTGACCTATGATGGTTTACTTTTATAAATTTTTATTTGAATGGAGAGTTGACTCATTGGCACTCACACCACATCTTCCCTTTATTTATAAATCACAAAATTACACTGCTATAGTTCAGCGCTTAAACTTAATACTATTTTATGATTATGGAGGCGTATAAAAAAACTTGCACGCATAGAAGTCTGAAATATAGTTTTAAGTGACAAGTATAGAATGAAAAATTAACATAAATATGTAAAGTCCGAGATTACTCATGCAAAAGAGCTGTTGGACGTCAGAGTAATCTCGGACTAAAATATATATAACCAGGATGAAAAATGATTTGGCAAACTAATTTTGATCGCGTTTTGGCTGATACATTATTGAGAGTCTACCTCGTAATTGAAATACCGTATATATATATATATATATATATATATAACTTGACAACAAAACTTAATAACAAAAGAAAAGATTTCTGTTTCTCTAGTGTTTACTTTCACTTTCTATGTCGAAACATTAAAAGCAGTGAAATTTTATCATTGACGCCACCATGATTTGATTGCCTGTTATCAAACATCTATGTTAAACAAACCCGCCATAGCGGTGTTCCAATTGTCTTAGCCGCACTCAGATACTCTTTTCCTCGATTGTGACAACACAGAATGCGAATCATAAATGGATGTGTACACTTGTCTTGAGGAAAACGACACATGCCGATAAAGCAAAGTCATCTTCCGGTTATTGTTTGGGTTAGTGTTGTACAGTCTCCTGTTTTCTCTGCTGTGTTTTGTGTTGTCGTATAATATTATCGTTTTTCGAATCTTAGGTCAGAGTTTTCATCAAATTACCTTGTTGTGCACCTGCGTTCAATCTTAGTTGGTTTTAAAAGGTTTATGGTTTTTTTTCATTTGTTGTCAGGGATGTAATGTGTTCTTACTGCTGGACTATAAACGATTGGTCATAAACAGAAACCTCTGACGTTTATAGAGCCTCTGGTTTTGATGGGGTTTCATGTTGTCCAATCTTGTTTTGGTGTAATGTAGTGTTCTATGAATTGCTGTTTTGTCTGTTCTGCTTTTACCTTTTGATCGTGACGTCGTATGGTTCTGTTTTATATGTTTTAGTTTTGAGCAAATTATGATAAACGTACCTTTTACTTTAACACTCTCAAACATCGCTGAATAGCAATCAGCAATATGTTAATGCTTACAAAATAATCTGCCGTCATAACCAGAAGTACAGCAGAAAGACTTTTTACAAGAGTTTTACTTGGATTTATTTTAGTTCATCACCAAATACAAATACATGCTAACTGTAGTTTACGATTTAAAGAGTTAATGAATAATGAAAAAATAGGGGGAAATATCATTGATATATAGCTTTGCCACCGCAAATTTTAATAGTCTCATTAACCCTTCTCAAATGAACTACACAAACGAAGTATTAAAATGTAATAAATATTGTTAAAACTAGCAGCTTTTTATTTCTGCGAAATAATGATTTTCTTAAGAAAATTATATAAGGTAATAAGATTGACTCCTTAGCACTATGATAAAAGTACAAAAAACATAACGTTCGCACAGAGTTGTTACATTTGAATATGTATACGACCGATTGCTAAAACATTATTTAGAGATTTTCTATTGAATAATGGTCATAACCTGGATTAACGTTATTTATTACTTATTCTTCGTCTAAATTGTTTCCAAACAACAACAGCAAAGTGTAGTCTTTCCTGCAGCGGATTGTAATCCCATGTTTCTGTGGCAACAACACCTGCACGTACTTTATTCAATGTCTAGTGCCCAAGACCATTCATGCAACTAGGCTATATTGAATATAGCATAGCAGACATGTCGCCGGATTCATATAGGATTGTAACAAACGGTATAATGTTTGTTATATTAATAATATAAATCAAAACATAATGCCCGTGTCACACTGTCCCGATTTTTATATACGATGGACACCCGAATGCGAAAATTGTAAGTTCATACGAAGTTGGTCCCGATCTCGTTAAAATACCAAAAAGTGACCGAAGCAAGTACGATCAATAACAAAGTCTATACGATGGTGCCGAAATCATATACGATAGCAAAAGATGGACATACGAAGGTTAACCGTAGACGGTTATTTAAGCTTCATAACTCAACCGAAGCCTACACGATGGATCATGAAGGCTACACGATTGATTACGATGATGGCGCGATGGCCATACGATGTATAAAAGACGTCGTGTACAGCTTACGATAAGTATACAAACGATCTAAAAATGCGTTCTACCTGTTTTGAACTTTTTTATGATACGAACAGAATTTCAACAACATATCTTTTCTGTACAAGTCTGCCATGCATGGCGGGAAATCGATCTTTTTGTCTTATTCTTATAAAACTTAGTTTAACATACCCTCGCCTACTACATGTAAGTTGCGTGTAGATAAAATTGTTATGGACACTCTAGAATCAAAATGTTTAAAACTTGGTATGGTATTACTCGTTAAAGTTGAAAGGTCAAGGTCACAGTGGCAGTCGTAATACAAGGCAATACCAACCTTGTTGACACTCTCAAACCAATATGCTTCAAAAGATTTTAACCACATTTGGTAAATTGTTCCTCCTTGTAATGATCTGACATTTTTTACGTTCAAGGCCAAAGGTCAAGGTCTTGCAGATGGACTTGTTTTTTCTCCTTGAAATATCATAATACACAGAAAATTGGTTGCTCAATTTTTTACCTGCTTATTCTAAAGACAATATTAAAGGTATTTCCAATTACTGAATCTTTTGTTTGATTTCTAAAAGAATAGTTTATGTATCAAAGATGCATATTCAATTTACCATTTTCTGCATGTGTCATATACAAATATAGTGTTCATATTTGTCCCCAATATGTTACATACGAGGGGATGCCACCGCTCGGCTTTGCCTTGTTTGAACTGTTAAATGAGTGCACTAGTCTGATTAATCACCCATAATTATGCCCATGTTTACTGATCTATCTTAAATGTAAGGTTCGTTGATCCCTTTTATTCAAAAAGAGTTCTTTTCAGGAGAATATCATAACAATATATACAAAAGGAAGGATGTGGGGAAAGCAACAAATGAGGCAAAATATGACATATAGAAAACAAAATGGTTATGGAGTAAACGTTCGTGTGTCAACAACTCAGATGATACATAAAAAATCAGAATAATGAAGAAAAAGTTGGTTTCCCTATATTCGTGAATATGCAGTGTTGGTGTATGAGGCGCGTTTATGATTTTCAATATGTTACTTGATATGAAAAATTGACAAAAAATAATATTTTGATTGTAAAAGTAAATCCTGAGCCTGTAATAGCTGCTCTTCTTGTTCTATTTGAATTAATAGAAACAACGCTGTCGCCTTTCTTGTTCTGATAGAATCATATGATATGAGCTCCTTATTTTGTGAACGTCTTTCTTAACTGTCGTATTAGACTGACCAGTGCATATCGCGAATGGCACTTTAAATTATTTTAGCGCGAAAATTAACTTATATTTAGCTGAATTTATTGCCGTCGTAGTTCCATCTTGTCGCCTTCGTACTTTAATTCGATGGCAACACGACAGGATTACGAGGTCTTCACGAAGTCGTGTTTCCATCGTAAGACCTTCTGGTAGCTTCGTGATTCATTCGTGTAGACATCGTAATGTCAAAACTGTCCGATGGAAACGATGGAAACACGAATGCAATACGATGTTCAAAGATGCATTCCCGGTGACATTACGATGGTGAGGATGGTGATACGAACTCAATACGAACCCTCAACATCGGATGCACCTTCGGCGATTTTTAACATGTTAATAAAATTTAGAACCCTTCACGAAGTTGTCCCCGAAGTCTAGAAAAAGTTGTTGATGGTTCTACGATGATTAAAGATTGCATTACGAATAGCCCGAGCTGGATACGATCAGTCCCGATTTTGAAAATTTCCCTAATCGTGATGACATCGGCGTAAAAATCGGGACAGTGTGACGCGGGCATAAAGGTTATTCCTGATTAATTATTTTATTACTAAAGGCGTTAAGAACCTTTGGTGACGCACAGTTTAAATTCTATAATAAGTAAGAAGTGAGCAATGGTTGTTACAGACGAACGTTCACCTAATCTGTCCCAGTCAATGGGATAATTTAGGTCGTCAATCAATGGCCAGGACCACACTGTTTTGAATATGATTCTATGACCGACGATTTGCGAATTTGTTTTAGTCGTCGGGTGTCCTGTTATATAAGACTTCGGAGTTTCATAACATTGCAGTCAAGGTTTTTTTTTTTTTTTTTTTTTTACTATCAATGTACGGGTTTCAACATTGATAGTAAAAAGAACTAGTCGGGTTAGATAAAAAGATGATTACCAATCCGCTATTGCATGTGAGTTGCCTTTTCGCTTCACTTACTCGATACAGCTTTTTATAGGAGTAACGCGATGACGGGTGCTAACCTTTCCGGAAGATAAGAGCTCAACCCTTGTTTTACGTGGGGTTTGTGTTGTTTCTAAGTATTTGGTTTTATATTGTGTGTTTTGTTAAAGCCTTGACTTGTTTAACATTTGGTCTTGCTGTTTCTTTTTTTTCACGTCAGTTTATTTTCTGCATTTCTGTTTAATTATCCCTCTGATATCTACAGTCTCCCCAATTACCGTATATCCAAAATAAGAAAGAAAAAGAAAAACAATCAGCAAACATCAAACATCAAACATAATTGAAGTCGCTTTGGAGTGTGACGATGCCATACACAATGGGGAACATATATATATATATATATTTTGTTTCATCTCGTGATCGATTTTATTTGGGAATCGGCAATGGCAGTCAGCAGGGTTTAGGAACATCAGTTGTTCGACCTGTTAGTCAAATGCGTTTTGTTTAAATATACTTTTTCACTTTTTTGGTCTTTTGGAAAATGTTGTTTCTGCTTTATTCAGACCCTTCTACAACGAAATTTGTTTTACTTGCATACGTATAAAAATTGCGGTTTTTATCCAACGCAATCATAAGTTTGAACGTAGTTTTCAATAACGACTCGTGTATGTATATATATATATACATACAACTCGTCTAAACATCAACCCACCAATGTTAGATCTGTAAATTTTCTTTCGCAATTTTTTTATTTTTCCCTCGCCGGGATTCGAACCCATGCATATATATATATAGAAGTCTAAAATTTCAAGCAACAGCATTGATAAGACATATATGGTATCAGCGAAAAATTATTAATAAAAGCGTATTAAAAGACTGCATATTTCGTTACAAAAAATTACATGTTTCAGTGTTGTTCTTCTTTCATAATAAAATCATATCATTGTTTATTCTAAAAGAAATTGACGTATAGGATGTACTTAAATATTGCAGAAAGGATTTTCATTTTTTTTCAAATCATCAACGACGAAGGTCATTTCTTTTGCCGAAATATAATTTATTCTGTATGGCATAACTTCCTTTTGCTTGTTTACCACAAATCTTTAGACTTGTGTATTTGTTTGTGTAGCATCTAATACATGCATGTACATATTACGGTTGCCGCTTGATTGTTTTTGTGTGCCTTTTCTGTAAATTAATGCTACAAAATATTTTGTGAATTTGAACTTTTTTTAGTATAGAACACAATTCTTTGACTATTCTGTCAAAAGATCTAGCCGGTCGGGTGTTTGTCTGTCAATTACTGCATCTACATGCAATAATTAACATAGACATCATTTAACATCAAAATATCACAATGAACTGCATGGGTCATTCGAATATAGGGGATCATATTTTTCTAAAGGTTTATGATTATCCTCATCAAGTTCAAGTCCGTTTTGAAATATCTGAATTTCTGTGTCATTTGGTGTCTTGTCGAGAGTTATTTCATTCTGGCGCAATTGCCAATCATACCAGATCTTCATATTTTTTGTATTTGAAGCACAATCTTCACAAAACACATCCTCATTATTTTTTTTAATTATAACACGTTTCGTTTATTTGAGATACATTCCTTTCTTATTTTTTCGGCTAAAGTTAATAGAATGGTTATTGTCTCATCTCTGACAAATCATCTCTGTCAATAAATTTACACTACTACTAAGGGGAAATAAAACCATTTTCTAACGATGAGACTACAATAATGAATAGTAGTATCGGACATTCTCTTATTTAATTAATTGGGCCATTGGTTCATGTGATTACAGCTACATATTTGCTGCCCATGATTCACATAAAGGATAATAGTGTTATAAACTTTGAAATGGCGTAAGGTCAATGTTACAGTAAGATTAATTGGCATGTTGTATGTGTTCCTATAGGCACAAGTTGCGCCTCTGTAAAAAAAATGTGTTACTATGTTTAATGTTGAATATATTTTGTGACACGATGAGCTTCAATTTTATAAGGTATCAGGTTCGTTCGCGCCCAATACACTTTCGCACCCCTCTCGTTCGCACCTCGCACGTTCGCACCAGAGACATATATACATGTCTCTGTTCGCACCCAAGGTCCGTTCGCACTCAACACGTTCGCGCCCAATTTTAATTCAAAAATTTACAAAGACCTAGACAAACCACAGTAAAGTTTTCATTTATTGCATTTTAGAGACAGAAAAGAAATTCCATGAACTCAAATGAAAAAGTACCAGTCCATTATAAAATCTTTTAAGATACTTCTCGAGCCATAAATGAAAAATATAAAACAAAAAAGGGGGGACCATTTACCAAACGCAACTGTGGTTTGTCTAGTTCTTTATAAATTTTAAATGCTGTAAACAAATATTTATTTTCAATGTTTAAATGGATATTACTTTTATTGTTTTTATTGAATTTTTAATTTTATGAGAAACGTATTTCTAAATCCAGCGCATTTCCATTTGTGTGATTGTGGGTTAACTTCTCTTGACAGATAGGGGGCGTATGGATCGCCTATTTATTCCGCCATATTGTTGCTGATTCAGAAACACAATTTCTGGGTTTTATACAAATTTAGGTATAGAACATCATACAATGATGTCTTAAAATGAAAGGCAGAATGAGTCTGCATATTCAATTATTATAGCCTGTATTTCATTTCTGTAACATGTAGACACGAACCGAAAATCGTAGATAAACATAAAGAGCAGACGGTTTGACAGTCACCCCTCCCCTTCCAATCTGTCATTACGATGTATCTGGATGAAACTATGCGGCCTATGCCATTAACATAAGACATTTAAACGAATACGATTTTGTTCATCCTAACTGTGAATTTACTGAACAACTGACTAGTAGAAAGGGGTAACCAGTGGCTGCTAAAATACTATATAATTTGTTTTTGATAACTTCAATACTTGAGTATAAACGTATTTACACTTTTTGTATTTAGATGTATTTTGCCTTTGAATGACCTTATATCACCTCCGAATAACCTTTTGACATCAAGCAACAATCACTTTTTAGTTATGACGTCAAATGGTTTGAATTATGATGACAAAGTTTACACGAACCTGTGATTATGTTCCGGACCATATGAGTATTTGGACCATACGTGTATGGTCATGACCATATGCGTATACTCATATGGTCCGACCATACGTGTATGGTTGGACCATATGAGTATATACTCGTTTGGTTATAAACGGCCCGGACCATATGAGTATTTGGACCATATAGGTATATTTTTCAATATTATGCATGAGAAAATTTTATAAAATAACAATGATTTCTACATGCAATTGTATTATTTACAATTCAAATAACATTAAATATTGATGTCAAAGTTAGTTTTCATTGCCTTATTGTATTCTTGCATAGATGGGTAGGGTGACATTTACGTCCACACGGTACATAAATTTGTACCATAGCTTTTCTTGGGTCCTGGGTCATTCCGATGTGTCTACGGTAAAAAAGCTCTATTGACTAGATCTCCAATATTGTAATATGACTGAAGTACATCATATCACCAGACAACTTTAAAAAATCAACTAGTGTCCTTGTTAGTGACGTCATTCATTTAAAAAAAAAAAACCCACGTATATTAAGTATAAAAAAAATTGAATATTGCACTGCTGATGCTATATAAAGTTTCAAAAGTAAGCAAATTATTGGACTCTTTATCCTGTAAACTTCTTGCGTAACAGTTCATTTAGATATTTTGGGAAGTTATCTTCACAGGTCGATCGACATTTTGCCATTGACTTGTAATAACATATCGGTAATGAAAAAAAATGTGTCTACTATACATGTAGTTTTGGCTAGTGCTGAAATTTACTGTGTGAAACTGCTTATTTTATTTTGATATTCTTGTTATAACTAATTTTTAATGAAAAAATTACCTTTGGTAGTGTTTTTTTAATGACGTGACAACTAGAAGGGTTATATAAAGAGGTAAGCACAAATGTACCTGTTAATTACCCCGACCATGCGGGTAGGGTCCAACCATACGCGTATGGTTGGACCATATGAGTATATACCAATATGGTCATGACCCTACCCGTATGGTCCAAATACTCATATGGTCCGGAACAATTATATTATGGCTGACAAATTTGCAGACAAGTGTAAATACATTTATTTCCTGTTTTCACGCTTAATTAATCGACTTTCACATGTCACACTTAAAAAAGTCAGCCAATCCCACGTAATACTTAGATCCCAATAAGACCCTCAAAGTAGTCTTGATCTTCCAGACCGTGTTAACCTGTTTAGGAACATATATATTTACAGGAATTCATTATTTCATTATTATTTTGTGTTTTTGTCTTAACTAACAAATTGTACATTGCATCTCCAGTTTCACTAGTCCTGGGAGTCGTGACAATCCTGTATTTGGCTATAATTTGTCCATGTATCACTATTTAGTAAATCGCCAATGAAAAAATGAAACACTGTATCTTGAAAATAAATATCCAGATATCTATATTGCTGTCCAATCTTCAATAATAAGACATTTCATACTCAATAGTTTTTTTTTTTTATCAAAACTGTAAAAGGATATTTTAACTTTGATATACATGTAGCATTTAATGATTCATAAAAACAGCCATTTGAATGGTTTAACACTAGTAATTTTTTGGCCCTTTATAGCTTGTTATTCGGTGTGAGCCAAGGCTTCGTGTTAAAGGATTGTACATGTACATTGCCCTATAAAGGTTTACTTTTATAAATTGTTATTTGGATGGAGAGTTGTCTCATTGGCACTCACACCACATCTTCTTATATCTATCTAATAACAAAATGTCAATAGAAAGGAGATGTACTAAAATCAGTATTGTCATATCTTATGATCAATTTCTGTCGGCAGTAATTCAAGAATTGGGTTATCACACATAATCTTGACAAGACTCAAAAGCTTCATACATGTATAGGATCACCTGAAAAGGTTTATTAGTGTAATCAGGCTAGTACAGTTAGCACTGGTTCTTAGTCAACACGCCCTTCTCCCCAGGAAATTTCAGGTAAAAATAAATTTGTAACTGTTAAAAATGGTCTAATGAAACGGGGAATTTCAAATCATGTGTGGTCATTTGCAGTATTTCTTAGAAAATCCTGTTTTCCTTCATCAAACAGAAGCTGGAACCACTTGTAAATGATTCTTTAACACTTCACAATTGTTTAAATACTGTAAACCAACTTATTTTTGCGAATATGTAAACCTTGGATCTTTCCTTATTGAACTTCATCAAGTAAATCAGAAAATCGTGAAATTAAATAGCCGCGAAGTGGTCAAGAAAAGGTAAAACGCGAAATAAAGTATCCGCGAAAATCAGTTGGTTTACAGTAAGTCTAAATCACACAAAAACAATTTAGAAACTTGTGTATGTTTGAACTGGAAGTTCGAATAGCACATGTAAAAGAAGGAAAAAAATGCCTGAAAGAAATATTTTTAGGGCCAGCTTGGTCCCTTGGGGAAACAAGTTAAGTTTAGTCCCCGTAACTTCAGAGCAGAATTCCAGTTATTGTTTGGACAAAATATAAATTTGGTCTCTCAGTTGTCATGGTTGTAATAACATGAATAAGGTTTACCCAAGCCAATATTTTTTTGTATATTTTTTTACAACTCTGATCAGCTAGTCAAAGAAAGACCAAGGGAACATATGCATTCAAACTAAAATAAACAGACACTGACATGGCTAAACAAAAATTAAAAGTCAAACAATAGTACATAGAACTCTATGTAGAATATGTATATACTGAGCAACACAAACCCAAGCACATTCACAATTACAATCACATTAACCATGTTTACTATTCACACTACATGACGTACACAGTGTAAAGTTTTGTATGTACTTCCCATATCACATGTAAACTGAATGTTCTATATGAGATAAAGCTGAAAATGAGTTTTACTTTTTTTTCAGTACAAAGATGGCGGCAGGCCCTTATAATTATTCGTATATATTTAAATATATCATAATAGGAGATATGGGAGTTGGAAAATCATGTTTATTACACCAGTTTACAGAAAAAAAATGTGAGTAAAATACACGTAGCTGTGTATATAGTATATCTGATGTTAGTCTATGTACACAGCAGTGTTCTCTCCAGGTCTATATGACACATAGCCGTCCAATGTTTGTGGCTTTCACATTTATAATGAAAATAGCTTTTACTCTGCTTTACAAATGTATGTTGGTATGTTCACATAACATTGCTTTAAAGCATTCAAAAATCTACGGTAACATTGCTTTAAAGCTTTAAAAAACCGCAATCAACAACTATTTAACAGCACAACACAAGATATAAAAAAAGAAGATATGGTATGATTGCCAATGAGACAAGTGCCAACAAGAGACCAAAATGACACAGACATTCACAACTATAGTTCACCGTACAGCCTTCAGCAATGAGCAAAGCCCATACTGCATAGTCAGCTATAAAAGGCCCCTATATGACAAGTACAAAAATTCAAACAAGAAAACTAACAGCCTTTAATAAGCTTATTTATATAAAAAAATGAATGAAAAAAAAATACATGTATGTAACACATAAACAAACAACAACCACTGAATTACAGGCTCCAGACTTGGGACAGGCACATACATAAATAATGTGGCAGGATTAAACATGTTAGCGGAATCCCAACCCTCCCCTAACCTGGGACAGTGGTATAACAGTACAACATAAGAACAAACTATGAAAATCAGTTAAAATGTTGTCTTTAACTAAATGTCATCCACATAAGTTACTTTCCCATTAAAATGTACTTATTTGAGTAATAACAGAAGAAATGTCATCCACATAAGTTACTTTCCCATTAAAATGTACTTATTTGAGTAATAACAGAAGAAATGTCATCCACATAAGTTACTTTCCCATTAAAATGTACTTATTTGAGTAATAACAGAAGAAATGTCATCCACATAAGTTACTTTCCCATTAAAATGTACTTATTTGAGTAATAACAGAAGAAATGTCATCCACATAAGTTACTTTCCCATTAAAATGTACTTATTTGAGTAATAACAGAAGAAATGTCATCCACATAAGTTACTTTCCCATTAAAATGTACTTATTTGAGTAATAACAGAAGAAATGTCATCCACATAAGTTACTTTCCCATTAAAATGTACTTATTTGAGTAATAACAGAAGAAATGTCATCCACATAAGGTACTTTCCCATTAAAATGTACTTATTTGAGTAATAAAAGGAGAAATGTTAAAATGTATATTAAACAACCTAAAACTAAATGATACATATGGCATTAGACAAGGTTTTCTTCAGTAAACCATATTTTGTGTTTTTCAGTCATGGCGGATTGTCCACACACAATAGGAGTAGAATTTGGAACACGGTAAGCTTTTTATGTATTGCATGAGAATAATTAAAATAAATGTATAACTTCAAGTAAGCTCATAATTCAACCATGTATAAACATGCATGACAAGAAATAAACACAGGAAATATAGCTATCCTTGATTCACTCTCGTTGACTCTAGTTACTGTGAATTCATTCATATTTGTGGTTCAAGTATTTGTGGTTAGAAGAAAAGTTGTATTTTCGTGAATACTTCATTTTGTGGTTTTGCAAATGTTTCTAATCAAACCTATATAAAATCATATTTTGTTGATCTTTGTACTATGTATTGAGATGAGTAAAAGCTATAAACCATATTATCATATAAACAGGAAGAATATAATATAGATATTAAATATCAAGATAAATAAACAGGAAAATATTGTATCTTATTCACCTTATGTGTATTAGATGTTATAGATATACCTTTATATTGATAAAGATAGTCTATAAAAAAAAATGATTTTGCTGTTATCAATTTGACAACTGATTCAGGAAAAATAAAATGCACAAAATATTACTTGCATAAAGTATTTTGCAAATAGTTAGTGAAAAATGAAAACAAAAACTTAAAGGTTCCTTTAAATGCAATTAGATGTGTACCTGGTGTATGTTTTATGGATGAAACTCTTATTTTACTCTGCCTTCAAAGGACAAGTAATATTTTCCTCTCACAAGTACAGTCATTTGTTTAAGTCAAACTTGTCACTGTTTGTAAACCTTTTACAATAGTTGTATCATACAATTAAAAAAAAGTGGTGAAATTTATTTAAAAAAAGCCTATTAAACATGTACCTTCTGTTTTGATTAAATAATTTTTACACACTAATAAGTTGTATGCTTTAGTTAAAATAACCCTTATGATTTGAAGATGTGAGTTATGCAAGATACACCAGATAAATCAATTATGTATTTGGATTGTGACAAACACGATTCTGTAATATAAATAGAGAATGTCTTATACAGTCAACTAAAATTTTGCGTTATTTCTGTTAGTTTGTAAAACCATTTTAAAACAATAGAAACATTTTTAGCATTGAATGTTGAAACATGCTAAACAAATGATGATGAAAAATCTTAAATCCCTGATATTTCTTATAAAGATTTTCATAACTGGTCCACAGCTAGACTTTTTCACATTGATCATGTACATTTCAGAATAATAGAAGTCTCAGGACAAAAGATAAAATTACAGATATGGGATACAGCAGGTCAAGAAAGATTTCGTGCTGTCACACGAAGTTATTACAGGGGGGCTGCAGGTGCATTAATGGTTTACGATATAACACGGTAAGACAGATTCTAGATCATGGAAAGCCAGACCAATTATTGAACCTTGTCAAAAGGTTCTGAGTATGTATCTGGCGTACTGTAATTGCAGGTCAAATTACAATGACCTTACCTACCATTAAGTTCAATATTGAAAGATTTCAGTTCGTTGTTTGTAAATAGATATAACTTTAGTGACCTTTTTAAGTCATAATATTTAGAGAACTGGGGTATCATGTATAATATAAAAATGAAGATGTTGTAGGATTGCCCCAACTCTACACATTAGACCACATTAAGTGACGCAGAAATTTAAAACTATAGGTCAGCCTACAGCTTCAACAATGAGCAAAGCCAATACTGCATGCTCAGCTGTAAAAGGCCCTGAAATGACAAATTAAAAAAAAAATCATACGAGAAAAGTAACAGCCTAATTTGTGTACAAATCAATTAACAAAAAAAAAACAAATATGTTACATTACAACCACTGAATTACAGACTTAGGACAGGCACATAAAGAATGTGGCATGGTTAAATTATCTTCTTTCGTGAAAAGTACTGTTGTGCTTTCAATAATTTGAAAACTTTGGCTTATCTCCTAGAACATACAATGATATAAAAAATGATAAGACTGCAATGTAGATCGTTGTTCTAAAATGATTCAAAAAATTGTCTGGTTGAGGTTTACTCTTTCTGTAAGCATATTACTCTTTTCTTACTCTCAAATTCCTAAATTTTATTGTGAAACAATTTTTGTGTATATTAATGTTTTTAGGTAAATATTATTAAGATTTGTATTTTGAGGAGAGAGATATCTTATGCTAGCGATTAACATTTTATATTTACTATTTGCAGGAGAAGTACATATAATCATTTAAGTAGTTGGTTAACAGATGCCAGAAATTTAACAAATCCAAATACAGTAAGTATGAACATTAGTATCTATGAACATAACCAGCGTCTATTTGAACATTGCCAATTTACTATCTACAATGATTAACATCACAAAATCCAATGGTGAAGGGTTATCAGCTCTGATCACAAGAGGGGAACTTTAGATCTTGAAGGCTTCTATCAGCCTTTGTATGCTGATATGGGCTGCTTACTTCAAGATATTTTAACTTGTACAAAATGAAACATATTTTGGTTTATGTGATTTAACATCATATAACTTCCTGTTATGATACATTTATATGTGATTATTGGTAGTAAAAAAAATGATAACAACATATTTGCTTCCTGTTCTAATACAACTTGCAGAATTTCATTTTCCTATATTTTATTTCACCCATAAACAAATTGTTTAAACATTATTTTATCCGAAAGCATTTATTTCATGCTTGTAATTGATTTTTACTGAATCTGTGTTTAAATAGTAAAAAAAATATATCAATTCAACTTACAAAAATTTGAACTTTAAAGTGACATTTTGTAAAAAATATTACTCAAAGGGGAGATTTGTTTCTATGTCCATCTGACTTGACATAACCACATTTTATGTCTATTCCAAATCAGGTTATCTGATCCTTGTTTTGTTCTTTGTTTGTCCTTTGTGTGCGTTTTTTTGTGGTTTTTTTTTTATGCCCAACCTACGATAGTAGAGGGGCATTTGCCTGTGCTTCATTCGTCCCACTTCAGTTTAAAGTTTTTGGTCAAGGTAGTTTTTGATGAAGTTGATGTCCAATCAACGTGAAACTTAGAACACATGTTCCCTATGATATGATCTTTCTAATTTTAATGTCTAATTAGAGATTTGACCCCAATTTCACGGTCCACTAAACATAGAAAATGATAGTGGGAGTGGGGCATCCCTGTACTATGAACACATTCTTGTTTTACAGCAGTTTTGTTATGTTAAATAATTTTTATTATCTTTTTTACCCATTTCATTTATAATACAACTTGAAATGGCTAGCTTCATTCTTTATCTAGGTATGAGAAACATTATAAAACACAACTGACTTGAAAACCCCACTGAATTACTCTTAAAGAAAGTCAATTGTATGTTTGCAGGGTGTAATCAGACACTGAAATCCATGTTTTATCATTTTCAGGTTATATTTTTAATTGGAAATAAATCTGATTTAGAAGCACAGAGAGATGTAACTTATGAAGAGGCAAAACAATTTGCTGATGAAAATGGTAAAGTATTTATTTATTAATGTAAAATATTGAAATATCATGATTAATATAGTTAAGTTATCAAAATAACTATGTGTTAGAAAAAAATAATAGAGAAAATGATGGTTCAAACAGTACTTTTTAAGAAATTTATTTGAGAAAAGTATAATTCATGGTGTAAATATGAAAGATAAGATGTGGTATGATTGCCAGTGAGACAACCCTCTGGAAATGTCACAGAAATTTAAAATTATTGGTCACCGTAAGGCATAAAACAATGAGCAAAGCCAAAACTGCACAGTCAGCTTTAAAAGACCCTGAAAAGACAAATGTTTAACAATTCAAACAAGGAACTTACTGCTTAATTTTAATATGTACAAAAATGAACAAAAGCAAAATTGTTCAGCTGAAGTCAGTCTCTGGTGGTAATTGGATTTTTTGCTTATTTATATTGATAGTTAACATTATAAATTACTCTGTTTTTCAGGTTTAATGTTTTTGGAATGTAGTGCCAAAACGTAAGTAGAAACATTCAGTTACTACATTGTATATTAATAACTACAGAGTGTTGCCATAAGTATTCGTCTATTTTTCACTATATCTTGTATATAAAACAAAATTTTTTCAAAAAATATTTAAGGGTCATTTTTGGTTTGAATTTAAGCAACTTGGTACTAAAAGAAGCAGCATTGTCAGAGGTTTATTTGGTTAAATTTTATTTTGTGGATCATTTTCATTTGTTCACAAGATAAACTCAAATATTATTTTCTGTTCAGAAATTTTCTATGTATTCAACCAAATTAATTTATAAAAAATTATTGTATGTGTTTAAATCAAGAGACAAAAAAATCCAACCATAAATGCCCTCAAAATATTTTTTTTGAAAAAATGTGTTTTTATATGAAATAATGGCAAAAAAATGCAGGTGACAGATACTTTTGGCCAGGTACTGTATACTGAATATTTAGTTAAATTACTAATCAGTTGATTTATCAGCAAATTTGTACACATCCCCTTTAATTATACTGCTTAATATGTTCTATATCATAGACAGGGCAGGATACTCCAAAATATCGAATAATGACGTTGCACAACAGTGGAGTAATGGCACATGTTCATTAATTTTTCAATGTAATGCACGTTGCACATGACCTCATTCAGGGTTTGCTTTATCAGCATACTGGTAAAGTCTGTATTTAAAAAAAAAAAAAATCTATATATGAGCTGCGTCGCATAGAAATCAACCTTATACAAGTGCATGTTTTCATTTACATACTGGTGATTTTGTTTGATTTTCGAACAATCAACTTTTCTTCATATTTTTCAGGGGAGATAATGTAGAAGATGCATTTTTAGATACAGCAAAGAAAATTTATCAAAATATACAAGATGGAAGGTTTGTACATATAATGTTATATTGTGTCAATAAAATACTTACAATAAAATGAAAAAAAGGCATCTAGACTCTAGAGGTTCACTAAGGGTTTTCTTCATAATGGCAAATACTTCAACTATATTTAAGCCCTTTAAGTTTTATAAAAGCTGTGAATAAAGGACTTATTCCATCTAGTGTTTTCAACATCTGATGTCACAACTATATTTATCTTGACTTCATTAACTACCTGTTTTGATGCCCCTGCAACTAAAAGTTGGGGGGGGGGGGGGCATATTGTTTTACCCGTGTCTGTCTGTCTGTCTGTCTGTCGCATTACAGGTACTGGGGATTTATTTATTTTCATGGGTACCAATTTTTGTGGTTTCAGGAAAAATTGCATATTTGTGGATATTTAATTTTGTAGTTTTGTCAAGGTCTGCATACAATCCCTTATAAAATTTGTAATTCGTTGAACATTTAGATTCATGGTTCTCCTGTACCCACAGAATTCACAAAAATTGGTATCCAAACAATATTAATGAATCCACAGTATATAGCTATTCCTGATAACTCCTCATACAGTTTAAATGCTAGGAAGTTTTAACTTTGCTGGCTATTTCTATATATTGAACATGGGCATATGGTCAGGGTTTTGAATTTTATTGATATCAACTTTTCGTCAAGTTGATGTTATTTTATCTTATAAAATAAAAAGTCTGAAAATAACTACCAATGAAGTCAAATGAATGTAGTTGGGTTCATCTGAAGTTGAAAAGGCACTTCTATGTTTTTTTTCTGAAAAAGTCATATATTTTTGTCAATTTTCACTGATTTTTTAGAAACAAGAAAATGCACATACAAATATCATCTAATAATTAACCACAATGTTTGCCTATATGAACAATGTTTCATGTAAATAATTATTAGGTATTTACAAGGCCTTATTATTTTTGACTGCAAAACCTCATTGAGTATTCATTATATTTGGAATCCTTACAGTTTAATCTTTGCAAATGCAAATGCATTATCTCTAAGCAAAAATCACCTAATTTGGTATTACAATATACCTCAATTTTAGGGCCCAAAAAGGCCTTATTCTAATGCAATTTGTTTTTGTTTTGTTTAATGATACTTTTGATTGGACGTTGACAAATAGATTAAAGGGGTAAATTCCACGTTCTACGAGTCCATAACTACCATTTTGAATTCAAATTTTTGTGGTATGTAATTTCTCACAAAGTAATTACCAAAGTCACATTTTGAGCCTCAAATGTTCTTTTTGTCAACGTTGAAACCATTCTGAAGATTTCAAAGTATAAACACGTTGAGTTTTATGTTTGACATCGTGAGTATACATATGATGACACATTGTTTTGTTGCTAAAGTTTTGTGAACTTACATTTATGTCATTTACACCAAAATATTTGGTAAATGGTATTTTTTATAATATGCTGCATTAGACTGGAGATAACTGTATATCAAACTTGGCCTCTGTACAACTTAGATTTAACTGTCGCAAATTGAGTTTACCTTGTGACGTGTATCAAAAAGTAGATATCATATTGATCTGACATAATCAAGAACCTGCTATCAACATATTGTTTCTTAATCTTGTTCTAGTGTTTTCCTGATGCTGAAAATTAATTTGTCATCAGCTTTTAAGTCTTCAACAAATTGACAACAACTGAACTACAGGGTCCTGACTTGTGACAGGCACATATAGATTCAAGCATTCACCGTTATTTACCTAAAATGCGATTACTAAGATAAGCTATAAAGATCTGTAATAACATATGAAAAAAGATGTATCTCATTTCTTTCTTGAATTGCTTTATTTTCTCAGCTTGGACTTGAATGCTGCCGAGTCAGGTGTACAACATAAACCAGCCACACCTAGGAATGCAATTAGTACGGACCAGACACCTAATGATAAAGGATGTGCATGCTAGTCTAGGAGGAGATTTTATCATTGTATGGACATATTAATCCATTCCAAATCCGGTGGTTACTGGTGGATCTATCAACACAAGTCATTTATGTTCTTAATCTATGTTTATATGTTCTTGGAAAATATACTGTAAAAAAAACTGGTACTGAATGAGAGAATTATAAACTGGTACCGAATGAGAATTATTTAAATTGGTACTGCAAGACAGAAATATCAAATATTGTGACTTTATCAAACAAATTTCAGTTGTAATATGATTTGGATAGACATGTTAATATTATCATTTTTCAATCCTTCTATCTTTAAATGTACAAAGTAAGTTACTTGTCTAACCAATGTACGAAGGGTAGAAGATAGTAGCTTAAGGGGATAAGGCTAGAATTTTTTAAATGTCTCCCCTGAATTAGAACATACCTGTAATACGTTTTTCCTTTTAAAAAATATCAGCTTCACTTACTAATGGCAAAATCATAAACATCCCTGCTAAATTGATTGCATCATAAAATTGATTGGTTTGTGGGGGGGATTTTTTATTTTGTTCCCCCATTTGGTAGGAATGTTTATTTTTGTTTGGTAATCTGTAAGTCCATGGATAAGGTTCAAAAGTATTGAAAATTTATAACGGGGAAGGATATAAGTTAGACCATCTACAAATTATTTCAATTCCTGTTTTGTTTTCATCTCTGCAGAACTTTATAATAATAAAGCCTAAACAGCGTTCAACTATCTCTGTCACTTTTTGCATATTTGCTTTAAGGAAAATGGACCCTACTGTTAGTATTTGTAATTCAGAAGTCAAGACCCAATATTCTCCAGAAGGTTGTATTTATATAAACATATAAAATATAGAATCGAGAATAAATAGTATGTTAAATATGTTTCAAACTATTTATCATTTGTGTCTATTATGATTGCTATATGTTAATTTAAACAGGGTAATCTATGTAAATGATAGGAACTTGTATCTTTGTATTTTGCTTGGAAAGAAGAATTTTAATGTTTCAGAAGGAATTGGTTCAATGAGGCCCCTATTTCTACCTTAAATTCTTATTTGGATTTAAATGCAATTATCACAATAAGTCTTAGTGTGAGCATTGACTTTAAATAGAAGATAGAAAAAAAATATTTTTCAAATTTCTGTATCCATGTTCATTTTTAGGAAATATCCATTAACATCAATTTCCAGTTAATCCAAATTAAATGAAATTTCCATTGTTTTTTTTAGGATGGGAAACATAATGCACATGGTTCTACAAATAATATGGTAGCATTATATGTTTGTTATAACAAATTATGTGTCTGACTTGAATTTTTAATTTGTTGAACCATGTAGTCTTTGTTTTTCCAGCCTCATTCTGTAGAAACCTGGGAATTAGTCAAATTTTTATCATATCTGTAATATAGTAAATTTAGGTGTTTTATTATTAAAGTGTGTCGAAATGGTAATATATCACATTCTTGAAGGTTTATTCCTCAGCTTAAGATAATGGAATTAGTTTTTGGGGGCCAAATAAGACCCTAACCGCACCTATCCCAAAAAGGATTTTCTGTAATGCAACTTTTTTTTGACAGCATTAGTCCTATCTTTTATAGCTATTCCTGATGTGAGTTTTATTTAAGTTTTAAAATAATTTGATAGATTTACCAGTAATCATTTTGAAGTAGAGAATGCTTCTCACAAATTTTATAACAAATTTTCAGGTTTTTAGTTGAATAATAAATATTATATTGTATTCAGTTTTTAAGAATTACAATATAGTTTCAGCAGGACTGAATAAAAGATGATTTTGTAAGAAAATTTATTGCAAAAAGAATTAATGTTAAGAATTGCTGTATAAATTTCATCCAGACAAGGTACACTGAAATAAATGCAATTGATAAAATACCTTATACCTAATACCTCTTTCACAATATCTGATATTAGAATTCTGTTGGTGTCTAGCATTTATTTAGTGTATTTTCCCTGGATGATAATTATTGTTAAAATTAAACTTTTGGTAAAAATAAAAGATGGAAAACATTCTTTATTAAAAAAAACCAAAAAACACACCTGTCAAAATTGAAGCATATTTAATAAAGTTTGTGAGAAACATTTTGATAATGTGATGACCAAGTATTGGTCACATGTCAGTCATATGATATGGTATGCTGATGTATTTTTTTGAGCTTTTGTGAATGTGTGAGTGAATGGATTACACTTAATCATTGTGATAACCATTTTGTTTTTATAGTGATTTGTTGAGACTTGAACAAACTATAAAGTTCCTGAAAACGAAAAGCATTTGTTGAAAAAAAATCTGTATTGCAATTAGTAAAAATCATAATGACAATGACACTGATATATATTTATGTATAAAAAAAACACATCGAAACTTCAAAATCTGTTTAAATTAAAAATTACACAAAGAGTACATATACCTAAACAAGATAATTGTTTATTGTTGTGCGAGTACAAAATAGGAATTACAGTAAAACCTGTGTAGTAAGACCATTATTTATAGGTCCCTTTGTACCGCATTTCATATAGATTGAACCTGTATTAAAAGACCAATTGTTTTATGAGCCCACTTATTTGCTCTCTCTTAGGTTGTCTCTTATGACAGGTTTCACTGTATAATATCTTCTAGATAGGGATGTGTGAATAGTTGTAATTTCTGCATATTTTAAATATTTGTGAGATCACATGACATAGAAGGTAGATACTTATTGTGGGCTCAGCAATATTTTCATTTGTTAATCATTTGTAATTACTGAATTGTCGAGAGATTATTTTTTATTTTGTTGCCCAGAATAACATAGGTAATCTGCCATGATTTTGTTCTGCAATATATCTATGAAATCTGCTTCATTTTATATAAATTTAGATGGAATATGTTAACAATTGGTTCCCTCTTGTCTATTTAATGACCTGCCAATTGAGAACAAATATTTTTTTCTGCTTTCAAAACTATTTCTTTTAATAGTTTCTTTTCTTGCTTTTTTGATTAAATTTTGAAAGATGTCATTTTATCTGATGACTGTCCTGTTTATTTGCCTATTTATTTTTATGCAATTTTTTGTGTGTGTCAAATTTCCTTTTCTAGACTTTTCCCTGCATTTTTCTGGCACTATTTGTGCATTTAGAGAAGTTAAAATAATGGACCTATATTGACTGAACATAAAAAATAATGCTATTTTATAGACCTGAATTGTTCCTTATGGTATAAAATAATTGAAACTACAGAAATATTGTCAGCTAAAAGAATTTAAATACATGATTTTATTGCAGTCAGAATTTTTTGGTGGCTAGAAATAGGAAAGGTGTCTTTCCTGGGGATTGAACCTTTTAAATGAAATTATTCTCATTATAAATCTTTTTTTTTAAAGTGAATCTAATATTTTATGAATTCCATTGTCTGTAGGAAATTAATTCATTTGCTCACAAAAAGCAGACACAAACTATAAATCAAAAATAATATTAAGTTTAGTAACGACAGCTCTTTATCTTAGATTGAATATTAGTAGAATGGACTCCCTTAATACACCCTTAAAAAGTTTAATGCAGGTAGTCCCAATTTAGTGTATTGGTTGGATAATAAAATATACAAATTTAACATAAGATATATATAGAATTGACCAGACCGTTTAGAAAACTTCACTCATATGAAATGTCTATATAGTAGATAAAATGAATTCACAGTATTTGAATATACGACAGGGACCAATAAAGTAATATATTTTTATTGCTAGATAAGAAGCTTTGAGCATGTGTTCTGTCCTTCATGTTTATATAGGAAATATTTTTATACAGTGCTTCAGTAGACAGGTTTGCTTCAAGAAGTCATTATTACATGGGAACTTGTTTGTTTAAAGTATGTATGAACAATGAATGTATTGCATCAGTGCTATATTTAACATGTTGTTTTCTAGTTCTGTTGTTATATTATTTGTTGCAACATGTAGATAAAGTGTACTAATTGTATCACATTATTTATTATATAATTTTATCATTATCTTAGATATTCATGTACAATTATGTGTACACTATGTGATAAAAATGACATAATACACTATTTGGTAGTTGTCTCCCCTTACAATACAATCTTCATTTCCTGTCAGGTGGTTGTTGCATATAATTGACGTAACTTAGTAGACACACCAACCAAATTTAATCCTTGAAATGAACAAAATTGACACACAAAATTTTATTATTGTTTAGATTAATTTTCTACTTTCTTTCTCTATGCTAAAATGATAGAGCCTTAGAAAAATACAAGCTTTGGCAAAAAATGACTATAATGTAGAAACAGCTCAGAATAATGTTTTTTAGTAATGAGTAGTCAGCAACTGTAATCATGATTGTATACACATGTAATCATGATTGTATACACATGTAATCATGATTGTATACACATGTTATCATGATTGTATACAATACACTTTATCATGATCATCATATGTTCACAATATGAAAATTTTAATGTCAAGAATACTGTGTAAATAATGATATTGACAAATAAATTATACAAAAAATCTTTAGTTTATATTATTATTGCCTGCTTACTGGAGAGCGGGGTTTGTTTACAGTTTGGACTGGTTGTTAGGGTCAATCTGTCTTTAACAGGGGTTTGTTTACAGTTTGGACTGGTTTTTAGGGGTTTGTTTACAGTTTGGACTGGTTGTTAGGGTCAATCTGTCTTTAACAGGGGTTTGTTTAAAGTTTGGACTGGTTGTTAGGGTCAATCTGTCTTTAACAGGGGTTTGTTTACAGTTTGGACTGGTTGTTAGGGGTTTGTTTACAGTTTGGACTGGTTGTTAGGGTCAATCTGTCTTTAACTATTTATCTACTAATCATTGGATTTCTAAATCAATAACTGGATTTCAGAAAATCTTTTTGAGAATTTCCAGTACTTTTTATATGACCCCAAAATTGGGATCCTATAATGGTATGATGTCGTCGTCTGCGTTGGCGTCTGAAGACAATTTGGTTTCCAGATAATAACTTTAGTTAAAGTGAATAGATCTTAATGAAATATTTTCAGAAGGTTCAATACCACAGAAGGAAGCTTGGGATTGATTTTGGGGATGATGGTCCCAACCATTTAGGAATTAGGGGCCCAAAACAAGCATTTTTCTAGTTTCAGGATAATAACTTGTTTACAAGTATTTCAATTGCTCTGAAATTATACCGCAGTGTTTAAAATCACAAGTAGAAGGTTTGGATTCATTTAATGGGTTAAGGGGCCAAAGTTTAGGAATTAAGGGCCAAAAAGGGGCCAAAACAAGCATTTTTCTAGTTTCCAGACAATAAATGGTGTGTAATTGCATGGATTTCTCTGAAATTGCACCACAATATGTACCATATAAGAAAGGGGAAGCTGGGATTGTTTACCATTTTTTTAAGTTTTTTTTTTTTTTTTTCAACTTTTTTTAAATTTCGAATTTTGAAAAGTTTCAAGAAGAAATATTCAGTTGCACAGTATTGTGCAATAGATGTGTTAGATCTTTGACCACATTAATGTTGTGGCAAAAACCTATATTAAGTCAAAAATTTGATCACAATCAAAATTCAGACAGTATCAAGCTTGAATATTGTGACCAAATTTGCCCCAACTGTTCAAGGTTTGACCACTGAGGTCGTATAAAGCTGCGCCCTGCGGAGCACCTGGTTTGCATTGTGTGCTCTGATATTACTTTGGGACAATATTTGGTACCTTTTTGCATTCAATTTTTTCTTCCATGGGATTTTGGTATCTCCTGAAGCTAGCAACATATTGTACAATAAATGTTATAAACAATATACCAGATTCTATATAATCTGATGGATTCTATACACAGCAGATGTTTTAATAGCTTAGTCGGCTTACACACCAGATCATCATTATCAAGCTGCACATCAAAAAATAACATTATCCCCTTCCAAAGAAGCCAAGAAAAGTTGACAAAAATAAAATCTTTATCATGCAATGAGAAATGTAAAATTTCAAATTACATGTACATTTATCTGCAAATAGGAACTAACAGCATGGTAGATGTAACGATTGCTTACACAATATTACAAAATTGGAGATTATATATAAACTAATTCAATTTCATAGAAGTCAATGAAACTACACGAAGACAGACAAACACACAGAATGGCAGAGTTAAATATTAACTAAACTAGTTTTCGAAAAGATCACTCAAGCAAAAACATTTGATACCTGTGAGAAAAAACTATGCATTTTCTCATTTGAATTGTTCTACATTGTCATTTGGGGGCCTTTTATAGCTGACTGTGCAGTATTCACTTTGCTTATTGTTGAAGGCCATACGGTGACCTATATTTGTTAATTTCTATGTTATTTTGGTCTCTTGTGGAGAGTTGTCTCATTTGCAATCATACCACATGTTTTTATATTGCGTGAAAAGCAGAAACGTCAAATGTATGCTTTGAGTATGGATATTGGTACTAAACATAGATTGTATATATTTATACAAAAAGTTTTAAAGGTTGAAATAATGTGAAAATAATAGAAAACATACAATTTGGCATGGACATATCAGGGCATTGTCAAACCGGGGCATTTTATAGCTGACTATGCCGTATGGCTTTGCTCATTGTTGAAGGCTGTACTGTGCCCTATAGTTGTTAATTTCTGTGTCATTTGGTCTCTTGTGGAGAGTTGTCTCATTTGCAATCAAACCACGACTTTTTTTTATATTGGGCCATAAGAATGATTATACAGAATTTTTTGTCAGACATTTGTTGCTTCATTAATTGATACCTTAGTTTGTTTTTGCATCACCCACTGTACTTTCACTGTAAATGATTTTCAAACCCATTAAAAAGTAAAAAGTACTGAACAGAAAAGATTTCAGTTCTTAAAAATATTTGTGTTTTTGTGTCACCAGCAAAAGTCATGGAATTAGATACTGGAATTACATTTCAGAACTATTTGTATAAAGCAATATATTTCAGAAGTTAATGACTTCAATACTTCATAACCTGGTATTTATGCAGGTACCTTATGTTACAAAATTTAGGTTTGTCATATGTCCATTGTCCTCTTCTTTATTTTTATTGTCCTGTAACTGTTGAACAAACATTACCTTTTTTATACCCCCGCAGAATTTTCCTTGAAGTTCAGTAGTTTTGTGATTTTACTTTTTAACCTTATCTGTCTGTACTTATGTAAGGTACATCCAAAAGTTGATTTCCATTCTCTTACTTTAGATTGCCTCAACGAAATTTTATAAAACTTATAAACAATGTTTATTTTAAAGTGAAATACTCTCTTGTTTAGAGAAAAAAGGATATCTATATAATATGGATTCCTTGAGAGGTTACATTCCATCAGGTAGGGTTCACCTGACCTCTAACTCATGGGTGTTACAAAGGTTAAATTTACATGATCAAGTCCTCATCTCAGATTCTATACCCAGTAGCCTTAGTTGGTCAACTTTATTTTGTATATGAAATGGTTATTTGGTGTACATATCTGACTTGCAGGTTTATCTCAATTTTATGGTTGGAAAATGTTTTGTTTGAATGGTTTGGTCTATTTCTCAAATGCTAGTACCATCAACAACATGGCCACTATATTCGGTGTAAAAGGTAAAATCACAAAAATAGGTAACTCCGAGGAAAATTCAAAACGGAAAGTTCCTTATCAAATGGCAAAATCAAAAGCTCAAACGAATGGATAACTACTTTTCTATTCCTGACTTACTACAGACATTTTCTTATGTAGAAAATGGTGGATTAATTGAACCTGGTTTTATAGCGCTAAACCTCTCACTTGTATGAAAGTCACATCAAATTCCATTATATTGACATCAATGCATGAACAAAACAAACAGAATTAATGTGTAAAAAAGTCAAAAGGAAGTTGAAAAAAATTGGAACCAATTATAATGTTTTAGTTGTCTGTAATAAATCCAATTTTCAAGAAAAACCAAGAAATTCTCTGAAGTGTTCCATCCTAGAGAATTAAGGGGAGACAACTATGGTCACCAGATATCTCACTAAATCAGTAGTAAAACTATAAAGTTTAAATCCATATATGTTTACATCAGTTCTATGTTCCTTTGGAATTTCAACCAAAGATGAAGAACTGGATCTTCCATCACTGTATTGGATACCTAAACTACATAAGTGTCCTTACAAACAACGGCATATTGCTGGGTCTTCCAAGTGCTCCACGAAACCTCTTTCTAAATTATTAACATCTATTTTATCAGCAATCAAAGACGGGTTTCAAAGTTATTGTGAAACTGCCTATTTTAGAGGTGGTGTGAATCAGATGTGGATACTTAAATATTCCAAAGATCTTTTAGAGTACATACAATCTAACTCTCTTTCATCTTGTAACAGTATTAAAACATTTGACTTTTCTACTCTTTACACAAGTATTCGACATTCCAAACTAAAAGACAAATTGAAAGAGTTGGTATTACTTTGCTTCATAAAAAAGAATGGCCAACGTAGATACAAGTATCTTGTCTTAGGGAGGGAAACATCCTACTTTGTAAAGAATCACTCTGATTCAAACAAACAATTATCTGAAACTGATATTATCAAGATGCTTGATTTCTTGATTGACACCATATTTGTTACATTCGGAAGTCGTGTTTTTCAACAGACTGTCAGCATTCCAATAGGAACAAACTGTGCCCCTCTACTGGATGACTTGTAACTTTATTATTATGAGGCTGACTTCATGTAGGAACTTCATAGGAAGAAAGGTAAGAAGTTAGCAATATCCTTTAACTCTACTTTCCGCTATATAGATGATGTTCTTTCACTAAACAATTCAACATTTGGTGACTATTTGGAAGGCATCTATCCCATCGAAATACAGATAAAGGATACTACAGATACAGTAAAGTTGGCTTCATATCTTGACTTACATCTAGAAATTGACAATGAGGGTCGGTTGACAAAACTTCACGACAAAAGAGAAGCTATTAAACCAAGAGTTCCAAATGGTGAAGTTGAAATCATCCCTTCGTAAATTTTACGGACGCCATAACGAGTTGGTTGACCGTTATGGAATAACCGTTTCACAAATGATATCGGATATGTTCCTTACGTCGTAACTACAATCCCCTTCCCTTTCATGAATGTGACCTACTGAATTAGACTATTTACCGGATTTGTAATCACATAAGCAACACGACGGGTGCCACATGTGGAGCAGGATCTGCTTACCCTTCTGGAGCACATGAGATCACCCCTAGTTTTTGGTGGGGTTCGTGTTGTTTATTCTTTAGTTTTCTATGTTGTGTCATGTGTTCTATTGTTTTTCTGTTTGTCTTTTTCATTTTTAGCCATGGCGTCAGTTTGTTTTTGATTTATGAGTTTGACTGTCCCTTGGTATCTTTCATCACTCTTCGTTGAAAGTCAATGTAGTACTGATGAAATAATTTTTCATTACTGTAATAAATAGCTTTTGGCAACAAAAATCTGTTCTACTTGTATTTCATGCATTCGGATGAATGGTTCCTACTGAAAATTAGCCTCACAATAAAATTACAAAGATAGATCCTATAAAACTGAAAATATCTACTAAGTTATGTTTCAATTCAATCAATGGTCCAAATGTACAGGCAGTTTACTTCAACTGTTTAAATGATCAATAATTAAACAAGGATTCACATATCAGTTCTTTGTACAGAGTTTCATGCACAAACTTGTGTCTAAAGATTAGTTCCAGTCTGGTAGGTTTTCACAAATTTTGTTACTTTGCATTTCATAATGTGGCTTTCAAAAGGCATGAAATCATTAGTCATATTCTGTACTGATTATCCAACTTCAATAAAAAATAATTTAATATTAACCAAGATTAAAGTATTACTGAACAGCCATCTACTAAGGATTAATGATTTAAGCCTAAAAATCGGGAGTACTTTAATTCAAAGGAGATTTGTATTTATATATGTATGAAAAATGAATATCATTCAACTGTTTCTACAGGTGAGTTTCATATATTATAAACAGTTTTCACAGTCATGATATTTCATATGAATAATTTTAAAGGAACCTGAAATAATAAGAGAATCAAAAAGATTGACAGCTTGTAATACACTATGAAGTTTGTCAGACTTCAGTTGTCAATCTAGTATGAATGAATTATCCAACCTATTATTGTTGAAAATGATCACAACGTTTGTACATCTGCTTCATACATAATAATTTATAAATACAATAGCTTGAAATAGACAAGATTTCATGAAATACCATTTTTCAAGTAATTTTTCTACTTTTTCAGCCTTGTATAATGATTTTATATATCCTGCCACCCTTTTCCCCCCAATTAAATTTTGGTGGAAAATTCAAGAATTATAGATTATCGTTGATTATCTCAACGAGATTGATTTTCTCGCTTGAGCTGGTACAGCGAAAGTGAGAAAAGCAATCGAGTTGAGATGACCAATGATAATCTGTTTATCGCTATTTTACCTATGACGACGTTGTCAATTTCAATGTCAATTTCGTTAGAGACGCCACGTGGTCTCCTTAGTTTCTAGCGATATTTTTTCCATCTCAAGCGAGAAGCATGATATGAAAATTATCACAAAAAAGGATAAAAGGAAAAATGCACAAAATAGCGATAACATGGTATATAAGAAATATTTCAGCAAAAATATGTGGGAGAGAGCCACTTCCACTGATAATGTTGCAAAAAACTTTCATAAATTTTGACAAATAATGCATTAAGTGAACCAACTTCTTTGCAGAAGTAATTAAAAAAAAAAAATGTTAGTAGTTTTTTTATTATAAATAATTAAACCAGACATCCTGTGTTTTAAACATTTTGTACCAGAGAAATTTTGCTGAAATTTCATTAAAAAATTCCACAAAATCTGTAGATGCTGGAAAACCGTTAGGCTTTTACAGTGCAAGCTGCAATGGAAAAAAATAACAAGTGGCAAAAGTGACAGCAGATGGAATTTTATAAGTGAAGCCAAGAGCGAAACTATCTACCAGCTGTGTAAACAGGCGAAATAAAACTATAACACTATTAAAACAGTGGTTGATGCTTTATTTTTTATTTAGCACTCATGATAACAATATTTGTGTGCATAAAATATCTATCTCAAACAACAGATCTGGTGAACATACAAGACAATGAAAGACAAACTAATACTGATCAATAATCTAGCAATGGACTATAGGTTCTGAAACAATTGTATAAGGTTCAGGATTAGGCTATCAAAATACTCAACATCTTAGAAGGAAATAGTTTCTGAAACAATTGTATAATATTCAGGATTAGACTATCAAATTCTCAACAGGTCAGAAACAAACTGATTGTTGATTTCTACTGTTTCATACATGTCATCTAATTATTTACTCAAACCATTTTGCATAAGATTAACATAAACTGGAATTTGATATTTGCTCTTTAAATTCAGACACTTTCACATCTATGCATAAAATTATCTAACAGCCAAAAGTTAGGTATTTTTGCAATTTTTACAATTTGAATCTTTATCCTTCACCACCAGTCCTTGTATAAAGACATATTTCATGAAATTCTGGATTTGTAATATAAATAGAAACATCAAAACAATTTTTGTTTCAGAACCTACAGTCGAACATTATATACTGAGCCATAAAAACTGTACATGTCTTCACTACTAAATAAACAATGCCCAGTATAACATTTCCTATACTGACAAAAAAACTGTTTCTTTAAACTACATGTAAAGATGTATTTCTTTTGATTATTTCTGAGATTCTAAGTGGGGTCACTGGGGGGAAATATAAGAATAATAAAATATATATTTTCAAAGGTCTCAATACACTGCTCCAATATTTAAATCAGCTAATATAAATATTTTATTTAATTTATATGTAACCAGATTATTATTTATCATTATGAAAGCATCTATTAAAATCAAGCATTCCAATTAGGCAAGACAGAAGGCTGCAGTTTTTAAGTTATCTACCCTGTTTAAAATCTTCATGTTACAATTTAACTTTTGCTTATCAATAAGGAGAGACATTAAGTCTTTAATAATTCCCTAAAACTATAACTTTAATAACTAATATTATTGTTCAATAAAAGGAATTGAGCAGATTACTTATCTCTTATCTAATAACAAATTGTGTAAATCAGTTTTTCACTTGGTTATACTTCAAAGGTCTATATAGTACATAAATGTATAGTTAACAATTCAGAACTTGCATATATATTTAATTGAAAACAATGTTATTTTTCTTTTAAACTCATTTAAGGGGGGTCTGTCTCTCAAGTCCCCTCTAAATCTTCTGTAGTTTCTTACAATGGGTTTTCTCAGGCCTTCTATATCTATATATACCAGCTACTAACAACAGTTCAAAATTCTCTCTTTACCTACCCAAGTTACCTACAAGACTTTAGTTGTTAATATTTCCCTCCTTTATTCGAAAAAAAGTAAAAAACTTTTGAATTAAAAAGTAATATGAGATATTAATTTTACAGATGTATTTGATTTTTAATAATATTTTTGAAAGATTTAATTTTTGAAGGTTTTGATATTTTACTGATAATAAGGTGCCAAAACAATATGAATCTTGTTATCAAAAAAATGTTTGTTTTGTTATATTTTATTAAATGACAATTAAATGTAAAAGGTGCATAATTATTATATCATGTATGCAAAGCGTGTATAAAGCTAATCATAATTACTAAAGCAATAATAATGTTTGTTTCAATATGAACATATATATATATATAATGCTTGTAAATATTTAAAAAAGCTTTAATAATTCGTTAGGTTTGTTGGAAAAATAAGAAGTATATGACTAATGCTGAAGTGGATATTTATGTACCGGTAGAATCATTTGAATAATACTGTCCTAAGGTGTGTTGTTTTAAACCATGACAAAATACAACTGCTCAACAGAAGATAAATACTGTTCTAAGGTGTGCTGATAAAAACCATGACACAATACAAATAAGATAAATACTGTTCTAAGGTATGCTAATATAAACCATGACACACAATGCCTGCTCAACAGAAAAAAATACTGTTCTAATGTGTGTTGACATAAACCATGACACAGTATGCCTGTTCAACAGAAAACAAATACTGTTCTAAGTTGTGCTGATATAAACCATGACACAAAATTACAGCACAAGATTTAAAAAGAAAAAATATCACAGACAGTCAGAAAGTATTACAATAAAGGAATGTAAAACAGACCACAGCTAACACACAGATGGTTTTCTTCCAGGAATACTGTTCTTAAGTCAGCTAATTACAAAAAATAATCAGCAGTTTATCTACGTAAAAACATGTAAAAACTAACAAATAACAAAACAAATAAAATACTGTAACAAATATACATTTTATCACAGCAACAATAAACAACGACCAACAAGCTATATACTTTTCTGTCACATATTGGATTAATCACATCTGTATTGTTCTTTCAGATTTCTTTCAAAACCCAAAATTTAACCGTAGATCAAGATCATACCATATCTGACAATATCAAAATTACACTAAATTGTCAAACCTCTCACAATTTCTTCAATAAAGACTGGAATGGTGAAACACTTATCATTATATATATAATACAGTTAATAAAATCTAAGATTAAGCAGAGAAATTCCAACATGTGACAAAAACTTGACTTCAAGATAACCAGCATAAGTTTTTGAGCAAAATGGTTTTATAAGATGAAGAATACTGATGTAATGACGTGCTAAATGTTATCATGCTTCAAATGATAGAAAAATAATACTTCATACTTAGTCCCTGATCCCCGTGTTAAAATTCATGTCGACATAATGTTCACCCTTCTTGAAACAAAACAAACAGTTATCATATTGTGTGTATTAAGTATTTTCATTACACATAATTAAGAGATTTATCAAAGAAAAAAATGAACATTGTAAGTTATAATGAAAAGTTGCCAGAAAAAATTCAAACTGTGCTCTTACTACAAACATTTAACAAAACTCTTTAAATATTAAATGTCTTCAAATACACATTTATAAACTAAAATATCTGTCCATAAACTGTGAATTCATTAATTTTCATGGTTACCAATTTTAGTGAATGATGAAAAATTTGTATTTTCATGGATACTTAAATTTGGTGGCTTTGAAATATATCCTCAACTTAAAATCCTATAACTTAAGGTTTTTGTATTTTGTTGAAAAAAATAAATTCATGTTATATCTCTTTACCAATATCATTCATGACATTTAATACTAGTAGCTTCTGATCAATAATGAACTCACAGTATATCATAATTAGTACTTGGACGGAATCATATTAAAAAATAACAATTACTAAAATTTTGATTTCATAACAACAAACGCATCATGCATAAAAATAGTGTTTATAATATTTGAAGCAAATATTTAGCATTTAAAAGTTCTATAACAAAATGAAACAGTTTTTGCACTAGAATGCCTCTCCAAGTGTCCATCTATGATTACTTTTGCTTCGTCTCAATCTAATAATACTTCCATCGATGCCAGCAGCAGCACTCTTACTCTTTATATCATTACGTAATTTCAGCTGTGTTAGTCTTAGAAGACCAATATTTCTACTGGTAGCTGTGAGTGACTGAAGTAATCCATCACCTCCCTGAAAAAGATAAACAATAAACTATTGTCCAAGTTCAATGTTTCTTTACACAAGTCAGAAAGTTAGTTTTCTTGTTTGAAGTCTTTTACAATTGTCATTTCAGGGTCTATATATTGCTGACTATGCGGTATGGGTTTTACTCATTGATGAAGGCAGTTCAGTTACCTACTGTAAATTCAGAAATTATTGCGTGCATTTATTATTGCGATTTTGTCATTTTAGACTTAAATGCGATTTTAATTTTTACGATTTTTTTGAGAAAAATTCTGTTAAATTCATATAAAATATTTCAAAATGCGAGTTTAAATTATTGCGTTTACAACTCAGTCGCATTTTTCGCAATAATAAAAACCTCGCATTAATTTCTGAATTTACAGTATTACTGTTTCTATCATATGTCATTTGTCCCTTGTGAAAATGTCTTATTGGCAATCATATATTGACATACTTGTTCATGGCAATTAAACCAGTAACTGTAACTTGTGTTAAATGACTTGGACAAAATCATAGTGCATCACTGGCATACTATTTACTAGTAGCTGTATGTTACTTTGATTAGTTCGTAAATGGAAAGCAAGTGTTTTAACAAAGAACAAGCATTTTGAACATAAGAAATTGAATTTGTGCCTGTAGAATTAAGATTGATTGATTGATTGATTCTTGGTTAATATTGGCCACTTTCAGTAGTTCTCTTGACTATGCACATGTATCATGACGGACATATTTTGTTGGTAGAGGTAGAAGGAGTAACACAGCAGAACCACCCACGACCTTCAACAGGAATTTAGGCAATTCTAGGCATTTAGGATTTGAATTAAAACACACCTTGCCACAAGTGGGTTCAAACTCACAACCTGAGTGATGAAAGTCTAGTGATCAATGTAGCTGAACTGCTTAGACCAACCAGGATGTTACACACATGTTACATGTTAACTCACCCTTATAATTTCCTGTGCTTCTGGTAGCTGTGTGCCAGGATGTCTCTGGAATACTTTGACCATTGGACGGTCTAATCTTTCTCTTGTTGATAAGTCTGAACTAGCAACTGGACCCTAAATAATGGAATGATATAAATGTTAAAACTTTTTAAAAGGTAACCATATACTTTTAGTTACAGCAAACAAAACAGAAGTGAGCAACTTGATGATGGAAACATTATATTTGTAAAATTATCTGTCTGTTTCACAAGATGTAGTGATCTGATATTGATAATGTAACATTTCAAAGTTAGTACATTTGTACTGACAAATTTCTGGTGAGACAGTAATTGCTTAAAAATTTAATATCATAAATATTAATATGTTCTAAATGTAATAACATCTAATTACAAATGAAACAATGATATAACATAAACAATATGAAATACATTTGTAAGAATCAGGCAGTAACTGGACAAAACTTTACAAACAAATCACATTTAAAAGCAGTAAATATTGTAAAATGTTAAATGATACTTTTTAAAAATTTTAAACACAGTATGAATAAAAAAACACCAAGTAATTTTATTAACTTTATTATTCACAGGGCTAAACCACCTTTCTAACTTTACTTAGATGGACTATGTTTATGGTCATGTGGGTAAAATTTATAAAAAAACATATTTTAACAAGTTTTTCATCTTTTATGATTGAAGCGAATACCACCTGATTCTTACAAACATTAACAACATAAATAAACAGATTGATAAACAAATTAACAACATAAATAAACAGATTGATAAACAAATTAACATATCAAATACAGTTGTAATGAGGCCCCTCATGGGGGGGGGGGGGGGGGGGGGGGTGGGGGGGAGAGGGGGTCCTAGTAATCACATAATCACCATTTTTTTGCCAATATAATCACATAATCATTAAATATTTGCTTATCTTTAGTAATCAAATAATCATAAACTAAAAATACAGTCCTAGGTAATCAAATAATCATGAAATATTTGGCTTAATAATCAAATAATCATTAAAAAAACGGCCAAGTAATCACATAATCAAAAACCCCATGAGGGCCCTCTGTAACGTAAGAACCTTTATTATATTCATCAAGAGTTTATTTTCCTGTTGATTAAAAAATACGTAACATTCCTTATAAACTACATATTATAGATTTGTTAATTTAAGAATATTGTATTTTGTGCAATTGTTTCAAAACTTTTTAAGATAAGCCTTGGTCCTAAATTTGCATACAATATTGGACAATATATTTGCAATTTTTGTTTTTATCACAGCTTTCAAAACATGAGGATAATAAAGTTTAAAAAACAAGTAGGAACGTCAGTAAACCTACAATCAAGCAGACATTTTTTTTTTCGACAAATCTTTAAACTTTTTTGTCTTTTGCAAAAGGTCAACACAGTACTGACATGATTGTTAGCATCCTTTCTTAAAATTCTCAATTAAAAAAAAATGAAATTATTAAAGATGAGAAACAAAGTTTCCCACTACCTCAGACATAGCTGAACTTAGGTGAAATGAATTTTAGGTATGTAGATCCTTAAGTTATCAAATACTTATATATGTACATCCTCAGCTTTCAAACTTTTGGAGTTGCTTGTTCCTGATAAAGGTTAATCCAGAAAGTGCGTTTAATGCATATAATTCATAAAATATTATTTTCATTTCTAAACTTATTTGTATTTTCAAGAAAAAATGACTATGGAGTTTAAAGTTGATTATAATACATACCAGTGTATAACTCCTAGCCTTATCGGTGGCATCGTACCATCTCTGTGCTCTGTGCATACCATGACGATTCTCTCCAAAGCTCACACCAAGATGTTGCTGCAATATTAATATACAATTGATAGGCACCATATATATTAAACATTTTTATAACATATTCAATCAATACTTATCAATAACTTTAACTCCATTTTGTGATTTCTGTTGAGAATTTCAAAACTGTATATTTTTCTATCCATATTTGTTTTCTGGGAACAAATTTTTACTGCATGAAAAATATTTTATGACAAAAGATAAATAGATTGCACAGATAATAGATAGGGTTATTTTTGTTTGTTCACAACCTCCCAAAAAAGGTTCCCCATTTCTGACTTTTCTTATTCTAAAATATATCTGTTGTTATGTTGAGTGGATACCTTCCATTTCAAAATTGAAGAGGATCTGAAGAGGAACAGGAAATAATTTGACTTAAATTAACAAGTGAAAAAAATTAATTGTACATAAATTTATATAATATCCCATTTTAATTTTTCTGATAATCGAACACATCAAAATATAACAGGATCCAGCAAAAAAGAAGGGAAACTAAGGTGACATTAAATGAGCAGGAACAGACTGGTTAAAATCATCATATAATGCAAATATATTACATAATTGCAGTAATATATATTTTTTTTTTTAAATTACATTTACCTATAATTATGAGTAATTTTAAATGAAAAACTAAATAATCTTTTTCACTCAGCCATAGCCTTTTAAATATTTTTTAAATGATTTAAAGACTGATCAACGAGACGAAAATGCATACAACCATTTAATAATTAAATTAAAAACATGAATACATTCTCTTTTGAATTATTTCACATTTTATCATACCAGGGCTTTTTATACCTTTCTGTTAAGTATATTGGTTTTCTATATTGTTGAATGTTATACTGAGACCTTTTGTTGCTCTTTATGGAGAGTTGTATCATTGGCAATCATACCATATCTCATTATTTTTCTATGTCATAATTATGTCTTTATATTACAGTTATATAATATTGTGAAGTAATTGTTCGTGATGGAAAAGTACCTAATCATAAATAACACTTATAACGTTTATTTGAGTTATGTAATCTTCAGCTGGTGGTTATTTATTTTAGACAAAAATCAAGTTTTAAAGTACTTTGTTGAAAGATTTATATGAATATAATTCCTTACAAAATTTCTACATAAACGAGAGCAATTGCAGTCAGAGATGTTAGTATGAAACAATTACTTGGCAACCACTAACTCTTCCTATTTAAACCAGCCAATTATGTCATGTGATATCATTTTAACATACAATAAAAGGGGATGTGGAGTAAACATCAACAAAACAGCAACCCAACAAATAAATTGACCAGACCTACATGGAGAGGGCACCATACATAAAGCAATTAAGACGAAATTATAAGATGCAAAATATGATGCATGTATACATTGTATATATATGTACATGTGAATTGTTTACCTATCTGCAAAAATGTTTCATGTGAATAATGATAATGTACCTTGAGTGTGACAGTCTCTGATAATTTCTGTGTTAAACCATCGTTTACAGACTTGTGTGCAGCCTTCTGTAGTTTATCAGTTCTATCAATGGCTTCTCTCAGCTCCCGCCTAAGGTAGGCAGATCTAGCCCTTGCATCGTCAGCATCAGCCAATGCCTGATCAGCTTCAGGTGTAAATGGACCCAAAGGATCAGGTAAATTTGAATAATTCATACGTGAATATCGGCCATCTTGGACACTCTTACTACGACGCATACCTGAGCTGGACATGTTGGACATCGCACTGTTGACATTTGTGATGGAGGACAATGAGTGGTTAAGGAGGTCAAGGACACGGGACCTCTCTTGTAAGACACCAAATAAACGTTTTCTGGCAGCATCTAATACCTAAAAAATAAAATGAAAATTTAATAATAAGCAAATAAAAATCAAATACACGAGAAATGATCTACACAATCATATATATTCATTATTTTTCTTCTAAATAACACAAAATATTTAATTCTAATACTTTCTCAAAAATGTTATACAGTCCTTTAAATATATGAATATTATATGGCATCATTATCTTTGAATAAAAATAAGAGAGCTTGTCATGATTGAAGGTGATGAAATTATTTTTGAGTGTACCATTTATTTTGGTTCCAAATACTTTGGATGTTTGCCTCAGGCCAGTATAATGAAATCACAGTTTAAGTGATACACTTATTTTCTACTAAATGGGTCATGTTTACTAAACTCTAAGTAATGACAGAATAAGTATATCAACAATATCTTTCAAAATGAAACTAAGATAGTATTATCATATAGTGATGGGAGATAACTCTCCATTTCCTTGTTCAGTTTTAGAACTTGTTTCTACCATGTATTAGTGACTTACCTTAGATAAACATTTCCTGTAATAATCTATTAGTTACATGTCAAAAGAAAGATATCTAATGATGAACGTATATAAGAAGCTTGGCAAATCCAGAAACAGCTCAAGAAATGTCAAAAGAAAGGTATTCTAAGATGAAAGTATATCAGAAATTCTGTAGCTATAGCTTATCAAATCCAGAAGAAGTTTCAAGAAATGTCAAAAGAGAAATATTATGATAAGAGTAGTAAGAAATTCTTTAATTCTGATCAAATCCACTGACACAAAATTTTTAAAGCAGCATGGAATAAAGTCAATAACACAGTAAATTTAGAAATTATTATATGCATATTAATTATAATTCTTATTTACAATACATTATCACACCATGTTCATGCCACTTTCTTTTTGTTTAGACAGGGCCAGTTGTTGGTTATAAGTAGCAATTATTTTCCTTTTCAAATAATTGGAATCAATCGAAGAAACAATTTACTTAGAAATTTATAGGTAAATTAAAATTTGAATATAAAGGCCAAGTAAAGCTGACCTTGTAAAAAAAATGTTACCTTTAGGGTCAAAATACATAGCCTAGGTATTACAGTGAGAAAAGAAGAGGGTGACCAGACAAGACAGGTGAATGCTTTATAGAAGTGAACTTTTTAGCAGGTTTGACTGTTTACTTACTAATAATTGTTGCTGAACAGATCTCAGCTGAGCTTCTAATGCCTTTTTACAGTTGATTAAATGTGCTTTTTCTGCATTTAATAAATCATCTGCACCATCATGTCCCTGAAATAAAAAAGAAATGATTTGGTTCTAGACATGTCTACTGAATAAATAGGCTTCGTTAAAAACCTCATTCTTCAGATTTAGTATGTTTTTTAAAAGCTAATAAAGTACATATAAAAAAGAAGATGTGGTATGATTGCCAATGATACAACTATCCACAAAAGACCAAAATGACACAAACATTTAGGTCACCGTACGGCCTTCAACAATGAGCAAAGCCCATACCGCATAGTCAGCTATAAAATGGTAATCATTGTCACAATTCTTCATTTCAGCTGAAAGATCGGACATACCAACTCAATGACCATATGACTATTGCATTTGCAGTGTATGACGAGACAACTTTCTATAAACAGACACAGATTTAAAATGCTCAGAATTGATATTTGCCAAAAAACTCAGACTTTTTTGTTAGGTTTAAAATCATCCTCAATAAGACAGCAAATCTATCAGAAGTTCATGACAGTATTAGAACACAATAAAACTTCTGAATTGACATTAAATCATAAAATATAAGTCAGTTTCATATTAAGTGTGCATTTGTATAAAGTTACAGATGAACTTGAATGGAATGTGTATTGAATTAAAGTAACTTAAAAATTTCTCCTAAAAGGTAAAAGGTGGTATATGTATAAAGATTACTTTGTACTTTCATCAATAGGTAACCAAACCTCGTCTTTGTTGTATAGCCATTTAAATTAGGGGTAAAATGGTTGTAAATATTTGGTGTCAAAATTCAATATTTCTTTAATTAATGGAGATAAGTTCTATATTACATTCTATATAATACCAGTTTTACTTGTGAAATGTTTAAAGACTTTCGTTTAATATTATAATATATTGGTTTTCTAATTAAGTGTCAGTGTTACAAACAACTGAAAATCCATATTCTACATGTGATTTAGCAATAAAGCAATGGTGCTCTACAGTCCTAACTAATATTGTATCCTTTTAATTTTCCACTGCAAGCTTTTTAACAAAACAACTGACATGAAATATATCCAACTTGAAGGATGCTGTGAATATTGGCTTTGAATTTCTAATATAGTGGAAGAGAAACCAAATTAAATATGAACTAACCCCGTCTACCTAAGGTTTGCAATGTACAGTCTGTAGAAACTTTTGTAAAATAATAAACGAACTACAAGTATAAATTCTAAAATTTGAACAAAACTTCTCTCCATTTGTTATATATTAGGTCTGAGACCACAATTGTCGTCCCTTGATTTTCGTTGTTCACGAACATAGTCCCTAGTGTTGACAGTGGGTTACTTGCCATTAATTTTTATACCCCTTCCAAATTTATTTCTCCATGTTTAATGCCTCAAATTCCAAGTAGAGGGGTGAAATTACACTGTAAAAAAATTTGGGTCCAGAATTTTAAAGGAAAGTAGTGATTTGGTCCAGCTGAAAAAGGTAAAAATTAGCACTTCGGAAGCTGTCAAAACATTTCAAGACGCCCTAAAACATAGAATTGTCCATATTTTGAGTTCAAGCCGATGAAGTTTTCTATAATTTTGATATAATTTGTCCCAAAAGTAGTACAACACACTGTAAAAAGTTTTTTGAGAAAGCGCAGGTGGGATTTTTTTTATTTTCATTTATGTTCTAAAAGAAATGCACTACGAACTAATTGTGTTCTCGGACCACATGTACATGTCTGGCCACAATCATCATTGAGGTATTTAGTTTAAAAATTGTGTCTGGTGACCGGGCATACCGACCAAGATGGCCGCCACGGCTAAAAATAGAACTTAAGGGTAAAATACAGTTTTTGGCTTATAGCTCAAAAAACAGAGATTTAAGATAGCCCATGACATTTACATATTTTCTGATCTAAATTCAATAAATGGTTATAAAACTCATTTCAAAATATACAGATTATCAATTTTCAAGAAATATCGAGAGAAAAAAACAGGTCTTCATGTATAAAGACATAACTCCAATGACAAGATTCATCTTGATTTTATCTTCTCAACTTTAACAGTTTGTTTAAATAAATAAAACTTCCACTTTATTAAACAAAAATCCAATAAGCATTTTCATTCAATGTTTACAAGTATATTCCCCTGCTAAGTTCAACAACTCATATATGAATGCAATAAAATACACATGCCACCTTAAAATACAAAAATGACATAAGATATTTAATATTACCCAACTACTATCAATTAACACATAAAAAGAATAACAAAAATAATAGCAACAAGAACCCTTCTCAACTTTAACATTTTGGAACCCAGTCAAAAAATATATGTTCCATTTAAAGCCTATTATATTTCTATCACACAGGAGCTATAGTTGTTAAAAACTTATATCCAATAAAAAGATCTGTGTGGGTCATTCACAGCTGAAACAGAGCTACATTGTATGTACAAATGTAACACATCATCTTATTTTTAAATAGTCACACCTGTTTCAGTACACAATTTCTTTAAAACTATAAAAAAAAATTATATGTATCAAATTACTAAAAACACACTGTTAACTAAAACAGTATATTTAAATATAGTCTTTGATATATTGATATTTTTAAAATACAAGTGTACCTTGATCGAGTGCAGATATGTACATTTTTTTATACAGATGATGTCTCTTAGTTTTAGTATCCTGAAATACTGATACATTAGATATCTTACAAAAAATATTAAAAGATCCTCTCTTTTTCTAACCTAAAAACAATTTCTAATGTCACCAAAATTTGCTTTTGTATAAATAATTTTCAAAATTAATAAATGGAACTGATTGCTTTAACCCATATCAAAAGTAATTCCCTCCTCAATAATATTGCTTGTGTATTCATTTAAAAGGGCTTACAGAAGTTTAATGATTTCTTTAAAATGAAAATTTTCGAAATCTTACATTTATAATACAAACTGTTATCTGTGTAGTTAGATTTGTTTTATTGAGGAACAAATACAAGACCAAATCAGTTATACCACACATCTCATTTTATTTCTTCAACTACAAAGATGGCAAGGAGCTGTTAATAATCAATAAAATTTACAAGGTTATTTACACCCTTTATCTAAATAGCGGTTATTTTTTGTAATTAAGATAAATTTTAAAAGTTTTTTTCCAGTTATCAAACTTTTCAGAAAAAATTTAAGAAACTAGTAAATATAAAAAAGAAGATGTGGTATGATTGCCAATGAGACAACTACATGTATCCACAAAAGACTAAAATGACACAAACATTAACAACTATAGGTCACCATACAGTACAGCCTTCAACAATGAGCAAAGCCCATACCCCACAGTTCTCTTTTCCCTGCATCACAAATTAAAAATGAACTTTTTAACATAAAAAAAACTCTGGTTGAGACATCTCTGTTTGACTAGTGGCACATACATGCACCATTCCAGCATAATTGGTCATGTTTAATTTCCAATCCTCTTTGGGTAAATAAATTGTTATATTATGTAGAACATTGATAATATTATTTTGCTAATTTTTAGGTAATCAAACATAAAACTAGCTGAACAAAAATGTACAGGGTTCGTCATTGTGCTCAAACAATATGTACATGAATATGTACCCATGGCCAGTATGTGATAACTAACTGTTTTTCAATCAAAAGATGTTTGACTTGTACATAATTTCTTTGATTGTAACAGAAAACAATGTTCTTCTTTTTTGTGCAGAGAAAATGGCCCCCTCCAAACACGTCTTGAAAGACATTGGATTTAATGTTCTAAATTCAACATTTGTACATGAAGTTATATATACATTCCTTACAGTCAAACAATTACTTCCTTAGCAATTTGGTTTTACTTCAAGACCTGGTGACCAATAAATATTTTATTACCCCTGGTAAGGGCATACAATACCTCCAGTAACAATTCATAATCTAAACTCTATTCTTGAAACATGTTAAGCGGGTTGAGCTTTAATAGAAAAAAAAGAATGTTTAAATTTTACCATGGTATCACTCATTAAGAAAAAATATAAACGATTTCTAAAGGTCTATAACTGACAAGGGAATCATAAACATTATCTAGAATGGTTAATTTCATGCTTCAAGTAGAAAGTCAATAAGACAACATATGTCATAACTAGAAAGCTACGGATTCTGTAATTGTATAATTCAATAATTAATGAAGTGGTAAGCTACATTGTATTGATCAATTTATAAGATTACTTTTTATTTAAACAATGAAAGATAGATAAAAAGCAACCAAAAAAAATCATAAATTATCAAAATTGAATTGTTATAAATGAGACAAGTACTAGTTTTCTCATTTGACTTGTTTCACACTTTTAATGTCTCAGGTTTTTTTTATAGCTGACTAAACAGTTTAGGTAGATTCTGTTCTTGAAATTTTTACCATGATCTATAACTGCTGATAGGGATTATAGTCAAACTATGTTCACATCATTTGAATGCTGGTGGATAGTTGTCTCATTGGCTATCATTTCACATCTCTTTTTGTTATACTTTTTTCAAGCTACTTGATGGAACTTTGATGTTTTATGCATGAACTCTATGTTATATTTTTTGCATGACTTGATAGGGGGTCTCATTGGGGGGGTTCCGATCCCGGATCCCCCTTACTGTTTTGTTAAATTCCTGTATCCCGCTTACACTATGTGCGTAAGCAATTCTCATTTTTTTGTCATTCTCCGTTTTCACGACACAATAATTTGACTTTCAATTTTCATGCTTATGAAAAATCATCAATCTCGCATCACGCTTAGACCCCAATGAGACGGCACTTGATACATGTGTATGTGCTTTTTGTTTTGTAAGTTTCAATATAAAAAAGAAGATGTGGTATGATTGCCAATGAGACAACTATCCACAAAAGACCAAAATAACCCAAACATTAGCAACTATAGGTCACCATACAGCCTTCAACAATGAGCAAAGCCCATACCCGATACCGCATAGTCAGCTATAAAAGGCCCAATAAGACAATGTAAAACAATTCAAACAAGAAAACTAACGGCCTTATTTCTGTAAAAAAATGAACCAAAAAAAATATCTCTTCAGGGGAAACACTCAAAACACGTACAACAAGACTTTTTGTTGTTGCTGCAATGTGTCGATATAGGATTGTGACTTCTGATGATTTGAATCTGACTTTCAGAAAAATGATTCCAATTTTTATGTCCTAGCTAACTGACCAAAATGTTTCAGGACAGTCAAATTTAAATATTAGTTATTCTATAATGACATATATGCATTCATGTAAAAAAACAATATATCAATCTATTCAATACCCGTTACAATAAAATAATCTTCAATGATTGAAGGATCTCTAGAAACTTTAAAAAGAAGAAGAAGAAAATGGATGAATGAAATAATCTTCATGATCTTGATCATCATATATTATATATGCATGCACATGTATGACACATTTGGTTTTGTCATGTGAAAGTTTGTCCATCAATTATAAGGTTAAATGTTCATCTATCATTTGTCTATGAGGATCCCTGTAAATTATAATTTATTAAAGATACAAGAACTATGTTAAATAGATATCTAGATACAAAAATGTAACAAAATTGACATTGGAATCAAGTATCTACATGATCTAAAACAAATTTGTCACTAGTTAGAAGTGATGCAAAAGTTCAAGAGCTATATATTCTAATAAGACTGAACTACCCCCAACTTATACCGAATGCATTCACTTAAAATGCACCATAAGCTAAATTTGTAGCATATACACCTTATCGCTAATCCCGGCCGCTTGAACTTTTGACACATACAACAATCACTTCTCCATGTTGCGGGGTCAGATATTTTGTATTGTGACGTCAAAATTTTACGGGAACCTGTGTGATATCCAGTAATGGCGGACAAATAGGGATAAGGTGTATACCCTAACTAATATAAATTCAGTATTACAACAGTAATAACCCATAAAGACCCATAGATAAACAGGGAAATACTCTTCTGTTCTGGTTTGTGTTACCTTTTCTCTTGGAGGTCTTGACATCCTGACCTCTTGGCTGTCTTTGTTAAGTCTAATGTCTTTTCTTGTGTGTTCAAGTGCTTTTTCGATAGCTTCTCTTCCCCTTGTAAGTGACTTGATTTCCTCATTTGTCTCTAGAAGACTTTCCCTGAGCTTAGCAACAACAGCTCTAACCTCACGAGTGTACCTGTGGATTTCATCATTACTCAACTGAGAAACTGTGTCGCGAAGATGAGGCAAAGGGTCCAGGGACCTTCCAACATCACATGATTTATCACTTTTGTTGACAATAGTGTTAGAAAGTTTTATTCCTTTCAAAGTAGAATTTCTCCAGGATTCTGGTCCTATTGCTGTGGCAGCTTTTGTTCCTAACATTTTTATGTAGTTAAATCTGGGACTGTTGCATACGCTAACTTTATGGACGACAAAATATTGCCACAGGCAGTGTCAAAGATTGAAAGTGTGAAGTTGTAAATCCTATGGCGTCGTCCACTTTGAAAGGTTGCTCTTGGAAACAAACTTCAAGACAACTTCCGGTTTTCCGTGACTTCCGGAACAACAATTTTGCGTTTGATTCGTTAAAATTGGATTTTAAAACGAATATATTAGACTAAAATTTGATAAATGTATTATACAAGTATTTTAAGGTCTTTCTGAAACCTTAACCAGAAACAATCAAAGTTTTATTTATTTTATCAAAAGGGGAACAGTGGAGGGTAAATGAAAGCCAATAAAAAAAAATGTATATAATTTCCTCAATGTCTGTTTCGGTAACTTAATGCTTTTTTATTTTCAATTTTGAAATTTGTCCTCAGTTAAATAGGAGAAAGACATAAAACAAACGTTTTGAACGTTTTTGAAAATGACCTTCACCTTGGATTCCTAAATAAAAGTTCCGCAGTGAAAGTGACGTAGGGGCACTTGTTCATCAAAGGAGGTACCCGGAAAAGGTGATCCACTAGAGCTTCATGACTAAATTATGTCCCGAGAAGAGAAACATTAATGACAGGCCTCGTCGAAATGGCTTCCGTTCCGCCATGGAAGCTCGGTTTATCAAATTGTAATGGGGATTTTGAGGAGTTTAATGAAATAGATAGAAATCATTCCGACAACAACATTCACATGAACGAAATGCTTGACATTCCAACCTGGAAACGAGAATTGATGTCAAAGAAAACTAAAAATGTGATCCAAGAAAGTAAGAAAACTTGTGTTTTTGATTCTTCTTCCATTTCGCCGGTTATTGACACCAATAGTAATGGTATTAAATCCCCAAATGAACCTTCAAAGTTTGAGGAAAAGGTTAATAATGTCTATCCTGTAAAATCGGATACAAGTACTAGTAGTGTGATTTCCTCCAACTCTAAAATGGGCACAAATGCTAAATCTTATGAGGAAAAGGATTATAAGGATGAACCAATAAGAAATAGTATCGAAATATCACATCTGAAACACGTTCATAGTAATCCATTTTTTGAGAGACTTGGAGTTGATCATCCACACGGCCATATATATAATGACAGTGTTCAAAGTGACATGACCAATGGAATTACAGGCGATGATAATGATACGAATGAAGCATATGCTCCAAATTCAGGTTTTGTTGATAAATTGCGTCTAAAATTTGCCAAATTGAGGGAGAAGTCGGAGAAGAGTAATTTCAAATCATCACGACGGTTTGCCAGTTTAGAGAGTTTGGTCGATGTTGGAAAATCAAAGCATGATGTAAAATCAACATATGAGAAAGCTGGTGATAAAAATCAAAGGCAGCATGATAACATTAAAAAAACAGCTGACTATAATATTAGAACTAAACTGAGGAGTGCTCCTCCTCCTCCAGTGCAACGGCCGCGGGTATCAAGTACAGGGTCGACAACAAATGATGTTGTAGTTGCAAAAAATGAACAACATGTGTCATCAGATTTTATGAAAGGAAGGGATGATATAGTTATCATTGAGCATGAAGTGAAAGATAAACCTACCACGGTGAAAAAAACTAAAGATATTCCGGAAGCTGGCAGTATACATTCCCTCAAAGAAGGAAAAGCAAAAACTGACTTGCCGAAACCTAATACTGTGATAACATTCAGATCTCTGTTTGAGAAAAGAGTGACAAATACTCCAAAACTGCCCGATTTTTATGCATCAAAATTTAATTTACCCAAAGGAAAACTGCCACCTAAACCAGCTGTCCCTCCAAGAAGGGTCTCTCAATCAGCTATTGAAACATCCTCAAAAATAGAAAAGGAAACAATTCCTAATGAAAAAATAGAAAGCGAATTTGAAAAAGATATTTCTACAAAGAAATCTTCAGACATGATTGAGCCAACTCCTGCACAAACTGTGAAAGACTTATCTCAGATGTTTAAACAAAAGCCCGATCGCCCATTTGAGTCTCCAAAAACAAAGCGAAGGTCTCCAGAAAAAAAAGCAATATTTGATTCAAGTGTTATTACTCCTGTCAGGAATGGAGTCAAAGAAGATGATATAATAATATCATTAAAAGAAGATAATAAAGATTTATCTCCAAGATCAGGTACCATTGATAAGCCTGCTCATCCAAGAAAGAAACCAGAGAGAATAAATAGACCCAAAATATCACCCCAATCATCTGTGGAAGAGAAGTCATATAAAATAAGTAAGCCTTTTATATCATCTCAGACTTCAATAGAAGAAGTTAAGAGATCAAGTAAGGAGATAAACCGAGATGCAGAGGATAAAAAACCTGAAGATTCTACAACATTATTCCCCAAAAGAAAACAAATATTTGATTCATCTTTCATCACAGAAACTGTCTCTTCACCTGTAGCACCACCAAGGGTCAAAGGTCAGAAACCAAAGAAACAAGCACCCAGTATAGAGGATGCCGAAAAAAATAAAACAATTTCATCACAATCACAAAAACAAACGGACAGTATAAAACTGAAAGATGGAAATGAACAAGAAAAGACTGTCAATTCAAGGAATGTCTTTTCTGTTGAAGAAATTAATGAACGAAATAAACAAAAGCAGTTGGAAGCTGAAAAACATTTGCAGAAAATTTCACAGAAATCAGTGAAAGTTGAAAATAACAGACAGATTTCAAATATTCCAAAAGATGAAGACAGCAAAAATAATGATACTCCAACAAGGGGATTGCCATCAATAATAGCAAATAGACTTAACAAAACAGACAACAATGTAAATATAGGAAAAGGAATTATTCCACTTTCTAGTGCTAAAGACGAAAGTTCTGAAGAAGAAGAAGAACCAAGACTTGTAAAACCTAGTCATCTACGTTCAATAAAATCATCTTCACCTAATGTGCCAAATAAAAACAATGAAGAAAACAGCTCAGAAACTTTGAATTTTAAAAATGTTCTTAAATCATCTAAAAACAATCAAGTGCCACGAACAAACATTGATGATTTAATAGGTGGTCGAAAGAATAAAAAGCCATCTGCTGTGTTCGACTCTAGCAATATAGCTGTATCACCGGCCACCAATGGTGTTCCTCCATTAAATCTGTCAGATTTAGTCAACGATAAACCATTAGGTCACCCATATCAAGAAGGATACATTGCAACGAAAATTGCACCTTGTAATTATGTGTTTGAGGGAGCTGGCGTTAAGTTAAAAACAACTCCATTGGTGAAAAGAAGAATGGATAAGGTGAGTCTTATAGATCATGTACAGTAGATTGTTAAAGTTTATTCAGGTAAACATGGTTAAAATTGTCATCAGGATCAGCACATTTTGTAGTCTTTAAAACCCGAACATTCGAATGTATCAATACGTAGAATGTTTAAGAGCTACATGTATACGACCAAATATGAGCTACATGTACATGTACATGATGTTAAGGGACGACATCAAAAATTCAATGTAGGATAAAAAACTTAATCCACATGTTTTTTCATTGACCCCCACACAGCCCCTCTTAACTTAAGTTGGGAAAAATTGATTAACTAATAGGGATATATGTAAAAATCGATTTTAGATATACAAAATTTGTAGAATTTTAACCTTCACCCCCACCCTAAACTGTTTGATTTAAGTGTTTTATGCTACATGTACATCGATCTTTTGATGTCGTCCCTATTAAGGTTAATAAATATTGACTGACCAATACTTTACATATAGCTGTTCATATGAACAAGGGATACAGGAGAGACAGAAGACCAAAGGGACATTCACACAAGTCAAAAATAAGTAGTCAAAAATTAGTTAACACAATGCCAGCTAAAGTTGTTAATTTTTAATCAGTAGCATTTCTTCTCTCTGTCTTGTCTGTTAGCTATAGACTTGCCATGGCCTCAAATGATGGGTCCAAAGTCCATGGACTTGCTTTAAAAAAAAATCAAGCACAATCTTGAGAAATGTGCAATGATTTCCAAATAAGACAAGTATTAACCAGAGATGAAAGGATGATGGTCAATGTAATCAGGTAAAGGTCACTATATACAATACTACCTTCAATAATGACCAAACCCAGGCTGTATGTTTGACATACATTTGTATTAAGCTATGCAGCTAATGAGGACAAAATGGGCAACGATATGAAAAAAAAAAGTCCTAATATATATATATAGCTATAAAAACAAAACTAAAAAATGAAAATCAAGCTATATCCATCAGCGGCAAATTAAAGCATAACTACCATGACTACTGAGGACACTTGAACTCATCAAATTTCTCTATAATATTAGAATTATAAAAAAAAAAAATTGAAACCTATAGAACTGATACTTTTCATGGTAGAACTAAATATTATAATACAAAATAGCCTTAAAAGGCAACTTAAAAAAAGGTCTTCATTTCACAAAGATAGAACATTAACACTCATATTTCTTTTGAAATGTCCTTTACAGCAATTATTTAATTTTAAACTGTACTCTAACATGTATATACAATGTATATTCATGAATAGGCTACATAGTATTTATCAACATGGTCTGACCATCAATAGTATATTGACATCATGGTGTTCCTGGGTAATTTAATCCCTCTTGTTAGTGGGCTTTTAATTATTCATGTCTAGATTCTATAAAGTGTCTCCTATTGTATTGTTGAGGGCTTATTATTTTGTTATGTATTAGTGTATACAGTAATCATTTACACTTATATAGGCTGGGATAACATGTGTACAATTTATACATGTGTACTATAGTTACATGTACATGTACATGCATATGTAGTACAATATTATAGATTTGTTTTTTCAATGTACTAAGATAATGATAATCATATGTACATGATGTACAAATGTACATCCTAAATTTTGAAGAATTATGAAACAAAAAGAAAAACAAGGGAAATGAGTCATATGTAATTTGTGAAATTATTGATCATCTATAAAAAGGAGAGAAAAAACAAACATTTGATAAATGATTATTATGATGATTGTGTGTAATTATAAGGGAGAGACAATTAACTGTGGTTTCAATGTATGTCATCATGGTCATGACGTATTATGTAGCATAGTCATTTTAATTTTAATATTTTCCATTATTAAAGTTCATGATTTATTTTTTCTTACATTATTTGAGAATCAGTAAACTTGTCATGATTTGAAAGGTCATTTTATTGCTTCTCCACATCCAAAGTTAATTATTGCAAATGAGTCTGATAAATAATAACAAAATACACATTGCAAGTACTTTTCCCATTTATGTCCAGTGGCAAACATTCTTGTTAAGTCTATATTCAATTAGAAAGCTTCTCAAAAGGAGAAACAAGATTGAGAAAATAGCCATTTGGACATTTGTAAAACAATAACATGTACTGACAAAAATTTCAGTCCAATGTCCCAGACTATAGGGACTAGTGAAAATTATTTTGGCATTTATTTTTGCAAAACTTTGTCTTTGTTTAGACACATGTGTATAAGGAAAATGTCTGAATATTTGTCCTTAGACTAGGTTGTTGGTTTTGGTGCACACTGATATGCAGTTTTCCTCTTACTTCCTGTTACTGTCAGTTACACATATTATTTGTATTCATAAATACATTGAGTAAATAGTGGTATTTTATATTAAGATTTATTATCGTATTCAGTAACAATTGATTAAACCTAACATTTGAATTCTGAACATAATATGCTGATCATATTATAAAATGTTGCTTTATATCATATTTGTTGTTTGCTCATTATATTGAATGTAGATCAGGCTGTTACTTTTCTCATCTGTTGTTTTACATTTGTAATTTCGGTTCTTTAATAGATGACTGTGCAATATAGGGTTTGCTTATTGTTGAAGGCTGTTAGTTGACTGTGCAATATAAGGTTTGCTCATTGTTGAAAGCTGTATAGTGACCTAAACTAGTTGTTAATATCTATGTCAATTGGTCTCTTTCTGAAGAGTTGTGTCATTGGCAAATGAAGGAAAGAATTCTTATTTTTGTATGCACATCGTATGTGCTGGAATCAGTTGTAAGATAGAATAAAACTAAATCGTAAATATGGTGGCCATTAAGAAAGGATGTGATCTGAAATATCATGAATACTGTTGATTCATTATATTTCGTTGAATACCAATTTTCGTGGACTTCGTGGGTACAGGGAAACCAAAAATTTAAATGTTCAAAGGATTGCAAATTTTCTGTATGATTAAATGCAGACTTTTGGAAAACCACGAAATCAAATATTCACGAAAATGCACGTTTTCCTCAATCCACGAAAATTAGTACCCACGAAGATAAATGAATCCACAGTATACACTGTGTCTTACAATTAGCTACTGTATCATGTTCAATGTATATGGTATAGATTATCATGATTATATAATACATGTTTGTACAAAAACAAGGTCATCTTTAGTTTCATATTCTTTTCCTGGGTAAACATATAGTTTGGTGACCTGGATAAAGGTCCATTTATCTGATAGTTACTGAGATTGTCAGTTAAGACTTTGAAATATCAATTGATAAATATAAATTGTATTTTTAGGAAATCATCTTTTTCTTGCCATGGTCGTGAATTAGCCCAATAAGAGGGCTATGGTAGTGGAAACTCACTTTACTTACCTAATCTCATTGGCGTTTTTTTCCATTAATATAAATATTATAAATGCATATGATAGCAAAAATGTGAATATTGCCATGGATAAGCCCTGAATAGGAACTCAAGGGTACTATGAAGATGGATCACCCCTTTTCAAAAATCCTAGATCTGAATTTGTGCACATGTATATACGTAGCTTAGATATATTAGTTTGATAAGTAAATTTCAGATATTAAAAACTTTGAAATGTTGAAAAAAGTTATTTCCTATCCAGCCATCACCAGATTTAGATTGAGAGGGGACTCAATGGGCCAGCCCCTGGTCCCCCTGTTTTTTAGGGAAGAAACTGATTGATTTTACAGGGAATCACTTACACAGCCCCTTCTTAGGCAGTCAATGCCCCCTTATGAAAATACCAGGATCTGTCACTGGGCACTGTTGGCCATCAAGTCTTATGACCCCCAGAGTATTAAAATTTGTTACCAACCAGAACAATTTTTTTCTAAATTTTTAGATTCATAAGGGAAAAGTCTCAGTATTAATTGCCTTAGTACCTAGCTTGAAAAGATTTTTTTCGAGGACAAAATTATCTAATTGTTTAGTGATCTTCTTCAAATCTGAATACCAAAAGGTCAATGAAAATAATCTAATGAGAGCAACACCGAAATGGAGGAAGATATTTATATTGAAACTGGTATTTCTTTAAATTTATAAAAATACCCCACATCTCCAATTATTCATATATTTGTAATTACGTAACTTGGATTTCACCAAGAATTGTAATATGTTATCACTATTACCAAATTAATCTATATTGAAATTTAAGCTTTTTAAAGAATAGGTTTGGAAGTTGTAATGTTTGTTTCAATATTAAAAGTTAATAGTTCAGTAAAACATTACAGGCTTCATCGTAAAAACAAAACAGTAATGTTTTTATAAAGTTAAGTAAAAGAGGTCATGTTATATCTGATATATTATCAATGTAAGGTTACACCCTCAATATACATGTATGAATTAACAGGAAGGACTTTACAAGTAGTCCCCTTTGTACAGGGGTATCTAACTATGATAATACCTATTTTACTGTTAGTTATTAACTCAATATACATGTGATTACCGTATTTACTTAATATTGATAAAACCCCTTTGATTTGTAACTGAAGTTGGCAAATTTTTAAGGCCATACATTGATTGCTATGAAATTCAATAATTTCATATGTCAAAATTTTACTTACAACTTACACAATGAGATTGACAGTAAGGGTTTCTTTGTAGGATAGTGTTTATAATTGAAATGTCTTTCTAAGAAAATATAAAATTTACAAAGGAAATGAAAGAAAAAAGGGAAATTAATAGACATAAATATAGATTAGGTGTTTTAATTTTATAGAAATATTGATAAAATTGTGTGTAAAAGTATGTTGTCAAGCCTCTTAAATGTACAAGTTCTACTACTTTTAAAAACATTAAAAAGTGTAAGAATTGAAGAAGGGAGATAACTCAATGATTTTCATTAGAATTTATATAAATTTAAATTTAAAAGCAGTCTGTCACTTGTGAGAAAAAAATTGTTAGTTTTATTTTTTGTTTTCTTATCCAATCTTTTATTACATATATTTTTCAAAATCTTGATTTACGAAGAATCCTATACTAAGATTATGTAACGCCAAATTTTTTTAATTGAAAACTTGATATTTTTCTGTCATATTTTATTCTGAACAGTTTAAATTTGCCTTGACTTATTCCTACACTGTGTATCTGTTTTATCCTGATTTTAATATTTATCAATTTTGAAGAGGTTTTACTTACACATAATTTCCATTCAAATATTTAAACAAAACAAAAATATTTAAGATTCAAGTTGAAATACATGTAATCCATTCTGATTCTATGAAAATACACAGTATACACTAATTTACATAAATAAGTAATTGATTTTGTTGTATTCATTTTATGTCAGTCAATACATAGTTCATTTAAAATCAGTAAATATTAGAAATAATTATATATAATTTATGTTTTGTCAAGTTTACATAACCATATGTTGTTCTATGATAAACATCAGTGGCAAAAATAACGGAATTGATTTATAAAATTAATAACACACTAAATCTTAATAAAGACTTAGTTTTATTTATTGAATAGAATGTAATTTTAGATTTTTTTTAGATGAAAAAAAGCTTGCATTCTGCTTACTCGTATCAACTTTTAATTGAATTTATTTTAATTGCATAACTAATAAAAACTGTTCTTCATATATGACAAGACAGTGTTTGTTCTAGTACAAATCTGACTATGTTTCGTTAAAGCCCAAAATAGTTTTATTTTGACAGATGTCTTGTGACTGATCTTGACTTAAGCGTAAGAAACTATCACTTTATAATTTGTATGTTTGTCTTTTCTATTACACATAAGTACGTAACTACCCAGTACACATAAACACATGTTTTTAAAGGTCTTAAATTGACTTTAAATGATCACATTGTGTATTGGACTGGACATTCCTACCCTTCTATAAATCATCCCTTAGGATATTCAGACCTATACACACATTCTTAAACCTATTATTATGGGATTGTTATTTTTAACACAATTGCAACATTTTTCTTGCAAGTGACTCACAAAGCCTGTCTGGATTTTAAATATTTTTATTCCGATATATGACTTGTATATTTGTTCATGGTATTAAAATCAATGATTTGAAATAATGCATTTGAACTTGGCATTTAATAAAAATTGAAATTTCAATATTTGGACAACTTGTAGTATTTCTTCCGACTATGAACATGATGAATATGAATGGTTTATTAGCAGTTATTTTCATTATAGAGACCATTTCCCAATCTCCCTTAATGAAAGTTTGTTAAGCTGGATGATTGCATTGGGACACATGGGAGACCAGTCTTTATTTGTTTTTGTGAAATTGAGCAATGAAATAAAATGTGTGTGTTTTTTGGGTTTTTTATGGTTATCTCCCCTTAATCACACTCCCTGTCTGATCTTGAACTCTTCTGCATCATCCATCATACATTACATCTGATTAAGGTAGTTAAGACAAATTATGAATTGTTAAGACAAAATAATGACAGAAAAAAATAGTCATATTTGGCAATATTATTTGGAAAAAATAAAGTTTGTTAAGAAAAATATCATATGTATAAAAATGTAATTGAGACATTATACAAATATAGCCTTTGTATGAGGTCGATACAAGGATATATTGACTGAGGACAAAGTCCGAGGTCGATATACTTCTTTGGGTCGATATATCCTGTATTGACCTCATACAAAGGCTATATTTGTTATATTATTAATTTCCGCCTATATGTATCACATTCTTCATTTAGGTTTGTTGGAATTTTAAAGATATTACATTGTCTACTTGACATAAACAACATATAAGTTGTTATTTCATTGACTTTTTTTGACATCTTATATGTATTTGAAGATTTTTTTGGTCAAATAATCGATTACAAATATCATGTGTTTAAAAACGTTAAACAATATCCTGAAATTCATTACATGACGTCACAAAGTATATCGGTTTTAGATATTCTAAAAATAACCGTGCGATATGCTTTTTGCCGGTCAATATGCATTTTGCTATCCGCCGTTTTCTCTCTACCTTCGAAAATATAGTTTAACATGTGACTATCCCTAAACGAATCAAATTTGTTAAAATATACGAATCAATAATATTAATGATTATAGTTATAAATACATGTATAGATATGATATGATATAGGCTAAAAAATATTAATTATAGTTTAAAGGATATGAAGGAAACTTGATAATCAAAAGTCATGGCAAGTGGATTAATAACAATAACGACAATATTGAGTACACATGATCTGAGACCAAATATTGTTTACTTTACTGTTTTATAATATGATCTTCCTAATAGGGCTGTACATATGTTGTAAAATTGTACATATATCATAAATGTACACTATACTCCTATTATAAAAGTATATCTGTACAGTATTACTCATGATATGAAGATAAGGAGGTATGATATCATATGCTTGCCAATGAGACAGTATAATCAACACGAGACCAAAGCTACACGGATAACAGCTTTCGTCAATGAGCAAAACTTATAAATATTGCATACAATTGTTGTCAAATATCAAATGTCAAATCGTAGTTGACTCAGTCCAGTGATTAAATTTAAATGAATTTATATTAAAGTGAAATTTACATCTTTATACATTTTATGAGTTTTGCAAAGAAATTAGTGAAGAGTATTTGTCAACCTTGAGAGATTTCTAATGTCATTGTGGAAAATTTGAATAATCCATGAAAGACATTTGGATGAAGGTCATGGTCACAGTATAAGATATTAAACATCACGTTACGCAGTGTTCAAAATGACTGTCTAACAGTATTATTTATACCTGTATCTAAGTTTTTTACAGGCCACAAATTAAAGTAAGAACAGGGTCGTCATACATGCACTTTGAATTGTTTTACATTGTCTTATCGGGGCCTTTTATAGCTGACTATATGCGGTATGGGCTTTGCTCATTGTTGAAGGCCGTACAGTGACCTATAATTGTTAATGTTTGTGTCATTTTGGTCTTTTGTGGATAGTTGTCTCTTTGGCAATCATATCGCATCTTCTTTTTTATATACTCCATCTTTCTCAAGGATAGTCTAAGAAATGAATATTAATGGTGTAAGAGGGACCAAACATTGACATTGAAGAAGAAACTAGCCTAACGCTTAACACCAAAATAGGATGTGGCATATAAAAACTGTAAATAGTACCAGAAAATAGAAAAATTGACAGTCCTATAGTTCACACTAACAGTGAACTTAACCAACAACTACTAGTAAATAGTCATTCAAACATAGATTTTAACGAGGGACAACTCATGTTCCAAATACCCTGACCCAAATTGGTACAGAATAAAAATGTAAAGTCACAGAGTTTAACCAGTTTTAGATGCTCACAAACTTCCCTGCTTTACCTATCGAGACCACACTTAAAAGTCAAACTTGCAACAGAAAACCTGCACAGCTAAGAGCTACCAAAAAACAAAGTTAACATTTGTACAATTTATTTTTATAATTGACCTTTTATGTGGTCACATGTCTGATGTTCTGGTACATTTCAAAACATGATTGTTGCTATATATATGTCCATCTTGATGAGTCCTTCCATATAAGTAATGAAATGTTCCATGTCAAAAGTACCTTGTACAATAACGTCTAATGCATCTAGATTGTAAGACATGACCATCATGTCCATACTTTACACAGTGCACTCTGTAAGATATCAGTATGGTACATGTCTGATATCTATGTTCTACAAGTTTGTTGGTCTTGTCAATTGATTGAATTGTCCTGTAGATTTACCTGACAGGTAAGAACAGGTGTGATGATCCATGTTATATATGTATAGGTGATGTATACCTATAGGTGTATATATTGTTATTTTAATGAGCCCGATTAAACTGTTATTATATGTACATAAATTAGAAGAGGTGACATATTGGGGAAATAAAACTTTCTGGACAGTGGTACTATTTTTGGCCTTTTGCTTACTATTTATGGAAATGCTATGTCCAGATTCTTGTAAATAGGTTTTAGGGTCAAAACATAGTTATTGACTTTTCCCAGTAAAAGTTTTCGAACAAGAATGATAATATATACATGTTTGTACATTTCATAAACACAATATTTTTTTTTATAAAAAAAAGAGTATCAGTCACAGCATTGAAATAAAAGCATTTGTTCATAAGCTGACAAGCAGAATGTCTCTTTAATCCTTAGTTTTAATTGTGAATAACTTGTATTTCTTCCTCTGAAAGATTATTGAACTGAGTTGTATACATTTTCAAAGGAAAGTAAAAAATTCTGTTCACAATTATGAAAAGATTGATATGTTTTTATAATTGTGACCATAATTACTCAATTCCAGACAATTTATAAGTAGATATAGTATTTCTATTAGGATAGCCTTGTAAGTCCTGAGGATGAATCATCCATATACATTGTTTACATGATATTGGTAAAAAACTAATAGTATAAAACTATATGGAGATGCTCAATTCAAGATACATGTAGTATAAAACTGTATGGAGATGCTCAAAACAAGATACAATTACCATTTATGTTTTACAAGACTGATCAGACTCACATTTATTTACTACAGTAGATTGGAAATGACTCATTTAAAGCATATCAATCAAGACACTTTACTTCCATTATACAGAAAGAAAAGAAAAACAGAATCAAGTTTTTAAAAGAACAAAACTTTCCCTTGTGGTCCTTGAAGAAAATCTGCTTCTCTCCACTATTATTTCTATTGCACAATACCAGGATTATGTTGGCCCTTTGTAAGATTTTGACTATCAAAACCATCACATCACCACTTTTTAAGGTCTGTATAGAATAATTATCTCTTTTTATGCCCCATCTACGATAGTAGAGGGGCATTATGTTTTCTGGTCTGTGCGTTCGTTCGTCCGTCTGTCCCGCTTCAGGTTAAAGTTTTTGGTTAAGGTAGTTTTTGATGAAGGTACATGTACCCTATGGTATGATCTTTCTAATTTTAATGCCAAATGAGAGATTTTACCCGAATTTCACGGTCCACTGAACATAGAAAATGATAGTGCGAGTGGGGCATTCGTGTGCTGAGGACACATTCTTGTTTGTCCTGTATCCATTTCATTAAAATTTAATTTATCTAATGTTATATATGATTTTGTATTATGTATGGTTAAATGTTTAGCAGCATTTGTCAGCAATTTACATATAGATACATGTATCACAAGTTACATCTAAATTAATCTATATAGATGTATTCTAAATTTTTTGCCTTCAAATGGTCATTTCAATTTATTCTAACATTATTTAGACAATTGTTGACATTGGTTGATTATATCAATATTTATCAGGTTACCTTATCTTTGTTTTGCCTAAAATTTACATGATCTGCCTGAACAATATATATCATGATCAACTAAAAATAAAAATTAAAAAAAAGTCTTGATGAAATTAAAATTGAAATGACCACTTGCCAGAAAACTGGTGAAAACATTTATATTATTAGAATGTAAACATAACATGCATGATAAGTATTTGAATTACATACATTAAAATAGTTGAGACTACCTATTAACTGAATTAACTGACCATTACTGGTCTGTCTACGTCTGCTGGACATAATAACACCAAAGTTGTTTTAGGTTTAATTAGCCAGAAAAATTATCTAATATCTTACTTTTGAGTACAAGACAAAGTCAGCCCATCACATCCCCTTCCAGCCAAACAAAATTTGTCGAAACAAGATAAAACGATTGATTATGTAAACTAGTGGTAAGAGTTTTTAGCATTTATGTGACAAATAGTTTGGGGACAGACAGGTGAAACTGCAAATTATCAGTTTTCTGAAAAGATAAGTGCTACCTTGCTGTTGATAGCTCAAATTTTAAAAGTTTTCTTTGTCACCTGTCGGAAGTATCTTGGGAGTCTTAACGTTTGTTTGGTATGGGTGTTCAGTCGGATGGTATGGAGTATTGGAAGCCAAAATGTCACTTGATTTGGAAGTCTGAGTCTATGGGACCGGTTGAAAATAGGACTTATTTTGTTGGATTTACACAAAAAACTATCACAAAACGGATTTCATTCTATGAACATTACACATGTACTGTGAAAAAGAAGGTAAATAAATTCTCTGTCTGAATAATGTGCATAGAGACAGATTGATAATCATGTGTATTGTTTATTCATGATATATTACCACTTAAATTTGCAGAACATGTACTGGTATATGTTTTGAATATGAATTTCACAAAATTGCAAGAATTCAGGTTTGTGTTGATGTATTTTAATACCATGCATACCAATGCAGGGTATTTTAACTTATATTTCTATCTACTGGAACATATTAACCCTTTTCTAAAGATGACTTTTAGATCCCCCTCCCCTTCTGTAGATTGTATAGCTTAAAATTACAGGAAAAGGGGGTTCAGGGGTTGCTACCTGATGAATTAACAGTGGTTCAACAATTGGGAAGAAAAGATATAATTTTCTGTAGAACTGCTCTGTCAAGACCAATCAAATATGATGCTATGATTGTTTCTTATTTTACCCACATCCTGAATGGGAGACTTTCAGTTTAGATGAACAAACATGTTATTTCCGTGGTAGGGTGTTGGCTTTATAATGGTGTCCTGTGATTCTCACAATGATCAAAGTGGTTTAGTTGATTATAATAAACTGGAGGGAAGAGCTTACAAAATTTGCTAGAGCTTTTAAAAAGAGCTTTCACGGCCATTGAGTCAAATAAGAAAACATGTTTTTATATTACTTTGCTTTTAAGTCACAATATAATGTTTCCCTGGGATAGATTGCACTGGTTATAGTTTTATTACAGTTGTATATAGTATTAATTTTGCTTTAGTCACAATACTGTTTCCCTGGGATAGATTGCACTGGTTATAGTTTTATTACAGTTGTATATAGTATTGATTTTGCTACAAGGTCTGCATAATCTTGCCTTTGACATGAATCACAAATTATTTTTCATAAATTAACGGTAAACTAGATTTTTTGTTGTGGCCATTATTGTTAAGTGATTGCACAGTAGATATTTTTTGTCGCTTAGTTTGATAGATAAATCGATATCGGAGATCTAATGTATATATGACAACAGAGTTATATAATAAAATTCTTCCTCATACTTGTGAGATCCAAATACCTCCGTCACTAAATACATGTAGTCTGAAGAGTGGGTATATATTGTCTTCTTTAAAGTGTGTTGCATGTGATTGTTTACAAGGGTGTTTATAAAGAGGTGACAAGTGGGGTGCTATTGTAATATGGGGACACGCAGGGGAAATATGAAGACAATCTTGATTAGATGTTTTGGTAATCTGATAAGAGATTAATGTCTACCTGAACAGACCCCAATCATTCTATGGTATGTGGTCAATTTGTTTGGTTGCTGGCTTCTTATCACCACTGAAGTATTAAAAGCTTAAGGCTATATTGTACATTTTTTACTGTTATTTAACCCCTCCTTAATCTATCCTAATTGAAATTATGGAAAATTCAAAATTTCACACAAAGGATTTCATTTTTTCCTCTTTTTTTTTTTATTATAATGACTATGATAATGAGGTTTAATAACGTTTTTAAAGGCATCAAATATCCAAATCAAGTAAACCAATATAAAGCAGGGTCTTTAGTTGAGAGGGTATTAAGGTTAATCCTTTTCAGTCATTACGTCTGTCTGTACCCCCGAAATTGGTTTCCCTTCTCTAACTTTAGTTTGTCTCAACCAAATGTTAGGAAACTTATACACAGGGCTTGTACAAAACACATATCAAATTTAAAACGTTTGTGGCATCATTTTTACCACTACATGTACCAGGTCATGCACCTTTAGCCCTTTATAATTTTTTGTTTCAGTTCACTTACTTTAGTTGGCCTCTACCAATGTTATGAATCTTATACACAATGATAGTTACAATAAAACACAGATCAAGTTCAAATTTGGGTCTTTTGACCTATTCAGTTCTCTAGTGTTGTCTCTTTATAGTGTGTAATGTAAGCGGGGACATCATCTGTGTCTCAGGAACACATCTTTGCTCAGTCTGTTTTGTATATATGTTGTCATGATCATACATGAAATATTTGACATTTGACTGTAAGCAAATAAGTTAGAAGTTGCTGCCCCACAGGCCAATGGGCGTAATGGGCAGTAAGTAAGTAAATAAGTTAGAAGATTCAAGTAACAACTATGTTTGATATACATCTATGTGTGATAACACAGTCCAATCTATTGGCAGATTTAGAATTTTTATGCACCATTTATGAGCATTATGTTTTCTGGTCTCTGGTTCTGTTAATCCGTCTATCTGTTCGTCTGTTTGTCCATCCGCCTGTCCTGCTTTAGATTAAAGTTTTGGTTAAAGTAGTTTTTGATGAAGTTGAAGTCCATTCATCTTGAAACTTAGGATGCATGTTCCCTATCATATAATATTTCTAATTTAAGCCAAATTAGAGATTTTGCCCCACTTTCACAGTCCACTGTCAGAACATATGAAATGATAGTGCAGATTGCTTACTTATAATGGACACATTCTTGTTATTAATATTTTTGAGTTTCTCTTTGATAATTATGTTTTATAAAAGTACTGATGTAGCTAAACTTGAGATATCAATTAAAGTTTTGTCAACACCAAATTCTAGAAATATGTGCTGAGGTAACACAAGGGTAGTCGCAATTGGTTTTTCAAATTATATAGTATCAAATGATCAGTAATCTTAAAATGTTGAATCTAAATTATTTAGCTCTCAGCTCCCTGTTTATGGTAATGTTTTTGAAGTCCTATCTTGTTTTATTATTTACATGGGTTGCTGTAAGGAAGAAGCTACTTCTTTGCTAATAGTGAATGAACCTTTGAAGTATTGGATTAAAAAGGGTGAAAGTTCAGAAACTGTACCTTTAAAACACCAAATGTAAAGCTATTTTTGGACAAAATGGTGACACAGCAAATAATTGTGGGAAGATATTTTAAAAGATGATAAATCAAAGAAAAACATTTAAAAAAGGTGGACATATGTTTACCTTATATGTAATTCAGTGTGGTGGTCTTTCAGTGTAAACTGATTACTCTTAACATTGTAAAATCTGGAAATCATTGTACAGGTACTGTAAAACCTGGGAATCATTGTACATGTACTGTAAAACCTGGAAATCATTGTACATGTACTGTAAAACCTGGAAATCATTGTACAGCTAGGTACTGTAAAACCTGGAAATCATTGTACGTGTACTGTAAAACCTGGAAATCATTGTATGTGTACTGTAAAATCTGGAAATCCTTGTACATGTACTGTAAAACCACATGTCTGAAAGTCAACATGTCCATTATCCATAGCAGACACGGATTTAGAGGGGGGCCTCCATTTTCTGGGAAAAATTTGGTTGCTGATATAGGGAATCACTAAAGCATGACCGGAGCGGGCGCTCACTAATGAACATTTCTGGATCCGCCACTGTTTTAGACATTATATGGAACAATTAAAATAGTTAACAAAAGTTTGGACACATATTTATTTGATTCTTAAATGTGACCTTAAAATTTTTTTTTACGCCCGTCAAAATTTTGACGGGACGTATTATGGTATACAAATGTCCGGTGTCCATCCGTCTGTCCGGCGTAAACATGTCGCACTGTAACTTGAGAACGACTTATCCAAATTTCATGAAACTTAAAATAGTTGTTTCTTATGATGGTCAAATGATCTGTATTCTTTTTGGTGAAAATAAGATTAAAACTTTTTGAGTTACGGCACTTTGTAACTAAAACAGGGGTGTGTTTTTTTCACATGTTGCACCGTATCTCAAAAACAATTCTTGATTATGGCTTAAAACTTCAAACACTTCTTAGTTATATTAATCTTAATATCTGTATACTTTTTGGTGATGATTCAAAATTTTATTTTTGAGTTATTGAGTATTTTGTAAAAAAGGGGGAGGTTTTTTTTACATGTCGCACCATATCTCAAAAACGATTTATGATTATTGCTTAAAACTTTACACATGTCTTTGTTATATTAATCTAAAGATCTGTAATAAGATTAAAACTTTTTGAGTTACGGCACTTTGTAACTAAAACAGGGGTGTGTTTTTTCACATGTCGCACCGTATCTCAAAAACAATTCTTGATTATGGCTTTAAACTTCAAACACTTCTTAGTTATATTAATCTTAATATCTGTATACTTTTTGGTGATGATTCAAAATTTTATTTTTGAGTTATTGAGTATTTTGTAAAAAAGGGGGAGGTTTTTTTTACATGTCGCACCATATCTCAAAAACGATTTATGATTATTGCTTAAATTATTGCTTAAAACTTTACACATGTCTTTGTTATATTAATCTAAAGATCTGTATACTTTTTGGTGATGATTCAAAATTTCATTTTTGAGTTATTGAGTATTTTGTAAAAAAGGGGGAGTTTTTTTTTACATGTTGTGCCGTATCTCAAAAACAATTTATGATGCTTAAAACTTTACACACTTCTTTGTTATATTAATCTAAAGATCTGTATACTTTTTGGTGATGATTTGAAACTTTATTTTGGAGTTATTGAGTATTTTGTTAAACAGGGGAGGTTTTTTTTACATGTCGCGTCGTATCTCAAAAATAATTTATGATTATTGCTTAAAACTTTACACACCTATTTGTTATATTAATCTAAAGATCTGTATACTTTTTGGTTTTGATTCAAAATTTTATTTTAGTGATATTTATTTTTTTGTAAAAAAAAAACAGGGTTATATTTTTTGGTTTTGATTCAAAATTTTATTTTAGTGATATTTAGTTTTTTGTAAAAAAAAAACAGGGTTGGGGGTTTCACATGTCCCGCCGTGTCTCAAGAACAATATATGGTTATTGCTCAAAACTTTCTCAGAAACTATTAATGATTATTGCATAAAACTTCCACACAAGACGTCAAGCGTATCATGCGCTCATGGCGCAGCTGTTTATTCATGTATGTGTTATCTTAACACAAGGATGTGTCTTGTAATTAAATTGTAATCGGCTATTCTGTCTTTTTCTAATTGGATTTTTTTGGGGAGGGGGAGGGGATGTTGGAGTACCTCAGTCTTATATTGTCATCATTTTAAATTTGCTTGATGTCACAATGGCCATTTCTTGTTGTACTGGGTATATATAGGGTTTACTCACACAATTCAAAATTATAATAAAAACAAACAAAAGGATTAGAAAAATTATTATCTTTAAGCCATGGAATTGTCAAAGTTACAAATTACAGCTAATTTCATAAAGTATGTAGAGCAAGACTTTATTTAGCTTGCTTGCTTAGATTTTATATTGTACAATCATTAGGATAACACACACTTAAATTCAAATATTATATATATACAGGTTAAACTTTGACTATATATATATATATGCACACGTATAAAAATTGCGGTTTTTATCCAACGCAGTCATAGGTTTGAACGTAGTTTTCAATTTAGACTCGTATATATATATATATATTGTTTAAAGATGTCAACCTTATTTACAAAGCTTGTATAAACAATTATACAAACAAAGCAAGCAAGCCAACCAAAGTTTTGCCTTACATGCATTAGGAAATTAGCTGTAAAAGATTTATTGCATGTCATATCAAAGTTTGGCAAAATATAAAGATATGTGATTTTGCTCAATCCTGAAACACTACAATTTTTTATACCAAACAAAAGTAAAGGGAAAATATTTGCGAGAAACAATTTGAAATTCAATATATAGGAAGTGAAAGGATTATGTAATATTGGCATGTCATCTTACAAATACATAGAATACAAAATATCAATGCTATTAGGGGAAGTTTGAAATTATAAAAAAAACTATGATTATAGCTACTCATTCACATGAACTTTGTTTACAAATTTAAAATATTTTTTATGCTTTGGGCAAATTGATATATAAACACAGGAAACAGCGAACATCAAGATAAGTGAACATCAAGATAAGCGAAGTAATTTTTACATGGATGGTGATTTGGATACTAAGGTCCAAGCCATAAATATGTTTAAAATGTTTGCCCATGGATATTGGTGGATTGTAAATTCTCACTTGTGAATATTTGATTTCTTTTTAATACTTAGTTTGTGTATACACTGAATAGTTCAGAGATTGTATATCCTTATACAGGCTTATATTTACAACTCAAGGTCACAAAATTGTTTTATATAAGGTTATTATATTGTAGTTGCATATCAATTTATGGCTGTTAACTCACTATAGTATGTATGTTTGCTGCATTGCATTCATAGAAGTGCATGTTAAATGGTGTTTTAGAGAACTGATAAACATTTGATCATATTTGAAATTAAGTTGGGTGGGGTTGGGTCACTGCTTGTTTGGGTTTATAAATAACAGTAGAAAGTTGAGGTATTGGTAAAATTGACAGTAAATTAGAAACACAAATATTTGAAACACATAAATAAGTGTATACTTTAGTTATAACCCTACGTTATATAAAATGTAAAATATGAAGATGCTGTGTTCGCACATTGTACTGAAAATGATTTTATGTATTCAATACGTGTTTTGGTTAATAATTTTTCAAGCAGCCCTATTTAGAGATGCCTAAGATTATAAGGGTTTGATTAGGGCCTTTATTCCTGAACCGGTTATATCCAATTTACATTAGATATTAAGATTTATCCTAAATGATATAGTGCAAGAATTTGCTCTTATTGTAGGATAAAGGTTGATAAATGGAGGATATCCTATCCCATTGAATGACATTATGTTTTAAGGTTATTGCCATCTACTGATATTTCATATACAATATCTGATTTGTTTTTTAGGGAAAGATAAAATTCCATGAAGATCCTCGACTACATGAGTATCAGTCAGAGGGTGCTGCCCTTCATGATTACCTCGCACAGAATCCCCATGAGGAGGTGGAAGCTAAAAAACAACATGAGGAAACAACAGTGACCATGTCCCTAGGAGGCTCATTAGGGGATGAGTCTTCTGATGATGTGGACGAACCTACTACCCCTAGAGAGGATGGTACCATTAAATCTAATACACCCTTAGGGGGACTCTCAGCGGGTTAGTATTAATGCTAAACTGAAATTTGATACACAATGTTTAGCATAATTTTCATTACTCCAGAACATTCAAATTCTGAACTAAAACTATTACACCTTTGTCACACTAATCCAGCAGAACTTTATCTGCTACACTCTGAACGCACTGATCAATGTAGCATACATCATACGCACTGAACTGTACAGCAATTCTGAAGTACATTTTATTCATAGGTAGTACATTGGTCTGGTTAGTTAGTTATTCTGAAATTTAATGCACAGCTAGCACAATTTGGTCTGGTTAGTTATAATTCAGAAATTTAATGCACAGCTAGCACAATTTGTCTGGTTAATTATAATTCTAAAATTCTGAGCATTAATTAGGTGTTTTTATTTAAAAAAAAAACTTAAATCTATAGTGGTAACATAAAACATTCTACAGTATAATTAAGCAAAGCACATTTTTTGGGACATTTTATGTAGTGTTGAAAGCAAGTGACATTTTAGTCTTTCTGATAAACATAAGTTTGTGATACTACAAATAATGTAAGATAATGGATCAGATTAAGACATGTGTACATTGTACATCGATAAGAAATCTTTTGGTATCTTAAAAATGTGTGGTTTATTAGTTTGGGACTTGATAAATATGCTTTACCGTCCTGTCAAATTCCTGCTTAAGTAACAATAAATAACCATATTAATTGAAGATATTGGCTTTACAGTAACCTGCTTTACTGTTTACCATGTTTAAAATTTCAAATATCGGTAATTATTGTAACCCTTTAAAGATAAGTAAGTTATGAACTGGAAAAATACATGTAATATTTATAAAGTTACAAATTAAATCAGTATGAGTAATAAGCAAGCATGAAAAGATATTGACCAATTGCTTAATACACATTAATAATAGAATTTGAAGATATTTTTGCAAATAGAGACAGTTTCAAAAATGATCAAAATAAAAAAATACAGTATTAAATGATTATAAAACAGGTTATACATATGTTAAATGTACACAGCATCTGCTACCAGCTTAAAGTCCAGAAAATATTTTATGACAACAACGGTCTCAGCATACTTTTATTGTGTTATGATGAAACTTAGATATTTTAAACTAGATTAACCATCTTCTTATTCATAAATTTTAAGATTTTTTGGCATGCACTATTTCAAATTTCAAATGATAAAACCTACGATATGTTTTATGTTTACATAAAAAGTCGTAATATATTTGTGTGTTTTTAATAGTTTTAGAAACATGATTATCATAAATATATGCATTTAAATTTTATGATCTTTTGATTTTTTATTCTCTTATTTTCCCTTTGAAATACAACACATCATGTTTATAGAAGTTGACTGTTTTGATTGAAGTTATTTGACAGTATAACAATGATCATTGATAAAATTGCCTAAATTGATATAGGTAAAATGAATAACTTATTGTCATGTGACTCATATCGCAATGGTATTAATAGTTTAAATCAGTATGGACCTTAATCACAAGTGGTTTCTAGATAGTTGGGCATCATCTGAGCTGAAAAATTGTCCATCAAATTTTTCAGTGAAATGTGCCTCATGTTCTGTCTATTACAGTCTTGACCTGTTGGTGACCTTCTGCTGTTGTTTTTTCTATGGTCGGGTTGTTGTCTCTTTGACACCTTCCCCATTTCCATTCTCAATTTTAGTATTTTAATCAAAAGATTGTCCTCAAAGGGCTTCAGTATTTGTAGACTTATTGTGAAGTTTAGTAGCTTGCCTTATGAAGGATTGTGTGTTAACTCAAAATAATCCTTTAAACAATGTTTTTTCAGTACATATTAATAAAACATTAGAATTTACATAATTTAATTTGTTTAAATGAATGAGAGGAATTTCGCAAGTGACGTAACCAACATTTATAGCCTTCAGAACATGTTGTGATATCATCTTACATCAGGACAACGTCACACAGGTTTATGCGTCTCCCGTCTCAATGGTATTAATAGTTTAAATCAGTATGGACCTCAATCACAAGTTGTTTCTAGATAATTGGGTATCTACATGTGCAATGTTCGTTTATGAAAAAAAATCCTTCAAGAGAGTTTCCTCAAAGGGGTTCAGTATAATATTCATGGAGACACATTGTGAATTTGGTAGCTTGCCTTATGAAGGATTGTCTGTTTCCTCAAAAATAATCCCTTAAACAATGGTGTTTCAGTACATTTCTGAAAAAAAAATAGTTATTCAGGTAATTTATTTTGTTTTAAAAATTAAGGATAGGAATTTCCTAAGTAAAGTAACCAAAATTGATAGCCGTTGGAACATGTTGTGATATTATCTTACATCAGGATAAAGTCACACATGTTTATGTGTAATTAAAACAAATGTATTATCCAACAAAATCAGAGTTTTAATGAAGATGAATTACAACCATTTATTATTAAATCAAAGATGAGAAATTAATTGTTTAAAATGTCTAGTTACATGTACTTGTCATATTTAGGTGATCATAATTATGTTTTATCTAATAGGTTTTAGCCTGGAGCAAGAAACATCCATAACTAGCTAGTTTAAGGCTATACTCAATACTATAAATACCAATTAACAATACTCCAGTGACAGTATATTTTAATACTTCATCGTTTCTTACTAAAAAATACATTATTTGCATTAACCTTTGAACTGTGCAGAATAAAAAGATAGAGGCCTAAAAATTGCCTTGATCAAAGTATGAAGTAAAATAAAAAGATTACTGGTAGTACTTCCCGTTTATTGTTGTGATATGTATTGTAGCACCATTCCATATAAGTTAGTATACAGTAGAAAATTTCAATATAAATTACTTTGGGACTGAAGAATTTTTCAAATTTAAACAGGTGCCCTGATTTATATTAAGGGTTCTGTTAACAGGTTTCCTGAATTATTCAGTGTTCAGTGATTAGTAGTCAGGTCTTCTAGATTATTAAGGATTTTGATGTACATGTATATTCATTGTTTTCCTTCCAAAAGAGTATAACTGTGCTCTCAGTCCATTAGGCAGTGATATAATATATATAGTATTTGAATTTTATCTTTAGTTAAGGGATCAGCAAAGATGAAGACGGTAAATCACTAATTCTACATTCTTTGTTATGATGTTAAAAACTGACTTTGTCTCTTATACATGTATATAGAGTTGTCTCATTGGCAATCATACCACATCTTCCTATATCTATATAGCTTCATTTATTTTATCTACCAATTCAGGTTTTGAAAATTACACATATATATATATATATATATATAAGAAAAAGTTACATGATAGATGGTTGCCATGGTTACTCCAATTTGAATATATATATACAACTTGGCCAACACTAGACTATTGAATATGCATGTTGTATAAATGATACAGTTTAAACTAAATTATAATGCAAATGATCATTATAGCATCTTGTTTCTAGATTATACCAGAATAATGATAAATGTTTGTTTTTTTACAGCACTATATTGTGCATTATTAAATCATTGATCACTTTTTTGTCTTGATGCTTTACTTTCTAAGCAACAGTCCACAGCTTGTTTCTTTCTGAATTTTGTATCTGCATGACACTATTTCCATCTTGTTTTTGTGGATATTCAGTAAAAAATCCTTTCAACTTAGGATCTCATTGACTAAAATATTGCTACCATACAAATAACGATCTACTATTTCTATGGCAATCTTCCTAGAGCTTCATGTATTAAGATTTATGAAATGACTTTAAATCTGTTTTTATCGCACGCTCACAAGGATTCTGATTAAATAATAGGGCTAAAAACATTCAAAATAAAGTTCTGTATTAAAAACAATTATTAATTTTATGACAATGACCCGATTGATTGAATACAAAAATTATAAATCATTCAATATGACTTTGATTTATCAAATGACAAATTTAATTAAAAATATATTTTTAAGATACACAAAGTTTCTGATTATTCAAATTGCTATGACATGAAGTACTGTGGATTCATTTATATTCTTTGGATACCAAATTTCGTGGATTTCATGGGTACAGGGGAACCACGAATTCAAATGTGCAACAAATTATAAGAAAAACCTATAAAAAAAAGAAGATGTGGTATGATTGCCAATGAGACAACTCTCCCCAAGAGACCAAAATGACACAAAAGTTAACAACTATAGGTCACTGTACGGCCTTCAACAATAAGCAAAGCCCATACCACATAGTCAAAATAGTCATAATTTATTTTCCCTTTTACATGTATGCTGATAAATCCTTAACTTTTTTAACTTTGTTATTTGCAGGTGAACTGACGAACTACAGATCTAAATACCAAACAGAAGATTTCCAGTTTGGAATGTCATTCAGTGAACCTGAACCAGAACCAAAGAAAGAAGAAGTGGAAATTGAGGATTACGAGAACAAGGATTTTCAACCAGCCGATGAAGACAGTACAATAAACTATACAGATTCTAGTATAACAGACATGTTATTTTAACATACAGTTATTTATTTATTTATTTACTATTGTCTTCATCAGCTCATGCGCGGTCTTACCATTGTCATTGCTAAACGTCTTTCTGTCTCTGTGTGTTGTGAGAAGTATAAAACAGATAATCAGTTCATTCCTGTTGTTGTTTCATCAACTTATCTTGTATTTTACAACTATTTTTTTATATTGTATGAGCATAGAATGATGCCACCATTTTTGTTGGGCTTTTTTCACTGCAATGACTTAAATTTTGTATGATACTGTGACGTTAGTAATTTGATGACTTTAAAATCTTATATAAGTGTGTCTGAATGGGGGTTTACAGTTGGGCAAGATTTCAGAATAAATGGCTAAAATAATAAAGAATAGTTAAAAAATGAGGCAGAAAATGAGAAGGGGTACGGAAAAATAAGGAATGGGGAATGATAGGCAAAAAAAGAAAAGAGAAAAATGTCTAGTGTATTAAGGAAAAGTAAAATGAAGACCCCCCCATCAGACCTTCTTATGTTTAACTTGACATCTATATGTAAAACAACCAGAAAACTCCTTTATTATTTTGATATTGCATTTGATAATACTGATCAGAATGAATTCATTTGATTTGTTCGCTCAGAATAAGTGCTACTGAAACTTGATGAAGTATAAGATCATTTTCAGCTTATACAATTACCTCTTATTTGAATATTAAAAATGACACAAATATAGTTTTGAGGCCCTTTTTAAAACTTACTTATGTTTTATTTCATTGAAAATATTAATATTGTATGATTTCTCAAATACAATCACAATTTCACTTCTGGTACAAAATGTATTTATAAAAATTTTGGATTAGTAAAAATATTTCCAAATCACATTGAAATGCTCAAAAATAAATTGGGTTACTTCCAATTTGAAATATATTTTTAAGTTTTATTTTGTTCACTGTTTCTGATGAAAAAGTAGATTTGAAGCATAATTTTAATATGTCTCCTTACTGTCATGATATCTGTTGTCATGATAGATGGTTGCCATGGTAATTGTTAAAATGGCTGCTTGTTGTATCCGTATTTGTTATATTTATGATAGATGTAGATTTGTTGTGTTTATAAATGTTTGTAAATTAAATATATTGTTTTATTTTGATAAAAAAAGAATTGTTACTGTATCACTATTTTAAAAGAATATAAGTTTACATAGAATTATAATCTACAGCTGTTAGCAAAGTTTAAATTATGATTTATAATGTCTCAATAAGAAATATCAAAAGAAGAGGCTAGTGAAATCACACTAAAGGTCAGAAGGAAATAAATGAGATTTTTTGGATAGTCAGTCTGAAAAAATAGGTTTATCTGCTTTTAGAGTGCTCCATTTTAGAGTGGGGAGAGGAGTGAGGTAATTGAGGGTGATGGACAGAAACTGGCAGTTTTTTTTACAGTATCTCCTATTTGAATAAGTCTTATTCTAATATTACCAATTGATCTGGCAAAAATCTTAAAATGGCGTTCATTGATCTCTCTGATTAATATTCCAGATATTCTCATTTTTAACAGAATTATTATATTTTTGAAAGGTCACATGTGTTCATTTTAATGAACCATTTCTAAGCTTTACTTGATAACTATTTGACAAAGAGACAACCAAAGACACATTTATGTGTATAATCATGTCATAATACTGGTGTTAGAATTTTATTTAATTACCGGTATGATTCAACTGAAATTTTCATGAACACCACAAATTCTTTTATTTTGTGTTTAGAAATTTTCTTTATTAAACTAATCAGCATTTTCTTCAATTGTTTTATAAGAAATACTAACTATTACTCAAATTATTAAACCTTTATTTCAAAAAATCATTTCAGTAGTGTTAATGTTTTGCTATTGAATTTTGTCCAAATTTAGTAATAACTAATTTTTTTGGGGCTGGTCTCCAAGTTAGTTATCAAGGGGAAATAACTCTTAATAATTTGTAACTTTTACATTCCATTGTTAAAAATCCATGACTCAAGAAATGTTACATTAATATATTTACATTCAGTAAGCAAGCTTAATGTGAATTGTAAGGTAATTAGATTTATTATTATTGTGAAAATGTATGCTATGGAATTTTTTTTTTATTCCATGAAAGATGTTTAATGGCAAAAACTATTCCTTTGTATACATATATAATACCAGCTGTGCTCATTTTATATTATGATGGTTTCATTTGTTTTTGGTCCATTTTTTAAAATAATTACTGCATATATGATTAGATCCCTGTAAAAACCTCTTCGGCTTCTTAATTTTCATATAAAGAGTTAGAATTGTATACATAGATTTATGTAATTGATATAAAAACTAGTTTCTTATCTAAAATCACTCATTATTTCAACCTGTTTCAAAAAAATCAAATATACAACAAGCAATTTACACATAACGTGACGGTACCCAAATTGCACCTATTTTGACAGTTTTTTCACCTACGTTTTTTTATGATCAGGAAAAAAATGTCCATACTGTGTTTATTTTGAAGCCCTATCCTTCTTTGTCATATAGGTACACCAATTTAATTTTTAGTCCATATTGAGTCATTAAAAAATGGGTTTGAATCAACCTCCAAACTATCCATTATTCTGTAACGAGGAGTACCCAAATTGCATCCATGCTTAAATTAACATCATCAAAAGTCTAATAACCGAGCTTTTGTTTAATTTTTTCAAATATTTTGAACAATTGGATATTTGTCCATGCTTACTATTCATATTTTACGAAATGGATACTTATAATATATTGTATTTGCCAATTTTAATAAGATGACGTTTTGATGACGTCGCATGGTGACGTTTTCGTACATTTTGTTTTTTTCAGTAAACAGTTCGTCTGTTGATAAATACTGTGAACGTTTTGTGTATAACTAAATATGTTTACCTATGTTGAAAGACGGGCATAGTATCAAATCACAAAAATACAACTTGTTTAGTCTCTAGGAAATCTTGTAAGATTTTTATTGCTATTTTTTTCTAAATAGGTGCAATTTGGGTACTCGGTGCAATTTGGGTACCCTGCGTTAAGTGTTTATTTCATGGATTCAATTTTTTTTTAAGAATATCTATGCTTTGATTCAATAGAATATATGACCATGTTGAAATTCTGGTATTGCATGTAGGTCTTGTGCAAAACAGTTTCATATTCATAACCCACTAACACATACTTTTTTCACGTATATGTGGTGTTTTTTTCTTAAATTTGAAACTATTAACATAAACATAAAATTAGCGATAGAAAGAGAAAATTTAAAAGGAATACAGTGGTGAGAAAAAATGAACTTTTTTTTATTCAACTAGTAAAAGATTAAAACATTCATTTTTAAATACATGTAGCATAATTATTTATTTTTACATTCATATGTACAATATCATTCCATTTCAGAATTTCTTGTCTGATGTTGTATAAATGCTGGGAGACAAATACAAATAGGTTTTTATTAGTATTTTAGGTGAGCTTTACCTTTGGTCAAAAAAACTAAAAGTTTGAATGTTTGATTTGACAAACTTCAGAAACAGATTCAAATAAGTTTAAGGATGTTCACTTGTCATGTTTTGGAATTTTTGTCAGATTTTCGAAATCCTCTGGTTTTATCCATTTGAATGCCTGACAAACTTCAGAAACAGATTCAAATAAGATTAAGATAGTCAAAGACATGATGTTCAGCATGAAATGCGGATTATAATGCAGATTATCTAGCAGGGATGATGTTAGTAAAACATTTAGAATTGAATGGTTACAGTTGTCTTTTTTAGCAATATTCAACCATTGTCAACAGTTGTAATCCTGTACAAGTTGACTGTCCCTTTGGTATCTTTCGTCCCTCTTTTAAATTGGATTTTTTGTTTATCATAATTAAGTATATAATAAATGCTGATTTTTATCAACATTTTGAGTTAAAGCTTCAAATGTGAAAATAAATCAAATAATATTGGAAAGCTTATATTAAAGTCTATTTTATACTATTTGTATGAGTCTTGTCTTCCTGCATACATTTCAACATTGTCACATGATTTTTTACTTTCTTCCATTATATCATGTGATTAAATTTGTAGTATAAAACACTAATGATTGGAAATTTAATTTAACACAGGGTATATATGCAATCAATACTTAATTACTAGTATGCAATAGTGGAAATCTAGTGTAATATTACATTCAATATTGTGTATCAGTGTGCTACACTTTATACTAGTGTATACTACATTGTGCCTCAATTTATTACATTGTTTATAAGTGTATTACAATGTGTGTTATTGTAATACATGTGTGACATTGAATATATTTGTGTACTACCTTGTAATCAGTTAATTATATTGTATATAATTGATTAATTCAGTAGCACTATATGTTATTTTATGCCTTTGACATTAACTAGTGTAAACATTTTGTAACTTAACTCTAAATAATTGTGATTTGTATTTTGCATTCCAAATGATGAACTTATTTGATTTTGATTAATAATTCTTCATCTGAACACTGGTACTCGTTTATCTTAAAATGATACATGTGTCTACACTTTTGATGTTGAATAGTTCCTCAAATCTGGATTATGTTAATTGTCTACTACACTGAATACATGTAGTAGTTAATGCTAATTTAGTGCATGTCTTTACAAATTTTGTAAAAGGATCTATTTTCTTTATTGATTACTTCAAGTATTTAGTATGATTTCATAATAATATTGAGAAACCTCTCCTAGAATTCACCATACATTGTATTTAGATTTTCAATTGATGATAATTGTATGAGACGGAAAATCAAGATATTTTTCTTAGAGAGAATGCATTTGTAGGTATTGATTTGTAAGTATTAAAAGGAATATAGAAATCCTCTTAGATAACCGACTGTCTCAAAAGTAGACTGTTAGAAATAGTTAACTTACAGTAATTTATTCTATTATTACAAAGAATAGTTGACTTGTATTTGCACGATGGAGTTTGGTCACATTCTGTTTCTTACATTGATAATGTGTAGTTTCATGAAGACGTTTTTTACAATTCAGACATGAGTTATCTCTCATTCCAAAAATTAAGAAACCACAGGTACGGTGAAAAGATAGGATTCTTTTAATAAGAAAATTCTCCATGTGACATTTAGGTTTGTTGTAAATATTGCCAATATGAAAGTACTGTTAAATCAATGTTAATAATAGATATACATTTGTATAGGTTATTAGTTAAATTCAACTATTAGGAATGTTCTATGTAGCAATTGCCTTTTACACTACTGTTTGGACATAAGGAAGATTTTGTGAAAGGCTGAATTAAAAGAAATATTTCAACATTCTCATTCATGCATTTTACATACAGCTATGGCACTGAAACATGTTGCATTGTATTCCAAATATATGTAGTTAGACTTATCTATTTTTATACAAGGATTGACATTATAATTTTATTAACTGAAGTTGTTTTGGCCAGTTCCCTAGACAATGCTATATTGTGAGTATTTCTACAGCTTACAAATGCGTTAAAAGTCAGCTTATATTCATTCCATGATGCCTCGATCTTGATTTTATTCAAGGTAAATAAATTGTAAAATTCATTTTAACCTGATAGAAGATTTTGTGTACATGGTTAATGTAAACAATGTAACTTTTTGTAAATTCTTTTCAAATTATATGCATCTCTGTTTTATTGTGATGGCAAAATAATATACATCTTTGCTAAATTTGTTATATCTTTGTTGTTGTACATCTTTTACTAGAAATGTACCTTGTTTTGCTGCCTGAAAATACCAGAATGCAAATAATGTGCAAAAGTTCATTGTCAATTTTTATATAACTATGTACTAATATGTAATATGACCTGTTTTATGGGTTGATTGCTAGAGGTTATATTGTCTTTTTTGTTTCAAAATGTTCCTTTATTGAATGAGAGTTAAATAGTGAGAAATATATCTATGAAAAATGCTTATAGTTTTCCAAATTTTTACTGTATTTACATTGTTAACAGCTTTGATTCCATTAATATATTTTTTTTTCAAGAAGTACCAAATAATACATTTTTTGTTTGTTTTCTGTGATTGTCTTGAATAATTTTCAACTTTTCTTATAATTTATACATAACAAACTCATTTTTTTGTTAAGATAATCTATCTTTATATTGTATATATTTCAAATAAATCGTGCTTATTCACATAAGACTTTTGTTGTGTTTACCCACCGATGAATTGCATTGTACATCTGCCTAAGAGAAACTGTAAAACTCCATTATTATTCAATATTGGAGTAACTATAATAAAGCTGTGCACAATAGTTATTAACTACATGAAAATGAACACTTAGACCTATAATGGTTTACTTTTCAAATTGTGACTTGGATGGAGAGTTTTCCCATTGGTACTCATACCATATCTTCTTATATCTTTGTGAATGATGGGAAATGTTTCTGGTCTACACCATTTTCAGTAATATAAGATGTATGTAATATCCTTTCAATGAAGTGATGGGGCGGAGGTACTTTATAAAGAAAAGTACTCCTACATGGGATAAGGATCTTAATGAAACTTCATACAATGGTAGTATATCTTATGCAAAATTTGGATAATACTGTCTGACAAAGAATCATGTTCAGTATCATTTCATGAGGGAATCTGGTGAATATGCTGATGATACATCTTTTTAGTACTACAGTCTTTAGGAAAACATTATTTTCTGAACACAATTTTATAGCAAGTAGTGCCAAGATTCAAATTTTCACCATTCTGAGGGACATTCCTACAGTTTTCTCTCAATTTTACATCTCCTTTATTCACTACCACTCGGCTTCATTTTCACTATTCACTCTCCATCCATGGTATCTATACCATAAACTTGTAAGTAATGCCTCCCTAAATAAAGCAATCCAGGATCCCTAAATCATTTGAATGCGAGAAATCAAGTTGACCAAACAACAAGATTCTGGGAATCGATAGAACAGTGCAGTCATCTGTTACTAATGGGAACCAGTTCTGAGGAGTGACATCAATATCGATATTCATTGTACAAGACACTCCAGAATACATTGTACAAAACACTTCAGTATATATTGTACAAGACACTTCAGTATACATTGTACAGACACTCCAGTATACATTGTACAAGACACTTCAGTATTCAATGTACAAGACACTTCAGTATACATTGTACAAGTCACTTCAGTATTCATTGCATAAGACATTTCATTATACATTGTACAAGACACTTCAGTATTCATTGTACAAGACACTTCAGTATTCATTGTACAAGACACTTCAGTATTCATTGTACAAGATACTTCAGTATTCACTGTACAAGACACATCAGTATACATTGTACAAGACACTTCAGTATACATTGTACAAGACACTCCAGTATACATTGTACAAGACACTTCAGTATTCATTGTACAAGACACTTCAGTATACATTGAACAAGTCACTTCAGTATACATTGTACAAGACACTTCAGTATACATTGTACAAGACACTCCAGTATACATTGTACAAGACACTTCAGTATACATTGTACAAGACACTCCAGTATACATTGTACAAGACACTTCAGTATACATTGTACAAGTCACTTCAGTATTCATTGCATAAGACACTTCATTATACATTGTACAAGACACTTCAGTATTCATTGTACAAGACACTTCAGTATTCATTGTACAAGATACTTCAGTATTCACTGTACAAGACACTTCAGTATACATTGTACAAGACACTTCAGTATACATTGTACAATACACTTCAGTATTCATTGTACAAGACATTTCAGTATACATTGTAAATTGTACAAGACACTTAAGTATACATATACAAGACACTTGAAAACATATTTATTATCATTGTTTTGGTAAATTGAAGAATATTTTGTATAAGTAAAATATTGTATGCTATTATGCAGGCTACTAGAGCTGTACACTGGCTTCTGGAAGCATTAGCCACACTTGGGTATGTCACTGATGTTTATCAAATTGTGATGTACACTATTTCCATTAAAACTATGAAAATTGCCTTATCAGAGTAATTGTCTGACATTTTTTTTTGCATACCAGTGATAAATTGTAGAAAAAAAACACTTATATGACTAGTATTGGTGATCAATTTTCTGACAAGACTCACAACCAACTACAATTATCCATGGATTGGTCCTTTATTTCTTTGTTGCATACAAGGAACTTTAGACTACGAAAATTTGAAAGAAGCTGACATAATAGTCATTACTCATTAACATGTAGATGATTCAAAGATGTCTTGCTATTTTGATCTCAACAATCACACATAATATAAAATCAAGGAAACCACAATAACAACTAGATCTACTGGTTATATTGACCTGTATAATCTAGAGACTGATAGAAGAGGTAAAATAAGAAATAAACTCGGAGAGGACAAAAAAATATACCTTAATTTCCTGATTATAGGTAGCAACAGTTAGCACAAAAGAGATGATTTTAGCTTCCCAATTGTGAACTTGCCATTTCTCTGTAGCAACATTCCAGTAGCTAATTGATACGACATTTCCGGTGTTGTATTTCCTATCGAGATTTCCTTGATAGATGATGGGATTGCTACTCACAAGGACGCTATTAAACCAAGAGCCCCAAATGATGAAGTTGAAATCATCCCTTCGTAAATTTTACGGACGCCATCACGAGTTGGTTGACTGTTATGGAATAACCGTTTCACAGATGATATCGGTTATATTCCTTATGTCGTAACTACAATACCCTTTTCCTTTTCACGAATGTGACATACCGAATAAGACTATTTACCGGATTTGTAATAACATAAGCAACACGACGGGTGCCACATGTGGAGCAGGATATGCTAACCCTTTCAGAGCATCTGCGATCACCCCAAGTTTTTGCTGGGGTTCGTATTGCTTAGTCTTTAGTTTTCTTTGTTGTGTATTCTGTACTATTTGTCTTTTGATTTTTAGCCATGGTGTTATCAGTTTATTTTCTATCTATGAGTTTGACTCTCTCTCTGGTACCTTGTGTCCCTCTTTTAGCAGAACGTGCATAAGGAGTATTTGTCTCCAACTTGATTTTCTTCCAGAGCATATGTTTTCCATCCGATTTTACTGGTTAGAGATTGTTCCTTACAAGTAAGAGGTTAATGATAGTTGAAGTATTCTTAGTATCTAATTGGCTAACAGGTAATCTTGTCAGAGATGGCAATGATTTTCTTGATCACTTTCTCCTTTCCTCGTTTATGAGTTTTCAATACAATCTATTTAGTAGTGGATTTTAACACATTATGGAATCATGATCAATGTGCTGAATGCCACTAGTGTAGCAGGAATTGTTTACGCTTCTGGAGAACCTAAGTTCACATGTAACTTTAAACCTGGTTTAAGACTTGAAACCTTTGTTTTACACCGGTTGTGAAACTCGTATTTAAACATACTAAAAAGTAAAAACATGCGATTAATGTCAGTGAGGGTAGATTGGTACAATGTAAGTTTTTACAATGATATACGAATTCCTTAATATGTTCTTTCTATTAGAACTGCTTCTAGTGTCTCATGGTAGCGTGATTGTCTCCAGTACTTGAGATGGTGGGTTGGAATCCAGTCGAGTCAAACCAAATATAAAAAAGAAGATGTGGCCGTATGATTGCCAATGAGACAACTGTCTACAAGAGACCAACATGACACAGACATTAACAACTATAGATCATCGCACGGCCTTCAACAATGAACAAAGCACATACCTCATAGTCATATATAAAAGGCCCCGATATGACAATGTAAAACCATTCAAACGAGAAAACTAACGCCTTACAAATATGTCACACATGAACTAACGACAACCACTGAATTACAGGCTCCTGACTTGGGACAGGCACATACATGAATAATGTGGTGGGGTTCACATGTAAGCGGGATCCCAACCCTCCCCTAACTTCGGACAGTGTTATAACAGTACAACATAAGAACGAACTATAAAAATAAGTTGCAATAGGTTTAACTCATCTGATGGACAAACATACAAGTAGACTGTTTTACATTTACTTTTCTACATTGGCTAGAGGTATAGGGGGAGGGTTGAGTTCTCATAAACATGTTTAACCCCGCCGCATTTTTGCGCCTGTCCCAATTCCTCTGGCCTTTGTGAGTCTTGTATTTTTTTAATTTTAGTTTCTTGTGTACAATTTTGAAATTAGTATGGCGTTCATTATCACTGAACTAGTATATATTTGTTTAGGGGCCAGCTGAAGGACGCCTCCGAGTGCGGGAATTTCTCGCTACATTGAAGACCTGTTAGTGACCTTTTGTTGTTTTTTCTATGGTCGGGTTGTTGTCTCTTTGACACATTCCCCATTTCCATTCTCACTTTTATGTTAAAAAATGTATTTGCTGCTTATCCGCTAAGCACGGAGCATCGCTGAGTTAGAGGAGCATCACTGAGTTAGAGCAACACGGAGCATCACTGAGTTAGAGCAAAGACTGGTCAGTTGGTTTTCAGAATAATTTGTCCGAGTACGGTGACACGTTTTCCTGTCGCCTTTAACCTTATGAACTTGCACATTAAAGATATGACTCAATAAGGGTGTCGGTCTAAAACAAAGTAGGATTAGTGTTGATGCGTTTATCGCACTGACATGTTCTTGGCATGAATATGCGTTTAATTTTTCCCAGGAAGTTAAACAACCATCCATCTAACCATCTTGATGTTCGCATGTGATAGTGTTGAGCAGTGAACTAGAACCGAAGCCGACAGCTATGATGGCTGCTTATGATCAGTATTTTACTGTATATACGAACTAAGATTGCATTTGACTTGAAGGCGCATGATATATTTTTTTTCCTGAATGATTCATAAAGTTAACTATAAATTGCCGGTTGATGCAATGCTGAAGCAGATTCATTCTTGTGGCTTTTTTTTCAAAGAGAGACTGTTTTCACTTCGGATTTCAATATTTCAGTAGGAACTAATAGAATAACCATTCTTTGTAGTTATTTTCAAAGGGTGGATGATATCAAGAACACTTTCAAATGGAATTAACAAAAATGGTATACGTATTTACGGATAATGTTTAGGTTTCCAGTAACAGTAACTTAGGCTATTACAAGTTTCAGTTCCAATAGCCTTGTTTTCAATATCAAAATATGAGTTACACCTTCTTTAGAAATATTTGATAAAAAACCCCACATTAAAACAATAATTATTTCGGCAGATTATGCAAATAGAGTTAACAACGCGTCTTTAAGCCATCGAGTTTAGTTTGTGTTTTAAAAGTGTTTTTTTTGCATCTTTTGTGGAACAGCCGTGTTATTTAGTAAGTGATGCGAATTTGTCTTCTCAATCTGAAAATAGTATTGAGCGGTGATGATCTATGTAACTTAATTATTATTTTTTTAATTTTCATTACTCAATTTATTTTTATTTCTATTTTTAAGATAGGTAAATGTACCCACAGAATTTAAAGTATTTAACGATGTCATTATACATATAAACCAGAGATAACGTTTAACATATGTTCTAATTTTTATCCTGTCGCAACAACTTAGTGGCAAACGTTGTTAAGGAACGGTGGACTATATATCGATGTTTCATTCAGTACAGTGTGACACTGACTAAATTGTATGCCATGAACCCCCAACATGATGTTCTTAATCACAAGCTAGTAGGAAAGTATTATTTCCGATGATCTTAAGTGTTGGTAAGTGTCAATTTAATAATATTTAAAACTTAAAAGTTTGCAATTTTACTTGTAAACGTGTTAACAAAAACTGAGCCAGTTCTATTGCATTTGCTCGAAGAGCTAGATTGTCTACACCTTATATTTTGACCACCAGCAATAGATTAGGTGGATGGTTTACAAGTCGAAAGATGAGAGAGATGTGTGCTTCTTTTTAAAATTAAAAAAGCAAATAAACGTAAACCAATAAAGGTAGTGGTGAAGTTCACGAAAGAGAGGGGCGAAGGATTCCAGAGTGACACCAAACTCATAAATCGAAAATAAACTGACAACGTCATGTACATTTAAGAAAAAGACAAACAAACAATGGTACCCAAAACTTAACATAGAAAAATAAAGACTAATCAACAAGACTGACTGAAAACTAGGGAACCTGATCTCATCCGTGATAGTGTGCTCCGGAAGAGTAAAGGCCGATCCTGCTCCACGTGTTGCACCCGTCGTGTTTCCGCTCATGTTAGTACAAACCCGGTAATAAGTCTAATTCGGTAGGTCGGACCGCCCCATTCATGAAAAGGGAAGTGGATTGTACTTACGACAGCAAAAACACAAACCATTGTATAAATTTTATACCCTAACGTTTTTTTGGAAGTTGGAATCACGGTTTTTAGACGAGCCTGCAACTTTTGTTGCAGAAAGCTCGACATAGGGATGGTGATCTGGCGATGGCGTTAGCTAACGTCTTAAAAGCTTTATATTTAAGAAGGTGTAAGACCTGGAAGCTTCATACTTTGTATATGGATGCCCCATGTTACGAAGTTTCCGTCAGTCACATTGACCTCATTTTCATGGTTCAGTGACTACTTAAAAAAGTTGAAAAGATTTTTTGTAATGTTAAATTCTCTCTTATTATAAGTAATAGGATACTTACATTTGATATGTGCGTACCTTGCAAGGTCCTCCTGCCCGTCAGACAGTTTTCACTTGACCCCGACCTCATTTCATGGATCAGTGAACAAGGTTAAGTTTTGGTGGTTAAGTCTATTTTTCAGATACTTTAAACAAAAGGTCTAGTATATTCAGTGTATGAAAGGACTGTAAGGTGTACATGTTTAACTGGCAGGTTTCATCTGACCATGACCTCATTTTCATGGTTCAGTGGTTATAGTTAAGTTTTTGTGTTTTGGTCTGTTTTTCTTATACTGCATGCAATAGGTCTACTATATTTGGTGTATGGAATGATTGAAAGGTGTTCATGTCTAGCTGGTAGGTGTTATCTGACCTTGACAGCATTTTCATGGTGTAGTGGTCAAAGTTAAGTTTTGAGTTTTGGTCTTTTTTCTAATACTAATTGCAATAGGTCAACTATATTTGGTGTATGGAAATATTTTATGATCTATTTGTCAGTCACACAGTTTTTTTTTTACTTTGACCTCATTTGCATGGCCAGTGTTCATTGCTCAGTGTTAAGGTTTTGTCTTTTGTTTTGTTTTTCTTAAACTATAAGCAATAAGTCAACTATATTTGACGTATGGAAGAATTGTAGCTGTACATGCTTGCCTGGCATGGTTAATGTGACCTTGACCTCATTTTCATGGTTCATTGGTCAATGTTTAGTTTTCTTGGTTAATAAGTTTATGTGACAGTTGTAATAAAGCTTTATATTTATAACTATCAAAATAATATCAATGATTATTAAAGAAGGCGAGACATTTCAGTGTGTGCACTCTTGTAGTTCATGGTTTAAGAATCCGTGACATCATTCATGATTTTAGCCCTTATATGCAAAGGTAGATGCATACAAGAACAATCTGTAGATTTTTTTTTATATCAAGTTAAAGTGAAGCAACTTAATTTTAAGTTGCAGTGATTGCAGGGCTTATCCCACTAATACCCTCCCCCTTTTTCACCTTCTTTGTATGTTGCTTATGCTATCTTGACTTTGTTGTATTTCTTGAGGACCTCGTTTATTAATAAGTTTATATTTAAACTTTTTTTTTTATGAAATTTGAATTTTACTTTAATCAAATTTATACACTAAAATAACTCAGTAATCAAAAAGGATGTAGGATCAGTGTCCTAAGTGCCTGTGAGTGACATCTGGAAAGGTCATACGTATGCATTTTTCAGTATAAGTTAATTTCATCATTCATCGTATAATAAATTACACGGACCATACGCGTATTGTGCAAATGAAATACTCATATGGTCCCAGTGGCGGATACAGAACTTTCCATAGGGGGGGGGGGGGGGGGGGGCGCTGACTGACCTAAAAGGGGGGGGGGGCTCCAGTCATGCTTCAATGATTCCCTATATAAATTTCAATTTTGAACCCTATTTTAACCTGCTAAACTCAATACAAAGGCAGGCATTACCAAAACTTAGAATTGGGGACCATCAACTTTCAATTGAAACGGGGAGGCACAAACATATCCCAGCTCATGAGCGTATTTGTAAACTGTGTGAGGAGGAGGTGGAAGATGAGATCCACTTTCTCTTACGATGCAAAAAATTAGAAACATTCAGAATGACATTTATTAAAGAACTTTGTATTTCTCATCCTAATCTTAAGAAATGTAACGTTGAAAATATGTTTATATGGCTAATGGGTTGTGAGAATCTAGAAGTTCTAAAACACCTATGTAACTTAATAATCAGTCCCTGGACTGAGAGGGATAAGTTGATAAAAATGTAAATAATGCCAATTTGCTGACTCAGTGAATCATTCATAGACCAAATTTAAATTTTATGGCACTAATAGTGTCCATAGGAAGCTTAATAACATTTTTACATGTTCAATATATGCATATATAAATATCTATGGTTTTAACTTTGCTTTTGTGTTTATTTTCTTTATTCTATATTTTGTCATTTGTATATCATTAAGAATTAATAATAATCATTGTAACAAATTGTTTGTAAATTTATACTGCTCTTTTAGGGCGTCCTTGATTGACAATGAAAATATTGTATTGTATTGTATTGTATTAATCTGAGACTACTGTTATAGTAGTCTCAGTATTAATCAACCAAAATTTTCCCACGAAAGGGGGGCCCGGTCCCCCCTCCCCCCGCCCCCCTGGATCCGCCTATGGGTCCGAACCTAATTATGTTTCCGATAAAAGTAACACACTTTTCCGGAATATAGGTGCCATGTCGGTACTAGATTTCAATAATAGTATAGCCCTAAAATATAAACAATCTCGTCCAAACTTTCCAAAGATAATTTGATTGTTTAACACGCCATGACTTAGTTCGACAGTAACAATCAACTTCAAATTTTCTTATCATATCACTGTAATCAAACTCTTTTCCAATAGAAAGGTTTATTAATGTTTTATAACTCGTGTCACACACATGTGACCAGACACACGTGATTTAGTTATATAATACAAATTTGACAATTGAGCGATTGGGGATGTATAAAGATGTGAAGTCTGTCTGAAAAGGTATTTTTATCCACCTATACATTTAACTCACAGACAATATAATTACTGAAACCAGCTGGGTAAAGAAATTAATAATAAGATGTTTTTAAAATGTAAACAATGCATCAACAGTCCAAATAATATACTGGACCTGGGATATAATATGTATACATATTGTCTTCCTGTACATGTATGAAATGTTTGCCACTGGACTTTTAGCAACCATCAAGCTAAATGATATACTATTCCCAGATTGAAAGTTCTGAGACAATATAACATTGTTTAAATTAAGTAATCTTGGATGGCTTCATGGATAAGCCACTATACTCTGAAATGAGTGTAAACCTACAGATGTGTGTATGTTCAAATATCATTTAGAATGTCAATTTTAGCATGTTCAGCTAAACATCATGATCAAAGAAGATAAAGGATACTTGTATGTCATGTATGTGGATTATATTAGATATTCATGTACATTGTACACAGTCACTAGCTATCACTGTCATGATCTGTCATGGCTGAGGGTGTTGACCCCATGGACTATACTTTGCAATTTATCATATTGAAAATGATATTTATATATTTCAGAGATTATACAGTCACATTGTGAAAATAACAGATAATCCTGATATCAGAAGAATTTCATCTCAGTAAAATAAGGTAATGCATGTTCATCTCACAAAATGTTTTGGTAATGATTTCTTGGAGTGAAGTCATGGCTAACTGTTCTTGTATTCTTCTCTCATTCTGCATCAGTTAATGCCTAATTGACAAATGGCTACTAGATGTACTAAACAGAGTTTAATTGGACTAACTCTGCTAGTTGTTTGATTTGAATTAATCTGCTTGCCTACATGTTTTAATAGGTTTAGAATCTTGAATAATGTCATATTACTCTGACATATTTGTGACGTCATTGAAAAAAGAAAACAGTGTTCATGTATGGCATGTAACACTTAAAATTAAAAAAAATATATTAATCAGTGAAATCAACAGAATAACAGATTTTTATGCCCCATCTAAGGGCATTACGTTTTTTGATCTGTGCATCTGTTTGTCAGTCTGTCCTGCTACAGGTTAAAGTTTTTGGTTAAGTTTTGGTCAAGGTAGTATTTGATGAATTGAAGTCCAATCAACTTGAAACTTAGTACACATGTTCCTTATAGTATGATGTGATCTTTCTAAATTTAGTGCCAAATTAGATTTTTAACTTGACTTTCACAGTCCACATAGAAAATGATAGTGGGCATCCATGTAATATGGACACATTCTTGTTTATCAGTATAATGTATCTCGAGAGAAAAGCATGTGTATTGCATAAAAGCCATATTATAGTAAAAAAAAAGTAATATTTATGATTTAATGCTAGTGAAGACCAACTAATGAAGAATCATAAACATTAGGATTTATGTTAACTGTATAAGTACTGACCTCTATGCAAAGAAAAGGTTAAATGAATAAATTATTTAACTCTAAAATCAACAATGACAATTTGTATATATATAAGACCTTTAAATTTAAAGAATTAAAGCCCTTCAAAGTTAACATAACAATGTTCAGTCATGCAGTCTGTTTAAATTCCAAGAAAACGAATATAATTGAATGTAAGTTGTATATTTTTTGACACAGAATGGCATCTATTAAAGAAGCTGTTAGACACAGGGGATATGATTCTATCAGGAATGAAGGTTTGTTAACACATGGTGTTGTGAATTATACTAACTCAACCTTTTATTTTGTTTTTATTTAACATGTTTAATGCTTCAGTTTACTAACAGTCTATTGCTTGTTTTTCTGATTTGCATGTTATTTTTGTTATTGTTTATTTTTATAGTTTTAGATTGACTTATACACTTAGTATTTATAAAAGGCATTATAACTGTTATTATAAAAAGTTATCTGAGATTTGATGTCCATGTTCAATCTACAACTTTCATTAGAAAAGGCATTGATTTGAGGTTCCTTTTCCTGATTCAGCTCACACACATTCATTAGAAAAAGCCTTGATCCAAGATAGTTTTTCCTGATTCGATTCATAACATTCATTAAAAAAGACCTTGATCCCAGGTTCTTTTTCCTGATTTAACTTACAAAATTCATTAGAAAAGGCCTCGATTCTTAGTAAACTCACAAACACTCATTAGAAAAGGCCTTGATCAAGGTTTTTTTTTCCTGATTCAATTCACAACATTCATTAGAAAAGACCTTGATACGAGATTCATCTTCTGATTCAACTCACTACATTCTTATTATCAGGAAAGGAAAAAGAGAATTGACTATAGGTTAGTAATTTCATAGAACCAGATATCGTTCTTTTTTTTTGGATTTTATATTATTTCAAGTTTCAAATTTCACTGTTGAATATTTGTATGTACATTTATTTTTTGTAATGTTCCTTGTATGTTGTTAAATTGTGCATCTGTCAGTCTGTGTTTGTCAGTGTTTGGAATTTTAAATTATGGTAACAATAGATTTTTTATTTTGTGACTATCTAAATTTTTTAGATATGAGATATGGTTTAATTTGCAATATACATATACATTGCAGTGTTAAGATTAACCCTATAGAAGGGGAGATAAGTTGTTAGTTTCTTTACTTTTTAGAAGAAGAGGTACACAATACATGTAGATTTAAAGTACTATCACTGTTAACTGTTGAAAAGAATAATACCAAAGTCCAAACTTAGCTCTGCAGGGTTTTTTCAGTTAATTTTGAGAGAATTTTAAAGTTATGGCAAGCCAAAATGGACAAAACATAATATCAAAAAATTGCTCTTTTTGTCCACTTTGGCTTGCCATAAAAGTTGTCTAATTTGAATTGTTGATGGAGTGAAAGACTGATGTAGATACAATGTTTAACAAAACAATAAAATTAGACATTTTGTAGTGGGTTTATTTTGCTTTTGAGTAAGGTTAATCAGCTTATGCACCAATAACATGTGTAGTTTGTTATTGCATTTGTACATTATGTACATAAAAGTACTGTGGTTTCTTTTGTTTTCTAGGTACCATTTTTCGTGCATGGAGGAAAATTTGCTTTTTCATGGATAATTGAATTTGTTGTTTCCCAAAATTCTGCAAATAATTATACAGCAAATTTGCAATTTGATGAACATTTAGAATTGTTTACCTATCACAAGGAAATCCATGAAAATTGTTATCCAACGAATAATAATGAGTCCTCAGTATAAGTTTTTATATCTCTCACATTTTCACATGCTAATTTATTACAGATTCTACAGAAAAAACAGATCAAAGAACAATGGAAAAAGAGGCGACTGTTGGTATGTTTCTTTTATTTACTATTCCAAAAACTGAAGGACCCATTTTTGTCGAGCCTTTGACTTTAGTCGAAAAAGCGAGACAAAGCAATCCTACATTCCGTCGGCGGCAGCGGCGTCAACAAATATTCACTCCGTGGTTAAAGTTTTTGAAATTTTAATAACTTTCTTAAACTGTACTGGATTTCTACCAAACTTTGACAGAAGCTTGTTTATGATCATAAGATAATATCCAGAAGTAAATTTTGTTAAAAATAAAATTCCATTTTTTCCGTATTTTACTTATAAATTGACTTAGTTTTTTCTGCGGGGAAACATTACATTCACTCTGTGGTTAAAGTTTTTAGAATTTTAATAACTTTCTTAAACTATCCTGGGTTTGTACCAAACTTGGACAGAAGCTTGTTTATGATCATAAGATAGTATCCAGAAGTAAATTTTGTAAATAAATAAATCCATTTTTTCCATATTTTACTTATAAATGGACTTAGTTTTTTCTGCGGGGAAACATTACATTCACTCTGTGGTTAAAGTTTTTAGAATTTTAATAACTTTCTTAAACTATCCTGGGTTTGTACCAAACTTGGACAGAAGCTTATTTATGATCATAAGATTGTATCCAGAAGTAAAGTTTGTAAAAAGATTACTCCGTTTTTTCTGTAATTTACTTTTAAATGGACTTAGATTTTCTTACAATCATAAAATAGTAACAAGAGGAATATTTTTATTGATTTTTTTCCTCATTGTTGTTGAGCCTGCGATTTACAGCAAAAATAGGCGAGACACTGGGTTCCGCGGAACCCTTACAAATTATTTTTAAATAGATCACATACCTTTATGTATAATTTGCTTTTCCAAAGACAATACTTTAGATTTAACGTAAATATTAAAAACACCAATTCTAATATTTAAGTCAGACATATTTTTTAAACCGTTATTGATTTTTATCATAATTTTACACATCAACCATCAGGACCCAACTTTTAAACCACATTTATTATTTTACAGTACTTGGACAAAACTCATGGTTCCCTTTATTTTTGCATTTTTCATAGCATAAAACATGTTGAGTGTGTTTTAAAGATAAGAATGATTTCTTTATTGAAAGTGTTTAATACATAAATTTACATGGTATACATGCAGAGGGTAAAAGTACATTTTTAACTTCATCTTGAATATAAGTTATTTAAAGAATGCATTTTGTTCAATGTTTTGTATAAAAATAAAGAGATGTGGTGTAATTATCAATGAGAAAAACTATCCATCAAAGTTCAAATGAAGTGGATTTAAGCAAATATAGGTAACCAACAGCCTTCAACATTGAGAAAAAAACCATACTGCATAATGGACAAAAAATCCCACACATGAAAAATATGATACAATTCAATTGAGAAAACTAAAGGTTTAATTGACATAATTGATATCAAAACAATTTACAATAAACAAATATAAGATACATGAAACAATGATAACTGTCTATTGTTTTTGCAGAGTTGGGCTTTTTTCAAACATTTAACAGGACAAATGTTTGGGCTCTGTTTTTGTTCCTGTTGACTTATCTATTGAATCAGTTGGACCGGTTCCTGTTTGGCATCACAGCTAAGTCAATGGCCCAGGAGGTTCACTTTGGGGACCAGGCTTGTATGATCAACAGTACTTATTTCACAGACAGTGATCTGATTGGCTCAAACAACACTGTTATTAAATGTGAGGCTGGAGCTGAAAACTTGTAAGTCTATAGATATAGGAAAATGTGATATGAATGCAAATGAGACAACTCTCCATCTAAGTCACAATTTATAAAAGTAAACCCTAAATTTTGAATATAATTAATCATATAAAAAATACATGTACTCTGGTCAACAACATTGAATCTTGAGAGAGAATTATACTTCTTTTTCCAAGTTATATCATTTAGCATACATTAAGCATGTAACAAAAAAAGTGTTGTATTTATCTTTGACAGTCAACTTTGTTTAAACATTTTGTTAAACATGAATTTATTTATGCAAAATGATTAAAGTTCATTTATATGAAGCGTGGAACAAATTTATTCCAAAAATATGCAAATGAAACATACATGTAATGTGATTATAAAATGGTGAAGATGAAAGTACATTTGATGCTACAGGTAATGTCAATGATTTAAAAGATAATTTCATTGAAACCAAAATTGAAATTTCTGTTTTTCTTAATTTTCTTCTGATTTGTTAGAGAAATTGTATATGCAAAAACAGACATCAATAAAAAATTTAATATAGCGCCTATCCCAAGTCAGGAGCCTCTGGCCTTTGTTACTCTTGTATTATTTTTATATTAGTTTCTTGTGTACAATTTGGAAATTAGTATGGCGTTCATTATCACTGAACTAGTACATATTTGTTTAGGGGCCAGCTGAAGGACGCTCTGGGTGCGGGAATTTCTCGCTACATTGAAGACCTGTTGGTGACCTTCTGCTGTTGTTTTTTATTTGGTCGGGTTGTTGTCTCTTTGACACATTTCCCATTTCCATTCTCAATTTTAATAATGTATTTTACAGATGCTTAGATATAAGAAATGGCGATGGTAGCTATGTGTGTAAATGGGACTACAATGGTCAGGGATTAGAGTACCAGTTAGTAGCTGGTCCCGTTTTTATAGTCATTTACACATTTTCTGGGATCTTCATTAGTTTTGCTGCAGACAAATATAATCGTAAAGTCATGTTAGCATCTTGTTTGGTAATCTGGTCAACCATGACGTTATTGACAGGATTTGTGAACAGCTATTGGCAGATAGTCATCCTGAGATTTGGACTAGGTATAGGGTAAGTAATTAATGAACAGCTATTAGTACATTAGATTTTGATGAAGTTCATGTTTAGGGTATTAGTATATATGGACAGTTATTTTGGATTGTCATATAACGTGTATAGTTAAGTTATAATTGGGGTTTCCCATTCCAGCACATGAAGTTCTCCATTTCTGCCTTTTTCATTTGAAGACAGCATGTCTTTTACAGGCCTGGCTTTATAATTATCTACATTTTCATTGAACATTTCATTTAAAAAAAAATATTTCAGTCTAGCAATGAGCATGATGAGAGAAGAAATAAAGAATTTGACTTGATATAAGAATGACTATGCAAACTTCATGATCAGTTTTCAATAATTGTAATTGTCAATGGCATTTTATTTTATAAAAATATAATTTTTGAGAAAGTTTGCAGACCTTAGGCTGAATAACTTAGTACTGTTGATTCATTTATATCCAGTGGTATCAATTTTTGTGGTTTGAGCAAAATTACTATTTGCGTGGACATTTGATTTCCTGGTTTTCACCAAACTCTGCATACAAAGCCTATGAAAAATTTGTAAATCCTTGAACATTTGAATTTCTGGTTCACTAGTACACATGAAACCCACGAAACCCATGAAAATTAGTATCCAACGAATAATAAAGAATCCACAGTATTTATTTTGAGCTTCTTTTATTTCAGTGAGGCTGGATGTACCCCCTTTGCAGCTTCTATGATAGCAGATTACTTCCCTAAGCAGAGTCGTGGATTAGCATTAGGTGTATATAATTGGGGTATCTACATTGGCTACAGTATGTCATATGCCTTTGGAAATTTTATCAGCAAGGCTAATATAAACAATCAAGTAAGTTACAACTGAAGAGAAGAAAGTGGTTATAATTCTTTTAATAACATGGTTTCACCACTGTCATCATTGTTACTTGGATAAATATAAAAAAGAGGATGTGGTATGATTGCCAATGAGACAACTCTCCACAAGAGACCAAATGACACAGAAATGAACAACTATTTTTCCCTGTATGGCCTTCAGCAAAGAGAAAAGAGGTTGTTTCATCTGTAACAATTTTGTTATGAGTCCTTTCTAGTGATTCAGTTCCTTTATTACTTTCCTTTATAACTTAAATCATTCAAGGTCAAAAGTCACACATCAAAAACTCATCAATTTTTTAGATATGTTATTTTGTCCAAAGTTCCTGAGATAATAGCTGTAAATTTTGACCTGTTTCAGATTTTGTTTTTTACACATTTGTCTCTTAAATTGAATTGTTATCTTACAAGCAAATATATAGGGTTGTTATACTAGGCCATGTATATATTTATTTAACATTTTGTGTTTATAGGGTTGTTATACAGCTAGGCCATGTATATATAACATTTGTAGTTTATAGGGTTGTTATACTAGGCCATGTATATATAACATTTGTAGTTTATAGGGTTGTTATACTAGGCCATGTATATATAACATTTGTTGTTTATATGGTTGTTTATGTTATACAAGGCCATGTATAGTTTATGTTATACAAGGCCATGTATATATAACATTTGTTGTTTTAGGGTTGGAGATGGAGTTATTTTTTAGCAGCCATTCCAGGTATAGCTGTAGCAGCCTTGTTATTCTTAACAGTTGATGACCCACCTAGACAACAAAGTGAACCTGATAAGGATGCAGATAAAGAACAGAACACAATGAGTGTCAAATATAAAGCTAAGAGAGTTTTTACCAGATTTTTTAACCCATCTGTGATGTTGTTATTGCTAGCCTCATCCGTTAGGAATGCAGGTTTGTACATAAGAAAATGTCTGAACCAAATCTGTTATATGACAGTTGTTATATATAAGAAGATGTGGTATGCGTGCCAATGAGACAACTCTCCATCCAAATCCTAATTTGTAAAAGTAAACCATTATAGGTCAAAGTACTGTCTTAAACATGGAGCCTTGTTTCATACTGAACAGCAAGCTATAATGGGCCAATAAATGACTACCGGTAGTGTAAAACTATAAAAACTTGAAAACAAACTGTCTCATCTTTATAAAAAATAAGAAACATTTATGAATCACATCAACAAACAACAACCACTAAACATCAGGTTTCTGACCTAGGTCAGGTGCAAAGAAATGCAGCGGGTATTAGTTGTTTTAAGTACAGCTCTTTGTAAGAACCAGGCAGGGTGCCATATACATGTGATTTATGAGGGTTTCAGATTCACCCCCTGCCTGGATCTTACAAATAGCTGTACTTAATTAGTTTGATGTGTTTGAGTTTTTGATTTTGCCTTTTGATTAGGGACTTTTGATTTGAATGTTCTTTGGAGTTCAGTTTTTTTGTGATTTTACTTTTTGTCTTAATTAATAATCACAAATCAGACATTGGGTTAACATTGGTATTCATCATAGAACTTCTGATGATGTTAAGGAAGCTCGCTTGTCATGTTTTGGAATTTTGGTCAGATTTTCGGAATCCTCTGGTTTTATCCATTTGAATGCCTAAACAAAATTTTCCCCGGTGACCCCCATTTTTATTTTTATAATTCTTTTACATGTATAATGATAAGCTGTCTGCTAAAGTCTTATAAAATTTTAATTACTTTTGAATAGTTTTTGAGGACTTAAACTTGTCATTGATTAAGCTATGAAAAATCAAGAGAGAACATTTCCCCGCCAAAATTTCAATGGCTAATATCTCGAAAACAAGCACGGTGACCTATGTATATATTTTGCTCCTTTGATTCCTTTATTAATCCCCTATCAATATATGCTAGTGTTTTGAAAAGTTAATTACTTTGAAACTGAGAAGCCAGCTCCCTTAATGGATATAATATAACGATAACTGTCATTTTGATTAACGTTGATGTTTTCTATTTCAGCTGGCTATGTAATATTGTACAACACACAGCAGTAAACGATAACTGTCATTTGATTAACGTTGATGTTTTCTATTTCAGCTGGCTATGTAATATCGTACAACACACAGCAGTAAACGATAACTGTCATTTGATTAACGTTGATGTTTTCTATTTCAGCTGGCTATGTAATATCGTACAACACACAGCAGTAAACGATAACTGTCATTTGATTAACGTTGATGTTTTCTATTTCAGCTGGCTATGTAATATCGTACAACACACAGCAGTAAACGATAACTGTCATTTGATTAAAGTTGATGTTTTCTATTTCAGCTGGCTATGTAATATCGTACAACACACAGCAGTAAACGATAACTGTCATTTGATTAACGTTGATGTTTTCTATTTCAGCTGGCTATGTAATATCTTACAACACACAGCAGTAAACGATAACTGTCATTTGATTAAAGTTGATGTTTTCTATTTCAGCTGGCTATGTAATATTGTACAACACAGCAGTAAACAATAATTGTTTTTTGATTAACGATGATGTTTTCTATTTCAGCTGGCTATGTAATATCGTACAACACACAACAGTAAACGATAACTGTCATTTGATTAAAGTTGATGTTTTCTATTTCAGCTGGCTATGTAATATCGTACAACACACAACAGTAAACGATAACTGTCATTTGATTAACGTTGATGTTTTCTATTTCAGCTGGCTATGTAATATCGTACAACACACAGCAGTAAACGATAACTGTCATTTGATTAACGTTGATGTTTTCTATTTCAGCTGGCTATGTAATATTGTACAACACACAGCAGTAAACGATAACTGTCATTTGATTAACGTTGATGTTTTCTATTTCAGCTGGCTATGTAATATCGTACAACACACAGCAGTAAACGATAACTGTCATTTGATTAACGTTGATGTTTTCTATTTCAGCTGGCTATGTAATATCGTACAACACACAACAGTAAACGATAACTGTCATTTGATTAAAGTTGATGTTTTCTATTTCAGCTGGCTATGTAATATCGTACAACACACAGCAGTAAACAATAATTGTTTTTTGATTAACGTTGATGTTTTCTATTTCAGCTGGCTATGTAATATCGTACAACACACAGCAGTAAACGATAACTGTCATTTGATTAAAGTTGATGTTTTCTATTTCAGCTGGCTATGTAATATGGTACAACACACAACAGTAAAAGATAATTGTCATTTGATTAAAGTTGATGTTTTCTATTTCAGCTGGCTATGTAATATCGTACAACACACAACAGTAAACGATAACTGTCATTTGATTAAAGTTGATGTTTTCTATTTCAGCTGGCTATGTAATATCGTACAACACACAGCAGTAAACAATAATTGTTTTTTGATTAACGATGATGTTTTCTATTTCAGCTGGCTATGTAATATCGTACAACACACAGCAGTAAACGATAACTGTCATTTGATTAAAGTTGATGTTTTCTATTTCAGCTGGCTATGTAATATCGTACAACACACAGCAGTAAACAATAATTGTTTTTTGATTAACGATGATGTTTTCTATTTCAGCTGGCTATGTAATATTGTACAACACAGCAGTAAACAATAATTGTCATTTGATTAAAGTTGATGTTTTCTATTTCAGCTGGCTATGTAATATCGTACAACACACAACAGTAAAAGATAATTGTCATTTGATTAAAGTTGATGTTTTCTATTTCAGCTGGCTATGTAATATCGTACAACACACAACAGTAAAAGATAATTGTCATTTGATTAAAGTTGATGTTTTCTATTTCAGCTGGCTATGTAATATCGTACAACACACAACAGTAAAAGATAATTGTCATTTGATTAAAGTTGATGTTTTCTATTTCAGCTGGCTATGTAATATCGTACAACACACAACAGTAAACGATAATTGTTTTTTGATTAAAGTTGATGTTTTCTATTTCAGCTGGCTATGTAATATCGTACAACACACAGCAGTAAACGATAACTGTCATTTGATTAACGTTGATGTTTTCTATTTCAGCTGGCTATGTAATATCGTACAACACACAGCAGTAAACGATAATTGTTTTTTGATTAAAGTTGATGTTTTCTATTTCAGCTGGCTATGTAATATCGTACAACACACAGCAGTAAACAATAATTGTTTTTTGATTAACGTTGATGTTTTCTATTTCAGCTGGCTATGTAATATCGTACAACACACAACAGTAAACGATAATTGTTTTTTGATTAACGTTGATGTTTTCTATTTCAGCTGGCTATGTAATATCGTACAACACACAACAGTAAACGATAACTGTCATTTGATTAACGTTGATGTTTTCTATTTCAGCTGGCTATGAAATATTGTACAACACACAACAGTAAACGATAACTGTCATTTGATTAAAGTTGATGTTTTCTATTTCAGCTGGCTATGTAATATCGTACAACACACAGCAGTAAACGATAACTGTCATTTGATTAACGTTGATGTTTTCTATTTCAGCTGGCTATGTAATATCGTACAACACACAGCAGTAAACGATAACTGTCATTTGATTAACGTTGATGTTTTCTATTTCAGCTGGCTATGTAATATCGTACAACACACAACAGTACTTTACAGACTTACATCAGACAAAAGAACAGATAGGGGACTATATGTCATGGATACCTATTGTAGGAGGTATTTTCAGTGTCACTGTTGGTGGGCTGCTGTCTGATGTAATTGTTAAAAGATTAGGACTATATTCTCGAGTTATTGTTATTATTATTAGTTTGGTAAGTATATCTTATTTCTTGGTGTTAGAATAGCAATTATATCTGTAGAAAAAGCAATTATATCTGTAGAAAAGTTGTTTTTTGAAGTGATTTAACTACATGTATATGCAGGTTGAAAAATATAAATAGACACAGCTACATGTATGTCAAACTTAGATTTTTGTATAAAATGATACATTTTTAAATTAGAAAATTGTGAAAATATAGATTCTTACATTGGTACCAATGGATTATGGTTTTATCCTATTGATATACTGTGGATTTATTTATTTTTCGTTGGATACCAATTTACATAGATTTTGTGGGTACAGGTGAACCATAAATTGCAAATTTTCTATAGGCTTGTATCAAATTTAAAAAGTCTGAGCCTTGTTGAGAATTGAAGTTGAATAAATCAACAAGAAACTTTGTAAGAATCTGTTATAAAATAAATTTTCATATCTATTAAACTGAAAACCCCTTCAAGTCCCTTCCACATTCCACAATTTCTCCAACATCAGTTAGCACATTTCAATTCTAATGAACTCCGCCAATCATCTTTTGAGACAAGGTGTCCATTGATAAGATACATGATTGTTGTCTAATTAGCAATCATACATCTTCTGTTATTTGTATTTAGTTATAATAAAACCTGATTTTACTGTACTTTCCAGACATTAGCTGCACCATTTGCTGCAGGAACATTATTTTTTATGCCACCTTATGCTTACCTATGCCAGATACCAACATATTTATTTGGTAAGTATAGTCAGACTCCCACAGATTAGACAGATGATGGTATTACTTTTTCTGATATGAATAAAATTGAGAATGGAAATAGGGAATATGTCAAAGAGACAACAACCTGGCCAAAGAGCAGTTAACAGCTGAAGGCCACCAATGGGTTTCAATGCAGTGAGAAAATCCAGCACCTGGAGGTGTCCTCAGCTGGCGCCTAAATAAAATTGTTTGAAGTTTATTTTTAGTTCAACATGATATTGATTACTTTATTTATTTCTATAATTTTTAATGTGAATATCGATTAGATACAGGAGCGACATGAGGGTGTTGCGCGGGTTTGTCATACCCAAATTTAAAAACTATGACTCCAGAGTTCCTGCAAAACCATTTTTTTTTTCAGATAAAAAAAAAGATATTTATTTATTCTGGAGTAGTGACAATGTAAATCCCCAATTTCTACAAAAATTAAGGCACAATCCTGATGTCCCAAAAAGGTCCTTCTGCCCTTCATAATGGCATATCTCAATAACAATGTGCAATAGGAAGATTTCTCTTTCAAGAAGCCAAACAAAAGTGCAAGGAAAAAACATTATCAGACAAGATATTGGAAATTTGTCTCATTAGCACTCTTACCACATCTTCTTACATCTATATATGATTGATTGTTTGTTGTTTACAGGTGAGATGTGGATAGGCATTACCATAGCAGTGTTGGTGGAGTTGGTACCGTCTGATATTAGAACCACAGGAATCGCAGTTTATTTATTTATAATTACAAACATTGGTGGAAATATACAGCTACTTGTACCAGTCATTAAGAACCATATAAAAGAAATGCATAAACACGACATTCCAAAATATCCAGATGTAAATGCACTTAGAAGTAAGTTTTATCATCAGTTTTTATGTAGAAATATTGTAAATTCTGATATTTTGTCCATGCATTAAAAATTGGCATTTTCATCAACAATAGACAAATAAATGAGATTTATTACTGTGCCTATCCAATAAGCTTTGTGGTAGTGAATTACCTATTGCCTAACCAGTTTAAAAAATTGTCAATACAACTTGTCCATTTAAATTGTACAACAGGTATTGTGAGAGCTATTATCAACAGGTGGTCATTTAACTACCTGTAGATTTACCTGGTTTGTTTTTGACAGAGCTAATTTAAATGAATGATACATGTAGCTAGCTTGCTTTCCTCATGTTTAATGTCCTGAATGAACTATTCTATTTAGGTATTGAACATTTTACATTTAATTTGTTCTTTCTAATGAAGATATTTATTGTAAATTTATTCATTTTGCTTACAACTACAAAAAAATCATTGCTGGTAAATCCCACTTTCATAATGAAGAATAAAGCACTGAAATTTCTATTCACTAAGCACTTGTATTTTTTTTTATATATTGAAAATAAATTAATAACAGTAATTCCAATTGAAGTAGATCCTGAATATCAAATGAAACTTAGCATCACTCCTATTCCATTTCAGGAATCTTAATATAACATGAAAATATATTCCATTAGAAAACACTACGCCACACATAATTCATCTTGTAGAATTATTCACAAATAGATGGGCTATCCAAAAAAATCCATTTCACAAACACTTATTTTAATTCCATTCAGAATTCAAAAACTTAAAATAGATCCCACATTAAATGCACCATGAAGCAAAGATATATCTCCTTTTTTATAAACTAAATTCACTGATTAAAATTTCCACCTTGACTATTTAGAGACACAAAAAGAAATGGCTTAAAATGTCCCATATCTAAATAGAATAGAATAGTCTATTCAGGACATTGGTCATGATGCATGAGGAAAGCAAGCTAGCTATCAGTCATTTAAATTTTACCTTTTAGGAAAAGTGAAGATTTTTTTACTGGGTAGTTAAATGACCACCTGTTGATGAGCTCTCACCATACCTATTGTACAATTTAAATGGACAAATTGTGTTGACAATTTTTTATTCTGGTCAGGCAATAGGTATTTAAAAACCTCAAAGGTGATGGGATAATGACAGTAATGGATTTTAGTAGGAATACTAGAAATGTTTGCTCACATTTTTTATTGCATATTTTAAACAATGGACAAGAATGCACAATTTAGTAAATGTTGCACACAATAATGCTATCAATAATTCAATTGCGTGTTAAAACCTTTTCATAGCAATATCTGCAATGATAAAATATCGCCAAAATTTGGGTATTTAAAGTGTAAGATATTCATAAGCAGCAGATCCATGTTTCATGGATGTTAAAGTTACATTGCTTTAAATACAGTTCATGCTGACAACTGTAGATAGATATAGGAAGATGTGGTACGAGTGGCGATGAAACAACTCTCCATCCAAATAACAATTTATAAATGTAAACCATTACAGGTCAAGGTACAGCCTTCACCACATGGATGGTTTACATGAATGAACTATTCAACACATACCATACACACAACTGATGGTCAAAACAACCTTATAGCACTGTTACATATGTATTAAAAAAAAGTATGGTGTAGTAATCAATGAAATGCATTTTAAGGTTTAGAAACACTTTCTGTTTTTAAATATGAAAATGAAAGTAATGCTCAAAATTTAATATGTCTGGACGTCTTTTCTGGATTTACCTCCTCGGGAACACTTAAAACTAAACATTTGTGAAGCAGGGATATAAGAAAGGAGACACACTTGGAATTATACAACTTAAATAGACAAAAATAAAACGACCCCCTTATAAAATGGTAAAATAAAAAATAAAAAAACACACATAAACATATGAAAAGAAATTTATGAAACAACAATAAAGAAGAAACAAAGTTTTGAAAAAAGAAAGAAAAATGAGTATTAAAACTATTGTCTATCTTTTAAAGTAATGAAATATATTCCTATTAATTCGCACTTTAAGAATATAATGCATTCTAGGTAACATTTTTAAAAAGTGTACACAAAAACATTGTGATTGGTTCCAAAGGTACTTCCCGGTAATTAAAAAATGGAAATTCAGCCAATGATGTGATGTTTTGATGCAATTTGTATGTAACAATTTTTTTATTGGCTAAAAGTTGGAGTCAAATCCACAGTTGACCAGGCGTAACTAAGGAGGGACAACCATTTTGAAATGATTAAATCAACAAATGTTCGATTACTACTATACAATCGAAAATAAAACAACACCTACCTCGAATTCGCCGTTTTAATGTAATTTCATCTGAATTTGAAGTGTATTGGTAACGTAATAACCTCCAGTATGTAAGTTTTCATTTCTATGACGTCACGTTTACCCATGATGTCTTTGCGCCAAATTCATTCATGAAGTTTCAGGGATTTTTTTCATTTGTCAAAATTAGACATTTTTCCAAGTTTTATCTTATTGTTTCTTTTTGTAATGCATTAGAATTGGAATAACAGTACTGTAGTTAAAGTGTTGCCACCGTCAATTTTGATTTGACGGTTGCAAATATCCGTTTTACTTTCTCTGCTACGCGTTGCCAGTAAAACTGCATTTGCGACTGTCAAATCTACAATTGACGGTGGCAACTCTTCAACTACAGTACTGTTATTCCTTAATTATTTTCATTTTGTTATACAAACAATAAAATTACCCATAGTCCTTTAGATTTTAAAACGGCCAATTACATGGCTGTAGAGACATTAGAAAAAATGAAGTTGGTTTCAAGATGATTTTGATTTATTTACAGCTGCTTTATACATACTGTACCCAGGGCCCTATCTGTATGCAGCGTTCATATTTGTATTTGTGATGTTCTTGATGAGGAGAGATCAACGAAAAGCTGAACAAAGTAATTATTTACCAATGAACGATTCTGTACAAAATTAGATACATGTTTAAATGTAGAAGTTTATTATTCTATTGACATATTTAATTTATTTAAGAACTATTTCCTCGTTGAAATGCTCGGTAAGAACCATGTAACCTTTACTACAATACTGTGGATTGTTGAATTATATTTTTTGTGGATTTAATGTGTATCTTGGTAATCCAAGAATTGAAGTGTTCAGCAAAATACAAGAAACAGAAAAAAATCATTCAATTTATTTTATGCAGCAGGTAGATTGGTGTCATATATATATTGGGGATTAAATTTTTCCAAGGATTTTGTTGAGCAAGTCATTGATTCATTACGTTATTTTAATCGTAGTTTTACCGCATCTATTTTGAATCAAACAATGAGTAAGAAGTGAACATTCAGTGGTGTGTGTACTCACCATTTTGTCTTAAACAGTGTACAAGCACATGAAATACAGAGGTTTTTGATCCAAAATATTTTTTATCAACAGAAGGTACAAATCATCATTCATCACTTATACCCAACTGTTTTTAAGAATATAGATGCTGAACTGTAATGCAAATTAGTCTTTGCCTTCCATTTTTTTCTGCAATAAAAGCTACTTAAAATAAAACCAAAATGCCTAAACTCTATTCTTAAGATTTTTATACTCCAATTAGGGTTTTTACTTGCAAAAATATTCATGAAGATTGATTAAATAACATATTTGCATATATATGCCTGAGAATTTTTGTAAAATTAGTTTACAGTGGTATTTGAGTTTAAATCAGTCAAAATACTTCTTGCTGTGGTCAGTAATGGCTTAATGTAGAGTGGAGAGCACATATTCGCCGGGGACACAATTTTGCCGTTTTATGATTGTGAGGTGTAAAAACTTCAAAGGATGGCTGAAATGGAAGAAATATTCTAGTGAATCATATTTCTATAACAAATATGATTATTTTTTAAACTGAGACAAAATTGCTGCACCTACCGAAAAGGACAGAGAAACGGACAACGATTTTCCACAAATTTCCTGAATAAAAAACACGATTTCAAAGAAGTATTTCTAAGTGATTCTTTGACTGAATGCCCTAAAGTTCAGTTCTTTACACCTTTGAAATGTTTGCTTTTTATCTATAATGAAATTGATTTGATAAATAGTGTTTAAAGTTGCGGTTATTTGGTTTTAAATAGATGTGAAAAAACGGCGAATATGTGTCCCCCATTAACAAAACATCAGGAAATTTCAAACACCCTTTAACCTAACTTTTTATATGATTATTTTCAAACAAACACTTTTTCAAGCTTAAAAATATTTTGCCTTTGAAGTTGTCTTCATATAGAAATATCAATATACTTCTAAAACATTTAGACCTGAACATTAAATTTAGAAAACATTGAAAAATGTGGCGAAAATGAGCACCCCACTCTATGTATCAATGGAACACTATTGAGAAATTTTAGTTATAATTAGTTGAAACATTTGCATTGCATATTGTTGCATAAGTAGATATTAGGTCCTAAACTGTTTTTGTGTTGCCATGTTTTTTTTGTTTTACAGACTAGATGATCGATTTTTATTATTTGGTGCCCTGGGGGGCATGGGTGGACTTGTACTATACCACCATCACCAGCTTTCATGAGATCTAACCAAAGACCACCACCACTACTAATTCTACATCCAACTACTAATACTACTTCCATAACTATTCCATTACTAACACCAGTCACCTTTACCATCATTAACAGCATGACTTCATCCTCAATCCTGCATGAAATATTTGCCACTGGACCATTTTAGCATTGCCATCAGCCACCACTACCACCACCATCAGCCGTCACTATAGCCACTACAATGTTCACCATTATAAACCACCACTACCATCCACTTAAACTACTTAATACTTCTACAACTACTAATACTACTACTGAGACTAACAACTAACTTTTATGAACTAACTATTTTATCATGGATTTTGACTTGCACTTTCATTTTCAATCTTAACCAGCCATCATGATCATTGAAGATAAATATATATGTTTTAGTGACATTTTAACATCCTTCATTTACTCAGGGATAACTTTAGTTATAAAATATTATTCAGATTAAATATATACTTATACTTTTATCTTTGGTTTTTATGTTGTAACTTCATATGAATCACTGTAAGTCACTAGAAAAATAATTAGAAATAGGGAAACCTCTCCACTTTTCTTGTCTTAATTTACTTTAACTAACACAGCAACAACATCAAGATTATACATTAGGAATAAATCAGGTTACTTGTAGATTAAACAATTGACCAGTGATTTCTAATTTGCCATTGGATAAGCATGAGATTTTATTTCATTGATAGTAAACATGAGGCCCTACTACTTAAGACGCTTGAATGATTTATAATTTTTTTAACATTGTGAAATATAAAATATTTTGACAAGAACTGGTATCTCAATGGATGCTTTTTGTCTTAATCAACCCATAAGGACACCAGTTAAGATGGTAATAATTTGAACAAAATGTAAGTTGGAGCTATCTTTATATGTATCAGGATATTTAGATAGAAATTGATGGTAAGCACTGAATGTATTCAAATAAGAAACAAGGAGCCTTCATGGTAAACTCAAAAGTAAGCTAGCCTATTTGACTGTACATCTTTTGCAGTTCAGAGTAAATTACACATGCATATACTACTATTCATAAGATGTAATCTTTCCTATAACTGAGGATCTGATGTGTATTATGATTGCTCTGCTGAATTTTCAAGAGTTAATTTGTTATGAACAATTCATATTCAACAATATACATTGTTTTTAAGTGGTGAAATATTTTTCACTGACTCTGAGATAAAAGTTTGAGATCGACAATTTATTTTGTTTTAGAATCAGTATTGATAATGTAAGCTTTATTAATTCATTTTAATAGAAACTCATAAAATATTTGTTTTTTTCAGGTGCTTACACAATTCTCCCTGACACAACTGCATAGCAACCTTTACCTTCAGTTAACTACCTAGCTTTCCATTGGAGAAGGGAACCCTCAATATGGATTTTCCTACATTTTTTTATACAATCAAACTGCATGTTTACAATTTATCAGTAATGTTGTGGTTATGATGCATATATAGTGATATAGCTTGCTGTATCTTTGCAAAAACTGTTTACATTTCAGCAACATAAGACTGTTTCTATAGACACAACTTGTTAAAACAAGTGGTATTTGCAGTGACTGTTCACTACAATGTTGACAGTCCATTAAATGTTTTGTGATTTTATTCTTGTGACATTGATCATTTTATACTCCAAGCCAACGTTCTTAATGTTACTCATATTGAGACATATAAAACAAATACTCAATTCTTACTTAGAATTAATTGACTTGTAAATAAATATGTATAGAAATTATGATATTTTTGAATATGTCCACACTTTGTAAATTATAGCAGAAAATGTGATATCTAAATATATCACTGATGTGAACATAGTTTCTTATGATTATTTGATTCATACAAGTGCTATATATATAACCATTATGAAACAAGTATGAATGTAGTAAATAAACTCATCATAGATACCAGGACTAAATTTTATATATTCGCCAGACACATGTTTCGACTAAAAAAAGACTCATCAGTGACGCTCGAATCCCAAAAAGTAAAAAAAAAAAAAGCCAAATAAAGAACAAAGTTGAAGAGCAGTGAGATCCAAAATTTCTAAAAGTGTTGCCAAATACAGCTTAGAAAATCTATGCCTGAAGTAGAAAAGCCTTAGTATTTAAAAAAATGCAAAATTTTGTAAACATTGTTTCTTTAAAGATTATGTACTCAAATATATGTTTACCAAAATAAACATGTCTAAATTGAAAACAATATTCAAACTTATAATTGTGTTGGATAAAAACAGCATTTTTTTTAGGTTTGCATGTAAAACATATTTCTTGGTAAAGTGGTCTTAATACAGGACAAACACATTTTTCCAAAAGACCAAAAAAGTGAAAAGAATATTTTAACAAAACACACTTGACTAACAGATCGAACAACAGATCGATATTAAACCATGCAGACTGCCATTGAAGATTACCAAGATATTTACATTGTCTTCTGGTTAATTAAATTTATTAAGGTTGGTTGTTTGAACAACTGTACAATTGGGATAACAGCATGCATTAGAAAATGCCTGTACCAAGTCAGGAATATGACAGTTGTTATCCATTCATTTGATGTGTTTGGACTTTTGATTTTGTCTATTGATTTTGGATTTTCCTTTTTATACGACCGCAAATTTTGAAAAAATTTTCGTCGTATATTGCTATCACGTTGGCGTCGTCGTCGTCGTCGTCGTTGTCGTCGTCGTCCGAATACTTTTAGTTTTCGCACTCTAACTTTAGTAAAAGTGAATAGAAATCTATGAAATTTTAACACAAGGTTTATGACCATAAAAGGAAGGCTGGTATTGATTTTGGGAGTTTTGGTCCCAACATTTTAGGAATTAGGGGCCAAAAAGGGCCCAAATAAGCATTTTCTTGGTTTTCGCACTATAACTTTAGTTTAAGTTAATAGAAATCTATGAATTTTTGACACAAGGTTTATAACCACAAAATAAAGGTTGGGATTGATTTTGGGAGTTTTATTTTCAACAGTTTAGGAATTAGGGGCCAAAAAAGGGCCCAAATAAGCATTATTCTTGGTTTTCGCACAATAACTTTAGTTAAAGTAAATAGTAATCAATGAAATTTAAACACAATGTTTATGACCACAAAAGGAAGGTTGGCATTGATTTTGGGAGTTTCGGTCCCAACAGTTTAGGAATTAGGGGCCAAAAAGGGACCCAAATAAGCATTTTTCTTGGTTTTCGCACCATAGCGTTAGTATAAGTAAATAGAAATCTATGAAATTTAAACACAAGGTTTATGACTATAATAGGAAGGTTGGTATTGATTTTGGAAGTTTTGGTCCCAACAGTTAAGGAAAAAGGGGCCAAAAGGGTCCAAAATTAAACTTTGTTTGATTTCATCAAAATTGAATAATTGGGGTTCTTTAATATGCCGAATCTAACTGTGTATGTAGATTCTTAATTTTTGGTCCCGTTTTCAAATTGGTCTACATTAAGGTCCAAAGGGTCCAAAATTAAACTTAGTTTGATTTTAACAAAAATTGAAACCATGGGGTTCTTTGATATGCTGAATCTAAAAATGTACTTAGATTTTTGATTATTGGCTCAGTTTTCAAGTTGGCCCAAATGGGGGTCCAAAATTAAACATTGTTTGATTTCATCAAAAATTGAATAATTGGGGTTCTTTGATATGCCAAATCTAACTGTGTATGTAGATTCTTAATTTTTGGTCCAGTTTTAAAATTGGTCTAAATTAAAGTGCAAAGGGTCCAAAATTAAACTAAGTTTGATTTTAACAAAAATTAAATTCTTGGGCCTCTTTGATATGCTGAATCTAAACATGTACTTAGATTTTTGATTATGGGCCCAGTTTTCAAGTTGGTCCAAATCAGGATCTAAAATTATTATATTAAGTATTGTGCAATAGCAAGTCTTTTCAATTGCACAGTATTGTGCAATGGCAAGAAATATCTAATTTCACAATATTGTGAAATAGCAAATTTTTTTTTAATTAAGAGTTATCTTTCTTTGTCCAGTATAGTAAGCAAGAAATATCTGCAAGAATTTTTTTTAATTGGAGTTATCTTTCTTTGTCCAGAATCAACTTAAATCTTTGTTATATACAATATACAATGTATATTCACTTTTTACTACCAACTGATAAATTTAAATAATCTTTACCATTCAGTGATAACAAGCAGTTTTTTTACATCATGTATTTAAATGAGTAGTAATTGTTGCAAACTCCATTTTCGCACTCTAACTTTAGTAAAAGTGAATAGAAATCTATGAAATTTTAACACAAGGTTTATGACCATAAAAGGAAGGCTGGTATTGATTTTGGGAGTTTTGGTCCCAACATTTTAGGAATTAGGGGCCAAAAAGGGCCCAAATAAGCATTTTCTTGGTTTTCGCACTATAACTTTAGTTTAAGTTAATAGAAATCTATGAATTTTTGACACAAGGTTTATAACCACAAAATAAAGGTTGGGATTGATTTTGGGAGTTTTATTTTCAACAGTTTAGGAATTAGGGGCCAAAAAAGGGCCCAAATAAGCATTATTCTTGGTTTTCGCACAATAACTTTAGTTAAAGTAAATAGTAATCAATGAAATTTAAACACAATGTTTATGACCACAAAAGGAAGGTTGGCATTGATTTTGGGAGTTTCGGTCCCAACAGTTTAGGAATTAGGGGCCAAAAAGGGACCCAAATAAGCATTTTTCTTGGTTTTCGCACCATAGCGTTAGTATAAGTAAATAGAAATCTATGAAATTTAAACACAAGGTTTATGACTATAATAGGAAGGTTGGTATTGATTTTGGAAGTTTTGGTCCCAACAGTTAAGGAAAAAGGGGCCAAAAGGGTCCAAAATTAAACTTTGTTTGATTTCATCAAAATTGAATAATTGGGGTTCTTTAATATGCCGAATCTAACTGTGTATGTAGATTCTTAATTTTTGGTCCCGTTTTCAAATTGGTCTACATTAAGGTCCAAAGGGTCCAAAATTAAACTTAGTTTGATTTTAACAAAAATTGAAACCATGGGGTTCTTTGATATGCTGAATCTAAAAATGTACTTAGATTTTTGATTATTGGCTCAGTTTTCAAGTTGGCCCAAATGGGGGTCCAAAATTAAACATTGTTTGATTTCATCAAAAATTGAATAATTGGGGTTCTTTGATATGCCAAATCTAACTGTGTATGTAGATTCTTAATTTTTGGTCCAGTTTTAAAATTGGTCTAAATTAAAGTGCAAAGGGTCCAAAATTAAACTAAGTTTGATTTTAACAAAAATTAAATTCTTGGGCCTCTTTGATATGCTGAATCTAAACATGTACTTAGATTTTTGATTATGGGCCCAGTTTTCAAGTTGGTCCAAATCAGGATCTAAAATTATTATATTAAGTATTGTGCAATAGCAAGTCTTTTCAATTGCACAGTATTGTGCAATGGCAAGAAATATCTAATTTCACAATATTGTGAAATAGCAAATTTTTTTTTAATTAAGAGTTATCTTTCTTTGTCCAGTATAGTAAGCAAGAAATATCTGCAAGAATTTTTTTTAATTGGAGTTATCTTTCTTTGTCCAGAATCAACTTAAATCTTTGTTATATACAATATACAATGTATATTCACTTTTTACTACCAACTGATAAATTTAAATAATCTTTACCATTCAGTGATAACAAGCAGTTTTTTTACATCATGTAATTAAATGAGTAGTAATTGTTGCAAACTCCATTAGAATATTTTAATTGAAATTAGTTTTGGAATAAGGGAAAGGGGGATGTGAATAAAAAATTGGGTTAAATTTTTCTCATTTGAAATTTCATAAATAAAAAGAAAATTTCTTCAAACATTTTTTTGAGAGGATTAATATTCAACAGCATAGTGAATTGCTCTAAAAGAAAACAAAAATTTTAAGTTCATTTGAATACATTCATTCTGTGTCAGAAACCTATGCTGTGTCAACTATTTAATCACAATCCAAATTTAGAGCGGAATCCAGCTTGAATGTTGTGTCCATACTTGCCCCAACCGTTCAGGGTTCAACCTCTGCGGTCGTATAAAGCTACGCCCTGCGGAGCATCTGGTTGAATTTTCCTCGGAGTTCAGTATTTTTGTGTTTTTACTTTTTATGCATGGGGTAAAGTTTCTTGTTCATTTCCCTGTAGAAATAGAGCCAACTTGTTACCATATATTAGCATGAAATTAACTATTGTGAGCTTCAATCTGAATGGTTTATCCATGGAACAGTGAAAGTTCACAAGAATGAAAAAATACTGTTGTAAGGAAACTAATCATGTGCCAGCAGATCAAGGCTATTTGATGAATTTTTAAATGAGATTTTGATTTCAACCCTAAAAAACCCAAATAGTTATGATACTCATATACATATATAAGTAATGAATGCTATTTGTGTTTTTTTATGGCTTGTTTTTTGTGCAATAAATTTTATTCTGTATTTCAATTTATTTTATTTTATTATTTGTATTGTTAATATAAGCAGTCCTCTTAATTCCTAAGGATTCGATGAAAAATGATATTTGCTGAATTTAAGTGTAACCACTTTATTTTTATTTTTACTTTAATAATCAGATGTGGTATGAGAGTCGATTAGAAAAACCCTCGAGCCACAATTTGTAAAAGTAAACCATTATAGGTCAAAGTACAACTTTCAATATGGAGCATTGGATCACACGGAACAGCAAGGAATAAAGGGCCACAAATCCATAGCGTACAAAGATTCAAACAGAAAAATCAAATGTCAAATCTAAATAAAAAACATGAAACAGAAACACTTATCAACCAAACCAACAAACGACAACTACTGAACATCAGGTTCCTGACTTAAGACAGGTGCAAACAAACGGATCTGGTTTAATTGTTTTAATAGTCACCCTTCATCCTAACCTGAAACAATAGTGTACCACTCATCAATGAAAGACACACCTTGAAATATCAATTGAAATGGCTTAAGTCAATCAAAAGACATATTAACAAAAGCTAGTGGACATGGACTGAATGAATAGATTTGATATATGACACAATGTAAATACAAAGTTAATAAAAAAAATCACAAGGGTTCTCTCTTTTCTTCCAATGCAGTCCTCTAATGGAGTATTATCTCACTATTGCCCATTCTAGGTGTGACAACAAATGTGCAGAAAAATATTTAAGTGTAATACAATCTTAATGGTGCGATTACGGGATGCTTCAACTCAGTACCCCCTGCTTGTAAACATCTTGTGAGGAACAATCCACCAAAGGTTGTGGTAGGTTGTTCCATATCCGTATTCTGTCTGGAAGAAGGATTGCCCTTATGTGGAAGTTCTGGCATATGTTTTGAGAAATCGTGTTGTGTGTCCTCTAGCGTTGTGAAGCATCCCGTTTTGTTTGTTGGTGACAGTGCTGCATAATTTTTTGGATGAAGGCCCTGGTTGAATTTTCTTTTTAGGTATATGCTCTTTATGTGTGTATTGCAATTAATGGCTTTGTGGATTGTTTATACGCCTAAGTATTTTGCTACGTCGACCAATTTTAAATTATGCCCATGAATGTTGTTACTTGTGGGATGTTGGATGGACTTGTTGGTTACGCGTAGGAGTTGGAATTTGCTAGGATATATGATGGGATAGTATTCCATTTGCCAATCCGATTCCTATCTGAGTAAGTTGTTTATGTCTTCTTGTATTAGTTGTGCACTGATGAGTCTTATGGAGACGAAACGCACGTCTGGCGTTCTAAATTATAATCATGGTACCTTTAATAACTATTTACAACCAGGATCGATTCCACTGCTGGTGGACGTTTCATCCCCGAGGGTATCACCAGCCCAGTAGCCAACACTTTGTGTTGACATGAATATCAATAATGTGGTCATTTTTATAAATTTCCTTTTTACAAAACTTTGAATTTTTCGAAAAAACTAAGGATTTTCTTAACCCAGGCAAAGATAACCTTAGCCGTATTTGGCACAACTTTTTTGGAATGTTTGGATCCTCAATGCTCTTCAACTATGTACTTGTTGTTTTTGGCGTATTGCATTTTAAACCCGATGCTTTTGTTATCTATTAAGCATGTGTTTCTTTGTCTAATATGTTCTCCTATTTATTTGTATTGTAGTCCTGTTATATTATGTTGTCATTCCAATGTTATATTTAACATTGCCATTAAAGTGCGAGGTTTTGCATGCCACAAAACCAGGTTCAACCCACCATTTTTCCTTTAAAAATGTCCTGTATCAAGTAAGGAAGATGGTCATTGTTATATTATTGTTTATTCCTGTGTCTGTTACATTTTAACGTTGCGTCGTTTGTTTTCTCTTATTTTTGAGTGTAAATTCACATTGCGGTAAGACGTGTCACGGTACTTGTCTATCCCAAATTCATGTTTTTGGTTTTGATGTTATATTTGTTATTCTCGTGGGATTTTGTCTGATGCTTGGTCCGTTTCTGTGTGTGTTACATTTCAGTGTTGTATCGTTGTTTTCCTCTTATATTTAATGCGTTTCCCTCGGTTTTTGTTTGTTTCCCCGATTTTGTTTATTGTCCATGGATTTATGAGTTTTGAACAGCGGTATACTACTGTTGCCTTTATTTATTAGCTTTATAAATATTTTGATAAGGTAAATGTATTGTTATTCCTGTAGACAAAGCTTCAAACTATTTTGTTGTTTTTTGTGGTGTTTCCAATTGATGGATTAAGGCTCACAATATTTCGAACCTTTGAATAATGCAGTAATGAGTGATGTTGTTTTTAGATCACCATTTATAACGTGGCTAGCCGGATTATACAAACATGGGGAATTAGGATGTTTAAACTTTGAATCATAAATATTGAGTACCTAGAGCATGTTCATAATTGATTTTTGTAAATGTATTAGAGAAGCTCATTTTGATGGATGCAGACTTATCTTTAACGTTTGCATTTTCATTTTCGAATGAACTGAATAATGAACTTATCCTAGATACCAAGAAAAAACAATAGTATTTGCACCAGACACGTTTTTCGTCTACAAAAGACTTATCATCAGAGCATTGATTTATGATGAAGGATTCTTCCGAAATTGATGGCATCGAGATTTTTTTCTTAAAGGATAATTTTCAGAAAGAATCAGTTCTCCGTTTCTTCTGCTTTCATGCGGTCCGGTCTGGTTTGAAAATCTTTGACTGGCAATATCCGATATGATTCGTAACAGAGGTTTCCAAACACAAGTTTTATAGTTAATGAAATTTTGAGAAGGGCAGAAAATAAAGCTTAGTTCGAATATGTCGAATACACAACGGCTTCTGCTTTAAAACGAAAAGTCCCTAATTGAATAGGAAAATCAAAAGAACAAACGAATGGAAAACAACTATCATATTCCAGACTAAGTACATGCATTTTCTTATGTAAAAAATGGTGGATTAAACCTGGTTTAAAGCAAGCTAAACCTTTACGTTTACGACAGTCGTATCAAATTCCATTATATTAACAACGATGTATGAGCAAAATAAATAGACATAATAGGTAAAAATGTCAAAACAGGGTTACAGCATGCAACATTGTGTTATAATCATAATCACAATGAAAACAAATAAGTATGCAACAAAAAAGCACAAAGCACATTAGCGAAAATGAGAGACAAGAATACAAAAATTATACAATGATAGGATGAAAAAGTACAGAGTCAAGTCAAATGGATACAACCAAAAACAGACTTTCTGACTGTCTTGAAGACCCATTGGTTGCCTTCGGCTGTTGTCTGTTCTATGGTCGGGTTGTTGTCTCTTTGATACATTCCCCATTTCCATTCTCAATTCAAAACAGTAAAAGTATTATCCATACAGACAAATTTAACACGTTGTTAAGATGATAAACATTGTCAGTACCCAGGAATTATTCTTTAAGACCATCGTGTATTATTTGTGAAGTTGATACGGACTATTCATCAACTCAAGATCTTGGTATCTTCTGATGAGCGTTCTTTGACATACCCCTGGTTCATCAACTTTCTGCTCACACACTGGTCCGAGTCCGAGTATGAGCTGAACGCTCTTGAATACCAAATAAGTTGGGAAATGTATATCTCGTAAATAGATTATGTTGGTATATTGCTTCTCAGGTGGGGAAAATTAATAATTTCAAAAATAAATTCGCCTCGTTTGTCAAAGACTCTGGTATTGAGATGATCAAACTCAACTAACATTTTATATACGGAAAACTAAGGATTTTTGTCGTGAAAATGTCTCATTTCGTTAAATCTATTAGTATTGATCATTAAGAAATAAAACAATACATGGCCAAATATTCATAATTCAGTCAATTGGAATCGCAAAATTGCTAACTAAAGACAAACTAAAAGTACGACATCGAGATAGGTAGACCATTTTCTTCTTTAATAAATTGAGACGTGGCCATGGATAAGCATCAACCAAACGACAAAAAAGCAGAGAAAAAAATTAAGTCAATACAGTGTCGGTATAAAATGACGGGTTCTTATTTTATATGTCAAGCACTCAATCGACTTATTGGTTTTATTATATACATTTAGGAAAAAGTTAATTGTGAAGTAATTTAAAATAATCACACAAGATTAACCCTGAAAAAAAAACCATATTTGTGTGCAACACTCTGCAAAGAAAATCAGATTCGACCAGGGAACCTGCATAATTTAGTGAAACAAATTTGCACCACATGAATCATTTAATTCTGGCTTCGGACTTGCATCAGGAAAATAATAGAGGGGGAAAAGATACCAGAGAACATAAACGATGTGGCAGGTCTACACATTTTTGTGAAACCAACACCCTACACTTGGCAATCTCCCATACAGACAGAGTTATCGTCCTTTCCTCCTCAACTGTATGGGAGATTGTACACTTGGAAGATACAATGGTGAAATAGTGCAACATAACAAAAACTTCTCATTTACCCGAATATGTGGGAAAAACAATATATATAATTCTTTAGAGAAAAACATACAAACTACAAAAAAATGTGTTTAGATTGTAGCTGCTGAACGTCAATTAAGATACAATGAAAACGAAGTGTCCATTTTGGACCAAAAGGCTTGGTAAAACAATATACATTACGTGAAGTAATGTGTTCAACTTCTGTATTATAAAATCTTTTACATTTTACAGATATTTTACATTAGTTTTAAATGTTTATTTTGCCCACGTTCATTATTAAGAACACAAAGTCTTAATCTCAATGAATACATAAAAGTATGAAATTAACTGTCGTTTGTGATAACTCAATCAAGGGTGTCAGTTCTTTTTGCGTTCACACACAAACGGGTTGGTGGATATACAGAGAGCATAATTCCATTTAAAATCACTACTCTGGACCATTTCTAAACACAGCTGTTCATAGTGTCCACCAGGAACTGGTAACTGGTTCCCTTTATTCCAGTTTTGAAAGCTGATAGGCTTTCCATTAGATTTCCAAATGAAATCACCGTTGTGGCCATAACCTCCAATCCAAAAGAATTTATCGGCTGTTGTATGGTTCGTGTATTGGCTTTCGAGTAAGGATTTTATTACATCTGTCTTGTTTGTGTCGGGTACTTCTACTAGACTACTGTCATAACGATGACAGTGACCCTCGGCTTCTTTCCATGTCACGCTGACATCGCTTACAAAATAACAGCTGTCCCCGTCTGGTATCCAGTTGTGATAACACTCGACTGAAATATTACATATACATGTATTTTATTTGTAAGTCACAAAATGATAAAAATATACAGTGTATCTTTATTCACTTTTTAAAAACAAATCAGTGTTATATCATTTTATTTGAATGAATTTTGTCTACAAAAATGATTTTTTTCATCATAAAATTGAAGTTCTCAGGGGTTAAACAAATATGGAAAAAAAAATTGACTAAAAGAATGGATAAAACAAAAGAATTGCAACATCAAATTTCTATAAGAAGCACATTTTTCGGACAATTTTAGATAAAGAATTTACGTGCGAATTATCTATAGTTTTGGATGCACACAATTAAGAGGTGTTTCGATTAATATTAACAACAAAAAATAAACATTATATCATAGATAAATATGTAGATTAAGACGGAAGAATTATTTTAATAAAAATAGAAATTGATAAAAATATATTTATATTTGTAAACCTTTATGCCCCAAACTCATGTAAAGATAGAAATATGTTCTATTGACTCCGAATATAAATTTAAAGAAAGAAAAGGAAAAAGGGTATCATTTAAAATCATTTCCTCCAAAGACATTTACATTTCTTTCTTAAAATAGACACTATGAAAAACCAATAGGATTTTCAAATGGGACACATATTTCATTTTTGTTAATAAAATTCATTTTTTTTCATGACAAAATTCAATTTTTTAAAACAGATATGCAAATATTTACTTATTTGCACACAAAATTGACTCTAGTGACATAAAAATGACTTTTGTGGCACAACATTGACCTTTGTGTTAAATTTTCACTTCTGTTTAACGAAACTCAATTTTGTCTCCACAAAAAAAACCCACAAAATTGAATTTTTGACAAAATCTCAGTTTTGAATGAAAATTAGTTCACAGAATCAAAACTAAACTAATTTGCATTCAAAATTGACTTTTGTCGCCCAATTTTCAAATTAGGTAACAAAAGTGAAGTCTGTGCAAGGAGGTCATATAACCTCTTTGGTCTGTGTTACAAAAATGAATTTTGTCATGACAAAACTAACTTCTGTCCACTGAAAGATAAATTTGTTTGACAAAATTTTTGTAGTAAGCTACAAATTTCGTTAAACTGAATTAATTTTTGTTGAACAAAACTCACTTTTGTCCTTTAAAAAAATGAATTTTGAGTACAAAACCAAAAGAGTCCCATTCGGCGCCCCGTAAAACCGTCGTGGCTACAAATAAAAAAATTGATAATTATCCGTTTATAAAAACAGGTGTAAATAGATAAAGCTGATTTGTTTACATTTTGTATGCAGGCGTGGCGAAATGGCGATGTAATTAATTTGCATATATAGATATGGAAGAGTGCTGTTGTTATTATGTTTCTACCGTATATCTATTATCACCTTTCTTTTAAATGAAGACTCACCACTACATAGTTTTTTGTTGCATTCTGAACCCTGGCAGCACTGATTACACAGCTGTAAACTTCTATAATATGGTGCTAATTCACGTAACAAATCACATCTCTGAAAATAAATAGGACAGAAAATCTCATAAAGGTTCGGTTTTTTATCTGTTTTTATTAAAAAAAAGTAACAAAGTAAAAAACGTTCGAAACTTTTGTCACAATTGTCATGATGTTAAAATCGCACTGATCAAATATTGTATCGATATTTTTATCATAAACGCAAAGAAAGTATACCGTCGTCATGAAGATCGATTTTGTGGTACCAAAAAAAGGTTGAAAAAAGGAAGCAGAAGATTACAAGAGGAAATCAAACCGATTGATATAACACAAAAAACTAAAAGCAATTATTGAAGGCATCAATTATTGAAGGCAGCTGAAAACAACTCTAACTTGATCAAATGTCCTGGTTTGGGACAACCATATAAGGAATGTGATTGATCACTTTTCCTTAAATGGGGACGATCTTGTAATAAAAAAAAGAAAGAAAATAAATTCAATAAAACTAAAAAAAAAAGCGGGTCGTGGAAGTGAAAATAAACTATAAATGACAATTCCATTTCTTTTATTGTACTTTTTAAATATTATAATCACAAAACTCATTTATTTTTATCTTTATTTTTTGTAAATTTGACGGTTTTGAAAAAAATTATTTCATAACACTATTTTCCAGAGAGTGATATAGGTCTTAATACATTGAGTTTTATGACTAAACCATTAGACCTTTTGATTAATAGATGTTAAGGAGCAGACATTGACTGTTATCTCGTTTATGTACATCTCTTTTATTCAAAAGTATAAATGCATATATCATAAGATTAGTTATAAATCAAAAAAGAAACAAAGTTCAAAATAATGCAACAAAATGTTATTTACATGTCCTTTTGACAAGTTCACAAATCGTTATATATGGATAACAAATACCACCTAACATTTGTGCATCTGTCGAAATATCGAGATTCTTTATGTTGCTCATGAGTGGCACTTGCTACAATTTCATATAACTTTGACCTTTATTTTAATTACCTTTTTCTTTTCACATCCCAAATTGAATCTCTTTTCAAAGTTGGCATTTACAAACTGCTGAGTAAAACATACCTGAGATTGAATAAATGTTCAAATAAGGTAAACTATAGGTTTCCAGTAAATTCAACAAAAACGTTTTAACCATTGAATATTTAAAAGTGAATGGAATAGTATTAAATGAGACTTTTCGATTTGATTATATAAAAATATAATAAAGTAGTATTTCTTAATCTAACTAGTAAATTTTAGCATGTTTTAGTGGGTTAAACGTAAATTGACAGACCTATGATAAGTAGCATATCACATCACAGTGCACATGGTAATGTAACTCTAATGTCTACATATGTACATTATTATGCGTGAGGAACTAATTTTCGATAAATCATTTCTACCTCAGAAATTGATTACCATGGCTGTATTTGGTAACAATTTAAGGAATATTTGGTACGCAATGCTCTTTTATTTTGTACTCTATTTGGTCTTTGTATCATCTTTTTATTCGAGCGTCACTGATGAGTATTTTGTTGGCGAAATGTGAGTCTGTCGTAAATATAACATTTCAATCCTGGCATCTATGATAACTTTATTAATTAAGGGTTATGACCCCTTGATTTATTTGCCACAAAGTCATCATTTTCTATTAAATGCAATGAAACAGTAAAAAATAATTCTTTGCATCAAATTTCCCCTTGGAATCAGAGTTGGGGTAATTGTAATTGTAATCGTTAATCAGCTGTAATTGATTACAATTTTTCAAGTAATCATTGTAATCATTAATCAGCCAAAAATCTGATTACATGTAATTTAATTTAATCAATTACTTTTCAAAATACCCTTTAATCCTGATTACTTTATGATTACATTCTGATTACATTGGAAAAAAAAATAAACTGTGTTTATGGTCAATAAAGGAAACTTTTTGTTATTCTTATTCAATTTATATTGAACATGCTAAAGATAGTTTGGTTTTCTTTTTTTTTTTTATAAATCATGACAATTTGTTTGTATGCTTCAGTAAAAAATAAACTGTTACCTTATTAAAAAGTCATCAATAGGCTTAATAGAAACATATAATACAATTATATGTTTCTGGCCTTAGTAAAAGATATTTTACATATATTCACAATTTAAAGATGTACATATATATTTGATAATAACTATTATATTCAAGTAATTCTTTTCTTTAACCCTTAATTATAATCTTTTGTTAATGTTGTGATTTTTGTCAACTTTGAATTGACAGGTAGGAAACCAATTAAGGTTTGTTTTTATTGCAATTACCAACTTAGTAAAGCTGTAGGACAATATATATGGTAAAAGATAAATCAGACATGTGATAATTCATCTAATTAGCACAAACAAAATTAAAAGTTAGACAAATATCTCATTTAAAGTAAGCAAATTTTTGTATGTATTTGGACTGGACATGTAAAATGCAATGATTTTTAGCACTTTTATTTTGTTTACTATTTGATTGAACTGGTAACTTTATGTCATCTATATAATAACTCCCATAAACTGCACCTTGAAACAAATATAAATTAAAGTCTAGAATAGGTCAGAAGACAAACAGCAAACGCTTTTTAAAAAGCTATATTCAATTGGAGTCAAAATAATTCAGAGATTAATAATGATGATAAAGTTCACCGGGTTGACATAACCAGTGACACAATGTTCATGTGTGTATGAAGTGAACTTTTGAGGTTTATGAAATAGATGAAGTTTGAAGTTATCATTTTATAATATAGCAAACAATAATTTCTAAAAAAATGCTATAGTAATATATTAAATGTTTATTTATTTACATTACGCATATTTTTTTTGGTTTAATTTATTGTAATCAGATGTAATCATGATTACTTTGCCAATGTAATCATTAATTTAATCAGACACTTTAAAAAATGATGTAATCATTAATTTAATTTAATCGTACAAATGACAAAGTAATTGTAATTTAATCAATTACATTGAAAGTAATCGGACCCATCTCTGCTTGGAATATGTACAAAATGTCCTATCTCTATTATTCATTGTATCTGTAGTTTTGATACAATTGAAGCTTGAAAAGTTTGTACAAAAATGGCTACAGATAGGATCATAAACCTTAACATCAAATTTTAATGTTCAGCGAAGAATTAATTTCCCAAAGGCTTGTATGCAGCTATTGGCAATACTACGGATATTTATAGAGTGTCGATTGTTTTTCAGACAAGAAGGTGAATACCAGCTATAATTTAATTGAAGGGCGACAGACCTGAAATGATATGAAGCCATACAACATTTGAGTTTATAAGACCATTAATAATCTTTAATAATCTGATGATCGTTTTTGGCCTGAGACGTCAGTTTATGTTTAATGCCACTTGCATACTTAGTTTCTATCAATAACTTTCTATCTCAAGCGAATAGTTTGATGTAAAATTTTATTATATATAAGGATAAGAGAAAAATTAATTCCCACGCAAATAAATGATTCAACATTACGTTTTATTTATAAATCCTGATGTGTGTTGCTTCACGTCCAGTATTTTATTAATGTTGTGAAAATTAAAATGTTGTACTAAATTATAATCCTGGTAATTTTGATAACTATTTACACCACTGGGTCGATGCCACTGATGGTGGGCGTTTCATCCCCTGGCGTTTTACCAGCCCAGTGGTCAGCACTTCGGTGTTGACATGAATTTCAATGATGTGGTCATTTTATAAATTTCCTGATGCAAAACTTTGAATTTTTCGTAAAACTAAAGATTTTCTTGTCCCAGGAATAGATTACCTTCGCCGTAGTTGGTACAACTTTTTTGGAATTCTGAATCCTCAATCCTCAATGCTCTTCAACTTTGTACTTGTTTGTCTTTATAACTATTTTGATATGAGCATCACTGATGAGTCTTATGTTGACGAAAAGCGCGTCTGGCGTAATAAATTATAATCCTGGTACTTTTAATAACTATTATGCATGCTCAGGACGCAAATACATTTTATGGGAAGGCTCTGCAGGAATGAGTACTATCTTTTATAGACTATATAAATTTGATTAATTACAAATATGAATAAATTACAATGATGATTATTAAAAGTAAAACATACAAATGTTTTCGATTGTTGGGTAAGGGTTTGCACATGCTTCTTACCTTCTAGAAATTAACATGTAAATGAAACAGCAAAGTGATAAATTAAGGCATTTTAACAAAAACAACTTGAATAAAATGTTGTCCTCGTTAAATTATTTTGTGGTGTGTCTAAAAAATAAATCTTTCAGTGATGTTTGTTCTCGCAACCCCCCCCCCCCTTTTTTTTATATTAAATCACACAGAGCGGTACCAAATGCTTTAAGATAAGCTTCAGTTGTGCATAAAACTTTGATTAAAATATAAATATTTGTTTGGTTAACGAGGTATCAAGATCTATCAAAACTAATTCTTCCCCCCCCCAAATGTGACTTACAGAATTAGATTCATCTAACTTATATATGCGATACGAACAAAAGAGGATAGACGAGACATTTTGCTTCGACAATTATCCGTCTGTTAAACAGCAACGGTGTATACTTTCCGTTAGTTTTTTATACAATATTCACCCAGTGTGGTCAATTGTAGAGTTTGATGTCAAAAGTCCATGTAACGAACACCATTGTTGTAACGGCATTTACTTTTGCAGCCACCATTACAAGTTTTCAAGCACTATATCTCCATGCATAGATACGGCCGCAAATGCTTTATATTTCGGCTTCGAATGTTAAAATCAATTAATAACACCATAGACAGACATTAATGTACCTCATCTGATCTACATTCGACTTTTGATCGGCACTCTAGTGGGCTGGTAACATCCCGACAATTGGAACATATATTTGCAGCATCTTAAATAGAATTTTATCTATGAATATTTTTTGTCATGAGATATTATATCAACTACTTACTTACTACTACTTACTACTAATAGATATAGGAAGATGTGGTGTGAGTGCCAATGAGACAACTCTCCTTCCAAATAACAATTTACTAAGTTAATCTTTTTAGAGCTGGCAAATCTTTAAGTCTATCAAATATGAAATCATTTTCTTTGATAACCACTAGAACTCGACGCGACTACGCAGGTCAATGATTGAATTAAATTAGTACCTATATTATTAGCCGACAGTAATATCAAGAATGCACATTGTCATCAGATGAAGTCACGCAGTGGTATAGGGACACATTTATGTGCTTGTAACAGTTACTGTGAGCATCTTGGAGTGAGAGTGCTGAAGAAATTGCTTATCTATCTTGAGGTCTTAAATTTATGTCTTGTTGTAATGGGTGCAGGAATGATATTTTTGATCCCATAACTTCTTAAAAAAGTGGAGATATATTATTATAGTGCATATAATAAAGGCAATAGTAGTATACCGCTGTTCAATAGTCATAAATCGATTCAACTGAGAGAGAGAGAAAAAAATCGGGTCACAAACCAAAACGGAAGGACACATACAACTATAAGAAAAAAAAACCCAACTGAAACTCCGACACAAGTTTGTCAAAAATGTTGTGATACGGACATCCAGAAACTATCAAGCATGTCAAAATTCACAAAGTATGTATATACATGTACGTTTTCAGTCCTTATTACAGGTATTTTAAATATAATAAGCCTTTATTTCCATTCCTCAATCAATTACAGGACGGATATACTGTTAAATAGTGTTTACTACATAACCCCGCTATTGTTGATTGTGCAATACATTGAACCAGAGCGTTTCAATTATGGTCAAGCATAAGGTGTATATAGTAGGTATTGCTCGGAAATATGGGGATTTCATATGGCACCAAATATCGAAAAAGTTCATTTGTATTTTTTAAAACGTATTCTTAAAGTCAAAATGAGTGCTGTAACTAATATAATTTATTGTGAATTAGGTAGATTGCCAATGTACATTGAAAGCCAGTATAGAATGGTCAAATATTGGTTAAAAATTTTGAGTAGAGAAAATTGTATATTAAAGAATTGCTATGATGAGATGTATGACAGAAGTTTTATTAAAAAGAATGATAAACAAAACTGGTGTTGTAAAATTAGAGATATTTTGTTTAGATATAGATTTAATTATGTTTGGTTAAACCAAAGTGTAGTTTGTAAAAATATTTTTCTATCGCAATTAAAAGAAAGAATGCTTGGTGCATTCACTAGTGAAGTAACTATGTTTTTTGAGAATTCAAGTAAATGTCATTTGTATAGGTACATGTATAGTACACACACATTACAATTTTATTTAGATAGACCTGTAAATTATATATACAAACCATACATTTGTAAATATCGTATATCAGCTCATATGCTCAGTATAGAAACAGGCAGATATTATAATTTTGATAAAAATAATAGATTATGTACAAATTGTAATACTAGCTCTATTGGAGATGAATACCATTTTATACTTGAATGTAAAAAATATAGTCAGATTCGAGAAAAGTATATAAAAAAGTATTATTGGAGAAATCCTTCTACATACAAACTTATCCAGTTGTTATCTGTCAGAAATATTAAAGAATTGAATAACTTAGGTATATTTTTAAAATCTGCAGAAAAACTTAGAATTTAATTGTAGTACATTATATTTTTGTTCTCATTTCACTTAAATATTATATCATTCTCCGCTCGTATTTCGTATTTTGTATTATGTATTATGTATTATATGTTCTTTCATGCACACCTTATATTTATATATATTATATATGTCTTGTTAAATTCTTAAATTGGTGTAAAATTGTGTATGTATCCTATAAAAGAGGGACGAAAGATACCAAAGGGACAGTCAAACTCATAAATCTAAAACAAACTGACAACGCCATGGCTAAAAATGAAAAAGACAAACAGAAAAAACAATAGTACACATGACACAACGTAGAAAACTAAAGAATAAACAACACGAACCCCACCAAAAACTAGGGGTGATCTCAGGTGCTCCGGAAGGGTAAGCAGATCCTGCTCCACATGCGGCACCCGTCGTGTTGCTTATGTGATTACAAATCCGGTAAATAGTCTAATTCGGTAGGTCAAATTCATGAAAGGGAAGGGGATTGTAGTTAAGACGTAAGGAACATATCCGATATCATTTGTGAAATGGTTATTCCATAACGGTCAACCAACTCGTGATGGCGTCCATAAAATTTACGAAGGGATGATTTCAACTTCACCATTTGGTACTCTTGATTTAATAGCTTCCTTGTGAGCAGTAACCCTCTATCAAGAAAATCATGATAGGAAATGCAAGCACGGGAATATCGTATCAATTGAGAGATATATACCCCGTATGCAGGTGCTGCTGGAATGTTGCTACTTAGAAATGGAAAGTTCACAATTGGAAAGGTGAAATCATCTCTTTTGTCGTAAAGTTTTGTCTTCAACCGACCCTCATTGTCAATTTCTAGATGTAAGTCAAGATATGAAGCTGACTTAACTGTATCTGTAGTATCCTTTATCTCCAATTCAATGGGATAGATGCGTTCCACATAGTCACCAAATTTTGAATTGTTTAGTGAAAGAACGTCATCTATATAACGGAAAGTAGAGTTAAAGGCTATAAGCTGTATTGCTGTATTTCTTCGGAATAAAGTATTATTATTATTATATTTGTTCTCGGATTTCCAGATCAAATAAATCAATGCAGCTTCCTATCCTCATTAATATAGGCTTTCCTCATAACAGACGTGGATATGTTATAGTAAACTATTTTAGGGCTTCAACTAATTACTATAATAATCATGTATTTACACTAATGATGAATATCTAATACAACATTCTTGAAATGTGACGCAATAAAGGCAACAGCAGTATGCTGGTGTTCAAACATCATTAATAAATTTAGAAAAAAGAAATCCGGGTTACAAACCAAAAACCGAGGAAAACACATCAACTAAAGATGGCACGGTAGTAAAAGAATTCCGGAATTTAGGCTGCTCTTTTGTGTAACCTACTGTGTCAATGTATATCAACAGTATTATTCACATATTATTAAAAAAAAACAGGAACAAATGAACATACTTTCCGAAACTGATAAATGAATCTGGTGTTTAAAATTAAGAAAGAATGTTAAATACAGGTGAAAATGAATTTTGAGATTTTTAAAAATTGGTGTATTCACTGCATGATAAAAAGTAAAATCACAAAATTACCGAACGCCTAGAAATATTTAAAACGGAAAGTCCCAAATCAAATGGTAAAATAAAACGAATGGACAACAAATGTCACATTCCTGACTTGGTACATACATCTTCGTGTGTAGAAAATGGTGTATTAAACTTGGTTTGATAGATAGCGAAACCTTTCACTTGTATGACAGTCGCAATCATTATAACGACGATGTGTGCAACAAACAGTTATAATTGGTAAACTTTTCAAAAATTGGGGTACAGCAATCACTAAAACAAAGAAATATGTAACAAAATAAAATCCTAGACATATAGGCACATATTTAAAGCACATTAGTAAAAAATGAATGACAAGAATACAAGAATTTACCATAGCACATTAACACAATGCAGGAATGTATAAGTACAGAGTCACGTCATATGTAATAAAGAAACTCAAAAAGTCATGTACACAAAGCACATAGGCAACCATTAAAATCATAAATACTAAAATTTATCATAGCACAATAAAAGACCTAAAAGAATTATTGGCCTTAGGTTTTGAAATATAGCAACAAAAATAAACGGTCATGATACATATTTAAATTAATTTCTGAATATTATAATAACAGTTAACTGTGTATGTTGAATTTTGGACAGTTAGAATTTTGGAGAGTGTTAAAAAGTAGTGAATATTGTAAAATGGGTATAATTATCTCTATGGGCCAAGAAATACTACTGTGTCACATATACAATGCACCATTAGATTTTATGGGCGCAGCCATTTTATGAGCATAACATGGTACTCAGAATTAAGAGTATGGCGAATCCTGATTGGTCGATATGTGCTCCCGTTATTCTTTATTTTAGAGACTTCGTGCACTCTGCTTTATACAAACGGCAAAATAAAAATTATTCCGTAGCCCTAAAGGCACTGAGATGACTTTTCAACGCTAGAACAAGACCCGTATTTTTAAGGGCAAAATTGATAGGCATGGGAAATAAGTACAAAATACGCTAAGAAAAGCAACGCGACCCTATATTTTTTAGACCAAAAAATACTGTCCTAATAACTTTTCTTTGATTTTAGCAAGGTTTCGTTAAGAAAATCAGCTTTCTAAAGTCTGTATCTCGAAAAAGGCAACCATTGTCGCCTATGGGGATATTAATTGTTTATTTCAATCTATACAGCATCGACATTTGCTCAAAAAGTGTCAAAAACAGTAATTTTACTTGACATTTGATGTGAAACGGTATTTTTTGGTGACAAATGAAATATTGATTATCTAGTTTTAAGCTATAGTCTGTTTCATATTGGTATTGCATTTTACCTTAGAAACAAGGGTGGGCTCGACTTTTGACTTACTGTGGAACGAATATGTCATTTTCTGAAGTTCTGCTGATTTGTTTGAATAGAGCAAGTACACGTCTAGAGTTTGTGAATATAAATCGATTTTTAAACCTAACAATCTCGACCCAAGTGCTGTTATCGAAATTACCAAATTCAGCGAAAATGTACGGAAATGATCTCCTTCGAACATTGAAATGTTCACACGAATATCAAACTAAAAGAATAAAATAAGCATGCCATTTTGTAGTTAACAAACAGTTATCGATGTCAAAACACAAGTATTAACCCATATTCCATATTTTGAAATGCTATAGTCTGTTTCAAAAATGTACTTTTTTACGAAAACGGTTTCATTTAAAACTGTTGTTCAAAATTCACCGTAGTAGTTATATATTGGATTGGTTTTGTTATCAATATAATCAGTACTTGATGATATATAAAGAATCATTGGAGAAAGTGGGCATTATCTTCAGTCCCTTTTTAACAGAACCGCATTTACTCCAAAAAACTGATTTTTTTCTTCACATTTTTCGACTGGGGTCACCTCCGATAAAAAAAATTCTGAAAATTCAGAGAGTAAATCCAGAACGGTTTGAAGATGATTTATTTGTGGCATATATATTTGTGCATCTAACGCACTATGAATTGCACGATACAAGAAAGTATTAAATACCGTATAGGTTTCAATACATCATTAGATTTTATGGGCGCAGCCATTTTATGAGCATAACATGGTATTCAGAATTAAGAGTATGGCGAATCCTGATTGGTCGATATGTGCTCCCGTTATTCTTTATTTTTAGAGACTTCGTGCACTCTGCTTTATACAAACGGCAAAATAAAAATTATTCCGTAGCCCTAAAGGCACTGAGATGACTTTTCAACGCTAGAACAAGACCCGTATTTTTAAGGGCAAAATTGATAGGCATGGGAGATAAGTACAAAATACGCTAAGAAAAGCAACGCGACCCTATATTTTTTAGACCAAAAAATACTGTCCTAATAACTTTTCTTTGATTGTAGCAAGGTTTCGTTAAGAAAATCAACTTTCTAAAGTCTGTATCTCGAAAAAGGCTACCATTGTCGCCTATGGGGAAATTAATTGTTTATTTCAATCATAAGAGGAAAACAAAGGATCAACAGGAACTCCGAAGTGCAATTAAAAAAATTAAGATTTAATATGATACGTTATCTAAAAATATACATTGATATACATACTTTGTGAATTTTGACATGCTTGGATGTTACAGTTGTCTGTTTTACAACATTTTTGACAAACTTGAAGCACTCCACTTCTTCTTCTTCCAAAAGCGACCTTTGCCATATCACATAACTATAAATGATATTCAACCTGTTTGCACTTTTTCAATTTCATTATTATTCATCTAGATAGTACTATCACATAAAAGTAAAATAAATCAAATTGTCAAAGTCTTTATTATAACTATATATGCTAAAAAATATTATAAAATCAAAGATACCAGGCTTAGGATTTGATACACCAGATTAAGACCCATCAGCGACGCCTGTATCATAACAACTTACGGGCAAATCACAAAGTTAAAGGGCATTTAATACTCAAAGTGTAAAAGTTAAACATTTAGTTTGCAGAAATGAAATCTTGTTCAAATTCACGACACAAACAATAAAAGAGATGATAACTATGCTGGTCATAACCGCGGGGACGACACATTCAACACCAAGTACATCGTCTAAGGTGTTATAAAACAAACGAAGGAAGTTGAGCTTTTTTATTATCCAGAATAATTCATATTTTTGCAAACAGTAAATTTTATAAAATGACCATATAATAGATTTACATGATAAAATCTAAGTGGTGATTAACTACAGAATAAAAACGGAAAGATTACATAAAACAAACTAAACCAGCACATAAAAATACACTGCCGAGTTAGCCGAAGCCAATTCAACGCATAAAAGGACGTCGCATTTGAATTTCTAAAGAGATTTCCCAAAAATAAGATAGAATTCAAGATTAGATTTGTAAGAGTGATATAACATTAATAAATAACAATGAAATTTACAATATTGATTAATATCAAATTGTGGTAGTTATTAGATTATTAATTGTATTATCTAGCTATGTTGGTGTTTCGTTTGACTCAAACTGTAAATCAAATATATCGTATAAATTTCGTTGATCCAAACTAATGTAAGCACATTTAAATGAAAGCAATTTTAGAAGAGCGTACTGCCTTCAATACCGTATAGTCAGCTATAAAAACTACGACAAGAAAACTAGAAACTAAAATTAAACGAGAAACTCACCGCCTTATTCTTAACAAGAAACAAAAACGTACGACATGAACAAACGACAACCTCTGTTGCACACAGGGATGCTGACTTAAGCCAGTAAACAAAGAATTTGCCGGCATTTATCATATTTGCGAGTGCTCAATCCTCCCATAATCTAGCGCAGTGATGCATCGGCACAATATAAGAATACACTGTACAAAGCAGTTGCATTAATTGGCATCACTAAAATTTCAACTAAGCGGCAAATAAAAAAGTTACAACATAGAAAAAATAGGCACAGCGCACTGGAATAAGAGTATTTGCGCTTTATTAAAGCTGTTTCAAAGGCAATCGAAACTAGCAGATAATCATATTGTCCTTTACTAAAGAGAACCACAAATCAAACATTATAAATGTAACTCTACCGCGTGTTGGCATCTTATATCAACTATAATGAAAAGTGCGATTTTTTTAAGAAATAAAGAGGGTGTTTTTTTGTATGAATAAAGATCAGAATCAAATAAAAAAATAATCAACAGAAATAAATATCAGTATGGGAGAGAAGGTAAAACATAATTGTGTTTGAACCGAAAGATACCTCTAAATAACTCACCAGGCTAGATCTACAACCAACATTATAATATGTTGATAAATCATCGTCTATCACTTGTTCAGTGTAGCAAATCTGAAGAACAATATATTCACAATTCAAACATTTATATTATGACTAGGGTAATAATAATCCTAAACAGTATGTTGAACAGCATATAAACTGAACACTAGTAGAAGTACAGTCGACATTCTAGTAATTAGAGAAATATTTCGAGATGCCAGTAGTTCGACTCAAACTATTACCGGAAGCGACATGCCTAGGAATACAACCCTCTCTTAGCATGGCGAGGTTTCTTTACAATATGAATATACAGACAATCTGATAATCGATTTATTGGGTGGCATTTGCATATTTTGCATGATAGAAACAAGTGTTTGTCTTTGTTTCATTAGTAATCCAGGTATAACTTTGACACGGACGGACGGATGGAGCAGTTTTTCAATGCTCTTTTACAATATGTCAAAATCAGCTATTAGAATACATTTATTTTTAAATTAAGAAAACGAAATCAATTAGAAAAAACATCCGCAATTTAAGATACATGATATAACCCCCCCCCCCCCCCCCCCCCCCAAAAAAAAAACCAACCAAACAAACAAACAAAACAAACCCAAAAACCAACAAAAAACAAACTAATAACCGTTGAGATTTTCGTCAGATTGTTTTCCTTAATATAATAACTCACTTCTCCAACAGCACATTCATGTTTACGGATGCAAGACCTTGGTTCTGCAACACCTTGACACGAAAGACAACGTAGACCTTGATAAGAGAACAAAATCTATCATGTATTATTACACATTCAAACAAATCACATATAAATGAAAGCAACACAACACATCTTTTGATGTTGTTATTTTCATTCATAATTCGTCAGAGATGAATCACTTCCTGCAATTGTCCAGCTATCAAATTCTTATATCGTCTAATATAAGTAACACAGACATGTCAAAATAAGTATGAGTTTTTTGGACTCAATCAGCTATTCTTTTTACATGGTAATAAGATTGCCAACGAAAATATGAAAAGATAATGCAGTGAGAAATGTTGTTGTAGTCATATCTTCAAATTTTGTTTTATTGGTATTGACGATGTTGCTACATACTATCTATATCAATATACTTTAATCATTGCATTGCACAAGTTCAGACCAGACCGGTAGTAAAACCCTCGCTTAAGTGGTGCGTCCGTTGCCTGTGCGAGATGTATAATTTGCATCCACGTCCGGTTAGAGTTGGGACGTTAAATTCGATGCCTGTGTAAAAAGTGTAACGCTCTTTTCTAGTTACAAACCATCGCAACAACTCTTTGAGTGGTTCGTAGGTGACCTGTTGCAAGGCTAAGTGTCTATCCCTGTCCAGTATACTCTCATTTCCGTGTCAGTCTAAATTTTTCCTACCTTATTCCGGAAGCCTACATTACAGAACCTATCAATTGTATATTTTGTAAATATGTTATCATCCTGAATATGCATGAAATGTTTGCCTTTGAACGTTAAACAACCAACAACTACTCAATCAATATAAGTCATGCATTACGTTACTTCTGTTTGATTTTTCTACAACTTCTTAAAAACAACACAACACATAGCAACTTACCATGTACTCCATACAATATAGTTACTGCAATTGAAATGAAATAATTTCCTTTTTATATCCAACTACCTAAAACTATGAAACAAAAGCGCAATCTTCGAAAAATATAATATTTTATTGATTGCTATAAAATGCATTTTATGCTCTGTATTTATTTTTGTAAAGACTGATTCAAATTATTGTATAAGCTGAGTAATTTCAAATAGTTATTGTTTTCGTGAACTGATGACAAGTGGTTTGCAAAAAGATACAATATACACGCTTTTCGTTATAGATTGGAAGATGCCTTCTTTATAATTAGTTATCAAAGGTACCAGGATTATAATTTAGTACGCCAGAAGCGCGTTTCGTCTGCATAAGACTCATCAGTGACGCTCAAATCAAAATATTTATAAAGCCAAACAAGTACAAAGTTGAAGAGCATTGAGGATTCAAAATTCCAAAAAGTTGTGCCAAATACGGCTACGGGTGCAGTTTTTATTTTTATTTGAAATCATAAATTAAAAATCTACAAATGTTTGGGCGATATTTAGCTTTACATATTATAAACATAGGGAAACGTTAATTTTATTACTATCACTGGGTCGATGCCTCTGCTGGTGGACTATTAGTCCCCGAAGGTATCACCAGCCAGTACGAAAATACGGATTTGCTGTGTTATTAAAATTTGCTGTTACAAAATATTAGAAAATTATTATAAATTAAGGAATGTATCTCCCTCATGCAAAGCTCTGATTCCTTTCACGGATTTGGCTATACTTGTTGGACCTTTTGGATTATAGCTCTTCAACTTACCTACGATATCAATTTATTGCATGCTTGATCTATAATTCAACTCCTAACATTATGTTTTATTCCATATTTTATTTTCATCCTCAACATGCATGAAATATTTGCCACTGGTCGTTAACCAATCAACAATCAATCATTTTTTTATTTGTTTTTAGCTGAGATTTGTTTTTTATTTAATTTTCCGAAATTTGATAACCGTATCTGGCAGTCCAAAGACTATAGAAATATATTACATATAGGACAGTCTGGTGACTGTACAACACAAAAAAAAACCCAACATAAAATCATAAAAGTGTGAACGTTTGTTCAACGATATTGATATAATATATATAAAGACAATGTATCAACATAAAAAAATTGACAGAGAAAAAATACCCAGTATTTTTGATGTTTCTCCGTTCTATGAAATATAGCTCATTTTGAGTCATTTATCAAACACAAAAAATATTTGTGTATTTGGAAAACAGTGAATGATTTTATGCCTTGAACTTGAATTTGTCTTACCAAAAAGAAACAAGTACATGCATATCAGATCCATGTTCCTGAACGGGTTCAACCAAACTGATAAGAAGTGCAATGATATGATTTTTGATCTAAAATAAGATATTAGAAGCAGTCCGTTCTTATTTTCCACCCTTACAAAAGCACACAATTTCCTAATAAAGTAACATTTGTCCGTAGAAAAAAGAAATATAAACCAAGTTTATTTTCTAAAATGGGCTTATATATATATTTGCTAAACATTTCATGTGAAGTCAGTGGCATATGTCGTCTAAGTTAAACTTAAAAAAAAAACAGTTGGAAAAGGTATCGTAAAACACTTCAGTGAATTTGTCATATATTCTAAACAAGGCATGTCATATATTTATATATATATATGACATGCCTTGTCAGACGCGCGTTTCGTCTACAGGATACTTATCAGTGATTCTCAGATCAAAATAGTTGTAAAGCGAATCAAGTACAAAGTTGAAGAGCATTAAGGACCCAAATTCCAAAATGTTGTGCCAAATACAGCTATGTTTGTCTATGCCTGGGATAAGAAAAGCCTAATTTTTTCGTTAAAGTCAAAGTTTTATTAACAGGAAATTTATGAAATGATCATTTCATTGCTATGCATGTCAATACCGAAGTCCTGACTACTGGGCTGGTGATACTGTCGATATTATTCATGGCAGACATGTACATGATAAACGTACGATTTGAAAAAGCCCGCCTTGTTATCCATGTCCGTGTAACACATGCTCCATTTGCAGTCTGATAGCATATTTCGTGTACTCCATTATATTGTTTCAATGTACTCCGTAGTTGAAATTTTTCTCCGTGTACTGCTTACTCCATGTACGAACGCCGTTTGTTTGACGAATTTATTTAGCCCAGTTTAAGCAGACCGTGTTTGTTTCTCAATTGACAAGATTTTATTTTGACTGATAATTGATTTGCAAAGAAGGTGATGTAGGCATATTTTATCTGTCAACGTATCCAATTTTGCTTAGTATAGATTCCTTCAGCTTTTGTATACTCTAGATGAATTTACGAGTTTTGAATAGAGGTAAGCAACTTTTGCGTCTAAAGTTCTGTCTGATTAGCTTTATGAGGGAACGTTGTATATATTTTCATATATACCTCTATTTGCCATGATGTGTTTTGTCAACTTTTACGAAACTATTTCTTACTTTCAGCGTGATAACTCAATCGAGATTGAGCGAAAATTCTTTTAAAAATTACTTTTCAGACAATGACAAATTATCCTATTTATTTAATATCAGAGGAGACATATAAAAGAGGGACGAAAGATACCAAAGGGACAGTCAAACTCATAAATCGGAAATAAACTGACAACGCCATGGCTGAAAATAAAAAAGACAAACAGACAAATAATAGTACACATGACACAACATAGAAAAATAAAGAATAAACAACATGAACCGCACCAAAAAAACTATCTCAGGTAGTAAAATTTACGAAGTGATGATTTCAACTTCACCATTTGGAACTCTTGATTTAATAACTTCCTTGTGAGCAGCAACCCTCTATCAAGAAACTCATGATAGGAAATGCAAAACGGGAATATCGTGCCAATTGGGAGATATATACCCCGTATGCAGATGCTGCTGGAATGTTGCTTCTTAGAAATGGAAAGTTCACAATTGGAAAGCTCAAATCATCTTTTTTATCGTAAAATTTTTTTTCAACCGACCCTCATTGTCAATTTCTAGATATAAGTCAAGATATGAGGCCGATTTAACTGTATCTGTAGTATCCTTTATCTGTAGTTCGATGGGATAGATGCGTTCCACATTTTGAATTATTCAGTGAAAGAAAATCATCTATATAGCGGAAATAGAGTTAAAGGATATCGCTTACTTCTTATCTTTTTTTCTGAGTAATTCCTGCATGAAGTCAGCCTCATACCTATAAAGAGACAAGTCGACAAGTAGAGGGGCACAACTTGTTCCAATTGGAATGACGACAGTCTGTTGAAAAACATGTCCTCCGAACGTAACAAATGTGTTGTCAATCAAGAAATCAAGCATCTTGATAATATTAGGTTGAGAGATTTTTTTGTAACAATTTAACAATGCCATGGCAAAAAAACCCGAACATCAACGTTCTTTAAAGACTACTATGTCTACAAAACAAAACACATAATACTCAATACTTAGCAATACGAACATCGCAAAACATCGGGGTTATTTCAGTTGCTACAAAAAGTAGATCCAGTTAGGTACAATATAAATCATTGTTTATGGCGAGAATCGCACCTGATATACTTCATTTGTATAAAATCAAATATATACCGGTACTCTTTCTATCGTTTATGACTGACTTGTTGTCTAATATAAGTGCTTCGACAACCGATATAAAATTGAGAATGGAATTGATATAGCATGTCTAAAATGATACTACCATCAGCAGCCTATTTCGCTGTCAGATTGTAATACCATTGAAAATCAGTGATCAGATATTTTTTATAACTCGTTATAAAAATCAGGTTTTCGTATCTCAACTTTACTGTTATTTGATATACAGAATTAGTATATCGGTTAACCCCTTGTCCCCTAGTAAATTGGAGGTACACAAACTACTAGAAATATCAACATTTCAAGTTGCAGTTATGAGTATGATGAAACTTCATGAAACCTTTGAAGGATGTTGTGTTTATATTGGTGCGAATACTTTTTGTAGCTTGAATTTGAAATAATGGGTCGCTTTTAACTCCTTGTTAAAAACAAATCGTTCTACTGTTAGTAACAGTGTTCTCTGTGTTATTGTCAATTCCTTTGATGTGTTATAGCATTTGATTTTGCCATTTGATTAGGGACTTTCCGTTTTGAATTTTTCTCGGAGTTCTCTATTTTAGTGATTTTACTTTTTTCAACATTGTGTATGAACTTCGAGTACTCTCTAAATCGTATTTAGTATGTCGACAAATTTTCACTTCTGTTCTCGTTCTATGAACAACAAATTAAATAATTTTATAAATAAATATTTTCATACTCGGTGTTCTCCTTACAAAAAAAAATATTTTTGTTTATCTTTGTACGGGTTTTTTAACGGTTTTTTTTTTAGTTTTTTATTTACATTGTTTTACAGATGAGATTTATTCGTTTAGTGTATATTCACTTGTTTGTGTTTATATGTCTTTTGATTGAGTAAAGCCGTTTGATACTTTATAGGTTGCCTTTCTATGTTGTGATGTTACACTATATTTTCAGGTAAGGATGAAGGTTGGCGCCCGTATAAACTTGAAAACTATCTGCATTTTTAAATTTGCACCTGTTCTAAGTCTTTATGACCTATTGCTCAGTGGTTGACGTGTTCCATAAAAGATTTTCGTTTCTTGTTCGATATAGATGAGTCGGCTGATTTGGCTGTTTAAGTGGGTTTACACTCGTCCTTTTTGGGCCCTTTATCGCTAATCGACTTATGGAGAAAAACAGAAGATTCGAGAATTGGTCTAGACTAATTAAATAATTTTTTTCAGACTGTCTAGAAAGTGTTGTGACAATGCTAATTCTGTCAAGACATATGTTGAGTGAAATCAAGTATTTATTTTTGAATTTTTGTCAAAATTTTTTACATCAAAATCAGACAAAAAGAAAAGTGAAGAAAACAAATGAACACAAGTTTAGATATTTTTTTCTTCAACTTTTAACATTTTTTTACTTCTGGTTGTGAACAATGTCCCTTAGCGACATTCATCAAGTCACTTATCAAATGTGTAAATTTTTAAACTTAAAATGATCGAATATTTCAGGTAAGTAAGAATGAATTATATTGAAGAGATCAAAGATCAAATAGTTGCTTCCGACTCTTGTACTTTTGTAGTGTATGGTAATTAATGACCAATAAAATATGCACACTAAACTGACACAACACCATTTAATAAGACATCAAACATGAACATACAAGCAGCACTCCTGTTTAAATTAACGCCTGAAAAAGAATAAAAATAGTAAGAAATAGTTTTCTTTCGTGGCAAAATATTATTATGTTCATTTTCATCCCCAACACGTTTTTTTTAATCACCTCATATATCGCCATATGAATTTTTTTTCATTTTCATCCCCAACACGTTTTTTTTAATCACCTCATATATCGCCATATGAATTTTTTTTCAGTAATAACGAAATGATAGCTATGTACATAAAAAGAAGTGTAGAGTAACCAATGAGTAATCAATTTTAAAATATGACAAAGTTTTTGAAAAACATAAATTTAGACGAGAAAATACGAGATGTAATATTTACTTAATCTCTTGGAATATTTACTTAATCTCTTGGCAGTAAGCAAACAATTGATGACCTTAAACTTTGTCGTCATCAAATGTTATCAAAGGTTGAACAGTGAAAGTTCTCTAAGATTTGAAAGTATTAGATTACAGTTAGTTTCTTAAAGTTGAAAATTGATAAACAGCAAAACACATTTTACGTCATGGCATTGATACGAATTGTTTTAAGAAACAGTACTACAAATATTCATTTACAAATGTCTTAAGCTTCATTAATTTCCAATCATATTGTATAATAGTTATCAAAGGTACCAGGATTATAATTTAGTACGCCAGACGCGCGTTTCGTCTACATAAGACTCATTAGTGACGCTCATATCAAAATATATATAAAGCCAAACAAGTACAAAGTTGAAGAGCATTGAGGATCCAAAATTCCAAAAAGTTATGCCAAATACGGCTAAGGTAATGTATGCCTGGGATAAGAAAATCCTTAGTTTTTTGAAAAATTCAGTTTTGTAAACAGTAAATTTATAAAAATGACCACATATACATTGAACAGCGGTATAATACTTTTGTCTTTATTCCATGAGTGTTTTTTTTCTCGGAAAACTGATTACCATATGTTTTTAAATAAAAAATTTGTATAATTTCAGATCTTTTCAACCCGAAGTTGCATGCTCTTTTGATGTCATACTTTTATATTGGATTGTTTCGACCACAATTGAAAACCGGTTAAAACACTGTCATTCTAATCCAGTAACACATATGATAAATGTGTCATAAAACTATTTTTTCAGTCTAGAAATGTTATAATTAATTTATCATTAAACTATTACATATCTAACCATATATATCATTAACGATTCTGTACGGTCTTTTTTTTATTTTAAAGGTTGTAAATTTGTCATATTTGTCTGGATTTATTTTGTTTGTTTTGATTATAAAAGATAATCTTTTATAAAATTGTTTCAAAAGAAGTTATTATTTGTTTCTTATATTCCATGTTAATCGTAAAAATTCATACAAGCCTACATATACTTACCCAAAAGCTGAACCTATTGATCCTGCAAAAGATAAAGTTTCTGGTAAATAATTTTACGTTATGTAATGAATAGCGTATGAACAACATTTGATGAAAGCCTCTTAACTTTGTTGAAAACTTTGAGTTTGATTTTTAAAGAAAACTACCATAGAGGGACGAAAGATACTAGAGAGACAGTCAAACTCATAGATTGAAAATAAAGCCTGTAATTCAGTGGTTGTCGTTTGTTTATGTGTTACATATTTGTTTTTCGTTCATTTTCTTTACATAAATAAGGCCGTTAGTTTTCTCGTTTGAATTGTTTTACATAGTCTTATCGGGGCCTTTTATAGCTGACTATGCGGTATGGGCTTTGCCCATGGTCGAAGGCCGTACGGTGACCTATAATTGTGTCATTTTGGTCTTATGTGGATAGTTGTCTCATTGGCAATCATACCACATCTTCTTTTTATATTGACAACGCCATGGCAAATATATCTTTTGACTGTTTTTATTTTTTATTCTGACAGGACATTTGGGTAATTTTCAAAAGGATTCTGTAGTGATTTTCGACATACAATATATCTTAATATCTTAGAATATCATTATTTTCTTATATGAACTGCTTTATAAAAATAAGGCAATGTGACACAAAAGAGATAATGATATACCAGAGTACAGAAACGTAGTTGTAAGCAACTAAAGGGTAGCGAAAGGCCTTCAGCAATGTTTAAACCCGTTACCGTAAGTCGCGACGAATCATGTACGACATGACAAAATGTAAAGCAATATAAGAGTTAAAACTGAAATAAAATCAACAGTAGTATACAGGTTACAAACTAAAACCGAGGGTAACATATCATCTTTATATGAAAACAACGGAACAACTGCAACACAGAGCTGCAACAAAAACAAACGTCAACATATATAAAAACGGACTATAATTTGATAACAATTGTCATATTCCTGACTTTGTACAGGATACAGCCTGTTTTTGTAATAACAGTAACCGAGAAAACAAATATGACAGACAGAAACCACAGGCAATGACTGAACTGCAGGCTTCTTATTTTCAAGTTAAAGGAAAAGCCGTTAGATAAAATTATGCATTTTTCAATCTAATATTTTTTTATCTAATACGTACCGAGGAGCTCATCGCACAAATTACAAGCCTTTGGACACGTCTGCAGTGCATAATCTTTGTGGAACTGGTCTGTCGCTGTACACAGGATCGACTGATAAAATTTATCACTGCACTTTGCCTCACGATCTATGCACTCTAGCGGTGTTGTTGTACCTACAACTATATTTAAAATATCCGTTTATTAAATCAATAAAAATTATTAACAATTTTCAACTTTTGATCTTCAGTGCTGTACAACTTTGTACTTTTTTCACTTTCGATCTTTTATATCTGGGCGTCACTGGTGAGTCTTACGTGGACAAGGCGCGTTTTTGGCGTATTGAATTTTAAACCTGATGCTTTTTGTTATCTATTACTAAGGTAGCAATACACAGTTAGGAGTTTAGTTTCGCATTATGGCCCCTGTGGATTTTTCAAATAGGAAAGTTTTTGTGAAATAAAATTCATTTTTAGACAGATGAGTGCTAATTTAGCCTTCAAAGGTGGTTCATAAGAGCTTCAAGATTATTTTTTACATGGTTTATGGGCTGTTTTCTGTTTGACAGTCCGTATTTTCATAGCTAGACCGGCCATCGGTCCAGAAATTAATGTACTGTTTACAAACACTCTTTTTCTACACGAAGTTTTTGACGCAATTTTACAAAAAAATGAGATGAAAGACATATGATTTTCATTGGATTTGCTGAATGATATATGTACACAGTTTCAGAAAAGTTATTACTTCAAGCAATTGAAATTCTACTTTTAGTCAAATTTTGGGGAAATATGTGACATCTTTCCCCCCCTTTTTGCAATATTTTATAACAAATAAATGCAGATTGTTGCCATGGATACACCAAAAGGAAATTATATTTTACCATTTTATATACTGGAAATAAAATCTATGGAAGATTCTGATAACATACATATGCCCATATATGACACACACAGTAAGCTTCATATTGCAAGAAAGCAATGAAAAGGGAATGGTAAAATTCATAAGGGCAAATTTTAGTATTTTTTCCTAACTGTTTATTGCTACCTTATGGCATACTTACCAAGCTCAGAATTGTATAACTTAAGACTGTTCATGCCACAAATCTATTGATATGTAGATTCAAAATCAACTTCTGAGTAAATTAAGTGTTTAACAATGACAATATGTGTCAATTTTATTGTTTACAGTCCTTAGCAACCAAAATTAGACATTTTGACACTAGGCTTTTATTTGTTCTCTATCGGCTTAACGCTTGTTCCTGATGGATTGGGCTGCATGTAGTAGCCCAAGTATTGAACGCGTTGGTTTTTTTCTTGCGAATATATCATATTATTGTTTTTATCAAGATTTCATGTTACATTTTGGCATATATTAGATGTATAGTTAAATCAGATGTAAGAAATGGATTCCCTATCACCTTTAATCAAGTCTTTGGTATGCAATAAGCATAAAGATTAACATTTTTATGCTTAAAATTGCTCAATTTTGTACAATGGTGCATCATCAGAGATCTTATTATGATATTCAACATTGAGCAACTGACAAAACAGGTACAATTTTTAAGATTTGGCTAAAAATTGAGGTAGAGACAAGATTTTACACTTTGACTTGGCATCTTTCTTAAAATCAGTTTTTGTCGCGTTTCAGTGTCAACTGCTAACCTTCATAAAATATTCATTACTCAACCAATTTTCAAAAATAAAAGGCCAATTTACTCGTTTTAGCTAGCAGAACTCAGAAAATAAGTTAAAAGGGAGAATTTGAAAAAAAATATTTACTATTAAGGTAGCAATACACAGTTAGGAGTTTAGTTTCGCATTATGGCCCCTGTGGATTTTTCAAATAGGAAAGTTTTTGTGAAATAAAATTCATTTTTAGACAGATGAGTGCTAATTTAGCCTTCAAAGGTGGTTCATAAGAGCATCAAGATTATTTTTTACATGGTTTATGGGCTGTTTTCTGTTTGACAGTCCGTATTTTCATAGCTAGACCGGCCATCGGTCCAGAAATTAATGTACTGTTTACAAACACTCTTTTTCTACACGAAGTTTTTGACGCAATTTTACAAAAAAATGAGATGAAAGACATATGATTTTCATTAGATTTGCTGAATGATATATGTACACAGTTTCAGAAAAGGTATTACTTCAAGCAATTGAAATTCTACTTTTAGTCAAATTTTGGGGAAATATGTGACATCTTTCCCCCCCTTTTTGCAATATTTTATAACAAATAAATGCAGATTGTTGCCATGGATACACCAAAAGGAAATTATATTTTACCATTTTATATACTGGAAATAAAATCTATGGAAGTTTCTGATTACATACATATGCCCATATATGACACACACAGTAATCTTCATATTGCAAGAAAGCAATGAAAAGGGAATGGTAAAATTCATAAGGGCAAATTTTAGTATTTTTTCCTAACTGTTTATTGCTACCTAAGTTATCATGTTTTTCTTTGTCTAATATGTTCTCCTATTTATTTGTATTGTAGTCATGTAATATTATGTTGTCATTTCAAAGTTATATTTAACTTTGTCATTAAAGTGCGAGATTTGGCATGCCATAAAATCAGGTTCAACCCACCACTTTTATTCCCCTTTAAAAGTGTCCTGTACCAAGTCAGGAAGATAGCATTGTTATATTATTGTTCGTTTCTGTGTGTGTTGCATTTTAACGTTGAGTCGTTTGTGTTTTCTCTTATTTTTGAGATATTGAGATAAGACGTGGCACGGTACTTGTCTATCCCAAATTCGTGTATTTGGTTTTTATGTTATATTTGTTATTCTCGTGGTGTTTTGTCTGATGCTTGCTCCGTTTCTGTGTGTGTTGCGTTTCGGTGTTGTGTCGTTGTTCTCCTCTTATATTTAATGCGTTTCCCTCGGTTTTGGTTTGTTACCCCGATTTAGTTTTTTGTCCATGGATTTATGAGTTTTGAACAGCGGTATACTACTGTTGCCTTTATTTAACAAAAATACGAAACATTAGCAAATATTTAACCATGCAATATACGTTTGCAAACACCCAATTTTGTATGGGAATATACCATAACATTAATGAATGATTGCTAACAAAGTAAGTAAATCATAATGAATCTTACCCTTCCGGAGCACCTGCGATCACCACTATTTTTAGTGGGGTTCGTGTTGCTTAGTCTAGATTTCTATGTTGTGTCTTTATCTCTTTTAGCCATGGCGTTGTGCGTTTATTTTCAATCTATGAGTTTGAATGTCCCTCTGGTATCTTTTGCCCCTCTTTCAAAAGCCGATTGCCCCCATTTCATAAAAACACGATATATTATCCCGAATTCGTATCATTGAAAATAATCTTAGATGAGTTTTTAATCATATGCATTGATATAAAAAAAAAAAACAACAACAGTGAATCCCTTTCAGCTCGTGCTGATATTTAGAGCTTTTTACATCATCTACAAAAGCAGTTGAAACTGTTGATCCATCTTAAACGAACAAACTGATTCACGTCCAATCTATCAAATCTAAATATACAATTCATTCCGAATTGGTATCCGTTCACCAAAAAATATATTTAGAAGCTAAGACTATTTTTAGTTTTTGACCAGTTTTTAGTCTTAATTTTTGAAACGCATCTAATTTTTTGAACAATTGGATAATTACCTGTAGTCGTTGTTAAAGGTACCGGTGTTGTAGCTGAAATAAATCAATGACAGTCAGGCTAAATCTAAAAAATATATTCAAAAGTTCAAAAAATATGATTCCTTTCTTTAAACTTTCATGTTTAATTTTAGAGGTTCTTAATTGGTTGAATGAACAATAAAAAAAAATGCCTAGGTGGTTTTGCTGTTTTATAATGTTATTGTCTAACAGACATTTCTTCAGCATATCATGTAATAGTGTTATGAGGGCTTATTCTTTGAAAATAGAGAATTAGATTTTACTATTATTTTGCTTATTAAAGCTGATACTGTTTTAGTTGTTCCAATTTTTTGATGATTTATACATTTTATGTCTTGAAATCTCAAATAAGCAAAATATTTTTTTTTACCCAAATGATGTGTTTTCTCCTCAATCTAACAATTTTGATGTTTGAGGCAATTGCAAATATTTTCAAAAAGTATGTTGGATGACTAATGAGGTCTATGCCGATCTTATTTAAATAACATTGGCAAATTATACAAAATCATTAATTGTGACTAATAATGTTAAAATAATATCTAATCCATGAATAAGATTAGATTATTGGAGATGAAATATTTTTTTTTAAAAGCGCCATATTTCCTTTGGTAGGTAATATAAAATGTATTGTTTACTACTTCGTTGTTTATCAATATCAAATGAGGAATATGATTCTAGGGATGAACTATCACCTTAATACTATAAGTTACGCTTTTATCAGCCACAAAATCAATTTAATTGAAATATGAAAAAATAAATTAAAAACACTTACTTCTAGCTTGTAAAACTGAAAATGAAAATAAGAATAACAATTATAACTTTTAATTTTATTGTTGTTAGTCTATCTTATTTAAGTGGTAAGTGATATGATTTCAACTGTCTTCCTACAATAATAATATCCCATTCGTCTTAAATAGATCTACAGATATGCATTATAAAATTTTTGTTCTTCCCTCTGCTGAATTCTTACCCTTGTTTCTGTTACATAGTAGCAGTACGACAAAACATGTGTCTATCGCCAAATTCTAACCCACCAACTAGGATATACAAAAATATAACCGTCGACAGTCGAGTTTTGTTGTTCCTTGTCGATCTAATCAAGGGTTGTGACAAAATATATGATGTAGAGTGGCAAGTTGGTGGTGAACCTTTCATTTCCGCAATGTTTGGTCTGTAGTAAAGTATTTTTTGGTCCAATTTTGTCACGAATTATATTTACACATGATATTATGATGCTAATCATGTATGACCGCGTGTAATAATTTCGACTAATGCTAGTAAAGACTACAATGCAGTTTAAAGTAGTTAATATCCTTCAGGTTAAAAAACCAGGATATCAATCGAAATGGAGCAGAAAAAGTAACGGCTGTATTTTAATAAAAAGATATATTCGATAGGAGTTGACATTTTTCGGTTGTCAACGATTAGATACGAACACCAAAGGGCTTCGTGAGATCTTAGTTATACACCTCATAATCTTACAGAAGACTTTTAAGTAAAATCAAATAAACAATTTTAAAAATGGTACACGGGCTTTTTAGTGGTTATGATAATTTCATACCTTCGTACTTACCGTAATATTCAGCACACCGATTACAGGACTTTGGACATGTAGCAATGGTGTATTCTAAATGTATAGGGTCTAAGTTTGCACAAAGAAAAGTTGTGTAGAGGTGATCAATACATTTGGGGCTCTGATCAGAACATGTAGGCTGTGCTGTGGTTACTGAAGTATAACAAAAATTAAAAGACAAATTAATGTCAAATGTCTATGTGAAATAAAGGAGATGGAGAACAATTGTGAAAAAGTCAACATTCAACTAAGACCAAATGACAAGGGTGTAAACTATCTCTATATTTTTAATTATGTACTTAAAAAGACACGAAAACAACATGATCAAATAAAGATATTTAAGTCTAAAATGAAAATTACGTTCAAAGCTATGATTGTGTTTGATACATCGAGAAACAAACCATTTACATTGGGGACCAACACAAGCAGGGTTTTAGTGTATGTTGGCATGATACCGATTATGTTCTTCGAACATATTTTATAATGGTTTGATACTAAAGCCCTAACGGGAGGGGTTGTGCTCAATTTTCCTTATGACGAAGAAATTTTTTTAAAAATCAGTTTAATAAGGGTCTGGAGGTGTCATATCAGTCACTGTTTGGAGTCCTTTGTTAATTTATGTATCATTGTCATTTTGCTTATTTTTTTCTGCTACCTAATCTAACATTAGACTCTAAACTATCAAGCTATCAAGGTCCCAAAAGCTACTTGTGTAAAATCATTTAAACGGGAAAACAAACGGTCTAATCTATATAAAAGTGAGAAATAAACGCTTATAGCAGGTATTTAATGTTTTTATTTTTATCGTCTACAGTTCTTATTTGAAATAATATAAGATGTATACTATGGAGAAAGATTACATATATATGGTCATGTACCGTAAAATCAGTCGCAATCCAGCAAACCTAAGAATTAAATATAATGGAATCGTATGAACTCTAAAACCATTACTGCCGCGAAAAAAAATACCCGGTAATTTTGTGCTTCTATTTTCGTTTCAAGTTGATTTTTTAAACAGAAGTCATACATGCATATAATTGTTAATTCTCTATTTTTAGATGGTGTTGTTCCCTTGTCACCATCTCAAGGTGTTTTCCCTCGGTTTTAGTTTGTTACCCCGATTTTGTTTTTTGTCCATGGATTTATGAGTTTTGAATAGCGGTATATATACTACTATTGCCTTTGTTTATATATCTCAATTTGTACGATTCGCTCGTTAATGTAACAATGTTTTAGATTTTAACGAGAGAAATTTATGTATTACTGAAAAAATATTACACCAGGGTTTTCGATATCACAAACTAGTCAAGACATTTACTAAATGTTATCATCGGTACAAGGACATCATTAGTAAATATAGCTCAACATGCAGACTTCTTATACGTTCAGGTATTTCACATCCAATTTTTTTATGGAAATATTCTTTACAAAGCACAAAATCAGTATTCACCTCAGAAACTAACAAAACCTTTAAATAGACTTATTAAGAACGGATATAGTTACGACACTGTTGTCAGGTCATTAAAGATTGCATATTTTGGCCTTAATATTGATTCACTTGTAGGGTTTTTGCATCGGAACTAAACACATTTATTCAAAAACCAATTGTTGGCATGACACGGGTTATGTCCTTCTCATATATGTTATGATGGTATGACACTAAACCCCTAACGGGTAGGATTGTGCTTGATATTCATATGATGAAATCATAATCTTTCAATTAGTTTAACTGAAGTCTGGAGCTGGCATGTCAGTTAACTACTAGTAGTCTGTTGTTATTTTGTATTATTGTCATTTTGTTTATTTTCTTTGGTTACATCTTCTGACATCAGACTCGGACGTCTCTTGAACTGAATTTTAAATGTGCGTATTGTTATGCGTTTACTTTTCTACATTGACTAGAGGTATAGGGGGAGGGTTGAGATCTCATAAACATGTTTAACCCAACCGCATTTTTGCGCCTGTTCCCAGTCAGGAGCCTCTGGTCTTTGTTAGTCTTGTATTATTTAAATTTTAGTTTCTTGTGTACAATTCGGAAATTAGTATGGCGTTCATTATCACTGAACTAGTATATATTTGATAAGGGGCCAGCTGAAGGACGCGTCCGGGTGCGGGAATTTCCCGCTACATTGAAGACCTGTTGGTGACCTTCTTTCTATGGTCGGGTTGTTGTCTCTCCGACACATTCCCCATTTCCATTCTCAATTTTATATATTTACATATACTAAATATTTTTTTTAATAAATTTTTGTTGTTGACATTAAATTTTATATATTATTTTTACGCTGTATTTTAATCAGCACTGGTTATACATGCGTATACCGTTTCTAAATCTGATGAAAAAAGAGGCAAACATCTTCCCTCAATAATTAATTATATTAGGAAAATAAAGAATATGTGTTATCCATGATCTATGACACAAAATAAGTACATGAACTTAGTTAATTGTTTACCTTTCGTTGCAACAACTGCGACAGTTTGTGGAGCTAAAGTAGTTTGCTGCGCTGAAAAAAAGTAAGGAAAAAAAATATGTTTGTACTTTTTCATATTTAAATGGATATTTAGAAATTCTTTGATTATTTAAGCATAATTTATTAATCGGCTATTATCTGCTCTTTGGTCGGGTTGTTTTCTCTATGACATATTTCCCTTTTTCATTCTCTTTTTATTAAGGAAATTTTAATACTCCACATGACATATTGATATTTTGAATCAATCTCATTAAAATCCAATGTTACCGCGTATCAGAACATCGGATTTTAATGAGATTGATTTTAAACAAAGTTTAAACAAAATGAAAGCAAATTCTTTGATTATAATTAGTCATATTAACGTTTGATATTAGTTTCAGTGCGCACGGCTTGTGTTTCTACTCCAACATTCATCAAGTACACTGTAGATCAAACCATTGAGAAACAAAACAATTAGTATTACACTGATGAGCAGCAAATCTAAAATAACCCACAAAGTCATGCCAAAAATGTCGAAGTTAACAATGTCTGAGGACGCTGCATCCATAGTTCTTATACAGTTGCATGATTGATAAACTTTAACTTTACAGCCAAAATGTATAATTGAAAACATGACAGTAACAACGTTATGAAAATGGGTGGAGTTTATTTGACAGAAGAAAACTCTAAGAAGCTTGAAGTAATTCACACTCTTCAGAATTTTTTTACATTAAAATCCAACCACATAGATACATTCTTTTATTATTTAATCCGGAGCACATTTTAAGAATAAAGTGCTTCCGCGCTATATACTAAATGGGTTTTGGTCAACAATTGTACCCTCTAAAAATAAAAAAAAATAAAAATCCAAAATCAAAACAATAATCAAACAAACACATCAAAACCAAAAACAAAAATTAAGAACTAAAACAAACCCTACAAAAATTTACCATTAAATTCTCAAGTAATTTCCCTATTTACTTACCAAAATATTCATCACAACGATTACATGTTTTCGGACATGTGGAAATGGCCAGTGATATACTTGAAGGATCTTTTGAAGCACATAATATTTGTTGGTAAAATCTGCTGTTACATCTCACATCAAAGTCCACACATACTGGCTGTGTAGGTTTTTCTTAAAATACAAAAAAAAAACACCACAACACTGAAAATTAATATACGAAGTCAATGTACTGTGTTATGTATTAAGATTAGTTTGTATGTTTGTATTTTTATCTGATTGCACATGTTATACACTTATTTAATCTTCATACTTCTTTGTTGATTGTTTACTAAGATGACAATCGGCAAACTACTGCCCTAAAATACGGCAATTAATTAGCTGCCATATTTGTTAACTCATAACAGACAGAGACAAAAAGTTACGATTATACCGGCAATATTTTGGTATCAAAAATGTTTAAATCGTGCACAAAAGACTAAGATTATGATATATACATTGCATTAAAAAAAAATATTGGATAAACAATAAAGGAGCAGGTCTGGTAAGGGTCGATTTTGGCCTCAAATATCAGGTTCATCTAACGAAAGAATATGGACACTTTTTAAACAATGTGTCTATTTTATTTGATTCAATTAGTAAATGTAAAAGATTTTTACTGATTTAGTCATTAAAAACAATCCGATTTAAGCTTAAATATGAAAAGTCTATCAAATATGCCAAAAAATGTCACCTTTCAGATGGTTTTTGTCAAAAATGAAAGTGGCCGCATCCATGTTCATCCTCAACATATATATGGTATGTATTATCATTTAATACAACTTACATTTCAATATTAAGAATGAACACAAATGCGGCCACTTTCATTTAAGACGGAAACCGTCTGAAATTTAACTAAAATGCTTAAATTGTGACGATTTCAGTAATTTAGCAAGACTTAATGATGTTAGTACCCGATATATGTGCATTGTATTGTCAACTACAGCCCATATATGTGTATCAGATGCGTTCTACTTTCCAATAAATTATTAAAAGTTTACATTTTAACAATTTTGTAAAACTGCTATTTTTTGGGACCAAAAAGGGGTCTTACTGGCCCTACTCGTTTCACCAATCGCTCGTTTCATATGACTTAAATATATAATTACCTTGAGTATTTGACAATGTTTTTGAAACAGAGGTGGGTGAAGTTGTTTTAGCCATAGTAGTTATTGTAGTCCGAGACGTTGTTGTGGTAGATGACGTATAAGTTGTGGTCGGAGTAGTTGTTGTCGGTGTTGTTGTTATGGTTTGGGTAGTTGTCGATATCGAAGTAGTTGTTGTCGGTGTTGTTGTTGTGGTGTGGGTAGTTTTAAAAATCGGAGTAGTTGTTGTCGGTGTTTTTGTTGTGGTTTGGGTAGTTGTCGACATCGGAGTAGTTGTGGTAGATAAAGTAGTTGTTTTTGGCATTGTTGTTGTGGTAGGAGTCGTTGTCCACATTGGAGTAGTTGTTGACGCAGGAGTAGTTGTTGTCGTAGGAGCAGTTGTTGTCGTTGGAGAAGTTGTTGTGGTGGATGTAGTGGTGGTAATCGGCAAACTTGTTGTTGTCAGAAAAGTTGTTGCTGTGGTGTGTGCAGCTGCGGTTGGTGAATTTGTTTTTATCTCAGGAGGTGTCGGCGTGTTGAACATTTCTAAAAAAAAATCAATTTTATTTCAAAGATGTATATCAGGTATATATACTATTTTTATCTTTAACGTTCAAATTTTCAATCCCCCAAAGATAATTATCTTTGACAATTTAAAAAAAAATGTTTTCAAGTTCATGAACAGTTTCATTTAAAATTGAGAATGGAAGTGGGGAATGTGTCAAAGAGACTACTACCGGACCATAAAACAGACAACGGCAGAAGATCACCAATAGGTCTTCAATGCAGCGAAAAATTCCTGCACCCGGAGCCGTCCTTCAGCTGGCCCCTAAACAAATAAGTGTATACTAGTTCAATGATTATGATAATGAACGCCATACTTAACTCCAAATTGTACACAAGAAAATAAAATTCAAAAAGACTAACAAAGGCCAGAGAAATGCGGCGGGGTGAAACATGTTTATGAGATCTCAACCCTCTTCCTATACCTCTAGCCAATGTAGAATAGTAAACGCATAACATACGCACATTGAAATTCAGTTCAAGAGAAGTCCGAGTTAGATTTCAGAAGATGTAACAAGAGAAAATAATCAAAATGACAATAATATATATATATAACAACAAACTACTAGCAGTTAACTGACATGCAAGCTCCAGACCTCAATTAAACTTATTGAAAGACTATGTCTTTATGGGAGAGATCCGTTTGCGCCAAAAATGCGTCCTTTTGCGCCACAATTTGTTTTTTCAAATGCTAAGTTTGCGCCACCTTTTTGAAAATTACATGGTAGATAGAGTTTCAGCCCATCCGGATCGTGGGAACAAAACACTGTGTCTTCAACAAATGTGGCTAAAACATAATCAACAATTTCAAGCTTCTATTTTCTTCTCTTTTAGCATATCTTGTATTAAATGTTCAGCAAATCAACAAGTTTTCTTCTCTCTCTGGACATCGACTGTCTAATGCATTTCAAGTAATTTCTCTCCAGATGTTCATCTGCATGGTGAAAAATCTCCGAACATATGAAACTTTTTAAAACAAAAATAAGAAGAAATATTAATCATAAATATTTATGATTGATATGTGTACAGGTAAATTCGACACCCCGCAAAAAAAACAACAACGTTATTTCTGTTTTAATAAACTCATCATAGATACCAGGACTATATTTTGTATATACGCCAGACGTGCGTTTCGTCTACAAAAGACTCATCAGTGACGCTCGATTCCAAAAAAGTTTAAAAGGCCAAATAAAGTACGAAGTTGAAGAGCATTGAGGACAAAATTCCTAAAAGTGTTGCCAAATACAGCTAAGGTAATCTATTCTTGAGGTAGAAAAGCCTTAGTATTTCAAAAATATTCAAAATTTTGTAAACAGTTAATTTATAAATATAAACCCTTCAATGCAGACTCACCAATACATAGTTTTTTGTTACATTCTGAACCCTGGCAGCATTTATTACACAGTTGTACATTTCTATGATGTAGTACTAGTTGAGACAATAATTCACATCTCTGAAAGAAAACACAAATATGATACAAAATCTTGAAGCTTGCTTGGAAGTTCGTTTTGTCATCTTTTTCATAACCAAAAAAAAAAAAAATTTGTTTTGCCTCATTTGTACAAAGTGCGTGCGATAAAGTTAGAAAAAAAAACATTACAAAAATTGTTGACAAATGTCTAAGATAGATTTGAAAATACGGACTTTTATCGAAGGGCACTAGCTGTCAAATTCATGTTTACCGATCTTAATAAATTTCTAACATCTTAAATTATAACAATATCAAATATTCATCCAAACTGTTTAATGTCTTAAATAAACAATTAACAGAGCACAAGCATGAAAATACGTGGCTTCCTTCCGTGTGTATTTTAGTCAAGACACCATCCAATTAATCCTCGAGTTGATCACTCATGTCTTCCGATGACCATATAAGCGATTAAAACATATAATATAGATATAGATAGATTAAGCAAACTTGTGCTGTTGGATTATTCTAAATCTATTCCATTTCAAATTATAGATGAAACATCAATGTTTATCATCGTTTTTACCTGTACCAGTATGTTATTTTTGTGGGGATCAAATCAGTCAATCAAATAATTTACCGTTGTTTCAATTTTAATGTTGACATTATGTTCCACAAATAACTTTACACATACAATTCACCTGTAATCCATTTCAAGCTAAGTGATTAAATTGAAGTTCACATGAATACGGATTCCATGAGGTCGAATTATTCCATTGCAAGTGAATAACTCATAATCAGTGGGTTTTTTTGTAGCTTATTTTGGCAATATTGAACCTTTTGAGTTTATATATCTATTTTGTTTCTTCCGCATTTTTCTTTATATGTTATCCTCTGCCTTCAAATATGAATATCTAGTATCGTTTATTTACCTATAAAGTCTTCAATATTGAATTGTTTATGCAACCATTATACCCAGTCCCCAAACCTTTTTATACCAAACAAAAACAATGAACAGCACAATCCCCTTAGATGTTTTTGAAGGGTGATCTACTTCTGCTCAACAAATGACAACCGTAGAACTTTTGTTCAAATATGTTTGTTCAAAAAGTTGTTTGTTATTTCACTGAACATTTCCGTATTAATGAAATAAAAATAAAATAGGTCAACCGATTGAGAAGCGCGAACCACACCAACCATTTGAGAGTGATCTCAGGTCAGCCAGAACGGTAAGTAGATCCTGCTGAACTAGCGGCAATTGTTTTGTTCCTAATTAGTGGCGTCCGCTACGCTATTATAGATTTGATCCTTATCTATGAATACCTTTTTCTTTTCACATCCCAAATTGTATCTTTTTTCAAAATTGTCATTAACAAACTGCTGAGTAAAACATATCTGAAATAGAATTGGTATTGTAATAAGGTAAAAATAAAGTTAAAATACAAAATAATTCATCAGATTAAACCCAAATTCATGATTTGTTTTCTCATAAGATATGACTACTAGTATTGAAAAGTGACTGGATCAAATTGTCCTGAGAGTTCCTGATGTAATCAAAATGAAAATAAGTATATGACCTAGATCTAACTAGTTATTTGACCTTTTCAAGTTTTATAAAAATACATTGGTTATGTTCTACCTATATGCCTCTGCATTGGGTTCATAACTATTCACGAGATACAAATTTTCGAGGGTTTCGTTTGTGTTTGTGAAAAACGAATTTAAAGGACATGCTTGAACGCTTAGTTAAATGAACAAAGTAATTTATTTAAAAAGTACAGAACTACATGTGGAAGAATTATTTATATGAATAAATAACTACAAAACATATTATAAGAGATTAATATAATTGTTATCATTTCTATGTTTTCAATTTAAAGATAAGGATGTGAAGTTTATGGTGACGTATTTGTCTTCATCAGATTCAAAATGTAATTAAAACAGAGATAGATATGTTAAATAAAGGCAAACGGAAGTATACTGCTGTTCGAAAATCATACATCGATTGAGAGAAAACACAGACGGCTTACAAACTAAAACCGAAACAGCAATAACAGGAATATAATAGAAAATCAACGAAACAACAGAAAAAGAAGAAACATAGAAGGTGCAACAAAAAAAACCACATCACACACAGAAACGAAATATAAGATAACAACTGCCATTTTCCGGACTTGGTACAGACCATTTTTAGATATAAAATGATGGAATGAAACTGGTTTTGTGGCTAGTCAAATCTCGCGCTAAAATTACGGTAATGTTAAATATTACATTAAGATTACAACATAACAGGATTACAGTACAAATAAATGCCAAAACATTCAGGACAGAGAAATATACAAATAAACAATACAATAGTACATTTCAATATGCTTATATTATCAAAGGTAGTAGGCTCATAATTCGTCTACATAAGAATTATCACTGACGCTCAGATGAAAAAAAGTAAGAAAGCTAAACTAGTACAAAGTTGAAGAGCATGGACGATCCGGAATTCCAAACAGTTGTGTCAAATACGGCTAAGGTTATGAAAATACGATTTTTTTGGTGTTATTAAAATTTACTGTTATAAAATGTTAGAAATTATTATGAATTAAGGAATGTACCTCCCTAATGTAAAGCTCTGATTCCTTTCACGGATTTTGCTATACGTTTTGGACTTTTTGGATTATAGTTCATCATCTTTTATATAAGCTGTGGATTTCAAATATTTTGGCCACGAGCATCACTGAAGAGACATGTATTGTCGGTATGCGCATCTGGTGCAGGAAAATGTTATTATATATGTCTTGAATAAGAAACTCCTTATTTTGTTTGAGAATAATTCATACTCTTGCAAACAGTACATTCATACAAATGACCATAAGATTGATAATAATGCTAACACCAAAGTACTGACTAACCATAGAAGAAACGTTAAACAACTTGGACGGCACATGAAAAAACAGCATGAAGGAACCACACATTCTCAGTCACACTATGATCGACAAAAATAAGAAGGACACTTTTTCCTGTTTGAATTGTTGTATACCCTTCAGGAAAACTAAAAATTAAGATGTGATTTGTCCTCACAAACTCCCTTTTCGTATAATAGTGATAAAGTGCCAAATAGATCGGTTCCAAAATCACAAAGAAGAGCTTCAGTAATAAACCTTTGATATTTGCTTTGTTGGTGGATACGATAGAATCAAAATAGGAACATTCAAGATCATAATTTGCGAAAAGTCTGATCAAGGGCATGTAAATCGTGGCGGGAAAATTCAAGCTCTACATGTTGCATCCGTCGTATTACTTGTGCATGTTCCAATTTGGTAATGAGTCAAATTTAGTTAGTCATATTCTCAACAACAAAAAAAGACAGATGGGATTTTGGTTTCAACAATAAGAACATATCCGTCGTCATCCGTGAAACAAAAAAAAAACGTTTACTTTCGTTTAGTTTTGATTTTTTATTCTCGCAGTGCTGACCATTGACACATTTCCAAAAACGATATCAAAAGTATATGTTGCAAAAATCATTTTTGTCTCGGCATTAATTTAAGCAGCCACCATGAAACGTTTGTCAACCATTTTTCTTCACACATGGATACGATAGCCATGCTTTATATCTCAGTTTCGAATGCCAAAATCAATTAACAGTACCAGAGAAAATATCTAAAATTATGTTCGACAAAGCTTTAAGTTCCAATATAATGTACCTCATCTGATCTGCATTCGACTAATGATTGGCACTCTAGTGGGCTTGCAACATCCTGACACCTTGAACATATATTTGCAGAAGCACCTTAAATATAATTGCATTTATAAATATGTTTCGTCATGTGATATTATTTCAGCTACAAACTTATTTTGAATATGCAAATTTAGGTTTATCATAATCAATTTATTTGCATACTTTCATCTAAGTCCAACAAATATGTAAGACTTAGATCGACGTCCGATCTCTAATCGACGTCCGTTGCTTAAATCGATGTCCAAATCTAACGTCACAATAAAATATCCTCTAAATCGACGGCCTATGCCTATCTGAATGACGTCCATTTCTGGTTTCTCTAATCGACTTCTGATTTTTAGCTTCTCTTATCAACGTCCGTTTTAGAAACAGAATACAAAATCAAACAAAACCGACAGCAGCTGTAACATGAATGTAATGTGTGACAAATATGATCTATTTAGAAAAAAACATTTCTTTTAAAAACACTAAATATGTAAACAGGTTGTGATATCATTTATTTTTTCATTTTAGAGATTACATAAAAATAAGGATATATGGTATGACATGAATAATGTTAACAATTCAAATTAGAAAACTAACGGTCTAATTTATAAAACAAATTCTGAAAAACAAATATGACAGAGATAAACCATCGATCGAGAACCAATGTACTACAGGCCCAAACAGAATATGTTGAGGTTAAGCATGTGTTTGTGATCACTTAACCTAGAACAGTTGTGTAATAGCAAAACATAAAAACATAATGCCAATTTCTTGCGTATATGTTTTACTCCAGGTGTAATACTCAGAAATTTGTTGGAAAATATCTTACAGAGTCCGAATCATAATACTACCAAAACCAATCGGCTGTACTTCTTCATGTTGTCCTGTTGATGATTGAATATTGCCCTCTAGATGTCGTTTTTTTTTTGTCGTTAGGTTGCTTTCTCCGCGACAAACACTTACATTCATGTCATTTATTAACGTTAATAGGAATGAAACACTGCTATGTAGAACTATTTGATTAGCTTTTTATCAAGATAAACTTTAATATGCATGATACCTATTTCGGGTAGAACAAAATCGATTTGTTAAGTATGTATTAAAAAAAGTTGAACCCTACAAAACATGTACATGTATAAGTGTAACAATTAATATAAAAAGAAGATGTGGTATGATTGACAATGACAAAACTCTCCCCAATTAACAACTATAGATCACCATACGGCCTTCAACATTGAGCAAAGCCCGTAGTCAGCTATCAAAGTCCCCGAATTGACATTGTAAAACAATTCAAGCTTAAAAACTAACGGCCTTTATGTTCATTTATTTATTATTATTGTACATCGATTAAAGACGACTGCAACTAATCGGGCGTAGTTCTGGCAATACATGCAGTCACGTAGCATGTAGATTACAGTATCAAAATATTGGACGTCGATTTGAAAATGTGACGTCAGATTTAGAATTCGATTTTAGAAACAGACGTCGATTTGAGGAACTGACGTCGATAAGATTTCGGACGTCGATCTCATGTATATATACCATAATTTTCTTCGATAACTAGGAATGAGAGTTAAGAAGAATTTGCACAACCTTCCGGAGAACATAAAATGCATGTTTCCCACATGGTATTTCCTAACTTAAAAATATAGAAAATGTGTTTGATTTAAAACATGTTGATATATAGTGGATTGGGTAATAAACTATTTAAACTTATATTTATCCCTTTTCACTTGGCGTGTGCTGCCCTGTAGCGGCATTAGTCTACTCTTTTTCGAAATATACAGGAGTCTCTTCAACGTGCAAGATATCGTTTCTTTCCGATGGACTATCAACACTTCTTCAAGACCATATGATTATGGACTTTCAAAATTGATTTTCCTCTAAGTTCAGTATTTTTGTGATTTTACTCACAAATGGTGTCATAGAAGAGCCGACAATTCAGTCCCTGAAAATTTTATCCCAAGAACAGGGATCGAACCAGGAACCCTTGTGTTAGTAGCCCGATGCACTAACCACTTCACGGCGGAAAATGTTCTTGCTAATGAAACAACTCTTATGAAAATTGACTTGATTGTAAGACTTTGTTGTCGGTTGATTATCGGAGGTCGATTTTGTTAAATGTAGAATTTGTTGTAGTCCAAGATTGTTCCGGACCTGGCTACACAAGTGGAAGTATTCAAATTGGTTGTAATCAGGGTTCGGATCCAAATTAAATTGATTTGATTTTCACGACTGAGAAACGAAACAAAAACAGGTCACTTTATTAATTTCATAGACTTTATTCTTCATACCAGACAACGATCTGCAATAGTTAGTGATTATTAAGATTATAATGCTTATTGTTATACATTATGATTTGAATTTCAGGAGAATATTAAGTAATAATTCACTGTATTAATTAAAGTTTTGGCTAAAACACTTTAACTATGTATTAATTACATTATCTAAAATAAGATACTATGATACACATACCTTGTGAATGTTGACATGCTTGGTTGTTACATTTGTCTGTATTACAACATTTTTGACAAACTTGTAGCTCTCCACTTCTTTTTCCAAAAGCGACCTTTTCCATGTCACATAACTATAAATGATATTCAACTTATCTACATTTCTTTAATGCAACAATTATTAAATCGACATAAAGCTATCTAAACAATGTAAAATAGAAATTACTTTTGGTTTGAATCTATGTCTTAAGTCTGAGCGTGAAAGCTTTTAAAACTAAAAATTCTAATGAAATTAATTTTAGAACTCAACAAAGATACTAAATTTTAAACATATGACTCACAAGTTTTTTCAGCATATGACTCATCAGATATTAAGCTCGTATCACAGCAAATAGAAGGATAAAGAACATCCGAAGTTGAAAATCATTGCAAATCATACTTCATGAATTGAAAAAAGTTAATTTACAGAAAATGAACTTATCACTGATATTCATAGCAACAAAAAGGTGCTTAATACTTTGCTGGTCATAACATCCAACACCATTAACATTGTCACAGTGATTATAAAAAGTAAAAGACTAGAATTGAACTGAGTGTATGCTTGCTAATGAGACAGTTATCCTCAAAAGCTAAAATGAAGTGGATGTAAGAAGTTTGTTTAATTTGTACAACCTTCAACAATGAGTATCACCCAAACAGTATTGTCGGCGATAAACGGCCTCTATATTAAAAATGAAAACATTAAAATGGAAAAACGGCCGACCTAATCATCAACAAAAGAATGTACGGAAAAAAAGTATGACATGCATGCACCTTGACTTGAGACAGACAAAGGCGTGGTTAAACGTGTCATTGCTCAACCCATCATCAGACAGTGGTTTAACAGCAGATATAACAACAAACTGAATAAATATGTTGCAGTTGGCGTAACTAAAAAGATCGAACCGAGGCACGGAAAGAACTGAAATAAAAAAAAATAGGCATAGCGCATATCCCAGACTTTATAGATAATCAAACAAAACATAAGTAATATCATTCTTTCACAAGTTGAATTTCGATTTATTTCATAGAAACTGCTTATTGTTTTAATCATGATGACAAATTGAAACATAATTAATAGATAAACGTATCAGTACTGGACAAAAGGCAACAATTTAACCTTTTCAATCAAACGATACCTGTAAATAACCTACCTGTCTTGATCTGCAACCAACATTATAATATGTGGTTAAATCATCGTCTATCACCTGTTCTGTGTAGCAAATCTGAAGAACAATTTAAATACACAGTGCAAAACATGTATGTTCTAAGCTTGATAAGGCTAAATTGGTGCGATGACAATGGAAAATTACAAATTGAATGGCAAATAAAGTATGACAAGCATGAATAGTTATTATATGTCAATTCATTGTGTTTTGGTAAAATGACATTACTTGAATGGGGGTTGAATCTACAGAATTCAAAAATTGCCTCTCGAATCAGCAGTTTGAAATTCAAAATAAATTACAAAGTTTAATATAATTAATATTCATATTCATAATTATATAAAAAAAATAAAACTTGTGATACAGCAGGAGAAACACATCGTAGGGCTTCGTATACTATTTTCAATTTAAGAACAATTTTTCCTGACTATCAAAGGTACGCCATCATTAAAATTGCATTTCTTCTTCCCAAATTTACCAAATACTTGGTTATAATTGAAGGATATCTTGAAATGTCATGCATTTTATTGAATTCCATTTCAAAACCATTAAGTCTTGAAAGATTTAAAGATAAATGTATTGTTAATTTTTATTTGTTTATTTATCCGACTGTTGTTTCAACAGTTTTATCATTGGTATGTTTTGGTCTTCATGTGGAGTTCAATTTTCTATTCTTCGTGCATTTCTGTTGCTTCAATTATGGTCACGAGTAAGCACTTGACCTGTTGAATGATAGAGTTTGATTTCATCAGTTTTTATGGATATCTCTTTTTGAATTTCCCTTTGAGTTCGGTATTTTCGTTATAATTTTATATAAGAATTTCTCTGACGTGCTTGGATCAATTACTCATTAAAAGGATAACAGTTATTACCACAATATTGGATAGCACAATTGATCTGCCCAACCATTCGAAGTGGAATTCTCACAAAAGTAAAAGAAATATACAAAAAAAGAAAAATAACAACACGACCATATAGTCTGACTTGCTACAAGTCCATCATTTGTTGGGATTAGATATGTTTTGTGTTTGCTTGAACCTCCATGTTTCTTCCTAACTAGACCGTGGTTTTTGGCAGTTCTGAAACAAGATTCAACCATGAAATTTGATAACTTACTTCTGCCACACCACACTCCTGTTTATGTAGACATGCCCGTGGTTCTATTACACCTTGGCACGATAAACAACGTAGACCTAATTTAAAAAAAGAACAAAACAAAGATCATTCATTATTTCACGCTCAAACAAATCACTCACTGAAGTCGGATCTTCGAATATTTTTTCAACTGGTTTCATTATCGCTGAGTTGGTTGAAACAGGAAGAGGTGTGTATTAATATATATATATCTACAACTTATAATATACTTATATTTAAGTATTTTACAATTGCAGGCTTTTCTCAGATTATTTATGACGTCTCGATTATAAACCAGTTTGATTTGTTTTGAATAACATTTAAGTAATATGATTTGTTTATTGGTTGATATGGGTTTACACAGATGTCCAAGGTAAGGGATGACCGAGGGCTCTAAAGCATATTTCATCCACCCATATTCAGTATTGTCTGACCCGGTCAAGTCAGAAGCATGTGGTTCAGTAGTTGTCTAATGTTCTGATTTTTAGTTTTTGTTTTCACATTCAGCTATTTTATTTCGTCGGGATGGTTTCGTATTTTGTCATTACAAGGGCCTTTATACAGTTTTCAAAACAGAAGGGTGACTTATTTTGCTCATTCAAACGACAATATGTCTCATTGTGAAAATGAGTACGTTGAATTAAGTGACGGTGTTTTTAGTCCGAGAAATCAATAAAATCGAATAGCAAAGTTGTTCTTTGTATTTGATTTAGCTGTCTGTTTTAAAGATCGGATAGCTTCTGATTTTCCTTGACATCGTTCCGTCAGAAGTATGTCTTTGTCTACATGTTTTACATTTTTTCATGAATGTGACCTACCGAATTAGACTATTTACCGGATTTGTTATCACATAAGGTAGCAATACACAGTTAGGAGTTTAGTTTCGCATTATGGCCCCTGTGGATTTTTCAAATAGGAAAGTTATTGTGAAATAAAATTCATTTTTAGACAGATGAGTGTTAATTTAGCCTTCAAAGGTAGTTTATAAGAGCATCAAGATTATTTTTTACATGTTTTTTGGGCTGTTTTCTGTTTGACAGTCCGTATTTTCATAGCTAGACCGGCCATCGGTCCAGAAATTAATGTACTGTTTACAAACACTCTTTTTCTACACGACGTTTTTGACGCAATTTTACAAAAAAATAAGATGAAAGACATATGATTTTCATTGGATTTGCTGAATGATATATGTACACAGTTTCAGAAAAGGTATTACTTCAAGCAATTGAAATTCTACTTTTAGTCAAATTTTGGGGAAATCTGTGACATCTTTCCCCCCTTTTTTGCAATATTTTATAACAAATAAATGCAGATTGTTGCCATGGATACACCAAAAAGAAATTATATTTTACCATTTTATATACTGGAAATAAAATCTATGAAAGATTCTGATTACATACATATGCCCATATATGACACAAACAGTAAGCTTGATATTGCAAGAAAGCAATGAAAAGGGAATGGTAAAATTCATAAGGGCTCATTTTATTATTTTTTCCTAACTGTTTATTGCTACCTTATGGCATACTTACCAAGCTCAGAATTGTATAATTTAAGACTTTTCAAGCCACAAATCTATTGATATTTAGATTCAAAATCAACTTCTGAGTAAATTAAGTGTTTAACAATGACAATATGTGTCAATTTTATTGTTTACAGTCCTTAGCAACCAAAATTAGACATTTTGACACTAGGCTTATATTTGTACTCTATCGGCTTAACGCTTGCTTCTGATGGATTGGGCTGCATGTAGTAGCACAAGTATTGAACGCGTTGGTTTTTTTCTTGCGAATATATCATATTATTGTTTTTATCAAGATTTCATGTTACATTTTGGCATATATTAGATGTATAGTTAAATCAGATGTAAGAAATTGATCCCCATCACCAAGTTTTTAATCAAGTCTTTGGTATGCAATAAGCATAAAGATTAACATTTTTATGATTAAAATTGCTCAATTTTGTACAATGGTGCATCATCAGAGATCTTATTATGATATTCAACATTAAAAAACTGCCAAAAGAGGTACAATTTTTAAGATTTGGCTAAACATTGAGGTAGAGACAAGATTTTACACTTTGACTTGGCACCTTTCTTAAAATCAGTTTTTGTCGCGTTTCAGTGTCAACTGCTAACCTTCATAAAATATTCATTACTCAACCAATTTTCAAAAATAAAAGGCCAATTTACTCGTTTTAGCTAGCAGAACTCAGAAAATAATATATTTTTTACATGTTTTATGGGCTGTTTTCTGTTTGACAGTCCGTATTTTCATAGCTAGACCGGCCATCGGTCCAGAAATTAATGTATTGTTTACAAACACTCTTTTTCTACACGACGTTTTTGACGCAATTTTACCAAAAAATGAGATGAAAGACATATGATTTTCATTGGATTTGCTGAATGATATATGTACACAGTTTCAGAAAAGGTATTACTTCAAGCAATTGAAATTCTACTTTTAGTCAAATTTTGGGGAAATCTGTGACATCTTTCCCCCCTTTTTTGCAATATTTTATAACAAATAAATGCAGATTGTTGCCATGGATACACCAAAAAGAAATTATATTTTACCATTTTATATACTGGAAATAAAATCTATGAAAGATTCTGATTACATACATATGCCCATATATGACACAAACAGAAAGCTTGATATTGCAAGAAAGCAATGAAAAGGGAATGGTAAAATTCATAAGGGCTAATTTTATTATTTTTTCCTAACTGTTTATTGCTACCTAAGCAACACGACGGGTGCCACATGTGGAGCAGGATCTGCTTACCCTTCCGGAGCACCTGAGACCACCTCTAGTTTTTGATGGGGTTCGTGTTGTTTATTCTTTAGTTTTCTATGTTGTGTCGTGTGTACTATTGTTTGTCTGTTTAATTTTTAGCCATGGCGTTGTCAGTTTATTTTAGATTTATGAGTTTGACTGTCCCTTTGATATATGTCGTCCCTCTTTTACAATGTCCCAACTCCTGCATTACGTCCCTCTTTTACAATGTCCCAACTCCTGCATTACGTCCCTATTTTACAATGTCTCGACTCCTGCATTACGTCCCTCTTTTACAATGTCCCAACTCCTGCATTACGTCCCTCTTTTACAATGTCCCAACTCCTGCATTACGTCCCTCTTTTACAATGTCCCAACTCCTGCATTACGTCCCTTCTGTTTGGTTTTATTATTGTTCAAAACAACACATACCACTTTAATATAACCACTTACCATGAACACCGTGCAAAATAGTAACTGGAATAAAAATGAAATAACTTTCTTTGTTTCATTCTTTTTTTACTGAAGAAAAGTACGATCCCTAGAACATATAGAAATTGTTTGGTTGCTTTAAGTTCATGTAATGCTCTGTACCTGATTTTGATTCAGACTACGACAAAGTAATCGTAAAAGGTATGTTTGTATTTTCCGTATAATTTGTTTGTTTGGGTTGTTGAAAAGTGGTCTGCAAAAAGAATCAATCGGGATGTTTTCCATATCGAATATTATAGAGGCTTTTTTATAATGAGTGTTAGTTTGATTTCTAAATTTCAAGTCATAAATTGATTTATAAAATTGTCGATATAAAGACTTACGCTGTAACAGGTTGTACAGATACAGAAAATATATTTGTAATGACCTCTTAAGGTGGTACCCAACACTTTCACTGAAATTAATTTGGCTCGTTTAATTTTCATAAAATGTTGTCAAAGTATTTACTTTGACCCTTTAACAAAAATATCAAAATATCAAAAATTTTGAACCAACCGTTTTGTCAGAAAAAATACACTGGTTATATAGCAGTTTGACAAACACCAACTTTGATCATTGAGAAGCTTAATATTCCTTTTACAACACAACGTAATTAAAACGTTTAGCTGACATTACAGAGTTATCTCCCTGTAGTGTTAGGTACCACCTTAACGTCCCCTGCTGTTCTTATCACAAGATAAAATTTATTGACCAATACTGTAAACATCCTTCATGTAATCATACTACGAGTAGTTCAAAACACATCTTGACAACAATATCAAGTATTCGCATGGTCACAAGTTAATTCAATTTCTAGAAATATAATTGTGATAAACTAGAATAATAGATTCCATACGTATGAGTTCTGAATACAGCGATTTTATATTCATAAAGGTCTATAGAAAACAACAAACAAACAAATAAATATCAAGTCTAACAACTGTAAGGCCATACACACAAGATGGTGAAAGTATTAAAGATTTGATTAGTATAAATATTGTCAAAAAAACACTGCATTTTAATGTGTTTCAACTGAAACACACACTTATTATCAATCCAATAGAATTACATTTCTAGCTTCATTTGAATTAGGAATTGACCATACAAAACCTACCCCCAACAACCATGTGGAATATTGTATTAGTGAACAGTGACGCTTTTTTTTTTATTATATTCTATTCACGATCTCTTGTGTCTGTTTTCATGTAACCTTTAAGGTAACAAACCCGCTTTTGGGCTTTAGTCTAAAAAGTTAAACCATATATAACAGATCTTTAGTCACTTATTGATTTCAAAATGTATTTTTGTATATTCAAAACGATGTATAATATAATGCTTAAAACATATTTTTGTTCTTACCAAAAAGAAACAAGTATTTCAGATCCATATTTCTGAACGTTCTAAAACGACACTGATAAGAAGATAAACAAGGACAATACTGTGAATTTTTATCGATCGAAGAAAAATGTGTGACTTGTTATATACCATCCTTAAAAACTTTAAAAGGTCCCAATGAAACAATCCGTGGAAAACACACAAACATAATAATAGTTTTTGTAACTTATGTTCTACACTTAGACTGATGTTTATCATTAAAGAGAGACGTCATCATTTCCGCCTTTAAGTTGGGCATATCATTTTCTGTAGTGTCAATGTATGGGCATGTGTCGTCTTAGGTCTACTTGAGGAAATTTGGAATAAAGGTATCGTAAATTACTTCTTAATCAAGGCAAATATTAGAACAGTCATCGCGACATTGTTTGTCTTGTTAACTAGCGTAGACCAGTTAGTATTGAAAACTTACTTTATTTGACTCTTATTTTATCTTTATCATCCTATGTAAATTTTACAGACGCCATCACGAGTTGGTTGACTGATATGGAATAACCGTTCCACATATGATATCGGATATGTTCCTTATGTCGTAACTAAAATGCCCTTTCCCTTTTCCCGAATGTGACTTACCGAATTAGACTATTTACTGGATTTGTAATAACATAAGCAACACGACGGGTGTCACATGTGAAGCAGGATTTGCTTATCCTTCCGGAGCACCTGAGATCACCCCAAGTTTTTTGTGGGGTTCGTGTTACTTAGTCTTTAGTTTTCTATGTTGTGTCTTCTGTACTATTGTTTGTCTGTTCGTCCTTTTCTTTTTTTAACCATGGTGTTGTCAGTTTATTTTCTATCTATGAGTTTGACTCTCCAACTAGTATCTTTCGTCCCTCTTTTAAAAAACCATGGGAACATAAAATTACGTATTTCTGTGTCTGCTCTAAACGTTCGCGGAATCTTTTTTGCACACTTCTAGAAAATACATTTCATTAAAATCAATCCGTTAATTCATAAAACACATGAACGTACTAACTGTAAACAGCCGCCTTGTCGGTGTTGCACATACTCTGCTTGTCTGGCGACATATATCATGTATACACTGTATGCGGAAATTATATTTCAATGAACTATGTATTTAATGTCTTCTCCGTGCGTGTACAGTCTTATCCATGTACGAACGCCTTACGGTTGCATTGGTGGATTTGTTTAGCCAGTTTTAGCAGACCGTGTTTGTTTCTCAACTTAAAAGAGATTTTTAATGACTGATGATTGATGTGCAGAGCGGGTGATATAGGCAAAGCAGGTGACATTTATACGTAAATCTCATTCAGTTTGCTTAATTTAGATCCCCTCACCTGTTGTGTCTATTTGACATGAAGTTCGTTTGTCATCTATGATGAATTAATTTCTAACTCTCAGCGTGAATTAAGGTTAAGATACAATTATGTTTGCAATTATTAGTTAGACAATGACAAATAGTCCCATTTATTTTACCTCAGGGGAGAACTATGATCATACCATGCTGATAAACAACCAGAGGAACAAATAAAAGACTAATAACAGTTTAAAAAAACACCATAGAATACTAAATACTGGCAACACCAATATAAAACAAACAATTATCTCAGGTATTCCAAAAGTGTAAGTGAAATGGAAGGCTACTTGACAATCGACACTGTATGTATTGAAATTAGCATCAACAGCCAACTTTTCTGTCATATTATCATAAGCATTGTAGAGCAGTGATCACACAATCTCTTGAAACTCGGAATACAAATTAGGGTTTACCATTACTATCATTTGATATACAACATTAGTGCATCTGCTAAGTATCTTCTTTTCCGTAATATTTAATTCTGAGTTGCAGTTATGTTTGTATCTCAGTTATCTTCTTGTTGTGGCAAAAACATATTTTTACCTTTAATTTGAAATAATGTGTCACTTTTAATTTTCCCGTTCAAATCAATGGTCACCCGACACTGTCATATTAGCAGCACGGTTCTCTGTTTTGTTTTCCATTGTGTAATGATTTTGACATATGCATTAGATAAGATAAAAAAAACACTGGTTAAAACCAAACCGTTGTGCACCTGTAATGATTTATATGGGCGTCAAGTTGGTTACCTATTCCCTATTCCCTATTCGTTACCTATTCCCTATTCCCTATTCGTTGCCTATTCGTTACCTATTCCCTATTCCCTATTCGTTACCTATTCGTTACCTATTCCCTATTCCCTATTCGTTGCCTATTCGTTACCTATTCCCTATTCCCTATTCGTTACCTATTCGTTACCTATTCACTTATAATACGTTTGTTGTACGTTGCACCTTTAACAAAATGATTTTCAATTGTGTCCATGTCTCTGGTGGTAACAATGTGTTCTTAGAGATGACATGAACCTATTAGCGTGCATGTACCTGTTCAAGCGCTCGGTTAATACCCTGTTACCTATTTGCTACTTATTCGCTTTTAATACGTTTGTTGTACGTTGCATCTTTTAGAAAAGAATTTTCAATTAAGTTCATATCTCTGGTGGTAACAATGTGTTTTTAGAGATGAAATACCCCTATTAGCGCATATGTACTCATTCCAGCGCTCGGATAATACCCTGTTACTTATTCGTTCCTTATTTGCATTTAATGCGCGAGGTATACGTTGCACCTTGAAATAAATCGTTTTTTAATTGTGTTCATGTCTCTAGTGGTAACAATGTGTTCTTAGAGATGAAATGACCCTATTAGAGCGCATGTACCCGTTCTAGCGCTCGGTAAATACCCTGTTACCTATTCGTTACCTATTCGTTACCTTTTCACTTATAATACGTTTGTTGTACGTTGCACCTTTTAAAAAAGATTTTCAATTGTGTCCGTGTCTCTGGTGGTAACAATGTGTTCTTAATGAGGAAATGACCCTATTAGCGCGCATGTACCCGTTCAAGCGCTCGGTTAATACCCTGTTACCTATTCGTTACCAATTCGACACTTATTCACTAATAATACGTTTGTTGTACGTTGCATCTTTTAGAAAAGAATTTTCAATTAAGTTCATATCTTTGGTGGTAACAATGTGTTCTTTTAGATGAAATACCCCTATAAGCGCATATGTACTCGTTCAAGCGCTCGGATAATACCCTGTTACTTATTTGTTCCTTATTCGCTTTTAATGCGCAGGGGTATACGCTGCACCTTAAAATAAATCGTTTTTTAATTGTGTTCATGTCTCTGGTGGTAACAATGTGTTCTTAGAGATGAAAAGACCCCATTAGATCTCATGTACCCGTTCCAGCGCTCGGTTAATACCCTGTTACCTATTCGTCACATATTCGTTACCTATTCACTTATAATCCGTTTGTTGTACGTTGCACCTTATAGAAAAGAATTTTCAATTGTGTCCATGTCTCTGGTGGTAACAATGTGTTCTTAGAGATGAAAAGACCCCATTAGATCTCATGTACCCGTTCCAGCGCTCGGTTAATACCCTGTTACCTATTCGTTACATATTCGTTACCTATTCACTTATAATCCGTTTGTTGTACGTTGCACCTTATAGAAAAGAATTTTCAATTGTGTCCATGTCTCTGGTGGTAATAATGTGTTCTTTTAGATAAAATACCCCTATTAGCGCTTCATTCTAAAAATGTACGCACAGTCAACGCTTTTACAACCCTATAAAATTACAAAAAGAAGCATTCAATACTTATAATTACATTTCTTAACTAGGATCATGAAAAAGAGAATAAGGAACGAAAAAGTAACATCAAGTCGAGCGCTGAAACAGGTACATATGTTTTATTACGGGTTTTTTTCACCTCTAACAACCGACAGTTACCACCAGCGACACAAAATAGGTGCAACGTATTACAAACGTATTATAAGCGGATAAATAACGAATAGGTAACAGGGTATTATCCGAGCCCTAAAAACAGGTACATGCACGCTAATAGGGTCATAACTTCTCTAAGAACACATTGTTACCACCAGAAACATGGACACAATTAAAAATCCTTGTCTAAAAGGTGCAACATACAACAAACATATTATAAGTGAATAAGTAACGAATAGGTAACGAATAGGTAACAGGGTATTAGCCGAGCGCTGGAATGGGTACATGCGCTCTAATAGGGGTATAACATCTCTAAGAACACATTATTACCACCATAGATATGAATTTAATTGAAAATCCGTTTCTAAAAGGTGCAACGTGCAACAAACGTATTATAAGTGAATAGGTAAGGAATAGGTAACGAATAGGTAACAAGGTATTAACCGAGCGCTTGAACGGGTACATACGTGCTAATAGGGTCATTTCATCTCTAACAACACATTGTTACCACAAGAGACATGGAGACAATTAAAAATCCTTTTCTAAAAGGTGCAACGTACAACATACGTATTATTAGTGAATAAGTAACGAATAGGTAACTAATAGGTAACAGGGTATTAACTGAGCGCTGGGACGGGTACATGCGCGCCAATACGGTATTTTCATCTCTAAGAACATATTTTTACCACCAGAGACACGGACACAATTGAAAATCCTTTTCTAAAAGGTGCAACGTACAACAAACGTGTTATAAGTGAATAGGTAACGAATAGGTTACAGGGTATTTACTGAGCGCTGGAACGGGTACATGCGCGGTAATAGGGTAATTTCATCTCTAAGAACACATTGTTACCACAAGAGACACGGAGACAATTAAAAATCCTTTTCTAAAAGGTGCAACGTACAGCAAACGTATTATAAGTGAATAGGTAACGAATAGGTAACGAATAGGTACCAGGGTATTAACCGAGTGCTGGAACGGGTTCATGCGCTCTAATAGGGTCATTGCATCTCTAAGAACACATTGTTACCACCAGAGACATGAACACAATTAAAAAATGATTTATTTCAAGGTGCAACGTATACCTCGTGCATTTAAATCAAATAAGGAACGAATAAGTAACAGGGTATTATCCGAGCGCTGGAACGAGTACATATGCGCTAATTGGGGTATTTCATCTATAAAAACACATTATTACCACCAAAGATATGAACCTAATTGAAAATTATTTTCTAAAACATGCAACGTACAACAAACGTATTAAAAGCGAATAAGTAACGAATAGGTAACAGGGTATTTACTGAGCGCTGGAACGGGTACATGTGCGCTAAAAGGGTAATTTCATCTATAAAACACATTATTACCACCAGAGATATGAATTTAATTGAAAATCCTTTTCTAAAAGGTGCAACGTACAACAAACGTATTATAAGTGAAAAGGTAACGAATAGGTAACGAATAGGTAACAGGGTATTTACCGAGCGCTGGAACGGGTACATGCGCTCTAATAGGGTAATTTCATCTATAAGAACACATTGTTACCACAAGAGACATGGAGACAATTAAAAATCCTTTTCTAAAAGTTGCAACGTACAACAAACGTATTATAAGTGAATAGGTAACGAATATGTAACGAATAGGTAACAGGGTATTAACCGAGCGCTGGAACGAGTACATATGCGCTTATAGGGGTATTTCATCTATAAGAACACATTATTACCAACAGAGATATGAACCTAATTGAAAATTCTTTTCTAAAACATGCAACGTACAACAAACGTATTAAAAGCAAATAAGTAACGAATAGGTAACGAATAGGTAACAGGGCGCTTGAACGGGTACATGCGCGCTTATAGGGTCATTTCATCTCTAAGAACACATTGTTACCACCAGAGACACGGACACACTTAAAAATCCTTTTCTAAAAGTTGCAACGTACAACAAACGTATTATAAGTGAAAAGGTAACGTATAGGTAACAGGGTATCTACCGAGCGCTGGAACGGGTACATGCGCTCTAATAGGGTAATTTCATCTCTAAGAACACATTGTTACCACTAGATACACGGACACAATTGAAAATTCTTTTCTAAAACATGCAACGTACAACAAACGTATTATAAGTGAATAGGTAACGAATAGGTAACAGGGTATCTACCGAGCGCTGGAACGGGTTTATGCACTCTAATAGGGTAATTTCATCTCTAAGAACACATTTTTACCATCAGATACACGGACACAATTGAAAATTCTATTCTAAAACATGCAACGTACAACAAACGTATCATAAGTGAATAGGTAACGAATAGGTAACGAATAGGTAACGAATAGGTAACAGGGTATTTACCGAGCGTTGGAACGGATACATGCGCGCTAATAGGGTAATTTCATCTCTAAGAATACATTGTTTCCACCAGAGACACGGACACACTTAAAAATCCTTTTGTTAAAGGTGCAACGTACAACAAACGTATTATAAGTGAATAGGTAACGAATAGGTAACAGGGTATTAACCGAGCGCTTGAACAGGTACATACGCGCTAAAAGGGGCATTTTATCTTTAAGAACACATTATTACCACCAGAGACACGGACACAATAAAAAATCCTTTTCTTAAAGGTGCAACGTACAACAAACGTATTATAAGGGAAGAGGTAACGAATAGGTAACGAATAGGTAACAGGGTATTTACCGAGCGCTGGAACAGGTACGTGCGCTATAATAGGGTAATTTCATCTCTAAGAACACATTGTTACCACCAGATACACGGACACAATTGAAAATCCTTTTCTAAAACATGCAACGTACAACAAACGTATTAAAAGCGAATAAGTAACGAATAGGTAACAGGGTATTAACCGAATGCTGGAACGGGTACATGCGTTCTAATAGGGTAATTTCATCTCTTAGAACACATTGTTACCACAAGAGACATGGAGACAATTAAAAATCCTTTTCTAAAAGGTGCAACGTACAACAAACGTATTATAAGTGAATAGGTAACGAATGGGTAACAGGGTATTAACCGAGCACTGGAACGAGTACATATGCGCTTATAGGGGTATTTCATCTATAAGAATACATTATTACCACCAGAGATATGAACCTAATTGATTTTGTTTTCTAAAACATGCAACGTACAACAAACGTATTCAAAACGAATAAGTAACGAATAGGTAACGAATAGGTAACAGGGTATTAACCGAGCGCTGGAACGGGTGCATGCGCGCTAATAGGGTCATTTCAGTTCTAAGAACACATTGTTACCACCAGATACACGGACACAATTGAAAATCCTTTTCTAAAAGGTGCAACGTACAACAAACGTATTATCAGGGGATAGGTAACGAATAGGTAACGAATAGGAAACAGGGTATTTACTGAGCGCTGGAACGGGTACATGCGCTCTAATAGGGTAATTTCATCTCTAAGAACACATTGTTACCACCAGATACACGGAGACAATTAAAAATCCTTTTCTTAAAGGTGCAACGTTCAACAAACGTATTATAAGTGAATAGGTAACGAATAGGTAACGAATAGGTAACAGGGTATTAACCGAGCGCTGGAACGGGTTCATGCGCTCTAATAGGGTCATTTCATCTCTAAGAACACATTGTTACCACCAGAGACATGAACATAATTAAAAAACGATTTATTTCAAGGTGCAACGTATACCTCTGGCATTAAAAGCAAATCAGGAACGAATCAGTAACAGGGTACTATCTGAGCGCTGGAACGGGAACATACGCGCTTATAGGGGTATTTCATCTATAAGAACACATTATTACCACCAGAGATATGAACACAATTGAAAATCCTTTTGCAACGTACAACAAACTTTTTAAAAGCGAATAAGTAACGAATATTTAACAGGGTATTATCCGAGCGCTGGAACGGATACAAATGCACTTATAGAGTTATATCACCTCTAAGAGCCCAAATCTTCCACCAGAGACAACAAAACAATTGAAAATGATGTTTTAAAAGATGCAACGTAAGATACTCGTATTATAAGCGAATTATAAGCGAGTGATGGAACGAATTAAACAAGGTAATAGCATGCTCCGAAACGATGTACACCCTGCTTACATGTTTAACTCCACCACATTATGTTAGTATGTGCCTGTCCCTAGACAAGAGCCTGAAATTAAGTAGTTATCGTTTGTTTTTGTGTTACATATTTCCGTTTATTTTTTTGTATATGAAATACGACCGTCAGTTTTGTTGTTTGCATTGTATAAGGTTGTCATGTCTGGGCCTTTTTATAGGTGACTACACGGTTTGGGCTATGCTCATTGTTGAAGGCCTTACAGTGAACTATAGTTGATACTTTCTGTGTCATTTTGGTCTAATGTGGAGTGTTGTCTCATTGGCAATCATACCACATCTTCTTTTTTATGGAAGCGCTTACACGGTGATTTCATCCCGTCGAACCAAGATCCATCTTCAAACATACGTACATAAAGCAGTTAAAAGGTAGAACGTATAAAAACAAGTAAGGAACAAATGCGTAGCGAACATGAAGTAAAAGGATCAGTTGAGCACAAACACATATAAATAGGTCATAAAACCTCAAAAAATTTAGAATTATTACCATATGTAAGAGTATTAACAACTAGGTTTGTAATTGCTAGCAATAACGGATGGCACCCTTCCCCCTATTACCAGGTGAGCGGCAGCCATTTTGACAATTCCAAAGTCAAAGAGAGCATCTACAGATGTCTGGTAACATTTTTGCAAAGTTTCATTAAGTTTGAACATTTTGAAATTTTTGATATTTTTGCTGTTTCCATGGTTACGGCGGCCATTTTAAAAATTCTAACTTCAAAATCCAACTCTGCCTATGCCAGTTACCATTCCTGTAAAGTTTCATCCAGTTTACTAAAAATTCTTATATTTGAAATTTTTGACCTTTTTGCATTGTTTCCATGGTAACAAGACCTATTTTGGAAATTCCAACTCCAAATGCCACATCTTTTAATGTTGCTCATCATTACTGTGAAGTTTCATGAAGTAGTGAGCATTTTGAAATTTTTTGGAAATTCCAACTCCAAATGCCACATCTACCAATGTTGCTCATCATTACTGTGAAGTTTCATGAAGTTTTGAGCATTTTGAGAATTTTGAAAATTTTGGTGTAGTTTCCATGGCAACATAGTTGTTCCAATGATCACCAAAATCATCCAACACCTATATATAGTGGGCACCTACATTGTTTTAAAATATGATGATTCTGAGTTGAAGCCTATCCAAACAGTTCACCAAAACCCAAAAACTGATTTTTTTTCAGAATTGTGCCGTTTCCATGGTAACGACAGCCATATCAAACTATTCCATGCCATAATTAAAAAGGGAGAAGGATATAACAAATCAAATAAGTAACGAATATGTAACGAATAGGGAATAGGAAATAGGTAACGAATATGTAACGAATAGGGAATAGGAAATAGGTAACGAATAGGTAACGAATAGGGAATAGGGAATAGGTAACGAATAGGTAACGAATAGGTAACGAATAGGGAATAGGGAATAGGTAACGAATAGGCAACGAATAGGGAATAGGGAATAGGTAACGAATAGGCAACCAATAGGGAATAGGGAATAGGTAACGAATAGGGAATAGGGAATAGGTAACCAACTTGACGCCCATATGATTTATTACATTAATTTATGTTTTTTTTAAATATGGATTTTACTCAAATCATTTTTCACCAATTGTGCAATTTCTGTTTGAAAATTGCCATTCTTTAGAAACAACTACACACGTAATACTAATGACAAATGGACCCAAACTGATAAAAAAAACCATTTATTCATCAAACAAAAAGTATAAAGTATCTCCCCCGTTTAGTTTAACGCCTGAAAAAGAAAAGAAAATATTTTAGTTAGAAATTATTTACTTTCATTGGCAAACATATTTACATATCGATTCCTCACCACCACAAACGTTTTACAGCCATCTCTAACAATACAAACACAGTAGAATACGTAATTGTGTAATCGTGTGGTCTTCCTCCGATAAGACTTAATAAACTGGCAATATAATTTATGAATGTCCGAGTCATTTTAAATACGTAAAATAAGATTTGGTAACAGCAATACATTTTTTTATATCATCTTTGATATAACCAAATGAATATGTTTTAACCATTACCTAAAAATAGTAATAAATATAAATAGACGTGTATTATTACCAAATGTCATAGATCAAATATGTTACAGGCTGAGTTTTGACCTATAATGGTTTACTTTTTTAAAATTGTTATTTGGATGGAGAGTTGTCTCATTGGCACTCACATCACATTCCTAAATCTATTTGATCAGTATATGTTTTTTTATTTTGCTTATATATCTTTGATCCATTTACCCCATTTCAATTTATGATATTTTGTTGTAATGTTACACTTCTATTTCGGGTAAGGTAAAGGTTGGTGCCTATCCTTAGGCAGGAGCCTAGAGTCAATTTTCTCAAAACAGCTCACGACTAAGATGTATCGTAATTATGCTGACTTGTTCATGACTTATGATCAATCTTAATCGGAAGTTTTATTGTGAAACCGATTTCTGGTGTTCGTTTGATTGCCTTTGTTGATGTGGTTCATTAAACATAAAGTAAGAATAATACTGAACTCCCAGGAAATTCATAATTAAATGCTCCTTATTGAAAGGAAAAGTCAAAAGTTCGAACACATCAAACACACCAAACGAATGGATAATCACAATTTATATTCCTGACTAGTTAAAGGCATTTACAAATTGGTTGATTAAACTTGATTTTATAGCTAACTAACGCTCTCTTTAAAATTCCATTATCATGATCATATCGTCAAAAATCTGTGAACTTAATAATAAACGAACATGATAGGTGAAAATGTCAAAAATAAGAGGACAGCAGTAAACATAGTGTTATCATTTTATAAAGAAGTATATCAACAAAGAAAAACAAAACGGGCTATAGATAATGCACGTAAGGAGAAATGAAAGACAAGTAACCAAAAATTAAGAAAAGTATAATTACACAAAAATGACGTAATTTTCAAAGACAAAAAAGACCATATAACACGTTATTGAGATTATAAACAACGTAAGTACTAATACGTATTTTTCTTTTCTAGTTTTATAAAGATTATACCGCTGTTTTTTTTTTCTATTTGAATATTTTGACACTAGTCAATTTGGTGTCCTTTTTAGCTTGATGTTTTGTGTGAGCTAGATGCTCCGTGCTTAAAGTCCCTACTTTGACCTACAGAATTATACGATTTACAGGATTTGTAATAATATAAGCAACACGACGGGTGCCACATGTGACGCAGGATCTGCTTACCCTTCCGGAGCACCTGAGATCACAACCAACTTTTTGGGGAGTATGTGTTGCGTAGTCTTTAGTTTTCTATGTTGTGTCTTTTGTAATATAATGACTGTTAGTCTTTTTATTTTTTGATTTGAATTAAATTGTCAGGTTTTTTTTCGATCTACGAGTTGACTGTCACGCAGGTATCGTTCGGCCCTCTTTGATCTACGATTGTTTATGTTTTAAATCTGTGACTTGGATGGAGAGTTGTCTCATTAGCACTCATCCTGCATCTTTTTTTTTTATATATATATAGCGTATTTACTTTAACACTAGAGAGTAAACAGAATTTTGAGGACATTCATCTTTGTCGTCGAAAAATTATAATCTAAGTAAACAAAAAAGCTAAAAAAAAAATGAAAGTCTTTTTGAAATATGAAGTTGGTTAAAATAGATTTTATCAATGAAGTGAAAATCGAATGAAAGCAAATTACGACGTTATAGTTGTTTCTAAACTGGTGATCAAGGTGGTACCCAACACCTTCACATGAATTAATTTGGCTCCTTTAATTTTCATAAAGTTTTGACAAAGTATTTACTTGGACCCTTTGACAGGAATATAAAAATTTCAAAAAAGTTGAAAAGTTTATCAGACAAATTACACTGGTTATATAGCAGTTTGACAAACACTACTTTTGGTCAATATTCCCTATAACAACACAACCTAATTTAACGTTTAGCTGATTTTAAAGAGTTATCCCCCTGTAGTGTTAAGTACCACCTTAGTTTGGGAAACGGTATTAGCAACGTTGTACTAGAATTATCATTCTTATATTTTCATTTATAGCTTGGATAATGTTAGGTCTTTTTGACCAGGAGTTACATTGTCGTTCGATCTCATCTTGTGAATTTGATTTTTTTTTATTACAATTGAAAACCAGTCAAAAAACTACTACCGTTTTCGTAAAGAAACGGACATGTATCTATAGTTGTTAATTTCTGTGTTATTTTGGTCTATTGTGGAGAGTTGTCTCATTGTCGCATTGGTAGTTATACCACAGGGATGGAAAGGGGTATTGTAATAAAGGAAAAGCAACATTAGTATACCAATGTTGAAATAAAACATTTATCCATTTACAGAAACAAATACGGGTGTATAATAACTTTCAATGCAAAAAAGTTAAGAAATGTTCATTGAAAAATGTGTCGCTTACTTAGATTTAGGCAGAATAGGCTCCCATGTGAATGATAATTACACAATATGGTCCCTCGGAGTAGCATGTTTTATTATTACCCACAAACAAACTGTTTATTGTTTAGTGCATGTGCTTTCTAGCAAAATTCATCACAATTGAATAAATGGATACTAATGAAACTCAATACAGTTGTAAGAATGTGCAAAGATGTTCGATAAACACAGTTCTGAACAAACGTGTTACGGCGGAGATCAGTTATCTTGATATAATCAGTGCTATCCCTGATTAAAACAAAATAACAAATTAATTTGTTATGAAGCTCCTTTCTCCAAAATTCGCCTCAATCTTGGTAAATAACCTTTGTTTTGTTAATGTTATGAAATTTAAAAATAAATTTATTTCACGTATCATTGTTCATTATCATGGATACTTTCGTGGTTGCATATTTTCGGCTATACTGAGTTTTATATAACTTACTTCATCCCCTTGAGTACAATTTCCAGATGAGGAGAGGTGCTATTTCTTTCCGGATAATTGACGAAGCATGTTGCGAGAGTTTTGATTCATTAAAATAGGCGAATTGTCGGAATGAGTTTTTTTTGTGTAAGCAGGCTCACAGTTATTGAATGTCGCTTGTAAGTCTGTAAATGCTGTTGTATTAATAAATACTTTGACTTACACCATGAAAACAAAGTAATTGTTGAATGTACAAATGAACACAAAGTGGCTCCACAGTCATCGCTAATAACCGTTTGATGAATATACTGATAGAATATTTATCCAAATTACTGGCCGTCTATACCGGTATTCATTTGGCAGTAAACGTGTACAGTTTCCTGTTAATCTTTATAATTCTAACCATGCAAGTAATATTCGAGTAATATTCAAATATTACTTCCATGTTTGAACAAACTAAGTTTACTCACCCAAAAGCTGAATCTATTGATCCTGCAAAAGATAAAATATCAGGATAATACAACAAGTGAAACAGTATTCTGTTTTGTAAAAATAAGGCGATGTAAGACATATAAAAAAAAAACGACATGACAACATGTGAACGATTAAAAAAATTCAACTACCTGATTTAAAACAAAAAAATTGAATCAATTAAAAATATGACAGACAGCAACTAATGACAATAAATAATTTACAGACCCCTGATCTTACATTTAACGAAACTCTGCCCGATAGAATTATGCCTTTATCCGGCTTTTAATTACTATTGACATGATACGTACCAAGGAGCTTATCGCACAAATTACAAGCCTTTGGACACGTCTGTAGGGCATAATCCTTGGAAGGCTGGTCGGTCGCTGAACACAGGATCGACTGATAAAATGTGCTACTGCACTTTGTTTCACGATCAATGCACTCTAGCGGTGTTGTTGTTCCCAATACTGTATTTGAAAAAAACGTTCATTAATTCAATAAGAATTAGTAACAAAATAAAAAAAAAATCACCAAATTGTAAACCATACAATACACACTTACACAACCCTATTAGTTTTGGGAAAATGACAAAACATTATTGATTGCCATGTAAATAAACAAAAGTCTGTTTCCCCCTTGCCCTAAAAAAAGATATGATATTCCGAATTTGCATCATTGAAAACAATTTTTGATGTGCTTCAAATATATACATTGACATATAATGAAAGCAGTGAATCTATTTCGGCGCGTGCTGATATATAAAGCCTTTCATAGCATCTACTTTGGCAGTTAAAACTCTTGATCCATTTATAACTGATAAACTGATGCTACTTTCAATCTTTCAAATATAAATATACAATTCATTTCGTATTAGTATCTGTTCAAAAAAGGACACAGATGTTTTGTTTTTGTTTTGCGACTAAGTTTTTAAATAGTTATAATTTATGCAACGCAACTAATTTGTTGAATAATTGTATGATTACCTGTTGTCGTTTTTAAAGGTACTGGCGTTGTTGCTGAAATAAATCAAAAGAGCCAAGCTGAATTTTAAATGTTTATTACTAACATGAAATGTGTTACATATTAAGAAATAAAAATATTGTTATGCGATATTTTTATTTCGATATTTTGAGATGTCTGAAAAGAAGCAAACGCAATTTTTTTAATGCAATTGGTCGTGTTCTATAAAATACAAGAGTAATGATAAACAACTTAATTTTTAAATATATTATATGTTTAAGCACTTCAACATTAAACAAGGGATTATTTCATTTTGAAAAAAAAAGATAGACTTTGACTATGGTCATTAATTAAGTCGTTTATTTGTCCTCAATTTTATTTTGTGTGGTCAATATTTTTTCTAGACTTTTCGATTTTCGAGACCCTTTCCCTGTAATGTTGGATTGTGCTTGACCTTTCCAATTTCCCTATATTATTCATCATTTGGAAAACCAAATTTTACAATACGAGGAGACACAAGACATAACCAGGAGAACCTGCATCCATGAATAAGTACAAATTAATAAAAAAAAAAATAAAAAAAAAAAGCGCCGTCCATATTTCCTTTACTAGATAATATCCAATGTGTTGTTAACTACTTCGTTATATATCAACGTAAATGGAGAAATCTGATTGTAGGGATGAACTATTCCTTTAGAACTATTGGCTATGTTAAAAGCAACCACAATTCCAATTTAATTGAAAAAAATAAAAAAATAAATTGAAAAACTTACTTATTGCTTGTAAATAAGCTGAAAATGAAAATACGAATAACAATTATAACTGTTACCTGTATTGTTGTACTTTATTTTTGTTTTGTGTTGGTCTATTTTATCTAAGTGGTTTGTTATATTATTTCAACTGTCTACCTAAAATAATAATATCATATCCCGTTTGAAATACTAGTAGATCTACAAATATGCAGTATTAACATTGTTTTCCTCCCTCTGCGGAATTCTTACCCTTGTTTCTGTTAAGCTAGGTTCACACTGCCGATCAGATCAACTCGATCAAGCCCGATGAAGTCTAATTACGTGATCGAGAGACTGGTCTGACTCAATCGACAAGAATGTCCAGGATAGTATACTTTGCTCGTCATCAATCTGACTTTCTACACGAGAATTTTTTTGGAAGAAAATCCTGCAATTTTGGCACCGGCGGATTTTTCAAATATTAAAGTATTTGTGCAATATTATGCATTGTTAGGCTGCTGATAACTAAGTTATCTCTCTGGTAGAGTAGATATCGTGAAAGGTCGGAATAATCGAATATGTATTCAATTATTGTCGGGATGGTGTCGTGATGGCGTTATTAAGGAGTCGTGAATGGTCGAGTTAAGGTCATGTACAGTCGGATGGCGATCGGATAGAAGTCGTAAACAGACCCAATAAAGAATTTGGTTGAGCTTGGTCGTTGAATCGGATAGAAGTCGTAGCAGGTCCAATAAAGAATTTGGTTGAGCTTGGTCGTTGAAAATTGGACAATCGGGATCATCGAGTTGATCTGATCGGCAGTGTTAACCTAGCTTTACATCTAAGCAGTACGACAAAACAAAATATGTCTGCCGACCACTTCTAACCCACCAATTCAGATATACAAAAATAGAAATTTCGACAGTCGAGTTTTGTTCCTTGTCGAACTAATCTAGGGTTGTAAAAGAATATATGATGTAGAGTGGCAAGTTGATGGTGTACCTTTCCGTCAATATATTTGGTCTGTAGTAAAGTATTTATTTGGTCCAAATTTGAGACGAATTGTATACATGTACACATTCTATTATGATGTTAGTCCTGTATAACCATATGATGTAGTATCGGACCAGTGCTAGTAGTTCTCCTCTTATATGAAGTGTTTCTCTCATTATAGTATGCAACCCAGATTTGTTTTTTTTCTCAATCGATTTATATATTTTAAACAGCGGTATACTACTGTTGCCTTTATCTAGTAAAGACTACAATGAATGTAAAGTAAGTATTATCCAAATAATCATTCAGGTTAAAAAAACGTCTGTGAAATGAAATGAAGCAGGAAAATATAGGACTGTCATTGAACAAGAAGATACATATGTTCGATAGGAGTAGACATTTTGTTTGGAAAACGGTAAGAAACAGACCTAAAAAATAATTGATTTAAGAATTTTTTAGTGTTGCACCTGAAAGTCTTTTAAAGATATTTAAGTAAAATCCACAATCAATTGTTCCATATTCTTGTTAATGTTATCGATCATTACATACCTACATACTTACCGTAATATTCATCACATCGATTACAGGACATTGGACACGTAGCAATTGCATAGTCTAAATTGATGGGGTCCAAGTTTGAACACAGGATACTTGTGAAGAGGTGATCAATACATTTGGGGCTCTGGTCAGAACATGTAGGCTGTGCTGTGGTTACTGAAGTAAAATTAAAAAAAATGAAGAAAAAAAATGTCATATTTTTTTATGAGCCATTTACATTGGAGACCAACCCAAGCAGGGTATTAATGTTTGTGTCATACAACTATATGTTGGCATGATACCGGTTATGTTCTTCAAACGTTTTTTATAATGGTTTGAGACTAAACCCTTAACAGGAGGGGTTGTGCTCGATTTTCATATGACGAATAATTTGTTTCCATTCAGTTCATATGGTCTGGAGCTGGCATATAAGTCACTGTTTGGAGTCCTTTGTTAATTGATGTATCATTGTCATTTTGTGTCTTTTTTTCTGCTACTTTTTCTAACATTAGACTCTGAACTTGACTGTGCGTATTGCTGTGTTTGTTATTCTACATTCTGCATTAGCTAGAGGTATAAGCAAGGGTAAAGATTTCACAAAACACGTTTAACCCCACCGCATTATAAGCACCTGTGTCAAGTCAAGGGGCAGCTGAAGCCCGCTTCCAAGTGCGGAATTTTCTCTATTTTGCTCTTTGTTCGGTTTGTTGTCTCTTTGACGCATTCTCAATTTTGTTTTAAACAATATGTACAGCGTACCAAATCAACACATCATTATTCAAAATGTCAAAAAAATAGTAAAAGTTATCTGTTAAAATCGAGTAGAGTAAACTGTTAAGTTGCAGTGTGATATCTTGTATGTTATTATAAGATTAGACATATGTATTCAGAATTTTTCTTAAAATACACGTTCAGATAAATTTGGCATACTTTCAAATTTCCTACAAATAAATTAACAACATAAGTTATGAATAAAATTGAGAATGGAAATGGGAAATGTGTCAAAGAGACAACAACCCGACCAAATAAAAAACAACAGCAGAAGGTCACCAACAGGTCTTCAATGTAGCGAGAAATTCCCGCACCCGGAGGCGTCCTTCAGCTGGCCCCTAAACAAATATATAATAGTCCAGTGATAATGAATTCTTCACATTTATGATATCCAACTCTATTCGAACTCATTTTTATTTTATTTAGACAATTATTTTACAGATACATGGTACCGGTTGATAATATTAGGGATTTTTACGATTTATTAATAAATCGTGATAAAATTAGGTTTCTTTAGTTTAAAGGAGATATATTGAATGAAATACTTTCTGTAAATAATGTCATTATTCAATATGAAAATACCTTGAGTATTTGACAGTTTTGTTGACGCAGGGGTTAGTGGAGTTGTTTTAGCCATTGTAGTTGTTGTAGTTGGAGCAGTTGTTGTAGTAGGTGAAGTAGTTTTAGTCGGCATTGTTGTTGTTGTTGGTGATATTGTAGTGGTTGGCGTTGTTGTCGTCGTCGGTGCAGTTGTTGTTGTCGTAGCAGTTGTTGTGGTCGGTGTTGTAGTTGTAGTCGGTGTAGTAGTTGTCGTCAGTATTGTTGTTGTAGTCGGTGTTGTCGTCGTCGTCGTGGTAGTTGCTGTAGCTGCTGTAGTTGGTAAAGTTGTTGTAGTCGGTGAGCTTGTTGTGGTTGGTGTAGCTGTGGTTGGTGACTTTGTTGTTGTCGCAGTAGTTGGTAAAGCTTTTGTAGCCAGCGTAGTAAGCATTTCTAAAAAATCAAATTCATTTTAAACATTTATTGCAGGTATGAAATGTTTTCATTTTTTTGTTGACAATTTCCATTCAAAATAATATATGATATATTCTATAAAGAAAGCTTTCATATATATAGATACCGTAAATCCGATGACAAACAAGTAAACGCTTAAGTAAAACCAAGTGGAATTGCATGAACTCCAAAGCCATTTCTGCTTAAAAAACAAAAACCTGGCATATTGGGCTACAATTTTCGATTCAAGTTATTTTTCTAAACAACAGTCATACAGGAAAATATCTATACTTTCTAAACATTTTTTTCTGTGTTTTAATAAAGTTGTGTTGACATAAAAGTAATATATTATTTTACGCTTTGTTTGAATCAGCATTGGTTGTTGCATGCGAAGAACGGTTCTAAATCTGAGGAGCAAAAGTGGCAAATATCTCCCTGAATACCAAGTTATATTAGAAAAATATAGGATATGTGTTATCCATGATCGACGAAACAAAATAAGTACATGAACTAAGTTTATTTTTACCATTCGTTGTTACAACTGCGACAGTTTGTGGAGATAAAGTAGTTAGCTGCGCTGCAAAAAAGTAAGAAAAACATTGAATTATGTTTGTACTGTTTCATTTTAAAATTGATATTTAGGAAAACCTGCTGAATTTTCTTTGATTAATAATGCATAATTAATTAATCGGCTATCATCTGCTCTTTGGTCGGATTGTTGTCTCTTTGGCATATTCCCGATTTCCATTCTCTATTCTGATAAGGCAATATAAATACTCCACATGAAATATTGATTTCTTGCATAAAGTATAAAAACATAATAAAATCAAATTCTTTGATTATAATAAGTCATATAAACGTTTGAAATTAGTTTCAGTGCGCACGGCTTGTGTTTCTATACCAACCTTCATCAAGTACACTGTAGATCAGTTTATTGAGAAGCATAAATAGTATTATATGCTGATGAGCAACAAAACCATAATAACCCAAAAAGTCAAGCCAAAACCGTCGAGGTTAACCTTGTACTTGTTTGGCTTTATAAATATTTTGATATGAGTCTTATATAGACGAAACGCGCGTCTGGCGTACTAAATTATAATCCTGGTACCTTTGATAACTATTAACAATGTCTGAGGAAGTTGCATTCATAGTTCCTATACAGTTGCCTGATTGATAAACGTCTCATTGGAAGCATTACAGTAACAACGTTATGAAAATGGGTGGATTATATTCGATTGACGAAAACACAAAGAAGCTTGACGTAATTCACACTCTTTCGCCTTTCTTTTACATTGAAATCCAACCACATTGATACATTCTTTTATAGTTTCATCCCGAACACATTTTTAAAATGAAGTGCTTCCGCATTATATACTAAATAGGCTTTGGTCAACAAGTTTACTCTCTAGAAATAACAAAAACAAAAACACTAACAAAAAAGAAGAAAAAAAACCCAAACAAACCCTACAAAATAAACCATTCAATTCTCAAGTAATGTCCTTATTTACCTACCAAAATATTCATCACAACGATTACATGTTTTCGGACATGTGGAAATGGCCAGTGAAATACTTGAAGGATCTTTTGAAGCACATAATATTTGTTGGTAAAAACTGCTGTTACATCTCACATCAAAGTCAACACATACTGGCTGTGTAGGTTTTTCTTAAAATACAAAAAAACACCCACAACACTGAAAATTAACATACGAAGTCAATGTACTGTGTTATGTATTAAGATTAGTTTGTATGTCAAATAAGAAAGCTCATGACAGCTGAATTTAAGGATTTAAAATTTCAAGAAATATATTTTTCAAGTTGATTGTGTTGCTTTCAAAAAGTACAACGAAGTAAATGGGATAGTCAAAACAACAGATTTTAAAATGGAAAAGTAAACTGCCTTGGCTTATCCTGCAAGCAAAGAAGTATATAAGTTTACTCCATACATATATGATGCTTGATAAAAACAGAAAGTTTTCAATGAAAAAAAGGACTTCTATTTTTACATAGTTTAGCGCGAAACCGACTTGATTTCCATGAATGCGAGTCTTCATGTAAAATTCTATGTGTGCAATCTAATATTTCAAGTTTTTGATAAATGCGATTAATATAGTCATAAAACTTTCAGTGAGAAGACATATTTGTAAAACTAAAGAATTATTGTATCTTTTTTTATATTCTTCCTCGTGTGCTCGAGCATAAAATCTGCATAGAACAAATAAATAAACAAGTCGGCGAGAAGAAGAACAAAACATTCACGTATCTTTTGTTCGCATATACAATTAGAGTTAATTAGGCTCGAATGATAATAAGTTATAAAGGGGCATTACAATCTGAATATACCAATGCAAAAGGTATGAACATGTTGAGGAAGAAAATATTTTGAAAGTATGTTAATAATTTTCTATTCATTTTGATATGAAAATTAATTTGGTAAAACACTTAGAAAAATGATGATCTCGCAAAAAGTTTGAATAAAGGTCACTTGTAAATTTCTTCTTTTATGTTACCTGAAAAAAATGTTGTTAATTCAGTGGTTGGAGTGCTCGTCCCAAGAGTGGTGGTCAAGGAATCTACAAATTCAAAACACAAATTATAATTGATATTATACGAAAAATCAACAAGTGTGATGACATTTGTTAAAATAAAATAAAATCTAGTCAATCATATCTTAATATCTTATGTATGTCGATTAACACTTACATAGCCTTGCCATGCATGCTGGATCTTCACAGAAACATTTACCCCTAGTAGGGAAATAAAATCCACATTTAGAATCAACTGTATGACCTTGCTGAAATGATAAGGAAACATAATAATAATGTTTTTTCTGTGTTATTATTTTATCTTCTTTGCAACAGCATTCATATTTCAATATGTTTAGTTGTACATATATTGAAAAAAGGTCCATTTTATCGAAATATTAGCAGTTCAAGATTAATAAACTATTAAAAAAATAAATGGCAAGGATTATAATATGTAAGAAACCACTTCATTTCCAAAAAAAATTGCATTTGAAATTGTGACCTGTAATATACATCCTTGCCATTTGGTCGGTTGTGGAAACTCGTCACATTGAAAAACATACCAAATCTTTATTGAACTTTTTAAGGATATTCAATTTTGCAGAGAAAAAAACCAGTTCGATTTTGCTTTATATCTAGTACTTACACGATGAGGTTCCTCACAACTACTGTTAGCTATATACGAATCTTTAAAATCAAGTTTGCAAACCTAAAACATTTAATAAAATACTGAAGAGAAAGATAATGGACATTAAAAATGCAGTCATTTGTCAACTCCAGGTAAGGAATGACATAGGTGTATAATGAAATAGTCTAAACAGATGAAAGTTACCAATGTTTGAAAAGTACTAAAAAGTAAAATCACAAAAATACTGAAATTAGAGGAAAATCAATTCGGAAAGTCCATAATCACATGGCAAAATCATATAACAATTCGCATCAAAAACGAATGGACAAGAACTGTCATATTCCTGACTTGGTACAGGCATTTTCAAACGTAGAAGATGGTGGATTAAAAAATATACAACGTCAAAATTATGAAGTATTTCCCGATTGTTATAAGATGGATTTGAAGTTAACATCTATCTCAGAAATAGAAGCAACTACGGTCAGCTGTCCTGTGGAAAATTCTCAAACACAACTTTAAGCTTTCTGTGGGAATTCAGATTAAGATTACAATTCTTATTTGCTTTTTTTTTACAAAGCTTAGTAAAAAGAACAAATAGGAAACCATGAAATTAAACTAAAGCATTTACTAAGAATAACATTTTAAAATTTGTAATCACAATACTATGTAATCCTCATTGATACTGAATACGGTGGAACTTCACCAAATTCTCTGCAGTTATCTTTGAATTATCGTATCAATACATATAAGAAATTAATTTACCTCTGCCCCACGACATAGTTCTTTAAAGCAGTTGAAAGATGTGACCGTTGGCACTGAAATACAAGTATACATATTTTTTTTGAATGTTGTACCCTGCTACTTTTGCATAGGTACTTTTTCTGTACTAAACATATGAAGTACTGGAGATTTACTTTTAATATTTAGTACTATTTGTTTACTCTAAAATTATTGTAATATTTAAGTACCTTTATTTTAAAGTACTTTATTTGTACTAAAATTTTTAGTACAAAAATAATACCAACAGTAATCAAAATATTCCATGTTTAAAAATCATAGCTTTAAGAGATTTGAAATAGACAAACTTTCAAAATACTGTTGAACCCAAAATCTAGTACTTAAATTTCAAGTACAAATAAAGTACTGTAAAATACAGATACCTAATCATTACAATAGTTTTAAAGGAACAAAATAGTACTGAATATTAAAATGAGACGTCCAGTACTACAGATTTTTGGTACAGACATAGTACCTATGCAAAAGTAGCTGTGTAGAATACTTTAACCTACGCAATAGTTTGATAAATAGTATTTCACAACCAAGTTTTAACATTAATATCTTTCATAGGTCTAAAAAAAAATTGTTGATACACATATTAATAATGGTTGTTGTTAAAGAGTTACAACTATGCAACTCAGCGATTACATAATCAAAACCTAACCAAGTGTATCAAAATAAAATTCGGATTCGAAATAAACACATCATAGACACCAGGACTAAATTTTGTATATACGTCAGACGCGTGTTTCGTCAACAAAAGACTCATCAGTGACGCTCGATTCCAAAAGAGTAAAAAAGGCGTCGAAGGCATTCTTAGAACGAATAAAGTAAGTACATTTTGTGAAGGATACCCCCCCCCCCCCTTCCCCCAAGATTTTTGAAATATGATATGCATATTTGTTTTTTGCGGGTTTAAAAAAGTTTTGTTTACCTTCTGGAATTTCGTAAGTACAATATCAAAACTTCAAAAGTCATCAATAAAATCAATATAAAAAATGCACCAAACTCAATATTGTTAAATTTTCGTACGACTTAAACATAGTTACATGAATTACAATATTATATAGTACCGTATTATTTTTTTCTAAGCTATTATATTTCGAAAATACAAAAACATAGCGAACTATATCTATTGATAAAGAAAACAATATGAATCAAGTTTGTATATATCTAAATTTATACTGTAGTTGTTCGTTTATTTCATTGCTTCAAGATTTTACAACTATTCTGACGAAAAAAGTTTCTTGATAACTAAAATAACAATTTTTAAAACTTACCAAAAATTAGAAGAGTAAAATAAAAACTTATGAAGTTAGCCATTCTATATTTATATTGATACAATAAGGTCATGTAAAGATAAGAAAATTAAATATTTCTTATGTAAACGTGACTTATATTATCTTGACCACCACGGGGGTTACTTAGGAATTCATACTAATAACTAGTAAATAATCAAGACTTCTCTCGTTTGTCAATAAGACAAACGTAGTCCATCTGGTCACTCGTTTTACTGACTACAAAGTCACGTCAATTAAATTCGACGGAATTTGGAAGGAAATTGTCAAACAAGAAGTGCCCTCGATAAACCTTTACGAGGTATATGTATATACCTGTTGATATGCAGTATTTCCGTCCCTTACGTACAAATCCTCTATATTATGTAACAGTACAAATTGATAGCCGTTGTATCTGACCTTCTATGTAGAAATCTTATAAAGGAAATTTATTGGCAATACTGCAGAGACAAACACACAAACAAACAAATGATCATAAATATAAAGCTGTGATTTTTCTTGATAGAGGGTTGCTGATCACAAGGAAGCTATAAGCCAAGAGTTCCAAATTGTGAAGTTGAAATCATCATTTCGTAAATTTTACGGACGCCATCACGAGTTGGTTGACCGTTATGGAATAACCGTTTCACAAATGATATCGGATATGTTCCTTACGTCGTAACTACAATCGCCTTCCCTTTTATAAATGTGACCTACCGAATTAGACTATTTACCATGATTTTTTATCACATAAGGAACGTGACGGGTGCTACATGTGGAGCAGGATCTGCTTACACGTCCGGAGCACCTGAGATCACCCCTAGTTTTTAGTGGGTTTTGTGTTGTGATTATTCTTTAGTTTTTTATGTTGTGTCATGTGTATTATTGTTTGTAAGTTTGTCTTTTTCATTTTTAGCCTGAGCGTTGTGAGTTTATTTTCGATAATGAGTTTGTCCCCGAGGGTATCACCAGCCATGTAGTCAGCACTTCGGTGTTGACATGAATATCAATTATATGGTCATTTTTATAAATTTTCTGTTTACAAAACTTTGAATTTTTCGAAAAAACTAAGGATTTTCTTACCCCAGGAGTAGATTACCTTAGCCATATTTGGCACAACTTTTTGGAATTTTGGATCCTCAATGCTCTTCAACTTTGTATTTATTTGGCTTTTTAACATTTTTGATCTGAGCGTCACTGATGAGTCTTATGTAGACGAAACGCGCGACTGGCGTATAAAATTATAATCCTGGTACTTTTGATAACTATTTACACCACTGGGTCGATGCCACTGCTGGTGGACGTTTCGTCCCCGAGGGTATCACCAGCCCAGTAGTCAGCACTTCGGTGTTGACATGAATATCAATTATATGGTCATTTTTATAAATTTTCTGTTTACAACCCTTAGAATTTTTCGAAAAAACTAAGGATTTTCTTACCCCAGGAGTAGATTACCTTAGCCATATTTGGCACAACTTTTTGGAATTTTGGATCCTCAATGCTCTTCAACTTTGTATTTATTTGGCTTTTTAACTTTTTTGATCTGAGCGTCACTGATGAGTCTTATGTAGACGAAACGCGCGTCTTGCGTATAAAATTATAATCCTGGTACTTTTGATAACTATAGACTGTCCCTCTGGTATCTTTCGTCCCTCTTTTTTAAATCGTATTTAAACGAAGTTTTCGATTGGCGATATTCAGCATCAATATTAGTTTCAGCATCAATATGCTCCCGAATATCAAAAATGATGCATGCAACATTTATCCTTTCAAAGAAACAATGAAGTATAACAGAATTAATTGGAAAAAAAGATTATAATTGTTTATACTGCACACTTAAATACCTCACAGTTCTAATTCATCATAATGACATATATGTGTTCTTGTCTTGTATGTCCTTGCAGGAGATATGTCGTCGTATTAGGTACATTTTGCAAGATCCATTTTCTCATTTGAAAACGTTTTTATTGGTGATGATTTATTCTTTGTGTGTGATGATATGCAGTGTTTGCTTATTACTCTTAGTCATATTGTTTTTGTGAAACTGACCACAAGAATCTAACTTAACTCTTAAAGCAGTGTGATGTATGTTGATTGACACTTTTTTAAAACATTTTGAGAGAATATAGTGCAAAGTAGAAAGTTTGTTAATACCATCTTTCAGTCGCTTAAATTTAGAGTAGTAATGATAAGGATCTATTCATTAACTAAATTACCTATAGACATTAGGTGACGTTAAGTTATCCATTATAAAGACTGGAGTTTTTCCTCGTCCTTTACTATCAAAAGTGAGCGACCCGTGTGTAAATTAAAAAAAATAATTCCTTCATGTCATGCTCTATGCTCATTTTAACATGGGTAGACACTATATTTGTCGATATTTTACACTGAGCGTTAGCGAGGTCATGCCAAGAAATCCTCGTTAAAAATTTCGATCGCCCTCCTACGGCACCCATTAGTATTTAAAGATTTGACTTCATTCAACAAACTATTGTATGACCTTCATGTACGTGTCGCTTAGAACACAGCCATATGCCAAATGGTCAATATTAATCATCCATGTAATTTGCTCTATGGGGTGTTCGCAGAATTTCAAAGGAGGCAATTTCTTGGCATGGGGGAAAGGAAGAAAGACCATTCACAATTTGTAGTACATTCGTTTTTCTCTTTTGATTAAATAAAAATAATAATAACCCTTTCAAATGTAGAGTTCATAAGATAAAAATATTCCCTGTGGAACACCCCCCTCTTTTGTGCTCTCTATTTTCAACCCTCGAATTAAGCTTTCCAATCTAATTAAAATCAAAACCTTGCTTTCTAACAAATCTGTTCATTTACCGGACCGTCAACTTTCTTTATCCAATACGAAAATATACAGTGCCGTTATACACATGCATGTTGTTTGCTTGGAGTATTCGCCCGAAAAGAAATAAATAGTCTAACTCGAAGATACTTTATTCCTGCATCACGTGATTTTTACCACGTGGAGATTACATTAGAATAAATACCGAATATGGAAAGTGAAACTACAATTCAAAACATAAAGTTCGAAGTCACAAATAAGAAAAAGAATGTTTTTTGGCAAAGGGTTTCTGGGAAATTCTCTCTGTGTACAAAATATACATGAATATTTGCCACTCCCCCTTTTTTATTCTATGAATTCTAACCCCAAGTTTTCTATCTGATACATGCGAAAAATCCTCGCTAAAAATTCCGGTCGACCTCCTACGGCACCCATTGGTATTTAAAGATTTGATTTCATTCAACAAATTATTTTATGACCTTCATGTACGTGTCGCTTAGAACACAGCCATATACCAAATGGTCAATATTAATCATCCATGTAATTTGTCTTATGGGGTATTTGCCGAATTTGAAAGGAGGTAATTTCTTGGCATTGTAAAATGTGGTCAAACATAATGCCTACTCATTGTTAAAATGAGCATAGAGCATGACATGAAGAATTATTTCGATTCTTATAGGACAAATACAGTATTTTTATATGTCAAAGCGTACGAAAATATCGTAAAAATGTTTAGCTGTTCCCGTTTCCTCCCCGAGGAGTCTGTTAAAAAAATACGTATGTTGTTCGATATAACATATATTATAAAAGTTTATTAAAGCTACTTTAGTGTATATGTTTTATGGGATAACAATGGAAATAACTTTAATATAAACAGTAAATTTGTGCGCATGTGTCAAAAATATTTTGTGCTCATTAGAACATGGCTTTGGTTACAAAGAGTGATAGGACGTCATATTAGAATGTTTTATATATCCTTTCTCAAAAATGATATAAAGGTTTAACTATTTGTAAGTAGCCTACATTTTAATATGGGAATCAAAAAACGCAATATAAATTACCAAACTTTGTTGTAGTACACTTACATTATTTATACATCATCAATATCACACTTTTGATTTCATTCTTATATTTTCGATTTTTTTTGTCTGTTGAATTTTATTTGTTGTTGTGCAAAATTATTCAGTTCGGACATTGTTTTTTTTTTTATTGAAAATGTAAATTGATAGAAACGAAAAACTATGTTTAAACTGTTAATATATATGTATCGTTCCAGTCAACTATTGCATGATCATACTAGTATGCAGTTTGAAAAGAAGATTATAAACATAACCTTCACAAATTGAGGACAGGGTAATTACTATTTGCCAATGGTAGTAGTAAGTTTGACCTTAATGTGAAAGATTTTGTACTCTTAGGTTATTGTAATAGTATTTTTCAGTACCAATGCATCAAACCAAGTATAGTAACACTATTTCAGGACCATTACTGATACTTATTCCAGTTCCTTCAGCTCTGATGTCTGTCATTGTCAACATGTTGAATCCTGCTATCATTTGACGCATTTTTGCTTGCGTGCAAATAGCAATTTACTCGGAACCTTTCGTTATGGGAAAGTTATAGAATGAAGTATTTATGATGATGCATTTTGATGCACAACCCACCATTATCATCAGAAAATAGACATAGTGAGTATGTTTTCAATACCATTCGTTGATTGGTAAACTTGAACGTTTGATTTTGTGGGGCTTTATGGAATTCAATCTTTGTATTAACCTTGGAATTCGATATTTTTGTAATAATTTTATTTAGCACATCGGAAATGGCCAACTTGTAGGTATACTTATAAACAGAAGACCAGTTGAAACATCGGTATACATTGCATATTCATTAATACAGAAATCTACTTGACATTTTTATTTTCACTAAAGCTTGTATCTATCTGAAGTCCAATTTCTTATCTGAAATAAAAAAGAGAATTATTTTAAGTAGATTATTTAACAGATGATATCGAATATGTTCCAAATGACGTAAATTCAACCCCGTTGCCTTTACATCGAGTGTGATATTCCGTAATAGACTTAGTATTGTTTCATTACTGATATGAGCAACACGACATAATCCTAATGTAGAGCAGAATCTGCATACCCTGCCGAAGGATATGTGACCACCCTCAGTTTTTGTTGGGGTTTTGTTGCACCAGGTTTTAGTTTTCTATGTTGTGTTTTGTATACTTTTGTTTGGTTTTTTTTTTGTTTTTTTTTTTGCAATGATGTTGTCACTTTATTTTCGACTTGTAATTTTTAATGTACCTTTGGTGTCTTTCGCCTTTCTTTTATAATCGTTTAAATGTTTTACGGTGAAAATGAACTTGAATGTTTCAACAGTTTTAAAAGTGTATATACGGACTTTTTTATATCATAACTGAACACTTCATACTTTGATAAAAGAGGGACAAAAGATACCAAAGGGACTGTCAAACTCATAAATCCAAAATAAACTGACAACGCTATGGCTAAAATGAAAAAGACAAACAGGCAAACAATAGGACACATGACACAACATAGAAAACTAAAGAATAAACAATAAGAACCCCTACAAAAACTAGGGGTGATGTCAAGTGCTCCGGAAGGGTAAGCAGATCCTGCCCCACATGTGGCACCCGTCGTGTTGCTTATGTGATAATAAATCCGGTAAATTGTCTAATTCGGTAGGTAACATTCATCAAGGGGATGATAAAATACATACTAACTATAGTGTTTATTTCTTTGCATGCAGCGGTGGCAACATTTGAAAACATTAACACTACACCCTACTTATCACTCACTTACCAATTTCAATTTGCAGACAATTATTCATCTTCGCTAGCCAAGGGTTACGATCCACTCCCGTTATCTTCACCCTCGGCGGATTGAGATAAAATTTCGGAGACACAAGGTAAGAATTTTTATTGGTTGCAGTTGAAACTCGCTGCATCCAACCAAAAAGCGCCTATAACATGATCACGTGTAAATGTAGAAAGTGTTTGTAAACTATTGCCACGTGTTTATTGTGCAACAAGTCTTTACATCCCTTAACATACGACTACATTTAGTGACAACTTGAATGTTTTTAATCAACTTAAAGAAGTTCCTGTGTATGTTCCATGCACAAATGCATGAATGTTGACATATATTTTCATTTCCGGCTTTACCAAGTGTGTTGAATCTAGACGCAAACTCAATGGTCTTTTATTTTGTTATCTTCATTCGATAAGCTGTGTGCAATAATAAAAGAATGTTTGTTTACTTACCCGAAAGCCGGATCCAGAGATCCTATATAAAGAATTTAAAACAAATCTGTACAGAACCGAACAAAATTCATAAAGCATATGTAGATACCAAAACGTTCGTATGGGCTAATTCACTTTTTAAAACACCCATTATCCATTTGCTTACTATAATCCAGTACACATATCTCCTAATATTACATTTTTTTTTCTCGAAAAAAACACAATATACCTGCATTTAAATATATGTATTTATTTATAGTATTTGTAGTATATAAAATTATAATAACGATAAGTGAATCTAGTAGTAAGTTTCTAGATGCAACTTTACAAATGTTATCGTTTGTTTATAACTTTAATGAACTATACAGCCCGCCTGGACTACTGTGGCTTTCATAATGCTAAACTTTGACGTCATTCGATAAATGATGTCAGACCTTTACAACGTTAAATTGGAGGCGCATTGAATTAACATATTACACTGTTTCATTTGAGATACAGTTATGAATAAGCGCTTGCAAAAAAACAAAAATGCCACTCCAGTATAGTCGATTTAGACACATGTGTTCCACCGACAGTAACAGGGTCAAGTTATATATCTTATATTCCAAGGATAACGACTATCGTTGTCTAGGTTAGAGTTTTGAAATGCATTCAATATCAAATTCGATATCTTAAATTTTGCATTATATTCAAACATGATAGGTACACACATATCATATACATACCTACTGAACCACACAGGTTACACGCCTTTGGACATGTGGCTAGAGCATAGTCTTTTGATGGTTGGTCTGTAGCTTTACAGAGAATACTTAGATAAAACGTATCACTACATTTGGTTTCATGATCAACGCACTGGAACGATGTTGTTGTCGGTAATTCTAAAGGATAAGAGTTTACAATAAATGTATTAGAATTTTACAAAACAAAATAAAAAAAATGATCACCTGAATACAATTTTCGTTTAGAAATGTAAAAAATAATAAAAGGTGCACAATTTAATAAAAAATATTAAGTTTTAACTGCGTCCGAAAAATATCCAAACACGATTTTTGTTTAGCCTCATGGCTTATATCAGCCCGTTGATGTTTATATTAAGTTTTTTGTTTACAATTATTTTGGCTTCCTCGAGCATTCATAAACATTCATTTCATATGTTCATTGACATCGTCATTGTTTTAATTCATTTTGTTTATGTTTTATTGAAATGTTTATGTGAATATAAATAAAGAAACACCAATGCACAGAAGCTGCTGCGTTCGTTCAACACTCCAATTAAATTTAATCTTAATCTTATCAGCCAAATAAGACTCTGCATTTCTTTCTTTTAATTGAATTACATTTTGAGCCATTAAAGATTACTATACAATACGCGAAGAATTTGCTTATTTTTGCAGGCGTTAAGGTGACATTGAAAGGTTCACATCTTTATGATGTCCCACTGGAAACCATATGGCATCTCAATATGTGTTTTAACGTTGAAAACAATATTGAATTATCATACCGATTAATAGTAGTATACTATTACTTATGAGATAATATATAAATATATATATTTAGTTACCTGTCGTTGTTACAACAGGTACAGGTGTTGTACTCGATTTCAAAGCTACAAATCATACATATAAGGTACATATTATCAAAAGTAGTTGAGTTATACTTCAATTGTGAACAAAGAAGACATATTCTAATGAAGCAAATTTAAGGATTTAAATATTCAACACCATTTAAATATTATTGTTAAACAACTAGCATATCATTGCCAAAGTGTTAGCATTGAAACATTCAAATCAAAACTTATAATGGTTTTATTTGTCTTCAACTAATGAGTTCTGAATGCCTCCTTCGAATGTTCTGCTTGTCTTATTAATAAAGTATATTTGTAATACCAAAATATTTTCCATCTTCGCGAACCTGGCGAAGGCAAATAAAAAAGCAGCTTTTTTCATTTTCATCTTAATCTCAATGCCTTCCAAACTACCTTCACCATGGGTTTAAGCTTTATCAAAGCTAGGTATTTTCAATGCAATACTGTTTGTTTAATCGTATACTGATGCACATAAATCAAACAGTCAAAGTCATAATTTGTCTTATTAGTTATCATGTTATATAAAATTGAGAATTGAAATTGGGAATGTGTCAAAGAGACAACAACCCGACCATAGAAAAAACAACTGCAGAAGGTTACTAACAGGTCTTCAATGTAGCGAGATTCCCACACCCGATTGCCCCTAAACAAATATATGGATATATCTTTTTCGAAATTTTGAATAAATTATAAAAAATTGCGATTATACAACCTCTCCGTGCGTTCATTTAAACAAAACATAAAAAAGACCACGTGTGAGTTAATGACTAGTATATTAGTGGTCTGTCATTTTAGGATACAACTTAAAAATGGAAGTCTGCTTAATTCATATATATTGTTTTCCCTTTCTAGTAACATAATGCTCTCTAAAAAATGTGAGGATTAAACGATTCCCATTTTCTCATTAACAACATACCTTCGTTCATTTATATAAGTGTTATGTATAGGTAAAGTTTTTAATTTAAGTTAGGACAAATACGGCTTTGAATCGTACACTTTTGGATACAGTCCTATGAAAATACATAAAAATAAAGCCAAATGAATTCTTTAGGTTAATGTAAAACTTACCGAAGAACTCATCACATAAATTGCATGACTTTGGACATGTTCGAATTGCGTAATCCCTATTATCGACTGATTGACATAGGATTTGCTGGTAAATTGCATCGTTACATCTTTTATCCTGGTCCATGCATACCAATGCTGTTGTAGCTAAAACACCGTTATAATAAACATTGTATGTTTTGTATCATTTGTAAGATACAGTCGGTAAATTTAATAAATTAAACAAATAATTTTCAACTCAATAAAAAGTGATGCTACAAAAATACCGAACTGTAAGGCAAATTCGAATCGGAAATTCCGTTATCAAATGGCAAAATTAAAAGCTTAAACACACCAAACAAATGGAAACTAACTGTCATATTCTTGACTTTATACAGGCAATTTCTTCATTAGAAAATGGAGGATTAAAAATGGGGTTATAGCTAGCTAAACCTCCCACTTGTATAACAGTAACATACAATTCCATTGTATTGACAACAACGTCAAAACAGGTAGAGTAGCCAGCATTGTGTTAACAACCATAATCACAATAAAAACAAACAAATACGTCAACAAAGAAAAACAAGTGACATAAAGAAAAAGCACATAAGAAAAAATAAAAGAGAAGAATTTAAAAAAAATACCCTAGTATAAAAATATATTTACGGGATGCATAAGTACCGAGCTACGCCAAAAGGATTTTACTTTTCCTAAAAACTTGACTTTACAGTAAAAGTTGTGATAATTCACATGGAAAAATAAAAGAACACTATAAAATTGAGAATGGAAATAGGGAATGTGTCAAAGCGACAACAACCCCGACCATAGAGTAGACAACAGCCGAATGCCACCAAAGGGTCTTCAACGTAGCGAGAAACTCCCGCACCCGGAGGCGTCCTTCCGCTGGCCCCTAAACAACTATGCATACTAGTCCAGTGATAATGGACTTGATATTAAACTCCGAAGTATACACAAGAAACTAAAATTAAACATCATACCAGACTAACAAAGACCAGAGGCTCCTGACTTGGGACAGGCGCAATACTGCAGCGGGGTTAAACATGTTTTTTGAGATCGCAACCCTTTCCCTATACCTGTAGCTAACGTAGAAAAACAAACGCATAACAATACTCACAGTAAAACTCGATTTAAGAAAATTCCGAGTCCGATGTCAGAATAAGAAACAAAAGAAAATGAACAAAATGAAAATAATACATAAATAACAACAGACTACTAGCAGTTACTAACATGGCAGCTCCAGACCTCAATTAAACTGCTTGAAAGATTATGTCTTCATCATATGAGTATCAAGCACAATCTCACCTATTAGGGGTTTATTATTATACCATCATGAAATATATGAGAAGAAAATAACCCGTTTCATGCCAACAACTGGTTTTAGAATAAATGTGTTTAATTCCGATGCATAGACCCTATAATCGAATCAATATTAAAGCCAAAATATGCAATCTTTAATGACCTGACAACAGTATCGTAACTATATCCCTTCTTAATAAGTCTGGTAAAGGTTTAGTTTTATGAGGTGAATACTGACACTTTTTGCTTTGTAAAGAATATTACCCTGAAAGATTGGATGTGAATACCTGAACGTATAAGATGTCTGCATGTTGAGTTATATTTACGAATTATTTCCTTGTACCGAGGATAAAATTTAGTAAATGTTTTGACTAGTTTGTGATATCGAAAACCCTGGTGTAATAATTTTTCAGTAATACATAAATTTCTCTTGCTAAAATATAAAATATCTAATACCTAAAACGTTGTTACATACACGAGCGAATCGTACAAGTTGAGATATATAAAGACGTTTTAAAGATGGTGACAAGAGAACGTCACCATCTAAAAATGGATAACTCACGATAGGAAATGAAAAATCATCTCTTTTATCTCTTCAACTTTGTACTTGTTTGGCTTTATAACTATTTCGATATGAGCGTCACTGATGAGTCTTATATAGACGAAACGCGCGTCTGGCGTACTGAATTATAATCCGGGTACCTTTGATAAATATTATCATAAATATTTTTATTAAGCTTTCTGTTAATGATATAGATATAAAGATCGAGGAAAGGGCAGTGGTCACTATAATGCGGAATTAAGATGACAGACAACACCAATACCTAGAATCCATACACCAAGATGATGAATTATTTGTGAAGTTGATTCGCAATATTTATCAACAAGGTCTTGCTCTCTTCAAATGACCTTTAAAAAACAAAAACAAAAACAAAGACAAGACCTGCCTTATTTTTTTTTATCTTTGTAAATTAATTTTTCCAAAAGTTATGTACATGTACTTGGTATTTCACTATTAATAATTTGCAATTAAGAGAAAAGTTTATATCGAAAATTTATATAAGTTTACATTACTAAACAAACACAAATTATTTCACAATAAACATACAGTGTGTTCTAAAGTGATAGAATGAGTTTGAATGGAATAAGTTCAATTATTTATACAATATTTAAAGTTTTTCATTATAAGATGTCACCATCAGCGTTGAAATAATAAAAACTCATCAAATAGACTGACGTGCGTTTCGTCTTTATAAGCAACACCAGTGGGGCCCGGATCTATACAGTTGAAATGCCAACAAAAGATATTTTAAAATATTTGAAAAAGATAATAACCAAACTTTCCGAAAAAGCTAGAGTAAATACGACTAAGACAAACCCGGACGTAGAACAAACTAAGCATTTTCCTTAATCTGACAAATTATAAACAGTTACAATAAAGGACCATATCAATGATATATGTCTTTAAAGCAAAATCTGGCCTTGAGTGTCACATTGTACAATAAAATCCAGTTGATATGCATGTTTTTGAGTAAGCTATAAAAAATATGATTAAATAAAACATGTTTCAAACAGGTGTGCTCCATGATCAAAATCTGATCATGAATTTGGACCATAGGTACCGCAGTAGAAAGATAAAAATAAGTACAATATGTTGTAGTGAGATTGTCAACCCACCGTAGTTTGTTCTAGAAATATGGTATCAATAAAAGTAGGAAATGCGTGACACTTATATTTACCTTGAGTTGTAGGAGCCATAGTTACAGGTGCCATCGTTGTTGTTGCCATTGGTGCCATTGTTGTGACAACAGGTTGAGAAGTTTGTGGTACCTTTGTTGTAAAAGGTGGCTGGGCTGTTGTGGTTACTACTGATGCTTAAATAATAACAATATACTTTTCATCTTTTCAAACTCTTTACTAAGTATTCAATGAATTCAATAGCTTGAAAAAAACAACTAAATAATTAGAAGAGACATTTTTCAAAAGCACTTTTTATTAAAATTTTATTTTGATGGAAGATACCTTTGCATCTCCAATGTTTATTTATATAAAACAAAATCGGTTGCATTTCACCTTTACAGGAACTGTATTTTGAAAAATAGATGTAGTAGATGGGTTTTTTTCTATTCATCTGTCCACAAATGTGAACACTTGCAGATTTAGATTTCGTGTAAAACTAAAGAGAATGGAACTATTAAAACGACAAATTAACACAGTATAAATGCAAATGATATCATACCACCACCGACCGTGCAAGGCGTGTATAGCCAGGCAATGTAGTAAAAAACTTCCATCGTCATCATACAATCGAAAAATATATTGACTACGCGTATTTTTGACAGCCGTACTGTGACTTAAGTTAACATCATTATCCTTTAGTCTTAGTAGGATAGTTGCCTATTGGCAATCACATCACTACTTATTTGTATATTGAAGTAGTTATGCATTGTTCCAATTTCATCAAAAGAGCCCGGCCTCCTTGACATTGCACCTGACCGACACTTTTTGTTTTTATCCCCACCATCATTAAGTCGCATATGATTCTTTCTGTGGTTTTTTGGAATCCTCAAAATTGGCGTAGAACATGCATGAAAATGCTTGGTGTTAACGTTTGACACCGGGAGCATTCATATGGCGTCTCCTAGTTTAGATGCCAAAGAATATAACATCCGTTTGCGGAATTTTTGCAATGACTGGTTGAATAATAATGGTCCCGTTATAATGCCCTGATGGTCCGCAATATGTACTGTTCCAATTCTAGTTACAAATGAGTGTTTAAACTATAATATACTCAGTGGGTTAATCATAAAAGTGCAATAATGAGATGAATAAGCATTTATAAATTTTACCTTGTGTAGTTATAGCACTCTGTGTAGGTGCTGCAGTTGGGTTAACCATCGGGTCAGCAGTGGTCATATCAATAGTGACTGCAGTTGTCATCAATGCATCTGTTCATAAATCATAATTTGTTTTGATGTTGACGATAGAAAACGCAATCAGCAATTATCCTGATGAAACGTTACTATCGAGTTATTTGTGTTCGAGTTTATAATCAACAGAAGTAAAGGTACATTATCTCTTTAGTCACTTGTTAATACATTGTATATCATTGTGGTTATTTTGTTCCAAACATCATACAGCCTAATTTTCCAAATAATGAACGAAAAACAAATATGATATACAGCAACAAACAATAACAACTGAATAACAGGCTTCTGAATTGGGACAGGATGTGGCTTAGTTTAATAAATGTGAAGACGACAAACCTCCAATTACACAGTTATAAGAATGGAGAGTTGTCTCATTGGCACTCACACTACATCTTCCTATATCAATGAGAATATCTATAAAAACAGTTGAAAGGGTTGTATTATTGACAATCAAACCATGTTCTCTATACACTTATCAGATGGATTCAAGGCAGAAATACATCCAACAAAATACAGAATTGACGTGGCAGGGTACTTATACATCCCCATACGGAGATATACACGAAGAGTTTAAAGTCTGAACTTTTTTATAATCATTTTTCAGTATTTAAAATTGATGAGGATCTAGGATCTAAATACCGTTTTATGTCAAATTAAATATACGTGTGTATGACGTTTCCAGACGAAAATAAAAAAAACTCACATAGACGATTCATGCAAGCTTCATCATCACAATGACAATGGTCGTCAGCAGGGAATGGATCACTGCATTTTGGATGATGTCCATGCTTAAAAGGAGGATATATAACATTGGTTTTAGACGATAGTAAATAAATGTATACCAGAAATGCAGTACAAAAGTGCAAAAGATGGTTTATGAAATAATGTGTTTTCAAGCAGAAATGTTTATTTTGACAACATAAGGAGACATTAAAGGGCCAATGAAAACAAGAAATGGAAAAAAAAAGGAAAAAAACATGTTCAAATTTAGAACGACGTAGTAAAAGTATTTTCAGCATTAATGCATGAGACAAACTGATTGAGATATATATATATATATATATATTCATATAATTACATTAGATGTATGTTTTATTGTTACGAGTTTTTCTGGTTGGCTATCTGCAATCTCGCGTTATTCCTTAATCAACTTCATTACACATAGAATGTATCATTCATGATTACACGAGGTCCCACAATAAAGTGCATAGTGCATAGATAAATTAAATGAAAACTTGATTAAAATCGTGTTTCCATGATTCTAGCTAAAAAATGTAATTATAAGTATTGAATGCCTCTTTTGTACCTCTAAACGTTGACCGTGCGCACATTTTTAGATAGAAGCGCTTCGGCGCTTCATACAAAATGTACTTCTGTCAACGCTTTTACATCCCAAATGCACTAAGAAGCGTTCAGTTCTTAAATATAAACCATCTTGCCTAAAAGACGAATGTTATGCACGTGTATAAAAAAAAGTCCAAATCAGCAAAAGAGATAATTATCACAATCTCGGATTCTTTTCTATGACCAATTCCAAAATTGCAAATTTTACCACAACCTAAAATTTTTAGTTTGCCTCATATCTAAACTTTCATCTACTAAATATTGACAATGAGCACCGGTTGACAAAAAAAAATCCTTTGCGACTTTTCAACTTTACAATTTATTTCTATGGAGCAAATTCCACCAAGCAGCGTCTGCATACATATATGTCACTCAGTTGATACAATAATTTCAAGCTTGCATTTTTATGGTTTTCAACATCGCACCATTTTTGGCCTTTTTTTTTATTCGAGATTCTCTAATGAGTCTCTTGTAGACAAAACCAGCATCTGACGTTAAACATATAATGCTGGTATCAATGATTTTATACTGATTTTCTACCATTGCTATTGAAAATTGTTCCATGAAATATTGATCAGTATCCTAAGTTGGTATTAATATACTGAAGATTGCACATGCCAACTGATATTAATCTGCCAGTACTGACAGTTCTGAAGGTCTTAAGAATTATAATACGAATCATGATTTCAAATTTCGTAAGTTCATATGTATTATTTTTAGCAAAATATGAAAATAAGTTCGATTCTTACATGCATAAGTAAATCGCTCTCGGTTTCGTCAAATGCTATTATATGTAAAGTGTCCGTTGTTATTCTTTGGTTTATGTGTAATGTATTATCGTATAATTTATTAATGTATTTCTGTGTCCTGAGTGTTCATGCGTTTATCTGCAAAGTTGTCAGTATTGTTGACATTTCGGTATAAGTGGGAGGTTTGACTACCTTTTGAAGCAGGTTCAACCAACCATTTGGTTTTTTTTTTCAATTCTCTACCAAATCAGGAGATTGACAGTTGATATCAAATAGTCTATTTCTATAAATGTTTGCGTTTATTTCTTTAGCAGTTCAATGTTGTTCCGATGTTTTCCTCTTATAGTTTATGTATTTCCATCAGTGTTGGTTTGTGACTGGAACTGTTATGTTTAGTTTGACTTTTTACTATTGAAAACCGGTATACTACTGTTGACATTTTTTTTAATACTTACGGCATGAAGCTTGTCACAGTGGTTGTGAGCTAGAACTCCTTGATGGAACTGAAGCTTGCAAACCTAGTGGAATAATATTGTATCAATAAGTCCTTATATATTGATTATTTCAAAAATCATCGTTGGTCAGCATCTTTTAATTTAAATACAAAAAAATCAATTGAAACAGAATTTGTTTTTGAAAAATAAAGATACCGTATAGCGGGTTATTTGCGCGGCGTGTACATGTTCACTTATTTTCGCCAAACAAAATTCGGCCAATTTAACAGTGCACTTGCAATGGTACTGATATTTTTTTTGAATCCGCCAAAATAATAACCTCTTAACGCTTACAACAATGCAAACGAATGCAAAACAAAACTGTATTTCTTATCTATAGTATTAAAATGAGGTTATATGGATTAAATGATTGTTTTGAAATTTCGATGCTTCCGCTCTGGTGCAATTAATAGCACTCGAATGTACCAAGTTTCCAGTACAAATGTAATCTTATCATAGCTTATTATGAATGTTGTTTGCAGTATTTAGAATACAACAGTTGTGTACATATACATACATGAGTGCTATCACATGTCTGATCCACACACGAAAGCGAGGTTGCTGTTGGCACTGAATAAGAAAAATAATATATCACTTTCCACACAAATTGATTGTACGATTTGCTAAAAATGGACCTATTCGATTCTAACACCCTCATATTATATTAAGGTAAATAGAAATGTCAAAGTAAGTAGATTTGATAAAATGTAATTTAGATGATGTACACGAGAGATAAGTTCGAAAAGCATTGAATGGTCAGTGAAGGATGGCTGCGGAATATAAAAAAAATGCATATATAAAATGAATAACATTTGATTTCTGGTCCTTTGTAGCAGCAAAACAAAAGTCATAACAAAAGCCTTCTCTCGCATTAGTCTTATCTGTCAGATCTTAGGATAAGTTATGGAATATTATTGAATGATAAGCAGTTATAAATTACTGACTTAGATACACGAATTAGATTATCAGACCAGTTGTATTTTCGTTTCTCATTAAATCTGTTAGTCCCTTTTAATTTTGTTTTTCTTTATCTCGAAATGCACGTATTGGCAGTTTTGCCATTTATGTTTAAAAAATGATATATGCATGAAATCATCTTATTAAATATACACTACAAAATGTGAGGTAAAATGATCTATTGACTTAAGGTTACCTATAGGCATTCGGCATTTTAAAAATATCATTATTAAACTCTTCAATTATACAGATTTGATATGGGTTTTACTTAAATGATAAATTAGGTCCAATCTTGAATCTGTTTCTGACTGAAAAACGTCTCCCACAACTTCTCCAAAAAAACACAACCTATATGCAGATCGAAAATGTACCAATAAACGGTACCGTTTGTTTTGTGATTTTCCAAATGTACATTCTATGATATTGAATACCAATTTATCTAAATATAAATAATAATTTACACAGACAAAGAAATGTCATACTTACCAAGAATTACAAGTACAGATACAAGCGTTGTAAGGACACCCATTGTTGAAGTATGTATTAACATAAGTAAGCTGCTAGCGATAAGAACCAAATTGATTCCTTTCTGTTGATAAACAAAACGTGACTAGCTATTTCTTCACTAGGTGACATGGGAAACCTTTAGATTAATCAAGAACCAAGAATTTTGGTCTCATTATATATGGTGCCACATAAATGGTAGTTATAAAACTGAGGAATCTCTACTAAAGGAAATGTTATCGAATATATAAAACTGCCTTTACGCTTATTACGTTACGTTTTTTATTTCATTTCATACAATATGCAGGAATTTTACGCTTACTACGTTTTTGATTTCATTTTATACTATATGCAGGAGTATGCTTTAGTTTTTGCAAATTAACTAAAACATGTAAATTATTTACTCATAATCTACACAACCATGGCTATCGTAAGTTGTTAGTGCACAAGTACTGTGGTCACAATCACCAATCTGATGACCTTTAATTACAGTATCTTGATTTCTTATTTAACTAATGATATATCAACTATCTCACGATTATTAAAATATTTACATTGGCATAGGTGTTGTCTTGTTCCTGGCTTCGACACTAAGTAAGAAGGTAACATAAAGTAATCCTATTTGAAATAAGCCGTATCAGTAATTGTATTAGAATTTAATGATGTTAGTATGTTTAAATTCATGCTATTCTTTTATATTACATTTGTAATGTTTTATGATGATACTTGATCAAATACATCTATATTTTGATCTTTAGTACGTATCAAAATAAGAATACATATTTACTTTTAGACCAACCAGATGCAAATAATTATCATTTCGCAAATACATAAAATATTATTGTCTTGGCCTATAATTTTCAAAGTGTGTCTAAATGTTTATATTTTTGTATGTTTTCGAGAAGACGTTACTTAGTTGAATAACTCGTGTCCTCTCCGTTTGTCCTTTTTAAACAATAAAATATTATCTTCAATCACAAAGTTGCAGTAAAATAATAACGAAAACAATGTATCTTTACACTACACTTCTATTCGTCTTACATATTAAGAATTTAAGGATGTTGACAAATATTACATTATCAAACCATACTTTTTCAAACGCATATTTATATTAAATCTGATCTCATCAAATTACTTTACGTTAGATCGACAACAAATTTGTTTTATTTGTAGTTTCAGATATATCGAGAATGTCATGTAACTCAATGACCTAAATTTCAGTAGGTGATTGCATGTCATATGTTCTTTTGATCTTGAGATAAATAATACTATCGAAACTAAAAGGTCTACTTCATATCATCTTGATCTTTTAATGTGTATTGAAACTAGAATCTATGACAAATGTGTACATTTCAAAATTCTTATTGTCAACTTCCCATTTCTCAGAAGTAACATAATCTATACTACTGGCTATTACATCACACACTTTTTAGCAACGACTGAAACCGACACTTCATAACTTTACGGCCACCATCATAAATTAGTAAAACAATACGATGTTTCTGTGTATCAACACACAAACGGCATGACCTCGAGGTCTTAGAACTCATTAGTATGCCAGAGTTATATTCTGATATTGGATTTTCCTGACATTTTTACTGAGTGTGAATTCGTATGATGGGTAATGTATGTATAGCAGAATAAGCTTACCCTTGTATATCTATGCTACGGTCTCACAGATACCAGAATTGAAATTTTATACTTGCGGCAGACGCGCGTTTCGTCTACAAAAGACCCATCAGTTACGCTCGGATAAAAAAAAGTTAAAAAGGCCAAATAAAGGTGAAGAACATTGAGGACCAAAAATCCCTTATAGTTTTGCCAAATGCATCTTAGGTTATCTAATCCTGAGGTAAAAAAGCTTCAGATTTTTAAAAATTCAAAGTTTTTTAAACAGTTAATTTATAATTATGACTATTTCAATGATAATTCACGTCAATACATAAGTGCTGACTACTGGGCTGGTGATACCATTGGGGAATAAAAACTCCACAAGCAATGGTATCGACCCAGTGGTTGTAAATAAACTCATCACAGATACCAGGATTACAATTTCTTATTTGCGCAAGAACTTGATGAGTTTTGTAACAACCAATAATTTGATGATTTTTGTATCGAGCAAGAACTTATTGAGTTCACACAGTATAATATGAGCAGATGTGACAAACTTATCAACCAGCATAATAGTAGCAATTTTATTGTTCACAAAAGTCGGATCACATGTCATCGCTAATTCCACAATACTTTTTTTTACTGTTGCAGGTTTAAATGTAGGTTGCACATTAAATCAGTTCGTAAAACACAAGCTGAAATGGACAAAAAACTGAATATACAGTTATCTGTAAAATCCAATCTCAATACTTTACAGAAAGGAACAATCATATGTATTTCTTTAAAAGAAAAATATTTTATTGCATTTTATACTGTTATATTTTGTTGTCATGGTTTCTTTTTTTTTCAAGAAGCTCGAAATCATTTTGGTCATCATCGTGTGATCTTTCCTCTATATCTTCTTTGACTTCATTATTATTAACAACCCTGTAATGAAAATTAACAGCATTGTTTAAAGGAAAACAAACATCAAGCAAAAATAAACTGTGTAAAAATATTCCCGGGCTTGTGTTTCCTATCATGATGTCTTTGATAGAGGGTTTCTGCTCACAACGAAGTTATTAACCAAGAGTTCTAAATGGTGAAGTTTTACGAACGCAATCACGAGTTGTTTGACCGTTATGGATATCCGTTTCACAGATGGTATCGGATATGTTCCTTACGTCGTAACTACAATCCCCTTCCCTTTTGATGAAGTTGACCTACCGAATAAGAATATTAAGGGGGTGTGTAATAACACGAATTACAGGATGGGTGCAATATGTGGAGCAGGATCTGCTTACCCTTCCGCAGCACCTGAGATCACCCCTAGTTTTTGGTGGGGTTCGCGTTGCTTAGTCTTTAATTTTTCTATGTTGTGTCTTGTGTACTATTATTTGTCTGTTTGTCTTTTTAAATTTTAGTCATTGGGTTGTCGGTTTATTTTCGATCTTTGAGTTTGACTGTCCCTCTGGTATCTTTCGTCCCTCTTTTCTAACACAATTGATAAAATTATTAGGCATCTTCAAATATTTGTCCGAACCCACTATAAATAAAAGAGATAAGGGATATACATATTGAAAAATACAAGTATTTCATCACGGAACTGTGATTCTTAGGTTTTGGTAGAAATGATGACGTAATTTACAAAATCAACCATAACTCATGATTTTTATTAGTATGTAACGTCACCAAAATCACTGTGTAGAGAACATAACTAAAGCTTAAGTTGACGAACATTTACGCAAAACTAACGAAAGGAACAAGTACCGACCGAAAAAATTGTACCAGTTAGGAAATATGACGAATGTGTGAAAAATATACAGAGATTGTTTAGAGGAACAACACAGATCACACACGGAAGAATGATAGACCACATCATAAAATAAGAGGATAACACAGTCGATATAAAGCTACACAAATAACTAAAATTTAAAAACCAAAATCTGAAAACCTAAATCGAGGATGCACTCGGAAGTTATGAAAAGTAAGCAGCTTCCTGACAAAGGAATACTCGAAATTTGGAACATTCCCTGGCAACAGAATTGCTTCTACTAAAAGAAACTGAAAACAGAAACGATTCATTGATAAAACATTTTCATGTTTCTTTGGAAAATCCATGTCACATTTTACAAAACCAATGATTAAACGGCAATTAATGATACCATGGTCCTGTGTTTTTATCAAAAGAAATATTTTTAATAGACCACTTTTGAGTTCATCCGTCACCGGAAAAAACTCGTCATTTATACGCGCCTTTATCACCGTCATTTGTGCGTTTAGGGGCGTCGTCACTTACTTTCCATTGTTGAGCGAGTGGTTGGAAAACTATAATTCTATATTGTACGAATAATTCGGCAAATTGAATTCTCAAAATTGACAATCAACACTGCTTGCATTAGGGAATTGTCAGTAAGTACCTACAGAGCAACCATTATTTCTAGTTTATCCTGCACAAAGACGATCACTAAGACGCTTGATGTACGTAAATAGTGCAGGGATACAGGCGACCCCCTCTATCTGGTAAATGACGTCATAAAGGCGTGCATAATTGACGAGTTTTTACCGGTGACGGATGAACTCGAAAGTGGTCTATTACTTATGTTTGAAAAATAACAATCGTATAATATTTAGTTCTAGAATGTTCACCTTCCCAACTTCACAGCATCTTCAACAGTATCTGGTAAGAAGGTGTCCTTGGTTTCAGGCAAAAAAACGCAGGGTTTACCAGCTGCTAGTCCAAAAGCACCAAATATAATAGTTGGTAAGGCACGTCCAAACTTCGTATCAAGCAATAGTCCCTACAAAGTTCAAAATTTTAACAATGTAAAATTGAGAATTTACTTTTTATATTCTAAAATTTAAAATGTGCTAAAGAAAATATTCCTACCTGTTACTTTTTGTCATGTGAAATTGGTCTTTATTTATTTATTTATCGTTATATTTATAAAGAGACAAATTATATAAAGTGTGAAATAAAACGGTGGCTATAAATGACTCTTACTAAATCTCCAATATATGAGGATGACATGGAGCCGATTCTACCAGCACCAAAACAGAGGCTAATAAAGAATCCACGGGTAACTGTCGGAGCTACCTCTGCAGTATATAGATATAACAGTAAAAATGCTCCATTAAAAGTTAACCTCCCAAGCATATACAGTGCTACTAACATGGAATGTGAAGCTGGAAAAAAATGTAAAACAAATTAAAATGATCTGTTACACATTCACATTACTTAGTCTTGTATAGACGAAACGCGCGTCTGGCGAACTAAATTATAATACTGGTACCTTTGATAACTGTTTACGCATGTACAGTATATATGTCTATATATGTTCTGACTAATAGAACTTTGGGTGAAATGGTCTTAACCAATAATCATGGGAACATTTGGTTTTTCACTCATGCGTTTTAACTTCCAAATAAGAGGGGTTGGTTTTTGGCTTATTTCCTTTCATTTCCAGAAATCGTGCAAGATATCGACAAATTATTTTTTCTAAAATGATAGTTGCGAAATGTCGTAACACGTAAATTTTGATTGCAAGGGTACGTTGAACGTAAATGTGAGTTTTCTCCCCTCTTGTATTTAAAAATACGCGTATGGTGATATAACTGATTAACCAATTATAATTAAGACCTATGGTCTTTTGATTTGAGGTCCTTGGTTTTTGACCTTGAAAGAGATCTCAAGGTCATAGCTTAATTTGACGTTCTAGATCTTAACCTTTGCTTTCACCACATATGTATACATGATAAAGCCATGAGACTTTTGGCAAACGGTATCAAACCATTAAACCTTGAAAAAACAACCGGAAGTGACCTTGTGTAAACCGGAAGTAGCTATTTATTGTACCTTATTAATATAAAAGTATATAGAACCAGATATTTTTGGAATCAGTGTCAAGTATATATTCAATTATTATTGGAAATAGCATTTTTCAATCCGAGAGTAAGAAATTATCTCCTTTATTTAAAAAATATTGTATAGAAACCATATATTTTTTGGAATCAGCGTACAATAAGCTATCGTTTGACGATTGAAATGACATATTAAACTTAATTTCACAACTTTCATATTAAAATACATTGTGTTTGTGGAAAGACCTACAATTGTTCTCTGAACAATTGGTTTTTAATTGTACTTGAAATTTGAATAAATGTAAACTGAGAATATCAAATATTAAAAAGTTCTTATGTTTCATTAAAAAAACTCAACAACCTAGCTATAACGTTGCAATAATGTTTAAATATTCTGAATAATACTTTATAGGAATTAGAAAAAGTTGTAACTATTGTTCAAATCATTTCGAAGATGATTCTATCGAATGTTGCCTGTTAAATTTCTGAATTTGAATAAGATGTTTAAAAAAGGACAAAAAGATATTAGATTTTCTATCTTGATCAAACAACAATCTTCAGTTGAAGGAAGATAAAACATGGTCGAAAATACGAAAATACATTGCTATGGCAAATGAAGATAAGACCAAAAGAAAAACAATAGTATACTAACACAATATAAAAAAAACAAAAAGACTGATCAACGTGCTCCAATTCTCAGATATAAGTAAACTGAGAATATCAAATATTCAATAGTTCTTATTTTTAATGAAAAACTCCAACAACCTAGCTATAACGTTGCAAGACTGTTTAAATAATAGTTTATTGGTACTAGAAAAATGTATTTTATTTCGTTTGAAATAGGGTTTTTCCCGTTTGCTATTTGTAGTTAATATTTACAGATGGGAACTGCTATTTGTAGTTAATATTTACAGATGGGAACTAGTGTAACTAGTTCGGATACTGGTTTTGTAACAGTATGTACTATTTATAAGTTTGGTGTTAGGTGCAGGAGGCACGAGGAAAGTTTTGGCGGTTTTTATGGGTGGGGTTTAAAGGTACTATATAAAGTTTGGGATTTAAATGTATTAGTATCGAAGGTGCTCGCAGTTACGTCGGATTGAAGTTGGTCACATAGGTATATGTGCAGTTGCTGCTATGTTTATTGTACGTACAGGCGTTGGAGGCATTAGCCGGGGGAAAAGAAACGATGCGAAAGAGGAACAATGTTATATGTCATGTGTTTATATAATGTTTCGATTGAAGAAATATGTACAATTCAGTAAAATAAAATATTGTATCGCAAGAGAAAATAAGATGTTACTGCGAGCAACTAATCCTATATCTGTGTTTGTCTTGTTTATAGCCTATTGAATTAGAGATAAAATGCTTTAAATTCGGACGAGCAGGGCGAGGGAGAATTTAAAGGTTGTTTTAATCATTTCGATTAACATTCTTACGAATGTTGCCTTTTTAGATTCTGAATTTGAATAAGACGTTTAAAGATTGAGGAAAAGATATTAGATTTCCTTTTTTGACCAAACAACAACCTTCAGTTGAAAGAAGATATACCATGGTCAAAAATGCGAAAATACATTGCCATGGCAAATAAAGCAAAGACCAAAAGAAAAACAATGGAATACTTACACAATATAAAAAAAAGACTGATCAACGTGCTCCACGTGTGGTACATGTACCTGAACAAACCATCCTGTAAGCAGATTGAACAGATACAAGAACGGTGAACACTTACTTGTGTCTGTGCTCTCCAAGTATAAAGTTTGGAATCAAATTTGTGAACGCATTTGTTAACTGTGAGATAGCCACCAATATCAATACACGCTTTTGGTATATACCAAATCCATTTATCTACTTGATAATGTCTTCGTAATGAATAGTCATGTTTATATCCAAGCAGTAAACAGTACAACAGTACAACAATACAACAGGTAGGCTTACCAACATACATGAGATTTATGGTCCAACGAGCATTTATTAATATTTAAACATTTATCTATATTTAAAAACTGCCAGTTAGATTCATTTAACATGACAGAACTGAAAATCCAAGTCATTGAGTATGTTAAATCATTATACGATCAAGGCATATGACTGTTTTGACAAATCAAACTTCAAGGTCAATGCTTCGCCAGTAAATGTATTAATACATTTGTTGAGAATCATTTTAGAACACAATGTACTTGAATTTGATGGGAAAATTTACAAACAAATAAAAGGTACGGCAATTGGTGCAGTTCCTTCACCGGAAATCTGTGACATACTTATGTTTGAAATAATGATTCAAATTATTTCTGCATTTTAATATAAAGACAAAATATTCAATCATGGCAGATATGGAGACGATGGATTCATAATATATGATGGAACATCAGATGAAATTATAGTTTTTTTTCGTCCAGCAAATGATTATAACCCCTTATTAAAGTTCACCTATGAAATCAAAAACGATAAAATGTCGTTCTTGGATGTTGATATAATTAAAGGTCAAAGTTTTACAACATATGACATTCATTACCTCGAAATACATTTTAAAGAAACAAATGCTTATCTGTTTCTGCACAGAAATAGCTGTCACTCACGGATTTACTAAAGGTGAAGCAATACGGCAAATTCTAAATACAAGTGACCATAACAAATTAATAAACAATCTAACTAATTTCAAAGTGAAATTGTTAGATAGGGGTTATGATAACGTTGAAATAGATGATAGTTTTACTGATGCTTTATCAATTGACCATACTAATTCATTACAACAAAACAAATCCAAAGAGAAGCAAAGTGTTCCGTTAGTTTTAATAACTAAATATAATCCATATATACGTAAAATTAAGAAACGTATAATGAAACACTGGCATTTATTACATTTCGACAAAGACTGTGTACAAATATTCAATACAGCACCAATAGTTGCGCATAGCAAACATAAAAGTATTGGAGATATGCTTAGTAGATCAATGTTAAAGACTTTAGCATTAAATGGACAGTTGGACCCCTGATGATGGTAGATCTGTCATAATAACTAGATATATTGAAAAAGAATTAAAATATAAATATATCAATATAAACATGGATCATTTTCATATTTGATTATGTTCAAACAATGCATCTTAAGATGACAATCCCAAGCTTAACTACCGAAACACGAAATTATTTATTTGTGTCGGGTCCTATCAGCAATATGGGATGCGTGGTTGCATGGGTGTTTTATTGTAACAAGTTGTTTGTGCACGAAGCATGATTTTTTTAAGTGAAGCTTCAATTATCTTATTATTTTCATTTATTTATTGGTAAAGGATTTTTTCTTGTTATAGGATTATCGAAACTTTTCACTTGATGTTTGTTTTCAATAGATAAATACTCCAATCAAAATATATTATCGTTAAAACATTTGCTTTGAAGGAGACTTGGTTGATTGATGCTTGCTTTGTGTCTTACAAGGTCATTTTATTCATTTTTAACATAGAGGGTATTCGTAATTGTTTAAGTAACTCAACAGTAAAATTAAATGATGTCACACATTATAAATTCTTGATACCAGTTCAACTCTCCTCTAACCTGAGAAATTGGTTGAACACATTACCCTAAAAAAGCTATAATTTACTCATCAGATCCTTTTCAGATTTTCAAAGTCCTTTGTACTTTTTTACATCATTCGTAGTGAATTTTAAAGAAATGCAACAAATATGGTCCCTCATTGTATATTTTTTTATATTCGAATTCTTAAAATACTCATGCACCTCTAAAAGATTAAGTGTTTGTATGTCATAAGACTGCTTCTGTTTACCCTTTTTATAAATTATATAGACGACCAGGGACGATTTAGAGCTTGATATATTGAATAAGCATTCGCTATTGTTGTAGACTGTGTATTGACTTCTGAATATATGTGTACGTCATTTTGATGTTATAGACATGTTTCTGTTGTTGTAGACTGTATGTTGACCTATAAATATCTGTGTATGTCATTTGGTTGCAAGAGACATTTATCTAATGTTTAGACTCTATGTTGACCTCTAAATAATTTTATATGTCATTTTGGTTGCTATAGATATGTATCTATTGTTGAAAACTGTATACTGAAAATTAAGTATTGGAATTGGGAATGTGTCAAAGAGACAACAACTTGACCATAGAGCAGACAACAGCAGAAGGTCACCAACAGGTCTTCAATGCAGCGAGAAATTCCCGCACCCTGAAGCGTCATTTCAGCTGGCCGTTAAACAAATATATATACAAGTTCAGTGATAATAAACGCCATACTTAACTCCAAATTGTACATAAAAAACTAAAATTAAAAATAATACAAGATTAAAAAAGGCCAACGCTCCTGACTTGGGACAGGCGCTAAAATGCGGCGGGGTTAAACATGTTTATGAGATCTCAACCCTCCCCCTCTACCTATAGCCAATGCAGAAAAGTAAACATATAACATTTCGCACATTAAAATTAAGTTCTAGAGTCCGTATGTTGGCCGTTAGTTTTCTCGTTTGAATTGTTTTACATTGTCTTATTGGGGCCTTTTATAGCTGACTATGCGGTATGGGCTTTGTTCATTGTTGAAGACAGTACGGTTACCTATAGTTGTTAATGTCTGTGTCAGTTTGGTCTTTTGTGGATAGTGGTCTTATTGGAAATCATACCACATCTTCTATTTTAATTATTCTAAAATATTTTTGAATGTCATTTGGTTGCTATAGATATGTTTCTATTGTTGTAGACTGTATGTGGACCTATAAATATCTGTGTATGCCATGTGGTTGCTATAGATATGTTTCTATTGTTGTACACTGTATGTGGACCTATAAATATCTGTGTATGCCATGTGGTTGCTATAGATATGTTTCTATTGTTGTACACTGTATGTGGACCTATAAATATCTGTGTATGTCATTTGGTTGCTATAGATATGTGTTTATTGTTGTAGACTGTTTGTTGAACTCTCAATGTTTTTTTGGATATCATTTGGTTGCTATATATATCTGTCTATAATTGTAGACTGCATGTTGACCATTAAACTATTTGTGTTAGTCATTTGTTACCGGAGTCATTTCCAAGATCTCCATTTTTTTAATCTTATTGACATTGTATAGGGGATTGCCCTAAGGTTCACTCAGTGCGAAACACTGGTCCTGCTACCTTTTGAATCTTGTTTAGTTGTAAAAATAATTTCGGTGCCAAGTATAAATTCAAGAGCCGTAAATTACACTCATTTTGTTAACAATGGGTTCAAATGATAATTTACGTTATGATCTGCACTGATAATAAACTACTGAATGTAGTCAAAATGTCGATTATTTTGGTAGGACTGATCTGTCTTCCCCTACAACGTATTCCTTTAATGTATGTAAATGTGCATGCCTAGATTTGCAAGATGACATTTATGAATTTACAAAACGACGAAAAAGAGTACCGGGCAAGCAGCCTTTATTAATGACGACGAAATACTGGATAAGTTAACTTATACAAGGCCCCGGATAAAATAATACAAGGCAATTCAAAAGAGAAAAATAATGGCCTGGCTTATTATATGAAAGGAAAACCAATTATTGTCAAAAAACAATGATACACTAGTAGAACAAAGATAGTGTGACGAGGTTAAACATGTTGTTAGTCTATGATTACATTAGAAATTCATTAAGCTTAATTTTGCTTAATTTATTATGACCTAAATTGGCCTACAAGGAACATCTAGTTTTCTGTTAGTACTTATATATGACCTTATCAATAAGTACCTGTACAATTACAACTTACACATTGGAATAGTGTGTAGATTGTAACAATTATCTCTTACGTTTCAATTGTCAACTTTATCTTATGAACCTATCTAAAAATACCATCACTGACGGAAATGGACAGTTCATATTAAATGTATGGAAATAGAAGAATATAGCAGCTATGAGAAGGTTACATTGTCAACAGTTTGTTTTCAGGCTTTGACAATCTTGTTAAGTATATCATAATATTTAAGTATGTAGGTGAAATGCAAGAATTCTTAAGGACGTAACCGATAATACACTTCCCCTAATATAGATATTGATTTTCAGAATGATTGCATGCCAAGTAAATGTTGATGCTTGTATATACCTTGCATGATTTATTTACAGCTGAATGTTTTAGTCAATTTTCGCCTGGATTGCCAGCCCAACTTACCAATTGTTCTGGAAGCACACAATATTGTGTAACTTATTTACATAACTACGGTAATGGCTACAGGGAAACAACTAAAGGGTAAGTCTCAAGCTATATAAAGTCAAAAGGAATTTCGAAGATTTAAACAATTTTCTCCTTGATTAATCCTTATTGTAGGGACATTATTTCATATACTGTACAATTCATTTTCAAAAACCAGGATCTTTTGTTTTGTGTTTAGTGCTAACTTTAATACAAAGTAAAATCACAAAAATACTGAACTCAGAGGAAAATCCAATCGGAAAGTCCATAATCACATGGAGAATCAAATGACAAAACACATCATGAACGAACGGACAAGAAATGTCATATTCCTGACGTGCACAAATGTTTTACAATTACAAAAAATATATCTTTGTGCAAAACAGGAGATGTGTCTTATGAATACGTCAATGATTCAATAACACACAAAATACACACATAACCAAATTAAATCGAAGTTTACATACAGTCTGCACTGTTATACATATGTTCGAAGCGATTTGGAAAGCCGTAAATATCATCGAGTCTGAAAAGTTATCATTTTTTGAATCAGAAAACAATTAAACATCTAATAACAATACAAAAATCGCCAAAAATAAATGCAGTTCGGAGGTCCTTGGCTTAGGGTATGCACACAATACACTTTTAAACTTGTTGTTAGCGGTAAAATCTCTCATTTCAAATTTATAAGCCATAGACTCAGAAAAGATCATTGAAAAAAACTTTATACTATGAAAATGGTATACCAGGGATAAAAAAAACAAACAAGATCAAATGATGCATCAATGTGGTGTCCAATATATAAGATTTTTGCAGTTGCTAGAAGTGCGTCCAACGATTTAAACTGCTGATGAATGTAGTCATAACATATATCAGTGGTTGTAATCAGCAGGTGACTTTTTACAGAAATATTATGAATCTTACAAAAAGACAAGATCTTTAAGAAAATGCTTTTTTTTAAACTTCATTCACAATAAAATTAACGGTACCAACTTTCTTGCATCAGATTCGCATTTCGACAATACATGTCTCTTCAGTGATGTTCGTGGCCAAAATATTTGATATCCAAAGCTTATATAAAAGATGAAGAGCTATAATCCAAAAGGTCCAAAAAGTATAGCAACAACATTTCACTATGTTCGTGTAACATTTTGTTAACCTTAAGTTTTAACGTTTTAAAATATTAAAAGCAAGTGAGTTTTGTAGAATAGTGTGCTTCTTGACTAGATTTCTACTTTTACTTATAATTACAGATGTGCCAGCGCTTATGAGTGTCAGGCGTCTTTAATAGACACAGCAAGTGGTCAGTGTAATGTATATAGCGAAGATCAACTTTACAAGTCTGATTTTAAATGTAATTACTGTTGTACCAAAGACAAATGTAATGGAAGAATTGTTCCTCCGCACGAGACGATGTACACAGGACACGTGACCTTACCTACAACGATAAATACAACTACAAGTATGAATGTATTGTATTTCATTTGATTTAAAACAGTTATTGGTGTATCATTATAATTGTTTATCATAACACAATTTTACTCAGATGGCTCATGCTGTCTCATTGAAGTGTTTGGGTATGTTCAGTGCCGTGCTAGTTGCATTAAATCTATTTTTTTTTAATTCCAAAATCATGTAAGAATTGTATATGTCTTTCGAAGTCTATGACATCTGCACAGTTGAAACCAATGATATTCTAAAGTTACAGCAATAAAAAGAGAAATATAAGTGATATAAAAAAAAAACGCATACCTTATAAATGAAAACAGCAGCAATAGTTAAATTGAGCTGGTCTGATACAATCATAAATGAAAAAAGCGCAACCATTAACTGTGAGTCGTCTTCATAACCCCGACTTCAATTGACTGCTCCTCCAAACATCGTGGTCTATTCCAATAAACCATTTATTTGGCTGCAACACAAACCCTAGTAATTAAGAAATACATAAAATTGAGAATGGAAATGGGGAATGTGTCAAAGTGTATATGTACATTGTGTATATTGTATTGTCGCTGGAGTTGTTTTTCTCCATTTTAAAAGTATTTGAAATGGTGAACGCCTTATTTTAACAGCTAAATGCTTAGTTAAGCCATCACCGTCATCACCAGAAGTATCACAGGACTGTTCAGATTCTACACCATACTGTATCACACATTATACTAACTACAATAACGGATACAGAGAGACCACTAAAGGGTAGGACATTTCAATATACTCATTCAAGCGTAGTCATAGCATAGTTAGATTTACTGCAATGTAGCAAACTGGTTTTTTTTTTAAATACAAACTTTTTTTCAAAGGAATGAACATTACAGAAAAGCAGTTTGTATTTTTTTAATTTGTTATTATTGCATTCGATATAACTGGCATATAGATCATGATAAATAAACACAATATGAACAAAAATACATTATGTACAAAATGTCTTCTCACCATTATCCCGATTGATTGATTGATTGATTTTTGGGGTTTTATCCATTCGTCACTACTGGATGAAGCCATAGTGTCCGGAGAGAATATCGGACCTTCTGCAGGAAGAATTATTACCATTTTAGATAAATTGCAATAGTCCTGACCTGGTACAGACATTTGTAAATGCCAATTACGGACACAATATGTATATGTCAGATGAGTTTTACACTTATAGAACAGCCATTTCTCACTCTCAAATACCAAATAGTCTTGGCACTCACACCACATCGTCCTATATCTATTGACATCTGACTTCCAAACTTATACTCTTCCGAAGCACCTGATTTCACTCCCGGTTTTTAGTGGAGTTCGTGTTGTGTCTTATTTATTATTTGTAACTGTCGAAGTAAATGTCTTTTGGTTTTATGAGTCTTTGTTTACTCCTTGGTTTTGATTGTTATTGTCTTATGGGAAAGGCATTCCTCGCTCCAAATTTCAAATTATGTTAGCATCTAATTGACCATTATTGACCAATCATTTATTTATGTCGTATGCAACGCAATGTTTTGGGAAATAAAAGGACACTTTCTTTCTTTTTTTTTTTAAGAATCAATCGATTTGTGAATTTTGAACAGCGGTAAACTACTGATGCCTTAATTTATTCATATTGTTCATGAAGTAAATTAACAAAACACACATTTGCGCAAATGTTGGATTAGGTATTGTGTATTATAATCATGAATATAAAAAAATTTCCAATTACAGGTGTGCAAGTAAAGCAACTTGTGATGCAACAAAATCCGGCAACACAAAGTATAATGACCAGTGTACTTACTTCGACGAGAACTTTTTATACAAGTCTGATTTTACATGTTCATACTGCTGTACGAAAGATATATGTAATACTGGAGTATTGCCTCCTCATGAAACAATTTATCAACCTTAATGAAGTTAACGTTAGTACGGGATTTCTTTGAATACAAAAATTTACACTTCATATATTTTCGCTAAATTTGTAGGTACTAGTTTCTAACAAACGATCTGCATTTCTACAAGACACAACGCGTACAATGCTCACTGCACATTAATCTACTTTCAGTTTTTTCTAAAATACTTTTATAGAAAATGTCACTTAAATTTCTAAGCAAAGACATCCAACATGAGTCCACCTCATAATAGAACATGTCAAAAGTTAGAACAAACTTTATGCCACTGCTAGTGGACATTTCGTCCCCGAGGGTATCACCAGCCCAGTAGTCAACACTTCGGTGTTGACATGAATATCAATAATGTGGTCATTTTTAATAAATTTCCTGTTTACCAAACTTTGAAATTTTTGAAAAAACTAAGGATTTTCTTATTCCAGGCATAGATTACCTTAGCCGTATTTGGCACGACTTTTTGGAATTTTGAATCCTCAATGCTCTTCAACTTTGTACTTGTTTGGCTTTATAACTATTTTGATATGAGCGTCACTGGTGAGTCTTATGTAGACGAAACGCGCGTCTGGCGTACAAAATTATAATCCTGGTACCTTTGATAACTATTTATGTATTTGCTTTTTCCCTCTCGATATTTCTTTGATATTTCAATTAAAAAAAATTATTCTTCAACCCGTGTACAAAGTAAAATCACATACATAGCTCCGAGGAATATTCAAAAAAGGAAGGTCTTTAATCAAACTAATCAAATGGCAAAATCAAAATCTCAATCAAATCAAACGAATGGATAACAACTGTCATATTCCTGACTTTATACCGGCACTTTCTCATGTAGAAAATGGTCGGTTGAACCAGGTTTTATAGCTAGCTTATACTCTCACTTGTATGACAGTCGTTAAAAAAAGTCCATTATATTGACAACAATGTGTTAACAAAACAAACACAAACAATAGGTAAAAATGTCACAAACAGGGGTACAGCAGTCAATAGTTGTGTCATCGTCTTTTTTTCTTTAAAAACAAACAAATGTATCAAAGCGCACTGCATAGACACTGGTAACGTTTTACAAAGTCTGAGTAGGAGCTACCAGCTCTTGAATACCGAATAAGCTGAAAAATGTATATCCCATGTGCAGGTGAAGTTGGTATATTGCTACTAAGGTGAAGGAAATTGACAATTTCAAAGTAAAAATCGTTTGGTATTGAGATGACTGTGTGTGTCAAATTCGAGATATAGGTCTGACAATGAGGCGGAGGAAGCCGAGTCTGTTGTTTCTCTTTTTAAGTTCTGGTTCTGTGGGATTTATTAATGCAACCCAATCAGAAGAGTTTGGATTGTTAATGGAAAGAACATCATCAATATATATGAAAGTGAAATTAAATAACCTGACCTCTTTGTCTGAAGAAACTCCGATCCATAAGAAAAGAAGATGAGGTCGACAAAGAGAGGCGCACAGTTTGTTCCCATAGGAATGCCGACAATTTGTTGAAAAAGTCTACCTCCAAATTCAATAAATATGTTGTCAATAAGAAACTCCGGCAGACTGATCACTTGTTCCTCTATGTAGCATGTTTTATCCTTTTGTTCACTATTAACAAAATATGCCTTATGAAATCCCAAGTAATAACTATATGGCGTGTGCTACCATTTTAATGTTGAAAAGTAAACGTACATAATAAATGTTATTTCAGAATAACGTTTTGTTTTCTTTAAGTTAAGTTTAAAAAGCTTTTAGGCAAATACATATGTTTCTGTATTTAATTTAATCAACACGAAGATTTTTTTCTTCTGACAGTTGTATTATTGTGATGTATTATTGTGAACTTGACATTCGTTTCATTTCCGCCATTGTTCTGTCTTGAGTTTTATTTATTTTTCTGTTTACATTATAAATGTACATTTTCTTTAAACTTGATTAAAAGTGTTTCCGATATGTTATCCTCTAAATTATACTATCAAAATATGTCCAGCTGCTTTCCCACTTGATTGTACTGTAAGAGTACACTGAGTATGAAGTAATATAAATGGTGAACATAAAACTAATAACAAAAGTAAAGCTTTAAAATACAAAAAGTCATTAAACAAAACTTTAGGTAGTAGCAATGAACAGCGTTTTTATTTAATCTGTTTCATAAAAACCTTTCGAACGCACCTAATTTGCAGACTGACAAGTGGAGAAAAGGAGAACGGTATTGTGGTATCTCTTGGTAGGATAGCTTCCCGGTAAGCTGGTACCTCTTGGTAAGATAGCTTCCATGTAAGATGGTACCTCTTGGTAAGATAGCTTCCCTGTAAGCAGGAACCGTCTATCAAGAAATTCATGATAGCAAATGTAATTTATGAAATATCACATCTACTGGGAGTTCAGTTTAGTACAACTGGGCAGCTGAAATCTTCACTTTTGTAGTAAAGACTTGTTTTAATCGACCCTCGTTGTCAATTTCTAAACCGCTTCTTCCATTTATCTAGCTAATTCAGTTTGGTAAAATAAAACAAAAACGGAATAAACTGGCATGTTCGAAGAAATAGGCGCTCGTTTTGTTTAAGAGTGTTTGATAGTGATAAGGGGTGTGTTCATTAGACTGGAACCGGGAGAAGAGGGGGAGATAAAAGAAGAAATGTTAAAAAAAACCCTTCTATGGTCGATTTACATCTTGGAAAAAAGAAGAAAAAGGAAAGTAAGTGGAAGGAAAGCGAATGGGAATCAGAGACCCCCTGTTTTTAACTTTTTTTAAATATGGTTTAGTAATTATATGTTCCTCGATCGTAATTTTAGCTCAGCACTGTTTGATATAAATATCACTGATTGCTAATATGTCTTTATGCATACAAATTTACAATTGAATAACATAGGGTTACTCAGAGCTTACACAACTAATAGAAATAACTCATTCTTCGTCAGATGTTTACTGTATCAATGATGGTTTAATAAGGAAGCAGACATGTTTTGTCTATTTCCCAGCGGTCGACTCTTTGCGTCTATGACATTCATTTACGCATGCACTGTCAATAGCAATAGACAACGTGACCAATGAATGCTCTGTTCCATGCTTTTAAATTAACAAATCATGAACTAAACCCATTTTTCTGAATTTTCAATTCAAAGAGAATACCGAGACGAACAGCAAAACGTATCTAAGTTAAACATCGCCTGATGAAATTGCAATTGACAAAACCACACACATAAACTTGATATTGAGCATCACTAACCCAAACAAAAACCATTGTGTTAAAAAAGAGGGAGAGTCAAATTCTTAGATCGAAACTAAACTGACAACTCCATGGCTAAAAAGGAAAAAGACAAACAGACAAACAGACAAATAATAGTACACAAATTAGAGGAAGTAATTACTTTTCTTATATTCCAAACACCAAATGTCTAATATGAAGGGAATTGTACTGGAATACTGTGTCAAATGAGAGAAATATATTTTCCATATTCCAGCGCTATTTAGATTGTTATTTAATACAAATGGAAAGTTCAAAAACGGAAATTAAAATCATATAGTTTGTCAAAATAATTTGAAATCTCAGCTTACTTTAATTGTCAATTTTACGACGTTTAGATATAAAGCACATCTGATGCTTGCATATGGAGAATAAATCTACCAGTTTAAACCATATTCCATAGCTTTAAATTCTTAACACTGGGTTTTTTTCTTGACAGAAAATTCTTGCTTACAAGGGAGTTTTTTTAACCAATGGTTCCATGTGGTGAAATCGTTGAGTTGTTTGACAACTATGAAATATCTGTTTCACACATGACGACGGATATTTTCCAATAGTTGTAACCACAATCCCTTCCTCTTTTCTTGTCGAATTTGGATTACTACTTAATGTTGTATTTACATAAAAGTTATCAAAAGTACCAGGGTTATAATTTAGTACGCCAGACGCGCGTTTCGTCTACATCAGAAGACTCATCAGTGACGCTCATATCAAAATATCTATAAAGCGAAACAATTACAAAATTGGAGAGCATTGGGGATCCAAAATTCCAAAAAGTTGTGCCAAATATGGCTAAGGTAATATATGCCTGACATAAGCAACACGAAGGAGCACCTGTTCACATCCCTGTATGTTTTTATTATGTTTTTGGGGGATGGGGGGCTTGTGTTGCTCAGTTTTAGGTTTTATATGTTTTGTAGACTGTATGGAGTTTGTCTTTTTTTATATTTTTTCGAAGGTTTTATGTCATGGCGTTGTCGGTTTGTCTCCTACTTCGGAATTCAAATATCCATTTGGGATCAGCCGCTTTCTTTTTAATATAAGAGAATTACTTGCGAAATGAAGAGCACAATTAAAGTACCTCTTTCGCAGTTTCTATTCAAACTTATTTTCAATCATTTATCAAATTGCTTTTATTACATTCTAATTTCAAACATGTCTAGACATTGTTTATGGTTTTATAGTAGTTAATGGATTGCATCGTTGTGGATGTTTACGTATAATATGGTTATTACAATTTGAATGGTCACAACACTCAAAAAATTCTATCGTATCCATTTCCATCACAGCTGTCCCAGTCTTATGGAGGGTCGAATTGTAGTGGTTGCAGTCCTAAAAAAAAAGCAAAACTGACATTATCTAAATACTATTTATGCATCACATAAAAAGCGTATGTAGATAATAAATACAAACTTTTTTTATATTCTTACATTCAAAACACTAACTAGAGGTGGTTGGTTCGAATGTCCTTCTATATATCTTTTTTCAACTTTACCAGAAGAATAGAGTTTTATATAAACACATACTTTGTTTATTCTAAGATGGCCACATATATAAAAATCAGAAGATGTGGTATGATTTCAAATGGGACAACTCTCCACCAGAGACCAAATAACATATAAGTTTACAACTATAGGTAACCGTACAGTCTGGGTAGGTCTACAAACAATGAACGAAAAACAAATATGAAAAACAACAAAAAATGACAACTACTGTGTACAGGCTCCAGACTTGGAACAAGTTTGTTGGCGCCCCAACCTCCCTCTAACATGGAACAGTGTTTCAACAGTACAACTATTATACTAAGATTTCAGAATACCTAAAGTAGAACACGTACATTACAAAAGTTGCAAAAAAGGCGAAAGCAACCCTAGGCTTCCTCAGAATATTCCGATTTGTAAGAGGTTTTTTTTTATTATTTTCTAATTATATGTTGATGTTGGGTTGATGTTTTTTTTCTTTTCTTTTTTGTTTAACTTTTTATGGCTTTTTTTGGGGGGGTGGGGACAGGATGGGTCTGTTTTGTTCCTTTTGTTGTTTGTTTGTTTAATTAAAAATGTTTGTTTGTTTTATATTGTTTTTATATTTGAATAATCTGTTTTTGTGAAATTAAAGGGAACAATATCAAAGATTTCCACATTTTAAAGCCATCATATTGTAAATCGATCTTGTAGGGGGACTTATAGTTTCAGAGTTTTAAAACAAATTGACTTATAAGAGGAACTTACGGTTCTTGCCATACAACCCATCTTGTAGAAACAGAGATTGTCGTTATCAGATCCGCCATCTACTCTACTCAAATAACATTGCTGAAGTGAACATTTTTAATTATTACATTTCTCGTATTACCATGATTTCTGATATATTCATTATCTAGAAAATTTTAATGTTTCTTCCTCTAAGGCAAATTCAAAAATGGGAAGTCCATAAACTGAAAAGATTAAACGCAGTCCGGTGTAGTTTTGGTTCCCGTCGATAGTAATATGACGTATATATAATTTTGATCTAATCGAATTTTCAAATTGTAAATTTTCCCAATCTAACTGTATATGTACTTACATCTGCACCCGGATTACACTTTGTAGTATGATTACATTCCTTTTCATGGCTGCTGTATTCACAATAATAACAATTAAGCGCTGGGGGTTCTACAAACACAATTAACTAAGTTTATTATAAATATCCCCTTATGAGTTGTCGCTTCAGTTCTGTAAATGTTTTCATACTGAGTTCGAAATCAAAATGATTTAATATTTGTATATTAAAAGTTTAACTAAATCTGAAATTTGTTAAATGGATAAAGATTATTATAAAAATGCCTTTATATCAATCCCCAAAGGTATAAAAAATATAGTCAAAAGAATTATCAATTTATCACTTTCCAAATATAATGTTCCTAAGTGCAAAGGCAATGCTATAATTATGTAACGTATTTCAAATACGTAGCTTCTTTCAGATATAACTATAAGATGAAGTTTTTATAATCAGACTTTTATATAGTTTCAAATGCACCTCTGAGTTTATGAACCTAATATGATTTTCGTTGCACCTCTGAAATTATCAACCCTGTATAGTGTGTGTGTGTGTGTGTGTTGCATTATCAACTAATATGGTGTTTGTTGTGCGTCTGATTTTATCAACCTTTCATTGCACCTCTGAGTTTATCAACCGTACATAATTTTCGTTGCACCTCTGACCTTACCAACTAAATATAATGTTTGTTGTACGTCCGATTTTATAAACCTTTCGTTGCACCTCTGAGTTTATGAACCCTATTAAATGTTCGTTGCCCCTCTTGGTTTATCTGCCTAATAAAGTGTTCGTTGCAGTCCTGGGATATTAAATTGGCCAAAGCAAACACAAGGAGTGCTTTCCATAATTTTACTAAAAGAATCATCACATAGCTGAATATATAAATGATCTGATTCACTTTAAAATTTTAAAAAAGAAATACAAATTCAATCAAAACTACATTCAAATTCAATATAAATATGTGCAAAAAAACTGTTTCCTGGTTACGCATTTTAAACAGTCTGTACCACACGCATAAGGAAAGAACTTACTTGCATAAAGATTCACAATCTAGTTTAAACTTAGAAATACATTTCTCTCCATAATGTGAAGAAGATATGCAAGACGTAACCGATAATACACATATAAGGGCACATAATAAACGAAACAATAATACAATATAATAGTAAGCAAATTATAACACAAATTTTCAAATAATACAACAAACACACTTCATTTCTATCTGTTTTCTGTTATTGTTTGAATACATGCATATCATGTTAGGAAATTGCCGCAAATATCGCTCATTTGATAACGATTTTTTATATTTTTTTAAGAATGAAGCACATCTTTAAAACGTCTTTACACTAAATCCGTTGGATGTGCACTTATTTTATTTTAGTCTGAGATCTATTTATTACAACGTAGCTGTAATTGGCTTTGAACTAGCCTTCAGTTTGCAGGTAGTCTTATATCGGTGTGTTTTGTGTATATTTTTACTGATTTGTACCGTTTGTTCTTTTGTTGTGCTGTTAAACCACCGTTCACGGCATGTGGATATTTGACCGCTTGCAAGAATGCTTAACCCTGCCACTTTCTTTACGTTCTTAGTTTAAACATAATTATTTATAGTGGATTATTCGTTCTTGACCTAAGTAAGTAGTTTAATGAATTTATTACTTAATGTCAATCATATTTTTCACGACGTGTCCTTTGGTGCCGACTATCTTGTATGGATTTTCGATTGTTGAAGGCCACACGGTGACCTATAATTTTCATATATCCATTTGTTCGAACTCTGGAAAGGGAGATATTTGACTCATTGGCAAAACGATCACATCTCTTAACTTTTGTATAGTCGGTTGAATGCCAATGCATATCAAATAACTGAGAATAACATACTAGTTGGTGTTGGCGTTGTAGTTCTTCTAGTAGTTGTCGTCGGTGGATAAGTTCTTTTGGTAGTCGTTGCAGTCGTCGGTGGATGAGTTATTTTGGTAGTCGTTGTTGTCGTCGGTGGAGGAGTCCTTTTGGTAGTCGTTGGTGGTGGGTGTGTCGCTTTCGTAGTTGTCGGCGGTGGGTGTGTCGCTTTTGTAGTTGTCGGTGGTGGGTGTGTTGCTTTTTTAGTTGTCGGTGGTGGGTGTGTTGCTTTTTTAGTTGTCGGCGGTGGGTGTGTCGCTTTTTTAGTTGTCGGCGGTGGGTGTGTCGCTTTTGGAGTTGTCGGCGGTGGGTGTGTCGCTTTTGGAGTTGTCGGCGGTGGGTGTGTCGCTTTTGGAGTTGTCGGCGGTGGGTGTGTCGCTTTTGGAGTTGTCGGCGGTGGGTGTGTCGCTTTTGGAGTTGTCAGCGGTGGGTGTGTCGCTTTTGGAGTTGTCGGCGGTGGGTGTGTCGCTTTTGGAGTTGTCAGCGGTGGGTGTGTCGCTTTTGTAGTTGTCGGCGGTGGTTGTGTCGCTTTTTTCGTTGTCACAGTAGTTGGTATAGTACTTGTCTGTATATTATGTTGAGTACTGGGATGTCCTGTTGGGAAGAATGATACACATCTTAAAACCATCTCAAAATTGTCAAATCATCATTAAATACATGAACCCTTTAGAAAATGAAAGACCATGCCGCTATTTTGACACAAGATAGATAGATTCCAGATTTATCTCATGAGGATTGTTTGAGCAGAATTATTTTTCTAAACTAAAAAATATATATGGACAAAAAGGAACTGAAAACATCTAAGAACCGTACTTTATACTAAATGAAATGACACACTTGAGACAAGGGAAAAAAGTATATAAAATATTAGACTAATTGAAAGTTTTTATGCATAACATGGCGAATATCTCATATACATGTATATTCAAGAAACGAAAAATAATAAAAAGGTCGACCAAAATTACGGATGAAGGAATTAAGAATGCGGCCGAAAGATACCAAAGGGTCATTCAAACTCATTCAAAGTCGAAATTAAACTAACATCTCCATGGTGATAGAAAGACAAAAAACAGACAACAAACGTGTTGTATTATTATAAGTTTGATGAAAATTAGGGATAGATTAATATAATGGGCAAAATGTAAAATAAACCATTCAAAATAATTAAGAAAATATACAAAAAAGGGGGGAAATGGTAAACAAAAAATAAGAAATATATAAACGAAGGACCGCTGTCCAGATTCCTTATATTTGTATTGAAAGATTGGATAAATACATGAAGCCTTACCTTTCTCACATTCTTTCTTGTTGCAGAAATCGTTATCACAACAGTAATAACAGATATCAAAGTTATCAATCCCTCCTATTATTTGTTTCTTAGCCTTTGGATGACCAGCTAGGAGTGATTCTTTACCCATCATCTTTTTACACATCTATAAATTTACAATTTTCCGATTTCATATTTTAATTTGTTACAGTTATCATTGTTTGTACAATATCGTGTAATCCGTATTGTATATTTAAAGTAATATGACTTAAAAGGCAACATCATACAGTTACTTTGAGTAACAAGATTTTGATTATTCAAATTTACATTCTTTAAGTATTTAAATATAGTAAACACCAAAAAAGTATACAGAGATTTTACAATACCTGAACATAATGGTCTGAAATCGGTTCCAATTCTCTTGATGCGTGTTTGTTCATCAGATAAAAATTCATGCTCGACAAATATTGTTTGTCAACTCACATTGTTTGTTAGCATCAAATTCCAAAGGTTTGTCAATGTAAATCGTTTAGATTTCGACCCTTGCTCGTTGTAAAGATATAGCAATGATACGTGCAATTGGAAATAATACAAAGCCTAGGTCCATAGAGTAAACTTTTTTTTTCAAACTGTACGCATAAACAGTAGACGACTGCGAATATGTAGACAGTGTTTTCAAAACCATGAAATTGAAAACTAATTCGTAAAACAAGATTAATTTAGATATTTTAATTAAAGTAAGGTACTAGTTATTTCAGTCTTTACCATTGGTGACGGTACCGAACCATAGCTTTTAATGATAATATAGAGATTGGAGAGCAAAACAAAATTTGTAATAAAAATAAGATTTTATATCTATCTATACCTCCTTGTGCTCGCATCCCATCTCGTAACGTGTGTTAAACATATCATTGACGAATTCTTTGGTATAGCATTCCTAGAAAACATAGATTTTTATTTAAGATTGCTTGGAATGAGAGACAACTGAAAATCGTATCATTTTACATTACTGAGTACCCAAGCGTCTGTAAAAAAGAATTAAACAAAATGAGCAATTATTGAGCCAGTGCAGATAGGACTTATGACGACTTTACACTAAATCCGTTGGGTGCAGCGTACTGATTGATAGGTCTGGAAAAAAAAATATTTATTTTTTAATTTGTTTAGTTATCTTTGACTAGCCCTCAGTAACTGTGAGTACTCATAGATCTGTAGTTTTTTGTTCTTTTTGTTACACTGTTAGGTGATGTTTTTGGGGGGATTTTTTTGTTTTTTTCATTGGGCTGATTTGATTTCATTCAAAATAATTTTAAAAGATTGTTCTTATGTTGTGTTGTTCATCACTGTCAGTGGTTAGGGGTCAAAAACATGTTTAACCCCGCTTCATCTTGTATCCAAGGAGCCTGGGATTCACTGGTCGCCATATTTGATTTTTGTTTATTGTTTTGCTTGAATGAGGTTGTTAGTTTTCTCTCTTTATTGGTTTGATATTTTTTCATATAGCGGGTTTTACAGCTAAATATACGGAATGAGTTTGACTTGAAGAAATAGGCCATACGGTGACCAAAAGCTGTATACACTCTCGTGTCCTTTGGTTTCCGGTTATATAACTAATACCGTTATCTATGCCACGAAAGCTAACGTTTATGCATACGTTATCTATTTCGCAGTGAACAACTTTACCCATGTCGCAGACGCTTGAAAATCTAATCTATGTCACAGAGGCTAGCTTTACTGAATACCTTTTCTATGTCGCAGACACTAGCTTTAATGAATACCTTATCTATACAATAGATGCTTACTTTAATGAATACCTCATCTATGTAATAGACGCTATCTTAACTTAATTTTGTAATAAACGCTAGCTTTTACCGTATCTATGTAAAAACTACAATCACAAAAATACTAAACTCAGAGGAAAATCCAATCGGAAAGTCCACAATCACATGACAAAATCAAATGACAAACACATCAAAAACGAATGGACAAAAACTGTCATATAAAACGCTAGCTTATCTATGTGACAGACGCTAGCTTTTAACGAATACCTAATTATGAAATAGACGCTAGCTTTTAATGAATACCTCAGCCAAATGTAATAGACGCTAGCTTTAATGAATATCTTATCTATGTAACAGACACTAGCTTTAATGAATACCTTATCTATATAATATACACAAGCTTTACTGAATACCTCAGCTATGTAACAGACACTAGCTTTAATGAATACCTTATCTATGTAGTAGACGCCAGCTTTACTGAATACCTCAGCTATGTAACAGACACTAGCTTTAATGAATATCTTATCTATGTAATTGACACTAGCTTTACTGAATACCTTATCTATGTCGCAAACAGAAACTGTGTCACATTTACTTGGATGCTCTACGTCATTACAACTGTAGCAAAGTGTCCGATTCAACTTATCTGCGAATAAAGAAATGTTCATTAAGTCATGAAATCGTTTCTTTCTTTCAAATATATCGACCTATGCAAGTGTACGTAAATATGTATATGTATTAGACTCTGGTTAATTTTGGAACAATCATATACGAAATACAATAAAACAAAAGATGACGTTTGGTACGTTTTGTAACAGATGACTAACAATTTAACTTGCAAACAGTCCAAAACTTTCGGTTGATCTTTTTGTCCAAACCAAAATAGGTTGACATATGTATTGATGTTGATTTGCATAAGGTCGATCTCTTTCCGACGCAGCTCAATTGTTATACCTTTAACCCACAAACACTTCAAACATTGAGAAGAGCTCAAACAGTCAAACCGACCAACATTAGAGGCTCTATTAAAATAGATAATGTTAGTATAATATTCGAGGCTAAGAAATATCTTAAATGAAAAATTTCGATTATATTGAAATTGGTTTCCAAGCATATATTTATTTTACTTTTACTTTCTGAGATTATGAAGATTATGAAGATGTTTTGCATCATATAGGTTACTTAATTGTCCACATTATTTTGCAAACTTTGTTAAATAACTAATATGGTTACATTTTTCTGCTGCATTTACTGACTTTGGTCCCCATATCAAGATGATGAACATTTATGAAACCGTATCTTTGACATATATTGTGTACTTACTCTGGTCCCCACATCCATATTGGTTACAACGGTTTGAGTTACAGCATTGCTGGCAGATGTATAAATTGTCATCTTGACGTTTAACTTCTCTCTTCCCAAACTTATTTAAAGCATCACACACCTTACAATAAGAAGATTGTTACGTATTAGAAATAAGGGAGCTACCATTTGATTTTTATGAGGGTGGGGTTGTAGGATGAAAAATGTTGTCCTGCATTTGTTATCTCTGTGCTGCTTTTTCGTTTTTTTCACTCTAATCGTTCCTGTCTTTCTTATTATTAGTTTATCCTGCCTTTTTTTACTAAAAAAATCATGCCCTGCCTTTTTTTCAAATTTCATCCTAGCCCGCCCCCTCCCCTCTCATAAAAATCAAATGGTAGCTCCCTAATTAGATAAAATTCTTAACGTTGATGGATAAACTTGTCATTTTATATGATGATAACTTAAGTTGGTACAAGTTCCCTTTATCGCGACGAGAAATATAAGTTATAGCAATTAAAAATGCACATGCCATAAAAATGATCTGTTAATGAAACAATAATTATGAAATATCAATATTTAAAGACGTTTTTTTTTTTATCTGTATCTTTATAAATAAGTCTGGCTTCTTCTTTAAAACAAAAAAAATATGCTAGATACAAATCTTACTTATTCGGACTTGGTATAGGTTTTCCTCTATTTATAACTCTTGATTGTCTGTGATACACGTAAATGTCAATCCGATTGATAACAAAGAGTTCAATGCAATTGAAAAACTCTACTCAACATCCAAGTTTGGCATCCATCCAATCGGCAATTCTCGGGTGCATCCGAATTCTGATAGATTGAAGAACGGAATCTGCCGAGTTAAAACGAATGGTCAGACCTCATCCTTCCGAACATTTATTTAAAAGTTAACCTAGAATACTTACCCTATTTGATGCACATTTAAGATCATAGAACACGTGACCTTGTGGAGTAATGTAGAAATCTGTGACACATTGCTGAAAGAACATTACGTACATGATGTAACAATTAGAAAAACTCAAGTATGGAATAACGTTACCAGTGTAGAGTTTTAGATCATAATTAAGGTCAAGGATCAGTAAATGACCATAATCTGTCCTGAACACTTATTTTTAGAATATACTTGACAAAGGGAATTTCGGAAACTTAAATCGTCATAAAATAGAGCATTAATTTTAAGTCAAAAGAAACCTCAAATTAGAAAAAAAATATGCATTTGTTTTTTTTTTATAACTAAATGAATAGTTTTCATTATACAACTTATGTACGTATACTTTTTTCTGAGGAAAATTCTTTAATTTGTCCACATTTAAAAGAAGTTTACTTATTTTTATTTCTTCCAATTTGCCGACATATTTTCCGTATGCATAGTGACCTGAGCGTAACCCTCTTCGTTAAAATCCGGTGATCGCAATACGCATGGATATGTCATTAAAATAAACAATTATCTATGTATGTGAAGTTAGCAGCCGGTTCGTTATTCGTTATTCGATATTCAATATCCAATCGGCTGCTAGCAGCCAGTTTGATATTCAAAATTTAGTGAAAAAAATTATAAAAAAATAAAATACTTGATAACATAAAAAGCATGATTTTCATATTTTAAAAGACTGATAAAATACGTAGGAAATCGTTAAATGACCTTTTCAAGCTGGCGTAATTTCTCGTCATAATTTCTCGTTGTCCTCGAATATAAACCCTTTTTCATGTTACATATTTGTCTATATGTAATATAGAGTTTTGTCAATAAAACGACTTCAAAGATGTACTTTTGTGTATAATATTTCTTAAGACAAAAAGAAAAACCCATAACTCTAGAAATATTTATAACTATAAATAGAAATATATATGGAAAGCCAAAAAAACAAAAAACAAATCAGTCGAAAAATGTCAAAATTTTAGGACAAAGGGCACAGGGTAATGGTGAGAGCCCCCTGATTTCTCAATCTTTCTAATATTTGACAGACATTTAGTCAATAGGTAGATACAAACGTGACTAAAAGGAATTTGGGTACACTTCCTGTCTTCTATGTTTACGGAGCGCCCAAAGTGCCAGTTGGATATTCAAAATATATAGCGAAAACCTACCCGAGACCGCTTAAATGAGGTTGAGACCCCCCGGGTCTTTCAATGTCCATAAAATTCAACCAAATCATTGACTCTGTATATATAAAGGTTGTATTAGATGGATTTACCAGAATAACGTCATCTTCCATATCTACGGAGGGCTAAGATTGTCACTTTTCAGTCGAAAAATGTCAAAATTTTAGGACAAAGGGCACAGGGTAATGGTGAGAGCCCCCTGATTTCTCAATCTTTCTAATATTTGACAGACATTTAGTCAATAGGTAGATACAAACGTGACTAAAAGGAATTTGGGTACACTTCCTGTCTTCTATGTTTACGGAGCGCCCAAAGTGCCAGTTGGATATTCAAAATATATAGCGAAAACCTACCCGAGACCGCTTAAATGAGGTTGAGACCCCCCGGGTCTTTCAATGTCCATAAAATTCAACCAAATCATTGACTCTGTATATATAAAGGTTGTATTAGATGGATTTACCAGAATAACGTCATCTTCCATATCTACGGAGGGCTAAGATTGTCACTTTTCAGTCGAAAAATGTCAAAATTTTAGGACAAAGGGCACAGGGTAATGGTGAGAGCCCCCTGATTTCTCAATCTTTCTAATATTTGACAGACATTTAGTCAATAGGTAGATACAAACGTGACTAAAAGGAATTTGGGTACACTTCCTGTCTTCTATGTTTACGGAGCGCCCAAAGTGCCAGTTGGATATTCAAAATATATAGCGAAAACCTACCCGAGACCGCTTAAATGAGGTTGAGACCCCCCGGGTCTTTCAATGTCCATAAAATTCAACCAAATCATTGACTCTGTATATATAAAGGTTGTATTAGATGGATTTACCAGAATAACGTCATCTTCCATATCTACGGAGGGCTAAGATTGTCACTTTTCAGTCGAAAAATGTCAAAATTTTAGGACAAAGGGCACAGGGTAATGGTGAGAGCCCCCTGATTTCTCAATCTTTCTAATATTTGACAGACATTTAGTCAATAGGTAGATACAAACGTGACTAAAAGGAATTTGGGTACACTTCCTGTCTTCTATGTTTACGGAGCGCCCAAAGTGCCAGTTGGATATTCAAAATATATAGCGAAAACCTACCCGAGACCGCTTAAATGAGGTTGAGACCCCCCGGGTCTTTCAATGTCCATAAAATTCAACCAAATCATTGACTCTGTATATATAAAGGTTGTATTAGATGGATTTACCAGAATAACGTCATCTTCCATATCTACGGAGGGCTAAGATTGTCACTTTTCAGTCGAAAAATGTCAAAATTTTAGGACAAAGGGCACAGGGTAATGGTGAGAGCCCCCTGATTTCTCAATCTTTCTAATATTTGACAGACATTTAGTCAATAGGTAGATACAAACGTGACTAAAAGGAATTTGGGTACACTTCCTGTCTTCTATGTTTACGGAGCGCCCAAAGTGCCAGTTGGATATTCAAAATATATAGCGAAAACCTACCCGAGACCGCTTAAATGAGGTTGAGACCCCCCGGGTCTTTCAATGTCCATAAAATTCAACCAAATCATTGACTCTGTATATATAAAGGTTGTATTAGATGGATTTACCAGAATAACGTCATCTTCCATATCTACGGAGGGCTAAGATTGTCACTTTTCAGTCGAAAAATGTCAAAATTTTAGGACAAAGGGCACAGGGTAATGGTGAGAGCCCCCTGATTTCTCAATCTTTCTAATATTTGACAGACATTTAGTCAATAGGTAGATACAAACGTGACTAAAAGGAATTTGGGTACACTTCCTGTCTTCTATGTTTACGGAGCGCCCAAAGTGCCAGTTGGATATTCAAAATATATAGCGAAAACCTACCCGAGACCGCTTAAATGAGGTTGAGACCCCCCGGGTCTTTCAATGTCCATAAAATTCAACCAAATCATTGACTCTGTATATATAAAGGTTGTATTAGATGGATTTACCAGAATAACGTCATCTTCCATATCTACGGAGGGCTAAGATTGTCACTTTTCAGTCGAAAAATGTCAAAATTTTAGGACAAAGGGCACAGGGTAATGGTGAGAGCCCCCTGATTTCTCAATCTTTCTAATATTTGACAGACATTTAGTCAATAGGTAGATACAAACGTGACTAAAAGGAATTTGGGTACACTTCCTGTCTTCTATGTTTACGGAGCGCCCAAAGTGCCAGTTGGATATTCAAAATATATAGCGAAAACCTACCCGAGACCGCTTAAATGAGGTTGAGACCCCCCGGGTCTTTCAATGTCCATAAAATTCAACCAAATCATTGACTCTGTATATATAAAGGTTGTATTAGATGGATTTACCAGAATAACGTCATCTTCCATATCTACGGAGGGCTAAGATTGTCACTTTTCAGTCGAAAAATGTCAAAATTTTAGGACAAAGGGCACAGGGTAATGGTGAGAGCCCCCTGATTTCTCAATCTTTCTAATATTTGACAGACATTTAGTCAATAGGTAGATACAAACGTGACTAAAAGGAATTTGGGTACACTTCCTGTCTTCTATGTTTACGGAGCGCCCAAAGTGCCAGTTGGATATTCAAAATATATAGCGAAAACCTACCCGAGACCGCTTAAATGAGGTTGAGACCCCCCGGGTCTTTCAATGTCCATAAAATTCAACCAAATCATTGACTCTGTATATATAAAGGTTGTATTAGATGGATTTACCAGAATAACGTCATCTTCCATATCTACGGAGGGCTAAGATTGTCACTTTTCAGTCGAAAAATGTCAAAATTTTAGGACAAAGGGCACAGGGTAATGGTGAGAGCCCCCTGATTTCTCAATCTTTCTAATATTTGACAGACATTTAGTCAATAGGTAGATACAAACGTGACTAAAAGGAATTTGGGTACACTTCCTGTCTTCTATGTTTACGGAGCGCCCAAAGTGCCAGTTGGATATTCAAAATATATAGCGAAAACCTACCCGAGACCGCTTAAATGAGGTTGAGACCCCCCGGGTCTTTCAATGTCCATAAAATTCAACCAAATCATTGACTCTGTATATATAAAGGTTGTATTAGATGGATTTACCAGAATAACGTCATCTTCCATATCTACGGAGGGCTAAGATTGTCACTTTTCAGTCGAAAAATGTCAAAATTTTAGGACAAAGGGCACAGGGTAATGGTGAGAGCCCCCTGATTTCTCAATCTTTCTAATATTTGACAGACATTTAGTCAATAGGTAGATACAAACGTGACTAAAAGGAATTTGGGTACACTTCCTGTCTTCTATGTTTACGGAGCGCCCAAAGTGCCAGTTGGATATTCAAAATATATAGCGAAAACCTACCCGAGACCGCTTAAATGAGGTTGAGACCCCCCGGGTCTTTCAATGTCCATAAAATTCAACCAAATCATTGACTCTGTATATATAAAGGTTGTATTAGATGGATTTACCAGAATAACGTCATCTTCCATATCTACGGAGGGCTAAGATTGTCACTTTTCAGTCGAAAAATGTCAAAATTTTAGGACAAAGGGCACAGGGTAATGGTGAGAGCCCCCTGATTTCTCAATCTTTCTAATATTTGACAGACATTTAGTCAATAGGTAGATACAAACGTGACTAAAAGGAATTTGGGTACACTTCCTGTCTTCTATGTTTACGGAGCGCCCAAAGTGCCAGTTGGATATTCAAAATATATAGCGAAAACCTACCCGAGACCGCTTAAATGAGGTTGAGACCCCCCGGGTCTTTCAATGTCCATAAAATTCAACCAAATCATTGACTCTGTATATATAAAGGTTGTATTAGATGGATTTACCAGAATAACGTCATCTTCCATATCTACGGAGGGCTAAGATTGTCACTTTTCAGTCGAAAAATGTCAAAATTTTAGGACAAAGGGCACAGGGTAATGGTGAGAGCCCCCTGATTTCTCAATCTTTCTAATATTTGACAGACATTTAGTCAATAGGTAGATACAAACGTGACTAAAAGGAATTTGGGTACACTTCCTGTCTTCTATGTTTACGGAGCGCCCAAAGTGCCAGTTGGATATTCAAAATATATAGCGAAAACCTACCCGAGACCGCTTAAATGAGGTTGAGACCCCCCGGGTCTTTCAATGTCCATAAAATTCAACCAAATCATTGACTCTGTATATATAAAGGTTGTATTAGATGGATTTACCAGAATAACGTCATCTTCCATATCTACGGAGGGCTAAGATTGTCACTTTTCAGTCGAAAAATGTCAAAATTTTAGGACAAAGGGCACAGGGTAATGGTGAGAGCCCCCTGATTTCTCAATCTTTCTAATATTTGACAGACATTTAGTCAATAGGTAGATACAAACGTGACTAAAAGGAATTTGGGTACACTTCCTGTCTTCTATGTTTACGGAGCGCCCAAAGTGCCAGTTGGATATTCAAAATATATAGCGAAAACCTACCCGAGACCGCTTAAATGAGGTTGAGACCCCCCGGGTCTTTCAATGTCCATAAAATTCAACCAAATCATTGACTCTGTATATATAAAGGTTGTATTAGATGGATTTACCAGAATAACGTCATCTTCCATATCTACGGAGGGCTAAGATTGTCACTTTTCAGTCGAAAAATGTCAAAATTTTAGGACAAAGGGCACAGGGTAATGGTGAGAGCCCCCTGATTTCTCAATCTTTCTAATATTTGACAGACATTTAGTCAATAGGTAGATACAAACGTGACTAAAAGGAATTTGGGTACACTTCCTGTCTTCTATGTTTACGGAGCGCCCAAAGTGCCAGTTGGATATTCAAAATATATAGCGAAAACCTACCCGAGACCGCTTAAATGAGGTTGAGACCCCCCGGGTCTTTCAATGTCCATAAAATTCAACCAAATCATTGACTCTGTATATATAAAGGTTGTATTAGATGGATTTACCAGAATAACGTCATCTTCCATATCTACGGAGGGCTAAGATTGTCACTTTTCAGTCGAAAAATGTCAAAATTTTAGGACAAAGGGCACAGGGTAATGGTGAGAGCCCCCTGATTTCTCAATCTTTCTAATATTTGACAGACATTTAGTCAATAGGTAGATACAAACGTGACTAAAAGGAATTTGGGTACACTTCCTGTCTTCTATGTTTACGGAGCGCCCAAAGTGCCAGTTGGATATTCAAAATATATAGCGAAAACCTACCCGAGACCGCTTAAATGAGGTTGAGACCCCCCGGGTCTTTCAATGTCCATAAAATTCAACCAAATCATTGACTCTGTATATATAAAGGTTGTATTAGATGGATTTACCAGAATAACGTCATCTTCCATATCTACGGAGGGCTAAGATTGTCACTTTTCAGTCGAAAAATGTCAAAATTTTAGGACAAAGGGCACAGGGTAATGGTGAGAGCCCCCTGATTTCTCAATCTTTCTAATATTTGACAGACATTTAGTCAATAGGTAGATACAAACGTGACTAAAAGGAATTTGGGTACACTTCCTGTCTTCTATGTTTACGGAGCGCCCAAAGTGCCAGTTGGATATTCAAAATATATAGCGAAAACCTACCCGAGACCGCTTAAATGAGGTTGAGACCCCCCGGGTCTTTCAATGTCCATAAAATTCAACCAAATCATTGACTCTGTATATATAAAGGTTGTATTAGATGGATTTACCAGAATAACGTCATCTTCCATATCTACGGAGGGCTAAGATTGTCACTTTTCAGTCGAAAAATGTCAAAATTTTAGGACAAAGGGCACAGGGTAATGGTGAGAGCCCCCTGATTTCTCAATCTTTCTAATATTTGACAGACATTTAGTCAATAGGTAGATACAAACGTGACTAAAAGGAATTTGGGTACACTTCCTGTCTTCTATGTTTACGGAGCGCCCAAAGTGCCAGTTGGATATTCAAAATATATAGCGAAAACCTACCCGAGACCGCTTAAATGAGGTTGAGACCCCCCGGGTCTTTCAATGTCCATAAAATTCAACCAAATCATTGACTCTGTATATATAAAGGTTGTATTAGATGGATTTACCAGAATAACGTCATCTTCCATATCTACGGAGGGCTAAGATTGTCACTTTTCAGTCGAAAAATGTCAAAATTTTAGGACAAAGGGCACAGGGTAATGGTGAGAGCCCCCTGATTTCTCAATCTTTCTAATATTTGACAGACATTTAGTCAATAGGTAGATACAAACGTGACTAAAAGGAATTTGGGTACACTTCCTGTCTTCTATGTTTACGGAGCGCCCAAAGTGCCAGTTGGATATTCAAAATATATAGCGAAAACCTACCCGAGACCGCTTAAATGAGGTTGAGACCCCCCGGGTCTTTCAATGTCCATAAAATTCAACCAAATCATTGACTCTGTATATATAAAGGTTGTATTAGATGGATTTACCAGAATAACGTCATCTTCCATATCTACGGAGGGCTAAGATTGTCACTTTTCAGTCGAAAAATGTCAAAATTTTAGGACAAAGGGCACAGGGTAATGGTGAGAGCCCCCTGATTTCTCAATCTTTCTAATATTTGACAGACATTTAGTCAATAGGTAGATACAAACGTGACTAAAAGGAATTTGGGTACACTTCCTGTCTTCTATGTTTACGGAGCGCCCAAAGTGCCAGTTGGATATTCAAAATATATAGCGAAAACCTACCCGAGACCGCTTAAATGAGGTTGAGACCCCCCGGGTCTTTCAATGTCCATAAAATTCAACCAAATCATTGACTCTGTATATATAAAGGTTGTATTAGATGGATTTACCAGAATAACGTCATCTTCCATATCTACGGAGGGCTAAGATTGTCACTTTTCAGTCGAAAAATGTCAAAATTTTAGGACAAAGGGCACAGGGTAATGGTGAGAGCCCCCTGATTTCTCAATCTTTCTAATATTTGACAGACATTTAGTCAATAGGTAGATACAAACGTGACTAAAAGGAATTTGGGTACACTTCCTGTCTTCTATGTTTACGGAGCGCCCAAAGTGCCAGTTGGATATTCAAAATATATAGCGAAAACCTACCCGAGACCGCTTAAATGAGGTTGAGACCCCCCGGGTCTTTCAATGTCCATAAAATTCAACCAAATCATTGACTCTGTATATATAAAGGTTGTATTAGATGGATTTACCAGAATAACGTCATCTTCCATATCTACGGAGGGCTAAGATTGTCACTTTTCAGTCGAAAAATGTCAAAATTTTAGGACAAAGGGCACAGGGTAATGGTGAGAGCCCCCTGATTTCTCAATCTTTCTAATATTTGACAGACATTTAGTCAATAGGTAGATACAAACGTGACTAAAAGGAATTTGGGTACACTTCCTGTCTTCTATGTTTACGGAGCGCCCAAAGTGCCAGTTGGATATTCAAAATATATAGCGAAAACCTACCCGAGACCGCTTAAATGAGGTTGAGACCCCCCGGGTCTTTCAATGTCCATAAAATTCAACCAAATCATTGACTCTGTATATATAAAGGTTGTATTAGATGGATTTACCAGAATAACGTCATCTTCCATATCTACGGAGGGCTAAGATTGTCACTTTTCAGTCGAAAAATGTCAAAATTTTAGGACAAAGGGCACAGGGTAATGGTGAGAGCCCCCTGATTTCTCAATCTTTCTAATATTTGACAGACATTTAGTCAATAGGTAGATACAAACGTGACTAAAAGGAATTTGGGTACACTTCCTGTCTTCTATGTTTACGGAGCGCCCAAAGTGCCAGTTGGATATTCAAAATATATAGCGAAAACCTACCCGAGACCGCTTAAATGAGGTTGAGACCCCCCGGGTCTTTCAATGTCCATAAAATTCAACCAAATCATTGACTCTGTATATATAAAGGTTGTATTAGATGGATTTACCAGAATAACGTCATCTTCCATATCTACGGAGGGCTAAGATTGTCACTTTTCAGTCGAAAAATGTCAAAATTTTAGGACAAAGGGCACAGGGTAATGGTGAGAGCCCCCTGATTTCTCAATCTTTCTAATATTTGACAGACATTTAGTCAATAGGTAGATACAAACGTGACTAAAAGGAATTTGGGTACACTTCCTGTCTTCTATGTTTACGGAGCGCCCAAAGTGCCAGTTGGATATTCAAAATATATAGCGAAAACCTACCCGAGACCGCTTAAATGAGGTTGAGACCCCCCGGGTCTTTCAATGTCCATAAAATTCAACCAAATCATTGACTCTGTATATATAAAGGTTGTATTAGATGGATTTACCAGAATAACGTCATCTTCCATATCTACGGAGGGCTAAGATTGTCACTTTTCAGTCGAAAAATGTCAAAATTTTAGGACAAAGGGCACAGGGTAATGGTGAGAGCCCCCTGATTTCTCAATCTTTCTAATATTTGACAGACATTTAGTCAATAGGTAGATACAAACGTGACTAAAAGGAATTTGGGTACACTTCCTGTCTTCTATGTTTACGGAGCGCCCAAAGTGCCAGTTGGATATTCAAAATATATAGCGAAAACCTACCCGAGACCGCTTAAATGAGGTTGAGACCCCCCGGGTCTTTCAATGTCCATAAAATTCAACCAAATCATTGACTCTGTATATATAAAGGTTGTATTAGATGGATTTACCAGAATAACGTCATCTTCCATATCTACGGAGGGCTAAGATTGTCACTTTTCAGTCGAAAAATGTCAAAATTTTAGGACAAAGGGCACAGGGTAATGGTGAGAGCCCCCTGATTTCTCAATCTTTCTAATATTTGACAGACATTTAGTCAATAGGTAGATACAAACGTGACTAAAAGGAATTTGGGTACACTTCCTGTCTTCTATGTTTACGGAGCGCCCAAAGTGCCAGTTGGATATTCAAAATATATAGCGAAAACCTACCCGAGACCGCTTAAATGAGGTTGAGACCCCCCGGGTCTTTCAATGTCCATAAAATTCAACCAAATCATTGACTCTGTATATATAAAGGTTGTATTAGATGGATTTACCAGAATAACGTCATCTTCCATATCTACGGAGGGCTAAGATTGTCACTTTTCAGTCGAAAAATGTCAAAATTTTAGGACAAAGGGCACAGGGTAATGGTGAGAGCCCCCTGATTTCTCAATCTTTCTAATATTTGACA